>NC_090330.1:31070901-34068227 GCF_035084215.1 Heptranchias perlo
CACTATCTGATGGTTTCTCCTGCACGTGCACAAAGCAACATCATTCCATAATAAAATCATCTTCTACCACGAAAACATACTGATGTCCTAGGATATAAATCAAGGACATATCAGACTAGAGGATTAAATATTTTGAATCACAGAAATGTGAATCAGCTTTGATCATATGTATTAATATCGCTGACTTCTATTAAAATTTCCATATAGAATCATAGAAGTTACAACATGGAAACAGGCCCTTCGGCCCAACATGTCCATGTCGCCCAGTTTATACCACTAAGCTAGTCCCAATTGCCTGCACTTGGCCCATATCCCTCTATACCCATCTTACCCATGTAACTGTCCAAATGCTTTTTAAAAGACAAAATTGTACCCGCCTCTACTACTGCCTCTGGCAGCTCGTTCCAGACACTCACCACCCTTTGAGTGAAAAAATTGCCCCTCTGGACCCTTTTGTATCTCTCCCCTCTCACCTTAAATCTATGTCCCCTCGTTATAGACTCCCCTACCTTTGGGAAAATATTTTTGACTATCTACCTTATCTATGCCTTTCATTATTTTATAGACTTCTATAAGATCACCCCTTAACCTCCTACTCTCCAGGGAAAAAAGTCCCAGTCTATCCAACCTCTCCCTATAAGTCAAACCATCAAGTCCCGGTAGCATCCTAGTAAATCTTTTCTGCACTCTTTCTAGTTTAATAATATCCTTTCTATAATAGGGTGACCAGAACTGTACACAGTATTCCAAGTGTGGCCTTACTAATGTCTTGTACAACTTCAACAAGACATCCCAACTCCTGTATTCAATGTTCTGACCAATGAAACCAAGCATGCCGAATGCCTTCTTCACCACCCTATCCACCTGTGACTCCACTTTCAAGGAGCTATGAACCTGTACTCCGAGATCTCTTTGTTCTATAACTCTTCCCAACGCCCTACCATTAACGGAGTAGGTCCTGGCCCGATTCGATCTACCAAAATGCATCACCTCACATTTATCTAAATTAAACTCCATCTGCCATTCATCGGCCCACTGGCCCAATTTATCAAGATCCCGTTGCAATCCGAGATAACCTTCTTCACTGTCCACAATGCCACCAATCTTGGTGTCATCTGCAAACTTACTAACCATGCCTCCTAAATTCTCATCCAAATCATTAATATAAATAACAAATAACAGTGGACCCAGCACCGATCCCTGAGGCACACTGCTGGACACAGGCCTCCAGTTTGAAAAACAACCCTCTACAACCACCCTCTGTCTTCTGTCGTCAAGCCAATTTTGTATCCAATTGGCTACCTCACCTTGGATCCCATGAGATTTAACCTTATGTAACAACCTACCATGCGGTACCTTGTCAAATGCTTTGCTGAAGTCCATGTAGACCACGTCTACTGCACAGCCCTCATCTATCTTCTTGGTTACCCCTTCAAAAAACTCAATCAAATTCGTGAGACATGATTTTCCTCTCACAAAACCATGCTGACTGTTCCTCATCAGTCCCTGCCTCTCCAAATGCCTGTAGATCCTGTCCCTCAGAATACCCTCTGACAACTTACCCACTACAGATGTCAGGCTCACCGGTCTGTAGTTCCCAGGCTTTTCCCTGCCGCCCTTCTTAAACAAAGGCACAACATTTGCTACCCTCCAATCTTCAGGCACCTCACCTGTAGCTGTCGATGATTCAAATATCTCTGCTAGGGGACCCGCAATTTCCTCCCTAACCTCCCATAACGTCCTGGGATACATTTCATCAGGTCCCGGAGATTTATCTACCTTGATGCGCATTAAGACTTCCAGCACCTCCCTCTCTGTAATATGTACACTCCTCAAGACATTTATTTCCCCAAGTTCCCTAACATCCATGCCTTTCTCAACCGTAAATACCGATGTGAAATATTCATTCAGGATCTCACCCATCTCTTGTGGTTCCGCACATAGATGACCTTGTTGATCCTTGAGAGGCCCTACTCTCTCCCTAGTTACTCTTTTGCCCTTTATGTATTTGTAGAAGCTCTTTGGATTCTCCTTTGCCTTATCTGCCAAAGCAATCTCATGTCCCCTTTTTGCCCTCCTGATTTCTCTCTTAACTCTACTCCGGCAATCTCTATACTCTTCAAGGGATATGCTGTGAAAACATTGAGCCAGATTTTTCTGTGAGCGGCAAACAAACAGCACCTGCCATTTGTTAGACTTGCTCTTGCGCATTGACTTTCTATGGGGTTTTGCACGGCAAGTTGATGTCAATGGGAGAGCCAAACAGCACGGTGCCCTCTACAGGGCATCTGGGACCTGTGTGAACAGGGCAAGCAACTGTGTATCTCCTTAACCAATCAGATTGAAGCATCGTTAATAAACCAGGAAGTGTAAGTTAGAATAGTGAATTCAATGTTAAATCATGTACAGAAAGCAAAATAAAGAGAGGGAAAGAAAGATTGGATTCAGAGACAGAGATAGAAGAGACAGAAAAAAAAAGTTTAAAAAAATTTTTATTTACATTTTTAAAAAAATCTCCAATAATTCAAAGCTGAAGGAATGGGACTCCACACTTGTGAAAGTTAATTTTCAGTGCCAGAGAGCTTGTTTGGCAGTAATTAATATTACCTTGCCATTAAAAGGGTACTTATACTGGAAAAGACAAGCACTAACCTTTCCTGGCACGTTTAGTCCGTATCCATGACATTAGTACAGGAACTTCACACCGTCCAATACATTTGAATTGGGAGCCAGCTGGTGAGATGCCGTTTTCGCGCAGCTGACGGAGGGGCAGGGCATCTCGGACAGTAACTTCTGGATTTGCGCGTTTAACTGTGATGTGCGCTCGCCGACAATTGTTGTCCGACTTGCACATAAACAACAGTGAGCGCTGTTAGCCTCTCTATTATTTTCACAGCAAAATCCAGCCCATTATATAATCGAGGCCAAATTAATAGAATTGATGATTTCAAGGAAATTGTAGTCAATTGGTTTAAATAATTTAAATGTTGCCAAGTATGAAAGGACAGTGAAAGTGAAACAGGTTGAGTGTTGTTTTGTTCCCATCTCACTGCTGATTCTTAATCATGCTTCTTCTATTTGACATCAGTCAATTTGAATATCTTCTTATTTTTATGATCCTCATCACATCTTGCTGGCTCAAAATTAACAATCTCATTCTAATTGTCTACAAGAATAGCTTGGGCGGGAAATGGAAAATTCTGTACTGTAGTGTTCTGATACTGGTGTTAAGACCCACTGGGGTTGATTTTCATCTTTACTATCTGGGTGTTAAGCATCACCTGGGTTGGGCATGAAATGGAAAATGTGGTGGGGAGGATCACACTCTGGTAACAGAATCTGATGTGTTCTCCTTCTATTGAAATTAATGGAATTAATTGTCTCTTTGCATGAACTCCTCATCCTCTTTCAAATGTAGCACTGCCATTGGAATGGCCATTGGAATTCCCTTACTGAAAACTGTGGTTGCTGTTAACAAAGCAGCTGCTGGGCAGCAACAGTGCTGGGGGAAAAGGTATCTGCAAAGAAGTCATCCAGTGCAAAAATGCAGCAGCAAACCCTGCAACACATAATGCACCATCGATAATACAGATATGGGTATAGGAAAAGCAAAAAAACGACTGTTAATACAACACACAATCAAACTGTAAAGAATCAAACTTCTGAAGGCCAGAGTAGGAAATCCCAGCAGCCCCCATTTTAAATAGGCATGCAGCACTGAAAGAGTGAACAGGTGAAAAAGACTGCTGATTTTCCCTTGGGACCAATTAACACTCAATTGATTAAAATTTTAAAAGTGTAATGAGGCTCATGTACACTCCGTAAAAGACCTCCAAAAAGTTTGAAAAATTTTCTCTACTTGAATTGGATGCCTTGTGAAAGGAGCTCTTGGGCCTACTTGCTTGACTTAGCACGGTGTGCTCCTGGAATGCAGGGGTGCCTTGTTTGCTAGTTAAAACACTTGCATGGAAAGGAAGCAACAGTACAAGAGGGCATAGCACCGTCACCAGATGATAGGCTCTCCATAAGTGTAGGGCCTCATTGTTGGCACACATCAGGGCTCCTAATAACGACACAATAGCTTATAATGATTAGGAAAGGCTTTCATTCCATTCATGTGCAGGTGGTGTGAGGCTACAGGAACAGAATAATGATGGTTAATGCATGTTATCCAGGGAGCAGCCACAGTGCCTTCAATTTGTACCAGTTCACAATGCATCATTATTTGAAGGAACATGCAGATGGCTGGTTACTGAGGGATCACAAGTACCCACTGTAGCCTTGCTGGTCACCATATTGCAAAATCCCAGAACAAAAGCAGATCACAGATACAGTGGCATACCCGATTTGGGAGTGTTTGATGCTGACACTGGGTGGAAAAAGTATTCCATTCCCAGCACTACCAATCTTCACTTCGAAGTACACAAAATTCACTAAAAAATATAAATTTAAAATAACTGGACAGCAGTGGTTCTATGATCAGTCATTGAATACCTATTTATTTTATTTATTAGCTTACTGTTAATGCTTTCAAGAGTGCAGAAACATTTATTGTAAGTTAAAAAAACAGACTGGATCCTTAGCTTTATAAATACAGGCATAGAGTACAAAAGCAAGGAAATTATGCTAAACCTTCATAAATCACTGGTTAGGCTTCAGCTGAAGTATTGTGTCCAATTCTGAACACCACACTTTAGGAAGGATGTCAAGGCCTTGGAAGGGGTGCAGAGGAGATTTACTGGAATGGTGCCGGAGATGAGGGACTTCAGTTATGTGGAGAGACTAGAGAAGCTGGGATTGTTCTCCTTAGAGCAGAGAAAGAAGATTTAATAGAGGTGTTCAAAATTATGAGGGGTTTTGATAGAGTAAATAAGGAGAAACTGTTTCTACTGGCAGACAGGTCGGTAACCGGAGGACACAGATTTAGTAGAATTGGCAAAAGAACCACAGGGAATATGAGGAGACTTTTTTTACGCAATGAGTTATGATCTGGAACGCACTGGCTGAAAGGGTGGAGGAAGCAGATTCAATAGTAACTTTCTAAAGGGAATTGGATGTATACTTGAAATGGAAAAATTTGCAGCAATATGGGGAAAGAAATTGGATAGCTCTTTCAAAGTGATGACACAGGCATGATGGGCTGAATGGCTTCCTTCTGTGCTGTATAATTTTAAGAATTATTTCAATTTATTCAGGAATAAGAAATGTCCCTTGGTGTAAATTGCTCTTGTTTTGCTTTAAAAAAAATCAAAACTTAAAGGGCGAAAGGGTATTGCAAGCTAGTAAATTCTAGACAAAAGCATCAAAGATAGTGGTGGACAGGTTGAGTAACTCCAATCTTATAATGCCTTTGGACTGTGTTTTCTGTTTTTTTTCCCAATTTGCTCCATGCCCTCTTGATGACAGAATCTCAGGCTCAGCAGTCATCTAGTTCCTCATCCAAATGGTCATTCTTCGTGTGCATGGCTGGACAATAAATGCTCACAGGCTATTCAAACATGGAGAGCGTCACAATTCAACCGTTTCTCTTGTCACTTGATGCTCTGCATGTGCATTTTCCATCTGTCCACTGGATAATAATCAAGATTGGGAACCGTGCCCAATTTTTTTCCCTCCTCAACTCATGGCTGCTGAAAACAATTGTAGTGTCCTACTGCTACCGTATCTGAGATCAGCTAACTCAGGACAGGCATGTGATTGTACCTGGCACCTTATAGTCTTTAACAACAACAACAACAATGTGCATTTATATAGCACCTTTAATGTATTAAAACGTCCCGAGGTGCTTCACAGGAGCATTATCAAACAAAATCTGACACTGAGCCACATAAGGAGATATTAGGACAGGTGACCAAAAGCCTGGTCAAAGAAGTAGGTTTTAAGGAGCATCTTAAAGGAGGAGAGAGAGGTAGAGAGGCGGAGAGGTTTAGGGAGGGAATTTCAGAGCCTTAGTGCCTAGACAGCTAAAAGCATGGCCGCCAATGGTGGACTGATTAAAATCGGGGATGCGCAAGAGGCAAGAATTGGAGCAGCGCAGAAATCTCGGAGGGTTGAAGGGCTGGAGGAAGTTACAGAGATAGGGATGGGCAAGGCCATGGAGGGATTTGAAAACAAGGATGAGAATTTTAAAATCGAGGCGTTCCCAGACCGGGAGCCAATGTAGGTCAGCAAACATATGGGTGAAGGGTGAACGGGACTTGGTGCGAGTTAGAATGCGAGCAGCCAAGTTTTGGACGAGCTCAATTTTATGGAGGGTGGAAGATGGGAGAGCATTGGAATAGTCAAGTCTAGAGGTAACAAAGGCATGGATGAGGGTTTCAGCAGCAGATGAGCTGAGGCAGGAGTGCAGACGGCGATGTTACGGAGGTGGAAGTAGGCGGTCTTAGTAATGAAGTGGATATGTGGTCAGAAGCTCATCTCAGTGTCAAATAGGACGCCAAAGTTGTGAACGGTCTGGTTCAGCCTCAGACAGTGGCCAGGGAAGAGATGGAGTCAGTGGCTGGTGAACGGAGTTTGTGGCAGGGACCGAAGACAATGGCTTTGCTCTTCCCAACATTTAGTTGGAGGAAATTTTTTGCTCATCCAGTACTGGGTGTCGGACAAGCAGTGTGACAAATGAGAGACAGTGGAGGATTCGAAGGAGGTGGTGGTGAGGTAGAGCTGGGTGTCATCAGCGTTCATGTGGAACCTGTGTCGTGTTTTCGGATGAAGTCGCCGAGAGGCAGCATGTAGATGAGGAATAGGAGGGGGCCAAGGATAAATCCTTGGGGGATGCCAGAGGTAACGGTGGGGGAGCGGGAAGAGAAGCCATTGTAGGTGATTCTCTGGCAGTGTCTGGATAGATAAGAATGGAACCAGACGAGTGCAGTCCCGCCCTGGTATCTTGTCTTTGTAACGTTTCAGAAGTTCTATTTTCATGCAAAAGTTTAATTATCTGTAAATTTAACTGACAAAAACTATGGCAGATAGCCATTGTCCATATAAATAATTAAAACTCCTCCTACTGCTTCCATGGAGAAATTTCCTGGTTGCAATTTTTTTTTAAATCTGATTTTAAGATAAATGGAAATAATCAAGGTTGACTAACAATTTTTGTTTTAAGAGTTTCTAGTCAGTTCTGTTTTCTTTCTTTCTTGTCAATTCATACCATCAAATAGCATCACCATCAAGGACTATATTTCAAAGGCCTATTTCCTGCTGAGCAGGTGCAAAATCTTTCCACCATCAGAAGTTAGTCTGAGTCTTGCATTTATATTGCATCTGATCAACAATGCTTTTCTCAACTAGTAACTGGACAGATATAATAATACATCGACACAGCTATGGTATGTGTAAATAATTTGAAACTGCAACTCCTCACAAGCAATGCACACACCTATTTATAATATAGTAAAATTCTTACAAAGAGCACACACCCTTTAAAACCTCTATGAAAACATTTCCTATGAGAATTCCAATGTTAAAATGTCAACAATTACCTGTTACACTTACCTGCAACTGTTCCTTGTCAAACTACTAGGTGGCACTCCAATGTTAAATGACAACACTAACCTGTAATGATTATTAATCATGTCACTAGGTGGTGCTATATTGGGCCAGATTTTGCTGTGAGCGGCGAACGAATGGGACTGCCCTTCATTAGACTTGTTCTTGTCCATAGACTTTCTATGGGGTTTTGCACGACAAGTTGTTGTCAGTGGGACATTCAAACAGCGCAGCACCCTCTACAGGGCATCTAGGACCTGTGTGAACAGGCAAGCAACTGTGTATCTCCTTAACCAATCAGATTGAAGAATCGTTAATGAGCAGCCCAGTCTGAACCAGGAAGTGTAAGTTAGAATAGTGAATTCAATGTTAAATCAGGTACAGAAAGTGAAATAAAGAGAGGGAAGGTAAGATTGGATTAAGACAGAGAGATAAAAAGGACATAAAGAAAAAGTTTTAAAAAATCTTATCAACATTTTAAAAAAAATCTCCAACAATAATTAAAAGCTGAAGGAATGAGACTCCAAACTTGTAAAAGTTAATTTTCAGTGCCAGAGAGGTGGTTTGGCAGTAATTAAGACTTACTACACCGTTAAAAGGGTGCTTAGACTGGAATGGACAAGCACTAACTTTTTGTGGTGAGTTTAGTCCGTATCTACAACGTCAGTACAGGAACTTCACGCCGTTCAATTCATTTGAATGGGGAGCCAGACGGTGAGATGCCGTTCTCATGCAGCTTCCGGAGGGGCAGCGTATCTCGCACAGCAACTTCTGGATTTTCGTCTTTAACTGCGCATCTCTGCTCGCCTGAAGTTTCCGTCCGATTTGTGCGTAAACAACAGTGAGCGCTGTTAGCCTCACTGTTATTTTCACAGCAAAATCTGGCCCATTATTGTTTCCTCAAAAAACACTCAGAATGCTTCCTGAAAAAATGTTCACCATTTTTTCTCAGTAACTGAAATTCTGAATTTCCAAATAAGGTTTTAAACAAAATTAAAAGACAAAAATAACATATTTCACAATAATATAGAATTGTCTTTTGTGTTTTTTTAATACCATTAAAGTTTTTATTCATGGTTTCCTATTGTCTATATCCTTTCTTGCTCCAGAGATAGCACTGCAACCTCCCTCATCCTAATACAACAAATACAGCTAATACATATACCATCTATTCTGATTGACTGTGAGCATTCATTAGTAAATCTTCACAAGTATTGCGTCTAGTGCGTGACTGTCACGTGCCAGACACCAGACTTATTTGCAGATGCAAAACAATCTTAAAAAAAGAAAGCATGTCATTTGGAGTAATTTTCACCTTCACCATGTGGCCGATAAACTGGCGGAGTGGATCACCCCTCCCCCCTGCCCCTGTTATAGAACCCGCCCAACTTTCATTTCTATGGAAATTTACAAGCAGTTACAACTGGCTTCTGATTGATCTCAGAAGTTTATGAATAGCTACATCTTTTTGAATTTGCCTGTATAGAGCGGTGGCCTTCAAAACCAGGACCAAATTAACAGCTAACATCACAGCTTGGTTCCAGATCCAAGACTATCCATGAGCAATGACATGGGAGATCCACTGATATTAATTAAAAGCATAAGAACTTATAAAATGGCAAGGATATAATGAGGCCATTCAGCTCTTTGAAGTGCACCCCTGTAGTATCACAGCTCTCCCATTATATGAACATAAGAAATAGCAGCAGGAGTAGGCCACACAGCCCATCGAGCCTGCTCCGCTGTTCAATAAGATCATGGTTAATCTTCTATCTCAACTCCACTTTCCTGCCCTATCCCCATATCCCTAGAGTCCCTTTGTGTCCTAAAATCCACTGATCCCAGTCTTGAATATACTCAATGACTGAGCATCCACAACCCTCTGGGGTGCAGAATTTCAAAGATTCACAACCCTCTGAGTGAAGACATTTTTCCTCATCTCGGTCCTAAATAGCTGACCCCTTATCTTGAGACTCTGACCCCTAATTCTAGATTCTCCAGCCAGGGGAAACAGCCTCTCAGCATCGACCCTGTCAAGCCCTCTAAGAATTTTATATGTTTCAATGAGATCACCTCTCATTCTTCAAAACTCCAGAGAGTATTGGCCCATTCTACTCAATCTCTCCTCATAGGACAACCCTCTCATCCCAGGAATCAATCTGGTGAACCTTTGTTGCACCTCTTCTAAGGCAAGTATATCCTTCCTTAGGTAAGGAGACCAAAATTGTACACAGTACTCCAGGTGTGGTCTCACCAGAGCCCTGTATAATTGCAGCAAAACCTTACTCTTATATTCCAACCCCCTTGCAGTAAAGGCTAACATACCATTTGCCTTTCTAATTGCTTGCTGTACCTGCATGTTAACTTTCTGTGATTCGTGTACAAGGACACCAAAATCCCTCTGAGTACCAACATTTCTCAGTCTCTCACCTTTTAGAAAGTGGATAATTTCACATTTCCCCACATTATACTCCTTCTGCCACCTTCTCACTCACTTAACCTGTCTATATCCCTTTGCAGCCTCTTTGCGTCCTCCTCACAGCTTACTTTCCCACCTAACTTTGTATCGTCAGCAAACTTGGATACATTACACTCGATCCCCCCATCTCAGTCATTGATATATATTGTAAACAGCTGAGGCCCAAGCACTGATCCTTGCAGCCCCCCTCTAGTTACAACCTGCCAACTCGAAAATGACCCGTTTATTCCTACTCTCTGTTTTCTGTCCGTTAACCAATCCTCAATCCATGCTAATATATTACCCCCAATCCCATAAGCACTATTCTTGTATAACAACCTCTTGTGTGGCACCTTATCGAATGCCTTTTGAAAATCCAAATATACTACATCCATTGGTTCCCCCTTATCTACCTTGCTAGCTACACCCACAAAAAAACTCTAATAGATTTGTTAAACGTGATTTCCCTTTCATAAAACTGTGTTGACTCTGCCTAATCATATTATGATTTTCTAAGTGCCCTGTTACTACGTCCTTAATAATAGATTCTAGCATTTTCTCTACTACTGATGTCAGGCTAACTGGCCTATAGTTCCCTGTTTTCTCTCTCTCTCCTTTCTTATAGCAGGGTCACATTTGCTACCTTCCAATCCACGGGGATCATTCTAGAATCTAGGGAATTACGGAATCTGGAATCTAGGGAATTATAACAACCAGCTATCTTGTGAATGTCCTTAATATTTTTCTCTCTACTACTGCACTTGGCAAATTATTCTAAACATTTATGACCATTTAAATAAAAAATATCTGTTTCAAATTTACTGTTTCAAAAAATATCTGTTTCAAATTTGCTTTCACTAATTGCAATTTATATCTTCTGGTCCTACTTTCCTGACTTAAATGAAACTAATATTCTGGATTTCCTTATCATTCCTTTTTATTATTTTATATACCTTGATGAGTTCCCTCTTAACAACTTTTTTTTCTGGTCTATAGGGATTGAGCATTGCTAATCTTTCCTCCCAGCTCATACTTTTTTACACTTGGGAATCAGTCTGATTGCTCTTCTCTGCATTCTTTCCAATGCACGTATTTTTTTTGTGGTGTGGTGACCAGAATTGATCATAGTACTTAAAATGTGGTCTGACCAGTAGACTGTATTCTCTGGAGACTTAGAATCAATTCTTCTGGCTACATAATCCAACATTCTGGGGGTTAAATTGAATACGGCCCGAATCCGGGTGTGGGCATCGCGGTGCGCGATTAACCTACGCTCGGTGGTTCCGATGCAGGCAGCATGAGACATTCGTGCTGCCTGATCACTTACCGCACCGAAGCGCAGCAATCTGGCCTTGCACTAGGTTTGCACTTCTCACCAACAAGAGGGGCCCAAATATCACGTGATTTGCTCGCACCTCTTAAAGGCAGCCTGCACCTCTTATAGGCAGGCTGCACCTCTTATTTTCAAAAAATAAGATTCAGGTCCACACAGAGTCTGAATGGAGATCAGACATCACACACGTAAAACACAGATGCAGGTCCCGTCCCTATATTTACAAACTGTTGAGTTATGTTAAAACATTGACTAACGGTTGCGCACTACTAATTCCCACATCCTCCAATGTGCATGCCAGACCCCACAAATCTGCTGATCTGAGTTTGTACCGGGCCTGCGAGAGATCATGCACCAAGGTTCTCTGCTGATACAGTGGAGGCCTTGGTGCAAGAGGTGGACAGAGGAGGGGCATCCTATATCCACAGGGGGGCAAGAGGCCCGCCAGACATATGCTCAAGAGGCAGTGGGAGGCAGTAAGGGATGAAGTCAATGCCAGGCGCATAGCACCATGAACATGGATGTAGTGCAGGAAGAAGTTCAATGCTTTAAAACGAGTGGTCAAGGTGAGTGAGGCCAACTGACAAGTGGCATCTCCTACCAACTGCACCACTAGCCACATCCACTGCTCTATGCACTACACCCCCCATCACCCACATACCAACAAACTCTTTCAATCAGTACTCAACTCTTCCAATCAGATGCTGCATCTCACCCTCACACATTCCCACTGTTGCAAGCCACAAACCCATAACTCACAGGTCACACACACTGGCAGCTATTCAACCATGACAGGCGCATCACCCTGACATCCTGCAAGACACTCACCGACACACTTCTCGCTTTCTTGCAGTAGAAGGTGGTGCATAACAGGAAGCAGCAAGTGGCAGTGGCATTTAGCCCCTCGAGCCCTGTTCTGCCATTCAATGAGATTATGGTTGATCTGTGACCTAACTCCATATACCCGCCTTAGCCTCATATCCCTTAATACCCTTTGTTCACAGAAATCTCTTAACTCATATTTAAAATTAACAATTGAGCTAGCATCAGCTGCCATTTGCAGAAGAGCGTTCCAAACATCTACCACCCTTGCGTGTGGAAGCATTTCCTAACTTCACTCCTGCAAGTCCTGGCTCTAAATGTTAGGCTATGTCCCCTCGTCCTAGTATTCAAGTATATGAGACCTCCAAAAACAGGTGTGAATGCATCGGCAGCCAAAATCAACAATCCATCAATTAACCTGTAAATCCTGCATGGTTCCTTTAAATAGTGCTGGTGGGCGGTCCTCCAGGCTATCTAAGACATGTTCAAGCATTCATGGTTAAGACAATACGTTGAGTGGAGCCTTAAGTGCCAAAATGGTGCCTATCATTTTAAATCAGCCTTGCACACTGATCTAATGCATATTCTCCCTACTTTACATGCTTCCGGCATTTGTTATCTGCGCGAGCGCAAAACCCTTTTCCAAGATGGCACGTCAGGCTAGAAGTGTGTGTGCAAATCCCGGACGTCATTTTGGAACTTCGGGAGGCCGCGTAGCGCCAAAGCAATGGGCGCTACACAACCAAATTTACAGGCCTCCATGTTTTATTTGCTTCAGCATATTGTCCAAAGTTAAAAGTAAACTGTTTTTCTAAGATTATATTAATATCAAATCAAATAATAGAAACATTGCAATTATTACAACTCCATATTTTCTAATTTAATAATCAGTGTATGGAGAGTAGAGGGTCCCTCATTTTCATTATTTTTTCTTCCTCTTTAGTTCTCTGCCTTTTCCTACATTATTCTCTGACTAACAGGGAGGGCAGGCAATCTGTTCCCAAACCTCTGCCAGCTCTACCATCTAACAAGTCACTAGGAGTGAAAGGTATTCAGAAAGTAAACCTCCATTTTCCCCCTCTTCCTCCCCGTGAGGATTTACAACCATTTACACTGACAATTCATCTAAAGTTGAGATTTCCTACATAGGGTTACAACCCAATATACTGCCAGTTCACCCCATGTAAATCATTTATGCATACATTTTCTACTCAGTATCTATACTGAAGTATTAATGTGTATATATTAAAATGTGCTTATTTGTGTAAGTCATTATTTCTATTAATCAAGAGTAGATAGAATTTTCTACATTAAGAAAAATAGAAACTTTATTTTAATACATAAATTTTTAAAAATAAATTTTCTTCTGCTTTTCAGAAGCTCAGGTTAATTTACTGTAGCTGACGGTGGACTGGCTCTAGTCCACAGATGACGAAAGCTGCTTATCCTCTTGGTTGCCATGGAGTTGAATTTGAGCAGCACTGAGGCTGCTACTGGGAAAATCAGCATCAGGCAGCTGCAGTGGTCTGCAGGAAGAAGACAGGAACAAGATCGTGGCAGACATGGACTTGCAATGTGATTGTAATGATATTTCGACTTCTGAACAGCCATCTGGCAAGATAAGTAAGACGGCATTTAAATTGTTTGGGAGGAGAAAGTCGGGGGGCACCATGCCTAGTATTTTTAGTGTGAAAAACAAAGGGGATGGGAAAAGCTCCTCGAAAATGGGTCTTGTTAGAAGCAAAACCCACGATGGAATTGCTGATATGGGACTGGAAGTGAGCAACAAGGAAGAATCTTTGAGTAATTATCAACTAGACACTGATTCCAGTACAAAAATTGTCAGCAGTATGAGTTTTGCTGCTGCTGGTTGTGGACCCATTGCCAAGTCTCACAGTTTTTTTTCTTTACTAAAAAGGAACAGTAAATTAGAAAATGGCAAGGGAGAGTCAGTGTATTTGAACTCTGAGCAGGTGAAAGAGAAGAGTTGCAACAGACAAAAGAAAGGACTAAAAGGGTTGTTCAGCAGCATGAGATGGCATAAAAAGGACAAAATCAGTAAAGAGGAAAAAGCCGAGTATCTGGAAATCCACGGCACTATTACATTGCCTAGTTCTTTGACCGCCAGCTTGGAATGTGTTAAAGAAGAGACACAGAAATCTTGCTCTGAACCTGAAAGTGCTGCAGTGGAAACGCAAAGCAAGTTACCCTGTGAAATGCAGAGTGATGACGAGAGTGCTTCCATTGAGGAACCTGAACAAGCAAATAGTGGGAAGTCCCTTCCAGAATTATGTAAAGATTTGGAGAAAGCTGCCATTGACAGCCAGTCAATAGACCAGCATTCTAAAGTCAAGGCATTAGAACTGCTAGAGGAAAAACAGGATGAAACTTTAACTGGTGAGAGGCAGGATGTACAAGAAGAAAGTGTTTCCGTAACTGGATCTGAATCTCGCAACACTCCTGAAACTGCAACACCCAGTGCACCCAATAATGATCCACCCTCGGAACAATCAATCGATCGAATTTGCTTAATGTTTTCTGATGTTACATCTTTAAAGAGCTTTGATTCACTCACAGGTTGTGGGGACATTATTGCTGACCAGGATGATGAAGGAAATGTCTGTGAAAGAGGAGCTGCTGCAGAAAAGGGAAAGGGTAGTGCAAGAAAAAGTTCAAATATTCTAACCTATCAAGGTGGAGGAGAGGAGATGGCAAGCCCAGATGAAGTAGACGATGAATATCTGCAAGAATTCTGGGACACACCGCCTCCAACTGCTGAGCCTCTTAAAGACAAACAGGAAAAGATTACAGCTGACCAAACATCATGGATGGCTTCAGGAGATACAACTTGCCTTGAAGAGGCAGCAGACAGTACATTAGTCAAACAGCTTACTCTGAGTGATAATTCTATAAGTAACAATGATAATGATGACCCAATGACCACTAAGAGTGACCAACAAGAATGTGTCCCTAACAGTGATGAGGGATACTGGGACTCTACAACACCTGGACCTGATGATGAGAGTGGAAAAACCCTTGCTACCAGGGCAAGTATTCCTAGAGACAGTTACAGTGGGGATGCTCTGTATGATCTGTTTACAGATCCAGATGAAAGCCTGACAAATATTGTCTCAGATGAAGAAATGTCCTCTGTATCTGAACCTAAAACATTGTCTCCGAAAACTCTCATGTCTGCATCCAACATTACTGCAATCTCCAAGGACAAGAATGTATCTGCCATCCCCAGGCACAAGGCCACGTTAACTGTGCGTCAGGAGGAAGCAAACCATGCTCATTGGCCTCAGACGCATCAACAGTTGGTAGGATGCGAACCAGCAAGAACCAAAATCCCTGTTGCCAAAACTTTAATTCCTAGACCCAGTAACAAAGCCAGCACTGCGACAAATGCAAAAGTCTCAGCATCCAAGGGAAATGCAAAAAAATAGCCTTAGAAATACTACAATGGCAAAATTAAGACGTGCATGTTACATTAGTCCAGAACCATATTTTTGTAAGGTTAAGCACAATTGGATGGGATTCTGCTTGCACTCATACTGTTTACACTGTGCAACAGGACTTTTATCATTTGCCAAGAAGAATCTCCTATGATGCAATAGAAATGTGCCTACAAAAGTAAAAGAATTAAAAACTTTATGAAGCACAGATGCAACACATAAAATGTATGGCTCCCAAATTTTAATCAGGAAAGAGAAAAAAAATTGTGTGGCACACCAAACTTTAAAAGGAACAGCTGATGTGAACAAAAAAGGTGATCGTGAGGGAATACAAAATATATTTCTGAAACAGTGACCAAGAGCTTTAACAGAATCACATACAATTTTTATGACAAGCAATAGGTTGTGTGTTGCTACCTTCACTACTGAACTGGAATGTTAAGACATTATTCTTCAAAAGTTGATCATTAATTGCCATCAACACAATCTACAGCAGAGAAAAAGCTACACTGTGATTGTGCCTAAAGCCAACCCATTCTGGGATCAGATTCTGTTGAACCGTTGGATGTTTATGCTCTACAGCAGAAGGAGAAAGGAAACTGATATGTAAGATGATTACATAACTATGATCAGGGAATGATTACACAATCAGGACCAGTTTGTGTTCTCATCACCGTGAAATCATTCAAAATTAATTTGCAGAAAGATTGCAAAGAAGTAAAATATTTATTCCCTCGAAGCAATTTTTTTGAAAGGTGATGGGAGGGAAGTCTGCCTTTCTGTACAGTTTTATTGCCTTCATGACGTATCCTTTTGAATTTTCAATCCGTCAATGCTTTTTTGAATAACTAAATCCTAATGATCTTATTTTCTACATGTGAGTGAACACAAAACACAGAATATGGAGTAAAATACAGTAGGGTGAAAGACCACCAGAAATTTTCTCACTAACGGGGGCAGATAAAAGTGTAAACATGTATATAACTTGGATTGTTCCTTCCAGAATCTTCTGTATAGTAATTACTTTAACTCTATATAGGCAGAGTAAGTAATACAGCAGTCATATGATCTCCAATTTTTATATTTAAATTCTCTATGGCGTATCCTTTATTGGTAACAGAGTGATTGTGATAGAGAGCAACTTATGCAGAGAAACAAGACAAAAAAAAGGATAATATTTATTACATATTTGTACTATAGTCTCCAGTACAACTGGTTAAAATGGTTCTTAATTATTTGCAGGAACCATAATTGGCAATCGCCTGTTTTGTCAAATTTGTCCCATATCCTGTTTTGATATTTTGCCCACCTGAGGCACTGGCCTAGAAACGATCCCTGCACTGGGACAGGTAGGCCCGAGGCCCAATATCAGGTGGGACCAGCGAGCTGCAGACACCTGCTGGACGTCCCCAGGCAGCTTGCCAGCGAAGAGGATTTCAATTTTGGGCCGCTGCGATGTTGGCAGTGGCCCTCAGTAGGGGAAACGATTGGCAGGGAGGGGGGAAATCGAGAGAGGGAGGGGGGCAATCGGGAGAAGCGGAGCAGGAGTTGTGAACAGTATTTGGAGCTACATTCAGGTAAGTAATGAACGGACATACCACCCCCCCCCCGCCATATATAATGCTCAAGTGCCCATTTTGTGCCGCAAATATTGGCGTAGTGCCATTGATTTTCTAGGCCACTATCTCTAAAAAATATACACATGTACACTAGCAATAGGAAAAACAACAGGACAGCCCTGAAATAGCAGGAATATGCATGTTGAGGTCCCTTGAAGTAAAAATATTCAAGGATAGGGGTGGGAGTGAGAAGATAATGCTGCCCGTTCATACAGGGGAACAACCATATTAGTGTTGATCGCTATGAAGTAAATTGTGTTAACTAAGTTATATCAGAAGACAAATAAAAGATGATAGCCTGTTGATATTTCAAACAGAATTATAATACACCTGAGCATTGACCTATTTTCATGTAAAACTGATAAATAAATACTCAGACTATTTATAATCGGGTATCTGTTTAGTCTGGCCACCATAGTATGCGGCTCTGCATTGGAAATGTATTAAAATGTTCAACTTTTTTGAATTAATAACTGTGAAATTGTACTGCCGCCCTTATCGGGAAAAAGGAAGGGAAGAAGATCAACCGGGGCAATGAGATGCATCTGCTAGTGGGTGATTGCATAGCAACATAGACAGAGCCAGGGGAGCCGGTCACCTGCCTGTCTTCACAATTCGGGAATGGTTTCTGTGGTAATCCTTAAAAGAGGAAGGGCCAAATAACCTTTAAAAATATTTCTTGAGTCATCCAGTGGATGACTTTGATCCTATGGAATCTGATGCTCTATAATATTGCCTGCTGAGGTGCTTGGTGGACTGGCCCATTTTGGATTATTAGGCAAGGGTTGTAACCTGGAGGACTAAAATTGAGGCTACTTGATCTTGCTGAATTCAGTCAGGTTACCCTGTAACTAGGCTTTGAACGCCATAGTTTAGATTGCTTCTAAAATGGCAAACTTAATTATTCTACAAAATCTCTAAACATAAATGGATTAGCCAACTGTAGCTGAGAAATTTTAACTTGTATTATTAGCTTCGTTATTGCATTGTCGTTGATTTGGATCAGATTGTGACTTCAATGGACGCTGGTCAGCTTGACTCTACTGTATCAAAAATCAAAATAAAAAGAATGACCTGCATTTATAAAATGCCTCATTAAATCTCTCAGAAGCATCTCAAAATATTTTCATATAATGAATTACTTTGAAAGGCAGTGACTGTTCTTATGTAACAACAATTTTGCATATAGCAAGATCCCCCAAACAGCATTGAGTGGATGGCCATCTAATCTATTTTTGGTGATTTTGGTTGCGGGAGAAATGTTCAGGAGGGCACTTGGAGTACTCCTTGCTTCTCTTTGAATAGTGCCATAGAATCTTTAATGTCTATCTATACGGTCAGGTAAACCTCGATTTAACATCGCATCTGAATGATTCCAAAAGTGCAATGCTGATTCTGTACCACATTGGAGTATCAGATTGAGTGATCAAGTCCTGGGGTGGCGTTTTAATCCACAACCTTCTGACCTGAGACAAACGTGCTACCAACTAATTCTCATCCCCATTGAGTACATTGCACTCTTACATCAAGAAACAACTTTTAATGAACTTGCCTTGGGTCCTGAACAGCCTAGAACTGGTTTACCTTGTAGGAATTCAACTATGACCATTATTTTCTTGTGCATGATGTGTCCAGTGTATCTTCAGGTTTGAGTTCCAGAAGGGTTTGACACCCTAGCCCATTTACCAATTAAGTGCCAACTATATTAGTTCTCAGCTATTGATGACCACTGTCAAGAGTCCATTTTTTGTTATCTGTCTACCATCAGATTCTACTTCAAATCATCCTATCCAGAGTCATTGGATTAACTCAAACTCAGTGTTTGGATTTGCATTTAAAAAGTTTTGAAATTCAACTTCTCTAAATTTAAAACTGAATCTGACATGAATTTTGTTCTTAATTTTTGTCTTTTTTCATTTATTGTTCTCCTGCTTTAGACCCTCATGCATCAAGCATTATTGTCCTACTCCCTGCATTCTGCTAATGTTACTCTGAGTACTCAGAGGTGCATGGGTACAGCCTGGCTTTATTCATTTTTTCTCCTCCCTCCTTTAATGAAATGCCTTCCCTTAACAACCTTCCTTTGACAAGCTTTCAAAACTGCGATACATTAAACAAGATAGCAGTTATTTCTCATTCTCCTTAGTGTAGATGAAATAACATTATAGGCTAATGTTAATAAGCTTAAAATAGGATCAGCCAGGCAGCTTCTCCTCCTTCCTACTACCCTACTAAGGATCAGATGGGCAGATGGGCCCACCATGAGGCCACATATCCCTCACTATCAAAACAACAAGGTTTTCAAAGTTTTTTTAAAAATGAAGCAATTGGCAGATACATTGCAAGTGTTGCCAAGAATCATACATCAGTATTATACTGATAGGAAATAAAAACAGAAAATGCTGGAAAAGCTCAGCAAGTGATGCAGCATCTGTGGAGAAAGAAACAGAGTTAATGAAAGGTCTACGACTTGAAACGTTAACTCTATTTCTTTCTCCAGATGCTACCTCACTTGCTGAGCTTTTCCAGCATTTTCTGTTTTTATTTCTGATTTCCGGCATCTGCAGTATTTTGCTTTTACACTGATAGGAATTATTTTCTCTACCATTTAAACATCAAGTAGAATTTTTTTTAGCAAAAGTCTAATAATTTAAAAAAGGACTTCAGAGTGGCCTGAAGTAACTGTGGCTCCAGTCACCAATGCTAACAGCAAAGGATAACAGTATCTGAAAGTGTTTGAATTAGGACAAATTTGGCTATTTAGCAAATTCACTTGAACAGGTATAATTTGGGTCATGCTAGATTTGGCATTTTTGCTGCGTGGATGAGTCAGCACTTGTAGGAAACACAATTTGCTGCAAGGTCCCACAAACAGCAATGTGATAATGAAAAGATAATCTGTTTTTAGATGTTGTGGGAAGGAATTGGCTAGGACACTGGGCAGAACTCCCCTGCTCTTCTTCAAAGTAGTGCCATGGGATCTTTTACATCCACCTGAGAGGGCAGATGTGGTATCAGTTTAACGTCTCATCCGAAAGACGGCACCTCCGACAATGCAGCACTCCCTCAGTACTGCACTGGAGTGTCAGACTAGATTTTGTGCTCAATTCCTTGGAGTGGGACTTGAACCTTCTAACTCAGAGGTGAGAGCACTACCACCGAGCCGCAGCTAATATCAAAGGCAAGATAAAGTGGAAATCCAGTTGATTGGGAGAACTATAAAAAAACAACAAAGGAATACAAATAAAGTAAAAAGTGCAAAAAGGGAATGTGGAAAAAAATTTGCAAGGAATATCAAAGCTAACAGCAAAAATTTTATAAATATATTAATAGAAAGAGAGTGGTAAAGGGGAATGTGGTCCCATTAAAGACAAGTTCAGATGAGACTATAATGGATAATAAGGAAATGGCAGACTTGTTAAATTAGTACTTTGTATCTGTTTTCACAGTGGAGAAAGTGAACAAAATACCAGCAGAATGAGGGAACCTAAAATAAATAAAAAGATGATAAAGGTAGTATGTCTTAAGCTGGACAAATTTCCAGGACCTGATGTGAGGAAATTGCAGATGCATTAGTCATAATTTTCCAAGCTCTCTAGATTCAGGAATTGTGCCTTTGGATTGGAAAATTGCAAATGTCACTCAATTATTTAAGAAGGGAGGGAGGTAGAAACCAGATAACTACAAACCTGTCAGTTCAACATCTGTTGTGGTTGAGTTACTGGAATCTATCATCAGGGACAGAGTGACTGAGCACTTGGATAAGTATGAGCTGATCAAAGAGAGTCAACATGGATTTGTGAAGAGTACATCATGTCTCACTAATCCAGTTGAATTTTTGGAGGAAGTCACTAGAATGGTGGATGGGGGTGTGTCTGCAGATGTTATCTATATAGACTTCTAGAAGGCATTTGATAAGGTTTCACCCAAAAGATTATTAACAAAAATGAATGAACATGAAATTGGAGGTAACCTTGTGGCATGGGTTGGCAAAGGTTTGGAGGTAGAAGGCAGAGAGCAGGGATAAAGGGAACGTTGTCTGATTGAACATACAAAAATGACAGACAGGAAAAAGCCAACTGGTCCATCAAGCTTTCCCCTTGGGTCATTTAGGGGTGAAGTATCCCTCACATTGGTGGGATGTGACATGTGGTGTTTCCCAAGGATCTGTGCAGGGGCCTCAGCCTTTCACAAGATATATTTTGGACTTGGATGAAGCAATAGTGATATAGTATATCCAAGTTTGCAGATGACAATAAATTAGGATGCACAGTAAGTTGTGTAGATGGGAGCAGAAAGTTGCAAAGGGACATAGACAGACTAAATGAGTTGGTAAATCTATGGCAGATGGCATTGAGCATGGGGAAGTGTGAGGCCATCCACTTTGACATCTGAGAAAGACAAATCAGAATATTTTCTTAATGGTGAGAGACCAGGAGTTAAGGAGGAGCAAAGGGATTTAAATGTCAAAGGACACAAATCATTAAAAGCTAGTTCACAGGTACAAAAAGTAATCAAAATAGGGTCATGGCATGTTGGCCTTTATCTCAAAGGTGTTGAAATACAAAAGTGAGGAAGCTATGCTTTAGTTGTACAGAATCTTGGTCAGACCCCATCTGAACTGCTTTCAGTTTTGGGCACTGAACCTCAGGAAGGATATATTGGCCTTGTAGGGATGCAGCGCAGATTCACCAGAATGATACCAGAGCTAAAAAGGGTTAAATTATGATGACAGGTTGCATAAACTTGGTTTGTATTCCCTTGAGTTTAGAAGGTTGAGGGGTAATCTAATCGAGGTGTTTAAAATGATAAAGGGATTCAATAGGGTAGATACAGAGAAACTATTTCCTCTTTTGGAGGAATCCAAAACAATGGGGCACAGTCTTAAAATTAGAGCTCGGAGTGAAATCAGGAAGCACTTTTTTACACAAAGGGTAGTGGAAATCTGGAACCCTCTCCCCCAAAAGGCTATGGTTGCTGTATCAATTTAAATTTTCAATGCTGAGATTGATAGATTTTTGTTAGGTAAGGGTATCAAGGGATATGTAGCAAAGGCGGGTAGATGGAGTTGAGATACAGCCGTGATCTAATTGAATGGCAAAACATGTTCGAGCATCCGACTGGCTTCCTGCTGTTCCTATGTTCCTTTCTCATAAATAGAGGTTCATGGTGGTGGAAAATATGTTTTATTGGTGGGGCATTCCCCAATTCTGCTCATTTGCCCATCTCTGATGCACTGCTGTGGGAAGTCTGTAATGGTGCGCGAGTGCTTTCCTATATAGGGCTGAAAATTCAAGAATACAGTCATCCCAAGACACCTTTCACAACCCTTCTAATGGCTGGTTTGGAGCAGTATTAATGAAGGGCTCAGAACAGATTGCCCATCCCTTTTTATCATGTTCAGAGAGGGAGGCCACCTGGCCTATCATGTCTGTGATAGCTCTTTGCTGAGAGAAATACAGGAATTCATAGCCTCACAAAAAAAGGCATGACATGCCAAGTTTGAATCCTGGTATGTGTTGAGTCAGGTGGCCTTAACCGTGGCAGCAGTTGGCATGCTACAATTGCCTTCAGCATTCTTGGATTAGGGAGAAAAAATTAACACTTGATGGCTACTCAGGGACCCCTGCCCATACGTGGTTGTCTGGTGAGAACATGGTCAGGGTTGGGTGATGATGCCGTCCATGTCAAATAGCTTGATGACACTCACTGTCTAGGCTCACACATGATGAATGGCTTCTTGGGTAATGTATAAGTGGGTTGCCAGTGCTCTTGGAACCATACCCCAGTAAGAGTCAGGAGATAGAGGACAAAAGAACAATAAAATAAGTTAATGAAATTTTTAAGATAGTGTTGATGGTATCCAAGCCAACTGTACATACTTATGCAGGAATATTCAAAGGATACAGGGCACAGTGGATGTTGTGTATTATTGAGGGTAGAATGAACTTTCATTGTACTTAATTTATTCATTATTGATAAATAAACAGATACTTAAAAATACAGCACAATTGGTCGAAACAGTAACTGGGTCAATTACCTTGTTGAGCTTCAGTTTTCAAGTCAGTGCAAAAGTCTTCTATGTGAAAGATTGCTTTTATATATTTTTCATGCTTGTAATTGTAATTTCGCAGTGCACTTACACATCACAACAACTGATGTGGTTCTATTCTATTAAAAGGTAGCAAATGTGACTTAACTAGACAAGTGACTGATCCTAGTTGTTTCAGACTGTAGCGTTTCCCCCCCCCCCCACCCCATATCTTGTAATGTGGTTTGGTTGATGCAAAAATTAACACAGAATTTGTGAATGGGTGCAATTAATTTCTCAGAAATCAACATGGCGGAAAACATAATTTTGGGAATTGTTCGCTTGCCTAGCCAGCCAGCTTTAGAAAATGTCATAGAAACAAATTGCTGTCAGTTCGTTAAACTGCAATTAATCAGTTGGACTTGCACCATCTGGCTTCTCATCAAGTGCCAAAAGATAACAAAAATAGTCAATAATCACAGCTCTATATACTGTACTTCTATCGTGTGGCACAAACTCCCATGTTTATGCTGTGAAAAGAACTTGTCAGGTCTGTGTTTAAGATTAAAATGTGAAAATGTTTTAATGGAAAGGTATTGCTGATAAAAAAAATTGTTTGCTTTTTAAAAAGTTCAATCATCTTTTCCCACAATTCAACTAACAGCAATATATAAGATTTCCTGTACAACTGCCAGGAAAGGCAGCAGACTAAATAATCGATGTTTATAACAATCTTTTTAAAAAATCTGGCAAAATGTATTTTGGTTACTGTGCTTGGTTATTTATTCTGTCAGTTAGTGCTTGTATCAATCTGTGCGTTTGCTTGCTATCAAGGGGGTTTAATTTTGACTTTGTGTGATAGTGTAAAACGGGTGACAGTGAATCAGCAGCCCATTTTACATCTCTCCCGATTTTTATTTCCATTACCTTCAATAGAAATAAAAAGCGGGAGAGATGTAAAACAGGCTGCTGATTTGCTATCACCCGTTTTACACTATCACACAAAGTCAAAATGACCCCCAAGGTGTCTCTATGCACACCACATTTTTATTACCACTTTTTTGTAATGTAAGCTAACTGCACTTCCCTTGGCTGCATAAGCAAATCTAAAATGGATATAGTTGTCATTTTTACATGTAATGCTGGATGTGATTAATAAAATCTATGTTTTGGATGTTTATTTTATGCCAAAATGTGTGTTCCTGTAAAAAAAGCTGATACAGCATTCTGGGGTAAAATTTTAGAGTGTATTCATTTTGGACAAAACATTCCACTCCATGAAAAAAGGATCGGATATGAAATTGTTACTCCACTGTACAGTAGTTTAAGATTTCCGAAGGAACTAGCTACGCTCAGTCTTTAGACCTATGAACTGGTCTCCATTACCTAAATCTCTTTACTGTGTTACGTCCTGTAGCCTGGAGCCATTTAGTTTATATTCCCAATGTTTATTTCTACCCGCTAGTCTCATTACCTTGCCCTTGTCCACATAAGATGTCTCTTTCCACTCATCAGCCCACTTTCCCAACCTATCCAGATATCTTCATATTTGGTTTTCCATATTATTTAAAACCCCACCCCCCCCCACCCCCAATTTGGTGTCATCTGCAAACTTTTTTGCCCCAGCTCCAAATCATTTATAAACAGTGTAAGCAGAATGGTCTCAGCACTCATTCCTGTGGCACCTTACTAGTGGCCCTTTGCCAAGTCTCTATTCAGAACGACACTTTGCTTATTCTGGTTTAACTAGTTTTCAATTGACCTCAAAAGCTTGCCTCCTATTCCATGGCTTCCCACCTGAGAACTAAAAGCTTCTGTGGCACAATACCAAAAGTCTTGCTGAAATTTAAATATGTCCCATCCACAGAATTTCAGTTGTCAACAAGGTCCGTCATTTCCTCACAGAAATCCAGTAAATTTATTGGGTAAGACCTCCTAGGAACACAGGAACATAGGAACAGGAGTAGGCCATTTAGCCCCTCGAGCCTGTTCCGCCATTCAATGAGATCATGGCTGATCTGTGACCTAACTCCTTATACCTGCCTTAGCTGCATATCCCTTAATACCTTTGGTTAACAAAAATCTATAAATCTCAGATTCAAAATTAACAATTGAGCTAGCATCAACTATCATTTGCGGAAGAGAATTCTTCGCATGTAGAAGTATTTCCTAACTTCACTCCTGAAAGTCCTGGTCTAATTTTTAGGCTATGTCCCCTAATCCTAGACTCCCCAACCAGCAGAAATAGTTTCTCTCTATCTACCCTATCAGTTCCTCTTAATATCTTGAAAACTTCGATCAAATCACCCCTTAATCTTCTAAATTCCAGGGAATACAACCTCCCTTCCATAAATCCATGCTGACTCCAAAACCGGCGCCACGAAGTCGAATTCAGCAGCGTGACATTCCATGCTGGAAGAGCGCCAGAAATGCGCTTGATGCTATTTTGGTCCGGGTGCTCAATAGGCGACTAATCAACAAGCGCAGGTATCATCTGACTATGATAATAAGGGTCCTGTGCCTGAATCAGAGCCCTTTTGTTAAGCTGGTGTCCATGTACGTCTGAAATGTCACTTCCTTAACCCGCCCAGCAAATCATGGGTGGGACAATTGATAAGTAGCTTTCACAAATGATATTTAAAAGGATCCTTACCACCATTAAAGTAAGTCTCTGGCTAGTCGTTTTAGGCTTCTAGGGTGTTTTGGGGCCAAGTTTTTGGCTGTTTTAGCAAGTGTTGGTCTACAAGATACTTTTGCAGAGTGAGGTTGTGGAGGGCAAGAGCCCCTTCACAGAATTTGCTTGTTCTGAATTACTGAACATGGGAATGCCGCTGAGCTTACCATTAAGGCTCCCAAATCCTAAAGGAGGAGGAGCAGCAGCAAGGAAAGCAGCAAAGACCTGCACAGGCTGCAAGAAGAGGGCAAACGAGGCAAGGACGCAGGAGGCATTACATCATGCGGGTATTCAGAAACAGAATAACGTACCTGAACCTCAGAGGAGCAGTGTGTAAGGCAGCTGCATTTCAACAGAGGGGCAGTCACTTATCTATGCCACCTGTTTCGAGCCAGGTTTGGAGCCCAACACCAGGGCATGCACTGCACTGCATGTCGCAGTGAAGGTCACCGTGGCTCAAAATATAAGATACAGTTCCACATGGAGGCTGAACGGAGATCAGACATCGCACACGTAAAACACAGATGCAGGTCCTGTTCCTATGTTTACACACTGTTGAGTTATGTTAAAACATTGAACAAAGGTTGCGCACCACTAAATCCCACATCCTTCAGTCTGCACACCAGACCTCACTAATCTGCTGATCTGAGTTTGTACCAGGCCTCCGAGAGAGCATGCACCAAGGTTCTCTGATGATGCACTAGAGGCCTTGGTGCAAGAGGAGGGGCATCCTATATCCACAGGGGGGCAAGAGGCCCTCCAGACATATGCTCAAGAGGCAGTGGGAGGCAGTAGGGGAAGAAGTCAATGCCAGGCGCATAGCAACATGAACATGGATGCAGTGCAGGAAGAAGTTCAATGCTTTGACACGAGTGGTTAAGGTGAGTGAGATCAACTGTTAAGTGGCATCTCCTACCAACTGCACCACTAGCTGCATTCACTGCTGCATACACTACACGCCCCATCACCCACCTACCAACAAACTCTTTCAATCAGTACTCAACTCTTCCAATCAGATGCTTCATCTCACCCTCACACATTCCCACTGTTGCAAGCTGCATGCCCACAACTCACAGGTCACACATACTGGCAGCTATTGAACCATGACAGGCACATCACCCAAACGTCCTGCAGGACACTCACCGACACACGTCCCGCTTTCTTGCAGGAGAAGGTGGTGCATAACAGGAGGCAGCAAGTGGCAGTGGCTCCATGGAACATGAACCTGTTGTCCTCTCTCAGGATGACAGCATTCCTCTCCCACCCCAACCACTCTGCCAGTGCTCTTGCTGTTGCCTGTCAGCTCACCAGCCCACTCCCTGTAGAGTACTGACTTTATTATAGGAACATAGGAAGATAGGAACAGGAGTAGGCCATTTAGCCCCTCGAGCCTGTTCCACCATTCAATGAGATCATGGCTGATCTGTGACCTAACTCCTTATACCCGCTGTAGCCCCATATCCCTCAATACCTTTGATTAACAAAAATCTACCAATCTCAAATTTAAAATTAACAATTGAGCTAGCATCAACTGCCATTTGCAGAAGAGTGTTCCAAACTTCTACCACCCTTTACATGTAGAAGCGTTTCCTATCTTCACTCCTGTGAGTCCTGGCTCTTATTTTTAGGCTATATCCCCTAGTCCTCGTATTCAAGTATAGGAGACCTCCAAAAACAGGTACAAATGCATCAGCAACCAGAAATAATATTCCAGCAACTAAACTGTAAATCCTGCTTGATCCCTTTAAATAGTGCTGGTGGGAGTCCTCCATGCTGTTTACAACCTGTTCAGCTGTGCGAGGTTAAGACAGTGCCTTGGCTGGAGCGTTGAGTTCCAAAATTGCATGTGTCCCTTTAAATCAACGTTGCACACTAATCGACCGCATATTCTCCCTACTTTACATTCTGCCGGCGTTCGTTATCTGTGCGTGTGCAAAACCCTTTACCAAGATGGCGTCTGGTGCACGTCATGCTAGAAGCGTGCGTGCGCATTCTGGACACCATTTTGGGTCCTTAGGAGTCCGCATAGTGCCGACAAAATGGGCGCTACACGGCCCAATTTATAGCCCTATGTCTTTTCTGTAATGTGAAGGCCAAAATTGAACATATAAGAATCATTAAAGTAACTTTCTTTTTAATAAATTTCTACCATTAATTTCTGGATTTTGTTGGATTGGTAAAAATTGATTCCCTCAAATTCCTGAATTCCACCTATTCTTCACACTGAAAATTGGGTTTCGAGAAGCACAAGCAAAGCATTTTTGATGTCGTCGCACACACTGGTTCTGTACATGCTGTGTATCGTTGCAGATACAATGCACATGAATGTTGCGGTCTGATTTTAAATGGCAAGTTAAATGGAGAATTGTCCTAAGCTATCTTCAGGCTTCAGATTTATCCATCTGTGTTATTTTATGGAGTATCAGTGCATGATATCTTAAGGGTAGCAATGAGTATGATTTTATGGGTATTAGTGTGTTATTTTGGAGTAATGCTGAATTTTTTCTTTATTCGTTCATGGGATGTGGGCGTCACTGGCAAGGCCAGCATTGATTGCAATTAGGGAATGACCATAATGCACCCCATGGTAACTGCTCCATGACAGAATGGTGGGAAGAAAGCGGTTTCCCTGCCTGAAACTGCTGAAAGGCAAATTGCAAAATCTTTCCATAGACACATGCCTGAAAAAACATTCTAATCGTTTCAGCCAAAGCTAATGTTTTACACAAAGTTTGTGGACATGCCTGTGAGCTCACCACTTCTTGGTTTGACAAGTCATGCTCACTTACCCATCTTTTCTACAAGCTTAACTTAAGTCAGGTGCAATTCTGATTTAAATGGTGAAATCTCTGGGACAGGAGCTTTGGCCCTCATTACCATATCATTAACAGACATGCACCACTTTGGGCAAAAGCTAAATACTGCGGATGCTGGAAACTTGAAATAAAAACAGAAAATGCTGGAAATACTCAGCAGGTCAGGCAGCATCTGTGGAGAGAGAAACAGACTTAATGTTTCCGGCAATGACCTTTCATCAGAACTGGAAGAAGTAAAGATTTACTAGTTTTTAAGCAAGTACAGAGGAGAGGGGAGGGGAGGAAAGAATAAATGGGAAGGTCCGTGATAGGGTGGAGGACAGGAGTGATTAAATAACAAAAGGAATAATGGTGCAAGGCAAATGGGGTGGTAATGGGACAAGTAAAGAAACAAAAGATGGGTCTAGAGGAGCTGTAAATGGCAACAAAAGAACTATTACCAGCACCTGCTGTCCGAGAAAATGGGAACAGTAGTTATGATCTGAAGTTACTGAAATCAGTGTTGAGTACAGAAGGTTGTAAAGTGCCTTATTGAAAGATGAGGTGCTGTTCCTCGAGCTTCCGTTAAGTTTCATTAGAACAGTGTAAGAGGCCGAGGACAGAGAGGTCAGAGTGGGAGTGGGACGGAGAATTAAAATGAAAAGCGACCGGAAGATCAGGGTCACGCTTGCGGACTGAGCGGGGGTGTTCAGCAAAGAGATCACCCAATCTGCGTTTGGTTTCCTCAATGCAGAGGAGACTGCATCATGAGCAGCGAATACAGTATACTAAATTGAAAAAAGTACAAGTAAATCGCTGTTTCATCTGGAAGGAGTATTTGGGGCCCTGGACGGTGGGAAAGGAGGAGGTGAAAGGGTAGGTGTTGCATCTCCTGTGCTCTCACGGGAAGGTGCTGTGGGGAGGAGAGCGGGTGTTGGGGGTGATGGAAGAGTGGACCAGGGTGTCGCAGAGGGAATGGTCCCTCACTTTGGGGATGGGAGCATCTTCTGCCAGCAGTAGATTCTATCAGAGTTTAGTGTGTATTTTAGAACAGGTGTAACTCTGATGTATCTGACTTAACCCCCTACCTCACCACACCACGCTCCCCACCGCCCCCCCACTCCCCCCCCCCCCCCCCCCCCAAGTCCCCAAACAAATTCCGGTCCCCTAAGCTAGAACTACACCACTTTTGCATTGAAAAAAATATTGAAATTTCGGGCCCAGCTTCTTCCAACAGCCTCTGAAAATAACTCAAATATTCACAGGAAGAATTTATCGATCTGGATTTTATGGAATTCTAGCTTTAAATCAGCACGGTAAGGACTGCAACAAACTGGCTGTGACTTTGGAATTATCAGTAATATAATTGACCAACATTTCTGTTATTTCCACTTCTTTGCTGACTCTCAATTTATTTCTGCATTTATAAAGTATATAATATAGCAATTAAAAATTCATAACTTGATGTCTTTAGATGTTTATATTTTCAGGTACTGGTAGGTGACATATTTATGAAATCCCACCCCTGGATAAATATTTCTGTAACATTTACAGATCATCTTTATATATGTACACCTTAAATTCTGAAAAACTCTTTGTTTATAGCACTTGTACAAGACTCACTCCTTTCCCAGCCAGTTGCCATGGTAATGAATGCCAATGACAATTGTTACTGCCAGCTGCACAAGTGCAATGTGGAACAGATCCATGGGTAGCTTGCTAATGAGACTGCTATTGTATCCACTATTTTCCTGCTGTCTGCAAAGGATAATTATCAATGCAGAGTATTAACCAGGAAAATTGACCTTGAATACTTCCTTCCTTTTGATTGCATGCAATACTTTTAAGTCAATGTCACTGACTTGGACCTATATCAGAATGTTCTATATTGAAGTAATAATGCCTTTTGAAGGGCTCTGTGTTGGCAAATGGAACTTTGCACCAGTGTGGTAACAGCCTGGAACAATCTCGGCATGTTACCATGGCAATGTCATGCCGACACAAAGTAGCATCAAAGGGGGAAGGCAGACAGATTTTCAGTTGGAAATGACACTAGAACATCTAGAATAACGGCAATGTGCATCCAGCTGAAGGGGCCGCGTGGCTTTCCATCTTCATAGTAACATTTTTAATTCCAAGTACTTGTGATCTCTTTTTAACAACTGCTGACTTAAGGTCTTCTTTTTACTTTTTCCAATAAAATATTGAATCGTTGAGTTGTGGGGTGTTTCTTTCTTCTGCTCAGCCTGCAAAATGCATGCTAAATGAAATGATGACTGACCCAGAGTGACATTGCGATCTGGTTTCTATATGTAACAACTTAACCTTCTTACCTTTGAGCAAGAAAAGATAAAACCTTGGGTTGACGTGAGGGAGAAGGGGTAGGGGAATTTTTCTGCAGCAGTTGCAGTGACCTAATTTTCGACCGGGCAGTAATCCACATATATTATTTCTGCTTGGTTTCTGGTTTTCTTTCTGTCCAGGTGTATGGATAGCACTGGGGATTGCGATTGCACGGTTTCCTTTTCATTAGCCATGCGGAAAGTTGTTTTGATTGACTTGCTGCCTTCTGTCATTTGACATTTAACTTTTTATGTGAAAAATGCTGAATGATCTGAATAAAAACACCTCACATATAGTTGATTAAGCTGTTCATGGCTGCTGGAGACCAATATTTAATTTAGCATTGAAAGAAAATGGGGAACAATTCAAAATAGATGATTAGAAATGTATCTAAAAAATTATACTTGATAGTGGCCTGAGTGTGCAACACGTTGGTGTGTTAGTGTGATCCAGAGTCAAGTGGTATGGCACAGTTTCTTGCTCACAGGTACTCATGCAGAGCTATCAGAAGTGATTCTTTGGGTGAGTGAGTGAGGGAAAAAGTATATAAATCTATCCCAGTAATATCTGTAACCCTCGCAGTAGATCTTCCAATTCAGAGGTATTGTTAACAGAGGCCTGAGATTAGGTTACCTTCCATGTCCTCTTGGCTGGGGAATAAAACGTGAAATACAGGGCCAAAATGAAGGCCAAAAATAGCAACAAAGGTACCAGAACAAGGAGAAATAAAAATAAAAGTCTTGTGCATCGCACATTAAATCTGTAGCTGCACATTCAGCCTGTCTGTAGCAGAAAAAAACAAGAGTCACACTTTTCTTTTTGGCCTAAATAATCACATTAAACATACGGATTAACTGAAATATAGTTGTAAGGAATCTTACAACGCCAGGTTATAGTCCAACAGTTTTATTTGAAAATCACAAGCTTTCGGAGGCTTCCTCCTTCGTCACCTGCAAATAACATTTAGAACAATCCCATAAATAAATGATAGCTCTGAAAAAAAACCATTAAATTTACACATAAAATCAGTGAGTGTATGTTAGAAATTACCCTAAGAAGGTTCTCACGGACAAGCCTGCCCATGTCTCTGAAGTTCGGAGCTTGAGCTCTGCTTCATCCCCCAGGGCCTTCCCTGAGTGAAAAGGCTCAACCAAACTGCATACTTGGAGAATGCACCAGCAACACGGTGCATGTCACACAAATGAACTACGACTCCTAGAATGCACCACTGTCAATATGCATGTTACTCTGATACAATGAAACTTCCAGATTAAAGGTGCCACCTTTTCCTCAATCTTGATACAGTACTGTACAGGTAGGTTGGTGACTTGCAAACAGTAAGTTGCAACATGTCATGTAAATTGTCAATCTTGCTGTCAATCATAAAAAAAAAGATTCTGGTGCTTTAGAGACACATTGCGCTTTCCTGATTGGATGAACAAAAAAATTATCACTCTCATTCATTCTTCTGATTAAAAACCAGATCATGGTTAAACAAAAGATTCTTTTATAACAGCTCCCATGCGCTATAAAACAAGCAATCATCTATTTCCCTTGGTTTTAATTTTTAAATTCTGTGTCATGCTCACTGGCCCCTGGCCTACCCTCCTGGCATCGTCCTCCATCCCCAGACCCAAAGTCCTTCAGTCCCCAGGTTGGATTGAAAAAAAGGGAAAACATCACTAGTGTGACCCAGACCCAGAATACCCAGGAGCAATGCCATGGGAGACCAACTAGTATTATTTATTTATTTTTAGGATTATATTTCACAATACTACAAAATATAATTCACCTTATTGTTATCAATTCAAGTGCTATTGGCCATTTCTTGTTCTTAGAAATTCTAATCTTTTTATATCTATTTCTGTTGATTTCTAAAAGTATTATTATTTAATTTGAGATTGGATAAAGGAATGCAGTGTATGTGGTGTACAGTATATGGATTTTCAGAAGGCATTCAATAAGATGTCTCACAGGAGGCTTGTTACAAAAATTGAAGTGTGTGGTATAAGAATAAATGTAGTAGCTTGGATAGAAAGTTGATTGATGGACAGGAAGCAAAGGGGGGAGTTTTAAACACCACCCACCCCTCACCGCAGGACGGGCGGGAGAGGGGCAGTTAAATTCTTAAAAATGGGACACTTGATCCCAACCCGCCTCGAACATGCCTACTTCCTGTTTAACCAGGGCAGGTTGGGGGGGCGGGCGAGTAACCCGCTCTCAAGAGGCGGGTCAGTAATTATCATATGTTAATGAGGCTCCATGCCTCAGATTTAAGCAGTTGTTTGGATTTAACAGCTGTGGGCCGGGTTTCCTGGGGCTCGGGAAACCCGGCAGCTAAAGAGAGGCAACTAAAGAAAGCAGGTAAGAGTTTTTCCAGCATTGCTTGTGGGCCAGGAGGAGAAGGAGGACTACCCCCGGCCCACCAAGCCAACCAGCTGCGATCTGCCACTCCCCCACCTTTGTGATCTCCAGACCTCCTCCCCGTGATCTGCCGACTATCTCCTCATGATCTGATCTCCTCCCCGTGATCTCTCCCCCTGATCTCTCTCCCCCAAGATCTCCTACCCCCCAAGGTCCCCCCCCCATGATCTCTCCCCCCGCCCCCACAATCTCTCCAACTCCCCCCCCCCCCCCCCCGCGATCTCCCCCTCCCTCCTCTCCAGTCTCCGGCTGCGATCTTGTACAACAGGCTTTCCTGCCTTGCGGGAAACCGAATACAAAAATTCTAATGAGGTCCTGCCGTTAAATTTGTCAGGAACCCCGCCATTCCGGGTTTCCCGGCCGCTGACTGTCGGCCCTGCTCCCTCCCCACCTCCCCCGTAAATATCGGGGCCAAAGTCTGAGTTGCTTGGAAGTGGTATATCCCGGGGTCAGTGTTGGATCTACTTCTATTCTCAGTGGATGGATATAACATGGAGGACTACTGGAAACACATCCCATTGTTGCCCCATGTAGAAGATATGCTTGGTTGAGACCATAGGGTGTTGCTTTTATTTCAAAAATGAATGTATAAAAAATCTAATGTGTAGATTAATATTTTGCACTGCAGGTGGCGCCAACATATCACATTTTTGTGATTTATTCTCACAACATATTCAAAGAATGGTGTGAAAAGATGTAAGGAATCTTACAACACCAGGTTATAGTCCAACAGTGTGAAAAGAGGCTACGGTTGGGGATGTTACCTTTCAGATTGATATAAAATGAAAAATTTATGTTTAAAAATAAGTCTTTATCATGCACTTCTCAACATCATGAAAACAGTAAAGCATACGGAAAGATGTAAACATTTGATAGGATGTGAACCAAATTCTCAAAATGATCACATTTCTTTTAGGTAGAGACAGGGTAAATGCTGAGAGGTTATTTCCCTTGGCTGGAGAATCTAGAACTAGAGGGCATATTCGCAGGATAAGGGGTCAGCCATTTAAGACTGAGATGAGGAGGAATTTCTTCATTCAGAGGGTTGTGAATCTTTTGAATTGTCAATCCCAGAGGGCTGTGGATGCTCAGTCGTTGAGTATATTCAAGGCTGAGATAGATAGATTTTGAACATTAAGGGAATCAAGGGATATGGGGATCGGGCAGGAAAGTGAAGTTGAGGTCGAAGATCAGCCATGATCTGATTGAATGGTGGAGCAGGCTCGAGGGGCCATATGGCCTACTCCTGCTCCTATTTCTTATGTTCTTTATGTTCTTAAAGCATCTGTTAAAAAGGTGATATTTTAATTTTTCTCATTTAAAAAGGGTAAACTAAAGGGTACACTAAACTCATAAACCAGTGCACTGTCACTTCTTGTATAATTAATAATAATATAAAAATTCTATTTGCTTCTGCCCTCAGAAATATTTGATTTGGAGATCGAGGGCCAATTTTAACTCAGTCTGCTGGGCAGGAGCAGGATGAGTAGTCCTAAAATCAAAGTACTGCACTCATTGCTCCATTCCCTCTCCAATCCTGCCTGCTGCTATTTTGCCCAGGACCAAAAGGGCGACCCAGGCACCCGCCTGAATCAGGCAACAACATCAATTAATTATGCAGTTATGACCAATCTGTTTTATTGGTTTCGGTTGAGGGATAAATTTTAGACAGGTCAGTGGAAGAACTCCCCTGTAACAGAAATAGATCTCAATAAAGCAAATGTGTAACAATTTGGTCTTTATCCATATTGCTTGAACTGCATTTTCTTAATATATAATGGCTCTGTAATGGTTAAATTTAGTATTTTGTCTCAGCAATAAACCAGTGCAGCTGAATCCAGGCTGGTTACCATAGTAAATTGGGATGTTAATTAAGAAGACAAAGGGGGTATTGTTGTGCATAATCTCAACCATTTCACACCATTGTGATGAATTGGTTCCTTTATGACATCCAAGTGACCAGGAAGTTTCTTAATTCATTCACCCAGTGAGGGGGAGGGGGAGGTGGCTTAGCTAAGTCAGACAGTTGGGTGTCTCATGTTCCACGGCAGAGTGTAGAAATGCAGTGGTCATAGGGGATTCGATAATCAGGGGGATAGACGGCATTCCTGCAACCGCTGGTGTGTGAATCTCGCATGGTCTGTTGCCTCCCTGGTGCCAGGGTAAAGGACATCACTGAGAGGGTGCAGAATGTTTTGCAGGGGGAAGGGGGAACAGCCAGAAGTCGTGGTCCATGTTTTTTTTTTATTCGTTCACGGAATGTGGGCGTCGCTGGCAAGGCCGGCATTTATTGCCCATCCCTAATTGCCCTTGAGAAGGTGGTGGTGAGCCGCCTTCTTGAACCGCTGCAGTCGTAGCGAGATTTTACAACTGAGTGGCTTGCTAGGCCATTTCAGAGGGCAATTAAGAATCAACCACATTGCTGTGGGTCTGGAGTCACATATAGGCCAGACCAGGTAAGGACGGCAGGCTTCCTTCCCTAAAGGGCATTAGTGAACCAGATGGGTTTTTACGACAATCCGGTAGTTTCATGGCCATCATTACTGATACTCGTATTTTAATTCCAGATTTTATTTTTTAATTAATTGAATTTAATTAATTAATTGAATTTAAATTCGCCAGCTGCCGTGGCGGGATTTGAACTCATGACTCTGGATTTAGTCCAGGCCTCTGGATTACTAGCCCAGTAACATAACCACTATGGGTTGGAACCAATGAAATTGGTAGGAAAAGGTTTGAGGTCCTACAGACAAAGTTTCAGGAGCTAGGGAGGAAGTGAAAGAGCAGGACCTCAAAGGTAGTAATCTCTGGATTACTCCCAGTGCCACGTGCTAGTGAGTATAGGAATAGTAAGATAAGACAGGTTAACGCGTGTCTGGAGAAATGGTGCAGGAGGGAGGGCTTCAGATTCCTGGGGCATTGGGACCACTTCTGGGGCAGGAGGGATCTGTTCAAGATGGACGGGTTGCACCTCAACAGGGCTGGGACCAATGTCCTCGCAGAGAGGTTAACTAGTGCTGTGGGGGAGGGTTTCAATTAATTTGGCAGGGGGAGGGGCACCAGGATGAAGCATTAGAGAAGAGATACAAGGTGCACAGAGGACTGGGAGAAACAAACAGTGGTAGAATAAAGAGTAGTTCAGAAATAGGAGTGATCAGACAGGGGGAAATGCAAGGCAGACTAGGGTGGGTTTAGAGTGCATGTGCATAAATGTATGAAGCGTCATAAATAAGGTTGGTGAGCTGCAGCTACAAGTAGTCACGTGGGATTGTGATATTTTGGCAATAATGGAGAACTGGCTCAAACAAGGGGAGAAATGGGCACTTAGGATTCCTGACTATAATGTATTGAGGAAAGACAGGGAAGGAAAAAAGGAGAGGGGGTGGCAGTCATGATCAACGACACTGCTACTGTACTAGAAAGGGATGATGTATTTGAGGGTTCAAAGACAGAATCTATTTGGTTAAAATTAAGGAACAATAGAGGGACTATTACGCTACTGGGTGTATACTATAGACCATCAAATAGTGGGAAAGAGATAGAGGAGCAAATTTGCAGGCTAATTGCAGAAAGATGCAAGAACAGTGAAAATAGGGGACTTCAATTATCCTAATATAGATGGGGAAAATAACATTCTTGATCAGCATATTTCCAGCCCAACCCAGAAGGAAGCAGTCCTGGACCTAGTTCTGGGGAATAAAGTGGGGCAAGTGGAGCATGTTTCAATGGGAGACCATTTGGGAAACAGTGATCACAATATTATTAGGTTTAGAGTCGTTATAGAAAAGGACAAGGAACAATCAAATGTGAAAATGCTTAATTGAAGGAGGGCAAATTTCAGTGAGTTAAAAAGGGATCTTGCCCAGGTGGATTAGAATCAATGATTGGCAGGTAAAACAGTAAATGAGCAATGGAAGGCCTTCAAAGAAGAGATAGTTCAGGTACAGACTACGTACATTCCCATGAGGGGGAAAGGAAGGGAATCCAAAGCTAGAGCTCCCCGGATGCTTAAAGATATTGAGATTAAAATGAAACAGAAAAAGGAGGCTTCTAATAAATTTTGGGTTCATAATTCAGAAGAGAACCAAGCTGAATACAAAAAGTACAGGGGAGAACAGAAAAAGGAAATAAGAGGGGCAAAGAGAGTGTATGAAAATAGATTAGCCGGTAACATAAAAGGCAACCCAAAAGTCTTTTATAAACATAAATAGTAAAAGGGTGGGGCCGATTAGGGACCAAAAAGGAGATCTTCCTGTGGAGGCAGAGGGCATGGCTGAGGTATTAAATGAATAATTTGCATCTGTCTTTCACTAAAGAAGAGGATGCTGCCAATATCACAGTAAAGGAGAAGGTGGTAGAGAAATTAGATAGGATAAATGGATAGAATAGAAATCATAGAATCATAGAAAATTTACGGCACAGAAGGAGGCCATTCGGCCCATCGTGTCCACGCCGGCTAAGAAACGAGCCATCCAGCCTAATCCCACTTTCCCGCATTTGGTCCGTAGCCCTGCACGTCACCACTCTTCAGGTGCACATCCAGGAATTAAAAAAAATTAGTTGAGGGTTTCTGCCTCTACCACCCTCTCAGGCAGTGAGTTCCAGACCCCCACCACCATCTGGGTGAAAAATATTTTCCTAATTTGCGCTCTAATCCTTCTACCAATCACTTTAAATCTATGCCCCCTGGTTATTGACCCCTCCGCTAAAGGAAATAGGTCCTTCCTATCCATTCTATCTAGGCCCCTCATAATTTTGTACACCTCAATCAAATCACCCCTCAGCCTCCTCTGTTCCAAGGAAAACAACCCCAGCTATCCAATCTTTCCTCATAGCTAAAATTCTCCAGTCCTGGCAACATCCTCATAAATCTCCTCTGTACCCTCTCTAGTGCAATTACATCCTTCCTGTAATGTGGTGACCAGAACTGTGCGCAGTACTCAAGCTGTGGCCTAACTAGTGCTTTATACCGTTCCAGCATTACATCCCTGCTTTTATATTCTATGCCTCGGCTAACAAAGGAAAGCATTCCATATGCCTTCTTAACCACCTTATCTACCTGTCTTGCTAACTTCAGGGATCTGTGGACATGCACACCAAGGTACCTCACTTCCTCTACACCTCTCAGTATCCTCCCATTTATTGTGTATTCCATTGCCTTGTTTGCACTCCTCAAATGCTTCACCTCACACTTCTCTGGATTGAACTCCATTTGCCACTTTTCTGCCCATCTGACCAGTCCATTGATATCGTCCTGCAGTCTACAGCTTTCCTCCTCACTATCAACTACATGGCCTATCTTTGTGTCATCCGCAAATTTCTTAATCATGCCCCCTATGTTTAAGTCCAAATCGTTAATGTATACTACAAAAAGCAAAGGACCTAATACCGAGCCCTGCGGCACCCCACTGGAAACAGCCTTCCAGTCGCAAAAACACCCGTCGATCATTACCCTTTGCTTCCTGCCACTGAGCCAATTTTGGATCCAATTTGCCACATTCCCTTGGATCCCATTGGCCTTTACTTTTTTGACCAATCTGCCGTGTGGGATCTTGTCAAAAGCTTTGCTAAAATCCATGTAGACTACATCAATTACGCTACCCTCATTGATCCTCCTTGTCACCTCCTCGAAAAATTCAATCCAGTTAGTCAGACACAACCTCCCCTTAACAAATCCGTGCTGACTGTCCTTGATTAGTCCTTGCCTTTCTAAGCGACAGTTTATTGTGTATTCCATTGCCTTGTTTGCACTCCTCAAATGCTTCACCTCACACTTCTCTGGATTGAACTCCATTTGCCACTTTTCTGCCCATCTGACCAGTCCATTGATATCGTCCTGCAGTCTAATTCCAATAATTTGCCCACCATCGAGGTTAGGCTGACTGGCCTGTAATTACTTGATCTTTCCTTTGCTCCCTTTTTAAACAACAGTACAATGTTAGCAGTCCTCCAATCCTCCGGCACTATGCCTGTATCCAGTGAAGTTTGGAAAATGATTGTTAAAGCCTCTGCTATTTCCTCCTTGTTTTTTTTTAACATCCTGGGATACATTTCATCCGACCCTGGTGATTTAGCCACTTTCAAAGATGTTAATCCCCTTATTACTTCCTCTCTCACTATGTTTATCCCATCCAATATTTCACACTCCTCCTCCTTAACTTCAATTCCTGTGTCATCGCTCTCCTTTGTGAAGACAGATGCAAAGTATTAATTAAGAACATACCCACATCTTCCGCCTCCACACATAGTTTACCTTTTTGGTCTCTAATAGGCCCTACTCTTTCCTTGGTTATGCTCTTGCTTGTAATGTATTTATAAAACATCTTAGGGTTTTCTTTGATTTTACCTGCTAATATTTTTTCATGCCCTCTCTTTGCTTTCCTAATTTCCTTTTTAACTTCACCCCTGCACTTTGTATACTCCTCTAAGCTTTCCGTAGTATTGAGTTCCCGGTGTCTATCATAGGCTTTCTTTTTCTGCCTTATCTTACCCTGAAAGCTTCTTGACATCCAGGGGGCTCTAGATTTGGCACCCCTCCCTTTTTCTTTGTGGGAACATGTTTACCCTGAACCCTTCAATCACCCCTTTGAATGTCTCCCACTGCTCTGACACTGATTTACCTTCAGGTAGCTGTTTCCAGTTTACTTCTGCTAAATCACTTCTCAGTTTAGTAAAATTGGCCTTTCCCCAATTGAAAACTTTTAACTCCTGCTCTGTCTTTGTCCTTTTCCATAACTATGCTAAAACTAACTATTATGATCACTAAAACCAAAATGCTCTCCCACTGCTACTTCTTCCATCTGCCCCTCTTCATTTCCTAGAACTAAATCCAGAACTACCCCCCCTCTCATTGGGCTTGCTATATACTGGCTAAAAAAATTCTCCTGAACGCAATTTAAGAATTCTGCGCCCTCTATACTATTCACACTGTTTGTATCCCAGTTAATATTAGAGTAGTTGAAATCCCTTACTATTACTACCCTATTGTTTTTGCACTTCTCAGAAATTTGCCTACAAATTTGTTCCACTATCTCCCTCTGACTGTTTGGGGGTCTATAGTACACTCCCAGTAGTGTGACTGCCCCTTTTTGTTCTTTAGCTCAACCCATAAGGCCTCATTTGATGCTCCTTCTAAAATATCATCCCTCCTCACAACTGTAATTCTTTCCTTAACCAAAATTGCCACCCCTCCTCCTTTTTTATCCTCTTCTCTATCGCATCTAAAAACCCTGTAACCAGGAACGTTGAGCTGCCAGTCCTGTCCCTCTTTAAGCCATGTTTCTGTAATAGTTAAGATATCATACTGCCATGTGCCATAAAGAGGAGGTACTAAAAAGGTTGGCAGTGCTCAAAGTAGAAAAGTCACCAAGTCCGGATGGGATGCATCCTAGGTTGCTGAGGGAAGTAAGGGTGGAAATTGCGGAGTGTCTGGCCACAATCTTCCAATCCTCCTTAGATATTGGAGAGATGCCATGGACTGGAAGATTGCAAATATTACACCGCTGTTCAGAAAAGGGCAGAGGTATAAACCCGACAACTACAGGCCAGTCAGCCTAACAAGGTTGGTGGGGAAACTTTTAGAGACATCAATCCTGGATAAAATAAATTGGCACTTGGAAAAAATATGGGTTAATAAATGGAAGCCAGCACGGATTTGTTAAAGGCAAATCGTGTTTGACTAACTTGATTGAGTTCTTTGATGAAGTAACAGAGAGGATTGATGAGGGTAGTGCGGTTGATGTTGCATTTGATAAAGTACCACATAATAGACTTGTTAGCAAAATTGAAGCCCATGGGATTAAAGGGGCAGTTGTTGCATGGATACAAAATTGGCTAAGGGACAGAAATTAGAGAGTAACAGTGAAAGGTTGTTTTTCAGACTGGAGGGAACTATACAGTAGTGTTTCCCAGGGCTCAGTGTTGGGACTACTGCTCTTTTTGATACACATTAATGACCTGGACTTGGGTATACAGGGCACAATTTCAAAGTTTGCAGGTGACATGAAACTCAGAAATGTAGTAAACAGTGAGGAGGATAGTAACAGACTTCAGGAGGACATAGGCAGACTGGTGAAATGGGCAGACATATGGCAAGTAAAATTTAATGCAGAGAAGTGTGAAGTGATTCATTTTGGTAGGAAGAATGAGGAGAAGCAATATAAACTAAATGGTACAATTTTAAAGCAGATGCAGGAACAGAGAGAACTGGGGGCGTACGTACAGAAATCTTTGAAGGTGGCAGGACAAGTTGAGAAGGCTGTTAAAAAGGCTTACAGGATCCTTGGCTTTTTAAATAGAGGCTAGAGTACAAAAGCAAGGGTTATGCTAAACCTTTATAAAACACTGGTTAGGCCCCAGCTGGAGTATTGTGTCTAATTCTGGGCACCACACTTTAGGAAGGATGTCAAGGCTTTAGAGAGGGTGCAGAGGAGATTTACTAGAATAGTACCAGGGATGAGGGACTTCAGTTACGTGGAGAGACTAGAGAATCTGGGGTTGTTCTCCTTAGAAAAGAGAAGGTTAAGGGGAGATTTGATAGAGGTGTTCAAAATCATGGACAGTTTTGATAGAGTAAAAAGGAGAAACTGTTTCCAGTGGCAGAGGATTGGTACCAGAGGACACAGATTTAAGGTAATTGGCAAAAGAACCAGAGGTGACATGAGGAAAAAAAAATTATGCAGCGAATTGTTATGATCTGAATGCACTGCCTGAAAGGGCGGTGGAAGGAGACTCAATAATAACTTTCAAAAGGGAATTGGGTAAATATTTGAAGTGGAAAAAATTGCAGGGCTATGGGGAAAGAGCAGGGGAGTGGGACTAATTGGATAGCTCTTTCAAAGATCCGGTACAGGTATGATGGGCCAAATGGCCTTCTTCTGTGCTGTATCAATCTATGATTCTATGCTTCTATGAAAAGGCATTTCAATTAGGGTCGCAACTCTGAATAATGGCTTGGTGGGTTGAAACCTGACCGCAAAGACTAAAGGCAGGAGTAAAGAGTTTTCTGTCTCAACAACGGAGTGGGTGAGTGAGTACTAGAAGCTAGTGTCAGAAACATTGGACCAGTTAACTCTAGAATTGCTTAACTCGAAAGTAGACCTACACCTACAGTGTCAGTAAGGTTGCATCTTTGTTATTTTTCATAAAATGAGGAGTGTAGGAAATTGACTGATCTCACCATGAAAACTGTTTGTTGATGTATTTTATGTACTATACATAGTTTATTGGTTTGAAGCCATGCCTCATCTCATTAGAGTACTTTTCAGTTTGCCTTCCATAAAAATACGATAACATACATGGCTACATGTGCGATATTTCAGAAGTTTTATGTTACGATTCTCCGATCATTTATCTTTTAGATGGATATTGGGCGGTAAAAGTTCATGTACGATCTGCTTACAGGCGCAACTGATGATGCTGACCCCAAATGAATATCTAGCATTAAACCCCAAATTGTGACATGTTATAAGAAAGCTCAAATAACTAAGAAGGCCCTAGGCCAGAAAGGAAACATCTTAGAATCCTCAAGGAAATGAAAGAGAAAATAGACTAGATGTGGTTAATATTTTTAGGAACTCAATAAACACAGAAGCTGTGATAACAGAAAATAGACACAGGATCCTAAGGATTGTAAGATGGCAAATACTATCGCAATATTTAAAAAAGGGTGAGAAAGAACTTAAAAATTCTGGACCAATTAGAACTGCATGCAATGCATTCATTGCTCATCCAGGGAGCAAGAGACTATAATGGATTAGAAGCAACATCCTGTGCCACACTAATCTTACGGAATTGTTGAAGTCAATGGAAAGGAAAATTCGGCAGGGTGTATCACGGGCGCCCGCTCTACAATGTCGAGTTTACTGCTCGGTGGTGAAAGTTAAAATCTACCACTATGTTTCCTTAAGTTCTATATGTGAAGCTTTCAAATAGGTTAAGAATTAATGGAGAATTAGCTGCTGATTTAAAATAGGCTTGCAAAGGAACTAGAAGATAATGATAAATAGAAAAAGACCTCTCTGCATACGGGGGAGGAACAGTTGCTAGTGCGTTCATAATTTGCAGAACAACACTGCTTGTAACATACCAACATCTCTCTCGACCCTTCCACTGACTCTAATTTGTCACACTGCTTGTCGGACATCCGGGACTGGGTGACCAACATTTCCTCCAACTAGTTATTGGGAAGTCCAAAGCCATTGTATTCTGTCCCCGCCACAAACTCTGTTCCCTAGCCACCGATTCCATCCCTCTCCCTGGTCATTGTCTGAGGCTGAACCAGACCGTTCGCGACCTTGTCATCCTATTTGACCCCGAGATGAGCTTCCGACCACATATCCACTCCATCACCAAGACCACCTACTTCCACCTCTGTAACATCGCCCGTCTCTGCCCCTGCCTCAGCTCATCTGCTGCTGAAATCCTCATCCATGCCTTTGTTACCTCTAGACTTGACTATTCCAATGCTCTCCTGGCTGGCCTCCCATCTTCCACGCTCTATAAACTCGAGCTCATCCAAAACTCTGCTGCCCATATCCTAACTCACACCAAGTCCCGTTCACCCATCACCCCTGTGCTTGCTGACCAACATTGGCTCCTGGTCCAGGAATGCCCCGATTTTAAAATTGTCATCTTTGTTTTCAAATCCCTCCATGGCCTCGCCCCTTGCTATCACTGTAACATCCTCCAGGCCTACAAACCTCCAAGATCTCTGCGCTCCTCCAATTCTTGCCTCTTGCGCATCCCCGATTTTAATTGTTCCACCATTGACGACCGTGCCTTCAGCTGCCTAGGCCCTAAGCTCTGGAATTCCCTCCCTAAACCTCTTCGCCTCTCTACCTCTCTCTCCTCCTTTAAGATGCTCCTTAAAACCTATCTCACCTGTCCTAATATCTCCTTATGTAGCTCGGTGTCAAATTTTGTCTGATAACGCTCCTGTGAAGCGCCTTGGGACGTTTTACTATGTTAAGGCGCGATATAAATGCAAGTTGTTGTTGTTGTGATGATATTACCAAGCTAAGTGGCCTAGTGACAAGTATAAGGGTGATAAACAACATTCAAAGAGATGTGGAACAATTAAATAAATAGGTTAGAGCAGTGATTTTCAAACTTTCTCTGTGGGGGACATTCTGTAAATATTGACACACTCCTAGGGACCCCCTTTAAACAATGCCAGAATCCTGGAGACCCCTGACCTAACCTCCAAAAGACTGTGTCAGCTATCCAAAGGAAAAGAGCTATCTTTGCAGAAAATGTTTTTGTTATTATATAGCAATAGAAGTAATATAATGAGCACAGTAGTGTAGTGATTATGTTACTGGACTAGTAATCCACAGACCTGGACGAATAATCCAGCCAACATAAATTCAAATCCTACCATGGCAGCTTGAGAATTTGAAATCATTTATTTTCAAATCTGGAATAAAAAGCTGGTACCAGTAAAAGTGTCCGTGAAGCTGTTGGATTGTCGTAAAAGCCCAACTGGTTCACTAATGTCCTTTAGGGAAGGAAACCTTCTGTCCTTATCCTGTCTAGCCTATACATGACTCCAGTCCCACACCAATGTGGTTGACACTTAACTGCCCTCTGAAGTGGCCTAGCAAGCCACTCAGTTCTAGGGATGGGCAATGAATGGCGGCCTTGCCTGCAACGCCCACATCCCAAGAATGAATATAAAAAGTTACGTCAACAAATACAGAAAGATGCAGAAATTTGATAGCCTCCCAGACCCCCTGGAACTTCCTGTTGGATCCCTGGTATCAAGGGACTCCAAATTGAAAACCTATCCTGGAGCAAAGGCAGGAAAATGGAGTAGAGGTGCAGATCAGCCATGATCTAATTGAATGGCGGAGCAGGCCCGAGGGACTGAATGGCCTACTCTTGTTCCTAATGTTCCTATCTCCTATAGGTGTTTGGAAAACCTATTATTTTATTTACAAAAAAATGATGTAACTAACTAAAATAGAGGATGGATTTTAAGGTACTTAAATGCAGTATAATGCACAATAGAACATGAAATATGTATACTTGATGAAAGAGTGTCAGTTAGCAAAAGAGTTTCATTTGAAACTATTGGGGATCAGGAAGTATTTACGTAGAACCTGTTTTGATCATCATCCTGTGAATTGTAATGTTATTGCTGGAGGTAAAGTATTGCCTTCAATAGTTATAATTTCTTTGTTCATCAAAACAGCAATTAATCTAATTTATTAGGGGTGAATCTCATTCAAATAAGCAAGAATTTTATCATCAAAATTTCAGTGTTCTAAACATAGCCTACTTAAGTCAAATTAAAAATTGGGCTCCATACCATTTACTCCCTTTCTCTCAAAGGTTTTTCATTTAATTGCATAAACATTAATTCAATACTAGACATCCAAGTACAGGGCATTATTAACCTTTGGAATAATATGGTACCAGATATATTTTAATTATCTTGTGTTTTTGTTAACACTGTGTGGGGGATACACATATATTAAAGGGCCTTTAACAATATTAAAATAACGGAGCATTTTCACAGCTTGGTACAACTATTTGTAAATGAATTGGCATCTGCTAAGTCACCTTTTATGTGCATAAATTTAAACAAAAAAGACCTGGAGAATGAAAATGTGCAGAATGAGCCAGAACATTTCAGGAAGTGAAAATGCTTATCAGATTGGGGAGGGCAATTGTTCTGTATGAAGCTCAAATTTTAAATGAAACTAATAGTAATTGCTGACTACTGAAAAATGGACTGGATGCTGAAGTGGCAAAAATCAAAAATCTACCACCCTTTGCATGTAAAGTGTTTCCTAACTTCACTCCTGAAAGTACTAGCTCAAATTTTTGGCCTATGTCCCCTGGTCTTAGAATGCCCAACCAGTGGAAATAGTTTCTCTCTATTTACCCTATCAGTTCACCTTAAGTCTTGAAAACTTAGATGAAAACACCCCTTAATCTTCTATATTCCAGGGAATACAACCCTAGTTTGTGTAATCTCTCCTTGTAATTTAACCCTTGGAGTCCAGGTATCATTCTAGTAAATCTACATGGCACTCCCTCCAAGGCCAATATATCCTTCCAAGGTGTGGTGCCCAGAACTGAACACAGTACTCTCGGTGTGGTCTAACCCGGGCTTTGTATGGCTGTAGCATAACTTCTACCGCCTTGTATTCTAGTCAACTAGATATAAAGGCCAGCTTTCCATTAGCCTTTTTGATTATTTTCTGTACCTATCCATGAAATTTTAATGATCTATGTACATGGATTCCTAAGCCCCTTTGGACCTCCACCGTTTCAAGCTTTTCACCATTTAGAAAGTACTCTGATCTATCCTTTTTAGGTTCAAAGTGGATAACCTCACATTTGCCTACATTGAAATCCATTTGCCACAGTTTTGCCCATTCACTTAATCTATTAATATCTCTCTGTAATTTTATGCTTCCATCTACACTGCTTACAATGCTGCCTATCTTTGTGTCATCGACAAACTTGGATAAGTGGCTCTCAATCCCGTCATCTAAGTCGTTAATAAATACAGTGAATACTTGAAGCCCCAACACAGTTCCCTGTGGGACACCACTAGTCACATCCTGCCAATTTGAGTACCTGCCCATTATCCCTATTCTCTGTCTCCTGCCGTTCAGCCAATTTCCTAACCAGGCCAATAATTTGCCCTCAATTCCATGAACTTCATCTTTAGCTAACAGTCTCTTATGAGGGACTTCATTGAATGCCTTCTGGAAGTGCATATAAACAAAATCCATAGACATTCCCCTGTCCACTACTTTAGTCACCTCTTCAAAAAATTCAATCAGGTTCGCCAGGCATGACCTACCCTTTACAAATCTTCTCAGCTGAAAATTTTCAAGGTGTTCAGTCACTCTATCTTTAATTATATACTCTAGTAATTTCCAGACAAAAGATGTTAGGCTAACTGGTCTATAATTCACTGGTTTCCCTCTCTCACCTTTCTTAAATAGCAGAGTGACATGTGCAATTTTCCAATCTAAAGGATTGGGTCCTGAATCAAGAGAACTTTGGAAGATTATGGTCAGGGCTTCTGCAACGTTCTCACCTACTTCCTTTAAAACCCTGGGATGGAAACCATCTGGTGCTGGGGATTTTTCACTCTTAAGTGCCATTATTTTCTTTATTACTGTTAATTTTTTTTCTTTTTTGTTACAGCACAGAAGGAGGCCATTCGGCCCATCGAGTCCGCGCCGGCACTATGCAAGAACAATCCAACTAGTCACACTCCTCTGCCCTTTCCCCGTAGCCCTGCAAATTTTTTCCTTTCAAGTACTTATCCAGTTCCCTTTTGAAGACCATGATTAAATCTACCTCCACCACCCCCTCAGGCAGCGCATTCCAGATCCTAACCACTCGCTGTGTAAAAAAGCTTTTCCTCATGTCACCTTTGGTTCTTTTGCCAGTCACCTTAAATCTATGTCCTCTGGTCCTTAACCCTTCCACCAATGGGAACAGTTTCTCTCTATCTACTCTGTCTAGATCTTTTATGATTTTGAATATTCTATCAAATCTCTTTGCAACTGTCTCTGTTCCAAGGAGAACAACCCCAGCTTCTCAAGTCGATCAACGTAACTAAAATCCCTCATCTCTGGAATCATTCTAGGAAATCTCTTCTGCACCCTTTTTGAGGCCTTCGCATCTTTCCTGAAGTGTGGTGCCCAGAACTGGACACAATACTCCAGTTGTGGCCGAACCAATGTTTCATAAAGGTTCATCATGACTTCCATACTTTTGTACTCTATGCCTCTATTTATAATGCGCTGGATCCCGTATGCTTTTTTAACTACTTTCTCAACCTGCCCTGCCACTTTCAACAATTTGTGCACATGTATCCCCAGATCTCTCTATTCCTGTACCCCTTTTAGAGTTGAGCCCTCTAGTTTATATTGCCTCTCCTCGTTCTTCCTACCGAAATGTATCACTTCGCATTTTTCTGCGTTAAATTTCATCTGCCACGTGTCCTCCCAGGCCACCAGCCTGTCTATATCCTCTTGAAGTCTACCACTATCCTCCTCAATGTTTACTACCCTTCCAAGTTTTGTATCATCTGCAAATTTTGAAATTGTGCCCTATACAAAAGTCCAAGTCATTAATATATATCAAGAAAAACAGTGGTCCCAGCACTGACCCCTGGGGAACACCACTGTACACACCCCCCTCCAGTCCGAAAAACAACTGTTCACCACTACTCTCTGTTTCCTGTCCCTTAGCCAATTCTGTATCCATGTTGCCACAGCCCCCTTTATTCCATGGGCCGCAATCTTGATGAAAAGCCTATTGTGTGGCACTTTATCAAACGCCTTTTGAAAGTCCATATACACCACATCAACCACATTGCCCTCATCTACCCTCTCTGTTACCTCATCAAAAAACTCTATCAGGTTAGTTAAACACGATTTGCCTTTAACAAATCCGTGCTGACTTTCCCTAATCAATCCATACTCGTCCAAGTGACTGTTAATTCTGTCCTGGATTATCATTTCTAAAAGTTTCCCCACCACTGAGGTTAAACTGACTGGCCTATAGTTGCTGGGTTTAACCTTACACCCTTTTTTGATCAAGGGTGTAACGTTTGCAATTCTCCAGTCCTCTGGCACCACCCCCATATCTACGGTTGGAAGATTATGACCAGTACCTCCGCAATTTCCACCCTTACTCCCCTCGGCAACTTAGGGTGCATCCCATCCAGACCGGGTGACTTATCTACTGTAAGTACAGCTAGCCTTTCTAGTAGCCCATCCAGTATCTCAATTTACCTGGGCCAGATCTGTTCTCATCCCATTGAAATTGGCCCTCCTCCAATTGAGTATTTTTACTTTAGAGTGGTCTGTGTCCTTTTCCACAGCTATTCTAAACCTTATAATACTATGATCGCTGCTCGCTCACTGACACTTGCTCCACTTGGCCCACCTCATTCCCTAGAACCAAGTCCAGCAATGCATCCTTCCTCGTTGGGCTGGAAACGTACCGATTAAGAAAGTTATCCTGAATACATTTCAAAAATTCCTCCCCCTCTACGTCCCTTATATTATTACGATCCCAGTCTATATTTGGATAGTTGAAATCCCCCGTTATCACTACTCTATGGCTTTTGCACTTCTCTGTAATTTCCCTGCAACGTTGAACTCGATCATATTATGATCGCTATTAGATAAATGTTCACGCACCATTAGGCTGTTAACTAAATCTGGCTCATTACTCATTATTAAATCTATTATGGGCTACCCCCTTGTTGGTTCTAGGACCTATTGTTATAGAAATCTGTCTTGAACACACTCAAGAAATTCGGTACCTTTCTGACATGAGCTCATCTGCTTATCCTAATCAATATGAAAGTTAAAATCCCCCATTAAAAGCATGCTGCCTTTGCTACGTTCTTGTCTAATCTCTGCATTTATATATTCTGCCACTTCACAGATGCTGCCAAGGGGCCTATACACAACTCCCACTAAAGTCTTAAATCCTTTTCTATTTCTTAATTCTACTCATAAAATCTCCACTGCCTGCTTACCTCTCGTTATATCCTCTCTTATTATTGAAGTAATTTCATCCTTAATCACTAAGGCTACTCCTCCCCCTCTACCAGTTTCCCTATCCTTCAATGGACCTTATAACTTGGTATATTCAGTTCTCAGTCCTGACCGTCTTGCAGCCATGTCTCAGTAATGGCTACCATATCGTACCCTCTAAGTTGAATTTGCATCTGCAGTTCATTCAATTTGATCCTTATACTCCATGTGATTGTATAAAGAATTGGGGCCACACACTCTAACCTGTCCTTCTGCTCTAATGTTGTTTTTCTTAAACATTTCTTATTTCTCTCTCCCAATTTAATTACTTTACATCTTTTAGTTTTCCCTTTACCCATAGTGCCTAAAACATAATTTCTGATTATCACTCTACTCTCTTCCTTTTCGTTTGTTTTAGAATTATTATTCATACTACCTATTCCAACCGAGCTCTCCCCCCGCTCCTCCATTTACTAGTTTAAACTCCTTGTGACTGTCCTATTCATCCTTTCCACTAGGACCCTGGTCCCAGACCGGTTCAGGTGGAACCCATCCCAATGGTACAGTTCCTTCCTGTCCCAGTACTGGAGCCAGTGGCCCATGAAATGGAACCCCTCTTTCCCACACTAAAGCTACGTGTTCACCTCCCTAATCTGCTTATCCCTACGCCAACATGCAGGTAATGTTATCACAAAGGGTTTCAATTCATGGGGCACTGGCACCAATACTAGTGAAAGAGGGAACTGTTTCGTTGGGATGGGCTCCACTTAGACTGGGCTGGGACCAGTGTCCTGGCGAATCTATTAATTAGGGTGGTAGGTAGGGCTTTAAACTAACAAGAGAGGAGGAGGGTTCAGGTAAAGGTAATTTTATCAGTCTAAAAAGAAAAGCCAAGGCTGTAGAGCAGGGTAGCGATTTGGGTAAAAACCCTGGAGAAATGGTGTAAACGCCAAAGTTAAGGCGGGGAGATTGGGGGAAACCACAAGGAAATTCTCTTCAACAAATCTCCAAATAAAAGATAAATTATATATTCTCACTTTTACATAGTAGAAACAACATTTTAAATAGTAGTTTACATCAGTGCTAAATGGAGGGAGGTGGCTGTAGCATTGACCCTCAGACTCCCTTTCAGCACAGATTGAAATTTAACAACCTCCCCAGAACAGTCAAGGTAAGCTATCTGTTCCCACTGTAAGGGCTCCATGGTAGAAGGTTGGAAAGCAAAAGATTTCTCTGTTTGAAACTGCTGAAACATAGCCTGCAGAGTACTTTCTTAGTAGCACAGCTGAGAAAAGATTTTTCTAATTGCTCCAGTCAAAGTTTTTGTTTCAGACAAAATTTGTGGCAAGTCAAAGTCAGTGAACTCAACTGCTTCTTGGCTGGATAAGTCAGGCTTATCCTTTATACAGTCTTAAGTTAGATCAGGCACAATTCTGGTATCATAGAATCATAGAATCATAGAAGTTACAACATGGAAACAGGCCCTTCGGCCCAACATGTCCATGTCGCCCAGTTTATACCACTAAGCTAGTCCCAATTGCCTGCACTTGGCCCATATCCCTCTATACCCATCTTACCCATGTAACTGTCTTTTTAAAAGACAAAATTGTACCCGCCTCTACTACTGCCTCTGGCAGCTCGTTCCAGACACTCACCACCCTTTGAGTGAAAAAATTGCCCCTCTGGACCCTTTTGTATCTCTCCCCTCTCACCTTAAATCTATGCCCCCTCGTTATAGACTCCCCTACCTTTGGGAAAAGATTTTGACTATCTACCTTATCTATGCCCCTCATTATTTTATAGACTTCTATAAGATCACCCCTTAACCTCCTACGCTCCAGGGAAAAAAGTCCCAGTCTGTCTAACCTCTCCCTATAAGTCAAACCATCAAGTTCCGGTAGCATCCTAGTAAATCTTTTCTGCACTCTTTCTAGTTTAATAATATCCTTTCTATAATAGGGTGACCAGAACTGTACACAGTACTCCAAGTGTGGCCTCACCAATGCCCTGTACAACTTCAACAAGACATCCCAACTCCTGCATTCAATGTTCTGACCAATGAAACCAAGCATGCCGATTGACTTCTTCACCACCCTATCCACCTCTGACTCCACTTTCAAGTAGCTATGAACCTGTGAAAGAGGGAACTGTTTCGTTGGGATGGGCTCCACTTAGACTGGGCTGGGACCAGTGTCCTAGCGAATCTATTAATTAGGGTGGTAGGTAGGGCTTTAAACTAACAGTACCATCGGAATTTAATGCGTATTTTAGAATGGGTGTAACTCTGCCGCATCTGATTTTGCCCCAAATTCCAACTTCCTTTGCTGGATCTGCACCACATTTGCCTGAAAAAGATTGCAGAATTTCAGGCCCACTATATTTTAGTTGATCTCCTGTGGTTACAGTCAGCAAGTACAGTAAGACAGCAGAACATAGATATAACTGAGGAGAATACAGCAGAAAGGAACTTGCATTTTATAGTGCCTTTTACATCCTCAAGATGTCCCAAAGTGCTTCACAGCCAAAAAGAAATCTGGTGAGGACAAAGAATCTTGTTTAAAACAAAGAAAAGTGGAGACTTTCAAAACCAGAATAGACTGAAAGCAAACCAGTATTACTAGGTTTATCTACAATTACACCTATATACAGAGCATTTCTTACTGTAAAGAACAGGCACAAGGTAAGTGGATACAGGAATTAACTTATTGAATGTATAAATAATATAATGATATACTCCTCTTGCAAGGCAGCCTGGTGGCATATGGCACTGGTTTTCACATGACAAGTTGCTGATCCCTGCCAGGGATTCAAGGAGAGACTCAGGCCCGGGCTACACCTGTTGCCATTCCATCTGTGAAAAGTGTAACAGATGTCTACTTCCCCAGGTGCAGTGAAGAGGAAAATATACCCTATTCTCCTTTAGCCATTCAATTCTCCCTTTTCATCTCTTCGATGACTTTCCATCTGCCTCTTTCCGCTTTATAGGAATAAATCTATTTTGTACTGTACTATCTCATATTTGAAGGTGTAGATAAAAAAAGATTGCCTAGATTTTACAACGGAGTTGCGATCCCCGCTAAAAGTGTAGTGGGGGGAGAAGTTCTGTCTGCTTGATATCATTAGCATTGGCTCTGCTGTAATTTCCATGTTCAGCCTCATTTGCATAATATGAGAGCGTTCCAGTGTCTCTGATTGAGAGCTCACCCTTTTTGAGGCAGGATATAGTATGGGTTTAAAAAACTACAGCAGCTTCAATACCAGTTAAATATTGGTTGAACACCAGTGAGGGTGTTGATAACTTGGGAGAGTGCAGTCAGGAGCAAATCCATGGCACGGTGGGAGACTCAGCTGCACAGGAGGACAAAAGAAATGCAGTTGTTGTAGGGGATTCAATAGTCAGGGGGATAGACAGGCGTTTCTGCAATTGTTGACGTGAGTCCTGCAAGGTGTGTTGCCTCCCTGGTGCCAGGGTAAAGGACATCACTGAGAGGATGCAGAACATTTTGAGGGGGAAGGGGAAAAGCCAGAAAGTCATGGTCCATGTGAGAACCAATGACATAGAAAGGAAAAGGGTCGAGGACCTGCAGGAGCTAGGGAGGAAGTTAAAAAGCAGGACCTCAAAAGTAGTAATCTCTGGATTACACCCAGTGCCACAAGCAATGAGCAATATCCCCACCATCACAGAAGCCAGTCTTCAGCCAATTCGATTCACTCCATGTGATATCAAGAAACGGCTGAGTGCACTGGATACAACAAAGGCTATGGGCCCCAACAACATCCCAGCTGTAGTGCTGAAGACTTGTGCTCCAGAACTAGCTGCACCTCTAGCCAAACTGTTCCAGTACAGCTACAACACTGGCATCTACCCGACAATGTGGAAAATTGCCCAGGTATGTCCTGTCCACAAAAAGCAGGACAAATCCAATCCGGCCAATTAATCTCAATCATCCACAAAGTGATGGAAGGTGTCGTCGACAGTGCTATCAAGCGGCACTTACTCACCAATAACCTGCTCACCGACGCTCAGTTTGGGTTCCACCAGGACCACTCAGCTCCAGACCTCATTACTGCCTTGGTCCAATCATGGACAAAAGAGCTGAATTCCAGAGATGAGATGAGAGTGACTGCCCTTGACATCAAGGCAGCATTTGACCGAGTGTTGCACCAAGGAGCCCTAGCAAAACTGAAGTCAATGGGAATCAGGGGGAAAACTCTCCAGTGGCTGGAGTTGTACCTAGCACAAAGGAAGATGGTGGTGGTTGTTGGAGGCCAATCTTCTCAGCCCCAGGACATTGCTGCAGGAGTTCCTCAGGGCAGTGTCCTAGGCCCAACCATCTTCAGCTGCTTCATCAATGACCTTCCCCCCGTCATAAGGTCAGAAATGGGGATGTTCGCTGACGATTGCACAGTGTTCAGTTCCATTCGCAACCCCTCAGATAATGAAGCAGTCCATGCCCGCATGCAGCAAGACCTGGACAACATCCAGGCTTGGGCTCATAAGTGGCAAGTAACATTCGTGCCAGACAAGTGCCAGGCAATGACCATCTCCAACAAGAGAGAGTCTAACCACCTCCCCTTGACATTCAATGGCATTACCATCGTCGAATCCCACACCATCAACATCCTGGGGGTCACCATTAACCAGAAACTTTACTGGACCAGCCTCATAAATACTGTGGCTACATGAGCAGGTCAGAGGCTGGGTATCCTGCGGCAAGTGACTCACCTCCTGACTCCCCAAAGCCTTTCCACCATCTACAAGGCACAAGTCAGGAGTGTGATGGAATACTCTCCACTTGCCTGGATGAGAGCAGCTCCAATAACACTCAAGAAACTCGACCCCATCCAGGACAAAGCAGCCCGCTTGATTGGCACCCCATCCAGCACCCTAAACATTTACTCCCTTCACCACCGGCGCACCGTGGCTGCAGTGTGTACCATCCACAGGATGCAATGCAGCAACTCGCCCAGGCTTCTTCGAAAGCACCTCCCAAACCCGCGACCTCTACCACCTAGAAGGACAAGGGCAGCAGGCACATGGGAACAACACCACCTGCACGTTCCCCTCCAAGTCACACACCATCCCGACTTGGAAATATATCGCTGTTCCTTCATCGTTGCTGGGTCAAAATCCCGGAACTCCCTACCTAACAGCACTGTGGGAGAACCTTCACCACACGGACTGCCGCGGTTCAAGAAGGCGGCTCACCACCACCTTCTCAAGGGCAATTCGGGATGGGCAATAAATGTGGCCTTGCCAGCGACGCCCACATCCCATGAACAAATATTTAAAAAATAGGAATAGTAGGATAAGACAGGTTAATGCGTGGCTGGAGTAATGGTGCAGGAGGGAGGCCTTCAGATTCCTGGGGCATCGTGATCAGTTCTGGGGCAGGAGGGATCTGTTCAAGATGGTCGGGCTGCACCTCAACAGGGCTGGGACCAATGTCCTCGCGGGGAAGTTAACTAGTGCTTTGGGGAGGGTTTAAACTAATTTGGCAGGGGAATGGGCACATGGATGAAACCTTTCGAGAGGAGAAACAAGGTGCACAGAGGACTGGGAAGGACAAGTAGCAATAGAGTGAAGAATAGTTCAGAAATAGGAGGGATGAGACAGGGGGCAAATGCGAGGCAGTCTATAAGATTGGAGTGCATGTACGTAAATGCACATAGCATGGTAAATAAGGTTGGTGAGCTGCAGGATCAAGTTGCCACATGGGACGATAATATAATGGCAATAACAGAGACCTGGCTCAAAGAAGGGGACGATTGGGTACTTAATATTCTTGGCTATAAGGTAATCAGGAAAGATAGGGAAGGAAAGAAAGGAAGGTGGAGGGGGTGTGGCAGTATTGATCAAAGAAACTATCGTAGCACTGGAAAGTAAGGTTCATAATACAGTAGAAAACTAGGCTGAATACAGAAATTACAGAGGAGATCTAAAAAGGAGAATAAGAGGGGCAAAGAGAGAGTATGAGAATAGATTAGCGGCTAACATAAAAAGGAACTCAAAAGTCTTTCATAAACATATAAATAGTAAAAGGGTAGTCAAAGGAAGCGTGGGGCCGATTAGGGACAAAAAATATCTTCTTGTGGAAGCAGAGAGAATGGCTGAGGCACTAAATGAATACTTCGCATCTGTCTTCACTAGAGAAGAGGATGCTGCCACTGTAGCAGTAAAGGAGGAAGTAGTAGCGATATTGGATAGGATAAAAATAGATAAAGAGGAGGTACTTAAAAGGTTGGCAGTACTCAAAATAGAAAAGTCACCCGGTCCAGATGGGATGCATCCTAGGTTGCTGAGGGAAGTAAGGGTGAAAATTGCAGAGGCTCTGGCCACAATCTTCCAATCCTCCTTAGATATTGGGATGGCGCTGGAGGATTGGAGGATTGCAAATGTTACAACCCTGTACAAAAAAAGGGAGAGGGATCAACCTGAAAATCACAGGCCAGTCAGCCTAATGTCAGTGGTGGGGAAACTTTTAGAGACAATAATCCAGGACAAAATAAACTGGCACTTTAAAAAGTATGGTCTAATAAATGAAAGTCAGCACAGATTTGTTAAAGGAAAATCGTGTTTGTCTAACTTGATTGGGTTCTTTGATGAAGTAATGGAGGGGGTTGACAAGAGTAGTGTGATTGATGTTCTGTATATGGCCTTTCAAAAGGTATTTGATAAAATACCACATAATAGATTTGTTAGCAAAATTAAAGCCCATGGGATTAAAGGGTCAGTGACAGCATGACTACAAAATTAGATACGGGCCAGAAAGTAGAGAATAGTGATGAACGGTTGTTTTTCAGACTGGAGGGAAGTATACAGTGGTGTTCCCCAGGGGTCAGTATTAGGACTACTGCTCTTTTTTGATATATATTAATGACCTGGACTTGGGTATACAGGGTATAATTTCAAAATTTGCAGATGACATGAAACTCAGAAATGCAATAAACAATGTGGAGGATAATAACAGACTTCAGGAGGACACAGGCAGACTGGTGAAATGGATAGACACATGGCAGGGAAGTGTGAAGTGATGCATTTTGGTAGAAAGAATGACGAGAGGCAATATAAACTAACTGGTGCAATTTTAAAGGGAGTGCAGAAACAGAGAGGGAGTGCACATCTTTGATGGTGGTAGGACAAGTTGAGAAGGCTGTTAAAAAAAGCTTGTGAGATCTTGGGCTTTATTAAGAGAGGCATGGAGTACAAAAGTAAGGAAGTTATGCTAAACCTTTATAAAACAGTGGTTAGGCCTCAGCTGAAGTGTTGTGTTCAATCCTGGGCACCCCACTTTAGGAAGGATGTCAAGGCCTTAGAGAGGGTGCAGAAGAGATTTACTAAAATGGTGCCAGGGATGAGGGACTTCAGTTATGTGGAGAGACTGGAGAAGCTGGGGTTGTTCTCCTTGGAACAAAGAAGGTTAAGAGGAGATTTGATAGAGGTGTTCAAAATCATGAATGGTTTTGATAGAGTAAATAAGGAGAAACTGCTTTCAGTGGCAGAAGGGCCGGCAACCAGAGGACACAGATTTAAGGTAATCAGCAAAAGAGCCAGTGGCGACATGAGGAAACATTTTTTTTATGCAGCGAGTTGTAATGATCTGGAATGCACTGCCTAAAAGCATGGTGGAAGCAGATTCAATAGTAACTTTCAAAAGTGAATTGGATAAATACTTGAAGGGAAAAAAATTACAGGGCTAAGATCATAATAAATAGGAGCAGGAGTAGGCCATATAGCCCCTCGAGCCTGCTCCGACCTTCAGTAAGATCACGGCTGATCTTCAATCTCAACTCCACTTTCCCGCCCGATCCACATATCCCTTGATTCCCTTAGAGTCCAAAAATCTATTGATCTCAGCCTTGAATATACTCAACAACTGAGCATCCACAGCCCTCAGGGGTAGAGAATTGCAAAGTTTCACAACCATCTGAGTGAAGGAATTCCTCCTCATGTCAATCGTAAATGGCCAACCCTTTATCCTGAGACTATGTCCCCTAGTTCTAGATTCTCCAGCCAGGGGAAACAGCCTCTCAGCATTTACCCTGTCAAGTCCTCTCAGAATCTTATATGTTTCAATGAGATCACCTCTCATTCTTCTAAACTCCAGAGGGTATAGGCCCATTCTACTCAATCTCTCCTCATAGGAAACCCTCTCATCTCAGGAATCAATCTAGTGAACCTTCGTTACACGTCCTCTAAGGAAAGTATATTCTTCCTTAGGTGAGGAGACCAAAACTGTACACAGTACTCCAGGTGTGGTTTCACCAGAGCCCTGTACAATTGCAGCAAGACTTCCTTACTCTTGTACTCCAACCCATTTGCAATAAAGGCCAACAAACCATTTGCCTTCCTAATTGCTTGCTGTGCCTGCATGTTAATTTTCTGTGTTTCATATACAAGGACATCCAAGTCTCTCTGAACACCAACATTTAATAGTTTCTCACCATTTAAAAAATATTCTGTTTTTCTATTCTTCCTACCAAAGTGGATAATTTCACATTTCCCCACATTATACTCCATCTGCCACCTTCTTGCCCACTCACTTAACCAGTCTATATCCCTTTGCAGACTCTTTGTGTCCTCCTCACAGCTTACTTTCCCACCTAGCTTTGTATGATCAGCAAACTTGGATACATTACACTCGGTCCCTTCATCTAGGTCATTAATGCAGATTGTAAATAGCTTAGGCCCAAGCACTGATTCTTGCGGCACCCCACTAGTCACAGCCTGCCAACCTGAAAATGACCCGTTTATTCTTACTCTCTGTTTTCTGTCTGTTATCAATCCTCTAGCCATGCCAATCTATTACCCCCAACCCCATGAGCTCTTATCTTGTGTAACAACCTTTTGTGTGGTACCTTATCGAATGCCTTTTGAAAATCTAAAAATACTACATCCACTGGTCCGCCTTTATTTACCCTGCTGGTTACATCCTCAAAAAACTCCAGTAGATTTGTCAAACACGATTTCGCTATCATAAAACCGTGTTGACTTTGCCTAATCATATTATGATTTTCTTAGTGCCCCGTTACTACATCTTTAATAATGGATTCCAGCATTTTCCCGACTACTGATTTCAGGCTAACTGGCCTGTAGTTCCCTGTTTTCTCTCTCCCTCCTTTCTTGAAAAGTGGTGTTACATTTGCTACCTTCCAATCCACTGGGACCGTTCTAGAATCTAGGGAATTTTGGGCTATGGGGAAAGAGCAGGGGAATGGGACTAGTTGGATAGCTCTTTCAAAGAGCCAGCACAGGCATGATGGGCTGAATGGCCTTCTCCGGTGCTCCAACTGCTATGATACTATGATAAAGGGCTGGCATCCTCACCATACTTTTGGTTGCAAAGCAGAAATATCTGACTATAAAAATGTCTGAAAGGTCTGGTGTAGGGCACAAAGCCCTCACTTTGCAGATCATGATGCGGAAATAAGATTGGAGGGAGGCACTTTTTGGGACTAACATTCCCAAGGGCCCCAAGGAATGTAGTTTGGAGTGTGAAATGCATTTCTGTTAATAGCACAGTTTAGTATCCCGTTTTAAATGGATGGATAGATGACTGAGTGTTATACTGGCTGTTACAAATTTCTGTAGCAGATATTCCCTCAGGCTTAGTGTCGGCGGTCACTCCTGTAAGTAGACATTGTGGCCTCTATGATCAGGAGTAAATTTTACTGTCCAATATCTTTTATTAAGTGCCAGCATGATTTGGGAATCATAATATAGACCCCTCCTCATGTGTATTGGATATTATGGTCTTGCACATGCTGCCATGTGTGTTCTCCTGTCTTGAAAAGCACTTTAGTGAGATAATGGCAATTGCGAACCAAGAAACTGATTTATTTTAATAAAATATGTAATCTAACAGAAGAAAGTTTTCAGTGAGATACATATATTTCGATTGTTCTTTATACCATAAAAAATAACAAAATACCTAACTCTGCCTCTGTTGTGGGCCAAACCCATTTACTAGTCACCTATCGCTGAACTGATTGGCATCTGATTTTCTCTGTTACAGGCTACACGCATTCATACCTATGCTTATAGGGGCTCAGATTCGATAGCTGCCAGTAATGGGTGCAAAATGATCGGTGCGCTGAACACGCACACCTCAGTGTCCTAAATTCCTCCTTGGGCCCCATTGGAATAAATCCAATGAACAGCCCAATGGTATCTTACCTCACTCTCCCTCTGAGTCAGAAGATCGTGAGTTCAAGCCCAAATCCAGATACATGCACAGAATCTAAGCTGAAACTTCAGTGCATTACTGAGGGAGTGTTGCAGAGTCAGATGTGTCATCTTTCAGATGAGATGTTAAACTGTCTGCTCTCTCAGATAAAAGATCCCATTACATTATTTGAAGCAGAGCAGAGGAGTTCTCCTAGTGTGCTGGCCAACATTTATCTCTCAACCAAACCACTAAAACAGATTATCTGGTCATTTATCTCATTGCTGTTTATGGGACTTGCGGTGTACAAATTGGCTACGTTACAACAATGACTATACTTGAAAAGTACTTCATTGGCTGTAAAGCGCTTTGGATATCCTGAGAATGTGAAAAACACTTTATAAATGCAAACTATTTATTTCTTACTTACAGAAGTAGCCATTCTTTGTATGTGACCCAGTGAATGTAGGCAGGCTATTTGACCATGGAGAATGTCACAGGCAAATCTAATCCTGTTCTCACCTAACATCCACACATGTGCATTTTCCAGCACAAGTCACTGAATAGCAACGAGAGATGGAACCTGGAAGATTTTCTCACATTTTAGCTCAGGAATGCTGAGGCCAATTGGCATTCCCTGGCTGAGATCTGCTAATTACAGCTCAGACTGAAAACTGAATCTAGCACTTTCTGGTCTATAGGGCTAAATGCTATACCAAGCATTGCCATTACCCATCAGGAAATCAAGAGAGCCAAAAAAACAATTTGAATAAACAAGGTTACTCTATGAATAAAGAGATATAGTGTGGTTTTATACTTGTTAAGTTTGTTGTTTTAGACTTTATGCTTTTTTTTCGCTTTTAGGTCACCAACTGCTGTCACCCATCCATCACTACTTCCTTTATTCAAAGAGAACATGGTCTAAGCCACAAACACCCACACAGCTTAAGATGATGACATGCTAAGATCAATCAATGGAAACCGTGTGCTTCTGCAAGGTAGATTAGTAACCTAGGTTTCCTTTCCCCTGATAAAATTGCTACATTTCCACAAGTTTTCCATTTACATCCATGGACTCCAACTAATGAAGCTGCTGCCTGCAGTAAGGTTTTACTGTCGGTCAGGACTGCAACTGAAACTCAGGACCTTTTGATTGGGAGTCCAAAATATCTGACAACATACAGCTGTATCTACTGGTTTACTTCATAAGTTTCAATATATTTTCATCGTTAAAAAATGGACAGAAAATAATATTTCACTTGTTAAATGAAATGTACAAATAATGAACTTTGTAAAAAATGTGAAGCTCAAAGAAATAGAATTAAGAATAGTGTGTGATTAATCAATTTAGTAGCTCTTGTATTGCATGCTTGCACATTTTAGGACTGTGATGGTAAGACACCATGGGGGGAATTTTAACCTCAGGGCTCAGGAAATCTGGCAGCTGGAGGGAGGAGTGAACGGCCTGATCCACCAGGTAAATACCTTTCCAGCATGTGGGCCAGGAGGAGCAGGTGTGCTTCCCCTCGGTCCACCAAGCAAACTGGCAGCTCCCCCCGCCCCCGCACGATCCTATCGCCCCTCACGATCTCTTCCCTGGCCTTTCCGCTCTCTCCCCTCGCCTTTCTGATCTCCTCCCTGGCCTCCACAACTTCCCCCCACCCCGACCTCAGATCTCCCTCCTGGCCTTTCCAATCTCCCCACTGGCCTTTCCGGTCTCCCTGCCCAGGTCTTTCCGACCTCCCCCCTGATCTCCAGGATCTCCCTCCCCCCCCCAGCCTCCATGATCTCTCCCTCCCTTCCTCCATCCTCTCCACTTCCCAACTGTGACCCAGCAACGCGAGCCTTCCCTTATGGCAGCCAGCCAGCCATTCAGTCTGGCTGGCAGCCGGCCGGGAAACGGAGAAATTTTTTTAAAATGAAGTTAAATTTGGCAGGATCTCCGCATTTCCTGGTCGCTACCATGCCCCCCCTCCCCCCCCCCCCCGCCTTACGTCTTGTTGGAATCAAAGAATCATACAGCACAGAAGGAGGCTGTTCAGCCCATCATTCTTGTGCCGGTTCTTTGAAAGAACTTTCCAAATAGTCCTATTCCCCTCCACATAGCACTGCAAATTTTTCCTTGTTAAAGCAGATTTGAAGTCACATTCAAGTAGGTCTATACTCTCTGGAGTTTAGAAGAATGAGAGGTGATCTCCTTGAAGCATACAAGATTCTGAGGGGGCTTGACAGGGTAGATGCTGAGAGATTGTTTCCCCTGGCTGGAGAGTCTAGAACTAGGGGGCACAGTCTCAGAAGAAGGGGTCGGCCATTTAAGACTGAGATGTGGAGGAATTTCTTCACTCAGAGGGTTGTGAATCTTTGGAATTCTCTACCCCTGAGGGCTGTGGATGCTGAGTCGTTGAGTATAGTCATGGTTGAGATCAATAGATTTTTGGGCTCTAGGGGAATCAAGGGATTTGGGGATCAGGTGGGAAAGTGGAGTTGAGGTTGAAGATCAGCCATGATCTTATTGAATGTCAGAGCAGGCTCGAGGGGCCGTATGGCCTACTCCTGCACCTATTTCTTATGTTCTTAATGTCAATCACCCAAATGCCAGTTTCATTCAACTAATCCAAATACACTCTGTGATAAAGGTGACAAATGGCAGAATTTTTGTGATTATTTTCTTAAATCATTGCTTTGAACTTTAGCTATAGTTTAAATGGTAATAGGTTGATGTATAAATAGCTAGTGAAAGGCTACATTGTAGGTATTCTGGAACCACATTATCTTCCCATGCTGAAGCTGAGTTTCATCGCTTCAGGCTCTACTACATGCACACTGACTACTTTATTTACCAGCAGAATATGGTCAGGAATGCTGTCAGTCCTATTTAGTAAACTGATAGGTTGAGACTGGAAAGTTTGTTGAGAAAAATGTTTCCTCCAGTATCTCCGCAGTGAAGCTGTGAAGACTTACACCTCTGTACTCACAAGTTGGCATATACGCCAGACTGTCTGCTGAATCAAGACAAGCCTTGTCATTTTTCTATTGAATGATGTATGGAGATATCCACACCTTGAAAATATCAAAGCTATGACTTAAGAAAATAATCACAAAAAATTCTGCCATTTATCACCTTTATCAGAGTATATTTGGATTAGTTGAATGAAATAGGCACTTGGGTGATTGACATTAAGAACATAAGAAATAGGAGCAGGAGTAGGAAGATCACACAGCCCATAGGTCAATTCACAAAGCATCATTCCTGTCATAATCCACTTATCAAATTTTTGTTTCTTCTTGTAAGACACAGCAATGCAGCTGAGGAAGGAGAGAAGAGTCATTCTAAGAAATGGAAACAGGGACTAAAAAAGGATCAACAAAAAGAGATACTGGGATTTGATATTTGGAAAGTGGATTTTTTTTCCCTGCCCACTTGTGGAATTTGTATATTTGGCAGTAAATGTAAAATTAGCAGTTTTACTGCCATTCTATGTTTTACTGCCTAGGCTCACACATTAAAACATAGCTAGCCACGAGATGATACCAGAAGACAGCCCATAGAACTGTACCCCAGCTTGATTCAGCACCTTCAGAGAACAGGGGAAAGGAATTAGGGGATAAAGCAATGGTGAATTAAACAAGCAAAGAAAAAAATCACCATCTCCTCAAACAATCCTGTAACAACAGGTCAAAAACGCGACAAATGGAAGTAAAAAACTGATTCTAACTTCTTTAAAAAAAATCAGGCTGGCCCACTAACCTGACAGTTGCTATTTGGTGTGTCAAATGCTCTGTCAACCTTCTCCCAGGTTCTAATTACAGGAATGCTCTTGTGATAATGGTGATGGAGGGGGAGTGATGTTGGGGTCTCTCTCGGGCAATGGACGGTGAGTAATGGGAGTAATGGTGGGGTCTCTCTCTCTCGGGCAATGGACAGTGAGTAATAGTGGGGTCTCTCTCTCTCTCTCAGGCGATGGACAGTGAGTAATGGTGGGGTCTCTCTCTCTCGGGCAATGGACAGTGAGTAATGGTGGGGTCTCTCTCTCTCGGGCAATGGACAGTGAGTAATGGTGGGGTCTCTCTCTCTCGGGCAATGGACAGTGAATAATGGTGGGGTCTCTCTCTCTCGGGCGATGGACAGTGAGTAATGGTGGGGTCTCTCTCTCTCACTCTCTCTCGGGCGATGGACAGTGAGTAATTATGGGGTCTCTCTCTCTCTCTCAGGCAATGGACAGTGAGTAATGGTGGGGTCTCTCTCTCTCGGGCGATGGACAGTGAGTAATGGTGGGGTCTCTCTCTCTCTCTCACTCTCTCTCGGGCGATGGACAGTGAGTAATGATGGGGTCTCTCTCACTCTCTCTCGGGTGATGGACAGTCAGTGGTGTTGGGATTCTGCGGGCGATGGACGGCGAGTAATGGTGGGGTCTCTCTCTCTCTCTCGGGCGATGGACGGCGAGTAATGGTGGGGTCTCTCTCTCTCTCTCGGGCGATGGACGGCGAGTAATGGTGGGGTCTCTCTCTCTCTCTCGGGCGATGAACGGTGAGTAATGGTGGGGTCTCTCTCTCTCTCTCGGGCGATGGACGGTGAGTGATGTTGGGATTCTGCGGGCGATGGACGGTGTGAGATCTCAGCTTTCCCTGCGCACCCCTCGCCGATGCGGTCTTGCTCTTCCCCCGCGCAATGTCATGAGTTCACGGACAACCGCACTTACTCTGAGGCCTGTGTGACGGAGTTGCTGGGTTACCACACCAGCTGGTGCACCTCTCTCTCCTCCCACCAGGGATCGGGCATGTCCTGCTGCCCATGCCGGGTCATGAGGAGGCCCAGCCATCTGGTCAACTCCACCATGTCCATCAGCCACCTGGGCAGTGTGCAGGAGCTTAGCACCATCCACACACAGAGCACAATCAAACCCAGCGTCCCTTAGAGCTCAGGAATGGGGGGGTTGGTTGTGGGGAGGGAGGGGTGACATTGATGTCGCAGAAATCCCGGTGGTGGCTTCACTGGGCACCCAGGCAAGGTAGCACGAGCAGAGGTGGCAACCCACAATACCCGGCGCCATATTGGTTTTGCCACTTTGCCCCCTCCCTCCTGTCCTGGTTCATTCGGGGGCTGCGGGCATCACTGGCAAGGCCGGCATTTATTGCCTGTCCCTAGTTGTTCCTTGAGAAGGTGGTGGTGAGCCGCCTTCTTGAAACGCTGCAGTCCATGTGGTGAAGGTTCTTCCACAGTGCTGTTAGGAAGGGAGTTCCAGGATTTTGACCCAGCGACGATGAAGGAACGGCGATATATTTCCAAGTCGGGATGGTGTGCGACTTGGAGGGGAACGTGCAGGTGGTGTTGTTCTCGTGTGCCTGCTGCCCTTGTCCTTCTAGGTGCTAGAGGTCGTGGGTTTGGGGGGTGCTGTCAAAGAAGCCTTGGCGAGTTGCTGCAGTGCATCTTGTAGATGGTACACACTGCAGCCATGGTACACCGGTGGGGGAGGGAGTGGGTGTTTAGGGTGGTGGATGGGGTGCCAATCAAGCGGGCTGCTTTGTCTTGGATGGTGTCGAGCTTCTCCAGCGTTGTTGGAGCTGCACTCACCCAGGCAAGTGGAGAGTATTCCATCACACTCCTGACCTGTGCCTTGTCAGTGGTCGGAGAGGTTTTGGTGAGTCAGGAGGTGAGTCACCTGTCTGGGGGTTCAGTGACCCCTCCCAACACCTCCCTGAGTGAATCCATGTCCGAGCCCTGACCATGGACGTTGGCAGGAGATGATGTTCGAGTGACTTCCTGAGCTCGCTGACTGATCCAGTGGAAACTCTTCCTGGAGAATGGGACTCTCTGAATTAGGAACTGGCCTCCCGAAAAATTAAAACTTTTAGTTTAATGGAGAACAGCTAACTGAAGTAAACCTAATCACTTGTTTTCTCTCTCTCTCTCTCTCTCTCTCCCTCCCTCTCATCTCGTTCTTTTTTCCTCTGTCCTCATCTCTCCTTTCTCTCTCTGTCCCTGTCTCCCTCACTCCTCTTATCTCCCTCTTTATTTTGTCCCTCACTTTCCCTCCATCTCTTGCTCCTCCTCTCCTCTCTCACCTTTCTCTTTCGCTCTCTCTCTTTCCTTCTCTCCTTTCTCCCTCCGTCCCCCTCCCTTTCCCTCCTTCCCACTCTCTCCTCTTATCCCTCCTTCCATCTCCCCCACCCACCCCTTCACTTCCTCTTTCCCTTCTTTCCCCCTCCTTCCACTCTCCCTATTTCTGTTACCCTCCATCCCACTTTCTCCCCCTCAACTTTCCTCTCTCTCCCTCACCCCTCTTCTACTTCCCCTCACTTCCTCCACCGTCACTCTATTTCCCTCTCTCTCCCACCCTCCCCCTCCTCCCACCCTCCTCTCCCAATTTCTCTCTATCTCACCTTCCCTTCTTTCTTCCCCTTGCTCCCTTCCTACCTCCTCTCTCTCACTCCCTCTTGCCCCTCCCTCCATCCCCCTCCCTTTCTCTATCTCTATCTCCTCTCTCCCTCTCCCATCCCTACCCCCATCTTCCTCCCTTTTGCTCCCTCTCTCTCCCCCTCTTTCCCTCCCTCTCGCTTCTCTCTCCCCATCTGTCTCCCTCCCCATCTCCCCCTCTCTCCTTCCCCCTCCCCCTCTTCTCTCTCTCCCTCTTTCTCTCCCCTCGCTCCCTCTCTCCCTCTTTCTCGCTCCCTCTCCCCATCTCTCTCTCCCCCTCTCCCTCCCTCCCTCTTTCCCTCCCCCTCTCCTGTCCCTCTCTCCATCTCTCCCGTTCTCTCTCCCTCCCCTCTATTTCCCCCCTCTCTCTCCTTCCCTCTCTCCCATCTCCCTCCATCCCTCTCCCCCCCTCATCGCTCCCTCTCTCTCCCCCTCTCTCTCCCCCTCCCCCTCTCTCTCCCTCCCTCTCCCCCTCCCCCTCTCTCTCCCTCCCTCCCCCTTTCCCTCCCTCCTTCCCTCCGTCTCTCTCCCGTTTCTCCCTCCAGTCTTTCACTCCCTCCCTCCCCCTCTTTGTCTCCCTCTATCTCCCCCTCCATCCATCCCCCTCCCTCTCCCCATCCCCCTCCCTCTCCCCTCCCTCCTCTATCCCCCTCCCTCTCCCACCCCCTCTCTATCTCACCCCCTCTCTTTCTCTCCTGTCTCCCTCCCTCTCGCTTTCCCTCCCTCCTTCCTTCCCTCCCCCCTCCTCTCTCTCTCTCCCGTCTCTCCATCTGCCCCTTTCTATCTCCCCCTCTCTCCCTCCATCTCCCCATCTATCACCCTCCCTCTCTATCTGTCCCCTCTCTTTCTCTCCTGTCTCCCCCTCTCTCCCTCCCTCCCTCCCTCCCTCTCTCTCTCTCTCCCCCTTTCTACCTTGCCCCACTGGCGGTAGGGTCAAGAACCAGAGGACATAAATTTAAGGTGATTGGCAAAAGAACCAAAGGTGACATGAAGAGAAACTTTTTTACACAGCAAGTGGTTAGGATCTGGAATGCACTGCCGGGGGGAGGGCGGGCGGGGGGGGGTCGGTGGTGGTGGAGACAGATTCAATCATGACTTTCAAAAGGGAACTGGAGAAGTACTTGAAAGAAAAAAAAATTGCAGGGATATGGGGATAGGACAGGGGAGTGGGACTAGCTGGATTGCTCTTGCATAGAGCTGGCAAGGACTCGATGGGTCGAATGGCCTCCTTCCATGCTGTAACCTTTCTATGATTCTATGATTCCACTCTGCATAAACTTGAGCTCATCCACAACTCTGCTGCCTGCTGCCCGTATCCTAACTCGCACCAAGTCATGTTCACCCATCACCCCTGTGCTTGCTGACTTACATTGGCTCCCAGTAGGGAAACGCCTCGATTTTTAAATTCTCATCCTTGTTTTCAAATCCCTCCATGGCCTCACTCCTCCCTCTCTCTGTAACCTCCTCCAGCTCTACAATCCTCCAAGATCTCTGCACTTCTCCAATCCTGGCCTCTTGCGCATTCCCGATTTTAATCGCTCCACCCTTGGTGGCTGTGCCTTCAGCTGCCTAGTCCCTAAGTTCTGGAATTCCTTCCCTAAACCTCCCTATCTCTCTCTCTCCTCCTTTAAGACGCTCCTTAAAACCTACCTCTTTGACCAAGCTTTTGGTCACCTGTCCTAATATCTCCTTATGTGACTTGTGTCAAATTTTGTCTAATAACGCTCATGTGAAGTGCCTTGGGACCTTTTACTACGTTAAAGGCACTATATAAATGCAAGTTGTTGTTGCTGTTGTGGTTGTTTTGTTCCTTTTTAAGTTCTGTTTATCTGTAATTTCTTTCAGTTATGATTAAGAATTGATACCTCACATGTTAATTCATCTGTTGTCTCCACAGCTGCTGACTGATTTGCTAAGTGTTTCCAGCATTTTCTGCTTTATGTATCTTAGTTGAAATTAGTTTTGGTAGTTTTAACCCAATTCTTAGAGGCCACGATTCCAAAGTACAAGATTACTCCTAATTGGTAACAAATTGGCAGTCTCCAAGAGACCATTGGGTGGCTTACATTGATGCAGGAATGGTTGCTCTTCTGAGGTTGGGATGGTGTGGAGGGAGCTTTACTTTGAAGTTGACTATAATAGACCTAACATGCGGCTGCTTTTTCCGACTGCTTTTGTGTGTCTCAATTAGAAAAGCACTCTATTCTTAGCACTAACATCCCTCAAGTTGATGGGCACAAAAAAAATCAAAACAAAGGGAACCCAAGAATTAAGTGACATCTTACTGTGATTGATTAATACTTGTCATATTTCATCATGTCTATTGTGCACAATTCCACTGAACATATTAAGCTGACTAAACATACATGGCAGACTATTTGCACTGGCCAGTGTGCAAACATACAGTGAAGCCCTAAGCCATGGCACCTTAGTGCTGAATTCTATGTCATGAGTCAAATCGTTCAGGCTGTGCGGGTGAATTAGAGCATAAAAATACATTTATTTGGAGAGTCACAGATGATTACTAGAAAAGCAAAAACTGCTTACAGCAACAGGAGTTCTATCACTCTTGATAAAGATAGCAGAATGAATAAGTCACATCGTGTTAATCAAATCAGACTAAAAACTGTCTGACAAGCTACAACTCTAAAGGGACTAACAATGACCTGTTATGAGAAGGTTTAATCTGTGTACAGTTATTTTTGGTCTTCTATCTGTTCTTGGGGCATAAAAATTATATTGTGAGAGCAGGAAGCAGTCACTTGTCTGTCTGTCATTAACACACCTCAGTGACCCACAACATTAATTTCTAATCACCTGAACTACTATGCCAGGTGGGGCGAGAAATAAGTGGAAAGGTAATTTTTTTATTTGCTTTTGACACCCAAGCTTTTATGAGTCTTCTGAATCATGTATCTAATTTACATTGAGATACATCAAAACTACAGCACAGAAACATGCCATTCGACCCAATTGGCCTATGCCGGCGCTTATACTCCACACAAGCCTCCTCCCTCCCTCCTTCATCTAACCCTATCTGGATACCCTTCTATTCCTTGCTCCCTCATGTGCTTATCCAGCTTCCCCTTAAATGCATCTATGCTATTTGTCTCAACTACTCCTTGTGGTAGCGGGTTCAAAATTCTTACCACTCTTTGGGTAAAGAAGTTTCTCCTGAATTCCCTATTGGATTTATTAGTGACTATTTTATATTTATGACCTCTAGTTTTGGACTCCCCAGAAGTGGAAACATTTTCACTATGTCTACCCTATCAAATCCTATCATTATCTTAAAGTCTTCTATTAGGTCACCCCTCTGCCTTCTTTTTTCTAGAGAAAGGAGCCCCAGCTTGTTCAGCCTTTCCTGATGAGGATATCCTCTCAGTTGCACTATCATCCTTGTGAACCTTTTTTGCACCCTCTCCAATGCCTCTACATCCTTTCTATAATATGGAGACCACAATTGGGCACAGTACGCCAAGTGTGGTCTAACCAAGGTTCTATACAAGTTTAACATAACTTCTCTGCTTTTCAATTCTATCCTTCTGGAAATGAACCCTAGTGCTTGATTTGCCTTTTTTTATGGCCTTATTAACCTGTGTTGCTACTTTTAGTGATTTGTGTATTTGTACCCCTAGATCCCTTTGCTCCTCTATCCAGTTTAGACTCTTATTATCCAAGCAGTATGTGGCCTCCTTATTCTTCCTACCAAAATACACCACCTCACACTTACCTATATTGAAATTTATTTGCCAATTACATGTCCATTCTGCAAGTTTATTAATGTCCTCTTGCATTTTGATGCAATCTTCCTTTCTAATAACTCTACCCCCCAATTTGGTGATTTCCGCAAACTTTGAGATTTTTTTTATTCGTTCATGGGATGTGGGCGTCGCTGGCGAGGCCGGCATTTATTGCCCATCCCTAATTGCCCTCGAGAAGGTGGTGGTGAGCCGCCTTCTTGAACCGCTGCAGTCCGTGTGGTGACGGTTCTCCCACTGTGCTGTTAGGAAGGGAGTTCCAGGATTTTGACCCAGCGACGATGAAGGAACGGCGATATATTTCCACGTCGGGATTGTGTGTGACTTGGAGGGGAACGTGCAGGTGGTGTTGTTCCCATGTGCCTGCTGCTCTTGTCCTTCTAGGTGGTAGAGGTCGCGGGTTTGGGAGGTGCTGTCGAAGAAGCCTTGGCGAGTTGTACTTGTGATTCCTGAACCCAAATCGTTAATGGAAATTTTGAACAACAATGGTCTCAGCACTGATCCCTGTGGTACACCACCTACCACCTTTCGCCAGTCCGAGTAGCTACCCTTATCACCTACTCTCTGTTTTCTGTTTTGAAGCCAACTTGCTATCCATTCTGCTACCTGTCCCCTGACTCCACATGCTCTGACCATAGCTCTGTCTACAATATGATAACTTATCGAAGGCCTTTTGGAAATCCAAATATATAACATCTACTACATTACCTTTGTCTACTCTTTCTATTACTTCTTCAAAGAATTCAATAAGGTTGGTCAAGCATGACTTTTCCTTCTGAAATCTGTGCTGACTTCTTTATTATATTTTCGTTCTCTAGACATCTTTCTATTACATCTTTGAGTAAAGATTCCATTACCTTTCCTATATATTCCTTGATAATTTAAACTCATACTTCCTCTTTGCTTTCCTAATTGTTTTATTGACTTCTTTCCTAACCTCTTTGTATCCCCTGTTGTCATCCTCTCCTTTATTGTCTACGTACTTAGTGAATGCCTTTCTCTTTAGTTTCAATTTTGCCCTTATTTCTATATCTCTATCTTTTGCCCTTAAAGATAGGCCTTTTTTACAAACGGCCTTGAATAATGTAAGCTTATTTTTTTTAATTTATTTAAAAGTTTTAGATTTTCAAAAATTACACAAAATTTCAAAAGATTTTTGGGAGCCTATTATTTTACTATTTACAACTGTATCTGAGATCATGCAGGATTAAACAATGAATCAAAATCTCTCCTACTGGTGGCTTAATAATCTCCCTCAAGCACAGGGATATGTACACCGACAGTATCCCAATTATGGAAAACCTCAACTGTTCTCTATTCACTGCAGTTCTCTATTAACATTGCCTCTGTGACAAAACAAAATCTAATTGAGGAACAGAGGACCAGAAGTAGGCCATTCTACCATTGGCATTGCTCTGCCATTTTGTTAGCCATGGCAGCTCCATCTTTTTAATTTGAATTCCCTGCCCTTTCTTCATATCTGTTAATACTGTTACTACCTAAGGAAGTATCTATCTCCCTTTTAAACAACTGATTCTACAATAATGGCCATCTGGGACAGTGCATTCCAAATTCTGATACCCTTTTGTATAAAGAATTTTATTCTGTATTCCCGTTAACATGCTTAAATTTTATTCTTGCACTCCCCTACTAGAGTGAAATGTGCGGGAGATGGAAGTCATAGTACCTCTGAGAACAGTAAACGCAGAATTATAAAGTTTAATATGATCTGGAGTCAGAAATAACTAAGACCAGGAGCCAGGAACATAACTTTAAAAGAAGTAATTTGATTGCGAGAACAACTGAAGCAAATAGATTGGGGGAGGTTGTTCGACAACATTTCAGTAGAAGTTAAATGGAACACTTTTAGAGGTACAATGCTGAGCATGCAGGATAAATGCATTCCCAAAACCAAAAAGCTCAGACTGAACAAATATGACCCTAAATAAAACAGCAAACAAATTAAAAGTGAGGAAAAATGGCATATACAAATCCTGCAGGGAAAAAGGAGAAGAGCCCACTTGGATGAATATTGCTCCCAGTCCCCATTCATTTTTTATTCTTTGTTCTTATCAACATGTTCAACTATTATGTTAAAGATTTCCCATACCACACACCATGGCCTGGCTAAAAAGCTGGGCGGATGATCTAATCCCAGGCTTCCACCAACACAACTCTGAAACCAGAATTAGGAAGTGTGTTGAAAGATGCAAAGTCAAACGGCAAACTCCAAGGGCTCGATGTTACCAGGGCTGTGGGTTCGCGGTCGGGGCGGGGGGGGTGCTATTGGGCGCGTGGGTAACGCGCCCGGCGAAATCAGTCTGCCCCCCGCGCGATCGCAGCCTAATTGGATCCACTTACCTGGTCTTCCGTGTTCCCCACTGCTGATCTGCGCGTCGGGCAGACTGCGCATGCGCAGTAAGCTCTGTCAGCTGGAGGAGCTCTATTTAAAGGGGTAGTCCTCCACAGACAGATGCTGCAACAAATAGCAAAAATTACAGCATGGAGCAGCCCAGGGGGAAGGCTGCTCCCAGTTTAATGATGCCTCACTCCAGGTATCATTAGATGGGGTGAGGAGGAGGGGGAGGACAGAGATCTTCCCCCCAGCGGGCGGGAGGAAGCGGCCTGCCTCTGCCACCAGGAAGGCCTGGCTCGAGGTGGCAGAGGAGGTCACCTGCACCACCAACATATCGCCCACCTGCATACAGTGCAGGAGGCGCTCCAATGACCTAAGTAGGTCAGCCAAAGTGAGTACACTTACTCATTCCCCTACACTCCGTCTGCCACATCACCGCCCCCACCCCACATCTCCTTCTGCACTGCCAACACTACTCTGTCACATCACCCCTCATACCCACTCAAACCTCATCCTCATCTTACCTGCACTTACTCACCTCGCCAGTACTCATCCCACCACTACCACTCAACCCAATCCTCACACAATCTCATGGCTCTATCTCGTACTCACCCTCTCGTGCATCTCTTTCACAGTCAGCCTCACTCAACCTGCCACTACCTGTGCTGCAGCCACAGGGCATGCATCACATATGTGCAGTAGGAAGCGTAAGGCAAATGTGTCGTGAGCATGAAGGGGATGCACAAGGGTGTTTGAGGGTTTGTCATGGTTTTTACTTGTATTGAATTTCTGACCAGCTCAAATTACATATTATATTGGCACCACTACTGCCACGTCTTTGCAAATCTTGTCTGGTTTGTGCAATAATGCCCTTTCCTGAGGATCACAATGAAGACCCACAACTGATGACACCCATTGTGTCACTGCAGAGTGGTGTAGGTGTATTTGCAGGGCTCTTTTGTGCAGACGACTGAGAGACGTTGGTGATGTCCCCGGTGGCACCCTGGAAGGATGCGGAGGAGAAGTTGTTGAGGGCAGTGGTGACTTTGACAGCGACAGGTAAGAAGATGGTGCTCGTGCCAACCGGGAGCAGCTCGGCATGAAGGAGGCTGCAGATGTCCACGACTACATGTCGAGTGACTCTAAGCCTCCGTGTGCACTGCTGCTCAGAGAGGTCCAGGAAGCTGAGCCTCGGTCTGTGGACCCTGTGGCGAGGGTAGTGCCCTCTGCGACGCATCTCTCTCTGCGGTTGCCCTCCCTCCTGCTGTGCAGGTGGATGTGTCACAGCACTGTGTTGTGGAGCTCCACGTGTCAGAGGTGGACGGCGAGGCTGGTGATGCTGTTTGTCCTCCGAGGAGGTCATGACTGCAGCTACGGCGGCCCCCATCCGGAAGATGTACATCTGAGGGGGTCCGCAAGGGAGGTACTTGTCTCTGGACCCCGGGGTAAGTGTGCAAGTTGGTGAATTTTCTTGTCAGGAGGAGGCCAAACTTTGTCCCAAGTGACAGGGTGGCCTCCTGCAATGAGTGAGGGTCTCCCCCCCCAACCTGTCAAATGGACCTTTGCAGCTACCACAGGCTGACAGCTGCAACACGTCCATTTCAACTGGGAGTGTTTCCCCCAGTATGGGAAACAGTCCCAGTTGTTTGTAAAATCCCACCCCTCCTCACATAATCCCTTAATCGGGTCTGTTAATGACCTGAAATACCTAGATAAATATTGTCAAGTGGCATCCTGCTGGCTTTAATTGCCTGCGGGATTCCCACCTGCGAGGCCTGCGCGCGTACGCTGGCGCGTCTGTGGGGAACCCGGAAGTGGGCGGGTTGGAGCCGGGCTCCGGACCTGCTCCGGGATTCCCCAATTTTCGGAGCCCCCCCCCCCCCCCCGCCAGGAATGCACCCGATAGCGGGTGCTAAAATGAAGCCCCAAAGCTTGTTAATAGGAAACACTGAAATATTAATGTATTAAAGAAAAAAATATTTTAATTTATATTCCAACTTATGGGGGGGAATTTTAACCTCTCAGGGTGGGTGGGGGGTTAAAGATTTAAAAATGGGCAACCTGACCCAACCCACCCACTTCCGGTTTTAATGGAGGCAGGTCGGGGGCATGCGAACACCTACTCTCAGGAGGTGGGTTGGTCAAGAGGAGCAGGAGTGCTTCTCCCCAGCCCACCCTGTTTACCCCCCACGATGGGACCCCTGCAATCGGCCGACCCCCCCACCCCGGCAATCGGCCATGTTCAACTGCTTCCCTCTTCCCGATGTTCGGCTCCCCCCTTGACGGCAGACTCACCTCCAATCCGCTCCCCACCTGCTTTCCAGCTAACAGCCAGCCGGCCTGTCAATCTGGCTGGCTGTCGGGTGGGAAACCTGTTGAAAAAATGTAAAACAGGTCCTGCCGTTAAATTTAGCAGGACCTGCGGGAAACTCTTACTTCCTGGTATCCTGTCTGCAAATACTCCTTCCCTCCCCCCCCCACCCGCTCATTTCCTGCCTCGGAGTTATTATCGGGGCCGTGATGTCTTTCAGAAATGTCTTACATTGGCCAGGAGAACACCCGTCCATCTTCAAATAATGTTAACGTATCTTTAATGTCCATCTGAGTAAGCAGACAGGACAGTGGTTTAGCATCTCATCCAAACAATGTGGTACGCCTTCAGACTAGATTATTACGTGCTTAAGTCCTGCAGTGATACTTGCACTCATAACCTTCAGACCCACAGGCAAGAGTGGTGCTAACTGAGGTAGCTTGACACATATGAAATAAGCAATGGCTGAGAGTGCATTATAGGTAGTAACACAATCTTGGGATCTTGATTGCTTTTGTGGCTTACAATGTCTTCAAATCCCCTTGATCATGTTACAGTCTGCTACTATTGTTTACTCAAGTGTCATTCCTCAGAAGACAAAGATCTTCAGGGGATTAAAACTCTTTAATCCTATATCATAGATATAATTCAAGAAAAGTATTGTCACTAAATTGGTGGTGATGGGTATTTGGAGCTTGTGCCCCCTCTCCTGATTAATTTGTCTTCTGATGTATGTTATCTTTTAGTTTGAATCTGTCTGTTCATTTAAATAAAACTCTTCCTCCACTCCATTGGTTGAGGCATTTCGAAGGTTTTTTAACATGATAAAATTAGGCATGTGGGAGAATTTCCTTGGGGCTTCTCCCACTCCGTCACCGAATTTCTGTCAAAGTTTCTGCAATGGAGCGGGAGAAGCCCTGAGGAAATTTACTGCCATAATGACAAAGATACATATAAATATTATGAGATTTATCATGATAATGATTGCTTTGACACAAGGCAAACAACCTTAGCCATGGTAAAGACCCTGTGATGGACTTCCTTTTATCACTTCCATTGCATTTTACTGGGGAAAGTCTAAACAAATTTATTTACTAAATTGTATGGATCTGATGTGTCGCAAAATGGATGACGTCTTTGCATCACAGTGTAGCTTTAACTGACATTTTATTGTGTTATGATTGTTCATTGGAGCAATGCTAGTGCACAAGGTTTAAATGCGGCAGCATGGATGAAACAATGAAAGAACCTAATGTGGCTTTCGCATGAGTATAATGAGAGATTTGCATCACTGCATCAGCCAATGATGGTGATCTCACCAAGATTGACCTATGAGTTTATCATTGAAGAAGAATAATGTAAACACATTAGTCAACCGAAGACCTTTTCTCATTAATGATCTTTACTTATACCCAGAACCTCCTTCCAGGAATGGTACTGATAGATGTGATCATTTGAAAAGAATTCATAAGGTTTGCTGAGCAAAATCAGGCATAAAATGTTGTTGTCTCAGTTCTGGTTAAGCATATGAAGCACATTGTATAATTGCTGTGTTCCAATAGAGTGATCCAGAAAGGAAACTGAATTCAATAGTGAAGAGGGAGAATTGTTTAAAAAGCATGTGACTTCACTTGTTCTGTTCCATTTACACATTGGTGAAATATGCAAGAAGAATGAGGGTGGAGTTAACTTACAGAAAATGTGACATTTTTGCCAAAGATATAGTGTGACTAAATAGAAACATAAGAATGGACTAATGGAATTGCACCAGGACAAAAGCATCCTTGCCAATAGTCTGTTTGCTGGTTCAGTGAGTGTATTATTTATATCACCGTGATGTGTATCTGTGTGCATTTTATTTATCAATCCTAACATTTTATTTAACAATCTCATTTCTGCTCCTCACAGACCCACAAAAATAAAGAAGAGCTTATCTCTGGGATCTTTCCCGGCTGGGCTGCGACATGATAGTGGTCGAGCGTGCACATCCCAGTGGTAGGCACGGAAGAACATTGCTGCGGCCACAGTGACAATGGGGCGTTAGGTCATTGCCTACTATTTTCGGGGTATTGCTGTTCCGTTTCTGCCGGGTGGGAGACCTGAAAATTCAGCCCAGTATCCCTGGCGTTAGGGCTATAGATATCTTGGGCTCCATTTTACAGGAGTATGTTACAGCTGGAAGTGACAGGTATGAGGATTGCCTCAACAGACTCGACTCTTCAGTAATACCATATGGTCTACTCTCTTGCAGATCACCGATCCTGCAGGGGTAGAGTATTACAGGAAAAAGGAAAAAAAGGCAGCTTTCTCTAAGGGCCTCAACCCAAATTTGCCTCTCAAAAGAATTGAAGGATACAGTACATAGGAACATAGGATTTGTTAGATGAAAAAAGAACAAGGTCCATCTAGCTTGCCTTCTACCATCCTGGTAGTGTAGTGGTTATGATACTGGACTAATAACCGAAGGTAGTTCAAATCCTACCATGGCAGGTTGTGAAACATTAAATCTGGTAATTTATGGGCTGGCACCAGAAAAAAAATGACCATGAAAACTACTGTATGGTCATAAAAACCCAATTAGTTCAGGAGGGAACCTGCCATCCTTATCTGGGCTGTCGTACAAGAGACTCCAGTCCCAATTTTAACACAGAGTGCTCTCAGAGCAACTAGCCATGGGCAATAAATGCTGCCTTGCCAATATTGCTCACATATCAGGAATAAATAAATAGTGGGCAAGTGCTGACAGCCACTGAATTCTCAAACAAGTCTCCAACAGTAGGAAGGTCATTGCATGACTCTGCACCCAAAGGGATAACATCACATCCAACCTCTGTACTGTCCAACGGCAACCTGCCATCATGTTTACTCCTCCACTCAGGAAGCACTTAGACATAGGCGGCCTCACTTCACTTGCTATTTTGCTTCACTGTGAAATATGGCGCATTGCACATTGGGTGCATGGGGTTGTAGGCCCAATTTCCTAACCTGTGCTCGTTCCTGCAAAGGTTTTGCTGGTGACATGAAACCCTGCAAGATTGAGGCTGGTCTGTAACAGAACTCTAAAAACTGGGTCCGATTCCCAATCTTGCTGAGAAAAAGAAGTGACAAGTTGCAATTCTTAAGATAACATGCAATAATACTCAAATGTCAGCTTGCACCTCATAGTGTGTATGATGAAATCTACATGCAAAATTAGATGAAATGATTTTTTTGGGCTGAATGTATGCATGGATGTGAGTGAAGGAAAATTTCCAGTAAAGGCTGAGGGTGCAAAGGGAACCTGTTGCCTCACCACAGATATTTATGGTAAGATTTGTAAAGCCATCCCCACCACATACAGTGAGCACATTCGTGCTAACGCGATTTGCCTGCTATATGCGGTGGATGGTAAAACCATAATAGGTTGTAGCAATGAAATAATATCAACAGGATTAGACAAAGTCAACATGGATTTATGAAAGGAAAATCATGTTTGACAAACCTACTGGAGTTTTTTGAGGATGTAACTGGTAGAATAGACAAGGGAGAACCAGTGGATGTGGTTTATGTGGATTTTCAGAAGGCCTTTGATAAAGCCCCACATAAGAGGTTAGTGTGCAAAATTAAAGCACATGGGATTGGTGGTAATATACTGGCATGGATTGAAAATTGGTTAACAGACAGGAAACAGAGAGTAGGAATAAATGGGTCTTTTTCGGGGTGGCAGGCAGTGACTAGTGGGGTACCGCAGGGATCAGTGCTTGGGCCCCAGCTATTCACATTATATATCTCAATGATTTTGATGAGGGAACCAAATGTAATATTTCCAAATTTGTGACGACACAAAACTAGGTGGGAACGTGAGTCGTGAGGAGGATGCAAAGAGGCTACAAGGCGATTTAGACGAGTTGAGTGAGTGGGCAAATACATGGCAGATGCAGTATAATGTGGATAAACGTGAAGTTATCCACTTCAGAAGGAAAAACAGAAAGGCAGAGTATTATTTAAATGGTGATAGGTTGGGAAATGTTGATGTACAAAGGGACCTGGGTGTCCTTGTACACCAGTCACTGAAAGTAAACATGCAGGTGCAGCATGCAGTAAGGAAGGCAAATGGTATGCTGGCCTTCATTGCAAGAGGATTTGAGTACAGGAGCAAGGGTGTCTTACTGCAGTTATACAGGGCCTTGGTGAGCCCACACCTGGAGTATTGTGTGCAGTTTTGGTCTCCTTACCTAAGAAAGGATATACTTGCCATAGAGGGAGTGCAGTGAAGGTTCACCAGTCTGATCCCTGGGATGGCAGGACTGTCATATGAGGAAGGATTGGGTCGACTTGGCCAGTATTCACTCGAGTTTAGAAGAATGAGAGGGGAATCTCATTGAAACGTATAAAATTCTGACAGGGCTAGACAGACTGGATGCAGGGAGGATGTTTCCCCAGGCTAAGGGGTCCGAACGAGGGGTCACAGTCTCAGGATACGGGGTAGGACATTTAGGACTGAGATGAGGAGAAATTTCACTCAGAGGGTGGTGAACCTGTGGAATTCTCTACCACAGAAGGCTGCGGAGGCCAAGTCACTGAATATATTTAAGAAGGAGCTGGACAGATTTCTAGACAAAAGGCATCAAGTGGTATGGGGAGAGAGCGGGAATATGGTTTTGAGGTAGAGGATCAGTCATGATCATATTGAATGGCGAAGCAGGCTTGAAGGGCCGAATGGCCTACTCCTACTCCTATTTTCTATGTTTCTATGTTTCCTGTAATTGTTAACAGTGTGAACACCTGATTGAAGCTGCCTGAAGTCTCAACTTTCCAACTGCCTCCCGTAATAGTTAGCAATACGAACAGCTGCTTGAAGACCTGACTTTGCCTAAAATCAGCAGAGCTTTTAAATTGGTAAGTACAGGAGATTAACGCTTTGGCTGAATCATTTATGCAGGCGAATCGACTCCATCAAGATATTTTTGCCACAAAAGCTTGCTCATTTCCCCATGGAGGTGCGAAGAATTTACTGAACTGCACAAAATAGCTGGCACGCTTAATACGTTATAAGCGGCACCTTTGTAATTGACCACTATGGTACTGGCAAATGGTTAGCGCTATTTGACCGATATGGGCGGCTGCCCGTGACAAGCATGGACGGTGTAAGTGGTGGGGACTGTACTCTGGGTGTGTATGGGGCAAGAAATTGTAGGTCCTTATATGTTTACATACTACACTATGTAAGATCATCTTGAGTTCTTGTATTTTGACAGACCTGATAAGGTCATGGAACTTTTTCCTTCATTACTTCCATGTGTGTGGTGTTGTGGAGGTAGCATTCACACTGGAGGCTATCTCCTTCGATTCCTTCTGGGCTTCTCTTCTTGGAGGTCTGCAGCGCTTAAAGAGGGACCTCCTGCTTGGCTTCTTCTCTTCCAGAAGACTTTTTACTGCTTCAATCAAAGAAGCATGCATTCTGTGGGTGACTCGACTCCATCAAGATATTTTTGCCACAAAAGCTTGCTCATTTTCCCATTTAGAAATTTCTGGTTGATGTATACCTTTCAATCCCGCAGCTTCATGTGATTTTCTGCCCTCCCCCAAAACAGGTGAGCTCCCAATTAGAGGGGTTTCCCACCCCTGGAGCATGGCCATCATTTTATAATCAGGCTGAACCTGGAAATTTGCATGGGGCTGATACACTACAGATCGGGTGGGAAGATCTGTGCACCATCCAGCTTCTGGTTGGGCTTTTGCTTGATTGGAAAACCTGCGCTAGTGTGTATAGCTAGTTTTGTACAGATCATGAGTGATGGACATTCTGGTTTCCTCTAAAAGACAGACTGCTACAACACAACAGAAGAACATATTGGCACAAAGCCCTATGCATATGGAATAATACTACATGTTTCAGAAGAAGTCACAGCATCCAGTGTGCGGGAAGGATGTAATCTAGCCATGCAAGCAATGTATCATTGTTCAATGTGCCTCATGTAGTCCAAGTAGTGTAATAGTAGCAATAGTCAACCTAAAAATCTACTTTCCATTGGCCCAGGGTTTTGCCTTTTAAGAGAGCTCTCACTCTCCGTTTCCTTCTCCCTGTAATAAATGCAAGTTCTTTATTTCCTGTTGTATCTCCTGATAAAGAGTCCCTCTTTAGTTATTGTTGGTTTGGAAGGCAATTCTGTGCTCTTGAAAGGATATGAACCTTTCTCTTCATTCAGTAAATAATAATAAATTTCTTACTTTGAAAAAAAAGTATTTGGAGTTCTGATTTGCAATGCTGGACATGGACAAAATTGGCAAAATATGTATTAATGCCCTAATGATTTAATTAACTTACAGAGAGAACTTCTCACAAAGAATTGTGTAACATAAGGTTTGTATGATTATGGCTGGAGTTTTGTATCCATCTTATAGTAAAATCTCTAACAATTTAAAAAGTGAGCCTTCTCTAAAATAAAATGTATATTAAAGTCAGCAATTATTCATATTGAATACTTCATAAAACATATTTTTGTAATTCATAACATGACAAAATAAATTTATGGATAAATATTTAGTCAAAAATATGAATAAAATACAATATTTAAGGATGACTGAACCAATCAAACCGAAACATGGAACCAAACTGCTGAAACTGTTATTTCTTACATAGAAAGTAGTGGAACAGCAGATATTAATCAGGTAACACCTGTCCCAATATTTTGCTCTAAAAATGTCATATAATACTCCCTGCCTGTTCTAAGATCCAACGTACATAGTTACTTTTGCAGCTTACATGACAACACCCTCTCCAAATTCAATCATTTTCTACCAGCTTCAGCTGCGGCTTTTGTTGTAGTACTCATACCTAGTTTATCTGGGCACTAGTTTTGTTTCACTTTTTGTCCAGCTCTTTCATTTGTTCTGAGCGCCAAGAGCAAGATCTTTAGAGCCAAGAAGGTTTATAGCACATTAGTTAAAAGCAAAAGTAAGCTGGCATTACTCAGTCACAGAGTCGCCAGCTGCTAAAGTCATTTGAGGTAAAACCTACAGTAATGCAGGATCTGTTCTCGTTGTAAAGGTGTGATGGAGTCAGCAGTGGTCAAGACTTAAGTTGCTAGACTTTGAAAGATACTTAATTTTGAATATAAAATAAAACTATGCAGAAAAGGGAGAGAGCCCTGCCCTACACTCTGAGTCTAATACTGACTGATCAGTTCAGGACAATCGAATTACTTTGATGGTACTTGAATGAATGCTAGCTGCCCAAATCCATGAAGCCATTTATGGAAAAGTAAACCAGCACTGTAGCTACATTGAAACTCAGAGGTAAAACATTATAATTTTCTTAGATGTTATGATTTGAATATTTAGTTCAGGCCTTTCATTTTAAGTAAGCAAAGCCCAAATCTCATCCTCATTAATTGTAACCACTGTACCAACCTCAGTACTCCCTATAGCTGATGATAGATATGACTCATGCAATTTGTGAGAGCTAAAGAAAATGAATCTGAACTGTAACTTTTTACGAATGTCGTATCAAAAGGATTTTGTGTAGACCTCTTAATCCAACTTTTAAAACATTGTTATCTGTAAATTAGAGTCTTTGAAGCAAGAGTTGAGTAACTTGGTTAACATCACCTTTTAGTCTTGAAGAAAGGAATTAAATTCTTCATGATCTCCTTTGGAAAAAGTTCCAGAAACAGTTACTAACCTTGGTGGAGGTCTGAAAAATGTTCTTTCTGAAATATTGCATCATGCAATGAATACCAATGCACCAGCAAGAAATAGTGAGGTAATCCTGCCACTTTATAAATCATTGGTGTGAGAATATTGTGTACAGTTGTGGTCACCACTGTACAAAAAGGATATTGCAGCTATTGAAAGAATACAGAAGCAAGCAACCAGAATGATCGAGGGGATGGGGGAAGAGTTGGATTATGAGGAGTGATTATGTAAATTGGGCATATTCTCACTGGAAAAGAGGTTGAGAGATGAGTGCCTAAATTTTAATCCAGAAGAACGGGTGGGTTGGGGGTGGGGGGCCCACCCGACCCCCAATGACTCCTGACCACCGATGACCCTGACCCCATGTCCGACACCCCCCCCCCCCCCCCCAATCTAAGACTCACCTTATCGCATTTGCTTCCTTCCTCTTTTCCCGTCTGACTGACAGCCAGCCTGTTAATCAGACTAGCTTGTTGGGCAGGAAACCGACAAAGAAAAATAAAAGACGTCCTTACATCACCCCCCGCCGTCTTCCCGACTCGGTGTTAAAATTTAGGTCGATATGACTGTTACTCTTACGATTCTAAAGGGATTAGATAATGTAGACCATGACAAGCTATTTCACCTTGTCCAGAACAGTAGAACCAAAGGACACAGCCTGCGCTTGAAGGGGAGGTAAATTCAAAACTAATTTGAAACATTATTTCAGTGAGCGAGTGGTTAATCTAGGGAACAGGCTCCCTATGGAGATGGCGGAAGCAGATAATATTTATCCATTCAAATACAAATTAGATACAGTATATGAATAATTTGAGACATGACATATAGTAGGTGTAGCATGCTTGGGAGGAACAGGTTACTTTGGACCTATGGTTCCTAAATCTCGACCACTGGAGTTTTCCTCACCTCATGTCTGGGTCTGTTGTTGACACATTGATAGAGATTGATTGCTATGATTAATCAACAACTCCATTATTGTTGTATCATGCAGGATGGTAGAAGGCGAACTACAGGGGTGAGGTGCATTTGATTAGTCAGCGGAGAGGAGCATACCGAGAGCGGGTCACAGCAACAACAAAACAAAACTGCAGTGTGACGTCACAGGTAAGGCAGGTAGGTGGTTGGTGGTGGTGGTCTGTTTTCTTCTTTCTTTGGACTGTGGGCTAAGTAACTTATAGCATAAAACTAAATTTTTTTAAAAAACTAAACTTAATTTAGTTATAGCAAGTAACGTTTTTTAGTGAATCAAGATCCCTAGTGTAGTTAACATTCTCTAAATTAAGAGTAATTTAAAGGAGTAAACTCCTTAAAGGGAGTAACTAACGAGCTTAATCTAAGGCAAGTCGTGGCAGCAGAGCTCGCACCCGTGATATGCTCCTTTTGCGCTATGTGGGAAGTCATGGACACTACCGATGTCCCTGGCAACCATGTGTACAGGAAGTGTGTCCAGCTGCAGCTACTGGCTAACCACATTTCGGAGCTGGAGCTGCGGGTGGATTCACTGTGGAGTATCCGCGATGCTGAGATTATCGTGGATAGCATGTTCAGTGAGGTGGTCACACTGCAGGTAAAGATTACGTAGGCAGAAAGGAAATGGGTGACCGCCAGGCAGAGTAAAAGGACTAGGCAGGTAGAGCAGGAGTCCCCTGGGGCCATCTCCCTCTCAAACAGATATATCGCTTTGGATACTGTTGGGGGAGATGGCTTATCAGGGGAATGCAGCAAGAGCCAAGACCGTGGCATCACGAGTGACTCAGCTGCACAGGAGGGGAGGAAAAAGAATGGGAGAGCAATAGTGATAGGGGATTCCATCGTAAGGGGAACAGATACGCGTTTCTGCGGCCGCAGATATGACTCCAGGATGGTATGTTGCCTCCCTGGTGCTAGAGTCAAGGATGTCACGGAGCGGCTGCAGGACATTCTGAAGGGGGAGGGTGAACAGCCAGAGGTCGTGGTCCATATTGGTACCAATGACATCGGTTAAAAAACGGGATGAGGTCCTGCAAGCAGAATATAGGGAGTTAGGAAATAAATTAAAAAGCAGGACCTCTAAGGTAGTAATCTCAGGAGTACTCCCAGTGCCACATGCTAGTGAGAGCAGAAATAGGAGAATAGACCAAATGAACGCGTGGCTTGAGAGAGGGTATAGGAGGGAGGGGTTTAAATTCCTGAGGCATTGGGACCGATTCTGGGAAAGGCGGGATCTGTACAACTCACTTGCCTGGATGAGTGCAAAACTCAAGAAGCTCGACACCATCCAGGAAAAAGCAACCCGCTTGATTGGCACCCCATCCACCACCGGCGCACTATGGCTGGAGTGTGTACCATCCACAGGATGCACTGCAGCAACTCGCCAAGGCTTCTTCGACAGCACTCCCAAACCCGCGACCTCTACCATCTAGAAGGACAAGGGCAGCAGGCACATGGGAACAACACCACCTGCACGTTCCCCTCCAAGTCACACACCATCCTGACTTGGAAATATATCGCCGTTCCTTCATCGTCGCTGGGTCAAAATCCTGGAACTCCCTTCCTTCCAGCACTGTGGGAGAACCTTCACCACACAGACTGCAGCGGTTCAAGAAAGCGGCTCACCACCACCTTCTCAAGGGCAATTAGGGATGGGCAATAAATGCTGGCCTCGCCAGCGACGCCCACGTCCCATGAACAAATAATTAAAAAAAACAAGCTGGACGGGTTGCACTCAAGCAGAACAGGGACCAATATCCTCTCAGGGGCATTTGCTAGTTCTGTTGGGGAGGGTTTAAACTAGTATGGCAGGGGGATGGGAACCAAGGGGCAGGTACAGATAGGACAAATTCAGACCAGGAAACGGGAAGTAGAAAAGCAGTTGGTGACGTAGTTAGCGACTCAGAAAGGCAAAAGATGCAAAGGTTAAATAGTGTTCAGCACAGGAATTTGATGGGGTTAAAGGGTTTATACTTCAATGCAAGGAGTATTACAAACAAAGCAGATGAGCTAAGGGCACAGATAGATACAGGGCAGCATGATACCATTGCTATAACGGAAATCTGGCTTAAAGAGGGGGATAATTGGCAGCTCAATATCCCTGGATATAGAGTTTTCAGGCAGGATAGAGTGGGTGATAAAAAAGGAGGGGGGGTAGCATTATAGGTTAAGGAATCAATTACAGTTGTGAGAAGGGATGATATGTTAAATGGATCATCAATCAAGGCCATATGGGTTGAACTAAGAAATAAAAAAGGGGCAGTCACATTACTAGGAGTGTACTGTAGACCCCCGACTAGCGAAAGGGAGATATAAGAACAAATATGTAGGCAAATTTCTGAGTGCAAAAATAAGAGGGCAATAACAGTAGGGGACTTCAACTACCCTAACATCAACTGGGATTCAAACAGTGTGAGGAGCACAGAGGGTGCAAAATTCTTGATCGGTGTCCAGAAGAACTTTTTTAGCCAGTATGTGACAAGCCCAACAAGAGGGGATGCAATTCTAGATTTAGTCCTGGGAAATGAAGATGGGCAACTGGGTGAAGTTACAGTGGGTGACCATATTGGGGATAGTGACCACAATTCAGTTAGTTTTTTGCATTATTATGGAAAAGGACAGAGTTAAATCAGGAGTAAACGTTTTAAATTGGGGGAAGGCAAATTTTACAGAACTAAGAGGTGATTTGGCAGAAGTGGACTGGACACAATTGCTTGAGGGGAAATCAGTGGCAAGCCAGTGGGAGGCACTAAAAAGTGAAATTCTACGGGTAAAATGCAGACACGTCCCCTCAAAGAAAATGGGTGGCACTGCCAAATTTAGAGCCCCCTGATGTCTAGAAGTATACGGGGCAAGATAAAGTAGAAAAAGAAAGCTTATGACTGTCACAGAAAACTAAATACTGCAGAAAGCCTAGAGGAGTATAGAAAGTACAGGGATGACGTAAAAAAGGAAATAAGGAAAACAAAGAGAGGGCATGAAAAAATATTAGCTAGTAAGATTAAAGAAAACCCAAAGATGTTTTATCAGTACATTAAGAACAAGAGGATAGCTAAGGAAAAGGTGGGACCTATTAGGGATGATAAGGGTAACTTGTGTGTAGAAGCAGAGGATGTGGGTAGGGTTTTAAATGAATATTTTGTCTCTGTATTCACAAAGGAAAGGGATGATCCGGACGTAGTAGTTAAAGAGGAGAGGTGTGAAATATTGGATAAGGTAAACATAACGAGAGAGGAAGTACTAGAGAGACTGGAATCCTTGAAAGTTGATAAGTCACCAGGGCCAGATGGATTGTTTCCTAGGCTATTGAAGGAAGTCAGGGAGAAAATAACGGATGCTCTGAGGATCATTTTCCAATCCTCACTAGATACAGGGGAGGTACCGGAGGACTGGAAGACTGCAAACATAGTACCATTGTTTAAAAAGGGTACAAGGGAAAGGCCGAACAATTATAGGCTGGTCAGTCTTACCTCGGTGGTGGGCAAACTATTAGCATCAATACTGAGAGATAGGAGAAACTGTCACTTGGAAAGGCATGGTTTAATCAGGGATAGTCAGCATGGATTTGTTCAGGGAAGGTCATGCCTTACAAATTTGATTGAATTCTTTGAGGAAGTGACAAGAAGGATTGATGATGGTAGTACAGTGGATGTTGTCTACATGGATTTTAGTAAGGCATTTGACAAGGTCCCACATGGCAGACTGGTCTTAATGCCCATGGGATACAGGGAAATGTGGCAAATTGGATCCAAAATTGGCTCAGTAACAGGAAACAAAGGGTAAAAGTAGATGGATGTCTTTGCGAATGGAAATCCATTTCCAGTGGTGTGCCACAGGGCTCAGTGTTGTGTCCCTTGCTGTTTGTGGTATATATTAATGATTTGGACTTGACTGTAGGGGTCATGATTGGCAAATTTGCAGACGACACAAAAATTGGCCGTGTAGTTGATAGCGAAGAGGATAGCTGTAGACTCCAAGAAGATATCAATAGGTTGGTGGAGTGGGCAGAAAAGTGGCAAATGGAGTTCAACCTGGAGAAGTGTGAGGTAATGCACTTAGGGAGGGCAAACAGTTAAAGGGACTACGCAGTAAACGGAATATATTGAGAGGGATAGAGGAAGTGGGAGACCTTGGAGTGCATGTGCACAGGTCCCTGAAGGTGGCAGTACAGGTAGATAAGGTTGTGAAGAAGGCATACGGAATGCTCTCCGTTATTAGCCGAGGTATAGAATACAAAAGCAGGGATGTAATGATGGAACTGTATAAAACACTGGTAAGGCCACAGCTGGAGTATTGTGCGCAGTTCTGGTCATCACATTACAGGAAGGACGTAATTGCTCTGGAGAGAGTGCAGAGAAGATTTACAAGAATGTTGCCAGGGCTTGAAAATTGCAGCTACAAGGAGTGATTGGATAGGCTGGGGTTGTTTTCCTTGGAACAGAGGAGGCTGTGGGGAAACTTGATTGAGGTGTACAAAATTATGAGGGGCCTAGATAGAGTAGATAGGAAGTACCTGTTTACCCTGGCGGAGAGTTCAAGAACTAGAAGACATAGATTTAAGATGATTGGTGGAAGGATTAGAGGGGACATGAGGAAAAACTTTTTTACCCAGAGGGTGGTGAGTGTATGGAATTCACTGCCTGAATTGGTGGTAGAGGCAGGGACCCTCAACTCTTTTAAAAAGTACCTGGACTTGCACCTAAAGCGCTGTAAGCTGCAGGGCTACGGACCGGGTGCTGGAAGGTGGGATTAGAATGGGCAACTGGTTGTTCTTCGAGCCGGCGCGGACACGATGAGCCGAATGGCCCCCTTCTGTGCTGTATCTTTTCTATGGTTCTATGGTTCTAGATGGACCTTGGTCTTCTTTCGTCTAGCAATTCCTATGTTCCTATGTAGGAGATTGCCCAGGTAGGTCCCATCCACAAAAAAAGGATAAATCTAATTTGGCAAATTACCATACTTTCAGCCTCCTCCAATCATCATCAACTTTATAGAAAGAGTTATCAAGCAACACTTAATCATCAATAACCTGCTCACCGACACTGAGTTTAGGTTCCACTTGGCTCCAAATGCAGTATTCAAATGCATATGGCACCAAGGAGCACTGAAGTCAATGGGGAACAAAGGGGAAAACCCTCTAGTGGCTGTAGTCATATCTGATGCAAAGGAAGGTGTTTGTCGTTGTTGGAGACCAGTCAGCATAGTCCACTGACAATTAAATAGTGTTCAACTCCATTCACAACTCTTCTGATAATGGAGCAGCCTATGCCAGTCTATAACATGAGTGCCAGGTAATGACCATCTTGAATAAGAGAAATCCCAATCATCTCCCCTTGATCTACAATGGCATTACCATCACTGAATCCCCCAACCACCAACATCTTGGGGGTCATCATTGACCAAAAGCTGAACTGGACCAGCCATATCAACACCTTGGCTACTAAAGCAGGGAACTTCTGATAATCCCTCAGTACTGCACTAAAGTGACAGCCTAGATTATCTTCTCAAATCTCTGGGGTCGGGCTTGAATTCACGATGTCCTTAGAGGCTAGAGTGCTGAGATGTGACAAGGCACAATATAAATGCAAGTTCTTTTTAGATGACAGATCTAGGTCCATATTTTCCAGTCCCAGTGCTGAGGTAATGGAACCGGAGCACTGTGAGCTTTGTGCTCACACAAATCACAAACAGCCAAGCCTCTGAGATGTTCTAGGGTCAGTCCTTATTTAGTATTCAAAGCAAGCTTCTGGCCTGCATCGAACATGGCACTGGATCTTTGCCACGGAGTGAAAAAGGATAGGAAATATGGCCCTTAAATGGCTGCAAGCTCGATTAAAGGGCTGTGACCAGCTTTTCCAAAAGGCTGTATAAGGTAAAATAAGTGGTTAGTTAAAAAAAACAATCCTTATGGTAGTCTAGAAGGAGACAGAATAAAAAATGTTGAGGAAATGGTAACCTTGACTACCACTAGAGTGGCATCCCTGTGGTGCAGGTTGGCTACAGGTGATCTTGAAGCAGATGGTACAGCTATGCAACTGGCACAATGCAGACGCAGCTCTCTGGGTTCATTGCCAGGTACGTGTGCCAAGACCCTGCAGGTATATGTGGTGGCATAATGGTAGGTGATGTAAGTCAGGCTCTGGTACCTGCTGATCTTCCTGCCATACTTTCTCTCATCATGATGTGGAGATGCCAGTGATGGACTGGGGTTAACAATTGTAAACAATTTTACAACACCAAGTTATAGTCCAACGATTTTATTTTTAATCCCACAAGCTTTCGGGGGCTTTCCCCTTCCTCAGGCAGTGTGGAAAAGACAATTTCGAATCCTTTGCATTTTAAGATCACAGAACAAAGCCTGGTGATTACTGCCCGTTGCCAAGGCAATCACAGTGAGCAGACAGAAAGGTGTCATCTAAAAGGCCACTGAATATACAACCCCCCCGAAAAAAAAGAGAGAGACAGAACGAAGACGGTCAATGACCCGTTATATTAAAAACAGATAACATTTGTTCGCTGGTGGGGTTACGTGTAGTGTGACATGAACCCAAGATCCCGGTTGAGGCCGTCCTCATGGGTGCGGAACTTGGCTATTAATTTCTGCTCGACGATTTTGCGTTGTCGTGTGTCTCGAAGGCCGCCTTGGAGTATGTTTACCCGAAGGTCGGTGGCTGAATGTCCATGACTGCTGAAGTGTTCCCCGACAGGGAGAGAACCCTCCTGTTTGGCGATTGTTGCGCGGTGTCCGTTCATCCGTTGTCGCAGCGTCTGCATGGTCTCGCCAATGTACCATGCTCTGGGGCATCCTTTCCTGCAACGTATGAGGTAGACAACGTTGGCCGAGTCACAGGAGTATGAACCGTGCACCTGGTGGGTGGTGTCCTCTCGTGTGATGGTGGTATCTGTGTCGATGATCTGGCATGTCTTGCAGAGGTTACCGTGGCAGGGTTGTGTGGTGTCGTGGACGCTGTTCTCCTGAAGGCTGGGTAATTTGCTGCGAACGATGGTTTGTTTGAGGTTGGGTGGCTGTTTAAAGGCGAGTAGTGGAGGTGTGGGGATGGCCATAGCGAGGTGTTCGTCTCTCATCATGTACCAGTTCAACCATGAATACTGTATTTGGGCACTTTAAAATCAGCCACCATCAATAACTTTAACTGGACTTGGCAACTAGCACAGTAGCTTGCACGTAGCTGCCATAATGCTCCTTGAGCTCTAGTATTGTAAGATCCCCTTTTGTGTCCCCTTTTCCAGCTCTTTCTGTTCCGCTGAAGTCTTAAAAATGCTTTAATTACAGTTGGATTTACAATGACTTTCTAGACAATATTCGGCTACCTTTGTTTCCACCTAAACATTCACCACTTTTTTGGATACCAAAAACTTTAAAAACGGAAACATAGAAAACCACTGCTTCCCACCAAAAGAAATTGTAGTAAAAAGGTACTGAAAAAAACCCAAATAAAATATAGAGTTTATAAATTATATTGCTAAAATAAAAAGGATATGTAGTTGAAGCTATAATTGTAATTTTCAACCGGTGGGCAATAGACGGTCAATCCATTGATGGAGCTTATTTTTACATCCATTTCAAATGGGCAAGCAGAGCTCACAGTATGATTTTTTTCAAACCATATGGGAAATTGTGCTACAACACCATATTTACATGTATTTAAGTTGATTTTAATATTTCAATAATGCTTTTGCACAAAAATTGCAAAAAGATTGCATGCTGCACTGATCAGCTGGTGATCCAACAAAAGAGATTCCCACCCAACGCACTTGCATGTTCCACACTGGCCAAATCTTTCCCTCTGGCCAGAATATTTTCCCTTGTAAGATTTTCCCCATCCTTTTCAAGTAGGAGGATCTCTCCCCTCCGCCCTCAGTATTTTTAAAAACATTCACATAATATATTTTATCTCATTATGTAATACAAATTTCTGTTACTGTGCTAACACAGCTTGTTTAATCAGCTACACCAAAGATTTCTTCAATCAACATGCATTAAACCAGGTAGAATTTGGACTGGATTTATCAATGTTATTGATCTAGGGTTCTCTAGCAGGGTGAGAGAAACAAAATTAGTCCTCTGATGCACACACAGCTGCCAAAGCATCCCAAATCTGAACATCTACACAAAGCAAATTACTGCAGCTATAATTGGCCCTGTATTTGAAAGAAATTTGATTTTAGACCACGTACAAAATTACAGTATTAGACTAGTGAATAATTATGTTTATCATTTCAACTGAAAAATGTCTACCTTTCTTCTCTCTTCTTTCAAAATAAACAGCAACAAAATGATTTGGGATTAATACTTTTCGGAAGAAACACGTCATTTTGCTGTAGTGCAGTTGTACTGATATTGAAATATTCTGTATAAGGGATTGGAATAATATGTAAAGGTGTCTGCAAATACTGTTCAATTTAACATGCGCAATATCATCAACATGTGTTAAAATCAGTTTAGAAGTTGCTGTTATAGACAGATAAAAATGACATTCTTAAAAAAAAAATCGATGCCCAGTCTATGTTAATCTTGTTGATGTGTGTCAGGACAGTGGTAGGGATGTCCCCGTTAAGAAGTGGGGGAAGACCGGTGGGTGGGGGGAAATAACCCAAGGGTCCCACTCCTGTCAGTGATCCCTGCCGCAAATGCATGCATGCAGATTACAAATGAGGACAGGATTGGGCTAGATGGTGACATTCTCCACAGTCAGATAATCTGCTGCTGTCAAGGCTCAAACATAAATAATAGCCACTTGGTCAAAGTATTGGGAGGCAACTGGCACCTGTGCAACTTTACCATAGAGAGGTACTAATTCTTTCAGGAGGGAGAAAATCAGAGATAAAAAAACAAAGCTACTAGGCTATTAATTTCACAAACCCTTTTAAAGGGGTGGCAGTCTGACAGGGTGGGACCTCTGCCCACTGCCTTGGCCTGCTGTTGACGTTGTCCCAAATCATAGAGATGGGGTTATTTTACATATTCAGGACAGGCATTCTTACCTGTAGCGGCACAATCAAAGCACCTGCCCCAATGAGCAGGCACCATTATGCTCCAAATAGGGGGCGCCAAAGGCCCATAAGTATGGACACAAAAGTTTTTAAAATGTCCCCCAGTGGGCAAAAGGGTATCCTTTTGAATGTAATTGATCTCTGTGGAATTTAGCCTTGTAACTTTGGTTTATTCTCCCACCCTCCCTCTTTAAAGAATTGGATGCCTCTGGGATCAATTAACTTTTCCTCCAGCAATGCTGACACCTCCTTAAGGCCCAGAATGGGGCCTACTCTTAATAGGCATAGGTGTCACTGGACCCATCAGTGGTGATCTTGGCAGAATTCCTTGGGTAGCCCAGGAAGTCCCCCAAAGTCATCTGTGTGCCAGGGGCAGGTCTAAGAAGCATCCACCGCCCCCCCCCAACAATTTATTGGACATCTTGGAAGGGGCAGAAATCTAGCAGATCCAGGTTCTGCACCAAATTGTAGCCAATCCTTCCACTTCCCCAGCCAGAATTGCAGCACAGTTCCAACCCAGCCTGCCGACCAGAATTTCTACCCTATTGATGGAGAAAAAGAGTTCCACTCTTATCTGAAAACCATTATTAAACTAAGAAAATATTTGCTCAAACTAGGGAAATATTTAACTACTCATGTGACTCCATGTGTGGGCTGTACATAAAACAAAGCAGCAGAAAACAAATGAGAAAACAGTAAGAGGTAAGAAAGATTAAAACTCGTCATTTCAATGTTATTTCCTCAATACAAAGAAAGAGATAACACGCCTGGTCACCTTTCACACCGATACTGATCATATTTCAGAGGGAAAGAAATGTTGTCTCCACCCCCTAATGAATATGAAGTTCCCTTTCAGAAATTGTTTTAATATCTCGAAGCAAGGTGGGAGCGGGAGACTAAAGGCAGGACATCTCAAATATCTGCCACTTACTAACAACCTGTCAATCGCACAAGGAAGAATATACCTAAAGTGAAAGCAACGGATAGTTTTAAGGACAACAAAAGTGAGTGTTTTGTTGTCCTTAAGAGACAGACCCACACACTCCTCACTCACTCACTCCTCCCTCTTGCCCAGAGCAAACTCTTCACCTTTTAACATGCAAATGACAGCAGTGCCAGGGCTCACTCTCCACCCATTAGCGGCGGCGGCCCCAATAACCGGCCCGTCAGAACGCGGCGCTTTTTGATTTTATTTCATTAACCGCACGTGAAGGAGGAAAAGAAGTTATGTCTCGTGGGGCCGGAACAACGGAGGAAGATTGAGCGGAGCCCCGCGGTCTCCGGGATGTGGCGGAGCGAAGTAAGTTTGTTTGTTTATTTGATTTTTTTTTTAAAAAAGAGTGAATTGGGAGTAAGGTTAACGTCAGGGAAGTAAGTGATAAAGGAACAGGTGGGTAAAGAGGCCCGGGATGGGGATGGGAGGAAAGGGCCGGAGTTTAAGGGAGGGAACCGGTCGGGTAGTGAGGCAGTTGGTGGCCCTCAGCTGCTTGTCCGAGGCCTGTTCGGTGCTGGTCAGGACTCTCGCCAACAGCCAGCAAGGGTGGTAATCACCGAAATCGCGCACACACCCATTTGTAACTATATTTTAAACCGTCGGCTGTTACAGTTGAACAGGTTGCTGTGGTTCCTGACGGGACTCGCAGGGTCGTGGCGGAATCCCTGCTCCGTTTATAAACTCACCAACGGATTCGAAAGCTCTCTCCGTTAACGGTCATATTGGCGCTGACACTCGGAGAAGGCTCGTTCCAATGCTTGATTTATAGTCACTAATCTAATAATTTGTACCAGTTTTCTGCATGCCCCTGTTTTAAAATCAGTGAAAACAAACCCTATGATAGCAAAGAGCATAGCACTTTAGTGGAGTTTTTAATCAAAAAAAGACTTCATTCAATCGATTATTGTAGACTTGAAACAGGCATCCCTGAAAATAGCATAATAAACCAAGCACCAGAACAACAACTTGCATTTATATGGTGTCTTTGTCGTAGAAAAACGTGGTGATTAAGAAATGCAAGAAAAATGGATGGCAAGTTAAAGAGGGAGAGCATAGCTTGGTTTAAAAAGATGGGTTTTAAAAAGGAGGGTTTAGGGAGGGAATTCCAGAGAGCAGGACATGGTTCGCTGATGGCACTGCCACCAATGGTGGGCAGTCATAAGAGGCTGGAGTCAGAGGAACAGAGATATTGGTGGTGGTGGTAAGGTTGTCAGGGTGGAGGAGGTTACAGTGATAGGGAGGGGTGAAATGACGGAGGGATTTAAACATTTTTATTTTGAAGTAGTGGGGGACTGGGAGCCAGTGTAGGTCAGTGAGTGTAAATTTAAACAGCAGTTGATTGCATTCATTATGTAATATAAAAGGCAACTGGGAGTAATTAGAGATCAGTTTTTAATCTAGAGGTTCCTAAATTACAAGGGCAGACCTTGAGTTGTTTAGAAATAATATGAACTTAAGTTTAGATTCTTGCCTTGCATTCAGCTCCTGGTACCTGGTTTGTGTGTATTTTTGAACAAATATATACCATTTCCATTTATCGAGGTTTTGTTTTATGTTATAATTCACCTTTTTGTAGAAGTAGTGTTCAGTTGTAGTGGATACTGACCGCTCATGCACACTGTACTGTTAGCTCGTTAATGTTCACACTGTAGATTAAAGGGACTCACCTGGTTAAAATGACTTTCAAGTGGCTTTACTAGGCTTTAGAATAAGTGATGCAGTACAATCATATTGTTTCTGGCACTAAAAATGTTTAACTCTATTTAAAAACATGAAAACCGCATTTATGTAGTTTGCATCTAAAACATTTTAGTGTTTACTCTATGGCAGACTTTCCCAAGTGGCCAAATTAGTAGCAATTAACCAAGCAGACTGTTCCAAGAACTTAGCCTACCTAAAAATATACAATCCTTTGTGCTGTTCCTTTGATTGTCCTGTCATTACGGCAAGTTAAATCATTTGCTGTTGATTATTGGGGAAATTCTGTTGCCTGTATAAATAAATATTAGATGCTTTGTATTGAGTTGCAAGAGAGTAATTCAATCTCAGATTTCTGATCTGTCATAAACCACAAGAATGAAGCTAAAGTGGTTTGTGACAAGACCTAAGGCACCAGAGATTGAATTACTTGTCTTCAACTCTGCACAAATTCATTCTAACTATAGATTGAAATGTAAAGTATTAGTGAAACTATGCAAAACTAAATTTTGTAAAAATGCCCAATTTTCCATATGTATGATGGAAGCTGAGTTTGAATAATTGGGATGAAAGCATAATAAAAATCATGATTACACAGCTGAAGGAAATGGCATTGTATGACCATTTTAATGAATTTTATTGATAACAGCTTAATGGAATTATATCATGTAGTCTACATACTACTATATGATATAGTTTCAGTAAGCTGTTAACAACATTCCCGAACCAAAGTTACAAATGACATCCACTGACAGTGAGTGTGGTACAGTATCCCTCCTCATCTTCTTTGTCCTTTTGCAGCCTTTGACTTGGCTGACCATACCATCTTCCTCCAATGTCTCTCATCCATAGTCCAGCTCAGTGGGACTGACCTTGCTTGATTACACTCTTACCTATCTGATGGTAGCCAGTGCATCGCTGGCAATGGCTTCTCTTCCTGCTACTGCACAGTTATCTCTGGAATACCCCAAGGATCCATCGTTGGCCCTCTCCTCTTCCTACATACTGCCCTTTGATGAGATCATCCACAGATAAGGGATCAGCTTCCACATGTACACAGATGACACCCAACTCTACCTCTCCACTATCTCTCTTGACCCTGCCACTGCTTCTGTGTTATCAGGCTGCTTATCCAACATTCAGATTTGGATGAGCCACAGTTTCTTCCACTTAAGCATTGGGAAGACCAAAGCCATTCTCTTCAGCCCCTGCCACAAAGTCTGTACCCTTGCCACCAGTTCCATCCCCCTCGCCAGCCATTCTTAGGCTGTTCGCAACATCAACACAGCACCAAATACTTGCATTTATATAGCACCTTTAACATAGTAAATTGTCCCAAGGCGCTTCACAGGAGTGTAATCAGACAAAAAAATTGACATCGAGCCAAAGGAGGAGACATTAGGACAGGTGATCAAAAACTTGGTCAAACAGGTAGGTTTCAAGGAGTGTCTTAAAGGACGATAGAGAGGTTGAGGGAGGGCATTCCAGAGGTTAGGGCCTAAATGGATGAAGGCACGGCCTCCAATGGTGAAGCGAAGGAAATGGGGGATGCACAAGAGGCCAGAAATGGAGGAATGCAGAGGGGCAAGGCCATGGACGGATTTGAATATAAGGATGATAAATTTAAAATCGAGGCGTTCAGGAACCAGGAGCCAATGTAGGTCAGCGAACACAGGGGTGATGGGTAAATTGGACTTGGTGCGAGTTAGGATGCGGGCAGCAGGGACTTTTGATGAGCTCAAGTCAGTGGAGGGTGGAAGATCGAAGGCCAGCTGGGAGAGCATTGGAATAGTTGAGTCTGGAGGTGACAAAAGCATGGAAGAAGGTTTCAGCAGCTGATGGGCTGAGGCAGGGGTGGAGAGGAGGAAGTAGGCAGTCTTAGTGATGAAGAGGGTATGGGGTTGGTGAATCAGTCCTCCTCCATGTTGAGCACCACTTGGAGGAAGCACTGAGGGTAGCAAGGGCACAGAATGTACTCTGGCTGGGGGACTTCAATGTCCATCACCAAGAGTGGCTCGGTAGCACCACTACTGACCGAGCTGGCCGAGTCCTGAAGGACATAGCTGCTAGACTGGGCCTGCGGCAGGTGGTGAGGGAAAAACTTACTTGACCTTGTCCTCACCAATCTCCCTGTCGCAAATGCATCTGTCCAAGACAGTATTGGTAGGAGTGACCACCGCACAGTCCTCGTGGAGATGAAGTCCCGTCTTCGCACTGAGGACACCATCCAACGTGTTGTGTGGCACTACCACCGTGCTAAATGGGATAGATTCAGAACGGATCTAGCAGCTCAAAATTGGGCATCCATGAGGCGCTGTGGGCCATCAGCAGCAGCAGAATTGTATTCCACCACAATCTGTAACCTCATGGCCCGGCATATTCCTCACTCTACCATTACCAACAAGCCAGGGGATCAACCCTGGTTCAATGAGGAGTGTAGAAGAGCATGCCAGGAGCAGCACCAGGCGTACCTAAAAATGAGGTGCCAACCTGGTGAAGCTACAACTCAGGACTACATGCATGCTAAACAGCGGAAGCAACATGCTATAGACAGAGCTAAGCGATTCCACAACCAACGGATCAGATCAAAGCTCTGCAGTCCTGCCACATCCAGTCGTGAATGGTGGTGGACAATTAAACAACTAACGGGAGGAGGAGGCTCTGCAAACATCCCCATTCTCAATGATGGCGGAGTCCAGCACGTGAGTGCAAAAGACAAGGCTGAAGCGTTTGCAACCATCTTCAGCCAGAAGTGCCGAGTGGATGATCCATCTCAGCCTCCTCCCGATATCCCCACCATCACGGAAGCCAGTCTTCGGCCAATTCGATTCACTCCACGTGATATCAAGAAACGGCTGAGTGCACTGGATACAGCAAAGGCTATGGGCCCCGACAACATCCCAGCTGTAGTGCTGAAGACTTGTGCTCCAGAACTAGCTGCGCCTCTAGCCAAGCTGTTCCAGTACAGCTACAACACTGGCATCTACCCGACAATGTGGAAAATTGCCCAGGTATGTCCTGTCCACAAAAAGCAGGACAAATCCAATCCGGCCAATTACCGCCCCATCAGTCTACTCTCAATCATCAGCAAAGTGATGGAAGGTGTCGTCGACAGTGCTATCAAGCGGCACTTACTCACCAATAACCTGCTCACCGATGCTCAGTTTGGGTTCCGCCAGGACCACTCAGCTCCAGACCTCATTACAGCCTTGGTCCAAACATGGACAAAAGAGCTGAATTCCAGAGGTGAGGTGAGAGTGACTGCCCTTGACATCAAGGCAGCATTTGACCGAGTGTGGCACCAAGGAGCCCTAGTAAAATTGAAGTCCATGGGAATCAGGGGGAAAACTCTCCAGTGGCTGGAGTCATACCTAGCACAAAGGAAGATGGTAGTGGTTGTTGGAGGCCAATCATCTCAGCCCCAGGGCATTGCTGCAGGAGTTCCTCAGGGCAGTGCCCTCGGCCCAACCATCTTCAGCTGCTTCATCAATGACCTTCCCTCCATCATAAGGTCAGAAATGGGGATGTTCGCTGATGACTGCACAGTGTTCATTTCCATTCGCAACCCCTCAGATAATGAAGCAGTCCGAGCCCGCATGCAGCAAGACCTGGACAACATCCAGGCTTGGGCTCATAAGTGGCAAGTAACATTCACGCCAGATAAGTGCCAGGCAATGACCATCTCCAACAAGAGAAAGTCTAACCACCTCCCCTTGACATTCAACGGCATTACCATCGCCGAATCCCCCACCATCAACATCCTGGGGGTCACCATTGACCAGAAACTGAACTGGACCAGCCATATAAATACTGTGGCTACGAGAGCAGGTCAGAGGCTGGGTGTTCTGCGGCGAGTGACTCACCTCCTGACTCCCCAAAGCCTTTCCACCATCTACAAGGCACAAGTCAGGAGTGTGATGGAATACTCTCCACTTGCCTGGATGAGTGCAGCTCCAACAACACTCAAGAAGCTCGACACCATCCAAGATAAAGCAGCCCACTTGATTGGCACCCCATCCATCACCCTAAACATTCACTCCCTTCACCACCGGCGCACTGTGGCTGCAGTGTGCACCATCCACAGGATGCACTGCAGCAACTCGCCAAGGCTTCTTCGACAGCACCTCCCAAACCCGCGACCTCTACCACCTAGAAGGACAAGGGCAGCAGGCACATGGGAACAACACCACCTGCACGTTCCCCTCCAAGTCACACACCATCCCGACTTGGAAATATATCGCCGTTCCTTCATCGTCGCTGGGTCAAAATCCTGGAACTCCCTTCCTAACAGCACTGTGGGAGAACCGTCACCACACGGACTGCAGCGGTTCAAGAAGGCGGCTCACCACCACCTTCTCGAGGGCAATTAGGGATGGGCAATAAATGCTGGCCTCGCCAGCGACGCCCACATCCCGTGAACGAATAAAAAACAAGTTCAGCTTAGGGTAAAATTAAGACGCCAAGATTGAGAACAGTCTGAGACAGTGGCCTGACAGGGTTGGAATCAGTGGCTAGGGAATGGAGTTTGTGGCGGGGGCTGAAGATAATGGCTTCAGACTTCCCAATGTTTAATTGGAGGAAATTTCTGCTCATCCATTACTGAATGCTGGACAAGCAGCCTGGCAACGCAGAGAGGTGGAGGTGAGGTAAAATTTGGTATTGTCAGCGTACGTGTAGAACCTGATATTGTGTTTTTGTAAGATGTCGCTGAGATGCAGCATGTAGATGAGAAATAGGACTGGATATCAGTCTTCATTTTTTATCTTTCATTCACTTTAGCCTATAATTCTTTTGAGTAATTTAAATGAATTAAAACACTGCAAAATGTTTTTTAACCACAGTATAAATTGGTAGCTACATTAATTAAAAAAAATACAGCATGTGGCCAGTAGGATAAAGAATTCCAAGCCAATATTTTTCTATTTTTTTTTGTTTGAGCAATGCTACAGGAGATAATTAATACTGCCTAAAAATGTTAATCTTTTTGCAATTATGATGGAAAAAAGTCAATGGGCCGGATTTTTATGTAGGTAGCGAACGAAGGGCAGCAGGCGTTCATTAGACTTGTACTTGCCCATAGACTTTGAGCTTTTTCACGGCAAGTTACCGTAAGTTCGAGATCCATTCAGTGCGGTGCCCTCTGGAGGGCATCTATGACCTGTGTGATAGGGCAAGCAGTTGTGTGTCTCCTTAACCAATGAGATTGAAGAATCGTTACTGAGCAGCACAGAGACTGAACCAGGAAGTGTAAGTTAGAATAGTGAATTCAATGTCATATCAGGTACAGTAAACAAAATAAAGAGAGGGAAAGAAAAAGTAAGAAAAAAGTTTTATTTAATTTTTAATGTCTAACAATAATTAAAAGCTGAAGAAATGAGACTCCACACCTGTAAAAATTAATTTTCAGTGCCAGAGAGGTTGTTTGGCAGTAATGAAGACTTACCACACTGTTAAAAGGTTACTTAGACTTGAAGGGACAAGCCCTACCTTTTTCTGGCGAGTTTAGTCCGTATGTGTGACACAGTGCAGGAACTTCACGCTGTTCAAATAACTTGAATGGGGAGCCTGACGGCGAGATGCAGTTTTTGTGCAGCTTACAGAAGGGCGACGCATCTCAGACAGCAACTTCCCGTTTAACTGTGCATGTGCGCTCGGCAGAAGTTGCTGTTCAATTTGTACATAAATAACGGTGAGCGCTGTTAGCCTCACCGTTATTTTTACAGCAAAATACGTCCTAACATATTTGATCCATCTAGTGGGAACTGGTACGTAGAGTATTTTCAATTTCTTGAATTTTTTGAAGTTTAGTTGAATATGATTCACTTGGTGTATATATAATTTATAGCAGTCAAGCTCTATCATTAGAAGAAAGCTTGTTAGCTAAAGTATGATTGAACTGTTTGTGTTTTCAATCATCTCCAACAATTTAACACATTTGTGTGTGCTCTGAGACTTTAGAAACTCTGCTTTTCAGACCACTGATAAACCAATGAATCCTCGGATGGATAAGCTATACTGGGGTTTTTTTTGAGAGACGAGGGAAGAAATTTGTGGAGCGCTGATGTTTATTTTGAGGGATTGAGTGAACATTGGAGTGATTCTGACAGGCCTGAAATAGGCTAATGTTCCCTATTTGTGACAATACTGAGCTGTAACGTCAGACTCATTAGCCCAACCTCAAGAATTGGAAACCTAGTGGAATCAATAATCCAGAAGAAGAATACAAGAGTATTTATATGAAAATAACCTTAGAACTGATGGGCTACACAAGTTCAGAAATGATAGATCTTGCCTAATCAACCTCCAGAATTTTTTGAGATTACATTCCAAATTGACACAGGGAGACCATTAGACTTCATAATGTATATAGACTTCCAAAACATCTTTTGAAGAACCTTATGACTTCTTTACTAAGCAGTGGATGTCAGGGGTAAGACATGGATGTGGATAAGCTATATGGACTAACTTGAATAAGCTAGGGCTCTTTGGTCTTGAATGGACCGTATAGATTTTTTGAGATACTAAACTAGATTAAAACATGTAACCATGGAACAATCCTTTGAAATATGTCAAGATAGTAGAACAGGGAGCAATGGGTCAAGGCCATGAAGGGCAAGTTTAATATAAAGGGCAGTAATTATTTATTTACACAGAGGGTTATTGTCAGCTGGAATGGGTTGCTAGGAAAAGTGTTTGAGGGCATGACACTGGATTCATTTAAAGCCACACAGCAGGGTTGGTATTCTGGAAAGATGAAATCAAATAGGATGAATGGCCTTCTTTATCCAAACCTGTTTGTACAGTTTTTATTTATTTTGTGGTGTCTCAGTTGTGTAATTTTTCATATTTGGAAACTGAGTCAAAGTTACTACATAGTCACAGAACTACCTCAGATAATGCTCCAGAAGATAGATTGACATACTTTGTTAAAGTTTTAAATTTCAACCTCACTGACTCATTGGTTCTTCAAATATTTTTAATGGTTTTGTAAATATTTTAAATAAGCATTTTGGGAAGAAACTAAAATGGTTAGTGTCTCTGTAATGGCAATTATTACTAAGGGTACTGTGCACTCTGGATTATGGCCATCTCCATGGCCTGTGCTAATGCTGCAGGCAGGAATCAGTGCTGAAGTTCAAATCAAGGTGGACTACCTGCAATTGTTGTCCACAGGAGATTAATATCAATGGATGCAGGGATTTTAAACCTGCATTTTCTGATATATGTTGTGCCAGAAGATGCAGGTTTAAAATCCCTGCATCCATTGATATTAATCTCCTCTAGGACTGGGGACAACAATTGCAGGCAGTACACCTTGATTTGATCTATATTAGGAAATTATACCTTTTTTAAAAATTATAAAACACAATTGTGCACATCCACTATTTTGTGAGTCTTTTCCCATTCCTGACATGAATTCATCTTGGTGATTATTTATTTGGTCAACTATATGTTGGGATTGGCATAACACATCCACAGTTTGCTGTTTGTGGTATATATTAATGATTTGGACTTGAATGTAGGGGGCATGATTGGCAAATTTGAGACGACACAAAAATTGGCCGTGTAGTTCATAGTGAAGAGGATAGCTGTAGACTCCAAGAAGATATCAATAGGTTGGTGGAGTGGGCAGAAAAGTGGCAAATGGAGTTCAACCCGGAGAAGTGTGAGGTAATGCACTTAGGGAGGGCAAACGGTAAAAGGGAATACGCAGTAATTGGGATATATTGAGGAGTAGAGGAAGTGAGAGAACTTGGAGTGCGTGTGCACAGGTCCCTGAAGGTGGCAGTACAGGTAGATAAGGTTGTGAAGAAGGCATATGGAATGCTCTCCGCTATTAGCCGAGGTATAGAATACAAAAGCAGGGATGTAATGATGGAACTGTATAAAACACTGGTAAGGCCACAGCTGGAGTATTGTGCGCAGTTCTGGTCACCACATTACAGGAAGGACATAATTGCTCTGGAGAGAGTGCAGAGAAGATTTACAAGAATATTGCCAGGGCTTGAAAATTGCAGTTACGAGGAGAGATTGGATAGGCTGGGGTTGTTTTCCTTGGAGCAGAGGAGGCTGAGGCAAAACTTGATTGAGGTGTACAAAATTATGAGGGGCCAAGGTAGAGTAGATAGGAAGTACCTGTTTCCCCTGGCGGAGAGTTCAAGAACTAGAGGACATAGATTTAAGCTGATTGGTGGAAGGATTAGAGGGGACATGAGGAAAAACTTTTTTACCCAGAGGGTGGTGAGTGTATGGAATTCGCTGCCCGAATTGGTGGTAGAGGCAGGGACCCTCAACTCTTTTAAAAAGTACCTGGACTTGCACCTAAAGCGCTGTAAGCTGCAGGGCTACGGACCGGGTGCTGGAAGGTGGGATTAGAATGGGCAACTGGTTGTTCTTCGAGCCGGCGCGGACACGATGAGCCGAATGGCCCCCTTCTGTTCTGTATCTTTTCTATGGTTCTACAGTGTGGTACTCAAAATAACAATCTTCTGATTTGAGGAAGAGCTTCTATGTATAATCAAACAAATCCATCCCCACAGTAAGAGTAACATGACTGAATTATATTTGAGATTTGATTCAATATCTGTGAGTCTACATGCAAAGAACTTTATAGGGGCAGTTCATGAAGGTGAAAACCTGTGGCATGGAACTCTTCCTCCACTTTATCACAAGCATTCTCAGGTCAGGTATACAACAGCCAAAAGTAGAAGTAAAACTTCCTCTGTACTGCTGGTAGGTTCAAGGAAGTTTGTGTCCCTGACCCAACTGGTTTTGTTTATTTTTGGCTTACATATTCGACAGGAATAACTATATTATTGTATTATTGACCCTTGACTACAAAATTACAATTTTAGTTAGAATTGTAAGTTGTGTTGAAACATTTAACCTGTATTTCCCGTCTTTTTTTTCCCTTTTGCCTAATCTACCTATTTTCTCTTTGTTTTTTGACCGTGTCCACATTCTGTTTCCCTGTTCTCATCATCAATTTTGAAAATTACATGTTCTTTCGAAAGGAGTGGTCTGATTAACAAAAATATATAGAAATTTAAGGTGATGGGGCGGGGGGATTGTCTGAACACCCTGAATCCCCCCGCCTACGCCACTGGCTCTTTCCAATCTCAGGTTTCAGTGAAGAAAGTCACCTGCGTCATCTCTTTAGGAAGTTTTCAAATCCAGGTGCCAGAGGTAAAAAGACAATGTGCTAATCCACTAAGTCGGCTTCAAAGGAATATATTGTTTTAACTTTTGTTATGTCACTCCTCTGCCAAATGAATGGATCCATGAGATAATATAATCAATGTCTTAATATTTTGGAGTAAATCAAAATGGGGTGGCCATTTTTAAATTTGTGTTTATGTACATTTGTGTTTTTAGTTAAATTAATTCACTATATGAATTCTAGTAATTCAGAGAAACAGTGTGTTGGGCAGAATAACTAATGTTCATTTAACAACAATTTGTTCACCAGATAGTAACATCCAGTGGTGTAGTTCATGTGACAGGAGGTACGTTTTTTTTTCATCGAATTTACAACGCAGAAATAGGACATTCGGCCCAATTGGTCCATGCTGGTGTTTATGTTTCACATGAGCCTCCTCCCTCCCTACTTCATCTAACCCTATCAGCATATCCTTCTATTCTTTTCTCCTTTGTGTACTTATCTATCTTCCCTTTAAATCTGTGCTATTCGCTTCAACTACTCCATGTGGTAGCAAGTTCCACATTCTAACCACTCTCTGGATGAAGAAGTAAAAACACTAAATACTGGGAATACTCAGCAAGTCAGGCAGTATCTCTGGAAAAAGAAACAGAGTTAATGTTTCAAGTCTATGACCCTTCATCAGAACTGTAAAAAGTTGAAGATGAAACAGTTTTTAAGCAAATACAGACCCAGGGAGTGGGGAGGAAGGTGAGGGTAGGAAAGAACAAAAGGGAAGGCGTCCGATAGGGTGGAGGGCAGGGATGATTAAATGACAAAAAGGGATGATCGTACAAGGCAAGGAGGGTGGTAATGGGACAAGTAAAGAAGCAAAAGATGGGTCTAGAGGAGCTGTAAATTGCAACATCAGAACCATTAGTAGCAACTGCTGTCTGAAAAAAGGGGAGCAGTGATTATGATCTGAAGTTATTGAAATTATTGTTGAGTCCAGAAGGTTGCAAAGTGCCAAATTGAAAGATGAGGTGCTTTTCCTCAAGCTACAAGAGCAGGTCAGAGACTGGGTATTCTGCGATGAGTGACTCACCTCCTGACTGCCCAAAGCCTTTCCACCATCTACAAGGCACAAGTCAGGAGTGTGATGGAATACTCCCCACTTGCCTGGATGAGTGCAGCTCCAACAACACTCAAGAAGCTCGACACCATCCAGGACAAAGCAGCCCGCTTGATTGGCACCCCATCCACCACCCTAAACATTCATTCCCTTCACCACCGGCGTACGGTGGCTACAGTGTGTACCATCCACAGGATGCACTGCAGCAACTTGCCAAGGCTTCTTCGACAGCACCTCCTAAACTCGTGACCTCTAATACCTAGAAGGACAAGGGCAGCAGGCATATGGGAACACCACCACCTGCACGTTCCCCTCCAAGTCACACACCATCGGAACTTGGAAATATATCGGCATTCCTTCATCGTCGCTGGGCCAAAATCCTCAAACTCCCTTCCTAACAGCACTGTGGGAGAACCTTCACCACATGGACTGCGGTGGTTCAAGAAGACGCACACCACCTCCTTCTCAAAGGCAATTAGTGAAGGGCAATAAATGTTGGCCTTGTCAGCGATGCCCACATCCCATGAATAAAAATTTTTTAAAAAGCTTCCGTTGAGCTCCATTAAAACAGTGTAAGAGGCTGAGGACAGAGAGGTCAGAGTGGGATAGGGAATTAAAATGGCAAGCGACTGGCAGGTCAGGCTCACGCTTGCGGACTGAGCGGAGGTGTTCAGCAAAGTGACCATCCAATCTGTGTTTGGACTACCCAATGTAGAGGAGACCACATTGTGAGCAGCGAATACGGTATACTAAATTGAAAGAAGTGCAAGTAAATTGCTGTTTCACCTGATTTTCTTGTACTACACCTTAGACGCCTTCCCTTTTGTTCTTTTCTCCCCTCCCCTTCCTTCCCCCACCCACCGCCCCCCTTCCCTGGTTCTGTACTTGCTTAAAAATGGTTTAATCTTCAACTTTTTCCAGTTCTGACAAAGGGTCATTGACCTGAAACATTAACTCTTTCTTTCTCCACAGATGCTGCCTGACTTACTGAGCATTTCCAGCATTTTCTATTTTTATTTCAGATTTCCAGCATCCGCAGTATTTTGATTTTGCTCTGGGTAAAGAAGTTTCTCCTGAATTCCTTATTGGATTTATAAGTGACTATCTTATATTTATGGCCCCTAGTTTTGGACTCCCGTACAAGTGGAAACATCTCTACGTTTACCCTATCAAACCCCTTCGTAATTTTAAAGACTTCTATTAGTTCACCCCTCAGCCTTCTCTTTTCTTGAGAAAAGAGCCCTAGCTTGTTCAGCCTTTTCTGATAGTTATAATCTCTCTGTTATGGTATCAGCCTTCTAAATTTTTTTTTGCACCTTCTCCAGTGCCTCTATATCCTTTTTATAATATGGATACCAGAACTGTGCCCAGTACTCCAAGTGGGTTTAACCAAGATTGTATATAAGTTTAACATAACTTCTCTGCTTTTCAATTCTATCCCTCTAGAAATGAACCCATGCTTTTTCATTTTTTTATGGCCTTATTAACCTGCGTCACTACTTTTAGTGATTTGTGTATATGCGCCCCTAGATCCCTTTGCTCTTCTATCCCATTTAGACCCTTATTTTCCAAGGAGTGTGTGGCCTCCTAATTCCTCCTACCAAAATGTACCACCATACAGAATAGCCATGAGCTAATTGAATGGTGGAACAGACGTGAGGGGCTGAATGGCCTACGCTTGTTACTATGTGATAGACAACAGCAAAGACGAGGTTCTGCGATCAGATTGCAAGAATTAAACTTCATTGCAGGATCTGAACTGTGGTGAAATTGAATTATATTCAATGCACAGGAATAACAGACTATATTAAGATCGTAGCTTATACTACCAATAAGGTTGTTATGAAGTATTGCTCCTTCAAACAACTGTTCTCTCACAAAAAGGTATTGTGTATCTGAATGACAGGTTGCCATTGGGCAAAAAATATATTGTTGTCACATACTGACATATTTGGACTAAAACAGCAAGGGCAACAAACCAGCGGGAAGAAAACAATGCAGAGCAAGCACTGACTGCAAGAAAATGTATTTAGGTCATCACCTTCATATATGCTGTCACTATTATTTTAGGAGTCGTACAACACCAGGTTATAGTCCAACAGCTTTATTTGAAATCACAAGCTTTCGGAGCTTTTCTCCTTCGTCAGGTGACCTGACGAAGGAGAAAAGCTCCGAAAGCTTGTGATTTCAAATAAAGCTGTTGGACTATAACCTGGTGTTGTACGACTCCTTACATTTGTCCACCCCAGTCCATCACCGGCATCTCCACATCATGGCTACTATTATTTTAGCAGGACTTCAGTATTTTGAAACTTACAAGTATTGTGATGGTCTGAGCTGTAACATTTGAAATGTAATCAACACTGAACATCACAACAGGAAGAAACTATAATAAATTAAAGGGCACTGTTGTTGTACAAAAATGTTTCACAAACATGAGCCACCTGATCCATTTTACACACAGAAGAATGCAAAACTGTGGAATGGTGGTGAAGTGGTTATGTTACTGGACTAGTAATCCAGGGAACGTGAGTTCAAATACCACCATGGCAGTTTGAGAATTTAAATTCAGTTTAAAAAAATCTGGAAATAAAAAGATGTTGTCGGTAAAAGTAACCATGAAGCTGTCGGATTGTTGTAATAGCCCAACTGGTTCATTAATATCCTTTAGGGAAGGAAACCTGCTGTCCTTACCCGGTCTGGCCTATATGTAACCCCAGTCCTACATCAACTCTTGGCTGCCCTGTGACATGGCCTAGCAAGTCACTTAGTTGTATCAATACCACCTCCTCAAGGGCATCTACGGATGGGCAATAAATGCTGGTCTTTCTAGCAATGCCCACGTCCCAAGAATGAATGAATAAATAAACTCATGCATGTGTGAACGCAAAACTAGTCCAATCACCCAAATAAGAATGCAAAACTTATACTCGTGCATGTGTAGAGTGGGGTTTTTTTTGTTATGCAGGCTTTTACTTTTTCAATTTTCGAAACTGGTGTGTGGCCACCTCCAAAACCAATCTGATCCGTTCAAAGTCAGTCAGGGCCTCGATATCATCATGACGAAAAAATGAGGCATGTGTTCCACCTCCTGACACAACAGTGGCCCCATTAAAACAAAAATGTATTTTTTTCTTGGAAGTGATTGGAGGGGTGGATGAAATGCAGACTCTTCAAATCAAATTTAACATAATCAGTGCAACTGCGACCTTATTAGAATAAATTTATGTAATATACCTTTAACTGTGAAAAGGCATAGATAAACAGCAGAACTACTGAGGGTTCAAGGTTAACGCCAGTAAGAAATCAGGCAGTGCAGCTGTCACAAAAATGTTACTTTTTGTACTTTACTGGACGAGCAATTGGAGGAAACGTGCTTGGGCCGCAATACATTACAGACCTAATTTGAATTACTCCAATGCCACTTACCATTCTTCCCATGAGATAACTGTAAAGGTCGTGCTTCCCTCTGGTTGCTACCGAGTGTTGACTAGTTTTCTCCCAGATCTCGGAACAGAAGAAAATTTCTTTTGCATCACCTTCTAAATTTCCGATGTCGGGGTTGAGTTTAGAAAATGTTGACAATCACACCAGGTTTTGACGTTCTCGGATTTTTTTGTTGTTTATGTGAGGTAAACCGGGTGTGGAATTTGATTTTTATTAGTTGAAAGAGAGAACTTTTGCATTGGTGTTCTCTAGTCCTGTGTCCAAGTTAAATAGCTTGCTTACTTCAACTTAAATATTTGACATCAGAAAGTTACTTTGGGATACAGTTAAGCAAAAATGTTAACCATATAAATTTTTTCTGAAATATAAACTCTGTGTAGAGGAAGGTGACCAGGAAGATGGCAAATATTAGAGGTCTTAGAATATAGGCCCCAAGAGTTAGTTACTTTGAAGAGGGGATGTAATTTAAGTTTTTGAAGAATGATGAGGGGATTGGGGATTCGATATTTGATAGTACCAGATGACATGCCTATAAACCCCATAGGCAAAGGGTTGGGTTAGATACAAGGAAATATTTCTTTTTACAGCTCTGTCTGTCTGTGTCATCCAAAACTCTGCTGCCTGTATCCTAACTCGCACCAAGTCCCATTCACCCAGCAAGCCTGTGCTCGCTGATCTACATCCTGGTCCGGCAACACCTCGATTTTTAAAGTTGTCATCCTTGTTTTCAAATCCCTCCATGGCCTCGCCCTTCCCTATCTCTGTAATCTCCTTCAGCCTTACAACCTTCCGTGATCTCTGCACTCCTCCAATTCTGGCCTCTTGTGCATCCCCAATTTTCAGCGTTCCACCATTGGCGGACATGCCTTCAGCTGCCTAGCCCCGAAGCTCAAGAATTCCCTCCCCATACCTCTCTGCCTCTCTACCTCTCTCTCCTCATTTAAGACGCTCCTTAAAACCTACTTCTTTGACCAAGCTTTTGGCCATCTGTCCTAATATCTCCTGTGTCTCGCTGTCAAATTTTGTTTGATAACGCTCCTGTGCAGCACCTTGGGATGTTGTACTATGTTAAAGGCACTATATAAATGCAAGTTAGTTTCTACCTCTTCCTCTTCCCCGGCCTTGCTCTGAAAAACGTGGGCCTTTAAATCAGCAATAAGGTGAACTAATGATCCCTTTCGATTATTGTGCAGCAGGGAACACTTTATTTCACTAGGAGCTTGCAGTTGTGTTTCTTCATTTCAATCCTTCAAGGAATTCATCCAAAAAATTATTTGCATACGCATGCATCTATATTATGCAAGAAAATGTAATCATCTTACAATGTGCTACAGCATGACGCGTATGGTTCTATCGTTTGACAAATTCAACATGTCAATGTTGATTCTTGGCAAAAGAAGGCTGCACATAACAGAAGGGAACAAATCCAAACAGAAGTGGGACCCCAAACTTTAGGATATTGAGTGACTGATTTTCTATTTGAGGTGTTCATCTTCCAGATCATTGGGTAACAGGGCATTAAGGGAGTTGCTAATGTGATATTGGAGGCTGCCTTCTTCCTCTGCCTCCAATTTCAAGATTAGTGCTTTCCTCTGCTCTCTTCATTCACAGCTACCAAAGCGCCCACTGAATTAAAACACCTTGAGCTTAATTCTGCTATAAGCTATACTTAAAGGGTTGTCATGATGACAGTATTGTAACCTAATCTTCTTCTTTCTCCAGGTATACCTCCTCGTTCTCCTTAACCTCTCTGTAGCCTTTGACATGGTTAACCATACCATCCTCATCCAATGTCTTTCCTTCCGTGTCCAGCTTAGTGGGAATGCCCTTGCTTGGTTCCACTCTTGCTCTGGATATGAATGGAAAATCATCTCCAGCAATGGCTCTCTTCCAAAAACCATATGTTACCTTGGAAGTCTTCCAAAGATCTATCCTTGGCTCCCTCTTCTTACTTGTCTACATGCTGCCCTTTTGGCTCTATCATCCGCAGAAATGGGCTGAGCTTCCACATGTACGCCGACCACATCCAGGTCTGCCTCCCCACCGCATCTCTCAATGCCTCCACTGCCTCTGTAATCAGATTTCTTGTCCAGTAACCAGTCATGGATGAGCCACAATTTCCTCTAGCTAAACATTGGGAAGACTAAAGCCATCATCTTCAGCCCCTGCCACAAAATGTGTACCCTTGCCACCAATTCCACCCCTCTCCTTGCTCATTCTCTTGGGACGAACCAGAATGTTCACAATCATGGCATTCTATTTGACCCCAAGCTGAGCTTCTGACCCCATCTACTCTCCATCGCAAAGATCACCTACTTCCACCCCTGTAACATTGCCCGCCTCCACTGCTGTCTCAGTCCATCTGCTGCTGAAAGCTCATCCATGCCTTTATCACTTCCAAACTTTAATCAAATGCTCTCTTGACTGGCCTTCCAAGCTTCACGCTCTGTAAATGTCAGTTCATCCAAAACTCTCCTGCCCATATCCTATCCTGTACCACTCACCCATCACTCTTGTCCTTGCTGACCTACATTGCTCCCAGTCGTCCAATGCCTCCAATTTAAAATTGTCATCCTTGTGTTTAATTCCCTTAATGATTTTGCTCTTCCCTTTTTTAACAGCCTTCATCCCTGTAACCCTACTCCCCAAACTCTCCATTCCTCTGGCTCAGGCCTGTTGTGCATTCCCCCCGCCTGCCCAATCCAACTATTGGCTGCCATGCGTTCTGCTGTCTCCTGTGCCTGTCTACCTCCCCCTCCTCCTTTACAACCCTCCTGAAAATCCACCTATTGGATCTAGGTTTCAGTCATCCATGCTAATAAAAGTTTTTTTTGGGTTGGCATCCATTTTTGTGTGATTAAGCCTCTGAAGCACCTTGGGTAATTTTTTTCTACATCAAATAGGCTATATAAATACAAGTTGTTGCATCTCTTGTGCATGCACAAAGCTGCTATAGAAGCCTTTGGCTCCTTTATGTAATGGGCACTCTTCTGGTTTTCAGATGCTTGGGGACGTTGTGAAGATGCATAATGATCAGTGCCATTAGGTCAGCTGTCAACTGATTAATAGCGGGTTGTGGATGCAGTTAGCATGCGTGAAGATGATGCTTCTCAAGTCAGCAACACATCCAAACCCTCACTTCACCCTACTTAAATGACTACAAATGTAAAAAATATGTGCATGAGATTCGTCTTAAATGCCGAAAATAATTGTTTGTCAAAGAAAGAGTGAGCTCGTCTTTTGGCTTACACATCTTTATTAAGTTCGGCATGGAGAGCAGTTGAACAAATGGAGTACAATCAAACGTAGATATGCGTTCTTTAATTCCAGTCTGTCCCTGGGTACAGTAGAGACATCACCTTCAATATTGTACAACAAACTAACAGCAAAGTGTGGTCTTTTTATGTTATATTTGGACACGCCCACTGAAACTTATTTAATGTACATAGACTGAGTGAGTCTCTGTTCGCCACTCAAACACTATTTAAAAACAACTAGCTTTGAAACGGCTATTTCCTTACAAAGATTGCTGTGTCTTTGTTTACTTAAATTATGTGTGATATTCCTCCCATCAAACTTGATCTTGCACAGATTACTGTGTCCTTGTTTACTTCCCCTTGACTTGATTGCTTTGATTGTTTTTGCAAGTAACAAAGTCAGGGCTAATTTAACAGTCTACGGGACTATCTTCTTATGTATATTTTTCCCGGGCTTGCATCTACACAATACCAGTCAATTGACATGTTTCAACTTCTTTGCTCCAAGGAACTCATGATAATTTATACCAGTATTGGCCATCTGTCTCACATCCCTTTTAATTGGGTGGCTACTCAATCCTATCAGTCTCGCACTGTTTCCCTTCCCCTCATCCATGTCTCAACACAAGTGTCAGAAACTGAGCAGGCCAGTCACCTCTATAGCTGCAGACATGGCAGAGCCAGTAGCTCGGCTATCTGAATACCTAACTCAAGGAAGTAGAGAGCGACTGCACTCTGAAGAGGCTCCTACTGTCGCAACCATTTCAGTTGGGTCCTGCCACAAGGGGAATGCATAGAAGGAACACAAGGTAAGGTTGAGAGCATGCAAACTATATGATAATCAAAGTTTACTAAACAGCAGACACACATTGCATTTAGGCAATAAAATTTTGGTTGCACTAATGGTCAACCGTGTCCAGTGTGTTCTTGATATGATGGGTAAAGTAATAGCAGATAGCAGGAATGGGGTCTTTGGTACTCTATTTGCAGCTAATGGAAATGTAAATTAAGGTGTTTTGGATGACGGCCTGTTGATGTTGGAAAGAGGTCTTTGTGTCTCTGTCTTTTTCGTTCCATGTTGCCCCATGTTTCTGAAATTGCTTAAGGAATAACAGCGAGGCTAACAGGGCTCACTATTATTTCAAAGCAAATGGAAGAGTAAGTTCCGGTGAGTGCTCATGCACAGTCAAATGTGGAAATCTGGATCGCCGAAACCCCCGCCATCAACACCCTGGGGGTCACCATTGACCAGAAACTAAACTGGACCAGCCCGATAAATACTGTGGCTACAAGAGCAGGTCAGAAGCTGGGTATTCTGTGGCGAGTGACTCACCAAAGCTTTTCCACCATCTACAAGGCACAAGTCAGGAGTGTGATGGAATACTCTTGACCTGCTTGGATGAGTGCAACTCCAACAACACTCAAGAAGCTTGACACCATCCAGGACAAAGCAGCCCGCTTGATTGGCACCCCATCCACCACCCTAAACATTCATTCCCTCCACCACCGGCGCACCGTGGCTGTTGTGTGTACCATCTACAAGATGCACTGCAGCAGCTCGCCAAAGCTTCTTCGACAGCACCTCCCAAACCTGCGACTCCTACCACCTAGAAGGACAAGGGCAGCAGGCACATGGGAACAACACCACCTGCATGTTCCCCTCCAAGTCACACACCATTCTTCATTGTCGCTGGGTCAAAATCCTGGAACTCCCTATCTAACAGCACTGTGGGAGAACCTTCACCACATGGACTGCAGCAGTTCAAGAAGGTGGCTCAACACCACCTTCTCAAGGGCAATTAAGGATGGGTGATAAATGCTCGCCTTGCCAACAACACCCACATCCAATGAATGAATAAAAAAAAATTGTTCCCATTTGCCCGTCTCGTCTGAAAGCTTCGCGTTAGAGATCTAGCTGGTTGAATGAATGGACAAGTGCAAACTTTTTGCACTGCCCAGCTGGAAACTAACTAATCGCTCCATTTTTTTTTAAAAAAAGGTATGCTGGGTCTAAACTAACTTTTAATGGCATGGTAAGTATTAATGACTGCCAAACAACCTCTCTAGCACCGAAAATTAACTTTTAAAAATGTGGAGTCTCATTCCTCCCGACGTTAATTGTTGGATACATTTTTTTTTAAAAAGTAAAATTGTTATTTTTTCACATTCTTCCTGTCTCTTTTTTCCTCTGTGTTTTAATGTTACCCTCTCTTTATTTCGCTTTCTCTAACTAATTTTGTAGAGAATTCACTAAATTACCTGACACTTCCTGGTTCTTAGACTGCGTGGCTTGTAAAGGAGGCTTTCACTTCCTGGTTCTGACTGTGTGGCTTATCATTGATGCTTCCAGTTGATTGGTTGAGTGGGGAAAGAAATCCTTTCCTCCTCTCTCAGTTCAGAGAAGCCCAGAACAGATGCACTTCTTGCAGATCTCAATTCAAGCAAGTTGGCGCCAAGAAGCCCGTGTAAAGTTTGTGGGCGAGTTAGTTACTTATGAGCTGCGGGCGGCGTCCATTCGCCACTCAGTGCAATTTCCGGCCGAATGACTTGATGTGGGACTTATAGGTCTTGCCAATGAGAGCCTGTCATATGGCTCTAGTAGCCTGCATTAGGGGCTTGAACAGCAGGCTTCTGGCTCCACCTGCACTTTATCTCCATCTTCCTGCAGTGATTGGCTGTCGTCCTCCTTTGTGTGCTCCAAAATTATACCTCTTCTGATCACAAAGTTATGTAGCAGGCAGCACACTGAGTGTCCTGGAGACTTTGGCTAGGCTAAATTACATGATGCCTCCTGGTGAAATTACTGAAGTACTGTTTCAAGAGACCTATGCTGTGTTCAATAATGATTCTGGTAGCTATCTGCTCAACAGTTGTTCATGATGTTACAGAAACTTCAACAGGCAGAGGTCAAGATGATATTCTTGGTCTCTAAGGAGCCAATCGTATATTCTTGTAGGCCAAATAATGGAGGCACAGTGGATTGCCTTAAAATGAAGGGATTGTGGTTGCTGTCTGGGCAATGGACGTTGATCTACATGACCCTGTGTTGATGGTCACAGACTTGCTGAAATGAACTGGTAGCCCTTGCAGTTTGAGAGTATAATTGTTATGTGCTGGAGGGTGTAAGTCCAAATAGGTGTCATGAATGATGCTTTGGGGAATTCTACTATTTGGAGAAATGGCAGTGTAGCATTTGGAGCAAAAGGTCTGAGGGGAAAATAAGTAAGCCGAGCCAAACAACGAAAATGTTTTTCTATAGCCTCCAAACAGTATTCAAAAAATGCGGCTTCTCTTTTTAAATCCTGGCTTTCTTTCAGCAGCCAGCAACCTAGAATGCCTATCTTTATGAGTAGGGGGTCCATACTTCGCAGTCTCGATTATAAATGCTGATAATTTAAGCACACGTTCATTTTAATAACTTGCAACAATAACTTGCATTTATATTTAATTATAACATTTGAATAAAGCGCTTGCCTGTTCATGTTGAGAGCTTCCTACCTAAGCAGAAGTTGTTGATGTGTTAAGTGGACAGAGATCCAGCAAGCTTGTGATCTGTCTGTAGTTCTGACATACACCCCCACCAACTTTTCACCACTGCTGGTGCATAAAGAAATGAAAAGTTTGCACCAAGATGTGATTTGAGTAATGCTCACATATCTTGTATACTGTTAATGGTAGAATGATTTAAGGATTGACAGACTTGAATTGGGGGTGCATATACAAAATGTTGCTTGCTGTTCACATAATGAGATGCAATGAAATATTATTACATTGTCACTCAGATATCACACTAACAATGCCCTATTTTTGTTTCAGCGCTACTGCCTAATTTTAAATAAATATATCTTTGTATCCTGGATAATACTACATTGTGTAAATCCGAGCAGCATAGAAGACAAACAAAGTGAATACAATTTTGCAGGGCTATGGGGAAAGAGCAGGGGAGTGGGATTAATTGGATAGCTCTTTCAAAGAGCCGGCTCGGGCACAATGGGCCGAATGTCCTTCATCTGTGCTGTATGATTATATGAAGTTATCCATAGTGATACCATGACTGTATATTGACTAGTTTTATGCCTAGACTGGAGATGGGAAGAAGAAAAAAAACAAGTCCAACGATGAGCTTAGTTTCAAATGCAGTGCCAGAGAGTACTATTTGCAAAGGCAAAACTTTTTGGAAAATCAGCTGAGGCCTTGCATTCAAACTATATTTCAATATACGTTGCTATTTGTGTGTGTCTGCATGTGGAAGCTATTCAAACCTCAATAACATGTAAGGAATTTACAGACCATGACTGAATGCAAAACTTCCAGGTAATGCAAAAGATGTTTGTTTCTTTGACACAGTACGTTGGTTTTGCCCCAACAATCTGTTGGATTGTCTATTTCTATAGAGATGGCAATTCCTTAATGTATGGCAGGCTGTCTCTGTCAAAAAAAACCTGAGGATTGGTTTGTGCCCTATATATTTGATCAGTGTGATAATGGGCTGGATTCACCTTTTGAATTAAATGTGGTATTTCAGATTTCGACTTTGGGTTGCTGAGAACCATAATATTATAATCTGCTCTGGATACGATCAATCTAAATGAACACTGGCACAGGGTTGTTCAAAACAGTAGCTGTTTCTCTTTAAAATATATAAATTTTTGCCAGATCACCAAACATTTACTTAGGCCTGAGTTTTTACGTGTGTGACTTTGGAACATTCTGAAGCCAAAAGCAATATACGCTTAAGTCTGCAGAATCTAGACACTACATTCAGACAAAAACCTCTTGCATGTTCTTGGAAAAATACATTTCAGTATTTAAGTTATGTATAAATCTGTAGCAGAAATCTTGTGAACCATTTTTCACAAGACTTACAAGTATAATGACCTATCTCCGGTTTACAAAGTGCCAAGGACGTCAGCAGACAAATCCATAATGTGAATCTATGTAGTTTTCTAACGTTTCATACACCATCATCTGAAGGTAATGTCATAAAGATAAGTCATGGGTATTCCAATAGAAAATCAAAGCAAGATGGGTGATGCAGCAAGTTAAAATCTCTTTCTTAAATCTCTAGGACCGAGTTCAGTTCAGACTGCTGGGATGAAGGACTCTTCTTTCTGTTAAGTGTGACAGTCCTACATTTTAAAAATTCATGCTTACTACTTGTTGATTGGTATGGTATGTACCCAAGTGGTGGTTTGTTGCCATAGAAATAATTTCAAATGAGTTGAAAGTGTAACACAGAAATTAGCTGTGAACAAGCTCATATAGCAGATCTTCTGTGGTATTGCTCATGATGCAGCAGATGTTATGCTATTACAAAGAAGGGTGCTGGGGTGTGGAAGTGGAGAAAGGGGTACATTGCTCCTCCTGGGCCCACAAAATAACTCTGGGCTGCTACTGGCCTGTTCATAGGCCCTTCCCTCCTCTTCTCCTTCCACCCCTCACCCCGGTCCAACCTGAGCATTTATGAATTTGAAGATGGGCCATTTTTGGAGCAGTGATAATATCATTTATAGATTTTTAATTTTTTAAAATCAGGATTAATAAAAGGGCAGCAGTGCAAATATAATTTATAACTACTAAGATTAGGGGAGGGGACCTTTTTAAAGAATGCATTTATATATATTTATTTATTGGAAGGTTGTACCATTTATTTGAAGATTGATTCGTGTCTTCTGTGCGACTGTCCATCCTTGCTGATCAGGGGAGTTACTTATAAAACAGCATAGAATTTGAAGGGACTTATTTGTGAGGAAAAGTTTTTTGAATGCAGGGAGCAGGCAGAAGGTGCAATGCCAATATGAAGGCACGGGGAGTTATTGGTGGAGCAGGTATTTATTTAAAAATCAGGGGAGTCATTTAATAAGATGGCAGCAATGGGAATGGAATTTAAAAGGATTTAATTATGTAGAAAGAACTTTTTTTTTGGAAAATATTAAGCATTAAATGTGGAGAGCAGCTAATAGTGGCATGGAAAGTTTCGTTCCAATTAGGGCCTAGAGAACTGGCTGTTTATTTACTAGCTACAATGCCAGGGTCTTTTCCAGGTACTATTCATAAAACACTTGTTTCACAGTTTCTGAGCAGATCTCTTACAAATGTCTTTCTAAATCGTTTCAGTGGAGATTTGCAAATCGTTTAATTTATTTATTATCAGCCAAAATCCTCCTGTAGTCATCTTGGTCCTGTTGCAGCCCAAGTTTTTTTTAAAAAATTCACTTTTAAAACCAGCCAACAGTCACTATCCTCATTTGTGTATGCATTATCCTGCACTCCAAAACTAAAGCCTCTGAATGGGAGCTCTTATTTGCTGATGACTGTGCCCTTGTTGCCCTCACAGAAGAGGACCTCCAAGTCGTCATGAACCATTTCTTGGATGCTTTTAAGAAATTTGGTGTCTCTATCAGTCTGAAGAAGACAGAAGTTGTAAGCCAGCCTGCCCCTAGAAAACCTTATGTGCCACCCAATATTGCCATTGAAGGTCTGCAGTGCATAGGTTCACCTGCCTAGGAAGCATCATGTCACATGATGTGAACCACAGATTGGTTAAAGCCAGTACAGTTTAGCTATGGCGGATACCTTGGTGGCAATGCAATTTGCCCATTATTAACAGTGGCCGGTGTAACTGAAACATCTTTTGAAGCACGGACATAAACCTGAGCACTTGCATCGGGCATCTGAACCCACCCTGAAGTGCTGGGGATCAGAGGCCGGATTCACCACGGCTCTAAAATTGGTCAGCTTGGAGTTTCTCAACAGGTTAGAATTTTACCACAAATCCTGGCTCCCTGCTCAAGCCTTGGTTGGGGGATACAATTCAGAACTGGTTTGAGGAGGATTCCAGGGAGTTGGCACCTTCCAGAGTAGGCTATCATTGCTGCAGGTATGGTGTAGGGTGAGACATGAAGAACTCTCTGCTCTCAGCGGGATCCTGGTCTTTTCACGCCAGGTCTCCCTCAGCAACTTAAAACCCTGGAACTGTTTAAGAGGTGGTCAGACTGCGACGGGGGTGGATGGAAGGTGTCTGTAAGCTGGTGAGATAAACGGGACGATTTCGCTTGCTTGTCTTACTTGGCATGTTAGTTTAAAAAGTGATTATGGCAGTCATTTAAAACGGAAGGGCTCGCAGCAGTGGCAGGAGCAGAAGCCATGGGGTTGAGGGGGGTTAGGATTTTCAATGACGGGTAATTGCAAGGTATGAACAGCTGCTTAAACTGCCTGAAATAGCCGGTGCGCTTAATACGTCTTAAGCGGCACTTTTGTAATTGACACCTATGTCAATAGCAAATGGTTAGCACCATTTGCCCGATATTGGTAGCTGTCCGGGATAAGTGGGGACGTGTAAGTGGTTGGGACAGTAGAGCTTTTGGAAGGCTTTGTGTGATGTTATGGGATAATGGGGGCATTAAACTGGCAACAAAACTTAGACCTATAAGGCAATAGTCATCCTTACTTTGTGTGCGATAGCTGGGCCAATTGCAGTCACCACATTAGAAAACTCAATCATTTCCACCTAGGTTGCATCAGAAAGATCATGAAAATTCTATGGTGACACAAGATTCTGGACACTGAGGTCCTCAGAAGATCAAATATGCCAGTCATAGAGGCAATGATAAGAAAGGTGCAGCTAAGGTGGACTGGTCACCTAGTCCAAAGGCTTGATACTAGACTACCCAAGAAGGTATTCTACGGTGAGCTGAAGCTTGGTAAATGCTCTCTTGGTCAGTTCAAAAGATATAAGGATTACCTAAAGGCCAATCTTAAAAAAAAATGTGGCATCTCAACTGATGCATGGGAATCATGATTCACGATGGCACAACAAAGGTTGAAGCAAGTCGTGTCCAGATAGCTGAAGAAGAGAGCCCAAAGGAAATCAAGGAACAATCAGGCCTCAATTTGACATCCAATGTCCTGTGTGTGGGGAAAACATTCCTCGCGAAAATCAGATTTTACAGTCATAGAGCCCACAACCAGTATTAATTGGGAATGAATCATAGGCAGTCATCATCGACTATGATGGACAAATCATCATCATGCATAGAAAGAAAAAGTCAGTGTTCAAATAGAAGCATAAAAGAAGGTGGGTGTTTTGTGTTGATTTCTTAGAGTTGAAAGAGGCACTTTGTCTCTTTAGTCAACTGTTTGAATAACTGTGGCACCCTGCAATGATAACATTGCATTTAGAAAGAGAGTTATTGTTTTCTGTATCCTGCATGTTGCCGTATTCTGTTTTTTTTAAACTGTATCGTGGAAGAGCAGAACTGTGTCTCAGAAGGAAAATAATGCTAATTGTTAAATGAGAATGCAGCTTAGTTTTTTTTGAGATATGATCAGTTTCTGTTGGGACTTTGTCCAAACTGACTGACAAAGTTTCATTAACTTTTGTGGTGCAAGACTGGTGTTGGCGACTTTTGTCGGCCACTAACTTTAGATAAGAAATGAGTTGACATTTGTGAGCTTAACAAAATTTAGTGTTCCACTGTTTCCTAACTGGTTGGATTGAGATTTACTTAACATGCTATTCAAGTATGCTTGACAGACATCCAAAACACTGATCAAAAATCAATTATTTTGCATATATGCTTAAAGTACATATGAGATTCACACTCTTCTTCAAATATAACTCTTATTTTAATCAGTTTCTTTTGTGTCATAAGCTGTTTGTTCATTTTTGAATATGTTGGCTCGCCAAAAACAGACATAAATGTATTGGTGCAGGAGTCTTATTCCCACTACTGGCCCTGAGAAGTTGCTAAGTGCCCCCAATATTGTAACTATGTAGTTTGGGTGTGGGTTCTACAATCAACAACAAGTCGAGTTGATACACATCTGCTGCTCTGGCTGAAATGGTAATATTGCAGACAGTGTGATTCATTGTCCCCAAATATCCTTGTGGGTACTGCCATACTCCAGATGCAAGTCTAGAGGAACCTACCGGGGGAAAAAAAACAGGAGCTTCGTTACACTTCTCCGGGTCAGAAGAGACCTTGCATATGACTAGAGGGTGGTCGCTGAGAGAGATGAGGCATATCTTCCTCCAAATAGATACAAGTAGGACACCACTTGGTGGTTTTGGGGGTGGGGTGGTAGGGGTCCAGGCCAGGGAAGTTCTAAGATTGACCATTCCCTCCTTCCCCACCCCCCCCACTCCCCCCACCCCCCAACAAAGTCCAGCAAACAGGCCATGGGGGAGCTGGATAAAGTTAAAGTCATGGTCATAAAATCATACAGCGCAGAAGGAGGCCATTTGGCCCATTGTGCCTGTACTGGCTTTTTGAAAGAATTATCCAATTAGTTTCACTCCCCTGCTCTATCACAATAGCCCTGCCAATTTTTCCTTTTCAAGTATTTATCCAATTGGAGGCGTAGCTTGGGCAACTTCCTTCCCCCCCCCCCCCCCCCGGCAAGCAGTTGCTGGACTTTGTGGCTGCATGGGTCAGCAGGCACCGGAGATGTACTCTTAGTGCTTCATCTCTGTGTACCACCTTCCAGTAATGTGCCATGTCCTTTCTGAACCAGAGAAGTAGGAATTCCAAGCGTAGGTGCAATCAAGTTCCTGCCTTTTTCTAGTACGTTCCTCCAGACATGCGTCAGGAGTCTGGCAGCGCCTGTTGCTCCATGCAAATGAAGTACAAACTCTGGCAAAGTCAGTGCTGGAGGCCATTGTTGGGCCTGTGGGTTTTTGGCCTCAGCAACTTTTCTACTGCACCTTTTTGTGTAGTTTAAGTGAGAAAAGACTACCTTGGATTTTCATTCCTTGACTTAATTTAGCAAAAATGTCCATTCACTGTATATAAAATATCTTTCTTGTAAAAAAGCTTTAAATTAAGTTTCCATTTCTTTTCACTAGTGCTGTTAGCATTTTTTGATTAAATTTTGCTGGTTAGGCATTGAAGAGGGAAGCACTGCATACTGAGGAGGGAGGAATAATTTTTACCAAATTAAGGAATAATAAATACACTGATAAATTAAATTGTAAGTTTAATCAAAATTTGTTGAGGGTTGACTCAATATACAAATCTTTACACTGACTAATTAAACAAGATATTATTATGCATTTGATATTTAATCAGTAAGAAATCAGTTATATCAATTTTTAATTTTTTTTGATTAAATTAATATAACTTTTTTGTTTTTCCTTTTTTGTAATTTGTCAAACAGAACAATGTACATCAATATTGCACGTTGACCACTTTTGGAACTCTCTTTGCTATGTAGAAAAGCAAAACAAGTGGAGGCATTTATTATAAAATGCTGAAAGATTGGAAATGTATCTGATCTATATATTACGATAGTACTCCTAACAATGTACATTAAATCTTGTAAATTTGAGTTCACAAATGTTTGACATAATTCTTGGATCATTACGAGCAATCAATCCCAACAATTAACCTATTCAATGTCTGATAATGATTTAGAATTATTTGATTTTAAAAAAAAAATTGATTTGAGTCACATTTGGTTATTGAAAAATGCATAATGACTATTTTAGACAAAAGTTTAGGCAATAGAAACATGGGAGAATTTCCATGCAGTGAGTTGCGCCACTGGCACACCATTAAAAAAAATTTGTGCTCGCTAGTGGTTAGGAGATATATTTGCATGCGGGTCCCCTGGGTCAGCTCATTTGCACATGCATTGGAATGGTTATTGCCATAAATCCCATGTAAAATGAGTGTAAACTGCTGCAGTGCATGGAAACAGGAGCGCCACCTTTAAATACAGCAGCCTGCACATTTCAGCAGACTGGGGGCAACCAGGTAAGGAAGGAGCAATGCTTGGCTCACTCACTTAACTCTCACATAACTTCACTGTGTCTCATCAAACTTTTTGATAGTTTTCAAGAATGGCTATCGTAGGACCCTCTGCAACATGCATCCAAGCAAAGAAGAACAACATAATTTTTCTGACCTGGACCTCCAAGCACTCCTCGAGGAAATTGCATTAAGGGGGCATCGCTTGCTTCCTCACCTCCTGCATCACTTGCATCTTTGCTCCTAGGCACCAGCTCAGATACATTCACCTGGAGACAATTAAATGGTGTTAGTGAGATGTGATACCTTTCCAGTTCAGGTTGAGAAGGTTGCCTGTGGCTTCCTAGTCATGGGACACAGAACTCGTGGGTGCACCTGAAAAGAAGCATGCTCAAGGAACATCACACCTATCATAGAATGGTTACAGCATGGAAGGAGGCCATTCGGCCCATCGAGTCCATGCCGGCTCTATGTAAGAGCAATCCAGCCATCCCCACTCCCCCGCCCTATCCCTGTAGCCCTGCAAATTTTTTCCCTTCAAGTACTTATCCAATTCCCTTTTGAAAGCCACGGTTGAATCTGCCTCCACCACACCCTTAGGCAGTGCATTCCAGATCATAACCACTTGCTGTGTAAAAAAAGTTTTTCCTCATGTCACCTTTGGTTCTTTTGCCAATCACGTTAAATCTATGTCCTCTGGTTCTTGACCCTTCTGCCAATGGAAACAATTTCTCTCTATCTACTCTGTCTAGACCCTTCATGATTTTGAATACCTCTATCACATCTTCACTCAACCTTCTCTACTCTAAGGAGAACAACCCCAGCTTCTCCAGTCTCTCCATGTAATTGACGTCCCTCATCCCGGGAATCATTTTAGTAAATCTCTTCTGCACCCTCTCTAAGGCCTTCACATCCTTCCTAAAGTGTGGGGCAGACTCTGATGTTTAGCTCTGAGGATGTGTGGCAGCTGATGGGTGTGACTCTCTAATCTACAGTTCTCCTTTGTGGCAACATCACAGAAGTTTTGCCTTTGTTGCAGGAACCAATTGCAGTGTGTGGCAGCTTCAGTGGAATTTGTAGGAGATCCCCAGCTAAGAAGCAGCCAGAGACCAGTTGGTGCCTCCACCTTCCACAGAAGCACAGACTGCAACTTTGGCAGTAATAGGGGAGAGAGTAGAGTGCACACTCTACTGAATTCCAGACCATGGCAGCCACAATATCTCTGTTGCTATCTCTCGGGGCTTTCAGAATCTGATAGCTGTCATTGTACCAGCCATCGTGCTGATCAGTGGGGCCACAGATCCAGGGCCCTGTGGAATGATAACGGCTGGAGACCAGCTGCCTCATACAGCCATCTCTCAGGGCAGCAGCATATGTGATGCTCCAAGGGGGATGGACGAAGGCCTGACATCAATGGAATGTGGGAGGTGACATCAGGCTGCCCAAGAGCAAGCTCCAGATATGCAGCTAGTAGCAAGCTGCCATGAAAGAAGGGCCACATCAATCGCTTGACTCTTTTGTAGAGCATATCGTGCTAATCACCTTTCACTGTCTTAGCCCTCAGGTGGGATGTGGAAGAAGCACTTGAATAGTTTTTTTTAAAAGAGGCACATGTCGGCATCCAGGAGAAGCACAGTGTTAAGAAACTGTAGGTTGATTGTGTCCACTTTGGAATTCTCCAATTGAATAGAATGTGCACTGCCATAGAATTTTGTTATTGATGGTAAGAGCCATCCAGGAAAGGGTGCACTTATTTGGTGCTGACATCTTTATTCAAGTGACTATTACTGGCACAGTCATGTAGAGGCAAAGAGGGCTGGTGTATTGTCATGTTGTAGGATGGGTGGTGGATTGAGGGAATGTCCCTTTATTTGAAAGTGGGGGAGATGGAGGTAAGGAAGTGGTAGACTGTATTGCACAGAAGTGAAGACTTCGGTAGTAAATGGATTATGCACTGATTTTGGGATTTAAAAAAAAATAAACTCCATTTAAAATGGCATTAGTACAATAGCATATTTTTTGGACACCGACCTATGTACTAAATTAGAGCTACCCCTGTTTTAGTAACCTAGCATTTTCGTAAGAGATTATTTATTTTCAAGACATTTCAAAAATGATACTTAAATTTGTACTAAAGAAAAATTTGAAACTTTTTTTTAAACAAGAAAATCCAAGATGCATGTATTATGACAACTTGACAATTTGGTTGGAATTTCATTGGTTCTTTGCAATCGCGACATTATCCATAGTGCAGAGTCAGCGTTCACATTTTTACAAATGATACCCAACATTACCTCTGCACTAACACCATAGCCTCCACTATTTCCATACTTTCTAAATCAAGCCATAGGTGAGCTGAATTTTCTTCAGCTCACTGTCAGCAAAATTAAAACCAGCCTTTTTGGTTCCTATCAATACCTACATATTTCTGGCTCCTGCCCTGTCAATCTTTGTACTGAACTAGGTTCTTTTGCACCTTGGCATTCCACTTGACCCTGAGCTGACCTTCCTACCCACATCTCTAGAACATTACCCAGTTATCCCATTAGCTTTCTCTCTCTGCCATCAACACCTTAATGCACATCATTACCTCTAGAAATTATTTCTCCAATGATCTTGCTGGCTTCCCCTATTCCATGAATTTCATTAATTTAGAACTCGCCAACCAAAATCCTTTCTCCCACGATGTCTTGTACTATACCAACCCTGTCCTTGACCCGCTCCACTGGCTTCCTGTCTCCCAGCACATCTACTTTGAGGTCCCAGTCTTTATTTTCGAATCTTTTTATGGTCTTGCTCATCTTATCTCAGAAATCTTCTCCAGCCAGCACCCTTTTCTTCGCCTCTGATTCTGGATTACTGCTGGTTCCCTGTTACCTATGTTCTACCACCAGGGGCCAGTCTTTCAATCATTGCAACGCTGTTCTTTGGAAATATCTCTCAGAACCACTTTGCCTTGCTCTCTGCTTTCCTTCAACCTATCTTGCCATAATTTCTTCTCACTTAATCATTTATCTCTGCTACTTGGCATTGTCTTCTCCCCCTGTATAGCATTCCTCTACATGAGAGGCACTATAAAAATTTAAGTTGGTTGTTGGTCCTCCTCCTATAGTGAAAGCCAGAGAGAAGCGATGACCCTCCTGGTCTGTATGGCTCAGTATTGCACTACATTGTGCATTTGCGTTGAGCCTTTGAGGGAGCCTGACTAGCCTTTTGTCAATGCTACCCTTGAGAGAGCAGGGGTGGGATAACACCTAAGCTAAAATAGCAGGCAGAAGAATGTTAAACAAGGATGTGAAATGTTCATCAGTTGATCATTGACAATTTCTAAGTTTATATATTTTAAAATGGAATATAATGCATGAAAGGCTGAGGGATATAAAAATTTAGATAGGAATAAATAGAAGTTTAGGTGGGTAAATAATTCAAATAATCTACATTTTTGAATGATGTTGATTATGATGATAAACCCAGCAATTGAAAAGTTCTATTGCCCAATTGAGACCTTTTTACAATTTACATTGTTTTGCTGAGTTCAAGATGATAGCTGTTGGCATAGACTGTTCACATGTGTAAAATACTTTTACTTTCACTGCTGTGACTACATATTGTTGTCTGTAAATGTACCCAGTAATGTTCCCCTCTATGCCCCAAGAATAAATAAAAACATATTGTTTGATTTCATGAATACGGAGGAAAAGTACATCTGAAATTATCCAATATTGATTTTTTTTTTCTTTTCTGCTTTAACAAGATCACAGGATAGTTATGGATGAGAAAGGCCATTTGGTGTGCACATGTGATGTAGTTCAACAGTCTATTGGCTGCTCTGCTTTAGTTGGACATGTTGAGTCTACTAAGACTTCTAGATCTTTTTCAGCTTCATCCTTAGCTATTTCACCTATCAAAGTGCCTTGCAGTGGATTTGATGCTAATGGACCTAAATGAAGTCTGCAACATTTGTGACATAATTTGAGCATGTCAAGCTTTGTTGCACTGTTCAAGCAGTTGTCTCTGCCTCTTTTTCTCTTCACAAAGTTTAAGAAATAGTGTTTAGTTCAGGGTTTCATTTTTGATCTGTATAAGAGGATTATAAACACAGGATCTAGTGACCTGAAAAAAAGTATCTAATGCTCTAGAAGTGCATGTCACTGTTAGTTAAAATCAGTGTGGTCTACTATTTTAGAATATTAAATTTGAAGCATAAAAGGGGAAATTTTTTTAAGAAACTTTTTTTCTTTTCCACCTCCCCCCCCCCCCCCTCCCCACACCTTGGAAAAAGTGAAACTCATTTTTTTTTAACATTAGTGTTTCATCTCATCCTACCTCATAATTCCTTCAAAGAATGCCCTGCAGATGTGTAAATCTCTTTGCTGCTGGTCTGCTAGGCTGCTGTGCAAGCTTGAAAAGGAAGAATATGGCTGGCACAAAAGAAACTAGTTTTCAGAACCGTTGAAGATTTGAGTACTTTCATTTGCACCAGTTTAAAATCGTATAGAAAATTGTGCAAGACTTGTTTTAAGTTGTTTTCAAAATGCAAAATCTATGTAACTTTCCCCAAAACTTCAGTTTAGTTTTAGATTGTGAAGATCGTAGAATCATACAGTATTGTAAACCTGAGGTTGATGCAGAATCTGCAACTTGCTACATTTTTGACTATATGGAGGTGCCCTGATCTTCCAACATAACTTGCGTGAGAGATCGCCGTTTCTCCGGGTTCTTTACTGAAGTTACACCAGCAGACCGGGGAATCCCTGTGGAAGTTCTACCCCTACATGCAGGAGGAGAAGCAGGAGTATTACCCCCAGCTCCACAGCATTACTGTGGGCTGCTGCCGACCTGTACTAATTTGACTTTTTCTAAGCAGGTTTTGCAGGATTGATGTGTACACGAGAGCAAAACCAAATCCATTCACCACATTGCATTTTTGAAAAAGATATATCCATCTCACCACTGATCCAAACATTTAAAAATAAAAGAATAAATGGTGGAGTGACAGGCTCTTCAAGCAATGATTACAAATATGTTACTCAAAAATAATTTAGAAAAATAATCCTTGCCACCAGGACAGCCGGTCTCCCCCTCAAATCCCATTGTTCAGCTGTTCCCTTTTTTGCTGATTAAAACTCAGGCTCGAGCTCCGGCTACAAAGTGCGAGGAGCCGACAGCTGAGACAGAGTTGTAAGGCCTGGGGTTGTTTCTGGAGTTTGTTGTCCTGAGAGTGGACCCAAGGAGCGGGGCTGCGACTGTGCCTCTCAGTGATCCCATCCTGGCATGAGTGGCAGTGGTTAGAGCTTACAATGTTAAAATCAGGCTGTTCAGCTCCACGTGAGCAGTAAGAATCTTTCACTATTTACCCACAGTAAGGTCCCCAGGTGTGACTCACTGCTTTACTGTTGCTCCCCTCTCAGCGACGCTCCCACTCACCATATTGCCGTCGCTCCTGCTCCTTGCTCTGCAGGAAAAGCTGGGCCCAACAGCCACTCCACCGCACCCCATTCCCCAGTGCCCTTCTCTTTTCCAACCCCTCCCCCCCCCCCCCCCCCCCCCGATCTCATGACCCCCAGTCCCAATTTACTCATTACCTAGTCCCAATCTCCTGCTCCCTAGTCTCTGTTCATCCTTCTACCCCGTCTCTACACCCTACCTCGCTCTTCCTTTCTCTCCCCTCCACTGGACGATTCTGTTTCTCGTCATCCCTAAGCAGGAGCCACCTCTCTGTGCCATGGGGGGTAATGTCATGGAGCGGTAGGGGGAGGTGCTGCTGCGGCACAAAATTTGAAAGATGAGGTCCTCCCGGGCAGTTAGAAGCGGTGCCCGGGAGATTTATGTCCCATTCCGGGAGACTCGGCGCAACACACCAGGGCCGGATGGAACTGTTCTGCGGGCTGTATGTTTGACACCCGGATCTACAGTAAGTAGCTGCTGTTGCCTTTTTTTCCTGATTTCTGCACTTTAAGCACTTGGCTGAAAAATGGTTCCATTCTCTACATGTATTACAATTGTGACTTAAGTGACTAGGGACGTTTTACTATGTCGAAGGTGCTATATAAATGCAACTTTTTGTGACAAGGTAGGCGGCTTTACTGACATGAAATTTTCCATCGTATTTACAGTCCATTTCAGGAGCTTTTCATTTAGTCTTTTGAACACAGAATTGTTCCATCTTGCTCTGAACAACTTCTATCAGTCTTGTCTTCATCTCTCTTAAACTGAAGACCATTAAGTCCCGGCAGATTGGAAAACTGCTAATGTAACACCGTTATTTAAAAAGGGTAGTAGGCAGAAGGCTGGAAATTATAGGCCAGTTAGCTTAACATCTGTGGTGGGTAAAATTTTGGAGTCTATTATTAAGGAGACAGTAACGGAACATTTAGATAAGCATAATTTAATAGGACAAAGTCAGCATGGCTTTACGAAGGGGAAGTCATGTCTGACAAATTTGCTTGAGTTCTTTGAGGATATAACGTACAGGGTGGATAAAGGGGAACCAGTGGACATAGTGTATTTAGACTTCCAGAAGGCATTCGACAAGGTGCCACATAAAAGATTATTACTTAAGATAAAAAATCACGGGATTGGGGGTAATATTCTGGCATGGGTGGAGGATTGGTTATCGAACAGGAAGCAGAGAGTTGGGATAAATGGTTCATTTTCGGACTGGCAACCAGTAACCAGTGGTGTTCCACAGGGGTCGGTGCTGGGTCCCCAACTCTTGACAATCTATATTAACGATTTGGAGGAGGGGACCGAGTGCAACATATCAAAATTTGCAGATGATACAAAGATGGGAGGGAAAGTAGAGAGTGAGGAGGACATAAAAATCCTGCAGGGGGATATAGACAAGCTGAGTGAGTGGGCGGAGATTTGGCAGATGCAATATAATATTGGAAAATGTGAGGTTATGCACTTTGGCAGGAAAAATCAGAGAGCAAGTTATTTTCTTAATGGCGAGAGACTGGAAAGTACTGCAGTACAAAGGGATCTGGGGGTCCTAGTGCAAGAAAATCAAAAAGTTGGTATGCAGGTGCAGCAGGTGATCAAGAAAGCCAACGGAATGTTGGCTTTTATTGCTAGGGGGATAGAATATAAAAACAGGGAGGTATTGCTGCAGTTATTGGTGAGACCGCACCTGGAATACTGCATACAGTTTTGGTCTCCATACTTAAGAAAAGACATACTTGCTCTCGAGGCAGTACAAAGAAGGTTCACTCGGTTAATCCCGGGGATGAGGGGGCGGACATATGAGGAGAGGTTGAGTCGATTGGGACTCTACTCATTGGAGTTCAGAAGAATGAGAGGCGATCTTATTGAAACATATAAGATTGTGAAGGGGCTTGATCGGGTGGATGCAGTAAGGATGTTCCCAAAGATGGGTGAAACTAGAACTAGGGGGCATAATCTTAGAATAAGGGGCTGCTCTTTCAAAACTGAGATGAGGAGAAACTTCTTCACTCAGAGGGTGGTAGGTCTGTGGAATTTGCTGCCCCAGGAAGCTGTGGAAGCTACATCATTAGATAAATTTAAAACAGAAATAGACAGTTTTCTAGAAGTAAAGGGAATTAGGGGTTATGGGGAGCGGGCAGGAAATTGGACATGAAGCTGAGTTCGGATCGGTCAATGCCCTGTGGGTGGCGGAGAGGGCCCAGGGGCTGTGTGGCCGGGTCCTGCTCCTACTTCTTGTGTTCTTTAGATTTGTGGTTGGGATCAGATCAGCCATGATCTTATTGAATGGCGGAGCAGGCTCGAGGGGCCGATTGGCCTACTCCTGCTCCAATTTCTTATGTTCTTATGTTCTTATGTAAGTATTTCAGTGCCTCTCTGCCCACACAGGTAATTTTGACTGCTTAATGAGACATGATGCGTTCTCATAATTTCCCACATTGTTTCAAAGTTTTTATAATTGCTTGGCTAGATTATCTGCCAGCTCTAGTTTTGTTGGAAACGGTACATCTTGAATAACAAGTTTTCAAAACTGAACACTCCCATGGCACAAAATTTTAATTTTCCATTTTAAAATGATGTTTTGGCTGGTAAGTCACACAGAAAAGCAAAAAGCAAGTCAAGCAAAAATAACAGGGATTTAGCACCTTCTGGAAAGGAGGTAGCGGATAAATAAAAGTAAATAAATTGACTGATGTAGCAGTTGTTTGTTTTGAATTTAAAAACCCCCTTTTCAATGAATGAAAAGCAGATATGCTACTCTTGGATATGTAAACACTTCATAACTTGGCTTTGGACACACTGGGTGAATTTCATGCAATAGGTGACGAAATGAGATTTGGATGAGGCATTTCGGTCTTGTAGTTTTCAGATGGACAACGTACAGATGGACATTGTTATTCTGGATTTAGTTTGTGTGCGACTAGACTTAATACTGATCTAACAACTACATATTTTCATTTTCAGGGATTCACTGGTCGGGCTGTCAGTGCTCCAGACTTGGTAAGATGAACTAGAATTTAACATTTATCCAGACTGTATTTTATAATTCCCACTGTTATGGCTCACCTGATGGCTGTGTGTGTTGAAAACCAGAAGGTTCCAGGTGTGATACCAATTCTGTGGTGACTAACTGATCCCAACTGGGGCAGTGGTTGGAATGCTACAATTGACCTCAGTATCACTGGGCTAGAGAGGGTCAAAATTCGCATAATCCCCACTTCTGATTACTGCTCAGTTACACCCTCCTCCACCCTTGTCTGAAAAAGTGAACATAGGTTCAGGCATGGCTGTGATGTCCTCCACTGCTGAATAGATTGTCAAAACAAACCAATTAGGCTCCCACTTGACGATTGGTCTCTTGGGCAAGATACTGGAACATTTCTGGTATTTGTGACACTATATCCCAGCAAGGACTTGAGGTCTGCAGGAGAGGTGGTGGGAAGAAAATTGGCAACAAAAAAGTCCCTGCTTTGAAAAAGTATGGTGTGGAGATGCCGGTGATGGACTGGGGTTGACAATTGTAAACAATTTTACAACACCAAGTTATAGTCCAACAAATTTATTTTAAATTCCACAAGCTTTCGGAGGCTTCCTCCTTCCTCAGGTCATTTCCACATCGTTCACCTGAGGAAGGAGGAAGCCTCCGAAAGCTTGTGGAATTTAAAATAAATTTGTTGGACTATAACTTGGTGTTGTAAAATTGTTTACAATTGAAAAAGTATTGCATTGTAGAACCTCCAGTGGCTTAGTAGGTAAATGCACTGCGTGGTGTGGTACACCACTATATAGAGGGGGTAAATTTCAAAACATGATTCCTGTGCACTCATTTCAGTTGAGTAGAAGTATGCATTGCCCTTAGCATCCATGGACTTGGGGAAGTGGGTGGGGTACGTTTCTACTTCCAATTGTTTTCTGGCAACTCTTGGTGGAAGTACCTATATGTGGATGCTGGGTAAATAGCTCATTGACGCCTACTGTCCAGGCTATTTAGTTAGTTTGAAAAAGTCTCAGCACACTGTAAAATACAGTAACAATTAGTTGATAATCTTATTGTTCAATTGGCTACACACAAATGCCCTTTAGTTGCCACTGTGTATTTCTCTATCTATGACCCATGCCCTTTTCCCACCTGCAGGGAGGGGGATTAAAATCCCCCCCAATGGGTTGTGGCAATGACCGTATTTGCTGGAGTATAAACTATTGTAATGCTGATTTCACATTTTTATTTAAAAATTGATGTTTCTTTAAAATGAAATTATTTTATTTGCAGTTATGTTGAATGATGTTACAATAGTCCTTAGTTTCAGTTTACAAATCTGGCAAAATACTGGTCACTTTAACAGGGTGACAACAGCCTGCTTTATATTTTAAAGAATGTTGTTCTTGCTAACTCTGCATAGCTGTCTGTTCAGTACTGCTGTACTAATTATTGGAGTAACCAAGTGCACCATTGTTTGTCTTTCTGTGAACAGCTGACTCAAGAAAATGAGTGTTGTTCAGGGAGGTAATAAGTAACTTTCTTTGAAGAAAGCCACAAGGTCACAGAAATGTGCACTGTTCTGGGTCTGGTGAGCTGCTTGTTGACCTGTTTTAAATCTGGCAGCAAAGTCTTTCTAATGCTTGAAATTTGAGACTGCATTAAGGGGATTGTTCAGTTGCACTAAATGCATTTATGTGAATGGAGGACTTTGTGCTTGTAGCAGCTGACCAACATGTAAGGTGAATACTAGTGAAGCAAACTGTCCTGCTAAGTAATTTGGTTATCAAAATATATTTGTGACTGAAAACTTCAAACTATATACTGACTTATATTGAGTTATATTTAAAGTTTCACTTTCCTTATTGTTTTAATTTGGTGGGGGGTGGGAAATCAAACCACAGATTTCATCGAATATCCATCCATCCTACCCACCTCTTTAAAAAGTTCAGTTCAGGTTTGAATTTCTATAATAGTGCAAATTTATGACCTCAGCCACAAGTGAAAGAAAGAAAAGTACAGCTGTGCAGAATGATTCCACTGTGCTAACACGATGTAGGATGACATGAAATTACTCCACTAAACTTAGCCTTACAAAAGTCTGAACATTTTCCAAGGCCTTAAAGTAAAAACTTTAATGAAGGTATTAACAGACAATTCAATGGATGAATTTAATCATGTTGTTGTGAAATATATATTTTTTTGCTTAAACCTTATTTTGGACATTAGAAATATGTTACTAAGAGAGAAATAGCAATGATTTTTTAAAAATAGTATTTTGAGTGATTCAATTGGTTCATTAACAAAGTTCATTGGTGAAATTATGACATGTTCCTATGGGGTTTCTATTATAAATGTTTAAATGTGTTTTTTCCATTACAAACGTTGACATCAAGCATGGCTTCCATTCTGCCCACAGCTGAGACTACTTCGATCAAGGTCATTAACATTTTGTCGTTATCCTCCCTGACACCTTAAGCTTTGGATATAGTTGACCGTACCTTTATCTTCCACTACCTTTCCTCCAAGGTCCACCTGTGTGGAAATGCCCTTATATGGTTCCATTTCTACCTGTCCTAGCATTGTCATAATCTCCCCTGCAGTGGTTTCTTGTTCCATGAATGCAGTCACCTCAAGTACTACAAAGTTCCATCCTTGATCCCCATCTATTCCTCATCTATATGTTGCTACTCAGTAGCATTTTTAATAAGCATTGGATCAGCTTTCATATCTGTCAATAATAATCCAGTTTTACCTTTCTACAACTGTCCTTCATCCCCTGATGGTTGATTGTTGCTGTGCTGTTCAACTGCCTGTGGACTGTTGTGTTGTAGATGAGCCAGACCTTTCTGCAGCTCAAAATTGATAAGCCTTAGCATGAACAACAAAATGGGACACCTGCTAGTATATGACAAATAACACCATCATTCCCAGTTTCAAAGCACTCATAAAAAATTATATAGTCAATTTGAGCATACAATGTTTTTACATCTCTTGGTGCTCAGATTTGGTACTTCCTCTACATGCGAGCTCCTTACAATCCATGGTGTATTACAACGGAGTGATTAGCGACACTATGCAACCTCTTCTGATTTTCAGGCCCTCTGATGACATCACTTCCCGGGCATGTGCTGGATCCCAGTGACGTCACTCCCTGTGCATGTGCGGATGGATCGGTTCCTCTGTTAAGGTCACTTCCTCACCCACAAAATTCAAACTTCTAGGAGCTCAGAGACTTGCTGTTTTTGCATCCGAAAAAAAAAGGCACTTAGCTTTCAAGAGCTTTTTTATGAGGCAAGTTATTGGTGGGTAAATGGGATATCAGTTTACATTAGTGCTCCATGCCTGAAATCTGTCTTGTGGTATATGAGCTCAGCTGGTATCTTGTTTTGGTGAGACTAACAGGAATGAGATTGAAAATGATTGAGCCTGCAGTCTGTGAGGATCAGGGCCAATACCTTTTGCAGGCTTAAGGCATCTCTGAACTAAAGAAAAAATTAGGTTGGGGCTGCCCCAGTGTCTTGCTGAGTAAATGTGCCAGGTTGTGTGGCACTTGTGACCAGGGAAGCCCCAGATTTGATTCCCGGTCAGTGCTGAGTTAGCTGACCTCAGAAGCACCAATGGGGGTGCTTTAATTGACCTCCGTAACAATGGATCAGGGAGAGGAAAAGATTGCTCCTGTTCCTGATCACCATCCAGTGACTCCTACTCAATGCTGCCCCTGAGTAGTGTTTTTAATAAGCATTGGATCAGCTTTCATACCTATGCCACTAATATCCAGATTTACTGCAGACAATAGATGAGGACAGGATCGGGCTCAGCTCTGATGTGCCCCTATAACTCCCTCCCTGATGCACATTTTCTAGACTCCCATGTGCAGAATGGCCACTTGAGTGAGGTGGCAGAAGGCACCTATAGTACATCCCCATCATCCAGCGGAGTCCAGCTTTAGGAGACAATCCAAAAAAAGGGCTGGAAGCTCACTGTTCTAGAAACATAAAAAATAGGAGCAGGAGTAGGCCATTCGGCCCTTCGAGCCTGCTCCGCCATTCAATATGATCGTGGCTGATCCTCTATCTCAATACAATATTCCCGCTCTCTCCCCATACCCCTCGATGCCTTTTGTGTCTAAAAATCTATCTAGCTCCTTCTTAAATATATCCAGTGACTTGGCCTCCACAGGCTTCTGTGGTAGAGAATTTCACAGGTACACCAACCTCTGAGTGAAGAAATTTCTCCTCATCTCAGTCCTAAATGTCCTACCCCATATCCTTTTTTTTTTATTTGTTCATGGGATGTGGGCGTCGCTGGCGAGGCCAGCATTTATTGCCCATCCCTAATTGCCCTTGAGAAGGTGGTGGTGGTGAGCCGCCTTCTTGAACTGCTGCGGTCCGTGTGGTGAAGGTTCTCCCACAGTGCTGTTAGGAAGGGAGTTCCAGGATTTTGACCCAGCGACGATGAAGGAGCGGCGATATATTTCCAAGTTGGGATTGTGTGTGACTTGGAGGGGAACGTGCTGGTGGTGGTGTTCCCATGTGCCTGCTGCTCTTGGCCTTCTAGGTGGCAGAGGTCGCGGATTTGGGAGGTGCTGTCGAAGAAGCCTTGGCGAGTTGCTGCAGTGCATCCTGTGGATGGTGCACACTGCAGCCACTGTGCGCCGGTGGTGAAGGGAGTGAATGTTTAGGGTGGTCCTGAGACTGTGACCCCTCGTTCTAGATCCCCCAGCCAAGGGAAACATCCTCCCTGCATCCAGTCTGTCTAGCCCTGTCAGAATTTTATACGTTTTAATGAGATCCCCTCTCATTCTTCTAAACTCTAGTGAATACACGCCTAGTCGACCCAATCTCTCCTCATACGACAGTTCTGCCATTCCAGGAATCAGTCTGGTGAACCTTCGCTGCACACCCTCTATGGCAAGTATATCCTTTCTTGGGTAAGGAGACCAAAACTGCACACAATATTCCAGGTGTGGTCTCACCAAGGCCCTGTATAACTGCAGTAAGACATCCTTGATCCTGTACTCAAATCGTCTTGCAATGAAGTCCAACATACCATTCTAACTGCCTTCCTAACTGCTTGCTGCACCTGCATGTTTGCTTTCAGTGACTGGTGTACAAGGACACTTTGTACATCAACATTTCCCAATCTATCACCATTTTAATAATACTCTGCCCTTCTGTTTTTCCTTCCGAAGTGGATAACTTCACATTTATCCACGTTATACTGCACGGCCATGTATTTGCCCACTCACTCAACTTGTCTAAATCGCCTTGAAGCCTCTTTGCATCCTCCTCACAACTCATGATCCCACCTAGTTTTGTGTCGTTAGCAAACTTGGAAATATTACATTTGATATACATTGTGACTAGCTGGGGCCGAAGCACTGATCCCTGCGGTACCCCACTAGTCACTGCCTGCCACCCGGAAAAAGACCCATTTATTCCTACTCTCTGTTTCCTGTCTGTTAACCAATTTTCAATCCATGCCAGTATATTACCGGCAATCCCATGTGTTTTAATTTTGCACACTAACCTCTTATGTGGGACTTTATCAAAGGCTTTCTGAAAATCCAAATAAACCACATCCACTGGTTCTCCCTTATCTATTCTACCAGTTACATCCTCAAAAAAAACTCCAGTAGGTTTGTCAAACACTATTTTCCTTTCATAAATCCATGTTGACTTTGTCTAATCCCGTTGATATTTTCTAAGTGTCCTGTTATCACATCCTTTATAATAGACTCTAGCATTTTCCCTACTACTGATGTTAAGCTAACCGGTCTCTAGTTCCCTGTTTCCTCTCCCTCCTTTTTTAAATAGTGGGGTTACATTTGCCACCCTCCAATCTGTAGGAACTGTTCCAGAGTCTATCGAATTTTGGAAGATGACAACCAATGCATCCACTATTTCCATGGCTACCTCTTTTAGTACTCTGGAATGCAGATTATCGGGCCCTGGGGATTTATCGGTTTTTAGTCCCATTAATTTCTCTAGCACTTTTTTTTGCTAATACTAATTTCCTTTTAATTCCTCCTTCTCACTAGTCCCTTGGTTCCCTAGCATTTCTGGGAAGTTATTTGTGTCCTTTTCCGTGAAGACAGAACCAAAGTATTTGTTTAATTGCTCTGCCATTTCCTTGTTCCCCATTATAAATTCTCCCATTTCTGACTGTAAGGGACCTACATTTGTCTTCACTAATCTTTTTCTTTTTACATACTTGTAGAAGCAGTAATTAAACATGGCAGTTTAAAGAGATTATCAGTCATTTTCTTTTTACGCAGGCACTTCGTGTAATCATCTTAGGATGAGTTTGCAATTAGCAGAGTGTTAGTGCCAGCTTCAACTCATCTACTGGTTGATGCCTACTCCCTGTGAATTCTGCGCACCAAGCAGTGTTTATACAAGCGCTACACCTGCATTTATTGTAGACACCAGAGCTGCCCTTATTGGGCAACAAGTGTAGGAACCCAGGCACTGGATTGGTATGAGCTTTACTCTTTATCTAACCCATTCAGTACCTCCCCATGGAGCGTTTAATGGGATAGTTTAGAGACAGCTTTACTCTGCATCTAAGCCATGCTATACCTGACCTGGGAGTTTTTGTTTCTGACACTATGCAGGAAGTGTGAAGAAATGTTTAATTATTCAGAACTGACACCTGTCTTACCTTAACCGCACGGATTCTATAATATTGTTTAAACACATCAAGGATCAAGACTAGGATGGTACAGACCAGTGTTTTCTATAGACTAATAGGAAACAATGCAAGTTGTGATGGTGTCCAAGCTAACTACAGATTCAGGAGAGTCATTCGTCACAGGCCCCATTTTACCACTCTTCTCTGTATTCAATGTGAGTCACACCTAATTACAAGAGAAACTGATGCTGCTCCCACATTACAACAGTGACTACATTTCAAAAATGTGCTTCATCGGCTATAAAGTGCTTTGCGACATCTGAGGTTGTGAAAAGCGCTATACAAATGCAAGTTCTTTCTTTCTCCCTCCACAGGAGTTTTGGAAGGATCCCCTGTGGGATTGCGCTGTCCTCCTGTAAAAGGGGTGGTAGTGAGACTACGACTGGAGGCCTGCTGATTCTTTCGGGTGGACCTGAATCTAGGTGGTCAGCAGTCCTGCTGGAAACGGGCAGGGGCCTAATGAATTTATTTAAATTGGGCTCAATTGACCCCTATGTGATTTTCATGTCAATTAATGTGCCACCGCTACTTCCTCAACCTGCTCACAAATTATGGGCAGTACATAAGGGGATCCTCACCTGCTGTCATTTAACATGCTGCAAAGTGTTGGGAGACATTTTGCTGGTCGTTTATAGTGGTTTTAGGCAGCTTACTATGGTTTTAACATGCTTGTACTAACTGATTAACTTTCTGAAATCTGAAGGGGGTACTGGCAATGCACTTTTTTTCAAAATGGGCATCTTTCTATTCATTGCGTTCTGGTTAGAGGAAGGAGCACTTGAAGTTGCAGCTGCAGGGCGGCCAGCTAGAAGGAAGCATGCTCATAAGAATCGTTACCCTCCTAGCAGTGTGTAGGCCCAGGATAACATACCTGGACTCCTTTTGAGGAGCAGTGCACAAGGAAGCTATTTCTCTAGGAAGGGTGTCAGAATTATGTTGCCTCCTGCACCAAGAACTGTAACTGACTAATACAGCTGGCACTGCATGGCCTGTTGCAGTCAAGGTCACTACAGTCCTCAACTTCTTTGCTTCTGGCTTCTTCCTAACTGCAATGAGAGGTGTCAGTAATGTCATTCAGTCTGCAGTTCATGCTTGCATGAAGTAGGGACTGATTCCAAAGCAAACACTTTCATCACTTTCGTTGTCTGAACTGTGGAGAGTGTTAGCACTAAGCGTTGTCTGAACTGTGGCGAGTATTCTTAAAGTACATTGGTAAAGAAAACATTTTTAAATGCATATCTTAGATCTTTGCTATTATAGTGATTAGGGATATAGTAGATGAGTGTGAGTGCTTATTAATACTGTCGGTAACTCCTGTTCCACTTTGAGTTTCGTTTTATACTATTGTAGACAGGCTTTCGACTATGAAGAAAACAGGTGGTATGTAGTTATTCATTAAATTAAATAATGCATTCAAAACACAAATTCCACATATGAACGCAGAACCAGTAGCAATGTATTTGACATCCAGGCAAGAAGCATTTGGCATATTTGCTGCTAATTTTATAAGCAAAATCAGCTTTTTCATGTTTCTGGTCGCTAGCCACTAATCTCTGTTGGAAGTGTGCTGTGCATGTTGGGTGGGGAGGATTCATGCTCAGCGATGGTGTCTTCTACTGTGGTATGGTTTTCTATCACTCGCTGTCCGCATTCACACATGAAAAATGGCTGTGGACACGGTAGCAGAAGGCTACTAGTGCTTGTGTTGCTGTACCCAACATGAGTCACTCATTCTGGAGCGGTAAGGAGAGAAAACCAAGAATGGGAAAAATTAGTTTCAGTATTCATTTTCATTAAATACCTCTTTTATGTCAAAACTATGACAAAATATGCAAAATGCAATGTGACACCGATTTGAACTTACTTTTTAGTGATGCTAATGTTGTATTTGCAGAAAGTTGTCTTGTGCATTTTTGTTGATTGCATTTAATGAGAATATTCATGTGTTGACGTTGAAAGAAACCAGTCTAGGGTACTCTATAGTGTTTTTTCTTACAGTAATGGTGTGTTCCAAATTCAGATTATCTACATAAGATAATCTCCATATATTTGTTCCTGGATACTAGGGAACCTGTAGTTGAAACATACTAAATAGATCATAGCAACTTTGAGATTTTAAAAAGGTGTTATGATTAATATTGAACCAAAACCAGAAAATGCTTAATACTCAGCAGGTGAGGCAGCATCTGTGAAGAGAATGGAACAAGTTAATATTTCAGCTGTAGATCCCTCATTAGAACTGTATGCCTGAAATATTAACTTGTCTGTTCTCTCCACAGTGCTGGCTGACCTGTTGAATTTTGCCAGCATTTCCTGTTTTTATTCCAAAATAAATATAATTGTAATTAATACCGAAACAAAAACAGAAAATGCTGGAAACATTCAGCATGTCGGGCAGCATCTGTGGAGAGAACACACCAGTTAATGTTTTGGGTGCAAATCTTTCTTCAGAGCACAATTTTATGATTGATACTGTCTAACTATAGCATTTTGCTATCCCTAGGTTTGTGTGAAATACCAACCCCATTTTAAACCTGGTATTCTATTTCAGCAGATTTCAGAAAGATCAATGTAGAATTTGAGTGGCAGCTGTTAAACTGAGGGTAAAGAAAAATTCAACATTTGGCCAGAATTTCAATATAGAATCTTCTATATGCTGACAGAAACCCAGGGTTGCTATATACAGTGCAGTACAGAGATTCTCAGTAATGATCCCAGGAAAGGCAGAAACCTTATGAATCATTTTTTTGGCGATTTCTTCCTGCTTCTCATCAATTATTTTCACTGTTTGCAGGCAGGGAGCATGGAATGGTTATAGCACAGAAGGAGGCCATTTGGCCCATCAAGCCCGTACCAGCTCTTTGTAAGAGCAATCCAGTCAGTCTCATTCCTCTATTCATTCCCCATGGCCCTGCAAATTATTTCCCTTCAAGTATTTATCCATTTCCTTTTTGAAAGCTGCAATTGAATTTGCTTGCACCACCCTTTCAGACAGCGCATTCCAGATCATAACTACTCATTGCGTTTTTTTAAAAAAAGGGTTTTCCTCATGTGGCCTTGGTTCTTTTGCCAATCACCTTAAATCTGTCTCCTCTGGTTCCCAACCTTTCCACCAATGGGAATAGATTCTCTTTATTTACTTTCTCTAAACCCTTCATGATTTTGAACACGTCTATCAAATCTCCTCTGATCCTTCTCTGCTCTAAGGAGAACAACCCTAGCTTCTCCAGTCTATCCACGTAACTAAAGTCCCTCATCCCTGGAACCATTCTAGTAAATCTTTTCTGCACCCTCTCTAAGGCCTTCACATCCTTCCTAAAGTGTGGTGCCCAGAATTGGACACAATACTTCAGTTGTGGCCGAACCAATGTTTCATAAAGGTTCAACATAACTTCCTTGCTTTTGCATTCTATGCCTCTATTTATAAAGCCCAGGATCCTGTATGCTTTTTTAACTGCTTTCTCAACCTGCCCTGCCACCTTCAAAGATATGTGCACATATACTCCCAGGTCTCTCTGTTCCTGCACCCCCTTTAGAATTGTACCATTTAGTTTATATTGCCTCTCCTCATTCTTCCTGCCAAAATGTAACACTTCGCATTCTCTGCATTAAATTTCATCTGCCATGTGTCCGCCTGTTCCTCCAGTCTGTTTATGTCCTTTTGAAGTCTATTATTATCCCCCTCACTGTTTACTACACTTCCAAATTTTGTGTCATGTGCAAATTTTGAAATTGTGCCCTGTACATCCAAGTCATTAATATATATCAAAAAGAGCAGCAGTCCTAGTACCGACCCCTGGGGAACTTCCTCCAGTCCGAAAAAAAAAAACTGTTCACCACTACTGTCTGTTTCCTGTCACTTAGCCAATTTCGTATCCATGCTGCCACTGCCCCTTTTATTCAATGCGCTTCAATTTTGCTGACAAGCCTATTATGTGGCACTTTATCAAACGCCTTTTGAAAGTCCATATACACAACATCAACCCTCTGTTACCTCATCAAAAAACTCAATCATGGTCCATTGAGCAATTCAATCTTATCAATAAATTTATGAATGTAACCTTTTGTATAGTACAATGTGTGATTTTTCAGCTTATGTTTTGAAGTGACTGGCAAAATCATGACTTTGAGAATCTTTGCCTATTTTCCAGTATTTACAAATATGCAAATGTATTGTATCTTCACAGGGGTAATAACTCTTGTAAGCTTCTGTTAAACTCCTTGATCTGTTATCATTAACCATCAAAGCTACATCATAATATTTACTTTTTATAATGGCAGCCGATGAAGATCACAACATAATTACGGATGAGGAAGACCATTTGCCACCTCTTATTTCATCCATTCAGAACTACTGAAACACCCCCCTATTGCAACATCTAATTGTTTCAAAGGATTCCAGGGTTTTCTTTTCCACTGCCTTATCTGGAAGTCCATTCCACATATTGACCACGCTGTGTGTGCAGAAAACTTTGATTTCAGTTCTAAATTTGCTGTTGACTACTTTGAACCTGTGTCTCCTTGTCTTATGCGTACAGTTTACTTTAGAGTGATCTTCTGAATTTATCTTTTCCATACCATTGCTGTCTTTTATACTTATATGATCACCTCTTTGGTGTCTCCGTTCAAGGTTGAAAAGTGCCAGTTTCTCCCAACTTTTCTCGTAACTCAGACCTCTGACACTACTAGGCATTAAGCTTCTGGCCCTTGTCTACTGCCTCTAATCCTTGAATGTCTCCCTTGTGTCTTGGTGACCAGTACTGGACACAGTACTCATGTTGTGGTCTGACCAGAGCTCTACACAGTTTGATCATTAATTGCCAAAACAGCAGAATACAATGTGGTTGAATGCTCTATTGGCTTTGCTGATTACTGCTCTGCATTGGTCAAACATGTTGTGTGTCAAGTCTTCGAAGTCTCTTTCAACTTCATTCTGCATTATTTCAACAAAATTAATGGAATAATTTAACCCTTTTTCATTGAGTTTCTGAATCCAAGCCATTTGATGTAAATTAGAAATACTAGTGGTCCCAGCACTGATGCTTGGGACATTCTGCAAAATATCTCTGCCCACTCTGACAAGAGTACTCACTATTTACTCGTTCTTTTCCACCCTTGAGCCAATTTCTTATCTGTTCCCAACATTTTCCCTGAATTACCATAGCTTTGAATTTGGCTAATAGCTTTTCCTGCAGAACTTTGTAAAATGCTTTTTGGAAGTCTAGGTGCAACATGTCATGTTTTGTACAGTCTGCTTGGGATGTCACTTCCTCGAAGAAGTCAAGGAGGTTGGTCAGGCAGGACCTTGCTCTTCTGAAACCATTTTGACTGCTGTTTTCTAGGTTATTATTGTACATATAATCCTCCTGTGTACTCCTGATAATTCAGTCCATTATTTTACAAGGGTTTGAAGTAAGTTCAATGGTTCTGTAGTTGCCTGTATCTGTTTCATTGCTCTGTTTGAATATGGGCACCACGATGGCCTGTTTCCAATCTGCAGGCACCTCCCTGGTGTCCAATGACTCCCTCGTAATGCCTCAAAAATTTCCCTAGTTTTTCATAGCAACCTAGGGTAAATACCATGTATCCATGAGTCTGTTTAGCCTGTCTAGGACTTCTATCCCATTTATATAAGTCATTAATTTTGTTTGGGTAATCGTTGGGAGTGCATGCTGTTCATATCTTCCCTTCCTTCAAGTATTCAAAAGGGATCATTCAGGATGTTTACTAGTTCATCCAAATGGTACAACTGAGTGGCTTGCTTGGCCTCTTAAGAGGGCATTTAAGATTCAACCACTATGGTGGCTGTGTACTTAAAAACTGTTAAACCTTTAACTTCTACTAGAATGATACCCGAACTTCAAGGGTTAAGTTACGAGGAGAGATTACACAAATTGGGGTTGTATTCTCTGGAGTTTCGAAGGTTAAGGGGTGATCTGATCGAAGTTTATAAGATATTAAGGGGAACAGATAGAGAGAAACTATTTCTGCTGGTTGGGGATTCTAGGAGTAGGGGGCACAGTCTAAAAATTAGAGCCAGACCTTTTCAGGAGTGAGATTAGAAAACATTTCTACACACACAGGGTGGTAGAAGTTTGGAACTCTCTTCCGCAAACGGCAATTGATACTAGCTCAATTGCTAAATTTAAATGTGAGATAGATAGCTTTTTGGCAACCAAAGGTATTAAACGATATGGGCCAAAGGCAGGTATATGGAGCTAGATCACAGATCAGCCATGGTCTTATCAAATGGCGGAGCAGGCAAGAGAGGCTGAATGGCCTACTCCTGTTCCTGTGTTCCTAGTTCTAACGATAGGTCATCGACCTGAAACGTTAACTCTGTTTTTCTCTCCATCGATGCTGCCTGACCTGAGTATTTCCAGCATTTTCTGTTTCATTCTAGGGGGATGTGGAGGCAAAGTGAGAAGACATAATTGGAGTAGAAGATGACTTGTGTTGAGTATAAACACTGGCATGGACTAGTTGGGCCAAATGGCCTGTTTCTGTGCTATAGGTTCTTTGTAAGAGAGGACAGTCTGTTTGGAACTTCTGAAGGGATTTTGTTGCGATGGATAACACCTGTGGTTGATGAGAAAAGGAAAAGAGAATTACCATGTAAGAAAATTAATTATAGCAATGTTTTAGCACAGAGTTGTAAACTATTTTCTACTATGCGAGATAGAAAACCGTAACTGTTATTAAAAAAAAAATGCTACATTATTACCACTAATCGCTCATTCTGTTACTCCTTTTTTGGTAATTAAAGCCAATTTTTTTTTGGCCAAATGAAGCCAAGACAAGGTTGAGTGTGGTGTTACTCTTCTGCTTTCAAAGATAAGAAGGAGCTATTGAAGGCACAGGATAGGTCAAGTAGATGAAGTAATCTTTAAAAAAAAAAGGTTCTGTTTTGTTGTTCTGGACATGTTACAATATTGTACTCATATCAGGGCAAGTGGAAACACTCCTGAGGATGTAGGAGCTAGGATTCAATGACAGTAGTCTTGAGATACAGAAGTGAAAAATATCTAGAGTAAAAATGGTAAAAGAACCCAAAAACATAACCATTTACTGCAGCATATTTTTTTCGCTTACTAGTTTAGAATTGATTTTTAAAATTTGTTTGTGTGTAATGGTGCCACGGCCACATTTATTGCTTATTCCTAGATGCCTTGAGACCAATAAGAGTTAACATGGAGTCTGGACTTGGAATAACACGTAGGCCACACTGGGTAGGGGTGACTGGTTCCCTTCCCAGAAGATCATTAGTCAACCAGTTGGGTTTTATTCTCTACCTCACTAATAGTCAAATACTCAAAGAAATAAGTATACACCAAACCTGCAAGGATTTTAAAATTGATGTTAGTTCTTGTTTGGTACAAAATTTACAGGTTAATCAAGGACAGTCAGCATGGATTTGTTAAGGGAAGATCATGTCTGACTAACTTGATTGAATTTTTTGAGGAGGTTGCAAGGAGGGTCAATGAGGGTGTAACGCATTTGATGTAGTGTACGTGGATTCTAGCAAGGCTTTTGACAAGGTCCCACATGGCAGACTGGTCAAAAAAGTAAAAGCCCATGGGATCTAAAGGAAAGTGGCTAGCTGGATCCAAAATTGGCTCAGTGGCAGGAAGCAAAGGGTAATGGTTGGCGGGTGTTTTTGCGACTGGAAGGCTGTTTCCAGTGGGGTTCCACAAAGCTCAGTACTAGGTCCCTTGCTTTTTGTGGTATATATTAATGATTTGGACTTGAATGTAGGGGGCATGTTTAAGAAGTTTGCAGATGATACAAAAATTGGCCGTGTGGTTGATAATGAGGAGAAAAGCTGTAGACTGCAGGAAGATATCAATGGACTGGTTAGGTGGGCAGAAAAGTGGCAAATGGAATTCAATCCAGAGAAGTGTGAGGTAATGCATTTGGGGAGGGCCATCAAGGCAAGGGAGTACATAATAAATGGGAGGATACTGAGAGGTGTAGAGGAACAAAGGGACCTTGGAGTGCATGTCTACAGATCCCTGAAGGTAGTAGGACAGGTAGATAAGGTGGTTAATAAGGCATATGGGATACTTTCCTTTATTAGCTGAGGCATAGAATATGAGGGAGGGAGGTTCTGCTAGAACTGTATAAAACATTGGTTAAGCCACAGCTTGAGTACTGCATGCAGTTCTGGTCACCACATTACAGGAAAGATGTGATTGCGCTAGAGAGGGTACAGAGGAGATTTACAAGGATGTCAGGGCTGGAGAATTTTAGCTATGAGAAAATATTGGCTAGGCTGGGGTTGTTTTCTTTGGAACAAAGGAGGTTGAGGGGAGATTTAATTGAGGTATATAAAATTATGATGGGACTAGATAGACTAGATAGAGTGGATAGGGAGGACCTATTTCCCTTAGCAGAGGGGTCAGTGACCAGGGGGCATAGATTTAAAGTAATTTGTAGAAGAAATAGAGAGGAGCTGAGGAGAAATTTTTCACCCAGAGGGTGGTGGGGGTCTGGAACTCACTGGCTGAAAGGGTGGTAGAGGCAGAAACCCTCAACTCATTTAAAAAGTACTTGGATGTGCACTTGAAGTGCCGAAACCTACAGGGCTACAGATCAAGTGCTGGAAAGCGGGATTAAGCTGGATAGCTCTTTTTCAGCCAGCATGGACACAATGGGCCGAATGGCCTCCTTCTGTGCCATAACTTTCTATGATTCTATGATTTATCAAAGCTATTAAGCTATTATAACCAGAAGGGATATGGCCTTTTTTTTAGCATAGCTGTTTTTAAAAAAATTATATATCATTAACAGATGGTTTAACTAACAAATGCCTGTGTGATGCATGTGGGAGGAAGCTGCCTTTGGAGATGCTTCATTATTATTATGTGGGTTGCTCAGTAGTGATGAGTGCATTAACCAATTAAATACTAAGCTGCACCAATGATGAATTAAAATTGATCATGATGGGATTTTTCACACTGGTCTTTATAGAAAATGCAAAGTATTGTATGACTTGAACTGTACCTTGTGGCTGGGAATAATTCTTTTAACATGCATCCTGATTTTTCAATTAAAAATAAAATTTAGCCCTCATTTTATGTTAGCTATTCTGATCTCTTTAATGTGTGAAGGAACTATAAGGTTTGAAAATCCTACATTTTTTATATTCATTATAAGATCAATGCATCCTAGCTCACTTATCCAGAAAGTCAGCAGTTCCCCATCACAGCATCCAGCTGTTGCTTAAATGATTAAAGGGTTTTTGTCCCCACTACTGTATCTGGAAGCTATTCCATGTGTGGTTCCTTTTTTGCATGAAGAACTTTCTAAGATCAGTTTTACGTTTCCCTTTACTCATTTGAACCTCTGACATCCCCGCCCCCTTCCCCAATCCTCCTGTTAAGGTTTAATTCTGGACAAACTTTTTCTGTTTATCATTTATTCCTGTATGTTATACTTCTGAGGTCATCTTTATCATCTCCTTTCAAGTTTCTCGTGTTTTGCCTCTAATGCTCAGGACCTTGCCTCCAGAGCTTGAATTTTGGCGAACAGAGCTCAAGTTGATGTCTGACCAATTCACGTTATGTATGAATGCTATACAGAACTCACAGAGGCACCTTAACCATACGGACTGCTGCAGTTCAAGAAGGCCCACCACCATCTCTTTTCAGGGCAAATAGTGATAGGTGATAAACAATGCCGACATTCTGAGAATGAATTAAAAAAAATGCACCACCAGAGCTGTTCCCTGCCACTAGGAAAGGAGGCTTTGTGAAACAGACTGGTAACTGGGTTACTGCATGACAGAAGCCTTCCCTTCAGTCCTTCTGGAGTGTGAGCATTCTTACTGAACCTGCTTGTGCCTTTTGTAAATAAATTGTTCATTTTTTAAATTGACAACTGCTGATGCCTGTTTTGTGCTGTTTGAACTCAGCAGTTTTTGGGGGAGAAATTGATTCTCTCTCCTTAACTCCTCCCAATACGTGATTCGAAACAAGCTAAAGGGAGTGACCTGAAACAGTCTGATCTGTGATGAGTTGGCTTTGGGTGGTGACCCAGTTAGGGAATACATTTGACAATTAGACTTGGTAAAAATGCACTTTTTAGAGAAAGATGTTCATTTAGAAGATACTTACAGTAACCAGCTTGAGCAAGAGTATTGTATATGGAATGAGAGAGATGGGGTGAATGTTCCATGTACACTTTATTACTGCGTTTAATTTCTGGGGGGGGGGGGTGGTGGTGTGTGTGTGATTTATATGAAAGAGTATTCTATGTCATCTTTCACAAAACTACAGTTTAGATCTCCCCTAGAAAAAACTGTCACAGTATTGGTTGATGGAAATGGCTGTTCTCTTTCTACTGGATTAAACAGCAAAATGAATTACATGACATATATCCAGAAAGCTGGTTAGTACAGATATCCTGCAAGTAGTCCTGAGGGGACAAAACAAATACACATTTAGAGAGAATTAAACTGATTTTATATTATACGGTGCAACATGACTAAACATAACTACTGTACAAGAACAGAAGCAGGGTACAATGACCCGGAATTTGCTCCAAAAATAATGGAGAGCGGAATAGCTCTCACCGTATTTAAGGGCAAATAGAAGAGCAACTTCCAGTGTGCACGCACGTGCAGTCGAATACGCAAACCTGGAAGTTGTTTGGAGATTCCCTGCTCGTTTGAAAGCTGCACGGGAAGTACAGCTCGCCGGTGAAATGAATGGACCAGCACGCAGTTGCTGCACTGCCCAGTTGGAAATGAACTAATCTACACAGAAAAAGGTACGCTGGGATTTTTGGGTCTATACTAACTTTTAACGGTGTGGTAAGTCTTAATGACTGCCAAACAACCTCTCTGGCACTGAAAATTAAGTTTTTAAAAATGTGGAGTCTCATTGCTTCCAATTTTAATTGTTGGAGATTTTTTTTAAAATGTAATGTTTTAACTTTTTCTTTGCTTCTTTTATCTCTGACTTATGTTTCAATATTTCTTACCTTCTCATTAATTTGCTTTCTCAGACTGATTTTACATTGAATTAACTGTTGTAGCTTGCACTTCCTGGTTCTGACTCTGCATGGCTTGTCAAGGATGCTTCAATCTTGATTGGTTGAGGGGACAGAGAGCTCCTTTCCCTGTTCACACAGCTCACAGTTGCCCGGGAGAAGACGCTGCTCTTTTTGCAGCTCACCATTGGAGGAAGTTCCCACACTAAAGCCCATGGATCATTTGTGGGCAAGTTTAAATCTAATGAGGGTGCCGTTCGTTCGCTGCTCAGAGCAAATTCCAGGCCATTACAAGATTCGTGTCAATGATTCTAGCTGTGATGGTATTTGGCAGTGGATCTGCTTGAAAGGAAGATTCATTAAGGTCACTTGCTGAAAACATCATTTGTTTTTTGACATTTTCAGAAACAAATCATGAAATATGAACATGATTGTTTTGACATACAGACAGAGCATTGCTGTTAATAAATAGAAATCAAATAAATGAATGCAATAAAATTTTTACATTATATTAAAGACACAAGATCCCATTTTATTTCACTTTGTCTTAACATAAACTGTACATTGACTTTTTAAACTCCATTTTATTCTTCTCTCCTGCAGTAGTTTTTCAGCACCATTGATAAGTGGTCACATCTGAGCCGGGACAATAATGTTGGCAGTCTGTTTGATCGTGGAGTCATCAGGTACAAGCTTGATCCTGCCTTCACTGGGTGTCCACACAACACACTCAAAAGACATGAGTTGATCACTGGACAGTAATCAGAAATAGGAACCTTGGCTAACACTTTTTTATTAGATTTTTTTGCTAGCAAAAATCTATCACTCAGATTTAAAATTATTAATTGAGCTAGCATCTACTGCATTTTGTAGGAGAGAGTTCCACTCTTCTACCACCCATTGTGCAAAGAAGTGTTTCCTAACTACTTTCCTGAATGGCCTGACTCTGATTTTAGGCTTATGTCCCCTCGTCCTAAACTCCCCTACCAGCGGAAAAATTTTCTCTCCATCTATCCTATCAATTCCTTTCAAAATCCTAAAAACCTCAATCAAATCACCCCTAAACCTCCTATATTCCATGGAATACAAGCCTAGTTTATGTAATCACTCCTCATAATTTAACCCTTGGAGCCCTGGTAAGATTCTGGTGAATCTGCGCTGCACTCCTTCCAAGGCTAATATATCCTTCCTAGGGTGCAGTGCTCAGAACTGTACACAGTACTCCAGAAGTGGTCTAACCAGGGCTCTGTATAGCTGTAGCAAAGTTTCCTCCTCTATACTCTAGTCCTCTAGATATAATGGTTAACATTCCATTAGTCTTTTTGATTACATTTTAGTACCTGACCACTACATTTTAGTGATCTGTGTACATGTATCCTTAAATCTCTTCGGATCTCCACTGTTCTTGGCTTCTTACCATTTTTTTAAAAAAAGGTACTTGGATCTATCCTTTTTTGATCTGACCTCACATGCCTGTGTTGAAATTCATCTGCTGCAGTTCTGCTTACTTGCTTAATCAATCAATGTCTTTTTGTAATTTTATGCTCCCCCACTACTTACTGTGCCACCGATCCTTGTGTCATCAGCACACTTGGATATATGGCTCTCTATTGTGTTATCTAAGTCATTAATAAATATAGTGAATAGTTGAGGAAGCAGCACAGATCCTTGTGGGACACCACTAGTCACTTCCTTCCAATTCGAGTACATACCCACTATCGCTACTCTGTTTTTTACCGCCTATCCAATCTGTCAACCAGGTCAATAATTTGCTTTCAATTCCATGAGCTTTGATTTTAGCTAATAGTCTCTTATGTAGAACCTTATGCCTTCTGGAAGTCCATATAAACTACATCCATCGACATTCCCCTGTCTACTACTTTAGTTACTTCCTCAAAAAATTCCGTTAGGTTTGTTAGACATGACCTACCGTTACAACTCCATGTTGGCTCTCTAATCAGCTCAAATTTCTCTAAGTGCTCAGTCACTTTGTCCTTAACTATAGATTCCAATTTTTCCTTTAAATGATGCATGACTCTGCCTCAGCCACTCCCTGTGGCAAAGCATTCCATGCCCCAGTGGCCCGTGACTATACCATATTAGGATTAAATGGTTAAGAACTGGTGCAAATCTTGCTGGCATGTTAATATGCTTATAGCACATAATTTTTGTGTGTCAGCCTATTTGTATAATTATTTGCAACTCCAGGTGCAGGGGTCACAGTTGTGGTAGGAGTGGAACAACAATGACTACATTTCAAAAGTAATTCATAATTTTCTTTTAATTGTTGGGGGACTGACTTATTCATGTACATTTTAAATTTCATTATTGTTTATGAAATTTAAAGGGATGGAGACAATTAAAGGAAAGTGATGGAATCGGGCAACATAAACTCTTAGCTTTTGGGAAGGCTCAAAAGGCCTTTTAACCATTGTTAGCCTTTCCTAAGGCTGAAGGAGGAGGGGACTAAGTAAAGACAGGAAAAAAGGAAACCCAAGGTGCATTCAAGTGATGGATCACTCCTGTTTGACTGCTGAAGTAGAGGTGGTAACAAGGAGGGTGGCTCTGTTTGCCACTCCATGCCACCATATCCATAAGTCAGCATCACACTATTCCTGGAAGGAGTTTGAAGCAGGCTCGAGGTCGCAGTTGCTGCTACTGTCTCAGGCTGTTGGGACAGGGAATGCTTTGGCACAAAGATTGGATGAGGCAGAGAGTATTGCAACATTTCAGGGAAAAATTGGATAAATATTTGATATCAAGGAGTGGAATTTGTTTTGGATTGCCCTTGCAAGGAGCCAGCACAAGCTGAATGGCCTTTTCTGTGCTGCAAACTTCTACAGCTCTATGGCTATGTCAGCCTTATGGTGCATGTTGGCAGGAGGTGCCCTTGCAGCAGTTGGTACAGCTCTACATCTACAGTCATTGATCAGTAGAAGTGAAATGCCTACAAATGTAGTCAGTATCTTGGCAGGTGTGCCCACTCAGGATTTGCAGGTTGATTATCACTCTGACTTGCCTTCTTTCATGGGATAGCACTGAAAGCATTCCATACCATGGTTGGAGTTCTTATGAAGAACCATTCAACATTTTCGTTCGTCAGGCCTTCACACTGAGCCTGCTATTGCAGCCTACCTTGGGAATTGGAGGATGCACTAATCCTCTGCCAACACAAAGTGTATGCACCACTGAGCATAGATACGGTTGTGAGGGTACCTGTAGGTGGGCACAGATCTGCCACTTATCCCTCGATGATCTTAGTCTTTCTCCTCCAAAAAGCTCATTAAAATAGGCATTCCCCATGAGAAACCCATTGGTGGCACTAATGGAGTTGGAAGAAAAAAAATGCATCCGAGCAATTGCCACAATGGCACATGAAAACCTAACTGGCAGTAGGAAAAAAAAAGCAGAAATTACCTTAAAATTGTTCATTTTGTCTGCTTACTGTGTGTGCCCTTTAAATGTACTTTTGCCTGCAGTAAATTTTTAAGATTTAGTAATGTTGGTCAGAGTACCCAATTTTATTTATCTTGCTTGAATGGTTGTATATATTAATTAGGCACTGGTTGTGCTATGTTAATGGGTGGTGCCATGTGGGCTTCTGTTAAAACTGTCGAATACTGGATGGAATGCAGTCACACTTCCTGTACACAGAGTGGGAGATGTTGATTTATTGACGTAGATTCCTGTTGTTGCTTTTCCTTGGCAGGCATACTGAAAGTGACCTTAAGCACAGAGTGATAATAGCTGAGTTTCACTCCAGCACAAAACTGTTTTGTGACTCAGAAGCATTCAAGGTGAACTTATTTTGCAATAGAATGACTGTACTAAGGTGAGCAACTTCTGCAATGTTGTAGAGGGGAAATTAGGAGAATTTTTTTCACAGAGGGTTATTAAGATCTGGAACGCACTACCTGAAAGGGTGGTGGATGCGGATTCTGTAGGAACTTTCAAAAGGCAATTGGAGATGTACTTGAAGAGGACCAGTTTGCAGGGAAAAGGCTGGGATGTGGGACTAAGTTGGACAGCTCTTTCAAAGAACCGGCACAAGAATGATGGGCTGAATGGCCTCCTGTGCTGCAAGATTCTATGTAGGGTGGTGTGAGACCATGGAGGGATTTGCAAATGAGATTGTGAATTTTGAAATCAATGTATTGGGGGATGGGAAGTTAGTGGAGGTTGAAGAGGACAGGAGTGATAAGTGAGGGGGACTTAGTTTGGCATAGGATATAAGTACAGGAGTTTGGTTGAGTTGGAATTTGTTTAGCATAGAACTTGGGAATCTGGTGATGAGCTTTGGAGAATGCTCTTTGGTCACAAATACAAATTAGGAACCGAAGTATGACTAAAAGTTTCATTAGTGGTGGGGTGAGTTAAGGACTTCAGTCTGGCCAATATTAATTCTGCTGATCCAGGATTTGATGCCAGACAAGTGGCCAGCACAATAACAGCTGTGGAGTCAAAGGTGGTGTGATGCAAGGATGTGGAACCTTGGAGCATACTAGAAGTGACTATGTGAGCATAGGAGGTGAAGTCATTACATGGGATATGCTGATAAATTGGGACAGATAGGAGTGGACAAAATAAGGGTGGTACCTCAGGAGAAAAAGTGGAGAAGAATGGATAGTCAACCATCTTGAAGGCTGTGGAAAGGCTGTGAAGGACAAGGAAGGATAATGTGCCATGGTTATAATTACAGTGGATGTTGATGGTCACATTCACTGGGGCAGTCTTGGGCAAGATGGAAACTAAACCAACGGGATTCATGCAAGGACGAGTGAATACTGAGCTGGATGGCGACAATGGGACCTTTTTGGATAGGGAAATTAGAGGAGGAGAAGTAATTGGAGAGAATGGAAGGGTTAAGGTGGGCTTTTGAAGGAAGAGTTGTTTACAGCCGTTTTGATGGCAGTAATGCCTGTGAAAAAGAGCACAAACAGACCATAGGAAATTTTGGTCGAAATCATTTAAGAACCAAATGGTTAGAACTGAAATATTGTAACTCCATTGTGTTGTAGTAATTCAGATTTGGCGCTATGTTTTAAATGAGAATAAGCTCAGTCTGCTTTGTCTCCATTCAAATAGTGTAAATGTGTCTCCCACTGTAGTTGCGTATCTTCTGAGGGACACAATATAACATTACAACAAAACAAACTGTTCCTATCTGTTTAGTTGCTGTCACTAAGGTTTCTTGATGGATTATTATTTGTCTGACTAGAGGAGCCTATATTGATTTATTTAGGGCCCCAGATTTTTTTTAAAAATTCTGTTAAGAATTGTGAGTATATGATGTTGCTGCAGATTTTTTAGTTCCAATGTAAAACTGAGCTTTTGCTTCACAATGATATACTACAGGGAAAACTTTCTGGATTAAAGTCTTGTGAATTGGATTGTTTCAAATTTGACCAATACAGATTGTTTTTTGATTTCAGATCACCTGGTCAAACGGATCAGGAAATTTCCTGGTTTGATCCCAGGTGTGTGGTGTGAACTAATCTCAGCTTTGGTGATGGTAAGAACACCACAATTGATATTAACACCTTTGTGACATAAAAGGGAGAAATCAGTGAGGTTCACCGTTCCTGATTGCTAGCAAAGTGTGCATGTGTTGACATCCGGTCAACTGAGTTGTGATGCATCTCCCTGAAGTCAAACTACCTTCCAGTGCTCACTGTTCAGGCTATTCATGAAAACTGGCCACTTGGGCAAGGTATTGGTGGATGGCTGTGACCTGTACAACTGTACTTCAGCATGTGTCAGTGCCTTTCAGAGAGGAGGAGGAAACTTATAATAAAATTACACGCATTGAGATAATGAATCCTCAGCATATGGGGCATTAAGTTCAGAATAGCAGAGCCTTCAAAAATGTATCCCTTTTAAAGATGTTTCCATGGAGTCAGCTGCTCTATGGATCTTTTCCCGGTACTTTGAGTATGGATTTAGCAGATCATGAACAGTGTTTAGTTAAGCTGATTGCCATAGCTAGCTATCACATGTAACAGTAATATTGTGTAAATGCAGGTCACACTGCATGTTTTGCTGAATAAGGTTTCAAAGTCTGTGTCCTTTTGTAGATATTTATTAGTTGAATGGATATGGCAGTAACATGTCATTTTAATTGTCAAAATGAGACTTTTTCTTAAAATAAAGCTGTCCATATGAATCCATAGTAGAAATTTGAACTTGAACAACATAAGCTTGCACTTGTATACACTCTGTAACATAAATGTCTGAGTGCTTAAGGAAGAAAAATATTCAACACTGATCAGGAAATGGGACAACATTTAGTGGGGAAGGCCAAAGTCACAGAGAATTTTTTTTTTAGGAGGCTATTCAAGGCAGGGGTGGTAGGGGTTGGGGTGGAGAGCTAGCAAGGCAAAGCAGTTTTGTGAAAGAATTCCAAAGGGCAGATACATAATGACTGAATGGAGGGCGTGGGAAGTAATGAATGGTTGGTGAAGATCATCCAAATAGGGTTTGGGCGCTTGAATTGATTTGAAGATGAAGTCAAGGATCTCGAAGTCTATTTGCTGGGGCACAGGGGTTAATGGGTGTGTGGCAGAAGATATGGGCTAGATTACCATTACATTTATAAAGGGTGGAGGTGGGGTGCCAGCCAGGATAGTTTTAAACAAGTAAAATCTTGAGATGATGGAGGTGTAGATAAGGGTTTCAACAGCAGTTGGGGAGAAAGCTAATGCAATGTTGGGCTTTATCTCAAGAGGGTTTGTATACAAAAGTGAGGCAGTGATGCTTCAGTTATACAGAGCCTTGGCCATACCTTATCTGGGTACTGCATTCAGTTTTGGGCAAGGAACCTCTGGAAGGATATATTGGCCTTGGAGGGGGTACAGTGCAGATTCACCAGAATTAAACCAGGGCTTTTAAGGGTTAAATTATGAGGACAGGTTGCATAAACTTGGATTGTATTCCCTTGAGTTTAGAATGTTGAGGGGTGATCTAATTGAAGAATTTAAAATGATAAAGGTATTTGATGTAGGTAAAGAGAATCAATTTCCTCTGGTGGGGGAATCCAGAACAAAGGGGCGCAATCTTAAAATTGGAGCTAAGCCATTTAAGAATGAATTGGGGAAGTCTGGAACTCTCCCAAAAGTCTGTAGATGCTGGGTCAATTGAAATTTTCAAGACTGAGATCGACAGATTTGTATTGGGTAAGGGTATCAAGGGATGTAGAGAAAAGGTGGGTAAATGGAATTGAGGTACAGATCAACCATGATCTGATTGAATGACAGAACAGGCTACAGGGCTGAATGGCCTACTCCTGTTCCTACGCCCCCATGTAGAAATAGAGTCATAGTTAGACGGTAATCCAGACATGGAAGAAATAGTGTTGGTGACTATAATGTGGTTAGAAAGCTCAGCTCAAAATTAAGCAGTACACTGAGATTGCACAGTACTGGATTGAGCTGAGAGGGTAGCAGGGAAGGTGATGGAATTGGGGCTTGATTGCATTGGTGCCACCAGGAACCATAAAAGATGTTTTCAGTTTTGCTGAAATTGAGCTGTAGGAAATTGAGATTCATTCATGACTTAATGTCTGATGGGCAGTCAAAGTATTGCAGCAGCTTTGGAGTTGATGGTGAAGGTGGAGTTGGGTGTTAGCATACATGTGGAAGCTGACCCTATGCTCATGGATGGTGTTGCTGAGAAGTGGCATGCAGATGATAAATCAAAGGGGACCATGGATAGAATCCTCTGTGGCAAGTGTGAAGATGATGACCGAGAAACTGTTAGAGGACATTTAACTTGGGAGCATTAACCTCGTATTTTTAATTTTCAAGATTGAGAGAGTCATTTTTTATTTGGTACGGGTATCAAGGAATATGGATCAAGGGTGGGTAAATGGAGTTGAGGTACAGATCAACCATGATCTAATCGAATGGCAGAACAGGCTCAAGGGACTGGATGACCTCCTACTGCTGCTATGTTCTTTACAGATTTCAGTATTGATATCAAGAAGATCCAGGCGATGGATAGGAAACCTGAAAGTTCCATTTCTTCTCCAGGTCAAAACTGTGATAAGGATAACAGAACTCTAGATTCCCTGAAACATTTGCTGGGGTGATTAATGGTTATGTTTACTGTGGCCCCCACTGCCATTGAAAGATGTGGGTTTGTTTAGATATTTAGGTTAGTTGTGGCTAGCTGAGATGTTTTATTGTGGCAATAAACATGCTTTATTTTGACATAAAATAGAATTAATCATATAGACATGAATAGGAATAATTTGGTGAGTTGAAATTCTATTGCATTCTGTAGTATAATCAGGATACTCCATGGACAGTTGTAGAACATGGAGATACACTTGTTTAGAATTCCTTTAACTTATGAACTGTGAATATCTACAAGTGTATAAATATTTTAAAATCCAGCTAACTTGAAAGCTACATGTGTAGAAATTTAATATTTTTTTACATGTTCAGGATTTAGCTCAGTGACTATTGAAATGTAAAAGAATTTTTTTTTAAAATGCAATTGCAATTTGGCCTTTGAGCTTCAATAAAATGGTGATGATTTTATTCTATATAGCTTCAAAACTTTTATGTTCTTAAAAACTGACAGCAGAGCCCAACCAAACACACTGCAGAACATAGGAACAGGAACACGAATGGGCCATTCAGCACAGTGAGCCTTTGCCATCATTTTATTAGATTATGGCTGATTAGTACCTCAATTCCATTTACTCGCTTTTGATCTATATCCCTTGAACCCTTATCTAATGAAAATCTGTCAATCTGAACCTTGAAAATTTCAATTAACCAGCATCCACAGCCTTTTGGGGGAAGAGGGTTCCATTTTTCCACTACTCCTTGGGTGAAAAAGTGCTTCCTGATTTCACTCCTAAATGGCCTAGTTCTAATTTTAAAATTATGCCCTCATGTTCTGAATTACCCACCAGAGGAAATAGTTTCACTGTATCTACCCTATCGAATGCCTTTATCATGTTAAACACCTCGATTGGATCACCCCTCAATCTTCTAAACTCAAGGGAATACAAACCAAGTTTATGTAACCTGGCCTCATGATTTAACCATTTACGCCCCTGTATAAACTTGTATTAAATCCACTAAGTTCCTCCCCTTGACTTACTTTTAGGTTTCCTTGTACCGCTGGTATTTTGTCCTCTACCTCTACTGTGAAAACGGATACAAAGTATACATTTAATGAGTATGTCATTTCCTTATTATTCATTATAGTCTCAGCTGCCTCTGTCTTTAATGGGCCCATATTCCCCCTTGTTCTACTGCAACACACAGGTATTATTAAGTAGAGCGTGAAGGGAAAGTTTAATGTACTGAAAGTTTTATTAGTACATGGCAGGAAAGATAAATGCTAGAAATTAACATCAATATTAACCTTGATTATTAATACAATTGTAGATAGTTAAACAGATTTATTTGATTTTGGACATTGTGCTACTTCAAAGTTCTGCTGTAATTTCTAGCTGCATCAATCACTCAACAAATATGAAATAAACCAAAATCCTGCTGTCAACTGTTGCTAATGATACCTAGGGATAGCAATGCAAAAAAAACATGTTTTGAAAAAACTATGTAGACATTATGTACCAGAGGAAGTGATCGAATTTTAAAATTCAACAGTTCCCTCGTTAACCGAACCATTTCTCATAGCACCAGAAATGAACATGCAAATTCTTTGTTAAAAGACTGAATCTTTTGAGAACATAATGCGTGAAGAGAGCAGATATACTTCAGATTCTTGGTCATGGGAAAGGGATCCTTCTTGAAATGCCATCAGTGTGTGAAGATCGTGACCTAATGAGAAAGGAGCAGTGTCAAACCAGTGGATGCTGGGTGGAGCAACAAGAGAAAGAGCAGGCAGGAGTCCCACAAAGGAAGCTTCCATTGTTTGATGCTGCAGGAGTGAGAGTCCAACAAACTGCAACATGGTGAGGAGTTAATTAAACAGAAGTGCTGAGAATGAGCATTAATCTCTAGGAAGGTGTTTAGTCCTTTGTTGTATTCACTATTAAGGATGAAAATGTTGACCGATGACGACTCAAAAGACAAACTGGAAAGATGCCAGAAAGAAAGTCATTACGCAGCACTAATCAAAACAAATTAAAAGTTTATTATCACCCTGTTATTACCCAGTTTAGAATAAAGAAAAGCATTGATCCTGAAACAGGACCTTTTCTTTGATCTGTTCTGATTAGTACAATTTCAACACAGTCCGGAATGGAGCTGGATGTATTACTTTTAATTTGTTTGAAAGCTATATTACTTGATTAACTTTTTGATTTGGTGCATTTGTCTGAATTGAACTCTTGTTAAGACCAGTTTAGATTAAATCATTTTACAGATTTTTAAAGTTACACTTAACTTGCTGTAATGATTGTATATTGGAATTTAGAGATGCAATCAATTTATTCGGTTGACTGTGCCTATTGTGAAACTCCATATATTCTGAAAAATTTCATTATTCCATTATTGTACTGTGTACCTAAATGGTATGGTATTCCTTTATAATATTATATAATAATGAGATATAATCCTCCCTTGTGTAGTATGTAAGAAACAGTGGAATGTACCTCGAGATTAATGGAAACTGGTGCCCCAGATATAAAGTATTTGATCTCTGTCGACACAATGACTGAATCTCTTAATTATAGTTTTTTTTTGTAAGCTGTCATTTCAGTTAAGTTACACAGAACAGGCTTGGAGGTGCATTTTTTTTGGCAAGGCACACAATTTGTTTCGGGTCAGGGTCACAACTCACTGGAGCAGAGAATGCAGCACGTTCTTTAGATTAGAGAATCTTGGAAACACTTTGAGTCAACGTTAAGAATGCAGCAGTTTCAAGTAGAGTCGTTAACTGTAACTGCACTTTAACTTGCTGCTTTCTCAGTTTCCTTCAGTGGCCAATCAATAACACCTAATCCACCTGTTTTGGGTATGGTGAGATTTTGTTCTAGAAAATATTTCACAATTCACAATAGCTTACATTTCTGTAGTGCTCATTATGTACATAGAGATTTTGCTGGACACTTTGCATAGCAGTAGTTAGGGCTAAATTAAAGAGTCTGGTGTAAAAGGTTCTACCAAGACCGTATCATAGTTACTTTTAAAAAAAAACGGCCTGGTAGGTCATTTATAACTCTTCTGAATTTTTCAAATTGCACAGACTGAAAATGGTAGCATTCAGATCAATCACAGTATACAATGGGTGAACAGTATAATGACTGTTCTAGGAATTGAGCCTATGTATAAAACTTCTTTATAAAAGAAAGACTTGCATTTATATAGCACCTTTCATGACCTCTGTATGTCCCAAAGCACTTTACAATCAATGAATGAGGCCATGTCTCATTTATGTACTGTTAATGCCTTTCGTGATGAAAAATTAAAAATGCAAAATCTAGTTGTGTTCACTTTTTTTGTAGTCACTGTTGTAATATAGGTAACATAGCAGCCAATTTGCACATAGCCAACTCCCACAAACAGCAATGTGCTAATAACCAAATAATGTTTTTTTTAAAGCTACTTGAGGGATAACTGTTGGCCAGGACACTGGGGGAATAGTGCCGTGGGATCTTTTACATCCACCTGAGAGGGCAGAAGGGGCCTTGGCTTAAAGTCTCATCTGAAAGACGGCACCTCCAATAGTACAGCTCTCCCTCAGCACTGCACTGGAATGCCAGCCTAGCATTATGTGCTGAAGTATGTGGAGTGGGATTTGAACCCACAACCTTCTGATTCAGAGGCAACGTGCTACCACTGAGCCACAGTTGACATATTGATGAAAATCAATGGAATGAAAATCAGGCAGATTTTCTGAAGGGCTTGTATCTGCCCGCCAGTTTAGTGGGAATAGGGTTGAGAGAGCAGGAGGTGGGTCTTGTGGACAAGATGAGCTTGGAGAGAAACTAGAGAAAGATAAGAGTTCAGGTTGAGGGCAGGTAAGCTCCTGGGGGATTCTTGGCTTGGTGAGCAAGGGGAAGGGAGGATACGGGAGAGACAGCTGATTGGATGGTCTCAATCTTGATGAGAAAGAAGTCCATGAGCTCCTCTCACTTGTTGGAGATGAGGCTGGAGAGGCCAGGGGAGAGGGATTTAAGGAGATAGTTGGTAGTGTAGAAAAGAAGCTGGGGGTTATCTTTGCATTCCATTATGATCCTGGAGTAGTGAGCAGTTTTGGCAGAGGAGAGCAGGGCCCTGATGGTGCTTGATGTGGTCCATTTGATTTGTGTGAGAGTGTAAGGGTTTCACTGGGGATAAGGGCATCAAAGTTGGAGGTGAGGGTATGATTGAGCAGATTGGTACTTGTAGAAAAATCGTGACAAACAGAGGGCTAGTTGGGCGTTGGAAAGTGCCATTAGAGGTGTCTTGGGAGAGAGTTTTTTCCCCCAAGAGCAGATGTGGTAGGAAGTAGGGTTGGAAGAGAGAAGGGGGATCTAAGTGGTGAGGGATACAAGGAAATGATCAGAGATGGCCTGCTCTGTGATTGAGATGATAGGAATAGAGAGGCCATGTGAGATGGCAAGGTCAAGGGGGTGACCGTGACTATGGGTAGTAGAGTTTATATGGAGGGAGGGGATAAGGGAGGACAGGTAATCTCAGAGGAGAGAGAGACCAAGGTGAGTTGAGATGGAGGTTAAATCATCAAGTTACTCAGTGCAGAAGTTCAGGGAGGAAATCAGTGAGGATATTGGAGAACCTTGGAGTGGGGCTTGGGTGGGCGGTAGAGAATGAGGATTTTAAAGGAGGGGCATGAAGGGTGGAACAAGGTGAGGTGCTCAAAGGAGAAGGTGCTAGAGGAGTAAGGGGACAGACCAAGGTGAGATGGTCAGGGCAGGTGGTGAAAGGTATAGCCAGGTGGAGAGGCTTCAGAAAGGGGGAAGGTGTCATCACCCATAAGCCAAGTTTCCATCAAGGCCATGATGTCAATGCAGTCATCTACAATAAGGTCATGGATGGCCTTCTTTGCAAGTGAATGGACATTTTGGAGGGAGATGCGGAGAGGGCCGGTGGTTGTTAATCTGCTGGCAGAGCCCATGGGGTTAACGGTGGTAGGAGTGAATAGGAAGGAGGTTGTCAAGATTAGCCCCCAGCGGGCATGCTGAATGGTTGGCGAAAGTGTAGGATGGGGTAGTTGGGGTTGCTGCTCGTAAGGAAGCAGTGATAAGTGCCTTGATGGGTCCTTATGGGACTGCTGAGGCCCAGATGGAAACTATGGGCTTATCCAAGAGGGAGTCAAGCTTGGGGCAGGGGTAGGGATTTTGGAGGGCAAAGTACCCAAGAGGGGAGAAATGAAAGGAGGCACGACTGGGTATAGGAAGACAAGTGGATTGGGCCCAGGGCCCAAGAGGGGAGGAGAGAAGAGAAAGGAAAAGGGAGATAAAGATGATGGGCTCAGATCCAGAAGGGCAGCCAAAAATGCATATGTGAATGGCTCACCGGAAAACTCTGGATACATAGGCATGACAAAGTGTAGGTTAGATAGGTCTTGGTTGTAAACCAGTAGAAAGGAGCTTGAAAGCCTACCCCCCAAAAGTCTGGCTTCTAAAATAATGGTCTAATTTTTCCACTTAATTATGATAGGAAGTATTAGTTATTAAGGTTTTTATTTTCTTTCCTTCTCTAGATGTTTTCCCTACCTTACCGTCCTCAGGAAATTGATTGGAAAGTGGTTCCATAGGTGCCAGTCACCCTCCAGCTCCTCCATTAGGGCCCTTCTGGAATCATATCACAATGAGGAACTCAACAGGGATGCACTTCTAGTTGGCCTTGCTATATAAAGGTCAGGAGTGAGAACCCTAGTCAATTTTAATATTTTCTGATCTTTTTCGATAACCCAGAAGTACTTACCCCATTCCAGCACACATACAAACATACGACAATGACAGACAGGAAAATATTGGTCCATTCCTACCGTGTCCCACGCAACTGCTATATCTTGGGCATCACAATATTTAACAACAATAACAACAATTTGCATTTATATAGCGCCTTTACTGTAGTAAAACATCCCAAGGTGCTTCACAGGAGTGTTATTAAACAAAATTTGACACAAACTACATAAGGAGATATTAGGATAGATGACCAAAAGTTTGGTCAAAGAGGTAGGTTTTAAGGAGCGACTTAACAGAGGAGAGAGGGGTTTAGGGAGGCAAGTCCAGAGCTTAGGGCCTAGGCAGCTGAAGACACGGATACCACTGGTAGAGCGATTAAAATCGGGGATGCGCAAAAGGCCAGAATTGGAGAAGTGCAGAGATCTTGGAGGGTTGTAGGGCTGGAGGAGATTACCGATATAGGATCGGGTGAGGCCATGGAGGGATTTGGAAACAAGGATGATGATTTTAAAATTGAGGTGTTTCCGGACTGGGAGCCAATGTAGGTCAGCAAGCACAGAGGTGATGGGTGATCAGAACTTCATGCAAGTTAGGATATGGACAGCAGAGTTTTGAATGAGCTCAAGTTAATGGAGGATGAAAGATGGGAGGCCGGCCAGGAGACCATTGGATTTGTCAAGCCTAGGTGTAACGAAAGCAGGAATGAGGGTTTCTTTTTTTTTTATTCGTTCATGGGATGTGGGCGTCGCTGACGAGGCTGGCATTTATTGCCCATCCCTAATTGCCCTTGAGAAGGTGGTGGTGAGCCGCCGCCTTGAACCGCTGCAGTCCGTGAGGTGAAGGTTCTCCCACAGTGCTGTTAGGAAGGGAGTTCTGGAATTTTGACCCAGCAACGATGAAGTAACAGCGATATTGTTCCCATGTACCTGCTGCTCTTGTCCTTCTAGGTGGTAGAGGTCGCGGGTTTGGGAGGTGCTGTCGAAGAAGCCTTGGCGAGTTGCTGCAGTGCATCCTGTGGATGGTACACACTGCAGCCACTGTGCGCCAGTGATGAAGGGAGTGAATGTTTAGGGTGGTGGATGGGGTGCCAATCAAGTGGGCTGCTTTGTCCTGGATGGTGTCGAGCTTCTTGAGACTTGCTGGAGCTGCACTCATCCAGGCAAGTGGAGAGTATTCCATCACACTCCTGACTTGTACCTTGTAGATGGTGGAAAGGCTTTGGGGAGTCAGCAGGTGAGTCACTCGCTGCAGAAAACCCAGCTTCTGGCCTGCTCTTGTGGCCACAGTATTTATATGGCTGGTCCAGTTAAGTTTCTGGTCAATGGTGACCCCCAGGATGTTGATGGTGGGGGATTCAGCGATGGTAATGCCGTTGAATGTCAAGGGGAGGTGTTTAGACTCTCTCTTGTTGGAGATGGTCATTGCCTGGCACTTTTCTGGCGTGAATGTTACTTGCCACTTATCAGCCCAAGCCTGGATGTTGTCCAGGTCTTGCTGCATGCGGGCTCGGACTGCTTCATTATTTGAGGGGTTGCGAATGGAACTGAACACTGTGCAATCGTCAGCGAACATCCCCATTTCTGACCTTATGTTGGAGGGAAGGTCATTGATGATACAGCTGAAGATGGTTGGGCCTAGGACACTGCCTTGAGGAACTCCTGCAGCAATGTCCTGGGGCTGCGATGATTGGCCACCAACAACCACTACCATCTTCCTTTGTGCTAGATATGACTCCAGCTACTGGAGAGTTTTCCACCTGATTCCCATTGACTTCAATTTTACGAGGGCTCCTTGATGCCACACTCGGTCAAATGCTGCCTTGATGTCAGATGAGCTGAGGCAGGGACAGAGACGGCCAATGTTACGGAGGTGGAAGTAGGCAATCTTGGCAATGGGGCGGATATCTGGCTGGAAGCTCATCTGAGGGTCAAGTAGGATGCCAAGCTTGTGAAATGTCTGGTTCAGCCTCAGACAGTGGCCAGGGAGAGGGATGGAGTAGGTGACTAGGGAACAGAGTTTGTGGCAGGGACTGAAGACTATGGCTTCGGTCTTTCCAATATGTAGTTGGAGGAAATTTTGGTCATCCAGTACTGGAGGTTGGACACGCAGTGTGACAAATCAGACAGCAGAGGGATCGAGAGAGGTGGTGGTGAGGTAGAGCTTGGTCTTGCCAGCATACATGTGGAACCTGATGAAGTCGCCAAGGGGTAGCATGTAGACGATAAATAGGAGGAGACCAAGGATAGATCCTTGGGGACTACAGAAGTAACGGTGAGGAAGCAGGAAGAACAGACATTGCAGGTGATTCTCTGGCTATGACTGGATAGATAAGAATGGAACCAGGCAAGGGCAGTCCCATCCTACTGGGCGACGGAGGAGAATGGTGGTGTTAACTGTGTCAAAGGCTGCAGACAGGTTGAGGAGGACGAGGAGGGATAGTTTACCATGGTCATGTTCACATAGGATGTCATTTGTGACTTTGATAAGGGCCGTTTCTGTACTGTGGCAGGGGCGGAAAACTGATTGGAGGGATTCAAACATGGAGTTACGGGAAAGATGGACACGGATTTGGGAGGTGACAATACATTCAAGGACTTTGGAGAGGAGATGGAGATTGGAGATGGCGTGATAGTTTCTAAGGACAGAGGGCTCAAGAATGTTTTTTTGAGGAGTGGGGTGCTGATGGCAGATTTGAAGGGGAGGGAGACAGCACCTGAGGAGAGAGAACCATGAACAATATCAGTTACCATGGGGGCTAGGAAGGGAAGTTGGGTGGTCAGTATTTGGTGGGAATAGGGTTGAGGGTTCAGGAAACACTCTCCACCCAACCCGAAAGCCATGTAATCCCTTGGGAGAGGTGAAAAACCAGATAAAACCCAAGCCAATAAGGGAAAGAAATCTGGAAAATCCTCATCACTTTAGCTGATCAAATCTAGTCCAGAAGACCATTCTGGCCATGATTAATGCTATACAGTTCTTACCTTTTATATGTGATCTCTGCTCCAACCAGAAACAGGTCCTGAATGAATTTAGTGAATCAGCATTTACCGCACTATTCCTTGGGAAAAGAAGCACCTCCTAACATCTAATTTGAGATTGTGACTCTGAGTCCTCCCTACATACTATTGCTTTGCTGAGATGACCTTCCTCAGCATAGGCCAGGGATTGAACATAGGACCTTACTGGTCAGTATGGTTTAGAGATGGAGACTTTACCTCTGAACCATTGAGAAACAATTGAAGCACAAAGAAAAATCAGGAAAGAAAACATCAGAGGGGTATTTTTCCGACTTTGCATGCCGTTGGGAGTGCATATTCAAAATTCAGCCATGCAGCACGATGGGAAAGCAAAGTCAGAAAACTATCCCTCTAAACTTGAGCCATATCCTGCCCTTCAGCTTTATTCTACCTCTTGTCTGCTTTTGGACTTGGTAAAAACTCTAGCTGGAGCTATCTATTCAAAGTCTTCTACCTGAAGTGTAGACACATGATCATCAATGGACGCCAAGATCAGGCTTGGGTCTAATTTCCTCTTGCAGGTGATTTGCCTGTTAATATTTAGGCTCGTGCAGGAGTTTTTAAAAATATATTTTGCTCTATGGATAGTTCAGATGTGGGCGTCACTGGCGAGGCCAACAGTTATTGCCCACCAGGTTTCTTTCCCTAAAGGATGTAAGTAAACCAGTTGGGTTTTTACAACAATCTGACAGCTTTATAGTTAGTTTTTACTGTTTTTCTTTTAAACTGAATTCAAATTCTCAACTATGGTGGGATTTGAACTCGTTTACTGGATTGTAGTCTAGGCCTTTTGATTACTACTCTAGTGACCTAACCATTACACTACCATACCCTGTGTAGAAGGAAAGTTGCAAAATTTGGAGGTAGGGAAAAAGAAGTGATCTTTTCTCATCTTCTCTCCTGAAGACACGTTGGGGTACAATTTCACTGGTGCTAGTAGCCCTCTGTTACTTCACCTAAGGAGTCATTATTAATTTGTAAGCCTTGATAGTGATGGCTGGCAGACTATTCTGCTTTAGGAGATGTTGCAGTTGAGCCTGCCCCTGTCTTCACAGCCAGACTAGATAGTTTGGAAACCCTGGCTGATTTTCCCTTCTCTAACCCAGGCTCGCCGAGGCAATTACCACCACCTCAACTGCCACCCTGGCTGAGATCAACTAAATCAATACAAACGAGGGATCGAACCTGTGACCCTTCTGGAAGAAAGCCCCTTTTCCAAACTTAATTGCCAGTGCCAATCAAACAAATACTGATAAAGCAAAATGAATTAATATTAAACCAGCCAAATTGTCCTAAATATGGAACTGACTTTGTAAATGAGAGGCATATTGCAACGTATAGACAGTATTATAAGCTGTATTATATCCATGGTATTAGTGGTCAAAAGTATTTGTTTCATTTCTAGAGGTTTTTCCTTGATGTCAGAGGATTTGTGGAGCATATCTGCCTCTTTTAGAAGAGATTACATTAGGTGAATGGGTTAAAAGTACCAGAAAATGTAATTTCCTGAAGAAAAGGTGGGAGTCTGTTCAGAAATTTGGGTGTACGTTTCCTATTTGTTGAACAAAAATCCTGAGCAGTAGTAATTAGTTCCAGTGAGGATTGTTCGCATATTTTAACCTGCACTCAATAGAGTGTAATGTGAGGTTCCCATGCTGCTTGCTGTTGCCTTGTCACCATATATTGTGCTTGGCCCGCAATGAGATGTGCAGAGGGGTGGTTGAAACGAAGAAATGCTTTGTAATGCAAATGAACAAGCCCGCCTGAGCACTGCAACTTGAATACAGCCTATAGTGTGAGAGTTTGACCATCTAAAATAGCCACTAGCCAGCATCTCTCTTCATAAAGAAACAACCAGCAAAGTATTTGTGAAAGAGCTTTAGCTGTTCCTGTTATTATGTTCTAATTTAGTACTGTAGATATGGATTGAAACTCTTTATTGACCATTTTTTGAGTCACACATTCCTCCTCAATGTCAAGGCAACAAGCATTTTATCAGAGATGTTAGCTGGGTTGGTGAGTAAAGCAATAACCGTTTGGTCATTTTGTTCCAGAACTGCTGCAACCAGGTCATAACTGTCCAGTACACATTGTTCTAAATCTACAGCTTTGGTATTGACTCCTCTCAGCTCTGCTGTGTGTCATGGTGGTGAAGTGCTTATATTTGTATAGAGGTAAACTATTCAGGGTGTTGTCTTTTAACTGCTACATTTTATGGGCTTATGTATGTGTTAAATGGAGTCTAGCTTTATGCTAGTCTGAATTTCTATTTCACTGGGTCAACATTCCCAGTAAGCAAAATGTGTCTTTTGTAGAAAACATTGCACCACTGTATGTAATTTGAAATGGTTTATTTCATGTTTCGTGACATGCCTTAATCATTATGGCCTCGAAAACCCACGATGAAGTGCATCCTGGCTTATTTTTAAGATGTGCCCACCGAGAACCTCTGCTGCTGATCCTGGAAGACTTTATGGGATTATCAGAGGTTCCCTGATTTGCCCACCAATGGTGGGCACCTGTGGTGTTAAGGGTACATCTAAAGCACCTGCCATTGAGAAGATGCCAGAAAATCTGGATGAGATCAGGCTGAGTAAGTGTTTTAGCCCCCGCCCTCCCCAGAACCATGTCAAGACTTCCCCTAGCGGCCCTGCCTATCCTACGTTGATGGACTGTAAGGGGTGGAGGAAGGTTGTGCCCCAACAAGACAATCCAGGAAGTTCAATGCAAGGCTGGAACCCAACGTATCCGGGTGCAGCCCTAGTATCCATCCATTCCATTGCCAAAGTTATTACAGTACACCAGAATGGCTGCAGATTTTTGGAACCCTTATGTTTTGAAGAATTATGGGGTGAATTCATCTGGTTATGTTATGTCAGAAATATGAATTACTTTCTTTGATACTTTTAATATTGACCATTGGGGTGGTCATGTTGATGCTTATTTCTGCAAAGCTGCATCAGGAATAGTTTTGTAAATGACATAGGACATTGTTGACTCTATTCCTAGGAATGCAGATTGTTTATTTGGTAATATCACAAAAAATGCCACCCACTCTTTAATTAGCTATGTACAGTTTTTAAGTTCACAAAGGTCTGGTTATCATCACAGCTCAGCAAGTTTATCTGGTAAGAAGCTGACCATGCAGACCAGGGAGGTCCCAAGTTTAGCATCTGGTCTGTGCTGAGTTAACTGATCTCTGCTGAGGTAACATTAGGGATGCTACAATTGACCTCAGTGCCCCTGGGTTAAGGGTGGGAAAATCAGCCTTGGTTCCTGTTTCAGATCACTATCCAGCAATATTTGGATGTCAGATTAGGATAGCATTGAGCGTGGCGATGTCCCGATCTGCCCTTTCCCCGCTTGCTGATAACCTACTGATACTATCAAGGCTTACACGTGAATAATGGCTACCTGGAGAGTAACTGTTGCCTGTGGAGCTATTCCCAGCAAGAAATTGATGCTTTTAGGTAAAGAAGGAAGGAAAGAAAATTTGACAAGAGAAATGATTCTGTCATATTATGCCCATGCTAAAATGTATACATTTTCATTATTTGGGTTAAAATGTAAGAATATTAAAAATTGAGGAACAAGAAACATTTGGCTGATGAAGCCATGTGCAGACCATGTACAATCTGCTTTATCATGGACCCTCTCCCACTTATACAAACATACGAAAAAGGCCAGGTGGCCCATCAAGTCTGTCTCATTCAACCATTTTGTGACTGAGCGACACGACCCCTAATTCTCCTCATCCACCAGCAGCTTTGTAATCTCCTGGGAGATTAATTCTGCCTAATTTACGTAAAGTACATAAACAATAAAGGAGATGATGATGAAAGCGAATACAATGAATTTAGGAAAGGGATTAAAGAAATAATTAGGAAGGCAAAGATGATGCATGAAATGAAGTATCAAGGAATATAAAAATAAATAGTAAAGTGCTATATAGGCATATAAGTAACAAAAGGAGAATTAAAATAGAGATGAGCAAGATAAACTCACGAGATGATACTGAAGTGGCAGGGATACTTTGCCTCAGTTTTCACTGAGGAGGTTAACAAAGAGAGAAAACAACAACGTTAGATGTCAAGTGGGATATTACAACAGTTAAGATAGAAAGAAAGGAGATACTGGACAAACCAGCCAAACTTAAGGAGGGCAAGACCCTGGGTCCAGATGGATTGCATCTGCCAATACTCAAAGAAACTAGAGAGGAGATATAGATGCATTATATAAAAAAAATTGATAGAAAAAGGAATAGTGCCAGAGGACTGGGGAACATCAAATGTAATTCATATTTTTAAAAAGGGAAATAGAACTAATCCAGGGAACTGTAGACCAGTTAGCCTAATGTCAGTGGAAGCACAGCTACTAAATTTTTTGCTAAAAGGCCAGGTAACAAAATATCTAGAGACAGAGAATATAATAAAAAAATATCAGCATCGATCTCTAAAGGAAAGGTCATGTTTAACCATATTTATTGACTTATATGAAGAAATAACAGAAAAAGTCAATAAGGGCAATGCATGGGTGTACATGGACTTTCATAAGGTGCCACATAAGAGACTCGTGACAAAGGTCAGGGCACGTGGTGTCAAGGGCCAGGTAACAGAACGGATTGAAAGGTGGCTACAAAACAGAAAACAGAGAGTAGGAATTGAGGGAAGTTTCTCGGACTGACAGAAAATGGGAAGTGGTGTCCCACAGAGATCTGTGTTGGGACCACTGTTCTTCACCATGTATGTAAATGTTTTCATCTCTCAAATTGGAGGTAGGGTGCAGATGATACCAAACTGGGGGGCTATCGCTAATAATGTGAAAGACTTTTGGTGTTTTGGTCACCTGTCCTAATATCTCCTTATGTGGCTCAGAGTCAAATTTTGTTTGGTAACGCTCCTGTGAAGCGCCTTGGGATGTTTTACTACGTTAAAGGCGCTTTTTAAATGTAAGTTGTTGTTCACTGCACCGAAATACAGGAAGACATGAACAGGCTTGCAGAGTGGATAAATGGCGAATGAAATTCAATATAGTGAAGTATGAATTTGTTAATTTTGGTAGGAGGAATAAGGAGGCCACTTATTCCTTGGAAGGTAAGAAACTAAATGGGGTAGAGGAGCATAGGGATCTGGGAATACAGATACATAAATTGTTAAAAGTAGGAACACAAGTTGATAAGACCAAAACAAAGCACTGGGCCTCTCTCAGCCTCTTACACTGTTCCAAAGAAGCTCAACTTAAGCTCAAGGAACAGCACCTCATCTTTCCTTTAGGCACCTTCCGGACTCAACACTGATTTCAGTAACTTCAGATTATAACCACTGCTCCCATTTTTTCAGTCAGCCAGTGCTGGTAATGGTTCTGCTGCTGCCATTTACAGCTACTCCTGATCAATCTTTTGTTTCTTAACCTGTCCCATTACCACCTTCCTTGCCTTTTAGCGTCATCCCTTTTGTCGTTTAATGACTCGTGCCCTCTACCCTATCACAGACCTTCCCTTTTGTTCTCCCTCCCACCTTTTCCCTGGCTCTGTACTTGCTCAAAAACTCTCTCTTTTAACATCTTCCAGTTCTGACAAAAGGTCTTCGACCTGAAACGTTAACTCTGTTTCTTTCTCCACTGATGCTGCCTGATTTGCTGAGCTTCTCCAGCAGTTTCTGTTTTTATTTCAGATTTCCAGCATCTGCAGTATTTTGCTTTTGAACAAAGTACTGGGGTTCATTTCTAGAGGAATAAAATAGAAAAGCAAGGTGGTAATGTTAGATTTATATATAGAAATTGGTTAGACCACACTTGGGGTATTGTGTGCAGTGTTGGTTTCCATACTAAAAGAGGATATTGAAGCACTGGAGAAAGTGCACTTCCACTTCTGGGTGAGTCCAGAACAAGAGGGCATAAGTATAAGATAGTCACTTACAGATCAAAATAAAGAATTTAGGAGGAATTTCTTTACACAGAGAGTGGCGAGAATGTGGAACGCACTGCTACATGGAGAGGTAGAAGCAGATAGCATTGCTGCATTGAAGTGGAGGTGTGATGCATACATGAGTGAGAGCGAAATGGAGAGATATGGGGCAGGATGGGAAGATTTGAGTGGGAGGAGGCTCGTGTGGAGTATAAACACTGGCATGTATCTGTGCTGTAGATTCTATGTAAATCCAATTCAAATAGTCTGTCCACATGTCCAGTCCCTTCATCATTTTAAATATTTAAATCTAGCCTCCCCAAAGACTACATTTTTCTAGAGTAAAAAGATGCAGCTCTCTGAGCATATTGTGATAGTTAAGGATTGTTAAACTAGGCATTAATCTAGTGGCCCTCCCCCATAAACTTTTCTAGGGCCTCCATATCCCCCACCACGTGAGGGGCCCAGAACTGGACACAGTATCCTAGATGGGGCCTAACAAAGGATACCATGGTGCTCTTTGTTTTATATTATATTGTCCTAGCTATACATCCTAATACCCTATTTGCTTTAGCTGTAGCCTCTCAGCAGTGGTCGTGGACCATTAGAGATTCATGCATTATAATAGCCAGGTCTCTTTCCCTTTTAACAGACTTTATTTCAGACTCCAGCATGTTATACACATGGTTCGTATTAGCTCTACCCACACGCATCACATTATATTTATCGAAATTAAATGTCATCTTCAACATGCGGGCCCATTTTCCCCTTCACATTTAGATCAGATTGTAATCTTTTCTCCGAGTGTTCTGACACCAGTACAGAGCTTTGTGTCATCTGTGAACTTGCAGACAGTACCCCCAAAGCCTTCATCCAGATCACTGATATATATCATAAAGAGTAACGGCCCTAACACCGATCACTGCTGGACCTCACTTGTAACCGGTCTCTCCGCAGAGATAATCCTGCAATCTAGCAAAAGTCTATGGTAGTTACACTTACCATTCTTAATCCTCGTCAATTGTCTTACACAGATCAGATGTACATGGTTTCAGCAGCACATGAAACAAGATGTTCTGTGGAGAACTTGAACATACCTGTTGACACTTATTCCTATAACCTTTAACCCCACTCTTGAATTCTTTCAACAACAAAAGATAAATATTTATCAATGAGAATATCTTGGAGGATGTGCTTCATATAGGAAGTACAAGTGCTCAATGGCAAATCCATTTATTATTTACCAGGAAAAGACATTCTTTTTTCTCTCTCACTAAAACCCAACCTTAGGCAAGCATGTCACCCCTCAGGTTGAATTGTCCACGCTAGGTTGGTCTTTCTGCATGAGATTGTCAATCATTGACAAATTATAAGCATTTTGTTCTGTGAACTTGTGCCCCTTGAGAAATGAATTGAGACTAACTAAGCTCATTTCATATAGTCCCTTTGAATTTAACTTGGAAGTGAGATTACAGTGAGTATGTTAGCTCAGTGTACCACCCAGTCCCTGTTGCTCCTTTTTAAAGAGAGAGTCTCACATATGTAACTTTCTAAAACTTAAACTTGGAAAAACCTTATTAACTTTAACAAGATTTTTTTAAAAAGTAAATTAAGAACATTTTTTCAAACTTTAAATGCTGAGCAAATTTGCTTAGAGGAATTATTGAGGTTGACAATATGAGGAAGCTCGAGTAATATCTATGAGTTTGAGTTGTTAACACAGGATTCTCCTGGCATTTCAACAGTGTGTGCTAATTTGTCTCCTTACACTGAAATTGCATTCCTTCTATTTTCACTCAGCTTTTGCACCGATTGTCTGCTCCTCCTTAGTGACTTTGGCCTGCACCTAAACTCAGCTTATCCTGTCTCCTCACTTTTTTCTGCCTTTCTTGCCTCTCTCCGTCTTGGTCTCCACATAAATTCTCCCACCAACACCAATGGCCATTGTCACATTTTGAAGGACAGAAAATCAAGTGGGGTGTGCTGACTTCAGCATCCGAATTTGTAACGTTCCTGTTGTATGAGGTTCTGCACTGGGGACGATAATTTCTAAAATCTATCCCTTTATCATCTCAGAAGTCTTGGTCACTGACAAGGCTATCTTCAACCACATCATCTTACACAATCGCTTTTCTACCCTCTCCTTCCATCTCTGGAAAAAGAAAAAGCTACCTCTTAACTCTCTCTCAAATGTCCTCTCAATACCCACTACTGGCTCCCACCCCGTTGTTCCCAGATTCAACAACCATCACGGTGGACTCAAGTCTGAGATGCAGATTTGAGAACAAATGGCTCGTCATCCACCAGCTATGCTTTATCTACCTTAGACTACTTCAAGGAGGCTGCTCCCTCTCATAGCCAAATCTTCCTACAACTCCAGAATTGGCCTGGAAAGCAAGAACAACCCCAAACTACTTCTCCACCAAAAACAGTCCTCTTCAACCTACCCCTCTCCCCCTTCCATGCAGAAATCGCACGATAAATGAGAGGCCCTCATTGATTTCTTTGTGGCTAAAGTTGAGGCCTTTGTATCCACCAATCTCCCAGCTCTCTGTCACACAGGGCTTCTACACTCTGCTGCTTCTCCCTCGCTCCGTGAAGCTAGCACCTGCTCCCTCCTCTGGCACTCTCCTCAACCAATTCAAAACAGCTGTCATCACTTGTTAACCATTCCACCCCTGACCTTTCCATTGTCTTTAACTACCATCCTATTTTATTCACCAAAGTTCTTGCTGTTAACCTGCATCTATGTGCTCATCTCTTCCACCAGTTCCTATTCAAGAACCTCTACTCCAGTTCCTATCCATAGCACTGACACTGCCCCAGTCAAAGACATCAATGACATCCTATACCACTGCGACCGTGGATTTATAACACGACTTCAGTTTTTTGCTGCCTTCGACACTGTTGACCACAACATTCTTCTCCTCCTCCACCATCCATCTGCATCCCTGTTTTAGAATCATAGAATCATAGAAGTTACAACATGGAAACAGGCCCTTCGGCCCAACATGTCCATGTCGCCCAGTTTATACCACTAAGCTAGTCCCAATTGCCTGCACTTAGCCCATATCCCTCGATACCCATCTTCCCCATGTAACTGTCCAAATGCTTTTTAAAAGACAAAATTGTACCCGCCTCTACTACTGCCTCTGGCAGCTCGTTCCAGACACTCACCACCCTTTGAGTGAAAAAATTGCCCCTCTGGATCCTTTTGTATCTCTCCCCTCTCACCTTAAATCTGTGCCCCCTCGTTATAGACTCCCCTACCTTTGGGAAAAGATTTTGACTATCGACCTTATCTATGCCCCTCATTATTTTATAGACTTCTATAAGATCACCCCTTAACCTCCTACTCTCCAGGGAATAAAGTCCCAGTCTGTCTAACCTCTCCCTGTAAGTCAAACCATCAAGTCCCGGTAGCATCCTAGTAAATCTTTTCTGCACTCTTTCTAGTTTAATAATATCCTTTCTATAATAGGGTGACCAGAACTGTACACAGTACTCCAAGTGTGGCCTCACCAATGCCCTGTACAACTTCAACAAGACATCCCAACTCCTGCATTCAATGTTCTGACCAATGAAACCAAGCATGCTGAATGCCTTCTTCACCACCCTATCCACCTGTGACTCCACTTTCAAGGAGCTATGAATCTGTACTCCTAGATCTCTTTGTTCTATAACTCTCCCCAACGCCCTACCATTAACGGAGTAGGTCCTGGCCCGATTCGATCTACCAAAATGCATCACCTCACATTTATCTAAATTAAACTCCATCTGCCATTCATCGGCCCACTGGCCCAATTTATCAAGATCCCGTTGCAATCCTAGATAACCTTCTTCACTGTCCACAATGCCACCAATCTTGGTGTCATCTGCAAACTTACTAACCATGCCTCCTAAATTCTCATCCAAATCATTAATATAAATAACAAATAACAGCGGACCCAGCACCGATCCCTGAGGCACACCGCTGGACACAGGCATCCAGTTTGAAAAACAACCCTCGACAACCACCCTCTGTCTTCTGTCGTCAAGCCAATTTTGTATCCAATTGGCTACCTCACCTTGGATCCCATGAGATTTAACCTTATGTAACAACCTACCATGCGGTACCTTGTCAAATGCTTTGCTGAAGTCCATGTAGACCACGTCTACTGCACAGCCCTCATCTATCTTCTTGGTTACCCCTTCAAAAAACTCAATCAAATTCGTGAGACATGATTTTCCTCTCACAAAACCATGCTGACTGTTCCTAATTAGTCCCTGCCTCTCCAAATGCCTGTAGATTCTGTCCCTTAGAATACCCTCTAACAACTTACCCACTACAGATGTCAGGCTCACTGGTCTGTAGTTCCCAGGCTTTTCCCTGCCGCCCTTCTTAAACAAAGGCACAACATTTGCTACCCTCCAATCTTCAGGCACCTCACCTGTAGCGGTGGATGATTCAAATATCTCTGCTAGGGGACCCGCAATTTCCTCCCTAACCTCCCATAACGTCCTGGGATACATTTCATCAGGTCCCGGAGATTTATCTACCTTGATGCGCGTTAAGACTTCCAGCACCTCCCTCTCTGTAATATGTACACTCCTCAAGACATCACTATTTATTTCCCCAAGTTCCCTAACATCCACGCCTTTCTCAACCGTAAATACCGATGTGAAATATTCATTCAGGATCTCACCCATCTCTTGTGGTTCCGCACATAGATGACCTTGTTGATCCTTAAGAGGCCCTACTCTCTCCCTAGTTACCCTTTTGTCCTTTATGTATTTGTAGAAGCTCTTTGGATTCACCTTTGCCTGATCTGCCAAAGCAATCTCATATCCCCTTTTTGCCCTCCTGATTTCTCTCTTAACTCTACTCCGGCAATCTCTATACTCTTCAAGGGATCCACTTGATCCCAGCTGCCTATGCATGTCATATGCCTCCTTCTTATTTTTGACTAGTGCCTCAATCTCCCGAGTCATCCAAGGTTCCCTACTTCTACCAGCCTTGCCCTTCACTTTATAAGGAATGTGCTTACCCTGAACCCTGGTTAACACACTTTTGAAAGCCTCCCACTTACCAGACGTCCCTTTGCCTGCCAACAGACTCTCCCAATCAACTTCTGAAAGTTCCTGTCTAATACCATCAAAATTGGCCTTTCCCCAATTTAGAATTTTAACTTTTGGGCCAGACCTATCCTTCTCCATAGCTATCTTAAAACTAATGGAATTATGATCACTGGTCCCAAAGTGATCCCTCACTAACACTTCTGTCACCTGCCCTTCCTTATTTCCCAAGAGGAGGTCAAGTTTTGCCCCCTCTCTAGTCGGGCCATCCACATACTGAATGAGAAATTCCTCCTGAATACACTCAACAAATTTCTCTCCATCCAAGCCCCTAATGCTATGGCTGTCCCAGTCAATGTTGGGAAAGTTAAAGTCCCCTACTATTACCACCCTATTTTTCTTGCAGCTGTCTGTAATCTCCTTACATATTTGCTCCTCAATTTCCCGTTGACTATTTGGGGGTCTGTAGTACAATCCTATCAAAGTGATCTCTCCCTTCTTATTTTTCAGTTCTACCCATATGGACTCAGTGGGCGAACCCTCGGATATATCCCCTCTCACTACTGCCGTGATGTTCTCCCTAATCAAGAACGCAACTCCCCCTCCTCTTACCTCCTGCTCTATCTTTCCTATAGCATCTGTACCCTGGAACATTGAGCTGCCAGTCCTGCCCCTCCCTTAGCCATGTTTCAGTAATAGCTATAACATCCCAGTCCCATGTACCCATCCATGCCCTGAGTTCATCTGCCTTGCCCATCAGACTTCTTGCATTGAAATAAATGCAGTTTAATCTAGACTTCCCTTGGTCTTTGCCCTGCTTTCTCAGACCATCTGTCCGGTCATGTTCTGTACACTCTCCCTTACTGCCTTTTGTTTCTGTCACCACTTTATTTCCCACTGACTTCCTGCATCGGTTCCCATCCCCCTGCCACATTAGTTTAAACCCTCCCCAACAGCACTGGCAAACACTCCCCCTAGGACATTGGTTCCAGTCCTGCCCAGATGCAGACCGTCCAATTTGTACTGGTCCCACCTCCCCCAGAACCGGTTCCAATGGCCCAGGAATTTGAATCCCTCCAGCTTGCACCATCTCTCAAGCCACGTATTCATCTTAGCTATCCTGTCATTCCTACTCTGACTAACCCGTGGCACTGGTAGTAATCCTGAGATTACTACCTTTGAGGTCCTACTCTTTAGTTTAACTCCTAACTCCCTAAATTCAGCTTGTAGGACCTCATCCTGTTTTTTACCTATATCGTTGGTGCCTATATGCACCACGACAACTGGCTGTTCACCCTCCCCTCCAGAATGTCCTGCAGCCGCTCCGAGACATCCTTGACCCTTGCACCAGGGAGGCAACATACCATCCTGGAGTCTCGGTTGCGTCCGCAGAAACGCCTGTCTATTCCCCTTACAATCGAGTCCCCTATCACTATAGCTCTGCCACTCTTTTTCCTGCCCTCCTGTGCAGCAGAGCCAGCCACGGTGCCATGAACCTGGCCACTGCCACCTTCCCCTGGTGAGCCATCTCCGCCAACAGTATCCAAAACGGTATACCTGTTTTGGAGGGAGATGACCGCAGGGGACCCCTGCACTGCCTTCCTACTCTTCCTCTGTCTGTTGGTCACCCATTCACTATCTCCCTCAGTAATTTTTATCTGCGGTGTGACCAACTCACTGAACGTGCTATCCACGACTTTCTCAGCATCGCGGATGCTCCAAAGTGAGTCCATCCGCAGCTCCAGAGCCGTCAAGCGGTCAAACAATAGCTGCAGCTGGACACACTTCCCGCAGGTGAAGGAATCAGGGATACAGGAAGGAGCCCTGAATTCCCACATCCCACAAGAGGAACATGACACGGCGCTGGGATCTCCTGCCATGACTTAACCCTTAAATTAGCTTAAGAACAACTACAATGTCAAGAGAAAAAAAAAGGAAAGAAAAACTACTTACCACTCCCTTTAAGGAGTTTACTCCTTTAAATTGTTCTCAATTTAGAGAATGTTAACTACACTAGGGACCTTGATTCACTAAAAAATAAACGCTACTTCCTATAAGACCTGCAGACCTTCCCTTTCCTTTTACTTCAGTTACTGTAGATAAGGAGAAATACTCACCTGAACCTACTCACCAATCAGGTGCCTCCCCTGTGTCGCGTCCCGATCTGATTCCTGACGTCACTTCGAACTCGGTCGCAGCTCCGCTCGGCTCGGCTCCTCTCAGCTGTTCTCAGCGCTCTGAAATCCCGCCTTTTATCGGACGCTCCCTCCGCTCGGCTCGGCTCCTCTCAGCTGTTCTCAGCGCTCTGAAATCCCGCCTTTTATCGGACGTTCCCTCCGCTCGGCTCGGCTCGGCTCCTCTCAGCTGTTCTCAGCGCTCTGAAATCCCGCCTTTTATCGGACGCTCCCTCCGCTCGGCTCGGCTCCTCTCAGCGCTCTGAAATCCCGCCTTTTATCGGACGCTCCCTCCGCTCGGCTCGGCTCCTCTCAGCTGTTCTCAGCGCTCTGAAATCCCGCCTTTTATCGGACGCTCCCTCCGCTCGGCTCGGCTCCTCTCAGCGCTCTGAAATCCCGCCTTTTATCGGACGCTCCCTCCGCTCGGCTCGGCTCCTCTCAGCTGTTCTCAGCGCTCTGAAATCCCGCCTTTTATCGGACGCTCCCTCCGCTCGGCTCGGCTCCTCTCAGCGCTCTGAAATCCCGCCTTTTATCGGACGCTCCCTCCGCTCGGCTCGGCTCCTCTCAGCTGTTCTCAGCGCTCTGAAATCCCGCCTTTTATCGGACGCTCCCTCCGCTCGGCTTGGCTCCTCTCAGCTGTTCTCAGCGCTCTGAAATCCCGCCTTTTATCGGACGCTCCCTCCGCTCGGCTCGGCTCCTTTAGTTCCACTCATATCTATCCTAATGCAATCACTACATCTCCTCCTGTATTACATGGATCACCTCTGGTGTGCTCCAGGGCTTCATCCTTGGCGCTGTTCTTTTCCTTTTTGGCATGCTACCCCTCAGTGACATTATCTGCAAGCATGGGGTCAGCTTCTACGTGAATGGTAATGACCGTTCTTCTTCCACCACTGAATCCAAAGCTGTTACTGTATTCTCCAACTGTCTGGCTGACATCAAATCTTGCGTGAGTCACAATTTCCTCATAATTCATTATATGTGAAGTCATATTGTGACTTTTCTTAGATGTGATAATGTACCATAGAAGCGCAAGTTTTCTTTTTTTTTCTCCTTGGTTGCTTTCTCAGGCTAAATCTGAAAGTGCAAAACCTATGTATCATATTTGATCCAGAGTTGAGATTCCTACCCCACATCCAATCTATTGGCAAGTTTGTTTTTTTCACCTACATTATGACAACAACTTGTGTTTATATAGTGCCTTTAACGTAGTAAAAATGTCCCAAGGTGCTTCACAGGAGCGTTATCAGACAAAATTTGATATGGAGCCACAGAGAGATAACAACAGTGACTATAAAGGGGAGGAAGTTAAGCTTCGTTGGTACAGAGCCTTGATCAGACGCTATTTGGAGCACTGCATTCAGTTTTGAGCACCATACCTCAGGAAGGATATATTGGCCTTGGGGGTACAGTGTAGATTCACCAGAATGATACCAGGGCTTAAAAGGTTAAATTGAGGACAGGTAACAACAACAACAATTTGCATTTATGTAGAACCTTTCACGTTGTAAAACGTCATAAGGTGCTTCAGTGGACCATTATCAGACAAAATTTGATACTGAGCCACATAAGGAGATATTAGGATAGGTAACCAAAAGTTTGGTCAAAGAGGTAGGTTTAAGGAGCGAATTGCAACAGTTATACATTCCTTTCTGGCACAAAAACACAAAAGGAAAAACGGCCCAAACATGGCTAACAAAAGAAATTAAGGATAGTATTAGATCCAAAGAGGAGTCATATAAATTTGCCAGAAAATGTAGCAAGCCTGAGGATTGGGAGCAGTTTAGAATTCAGCAAAAAAGGACCAGGAACATAAAAGTGGACTATTCTTCCCCTTTTAATCAATCTCTTGGAGGGTGATGAACCTGTGGAATTCTCTACCACAGAAGGCTGTGGAGGCCAAGTCACTGAATATATTTAAGAAGGAGCTAGATAGATTTCTAGACACAAAAGGCATCAAGGGGAATGGGGAGAGAGAGGGAACATGGTCTTGAGATAGAGGATTAGCCATGATCATATTGAATGGCGGAGCAGGCTCGAAGGGCCGAATGGCCTACTCCTGCTCCTATTTTCTACATTTCTATGTTAAAGGAGGAGGGGTGGAGAGGTTTAGGGAGAGAATTTTAGAGCATAGGGCCTAGACAGCTGAAGGCATGGCTGCCAGTGGTGGGCCGAAGGGAATTGGGGATGCAAAAGAGGCCAGAATTGGAGGAACGCAGAGCTCTTGGAGGGTTGTAGGGTTGGAGGAGGTTACAGAGATAGGGAGGGTAGAGGCCATGGAGGGATTTGAATACAAGGATGAGAATTTTAAATTCGAGGTGTTGGTGGACTGGGAGCCAATATAGGTCGGCGAGCACAGGGATGATGGGTAAACGGGATTTGTTGTGAGTTAGGATACAGACAGCAGAGTTTTGGATGAGAAGTTTACAGAGGGTGGTAGGTGGGAGGCTGGCCGGGAGAGCATTGGAATAGTCGAGTCTGGAGATGACAAAGGCATGGATGAGAGTTTCAGCAGCAAATGGGCTGAGGCAGGGATGGAGAGGGGCTATATTACGGAGGTGGAAGTAGGCGGTCTTTGTGATGGAGAGGGCATGGGATCAGAAGCTCAGCTTAGGGTCAACTAGGACGCCAAGGCTGCGAATAGTCTGGTTCAGCCTCAGACAGTGGCCAGGGAGTGAGATGGAATTGGTAGGTAGGAAACAGAGTTTGTGGCGGGGGACAAAGACAATATCGGTCTTCCCGATATTTAATTGGTGGAAATTTCTGCTCATCTATTACTGGATGTTGCCAAGCAACATGACAAATCAAGAGGCAGTGGAGGAGTCGAGAGAGGTGGTGGTGAGGTAGAGCTGGGAGTCACCAGCATACTTGTGGAATTTGACGTTGTGCTTCGGATTATGTCGCCGACGGGCAGCATGTAGACTTGAAGTAGGAGGGTGACAAGGATGGATCCTTGAAGAACTCCAGAGGTAATGGTTTGGAGGCAGGAAGAAAAGCCATGGTAGGAGATTCTCTGGCTATGATTGGATAGGTAAGTGTAGAACCAGGCAAGGGCATGGAGGAGAGGTGTGGTCGATAGTGTCAAAGGTACAGAGAGGTCGAAAAGGATGAGGAGTGATAGTGCACCATGGTCACAGTCAGCTAGCATTATTCACGTGTAGGCCCCTGCACATTGAATATTGTTCAGCTCTTGAACCATAGTGGGCTTCATTGCCAAACTAGGTTCTATTCTCACCCAATGCCATGTGTTAACTTCCAGCAGTGATCCATGGATAGCAATTGGAAGTGAAAATCCTAGCTAATTTTCCTCTCCCTAACTTAAGGATATTGAGGCCAATCAAAATGCTCCTGGTACGCCCCAGCTGATACTACCTAACTCAGCTCAGACCATGGATTTGGGCTTCATGATCAGTATGGGTCAGCTACTTACTGAGTAAATTTGTGGAGCTATCAGAGAAGCCACCCAGCTGGCTTTTTACTCTGCATATCTTAATATGGACTTTTTTCTCCTCCCCTAATTTTCTCCCTTTCCTGCAGGTGCTGCCTCTTGCTATCATAGTTCCATAGATGCAATCAGTCCTTCACTGATCCCTTGTATAGTATTTTTTTAATGTGTGAACCTGAAGTGACCAATGGGAGGGTATTAGACCACTGAGAGGAATGTAGCCAAGGCTGATCCTGTCCAGACTTGTATGTTTTTCTGCCAGTGCATACTGGGTAATGATCAAGAGTGGGAACCCTGATTGTTTTTCCCTCATTCTCCCAGGAGGGCTGAGGCTAACTCTGATGCCCCTAATACCACCAGATTGGCAGAAATGCCCCTGTTTGCCTAACTAGATTCAAAGGGTATTTTAAAAAGCATTAATATATTTAATTAAGTTTTCACACACCCCACCAGCATTGATCATTCTGTTGCTGTGTGTAGTCATAGGTGGTAGTTATTTGGTCAGCACCTGCTATGATGCTGAAAATAATGACGGGATGTGTGAAATGTCAAATGGTGCTCAGAATGGCTGGCTGAGACAAGTCAATACTTTGCAAATGTTTCCTTATGCCTTCCTATTGATTAACTAGTGATTGCAAGATACTGGCTCATCATACAATTGTGGCTTTGTGTATGATAACTCAAACAACACAGACCAAATAGCATTTTAGACACAATCTACATGTCAGCCTAGAAATTACTGTCACCGATATCAGTAGCCAAACACTAACATTTTCATATGACACACATCCACTGTTTAGCAGGGGTGCTAACCCACTTAAAATAAACAGAACAGGGTCATATGAGTGTTAAATGTTTGGCTGCTAATATTGCCAACAGTAATTACTAGGCAAATGTATCTTGAGCAGTACTTTATAGCTGTAAAAGACTTGGTGGACTTGTTTTGATTATTGGTAAGTTTTCTTTTAATTATTTTTGATTTATAGTCTGAAGTATTCCTTTAATGGGCTGTGTTGCAAAATTGGCCATTAACTATTTTTAGTTTACAGTAGTTTATAGAATCATGATAAATGCATAAAAATTGATGGTAAACTAATTGTCTATTGGTTTTTATGTACTGTGAATTGTTTTTTATTAACTTTGCAGTGACTGTGGTTCAGTTTTTACATAACAAGCCATTAATATGTTCCATGCAGTGTTGTAAGGAACCCATTATTAGATACAGAAGTGGTATGTGGGGCAGTACAGATCTATAGTGTTTGCTAACACGATGGAATGTTGACGTCTGAATCAACCTTTGGGTGGAGAAGGAAAGAGTACTGCATGCGTGCATGTTGTAGTCACTGTGGTTAAATGGCACATGGTTGAAGTACAGAAATGAATATTCAGACTGTAAGTTTGGAGAATGTTGCAACTCAGGAAGGAAATCTGAGCTGCTAGTTTCCAGTTGTGTAAGCCAAAACTAAGAGAGTCTGGTTTTGTGGGCAATCTTTACCCAAACTTCTAAAATGCAGCTTTGTTTTATCTTCTACATAGCCCAAGTCTTTTGGTACTTTTTCTCTTTTTTGTGTTTGTGTTACAACACTGAAGAATTATAAGACAAGGTGCAGTGATTATTAATAGTAATTTCCTCCCCTCCTGTCCTGGTACTGGGGTATGGTTTCAGAGCTGCTGCCTCCCTACCAGTACCCACTCAGGAGGCCATTCTTCAAGTGTGAGCTAAAACAGTGGCCTAGAAATTCGATGACACTGTCCAATATGGCGACCGGCTTGCACGCACACATTCTGAGCTTGTGCACCGCCTGCCATATTTGTATAGGCATCAAAAGAGGCATCCAAGGCCCGCGCTTGAAACGGATGTTGGTCCCTTTGCATATGTAAATAAGGGGCCTAATGCCTGTTTGACGCCCCCTTCATGAAGTTGGTTTGCCCTGAACCCAGCAGGTGCTGGGCAGGAAAACCAGGTCTCTATCAGCCTAACCAGCCTTAAAGGGATCGCTGGTTGCATGCTACACAAAGGTTAGATTTTTAAAAATACCTATCTGAATGTGGAGATGGAAAATGCAGGCTGGCATGAACCAATTCCTAGGCTAGTGAGCTTTAGCTCTTAACATCAAACTGAACCTAATTCTATGCTGATCCAACATTCAGACACATGGGACAGGATTTTAAAAGGGAAAAATGGGTGGGTTGGGGGTGGGAGCGTATTCAAAATGGAAACCATTTCAGACCTGCCCCCAACCCACCCACTTCCAGTTTTCACCAGAACGGGGTGAGGGGCGGGCTACCAATCCGCTCCCAGGAGGTGGGTTGGTGATTAAGAACTTTCAAGGAGGCTGTGGGCCTCCACTTTTCCAGAGTTTCCAATTCCAACCCCTGGGGGCCGGGATTCTCGGGCCTACTCTTTTACGCCACGTGAAAGGAGGTGAGAAGGCCGGAAACTAACAGGTAAGTGCCTTTCTGGCACAGATTGTGGACCTGGAGGAGCAGGAGTGCTTCCCCCAGGCCCAACAAGCCTACCTGCGGAGAGCTCCCCCCACCCCACCCCTGGATCTCCGACCGAACCAATCTCTGACCGTTCCCCCCCCCCCCCCACCAAAAACGATCTCGGATCCCCGCGATGACCCCAATTTTTCTTCCCCCTCCCCCCCTCCCCAGCCCTTGCCCCCCCAATCCATACAAACGAAGACTTACCTGAACGCGTCCTCTCCCTGGCTGCTCTCCCATCCAACTGAGGCCAGCCTGTCAATCAGGCTGGTCAGTCAGACAGCAAACTGCCAAAAAAAAATAAAGGACGTCATTATGTCAAAATCGTAAGGATGTCCGGGCAAACCGGACTTTCCGGGTTTTCCGTCTGCCGTTTGACTCCCCCCACCCCGCCCCCTTCCCGGCTCGGGGTCAAAATCATGCCCATGTTTTTCCCAGCAGGAGTCACTGGATAGAGATCAGGAGTGGATATTCTGGCTGGTTTTTCATCTTCTCAAACTTGGATACTCAAGCCAATTATAGCATCCACAGCACTACCCTGGCAAAGAATAAGTAACAGACCAGGGATCAAACCAAAGACCTTCTTGGTCTGTAAGGCTCAGTTCTACAGTGGGCAGTGCATTTGTATAGTTTCTCTCAAAGCCTAAATTTTAGTTACATTTATTTATACAGATTATTCATTAATATTTCAATACTTTTCAGTAGTGTACTGCAAAGGAGGACTGGTGAAATCACTACACAGCACATCGGCATGCAACATTGATAAGCGGCTGAAAGTGGACATAATCAATTCTAGTGAAATGCATAGAAATGGTGAGATTTTGTGTAATCTTTTTAGTTGGCAAGACTCACTCAAAACTGATCAGAGAAAATTTTAAGATCTGTGAATTTATTGGTGACAGGCAGTAGAAACTAAAAACCAAGAGTCTTCTCCGTCTGCTAAATAATAAATGGTTTTCATTTCATTAAAATAGGACAGATGGACAAGATGTCACACCGTTGATTGTTGACTGCTGTGATGTGTCAAGACAACAATGTGAACTGCATTTTGATTTCAAGTGTATTGTAATGCCAAAATGTCACTTTACACCTATAAAAGCTAGCCCTTGCATTTTGTGGGAAATGCTGGTATAAATATATCCTGTGTGCAGACAAAAGCTAAGTTTCCTAGACCTAACACATTGTGCTGCCTGCAGTACAGCTGGTGGAGGCCACTCTCCAAGTTTGATTTCCCCAGTTATGGAATTAGTCAGAAGTACATGTTTGGTATTTTATCATTGCTTGGCAATGAAAAGTTAATTTAGTCAGCCAGTTCATTTATTTATTTTTGGACAGGAATTGAGTTAGACACAGCTCACTCACTAGTCATTTAATCTGTTACTGTTTATGATATGAATCTCTTCATGAGGACAAATAATGTCATGTGAAGTAATTGAGAACACTTGGAAGTTTAATTTGGTACCCCAGAACCCTAATAGCTTTTAGCACAAGAACCTTGTTCCTTTGTGGTTCAGCAGCAGTAGACTTGCCTGCATTTAATAAATTGAAATAAAAAGACAATTTACTCTTCGCCTTCAGTAAGGTTTGGCAAATAGTCAATAAAAGATAAGTTTTCTGTTAATGTAATGGCCCAAATAGTAGTTGCACCACTAAAAATAGATTTTGCACCAGGCCAAACAGCAAACAGAGACTTTGCATCATCATCTGTTGCTGCTGGTGCTCTGAATCCACTCCCCAATGTATACTTGGCAAATTAAAGAGCACCACAGACTTGCCACATTGCAGAACCATTTCCAGTGGAAATGTTTCTACAATATAATTGTGTTGTTAAACAGGCAAGGTTTCACTGTAGTACTGAACTAGGCGCACCCCTCTGCCACCATTACGTAGTGACTACAATATGTACAATGTACAAGATGAATTGCAGCAACTTGCCAAGTTTATTTTGATAACATTTCCTAGCCCTGCAACCTCTACCACCAAGAAGGACAAGAGCTGTAAAATCATGAGAACTCCATCATCTCCAACTTCCTCTCCAAGTCACACACCATCCTCACCATCCTGACTTGAATGTATAACGTTCGTTCATTGTTGCTGAGTCGAAATCCTGGAATTCCTTACCTACCTTGGAGTGGCAATACAACAAAGACTGCAGAAGATCAAGGAGAAGGTGCACCATCATCTCTGAGGACCGATAGGGATAGGCAATAAATGTGGTCTTCCCAGAGTCGTCCACATCCTGAGAGCAAATTTAAAAAAAAATCCAGATTCGATTCCAGATCTGCCTGAGTTGGGATGACAATGGCCTTAATGTCTCTAAATTGAAGAGTGAAAAATTCTGAGTTCCTGCTCTTGATAGCTATCCAGTGACTCCCTTTGGAAAGTGATTTTGAACGTATGTTTGCTGAGCATCAGACGCGAGTGAGATCCTCCCCTTTGGTTGAAAAGCCCCTCGACACTTCATGTTTATTTGGCTCAGATAGGAAGAATGGACACTGAAACAAGGTACAGCAGGGCTATTGGTGTCTATGGAACTGCACCCCAACATGAGCCAAGCCTTCAGGAGTTGACAGGGAAAAGGAGGAAAAATGGGGCAGGTGGTGGGGGGCAGTGGGGCGGTGGTGATACAGAAACAGGTAAAGTTGTTAGCAATATTGACAGCACTATCCAATATTACAGTGGGAACTGAGTCCACTGAAGTATTTTAAAGCATAGCCAGTACATACTTTTTCTTGAAGATTGTACGATTTAAATTCTTCAAGAAATAGTACTGAAAAGATTGCAGATATCTGTCTCCCACCATGTTAAGTGCCGCTGAACAGCTGACTTATTTACATGCAGAATTTCCAAATTATAAGCAACATTCCTGTGCCCCGTTAGATGGCCATAGAGGGATTATTAATAATGCCACTTCCGGACTTTATCATATGTCAATTTGAATTTAATTTTAGGCACTTTATGAATATGCATATAGGCTAAGAATATGGTGCTGGTATTAACACTGTCTACTACAATGGTATATAGCATTTCAAATACACTACTGAGTAAAATCTCTGATATAAGGTCAATCTGAGGTGATATTTGCAAGCATCATATTTAGGATATTTATAAGATGGAAGAGCTATAAAATTGTACATAACAAGCTATAATTTTTTTTATTTTAAATATTCTTCGCTCAGGAGGTTTTCCAATTTGGAATGAGTCATCGAGTACTTTTTAAAAAAAAAACTTAAATGTGCAGAAGCTTTGTGCCAGTGATCTTGATAAAAGAAAGCAAATCAACTTATGCACTGTAAAGAGAGGAGTTAGCAATACTCTCGTATTTGTATGTTCCGTCAACCTTATTCGATGCCACATTTGTTTTCCCTCATTTTGAGTATAAATGTTAGATGGGTGCTAGCACCTCTGATGGCTCAGCTGGTTAAGGCAGTGAGTGGTAGAAGTATACAGTCCATTCCCAGTTAGCTGATCTCAGCTGGTGCAGTGGTAAGTGCAGGATTCCAATCCTAATTGCTTTCCAGCAACTCTTGCTGGAAGATCGCATGTATGGATGTCAGGTGAGGACAGGATAGGACTTAGTTGTGATACGCTCCTTGGTTGACAAGCCTGCCCATACTCACTATCTAAGTTCACACATGAAGAATGTCCACATGGGTGAGGCACTGGAGTGTATTTGCCACCTGCGGAACCGTATTGAAAAGGAGAGCGGAAAAAGAAACGAATGGTAGGAGTCTACTATTTTTAACGAATTAAGCAAGGCATTTTCTTTGCAACCTTTAAATGATTTAAATGTCTTTCACATCATATTTGATGGCTCTCTAAGTACCACAGAAATGAACTCCAAGCTTTGTAGCATTTATTTGGTGTTGCATGGCAAACCTACAAAAGTGAACCACATCATGTCGATGTCAAGTTACAACAGTTATCTTGTGCAGCATGGAAATGAGTGCTGCAAATTAAAAGCTGGTTCTGATTCAGATTTTACATTAATATTGACTTTGCAGGTGTCCTAGTTTTAGTCTTAGTCTTAGAACCCATAAGTGGAGGGGTGACCATTCATATCTACATCAGACTGGAAGAGGCTACTTTCTACTGCTTACAGCACATTGAACCCTTGTAATGGTACAAATCTGATATGGATTTTATAAAATATCAGTATTTGAATGTAACTCCTTGCCCAGCTTATTGTATGTATACAAAAGTTCTTGTTTTGTATTTTGTTTTTTTATTTAATTTAATGGCATTGTATAAAACACATTATGTAATCCATTTATTTCGATAGTAGAAGTGATAGTTTTTGGGACTATAGTACAATTTCTGCTCCGATGTGCAGTACACAGTGCAATTTGCATATATAGTGAAGCTCTGTTTTGCTTTTTAAAAAAAAGATTATATTGCCCTACTTATCTGAATGGAATGGTGCCCTACTACAATGAAACTGCTAATTGTTCCTCTCTTGCTATTATGATATATTATGTATTCAAGGATGTGAAAAGGCCATTAGGCCCATAAAGGCTTGCCCCTTATTTTCTGATCTTATCTGACCATCTGAGGTGTTCTGCCCCACCTCCTAGGAGAGGCAAAAAAACAGACCTGTCACCATTTCAGGAATTCTGTCAAAAATGCACCTCCAACCCATCACAGGTGATCAGGCATCCCCAGGATGCCTCAAACACATTTGTTATTTTTCAGAATAACTTGATTCACTATCCATATGCTGTGATCACCTCCTTCCCAAAAATCTGTCTTTGCCTTATTGAACAACTTTGAGTCAGTTCTCACTACCAATTCAGAAATCCTGTTCCACAGGTTAACACCCTCTGAGTAAAACTTTCAGATATCCAACCTCACATCCTGCTTTCTCGGTTTATTTGGGTAGCCCCTAATTCTGTCCGACCCCCATCACTTCAAACACACCATCTAATTGCATGTTGTTGATGCTTTTAATAATTTTAAATACCTTGAGCAGATCCCCTCTTAAGTCTACGTCTCTCTTGCAAATACAAACCAAAGGCACCAAGCTTATCATAATAGCTCAATGATCTCAGGCTCGGGATCATCCTTGTTCCCCTTCTTTGAACCTTAGCTACAGTCACAATATCCTTCCTGAGGTGGAGAGGCCAAAATTGTAGCTAGTACCCCAAATGTGCTCTAACTAAAGCTTTGTATAGAAAGAAAGCACATGCATTTATATAGCGCGTTTCACGTCCAAAGCACTTCCCAACCAATTAATTATTGCTATGTAGGTAAATGGAACAACCAAAATGTGCACAGCAAAGTCCCACATAGAGCAATGAAATAAATGACCAGTTAATCTGTTTTGATGGAGCTGGTTGAGGGAAAATGTTGGCCAGGAAACTGGGAGAAATCACTTGCCATTGAAATTGTGCCATGGGATCTTTTATGTCTACCTGAACATGTCTTCAACGTTTCATCTGAAAGATGGCACCTCCTACAATGCATCACTCTCTGTACTCTGCTGACTATCAGTCTAGATTTTTTTTATTATTCATTCATGGGATGTGGGCGACGCAGGCAAGGCCAGCATTTATTGCTCATCCCTAATTACCCTTGAGAAGGTGGTGGTGAGCCACTTTCTTGAACCACTGCAGTCCTTGTGAAGGTTCTCCTACAGTGACAATGAAGGAACAGCGATATATTTCCAAGTCGGGATGGTGTGTGACTTGGAGGGGAACGTGCAGGTGGTGGTGTTCCCATGTGCCTGCTGCCATTGTCCTTCTAGGTGGTAGAGGATGTGGGTTTGGGAGGTGCTGTCGAAGAAGCCTTGGTGAGTTGCTGCAGTGTATCTTGTAGATGGTACACACTGCAGCCGTGGTGCGCCACTGGTGGAGGGAGTGAATGTCTAAGGTGCTGGACGGGGTGCCAATCAAAGGGGCTGCTTTGCCCTGGATGGTGTCGAGCTTCTTGAGTGTTGTTGGAGCTGCACTCATCCAGGCAAGTGGAGAGTATTCCATTACACTCCTGACTTGTGCCTTGTAGATGGTGGAAAGGCTTTGGGGAGTCAGGAGGTGAGTCACAGAATACCCAGCCTCTGACCTGCTCATGCAGCCACAATATTTATGTGGCTGGTCCAGTTTAGTTTCTGGTCAGTGGTGACCCCCAGGATGTTGATGGTGGGGGATTCGGCAGTGGTAATGCTGTTGAATGTCAAGGGGAGGTGGTTAGGCTCTCTTGTTGGAGATGGCCATTGCCTGGCACTTGTCTGGCACGAATGTTACTTACCACTTATGAGCCCAAGCCCGGATGTTGTCCAGGCCTTGCTGCATGCGGGCACAGACTGATTCATTATCTGAGGGCTTGTGAATGGAACTGAACACTGTGCAATCATCAGCGAACATCCCCTCTTCTGACCTTACAATGGAAGGAAGGTCATTGATGAAGCAGCTGAAGATGTCCTGGGGCTGAGATGATTAGCCTCCAACAACCACTACCATCTTCCTTTGTGCTAGGTATGACTCCAGCCACTGGAGAGTTTTCCCCCTGATTCCCATTGACTTCAATTTTGCTAGTGTTCCTTGATGCCACACTCGGTCAAATGCTGCTTTGATGTCAAAAGCAATCACTCACCTCACCTCTGGAACTCAGCTCTTTTGTTCATGTTTGGACCAAGGCTGTAATGATGTCTGGAGTCGAGTGGTCCTGGCGGAACCCAAACTGAGCATCGGTGAGCAGGTTATTGGTGAGTAAGTGTCACTTGTTAACACTGTTGACGACACCTTCCATCACTTTGCTGATGATTGGGGCGGTAATTGGCCAGATTGGATTTGTCCTGCTTTTTGTGGACAGGACATACCTGGGCAATTTTTCACTTTGTCAGGTAGATGCCAGTGTTTTAGCTGTACTGGAACAGCTTGGCTAGAGGCGCAGCTAGTTCTGGAGCACAAGTCTTCAGCATTACAGCCGGTTTGTTGTCAGGGCCCATAACCTTCGCAGTATCCAGTATACTCAACCGTTTCTTGATATCACGTGGAGTGAATCGAATTGGCTGAAGACTGGCTTCTGTGATGGTGGGGATCTTGGGAGGAGGCCGAGATGGATCATCCACTCAACACTTCTGGCTGAAGATGGTTGCAAATGCTTCAGCCTTGTCTTTTGCACTCGTGTGCTGGGCTCTACCATCATTGAGGATGGGGATGTTCATGGAGCCTCCTCCTCCCGTTAGTTGTTTAATTGTCCACCACCATTCGGGACTGGATGTGGCAGGACTACAGAGCTTTGATCTGATCCGTTGGTTGTGGGATCACTTAGCTCTGTCTATAGCATGTTGCTTCTGCTGTTTAGCTTGCATGTAGTCCTGTGTTGTAGCTTCACCAGGTTGGCACCTCATTTTTAGGTACGCCTGGTTCTGCTACTGGCATGCTCTTCTACATTCTTCTTTGAACCAGAGTAGATCCCCTGGCTTGTTGGTAATGGTAGAGTGAGGGATATGCCAGGTCATGAGGTTAGAAATTGTGGTGGAATACAATTCTGCTGCTGCTGATGGCCCACAGCACCTCATGGATGCCCAGTCTTGAGCTGCTAGATCTGTTCTGAATCTATCCCATTTAGCACGGTGGTAGTGCCACACAACACGTTGGTCGGTGTTGTGATTATGTGCTTAAGTCCTACAGTGGTTTGAATCCACCACCTCTGACTCAGAGGTGAGAGTAGAAGCCAGCTTCTTTTCCATAGGGAGGGAGGAAAACTGCTACTGACCACCAAATATCAGTGACTACACTTCCAAAAGTGTTTTTTTTCCCCCCTCTTTGCCCCTCCCTGCTGAAACTTCTTCCTTTACTCCTTCTCTCCACCTCCCTTTTCATTCAAAATCCACTTGTCTGGAGCTTTTGCTGGTAGAGTTTCAGTTTCACTGGAAATAAATCTTCACTGAGAACTCCTGTTCATTGGTACTGAGAAGCCATATGTTAAAAAGGTTAAAAATGGCCCCTCACTTAAAATCACAGTCTCTTCTTGTGTTTCTCCCCTCTTGTCAAAGTGTGAGTTTTCTACTCTGTCACTAACCCTGTTACTTATCTCATTGCTATGAACTCTACCACTGGGTGAAAATTTTAGTTTTCTGCACAAGAGTGCATATCAAGAATTTGGACATGATCCATCCACAATTTTCTGTCCGTTAAAATTAATGGACAGAAAATTGTATGCACGCCTGGTGTGAATTCCTGATGTGTGTTTCCTGTTCATAAAGCTTTGCTCTGGAAGTGTTGGATAAAAATTTATTCATATAGTTTCTATTCCTCATTTCTGTGCTCTACTACATTGGCCTTAGGTTGTTCAAATTGACTCTCTTCTGCCTCTTAAATCTTAAAATACAATTTCTCACTCTTCCATTTCTCAGTCTTTATCTCTCAGCTTTGAGCACACAGTATCTCCCATGATTTTGCTATGTTTTGTACATTTGCTTTTATTGCTCTGCCAGCTTCAGTTGACTGCATCACAATGATTTCCCAGAATATATATTGTAAAACAACCATCCAGAGCTGCTGCTTGCCTATGTGCCGCTCACCTTTGACTGGATGGACTGCACACCTTCCGCCTGACGTACACACAGCTGCCACCATATCCCACATTTTCCTCAATCACGGGGAGGAGCAGCACATGACCATTACATGGACAAACAACAGAGGGTGCCATCCTCCCTCCTCAAAGCATAGTCTGAGAAAGGGCTCGAGAAGATACTGTCACTATTAATGGACTGAAAAGATTTTGAACTTTGCATAATTGATGCATTTATTTAAATTTTAATTCAGATTGAATATTTTCAAATTTGTAAACGAACAAGCAGCTTTGTGACAAGATACCCACCAATGAAGGGAGCAGCAATAGTGTACAGTTGTCTCTTTCATAACATTTAGGTTCATGTGACAATTTAGTTAGATACACTTCACTGTTAATTATTGTAGGGTTAAACAACCTTCAAGAGAGGGAAGGCTGCTTCAGTACTTTTACAAAGAGCTCTTTCCTTCGTTGTTGAATCTGTTCCAAATTTAGTCAGGAGTAAAACATTCCGTGTAAATTGGGTGTTAAATTTCTTGGGCCAATGGTAGATTTTTATAATACAAGTATGTGTGTTTATATTTAAAATACTGTATGAAACTTCTTGAGAGTAGGAGTATGTCTCCTGAAATGTTTGATTTTTTTTAGTGGTTTTCAAAATGAACCTAGGCCACAGACGGAATTAATTTTAACTTAAGTCAAATGCGGTTCTTACTTACTAGCTGTCCTAAAGTCCTTTGAGAAAAAACTGCTTTTACTGAAAATAAATATTTGATCAGAACAAATATATATAATTGTGTGCAGAATGAAATGCATCACTTCCTGTCACAGTGATAACTCACAGTACATACTCCAGAGATTAAAGACTTGTGAACTGAGTGGGTTTAGCGTCTTCTAGCAGAATGTTTTTGGTTAAAGATTTTGTCAAACTGTACTGGTTGCTATATAAACAAATATAATACATTACTACACAGCCGAAGGAGGGCAAAGTGCTTTCGTAACACTGGTCCAAATGACTGAAGGAAAGTATGAAGCATATTTTCTGTTCTAAAGTACTTAGATTTCCTGTAGCACCGCCCACCAGCAATGCGTGGGTGGAGTCATCAGTCTTTTACTGCCAACATATCATCATACAGTAATTCTCAGCGCTGTGCAGCTTACTTGGGTGTATTGCAGTGGATTTGAATAGGGGAATATCTCTGAGCAACAAAAAGTTGTTTAGGTTCAGACTCAGCATGCACTGCCATTTTGCTTGGAAAGCTGTTTACTTTGAAAAGATTTTGTTCACAAGATTTGGTGAGTTCAAAGGACTGTTTTATTATATTTGAAGATTACCAAATGTGGTAGTAAATCTCTGCTATTTAAATAGACTGTGTAATTAGCCCTAGAGGTAGTTTTGACCTTGCAACTTTCCAGTGTAACTAATTGCTAATTAATTTTCTGAATGTTTAATAATTCCCTGGCTCTCTCCAACCACTGTGGCTGTTAATTAATTTACACAAGAGGAGATAACGTGTTTCCAAAAGACTAAGATTTTATTACATTTCAAGAATTGATGAAGTTTATTGAAAATGAACATGCAAAAAGACGGACTGTAGATTAGTTGTAATTGGATGAAGGGGTTTGTCTTTGTGCAGTACTGTGTACTGTACCTTATGAGAAAATGCTTTCCTTCATTACTTTGAGGATGATTGAGAGGCCTGCACTGTGCCAATTATTAACAATAAAATTGGTATCCTAGTCAGCCATCCCACATGCCTTAAATTAATTTATTAAGTGTCGTAAACCTAAATCTTATCTGTGCCATATGATGTTTTAAAATTTTTTTCCTGCCAAGCCAATTTTCTCCCATCCCCTCCTGAAGGTGTTGACATCTTTCTGGGGTACAGTTCCATGGATGCTAGGCAGTACCACGCCCACGTGAGCCTTGACAGTGCGTGCTGGCAAGCTACTTGACCATTGGGATATCACAGTCAAGCCTGATCTATCCTCTCCTCTGATGTGCACTTTCAGCAGGGGTTGCTAGATAGCAATCAGGAGTAGGAACTCTTGCAATTTTGTCCCCTGACCCACAACCTAGCATTGTTGAGGCCATATGTAAACTGGCTATGCTCAACAAACTGAAAACGGACAACAGGTCAAACCTAAAACTTTCCTGGTCTGTATAACTTAGTTGCTAGCTGGATAATCTCCCCGAGCCATCAGGGGAACCCTGTTCCTTTTTTTTAAACCATTCTATTCGTTTTAATAGAACTGCCGTTTGTCATTCTTTTCAATGGTCTGACCTTAGCAGTGTAATTCAAGACAAAGGAAAGTTTTGGAAAGAACTGTGGGAGAAAGATTTTTGATCCTCCAACCATTTCTATGAGACTGCATTTAAAACACCCTGCTCTTGCTAAAAGCTCGTTCAGAATGTGGCTGAGTATCTGAAGGCAGTTGTGTAGCAGTTTGTTTGTGTTTTTATTATTTATTCTTCATTCAGACATTCTTCATGTAATGCTGGATTGAGGAATATCATGCAATATTTGCCTGATGAAAATAGTCACCTAAGGACTATTCTCCCTTTGAGACATTTGTGATATCGTGATGACGGGAGGTGCCCTCACATTACCTCCCTCAAAGTTAAAAGGATCAGCATGCTCTGGAGTACTGATTCATTTTCTCCACCATTTTTTCTCCTCCCTTTTCTTCCCCTAATGTTTCTCTCCTGAAGCTGTTACTCATCCTGGGGTACAGTTCCAGGTGTGGTAGCAGCTTGACAGCACTCTGATACATCACTCTAGTGGCTATTTTTCATCTGTCACCCTTTACGCTGAGTATTAACAGGTTATTAAATCAAAGGAGCCATCAATGCTAAGCTTGCCATCCAAGTTATGATATTCACTTTCTGGCAGATGTCATTGAACAGCAGAAACACGGGATGATTTTTTTTTCTCCTCCTCAGCTATGAGCCTTTGTGACCATTTGTAATCCTGCAATCGCTACCCTGGCTGAGAGGACCTAACTCAGAACAGGACACGTGTCAAACCTGCATAAAGTGTGTGTGTGTGTGTGTGTGTGTGTGTGTGTGTGGTATAAACAGCCCAACCCTCTTATCAATGGAGGCACCAACATTTTCCTGGTGTGGCTGTTTCACCCAGTGCCTCTGACCAAAACTGTTGATAGTGACAAATATAAACAGTGATACTGGAGGCACACAGCTCAGCTATGTCATTTTGGAGTCTATTTCCACATTTCTACCTGTATGGACCAACAGGACACTAGGAGAAAACTGTGGCTAAATTAGCAAAGATGCAAACATTGAATTAATTGCACGTGTGGGAGGTTAGCATAGGCACAGTAGCGTTAAAGATTTTGGAGCGATTGTACAAGCGCAGTTTCCACTTGGTGCTGAATATGTCCCCACAATATAAACAATGCCAAGTTGGTTCTCAAAAGTGTTAACTTGACTACCAAACCAATCAGTAATATGCGGTAAGGGCCTCACAAGCTGCCCAAAACACATCAGTTAAACTGGCGGTGAGTGTGAATGCGGCGCCAACCCAGAGTGGAGGACGCTTGCCTCTATTTTAACCCTCACATGTCCTGTTCACGTTGGATGCGGGAGTTAAAATTGGCACTGGTATGTTTAAATGATGCATTAGCAGGTGTAATCCAGTAAACAGATTCTCCAGTGACTCATCTGGATATGGTGAGGAGTCGCTGAGCCTTATAGACATGAAAGTCCCAGGTTTTATCACTGGTCTGTGCTTAGTTAGCCAATTTCAGCAGGAATTGTGGTATAGGTGCTGCAATTGTCCTCAGTGGCCGTGGATTTGAGTGTGGGGTGGGGGGGGGGGAAAGTGAAATTGTTCATTGGGGTCTAAATTCCACATCGTTGCGCCCATTTCTCAGGCTTGAAACAGGTGCAACAATGACAAATTTAGCAGCGTCATGGCCCACCCCAATTAAGGAGTGCGCCAAGGCCACTGCTAAATTGGTCGATTTTTTAAGACTGCCTTAGCGGCCACCTTTTAAGGAAAACAACATTAATTTAGACATTAAAATAAGAGTCCTGCATTTGAAAAAGGATTCACTTGCTAAATTCGTGCATGGAGGCGCCTGATTCACTGAGTTTCTAACCTCTAACAGTTGGGAAACATGCTACAGACGCACTATTTAAAGGGATACTCACCTCCATTAAGGTAAGTCTCTGTTTAGACGATAGGGTACTGGAGAATGTTTTTCTGATTTTTGACAGTATTTTTGGCTACTGATTCATTGAGTTGAACTCAGTCATTTTTGGGGACGTCCAAGGATTGCCTTCTTATCGTTGTTGAAACATGAGTATTCTGTTTATCAGCCTTTGGGGCTGTGACATGAGGAGCAGGGGTGATGGTACCAGCAGCAGTACCAGAGGCTGTACAGAAACCGGATTTCCTACCTCAACTTTACAGGGAAGCAGTGTGTCAGGCGACTCCGATTCTACAGGAATGGAGCGATTGAGCTCTGCCACCTGCTCAACCAAGAATTGCAGCTCAGCACTAGGGCATTCACAGCACTGCCTGTGGCCCTGAATCTTTATGCATCAGGCTTCTTCCAAAATCCAGTGGGTGACATAAGTAAAATCTCTGTTGGCTGTGCACACTGCAATCAAGGAGGTCACAGATGCACTGTTTCCTAGGTGCCAGAAATTAATCACCTTCCCATGGAAGCTGCCAAGCAGGCGGAGAGAGCATTGGGCTTTGCAAGAATTGCTTGATTTCCTCGGGCGCAGGGGATCATCAACTCCACCCATGTGGCCCTGCGTGCTTTCATACAAGACCTCTATTACAACAGGAAGGGATTCCATTTCTTAAATGTGCAACTCGTCTGCGACCATAGGCATTGAATTATGCAGGTCAGTGCCTCTTGGCAGTAGACATGATACCTTCATCCTGTACCAGTCCTCAGTAGCCCTTCTCTTCCACACAGACTGTCGGGTGTCAGGCTGGCTGCTTGCAGCATGCATACAATAAGTCATGCCAGAACCAGCGCTTTCATAGAGCATACCATCGTGCTTCTCAAGCAAAGGTTCCGATGCCTTGACAAATCTGGAAGTGTGCTTCAATATAGCAAGTGTCAAGATTTGTCATTGTCTGCTGCATGCTGTACATCTTCGCCTTGGAAAGAGGACAAGAGTTGGAGCAAGAGGAGGAAGAAGGAGATCAGGAAGATGAAGCTGCAGAGGAAGAGCAAGGGCCAGCAGTGCTGCCAGAACTCTCGGGTAACAACTCATTGAGAGATTCTCATGAATGTTCCCTCCCTAATGCATCAATAGAAATTCCATCCACCTAACCCATCCCTTACAATTACCATCTGAATGCTCTCATACAGTCCAATTTCATGGGTGTTGCCCCTACATGACGAAGAATATTAAGACCAATAGCAATCCAAGAAAAAAATGTTTACTATACCAAGATACTTCATCACTTTTCATTTGACAATTGCTTATACTAAACATGGAGAATTAAAAATCTCCCTTCAGCAAAGCCCTGGTGCATGTCTTGTGTGCTCTCTTACCTACTCTAGTGCTCCGATGAGGTGCATTCCTGGTGGCCATAGCGTGGAAGGTAGAAGGCTGCTGAACCTCCATTGAGGACTACTAAGATGGTTCTGGTAGGCGACCTTGAGTTGCTGTGGCTGCAGAGGGCCAATCTGCAGACTGCATTATCTCGGTGGCAGTCTGGCCCAGCTGGCTGTCTGGCACCAATAAGGGCACTGGATGAGAGTGTGGCGGGGGAGCACTCATGCTGTCCTCCTTAGAGAAAACAGCATCTGTCTCTCATACGGAGCCAATGCCCTCTCTTTGGGCTGCACCTCAGCACTCCTACTGCTCTGCATGAGAACACAGAAACATAGAAAATAGGAGCAAGAGTAGGCCATTTGGCCCTTCGAGCCTGCTTCGCCATTCAAAATGATCATGGCTGATCGTCTAACTCGGTACCCTGTTCCCGTTTTTTCCCCACATCCCTTGATCCCTTTAGCATTAAGAAATATATCTATCCTTCTTGAATACATCTATTGACTTGGCCTCCACTGCCTTCTGTGGCAGAGAATTCCACAGGTTCACCACCCTCTGAGTGAAGAAATTTCTCGTCATCTTGGTTCTAAATATCTTGAGACTGTGACCCCTGGTTCTGGATTCCCCAGCCATTGGGAACATCCTCCCTGCATCTAGTCTGTCTAGTCCTGTTAGAATTTTATATGTTTTGATGAGATCACCTCTCATTCTTCTAAACTCTAGTGAATATAGGCCTAGTCGACCCAATCTCTCCTCATACGTCAGTCCTGCCATCCCAGGAATCAGTCTGGTAAACCTTTGTTGCACTCCCTCCATATCAAGGACATCCTTCCTCAGATAAGGAGACCAAAACTGCACACAATACTCCAGATGTGGTCTCACCAAGGCCCTGTACAACTGCAGTAAGACATCCCTGTTCCTGTACTCAAATCCTCTTGCAATGAAGGCCAACATACCATTCGCCTTCCTAACTGCTTGCTGCACCTGAATGCTCGCTTTCAGCGACTGGTGTACAAGGACACCCCGGTCTCGTTGCACCTCCCCTTTTCCCAATCGATCACCATTCAGAAAATAATCTGTCTTTCTGTTTTTACAACCAAAATGGATAACCTCACATTTATCCACGTTATACTGCATCTGCCATGTTCTTGCCCACTCATCCAACTTGTCTAAATCACATATGGAGCCTCTTTGCATCCTCCTCACAGCTCACATTCCACCCCAGCTTTGTGTCGTCTGCAAACTTGGAAATGTTACATTTAGTTCCCTCATCCAAATCATTGATGTATATTGTGAATAGCTGGGGCCCAAGCACTGATCCCTGCGGTACCCCACTAGTCACTGCCTGCCACCCAGAAAAAGACCCATTTATTCCTACTCTCTGTTTCCTGTCTGTCAACCAATTCTCAATCCATGCCAGTATATTCCCCCCAATCCCATGTGCTTTAATTTTGCACACTAACCTCTTGTGTGGGACCTTATCAAAAGCCTTCTGAAAATCCAAATACACCACATCCACTGGTTCTCCCCTATCTATTCTACTAGTTACCTCCTCAAAAAACTCCAGTAGATTTGTTAAGCAAGATTTCCCTTTCATAAACCCATGCTGACTTTGTTCAATTCCGTTAATGCCTTCCAAGTGTTCTGTTATCACATCCTTTATAATAGACTCTAGCATTTTCCCCACTACTGATGTTAGGCTAACTGGTCTGTAATTCCTTGTTTTTTCTCTCCCTCCTTTTTTAAATAGTGGGGTTACATTTGCCACCCTCCAATCTGTAGGAACTGTTCTAGAGTCTATAGAATTTTGGAAGATGACCACCAATGCATCCACTATTTCCAGGGCCACTTCCTTTAGTACTCTGGGATGTAGATTATCAGGCCCTGGGGATTTGTCAGCCTTTAGCTCTATTTATTTCCCTAGCACTGTTTTTTTTACTAATACTGATTTCCTTCAGTTCCTCTCTCTCACTAGACCCTCGGTTCCCTAACATTTCTGGGAAGTTACTTGTGTCCTCCTTTGTGAAGACAGAACCAAAGTATGTGAACAGAGTGCAGGAGTGATGAGACACTCTCAAAGCCCCTATTAATGCTTTTCTTCACGTTTTGCAAGCCAGAGGAAATGGTGGAGCTGAGGTGGCAGGAGTCTGAGCTTCCATCAAAGCTGTCAGAGCTGCCACCAGAGGCTGCATCATTGTGGGTCCCAATGCAGTGCTTATAGAGCTGACCATTCACTCTGTGGTTGACTCTATAGTCTGGATACTGAGAGTGAAGACCTCGCACAAGTTGGAGTTGGATGCCTTCATGCTGTCTGTGCAGAAGCTCACTGGCAGGGTGCCCAGTGCACTCAGAAGTTTGTGCTGTATAGCCAACAGTTCTCTTCTGTAGGTGGGGTCCTCAAAGTCTTCATCTCCACCTTCTGCAGCAGGGCTAAGATGTGAGGTTGCCCTCCGCCAACACGTTTTCTGCCCTTGTTTCTGTGCACTTGCTCTTTGTGAATTTCCCAGAGCAGACCACTCTACTCTAGCCTCTAAACTATGCCGGATACCAGTCTCTGAACTGGTGCTTGCTTGGATAAGGTTGAGTGACGCAGGACCTTCTGGAGGCTGTGCCCTCTAGAATTTCAGGATCTCAAAAGGTAAGAGAGTGCCATGAGTTGGCAGTTAGTGGTAAGGATAAGCAGAAACAGATGAGTGACTGCTGAAAGCAGCAGCCCTTTGTCAAGCATAGTGTATGAAGGTGAGATTTCAGTGAGAAGGGAAAGAGGGTGATACAGCGAAAACCCCTGCGGGAATTATCCAGCCTTTCCAGAAGCCACACTCCTGGCGTGCTGCCTGGCCACAACGGGCACTTCCAGAGGGTATAGGATGTGTATGGAAGCTTGGCCTCCTCCTGATAACATCATGCTGCTGAGTGGAAAGAGGTGGACCCTCCTCCAACTCTTCCAAAGCTGCCTCTGAAAAGCAAGGAACCCTTCCAGTATTTTTTCTGCATGCCATTTCAGTGGTGTTACTAATGAACCTGATTGCAACCAAATACACCTCCCCTTTAAGAGGTACTGGCTGCCTTTAACTGACATCGGTGATATCCGATTTCCCATCCCCCTGTTATGCAAGCTGCCAATGAAGAGCACGAGTAGTGCTGGTAGCTCGCTTATTTAATGCTAGGCAGTCACGGGGACCAATTTAATGTGGTCCCCAGCGCACATGAACAAGCGTGCCATCAGACCGTGCCGACCATTTCACCCCTGCTTTCGGCGATTATGAATTTAGGCCCCAGTGTTCCTGCTCCTGGGAACTATTCAGTAAATCTTGCTGGAAGAATGTGAGTGTGCGTACGTGCGTGTTGATCAGACTCTGTGTGATGCCTCCTATTAATCAGTAGCTTGCCAGAACTCAGTCAAGAATCCAAAATTATTAATCGGCATTTGACCAAAGCACTTGAAGGTGTTCAGCAGTAGCTGAACCCATACCCCAGTGAGAAGGGCGAAAAAACAGGTTCCCTGGTGGGCATGAACAGGTTTAATGTCTGTGTGATTTTACAGATTCTCAATCTGGTCAGTCGCTTGCTACAATCACTGACAAAACATAACAGGCGAGTAATCGAGTATCCATTCTTTTAAAGTACAAAGATGTTTTTCAAAACTGCATTGGTCTGTCACAATATTTTAACCTGAATAAGAAAGCAGTGGTCTTGGAAACTTATGTCTATCTCAAGTAATTACTGGACTGTTCTGCTTTGGATTAATAGTTCAAATATGTGCTCAAAATATAGAGAAACACCTCAAGAAAAGGCTTTGTCCTTGAGTATATTTGTTTTAAAAATACATCTCTGCTTCTCTTTTTTTTTTCAGTTCCACATGCAATGGGTATCCTGCCTCCATTCTCGCCCAGAGGTTAGGGCCTGAAGTGTGACATTTGTTTTGTGCAGCCTTCATAATCATTGCTTCAAACCTTGAATGCACTGTAAAGATAACACCCTTGATCAGGAAGGCAGTCACTCTGTGATGATGATTTTTTAAAAATCACCAATGAATAATAAAAATAATTAATTAATCTCCTGTGATGTTGCTCACCAACAAAAGTATCAAACATAATTTTAAAAAATTAAACATAATCATTTATGATTCCTTCTGTTGCTTTAAAGTGTGTTTACTTATGGAACATTTAGCTATGTATTTAACTCTGTGTGTTTATGCTGGCCCTTAGTATAAATTATGATTAAACCACTGTATTTTTCTAAAAGAAGCAAAGTCAGGGAAGGGAGTAAGAAGGAAACTATGGGTCTGGTCCAGAGGAGGTGCTGAGGTAGAGATAATGGGAAGCTTGGGATTTAAGCCTATAAATTGGAAAAGTGGCCTTGGGAGCAGGAGGCAGCCAGCTTGGGAATTGAGGCCAAGAGGGAGTGGGGAAGCATAAGGCTGTGTCAAATCAGAGAGAGGTTCAGGGGTTGGGGGGTGAAGTCTAGGGCCATGCAATTGCTTCTAGGGGTTGTCGTTTGGTTACTTGGTTATATTGCATCAACCTCTCAGTACGATTGTGATGGAGGCTAGGAGTTGTAGTGCAGTTGTTTGCCTCTGAATGTCATGCTTCAATTGGACAGACTGGACTATGAAGTACTTGATAGGGTGTAACTTAGATTGAAGATGTTATTGAGAGCTGGCAAGGTTCATAGGAAGGCTGGGAATGGGAGATGTTTAAATGGTTAGAAGTGAGATTGATACGTTTATGGGCAAATTTCACTTTTTTCTGAGTTGAATTTTTTTGTGCAAGTCATAAATTTTATTTTTAGGGGCATATAGTAAGGTGGAACTGCCATAGTAAATATCTTTGGTGGAAAGTAATTGGAGGGAATAATTTTGTGCAGCACTATCGGTAAATAATGAAAGAAGAAAACAATCAACTAGAAAGCAGAAATCCACAGGACCAGAAAATTGACCGGCTTACGATGCAATGACGAATGTACATGATGAATACAAGTAATGTCACTGTAAAGAAATATATTTAGATATATTTTTCATCAAATGTTCACGGATGAAGCAATTATAGTCTTTTAGTAGAGAATTCCTTTTAATCTAAGAATGACCCATATTACCAGTAAATGCACATTTTTTTTTATTCGTTCACGGGATGTGGGCGTCGCTGGCGAGGCCAGCATTTATTGCCCATCCCTAACTGCCCTTGAGAAGGTGGTGGTGAGCCGCCTTCTTGAACCGCTGCAGTCCGTGTGGTGACTGTTCTCCCACAGTGCTGTTAGGAAGGGAGTTCCAGGATTTTGACCCAGCGACAATGAAGGAACGGCGATATATTTCCAAGTCGGGATGGTGTGTGACTTGGAGGGGAACGTGCAGGTGGTGTTGTTCCCATGTACCTGCTGCTCTTGTCCTTCTAGGTGGTAGAGGTCGCGGGTTTGGGAGGTGCTGTCGAAGAAGCCTTGGCGAGTTGCTGCAGTGCATCCTGTGGATGGTGCACACTGCAGCCACAGTGCGCCGGTGGTGAAGGGAGTGAATGTTTAGGGTGGTGGATGGGGTGCCAATCAAGCGGGCTGCTTTATCTTGGATGGTGTCGAGCTTCTTGAGTGTTGTTGGAGCTGCACTCATCCAGGCAAGTGGAGAGTATTCCATCACACTCCTGACTTGTGCCTTGTAGATGGTGGAAAGGCTTTGGGGAGTCAGGAGGTGAGTCACTTGCCGCAGAATACCCAGCCTCTGACCTGCTCTCGTAGCCACAGTATTTATATGGCTGGTCCAGTTCAGTTTCTGGTCAATGGTGACCCCCAGGATGTTGATTGTGGGGGATTCGGCGATTGTAATGCCGTTGAATGTTAAGGGGAGGTGGTTAGACTCTCTCTTGTTGGAGATGGTCATTGCCTGGCACTTGTCTGGCGTGAATGTTACTTGCCACTTATGAGCCCAAGCCTGGATGTTGTCCAGGTCTTGCTGCATGCGGGCTCGGACTGCTTCATTATTTGAGGAGTTGCGAATGGAACTGAACACTGTGCAGTCACCAGCGAACATCCCCATTTCTGACCTTATGATGGAGGGAAGGTCATTGATGAAGCAGCTGAAGATGGTTGGGCCTAGGACACTGCCCTGAGGAACTCCTGCAGCAATGTCCTGGGGCTGAGATGATTGGCCTCCAACAACCACTACCATCTTCCTTTGTGCTAGGTATGACTCCAGCCACTGGAGAGTTTTCCCCCTGATTCCCATTGACTTCAATTTTACTAGGGCTCCTTGGTTCCACACTTGGTCAAGTGCTGCCTTGATGTCAAGGGCAGTCACTCTCACCTCACCTCTGGAATTCAGCTCTTTTGTCCATGTTTGGACCAGGGCTGTAATGAGGTCTGGAGCCGAGTGGTCCTGGCGGAACCCAAACTGAGCATCGGTGAGCAGGTTATTGGTGAGTAAGTGCCGCTTGATAGCACTGTCGACGACACCTTCCATCACTTTGCTCATGATTGATTGAGAGTAGACTGATGGGGCGGTAATTGGCCGGATTGGATTTGTCCTGCTTTTTGTGGACAGGACATACCTGGGCAATTTTCCACATTGTCGGGTAGATACCAGTGTTGTAGCTGTACTGGAAGAGCTTGGCTCGAGGCGCAGCTAGTTCTGGAGCACAAGTCTTCAGGACTACAGCTGGGATGTTGTCGAGGCCCATAGCCTTTGCTGTATCCAGTGCACTGAGCCGTTTCTTTATATCACGTGGAGTGAATCGAATTGGCCAAAGACTGGCTTCCGTGATGGTGGGGATATCGGGAGGAGGCCGAGATGGATCATCCACTCGGCACTTCTGGCTGAAGATGGTTGCAAATGCTTCAGCCTTGTCTTTTGCACTCACGTGCTGGACTCCGCCATCATTGAGGATGGGGATGTTTGCAGAGCCTCCTCCTCCCGTTAGTTGTTTAATTGTCCACCACCATTCACGACTGGATGTGGCAGGACTGCAGAGCTTTGATCTGATCCGTTGGTTGTGGAATCGCTTAGCTCTGTCTATAGCATGTTGCTTCCGCTGTTTAGCATGCATGTAGTCCTGAGTTGTAGCTTCACCAGGTTGGCACCTCATTTTTAGGTACGCCTGGTGCTGCTCCTGGCATGCTCTTCTACACTCCTCATTGAACCAGGGTTGATCCCCTGGCTTATTGGTAATGGTAGAGTGAGGAATATGCCGGGCCATGAGGTTACAGATTGTGCTGGAATACAATTCTGCTGCTGCTGATGGCCCACAGCGCCTCATGGATGCCCAGTTTTGAGCTGCTAGATCTGTTCTGAATCTATCCCATTTAGCACGGTGGTAGTGCCACACAACACGTTGGATGGTGTCCTCAGTGCGAAGACGGGACTTCATCTCCACGAGGACTGTGCGGTGGTCACTCCTACCAATACTGTCATGGACAGATGCATTTGCAACAGGTAGATTGGTGAGGACGAGGTCAAGTAAGTTTTTCCCTCGTGTTGGTTCGCTCACCACCTGCCGCAGGCCCAGTCTCGCAGCTATGTCCTTCAGGACTCGGCCAGCTCGGTCAGTGGTGGTGCGACTGAGCCACTCTTGGTGATGGACATTGAAGTCCCCCACCCAGTTGGGCCAGAAATTGCTCGTAAAATAACGATGAGTCTAACTGCGCTCACCGTTATTAATGGGCAAATTGAAAAGCAAGTTCTGGTGAGTACACGTGCAGTCAAACACGGAAATCCGGAACTTGCTCTTCCTGATTCACCTGTGATGTGAAAGCTTCACATTAAAGGGACCTCGCCGGTTGCAATCAATGCACCAGTATGAATTTGTTCTCCTGCCCAGCTGGAAATGAACTAATCTTGCCACAAAAAAGGTACACTGAGTTCTTTAGGTCTGAACTAACTTGTAATGGCGTAGTAAGTATTAATGACTGCCGAACAACCTTTCTGGCACTGAAAATTAACTTTTAAAAATGTGGAGTCTCATTACTCCTGATTTTAATAGTTTTTGGACATTTTTTTTAAAAATTAAACATTTTAAATTAAATTTAAATTTTACCCTCTTTATTTCGCTTTCTCTACCGCATTTTATTGTACATTTACTAACCTTATCAGGCACTTCCTGGTTTTTGGTCTGCACAGCTTGTCAATTGAGTTTCATTTCCTGGTTCTCACAGCATGACTTGCTTCAAGCTGCTTGGTTGAAAGGACATAGAGATCCTTTCCCCGCTCACACAGCCCGGGAAAGAACGCTGCTGTTTTCTGAACTCTGATTTCAAGGAAGTTGCCGCAAAAAAGAACGTGGTAACTTAGTGGGTGAATTTAAATCTCATGAGCGGCAAGCACTGTTGGTTTGCCACTCAGAGCAACTTATGGGCCACAATTTAATTTGGCTGGAAGAACCTTTATGGGTGCAGGAACCATGCAACCAATTGTGATTGGTGTGCTTCAAAGCTAAATGTAAATCTAGCTGTAATGATTTGGCATATACAATCTGAACATTGATTTTAATAAAAATGTTGAAATTTACTAACACTAAATTACATTGTACTAAACTATTTACGAGTTTATAGAAAACTGCTTTGCATTTTCTTAACTGAATTTGGAATTCTTGGGACAAACTGTACAAGATTGCTGTGCAGATCTGTACACAGCTAGGTGGAAACTAGATTTTAAAAAGCATTAAAATGGGCTCAGCAAATTTATCCAATGAGTAACTTATTCATACAAACTATGAAAGTTCCTTAGTCTGTGCTGATCTCAACTTGATTGGGGTTTCCTGGCCCTGATTTCTATCCAAGAAGAGAAAGAGTAGTGTGATTCCCATATACATAGGAACAGGAGTAAGCCATTCAGCCCCTCGAGTCTGTTGCGCCATTCAACGAGATCGTGGCTGATCTGTATCCTAACTCCATCCACCCGCAACTAGGTCATAGGGAATCGATGTCAGTTTTTCACTAAGGGAATGAATCCATGTTTGCCGGCACCATTCTTGACTTAGCCTGAGAGAGTTTATTATACTCTTGAACTGGGCTAAGTTCCAGAGCATCAGGGTGCAGACAGATCATGATTGCAGTGCTGCTCAGCCTTGAAACATAGACTACACTGGCAAATGGCACATAAAAGTTGGTCAAGTAATCAATTCATTCAAATGCCAGGGGCATCTCCAGAGAGCAGTTGACAGGATTTACTTCAATAACTCTTGGTACCTTCAATATCAGTGCACCTTTATTTAAAGATTTCTTTCTTGTTTTCTTTCATTCTTGCTTGGGATACAGCAGCACTCCAGTACCTTTCCTAATTACCCAATCATTGCCGAATTTTTTTCCAAAGGGGTATCACAGCTGAATGCAGTCCTCACCAAACATTCATCTGTACATACTTTCTAGTATTGGGAACAGAAATTCTGGCTGTTTTCTTTTTTCCTGGTCCAGAGACATGGGGCTTCATTTTAGCACCCGCTATCGGGTGCGTTCCTGGCGGGGGGGCTCCGAAAATCGGGGAATCCGGCTTCAACCCGCCCACTTCCGGGTTCCCCACAGACGCGCCGACGTGCGTGCACAGCCCCCGCATGTGGGACTCCCGCAGGCAATTAAAGCCAGCGGGGTGCCACTTGACAATATTTACCTAGCTATTTCAGGTCATTAACAGACCTGATTAAGGGATTATGTGAGGAGGGGTGGGATTTTACAGACAACTGGGACTATTTCCCATACTGGGGGAAACACTCCCAGTTGAAATGGACGTGTTGCAGTTGTCAGCCTGTGGCAGCTGCAAAGGTCCATTTGACAGGTGGGGTGGGGGGGGAGACCCTCACTCATTGCAGGAGGCCACTCTGTCACTTGGGACAAAGTTTGGCCTCCACCACCCTCCTCCTGACAAGAAAATTCACCAACTTGCACACTTACCCCAGGGTCCAGAGACATGTAACTACCTTGCGGACCCCCTCAGATGTACATCTTCCAGATGGGGGCCGCCGTAGCTGCAGTCATGATCTCCTCGGAGGGCGAACAGCATCACCAGCCTCGCCGGCCACGCCGTCCACCTCTGACATGTGGAGCTCCACAACAGAGTGCTGTGACACATCCACCTGCACAGCAGAAGGGAGGGCAACCGCAGAGAGAGATGCGTCGCAGAGGGCACTATCCTCGCCACAGGGTCCAGAGACTGAGGCTCAGCTTCCTGGACCTCTCTGAGCAACAGTGCACACGGAGGCTCAGAGTCACTCGACATGTAGTCGTGGACATCTGCAGCCTCCTTCATGCCGAGCTGCTCCCAGTTGGCCTGAGCACCATCTTCTTACCTGTCGCTGTCAAAGTCACCACTGCCCTCAACAACTTCTCCTCCGCATCCTTTCAGGGTGCCACCGGGGACATCGCCGACGTCTCTCATTTGTCTGCACAAAAGAGCCCTGCAAATACACCGACACCAATCTGTAGTGACACAATGGGTGTCATCAGTTGTAGGTCTTCATTGTGATCCTCAGGAAAGGGCATTATTGCACAAACCAGACAAGATTCGCAAAGACGTGGCAGTAGTGGTGCCAATATAATATGTAAGGTGAGTTGGTCAGAAATTCTATACAAGTAAAAACCATGACAAACCCTCAAACACCCTTGTGCATCCCCTTCATGCTCACGACACGTTTGCCTTATGCTGCCTACTGCACATATGTGATGCATGCCCTGTGGCTGCAGCACAGGTAGTGGCAGGTTGAGTGAGGCTGACTGTGAAAGAGATGCACGAGAGGGTGAGTATGAGATAGAGCCATGAGATTGTACGAGGATTGGGTTGAGTGGTAGTGGTGGGATGAGTACTGGCGAGGTGAGTAAGTGCAGGTAAGATGAGGATGAGGTTTGAGTGGGTATGAGGGGTGATGTGACAGAGTAGTGTTGGCAGTGCAGAAGGCGATGTGGGGTGGGGGCGGTGATGTGGCAGATGGAGTGTAGGGGAATGAGTAAGTGTACTCACTTTGGCTGACCTACTTAGGTCATTGGAGCGCCTCCTGCACTGTATGCAGGTGGATGATATGTTGGTGGTGCAGGTGACCTCCTCTGCCACCTTGAGCCAGGCCTTCCTAGTGGCAGAGGCAGGCCGCTTCCTCCCGCCCGCCGGGGGGAAGATCTCTGTCCTCCCCCTCCTCCTCACCCCATCTAATGATACCTGGAGTGAGGCATCATTAAACTGGGAACAGCCTTCCCCCTGGGCTGCTCCATGCTGTAATTTTTGCTATTTGTTGCAGCATCTGTCAGTGGAGGACTGCCCCTTTAAATAGAGCTCCCCAAGCTGACAGAGCTTACTGCGCATGCGCAGTCCGCCCGACGCGCAGATCAGCAGTGGAGAACCTGGAAGACCAGGTAAGTGGATCCAATTGGGCTGCGATCGCGCGGGGGGCAGACTGATTTCGCTGGGCGCGTTACCCACGCGTCCAATAGCCCCCCCGGCGCGAACCCGCAGTCCTGGTAACATCAAGCCCATGGAAGCCATTGGAGCACCTCCACCATAAACGTCATCTTTAATACAGAATAAAAATCACAAGCATTTGGTTTTGAAGCGAGAGCATGATTTTCTCCACTGTGTCACATTTATAGAGCTTGAAATATTACGACAACTTGGATGCCCTTAGAAGGTAATCCTTTTAACTGGTTCAACTAAAGTTAAGATTATTGGAGGATTTTGACTCCAAGGGCTATGCATTGTGCCCGACTCTTGCATCACTGGAAATGAGGCGGGTGGGCACTTCTTCGCACCCCTGAGATGACCCTTGATACCTGTCGTTTTTCTGGCTCTGGCATTATTAACATAAAGGAGGCTGGTTCCCTATCTCTGCTGGGGAGTTGTTTCAGTCTATGGGAAAAAATGTGTAGCCTTGTACTGCTGCTTTAGCTGAGACAGGAAACAGACCAAGGGACCTGACCCTGTGGCAAAAAATGGTGGCCAATGTGCTACCTGCCAATTATAATAAAAAAATACTGAGAATCTCCCTCATACCTGATGATGCCTGTGCAGAGCTGTGTTTATAGAGCGCTTGCACAGACCCCTCTTCTAGGTCAGCCCTGCTGCCCTATCCAATGACTTCTGAATTCTGTATGATGGGGCCCAACAGGCAGCCCCTGCAATGTAGCATTTCTGCAGTGTGCAAATGGCAGGAAGCACTGTGGAGATCGTGTTTCACTCTTTTTTCATTTTCGGGACATGGCTGCCGCTGGCAAGGCCAGCATTTATTGCTTAACCACAGTTGCCCTTGAGAAGGTGGTGGTGAGCTGCTGCCTTAAATCGCTGTAGTCTGTGTGGTGAAGGTGCTCCCACAATGCTATTAGGTAAAGAGTTTCAGGAATTTGACCTAGAGACGAAGATGGAACGGTGATATATGTCCAAATCAGGATGGTGCGTGACTTGGAGAGAAACTTGGAGGTGATGATGTTCCCGTGCACCTACTGCTCTTGTCCTTCTAGGTGGTAGAGGTCGCGGGTTTGGGAGGTGCGGTCGAAGAAGCCTTGGTGACTTGCTGCAGTGCATCCTATGGAATGAAAGACTGATGTTTGCTTCAGTATATAGTCCTCACAGTAGTACCAAAAGAAGATCCAAGTCCCCTTAAAAATACAAATTGCACTGCCTTAATTTCTTTTCCTATCAAAAATTGGGTCCAGAGATGCATGAGCATCTCATCCATGATGCTAGCACAACACGTACAGCAAGTAATGTGTGCTGACTTCATGGATGCGATGCCTGCACATTTCTGGACCTGATTTGTGGAACAAAAACAATAGAAAATTTCAGGTTTTTTTAAATGAAATTCAGGAGGAATATGGTTTTTACCGGTTCACCATCTGAAAAAATCTGGGACTCTATTAGTAGAAATTGATTTTAAAAACTGATTCTCACGATCTTTATCAATAACACACATTTATCTTTTGGGTAATTAAAAATGAAGTGTTATGCTCACATTTCTGGAGAAAACTATGCTCATTGGTTGTGGGTCTGCCCTGCTAACTGGGGCAGCTCCGTTTGCTAACTTTTATAGCACAGCCTGTGGAAAACCATGGTGTGTGCTGAATAACATCCTTCAACTCGTATGCACGTAGCTGTCCTGTCTTTAATCCTAAATAAACCTCTAGGGCAGTGTGGTTCTTCCCTTTAAATACATACCTTCTAAATTGTAACTGCACAAATACCATCACTTATTTCAACTTGAGTGTACCAGTAAGATCAAACTATTAATTATCTGGTCAGTGGATTTTGCCCTTTAAGTTTCTTTTTTTAAAACCAGACTTCTACTTCTGTAGGGCAATTGTTTAAGTGAACTTACAAATTTTAAGGCATTTGAATTTGAAAAATAAATAGCAAGAATTATGGCATTGGCGGCATCATTGTGACATGAAGAAACCTATTGTAAATAAATGAAGAAAATTTCCTTATTAGATAGTAGGTTACAGCCTTGGTACATAGATAATAAAGAATACCCTGTGTTGGTTAAGGGAGTTTGGTGGCAGAAAGCTGTGTTATATACACTGTACTACATTTAAACCAATACATGACAATCAACCAATTAAAGCAACTTATATAGCATCATTTCATATAATGAAAATTCCTTAGACATTTTAAATAAGTTGAGATTAGGGAAGATGACTGAAAGCATAGTTAAATAGGTAAGTTTTGAGATTTTTAAAACTTTGGAGGGGGGGTGATGGGGGAGGTACTCATGTTAAGAGGATCAAGAAGAGAATTCAAAAATAAAGACATGATGGCAGATGCTCATCCATCGATCATGGACATGCAGTTGATCAGAGTCAGAGGGGCGATAGGACTGGAGAATATTGTTGAGGGAGGGTGGAATGAGGAATTACCAGACTAGGATGAGGATCTTGAAATTGATGCCCTGGGGAATAGGGAACCAATGAGGACACCTTAAATTAAAATTTAAATCTCTCCATTGTCTCACTCTTCCCTATCTCTGTAACCTTCTACAACCACCCTCCCCCCCCCCCCCCACCCTGCCAAATACTCTTCTTCTGGTTTCTTGTGTACTGCCCACCTTTGGCAGCCTGCCTTCAGTCACCTTGGTCCCAGTCTTTGAAATTCTCTCATTAAACCTTTCTTCCTACTCGCATCCCTCTCCTTTTAAGACCTTCCTTAGGAACCAACTTTCTGACCACAAGCTTTGGCCACCCCTTCTAATCTCTCCCCTTTTTGCTGGGCACCTGTTTTCCTCCTGCCTCTGTGAAGCACCTTGGGATGTTTCTCTATGTTACAGGTGCTATAATAAATGCACGTTTTTGTTGTAGATGAATTAGTGTTTGTGTAAATGTGGAGACTGACAAGGTACGAAGTAGGGCCTTAGGCAGATGGTGCTGTGCAGATGCAAGTAAGTGGTCTTGTAGATGAACCAGATGTAAAGTTTGAAGCTCAGCTCAAGGTTGAACAAGACATCAGGCTCCGTCTGAGCAACAACGACAACTTATAGAATGCCTTTAATGTAGTCAAATGTCCCAAGGTGCTTCACAGAAACAAAATTTGACACCGAGCCACATAAGGAGATATTAGGGCAGGTGACCAAAAGCTTGGTCAAAGAAGGAGGTTTTAAGGAGTGTCTTAAAGGAGGACAGAGAGGTAGAGAGGCGGAGAGGTTTAGGGAGGGAATTCCAGAGCTAGGGCCTAGGCAGCTGAAGGCATGGCTGCCAATGGTGGAGTGATTAAAATCGGGGATGCGCAAGAGGCAAGAACTGGAGGAACACAGAGATCTTGGAGGGTTGTAGGGCTGGAGGAGGTTACAGAGATAGGGAAGGGTGAGGCCAGGTAAGAATTTGAAAGCAGGAATGAGAATTTTAAAATCGAGGCGTTCCTGGACCGGGAGTCAGTGTAGGTCAGCGAGCACAGGGGTGATGGGTGAACGAGAGTTGGTGCAAGTTAGGATACGGGCAACAGAGTTTTGGATGAGCTCAAGTTTATGGAGGGTGGAAGATGGGAGGCCGGCCAGGAGAGCATTGTCTAGAGGTAACAAAGGCATGGATGAGGGTTTCAGCAGCAGATGAGCTGAGGCAGTGGGGAGACACGAGATGTTACGGAGGTGGAAGTAGGCGGTCTTGGTGATGGAGAGGTTAGGTGGTTGGAAGCTCAACTTGATCAAATAGCATGCCAAGGTTGCGAACGGTCTGGTTCAGTCTCAGACAGTGTGCAGGGAGAGGGATGGAGTTGGTGGCTAAGGAACGGAGTTTGTGGCGGGGACCAAAGACAATGGCTTCGGTCTTCCCAGTATTTAGTTGGTGGAAATTTTTGCTCATCCAGTACTGGATGTCGGACAAGCAGAGTGACAAATCAGACAGTGGAGGGGTCGAGAGAGGTGGTGGTCAGGTAGAGCTGGGTATTGTCAGTATACATGTGGAACCTGACGTGTTTTCGGAGGATATCGCCGAGGGGCGGCATGTGGATGAGAAATAGGAGGGGGTCAAGGTTGGATCCTTGGGGGACTCGAGGTAATAGATCGGGAAGAAAAGCCATAGCAGGTGTTTCTCTGGCTACGACTGGATAAATAAGAATGGAACCAGGCAAGCGCAGCCCTACTCAGCTGGACGACGGAGGAGAGCCGTTGTAGGAGAATAGTGTGGTCAACCGTGTCAAGGCTGCAGACAAGTCAAGAAGGATGCGGAGGGATAGTTTACCATGATCATAGTCACATAGGATGTTATTTGTAACTTTGATAGGGATCGTTTCAGTACTGTGGCTGAGACAGAAACCTGATTGGAGGGATTCAAACGTGGAGTTGCGGGAAAGATGGGTACGGATATGTGAGGTGACAACACGTTCAAGGACTTTGGAGAGGAAAGGAAGTTGGAGATGGGGTGATAGTTTGCAAGGACAGATGGATTAAGGGTGGGTTTTTTGAGGAGGGGGGTGATGATGGCAGATTGAAGGGGAGGGGGGTATGGTACTTAAGGAGAGGGAACTGTTAACAATATCAGCTAATATGGGGGTCAGGAAGGGAAGTTGGGTGGTCAGCAGTTTGGTGTGAATATGTTCGAGGGAGAAGGAGGTGGGTTTTGTGGTCAAGATGAGCTTGAAGAGGGCATGAGCAAGGAGGTAGGAGGGAAATGAATTCAGTAGTTAAGGAATGACGTTGGTTTAGATTTCCAAATCCCTGTTCTTTTACTATTATGTTAATGTTAATCAGTCTGGCTAAATGCACACTGGTTTAAAACACATGCTATTGAAATGCACAGGTTTTTACAGCTTCTGATGGCCACTGAGTAATTCAAGTGGACACATTCCCTTAATTAGCCCATTATCTCAAACTATTTCACAACATTTAACTCAAAACAATCAGAGTTAACTGCTGCACCTGAGCTGTTGATAAGCCTGAGTGACCATTCAGGTGAGAACATTCATTTTCTTTTTGCTGACTCCATGGGGGTGATTTTAAACCCCAAGAACGGGTGGGTTGGGGGCAGGTGAAAGTTGAAAATAGTTGTTTTTTTGAGTTGCAACCACAACATTTTCAAACTTCGCATTCCCAGTGGGAAGACTGTATTTTTCTGGAAATAAAGCTGGGTTGTGGTCATGACCCAAAAACTATTTTCAACTCCCACCCGCCCCCAACCCACCCGTTCTTGGAGTTTAAAATCACCCCCCATGTGTTTGGGACAAGTGAGATGGTGAATGAAGTCACTGAAAAAGAAAATAGTTTAGAACAAAAAACAGAAAAGGCTGGAAACAGCTAGCAGGTCAGGCAGTATCAGTTTTGTTCGATTTCTAACATCTTTATTTTGCTTTTATAGTTTAAAACTGCATTTATAGTTTAAAACAGCTGAGTCTGACTCTTACTTAATGTCTAGTAACCAGCTGTTGTTAGACTCACTAACGCAGTGGTGCTTAAACTGTTTGCAACATGAAATCCTTCTATCTGTGCTAGAAGAGTTGCTTGTCACTTGACAGTTAAAGTAGCAGCACGCAAAAGCTGCTTTTATATTGTTCCTTAGCTGCTGGCTCAGTATTTCAGAGCTTCCCAAATGCTCAACGCTGAGTTAGTTAATCCCAACCAGGGTAGCATTTTGGATGTTAGTTAGGAAGGAGAAAATCAGCTAGAGTTCCTGATCACAATACTCTCCCAATGTGCTGGAAAGTGCATGTGTGTAGATATTGGGAGAGGATTGTGCTGGCGTAATTTAAATAGAAAGAACAAAATTGCATATATTTATAAAGCCTTTCATCTCTTTAGGACATCCCAAAGCACTTTACAGCCAATGAGTTACTTTTGAAGTACGGTCATGCAGCAGCCAATTTACACGCAAGATCCCACAAACTGGATACTAAGGAGCTTTTTCCCTTCGTTGAGGGTTCTATAACAAGGGGACATAGATTCAAGGTAAAAGGCGGGAGGTTTAGAGGGGATTTGAGAAAGAACTTTTTCACCCAGAGGGTGGTTGGAGTCTGGAACTCACTGCCTGAAAGGGTTGTGGAGGCAGGAACCCTCACAACATTCAAGAAGCATTTGGATGAGCACTTGAAATGCCATAGCATACAAGGCTACGGACCAAATGCTGGAATATGGGATTAGAGTAGACAGGGCTGATGGCCGGCGCGGACACGATGGGCCGAAGGGCCTCTATCCGTGCTGTATGACTCTATGACTCTATGACTCTATAAACAGCAATGATTTGTTTTTGGTAGTGTTGGTTATGGGATAATTGTTGGCCGGGACACGGAGAACTGCCACGCTGTTCTTCAGTTAGTACCGTAGGATCTTTTATTCTCTCCTGAGTATAGAATCATACAAAATTTACGGCACAGAAGGAGGCCATTTGGGCCATTGTGTCTGCGCCGGCCAAAATGAGCACCCAGTCTAATCCCACTTTCTAGCACTTGATCTGTAGCACTGTAGGTCATGGCACTTCAAGTGCATATCCAAGTACTTTCTAAATGTGATGAGGGTTTCTGCCTCTACCATCCCCTCAGGCAGTGAGTTCCAGACCCCCCTCCACCCTCTGGGTGAAATTTTTTTTCCTCTAATCCTTCTACCAATCACTTTAAATCTTTGCCTCCTGGTTATTGACCTCTCTGCTAAGGGAAATAGGTCCTTCTTATCCACTCTATCTAGGCCCTTTATAATTTTGTACACCTCAATTAAATCACCCCTCAGCTTCCTCTGTTCTAAAGAAAACAACCCCAGCCTATCCAATTTTTCCTCATAGCTAAAATTCTTCAGTCCTCGCAACATCCTCCGTACCCTCTCTAGTGCAATTACATCCTTTCTGTAATGTGGTGACCAGAACTGTACACAGTACTCAAGATGTGGCCTAACTAGTATTTTATACAGTTCCAGCAAAACCTCCATGCTCCTGTATTCTATGCCTCGGTTAGGCAAAGGAATAGGTAGATAGGGCCTAGGTTTAACATCTCATCTGAGAGATAGCACCTATGATAATACAGTACTCCCTTGGCACTGCACTGAAGTGTTAGCCTAGATTATGTGCTCAAGTCCTGAAGTGGGGCTTGAACCCATAACCTTCTGGTTCAGAGGCAAGAGTGCTACCCCTGTGCCTGCTGACATTCACTATCTAGGCCCATACATGAATAATGGCCCTTTAGAAGAAGTTCGAGAGTACTGCTGGCACCTATGGAGCCATACCCCAGCGAGAGTCAGAACAAAGTGGTAAAATAAAATAAATTTTGTATTTTATATATATATAACAGATAGGAAAAAAAACACTACAAGAAGTGAGGTTATTAGTTTTAAGAGGAATACATTAAAAAACTACACTTTTCGGGAAACAGACCTTTTTTTCTTTACGGATGCTGAAGGACCTGATGTGTATTTCCAACAATTTGTAATATTTAAAGAGGCTCAGTTAATATCAAACTAGAGCCCAGAAATAACTTTTGGCAATATTAATGAACAAACAATTAATGCATTGTATGACATTCATCTTTCTGCTATTTTAGTAGAGTGGGTACTCCATTTTAAATAAATGGATTAATACATGTGCTAAAATAGCAGACCAAGAAATGCAATATGAATGCATTAGAGCCAGGAGTGCCCCAGTTTTTTGTCTTTGTGGACTGCTTAGCTGAACACTATGGAACATTGTAGGTCACGTATGATGTTAAATCAATATTCTCATTAATTTGTAAACATCTCAAGCTGCAGATTCTAACAGATCTTGATGATGTTCCTCCTGGTATTTATCCCTCAAGCAACACCACCAAAAAAGATTAACTAGTCATTTCTCATTGTTGTTTGTGGGACATTGGTATGTGTAAATTAGCTGCCTACGTAACAACAGCGACTGTACTTGAAAAGTAATTCATTGAATGTGATGTGCTTTGGGACAGCCTGAGGGCATGAAAGCTGCCATATGAATGCAAGATTGATCTTCAGATTTAGGATTTATCCACCATCGCATTTCAAGATTTTTGACTATTTAGCTTGGGCTAGATTTTGGGCTAATTGCTTTCAAGTTAAATTTAACTCATAAGAGATTAAATCCACACAACACACAAGCTATCTAAGAAAAGCTATTCGACCTAAGTACTGGGATCAGACAAAATGTCTGACAAAATTATATGTCTTGCATATCATATCACTTTGAGACAATGGAGTTTGTTAATTTTGGTGACGTTCACACAATATGTTGGAATGGCCCCATTCATTTGAACCCAGTGAGGGTGGGTAGCTGTGAGGGTACTCACACTTAGGGCAGTAGCGGGTTTGACTGGCAGCTCAACTGGCCAATCGCTGACATGGAGAACTGGGGGCAGGTCAAAGGACAAATCTTTGGCTTATTGTCGAGTTGGCGAACACATGGGCCCCGATATTACCAGGGAGGCGGGTTGGCAGCGGGGGGTCGACTGGGCCCGTGGGTAACCCGTCCAGTACAATCGGTGGGTTCCCCACGCGATCGCGAGTAAATTGAAGCCACTTACCTTGGCTTTCGGTTTTCCCGTTGGAAACCTGCGCAGTGGTCGGACTGCGCACCCGCATCACAGGCTGTCAGCTGGAGGAGCCCTATTTAAAGGGGCAGTCCTCCAATGCTGCTCCTGCAGCAAACAGCCAAAATTACAGCGTGGAGCAGCCCCGGGGAAAGGCTGCTCCCAGGTTTAATGATGCCTCACTCCAGGTGTTACTGGATGGGGTGAGGAGGAGGAGAGAGATCTTCTACCCGGCAGAAGGGAGGAAGTGGCCTTCCTCTGCCACCAAGAAGGCCTGGCTCGAGGTGGCAGAGGAGGTCAGCAGCACCAGCAACATATCCCGCACCTGGATACAGTGCAGGAAGCGCTTCAATGACCTAACTAAGTCAGCCAAAGTGAGTACACTTACTCATTCTCTTACACTCCGTCTTCCACATCACCGCCCCCACCCCACAACTCCTTCTGCACTGCCAACACTACTCTATCACATTACTCCTCACACCCACTCAAACCTCATCCTCAACTTACCTGCAGTTACTCACCTTCCCAGTACTCATCCCACCACTACCATTCAACCCAATCCTCATACAATCTCATGGCTCTGTCTCATACTCACCCTCTGATGCATCTCTTTCATGGTCACCCTCACCCAACCTGTCACTACCTGTGTTGCAGCCACAAGGGATGCATCACGTATGAGTAGTAGGAAGCGAAAGGCAAAGGGGATGCACAAGGGGGTTTGACAGTTTGTCATGTTTTTTTATTTATATTTGATTTTGGTTCAACTCACATTAAATATTATATTATCACTACTACTGCCATGTCTTGGCCATTCTTGAATGACTTGTGCAATAAGTCCCTTTCATGAGGTTCTCCATGAACACCCACACTTGATGCTACCCATTGGGTCCCCTACAGTGGGTGTATGTGTAGTTGTATGACTATTTTGTGTAGGTGCCTGTGGCGCAGCACTGTGTTGTGGAGCTCCACGTGGCAGAGGTGGACGGCGTGCCTGGTGAGGCTGGTAATGTTGCTCGTCCTCGGATGAAGTGATGAATGCAGCCATGGCACCCCCCCATCCTGACGGTGTGAGTTTGAGGGGGTCTGCAAAGTAGGTAAATGTGTTTGCACAGCAGAGCTTGGGGTATATATTAATAATTTTGAGTGGAAAGACAAAGGTATTGCAGCCAAAACTTTGTCTGAAGTGACAGAGTGCCCTGCTGCAATAAATGAGGTTTCCCCCCAACTGTAAAAAAATCCTTTGCATCTCCCACTGGCTGCTGACTGAAACATGTCTGCTCCAATAGGGAGTGTTTCCCACAGCACGGGAAACACGCTGAGGATCCATGAAAATTGCACCCCTGCCAAAATCTCCTGTCAATGAGGTCTGTCAAGTACCTCAACTAGGTAAGTAAGTATTTAAATTGTCATCCCACCTGCTTTAATTGCCGGTGGGAGGCCCACATGCGGGAGCTGCGCGCGCACCCGAATGCGTCACTGGGGAACCCGGAAATGGGCGGGTTGGAGCCGGGCTCCAGACCCGCTCCGGGATTCCCCCATTTTACGAGCCCCAACGCACCCGCTCGGCCATCCTAAAATCGACCCCATGGTCTTCAGGAGCCTACAGAGGATAATAGACACCAAGGTTGGGGCTGACTAGTTTCAGTGATCTTGCTAATTTGTAAAGTGAATTTATTCTGTTCATGGGGGTAGAGCGGCGTGCTTTGTTATTTTCTGTGTTGTGAGGAGTGTTGTGAACTAGATTGATATTCAGTGAAAACTGTATTTTGTTGGTTCGTACATTGCTTGTAAAATAAACCAGCTTATTGGTTTACACTGGCCCTGTGCCATTATAGTAGTGATCAGTCCACCTGCTGGAAGATAGAAGAAATGCACGTGAGGGCACAAGCAAGATTACTGTACTCGGTACACACAACAAGGGGTTTTATTTTTACAACCCCAGGGTCACGCTATCGTATGTCTAAATATTGCCCAGTAAAGGTAAATTCTTGATTGTGGAGTCCGCTTACGGGAATGACTGATGATGCTGAACATGAGAGAATATATGGTGCAGACACTGAATCTGTAACACTCGCCATTGAGACAACTGCACAAAGAGCAGATCTTTGCAAACGTCCTGGTCCACAAAATTTCAGGAGGACAAACTAGTGACTAAAAAATATGGATGCAAATAGGACTTGGTTGTCTTGGCTTTGAGGGCCAGAGTGCCAGAGGTGACAGGCTGGATTGGCCCATGGATCATAGTTTGCACACCCTACATTAATTCATTTGGTCAACTAATTTCTATGCTAGATTATTGTTTTCCTGTTGGAAGTGCATGGATTCTGAATAAAGCATCCAGGGACTGCTCAGATTATTCCCCATATCTTTAATAAAAATATACTATAAATGATTAAAGTATATCATGGACTGCTTTGAATTTGCTGCGTTCCATAATATATGTGAGTTGTGCTATACTGAGCATTGAAGTACCTGGCTGAGTGTTGTATTCACACATTCTTTTTTCTGGAGGAAGGGCAAACACTGAGTTGTACTACAATGTTGATTCTGTGTTCTTTGTACAAGGTAGAAGTGACCCCATTTGTGCCCCTAAGCGGATTTGCACCATTCCGTTTAAAATGATTGAAACCATCCTGTTCTTTTTGACAATGCTTAAATTTGATGTTCGTTGATTCCTAGACCACCTTGTCAGCTCAGTGAACACATTGTGAATAATGGACCTGGAAATAGTAGTTACACACTAATTGTTCAGACCCATTTGGACCAGGAGCTGGAATACAGTTCAATTTAACCACTGTTTTTAACATTATTCTGGGAAATTTAAATTAGAAACACTAATTTAACACAGGAAACCTTATCTCAATAGGCCATATGAGAAGTTCTATGAATAAACTTTCCCAGAAGAAACCTGTATAGAAATGGGAGGAGATTGTTTCAACTCAAAACTGAAATCTGAGGTGTGCATTTCATTTCATTACATTTCAGAAGGCTCCTAGCGAAGTGGCATTCAGACAGAGACTCATTATATCAATGGAATGAAAGTCGGGCAAATTCTACAAAGGACGGTGTGTTCTGCTCCGCCAGGTTATCGGTGAGGCGGTGAAGTTCAAAATTACCCCCATGATCTTTAACCGTCGTTATTCTCTGTTTCCTGTAGTTGGTGCTCCCACTATAATCAAGGCCTGTTGCAGGTTGAAGACTCAGTATTCCTATTGTTAAAAAGGAATGAATCCAGTTTTTACATTTAGTTTTAAAGACATTTTTATATTTAGTACTTCTACAGTTTGTGTCAACAGAGACTGCATTGGCTTCTTGTGTTTACATAGCTCCCTTATTGCAGAATCTAAATTATTTGAAATTTAATTGCACAGAGGATGTTGAGATACTTCACATGCATATGCAGAACAGGTCTCCATTTTCCAAATTGGCCTTCAGTGGGCCGACAGAGGTAACAGTATATAATGTAAATGGTGGAAAGCAGGACGAGGAAGTCATTTTAGTGTCGTTCTGATATCGAATTTATAAGGCAAAAAGAATATATGTCACTTTGCTTGACCCTACTCAAGTTGCAATGCATAGCAATCTATACCTACAGTTTTCTGAAAAAGCCAATCATGTGTTATGTTCCCAGGTACTTGTGATGGTCCCTTCAATGGAAGTTACAGTATTGCAAGCCCAAGAGATAGTAAAAGTCTAGTTAAAGGTTAAAAGGACAACGATTACTCATTACAGCAACCATGAACTGTTCAAGCACAAAATGTGGGAGAGTGAGGGAGAATGTGAAATTGAAGGCCATGTTGATGGCAAGTAATCTCATTTAGCAAATAGAAGCTGAATCTGTAGTTGATTCAGTTCCTATTTGTCACTGTGAACTTGAAGGAAAGAAAATCACGATAAATGAAACCCAGCTGTTTTGTTGAGTCTTGAGCAGTTGCTGTTGAAGATGCCACATTATCTCATTTATCTGCTTGTGCTAAGTTTTTTTCCCACAAGTTCTTCTCCAAGATTATATTAAGGAGCCAAGTCACTGGTGGTAAATAAATGGTGTAAAATTGCATCAGTTGCACCTGGGGTGGGAGGTGGGGTGGGCTGTTCCTCCTGGCTCCACCAAAACAAAAATGGACATTTCCTGGAATATTTTGTGAGTGGCCTCCGGGGGTCCTTTTAAGGATTGTTGGTTAAGCCGCTCACTGCTAGGTACAAATGGGCAGCGATTTGCATACTTTAATGAGGTTTCAGGCAGACACCTTTGTAATAACCCCCTGCAAAATGGCGACAGGCGAAACAAAGCGGCAATTGCAACACTCCGATTTTAGGGTCACTACCAGCCTGTTCCTGCCAGGCTGACAGAGCTAAAATCGGCCCATTGGTTTCTTTGCAATTTCAATAATTGATCAGCAATGGACCATGTACTTAAACTAATTATTTGACTTTTCATCAAGTTATTGTATTCTTTGGCTTACCAGTGAAACTGTATGATAAACATAAATTTGAAGAAGCACTTGTGGTTTGCTCAACATTGGAGAATGGAAAAAGATGAGAAAATAGATTTTTTTAAAAATGGTGTCTACATCTGAAGGAATTAAGCATTAATTACCTCACATCTTCGTTTGCTTATTGCATTGCTATTCAGTAGTAGTTACTGTTTAACTGGGATCTTTAACTTAGCTGTTAATGCTTGCCAATCCAAACATGAGTTTCTGTACTTTAGTCTGTATAGACCAAAGTTCTCAGGTCTGAGCTTAGTCTTTTACTGCTCTCGTGAAAGTCGATGATAATTTGGATTGGTTACTGAATAAATTATTGGAATGAGGTGGACTTGATCTTTAACATAAGGTTTTTAATCTTGGTGATTGGAGAATAAATTGAGGTACTGTATTTGCTTTTAATATGAATATTTTAATATGCTTCATCTAATGTTTGAAGTAAACTTACTCATCATTGTGGAGAGGCATTGTAGAACTTTTGTGTGCCTCAGCTGAAATATGAATAGTAGCACCGTTTTAAAAATAAGCCTACCTCCTGGAAGGAAAAAAAACTACAGTTGGAAAATTGTTGCATTTTTGTACTGTAAAATACCATCTTCACACCATTTACTTCAATGAATGCAGAAATGTCAGCTGTTCATATTCTGACTGACAACTTTATCACTCTATCTGATAACTGCTGTTGAGCTTTTAAGCAAAGAATAATATATACAGATTGACCCCCATTATCCAGAGCAAACCGTTCTAAAAGAAGGAATTGAATTAAGATTTCCATTGTTGTGCAAGATTTGGTAAGTGCTACAGTGTAATGCATGTTTTTGGTAATGAATTTGAGAACTCCGTGGTTCTTGCAGCCTAGCAAGCAGAATTCTGAAGTACCTTTGTGTTTCCCCATTGAGAACAGATGAATTCTCAGTGTTGCCTTCAATGGTTTTAATGTTGTAATGTGAAATAAAGGGAGAGTTCATATCTTTTCTCTGTTTACCAATGTGACCACAGTAAGCTATTGCTTCCCTTTAATGGTGCTGCATCTCCTCAAAAAAAAATCTTACCGTTATGAGTTAATTGAAGATCAGTGAATCTTGCAGAACTCTCAAAAATGTGGGTCTTTACCTCTGTTTTACATACATGGCAAACACAGTACTCATCCCTGCATGATACTCAACAGAAGTAGATTCACCAAAAACAAATCAGTTATATTGGCTTTACAAGGGGGAAGGGTGGGGGGAATAAATGTAGCATGCATGCACTGGCTACCTCATAATGGAATGTATGGCAATTACATGTATGATGTGATCATATCTGGAATATAATGCAGAATCTGGACTGGTTTACAGTTATAATGCAACTGACTGTCACATTTCAATAGTGTTGTGTATGCCATTATTAGGTTGTTATGAAATAGTTTTGGAGCTGCTGCTGCAAAATCTCTGCCAAAATCCATTCCCCGAAGTTATAATGTTACAACGCATATCTTTCACATTCCACATCCAACATGATGGCTAGTGTTTTACTTAAATACAGAATTGTTCTGTAAACTGAAAATTGCATCACTTTTTAACTGGAGCAATTGAGCACTTCCCTCCTTTTTCTTCACCAATTTTGATCAGTGCTGATAGTCTTTGTCAATCTAAAGGCATTTTATATTTAATGTATGTGATCAAGAAGAGTGGTGCTCAAATGCAGACCTGTGGCCTCAATGCTGTTTTACCTTTTCAGCTTAATGATGGTATTGGCATCCTACTTGTCCCTGAGATGAGCTTCTGACCACATCCGCTCCGTCACCAAGACAATCTACTTCCATCTCCGTAACATCGCCTGTCACCCCCCTGCCTCAGCTCATCTGATGAAACCCTTATCCATGCCTTTGTTACCTCTAGACTCGACTATTCCAATGCTCTCCTGGCTGGCCTCCCATCTTCCACTCTCCATAAACTTGAGCTCATCCAAAATTCTGCTCCCCGTATCCTAACTTGCACCAAGTCCCGTTCACCCGTCGCACCTGTGCTCGCTGACTTACGTTGGCTCCCGGTCTGGGAGCGCCTTGATTTTAAAATTCTCATCCTTGTTTTCAAATCCCTCCATGGCCTCACTCCTCCCTACCTCTGTAAACTTCTGCAGCCCTACAACCCTTCGAGATCTCTGCGCTCCTCCAATTCTTGCCTCTTGCACATCCCCTATTTTAATCACTCCACCATTGGCGGCCCTAAGCTCTGGAATTCCCTCCCAAACCTCTCTGCCACTCTACCCCTCTTTTAAGACGCTCCTTAAAACCTACCTCTTTGACCAAGCTTTTGGTCACCTGTCCTAATACCTCCTCATGTGGCTCGGTGACAAATTTTGTTTGATAACGCTCCTGTGACGCGCCTTGGGAGGTTTTACTGTATTAAAGGCGCTATATAAATGCAAGTTGTTGGTGTTATTGTTCCTCAAAAACATTTTGCCGTTAACTGATGCAGCTCTCAAGAGCTACATACGAGTTTCCAACATCGTCAGGTCTCTAGGTCGCCAACCGTATACTATTGTGTACCATTGATGGTGGGAGAGGCAGCCGGCATTCCATCAACATAAAAATGGGTTAAAGATATGTTGAGCTGGTCCTTTAGGGTGTCATTCAGCAGCATGTCTGGAACTACATGATTATATTTGGCCCAGCTCTGGGTATTGTTTCACCATATTTTCATATTTTCACCATCTATGAGAAGGGATTACTTTTATCTAAATTTGTATACAAAATAAAATCTTAATCTTAATTATATAAATTGAAGGATTAGCAAGAGGTTTTTGTTCTTTAGTTTTGTTTTTCAAAAATATTCTAAATACCAGAAACTGGGGATTGAGAGTGCATTTACTCCTCAACTTTAGTGTCCATGGGAAGCGGTTTTTGCTTTGCACTGCTGTTAAACTTGTGTAGGGTAAATGTGGAGTTTATGCCTGACCTGACTGTGGAGCACAGGAGAGTGAGACTCCCTCCTCCAGGGCTTTAATGTTAGGTGAGGCTGTAACTTTGATTTTAGGCTGCTTCGCACTGAAACTACACCTGTAGTGTAAATGTATCCCAACACTGTCAGTATAGACAGCTGGTACAGATTTCTGGTCACACTGGCTCATGTTAAAAGCTAATGGAATGTTGGCCTTTATCTCAAGGGGGTTGGAATAGAAAGGGGAGGACGTTATGGTTCAGTTGTAAAGAGCCTTGGTTAGCCCCCATCTGGAGTACTGCATTCAGCTTTGTACACAGGAAGTAGGGAAAATTTGTATCCTCAAGAAGGATATATTGGCCTTGTAGGGGGTACTGCACAAATTCACCAGAGTTAGACCAGAACTTAAAGGGTTAAATTATGATGACTGGTTGCATAAGCGTGGTTTGTGTTTTATTGAGTTTAGAAGGTTGAGGGATGATCTAATTGAGGTGTTTAAAATAATGAAAGGATTAGGTGGGGTACAGAAAAGTTATTTCCTCTGGTGGAGGAAATCCAGAACAATGGGCAGACATGTGGCAGTTGCAATTTAATGTGGATAAGTGTAAAGTGATGCACTTTTGAAGGAACAATGTGGAGAGGCAATATAATCTAAATGGTACTATTTTGAGAGGGGTACAAGAGCAGAGGGACCTGGGGGTGCATATTCACAAATCTTTGAAGATGTCCGGGCAAGTTGATAAGGCGGTTAAGAAAGTGTATGGGATACTTGGCTTTGTAAATAGGGGCATTGAATACAAAAACAAGGAAGTCATGCTAAACTTTTACAAATCACGGGTTAGGCCTCAGTTGGAGTATTGTGTACAATTCTAGGCAACACACTTTAGGAAGGATGTCAAGGACTTGGAGAGGGTACAGAGGAGGTTTACCAGGATGATACCTGGGATGAGGAACTTCAGTTATGTGGAAAGATTGGAAAAGCTGGGATTGTTCTCCTTAGAGCAGAGAAGGTTAAGGGGAGACCTAATAGAGGTATTCAAAATTATGAGGGGTTTTGATAGAGCAAGTAGGGAAAAACTATTTCCTTTGGCAAGTGGGTCGGTAACCAGAGGTCATAGATGTAAAATAATTGGCAAAAGAACTAGAGAGTAATTGAGGAGAAACTTTTTCTTACAAAGGGTTGTTAAGATCTGGAACGCACTACCTAAGAGGGTGGTGGAAGCAGATTCCATAGGAACTTTCAAAAAGCAATTGGGCATGTACTTGAAGAGGACTAATTTGCAGGGTTATGGGGATAAAGCTACGGTGTGGGACTAAATTGGTGAGCTCTTTCAAAGAGCCTTTATTACCCATCATTGGCCTTTATTACAAGAGGATTTGAGTACAGGAGTAAAGATGTCTTACTGCAATTATATAGAGCCTTGGTGAGACCGCACCTGGAGTATCGTGGTCAATTTTGGTCTCCTCACCTAAGAAAGGATAGACTTGCCATAGACGGAGTGCAATGAAGGGTCACCAGATTGATTCCTGGGATGGCAGGATTGTCGTATGAGGGAGATTGAGCAGACTAGGCCTATATTCTCTAGTGTTTAGAAGAATGAGAGGTGATCTCATTGAAGCATACAAAATTCTTACAGGGCTCGACAGGGTAGATGCAGGGAGGATGTTTCCCCTGGCTGGGGAGTCTAGAACCAGGGGTCACAGTCTCAGAATAAGGGGTAGGCCATTTAGGACTGAGATGAGGAGAAATTTCTTCACTGAGGATGGTGAATCTTTGGCATTCTCAACCGCAGAGGGCTGTGGAGGCTCAGTCATTGAGTACATTCAAAACAGACATCGATAGATTTTCTAGATATTAAAGGCATCAAGGGATATAGGAATAATGCAGGAAAATGGCGTTGAGGTAGAAGATAGCCATGATCTTGTTGAATGGTGGAGCAGGCTCGAGGGGCCAGATGACCTAATACTGCTCCTATTTCTTATGTTCTTATGTTCTTAAAGAGCCAGCATGGGCCGAATAGCCTCCTTCTGTGCTATAAGACTCTATAATTCTAAGGGGGCACAATCTTAAAATTAAGAGCTAGGCCATTCAGGGGTGAAATCGGGAAGCACTGTTCCACATTAAGGGTAGTGCAAATCTAGAATTCTCCCCCCAAACGGCTGTGGATGCTGGGTCAATTGAAATTTTCAAGACTGAGATTGACACATTTTTATTAGGTAAGTGTATCGGGGGATATGGATCAAAGGCGGGTAAATGGACTTGAAGTACCGATCAGCCATGACCTGATAGGGTGGTGGAACAGGCTCGAGGGGCTGAATGGCCTACTTCTGTTCCTATATCTTCTATTCACCTAATATCCACACGTACACACTTTTCAATGGATAGCGAGCAGGAACCCTGGTTGATTTTCCTCTCCCGAGCCCAGGAGCGCTGAAGCCGATGGAAGCACGCCTAACTCTGCTTTTATGCTAGTGCCTGTTTAGTTTGAATGTTAGACTGGCATCCATGAGCTGACTTCCTGAATTTATATTGCTAGATGGCATTCCCTTACCCTTGTTTTTCATCAATCCACAATTCTGTTACTGGGATAAGCAAGATAGATTTAGCAGTGTACACACAAGAAGCCGCGTGCAAGTATAAAAGCGGTTTATTTCAGTATTTTCCTAGCCGGTCTGTCCAGCTCAGTTCCACACTGGACAGTGCATTTACAAATTGAGCTTGCAGGTACTGTGAAATTTGTTGGAGAGACAAAACAAAAACTTCCCTGAATTGTTGAGATGAGAGTAGTTTATTCCTGCACCCAAAATTTTATCTCATAACAACAGACAAATTTCACTCACCCTGAGTCAGCAATCGCTGCCACAATAATCAGCACATCAATCAGCTTCTGTTATACAAGTCTGGGTAACAGAAGACAGACCGAGTAAGTGTTGTCCGATGATGTGACTGTAAATAACACTGACAACAATGGCCGGTCCACAACAGAAAGCATCTTGTAGACAATGTATTACGCCTTTAATGTAAAAAAAAGTGCCAAAACTTCACAGAGGCGAAACCAAAAAAATCGACGTTGAGCCAAACAAGGAGATATTAGAGGGATTAGAAGGGGCACCTACCTGGTTGTTCTTCGAGCAGGCGCGGACATGATGGGCCAAATGGCCCCCTTCTGTGCTGTATCTTTTCTACGGTTCTATTAGGTGGGGTAACCAAAATGTTGATGAAGGAGGTGGCTTTTAAAGAGGACTTAAAGGAGGAAAGGGAGGTGTCGATGCAGAGGTATTTAGGGAGGGAATTTCAGAGATTGGAGCCCATGCAGCTGAAAGCACAACTGCCAATGTTGGAGATGCACAAGAGGCCAGAGGAATGGAAAATTTTGGGGGGATGTAAGGTTGGAGGAGGTTACAGATATAAGGAGGGGTGAGGCCATGGAAGAGTTTAAACAAGGATGAGAATTCACCTTCTGAGTGTTGTGTACATATATTTTGTGATTTATGGCTTCTCATTTAGAGTTTTAAGGTACTTTTTCTGGTGTTATATGTAAGGTTGAGGTGATAAATTGACCACCAATCTTAGCTAGACTAGAATTATTAATTTTAGAGAGCGTGTTTTATTTAATAAAGTGAGCTAACATTGGTTTAGAGCACAAATAAAATGTGCAAAAGTGACTAAACTACTTTTACCTTGCAGCCTGGGTTTCAGGAGAGCAGGCAAACTCTCCCGTATTTAGTTTTGTAATGAGCAGTCAGTCTTCCTGCAACCCAGCTGCACTGTGGGGACCCACAGTTCTGTATGTGCTTGGGTTGGACGTGACATTTTAGCAAGCATACATGGAGTAGTGACATTGACATTCATGCATGATGACTTCTGCATTGAAATGCAGTGCTGCCACTGCAGTGGGCTATGGGACACCTGTGCTACAGCAGCTGGTGCCTGAAGAACAATATAAAAACATCTTAAAAACACGTAGAACCAATTCTGTGCCATTGGTCACCAGCTGGATGCACATTGTTACTAATTAAAATGAAATTCACTTTGGTCTCTGTCATATTTAGTTGTCTGCAAAATGTGACTTTCATTAAGGAATGATTACAGATCAAAAAAACTGTATGTTTGCTTGTATACTGATGGCTGCTTGTTAATAAGAATGTGACAAACTCTTCTGCCTGGTTAACTGGCTGGTCAAGCATTGTTGCTGATTCGACACAAACCATTTACAGAGGTTGACAATATGCTGCTGAAAGGCCAGTGTGGTTTATATACAGTAATAAATATGCAGATTACTTGACAAATAGTGACTGCCAGAAACAATCTGTCACATTAAAGTCTATATATAGTACATGGTGTAATTGTCAGACAATTGGATCACAGGGAAAGGGCCAGGTGATCCATATCAATTCGTTGGTGGATGCCAACAATTTTACATTATCTGTACTCGTTCAGAATGAACATATGTGTGTCCCATGATTCCATACTATTATGACCTGACAGCATGACATTAATACCTTTTTAATATATTTTTTTGACAGAACAAATGGTTTGAATGTTTCATTATAGGCTGGTTTCACATTTTAGAAAAAGAATCCTAGGATTTTTCATCCTGTATATTTTCGCTTGGCCTCTTGGTCCATGATGCTAGCTGAGGTTGTTAGAACGAGGTACCCAAACTGACAGGAAGGCAGTAGACCATTTTACCGCCTTTCAAGTTCCACAGGCATGTGAGTTTCTGGACCAGTTTCAGCTTTGTCCCTGGAGCTATTCAGCAGCTTACTATTAATCACCGACATACCAGAATTTGGTTTCCAAAGATCCCAGGGAATGTGTGTTGCCCTTTCGAAAAAGAGAAGCACTGAAAATGGAAAATGCGGTGGTTTCTAAGTGATAGCATAAATGGAGCATTAATCACAGAATGACATCAAAAGGGTCATTAGATGGATTTTGACTGTTGTGATTGGATTAAAGAAACACTCCAACCTGCACATTCATTTTTTTTTACTTTAACTTAAATGATTCCACTAAATATATAAGGGTTGATTTTGACTCGGCATATTTGGGACGTGCGGGGTACAGGACGGGAGGGAAACCCCGGCAGAAATTTCAGCCTGAGCCCGGGCCATTTTAACTTCAAGGGCTCATTTAAATACTGCAGCACTATCTGCTGCACAAAACTGGCAGGCGTGACATCAGGGCTGGAGGACAGGAGCAGAAGTTAGGAGAGGAGCCCAAGGACATCAAACCCAAAGGAATTGTACCTGGCACGAACTTAGAGCTGGGTGTGGTGGAATGGGTGTTCCACAGGCGATGCCAGCGCTGGGAGGGTGAGGGAAAGACAAGGCCAGGTCTGGAGAGGCCCAATGACTCCTTGTGGGGCCCAGAAAAACGCTCCTGCTCGTCCTCATCCACAAGGAATCAGCATCAAAGGTAAAGTTAAATACTTACCGTGGCTTCTTTGGGCCTCTCCGTTGACTGCCGTCAGATCCTGCTGTTAGGTTTGGCCCCATGCAGGGTTCCAGCAATTTTAACTTAAAATCACGTTGAAGCGCTAGTGACGTCATCGGGCCATGACTTTTCCATTTTAATTAGGCCCCCGTCTGCCTTTGGCGGGCGGCCTCCATGCTGCCGGAATTCCAGCAGTTAAAATAGTGGGTGAGGGGTAGGTTTGCCATCTCTACTTTGATGAATTCCTGGAGATTTGATCGTGTAATATTTGATCACATGACATTTGCCCACTGTTTGCAAATGTTATTGTATTTACCTTAGTTGAATGTCTCAGTATCATCAAACCTCGAATAAAATATGATTTTTTTTGTTTTATAGTGAGATGAATAGCCTAATTTATAAATCAAAGAACACAAAAGAATAGAAAAGTTGAAGGATAAGTAATGTTTAAATAAAACCGACGCCTGTAATGTTTCTAAAATATCGACCGCAATGAGAAACACCAAGTAAATTCCATTTATTCAACAAAACATCATCTATAGAATTTTTGATACGATAACACAGAGGGTTGATGTGTATATGGGCTCTCAAAAGGCGTTTGTAATCAAGGTTGAAGCGCATGGAATAAAGGGGCAGTGGCAGCATGGATACAAAATTGGCTGAGTAATAGATAATAGAGAGTAGGGGTGAACGGTTGTTTTTCAGACTGGAGGGAGGTATACAGTGGTGTTCCCCAGGGGTCGGTACTTGGACCATTGCTTTTTTGATATATATTAATGACTTGGACTTGGGTGTACAGAGCACCATTTCAAAATTTGCAGATGACACAAAACTTGGAAGGGTAGTGAACAGTGAAGAGTTGTAAACAATTTTACAACACCAAGTTATAGTCCAGCAATTTTATTTTAAATTCACAAGCTTTCGGAGGCTTCCTCCTTCCTCAGGTAAATGTTCAGGAGCTCCTCGAAGCCTACGCATTTATACATATAGAACAATACATGGTGTTTACAGAATGCCCCTGCAACTGCCCGTTGCAGGGGCATTCTGTAAACAACAGTGAAGAGGATAGCGATAGACTTCAAGAGGACGTAGACAGGCGGGTGGAATGGGCGGGCACGTGGCAGATGAAACTCAACGCAGAAAAGTGTGAAGTGATACATTTCGGTAGGAAGAACGAGGAGAGGCAATATAAACTGAAAGGTACAGTTCTAAATGGGGTGCAGGAACAGAAAGATCTGGGGGTGTATGTGCACAAATCGTTGAAGTTGGCAGAAATATTTGAAAGAATTTGTTTGAATTAACAGCGTTCTTTTTTTAAAAAAATGAATGAACATGAAGCCTGAGGATTATTTTAAGGGATTGTTTTGTTGTTTTAGAATTTCAAAAAATTTAAAATATGCTTGCGCAGCCAAAGTTCTAGAGCATATTCAGTTACCAAATTATTTAGTTCATATTTTTTTATTGTATTAATTCTGTATTCTTTCAAAGGCATTATCCTAACTTTTAATTGAACCTGCTATGATAAGCATCAGAGCTACTGAATGTCTTTGGCAATAAATGGCTTTTGCTCATGTTTATTAGCCTCTAGCACTGCATTTATTCAGTGCGTGGGAACAATTTATTGCTTTGTATCAATTAAAAACAAACTTATAGTATTTTAATGAACATATTTTAGTTAAGGACAGTCGCAATTTGTTTTTGACTTAAACTAGATTTTTAAGCATTTGTCTGTTATTTTTGAGAGTATTCACTGGCTTTTTTTGACTACATTGAAATCCTCTTTATATTGGCCAACAAAAAGGGCAATGTGTATTTGTATTTATTTCAGTATGCTTATCTAAATCAATGCAGTGTGCATGAGGTTCCATACTGTAGTGTGTGTGCGCAATGCTTTTTTTATATGCAGATTAGGTGTGCATATCAAGTGTCCAGTCTTGAAAAGTGTTCTTTTGATCCACCTGCTGCCATGTAGCTGCTTTTAGTTGTTTATTCAGGGTAATGGTCTTTAGCCTATAATGTAAGTCCCAGCTGTGGGGCCAGAATATTGCTCTACTAGGTTCACTGGTTTAATGGCCTTTGACTTTGGGGAGAGTTTCCATGAGAAATGTACATGCTGCAGTTTACTGGGATTTGCCTTGGGCATGGTGACAGCAATCTTGTAACATATAACCTGCAGACGATATGTGTTAAAGCTGCGTGACCTTGCCAGTTTGTACCCTGAAAACGAGAGGAGCTCATCCGCATATGTGTATTAGGAAAGGAAAATTTTGCTTAAAATTGTCTTGCAATTTTGAAGTGATTTGTTTTTTAATGATTTGTGATGTTCCATTCTCTTTTAAGCGCATTTCAAAACATTTTTTTTGCCCTCCCCAGTCACATTTATAGTCTTTGTTTTTTTGATAAATTGTCAGGGTCATGCTGTTCTAAATATTTTGCTGATGCTCTGAAAATTTTGTATCTACAAAATCCCAAGGATACAGCCAATGTAAACCTTTATTTATAATTTTTTGGAGTTGCGTACGGTTTAAGCCCATTTGTTGGTCAGAATTGGGTGAGGTGCAGCTTATTGTTATACAAACGCATGGAGCATCTGAACAGTGCTGGCATTGGCATTGCTCTGGTGCTCCGCGCATCTGTGCAAGGAAGAGCTGACTTCACCCAATAATTTTCGATCCGCTAATTTGGATATTTTTCTGACGCTCTGAACCCAATTTCAGGCATCGGCAGTCAGTCAAACGTTGCCTGTTCAGCACTGGCAGAATTTTCCAGCTTTGCTGGAGTGGCAGGGTATGCCAGGCAAGTGATTTTTTTTTTTAAAAAGGCCGTCCCCTTCAACTCCTGGTCTAAATAGGTGCAGTGAAACTGGAGTGCAGCTCAGACGCTTGTCAAATTATGGGAACAGGAGCAGTTAATTTAGCCCATTGAGCCTGTTCTGCCATTCAATCAGATCATTGGATCTATGGATGTAGTTTATATGGACTTCCAGAAAGCATTTGATAAGGTTCCATGTAAGAGACTGTTAGCTAAAATTAAAGCTCATAGAATTGAAGGCAAATTATTGACCTGGTTGGGAGATTGGTTAGACGGTAGAAGACAGAATAGGGATAATGGGTATGTACTCGAATTGGAAGGAAGTGACTAGTGGTGTCCCACAAGGATTTGTGCCAGGGGCCTCAACAATTCACTATATTTATTAATGACTTAGATAACACACTAGCGAGCCATATATCCAAGTTTGCCGATGACACAAAGATTGGTGGCATAGTAAGTAATGTAGATGGGAGCATAAAATTACAAAGAGACATTGATAGATTAAGTGAGTGGGCAAAACTGTGGCAGATGGATTTCAATGCAGTTAAATGTGAGGTCATCCATTTGGGACCAAAAAAGGATAGATCTGAATATTTTTTAAATGATCAGAAGTCAGGAACAGTGGAGGTCCAAAGAGATTTAGGGGTCCATGTACACAGATCACTAAAATGTACTAGTCAGGTACAAAATATAATCAAAAAGGCTAATGGAATGTTAGCCTTTATAACTAGAGGGCTAGAATTTAAAGGGGAGGATGTTTTGCTACTGCTATTCAAAGCCCTGGTTAGACCACATCTGGAGCACTGTGTACACTCCTGGGCACTGCACTTTAGAAAGGATATGTTGGCCTTGGAAGGAGTGCAGCACAGATTCACCAGAACGTTACCAGGGCTCCAAGGGTTAGATTATGAGGAGAGATTATATAAACTAGGCTTGTATTCCCTGGAATATAGAAGGTTTAGGGGTGATTTGATTGAGGCTCTTAGGATAGGGTAGATAGGGAGAAACTTTTTCCGCTGGTGGGGGAGTCTAGGACAAGGGGGCATAATCTTAAAATCAGAGCCAGGCCATTCAGGAGACGCTTCTTCACGCAAAGGGTGGTAGAAGTGTGGAACACTCTCCCACAAAAAGCAGTAGATGCTCGCTCAATTAATAATTTTAAATCTGATATCAACAGATTTTTGCCAGCCAAGGGTATTAAGGAATGTGGAGCCAAAACGGGTGGATGGATTTAGGATGCAGATCAGCCATGATCTCATTGAATGGTGGAACAGGCTCAAGGGGCTGAATGACCTACTCCTGTTCCTATATAAATGAATTGTAAACAATTTTACAACACCAAGTTATAGTCCAGCAATTTTATTTTAAATTCACAAGCGTTCGGAGGCTACCTCCTTCCTCAGGTGAACGATGTGAACTAGTCCACATCGTTCACCTGAGGAAGGAGGTAGCCTCCGAAAGCTTGTGAATTTAAAATAAAATTGCTGGACTATAACTTGGTGTTGTAAAATTGTTTACAATTGTCAACCCCAGTCCATCACCGGCATCGCCACATCATATATAAATGAAAGTCTGTCTTTCTTTTTCTCAAAGTAGATAACCTCACACTTCCCCACATTGAACCTCATCAGTCACAATTTTGTCCACTCATTAATCTATCTGTCCCTTTGTAACTTCCTGCTCTCATCTACACAATTTTCTGTGCCTCCCGACTTATCGTCATCTGCGTACTTGGATATCTTCTTCCTTCCTTCATCCATGTCATTGGTGTATATGGTGAAAAGCTGAGGTCTCTACAGATCCCTGGGGAACACCACTTGTCACATCCAGCCAATCAAGAGTACATTCTCTTTATCCCTGCCCTGTCTCCTACCTCTCAACCAAATACCAACCCATGTCACAAGTTAACTCCAAATCCGTGCACTCTTATTTTTACATTGAGTCTACAGCACAGAAACAGGCCATTTGGCCCAACTGGTCCGTGTAGGCGTTTATGATCCACACGAGCCTTCTCCCTCCCCATTTCATCTATCCGTAGCAGCATACTCTTTTATTCCTTTCTCCTTCATGTGCTTATCTAGCTTCCCCTTAAATGCATTTATGCTATTTGCCTCAACTACTCCTTGTGGTAGCACGTTCCACATTCTTACCACTCTTTGGATAAAGAAGTATTTTCTGAATTCCCTATTGGATTTATTAGTGACTATCTTATATTGATGGTCTCTAGTTTTGGACTCCCTCACAAGTGGAAACATTTTCCCTACGTCTACCCTATCAAATACTTTCATTATCTTAAAGACTTCTATCAGGCCACCCCTCAGCATTCTCTTTTCTAGAGAAAAAAGCCCCAGCCTGTTTAGTCCTTCCTGATAAGTGTATCCTCTCAGTTTTGGTATCATCCTTGTGAACCTTTATTGCACCTTCTCCAATGCCTTCCAAATCCTTTTTATAATATGGAGACCAGAACTGTGCACAGTACTCTTGGTGTGGACTAACCAACACAGTACTGGGGAAGTTTAACATAACTTCTCTGCTTTTCAATTCTATCCCTCCAGAAATGAACCCCAATGCTTGTTTTGCATTTTATATGGCCGTATTAACCTATGTCGCTATCTTTAGTGATTTGTGTATCTGTACCCCTTGATCCCTTTGTTTCTCTACCCCATTTAGACTCTTATTATCCAAGCAATATGTGGCCTCCTTATTCTTTCTACCAAAATGCACCACCTCACACTCATCTATGTTGAAAGTAATTTGCCAATTACAGGCTCATTCTGCGAGTTTATTAATGTCTTCTTGCATTTTAACGCATTCTTCCTTTGTATTAACTACACCTCCTAATTTCATGTCGTCCCCAAATTGTGAAATTGTACTTCCGATTCCCGAGTCCAAACCGTTTATGTAAATTGTGAACAACAGTGGTCCCAGCACCGATCCCTGTGAAACACCACTTCACACCTTTTGCCAGTCTGAGTAGCTACCCTTAACCCCTACTGTCTGGTTTGTAGCCAGCTTGCTATCCATTCTGCTACCTGTCCCTGATTCCACAAGCTCTGATCTTAGTCATGAGTCTACTATGCAGTACCTTATCACAGGCCTTTTGAAAATCCAAATATATTACATCTACTGCATTGCCCTTGTCTACTCTTTCTGTTACTTCTTCAAAGAATTCAGTAAGGCTGGTTAAGCATGACCTTCCCTTTTGAAATCCATTCTTTATTATATTTTTGTTTTCTAGACATTTTTCTATTACATCTTTGAGTAAAGATGATATTATCTTTCCTACCACCAATGTTAAGCTAACTGCTCCATAGTTATAGGACTTGTTCTATCTCCCTTTTTAAATATAGGAATCACATTAGCTGTCCGCCAGTCCTCTGGCACTATTTCCTTTTCTAATGAATTTTTATATATTATGTAATAGTGCCTCTGCAATCTCTTTCCTAACTTCTTTTAACATGCACGGATGCAATCCATCTGGACCAGGGGTTTTATCCTCTAAGTTAGAACCATAGAAAAGATACAGCACAGAATGGGGCCATTCGGCCCATCGTGTCCGCGCCGGCTCGAAGAACAACCAGGTACCCATTCTAATCCCACCTTCCAGCACCCGGTCCGTAGCCCCGCAGCTTACAGTACTTTAGATGCAGGGCCAGGTACTTTTTAAAAGAGTTGAGGGTCCCTGCCTCTACCACCAATTCGGACAATGAATTCCATACACCCTCCACCCTCTGGGTAAAAAAAGTTTTTCCTCATGTCCCCTCTAATCCTTCCACCAGTCAGCTTAAATCTATGTCCTCTAGTTCTTGAACTCTCCACTAAGGGAAACAGGTACTTCCTGTCTACTCTATCTGGGCCCCTCATAATTTTGTACACCTTAATCAAGTCACCCCTCAGCCTCTTCTGCTCCAAGGAAAACAACCCCAGCCTATCCTCGTAGCTGCAGTTTTCAAGCCCTGGCAACATTCTTGTAAATCTTCTCTGCACTCTCTCCAGAGCAATTACGTCCTTCCTGTAACGTGGTGACCAGAACTGCGCACAATACTCCAGCTGTGGCCTTACCAGCGTTTTATACAGTTCCATCATTACATCCCTGCTTTTGTATTCTATACCTCGGCTAATAACGGAGAGCATTCCGTATGACTTCTTCATAACCTTATCTACCTGTACTGCCACCTTCAGGGACCTGTGCACATGCACTCCAAGGTCTCTCACTTCCTCTACCCCTCTCAATATATTCCTGTTTACTGCGTGTTCCCTTTTACTGTTTGCCCTCCCTAAGTGCATTACCTCACACTTCTCCGGGTTGAACTCCATTTGCCACTTTTCCACCCACTCCACCAACCCATTGATATCTTCTTGGAGTCTACAGCTATCCTCTTCACTATCAACTATACGGCCAATTTTTGTGTCGTCTGCAAATTTGCCAATCAAGTCCCCCTACATTCAAGTCCAAATCATTAATATATACCACAAACAGCAAGGGACCCAACACTGAGCCCAGTGGCACACCACTGGAAGTGGATTTTCATTCGCAAAGACATCCATCGACTTTTACCCTTTGTTTCCTGTTACTGAGCCAAGACTGTCAGTCCATCTAGCCAAGTTTGATTAGTTTATCAATTATCTCCCTCCTTTCTATCTTAAATGACTTGATATCTTTTTTGATCTCCTAATGTCATGCAAACCATGTTAGTCTCCCTGGTAAATACTGAGGTAAAGTAATTATTTAATATTTCCACCATTTTGCTGTCATTGCCTGTGAATTTATTGTGTGTATCCCTTGTGACCCTTTCCCTATCCTCATCTTTCTTTGCCAGTGCTCCATGCAGGCTGTCTGCACTGGAGTGGACCATGCACTTAGGTGTGTTGCAGGTCTTAGGCCTCCGTGCTCGATAACGCAGGGAACAGGCACCCAATGCGTGTCAGTACATTGGGCATCTGTCGTTGCATTATTGGCCACATTAAATTTATCCAGTGAGTCAAATCATAGAATGTTATAGCATAGAAACAGGCCATTCAACCCATCAAGTCTGCATCGGTGTATTTCACCAGTTGAGCCACTCAATCTCATCACACTCTCCTGTTTGTTCCTCATATCCTTTAATTATCCTCTTTCAAGCAACTATCTAATTCTCTTTTTAAAAGAATTTATTGACTCAATTTCAACAATGGCTTGTAGTAGAGAATTCCACATTCTAGGCACTTAACACCACCTTTTTGTGATTGTCTTATATTTGTGCCCTCGAAACAATATCACTATTTACCTTATATAACCCTTGATAATCATTAAGAGCTCTGTCAGGTCGTAGTCTTTTTAGATCTAGTGGAAAAAAGCTTTAACTTCTCCAGTCTCTCGGTTTGGTAGGAGGAATAAGGGGGCCACTTATTCCTTGGAAGGTAAGAAACCAAATGGGAAGAGGAGCAAAGACTTCCAGGAATACAGATCTATAAATTGTTAAAAGTAGCAACACAATCCGATAAGGCCATAAAGAGTGCAAACAAAGTACTGGGGTTCATTTCTAGAGGAATAGAATACAAAAACAAGGAGCTAATGTTAAATGTATTTACAACGTTGGTTAGACCACACTTGGAATGTTGTGTGTAGTTCTGGTCTCGATATTATAAAAAGGATATTGAAGCATTAGAGCAAGTGCAGAAAAGGTTTACAATGATATTACCAGAATTGAGATGATGCAATTATCAAGAAAAATTCAGCAGGCTGGGGCTCTTTTCTCTGAAGAAGAGAAGACTAAGACGAGACCTGATAGAGATCTTTAAAATTGTGAAGGGGTTTGTTAGGGTGGATGTGGAGAAACCGTTTCCACATGGGTCGATCAAAAATAAAGGGCATAAATATAAGATAGTCACTAATAGGTCAAATAAAGAAGTACCTCCCAGGGGGCATGGAAGTTCTCAACTTACATAGTAACATAGTGACAGTTTCAGCCAGGATAAGACTGTCAGTCCATCTAGCCCACCTATCCTTAGTAAACACTTGGTGCATTTCCAATAACATGGAATCAGATTTGTTGACAAAACTGTCTACTTGAAACCCATTAAGTTTCCTTCTTGAAACCCAGTAAGGTTTGTTGTTCTACCACTTGCGCCGGTAATCTGTTTGATATACTTACCACCCTTTTAGTAAAAGTGTTCCTCCAGCATTTCCTATTTTCTTTTGTTGTCCTTAATTTGTAAATATGACCCCTTGTGCTTAAATTCTATACAAAGCAGAAAAACTTACTTGTATCCAATTTGTTCAAACCATTAATGATTTTAAACACTGCTATCAGACTCTCCAAGAAAATCTTGCCTAATACGTCATTCCCTTACGTTCTGGCATCAATCATGTGGCCCTTCTCTGTACCCTCTCCAATAACTGAATATCCTTTTTGAAATAGCAAGACCAAAACTCCACTCCAGAAGTGACCTCAAGAGGGCCAAATGAGGTTTTAAAAATGACCTGTCTAGGTTTATATGTTATACCCCTTACCCCTTACAATGCACCCTAACATTCTGTTCGTTTTTTAAAAAAAAGCCTGAGAACATTTTGCTGATGGTTTTAGTGACCTGTCCACTAAAATCCCAAGGTTGCTCTACTGCTCCAATACCTCAAGTAGCTTCGTTCTGCCAAACCTCATAGCCTTGCATTCCCTGTATTAAATTGAATCTGCCATTTCTCTGCCCAGACTTGTCAAGATCTTTTTAAATTTGTGCACATTGATAGTCATCATTTGCCACTGCTCCCAATTTGGTATTGTCTGTAAATCATGGAATTTTGGACACAATTCCTTCCTCTAAATCATTCATAAAAATTATAAACAACAGCCCCAACACTGGTAACTTTCCCCATATCCTTTGACTCCCTTGCTGATCAAGAATCTGTCTAATTCAGCCTTGAATGTATTCAATGACTCAGCCTCCATAGCTTTTTGGGGTAAAGAATTCCAAAGATTCACAACCTTCTGGGAGAAGAAATTCCTCCTCATTTCTGTCTTAAACGGGTGACCCCTTATTCTGAGACTATGCCCCCTAGTTTTAGATTCCCCCATGAGGGGTAACATCTTCTCAGCATCTATCCTATCGAGTCCCCTCAGAATCTTATACGTTTCAATAAGATCTCCTCTCATTCTTCTAAACTCCAATGACCCAACCTGTTCAATCTTTCCTCATAAGACAACCCTTCCATATCTGGAATCAACCTAGTGAACCTTCTCTGAACTGCCTCCAATGCAAGTATATCCTTCCTTAAATAAGGGCACCAGAACTGTTTGCGGTACTCCAGGTGTGGTCTCACCAGCACCCTGTACTGTCGTAGCATGACTTCCCTGCTTTTATACTGCATCCCCCTAGAAATAAAGGCCAATATTCCATTTGCCTTCCGGATTACCTGCTGCCACCTGTATGTTGACTTTTGTGTTTCATGTACGAGGACGCCCAGATCCCTCTGTGCCGCAGCATTTTGTAGTATTTCTCCATTCAAATAATATTTTGCTTTTCTATTTTTCCTCCCAAAGTGGATGACTTCACATTTTCCCACATTATATTCCATCTGCCAAATTTTTGCCCATTCCCTTAACCTGTCAATATCCCTTTGCAGACACTTTGTGTCGTCTTCGCAACTTGCTTTTCCACCTATCTTTGGCCACAATATATTCTGTTCCTTCATCCAAGTCATTGATATATATTGTAAATAGTTGAGGCCCCAGCACTGATCCCTGTGGCACCCCACTAGTTACAGATTGCCATTTTGAAAATGACCCTTTTATCCCGACTCTTTGTTTTCTGTTAGTTAGCCAATCCTTTATCCGTGCCAGTATATTACCCCCATCTACTAGGTCTGTCATTTCAAAGAAATCTCCAAACTTCTTTCTATAACGGGCTTTGTGGTTTCTATTCCTTTTCTCTTGATCTCTTATTTCTTCTTCTGTTACTTCCTTCTTTGCTACTTATATTTTCGTATTCTTACACCCCACTCCTCCATAATTTATTGCAATACCCCATAAGCGTAGTAGTAAAAAAAAAAGGGATATATCCATATGTCAAGGCTGAAATGCTTGCAACCATCTTCAGCTAGAAGTGCCGAGTGGATGATCCTTCTTGGTTTCCAACTGAGGTCTCCACCACTACAGATGCCAGTCTTCAGCCAAGTTGATTCACTCCATGTGCATTGGACATAGCATGGCTACAGGTCCCAACAACATCCCGCCTGTAGTGCTGAAGACCTGTTCTTCAGAAGTAGCCATGCCCTTAGCTAAGCTGTTTCAGTACAGCTACAACGCTGGCATCTACCCAACAATGTGGAAATTTACCCAGGTATGTCCTATTCACAAAAAGCAGGACAAATCCAACCCGGTGAATTACCGCCCCATCAGCCTACTCCGAATCATCAGCAAAGAGATGGAAGGAGTCGTCAACAGTGGTATCAAGCAGCACTTACTCACCACTATCCTGGTTGCCGATGTTCAATTTGGGTTCCACCAGTACCACTCAGCTCCAGATCACATTACAGCCTTGGTCCAAACTTGGACACAAACTGAATTCCAGAGGTGAGTGACCAAGTGCGGCACCTAGGAGCCCTAGTAATACTGAAGTCAATGGGAATCAGGGGGAAAACACTCCAGTGGCTGAAGTCATATCTGGCACAAAGGAAGATGGTTGCGGTCATTGGAGGCCAATCATCTCAGTCCCAGGACATTGCTGCAGGAGTTCCTCAGGGTAGCATCCTAGGTCCAACCATCTTCAGCTGCTTCATCAATGTCCTTCCCTCCATCGTAAGGTCAGAAGTGGTGTTGTTCGCTGATGATTGCAGTGTTTCACTCCATTTTCAATTCCTCCGATAATGAAGCAGTCGATGCCCACAAGCAGCAAAACCTGGACAGCATCTAGGTTTGGGCTGATAAGTGGCAAGTAACATTTATGCCACACAAGTATCAGGCAATGACTATCACCAACAAGAGAGAACATAACTACCTCCCATTGACATTCAATGGCATTGCCATCGCTGAGTTTCCCAACATCAACATCCTGGGATCACCATTGACCAGAAACTGAACTGGACCAGCCACATAAATGCCATGGCTACTAGAGCAGGCTAGAGGTAAAATAGAAAACAAATGAAATAAGAGTAGACAAAATAGCTTAAAATCAAGAAACAAACCAAATATTGTGGAGGAGAAATAGTGTAAACAGTTTTAAGCAACAGGGTTGTTCTTGGCTCTGATGTACCCTATGATTGAATAGCCTGGCAACACTCCCTTTCAAGGCTCACAACTAAAGTATGGCCCCTTCCATGAGGTATCAGAGGGCATTTGGAGCCTGTAGCCCTGTACCACAGCTGAAGTCATTGTCTTGAGGAGATGGGGAGAAAGTTGGCAAGCAAACATCAAGTTCCTCACACAAAAATGATAGGCCTGAGTAGGTGGTATACGAGGTACAGGCATGAGAACTCCTTTAACCAGGAAAATCCCAGCTTTGATCTCTGGCCTGTGCTAAGTTAGCTGATCTCAGTTAGGATAGTGGTAGAGGCACTTACTACCTTTCTTTGCGGCACTAAAATTGGGTGTAGAACTACTGAAATAAATTGGGTAGGGTTCCTGCTCCTGATTGCTAGACAATTACTTTTATAAAATAAAAACAGAAAATGTTGGAGAAGCTCAGCAAGTCAGGCAGCATCTGTGGAGAAAGAAACAGAGTTAACGTTTCAGGTCGAAGACCTTTCATCAGAACTGGAAGATGTTAAAGAGTTAAAGTTTTTGAGCAAGTACACAGCCAGGGAAAGGAGGGGAGGGGACGAAAGAATAAAAGGGAAGGTCTGTGATAGGTTAGAGGGCACGAGTCATAAAATGACAAAAGGGATAATGGTGCGAGGCAAGGAAGGTGGTAATGGGACAGGTTAAGAAACAAAAGATTGATCAGGAGTAGCTGTAAATGGCAGCAGCAGAACCATTACCAGCACTAGCTGACCGAAAAAATGGGAGCAGTGGTTATGATCTGAAGTTATTGAAATCAATGTTGAGTCCGGAAGGTTGTAAAGTGCCAAAAAGAAAGATGAGGTGCTGTTCCTCGAGCTTCCATTGAGCTTCATTGGAACAGTGTAAGAGGCAGAGGATGGCGGAGGATGATACGTTGAATATGGAGGCTGGTGGGGTGGAAGGTGAGGACAAGGGGACCCTATCATGGTTCTGGGAGGGAAGGGACAGGGTGAGGGCAGAAGTGCGGGAAATAGGATGGACACGGTCGAGGGCCCTGTCAACTATAGTGGAGGGGAATCCTTGGTTGAGGAAAAAGGAAGATATAATGTGTCATCCTCCGCCATTTCCGCCACCTCCAGCATGATCCCACCACCAAACGCATCTTCCCCTCCCCTCCCCTCCCCTTTCAGCATTCCAAAGGGACCATTCCCTCCACGACACCCTGGTCCACTCTTCCATCAACCGCAACACCTGCTGTCCTCCCCACGGCTCCTTCCTGTGCGAGCAAAGGAGATGCAACACCTCCCCCTCCACCTCCTCCCTTCCCATCGTCCAGGGCCCCAAACACTCCTTTCAGGTGAAACAGCAGTTTACTTGTACTTCTTTCAATTTAGTGTACTGTATCCGCTGCACACAATGCAGTCTTCTCTACATTGGGGAGACCAAACGCAAACTGGGTGATCACTTTGCTGAACACCTCCACTCTGTCCACAAGTGTGATCCTGACCGGCCAGTCGCTTGCCATTTTGATTCCCCTTCCCACTCCGACTTTAACCTCTCTGTCCTTGGCCTCTTACACTGTTCCAATGAAGCTCAATGTGAGCTCAAGCAACAGCACCACATCTTTTGTTTAGGCACTTTACAACCTTCCGGACTCTATATTGATTTCAATAACTTCAGATCATAACCACTGCTCCCATTTTTTCGGTCAGCTAGTGCTGGTAATAGTTCTGCTGCCATTTACAGCCACTCCTGATCAATCTTTTGTTTCTTAACCTGTCCCATTGCCACCTTCCTTCCCTTGCACCATCATCCCCTTTGTTATTTAATCACTCGTGCCCTCTACCCTATCACAGACCTTTCCTTTTGTTCTTTCCTCCCCATCCCTCCCTCCCTGCCTTTTCCTGGCTCTGTACTTGCTTAAAAACTTTAACTCTCTTAACATCTTCCAGTTCTGACGAAAGGTCTTCGACCTGAAACGTTAACTCTGTTTCTTTCTCCACAGATGCTGCCTCACTTGCTGAGCTTCTCCGGCATTTTCTGTTTTTATTTCAGATTTCCAGCATCCGCAGTATTTTGCTTTTGAGACAATTACTTTTGCTCTGATGCCCCCATAGCAAAATAGCCTGCTCATACATGTTGAATGGCCACTTGGGTGAGGTCCCAAAAGGTGTCCTGTGCTTGTGAAACTGTATCCCAGCGATGGTACCTTCAGGAGAAGAGGAGGAAAGTGGAAAAGGGAGGGGAGAAAAAGAAGTTGGGTCTGTTACCTCGATCAGTTCCCTTCCTGAAGGCACCATTCAACTATAGCTCCTAATGGGGAGGAATACTGCTACATATATACCCCCTCTTTTTTTATGTCTGAACTTGTAGCTGACTGCTGCTGGACCAACTATTCATGGTAATGACTGCATTTTTAAAATAAATTGATCATGAGCAATTATTAACGTCTTAAAAAGGGAAGGCAACCCTGTAAATTTCTCAGGGATGCTTCCCTCTGTTTATCAACAAACAATGCAATAATACAGGAGTGGCCAAGCTTTTTGTCTTTTATGTGCTGTTTATGGGGGGAAACCATATAACCTCTGGGACCATATAAAATGTTTAAATCCATTAATTTGTATGTATTCCAAGTTGCTGGTACTAGGTTTTCTATTTTAGGATTTATTCACTGATGAGGCAGCAATGCAAAGTATACCCCTGTCTGAAGTTCTAGACCTGCAAACAGGACAAACCAGCAGATGATAAATATAAGAGCAAATAGGACTGAGGTTTGGTGGGCCATATTGCTGAGACTTGGGGGTTGTAGTTTGGGCACTGTTAAAATAACATTATTTGCATGACAAAAAGGTCTTAATATCAGAAAAATGTTTCCTGCTTGTGATTTCATGATAGAAGTGATGTTGACCGCTGTTCCTCTTTTGTTCTCTGCAGTTACCCCTCACCTTTCCTCTTCTCATGCTAAGCTGTGGTTCCATAGAATTGATGACCCTCTGGTACCGAAACCAATGGCCTTTTTTTATATCAGTTTGCACAATGTCTTGATCTTTAACTGGGTGGAATCATACTTCATTCCAATCCTCTCTTCATTTTCCATACACACAGCACACTATCAATAGGAATCACGGGTTAGAAAACAGGAATAGGTGCTCTGGCTGATATTTCTGTCTCCCCTTTCTAGCTCAGGAATGCTAAGATAATTGTAGTGCCCACAGCGTCACTCCCCCTGAGATGCAGTAACTGAGCACAGATGACGGATTGAATGTGGATGTCCTTGGCTCAGTAGCACATCATGTGCACCATTTATCGTGACTGAGGTAGTGGGGGAGGTTTGATATTGAGCATTTGTAGACTCCTTTCCTCCTCAGACATTAAGCATGCTCAATTTAGTATCCTTTTCTTCACTTCTGTCTTTGTTTGATTTTTAAAAAAATTATTTTTGTTTAAACAGTGAATGCTGATGACCTTACTGGGGTGGTAACTTCCAGCAGTTTACTAGATTATGTCAACAGTACAACTCAGGATCAAGGATTATTTGGGTCAGATTGTAGCAGCTTCTATTCAATGTACTTTTGTCTAAGATTCTGACAGCCTTATGATAAGCATTTAATACCTTTTTTGTTTTATTTTATTAGAATTTTCCAAGATGCTTCCTTTCATATTATACGTCGCAGTGTTCATTTAAATGTAAACAAATGGTGAACTTGACAGAAGCGCTGGTATCAGTTTACTTTGTGATAGCTGCCTGTGTAATCCGTTTGCTAAATGAATCACCCCAGCGCATTGAATTGTAATGAAAATGACGTTTTATGGATGTGTGAATTGTACCTTCTGTGTAAAAATGTTTCTGGCCTATCAAGTAGTAGGGAAATGTCGTCAAGCCTAACATTGAACTGTATCCTTGAAATCTGAAACCTCTGAATTGATGTCATAGACTCAGCATATAAACTCAACATTATCTCACTTGTTTGTTATTCATCAAGGAAGTAATATTTGGCATTTTAAGCTTTTTCCAACAGAGATGATTTGATCATGTGGGATCAGAGGTGATTAATTGCAGTGATTCTGTTACTCATAGAATTTTACAGCGCAGAAGGAGGCCATTTGGCGTATCGTGCCTGTGCTGGCTCTTTGAAAAAGCTATCCAATTAGTCCCATTCCCCTGTTCTTTCCCCATAGACCTGCAAAATTTTCCTTTTCAAGTAATTATCCAATTCCCTTTTGAAAGTTAGTATTGAATCTGCTTCCACCACCCTTTCAGGCAGTGCATTCCATATCATCATGACTCGCTGCATAAAAAAAATTCTCATCTCAACTGTGGCTCTTTTTCCAATTATCTTAAATCTGTGTCCTCTGGTTTTCAAGCCTCCTGCCAATGGAAACAGTTTCTTCTTATTTACTCTATCAAAACCCTTCATGATTTTGAACGTCTCCCCTTAACCTTCTCTGTTCTAAGGAGAACAATCCCAGCTTCTCTAGTCTCTCCACATAACTGAAACCCCTCATCTCTGGTACCATTCTAATAAATCTCCTCTGCACCCTCTCCAAGGCCTTGACAGCCTTCCTAAAGTGTGCTGCCCAGAATTGGACACAGTACTCCAGCTGAGGCCTAACCAGTGATGTATAAAGGTTTAGCATAACTTCCTTGCATTTGTACTCTGCCTTTATTTATAAAGCCAAGGATCCTGTATGTTTTTAACAGCTTTATCAACTTGTCCTGCCACCTTCAAAGATTTGTGTATGTGAACCCCAGGTATGTTCCTGCATCTGTCTTAAAATTATACCCAACCCTATTTTTGAATTCCCTCCTGTCTGGAAGATAACATGTATGGGGTACTGTTCCATTATTGCTGGTGGCCCTTTGATATGTTTCCAAGTTGCCATTCTTCACTAGACAGTGAAGCCTAGCTTTTCTGATTAGGTTGGCCTAGGTGGACCCAATTGGAACATTGGGTGATGTTCTATCATTCCTAATCTTTCTCCATTTGCTCATCTGACTTCCCACCATTGTTTCCAGCGACTGCAAGAAGTACCTGGTACTTTTGGGTAGTTGCATGCAATTGAGGTCAAAATGACTTTGTAGGCCCCATTTTCTGTCATTCCACCTTATTTGCGCTGGTTTCTCTTTTTGACCATATAAGGCAGGCATCCAGAATTGCTAGGAAGAGGTGGAAAAGAATTTTAAGAGTCTAGCGTCAACATTAAGAGCATCAGTTTAAAGCTTATTTCTGACTTGTTTTTGGAAGGTTTGTTTGGTTTGGCACCTTTGCTGTGGAGCTGCCAATTTTCTGTCTGCTGTTTTACACAATGAACAAGGGGCCTGAAAATCCATAGAGCTGATGAGCCTACAGGAAACGTGCAATAGAGTATGTGGGATCAGGGGGAGGTTCCCTAATTTAAATATTACTTGTAGATGCCCACAATGCAGGGGGGACGGACTCTGCAGTGTTAGGTTTTCCACTGCAATCCCAGTCCCAGCACAGATTTCTGGGAGGCGTATGGGCCCCCTTATATAGGAGTAATGGTATTGGCAATTACTGCCCTGGCTTAATGCCAAAGAGTATCGCTTTTCTCTGCCTTGCTTCCTGTAGCAGCAATTCCACTGCCCCATCAGAGAACATTGGGGGCGCTCTGCCCTCTTGCAGACCTGACAGCCATTTTACAACCTCAGACCTTCTTTTCCTGAACAAAAACAGTAATGATGATGCCTTCCCCTTTAAGCAACGGTGGTCTTTAAATCCTGTAGGCTATTTCCTAGTCCAAACAGACATGATCCCAATCAGACGTGTTTCTGACGCCTGGAACTGACCTAAAATATTATAACAATACTGACCCCAGAAATTATAGCAGCATCGGTGTTCATCTTGTCCAATGGACACAAATCACACTGTGCCCTACTTTGTCAGGCTTGCATCCGATTAGAAAGTCCAGGCTTGAGAGAATCTGTAGGCTGTTCAATCATGGGAGCCTGTTCCTGCTCTGACGTGATGTCAATGCCCGTGCAATTTGCGGTAGGCATTCAATGGGTAGTAATCAGGAGTGGGAGCCCTGAATGATTTTCTCTGTCCCATCTATACCAGCCAACGGCCCAGAGACATTGATCTAATTGGAACATTCCTCATGCAACATAGGCTGAGACAGGGGAAGGCAGCAGCAGCCAACTTCCTGGCACCAGGGGTAGCTCTGCTGCACAGGCTGGGAGGAAAAAGAGTGGAAGAGCTATAGTGGTAGGGGATTCTATCGTAAGGGGAACAGACAGGCGTTTCTGTGGCCATAAACGTGACTCCAGGATGGTTTGTTGCCTCCCTGGTGCCAGGGTCATGGATGTCACTGAGCGGCTACAGGGCATTCTCAAGGGGGAGGGTGAGCAGGCAGAGGTCGTGGTCCACATTGGGACCAACGACATAGGTAGGAAGGGAGATGAGGTCCTGCATCAAGAATTTAGGGAGCTAGGTAGCAGATTAAAGAGCAGGACCTCAAAGGTTGTAATCTCTGGATTACTCCCAGTGCCATGGGCTAGTGAGTATAGAAATAGGAGGACCGAACAGATGAATGCGTGGCTAAAGAGTTGGTGCAAGAGGGAGGGTTTCAGTTTCCTGGATCACTGGGCCTGCTTCTGGGGAAGGTGGGACTTGTACAAGTCGGACGGGTTGCACCTGAACCAGAGCGGGACAAATATCCTTGCGGGGAGGTTTGCTAGCACTGTTGGGGGGGGTTTAAACTAACTTGGCAGGGGGATGGGATACAGAGTGGAGCTACAATAGGGGGTGATGTGCAGCCAAATATAGAGAAAAAAACAAGTCAGCTTGGAAGACAGGGCAAATATGTGAGGGCAAGGCTGGATGGCATCTATTTTAATGCAAGGAGTCTTGCGAATAAGGTGGATGAACTGAAGGTGTTGATAAACACATGGGAGTATGATATTGTTGCTGTCACAGAGACATGGTTGAGGGAGGGGCAAGACTGGCAGCTCAATATTCCGGGGTACAGAATCTTCAGGCGAGACAGAGGGGAGGTATAAGAGGAGGGGGGGTCGCAATATTAATTAAAGAATCAATTACTGCCATAAGGAGGGATGATATATTAGCAGGTTCCTCTAATGAGGCCATATGGGTGGAGCTTAAAAACAAAAAGGGGGCAAGCACTTTGATGGGAGTGTACTATAGGCCCCCAAACAGTCAGGGGGAGATAGAGGAACAGATATGTAGGCAAATCTCAGAAAATTGTGCAAATAATAGGGTAATAATAGTGGGGGATTTCAACTTCCCCAATATTAACTGGGATACTCAGAGTGTAAAAGGCTTAGAGGGTACAAAATTCTTAACGTGCATCCAGGAGAGCTTTTTGAGCCAGCATGTAGAAAGTCCTACAAGAGAGGGGGCGGTACTGGACCTAATTCTAGGGAATGTGGCCGGCCAAGTGGAAGAAGTGCTAGTAGGTGAGCACTTTGGTGACAGTGACCATAATTTGGTGAGATTTAAGGTGGTCATGGAAAAGGACAGGGAGGGGCCGGAAATAAAGGTTCTAAATTGGGGGAAGGCCGATTTTAATAGGATAAGGCAGGATCTGGCCAAAATGGACTGGGATCAGCTGCTTGTAGGAAAATCCGCATCGGAGCAATGGGAGTCTTTCAGAAGGGAGATTGAGACCATACAATGGCAACATGTTCCCGTAAAGGTCAAGGGTGGTTCCAAGAACTCCAGGGAACCTTGGATGTCAGGGGATATACGAGAATGGATTAGGAAAAAAAGGAGGGCTTTTGGCAGATACAAAAGGCTAAAGACGGAGGAAGCCCTAGAGGAGTACAAAAAGTGCAGGGGGATACTTAAAAAAGAAATTAGGAGATCAAGGAGGGGCCATGAAATAACACTGGCAAGCAAAATAAAGGAAAATCCTAAGATGTTTTATAAGTATATTAAGGGTAAGAGGATGACTAGGGAAAAAATAGGGCCCATTAGGGACAAAAATGGCAATCTGTGTGTGGAGCCGGCAGATGTAGGAGGGGTTCTAAATAAATTTTTTGCATCTGTTTTCACTATGGAGAAGGACGATGTAGACATAGAAATACGGCAGGGGGACTGTGATATACTCGAACATATTAACATCGAGCGGGAGGAGGTATTGGCGGTTTTAGCAGGCCTAAAAATGGATAAATCCCCAGGCCCGGAGGAAATGTATCCCAGGCTACTGTGTGAAGCAAAGGAGGAGATTGCGGGGGCTCTGACACATATATTCAGAACCTCTCTGGCCACAGGGGATGTGCCAGAGGACTGGAGAACCGCTAATGTAATACCATTATTCAAGAAGGGGAGTAGGGAAAAACCGGGGAACTACAGGCCAGTGAGCCTAACATCAGTGGTAGGAAAATTATTGGAAAAAATTCTGAAGGACAAAATTAGTCTCCACTTGGAGAAGCAAGGATTAATCAGGGATAGTCAACATGGCTTTGTCAAGGGAAGATCATGTCTGACTAATTTGATTTAATTTTTTGAGGGGGTGACTAGGCGTGTGGATGAGGGTAACGCAGTGGATGTGGTATACATGGATTTCAGTAAGGCCTTCGATAAAGTCCCTCACAGGAGACTGGTCAAGAAGGTACGAGCCCATGGAATCCAGGGTGCCTTGGCACTTTGGATACAAAACTGGCTTAGTGGCAGAAGGCAGAGGGTGATGGTCGAAGGTTGTTTTTGTGACTGGAAGCCTGTGGCCAGTGGGGTACCACAGGGATCGGTGCTGGGTCCCTTGCTGTTTGTGGTCTACATTAATGACTTGGATATGAATGTAAAAGGTATGATCAGTAAGTTCGCTGATGATACAAAGATTGGTAGGGTGGTAAATAGTGAGGAGGATAGCCTCAGTCTGCAGGACGATATAGATGGGTTGGTCAGATGGGCGGAACAGTGGCAAATGGAATTTAACCCGGAAAAGTGCGAGGTGATGCACTTTGGAGGGACTAACAAGGCAAGGGAATACACAATGAATGGGAGGACCCTAGGCAAGACAGAGGGTCAGAGGGATCTTGGTGTGCAAGTTCACAGATCCCTGAAGGCGGCGGAACAGGTAGATAAGGTGGTAAAGAAGGCATATGGGATACTTGCCTTTATTAGCCGAGGCATAGAATATAAGAGCAAGGAGGTTATGATGGAGCTGTATAAAACACTGGTTAGGCCACAGCTGGAGTACTGTGTGCAGTTCTGGTCGCCACACTACAGGAAGGATGTGATCGCTTTGGAGAGGGTGCAGAGGAGATTCACCAGGATGTTACCAGGGCTGGAGCGCTTCAGCTATGAAGAGAGACTGGGAAGATTGGGTTTGTTTTCCTTGGAGCAGAGGAGGCTGAGGGGGGATATGATTGAGGTGTACAAAATTATGAGGGGCACAGATAGGATGGATACTAAGGAGCTTTTTCCCTTCGTTGAGGGTTCTATAACAAGGGGACATAGATTCAAGGTAAAAGGCGGGAGGTTTAGAGGGGATTTGAGAAAGAACTTTTTCACCCAGAGGGTGGTTGGAGTCTGGAACTCACTGTCTGAAAGGGTTGTGGAGGCAGGAACCCTCACAACGTTCAAGAAGCATTTGGATGAGCACTTGAAATGCCATAGCATACAAGGCTACGGACCAAATGCTGGAATATGGGATTAGAGTAGACAGGGCTGATGGCCGGCGCGGACACGATGGGCCGAAGGGCCTCTATCCGTGCTGTATAACTCTATGACTCTATGACTCTATGAGACCAGAGTAAACCTGGCTCCTTCCTGGTCTATACATTTCAGTTCCATGTCACATTTACCCACTGAGCCGTTAGAGTATTCTAAACATCCTTCCTTCATATACAGTCCTTTGAGATGAAATACTTTGCACCCTATTTCCCACAACTGTGTGCATTCAGTAGAATGTTGCTCTTTATATGTTGATGTGACTGAGATCTCATGTAATATTGTCAGCATAATACAAGGAGCCACTGGAAACTTAGCAATAGACTCATAGAATCATATTGCACAGAAGGAGGCCATTCAGCTCAACATGCCTGTGTCGGCCCCTGCTGTTTCCCCATAGTCCTGCAAATTTTTCCTTATCAAGTATATATCCAACCCTTTACTATTGAATCTGTTTCCACCACCTTTCAGGCAGTGTATTCCAGATCATGACAACTTGCTGCCTTAAAAAAAAATTCTCCTCATCTCCTCTCTCGCCAATTATCTTAAATCTGTGTCCTCTGGTTACTGACCCCCCCCTGCCAGTGGAAACAGTTTCTGCTTATTCACTCTATTAAAACCACTCATAATTTTGAACACCTGTATTAAATCTCCTCTTAACCTTCTCTGCTCTAAGGAGAACAACCCCAGATTCTCTAGTCTCTCCACATAACTGAAGTCCCTCATCCCTGGTATCAGGGGGAGGCACAGTAAATTATGCAGATAGGAGCAGGAAGTTACAAAGAGACGGAGACAGACGAAGCAAGTGGAGAAAACTGTGGCAGATGGGATTCAATGTGGGAAAGTGTGAGGTTATCCACTTTGGATCCAAGAGAGACAGGTAGGGGATGACGGACTAGGAGTTGTGGAGGAGCAAAGGTATTCGGGTGTCCATGCCCACAAATCCCTAAAAGCCAGTACACAGGTACAAAAAGTAATCAAACAGGATAATGGAATGTTGGCCTTTATCTCAAGGGGATGGGAAATCAAAAGGGGGGAAGTGATGCTTCAGTTGTTCAGAGCCTTGGTCAGACCCCATCTAGAGTACTGTGTTCAGTTTTAGGCACTGGACCTCAAGAAAGATATATTGACCTTGGAGAGGAACAGTGCAGATTTACTGGAATGGTACCGGGGCTGAAAGAGTTAAATTATGAGGACAGGTTGTATAAACCAGGTTTGTATTCCTTGAATTTAGACGGTTGAGGGATGATCTAATTGATAAAGTGATTGGGAGGCTAGATTTCCTCTGGTGGGGGAATCCAGAACAAGAAGGCATAATCTTAAAATTAGAGCTAGGCCATTTAGGAGTAAAATCAGAACACACTTTTTCACACACAGCGCAGTGGAAATCTGGAAAACCCTTCCCTTAAAAGGCTGTGTATGCTGGATCAATTGAAATTGTCAAGACTGAAATCGATAGATTTTTGTTAGGTAAGAGTATCAACGAATATGGATCATTTACCTGAGGAAGGAGGAAGCCTCCGAAAGCTTGTAGATTTCAAATAAAAATTGTTGGACTATAACTTGGTGTTGTAAAATTGTTTACAATTGTCAACCCCAGTCCATCACCGGCATCTCCACATCACTCTAGATATAAGCATTCAGAAGTGATCTAAACTTTGAAAAAAATTAAACTATTAAAAAGAATGTATCTTTCAGCACTCTATAAAAATTATTTTTTTTCCTAAGCTAAAGGTTCCCTCCAGAACTTTTGGGGATCTCTCAACTATAGCTGATTCATATCACACCTTGTGAAAATACATCGACCCATGGGTTCTGCAATGTCTTGGAGGCAAAATCAGTTGCCCTGAGCCATACAGACCAGGAACGTCTCCGGTTTGATTCCTAACCTGTGCTATGATCTATATTCATGATGTGGAGATGCCGGTGATGGACTGGGGTAGACAAATGTAAGGATCTATATTAATCTTAATAAGGGGAGGAGAGTAAATGGAGAAATGGAAATCTCTTTCTTTGGTAATTGCTAATTTGGATGTTTGCAGGCTAAGGACTTCAGACTGTTTACACAGTATTCACAGTGAGGCAGCACTAATTACTGGTTAGACTAAATGCGAGTGCAAACAGTCACGATTGTTGCATTTGTATCCTAATGATGCTTTGCATCACAACACCAACAAAATATGGCTTCATGTTTCTCATCTTAAAACGGGTGTTGTTTGAGATTTCAAGTAGCCATTTGAATTATTTTATTACTGTACAGAAACTCACGAGAAGAAGGCCAGTTTTTCTTGGTTTTAAACTGGTACTCAAATTTAAGGATGAGTTCTCTTTTTTTTCTCCCCTTGTCCAATCTCTTCCGACTACAACCACGACTCTTCTGATGCCCTCCACCACTTTAACAGTTTTCAGTTCCCCGGCCCTAACCGTTTCCTTTTCACCATGGATGTCCAGTCCCTCCACACCTCCATTCCCCACCAGGATGACCTACGGGTTCTCCGCTTCTTCCTTGAATGGAGGCCCAACCAGTCCCCAACCACCACCATCCTCTTCTGCCTGGCTGAACTTGTTCTTACGTTGAACAACTTCTCCTTTGACTCCACTCACTTCCTTCAAATAAAAGGTATCGTTATGGGAACCCGTATGGGTCCTAGCTAAGCCTGCCTTTTTGTCAGATAAGTGGAATATTCTTTGTTCCAGTCCTACTCAGGACCCCCCACTCACCTCTTTTTCCGGTACATTGATGACTGTATCGGTGCCGTTTCCTGCTCTTGCCCTGAACTGGAAAATTTCATTAACTTTGCTTCCAATTTCCACCCTTCTCTCACTTTCACATGGTCCATCTCCGACTCTTCCCTTCCCTTCCTCGACTTCTCTATCTCCATTTCTGGGGATAGGCTGTCAACCAATATCTATTATAAGCCCACCAACTCTCACAGCTACCTTGATTACACTTCCTCCCACCCCGCATCCTGAAAGGACTCTATTCCCTTCTCTCAGTTTCTCCATCTCCATCGCATCAATTCTGATGATGCCACTTTCCACACCAGTGCTTCTGATATGTCTTCCTTTTTCCTCAACCGAGGATTTTCCTCCACTGTAGTTGACAGGGCCCTCGACCGTGTCCGTCCCATTCCCCGCACTTCTGCCCTCATCCCTTTCCTCTGTCCCACAACCATGATAGGGTCTCCCTTGTCCTCACCTTCCACTCCACATTCAACATATCATCCTCCGCCATTTCTGCCACCTCCAGCATGATCCCACCACCAAACGCATCTTCCCCTCCCCTCCCCTTTCAGCATTCTGAAGGGACCGCTCCCTCTGCGACACCCTGTCCACTCTTCCATCACCCCCAACACCCGCTCTCCTCCCCACGGCACCTTCCTGTGCGAGCGCATGAGATGCAACATCTGCCCTTTCACCTCCTCCCTTCTCACTGTCCAGGGCCCCAAACACTCCTTCCAGGTGAAACAGCGATTTATTTGTACTTCTTTCAATTTAGTATACTGTATTCGCTGCTCACAATACGGTCTCCTCTACATTGGGGAGACCAAACACAGATTGGGTGATCGCTTTGCTGAACACCTCTGCTCAGTCCACAAGCGTGACCCTGACCTGCCGGTTGCTTGCCATTTTAATTCCCCGTCCCACTCCCACTCTGACCTCTCCGTCCTCGGCCTCTTACACTGTTCTAATGAAACTTAACGTAAGCTTGAGGAACAGCACCTCATCTTTCTATTAGACGCTTTACAACCTTCTGGACTCAACATTGATTTCAATAACTTCAGATCATAACCACTGGTCCCATTTTTTTGGACAGCAAGTGCTGGTAATGGTTCTGATGTTGCCACTTACCTAGACCCATCTTTTGTTACTTTACTTGTCCCATTATCACCCTCCTTGCCTTGCACCATTATCCCTTTTGTCATTTAATCACTCCTGCCTCCACCCTACCAGTGACCTTTCCTTTTGTTCTTTGCTCCCCTCCCCTTCCCACTCCCACCTTTCCCTGGCCCTGTACTTGCTTAAAAACTGTTTAATCTTCTACTTCTTCCGGTTTTGACGAAGGGTCATCAACCTGTTTCTTTCTCCACAGATGCTGCCTGACTTGTTGAGTATTTCCAGCATTTTTTGTTTTTATTTAAGGATGAGCACTGATTTAACACCCCCCCCATAAAAAAAATTATAATTGGTTAACAGCACAGGAATAACAGGGATTATGATCATTATTCTTCTGCTTCATCTTGTCAGGCATCTCCCGCCTCTACAAAAGACCTTTCCCACCCCAAACCTACATCATGAAATTCCCTTCCCCTGGCCTGGATTGTGTCGGAGCAATGATGGATGTGTAGCTACTAAACCTATAGGATAATACCTGATGAACAATGATGGCAGTGCCACCACCTAGTGACTGACTGTCACTTTTAGCTGAGCCTAGCTGATGACTCGAGATTACTGAGCAATGAAGCATGATTTACAAAAAGCCATTGTGTATGGGTAGAAGGGGATACAGGCTGGCAACTGTTTAACTTGTCATATACATAGCACGGTTTTACATTGTGGGTCCAAATTGGACAAACATTTTTTTATTTCGTTCATGGGATGTGGGCGTCGCTGGCGAGGCCAGCATTTATTGCCCATCCCTAATTGCCCTTGAGAAGGTGATGGTGAGCCGCCGCCTTGAACCACTGCAGTCCACAGTGCTGTTAGGAAGGGAGTTCCAGGATTTTGACCCAGCGACGATGAAGGAACGGCGATATATTTCCAAGTCAGGATGGTGTGTAACTTGGAGGGGAACGTGCAGGTGGTGGTGTTCCCATGTGCCTGCTGCTCCTGTCCTTCTAGGTGGTAGAGGTCGCGGGTTTGGGAGGTGCTGTCGAAGAAGCCTTGGTGAGTTGCTGCATTGCATCCTGTGGATGGTACACACTGCAGCCACAGTGCGCTGGTGGTGAAGGGAGTGAATGTTTAGGGTAGTGGATGGGGTGCCAATCAAGCGGGCTGCTTTGTCCTGGATGGTGTTGAGCTTCTTGAGTGTTGGAGCTGCACTCATCCAGGCAAGTGGAGAGTATTCCATCACTCCTGACTTGTGCCTTGTGGATGGTGGAAAGGCTTTGGGGAGTCAAGAGGTGAGTCACTCGCCGCAGAATACCCAGCCTCTGACCTGCTCTTGTAGCCACAGTATTTATATGGCTGGTCCAGTTAAGTTTCTGGTCAATGGTGACCCCCCCAGGATGTTGATGGTGGGGGATTCGGCGATGGTAATGCCGTTGAATGTCAAGGGGAGGTGTTTAGACACTCTCTTGTTGGAGATAGTCATTGCCTGGCACTTGTCTGGCGTGAATGTTACTTGCCACTTATCAGCCCAAGCCTGGATGTTGTCCAGGTCTTGCTGCATGCAGGCACGGACTGCTTCATTGTCTGAGGGGTTGCGAATGGAACTGAACACTGTGCAAACATCCCCATTTCTGACCTTATGATGGAGGGAAGGTTATTGATGAAGCAGCCAGAGATGGTTGGGCCTAGGACATTGCCCTGAGGAACTCCTGTAGCAATGTCCTGGGGCTGAGATGATTGGCCTCCAACAACCACTACCATCTTCCTTTGTGCTAGGTATGACTCCAGCCACTGGAGAGTTTTCCCCCTGATTCCCATTGACTTCAATTTTACTAGTGCTCCTTGGTGCCACACTCTGTCAAATGCTGCCTTGATGTCAAGGGCAGTCACTCTCACCTCACCTCTGGAATTCAGCTCTTTTGTCCATGTTTGGACCAAGGCTGTAATGAGTTCTGGAGCCGAGTGGTCCTGGTGGAACCCAAACTGGGCATCGGTGAGCAGGTCATTGGTGAGTAAGTGCTGCTTGATAGCACTGTCGATGACACCTTCCATCACTTTGCTGATTATTGAAAGTAGACTGATGGGGTGGTAATTGGCCGGATTGGATTTGTCCTGCTTTTTGTGGACAGGACATACCTGGGCAATTTTCCACATTGTCGGGTAGATGCCAGTGTTGTAGCTGTACTGGAACAGCTTGGCTAGAGGCGCAGCTAGTTCTGGAACACAAGTCTTCAGCACTACTGCTGGGATGTTGTCGGGGCCCATAGCCTTTGCTGTATCCAGTGCACTCATCCGTTTCTTGATATTGCGTGGAGTGAATCGAATTGGCTGAAGACTGGCTTCTGTGATGGTGGGGATATCGGGAGGAGGCCGAGATGGATCATCCACTTGGCACTTCTGGCTGAAGATGGTTGCAAACGCTTCAGCCTTGTCTTTTGCACTCGTGCTGGACTCCGCCATCATTGAGGATGGGGATGTTTACAGAGCCTCCTCCTCCCGTTAGTTGTTTAATTGTCCACCACCATACACGACTGGATGTGGCAGGACTGCAGAGCTTTGATTTGATCCGTTGGTTGGTTTTACTTCGTATCAGCACACATTCATGTTTTCTATTGCTAGCAGTAGAACTAGATGCTTCATGCCATCATTTTTTTCTGGCCACAAGTGGACTGACTGCTCAGCTCAGCCATACAGGCCTGCATTGCCATTTTTGCATTACTGATCTGTATGGTCCTTCCCCCAACATTGAAAGTTAGAAGCACAGTTTTTCAAAAATTGCACCTATAATTTTTTTTCCCCAGTTGCCTCTAACATTCTGCATTTCATGCTGCAATGTAAAGGGGATACATTCAGAGCACCGGGAGATGAAATGCAAACAGCCCTTAGTTGTAGCAGTTTCCTTTGTGCTGAGGCTAACCCATTTATACTGGGATGAATTTGGCAACAATAAGGAACATAGGAGGTTCAAACATGCACAGTTGCTTTGAAGTCATGAACGCAGCTCCAATGCTGCTGTGCATGTGCCCCGAGTGCAAATTCAAATTAGTGACTTTGTCATTCTGGCCATGGACCTTCCCTGAAACCAAAGGAGGGCCCACATAAGTCAGCATCCCTATAAATATGACCAGACCCAATGCTGTGACCTATTGCCAAATGCTGCTGGTGTATATTATGTATATTTGCAGGAAATTAAACTGCCATTCCAGTAAAGAAAAATAATAAGAACTTGAATTTATGTGGTGCTTTTCACGATCTCAGGATGTTCCAAAGTGCTTCACAGCCAATTTTGAAGTGTAGTCACTGTTGTAATTTAGGGAAAAGTAGCTAGTCATTTATACTTCAGGATTGCTTCTGGCAATGATTTGCAATTTGAAGTAACTCTATAATGTAAAAGGATCAACTGTGGAAGCACTTCAAATTAAAATGTTTGCAGTCTGACCCCATACAGTGATTCTGGGTATACTATTCGACCCAGGAACGAGGCATTATGGCTGAGCCTGTGTGTGTTCTTTACTAAACTTCTCCCATTGAGTAATTGTCACCTATTGGTTCTATGAAATTACTGTCAACTGTATAGCATGCCATTAAACAAACCTGCATGTAGCAGAAGTTGACCTGTATATAGATTTTAGCTGTCTTTTGATCCAGGGATTTAGAGGACAAAGATAAAGCAAATTTATATTTTTAAAAAATCAACTAAAATGACACATTAGCACCTCATTTGTATAGATCATTTTTGACATTTGAGGTACTGGACTATTTATATCACTCGAATAATTGCTGCACTAAATTCTCCAGTATCATATGCTGCTTCTCCTGGTGTTGAAACAACCTCCTTTGTATTGCAGAGCAGTATGTGCAGCAGCTAGATGCTTTCTGCAGTTTTTTCTTTTTCTCCCATCACCACCTCTTCTTCTGAAGGCATGGGCCCATGGGAGCTGCTAACTTTCTGATATCAAGCTCAAGTAACCATTCTTCATTTTGAGCCTACACACTGAGGGCTATTTCAAGCATGGGGGAAATCACAGTTAAATTCTGGCATCCACTTAAAATATGATTCTAGCAGGGATCACTGATTTGGAGACTGAATTTTGGCCAATACTTTCCCCTCTGTAACCTAGGGGCACCGGGATCCATTATAGCGCTCCGACCTCTGCCCTGGCTGAGATCAGCTAACTCAGCACAGGTCAGGAATCATAACCAGGACCTTCCTGGTTGTATGACGCAGCTATTCGCTACCTTAACCAGCTGAGCCATTAAGAAAGCTTCCCCAGTAGTTGAGTGATGTGGAGATGCCGGTGATGGACTGGGGTTGACAATTGTAAAGAATTTTACAACACCAAGTTATAGTCCAACGATTTTATTTGAAATTTACAAGCTTTCAGAGGCTTCCTCCTTCCTCAGGTAAATGTCAGGAACTCCTTGAAGCCTACGCATTTATAAATCACAGAACAATACATGGTGATTACAGATAGTCTTTGCAACTGCCCGTTGCCAAGGCAATCACAGTGTTCAGACAGAGAGGGGTTATCTAGTAAGAACGGGATATGACTCTCGACTCATCGATCGACAGTTCCGACGGGCCACAGCGAAAAATTGCATAGACCTCCTCAGAAGACTAACACGGGACGCAACCAACAGAGTACCCTTCGTCGTCCAGTACTTCCCCGGAGCGGAGAAACTACGCCATGTTCTCCGCAGCCTTCAACATGTCATCAATGACGACGAACACCTCGCTCAGGCCATCCCCACACCTCCACTACTCACCTTTAAACAGCCACCCAACCTCAAACAGACCATCGTTCGCAGCAAATTACCCAGCTTTCAGGAGAACAGCGTCCACGACACCACACAACCCTGCCAGACATGCCAGATCATCGACACAGATACCACCATCACACGAGAGGACACCACCCACCAGGTGCATGGTTCATACTCCTGTGACTCGGCCAACGTTGTCTACCTCATACGTTGCAGGAAAGGATGCCCCAGAGCATGGTACATTGGCGAGACCATGCAGACTCTGCGACAACGGATGAACGGACACCGCGCAACAATCGCCAGACAGGAGGGTTCCCTCCCAGTCGGGGAACACTTCAGCAGTCAGGAACATTCAGCCACCGACCTTCGGGTAAGCGTACTCCAAGGCGGCCTTCGAGACACACGACAACGCAAAATCGTCGAGCAGAAATTGATAGCCAAGTTCCGCACCCATGAGGACGGCCTCAACCGGGATCTTGGATTCATGTCACGCTACACGTAACCCCACCAGCGAACAAAAGCTATCTGTTTTTAATATAACGGGTCATTTGCTGGCTTTCTCTGCCTTCCGGATGTTTCTGCCTCTTTTTTTTTGTTGACAGTATATTCGGGGGCTCTGTAGGTAACACCTCTCTGTCTGAACACTGTGATTGCCTTGGCAACGGGCAGTTGCAAAGACTATCTGTAATCACCATGTATTGTTCTGTGATTTATAAATGCGTAGGCTTCGAGGAGTTCCTAACATTTACCTGAGGAAGGAGGAAGCCTCCGAAAGCTTGTAAATTTCAAATAAAATCGTTGGACGATAACTTGGGGCTCGATTTTGGGATCGTGTTTCCGGCGGGTTCCCAGCGGGGTGGCCCCGAAAATCCCGATATCCGGTCACGTGACCGGATCGCGACGAAATCCCGGCCACTTCCGGGTACCGCGCTGACGTGCGGGGCTGCGCGCGCAAGCCCCGCTGGTGGGAATCCCGCAGGCAATTAAAGCCAGCGGGGTTCCACTTGAGAGTACTTACCTTGCTCGTTGTGGTCAGTTAATGAGCTGAAGCAGCTGTCAAAAGAGGAAGTGTGGGATTTTCGGTTCAAGGCAGTGAGTTTCCCACACTGGGGGAAACAGTCCCTCCTCAACCAGGCGTGTTGCAGCCAGCAGCCTGTGGCAGGTGCCAAGGTGCGCTCCACGGGGGAGAGCCCTCACCCACGCAGGAGGCCACCGCGTCACATAGGGCAACCCCTGCCCTCCACCACCCCCCGCCAAGCCAGAGGACAGACCGACACGAAACCGCAGCCCCAGTCCGAGGAACCACCCACCTACCCTGCACAACCCCTCAGACCAACACCTGCCAGATGGGTGGTGTGTGGAGACCCTCGGAGGACGAAGAGCATGACCAGCCCCAGCAGCCTCGCAGTCCACGCCGTCCGCCGCAGAGACGTGGATCCCCCCAACACGATGTTGTTGCACGCCCACCTGCACAGCAGGAGGGAGGGCTACCGCAGAGAGAGACGCATCGCAGAGGGCACTACCCTCGCCACAGGGTCCACAGACCGAGGCGCAGCTCCCCGGACCTCTCCGAGCAGCAGTGCACAGGGAGGCGCAGATTCGCTCGACATGTAGTCGCGGAGATCTGCAGCCTCTTTCATGCCGAGCTGCTCCTGGCTGGCCCCAGCACCAACTGCTTACCTGTCGCTGTCAAAGTCACCACTGCCCTCCACACCTTCTCCTCCGCATCCTTCCAGGGTGCAGCCGGCTACACCGCCGATGTCTCTCAGTCGTCTGCGCGGACGAGCCCTGCAAATACACCTGCACCTACTCTGCAGTAACACGATGGGTGGCATCAGTGGTGGGTCCTCACAGTGATACCCAGGAGCGGCCATTATTGGACACAACGGACAGGATTCGCGGAGACATGGCAGTGGTGGTGTCAATATAATGTGTGCTGTTTGTTGCTCTGAAATTCAATATAGGTAACACCCATGACAAACCCTCAGACACCCTTGTGCACCCCCTTCATGCTGACGACACGTTTGCCTTACGCTGCCTACTGCACATATGTGATGCATGCCCTGTGGCTGCAGCACAGGTGGTGGCAGGTTGAGTGAGGCTGGCCGTGAGGGAGATGCACGGGAGGGTGAGTATGGGATGGAGCAATGAGATTGTATGAGGATTGGGTTGCGTGTTAGTGGCAGGATGAGTACTGGCGAGGTGAGTAGGTGGAGGTAAGATGAGGATGGGGTTTGAGTGGGTATGAAGGGTGATGTGACAGAATAGTGTTGGCGGTGCCGAAGGAGATGTGGGGTGGGGGCAGTGTTGTGGCAGACGGAGTGTAGGGGAAAGACTTCATGTTCTCACTGCGGCTGACCTACTGCGGTCATTGCAGCGCCTCCTGCACTGTATGCAGGTGGGCCATATGTTGGTGCCGCAGGTGACCCCCTCTGTCACCTCGAGCCAGGCCTTCTTGGTGGCAGAGGCAGGCCGCTTCCTCCCGCCCGCCGGGGGGAAGATCTGTGTCCTCCCCCTCCTCCTCACCCCATCTGATGATACCTGGGGTGAGGCATCATTAAACTGGGAGCAGCCTTCCCCCTGGGCTGCTCCATGCTGCAATTTGTTCCATTGGTTGCAGCATCTGTCAGTGGAGGACTGCCCCTTTAACTAGAGAGCCTCCAGCTGACAGATCGTACTGCGCATGCGCAGCCCGACCGACGCGCAGGCCAGCGCCGTGGACCCCGGAGGAGCAGATAATTGATTCCTATTAGTGGGTTGCCTGCTACGATCGCGTGGGCAACCCACTAATTTCGCCGAGCGTGTTGACCACGCTCCCGGAGGCCCGCCCGCTGGGAACCCGCAGGCCTGCTAAATTCGAGCCCTTGGTGTTGTAAAATTGTTTACAGTAGTTGAGTGGCAGGGAGGAGCAGTTAATTTTCTGTTTAACATTGCAAAGGAGAATTCAGAGCATTGGTAGCAATAGGGAAAAATGTGCAATTGCTAAAAGATCACAAGTTTAAAGTTCACAGTTTTAATTTTCTGATCATGGACCTTCCCTGATGTTTGAGGAAGGCATGTACAGGCCAGCAATACAAAAACTGCATTGAGCTCAAACTGTGATAGGAAAAAACTGTGGCCCGTGGAATCTAGCAACACTGGCAGCATTCAGGAAGTTAAACTTGTGCTAAATTTGAGATTTATTAATGTATCACCACAGCATGGACTATATATAAACAGATCAGTGACAAAGTTGACAAAGAAACCGAGCTTTATTAACTTAATGGAAATTTCCTCAGTATTTCAATATGTTGCAGACTGGCAGATTGATCACACAAGGCCGTAAACATTTTCCTTTTAGATTGGATGGGAACACCTGCCTAGATTTTCCACTGATGTTAAGCTAGTTACGCCAATGGTACTAATCAGAAAATCTAAGCCACAATGTCTTATAAAGCACTGTGTGCTAGTGGCACGCTTACATCATCAGCTTGCCAAAATGAGCTTTCAGGCCATGATATTCCCAGCCAAAACCACTGCCTCCTGTCATCAAGGCAGCAGAGAAGGCATTCATTCCAACAAATTTGTAAATTAACTCAGATGGCACAAATGGGACTTAGAAATAAATTAATTTATTGTGAGCAGATTCAAAGGGATGTTCAGCATGGGTGAAGTTATAAGGGGCTGAGATGTAGGTGGAGTTCTAGCAGGTTCTCAGGGTTGTAACTATAACTAAATACAGGGGGTCCATTGATACAGTCTTTTACAATACATAATAGTAACTATCCTGAATGAGATCATATAGGCCCTGTTCCAGTCTACAAATCATGATTTCATTAGAACTCATCAGCGACTGGTAATTTAAAACAAAAAGAAAAATTGAAATTGTTGATAGTGGAGGAAAAAGGCCTTGAAAATGACAGTTCTAGCTTTGGTGCCAGGGCTGCCATTTCATCATTATAAACCAGTAAGATAGTGTACTGATACTGCCTTCAGCATACTCTGGTATTCAGAAGATAATTTAATCAAAAGGAAAAATTGGGAAAACAACTTCAATTTCAATTGAACTGTGAAACAGTGCCTGGTAAAGAGGACCTGCTGATGCAGACTAATTAAACAGTTTGACTTACTTTGTTGTTATTAGTAATTTGTATTTTGAATATAACAGCACTTGCTTTTTCACAGTTCCCTTTATTACCTTAACAAAATTTTCATATTCTGATCATTTTAATAGCTTTATTGTTTTGAGAAGAGCAGATATTTATCTAGTTGCTAAATAGACAAATGATGTATTGTAGCCAATAAAGGGCATTCATGCTGGGTTTCATTTTCAAACTTTTGTCTTCGAGAATACTGCAGGGTCACCATGTCAGGGGGGAGTGACAAAGGGGAGAGTTTTTAATTATTTTCCACTGCTCAGAAGACTCCTTAAGCTTGGTAGTACTTTAGCTCCTTTTTCAATACTAAAAAGTACATGGGGAATTACTTCATTTTATGTAAGGGATTTTTTTCCCTCCTCCCCTTTCAAAATTAACAAGCATCTAGTTTATTCACCCATGGGTCAATGAGCTGAATACCGTTGCAATTGTCCTTTTCCTCTTTTCTCTCTCTCTTTCCCCTGAGTGAGGAGGGCGTATTGTCTGTGTCAGGATCTTTCCAATGACAACTTTACACAGTGGATTAAAGGCGGAAACTAGCCCCAAGGGTCCTACAGCTGTGACTCTCCTCTCTCCTTCTCTATTGTTCTCTAGAGATGTGATCTGCCAAACAAACAAGCAGCTAGTCACTGGCTGCCCTCTGCCTACAGTCACTTTGCTTTCTGGCTGCTTGCTACTGAATCGCTTCTGTGTTTGTCCATTTACATTTTACTCTTCTCGAGGATTTTTTTTCTCTCCTAAGCACTGATGAATTTTCAGTTAAGGCTTGGAGACCTTTGTGAACTGCTGCATTGTCTGGGGCTGGTCCAACTGGTTTGTGATTTGATCTGCTTGCCTGCACGAAAGAGCCACTGTTTAGCAGCCTTTTAGAAGTATATATGTGCGTGTCCTCTATGTGCTGTTTCCCAGATCACTCAGGTAAGATGCCTTGTATTTTTTTTAAGCTGATGTCCCTAAATGCACGTCGCTGACTTGGTCAGGGATACAGTATAATTGCTGTAATACACCCAACAGGTGACGGAATGCTGGCAAAGTTCCTAAAGCTGCAGTGGTCATAGTAAATAGAACAAGTTTCATTCAGCAGCACCCTTTCAAAATTAAAGTCAGTACATTTGCGGGGGAAGGAACATTTCTTCCTTTGATCATTACTAACGAGTTCTTTAGCTGTAAGCTCCTATTACTGAATTTTCTCCTGCAACTAACAATTGTTGTATTGTTGCTGCAGTAGTGTGCTCTAGCATTTCTAGATATTGTGGCCCTGAACAAGAGCAGCAATATCCCTCAGCTGAGCTGCAATAAAATAGCTTTGTATTTTTGTTGTATTTCAGGAGAGTGTTCATGGAGAATATTTGTTTTTTAAAAAAATGATCTGGGTACATGCTGTATGAATTATATTACAATATTATAAAAGGTCAGTTGCAACATAATTTGAATTCAAAGTGCATTGCTTGCTATTTAAATATCAAACACACTATTTTAGAACTTTGACACCTTCCTTTTTATCAAATTGCACTTGTGTTGAGGACTGACCAAGTGTTCCTTTTTTGCAATAGCGACTCTTGTCAAAGTTATTATTCCCGCCACTAATTGCAATGATGTGTTCCTGTTTTTAGTACACTTAATTCAGGGCAAATGTCATTGTATTAGATGGTCTAACAGATGAGGTTCCACATTTCGCTTTTTGATGTAAAAAAAAATCTTATTTGAACTACAGTCCAATTCATATAACACCAATTTGGATATGCCAGCTGCTTATGTGAAAAGTTTTTCAAGTTTGGAGCTCTTTGCCACTCCCCTTCATTTCATTTTCCATCTATAAGATGGATAAGATCAGTAGGAGTTGACTGTATCTGTAAGTTTGGGTGTAAACATATATGTAGGTAAAATTTGAAATATTGAAAATTGAGATTGGTATATAACACCTGTTTGTGTAATTCAAATGGTTTTAATGAATGATAAAAATTGGGACAACTATAAGTATAACTATAGCAATTGCAGTTTTTCTTTCCATCCTGATTTTCAAGGATACAAGTGCAAACAAATTGAGCCATGCTAAACATCTCAATCCAATAAATGATTCATAACTAAGAAGAGGTTGATAGTTTTAGATTTTGCTATAACATGGGTTCATTTTTATAATTCAACATTCAAGTAGGCTGCGATGCTTTATCTCAAATGATATAGTGCTCTGGTCAGATCACTCTGATTTTCCTTTTATGAGATATATTCTTGGTCTTTCTAAAAGGTCTTTCAACCTGAGTTATGTTATTATGCATGGTTGATTTCACTTATGCACGTTTACTAACACCCTAACATGTCCCAAGATAATCCAGCCCCTTTAAGTTTAGTTTGAACAAGTAGGACAATTTGTTTACACTACATCGTGACTTTTTAACAGGCGGGAGTTATCACATGACTCTTCATTCCCCCCCCCCCCCCACTGAGTATTACCACGTAAATAATCATATGATTTTCATTTATCTTATTGCAATAGCTTCGGCCTTGGTGAAGACTCGGTTCTTGCACAAGTGCTTCAAAGGTCAAGTTTGCCACTTGTATGGCCCCATAACTACAAGCTGCTATTCTGATACACAGGTGGTTTATCCATATCCGTGTTCTTTAGTAGATTCTGCCTGCAGCATTTTGGGGCCTTGATGTCTGACCCATATCAAAAAGCAACATTCGACGGGGCTCTTGATGGAAGTTAAAGTGACCATTGCATTAAGTGACCATTCTAAGCAACTCTGTCCTTCTACTCATAGTTGGAGACATTACTAAAATTGCTTTAAAACGTGGGTGTCCTGCAGCCAGAAGTCATATCAACATAAATCTGTCAGTTTTTCCCGGACCAGTATCAAGGAAGACCTACTTTTCATTGCATCTTCTGGGTTGCTAGTGGTCTTAGTAAGGCAAGTGAATGCCTTAATGCTGTTGCGAAGGCAGCAGGGCATTTTGGTGATGATGTCATAGCATCATGCACTAACATCTCAATTATCTCTTCAGTGACATCATGTTACAATTAACTACTCCATGCATGCATCCTGGCCATAATGTCACAGCCAGCCTGTAGATGCATGGAATGTTGGGCACCTTTAGTGCAACCAGTTTCTAGGAAGATTGATTGCAGGTTAAGAAACTATGCACAGGAGGGCAGGTCAGCTCACTCTTGAAAGACCACAGTAGCACTATCCAAAGCAGATTAAGATCAGTCAGTATGTAATTCCTTGCTGCATCACAGAGGTTACAGATGCCCTCTTTCATCACACCTCAGCCTATGTACAATTTAACAATGTCATGCAGCACAGTTGGACAGGCAGACCTCTTAAAAAATGTGTGGCATTCTCTAAGTACAAAGCATCATTGATTTCACTCATTTGTGTACTTTCATATGATGTCCTCCCTTTTGTCAATAGAAAAGGTTACTGTTCATTTAACGTATAGATGTTATGCAACTACAGGCAGAAAATAAGCAATTAACTGTTTGTTTTCTTGCCCATGGTCATGATACACAAGATTTTGATAGAAACAAGGGTTTGACAATTGCACAGTAGGCTCTTGGAAGACACTCCAAATTTAGCCATTCACATCTTGGCAGAGTCATCAAATCCCTCAAGAAAGTGCCCAAAACAAGGTATGTTCTGGAAGAAGAAATTAAGTAGAGCAGATTTAGATTATTAAAATGACATTTCTGATGCTTAGACTGATCTGGTGATGGGTTGATGTGTGAACCAGAATGAGGCAGCAAACTAATAGTGATATTTTGCAATACTGTACAAAATTATGATTGAAAGAGGCATATAGATGATGGTGAAAATGAGCTTTTCTATTCAAACAAGGCACAGAAATTGTTAATTTATAAAACTGTGACTTACATATCCCAGCCTGATTTTTTCATTTGCTGGTAAAATAACGGTCTATATTAATAGTAGTAAGAAATAGTGTTCATCGTTTATTTTTATTTAAGTGACAGTGTACGTGTGCTTTGTGAATATCTGTCTTTGTCACCTCCAGTGCTCTTCGGTAACATTTCATAGCCTCGCAACCATATGTGTAAAAAAAAATGTTTTCTCCTGATCTCTGTTCTATATAGAATCTCTTACATTTAATCTTAATATCTATATCTCTTTGTTCTAGACCCCTCAACCAAGGGAAACAGTGTGCTTCCATCTACCCTGTCCTGTTCGTCATAATTTTAATCACCTTTATCAAATAACCCCAGAATCTCTTTGTTCTAGTGAAAACAGCCCTAATTTTTCCAAGTCTTTCTTCGTTTTTGTATTTCCTCATACCAGGCAGCATCGTAGTAAATCTATGTTGTGCCCTCTCCATTGCCTCAACATCCTTCCTAGAGTGTGGAACCCAAAACTGCACACAGATACCAACTGTGATCTTATTGAAGTTTTTTTTTAATTGATTCACCATTGCATCTCAACTTTTATATTCATTACCTCTTGCTGTAAAACACAGTAATTCATTAGCTTTTTAATGGCCTTCTCCACTTGAGGTGCTGCTTTTAATATTTTGTGAATCTGAACCACTAAATCCCTTTGCTCTTCCACATCACCCAGCCTTTACCCATTCAAAGTATAATTACTTTTTTAATAAGATGAACCACCTTACACTAACATTGAATTCTATCGGCCACTTTTTTGTCCATTCTAAATTCTTATCAGTAATCTCCTTGCTGCTTCCTTTGGTCCTCTATTATTTACTATGCCTCCTATTTTAATATTGTGTGCGAAATTGGACACCACTCCCTGTAGCCCTCTATCCAAATCATTGATGCTCACAGAAGCAGTCCCAGAACAGAACCTTGTGTGACTCCGCTACCCAATTTCAACCACACTGAGAAAATGCCCTAAACTCCTCCTATCTGTTTCCTCCCTTCTAATCAGTTTTTAATCCAGTTTGCTACCATTCGCTTAATTCCATACTCAATCTTCTCCAATCGTGTCGTACCTTGTTAAAAGGCTTTCAGGAAGTCCATGTATAGTACATCCACTGCATTTTCCCTATTCATCATATCTGTCACCTCCTCAAAGAATTTTATCAAGCACCATCTTCCTTTCTGAAATCCATGTTGGCTTCTAATTATTTTCTCCATCTAGATATTTAGTAATTTCATCTATAATTAAAGATTTCAAATTTTTCCCTTCCACAGATATTAAACTAACTGGCCTGTAGTTTCCTGGGGGACTGGTTGACTTTCTCAGTCTTGCTTTCCTGTAAGAATGATTTGAGTGACAATTGTTGATAAAATAAATATATACAATTTAACACACTACAAGCATTGATTATTGGGGACCGCTCAAACTTCTAGATCATCCAGGCCATGCACTGCCTCCCACCACTATACCGTCCTTATAAGGGGTGAAGGGTTTGATGTTTTGCACTCTCTACTAGTTAATGTCGAGTACATTGTTGCCTGTTGAATGTAACATTTTGATCAAACAACAGTATGCAGTGCATGAAATGAAACCTTAGAAAGCGAAGCACAGACTGCAACGTGTTGTATAGATTACTAGACGTAGTGATTTATGGAGTGAAATATCTAACTAGCTGCAGATACTGCAAATAATTAGAGAACAAGCTGTCTTAGCTATAACTTGTCATACATATTTTTAAGCCTGTATTTCCCCTTACGTAAAATGTGCATTACCTGCCTTTTGTGCTGCATTTGCAACACATTGGTTGATATCAGGTCAACAACACTGTTTTGTGAAACTAGTCACTACAGTTTGATACCTGCTACCTTCTTGAATTGCCATTGACATCAGTGCAAGATGAATACAAGTAATATTCTTATAGCTGTAAAAGATAATTACAAATGAGACCCATATTCTAAGTACCCAAATATAGTGTTGTGCAAGCTAATTGAGAGTCATACTTTTTATTTTGGTATTTTTTCTTAAATTGAACACCTTTCTATCATCCTGTGTACAGCAGGTGCAAGAGACCATATTAATCCTAGTGGTACTTAACCCTCACACTTGCTGTACCTACTACATAGTTGTTAGACCCTTAAAGGAGTTTTTCTTCCTCCCACTCAATCATCTGTAATTTGCAGGGTAGTGCCAGTAAACCTGGCCTTCCTGCACCTTATTAAACAGATGATCTGGTCATCATCTCATTGCTGTTTGTGTGCAAATTGGCTGCTCCATTTCCCTACATTACAACAGTGACTACACTTCAAAAGTACTTCATTGGCTGTAAAGTGCTTTGGGACATCCTGAGCACGTGAAAAGCATTATACAAATGCAAGTCCTTTCTTTATCTTTCTTACTGTCTTCATAACACTTCAAATTTGTCACTCTACAGATATATTTCCTCACATTTGCTATTAATAACTCAAGTGCCAATTGTGATTAAGAAGTGATTAGAGACCTTTTCATCACTTGTGATCAAATTAGCTGTTTATTGTGCATCAAAGCCCAGACTAAAATTGTGTAGGACAGAAAGTGTGCTAGAAAGAATAGGAATTATGATTAACTCGCATTGGCTGCCACGTTTCCTACATTACAACAGTGACTACACTTCAAAAGTACTTCATTGGCTTTAAAGTGCTTTGGGACGTCCTGAGGTCATGAAAGGCGCTATATAAATGTAAGTCTTTTTCTTTTTCTGAACATACTGGCCTCAAAGTTCTAATGGGGGCAAGGGAGGTTATTGGGTGGATTGATCACTTGGGGGCTAGAATTTGGAGCAGTTCCAAATCAGCCAGGGATCTGCCCATGTTGCATTCTGTTAAGTTTGTGATGGAAATGGGACTGAATTAAAATGTGCCCACATTTACTGTGTGCAGTATGAAAATGATGGATTTGGGATGGAATGATGTAGTCTGCCCACATAATGAACATGTGGTCTCCATACTTAAGAAAAGACATACTTGCTCTCGAGGCAGTACAAAGAAGGTTCACTCGGTTAATCCCGGGGATGAGGGGGCGGACATATGAGGAGAGGTTGAGTAGATTGGGACTCTACTCATTGGAGTTCAGAAGAATGAGAGGCGATCTTATTGAAACATATAAGATTGTGAAGGGGCTTGATCGGGTGGATGCAGTAAGGATGTTCCCAAAGATGGGTGAAACTAGAACTAGGGGGCATAATCTTAGAATAAGGGGCTGCTCTTTCAAAACTGAGATGAGGAGAAACTTCTTCACTCAGAGGGTGGTAGGTCTGTGGAATTTGCTGCCCCAGGAAGCTGTGGAAGCTACATCATTAGATAAATTTAAAACAGAAATAGACAGTTTCCTAGAAGTAAAGGGAATTAGGGGTTATGGGGAGCGGGCAGGAAATTGGACATGAAGCTGAGTTCGGATCGGTCAATGCCCTGTGGGTGGCGGAGAGGGCCCAGGGGCTGTGTGGCCGGGTCCTGCTCCGACTTCTTGTGTTCTTTAGATTTGTGGTTGGGATCAGATCAGCCATGATCTTATTGAATGGCGGAGCAGGCTCGAGGGGCCGATTGGCCTACTCCTGCTCCAATTTCTTATGTTCTTATGTTCTTATGTAACTGTATTTAACAGGCACTTGTGTCAGAAGTAGTTTCTTGAAGGAGAACTGCAAAGGCTAAAATGATCCAAAACTTTTAACTTCTCATTGTCTTGGTGTTTCAATAAGTTTTTTCAGGGGTGCACCATGAGAGCTTCAGTCTTCATATTGCAGTATTTTGGGAAATTCCATTTCTACTGAGTATATTTTGCAGAAGGTCATCAAAGGCAACTTGGAATCACTAAGATCCCCATACCACTGAAAGAGTGTGTACCTGATAACCTCCTAGCCCTCTGAGATGCTGCTTTGGAGAAATTAGAACCTGGTAGTCCTACATGAAGATGGAATAGTTTTAATGTTGTTTAATATTCTCTTACACTTCCTTTTTAATCTTGATCATTGTTCATCTGTTGACATAAAAGATTGGCAGCTGAATGAGAACTTTGACATTAAAGATGACTTAGAAGAAGACATTGGATGCATGAGACAGAAGGTGGTTTTAGAGGGATCCAAATGACAGAATGACTCCATCTGTGATTGTCTTGTTCACTGACACCTCGGGTGATGCAGGAATACTTAGGGCATGTAGTAAACATTTTTCTCTGTGGTTGTATGGAACAAATTAAATTTGGCACATAGCTGCCACAGCACCTACCTTTGCTGCCCTGATCATATCATCGAACTTTTCCCGACATTGCAGGGGTGTCCTTGGCGTCAGAGATTCCACTTGGAAAATCATTGCCTCTGTTGTTTCTTCCCTACTTTCCCCTCAAGATCCTTTGACATAAACCCTTGGGTTTCAATGATTTGCCAACACTAAATTTGAGAAACTTCTGTAGTACTATTTCTCTTTGAATAGTGATCTCCACTAACTGCTCTATACCCACTCCTGGTAGTTCATCAATCTCAATATCCACCTATGAAAATGGAGGCAAAATACTTATTTAGGGATAGATTTTCAACTTGTTGCCCAGGCATAAAACTGGATCAGCTGATATGGGAACTGCCTGATTTTCATTTCCCTTGAACTCTTCATTCTTGCATCACATCTCCAACCATGCACCTAAACTCCCTCAGCTCACTATCCTTCAAGTCTCTATACCCTCATTCAGTCTCACCCTTCACATAAGCTCTCCCACCTACATCCACAGCTACCCACTCAACCTTGCAATATCTTGAGGCCACTTGCTCTTGTTCACCGACAAAGCTATCTCTGAACGCTTGTTCATCTTCCTTACCACCCATACCTCCTGCCTTCCCCCAAACTCACTACCCTTGCCATCTTCCCTTAGACGAAACTATCCCTTAGCTCCCTCACTATCAAACTCTCAACTCCTTTCTGCCTCACCGCTGCCCTCCACCTATTAGACATCTCTGCTATACTCCAGGAACCCCCCAGTACACTGCTACTCTGGCATTTCGGACTTGTTCCTGATAGGCTTCCTCTCAACTCTGAATAGGGCAGCTTTCCTTTGATGCACCTCCTGTAGCAGCACCTCTGGGACAGCATCTGCAAATGAAGCAGTCACCCCTCTGTCTTCTGCACTTCCTCACTTATTGGGCAAATTTCTTATTTTCTGCTCTTCAACGCAGCTCTCCTTTAAGTGTGAGAAACAACCATTTACGGGTTGCTACTGAAATTGATCCATATTAATTAGCTACTGTGTTTACACCATTGAGTTTATGAAATCTGAAAATTGCTTTTGTAAATAAAATGAGATATCAAGCATACGTGACTTCCGAGACCTAAGAAATAGAGAACATGCTTCAACTTGATTTATGCTTTAATTTTGTATTGTGGAAAATATGTAGCTATTTTTCCCCCTCGCTCTGATAGGGTAGATACAAAGAAACTATTTTCTCTGGTGGGGGAATCCAGAATAAGGGGGCATGACCTTAAAATTAGAGCTATGCTTTTTGGGGTGAAATTAAAAGCACAGTTTTTGTGGGATTATGACCCCACCGCTGGGATAAGAGGAGCAAATTTAGTAGCATAAACTCAGGGAGTGGACTCATGGACCCCAGTCTCCCAGAATCCAAACTAAAACTGTGGCAATATAAAAATGGCTTACCTCAGCACAATCTTGGCCTGTGTGGCTCACTTGATGAATAATCTTGCTAAGCCTTCAATATGCAGCTATTATCTGCTTTTGTGGGATGCCAGGGCAGCTAGTTCATGGTATTTTGATGTTGTGCGTTGGTGGCAATCCAGAGTAAACTTGACGGATTTGCTAAGGCTGCTCATGGGGATGATCCAGTAAAACATGGGGTTGGAGCCACCTTGTGAGATGTGTCAGGAGCTGACAGCCTTAGCACCCCACTAAGTGCTGTATTAATGCAACTATCATTGCACATATTACAACGTAGTCTCAGTTCTTTACAGAATATTCCCAAATGAATGGAGGTTGTATAGGATTTTATTCATGTCTGTTTGGCGGCTTTGTGTGGAAAGCGTCTGGTTTGCTGCATGTCACTGAAATACTAGTTTGTGAAATCACAAGGTGTTTAGCAACTCCAACTCTTAATAATTTTCCATCCAAGTCTTGGTGAATGTGGTTAAGGACATTTGGATTATGTAAGTGTTAAAAACTTAAAGGGCTCTCAATCACCAATCACATAACTGCTTATTGTTCAATTTATTATGTTTTTTGTTTCTAGTTGTACCCAAAGAAGTGCTTCTCCTTTGTCAGTGAATGTGAAAAGGTTTGTTAAATGCTTTCTTTGTTTTCTCTGTGCAGGCAGTCCAGTCCAGTGAAGTGCTATCCTCCCACAACATATATGAGAAGGAGAAGAAAGGAAGTGAAGTTGAGGTGGGGCCAATTAATGAAAACAGAAACATCAAGCTGATCAGTAGCCTAGATCTTTCCAGCATCTATAGTAATGGCAACATGAAATCTCTCCATAATGGATGCACACACAGGAGCATTGATATCTCATTATCTGTAGATTCCAGAATGTTCCATAATTCATCCCGTCAGAAGGTAGATAATGGTTTCTGTGGCCATAGTAACAACAATGAACAGGAAATGGGAGAGGATAAATTGAGTCCTTCAAAAATCATGCGTTATTTCTCAACTCCTAGGAAGAAGACCAATTGTAACTCAGATAGTAGACCCCGTTCTATGATACTGATGGGAAATTCTCCCACTTGGAATGCCTTGTCATCCTTGAGGAAAATGGGCTCTTTCAAAAAACTGAAGTCCTCCGTTTTTCAAGGAATTCAAGCCAGAGAAAAGTCAGAGGTTATAAATGTGGAAAATTTTGAAAATGTGCACAAACATTTGCAAAATGGCCATGCTGTGCAAATGCAGAACAACAGGTATCCTTACACAGGCACTTTACAGGATTTGTGTAGCTCTGTGGAGGACTTTGGTTCAGATGGCTCAGAAACTGAAGATGTTGATGAAGCCTTTTTGCGCCACACCCACCGATCACGCAGTATTAGACGTGCTTACAGGGTTGGACGAATAAATTTATTGGACTGTGAGAAATCCCCAATTCAAGAGGATTCTACCGGGGTTATGTCCCTTGAGGCCCAAGAACCAAACATTAGTGATTCAATAGTAACCGACTGTGCAAACCACAAAATTATCTACAGGAGAAGCAAAAGCACTGACAATTTAAGCTTTTTCAAGAAAAGTTCATTTAAAAGGAAATCAACATCCAACCTCACAGAGTTAAAAGTAACCAATGAAAATGAAAGGCTACAACGGACAGTAAGCGCTTCATCAGCAGACTCTGAAAAAGTTAATGGCAACACTGAAAGGCGATCAAAGCGTTGGAGGAGCCCTATCAGGGCTAAAGATTTTGACAGAATGGTAAGATTAGTGAGTAACGTTGCAGATGTTGCAAGGAGGCGAGAGAGTCCATCAAAGGAAAATTTACCTTTACACGAACAAAGTATCGGAGCTCGACCTAACAGCAGGCTACATGATGATTATTCTCGAAGAGTTTCTAGCAGTGCTGACAGTGAAAAACACAGATTTGCCTCACCCAACTGGAACCAACCTCCTTCCCTTCCTGCATCCCATAGCCCATTCACCCCCACAAATACTCAGGCTGCTACAATGCACATGGAGAAATCATTATCCTCACCAGAGCTTAAAACCAATAGGACCTCCCAGTGTTTGAGCTTTGCGGTAACAACGCCAAACAGTCAATTTACCTGCTCTCCTGTTAGTCCCTCTGCTAATGAAGTGTTCTTTGATAATTCAAGTGAACCCAAACATATCACTCAGTTTACATTTGAAACTGAGCAGCCTAGTATTCCAGTCAGGCCAACTGCTCCTAAACCTCAAAGTCCTAGCATTGAAAAGATCAAGCACAATATTACTTTCCATTGTCCGAATCAACATAGTACTTTGTCACTTAGCTCTATGGACAGTGATGGGCGAACTGAAGGAACTATCTCAAAAGCTGGAAAATGTCCGGTATCATTTCAGGATCTGGTGCAAACAGTTTACTATGATGATGGTAATGAGGACAGCGGGATAAGCAGCCATTCACAGCTTAGTCTGAATACAACAATTTCTGGAGTGGATGAGAAAAAGGAGGAGGTAGGATTTATTTCCTAATTATTTTTGCCAAAAAAGTGACGCATTCTGTCTGATTTCTTTAAGAGGAGCCGATGCATGGTGTATAATCTATTAACTTTGAAGTGTAGTCATTGTAGGCAAACAGCTTTCACACAGCAAAGTCCCATAAACAACGACCAGTCAATCTTATTTTGTTGGAGTTGGTTGAGGGAGGAATTTTGGGATGTTGGGAGAATTTCCTGTTCTTCCTCTAATAGTGCCTTGGGATCTTTTATATTCACCTGAATAAACTAACAGGGCCTCAGTTTAATGTCTCATCTGAAAGATGGTACCTCCCACAATGCAGCACTCTCTTAGTATTGCAGTGGAGTGACAGCCTAGATTAAGTGCTCAAGTCTTGTGGCTTGCACCCACAACCTTCTGACTCAGACGTGAGAGTGCTATCAACTGAGCTAGGCTGACATTTTAGGACTGTCAAGACTGGGAAAGCAAAATCTATTTTTAAAAAAATTCAAACTGTTACTTGCCTAGAATTTAAGGTCTCTTTTTTACACAAGAATTCTCGTTTCTTCCCTCTAAAAACTCTGTTTTAAAAAAAAAATGATCATTTTTGTGCATCCCCTCCTCAATTTGTCCCATGATTGGCGGCCATGCTTTCAGCTGTCTAGGCTCTACACTCTAGAACTCCCCCCCACCCCCCCCCCCCACCAACTCTCCCAAACTTCTCTGCCTCTCCACCTCCATCCTTTACTTTTCGACTCTCTTTAAAACCCACCTCTGATCAAACGTTTGGTCCCCTTCCACTAATATCTACTTCTTGGCTTGGCATCCATTTTAGTCTGATTATGCATCTGTGACGTGCCTTGGGACGTTTCTCTATGTTAAAGGTGCCATGTAAATGCATCTTGCTATTGTTATTATATGGTGCACATGAAGCCCCTCTCCTCACAATATGCTTATGAAAGTAATGATAGTTATGATGGCAAAGTAATGGTGAATTTATTTGAGAGTAGTATTTATAGCATGAATGCTTCTGCACTGCTAAAGTTCCAACAGCTATAGCTATAGAATTAGCAGATGTTGGGATGGGAAACTGATGAAATATACGCTTTTGCTTCACAGTGCAGTATGTTACCTGTCCAGCAACAACAGTGGCTGAAGAATAATTGAAACCTCAATTTTCTAGTGATCAGAATTATTTTTCCTTTTCATTATTCAACCAGATTACAACTGCTAATTAGGAACGTTAGGCACTGTTTTGGACTAGATGATGTGGGGAATGTTGCAATGAAACTTTGGAGCCCGATTTCCTAAATGGTAGATTGATACTACATAAGTTGCTTTTATACTGATGCCAGTTTTTTGTGAGTCTACAATTCCACTGCTGGAATAACAAATTCTGAACTAGCAACAATAATGACGGGAATCAGTTCGTATACACTGGGCTCCTGAAATCTGAAATAAATGCCATCAATATAAATACAGTTTCATATTCTGTTAATGCCAGTGGAATGCTCCTGCAGTGGATGACCGTGTTTTTAGATGTAATAAATGTATTTTATGTACAGTATTAATTCAAAGGTCTGTGTGTTCTTGCCAGACATGAGAATGACATCATGTGCAAAGTTGTTGAGGGACTTGTCAGCCTGGGTGATAGTTGGTCTCTGTGACCCTGAGCCAGGAAAGGGAAAAATTGGATAGTGTTCCTAATCCTGATTGCTATCCAAAGATCTCTATTGGAACAATGCATATGGGGGCATTGGATAAAGCAAAGTAAGCTTCACTGCATGGCCTCCATGATGGAATAGCCTGCTGATAGTTACTGTCTAAGTTCAAATATCAAGAACAACCATTCAGTGAAATGTCAGGGACTGTTGGCACTGATAACATAACCCCCAACATATGTCACTGCCTTCAGGACAGGAGGGAAAGAGGAAATTGGGGAGCACCGGAAAAAGAGAAAACAAACTAATAAACTGGATTAATGGCTGCCATGCAAACATGGTATGAGATCACCCAAAAACCCTGCTGCTCGCTGCATTTTGTAATCTTCTGAAGCCTCAGTTGCAGTATATATCAAACAGTAAGAAAAGCCATTTTACTTGAGATTGGTGTAGATAGTTTGCTCAAGGGAAGATGTGGAAAACTTTAAATCAACTGGTCAAACCATGAAATTACTTATGGATCAGAACATCTAATTAACCTAGGTAAACTTTCATCTTCACTGTGCGAGTGGTAATCTGACAGAGCGGATCGCTTGCCTATTGTAGAACTTGCCTGGTTTTTATTCCATTGAAATCAATGGAATGAAAATTGGGTGGGTTCTACAAGTTGCTGCCCACATGGTGAAGATGGAAATCTGTCCCCTAGTGTTTCAGAAAATGGGATTTAAAAAAAAAACACATACACATGCCTTTATATAAGTTCAGATATTGACCTCTGGGGTGTATCATGCAGTTTTATTTGTGCACTTCACAATTCTAATTTTATAGATCTTTTACCTTTTGTGATCTACGACCTCATAAAAGTGTGAGTAGAAACAAAGCTGAATTCTGCTCTTATACCCTGTATATGCTGCCCCTCACAAACCAGAGTGCTTCCCATTTTCTGTGCATTCTGGTCTTACTGAAGCAGTCCAAATTGTTTTCTGTCAGATCTCCATTTCTTGCTGGTTTGAGTGGAAACCAAAGCCGATGATTTTGTTTTTCACAGTGCATCCTTGGCCATGTTAGTAATGATTGAAACCTGGGATAGCTAAGTTTCCCAGGTAGAGGAAAAATAAGCTTGCAGCCATTTCAGAGTTTCAATCTTATTTATTAGTGAACACACACGTGCCATAATGATGTAATTATGTTCCTATATCATTCCTATGTATAGGACCTCAGCTCTGTAATTCCCTTCCTAACCCTCTCTGCCTCTGCGCCTCTCCACCTCTCTCCTCTTTTAAGACGTTCATTAAAACCTACCTCTTTGACCAAGCTTTTGCTCACCTGTTTAATGTCTTCTTCGGTTTGTTGTCAATTTTTTTGTCGGCTAATGCTCTTGTGAAGCGCCATGGGACGTTTTACTACGTTATAGGGGCAAGTTGTTGTTTATATATGGTGCCATTATGTCGCTATGGTGATCTGTAGAACCATATCATTCTATCATAAATTTTGAAAACTGCTTTGGGTGAAATCAGGATGAAAGTACATCCCTGTTGTATGGGGAATTTGCATGTTAGTTTGGAGCTGATGGCAGCAGTGAAGTCAGCAGTACTCTAGCAATATTAATGAAGTGTTGCTCATTAAAGTAAAGGCATATTTGACCGATATCTTTAATGGCAGCATCACTTTCAGTATGAAGCTTGAAGTTGGTGAGAGCCCTGTTTTTTTGACAGCCAGCATGCTGAGCAACTGAAACGCTTACACCCACTCTGTGAAAGGCAGTAAAGTGATTTTGTTATTGCTGGCTCAGATGGCCCTGTGTACCGTTTCCTGGGATATCACAGAGAAGGGGTTGCTGTTCGCAATTATAAACCAGCTACACATGTACAGTTGTTTCAAAGTGGACCTGGCTGCTGTACAAACCAAGCCGTAGTGTAAGTGGGGTGGGTTTTTTTACAGCATTGGGAGCGGCAGCCAGTATTGCAGAGCCATTTCAGGAAACAAAGGCCCAGAATTTGCTGCCAAAATAAGGGCGAGTTTAATGGCAATCGCCATTATTAATGTGTAAGTCACCCAGCAACTTGTGGCAAGGACAAGATACCTCGTGAATTGCCAATCGCCATAAGATGCTGGACGATTTGCACTGCTCCACCGTTACCTTTGTGAAGACAACAGGTCACCCTCAACCTCCCCGTGAGTTTCATGAAGTTGCTGCATTTGCACATTAATTGCCTATTAAACTCGCCACAGAATGTTAGGGCTAGTACTTAACAGCATATGTATCATTTTAATGAGGATATTTATGTTCCTGCAATGCCAATCAACTTCTCCAGCCCAGAAAGGGAACAATTTAAACTGTGGAGTCTCATTCCTACAGGTAGTAAATTGTTAGATTTTTTTAAAATTTAAAATTTTAAATTGAAAATGTTTTTTCTTACTTTTTCTTTCCATCTCTTTTCTCTCTCTGTTAGTCCAATATTTCTTTCCCTCCTTATTTCTCTTTCTGTACCCTCATGGAGTCTACAGCACAGAAACAGGCCTTTTGGCCCAACTTGTCTATGCCAGCATTTATGCTCCACACAAGCCTTCTCCCACCGCTCTTCATCTAACCCTATCAGCATACCCTTCTATTTCTTTCCTCATCATGTGCTTATCTAGCTTCCCCTTAAATGTATCTATACTATTTGCCTTAATTACTCCTTGTGGTAGTGCGTTCCACATTCTTACCACTCTTTGGGTAAAGAAGTTTCTCCTGAATTCCCTATTGAATTTATTAGTGAGTATCTTATACTTATGATCTCTAGTTTTGGACTCCCCCAAAAGTGGAAACATTTTATTTACATCTATCCTATCAAACTCTTTCATTATCTTAAAGACCTCCATCAGATCATCCCTCAGCCTTTTCTTTTCTAGAGAAAAGAGCCCCAGCCTGTTCAGCCTTTCCTGATAAAGATATCCTCACAGTTCTGGAATCATTCTTGTGAATCATTTTTGCACCTTCTCCAATGCCTCTATATTCTTTTTACAATATGGAGACCAGAACTCTGCACAGTACTCCAAGTATAGTCTAACCAAGATTTAACCTGACTTGACTCTAATTCACCCATTCTGATTCACCCTCCCCCGCCGTCGTTCCTCTATTTCTTTCTCAATCCTTAAATCTCATTGGTTAAAGAGATAGACTGTTGGTCCTGTCGTTCACCAAGATCCCAGATGCCCTGTTGCCCTTGCTGTGCCGTTAACAGCTTGCAGTTCCAGCAACTTTTGAGCTAAAGGGTGAGTGAAAATGTCTTATCTAATGGGGCCGGCCGCGAGATGCCCAGCTCCAGCAAATCCTGGGCCAGTATTGCTAAATAAATACGATACCAGGTTACGTGCTCAAAATCAAGATGGCATAAATTTAAATCTAATTACCAACTCCCTGACCGGTGAAACCTCAGCACTCCTAAGACTCTACATGAGAACAGAATGTAAGAATGAGTTGACACTCTGGATGCCCCTTCCAACAGTAGCTCCCAAGCCAAGATGGAAGCTGTCCGAGGTTCCGTGGCAGCTGTGAGAGCTGTCGTGAGAGGCTCCATGATAGAGGGCGGGCGCCATTGTGGTGTTGATGGAGCTGACCACTCTGTCTATGCTCTGTGTAAAACCTTGACACAAGTTGGAGCTCGACTCCTTGATTTGTGACATTGTGCGCAAGCTCGCTGGCAGACTGCCCAGTGCACCTAGTGTTTTCAGGTATATGCCCATTGGCTTTCTTTGGTAGGCTGAGCCCTCAAAGTTAGCAGCTGAGTCCTCTGCAGAGGAGCTAGTATGCGATCTCGTCCTCCGGCGAGTGGGCACCTGTGGCGTCCTATTCCCCCTCCCCTAGCTCCTGCGCTCTGGTGATCTACCACATGAAGACACCTCTTCTAACCAACTCTAAAGTACACGTGGTGCCAGTATCTCAGCTGGTGCTTGCGAGGATGATATCGAATCATGGTGCATCTTCTGTAGATTGACCTCTACTGGCACAGGGGCTTCCACAACTTCAGTACCTGAAGTGAAAGAGAGGGATAAGGCTTAGCTCTCAGTGAAAAGGGAGAGCAGAGAGAGAGAATTGTCTGGTGAAAGCATCTGTAATTTGTCATGCAGTGTAGAGTGAGATAGAAGTAATAAGGGAAAAAGAGGATAAGGTGTGAAGAAACCCTACGCAACGTCTCCTCCAGCATTGCCAGTCGCCACGGCCGTGACTCTTTCCTGCCCATAAAGGCCAGCATGTTATCTTCGAGGGGGGAGAGGGTGTGCAGATGGGCTCTTCCTCCTCTGCTGTCAATTTCCTGGTGCAGGTTGAACTTGACCTTCTCCTGCAAGAAAGAAGGGTATGTGTTAGTGAGAGTCTTGAGGTTTTTAGAGACTGTGCCTATCATGGTGGAATAGCTGGTATGCAGTCTGTCATACATGAGGTGTGCAGAAGTGAGGGTAGGAATAGTGGTGAGTGTGAGAAAAGGTGGTGTGTAATGTGGTGTGATTGTAGGAGTGAAGGGAGACGGGGCAGGGAGTAATGTTAGCGTGAGTAGCGAGGCTGTAGGTGATGGCAGTTTGAGCAGAGAGTAAGAGAGCAGCATGCTTGCCTTGACAACTCTAGTGACGTCATTGAACATTTTTCAGCATTGCAGCCATGTCTGGTGTTAAGTTGCTGGCATTCACATGCTCTGGGACCTCTTCCCACTGGCGGTTGACTTCATACCTGGATGGCTAGCTGCCCTCTGGGAAGAAGAGGATGTCCCTCCTCCTGTCCACTACCTCCAACATGGCATTGGAGAACCTGGGTGCCCTGTCTGGACCTCCTGCAACCATCTTCTTGATTCTGTTTTGTCCTGTCTGATTTTTTTTCTTCGATGAATTTTAAAATGTTGGCAGTTCCAGGTAGTGCTAGACATTGATGTAAATTTGCATATTCTAATCCCTTGTCTCCTTCCAGAAGAGGGTAGTAACTAAAATGGAGGTTGTAAGTATTTGGTGTTGACATTAACAGTCAACCTTTTGATGTACGTGTAATACCTTTAATCTAAAATATATTGTGTGCTAAAGTTGTCTGCGGTGTGGTCACATGAGATGATAAATTTAGATTTCCATAAATGAGTAAGATCCTAAAGTGGCAACTTGTACTTCTCATCTTTCAGAAACGAGCACTCAGCTGTTAACAGGCGCATTGTACAAGGCTTTAATACCATGCCACAGAACTACATGTGTAGAATCTCACAGGTTATATTAATTGTATTTTGTTCATCTATTTTAGAAAGAACAAAACTGATACTGTTCTTCAATTGGTTATTTCTCATCAGTGACACTTGGCCTAATAGTTAGACGTCTGAATGTAGAGATGCTAAAGTTAGGCTCCTGAGATGCTGAGAGTTTGGAGGCTGACTTGATCAGCTGTATTTAGAATTGGAGCATAGCAGCTATTTCCTAAATTCTTGGTGCTACTGACTGGGTTTTGGATTTACATTTATAATGGATTAAGAGTGCAACTGTGATTTAAAATGCAAAAGTCTGGAGCTTCATGTTTGTAGCTTGACAGATCTGTGAACAGTCAAGGAAGGCATTCTGAAACTTGATTTTGTTTTGCCCTCTGCTGGTTGTTTTTATTAAATCACCCTTATTTAGTGAAAATGAAATGCAATTTGCTATGGAAACACTGCCTCACACTGCTGCCATTGAGAGATGACAGAAATGTTCATTATTATTAAATTACAACGGTACTGCTGGAGGGTTAAAAATAAATTGCAATTATGATTCATAATTAATTGAATGTGATTTGGGTTTGGAAAATCTATCTTATTTCATTCACTTCATTATAGAATAAAGCTCAATTCAAATATTGAATTCCAACAACCATTCATTGTCATTGTTCCAGGCACAATGTACAATTCTGATTCAAGTAGAATTTTTTAAAAAATTATTTAGATTCAAGTTGTGCACACACTAACAGCTTTTTTGTAAAAGATATACATAGATGGGTAATACATGGTTTATATATAAAACCATAAAACACTTGCGTATATAAAGGTCCTATTTTGTAATAGATTTTACATTTTAATTCAGTTACAGTATAAATATGTAAACAGAGGTGAAAAATCAGCCTGGGCTTCTGTTCCTGTTGTTATTTTTGCTGGAAAACGAACATTTTTGAACATCAGATGAGAACGAGAACTGAGTTTGACTCTTGTGCCACTCATGTTAAATAGCCTACCAATACTCACTGTCCAGGCTCATAGAAGAACGGGTACTTAGGTGAGGTACTTGATAACAGTTGTGGCTATGGAACTGTACTCTAGCTTGTCAGAGCATCCAGGAGAGCAGCATAGAAAATTGGAGGAGGAATAAAAAGTATTTAAATAGGTTAAGGAACCTAGGTATTACCAGTTTGTCTTTTCTCTGGAAAACTAGATGGTTCTTTACCAGGACTTGTTTGTACTATTATTACATTGCATTTACTTGTTTTTCCCTGTGTTAGGCTTGGACTTTTTCCAAACACATTTGTCTTGTTTTCAGATCTTGAGATAGAACTAAAAATATTGAGAGACCTCTATTTCAGACCACAGAGGCCTGGAGATAGAGCTGTCCATCATCTAGGATCAATGGAGCACACTACATAAGAAATAGGAGCCAGAGTAGGCCATCTGGCCCCTCGAGCCTGCTCCGCCGTTCAACAAGACCATGGCTGATCTTCTACCTCAACGCCATTTTCCTGCACCATCCCCATATCTCTTGATGCCTTTAATATCTAGAAATCTATCGATCTCTGTTTTGAATGTATTCAATGACTGAGCTTCCACAGCCCTCTGGGGTAGAGAATTCCAAAGATTCACCACCCTCTGAGTGAAGAAATTTCTCCTCATCTCAGTCCTAAATGACCTACCCTTTATTCTGAGACTGTGACCCCTGGTCTAGATTCCCTAGCCAGGGGAAACATCCTCCTTGCATCTAACCTATCGAGCCCTGTAAGAATTTTGTATGTTTCAAACTGCAGAGAACAACTGATGAGCAGATTGCCTGGCACTCGTTAATACTTTGATCAAGTACAAATTAATTATGATCTAGGAAAAGTCCTGTGTCCTGAATAATTTGCAGGTCAAACCACTTGGCTGTCAGATAACTGGATTTCACTCTCTATTTTGAAATTTGGTCAGGAAGACAGTATCCATTCCTAGTTATTTCAAAATTGTATAAATAAAATACAGAAACTTTCCCATTTTCCACACCATCCTGACTCTGAGGATGCTACTTCTTGCTGGAATATAATTCCATGGACACTGACAATCTATGGTACCATGCCCAATTCATAATGTATAGTGCTAGTAAATTTCAGCAAGCTATTTGACATTGAAAGGCAGCACAGCCAAGTCTGATCCAGTTCTCGTCTGATGCTCACATGTATGAGTGTACTTCTAGCAGGGCTTGCTGGATAGTCATCAGGAGCAGGAACTCGCTAGTCTTGCAATCCATTAATATTGGGTTCAGCCCCTACAGTTCAAATTAGCTGACTCAGCACAGAAAAGAAAAGGGTCCCAATCAAAATGGGGTCTCAGTAAAAAGGTAAAAGAACAATAGATTCTTTCTTCCTTCTCCAGAATTGCCTTGTCACAATTATTTTCATTAATGTGCAGTCTGCATACAAACATACGAATTAAGAGCAGGTGTAGGCCATTCGGCCCCTCGAGCCTGCTCTGCCATTTGATAAGATCATGGTTGATCTGATTGTGACCTCAACCCTACTTTCCCGTCTACCTACTATAATCTTTGACTCCCTTGTTAATCAAGAATCTATCGAACTCAGCCTTAAAAATATTCAATGACCCTGCCTCTACCGCTGTCTGGGGAAGGGAGTTCCACAGACTCATGACCCTCTGAGAAAAAATTTCTCCTCAATTCCGTCTTAAATGGGAGACCCCTTATTTTTAAATTGTTCTAGTCTCTCCTACAAGGGGAAACATCCTCTCAGCATCTACCCTTTCAAGTCCCCTCAGGATCTTATATGTTTCAATAAGATCACCTCTCATTCTTCTAAACTCCAATGTATACAGGCCCAACTTGTCCAATCTTTCCTCGTAAGATAACCCCCTCATCCCAGGAATCAGTCGAGTGAACGTTCTCTGAACCACCTCTAAAGCAATTATGTCCTTTCTTAAATAAGGAGACTAAAACTGCACACAGCATTCTACATGTGGTCTCAGCAAAGCCCTGTACAACTGTAACAAAATGTCTTTACTTTTATATTCCATTCCCCTTGCAATAAATGACAACATTCCATTTGCCTTCCTAATCACTTGCTGTACCTACATACTAACTTTTTGTGATTCATATTCTAGGACACCCAGATCCCTCTGTACCTCAGAGTTCTGCAATCTTTCTCCATTTAAATAATATACTGCTTTTCTATTCCTCCCACCAAAGTGGACAAGTTCACATTTTCCCACATTATACCCCATCTGCCAAATTTTTGCCCACTCACTTAACCTATTTATATCCCTTTGCAGACACTTTGGGTTCGATTTTCGGATGGTGGAGCGGGTGCGTTGGGGGCGGGGGGCTCGTAAAATGGCGGAATCCTGGAGCGGGTTCGGAGCCCGGCTCCAACCCTCTGACTTGCGGGTCCCCCAGTGATGCGTTCGGGTGCGCGCACAGCTCCCGAATGCGGGACTCCCACCGGCAATTAAACCCGGCAGGATGCTGATTTACATAGTTAGGTAGATAGTTGAGGTACTTGAGAGACCTCATTGAGTGGAGATTTTGGTAGGTGTGCAATTTTGTAGGATCTTCAGCGTGTTTCCCGTGCTGTGGGAAACACTCTCTGTTGTAGCAGACGTGTTTCAGCCAGCAGCCAGTGGGAGATGCAAAGGATTATTTGACAGGTGGGGGGACTACCTCATTTATTGTAGCAGGGCACTCTGTCACTTCAGACAAAGTTTTGGATGCAACACCTTTGTCTTTCTACTCAAAATTACTGATTTATACCCAAAAGTCTGCTGTGCAAACACATTTACCTACTTTGCGGACCCCCTCAAACTCTCACTGTCAGGATGGGGAGGCGCCATAGCTGCATTCATCACTTCACCGAGGATGAGCAACGTCACCAGCCTCGCCAGGCATGCCGTCCACCTCTGCCATGTGGAGCTCCACAACACAGTGCTGCGCCACACACACCTACACAACAGCACGGAGGGCAACAACAGAGAGAGCGATGTCGCAGGAGGCACTACCCTCGCAACAGGGTCTACAAACTGAGACTCAGCTTCCTGGTACTCTCTGAGGAGCAGTGCATTCGGAGGCTCAGAGTCAGTCGCCAGGTAGTCGTGGACATCTCAGCTTCCTTCGTGCCGAGCTGCTCCCGGCTGGCCTGAGCAGCATCTCTTTACCTGTCGCTGTCAAAGTCACCACTGCCCTCAACTTCTTCGCCTCCGGATCATTCCAGGGTGCCACCGGGGACATCGCTGGGGTCTCTCAGTCGTCTGCACACAAATGCATAAGGCAGGTCACCGACAGCTTATTTTGCAGGACCTCGCACTACGTCAACTTCCCTATGGATGACCTCAGCCAAACGGAGAGGGCAGTGGGATTCCACGTTGTGGCTGGCTTCCCACGGATGCAGGGTATAATGAATTGGACCCATATAGCAATGTGAGCACCTCCACATGAGCCAGGACTGTTCATCAACAGGAAGGGCTATCACTCCATCAACACTCAGCTCATTTGTGACCATCCCAAGAGATTCCTTCACGTGTGCGCCAGATACCCTGGCAGCTGCCACGATTCTTTCATCCTCTGGGAGTCCAACATCCCGCCCTTCTTCCACTCACCGAATACCCGCAAGGGCTGGCTCCTCGGGGAGAAAGGAATACCCCCTGCACACGTGGCTCGTGACACCTCCGAGGAACCCCACCACCGAGCAACAGCGTCGATATAACCTCAGCCACATCGCTAGTAGGTCTACAATTGAGCATGCTATAGGGCCGCTCAAGATGCGCTTCAGGTGCCTTGATCATTCTGGGGGAGCGCTTCAATACCCACCAGACAGAGTGGGACGCTGGAGGAGGCCCCGTTCACATCTGCCACCCATATTGAGGAGGAGGAGGAGGAGGAGGAGGAGGAGGAGGAGGAGCAACCCATGGGCAGAATAGTGGCTCACCTGGCTGCTCGTGAGGCCAGGGAGTCACTGATATGTGAACGGTTCTCCTAACATCAGACAGTGTGAAGAGTCCAGTGCTCACCACCCCCCTCCCCCTGCACAAAATAGTCGTGCAACTACACCTACACCCACTGTAGAGTGACCCAATGGGTGGCATCAAGTGTGCGTGTTCATGGTGAACCTCATGAAAGGGACTTATTGCACAAGCCAGTCAAGAATAGGCAAGACGTGGCAGTAGTGGTGATAATAATAAGATTTATTGTGAGTGGGGAAAAAAAATCAAACATAAATTAGAAAAACATGACAAAGCGTCAAACACCCTTGTGCATCCCCTTTGTGCTCACAAAACGTTTGCCTTACGCTTCCGGCTACTCCTAGGTGGAACTTCCCCTGTGGCTGCAGCAGAGGTAGTGGCAAGTTGCTTGTGTTCATGCCCTGACCGATAAGATGCTTTGGGCCGACGCCCTCTGGGTTTCGGTGCCTGTGAGGGCTCCACCTGCACCTGTGCAGGGACAGACTCGACCACCTGGAGAGGAGGCAGCATTACAGGTACTGGTTGAGAGGGGGGAAATGGGTGAAACGTGGGGACGCTTTGAGTGGCGTCTCCACTTCCATGTCTCCTTTCGCCATGATCCCTCTCCTGGGCCAGGCCCACATCACTTCTAGTACTCTGCTGGACGACAGTTTGGAGGACATGTGTGAAGCCTTGTAAGGCCAGTGCTAGTGTATCTGCCTGCCTGTTTAAGGCGGCAGAAAGTTGCTCACCCTGAGTCCGAACGGCTGTTGTCAGGGCCTCAATGGCCTCATTGTTGAGCCGTGCTTGAAGCTCGATAGAGGCTGGCCTTCCCTCCATCGCAGACATTCCCGCACTTACCTGCGACACTATCTCAGAGATAACCTCACGTCCCTGTGACAGTATTCCACTCATGCAGGAGTTGGACTCCTCCATCCTCTGCACGATTGTGGAGAGTGCGCGTGGCACCTGTTCCAGCACCTCACAAATGTGCTGCTGCCCTCGATCATTCTCCTTTTCATAGATGGCCCCCAGGGTTCAGCATCTGTGTCCAGCTGCTGAGGCTGGAGAAGAATGCTCCCACCGAGGCGGACTCGCCACAGCTGCCCCTGCTAGCAGTGTCTGCTCGTGCTCACGTGTGGTGACTCACCATGTGCAACCCCAATTAAGTGACAACGGGGACCCACCGTGGTGTGTGTATCTGCGCTGGTGGATGGCTCGTTCAGATGTGACGGTGCCCCCTCAGAGGCCGGCAGGTCCTCTGAGGAATTGCCGTCCGCAGAGATGGCGGTCGCTGAAGGCGCTGTAAGAGAACAGAAGGCAATATTAAGCATGATGACAGATGTTGAGGTGCTGAAGATGGCAAGGCATGTTAACATCATTTGCTATTGTGAGTGCTGAATGTTAAAGTTCTGTCACCAGCCGTTTGTCGGGTGGCAGTCTCAGTGTCCCCGACGGACAGGCACTCAAGGGTGCGTCTCAATTCGAGAGCCTCCTGCTCTGCGTCAGTGAGGACGACCTGATGTTGCAGGCCCGCCTCCGGTCTTCGCCCTCTCCTGTGCATTCTGGGCTCTCTTCTCCTATAAGAGGAGAAAGTGGAGAGGCGTGAGTGAGGGATGGTGACGTGGCCAACCACTGAATGCATTGGTTTGGGTGAGGCTGGCCGTGAAAGAGATGCATCAGAGGATGAGTATGAGATAGAACCATGAGATTGTATGAGGATTGGGTTGAGTGGTAGTGGTGGGATGAGTACTGGGGAGGTGAGTAAGTGCAGGTAAGTTGAGGATGAGGTTTGAGTGGGTGTGAGGAGTGATGTGATAGAGTAGTGTTGGCAGTGCAGAAGGAGTTGTGAGGTGGGGGCGGTGATGTGGAAGACGGAGTGTAGGAGAATGAGTAAGTGTACTCACTTTGGCTGACTTAGTTAGGTCATTGAAGCGCTTCCTGCACTTTATCCAGGTGCGGGATATGTTGCTGCTGCTGCTGACCTCCTCTGGCACCTCGAGGCCACTTCCTCCCGTCTGCCGGGTAGAAGATCTCTCTCCTCCTCCTCACCCCATCCAGTAACACCTGGAGTGAGGTATGATTAAACCTGGGAGCAGCTTTTCCCCTGGGCTGCTCCACGCTGTAATTTTGGTTGTTTGCTGCCGCAGTAGCATTGGAGGACTGCCCCTTTAAATAGGGCTCCTCCAGCTGACAGCCTGTGATGCGGGTGCGCAGTCCGCCCGCTGCGCAGGTTTCCAACGGGAAACCCGGAAGCCAAGGTAAGTGGCTTCAATTTACCCGCGATTGCGTGGGGAACACACCGATTTTACTGGGCGGGTTACTCACGCGCCCAGTCGACCCCCCCGCTGCCAACCCGCCTCCCTGGTAATATCGAGGCCTTTGTGTCCTCATTGCGACCAGCTTTTCCACCTATCTTTGTATCATCAGCGAATTTGGCCACAAGACACTCTGTTCCTTCATCCAAGTCATTGATATATATTGTAAATAGTTGAGGCCCCAGCACTGATCCCTGCGCACCCCACTAGTTACAGATTGCCATTTTAAAAATGACCCTTTTATCCCCGACTTTGTTTTCTGTTAGTTAGCCAATCCTTTATCCATGCCAGTATATTACCCCAGTACCATGAGCTCTTATCTTGTGCAGTAATCTTTTATGTGGCACCTGATCGAATGCCTTTTGGAAATCCAAATATACTGCATCCATTGGTTCCCCTTTATCCACCCTACCCATTACCTCCTCAAAGAACTCTAAGAAATTTGTCAGACACGATTTCCCCTTCATAAAACCATGTTGACTCTCCATGATTGTATTATGAGTCTCCCAATGTTCTGCTACTACTTTGTTAATAATGGATTCTAGCATTTTCCCAATGACAGATGTTAGGCTAACTGGTCTATAGTTACCTGCTTTCTGTCTCACTCCCTTCTTGAATAGGGGTGTTACATTTGGGGTTTTCCAATCCACTGGGACCTTTCCAGAATCTAGTGAATTCTGGAAGATTACACCAATGCATCCACTATCTCTAGCCACTTCTTTTAAGACCCTTGGATGCAAGCCATCGGGTCCAGGGGACTTGTCAGCCTTTGGACCCATTAGTTTACCTAGTACTTTTTCTCTAGTGATAGTGATTGTTTTTAGTTCCTCCCTCCCCTTTGCCCCTTGATTTTCTACTATTGTTGATATGTTATTGGTGTCTTCTACTGTGAAGACAGATACAAAATATCTGTTCAATTCCTCTGCCATTTCCTTGTTTTCCATTATTATTTCCCGAGTCTCATTCTCTAAGGGACCAATGTTTACTTTAGCTACCCTCTTCCTTTTTATATTCTTGTAGAAGCTTTTACTGTCAGTTTTTATATTTCTTGCTAGTTTACTCTCATAATTTATTTTCTCCCTCTTTATTATTCTTTTAGTCATTCTTTGCTGGTTTTTAAAGTTTTCCCAATTTTCGGGCTTACCAGTAATCTTTGCCACGTTGTATGCTTTTTCTTTTAACATGACACCATCCTTGATTTCCTTAGTTAGCCATGGTTGGTTCACCCTTTTTGTGGAGTCTTTCCTCCTCACAGGGATATATTATTGTTGCGAGTCATAAAATATATTTTTAAATGTTTGCCACTGCTTATCCACCATCATACCATCTAATCTGTTCACCCAGTCCACTTTAGCCAATTCCGCCCTCATTCCTTTATAATTGCCCTTATTTAAGTTTAATACAGTAGTTTCAGACCTAAGATCCTCGCTCTCAAACTGGATGTGAAATTCTATCATGTTATGATCACTGCTTCCCAAGGGATCCTTTACTTTGAGATCATTAATTAATCCTGTTTCATTACCCATTACCAGATCCAAAATGGCCTGTTCCCTGGTTGGTTCCCCGACATAGTGGTCTAAGAAACAGTCCCTAATACACTCTATGAACTCCTCCTCAGAGCTAATTTTGCCAATTTGATTTTCCAATCTATATGAAAGTTAAAATCGCCCATGATTATTGCATTACCTTTTTTACAAGCCCCCCTTATTTCCTGATTTATATTTTGCCCTACAGTGCAGCTACTGTTAGGGGGCCTATATACTACTCCCACCAGTGATTTATTTCCCTTGCTATTTCTTACCTCCACACAAATTAATTTGACATCTTGATCTTCTGAGCTAAGATCATTTCTCACTATTATACCAATTTCATCCTTTATTAACAGAGCTACCCCACCACCTTTACCTTTTATCCTATCCTTCCGAAATGTTAAATAACCCTGAATATTTAGCTCCCAACCTTGGTCACCTTGCAACCATGTCTCTGTAATGGCCACGAGATCATACCCATTTGTTTCCATTTGTGCCGTCAATTCATTTATCTTATTAGGAATGCTGCGCGCATTCAGATAAAGAACCTTTAATTTTGTCTTTTTACCATTCTTTCCTACCCCGGCCTCATTTGCTAGTGCACTCTTATGTTTGTAGCTCTGTCCCTTCTTGACACATTCTGTTTATCATTACCCCCATCACTTTCCTGTACTACTTCCTTGTCTTTTCTCTTTATCAATCTAAACTTCGCCCCCCCCGAGCCCTCCCCCCCCCCCTCCCCCCTATTTATTTTAAATCCTTCTCTACCGCCCTAGTTATCCGGTTTGCCAGAACACTGGTCCCAGCATGGTTCAGGTGAAGCCCATCCCAACGGAACAGCTTGTTCCTTCCTCAAAGAACTCTAATAAATTAGTCAAACACGATTTCCCTTTCACAAAGCCGTATTGACTCTGCCTGATTGCATTGAGATTTTCTAAGTGCCCCGCTATAACCTCTTTAATAATAGATTCTAGCATTTTCCATATGACAGATGTTAAGCTAACTGGCCTGTAGTTTCCTGCTTTCAGTCTCCCTCATTTATTGAATAGAGGAGTTACATTTGCTATTTTCCAATCTGATGGGACCCTTCCAGAATCTAGGGAATTTTGGAAATTTATACCAATGCATCTACTCTCTCTGCAGCCACTTCTTTTAAGACCCTAGCTTGATGTCCGTCAGGACCTGGGGATTTGTCAGCTTTTAGTTCTAATAAATTTTTTCAAAACTCTTTCTATGGTGATTGTAAGTGTTTTAAGTTCCTCCCTCCCTTTCACCTCTTGATTCACAATTATTTCTGGCATGTTATTTGTATCCTCTACAGTGAAGACGGATGAAAAATATCTGTTCAATACATCCGCCATTTCCTTATTCTCCATTATTAATTCCTCGGACTCTCTCTAGAGGACCAACACTCACTTTACTTACTCTTTTCCTTTTTAAATACCTGTAGAAATTCTTACTATCTGTTTTTATATTTCTAGCTAGCTTTCTGTTGTACTCTAATTTTTCCCTCATTATTCTTTTAGTCATTCTTTGCTGTTTTTTATATTCTGTCCAATCTTCTGACCTGCCACTAATCTTTGTGGAATTGTATGCTTTTTCTTTCAATTTGATACTATCTTTAACTTCCTTAGTTAGCCACAGATGGTACATCCTTCCCCTAGAGTCTTTCTTTCTCAATGGAATGTATCTTTGCTGAATGTTATGAAATCTCTCATTAAATGTCTGCCACTGCATCTCTATTGACCTATCCCTTAACCTAATTTCCCAGTTCACTTTAGCCAGCTCTGTCTTCATGCCTTCATAATTACCCTTATTTAAGTTTAAAACACTAGTCTTAGACTTACTCTTCTGTCCCTCAAACTGAATGCAAATTTCAATCATGTGGAGATCACTGCTACCTAGAGGCTCCTTTACAATGAGGTCATTAATTAATCCTGTCTCATTGCACATTACCAGATCTAGAATAGCCTGCTCTCTGGTTGGCTCTAGAATGTGCTGCTCTAAGAAACTGTCCCGAAAGCACTCTATGAACTCATCTTCCAGGCTACCTTTGCCAATCAGATTTTTCCAATCTATATATAGATTAAAATCACCCGTGATTATCGCTGTTCCTTTCTCACAAGCCCCCATTATTTCTTCCTGTATACCCTGTCCTACAGTGTGGTTACTTTTAGGGGGTCTATAAACTACTCCCACAAGTGACTTCTTGCTTTTACTATTTCTTATCTTTATCCAAACTGATTCTACATCTAAGGTAATTTCTCTCTATTATACTCATGTCATCCTTAATCAACAGAGCTACCCCTCCACCTTTTCCTAGTTTCCTGTCCTTCCAAAATGTCAAGTACCATTGAATATTCAGGTTGCAGCCTTGTCTCTGTAATGGCTAGCAGATCGTACATATTTATTTCTATTTGAGCTGTCAATTCATCCATTTTGTTACGAATGCTACATGTATTCAGATACAATGCCTTTAGAGCTGTCTTTTTACTATTTTTGCAACCTCTAGTCTTATCTGCTGGCGCATCCTTAAGTTTTCATGCTCTGTCCTTCCTGCCATTCTCTGATTATCATTTCCCTTATTGCTACCTTAGTCTCTTGCCTGTCTTCTTTCTTTAATTTATCACATCTTCCCTTACTTGATTCCTCGCCCCCATTATTTAGTTTAAAGCTCTCTTTACCGCCCTAGTTATACGATTCACCAGATCACTGGCCCCAGCACGGTTCAGATGAAGGCCGTCCCAACGATGCAACTCCTACTTTCCCCAGTACTGGTGCCAGTGCCCCATGAATTGAAACCCATTTCTCCCACACCAATCTTTGAGCCACGAATTTAACTCTGTAATCTTATTTACCCAATGCCAATTTGCTCGTGGCTCAGTACCTTTGAGGTTCTGATTTTTAATTTAGCCCCTAGCTGCTCATACTCCCTAAGCAGAACCTTTTCCCTCGTCCTACCTATGTCATTGGTACCTACGTGGACCACAACAACTGGATCCTCCCCCTCTCACTGCAACTTCCTCTCCAACCCAGAGCAGATGTCCCGAACCGGGCAGGCAACACAGCCTTCTGGACTCTGGTTCTCGGCTGCAGAGAACTGTGTCTATCCACCTGACTATACTGTCCCCTACTACCACAACATTCCTGTTAACTCCCCCTGCTTGAATGGCTTCCTGTACCATGGTGCCACAGTCAGTTTGCTCATCCACCCTGTAGCCCCCGCTTTGGTCCATACAGGCTGCAAGCACCTCAAACCTGTTGGACAATTGCAAAGGCTGAGGCTCCTCCACTTTTACCTTCTCGATCCCCTTACCTGCCTCGCTCGCAGTCACACCCTCCTGTCCCTGACCACTGACCAATTCAGACGATCCTATCCTAAGGGGTGTGACCGCCTTCTGGAACCGAGTGTCCAGGTATTTTTCCCCTCCCTGATGTGTCGCAGTGTCTGCAGCTTGACCTCCAGTTCGATGACTTTGAGCCGAAGCTCCTCGAGCCGCAGACACTTACTGCAGACGTGTTTGCCCTGGATCATGCTGGCGTCCAGGAGCTCCCACATTCTGCAGTCACTGCACATCACCTGCCCTGCCATCTTTATTATGTGTTAATTGATTTATTGTTTTTCTTAATTAAATCTACAATTTATAAACCCTACTACTTCCAATAAGCTTTACAACATACAGCATATACTGGCAGCCATTTAAAAAAAAGTTTGCAGAAGATATTTACTGCACTTCCCTCATTGAAGCAGGGATTGTAACTCCCTAAGGCTGGGTCAGGCTTCTTTGGATTCATGAAAGCCACGAATGGCTCTGTAGAATCCATTACCACTTTGCTTCATGGCATGATTGGGGATTTCCTCTGCAATCAGATATCTGGGAGAGTCCATGGCTCCCTGGGTTTCTATCACATACCTGGCATTAGGACAACATTAACCTTTATATGCAAATAACAAATATTTTTAAAAGTTGCAAATGATATTAAAAATTAAAGTTATCGAGTACTCTTAATTCAACATTACTTAATTCAAATTATCTGATAATTCAATTTTTTCTTAACACAAAAAATTGTGAATTTAATGCTATTTATGTTACTTGATTCAAATAATTGGATATTTCATTTTTTTAGTGCAAAAAAATAACTTCCTTATCAGGAATAGACTAGTTTTTCCTTTCTAATTTGGTTACATACATTCAGTTGAAGAAAAAAAGTGAGCAAATTAGACTGCTTCCTAGATTTTGTTTTACTTCAGCCTAGATCCTTTATACATGACTGACTTTATATTTCAGTGTGCTATTTGTAATGTAAATTAGCTGTAAATGATTAACTAACCTGTTCCACAGGTTCTGACACTTTTCACCCAAATGGTCATTCAGTGAGCCTAGGCATAAACGTTGACAGACAATTCAACCTTTGGAATATCGTAGCTGAGTCAGATCTTATCCTTACCCAAATCTCTCAACCAGGCATATTCTAGCAGGGTAACTGGACAGCTTTCAGGAGCAGAAATCCTTGGCTCATATTTCCTCTTCTTATTCTAGGAGTGCTGGGACCAAATGTGTGGCTGAGAGCAACTAGCTGAGCGCACATCAGCTAAGCAAACTGTCCAGCCCCCTTGAGCATGAGGCCTGGGAAATTTTAACTCCCTGGTCTCGTTAATATGTTCTGACATTGACTTCCATTTGAAGCCAGTGGGAATGATGTCACTGCTGGTGAGCGGGAGTCAAAAATCAGGGGAAGGGGGTGAGGTCGCTGTCGGGGACCCACGGATACAGTACCTGGCAAGGTAAGTAAGGAATGGGGGTTGAATTGGGCCACTCTCATGAAGGGGGAAGCCCGGTTCCCACAGGGGAAGCGGGAGAGGCCCAAGACATGCTTGTGGGACCAGGAGGAGTAATCCTGGTCGACAAGGAACCTTTAAAAGGTTAAAAGAAATCTAATTTACCTGGGCCTCCTGTGGCCAGGTTCCTTGCTGCCACCAGCTTTTACTGACTGGCCCGAGACTGCCGCCCTTAGTCAACCCACAATTAAAATATCTTTCGCATTCCAATCACATCATTGGGATGCAACTTTGCCATTTAAATTAGGCCCCCACTCCTCTGGGGCAGGCATCCTTCCTATGTCTGATGGCAAGTTAAAATGGTAGGGGATGGAAATATGGTGGGAACGCGGCATGGCCTCCCCACCACCATCAACTCCCTGTCCCCACCGTTCCTGCCGTGCGGTGGGGGTTTTAAACTGGTGTGTTCGGCTCAAGAATTTTCAAAACAAGTGAGATGTGATGTGCCTGCAACAAACATCATTGTATTTACCAGTGGTACTACGAGTAGAGATTCCACTACCACCCAAAAACTTTATTTTCATCTTGGGATTTCTGTATTTCTTTTGACTAGTTTACTTTGTCCAATCTTACCTACTCCCTTCCCTTCCATAGAATGGTTACAGCGCAGAAGGTTGCTATTCGGCCCATCAATCCATGCTGGCTCTTTGTAAGAGTAATCCAGTTGGTCCCATTCCCCCCACTCTGTCCCCGTAGCCCTGCAAATATTTTTCTTTCAAGTACTTATCCAATTCCTTTCTGAAAGCTACAATTGAATCTGCTTCCACCACCCTTTCAGGCAGCGCATTCCAGATCATAAGTACATGCTGCATAAAAAAAGTTTTTTCCTCATGTCACCTTTGGTTCTTTAGCCAATCACCTTAAATCTGTGTCCTCTGCTCCTCGACCCTTCCGCCTATGGGAACAGTTTCTCTTTATTTACTTTATCTAAACCCTTCATGATTTTGAACACTTCCGTCAAATCTCCTTTTGACCTTCTCTGCTGTAAGGAGAACAATCCCAACTTCTCCAATCTGTTTATGTAACTGAAGTCCCTCATCCCCGGAACCATTCTAGTAAATCTTTTCAGCACCCTCTCCTTGGCCTTCACATCCTTCCTAAAGTGCGGTGCCCAGAATTGGACACAATACTCCAGTTGTGGCCGAACCACAATTTATAAAGGTTCAACATAACTTCCTTGCTTTTGTACCCTATACTTCTATTTATAAAGCCCAGGATCCTGTATGCTTTTTTAACTGCTTTCTCAACCTGTCCTGCCACCTTCAAAGATTTGTGCACATATATCTCCAAGTCTCTCTGTTCCTGCACCCCCTTTAAAATTGTACCATTAGTTTTTATTGCCACTCCTCACTCTTCCTACCAAAATGTATCGCTTTGCACTTGTCTGCATTAAATTTCATCTGCCATGTGTCGGCCCTTTCCACCAGCCTGTTTTTGTCCTCTTGAAGTCTATCACTATCCTCCTCACTGTTTACTACACTTCCAAGTTTTGTGTCATCTGCAAGTTTTGAAATTGTTCCCTGTATACCCAAGTCATTAATACATATAAAAAAAAAGCTGTGGTCCTAGTACCGACCCCTGGGGAACACCACTGTATACCTTCCTCCAGTCTGAAAAACAACCGTTCACCATTACTCTCTGGATCCTGTCACTTAGCCAATTTTGTATTCATGGTGCCACTGCTCCTTTTATTCCATGGGCTTCAATTTTGCTGACAAGCCCATTATATGGCACTTTATCAAACGCCTTTTGAAAGTCCATATACACATCAACTCATTGCCCTCATCAACCCTCTCTGTTACCTCATCAAAAAACTCAATCAAGTTAGTTAAACACGATTTGCCTTTAACAAATCCATGTTGGCTTTTCTTTATTAACCCACACTTGTCCAAATGACTATTAATTTTGTGCCCGGATTATCGTTCCAAAAAACATTGGGGGTGAATTTTCTGTTATATGTTTACATAATTAAAAAAAATATATACAGTAGGCTAGTGCTTCTCCTGATGGCTCAGCAAGTTTATCTAGTGAGTAGCTGAGTCATAGGGCCCGATATTAGGAGGGCGGCGGGTTGGCAGCGGGGGGTCGACTGGGTGCATGGGTAAAATTGCAGCATGGAGCAGCCCAGGGAGAAGGCTGCTTGCTCCCAGGTTTAATGATGCCTCACTCCAGGTATTATTGGATGGGGTGAGGAGGAGGGGGATGACAGAGATCTTCCCCCTGGCGGGCGGGAGGAAGTGGCCTGCCTCTGCCACCAGGAAGGCCTGGCTCGAGGTGGCAGAGGAGGTCACCAGCACCATCAACATACAGTGCAGGAGGCGCTTCAATGACCTAAGTAGATCAGCCAAAGTGAGTACACTTACTCATTCCCCTACACTCAGTCTGCCACATCACCGCCCCCACCCCACATCTCCTTCTGCACTGCCAACACTACTCTATCACGTCACTCCTCACACCCACTCAAAGCTCATCCTCATCTTACCCCTGCACTTACTCACCTCGCCAGAACTTATCCCACCACTACCACTCAACCCAATCCTCATACAATCTCATGGCTCTATCTCATACTCACCCTCTCATGCATCTCTTTCACAGTCAGCCTCAACCAACCTGCCACTACCTGTGCTGCAGCCACAGGGCATGCATAACATATGTGCAGTAGGAAGCGTAAGGCAAACGTGTCGTGAGCATGAAGGGAATGCACAAGGGTGTTTGAGGGTTTGTCATGGTTTTTACTTATATTGAATTTCTGATCAACTCACATTACATATTATATTGTCACCACTACTGCCACGTCTTTGCGAATCTTGTCTGGTTTGTGCAATAATGCCCTTTCCTGAGGATCACTATGAAGACCCACAACTGATGCCACCCATTGTGTCACTGCAGAGTGGGTGTAGGTGTATTTGCAGGGCTCTTTTGTGCAGACGACTGAGAGACATCAGCGATGTCCTCGGTGGCACCCTGGAAGGATGCGAAGGAGAAGTTGTTGAGGGCAGTGGTGACTTTGACAGCGACAGGTAAGAAGATGGTGCTCGGGCCAGCTGGGAGCAGCTCGGCATGAAGGAGGCTGCAGATGTCCACGACTACATGTCAAGTGACTCTGAGCCTCCATGTACACTGCTGCTCAGAGAGGTCCAGGAAGCTGAGCCTGTGGCGAGGGTAATGCCTTCTGCGACGCATCTCTCTCTGCGGTTGCCCTCCCTCCTGCTGTGCAGGTGGATGTGTCACAGCACTGTGTTGTGGTGCTCCACGTGTCAGAGGTGGCCGGCGAGGCTTGTGATGGTGTTTGTCCTCCGAGGAGGTCATGGCTGCAGCTACGGCAGTCCCCATCTGGAAGATGTACATTTGAGGGGGTCCGCAAGGTAGGTAAATGTGTCTGGACACTGGGGTAAGTGTGCAAGTTTGTGAATTTTATTGTTAGGAGGAGGGTGGTGGAGGCCAAACTTTGTCCAAAGTGACGGAGTGGCCTCCTGCAATGAGTGAGGGTCTCCCCCACCCCCCCAAACCCCCCCCACCTGTCGAATGGACCTTTGCAGCTGCCACAGGCTGATGGCTGCAACACGTCCATTTCAACTGGGAGTATTCCCTCCAGTACGGGAAACATTCCCAGTTGACTTGAAAATCCCACACCTCCTAAAATATCATGTTAATCAGGTCTGTAAACGATCTGAAGTATCAAAATAATTACTTTAAGTGGCATCCCGCCCGCTTTAATTGCCGGCGGGAGTCCCACATGCGGGGGCTGCGCGCGCATGTCAGCGCGTCACTGAGGAACCCGGAAGTGGGCGGGTTGGGGCCGGGCTCCGGACCCGCCCCGGGAATCCCTGATTTTCAGAGCCCCCCTGCCACGAGCACACCCGCTCGGGGGTGCGAAAATCGAGTCCATGTTGTCTATGGAGATCCCAGGCTTGACCCCATAAATGTGCTGAGTTAGTTGATCTCAGCTGTGGTTGAGATAGGAGTGTTTCACTTCGCCTCAGCACTCCTGGGATAGGGAGAATAAAATCAAATAGGGATCCCTGATTACTATCTAGTGACTGCTCCTGGATGTAAGTGTGTGTGCTGAGCAAAGGAGCTGGCTCTGCTGTGGTGCGCCACCATATGGTTGAATAGCCTAATGATATCTACTTGCTGAGGCTCGCACGTAAATAATGGGTACTTGGGTAGAGTACTGTTGTATGTGGAACTGCACTTCTGCAGACATTCAGTTTTTCAGGAAAGAAAGAAAATGATTACAAAAATACAATAGATTTTTAAGAATTAAGTACCAGAAAACAAATTCCTACACTATGCAGTATTTTTTTGGTAGACAGTAGTTTACCTTCTGATGTCAATGTAAATGTAATGTCAAGACAATGAATACCCATATAAACACAGGCAGGTGTCCAGTAACCATAGCAGGTGAAACAGTACTTACCAATGTTGCACACAGATGGTTGGCAGTGATTAAATATGAACCTATCTCATGTGGTAAGATCAGTTAACTGATTGAACTTACCTCCTCCGGTAGTAGAGTGCGTTTATCGTGGTTAAATGATGTACTGTAGTAAAACTGAATTATGAATAATATATTAAACATATAACTTGGAGTTGGTACAGTGGCACAGTGTGTTGGAGGTCCAAAGTACTTTCCCACAAAATAGTAGCTTTTTAGGTCTGCTATTTTTTACTTGTATGTTCTTGCACTTGATGGTGTTGTCACAAAGGTGCTTGATGAACCCAAGTAGCTCGTGAAGGGAGTGAATAATCAGCGGGAGAGTTGTCTTCAGTGGCTGTTACAGAACTACTCTTAGCCTGAAAGAATGACGCCTGCTCACTCTTTTAGCTAGGGCACAGTGCATAATGCAGACAGATGGAAAGAATGGAAAATGTATATTTTTTTAACAGAAAAATGTTGTCAGAAAAATTGTTCATATGGCTTGGCAGCCCTCATTGCAATGGGCCCCAGCCTTAACTGCTGTTCAAACACTGTTGCTCTTAATAAAATAATGTTATCAGCTCTCAAGTGGGTGACGGAATAATCTATTGTACAGAGGGAGAGGAGGAAATATTGATGGATGAAATGAATGCTAACACACTAACCCTCATTCATGTTACACTATATTGAGCAGCATCAATGCCAAATGTAGAGCATTCCAGAACTCAGATTGTTTTGTTCTCCCGGTTGAAGTAAGACAGTGTTGAGGACAAAAGGCATGGTACGGGGTGATCGTTTTGTCTTCCAATTTTCTCCTGTACTCCTCCTTTCCTGCTGGAGCAGGTTTCAACAGATGCTGGCCGCCCTCCATTATCATGCCATGAGCATTCATACTATTTATGAGGCAGCCTTGACTGTGAGTATCGCCAGGATGTTTGACTGTGGAAGCATCACAGCTGAGACCAAACCTGCCCTTGCCTAACCTACATTAATATGGACTTACTAGCAGGGGTCAGTGGTTTAGCAATTGGGAGCTAAATTTTTTGTTTCTTTGTTTTCCGCTTTCTTGCCAGGAGCGCTGAAGCCAACTGCGTTCTCTCTAGTTGAGATTTGCTGATTGATCACAGACCACGGATCAGTCTTGCAACCTTCCTATTTTACATGGTTCAATATAGAATCGCCAACTCTAGTTGGACATATTCCTGGAGGCTTGGTCATGTGACATTTGACCATGTGACCATCTCCAGCACCAGCCTGTTTGTTTTCATAGTAAATATAGCACAGGAGGAGGCCATTCGTCCCCTCGTGCCTGTGCCAGCTCTTTGAAAGACTGATCCAATTAGTCCCACCCCCCTGCTCTTTCCCCATAGCCCTGTACATTTTTTCCCTTCAAGTAATTATCTAATTCCCTTTTGAAAGTTACTATTGAATCTGTTTTCACCACCCTTTCAGGCAGTGCATTCCAGATCATAACAACTACCTGTGTAAAAATTTCTTCCTCATGTCGCTTGTGGCTCTTTTGTCAATCACCTTAAATCTGTGTCCTCTGGTTACTGACCCTTCTGCTACTGGAAACGTCTCCTTTTTATTCTATCAAAACCGTTCATGATTTTGAACACCTCTATCAAATCTCCCCTTAACCTTCTCTGTTCTAAGGAGAACAACCCCAGCGTCTCCAATCTCTCCACATAACTGAAGTCCCTCATCCCTGGCACCATTCTAGTAAATCTCTTCTGCACCCTCTCTAAGGCCTTGACATCCTTCCTAAAGTGTGGTGTCCAGAATTGAACACAATACTCCAGCGGAGGCCTAACCATTATTTTATAAAGGCTTAGTATAACTTCCTTGCTTTTATACTCTATGCCTCTATTAATAAAGCCCAGGGTCCCATATGTTTTTTTTTTAAACAGCTTTCTCAACTTGTCCTGCCACCTTTTAAGATTTGTCTATGTGTACCCCCAAGTCTCTGTTCCTGCACACCATTTACAATTATCATTTAGTTTAGATTGCTTCTCCTCATTCCTCCTACCAAGATGTATCACTTTGCACTTTTCTGTGTTAAATTTCATCTGCCATGTGTCTGCCCATTTCACCAGTCTGTCTATGTCCTTCTGAAGTCTGTTACTATCCTCCACATTGTTTACTACATTTCTGAGTTTCGTTTCATCTGCAAACTTAGAAATTATACCCTCTATATGCAAGTCCAGGTCATTAATACATATCAAAAAGAGCAGTGGTCCTAATACTAACCCCTGGGGAACACTTCTGTATACTTCCCTCTAGTTTGGAAAAACAACCGTTCACCACTACTCTCTGCTTTATGTCCCTTAGCCAATTGCTTATCCATGCTGCCTCTGTCTCTCTAATCCCATGGGCTTTAATTTTGCTAACAAGTCTGTTATGTGGTACTTCAACAGATGCCTTTTGAAAGTCCATATACACAACATCAACCGCACTACCTTTATCAACCCTCTCCATTACTTCATCAAAGAACTTAACAAATTCGCGCTGACTTTCATTTATTCATCTATATATTATTTAAAAATCTTTTACAGGGTGCATGCCACCTACCCACAAACCTTACTTCCTATTGCACTTTTCTGTGAATGCTAACACTAGTAAATGTTTGCTCTGTTGCTCCTTCATAGCATTCTTGCAATTTTGTTAGAAATAGCAGAGGAAGTTTACTTAAATCCATTTAAGATTTTGCTATATATAACGGCCACAGGAATTCTTACCCCACTGATTTTCCTTGTGACTCAGTTCTATCTCCCCAAATGTTTCTTGTGCAAATAAATAACTGCACATAACGCAAAACAGAATTTTTGAAGACTCTTGGGAAGCATCAATATGTAGCAATATAAGCAGGATCATTTGGTTCCTAGGCATTTTATAAAGAGACTGCACTGTACTAAATGCCACAACTGATCACAGGCAATGTTGAATACAAGCTGAACAATGACACTCTATCCCTCACAAGCATAAAAGCAATTGAACTGCCCTACAGAAATACCATTAACCCCTGATCCAAGCTGACAGCACTGCACAACAGAGCAGGCCAGACCCTGCTGACCAAACTGTTATTAGTGCAAATCATTTGTATAAAAGTCATTTCTCCATGAAATTAAATCAATATCGTTCACCAGCAGATCAAGGCTATAGAAAATGAGGAATGAAGAATTTTAAATAAAGGAGCTTCTCCCCCATTCCCTAATGGCTGAACCTTGACGCTACTGCAAGGTGCTGTCCCACAATGCCGCCTGTCTTATTAATTCTTACTGCACGGAGTTTATCTGCTTGAATTAGGCTTGGGGGTTGTTCTTTGAGCAGCTATTGGTAGATTTCAGATTTATCTACCAAAGTGCAGTTCCAAATTAGAGGAGCGCAGGCATGAACCAATAGAAAGTACTTTTCTTGTGTCTGGGAGATTGATCCTGAGCTCTGAGACTCCCAGCCAATCCGGGAGGGTTGGCGACCCTGGCACACTGGCTCAGCCATTGGGAAACTGCAATTATCATTTTTTTAAAGTTCATAATGTAAAAGGGGTTAGCAGTTAATGTAATTGACCAGATTTATATTTGAGCTGTGACAGTGGTGCAGAACATTCGTGTTCTGACACAAGGTGCAGCCTGCAACCTACAGTCAATTCCTATAGCCTATTCTCAGCTGTGACTAGCTGTAAAAGTGCTGGACAGAAAAAATCCACGTCATTCTCATGCACATCCTGCTTCTTCAACATATAGGTGGAGACTTGGATGTTAATCTCAGCGGAGGAGTGTGGCTTGGGGACTTGAAATTTAGAGAGGGTTGTCACGTGGCATTGGTAAAACACTCTGTGAGGGGAGGGGAGATTCTGTTCAGTGGTCAATAAAATCTGAACACTGAATATTTTCTTTTATTTATATATATCTAACTTAATTTACTAAGTACCAGTGATCACGGATAAGGATTGGCCTCATTCTTTCCCAATGCTGCTGCTAGCGGAGATATATGTGATAAGCAGCAAAAATCAATAAAAATTTATAACCTCCATTAAATTTAGAGGATAATTCATGGAGTTGTGCAACAGAATGGAGGGATGTTATGTATCTTTACGTCTCTCATACAGAGCCTTGCACCAATTGCAAGTGATATGCTGCTGTAAATCTTTAAGGTTTTAAATTTGTATTTTGATACGTGTGGTGCACAGTAGGTAGCTCTTGCATTCTGTTATCAGTGTACTGTACGTATCTGACTTTGAAAGCCTTTAACAATGCAGAGGTAAAAGTACACAGTCATGGGATCAGCCTCATGAGTCATACCTTCAGACCTCGCTCTTTGTAGCTGAAGATTGTCAGACTGCCTGGTCTGTTTTAATACCAAAAATAGGAAGAAAAAGGACCAAGTGAATGGCCAGCATCAATAAGTACTGTGTGGTATTTCAGTGTATGTGCTGGACACCAATAGCCCTGTCTGACCATGAGGTAGGTATTACAGTAAATAAGGTTGATTTTGGTGTTTTAAGTAGCTGTGGTGTTATTTTTTGCCAGATCCTCTGCAATGATTAATTACTAACTGCATATAAAAGAAGGTTCTTTAAATGAAATGGTACAAAATGTATACTTTTAAAAAAAACATTATTATTAATTAGAATAAAACATGTTTCCTCCTCAGCTTTAGCAAATGTTCAGTTAATGGCTGTTAAGTGGTTTCTAATGTAATGTATGAGAATTTATTTACTGCTTACGTCAGGCATTTAACAAGTAACTATCTCTTGTTTAGCTGTATGTAACTCTATACTGTCATGGTTATGTAAAAACACTATTAAAGCAGAGGTTTTGCCTCTGAGCCATACAGATCAGGTAAACTCCCAGATTCAAACACTACTTGGCTAAGTTAGCTAATCTCAGTTGGCGGAGTTGTAGGGGCACTACAGTTGGCTGCAGCTCAACTGGGTTAGGGCATTGAAAATCCACTAGGGTTCTCACCCCTGATAACTGTATAGTAACCCCTACTGGAAGTATGCATGTGTCTACGGGATCTTACTTTGGTGGGGTATTTTTCACAGTAGGATAGTCTGAACATAAGAACATAAGAAATAGGAGCAGGAGTAGGCCAATCGGCCCCTCGAGCCTGCTCCGCCATTCAATAAGATCATGGCTGATCTGATCCTAACCTCAAACCTAAAGAACACAAGAAGTAGGAACAGGACCCGGCCACTCAGCCCCTGGGCCCGCTCCGCCACCCACAGGGCCTTGACCGATCCGAACTCAGTTTTATGTCCAATTTCCTGCCCGCTCCCCGTAACCCCTAATTCCCTTTACTTCTAGGAAACTGTCGATTTCTGTTTTAAATTTATTTAATGATGTAGCTTCCACAGCTTCCTGGGGCAGCAAATTCCACAGACCTACTACCCTCTGAGTGAAGAAGTTTCTCCTCATCTCAGTTTTGAAAGAGTAGCCCCTTATTCTAAGATTATGCCCCCCTAGTTCTAGTTTCACCCATCCTTGGGAACATCCTTACCGCATCCACCCGATCAAGCCCCTTCACAATCTTATATGTTTCAATAAGATCGCCTCTCATTCTTCTGAACTCCAATGAGTAGAGTCCCAATCTACTCAACCTCTCCTCATATGTCCACCCCCTCATCCCCGGGATTAGCCGAGTGAACCTTCTTTGTACTGCCTCGAGAGCAAGTATGTCTTTTCTTAAGTATGGAGACCAAAACTGTATGCAGTATTCCAGGTGCGGTCTCACCAATATCTTATATAACTGCAGCAATACCTCCCTGTTTTTATATTCTATCCCCCGAGCAATAAAAGCCAACATTCCGTTGGCCTTCTTGATCATCTGCTGCACCTGCAAACTAACTTTTTGATTTTCTTGCACTAGGACCCCCAGATCCCTTTGTACTGCAGTACTTTCCAGTTTCTCGCCATTAAGATAATAACTTGCTCTCTGATTTTTCCTGCCAAAGTGCATAACCTCACATTTTCCAATATTGTATTGCATCTGCCAAATCTCTGCCCACTCACCCAGCCTGTCTATATCCCCTTGTAGGTTTTTTATGTCCTCCTCACTCTCTACTTTCCCTCCCATCTTTGTATCATCTGCAAACTTTGATATGTTACACTCGGTCCCCTCCTCCAAATCGTTAATATAGATTGTAAAGAGTTGGGGACCCAGCACCGACCCCTGTGGAACACCACTGACTACAGGTTGCCAGTCCGAGAATGAACCGTTTATCCCAACGCTCTGCTTCCTGTTAGATAACCAATCCTCCACCCATGCCAGAATATTACCCCCAATCCAGTGATTCTTTATCTTGAGCAATAATCTTTTATGTGGCACCTTGTCGAATGCCTTCTGGAAGTCTAAATACACTACGTCCACTGGTTCCCCTTTATCCACCCTGTACGTTATATCCTCAAAGAACTCAAACAAATTTGTCAGACATGACTTCCCCTTCATAAAGCCATGCTGACTTTGTCCTATTAAATTATGTTTATCTAAATGTTCCGTTACTGTCTCCTTAATAATAGACTCCAAAATTTTACCCACCACAGATGTTAGGCTAACTGGTCTATAACTTCCAGCCTTCTGCCTACTACCCTTTTTAAATAAGGGTTTTGCCGGGACCTTTGCCGAGTCCAGAGAATTTTGGAAAATTATTACCAAAGCATCCACAATCCCTACTGCCACTTCCCTCAAGACCCTCGGATGTAAGCCATCAGGTCCTGGGGATTTATCCGCCTTGAGTCCCATTATTTTACTGAGTACCAATTCCTTAGTGATTTTAATCGTATTTAGCTCCTCCCCCCCAGAGCCCCCTGTTTGTCCAGTGTTGGGATATTCTTAGTGTCCTCTACCATAAAGACTGAAACAAAATATTTGTTCAGCATTTTTGCCATCTCCATGTTTCCCACCATTAATTTCCCGGTCTCATCCTCTAAGGGACCTACGTTTGCCTTAGCCACCCTTTTTCTTTTCATATAACTGTAGAAACTCTTGCTATCTGTTTTTATATTTTTTGCTAATTTATTTTCATAATCTATCTTCCCTTTCTTAATCAATCCTTTAGTTACTTTTTGCTGTCTTTTGAAGACTTCCCAATCTTCTATCCTCCCACTAAGTTTGGCTACCTTATAGGTCCTTGTTTTTAGTCGGATACTATCCTTAATTTCTTTACTTAGCCACGGATGGCTGTCATTTCTTTTACACCCTTTTTTCTTCAGTGGAATATATATTTTTTGAAAGTTGTAAAATAACTCCTTGAATGAACACCACTGCTCATGTACTGTCTTACCCTTTAATATATTTTCCCAGTCCACTTTAATCAATTCTGCTCTCATACCATCATAGTCTCCTTTATTCAAGCTCAGTACGCTTGTTTGAGAACCACACTTCTCACCCTCTAATTGGATATGGAATGTAACCATGTTATGGTCACTCATTCCAAGGGGATCCTTAACTAGGACATTATTAATTAATCCTGGCTCATTACACAGGACCAGGTCCAAGGTTGCTTGCCCCCTTGTAGGATCAGTTACATACTGCTCAAGAAATCCATCCCTAATACACTCAATAAACTCTTCCTCAAGGCTGCCCTGCCCAATTTGATTTGTCCAGTTAATATGATAGTTAAAATCCCCCATAATTATAGCTGTTCCCTTATTACATACCCCGACTATTTCCTGATTAATACTTCTTCCAGCAGAGTTGCAACTATTAGGAGGCCTATATACTACGCCCACTAGTGTTTTTTCCCCTTATTATTCCTTATCTCTACCCAAACTGTTTCATTATCCTGATCCTTTGTCCCAATATCATTTCTCTGTATTACAGTGATTCCTTCCTTACTAACATAGCCAAACCACCTCCCCTTCCTCCCTGCCTGTCCTTCCTGATTGTTAAATACCCTGGCATATTTAATTCCCAGTCGTTGTCACGCTGCAGCCATGTTTCTGTAATGGCCACAAGATCATACCCATACGTAGTTATTTGTGCCGTTAACTCGTCCATTTTGTTACGAATGCTACGTGCATTCAGTTAAAGAACTTTCAAATATGTTTTGTGACACTTAGTTCCTGCTTTTTTTCTTTTTTAACACTTTACCTTTTACTCCATACCTTCTGTCCCTTCCTGACACGCTTTCCTCTGTCTCCCTGCTCAGGTTCCCAACCCCCTGCCACTTTAGTTTAAACCCTCCCCAAGAGCACTAGCAAACACTCCCCCTAGGACAGCGGTCCCGGCCCTGCCCGGATGCAGACCATCCGGTTTGTACTGGTCCCACCTCCCCCAGAACTGGTTCCAATGCCCCAGGAATTTGAATCCCTCCTCCTTGCACCACTCCTCCAGCCACGTATTCATTTGAAATATCCTCCTATTTCTACTCTGACTAGCACATGGCACTGGTAGCAATCCTGAGATTACTACCTTTGAGGTCCTATTTTTTAATTTACCTCCTAACTCCCTATATTCTGCTTTTAGGACCTCATCCCCTTTTTTACCTATATCGTTGGTGCCTATGTGCACCACGACAGCTGGCTGTTCGCCGTCCCCCTCCAAAATGTTCTGTTGCCACTCCGAGACATCCTTGACCCTTGCACCAGGGAGGCAACACACCATCCTGGAGTCTCGGTTGCGGCCGCAGAAACGCCTATCTATTCCCCTTACAATTGAGTCCCCTATCACTATAGCTCTTCCACTCTTTTTCCTCCCAGCCTGTGCAGCAGAGCCACCCATGGTGCCAGGAAGTTGGCTGCTGCTGCCTTCCCCTGATAAGTTATCCCCCCCAACAGTATCCAAAGTGGTATATCTGTTTGAGAGGGGGATGGCCACAGGAGACCCCTGCACTACCTGCCTGCACCTCTTACTCTGCCTGGTGGTCACCCATTCACTTCCTGCCTGTACACCCTTTACCTGCGGTGTGACCAACTCGCTAAATGTGCTATCCACGTGGTTCTCAGCATCGCGAATGCACCAGTATGTATCCATCCGCAGCTCCAGTGCCGCAATGCGGTCTGTCAGTAGCTGCAGCTGGATACACTTCCCGCACACATGGTTGTCAGGGACACAGAAAGTGTCCCTGATTTCCCAAATAGAGCAGGAGGAGCATGCCATGGGGCCGAGCTGTCCTGCCATGACTTACCCTTTAATTGATTTAAATTAAATTTAAATTAAATGGATCCCACCAATCACACTGGAATTAAGTGATATACTCAAGGGCCCTTGCTTAACAGTTGTCCCCGCTACACAGAGACCGTAGTAACCACAAAATATAAGTTTAGAAAAATTGAGAAAGAAAATACTCACCAACGAACCACTTACCTGCTTTTTGGTGACGTCACACTACGAATAATTTTTGCTTCCCTCTCCCGGAACCTGGATTTGTAAGCCGCCTCGGGGCTCACCTTTAGTACTGTCACTCAAGTAGTTTTCTCTTGTTGCAGGTCTGCTGCTGCTTTTATTCCCCAATCTCAGTCTTCGACACTCAGGTCCACTGCCGCTCTGTGGAAAAGGTTAGGAAAAGCAAGGCAAAGCAGCACCTCCTTCCCCCAACTCCCACACTTACCAAACTCTCAGCAGTTCACACTGTGTTGTCCGCACACCGTGCTGTCGCACTGACAGGCCCCTGTATTCTACAGTTTGTGACTCAGATGAGTCAGGCCTGCCCCACCTTCAGGTACCAGTTTAATCTAGCTAACCAATTAACTTACTACAGAGGCTCTCTGCTGAAGCCTGACAGAAACTTAAAAATTTAAACTTTAAGATTGAACTTAAACAGTTGATAGCAATTAAACTTAAACAGTTGAAAGCAATATGCACTAGATTTTAAAGAGATTAACCCTTCAACTCCCACACTTACCAAACTCTCAGCAGTTCACACTGTGTTGTCCGCACACCGTGCTGTCGCAATGACATTAAATGTTAGCTGTCTGCTAACATTTAATGTCAGTGCTCACGTATGAATAATTAGGTGATGGAAGGTGCCTGTGGAAATGTCCAAGTGAGCACGTCAAAGCCTTCAGGAGAGGAGTGGAGAGAAAATTGGGGGTGGGGGGGCGGGGAGAAAGGAAAACAAAGTTGAAAGTTGCTTAGATTCCTCGGCAGACTGCTGAATTCAAATGTAAGGATCACTTTTTTTTATATTTTCTGTGCTGCAGTTGGGTAGGTTTGTTAACACACATACATTGCAGTATTTGTTTTCCTATTCCTAGCACAGATCTACATGGGATTTTGTAGATATAAAGCAAAAAAATGTATTTTAAAGTAACCATCTGATTTTTTACATCTTAGACTGTTTCCTTCTGATTCTTTTTTGAAATGTTGTTAATGCTACCTTTCTTTTGGAGAACCACTTCTAAAACAATCCTGCAATACTGTGGCTGCTCCTTTAACCAGCCATTTATATTGTAGGGAAGTTTGTACTACAAATGGTAACTATTTTTCCCCACTGGTTGGATAATTTCTGTCCGGGGTAGGTTCTTTTTGGCAATGTTCTCCCCTACTTTTCCAAAGGCATTGTCTCCTGCTAGGGTATGACTCCATGGGTGCCCATTACCCAATGATACCTTGTCAGTGGCAATTTTTCATGGAGTCAGCTTACACAATGTGTATTCGCAGCCTGTTTGACCATGGAGGCATAACAGCTAAACCATTGCTACAGGAAAACTGCTTTACCCATCTGTCTGGAGAAGGGTGGGACGTATTCAGCCTTCTAGCAAAATGTGAACTCTTCCGATGGCAAGCTGCTTTGTATTTATGGTACAATCATAGGAGTAGGTTGAAACTACCTTTTTTAGGCGTGCCTCTGACAGATTAAATGTCACTTTATCTATATTCAATTTGCTGCCAACTTCACCAGGTGCTATCGTCAGTATACTGTGAATGTAAGTGTGTTGTAAAATATCATTAACAATTGACTAGTTCTTTAAAGTCTGCTTTATAAATCCACTTGAGTGCACAACCAATTAATGCATCTATAATATAAAAAGACCATGGGGTAGATTTTCAACTTGCCACATGGGCTTAAAACTGGCATTGCAGATTGACCATGCATAACAGAAACAGCCTGATTTTCATTTCTATGGGCGGCTGATCGCAATGCCAGCTTTACACTTACGCAGCAAGTTGAAAATCTACCCTCATAAATAATGACTGCCCATAGTGCTAAGAATCTATTTAGTACAGTGGAACAAGAAACAAGTTTATAGGTATTTTTGGCATATACTCAAGGAATTGAAATAAACTGATACTAAATAGCAGTTCTATAGTGGTAAAATCTTCCTTAATGTCTCACACTTCATTGTGATGCCAAGATGCACAACATTGGTATTTATTTCCTCGCATCTCTTTCTCCCCCTCCCCCCCCCCCCCCACCCCCACCCCACCCCACCCAACTGAAATAAGCCTTCAGCTTCACCTGTTAAATGTATCTAAAAGTGCATAGTTGACTTGGATCTGCCAGTGTTGGCTCTGGTCTGCCTGTACCCCATGTTCTCAACATTTTTCAATTACCAGACTTTAAAAGCTATTCAAAATTAGCTGTGTAATACCTGTGTATTTGAGAAAATTTAGACTATATATAGACCCTGTGATGCACATTTTCTCAGACCTGTAAACCTCTTAGTCTTTTTTTTTGTGTGCAAGTGTCTGCCCTTACATGTATCAACAGTTGGACATTGAGATGATTTTAAAAATGTATTTATTGGTATTGATACGCTGATGTGTGGACAGCCTAGTGTTTGTAACTCTAGGAAGAAGTAATGCTAATCAGATGATGACACTCAGTGTTCACATTTGCAAGGTTTCTTCTGAAGACCAGTGGAGGAAGCCATTACCTTCCCAGGAAGAAGAAAAGACAGATGCACAAAAGGTTGGACAAAGAAGGTGGAACTCCGGGAAAGGCAGGCAACGACAACGGCCCCTTTCAGACTATGGTCAGTTTGCTAGCAGGAAGTTTTCTATCCCGGAGAACGGTGTTCCTGTTCAACCTCAAAAAATGAACCTTGCAGAGACTGAAGACACAACTGAGACCTCTTGTGCTGATTCCCAGCCACAGAAATGTGCCACTGTTCAACACCATAGAAACCGAAAAAGACGACCGATCTCTGTAATTGGCGGGGTCAGTATCTATGGAAATAATCAGTCTGAGGAAATGGAGGACCTTCTTACAGTACAAGTAAGATGACTCTCTTTTGCTGCCTCTTCTACACCAAAATCAAACTTTTCTTCTTTGCCTGCCTCTTCACTTCATCTTTGGTTGAACATTTCCCTTCAGTTCTTTAAGAAGCTCTAGTATGGAATGTGGGCTATTTCCTGTCCTCCTTGCAAATACTCTCCCCCTTTTGGTACATTTTTGCCAATAGTAGCTTGCCTAAATATATTCGCTTTTCTGAGATGCACTTGAATTTCTTGCACATCTCTTGCTGCATTTATTGCCTTTGTTTTCACTTGCAAAATTGATGATTCCATGAACCTGATTATCAATGTGGTGCTTAAAAGTGAATTAAAAATCATGATGGTAACAGATATAGATTTCTTGCATTGTAACATCTGGTGAACAGATAGTAAATCCATTTCAGATATTTTAAAACTTAAGTCAAGTGAAAGGTTATTTGATATTCATGATAATCCTTAAGAAGAATACACAAATTTCTTCCTTTCAACATGCCATAATCAGTATGATAAGAATAGCGGAAGAAGAATTGCTGGTTTTAAATTATTGCCAGTATGGTGAATGTTTGCATTGGTGAGAATTTGCACTTTCTTCAAAACCCCCAAAATAGCCATATTAATTCTACAGCAATAACAAAGCTCCATATGGTAACCAGATTTTATTTTTAAACAAAAAGTTCATTGTCTTAATATAAAGTGGCAATTGGCACAAATGTTCTTTCAGTGGTAGAAAAGGGAAAAAGTTAATGGTAGGAATATGTTATAGGCTACCACAAGGTAAATGGAGGCGGATGTACTGCCAATGGGAGGTCAAAAAAGATTTGTGCTAAGATGTCACTTGTAATCTTGGAGGATTTTAATCTTCCTGACATAGACTGCAACTTATAGTGGGGACAATCTGTATGTGCAAGTGAGTTTATTGAACTACTTCAAGAATCTTTCCTTAACAGCAGGTGAAAGAACCCACAAGGGGAAGCAATATTGGATTTGCTCGTAACTAATGAAGGGGGAATAATAAACCAAATTGAAGTAAGGGGCCCATTTGAGATCTAATGTTCATAAAGTTGTTTATTTTAAGGTGAAATGAGGACAGAACAGAAAATAAAAATTAAGAAATTGGATTTCAACAAAGCAGATTTAGAGGGGATGAAATGTATGAAAGGGGAAAAATGGTCAAAATTCTGTCTTTCGATAATCTTTGCAAGAAGGTTGGCATGAGTACATGTACTCAAACAGATTTTTTTGGTAAAATTATCAACGGAAGGAATTTCAGCCACCCAGGGAGGGGGAACCGTGGCTGATTTTTCTTTTTCCCACCCTAATCATTAAAGCCAATTCTGATGCCTTAACTAAGATCAGCAAAACACCTATCAGGGATTGAATTTTGGAGCTTCCTTGAACAAACAGCTCCTTAGCACACAGGGTGAATTTATATAATAAGTCATCAGGGGAGCTGTCAAACCATAATTCTTAATACAATGCATTGATCAATAACGCCCGTAACAGTGAATAAAGTGGTGCTGCAGAGTGCAAAATTAAGTGTTCAGCACAAAGAAGTTAAAAGAGACTAAAATAATGGTTAGTTGATTTTTTTTTTATTCGTTCATGGGATGTGGGCGTCGCTGGCGAGGCCGGCATTTATTGCCCATCCCTAATTGCCCTTAAGAAGGTTGTGGTGAGCCGCCTTCTTGAACCGCTGCAGTCCGTGTGGTGACGGTTCAGAGTGGAACTGAGCCATACCGTTCAGGTTTGATCTTTGGTTTGTGCTGAGTTAACCAACCTCTTCCATGATGGTTGGAGGGCCATTAAAATTGGCCTCAAGACCCTAGGCTAGGAAGGAGAAAAGTCATCCTGAGCTTCCAGTTCAATCACTATACTGTCACCCCTGCTAGAAGGTGCGTGTGTATGGATATTAGATGACCAGAGTTGGATGTGAGGGGGTTATGGTATAAAGGCCTGATAACACTCACTGTCTAGGTTCACATATGATGAATGGTAACTTGGGCAATGTACTGGAGGGCAGTTGCCATCTTTGGAACAGTACCTCAGCATGAATCAGCACCATAAGGCAAAGCGGGAAGAAGATTGATGTAAAAAAATGAAAAAAAGAAGCTTCTCTGATGGCTTTGTCGGTAAATTAAATATTTGGTGTGGTTCTAAGCCTTGTAGATCAGAAGTTTTGAGAGTTGGTCTCCTTTCTGTGCTGAGTTAGCTACCTCAGTTGGGGCAGCAATTGAGATGAATCCCTGGGTAGGAGGGGAACAGCAAGCCAGGGATCCTGCTCCTGATTATTAACTAGAGATCCCTGCTGCAAAATGTGTGAATGTGGGCTTAAATGTGACGTGTTGCACAGTTGAATAGCCTGTCTTACCTCACAATAGAAGAATTACCAATTCAGCAAAGTACTGGAGTGCAGCCTTTGTGTTTGAAGAGTACACAGAGTCATTACCCTCAGGAGAGTCAAATAGAATATTGGGGGGTAGAGAAGAATATTGAATTCCAAACCATCCTGAATGGAGAAACTAAATGTGCTTCATTAGTTTAATTTTTAATGTTCAGCAAATTTTTTTTTTCAAAGCCTTTTAAACATTAGAGAGTGTTAAAAAGTGCTGTGTTAACTTTCATTTTGTGTTGAGATGATTGTGGCTAAAAGCTTTCAGACATCAATAATCACATTTTCTATGTTGGAGGTTTACATCTGGTCAATAAACTGTTTGTCCACAGGATGCAATATTTCAATTTACTTGGTTTTCAAGGAGTTGGAAGCTGAAGTAATTGGAAATGTGTGAGCGTCCTGCTGATTAGATTCAGTTGTACTGTGTACCACAGCACTGTGTAGGTCAAAGGCAGAATATTCAGTGAAACAAACCATGGTAAGGATTTACTTAGAGCTGAACTATTTGATTGATGCTGACACAGTAGTTGAATGGATCTGGTGAAGAACAAGATATTTTTGGTGGCTGTTTAATACAGTTCTCAGTTCATATGGCCTGTGCGGCATTTTATAGGCCATATGAAACACCTTTACAGTAAATGCATCCTAAATTAGAAATCAGGAGGACATTTTTGCATGACAAATTTCAGTTGCTAGTCTCTATCAAAAGAAAATCCACTTTGCCTTTTCTCGACTAAATGTTATTACATTCACATCAGAGCAAAAATAAAATTGGTTTATATTTTGTGGCACAAACACATTTTGCCACATGCTGTATTGTATTGCAGATCTATTGTATCTTTTTGAATTTCTGTGGGGTCTCAGGTGGTGTAGTGCAAAGGAAGAAGAGTGGCTTCTTGGGCCTAATGGCAATTTCCTGTTCTTAAAATATCTGATGTTAGGACAATAATTTTAGAGACTGACCATCGTTATGTCTCGTGCATTTATCACAATCTTCATGCCATTCTGTACTTTTTCCTAAAGTATAAATGATCTGCCTAAGGATAATATAAATGCATTCCTTTATATTTCCTAGATATTGGGATCAGCCAGATGGATGTTTATAGTATTTGCTGCTCCTGCATATTCCTATGTTCGAAACATTATTCCTAGTTATCCACATTTTATATGTGAAAAAAACTTCAAAGAATTAACATTGAGAGGAAATGGCACTGTACCTGTGTTGTGTCACAGGGAGGCCATTTTATCCTGAAATTTTGGTACACCAACACATAAGTGACCTAAAGTCAATTTAAAATTTGTTGAACAATATTATTTACAACACAAAGTGCCACTTGAGGTGGTGCTTTACCCATTAAGTAAATGTTCATGCGTACTTTGAGGCCAGATGCATTGGTGTGGGCACTAAAGCACTGTTGAGAAATTTACTTCTGTGGTTTAAATGTTTAATTTCCCAGAGCACTTTCCTATTGTGTATCATATAGGTATCTCAGGATAATACTGTGTGAAATCTTAGACAAATCCTAGAAGGGGGATCAGATTTACATTTTTTGATCTATAACAAATAATGTAAACCATAGTAATCGTGAACTGATGAATAATACTGCATCTTGAGTTTGAAGGACTGAATGCAAACCAACTTCAAAATGGCATCACTTAAATTGGAAACTTAGCTGAAGTGACATATTCATATTTTTAAAGATATCTGTTATCTTATTCAGCTAAGTTACTTTACTTCTACTAATGGTTTGTATTGGTATGGATGTCTTTTTTTCTATCCAAAATTATATATTTAATTTTCTTTGTTTTCAGCCGGTTGCTCGGCCACCTGTTCCTTCACATCAAGTACCACCATACAAAGCAGTGTCCGCCAGACTTCGACCTTTCACTTTCTCCCAAAGCACACCCATTGGCTTAGATCGGGTTGGGCGTAGACGGCAAATGAGAACATCAAATAGTAAGTAATACATATCTAAAGCAAGCTGCATGACCGTAAGCATGCAATAAATTAAAACCCATCTGCAGTAAAGTGTATATGTCTGTGACAGTTGTACTCGGCCTCTTTCCACCATCATAGATGCCAATGTCTAGCCAATTTGATTCACTCCATGTGACATTAAGGAGCAGCTGAGTATATTGGACAGAGTGAAGGCTATGGGCTCTGACAACATCTCTGCTGTAGTGCTGAAGACTTGCACACCAAAACTAGTTGCCCACCTAGCCTAGCTGTTCGGGTGCAGCCACCCAACAATGTGGAACAATGTCCTATCCACAAAAAACAAAAAATTGTAAATCAGTCAATTGACCCATTATCAGCCTTCTTCCGATTAGCAGTAAACTGATAGAAGGTAATCAATAATGTTATTATATGACACTTACCTACTTACCAATAACCTAGCCACTGACGCTCCGTTCGGGTTCCATCAAAATCACATTTCTCTAGACCTTCTTGTAGCCTTGATCCAGTCAGCATTGCAAGAACTGACTGCCAGATTAGAGGTGGGAGTAGCCTTCGACATCATAGAAGCATAAGAAGTATAACGCTGAGGAGCCATAGCAAAAAATTTTTAAGTGAGGTCAAAGACAAATTCCTCCAGTGGCTGTAATCATACCGGACACAAAGGAATATGGTTGTGGTTGTCGGAGGCCAATCATCGCAACCCCAGACATTGCTACCAGAGTTGTTCAGGGCCGCATCGTCAGCCCAATCATCATCAGCTGCTTTTTCCCTCTGTTATAAGGGGCTGTTTACTGAAAGTCCCACAGAGTTTAGCTCCATTCACAAGTATCCTCCGATAATAACGCAACCAATGCTAGTTTACAGTAGAACATGAGCAACATCCAGGCTTGGGCCAAGGTGGCAGGTACATTCGCACCACCTAAGAGCCAAGTAGTGTCTGTGTCTATGTCCAACAAGCAAAAACCCAATCACCAAAAACACGTCAGCTTCCACATATTCCACTACCTGAGCCACGTGCAAATTGGGATAGGGTCAAGCAGATCAGAGGGTTAAATGCGTGGCTCAAAGAGCGGTGTGGGAGACAGGGGTTTTGTTTCATGGGGCACTGGCACCAGTACTGGGGAAAGAGGGAGTTGTTCCGTTGGGATGGGCTCCACTTAAACTAGGCTGGGACCAGTGTCCTGGCGAATCAAATAACTAGGGCTGTAGATAGAGCTTTAAACTAAAAAGGGTGGGGGGAGGGGTCTGGTGAGGGGAAATTTAGAAATCTAAAGAGAAAAGTCAAGGCAACAGAGCAGTGTAGTGATTTGGGTAGAAATAAGCACAGTATGACAGGAAGGGACAGAGTTTTACGGTAATAGTGCATCAGTAAATAAAGTCAAAGCAGGGAAAAAATGGTAAAAAGTTAAAATTAAAGGCTCTTTACCTGAATGCACGAAGCATTTGTAACAAGATAGATGAATTAGTGGCAAAAATAGAGATAAATGGGGTTGATTTAACAACAACTACAGAGACCTGGTTGCAAGGCAACCAAGGCTGGGAACTAAATATTCCAGGGTACTTGATGTTTCGAAAAGAAAGGCAGAATGCAAAAGGAGGGGATTAGTGCTGATAATAAAAGATCTTGGCTTAGAAGATCAGGAGGTAGAAACAGTATGGATGGAAATAAATAATAAATGGCAGTATCATAGAGTCATAGAAAATTTTCGGCACAAAAGGAGGCCATTCGGCCCATCGTGTCCGCGCTGGCAGAAAGTGAGCCACCCAGCCTAATCCCACTTTCCAGCACTTGGTCCGTAGCCTTGTAGGCTATGGCACTTCAGGTGCATATCCAGGTACTTTTTAAATGAATTGAGGGTTTCTGCTTCTACCAGTTAATTTAAATTTATGCCCCCTGGTTATTGACCTGGGAAATAGGTCCTTCCTATCCACTCTATCTAGGCCCCTCATAATTTTGTACACCTCAATTAAATCACCCCTCTGCCTCCTCTGTTCCAAAGAAAACAACCCCTGCCTATCCAATCTTTCTTCATAGCTAAAATTCTCCAGTCCTGGCAATGTCCTGGTAAATCTCCTCTGTATCCTCTCTAGTGCAATTGCATCCTTCCTGTAATGTGGTGACCAGAACTGTACGCAGTACTCTAGCTGTGGCCTAACTAGTATTTTATACAGTTCTAGCATAACCTCCCTGCTCTTACATTCTATGCCTCGGCTAATAAAGGAAAGTATTCCATATGCCTTCTTAACCACCTGATCTACTTGTCCTGCTACCTTCAGGGATCTGTGCACATGTACTCCAAGGTCCCTCACTTCCTCTACATCTCTAGTATTCTCCCATTTATTGTCTATTCCCTTGCCTTCTTTGACCTCTCCAAATGCATTACCTCTCCGGATTGAATTCCATTTGCCACTTGGATCCAGCCAAAATGCTGGAATTCATTATTAAGGAAGTGGTAACAGGGCACTTAGGAAATCATAATATGATTAGGCAGAGTCAACATGGTTTTATGAAAGGGAAATTGTGTTTGACAAATCTATTAAAGTTATTTGAGGATGTAACTAGCAGGGTGGATGAAGGGGAACAAGTGGATATTTGGATTTTCAAAAGGCATTCGATAAGATGCCACCTAAAAGGTTGTTACGCAAGATAAGGGCACATGGGGTTGGGGGTAATATATTAGCATAGATAGAGGATTGGTTAACGGACAGAAAACAGAGAGTAGGGATAAACGGGTCGTTTTCAGGTTGCCAGGCTGTAACTAGTGGGTGCCGCAAAGATCTGTGCTTGGGTCTCAGCTATTTACAATCTATATTAATGACTTAGATGAAGGGATCAAGTGTAATGTGTGCAAGTTTGCTGACGATACAAAGCTAGGTGGGAAAGTAAGCTGTGAGGAGGATACAAAGAGCCTACAAAGGGATGTAGACGGGTTAAGTGAGTGGACAAGAAGGTGGCACATGGAGTATAATGTGGGGAAAGGTGAGGTTATTCACTTTGGTAGGAAGAATCGAAAAGTAGAATTGTTTTAAGGGGTGAGAAACTTTTAAATGTTGGCGTTGAGATTTGGATGTCCTCATAAAAGAAACATAGAAAGTTAGCATGCAGATATAGTAAGCAATTAGGCCTTTATTGCAAGGAGGTTGGAGTACAAGAGTAAGGAAGTCTTGCTGCAATTGTTACAGGGCTTTGGTGAGACCACACCTGGAGTACTGTGTACAGTTTTGGTCTTCTTATCTAAGGAAAGATATACTTGCCTTAGAGGCGGTGCAATGCGAGTTCACTAGATTAATTCCTGGGAGGAGAGGGTTGTCCTATGACGAGAGATTGAGTAGAATGGGCCTATACTCTCTGGAGTTTAGAAGAATGAGAGGTGATCTCATTGAAACATATAAGATTCTGAGGGGGCTTGACAGGGTAGATGCTGAGAGGTTGTTTCCCCTGGCTGTATAGTCTAGAACTAGGGGGCATAGTCTCAGGATAAGAGGTCGGCCATTTAAGATTGAGATGGGGAGGAATTTTTTCACTCAGAGGGTTGTGAATCTTTGGAATTCTGTACCACAGAGGGCTGTGGATGCTCAGTCATTGAGTGTATTCAAGGCTGAGATAAATAGATTTCTGGACTCTAGGGGAATCAAGGGATATGGGGATCGGGCGGGAAAGTGGAGCTGAGGTCAAAGATCAACCATGATCTTATTTGAATGGTGGAGCAGGCTCAAGGGGCTGTATGGCCTACTCTTGCTCCTATTTCTTATGTTCTTACGTGCCCTGACGACACCCAGCTCTACCTCACCACCACCACCCTCGACCCCTCCATTGTCTGATTTGTTACACTGCTTGTCCAACATCCAGTAGTGGATGAGCAAAAATTTCCTCCAACTAAATGTTACGAAGATCGAAGCCATGGTATGAACATGCCTAGAGTTTCCTAACCTATTGTGTGTGACATTGCACTGGTCTACTTTAAAATAACATCTGTCACACACAAACCCATTCACCCAAATTATCTAAATTGACCTGATAATTAGCAATTTGTTCTGTATTAGTAACCCTTGCCCACATTTTTGTATAAGATACAAATTTGAGAGGTTTTTTTATTCATTCATGGGATGTGGACGTCGTTGGCAAGGCCAGCATTTATTGCCCATCCCTAATTACCCTTGAGAAGGTGGTGGTGAACCGCCTTCTTGACCCGCTGCAGTCCATGTGGGGAAGGTTCTCCCACAGTGCTGTTAGGTAAGGAGTTCCAGGATCTTGACCCAGTGACGATGAAGGAACGGCGATATATTTCCAAGTCAGGATGGTGTGTGACTTGGAGGGGAACATGCAGGTGGTGTTGTTCCCATGTGCCTGCTGCCCTTGTTCTTCTAGGTGATAGAGGCCGTGGGTTTGGGAGGTGCTGTTGAAACCGTGGCGAGTTGCTGCAGTGCATCCTGTAGATGGTACACACTGCAGCCACAGTGTGCCGGTGATGAAGGGAGTGAATGTTTAGGGTGGTGGATGGGGTGCCAATCAAGCGGGCTGCTTTGTCCTGGATGGTGTCGAGCTTCTTGAGCGTTGTTGGAGCTGCACTTATCCAGGCAAGTGGAGAGTATTCCATCACACTCCTGACCTGTGCCTTGTAGATGGTGGAAAGGCTTTGGGGAGTCAGGAGGTGAGTCACTCGCTGCAGAATGCCCAGCCTCTGACCTGCTCTTGTAGCCACAGTATTTATGTGGCTGGTCCAGTTAAGTTTCTGGTCAATGGTGACCCCCAGGATGTTGATGGATGGGGATTCGGCGATGGTAATGCTGTTGAATGTCAAGGGGAGGTGGTTAGGCTCTCTCTTGTTGGAGATGGTGCCAGCCTGGCACTTGTCTGGCGTGAATGTTACTTGCCACTTATGAGCCCAAGCCTGGATGTTGTCCAGGTCTTGCTGCATGGACTGCTTCATTGTCTGAGGGGTTGCGAATGGAACTGAACACTGTGCCATTTAAACCATCCTCTAAAATATCAATGTAAATGATAAGCAGCCCTGGAATCAGTTCAGAACTCCGTGGAACTTTACTTGTAACCATAGCTAAATCAGATCCCACTCCCATTTATAACAATCCTCTGCTGATGTGTTTTCAACCAGATACCAATTCAGTCCAATAATTCCATGAGAAAATAGTTGTCTATGAGGTACTTTTATCAAATGGTTTTTGGAAGTTAAGTTATACAACATCTACCTGACTATCTTCAACCACCACTCTCGTCACTTCCTCAAAAATCTATCATGTTATTAAGGCAGGATCTATGTATTTTAAATCCAGGTTGGCTGCATCTAATAACCTTTCCATGTGATCATATATGATATCACATACAATACTTTGCAACAGTTTCTCTATTACTGAAATCAAGCTGATGGGTCTGTAATTTCCAGCGTCTGATTTCTTCCCTAAAATAACGGGACTACATGTGCCACCCTCCAATCCATGGGACCATCACTGAAGTATTGAATGTATTAGTCAATGACCCCCTCCCCATTTCCCTAAGCACTCTGGGGTAAATTACATCATGTTCTGCAGCATTATCAACCTTAAGCACAATAATGTTAGCTAAAACCATTTCCATAGTTACTTCCAGTGATTCATTTTAATTACACACTTACCCTGTGATAATGGGACTTTAACATTGGCCCCAATTTTAACAGCCCCCTGCCTGGCAGAAACCGGGCTGGGGGGGCGGCAGTTAAAATAATGAGTGTCAGTTACCCCCACCGATCCTGCTTCCTTCCCGGTGTATTCACAAATTAATCTCTTTTGAGCAGACAAGTAGGACACCCGCAGGAAAGAAGTGGAGTCCTGTTTTAAATAAGCAGATCAAGTCCAATAATGTCATCAGGATTTGATTTGCAATATCAACCAGAGCCCTGAGCAGGCTGTCAATCTGGCCAGCTGTTGGGCGGGAGACTGCAGCATTTTATTCAAATGATGAACGGCAGGTCCTCCACGTACCCGGCCTTGCCGGGTTCTTTGGCTGATGATGGCTGCCCCTGTATCTTCCCTGCCTCCCCGTTAATGTCGGGGCCATTGTCTCAGAACTTAAAATCAACGCAAAGTATCTATTTAGCTCATTAGTTCATCTTCGTACCTAATCTTGTCTGACAAACCTTCAAAGAACTCCTAACATAACTGAAAAAAAGCCAACACTCTTCAACCGCGCACTCTTTGTTTTGTAATGTCATCTTAGTATTACTTCAGTGCGGCACTGTCAGAGGTGCCGTCTTGCGAATGAGACGTTAAACTGAGGCCCTGTTTGCCCCCTCATGTGGACATAAAAGATTCCATGGCACTATTCGAGGTAGGGCAGTTCTCCCCAGTGTTCTGGCCAATATTATTCCTCCACCAACATCACTAAAACATATTATTTGGTCATTATCGCATCGTTTGTGGGACCTTGCTGTGCACAATTTGGCTGCTGTGTTTTCTACATTAAAACATTGACTACATTTCAAAAGTACTTAATTAGCTGTAAAGTGCTTTGGGACGTCCTGAGGTCGTGAAGGGAGCTATATGAATGCAAGTTCTTTTTCTCTTTCTTAAATATAATTTTAGGCCAAGTGCACCTCAAGGCTGAAACTTCCGCTGAGACTAAATACTCTCTTGATCTTTTGCACTACACCGGTTTCGTTCTGCTCAAGATTAATTTCTGACTAGCAAACTCAAATTTATACTATCTTAACTTACACACTAGCCTAACTGTCATAGGAAAAACCAGTAAATATACTACTTGTGTAATCAATAAATAAACTTATTACTGACTCAAACCAGTGCACAGGTGAAGTGGAGAATTTCCTCAGGGTTCTCCCGATCTGCCACTGTAACTTCGACAGAAGATTGGTGGAAACCCTGCATAGATGCGTAAACGGGGGTTTGCACTGATCTTCCACCGAAGTTACGGCGGTCAATCATGAGACCTCATGAGGAAATTCCTTGTGTAAGGAAACAACTTACAGTTCCTACACAGTTCTCGGTATAGAACAGCTAAAATTAAGAAAGTTAACGTCAAAATGCAACAAAATAAATAAGTGTAAAGGGAATGTATGAATCATGATGAAAAGATGAATCACTACTGCTGCAATCAGATTCTCTAATATTAACCAGACTTTTGGTGTGGCCAATCAGATCCAAATAGTTCCATCTGGGATTTACACCACTCAGGATATGGCTTTAGTTAGTGCATTGATGACATCATATTTCCAGAAAATTGCAAGTGATAAAACATCCTCTTTAATTTTAATTTTAAAAGAAAATCGGGATTTTAAAAAGAAAATAATCCATTTCTTATTGTAATAGAATTGTCAGGAGCAAATGTTTTGAATGCTGCAGTGAATGTTTCTTAACAAAGCACAGAATGCACCTGAACTAGCCTGGAGCAAAAGCCTTCTAACTGAAGATCATTTCAATGTTGGTGGGTTGTACTTGGGTTTATAATATGGCACTGTGGATGTCAGCTTTGAACTCTGACAGCAGATAAAATGCATAGCCTGCATTGAACGTCATTTATTATGTAATCAATGCTATGATCTCTCTTGGTGTGACCACGCTACGGATGGTTGACTCTACGCTGACATTTATTTTTTACTGACAATCTAGTGCCAGTGAGCAGACCTGTTTTGCCCTCGGTTTCAATTTTGATATTGTATAAACATAGCTTTTATTTATGTATATGTATGAGAGGTCAGTGATGCTCAACATAACAGTCGTATTATTATACTGGAAATACCTGCTGAGAAATGTAAATCATTTTTAACTGCATGTCATAAAGTCTGATAAAAATATAATCAAAAGTGATTGATAGTCCAATGAAGATAATTACAGGTGTCTTAATCTTAACTGGTATTTTCTAGATAGAAGGACAGATACAATTATATTATTCCAATTTAAACCTGTCAGGGCGCTGACTATGAAAATTAGCCTGTACCCGCATGTCTGTCGGACTAACAGTGGTAACAACTTATCAGTATAGATAAAGCCTGATGACTTGATAAAATAAAAATACAGTCTTAAGAGTAGAAATGTATGATTTCAAGAATAGTTAAATTAACCCTTCAAAGCTAAATAATGACAAAGCAAAAATGTGGTTAAATTGTTTACTTGCAAAAATATTACATTACATAGAATGTACAGTGCACAAACAGACCATTTGACCCAACAAGTCTGTGCTGGTGTTTATGCTGCACACGAGCCTCCTCCCTCCCTACTTCATCTAACCCTATCTGCATATCCTTCTTTTCCTTTCTCCCTCATGTGTTTATCTAGCTTTCCATTAAATGAATATGTATAACAGCAACAGCAGTTCGAGGTGAGAACCTTTGTTATATTATATACAATAGGGAATGGCTTGATGCATTCATCATAAGGCTTACTATAATCTGGTATGAGTTGAGCTTTAACAAAAAATATTAACATTCATTCCAGTAAAACTGGAAATTTTTTCCATGTTCTATGATTTTTCTAATTGCAATTTTTTTTTTAGTATTTGAATAATCACCGTCCCTAGATATCTCAGGGGTAAATGCACCATATAATGTAGTGCTGAGCGCTCCAAACCAGGAAAATTTCAGAATCAGTCTCTCATCTGTGCTAAGTTAGCTGATTCCAGCCAGGGTAGCAGTGAGAACGCTGAAACTGACTTCTGGAGTAGAACTGTCAGATCATCTATTGGTACGTGCAAGGAGTGTATGGTGTGGATGTCAGGTGGAGCTGAGCTATGATCCCTTCTAAAATGGAGCTGAGATAGATTGGATTCCAAGATGGAGCTGAGCTGTGATCCCTTCTAAAATGGAGCTGAGATGGATTGGATTCCAAGATGGAGCTGAGCTGTGATCCCTTCTAAAATGGAGCTGAGATGGATTGGATTCCAAGATGGAGCTGAGCTGTGATCCCTTCCAAAATTACATTGAGTAACATCGAGTCTACAGCACAGAAATAGGCCATTCGGCCCAATTGGTTTATGCTGGCATTTATGCTCCATACGAGCCTCCTCCTTCCCTACTTCATCTAACCCTATCAGCGTACCCTTATATTCTTTTCTCTCTTGTGTGCTTATCTAGTTTCCTCTTAAATGCATCTATGTTATTTGCCTCAATTACTCCTTGTAGTAGCGCATTCCACATTCTTAAAACTCTTTGGGTAAAGAAGTTTCTCTGGAATTCCCTGTTGGATTTATTAGTGACTATCTTGATGACCTCTATTTTTGGACGCCCTCACAAGTGGAAAGATTTTCTCTGTATCTACCCTATCAAACCCTTTAATTATCTTAAAGAACTCAGGTCACCCCTCAACCTTCTCTTTTCTAGAGAAAAGAGCCCCAGCCTGTTTAGTCTTTCCTGATAAGTATATCCTCTCAGTTCTAATATCATCCTTGTGAATCTTTTCTGCACATTCCCCAATGCTTCTGTATCCTTTTTATATCCTCTGTATCCTCTGCACGGTACTCCAAATGTGGTCTAACTAAGGTTCTGTACAAGTTTAACATAACTTCTCTGCTTTTCAATTCTGTCACTCTCGAAATAAACCCCAGTGCTTGGTTTGTCTTTTTTAGGGCCTTATTAACCTGCGTCACTACTTTTAATGATTTGTGCATCTGCACCCCTAGATCCCTTTGCTCCTCTACCCCATTTAGACTCTTATTATCCAAGCAATATGTGGCCCCCTTATTCTTCCTACCAAAATTCACCACCTCACACTTCTCTATATTGAAATTCATTTGCCAATTACATGCCTGTTCTGCAAGTTTATCGGTGTCTTCTTGCATTTTGACGCATTCTTCCTTTGTGTTAACTACACCTCCCAATTTGGTGTCGTCCGCAAATTTTGAAATTGTACTTCCGATTCCTGAGTCCAAATCATCAATGTAAATTGTGAACAACAGTGGTCCCAGCACGATCCCTTTGGAATGCCACTTCTCACCTTTTGCCAGTCTGAGTATCTATCCTTAACTCCTATTCTCAGTTTTCTGTTTTGTAGCTAGCTTGCTATCCATTCAGCTACCTGTCCCCTGACTCCACATGCTCTGACCTTAGTCATGAGTCTACAATGCGGTATCTTATCGAAGGCCTTTTGAAAATCCAAATATATTACATCTAATGCATTACCCTTGCCTACTCTTTCTGCTACTACTTCAAGGAATTCAATAAGGCTGGTCAAGCATGACTTTCCCTTCTGAAATCCATGCTGACTACTCTTTATTATATTTTCATTTCTAGATGTTTTTCTGTTACATCTTTGAGTAAAGATTCCATTATCTTTCCTACCACTGATGTTAAGCTAACTGGCCTATAGGCCAATTGAACAGGCTATAAACATTCACTATCCAGCATCACACATGAAGAATGATTGAGGATGTCCGCGAGCCCATGAAACCCTACTTGGTATGCACTACTGTCTTCAGCAGATCAATGGTAATGGGAGGAAAAATCGGAGGGAAATTCAAAGAAGGAAAAACAAGCAGCAGTTAATAGCATAGAAACTTTAAATTAGTAAGCAAAATATGTGTGGATTAATGACAAAGGAGACCAACTTTAATCTTAAAAGGAGGAATTCTTTTCAAATGTATTTTTATGTGGTTTCTGCATCTCTTAGATCTGTTTATGCAATGGCATTGGTATGGGGGGGAGGGGAGTGGTAGACAGCCATGTCAACAGGCCTTTGTGTTAGAGGATTGAAAATGGAGTTTGATGCTATCCATTAGTGATTTTCCTCCTCCTACAGATAAGTACCAAGTATGTCCTCCTAACAGCCCAACTGTGATTGGGAAAATAACATGTGTGGAGCATTACAGACATGAAACCACTTGGATATCAATCTAAAAAAACTTAACTATTCCTTTCAAGCAATCCATTAGTATCAGAAGTTGACCTGAAACAATTAAATGGAAAAAATGGCAAGAAGGGTATGAAAGGCAGCATATGTTAGCTAATAGCAATTCAACCACTTGTACCATGAGGTGATTTTGTGATTTGGAGGGGCTATTTTGACTGGCAAGCCAAGGTGCATTTTAAATTATTTGGTTGTGAAAGTTTCTCCTCTGCCCCGCTGGTCAGGTATGTATGGACACTATATTGATTCAACTTATTCATGTTAACTTTGGAGAATATACTGTATTTCACATTAAAGTAACTTTGAACAACATTTGAGAAATTCTTGTGCTGTATTAGATTAATTTTTTTAAAAAACTTTTTCTCAGCAACAATGAAGCCAGTTTTACAGGGCAGGCTGATTCGGGAACTTGTCAATTTTTCAGAATTGATCCAAGCTATGAGTTGCTCCATTAAAACTTATTTTACCAACTGTAGGTTTATGGAGTTTTGTGTAAATATGCTGGAATGAAATCTTCCAAGGCCATCATCTGTTTCTAGGATGAGTATATTTGGACAGTCATGTATGTGAAGTGGAGCAGTTTCCTGTTTGTGATATGATAGAATTCATCATTAAGTTTGAAAGTGATATAGTTCAATCTGAAACTAAGGTCTTAAATCTAAACAAAGGAAACTACGAAGGTAAGAGGTGCAAGTAGGCTGTGGTTGATTGGGGAACTACATTAAAAGGTATGATGGTAGACAGGCAATGGCTAGCATTTAAAGCATTAATACATAATTTGCAACAAATATATATTCCTTTAAGGCACCAAAACCCAACAGGAAAAGTGGTCCAACCGTGGCTGACAAGAGAAATTAAAGATAGTATTAAATCAAAGGAAAAGGCATATTAAGTTGCCAGAAAAAGCAGTAAGCCTGAGGATTGGGAGCATTTTAGAATTCAGTAAAGGAGGAAAGGAGGATCAAGAAATTGATAAAGAAAGGGAAAATAGAATATGAGAGTAAACCAGCGAGAAACGTAAAAACAGACTGTAAAAGCTTTTATAGGTATGTAAAAAGGAAAAGACTGGCGAAGGCAAATGTGGGTCCTTTACAGGCAGAGATGGGAGAATTTATAATGGAGAATAAGGAAATGTCTGCGAAATTAAACAAATACTTTGTGTCTATCTTCACGGAAGAAGACACAAAAAACCTCCGAGAAATACTAGAGAACCAAGGCGAGAATGAGGAACTGAAAGAAATTAGTATTAGTAAAAAAAATAGTACTAGAGAAATTAATGGGACTGAAAGTCGATAAATCCCAAGGACCTGATGATCTACATCCCAGGGTTTTGAAAGAGGTGGCTATGGAGATAGTGGATGCATTGGTTGTCATCTTCCAAAATTCTATAGATTCTGGAACGGTTCCTGCAGATTGGGGGGTAGCAAATGTAACCCCACTATTTAAGAAAGGAGGGAGAGAGAAAACAGGGAACTACAGATCTGTTAGCCTAACATCAGTAGTAGGGAAAATGCTCGAATCTATTATAAAGGGTGTGATAACAGGGCACTTATAAAATAATAATAGGATTTGGCAGAGTCAACATGGATTTATGAAAGGGAAATATTTGACAAACCTATCGGAGTTCTTTGAGGATGTAACTAGTAGAATAGATAAGGTGGAACCAGTGGATGTGGTGTGTTTGGCTTTTCAGAAGGCTTTCAATAAGGTCCCACACAGGAGGTTGGTGAACAAAGTTAGAGCTCGTGGAATTGGAGGTAATATACTGGCATGGATTGAGAACTGGTTAACAGACAGAAAACAGAGAGTAGGAATAAACGGGTCTTTTTCAGGTTGGCAGACTGCGACTAGTGGGGTGCGGTAGGGATCGTGGCTTGGGCCCCAGCTATTCACAATCTATATCAATGATTTGGATAAGGGGACCAAATGTAATATTTCCAAGTTTGCTGATGACACAAAACTAGGTGGGAATGTGAGTTGTGAGGAGGATGCAAAGAGGCTTAAAGGGGATATAGACAGGCTAAGTGAATGGGCAAGAACATGGCAGATGGAATATAATGTGGAAAAATGTGACGTTATCCACTTTGGTAGTAAAAACAGAAATGCAGAGTATTTTTTAAATGGTGAGAGATTGGGAAATATTGATGTTCAAAGGGACCTGGGTGTCTTTGTACATGTGTCACTGAAAGCTAACATGCAGGTGCAGCAAGCAATTGGGAAGGCAAATGGTATGTTGGCCTTTATTACAAGAGGATTTGAGTACAGGCCTTGGTGAGACCGCACCTCTAGCATTGTGTACAGTTTTGGTCTCCTTACCTAAGAAAGGATATACTTGTCACAGAGGTAGTGCAATGAAGGTTCACCAGATTGATTCCTGGGTTGGTGGGATTGTCATATAAGGAGAGATTGAGTAGACTAGGCCTGTATTCTCTAGAGTTTAGAAGAATGAGAGGTGATCTCATTGAAACATACAAAATTCTTACAGGGCTCGACAGGGTAGATGCAGGGAGGATGTTTCCCCTGGCTGGGGAGTGTAGAACCAGGGGTCACAGTCTCAGAATAAGGGGTAGGCCATTTAGGACTGAGATGAGGAGAAATTTCTTCACTCAGAAGTAGTTGAATCTTTGGCATTCTCTACCCCAGAGGGCTGTGGAGGCTCAGTCATTGAGTACATTCAAAACAGAGATTGTTGGATTTCTAGATATTAAAGGCATCAAGGGATTGGGGATAGTGCAGGAAAATGGCGTTGAGGTAGAAGATCAGCCATGATTTTTTTTGAATGTCGGAGCAGGCTCGAGGGGCCGGATGGTCCTATTTCTTATGTTTATTATAACATTGCTGTCTCTAATATCATGGACACTTTGGGATATTATTTATTTGTGTACTAGAAACCTTCTGCTAACAAACATATTTGGAATGCAGAAATTGATTTTAACAATTCTGCTTAATTGAGGTGGTTATGTCTACTTTTAAAAGATTTTAATCATTTAATTAGATAAAGGAAGATACGGTTTTTTTAAAAGAGTGAAATTAAGACATCGGTTCTTTTAAAGTTTTGTATAATTTAAATAGTTTGATATGACTTGCATTGTAAAGTACTGTATGTTCAATGTGTAATTTGAAAAAATCTAGCTCCAATTTTTTCTGTTTGAACTAATTTGTTATTAAGTCTTAATGTCAGCTGAGTGCAATTTTGGAACTGACTCATGTTAAGAGAAATGTGAACTTACACATCATGCAGCTTTTTTTTAGAATCACATGATGCAACATCATTAATAATGCAGTGCAGTATTTAGCTTGTAATTTATATTCAGCTCCAGTGCAGCTAGTAGCAGTCAGATCTTTGCAGGGGGTTATTATGGTGCGTTGCAGTAGATGCTTAGAGAAGAAGAGGGGTTTCCGAGCTTGTCATAAAAGAAATTGGCTTTTGGAAATGGGACTTGCTGGTTTAACTAATTAATAATTTGATTTTGAGACGGGGCTCCATTCTGTAACACTGCGCACTTAGGTTTTGAAATTTTATCTTTTTCTTTTCTTAATAATAAAACATTTTATCCAGTTCAAAAGTTTAGTAACTCTTCAGAGATTGACCTGTAAACTTTCAAAAATGTTGTTACACATTTCCTGAGATATGCTATTAGAATGGCATAACTTTAACAGATGTGTTTGGCATTGCGTATATCTTAGCTTTTTGTCATTCAGTAACCTCCCTAGAGTTACCCCATGACATCACAGAAAAAAACCCAGTAAGTATTGATGTAGCAGTGGGCTGTTGGCGTTGGATCAGTGTCTGGCCTGATTAAGCCGGCAGGCGATCGAGCCAATGAATGAACCATTGCAGAGGCTCAAATACATAGGATTTGCTGTGCAAGGAAACAGCAACAATGTCTTTAAGCTAAATCAGCTGCTTTGCCAGCTAAACTCATAGAATTCATGTGCCAGAATGGTAGCAAGGGGAGAATTGACGAGGTTTTGGAGTCTAGAGAGTCTCCAGCTTGGTATGTATGGCACAAATGTACTGTTGATTTCCATGAAGCTGTGAAAATTAAAGCTAAAGGTCACACGAGGGAAGTATTTATTTAGCTCGCAATAAAGATGAAGCACAGAAGAAAGTGTGGAGTTGTTATAAGAAATTGTGCTTTGAATTTCTTCATTCGAAAGTGAAAAATCAGGGAATCAAAAGTCTGAGGATATAAATGTATGAAAAATATGCTGGACATCTTTCTCTCGGAAACTGAAAGTGCCAATGACTAAGCATGAACGGCAAGGCTGCACTTGTTTTGATGACCAATTAATGTTAATAATTGCTACCCAATGGTATTTTGATTACTGTTTTGTTACTCAAAAGAGAGAAATAGCTAGATCCATAACACAATTTGATACAAAAAATAAAGGTTTCATAGGTCATTTTCTTAATAACACTGAAAACCTTTCGATGTGGTTCTGCTGGTTACCACAGTTCAAAATTTCTTCCGCCTATTGCTTTCAGCATGCAGCACTTGATAGTTGTCATTTTTTGGGAAACATACATGCAGTGCACAAAGTGAATGAGCGAAACGAATCATTGAGATATTTTATTTGAGAACATTTGCCATTCTAATAAATCTGAATTCTATAGTTTGGGAAGATAGTGACCTATATCTTGGAACAGATTGTTTGTGAGAGGGACAGAAAGAAGAGGATGGCATGAGTAAATGGATAAATCAAATGCTTTTTCTTTCTAGAAGCAGAGTTTTAATTTTAAAGAGGCAATGTCCTTATACCCAGGAAGCGAGAACAGCTTTTGTCATGATGATGTAATATGCAAGTGAGGTGATTATGCTTTTGTAATGTACTTAGCAATGTGGCATTGCAGTATTTGGTTAACAATTTTTTAAAAACTGCTTGTGCAGGTAGTGCTCCTTTAAAGAGCCATGTTAAGGGTGTGCACTAAAGAGTATACTTATTTATGTAGGAAGAAAAGAGTGCAGTAAATTGTTTTTCATCAGTAAATTCTGAAAGTGAACATCCAAAATATTCTCAATATTGACAAAAATGGATAGACTGAAAAATCTATGAATTATGTAAACATAGGCCCTGAAATTATGCTGTGGGTTACTAACATATAAATGTTTAATGCGTTTGTCTGAAATTCTTTCTCCACTATTTTCATGGAGGCATTAATTCATTTATTTTAAACAGGCTAACGTCTCCAATAAAATAATGGAGTGCAAAATTTCAGGCGGATGCTTTAAACGTAATTTGAGGGCCATGAAAATTAAAGTAACAGCACTTAAAATCTGTAAAATTCAGTTAAGATTTCAGATGAGAGTTGTTTACTACAGTATTTTACTATAAAGATTCTTATTTAATAGCAGTTTTCCCTAGTCTAGTTATTTGAACTAGTCTAACAAACAAACACGTACCTCTGGTATCTTAGCAACAGTACCAGTTTCCATCATGTTTATCTGGCTTGACGTTTGTATTCCCTGGTGCTTGATAGTAGGCCATAACCCACATTTATCTCTTCTCTGACAACCCGCACTTGTTGAATTGTTGGATGGATTTTACATTTTCTTGTTACAGAATTGGAAGATAATGTTGTAATAGTGATTTTAAACCTTGAAGACATTTCCTCACAACCCAATTTTTTACAATTTTGCTGTGTCCATACATGAATCGTTTCAATTTAGATTCATGTAGTAGATATAAGTTATCCCAAATGTATTCATCTTTTCTAGTTTTAATAATGCTTTTGGAACAAGAAAGTGAACGACTACTTATTTTTTAAAAATTCTGTGCTTATGAGCTTTGAATCTATGTGACTGCACTGCATCATGTGTGATTCTATTTATCAACAGTGTGCAGATCCATTTGTAGGCACATTTTTTTTGGCTCCTATCAATTAAATTGATTTAGGAGCCCAGACTAGATTAATTTTGGATTATTTTGCCTGGCCATTGGACATTTGATGCAACATCTACATTTGCATGAAACAGATTTTTAACAAACTGTTTAAACAAATATTGGGCCAAGTGCAGGCAATTGGGACTAGCTTAGTGGTATAAACTGGGCGACATGGACATGTTGGGCCGAAGGGCCTGTTTCCATGTTGTAACTTCTATGATTCTATGATTCTATAAGTTGAGCTAAAATAATGTGTCCTGGATAAGAATGTTTAGGAGAACCTATTCAAATAGTTTTGAACTGTAAAAAAACTCAATCCTCAAATAAAAACTGATTTTATCCTTTGAAAAAGTTTATTTTTAATTTTTAAATCAAAGGGAAGCCTATTCCACAGCCTGACATTAACACCTCAGAGGCGGACACTGGTGGTACTTATCGCATGTTTTTATGCTTGGCTTTTACGATTTTTTAAGTATCAGCTCGACTCAGTAGCATTCTTGCTTCCGAATCACATGGGTTGTCGATTCAAGCCCCTTTCCAGGACTTGAGCGCATAATGTAGGCTGTAGCTTTTCAACTTGAGATTTCTAGAACTAGAGTGACCAGGAAATGAAGCCAGAACATCCCTAAGGTCATCGGACTTCGTCTATCAGTCTTCACGTTTCTGTCGAGTCATCTAATTTCTGGGTTTATTGACTTATTGGACATAATTTTTGTTGCTGTATACCAAAAAGAAGTTTTCTGCCGTAGTAGCAGTTGCTATCTTTCAGAAGTTAAGAGACGAGGTCTCAGGAGTGTATAATTTTTGTGGGAGAAGTTTGAACACGACTGAGCTAGGCTACAATCCAGTGTAGTACTGAAGGAATGCTGCACTGTAGATAATGCTCTCCTTCAGATGACAATAGTTCAGGTGGATGTGATCTTCGCATTACTTGGAGAGCAAGAAGTTCTCCTAGCGTCCCAGCCAGCTTTGCTCCTTTAGCCAACACCACTCAAAATAACATTAATTGGTCATTCATCTGTTTACTATTGTGGGCTGTTGTACAAAATGCCTGTCATATTTGCCTACTTATTAACAGTGACTGTACTTCAAACAGAGTCATTGGGCCCGATTTTACCAGGGGTGCGGGTTTTCGGCGGGTGGGTCAGCAAAACGCGCCAGGTGAAATTAGTGGGTTTCCCGTGCGATCGTAGCAGGCAACACACTAATTGGATTCACTTACCTGCTCCTCCGGGTTCCCCGCTGCTGATCTGCGCGTCGGGCGGGCTGTGCATGCGCAGTAAGATCTGTCATTTGGAGGCGCTCTATTTAAAGGGGCAGTCCTCCACTGACACATGCTGCCACAAACAGCAAAAATTACAGCATGGAGCAGCCCAGGGGGAAGGCTGCTCCCAGTTTAATGATGCCTCACCCCAGGTATCATTAGATGGGGTGAGGAGGAGGGGGAGGACAGAGATCTTCCCCCCCCCCCCGGCGGGCGGGAGGAAGCGGCCTGCCTCTGCCACCAAGAAGGCCTGGCTCGAGGTGGCAGAGGAGGTCACCAGCGCCACCAACATATCGCCCACCTGCATACAGTGCAGGAGGCGCTCCAATGACCTCAGTAGGTCAGCCAAAGTGAGTACACGTAGTCTTTCCCCTACACTCCGTCAGCCACATCACTGCCCCCACCCCACATCTCCTTCGGCACTGCCAACACTACTCTGTCACATCACCCCTCATACCCACTCAAACCTCATCCTCATCTTACCTGCACCTACTCACCTTGCGAGTACTCACCCCGCCACTACCACGCAACCCAATCCTCATACAATCTCATGGCTCTATCCCATACTCACCCTCTCGTGCATCTCTCTCACGGCCAGCCTCACTCAACCTGCCACCACCTGTGCTGCAGCCACAGGGCATGCATCACATATGTGCAGTAGGCAGCGTGAGCATGAAGGGGATGCACAAGGGTGTTTGAGCGTTTGTCATGGTTCTTACTTCTATCGAATTAAAGAACAACTCACATCACACATTATATTGGCACCACTATTGCCATGTCTTCGCGAATCCTGTCCGGTTTGTGGAATAATGCCCGCTCCTGGGTATCCCTATGAGGACCCACCACTGATGCCACCCAGTGTGTCACTGCAGAGTGGGTGTAGGTGTATTTGCAGGGCTCTTCTGCGCAGGCGACTGAGAGACATCGGGGATGTCCCCGGTTGCAGCCTGGAAGGCTGTGGAGCAGAAGTTCGGGAGGGCAGTGGTGACTTTGACAGCGACAGGTAGGAAGATGGTGCACGGGCCAGCCAGGAGCAGCTCGGCATGAAAGAGGCTGCAGTTGTCCACAGCTACATGTCGAGTGACTCTGAGCCTCCGTGTGCACTGCTGCTCAGAGAGGTCCAGGAGGCTGAGCCTCGGTCTGTGGACCCTGTGGCGAGGGTAGTGCCCTCTGCGACGCATCTCTCTCTGTGGTAGCCCTCCCTCCTGCTGTACAGGTGGATGTGTCACAGCACTCTGTTGTGGAGCTCCACGTGTCAGAGGTGGACGGCGTGGACGGCGAGGCTGGTGATGCTGTTCGCCCTCCGAGGAGGTCATGACTGCAGCTACGGCGGCCCCCATCCGCAAGATGTACATCTGAGGGGGTCCGCAAGGTAGGTACATGTCTCTGGACCCCGGGGTAAGTGTGCAGGTTGGTGACTTCGACCATCAAGAGGAGGGTGGTGGAGGCCAAACTTTGTCCCAAGTGACAGAGCGGCCTCCTGCAATGGCAGAGGGTCTTCCCCCCCCCCCCCCAACCTGTCAAATGGACCTTTGCAGCTGCCACAGGCTGACGGCTGCAACACGTCCATTTCAACTGGGACTGTTTCCTCCAGTGTGTGAAACAGTCCCATGTTTATCCAAAATCTCACACAGTCCCTTAATCAGGTCAGTTAATGACCTGAACAAGCTAAGTAAATACACTCAAGTGGCATCCCGCTGGCTTTAATTGCCTGCGGGATTCCCACCAGCGGGGGCTGCGCACGCACCCCCGCACGTCAGCGCGGAACCCGGAAGTGGGCGGGATCGAGGCGCGATCCGGTCCCGCTCCGGGATTTCGGGATTTTTGGGGCCCCCCCACCGAGAACGCACCCGGTAGCGGGTGCTAAAATCGGTCCCATTGTATGTGGAGTACATTGAGATGTTTCCAAGAGACATGATAAGATGTTGAACAAATGCAGATCATTTCTTTCTTTTCTTAAATGGTGAAAGCTTATCAACTGAGCTACCCAATTGCTTAGTGGATAAATGCACCACTTGTGTTAGTGAGCCATACAAACCAGAATGATCGTATCCTTGATCCTAGATCTACGCTGCTAACTGACTTTTTCCTTTTATTAATTTCATCTTAAGATGTTGGGTACGATCCGTAGTTGCCTTGAGAAGGTGGTGCTGGGCTGTCTTCTTGAGTATTAATTGATTTTACCACTGAGTGACTTGCTAGGCTACATAAGAGAACATTGAGGGCTCAATTTTAGGGGGCAGTTGCGGGTGCGCTGGGGGCGGGGGGCTCCGAAAATCGCGGAAATCCCATTCGGGTTCAGAAGCCGGCTCCAACCCGCCGACTTCCGAGTTTTCCAAGGACCCCACCCGTGTGCACGCGGGCGACCCGAAACCGGAAGTCCCGCCGGCAATTAAAGCCGGCGGGATGACAATTAAAGAGCCAAATGTACCTCATTGAAGTACTTAAGTCACTTTACCTGTGACAGATTAAGTGATTGTAACGATTTTTAACTTACCTGGGTGACTTGCCCACCTCTTCTGATTCATGCCTGGTGTCTCCCTCTCCGATCTCCCCCTCTTCACTCTACCGATGTCCCCCTCTTCACCCCCCCTCCCCCCCGATCTTCCCCTCTCTTTCCCCCCCTCTCTTCCCCTCTCTCTCCCCCCCGACCTTCCCCTCTCTCTTCCCCCCCGACCTTCCTCTCTCTCTTCCCCCCCCGACCTTCCTCTCTCTCTTCCCCCCCGACCTTCCCCTCTCTCTTCCCCCCCGACCTTCCCCTCTCTCTTCCCCCCCCCGACCTTCCCCTCTCTCTTCCCCCCCCCGATCTTCCCCCCGATCTTCCCCCCTCTCTTCCCCCCCTCTCTTCCCCTCTCTTCTTCTTCCCCCCCGACCTTCCCCTCTCTTCTTCCCCCCCCCCGACCTTCCCCTCTCTTCTTCCCCCCTCCCGACCTTCCCCTCTCTTCTCCCCCCCCCCCCCACCCTCTCTGCCCCTCTTCTTCTCCCCCCCCCCCCCCCCCCCCCCCGCCGCAAAGAGTCAATCAGATAGTATGGAACTATAGTCATACGTAGGTAAGATCAGCTAGAGGTGGCAGGTTTGTAATTGTGAACCAATTGGGTTTTTATGACAATCCAGCAGCTTTCATGATATTTTTTCAGGTGCCAGCCCACAAATTTCAGAATTTGTCATATGAATTTACAATCTCTTAAGTTACTAGCCCAGTACCATAAACACTATAGTATCTCATCCAGGACAACAGTAGAGGCAGCATAACTGGCCTCAGTACCCAGAGAAGAAATTAGCCAGGTTCCTGCTCCTGATTGCTATTCACTAACCTATGCTGAAAGCATGCTTGTGTGGCATTTGGGTAAGGGCAGAATTGAGACTTAGCCGTGATGTCCCATCGGTCAATTAGCTGACAAAGATTCAGGATTTAGGCTAATATATGAAGAATAGCGCATGGGCGAGGTACTAGAGGGGATTGGCATGTATGAAATCATGCTGCTGCATGAGCAATGCAGCAGCGTGAGAAGGGGAGAAACGGAGGAAACTTTTTTTTGGTGGCGGGGAGGGGATGGGTTGCGGGGTGGGCGAAGGACGTTGGCCCAATCAATGAAAGCCATATATCCATGCACACTTGTTACTAGGTAATGCAATTTTTTCATTTTCTTCACTAGATGGCTGCATGTTCTGTCCATTGAGAGTGTACATTCTATTACTGACCTTGGAGACATATAAAATACAAGTTTGCTTCCGGTTGGTTAGGTGTGACATGCCACTCTGCTAATTGCTTTGCTTTGCTTTTCAAACAATGTCACAGCAATCGGCACAGTGATGTTTTCTGCATTGTTACTTTTACAATAGAAAAAAGTATTTGTACGGGCCATTGTCCAAATTATAGTTCTACGTTTAATAACGTTACAAGTATGGATGTGTGAACATGTTCCGAGTAAATCAAACTTGAAAATCATTCAAAAGTCTCCAGAGTTAGAGTTTTTTGCTATCAATAATGTTAGGGAGTGTAATAATATATAGCAAGGAGGCATGGGAGGATGAGGAAGTAAACTTCCTTTAGTGAATTCCAAACTGACAAAGCAACTTGTTATGCAACTTATGCTTACATAATGTGATGGTACAAGTGAGATACATTGTTAAATTATCTTAATCTTCACATAAGTACTCAGAGTCTCTCAAAATCTGACCATGTAGTTACACTCCACCATATTTGGCTACATTAGTAAAGAAAGAATTTGCATTTATATAGTGCCTTTCGCGACCTCAGGACATAACAAAGCATCTCACAGCCAATGAAATACTTTTGAAGTGCAGTCACTGTTGTAATGTAGGGAAACGCGCAGCCAATTTGCACATAGTAAGGCCCACCAACAGTAATAAGATGAATGACCAGATAATCTGTTTTTCTGAGGATGATTGAGGGATAAATGTTGTCGAGGACACGGGGATAGCTCTCCTGCTTCTCTTCAAAGGCGCCATGGATCTTTTATGTCCACCTGAGAGGACAGACTGGGCGTTGATTTAATGTCTCATCTTAAAGATGGTACCTTCGACAGTGCAGCACTCCTTCAGTACTACACTGAGCATCAGTCTAGTTTATGTGCTCACGTTTCTTCTTTGGTGCTATTCAATTATACAAAATTAAAATGCTGTACAAACTTTCTGTATGTGTGTATATAACATTTTACCCTGTTAGTTTCTGCAGATGGAAGTACAGAGTGTTCTGCACTAGTTGATGACAATGGCAGTGAGGAAGATTTTGCATATGAGGAAATATGTCATGCAAATCCCAGATACCTTCAACCTGGTGGAGAACAGCTTGCTATCAATGAGGTAATAACTTTTATCTTTAATAAATGTTATTCTTGTATTGTGTTAATTTTCGATTGATAGAAGTATAAAATGTGGTTTCAACTGTCAGGTATTAAATATAGGACCACACATATATCGGCATTTGTACAAGAATGTAATCAAAAATTCTGAATGACGTCATGAATGTCACCGCAACCCTTAGGTGGATTACTTCCTTGGAACACACTTCATCCTATGCTTTTCTATATTATCTATAAAGAGAGAGTTCATGAATGTGTGCCTCTTTAATTTTCTGTTAATTGTACTAGCACAAATCCCATGGCATTGCTCACGTTGAGTCAGAAGTTTTCTAAGATCAATGGTGTTATGCCGTTAGTATTACCAGGGACACTGAGGAGAGAAGGTGGTCAGGAAATGGGAAGGAGAGGAGAAAAAGGATGGGGAGTGAGGTGGAGAGAGTGGGTACAGGAGAGGGAGGGGGAAGAGACAAAGGGGAGATTGCCTTGGATTGCAAATTCTGCCTCATCAGGGATGCGCCTGGGAGCTAATTTTGCTTCAGTGGATTTGGGGGAAGGGGAGGGGACAGGGTTGGCCACTGACTTGTGCTTCGGGGTGCAAGTGCTAGGTGACAATTTTTGCCTCCGCAGAGAGGGCGAGTGAATTCTGCCAGAGTTTCTTTTCTGGTATGGGATATGTTTGCGCTCTTTGCCAACAGTTTCTGAGGCTGGTAAGTATTTTTATGCTTTCTGTTTAGGTTCTGCTTATTTCTTAGATGCTTTTCTATCCTTTGGGGAATGCTAGTTTTTTTTCTTGGTTTCCTTGGAGAATTGGCAGGGCTGTCTTCTGATAGGCCTTTGATGGTCACGGATGCTTTTAAATTCATTGCTGAAATTAACTTTTTCATACATTTCCCTGTTCAAACATTTTTCATTCTTCTCTGAGGTGCTCATCAATTTTCATGCAATAAAACATTCTTTTGTGGTACCAAAGGTAGGTTTCTCGTTTTTTTCTTTACAAATAATATCATGTCATATTATTTGTAAAGAAAAACTATGAGGTGGTGCTATGAGCATATCTGACAATAATATCATGTCAGATATGCTCATAGCACCACCTTTAGGTGAAATACCTTCTGGAATATTGTTTTAAGCGTTTTAAGTATGTAATAATATAAAACAGCATATCCCCTGGTTCACCGAGAGAAACACCACAGAGATAGCTAGTGTGTAAAAAAGAAAGTCAGTGTGGTTAATTTTGTCTTTGGGTGATAGCGTAAAACGGGCATTATTGATTTAGCCGCCATTATATGTCTCTCCTGATTTTCATTTCTACTGACTGAGGATCTGTTGTGAGCAATTGGCCTCTGATTGACTTAGGAAATACATAACAATTACATCTTGAGGCCTTAAAGGGACAAACCAAGTTAAAAACAGCTGCAGTTTAGAAGAATACAGTATGTGTTACATGGTATAATACTCCTGTCCTTATAAAGCATCTACTGTGAGCTGCACTATGGAAGATCTACTAATATAAATAAAAAATGCAAGCCTTTCAGACTAAGCCTCAGGACCACTTCCAGTGCCAATGTGCGAAGCACCAGCAGCCAGTAGCAGTGTGGAGATGAGTCCAATCATAGGCAATACCGCAGTCCATGAGAGTGGGACTATATTATGTGTTTTATGCAGATAAACCACATTATTACAAGTTAATTGAGACAGCTAAAATAGGTGTTATAAATAATGGAAGCCGAGACACTGATCTTTTTACTTTGAACTTTTTTTCTCCATTTTTCTCCCGACGACTCTATGGTATTGCTAGGGTACAGTTCCACAGATGCTAGGCGCCCTCCAGTATCTAGAGCAAGTAGCCTTTTTATTCATGTGTGAGCATTGGCAGGTTGTATTAACATGTGGAGGATCACAGCTGAGACCTATTTTCCCCTTTCTAATTCAGACTGAGGCCAATTTTCATGACCTTTTGCATGCCCAGGCTGAGATCGGGTGAAAACACAGACCAGAGAATGAACCTGAAATCCTCCTTTCTGTATGGCTCAGCTAATCACTGGATAAATTCACTGAGCCATTGAGGGACCCCACTAGTTATTGTATTTATTGACTCCTAATGGAAATAGTATATTTTTGTGACATTTTGCATTCATCCATCAAGGCTATGGTGAACTGAAACATTTTTTCTTTCTGTAGCTAATAAGCGATGGCCACATTGTCTATGCAGAGGCATTATGGGATCATGTTACCATGGACGACCAGGAACTTGGATTCAAAGCCGGAGAAGTCATCCGAGTACTTGATGCCTCCAACAAGGAATGGTGGTGGGGCATGATTGATGACAAGGAAGCCTGGTTTCCTGCCAGCTTTGTTCGAGTATGTTTTTCAGCACAAAACTGCAGAAGTATGCAAATGGATTAACTTTTTCTCAGGAATGTAGACAAGTTGACAATTTTATATGCTAAACCTTATTTTTAATTGGAGGGTAAGTCTCCCTGAACTAAGGTCTACTTTTCTGGACATGGAGCCCATGGAGTCTTGCTCAACAAGGGTGCAGATTGGCTAATCAGGCATGGAAGTCAGTATGCCCATCTTGTGGCACTCCAAATTTTCCAGCTCTTGATGCAGGAGTGGATCTCACAATTTTGGGTTTGTATAGTCCTAAACAGTAACAAATGTACCCTGCAAAATTTCAAGAAGAAGATGGTAAGGGAGAGTATAAGACATAAGGAAAGGGCATACAAAAAGGCAAAAAATAGCACAGATCCTGGCGAATGGGAAAGAGACAAAGATCAACAAAGGGTCACAAAACAGATAGTAAGAGCCACGTAAAGAGAGTATGAAAAGAAACTTGCAAGGGATATCAAAACCAATACAAAGAACTTTTATAGTTATATGAAGAAAAAGAGGGTGGTCAGGAGCAGTGCTGGCCCCTTAAAAACTGAAAGTGGGGATATTGTCATTGACAATGGGGAAATGACGGACATGTTGAATTTTGCGTCAGTATTTACAGTAGAAAAAGAGGATAGCATGCCAGAAATCCCACGAAAACTAATATTGAATCGGGGACAGAGACTCGATAAAATTAACATACGTAAAGCAACAGTAATGAAGAAAATAATAGCACTAAAGAGTGACAAATCCCCAGGACCAGATGGCTTCCATCCCAGGGTTTTAAAGGAAGTAGGTGAGCAGATTGCAAATGCCCTAACTATAATCTTTCAAAGTTCTCTAGATTCAGGAACTGTCCCTCTAGATTGGAAAATTGCACATGTCACTCCGCTTTTTAAGAAAGGAGAGAGGGGGAAACCGGGGAATTATAGACCAGTTGGCCTAACATCTGTTGTGGGGAAATTGCTGGAGTCTGTAATTAAGGATAGGGTGACTGAACACCTCGAGAATTTTCAGTTAATCAGAGAGAGCCAGCATGGATTTGTGAAAGGTAGGTCGTGCCTGACAAACCTGATTGAATTTTTTGAAGAGGTGACTAAAGTAGTGGACAGGGGAATGTCAATGGATGTTATTTATATGGACTTCCAGAAGGCATTTGATAAGGTCCCAGATAAGAGACTGTTAGCTAAATTAGAAGCCCATGGAATCAAGGGAAAAGTACAGACTTGGTTAGGAAATTGGCTGAGCAAAAGGCGACAGAGAGTAGGGATAATGGGTAAGTATTCACATTGGCAGGATGTGACTAGTGGAGTCCCGCAGGGATCTGTCTTGGGGCCTCAATTATTCACAATATTTATTAACGACTTAGATGAAGGCATAGAAAGTCTCATATCTAAGTTTGCTGATGACACAAAGGTTGGTGGCATTGTAAGCGGTGTAGATGGAAACATAAAATTACAAAGCGATATTGATAGATTAGGTGAATGGGCAAAACTGTGGCAAATGGAATTCAATGTAGACAAATGTGAGGTCATCCACTTTGGATCAAAAAAGGATAAAACAGGGTACTTTCTAAATGGTAAAAAGTTAAAAACAGTGGATGTCCAAAGGGACTTAGGGGTTCAGGTACATAGATCATTGAAGTGTCATGAACAGGTGCAGAAAATAATCAATAAGGCTAATGGAATGCTGGCCTTTATATCTAGAGGACAGGAGTACAAGGGGGCAGAAGTTATGCTGCAGCTATACAAAACCCTGGTTAGACCGCACCTGGAGTACTGTGAGCAGTTCTGGGCACTGCACCTTCGGAAGGACATATTGGCCTTGGAGGGAGTGCAGCATCGGTTTACTAGAATGATACCTGGACTTCAAGGATTAAGTTACGAGGAGAGATTACACAAATTGGGGTTGTATTCTCTAGAGTTTAGAAGATTAAGGGGTGATCTGATGGAAGTTTATAAGATATTAAGGGGAACGGATAGGGTGGATAGAGATAAACTATTTCCGCTGGTTGGGGATTCTAGGAGTAGGGGGCACAGTCTAAAAATTAGAGCCAGACCTTTCAGGAGCGAGATTAGAAAACATTTCTACACACAAAGGGTGGTAGAAGTTTAGAACTCTCTTCCGCAAACGGCAATTGATACTAGCTCAAAATTGCTAAATTTAAATGTGAGATAGATAGCTTTTTGGCAACCAAAGGTATTAAGGGATATGGGCCAAAGGCAGGTATATGGAGCTAGATCACAGATCAGCCATGATCTTATCAAATGGCGGAGCAGGCACGAGGGGCTGAATGGCCTACTCCTGTTCCTATGTAATTATGCTTTGTATATGTGATCACATGATGAAATAGGACAGGCACCAGAAGGGACAATAGGAACAATAAATTACATCTTTTTAAAATTAATTTTGTGCTCTAGAAACAAAATTCTCAATAAGGAACCATATGTTACAACCGTTTGCTAATAGAATGAATTCTGTAGTCTCAGTTACTCATCGAGTACCTTCTATTTGTCCTACATTTATCTTCCTGTGGGGATTATTTGTGCCTAATTTACTTTCACCACAAATCTGTAATGTGATGTCACATGACCTGTAGTCCAGGGGCCATTAATGTCACAAAATTCATATACGTTTTCTTCTTCCTCCTAAATATCACAGATAATAAAAACAAATGGCTGGAAGTGCACTCCAGGTCAGTCAGCATCTGAAAAAGATAGACACCTTGGGTAGGACCCCTCATTGGAACTGGAAATTTAGATAAACTGGATCAAATCTTTGAATTGTAGGATTCTGAAAAGTAAGCATTTCCCTATCACCAATTTATTTTGGCCTTAGGATGTTGTGAGGCTGCAACAGCATTTGAGTTACATTTTAGAAATCTTTCCTCGACATTAGTTATCCTTTCAGGTTTTGGTAGTGCCACACCATCAAGTGGAACGACATAGCTTCTGCCCTGCATTTAATGCTTTCCTACGAGATGAATTGGAGAATTGGCATGTAGCTGAACCTAGTCTGCTCTTATGTACCTGTTTTATCAGTTGCAGAGAGACAACATCAGAGGACAAAGAGCAGATGGGTGTACCCTCTTTGGATACAAAATAGCATGTGGTTTTAATAGGAGTGGAGAAAAATGAGAAATAAAGAGGGAAAATAATCATTTAAAAAAAACATTCTTCCTCTTTCTAAACCATCTACAGTAATAGTCCCCAGTAAAAATCAGGGGAGTGGTAAGAAGTGTAACTTCACCATTGTTCCCATTGTTTTCCATACATGAAGAGAAAGAGAGTATTTGCACCAAATTTCACCATGGGTAAATTGATCAAATGGTGTAAAAGCCAAAAAGAAATTGGAATGGAAATCAGTCCTGCAATGACATAATACCTCAAATGCCCATTTCTTGGAATTTTTAAAGAATAATTGGTAAGAATTAGTTTACTGTTCCCTGCCTGATGGAGTCTGTCTTGTGATACTGAAGTTTTTACACAAGTAAAAGACACTATTTGAGCAGCATTTCGTGAATGACATTGCTATGTACAGCTGGTGGATTACCTGTACAAACCATAGTTGTACTCCTTAAAGCTCACACAATTGCTTGTATAGAATAGACTTCTTAAAAAAAAATGCAGAACAACAACAACTTGCATTTATATGGTGCCTTTAATGTAGCAAAACATCCCAGGGTGCTTCACAGGAGCATTATCAAACAAAATTTGACACTGAGCCACATAAGGAGACATTAGGACAGGTGATCAAAAGCTTGGTCAGAGGTAGGTCTTAAGGAGTGTCTTAAAGAAGGAGAGAGAGGTACGGAGGCGGAGAGGTTTAGAGAGGGAATTGCAGAGCTAAGGGCCTAGGCAGCTGAAGGCACGGCCACTAGTGGTGGAGCGATTAAAATTAGAGATGCGCAAGAGGCAAGAATTGGAGGAGCGCAGAGATCTCTGAGGGTTGTCGGGCTGGAGTAGGTTACAGAGATAGGGAAGGGCGAGGCCATGGAGGGATTTGAAAACAAGAATGAGAATTTTAAAATCGAGGCGTTCGTGGACCGGGAGCCAGTATAGGCCAGCGAGCACTGGGATGATGGGTGAACAGGACTTGGTGCGAGTTAGGATACGGGCAGCAGAGTTTTGGATGAGCTCAAGTATATAGAGACCGTAGTATTACATATAAGTAACAATGTGTGAAACTAATCTCATTTTGTATTTCATCTATTTCTCATAACCTACACACTATCTGTTGTTTGTCATCATTAATTATTCATTATAATTTGTTTGCTGCCAAAAAACAATATTGAGGTTTTAACAAAGACAACATTCAGTGGCAGCATGTTGGTTTTGCGTCCAAGGTCAAATTAAGGATAACCAATTTAATTCAATATTTTAGTGGATTAAGCATATTGATTTATATCGTTTTTTTTTTAAATTCAATTTTAAAATAATCTGAAAAGGCATCATGAGTTTTGCCTGTAATACAAAGCTATACTGCTTACTGGTCAGTGAGCTCAGTTGAAAAGCCTTGAGATCGTTTGAGAACTGTTACGATCGTATTTCTGTGCAGCGAATGAGGGGCTGTAGTCTATGCAGTACTACAGCACAAGCAAGCTAGGTGGGATTTTATCCTGTGGGTGTTTTTTTCACAGCCAGCAAGTGATATCTCATGCCAGAGAAAACAAAATATCTTTGACACAAAAAAAAATTATCTAATCGGTAACGGTACATTCCAGTTTACTCATGAGAGAAAATTTCAGAATCTGATCAGCCCTGTAGTGCATACAGGTTTTCACACTAGTAAAAAGACAGGTACAGCAATGGAGAATCCACCTAGACCTATTAAACATGTTAAGGATTGCAGGAACAAACCATATTACAACAACCATAATAATAGCAGCACTCACCAAGAACATCTAGGAAACAATGGCATGGGGCACAAAATATCTCTGCTTGTATATGTAAATTAGAAGTTATAGTTACATATAAATCAGTACCCTACTTATGCAAGATTTTCCAATTTGCATAAGGAATTCTACACCAGACAGATTTCCTAAATGTACTTTATTACTTTATTAGCTACGGGTGAACCAAGAAGATGCTGTAGGTGAATACACTGGAAAGTCTCCGGATGAGCAACGGGGGGATGCTAGCTGCAGTAAACATCGCCTTCTCAAAAATGCAGAGAACCAGGAGCAGATGCGAACAAATGTTATCAAAGAGATCATGAACACTGAACGGGTTTACATCAAGCACCTGAAAGACATCTGTGAGGTACTGCAAAAGATGCAATTTCTGAAACTGGAGGAAATCTCATTCCATTATTTCACGACAAGGCCACCTTTGGGGTTTGTGGCTGTCACGTTTTAGGATCTTTTTACCATTTGTACACAGAAAGGTTTGGGAAAAAATAATTGCTTTTACATGTTGGGTTTTAGAAAAGTTTTAAAAAAGGGCACTGAGATGACGTGTGGTTAATATGTTAATGGGAATTTTACCTAGTGACTGCAAACAGTAAGCAATTTGTTTGTTTGTTTTGGTAATCAATGAACACCTCACACCCATTATGTTGGAAAGTTGCTGGTTGCTCGGCATGGGATTTGGCAGGCTTTCCCTTCCAGCTGTGAAGAAAGGGAGGTAAAAGGTAATTGAGACAGAGACACAAGCAGAGAGGTACAGCAAAGGTATCAAAGTCAGTCAGGTTTTTTAAAGAGGGCTTTTCATAGAATCATAGAATGATACAGCACAGAAGGAGGCCGCTTGGCCATCGTGCCTGTGCCGACTCTTGGAAAGAACTATCCAATTAGTCCCATTCCCCTGCTCTTTCCCCATAGCCCTGCAAACTTTTCCCCTTCAAGTATTTATGGAATTCCCTTTTGAAGGTTATTAATGAATTTGCTTCCACCACCGTTTCAGGCAGTGCATTCCAGATCATCATAACTTGCTGCATAAAAAAAATTCTCCTCATCTCGCCTCTGGTTCTTTTGGCAATTATCTTAAAACTGTGTCCTTTGGTTACCGATCCTTCTGCCACTGGAAACATTTTTTTCTTATTTACTCTATCAAAATCCATCATGATTTTGAACACCCCGTATTAAATCTCCCCGTAACCTTCTCTGCTCTAAGGAGAACAACCCTAGCTTCTCTAGTCTCTCCACGTCCCACATCCCTGGCACCATTCCAGTAAATCTCTTCTGTACCCTCTAAGGCCTTGACATCCTTCCTAAAGTGCGGTGTCAAGAATTGGACACAATACTCCAGTTGGGGCCTAACCAGTGATTTATAGAGGTTTAGCATAACTTCCTTGCTTTTGTACTATATGCTCCTGTTTATAAAGCCAAAGATCCCATTTGCTTTTTTAACAGCCTTCTCCACTTGTACTGCCACCTTCAAAGATTTGTGTACGTGCACTCCCAGATCTCTCTGTTCCTGCACCCCTTTTAAAATTGTACCATTTAATTTATATTGCCTCTCCTCATTCTTCCTATCAAAATGTAGCACGTCACACTTCTCTACGTTAAATTTCATCTGCCATTTGTCTGCCCATTTCACCAGTCTGTCTATGTCCTCCCAAAGTCTGTTACTATCCATCTCACTGTTTATTACATTTCCAAGTTTCGTATCATCTACAAACTGAAATTGTGCCCTATATATCCAGTCCAAGTCATTAATATATTAATATATGGTCCTAATACCAACCGCTGGGGGTCACCACTGTATACTTCCATCCAGCCTGAAAAACAACCATTTACCACTACTCTCTGCTTTCTGTCCCTTAGCCAATTTTGTATCCACATTGCTACTGTCCCTTTAATCTCATGGGCTTCAACTTTGCTAACAAGTCTATTACTTAGAACTTTATCAAACATCTTTTGAAAGTCCATATACACAACATCAGCTGCACTACCTTCGTTAACCCTCTCCATTACTTTATCAAAGCACTGGATCAAGTTAGTCAAACATGATTTGCCTTTAACAAATCCGTGCTGGCTGTCTTTTGTTAACCCATATTTTTCTAAGTGACAATTAATTTTGTCTCGGATTATTGTCTCTAAACGTTTCCCCAGCCGACTGGCCTGTAGTTGCCGGGTTAACCCTCTCCCCTTTTTTGAACAGGGGAAACAGTTGCAATCCTCCAGTCCTCTCCCATATCTAAGGAGGATTGGAGGATTGTGGCCAGAGCCGTGGCTTTATCTGCCCTTACTTCCCTCAACAACCCAGGTTGCAGCCTATCCAGACCGAGTGACTTTTCTACTTTGAGCACTGCCAACCTTTTAAGTACCTCCTCTTTATCTATTTTATCCTATCTAATTTCTATACTACTTCCTCCTTTACTGTGACATTGGCAGCATCCTCTTTAGAGAAGACAGATGCAAAGTACTTATCTAGCTCAACGAGAAGATTTCCTTTTTGACCTCTAATCGACCCCACCCTTCCTTTGACTACCCTTTTACTATTTATATGTTTATAAAAGACTTTTGGTTTCCTTTTATGTTACCTGCCACTGTATTCTCATGTATTCACTTGGCCCTTATTTCCTTTTTCAGTTCCCCTCTAAATTTCTGTATTCTGCTTGGTTTTCTACTGTATTATGAATCTTACATTTGTCATAAGTCTCCTTTTTCTCGTTCATTTTAATCTCTATATTTTTAGTCATCCAGAGAGCTCTCCTTTGGATGCCCTTCCTTTCCCCCTTCGAGGGAATGTGTCTAGTCTGTATCCAAACTATCTCCTCTTTGAAGGTCTGCCATTGTTTACTTACTGTTTTACCTGCCAATCTTTGATTCCAATCCACTTGGGCCAGATCCTCTTTCAACTCACTGAAATTAACCCCCCTCCAGTTGAGTATTTTCACTTTTGATTGTTCCTTGTCCTTTTCCATAACTACTCTAAACCTAATATTGTGATCACTGTTTCCCAAATGCTCCCCCACTGAAATATGATCCATTTGCCTCACTTCATTCCCCAGAGCCGGATCCAGCACTGCTTCCTTCCTAGTTGGGCTGGAAATGTACTGATCAAAAAAGTTCTCTTGTACACATTTCAGCAATTCTTCCCCCTCTTTGCCCTTCACACTGTTATTTTCCCAGTCTATATTGGGATAGTTGCTGTCCCCCATTATCACTACTCTATAGTTATTTGTAGAGCCTAAGAAGTTAGAAATGCTGGAGAACAGTTATAAGCTATCTTGTTTAAGTCAAATAAGATGATCCACTAATGTGGGGAAGTGTGGTGCGTTCTTTATTTTGTATTATTACACAAAGATAGGTTACGCTGATTAAATTAAATGAGTCTGACTATAACTGCTGTTCTGTTTGTTCACCCTACTGTGAAACAAAGCAACGTATCAATTTGTATCAATCCTTGTTTCACCAAGTGTTTGCTTGGTCCACCTTTGGAACGATTGAAGAAGCACAGATCCGTAAGACACATATCGCAAGGGAATAATATTGTTACGTCCCTGGATTATGCAATGGTATATTGGGCAGTGTGAGTCAACTTCTATGAAAGACCTGAATTTGTAACAATGGCATTGTACACTTGTCTTGTTTCTGTTGGTATACGTTGGGTACAGCAGTCTTTCCCTTTGTGTCTAATATCCTAAGTCATCTAATGGACACTGTTAAACACAGATCTGAATGCATGAGCATCATGCAATGACAAATGAACAGGCACCGTGGTTATATTTTTAAGTGTGTTATATCTTTGACTCATGGCAGGAAACTGGTAAGTTTCGGTTTCCTTGATATTAAAGTTGCTAATTTATAGCAGGCTTCCCTCCCACCCCCAAGTTACTCCCTCATCTATTGGCTAATGTTAGGGTATGCTTTTGTGGGCACCAGTAGCTTTCCTCTAGCTCAACAAATTGGCCATTGTTCATCTGTAAACCAAGAGGCTGGGGGTAGATTTTTGTCTTCAACTCCTGGGCAGTAATCTGGTAGGGCAGATTACCATTTAGGCAGTGAAGATAAGATAGAAAAACTTGCATTTATATAGCATCTTTCACAACGTCAGGATTTCCCAAAGCGCTTTACAACTAATGAAGTACTTTTGAAGTGTACTCAATATTGTAATACAGGAAACACAGCAGCCAATTTGCGCACAGCAAGTTCCCACAAACAGCAACGTGCTAATAACCAGATCATCAGTTTTTTGAGGTGTTGGTTGAGCGATAATTGTTGGGCGATAATTGTTGGCCAGGACACCGAGAGAACTTCCCTACTCTTCTTTGAATAGTGCCATGGGATCTTTTACATCTGTCTGAGAGAGTAGACTCGATTTAACGACTCATCTGAAAGATGGCATCTCCGACAGTGCAGCAGTCCCTCAGAATTGCACTGAAGTGTTAGCCTAGTGTGCTCAAGTCTCTGGAATGGGACTTGAACCCACAACCTTCTGACTCAGATGTGAGAGTGCTACTACTGAGCCACAACTGACATATTGATGAAAATAAATAGAATGAAAATCAGGCAGGTTTTCCAAAGGGATTGTGATCTGCCCCACTTGATTATCCCCCAAACATCTATCCGAGTGTCAGCATGCTATTTAACTTTTTGACGCATCAAGGTTGTATGCAATCCTGGCCTCACCTAACATCCACATTTTTCTAGTAGGAGTCGATGGATAAAGCTCAGTAATAGGGATCCCTGGCTCATTTTTTCCCCTGCCCAGACCAGGGATTGATCTGTGTTACTGGTCTGTATGCCTCAGTATTGCAATTACCAACTTGGAAAGCCTTTAAAGGGTAGTGATAAGTGGCAGTAATTGTGTAAGTAGCTGATAAACTATTAGTTAATTATAAATGTGAAAGTGCACTTTACAAGCAAGTCTGCACAAATATAAACTGCCATCAAATTCAACCAATATTGCTGGGGTAGATCACATTCAATAGTAATAGTAAGTTACAATGTTTTTTTAACAATGGACTTTATAAAGAAGCTGGTGAACATTTGTCTGAACATTTTTAATAGCGGAAAATTAGTTTCTTCATAAAATTTAAGTTTTTCTAGATTTTGCATGAATCTGTCGACTAAATGTCACATTAGATATACTGAGTATATGTGTACGTGGACAATAAAACATACAAGAATGTTATCTAGTCGTACATTTGATAATTTCAAAGTTGGCCTTGTAGGAATACTATTCTACCAGGATTTATGAACCCAAACGATAGATAGCCAAATAATACAATACAACAGATTGGTAAACTAAACCACTGTTTTTATTTCATAAACAATAAAACATACAACCTGTTCCTTTTGAGAGTTCTGCGTCAAGGCAGTGGAGTGATCAATTCCGCGGCGCCTGTGGTCTTCTTTCTTGGATGTCCTCAGAGATGGGTCTTCTGTCTTCCCCACCGACTGCAGTGCCGAGAGTGCAGATAAGGGTCTTTTTCTATCTTTCTGATGCAAGTAGGCATCAATTGATTGACATGTCTGGTTGCAAAGTCCTTTTGCCACATGTGCAAAATCCTTTCGCTGGTTGCAAGTTGCAAAGTCCTTTTGTAACAGTGGCAACAACCGGTTTATCTAGGTCAGACATTGTGTCTCCAGAATCTGTAAGTTGCTTCATGCCCAGTCTCAAAGTTTCAATATTATGTTTATTTGGATCACAATGTTCTGTTCACTTGGTTTCCAAGAAATGTGGCCAAGTTGGCACATTTCCCATCAGTCCCTCCTCAAGTGAGACTTCAGATCTTCTGACTGATTCACTTTTGCCAAGATATACGTCGCTCTCAAGTTAACACTTTGCGTTCCGGCACAACCAAGCTTCGTGCTTTCCGGGACAGTTACAAGTGCAACACTTTAACATGCTTTGCCAAAGTTTGCTTGATACAGCATATCATAATCAAAACAGCCACTAGCATCATTTGCACAATTACAAATAGCATAGCTATCACTCTAACCCAGGGAAGTTGTCCCATGTTATACACCACCTCCCACCACTGACGGTCACCCAAAGTTTGAATCCCTTTTTCGATCTGTTGATTTTGTTGTAAAATTTTAACAAGATGTTTCTGTGAGATACTGATTTGGGTGAGCACATCTTGTAGATTAAAAGATAGAAGAGGTATGGGATATCCAAACAGAACAGCTGCTCGCAGAGCCTCAGCCTGGAGTGTCATGTTGATCTATGTAAGAGGTGCATTATGGGTGGCAACAGGTTAAACGCACGCCCTCTTTCTCCTGTATTTTTAACAGAATTGTTTCCTTCCTTATTTTTAAAGGGTGTTTCCCATGTTCCCATTAGGGAAACTAGATGTATGAACAGTCAAGACACATTTCCATTCATTCCCACTACTCTGTAACATAGGTACATAACACATGATCCACCACCACAATATCTTCATTTTGTTCTCCCTTATATCCCTTTAGCTGGTTAATATGGAACCACTGTTTCCTTCCCCTTCCGGAGGGCGACCTTATAAACAGATGGACTAGCCTTATCAACAATGGGATAAGATCATTATTTGTTGTAATTGGTCATGTAACTGGTTAATATACCATTCCTGGGTCAGGACCTGGTATTGGGGTTCAGACATATCCTGGTACATTAAATGTTCAGGTGTTCTCATAACCCTCCCGGTCATTAATTCATGAGAAGAGATCTTAGTCGTACCTGACTCACTAGACCACATGACCATTAATGCCAAGGGGTACATTCGGGCTGATTTGCTTCCATTGAGGTGAATGTTTCTACTAATCCCAATCCGTTCCCTCCTCACCTCCTTTCTTGGTCAATTGATCAGCCTTCTGATTCCTCTCCCATAGAGGTTCGTTTTTTGAATGTGCCCTTACTTTATAGACTGCTATGTCTTATTAAAAATTACCCATAAAATTGGAGTGGAGGGTAAGGCTTTCCTGTCTGCCAAAATGAATCCTCTCTTTTCCCATAACGGGAGATATTCTGTTGGGGAATTGCACACATACATAGAGTCTGACGATATTGTATAAGGGGTTGGAAACTCAGTGGGGTGTGTTACTACGTACGTGACAACCGCCAACTCGGCTGCTTGAGCAGGCATATGTGCGGGTAGCTTCAGTGCTAGTTCGGTTTGTCTATTAGGATTGTATATGCCACACCCTGTGTGTGTTTCTCCATCTTTCATTTTGCTGGACCCGTCTATATATATATATCCCATATGTTAGGCAACACTCCTGACTTAATCAGTCCCTCTGGGTGGGTTTGATTTTCCACCTTACACTGATGTTTTTCACCTTGGCATATCAAATTCCCTGGTAGACTTGGTGGATTAGGGTTATGGTGTACCTGTATATCTCTTCCCTGCAATAATTTTAATCTTCCATCCAACAATAACTCTGTTGGTATATGATTGGTCAACAAGTGTAACGGTGCCAATTCCACTATATAGATAAAGTGTTTAATGGCCCATAAGATTGCTGATAGATGTTTCTCACACATGGAGTAATTAACCTTTACCGGATTGAGAACTCGAGACGCATAAGCGACTGGCCTCTGTTTCTCCTGCTCTCTTGTGTTAGAACGGCTGATATTGAGCATTTGCTAGCTGCTGTTTCTATGTGGAAGAGTCTTTTTGGGTCAGCTGGGATTAGGACAGGTGCTTCCTGTAAAGCTTCCTTTAACTGCTTGACTGCCTCTATACAGGCTGGTGGCCATTCCCACTTGACATTCTTTTTCAACAAAGCATGGAAAGGCGCGCTTAATATCGCGAAATTCTCTAAAATTCCGACAGTACCCTACCAATCCCAAAAATGATCGTACCGCTTTCACGGACGTTGGTAAGGGCAACTACTGCCCGATCTTTACCATCATTTCATCAATGCCCCTCACTCCTTTGCTAATATTTACTCCCAAAGAGGTTACCTTGTTTTGTGCTATCTGCGTCTTTTTCGAATTAACCTTTACGCCTTCTCTGGTCAACAACTGTAACAGTTCTCTTAACAATATCACATGACTTTCGACGTCCGGAGTTTGCAACAGTAAATCGTCCACATACTGCATCAAACATTCAGCCTGGCTAAATTGAATTATGGCTTTAGCCATTTGTTGGTGGAAAATAGAGGGACAATTGTGGAACCCCTGTGGTAAACAAGTCCAAGTATACTCTTGGTCCTGGAATGTAAAAGCAAACTTGTATTGGTATTACAGATTAAAGGGAATGGACCAAAATCCATTCAATATATCCAATACCGTGTACACAGTGGATTTTGGGGTTGGTCTTATGAACACCTCTGGTGCTGATGCCACCGTTGGAGCGCATGAAGGCATTGCCTTATTTAGCTGTCCCTAATCAGTGGTTAGTCGCCAAGAGCCGTTGGATTTTCTCACAGGCCAAATAGGTGAGATTGTCTTAGTCGCTATGCAAGACACCTTTAGACCATGCTCATTTACTTCTCATGGGAAGCAATATTGCTTTAAAGGATGGGGCAGGTCAGGTCCTTCCATGTCAATCATAGTATGGTATAGCACAGAAGGAGGCCATTCGCCCCATCGTGCCTGTGCCAGCTCTTCGAAGCAGCTATCCAATTGGTCCCACTCCCCTGTTCTTTCCCCATGGCCCTCTAAATGTTTTCCCTTCAAGTATTTATCCAATTCCCTTTTGAAAGTTACTACTGAATCTGTTTCCACCACTCTTTCAGGCAGTGCATTTCAGATCATAACTCATTGCGCAAAAAAATGTGTCCTCATGTCGCCTCTTTTTTTGCCAATCGCCTTAAATCTGGTTATCGACCCTTCTGCCACTGGGAACAGTTTCTCCTTAATTACCCTATCGAAACTGTTCATGATTTTGAACACCTCTATCAAACCTCGTCTAACCCTCTCTGCTCTAAGGAGAACAACTGTAGCTTCTCCAGTCTCTCCACATAACTGAAGTCCCTCATCCCTGGAACCATTCTAGTAAATCTCTTCTGCACCTTCTCTAAGGCCTTCACATCCTTCCTAAAGTGTGGTGCCCAGAATTGAACACAATACTCCAGTTGAGGCCTGGCCAGTGTTTTATGAAGGTTTAGCATAACTTCATTGCTTTTTTACTCTGTGCCTCTATTAATAAAGCCAAGGATCCCATATGCTTTTTTAACAGCCTTCTCAACTTGTCCTGCCTCCTTCAAAGATTTGTGTACATACATCCCCAGGTCTCTCTTTTCCTGCACTCCCTTTAAAATGGTGCCATTTTATTTATATTACCTCTCATTCTTCCTACCAAAATGTATCTCTTCACACTTCTCTGTATTAAATTCCATCTGCCATGAGTCTGCCCATTTCACAAGTCTGTTCATCTCCTCCTGAAGCCTACTACTATCCTCCACATTGTTTACTACATTTCTGAGTTTCGAGTCATTTGCAAACTTTGAAATTATGCCTTGACTGCCCAAGTCCAGGTCATTAATATATCTCAAAAAGAGCAGTGGTCCTCATCCGACCCCTGGGAAACACCACTGTATACTTCCCTCCAGTCTGAAAATCAACCGTTCACCACTACTCTCTGCTTTCTGTCCCTTAGTCAATTTTGTATCCACACAGCTACTGTTCCTTTGCTCACATAGGCTTGTTAGCAAAATTGAAGCCCATTATGTGGTACATCATCAAATGCCTTTTGAAAGTCCATATACACAACATCAACTGCACTACCCTCATCAACCCTCTTGATTACTTCAATCAAGTTAGTCAAACACGATTTTCCTTTAACACATTCGTGCTGACTTTCATTTATTAGCCCATACTTTTCCAAGTGTCAATTAATTTTGTCCTGGGTTATTGTTTCTAAAAGTTTCCCCACCACTGACATTAGGCTGACTGGCCTGTAATTGCTGAGTTTATACCTCTCCCCTTTTATGAACAGGGATGTAATATTTGCAATCCTCCAGTCCTTTGGTACCATCCCCATAATCTAAGGAGGATTGGAAGATTGTGGCCAGAGCCTCTGCAATTTCCACCCTTACTACCCTAGTAACCTAGGATGCATCCCATCTGGACCGGGTGACTTTTCTACTTTGAGTGCTGCCAATCTTTTAAGTATCCTCTCCTCTATCTATTTTGATCCTATCCAAAATTGCTACTGCCTCCTCATTCACTGCTACACTGGCAGCATCCTCTTCTCTAGTGAAGACCGATTCAAAGTATTCATTTAGTACCTCAGCCATGCCCTCTGCCTCCATGAAATGATTTTTTTGTTTGTAATCGGCCCCACCCTTTGACTACCCTTTTAAGAAAATAAGAAATAGGAGCAGGAGTAGGCTGTATGGCCCCTTGAGCCTGCTCCACCATTCAATAAGATCATGGCTGCTGATCTACCTCAACTCCACTTTCCCGCCCTATCCCCATATCCCTTGATTGCCTTAGTATCCAAAAATCTATTGATCTCAGTCTTGAATGCACTCAACAACTGAGCATCCACAGCTCTCTGGGGTAGAGAATTCCAAAGATTCATAACCCTCTGAGTGAAGAAATTTTTTCTCATCTCGGTCCTAAATGGTCGACCCCTTATCTTGAGACTATGACCCCTAGTTCTAGACTCTCCAGCCAGGGAATCAGCCTCTCAGCATCTACCCTGTCAAGCCCTCTCAGAATTTTATACGTTTCAATTTTTAAATAATCGGAGTTTGTAACAAAGGTAATGCAGTAATTATGGGGGACTTTAATCTTCATATAGACTGGGCAAATCAAATTGGCAAAGGTAGTTTGGAAGACGAGTTCATGGAATGCATTTGAGATGGTTTCCTAGAGCAATACATCATGGAACCAACCAGGGAACAGGCTATTTTAGATCTTGTATTATGTAATGAGACAAGGTTAATTAGTAATCTCACAGTAAGAGATCCTCTGGGGAAGAGTGATCATAATATGATAGAATTTCACATTGAGTTTGAAAGTGATGTACTTAAGTCAGAAACTAGAATCTTAAACTTAAATAAAGCCAATTACATAGACATGAGGGGCGAGTTGGCTAAGGTAGATTGGGAAACCAAATTAAAGGGTACGATGGTTGAAAAGCAATGGCAAACATTTAAAGAAACATTTCAATATTCTCAACAAATATACATTCCATTCAGAAATAAAAGCTCCACAGGAAAAGTGATCCACCCGTGGCTAACTAAAGAAGTTAAGAATAGTATTAAATTAAAAGAAGAGGCCTAGAACATTGCTAAGAAGAGTGGTAAGCCTGGGGATTAGGAGAGTTTTAGAAATCAGCAAAGGACAAACAAAAAATGATGAGAGAAAATAGAATATGAAAGTAAACTAGCACAGATTTTTTTTTTATTCGTTCATGGGATGTGGGTGTCGTTGGCGAGGCCAGCATTTATTGCCCATCCCTAATTGCCCTTGAGAAGATGGTGGTGAGCTGCCTTCTTGAACCGCTGCAGTCCGTGTGGTGAAGGTTCTCCCACAGTGCTGTTAGGTAGGAAGTTCCAGGATTTTGACCCAGCAACGATGAAGGAACGGTGACATATTTCCAAGTCAGGATGTTGTGTGACTTGGAGGGGAACGTGCAGGTGATGTTGTTCCCATGCGCCTGCTGCCCTTGTCCTTCTAGATGGTAGAGGTCGTGGGTTTGGGAGGTGCTGTCGAAGAAGCCTTGGCGAGTTGCTGCAGTGCATCCTGTGGATGGTACACACTGCAGCCACGGTGCGCCGGTGGTGAAGGGAGTGAATGTTTAGGGTGGTGGATGGGGTGCCAATCAAGCGGGCTGCTTTGTCCTGGATGGTGTCGAGTTTCTTGAGTGTTGTTGGAGCTGCACTCATCCAGGCAAGTGGAGAGTATTCCATCACACTCCTGACCTGTGCCTTGTAGATGGTGGAAAGGCTTTGGGGAGTCAGGAGGTGAGTCACTCGCCACAGAATACCCAGCCCCTAACCTGCTCTTGTAGCCACAGTATTTATCTGGCGGGTCCAGTTAAGTTTCTGGTGAATAATGACCCCCAGGATGTTGATGGTGTGGGATTCGGCGATGGTAATGCCGTTGAATGTCAAGGGGAGTTGGTTAGACTCTCTTGTTGGAGATGGTCATTGCCTGGCACTTGTCTGGCACGAATGTTACTTGCCACTTATCAGCCCAAACGTGGATGTTGTACAAGTCTTGCTGCATGTGGGCACAGACTGCTTCATTATCTGAGGGGTTGCGAATGGAATGAACACTGTGCAATCATCAGCGAGCATCCCCATTTCTGACCTTATGATGGAGGGAAGGTCATTGATGAAGCAGCTGAAGATGATTGGGCCTCGGACACTGCCCTGAGGAACTCCTGCAGCAATGTCCTGGGGCTGAGATGATTGGCCTCCAACAACCACTACCATCTTCCTTTGTGCTAGGTATGACTCCAGCCACTGGAGAGATTTCCCCCTGATTCCCATTGACTTCAATTTTACTAGGGCTCCTTGGTGCCACACTCGGTCAAATGCTGCCTTGATGTCAAGGGAAGTCACTCTCACCTCACCTCTGGAATTCAGCTCCTTTGTCCATGTTTGGACCAAGGCTGTAATGAGGTCTGGAGCCGAGTGGTCCTGGCGGAACCCAAACTGAGGATCGGTGAGCAGGTTATTGGTGAGTAAGTGCCGCTTGATAGCACTGTCGACGACACCTTCCATCACTTTGCTGATGATTGAGAGTAGACTGATGGGGCGGTAATTGGCCGGATTGGATTTGTCCTGCTTTTTGTGGACAGGACATACCTGGGCAATTTTCCACATTGTCGGGTAGATGCAAGTGTTGTAGCTATATTGGAACAGTTTGGCTAGTGGCGCGCGCTAGTTCTGGAGCACAAGTCTTCAGCACTACAGCCGGGATGTTGTCGGGGCCCATAGCCTTTGCTGTATGCAGTGCACTCAGCCGTTTCTTGATATCACTTGGAGTGATTCGAATTGGCTGAAGACTGGCTTCTGTGATGGTGGGGATATCGGGAGGAGGCCGAGATGGATCATCCACTCGGCACTTCTGTCTGAAGATGGTTGCAAACGCTTCAGCCTTGTCTTTTGCACTCACGTGCTGTACTCCGCCATCATTGAGGATGGGGATGTTTACAGAGTCTTCTCCTCCCGTTAGTTGTTTAATTATCCACCACCGTTCACGACTGGATGTGGCAGGACTGCAGAGCTTTGATCTGATCCGTTGGTTGTGGAATCGCTTAGTTCTGTCTATGGCATGTTGCTTCTACTGTTTAGCATGCATGTAGTCCTGTGTTGTAGCTTCACCAGGTTGGCACCTCATGCCTAGTGCTGCTCCTGGTATGCTCTTCTACACTCCTCATTGAACCAGGGTTGATCCCCTGGCTTGTTGGTAATGGTAGAGTGAGGAATATGCCGGGCCATGACGTTACAGATTGTGCTGGAATACAATTCTACTGCTGCCCCACAGCACCTCATGGATTCCCAGTTTTGAGCTGCGAGATCTGTTCTGAATCTATCCCATTTAGCACGGTGATAGTGCCACACAACACGTTGGATGGCGTCCTCAGTGCGAAGACGGGACTTCGTCTCCACGAGGATAGTGCGGTGGTCACTCCCACCAATACTGTCATGGACAGATGCATCTGAGACAGGTAGATTGGTGAGGATGAGGTCCAGTAGGTTTTTCCCTCGTGTTGGTTCGCTCACCACCTGCCGCAGGCCCCATCTGGCAGCTATGTCCTTCAGGACTCTGCCAGCTCGGTCAGTAGTGGTGCTACCGAGCCACTCTTGGTGATGGACATTGACGCCCCTCACCCAGGGTACATTCTGTGCCCTTGCTACCCTCAGTGCTTCCTCCAAGTGGTGCTCAACATGGAGGAGGACTGATTTATCAGCTGAGGGAGGGCAGTAGGTGGTAATCAGCAGGAGGTTTCCTTGCCCATGCTTGACCTGATGCCATGAGATTTCATGGGGTCCGGAGTCAATGTTGAGGACTCCCGAGGCTACTCCGTCCTGACTGTATATCAGTGTTCCGGCACCTCTGGTGGGTCTGTCCTGCCGGTGAGACAGGACATACCCAGGGATGGTGATGGAAGAATCTGGGACATTGGCTGAAAGGTATGTTTCTGTGAGTATGGCTATGTCAGGCTGTTGTTTGACTAATCTGTGGGACAGCTCTCCCAATTTTGGCACAAGTCCCCAGATGTTAGTGAAGAGGACTTTGCAGGTTCGACTCGGCTTGGTTTGCCTTTCTCGTGTCCGGTGCCTTGTGGTCTGTCCGGTTTTATTCTTATTGTGACTTTCTGTAGCGAGATTGTACAATTGAATGGCTTGCGAGGCCATTTCAGAGGGCGATTAAAAATCAACCACATTGCTGTGGGTCTGGAGTCACCTATAGGCCAGACTGGATAAGGATGGTAGGTTTCCTTCCCGAAAGGACATTAGTGAACCAGATGAGTTTTTACGACAGTCCGGTAGTTTCGTGGCCACCATTACTGATACTAGTTTTTGTTATTCCAGATTTTATTTAATTAGTTGAATTTAAATTCCCCAGCTGCCATGGTGGAATTTGAACTCATGACTCCAGATTACTAGTCCAGGCCTCTGGATTACCAGTCCAGTAACATAACCAGTATGCTACCGTACCCTTTAAGATCGTAAGAGCTTCTACAAGTATGTAAAAAGGAAGAGAGTAGCAAAAGTCTCTTAGAGGCTGAGACATGGAAATTGTAATGAGGAATCAGGAAATGGCAGATGCGTTAAACAAATATTTTGCATCTGTCTTCACAGTAGAAGACACCAAAACATAACAGAAGTAGTAGGGAACCAAGGATCTAATGAGAGTGAGGAAATTAAAGTAATTAATATCAGTAGGGAAAAATTACTTGAGAAACTAATGGGACTAAAAGCTGATAAATCCCCTGGACCTGATGGCCTGCATCCGAGCGTTCTAAAAGGTGGCTGCAGAGATAGTGGATGCATTGGTTATGATCTTCCAAAATTCCCTAGGTTCTAGAACGGTCCCAGTGGATTGGAAGGTAGCAAATATGACCCCGCTATTCAAGAAAGGAGGGAGAGAGAAAACGGAACTACAAGCCAGTTAGCCTGACATCAATCGTCAGGGTTATGCTGGAATCCATTATTAAGGAAGTGGTAACAGGGCACTTAGAAAATCATAATATGATTAGGCAGAGTCAACATGGTTTTATGAAAGGGAAATCGTGTTGGACAAAGCTATTAGAGTTTTTTGAGAATGTAACTAGCAGGGTAGTTAAGGGGGAACCAGTGGATGTAGTATATTTGGATTTTCAAAAGGCATTCGATAAGGTGCCACACAAGAGATTGTTACACAAGATAAGGGCTTATGAGGTTAGGGGTAACATATTAGCATGGATAGAGGATTGGTTAACAGACAGAAAACAGAAAGTAGGGATAAACGGGTCATTTTCAGGCTGGCAGGCTCTAACTAGTGGGGTGCCGCAACGATTGGTACTTGGGCCTCAGCTATTTTCATTCTTTATTAACGACTTAGATGAAGGGACCGAGTGTGATGTATCCAACTTTGCTGACGACACAAAGCTAGGTGGGAAAGTAAGCAGTGAGGAGGACACTGAAGTCTGCAAAGGGATATAGACAGGTTAAGTGAGTGGGCAAGAAGGTGGCAGATGGAATATAATGTGGGGAAATGTGAGGTTATTCACTTTGGTAGGAAGAATAGAAAAACAGAATATTTTTTAAATGATGAGAAACTATTAAATGTTGGTGTTCAGAGAGACTTGGGTGTCCTCGTACAAGAAACACAATAAGTTAGCATGCAGGTACAGCAAGCAATTAGGAAAGCAAATGGCATGTTGGCTTTTGTTGCAAGGGGGTTAGAGTACAAAAATAAGGAAGTCTTACTACAATTGTACAGGGCTTTGGTGAGACCTCACCTGGGGTACTGTATACAGTTTTGGTCTCCTTATCTAAGGCGGTGCAGCGAAGGTTCACTCGATTAATTCCTGGTATGAGAGGGTTGTCCTATGAGGCAAGGTTGAGTAGAATGAGCCCATACTGTCTGGAGTTTAGAAGAATGAGTGGTGATCTAATTGAAACATATAAGCTTCTGAGGGGGCATGACAGGGTAGATACTGAGAGGTTGTTTCCCATAGCTGGAGAGACTTCAACTAGGGGGCATATTTGCAGGATAAGGGGTCGGCCAATTAAGACTGAGATGAGGAGGAATTTCTTCGCTTAGAGGGTTGTGAATCTTTGGAATTCTCTACCCCAGAGGGCTGTGGATGCTGAGTGTTGAATATATTCAAGGCTGAGAGAGACAGATTTCTGACTCTAGGGGAATCAAGGGATATGGGGATTGGGCAGGAAAGTGGAGTTGAGGTCGAAGATCAACCATGATCTGATTGAATGGCTTAAGGGGCCATGTGGGGCCCACTCCTCCTCTTTCTTATGTTCTTATGTTTAATAAGATCATCTCTCATTCTTCTAAACTCCAGAGAATATAGGCCCATTCTACTATTACTATTTATATGTTTATAGAAGACTTTTGGGTTCCCTTTTATGTTAGCCGCTAATCTATTCTCATACTCTCTCTTTGCCCCTCATTTCCTTTTTCAAACTCCTCTGTACTTTCTGTATTCAGCCTGGTTCACTACAGTATTCTGAACCATACATTTGTCATTTTAATCTCTGTATCTTTAGTCACTCGGGGAGCTCCAGCTTTGGATGCCCTTCCTTTCCCCCTTGTGGGAATGTGTCTACTCTGTACCGGAACCATCTCCTTGAAGGCCTCCCATTGTTCAATTACTGTTACCTGACGAAGGAGAAAGCCTCCGAAAGCTTGTGATTTTCAAATAAAACTGTTGGACTATAACCTGGTATTGTAAGATTCCTTACAATGGTATATATTGGCTGTTCTGTTTTTCTTGTCAGTTTTCTATTTTCCCATTTAAGTACCATCCGTCTCAGGACTCGGGCTTCCATTTGAGTTGCATCCTCTGCAACAAATTCTCCCCCTGCCTCTTGTAAATATGGTTGTGCATGACTAATCAAAGTTCTCAACCATTTGGCAATAAGGTCGTGGGCTCCCCGATTGAGTCGGTTCAATCGTGGCCCATAGACTTATAGAATTGCCACAATCGGTTGGCATATACTTTTCGTTTGGTTCTTGAATACAACTTGTCAACACCCTAACGAGATCTCCTTCTAAGTCCAATGGCAGTAATAAGGACTCTTGGGTCTGCGCTCAAGTTCCTCGGCCATGTTTCCAATCCTGGGGAAGCGTCCCATATATCACTGGACCTAAAGTCCACAGTAACAATTTTACTTTTTCAGTCTCATCCATCCCGCTGACCTCCGCAGTCTGTTTTACCTCGGTAAAGTGCATTTCCACATCTCCTTTGCCATCACATTTGGGTATTTGACATTTCAAGTAACTGCTGTGGGCCATAGGGAACGGCGTACCTACTGGCTACGGTTCATCCTGCGGCTGTAACGGCGCCGACATTATACTTGGCCTATTCGGTTGGGGCCATGGGGGGACACTCATCACCTGGGGAACAGTCGTCATGGTGGCTCATACTCGATAGCCACTCACTCTAGGTCATCCCAATCCTGATCATCCAATTCACACACTCAAGGTATCATCTCCTTTCATAATACAGATCATTCTCTGTTTCACTTGTAGGGCCTTTTCTAGTTAGAGTCATAGAATCGTTACAGCACAGAAGGAGGCCATTCGGCCCATCGAGCCTGTGTTGAGCGATTTTATGATTACAATGATTGTGTGTTGCTGCTGACCCTCTATGACTTTCCTTATTAGCACTCATTTGCAACCTTACGGCTGCCTTTAAATCATCTTTGTTTTTCCAACTTTCTCATTTTCTTGTTTGGATGCCTGATTCACAGAGCCTGGATCTGAAAATATTCTATGTGTCCTTCTAGGATTTGCATGCGTTTATCATTATGCTGACCCTCTTCCAATCATCACCAGTCTTTGTTAATTGTTCCTTTACTTGCTCTAACTCCCTTTTTAGGTTATGAACTTCTGATTTTCGTTCTTGCCTTTCTTTTTTCTCTTTGTCTTTTTGTTTACTGAGGTCAAGTAACCACACTGCCTTGGCTTATATTTTAAAAGCCAGCCATTCCTCCAACATACATGACCACCTATCATCGAATGCCAAAAAGGGATACAGTGGTCTACTGTTGGGAACCATTCCTCTTTCCTAGGCAACTTCTTCTCAATGTACTTCTGTATTGCCTCCTGCTATGTTCCCAGCCAGAAACCTTGTTTCTGTTCTACCTCTGGACAAGATATTCTACTTTGGCAGCAGTCTATTCGTTGGGTCCCTATTCGAGCACCAAAACGTAGGAATACTGATTCACCAGGATTTATGGACCCAAGCAATAGAGAGCCAAATAATACAATACAACAAATTGGTAAACTAAACTACTATTTTTATTTCATAAACAATAAAAAATATGACCTGTTCCTTTGAGAGGTCAAGGCAGTGGAGTGATCAATTCCGCAGCGCTTGAGGCCTTCTTTCTTGGACGTCCTCCGAGATGAGTCTTCTGTCTTTTCCATTGACTGCAGTCTCGAGAGTCCGGATAAGGGTCTTTTTATATCTTTCTGATACAAGCAGGCGTCAATTGATTGACATGTCTGGAGTCCTTTTGCTACGTGTGCAAACTCCTTTTGCAACAATGGCAACAACTGGGTCTCCGGAATCTGTAAATTGCTTCGTGCCCAGTCTCAAAGTTTCAAATACCATATTTATTTGGATCACAATTTCTGTTCACGTGGTTTCCAAGAAATGTTGATCTACCAGGGAATGTTGCATATTTTCCATCAGCCTTGAGCATTCCAACATGCCATGAACCTGAGTTGTTTCCTTTAATTAGGCCAAGATAATAATTAGTATCCACTGCAATGCTTGAACATGCTGCAGGGTGTCCTTCACAGAGCTGAATAGTAAAAGGGGTACAAAGACTGATTTTTGTATAATTGATTACGGCTGACATTTGTGTGAAGTCAAATTGCCAAACCAAATTTTAAAATTTTCTTTTCAAAATATCTTGGAAGATCAAGACCATTTGTAACCATTATTTCCACCGTATTTGATGTAAATTATGTACAATCTGCTTTATGTGTTATATTCTTTGCTTTTTAGGGGTATATTCGTCAGTGTCGCAAACATACTGGAATGTTTACAGAAGCACAGTTGAATACCATATTTGGGAACATTGAAGAAATTTACAAATTCCAACGGAAATTTCTGAAGGACCTGGAGAAACTGTTCAACAAAGATGAGCCTCATCTGAGTGAAATAGGATCCTGTTTCCTTCAATACGTATGTTAAATACATAATTGACCAGAAATCATGCCAATCAAATCATTACAATGTGCAGTGTCGCAAGTTAGAAAACACAAAAGACTTCATCCTCCAGATTCATATTTCAGCTATTCAACCAAAGTAGTCGGATATACAATTTATTTGAATAGGTATCCATAACATAATAGCAGTAGACCTTATTCCAAGGTCCAGTGGTATTTGGGGCATCTGGGGCACGATAGCAGTGAGCAAAAATGGAGTCTGAAGCAGGATCTGTTTACATCTGATCATTGACCCCATTTGGTCTAATTCAGATTTTGAGGTGTGTCACAATTTTCACACTAGATATTTCCTAGGTTTCAGCACCACAAGCCATTCCTGTAAGTGTACCTTTCATTTCCTATGATCCAGAGCACACCTATTTCTGCCCAATAATCTCCGGTATCTCTGCTGTCCTCCAATTCTGACCTCTTGTACATCCCCGATTTCCATCTCCCCACCATTGGCAGCCATGCCTTCAGCTGCCCAGGCTCTAATTTATGGAATTGCCTCCCTAAAACCTCTCTACCTCTCTCTCCTCCTTTAAGACCCCCATAAAACCTACCTCTTTGACCACCTATCCTAATATCTCTTTATGGCTAAGTATCAAATTTGTTTGATAACGTTCCTGTCAAGCACCTTAGGACATTTTACTATATTCGAGGCAATAAATAAATGCAAGTTGTTGTAATGTCTAGTTAAAAAGTAGGATGACCAAGGAATGTAACAGAAACTCATTACTGAAATATTTCTGAGGAGGCGGGGAGGGTGCAAGGGAGTGTGGGGAAAACCCTGCAAGGCTGACCTCATTATAATTTATTACTTCCATCTCCAGCTCGGCAGCTGGCCAAATTGACAGTCTGGCCGGTTGCCGGGCGGGAAAACCAGCAGCAGGAGGCCGCAGCCGTGGACCCTTGGGGACGGTCCCTGGCAATCAGGAGGGGGGATGGAAGCGAGAATCGGGCCTTGGGTGGGGCGGGGAGGGGGAGAGGTCGGCCATCGTAGGAGGGAGGGAGTGAGCGAAAGACCGGGGCTTGGGGCTGGGGGTGGGGGGTAGAAGAGCGAGAGATCAGGGCTGGAGGGGGTGGGTGAAGGTCTGTAATCGTAGCAGTGGGGTGAGAGAGGCCGCTATCGGCAGAGCAGAGTCCGAAGGTTTCCTTGAGGGGCCAGGGGTGGGGAGCACTCCTGCTCCTCCTGACCCACAAGCAGTGCTGTAAAAGGCACTTCTTCTTGAGCCAGCAGCTCCAGTCTCCCTTTCACTGCCGGGTTTTCCCAAGCCCTGCAAAACCCACGTGGCAACTGTTAAATTTAAATCAAGCTCCCAATTGCACGTGAGAGCCTGATTTAAATATATTAATGATGTTTCACCCCTCTCCAAGATGGGACACTCGTGTGATACAAAACCGGCCATCGTAAAAACGGGATTGGGCGGGTACACGGCGGGTTGAGGATGCGTTCCCAGTTTTAAAACTTTTAATCGAACCCCCACGCGATGTGGGGGTTAATATCGTGCCTGTGATTTGTGACACCAGGTGAATTCTTCTCTTTACAGAAGGTTAACTAAATAAGCTCTCTCTGGATAAGGTACAGGCTTTGTACCACTAACTGGTTTATTTACATAAAATACATGAATGAAAAATATGCAGTTTGACATGAGATATTCTGCTATATCCCTGGGTTATGAAAGCAATAACACGACAACTGGTTTTCTGTCTAAATGTGTAACACAGAAGATTGCCGTTTCTAGTTTAATCCAATGAAGCTAACTGGCTCAGACAAATTACAGACAGTCCTTTTGTGTTGGCTGTGAAACCAGAGACATCTTTATGACCGAGAAAGTAAACAAACTGAGACTTCAAGTCTCTGAAATCGGGGCTCAATCACAGAGGGCTCCAAATCAGAGCTGGCCCTTAGAACTGGGGGCAGACAATATATCCATCGTGATTTAATTAACACAAAATGATTATTCATCAATATTGAATGAAAACAATTTGTATTGATAGCCTAAAATGTTTGGCAATGAATATGACCAGTTCAACTAACCAATCTCTGGGGTTTCTGTTTGTTCACAACTACAGTAACTCACATAAATAAGCAGCGTTGATGCCAACATGTCTAACTAATTACCGCTTCACATCACTGTTGTGTAAGCCTAAAGAAATTTCGAGCTGCTAGACGGCATAGGCATTTAGACGGCATGTACATTTAGTCACGAGGAGGATATCCCTTTTCAAACACTGCACACATATAATTGGTGCTATAGTGTTTCCTCTTCATTGTGGCCAAAATAGGTGGGTGATTTTTCACTCATTTGTTTCATCACAGGCAGTTTATGATGGAGATTTGTTTGTTTGATCCCTGACTCTGTGATTGGGAGAGGGTTTGTGAGTTGGGCCCAAACAAATACCTAAATTGTTTAATATAGTGAAACAACTCTATTACTGCAGTTTCATCTACACTGAGGAGCATGTTGCCCATAAGCCCAAATTATAGTAATTTGCACCCGTGCTCTTTACCTTGAAGTGAAAATGTGTAACAGTATCTCTATTTGGACATCTATCTAAATTTCTGTAAGAATAGAAACATTAACTAGGCCATGTACAGGCTCAAAATTCAGACCTTGGATTTGGTGAACCAAAAATGGAGACACTGAAGTTCAATCAGGATCCAAAATCTAAATTTTCCTTAAAGCTCATCCCTATGATATTAATGATATTATCATGATTAATGACATTTCAATATTCCCACTGCATTACAAAGAATTACAAAGAATATACAGCACAGAAACAGGCCATTCAGCCCAACAGATCCAATGTTTATGCTCCACATGAGCCTTCACCCACCCTTCTTCATCTAACCCTATCAACTTATCCTTCTATTCCCTTCTCCCTCATGTGTCTATCTAGCTTCCCCTTAAATGCATCTATGCTAGTCGCCTCAACTACTCTTTATAGTAGCAAGTTCCACATTCTTACCACTCTCTGGGTGAAGAAATTTCTCCTGAATTCCCTATTGGATTTGTTAGTGACGATCTTATATTTATTCCCTTAGTTCTGGTCTCCCCCGCAAGTGGGAACATCTTCTCTACGTCTGCCCTATCAAACCCTTTCATAGTCTTAAAGACCTCTATCAGGTCACCCCTCAGTTTTCTCTTATCTAGAGAAAAGAGCCCCAGCCTATTCAATCTTTCCTGATGAGTATAACCTCTCATTTCTGGTATCATCCTAGTAAATCTTTTTGCACCTTCTCCAGTCCCTCTATATCCTTTCTATAGTGTGGAGACCAGAACTGTTCGCAGTACTCCAAGTGTGGTCTAACCAAGGTTCTGTACAAGTTTAGCATAACTTCTCTGCTTTTCAATTCTATTTCTCTAGAAATAAACCCCAGTGCTTTTTTATGGTCTTATTAACCTGTGTTGCTACTTTTAGCGATTTGTGTATCTGTGCCCCTAAATCCCTCTGCTCCTCTACCCCATTTAGATTCTTATTTCCAAGGGGTATGTGGCCTCCTTCTTATTCCCATGAAAATGTACTACTTCACACTTACTATATTGAAATTCATTTGCCAATTACATGCCCATTCTGCAAGTTTGTTAATGTCTTCCTGTATTTTGTCACAATCCTCCTTAGTAATTTGGTGTCGTCTGCAACTTCAACATCATGGTGCAAAGGTTAAATTGGGAAGTGACTTTAATTATTTAAGTGTATCTTTGGAAAAAAAAGTCCAATTGGACAGCTAGTGTTTCTTGTAGTCTCACCCTTTGAAATAGAACAGAAGGTAATTGAGTTTTATTTTTTATTGAGTTGTTGATTTTGGTGTTCTCAATTCCTGTATTGATTTATAGACTGTTCTCCTACTTGATTTCTGGTGTATATTTCCACATGACTGAAAATACAACAAGCAAATTATGGATATTTACGATCTTGAACCAAATGATATTAGCTAAAGCTTTCAGTCATCTTAAGTGTCAGTTTAGCTCATTTGGCAGCAGACTCATTTCTGAGCCAGACAGTTGTAGGTTCAAGCCTCCAGGACATGAGCACATAATCTATGCTGATACTTTAGTGCAGTACTGAGGGAGAGCTGCTTATCAGAGGTGCTGATCAGATGGATGTAAAAAAAAATCCTATAGCACTGTTTGAAGAGCAGGGTGTTCTCGCCAATATTCCTCCCTCAAACGCCATCTTTCCATCTTGTTATTCATCATCTTTGCCATTTGTGGGACCATGATTTATGCAAATTGGCTGCTATGTTTGCCTACGGTGAATCCACTTCAAACATAATTGAGAATTTGATAAGACATTGTATAGAATTTCAGTTCTTTCTTGTACATATGCCAATTAGTAAACCTGCTTAAGCAAACATGCAGGTACAGCAAGCAGTTAGGAAGACAAATGGAGTACTGCGTACAGTTCTGGTGCCCTTATTTAAGGAAGGACATACTTGCATTGGAGGCAGTTCAGAGAAGGTTCACTAGGTTGATTCCAGGTATGGAAGGGTTGTCTTATGAGGAAAGATTGAACAGGTTGGGTCTATACTCATTGGAGTTTAGAAGAATGAGAGGAGATCTTATTGAAACATACAAGATTCTGAGGGGACTCGATAGGCTAGATGCTGAGAGGATGTTACCCCTCATGGGAGAATCTAAAACTAAGGGGCATAGTCTCAGAATAAGGGGTTGCATGTTTAAGATGGAAATGAGGAGGAATTTCTTCTCCAAGAGGGTCGTGAATCTTTGGAATTCTTTACCTCAAAAAGCTGTGGAGGCTGAGTCTTTGAATACATTCAAGGCTGAGTTAGACAAATTTTTGATCAGCAAGGGAGTCAAAGGGTATGTTGGCTTTCATTGCAAGAGGATTTGAGTACAGGAGCAAGTCTTACAGCAGTTATACAGGGCCTTGGTGAGACCACACCTGGAGTATTGTGGGCAGTTTTGGTCTCCTTACCTAAGAAAGGATATACTTGCCAGAGAGAGAGTGCAGCAAAGGTTCACCAGACTGATTCCTGGGATTGCAGGACTGTCGTATGAGGAGAGATTGGGTCGACTAGGCTTGTATTCACTAGAGTTTAGAAGAATGAGAGGGGATCTCATTGAAACATATACTATTCTGACAGGACTAGACAGACTGGATGCAGGGAGGATGTTTCCCCTGGCCAGGGGGGGTCCAGAACAAGGGGTCACAGTCTCAGGATATGGGGTAGGACATTTAGGACTGAGATGAGGAGAAATTTCTTCACTCAGAGGGTGGTGAACCTGTGGAATTCTCTACTACAGAAGACTGTGGAGGCCAAGTCATTGAATATATTTAAGAAGGGGCTAGATAGATTTCTAGACACAAAAGGCATCAAGGGTTATGGGGAGAGAGCGGGAATATTGTATTGAGATAGAGGATCAGCCATGATCATATTGAATGGCGGAGCAGGCTCGAAGGGCCGAATGGCCTACTCCTGCTCCTAGTTTCTATGTTTCTATGCTTCATGCCACAAGATAATATATTTAAACATTACATCCTAACAATGCTGATATTATTAATATTAAAATTGTAAAATTATATAGATATATACCATTTTGGATGTTGTAAGTTTTATTTTTTATTTTAAAAAATCAATATCAAAGCTCAAGGAATTTTTCACTTTGACAAAAAGAAGAAAAATTGAATGCTAAGCCAAAAGTAGGGTTGCCACTTTCCCTTGGATCTCATGGGCTTTTACTTTTCTGATCAGAAATTATACCCAAAACGTGTTACAAACGCCTCGATTATAATTAACTTTTTTATTGGTGCGGAAGAGGTGGATTTATAAGCCTGTTAAGTAACATTACTTTAAAAATGTCGATTACTGGTAGTTTTTTAGATTTTCAGTTAGGCTGAAAGTGAAGCCATCAATTTTCAGGCCCCTTTTATTAATGATTATTTTTTCTTTACAGCAAGAAGGGTTTGGGATATACTCTGAATATTGCAACAATCATCCCAGTGCATGTGTTGAGCTTGCTAAACTAATGAAACAAAGTAAATATCGACACTTTTTTGAGGCCTGTCGACTGCTTCAACAGATGATTGACATCGCCATTGATGGCTTTCTTCTTACTCCAGTCCAGAAGATCTGTAAATACCCACTACAGCTTGCTGAGTTACTCAAATACACTACCCCAGATCACAGGTATGAGAATCTGACCTCTGAATTTGTTAACCACGCTGACTGCGAAAAATATAAATGGAAGTCATTTTCTTCTCTCCCATTGCTTCAATCTCTCTTGTGCCAATGCATCATCCTTGGCCAAGATCAGCTTTATCAAAATGTAAGAGCAACTTCCATCACAGAAACGTACACCTAAAAACATTTGAGCTCCACCTGGAGCATCCCACATGGTGGCAAACACAGATTACTCATATTGTGCAAGTCTTTGTACCTGCAGCTATATTGGGTCAGGAGCCCTTTTTACAGTGTAAATTTGGGTTTGTTGAGGTTTTCTGCGTGATTACAGCGGGAGGTTGTAGTCCACACTTCTCTTGGACCCCAGGTATTCCCTATAGCAACTTACAGCAGGTGTCTTTTTGGACCACAACTACTCCTAGATCTCCTGTATGTGGAGTGGGGTCTTATTGCAAAAGAAAATTAGGTGGCTTACAATTCCCCCCTTGTTGAATTCTGGACTCAGCTGGATTGCCGTGGAGATAAGCGAAATGAGGCCCACACACGCTTTTGAGACTTTGTACATGGCATAGGAGAGAACTTAAAAGGGGGAAAAGAAAAACACAGAAAAGAGAGAGTGAAGAAAATCCTGTCTACTGATCTCTGCACAAAACTTTTGCAGATAGAACATGTTATTGGAACAATACTGAGGGAGCTTTACCCTGCATCTGACAATTTGTATGTCTGACCTAGTTGATAGAGACCACTAAACATGAAAAACATTTCATTCTTCAACATCAATTATAAAATCCACCCAATTAAAAATCCATTTTTAAAAAGATCTTGATAACTTTCTTTCCTCCTCTCCTGAAGGCATTGACTCCTTGCAGGGGTACAGTTCCAGAAGTGCTTGTCACCTTTCGCTACCACACCCAAGTGGCAATTATTCATATGTGAGCCTTAATGGTGAGTGCTGGCAGACTATTTTTATCATGGTGACATCACACCTGAGCCACTTCCCATTCTTGCCCAACATCCACAAATGCACTCATCCAGCTGAGGTCACTGGTTAGCGATCAGGAGTAGGAGCCCTGATCAATTGTCCATTATCCTAATATGGGGGGGCCGAGGCCAATTGTAGTGTCCCTACCAGCACTGAGATTATCTAACTCAGCACAGAATGGGAATCAAACCTGGAACCTTTTTAATCTGTTTGGCTCAACTGGTCAATGCTTTAACCAACTGAGCCATGTGGGGGTTTAAAAATAATTTTTCAATGATTTTGAACAAGAAAAAAGTTCTACATATAGCAGAAACGTCTATCTTTTAAACAAACACAGCACAGATGGTGTATAGCTGATTATCATTTGGAGTTTCAAAGACAGGAGGTAATTGGACATGTTTTTTGCTTTGTATTTCATAGCTGTATCTAACATCAGACTTTAAAAATAAATATTTCAAACTCAGTTTTGAGAAACTAATTTTGTTGTAGCATAGTAACTTTCCACTCAGCTGGGTTGATTTATTGCTCGTCCTCTTGATGTAAATTATATTTAATCGGAATCTATAAACCTTTGCTAAAGCAACAGCTGAACAGTGGCAAAGATTAACCAAACCTTGTTTCCATTCTGCAGTGATTACAAAAACATCAGTGCTGCATACGAGGCCATGAAGAATGTAGCACGTCTGATTAACGAGCGCAAAAGACGATTAGAAAGTATAGACAAGATCGCACAGTGGCAAGTGTCCATTGTAAACTGGGAGGTGAGTTTTGCATTTCTGACCTGTAATTAGACCTGTTTTGGTTCATCTAAATCGTTCTGACATTTCTATTAGTTTGATGTATTCAATTTTATCTGATTTATTTAGATTTGCTTTTAAAATAATACGCTGATGGCTGTTGTATCTTTATTTGCTTTTACTTTATGTGCAATTGTGGCAAACTGCAAATACAGCTCAAATGACTACATGGAGAATACTTGGTGGTTGACTGGAATATAATTTTTATTCCATGGATTAAATTATGCAGAACAAATGAATAATAAAACTTCTGAAAGTCTTCACAAGTGGAATATAAATATGAAAAGAAATACAATTACCAATTGAGTATTTGATTTATACTATAAGTTGAAATGTATTTGAAAAATACTTTTATTAAGGTGACTTGCTACAGTGCATGGAGTGGTAGGATGTGTTTTTTTTAACCTGTGATTCTCCATGAGTGCCCCAGGATATTAAATGGTATGGCAAGAATTTCCAGTATTTCCAAAGTTTTATTTGGTGGCAACTTAAAAAGCCTAGTAGTGGAAAGGACTGTGATTTACCTGGGGCATAATTAGCACATAAGTGTTTAAAGTACAATACACAGGCCATATCTGATTTGTGAACTGTTGTCCATTGCTTGTGAGATGACTGCATCTCCAAGAGGATGTTATTTTATGTGTTTTCTCTCCATGTTACCATAGCCTATCAATTAGGCTATTTTCTGCATATTTAAAGCACCAGCTCATTATGCAACAGTGGCTGACAGAAGAGAGGAGGGAATCAATCAAGATGCATACAGAGGGAGATTGCAGGATGAACACTGCTGTTTTGCGCAAGCAAGGTCGCTCAACAACTAAGTGCTAAGACAAAAACAAAAATGCTGGAAATATTCAGCAAGTCAGACAACATCTGTGGAGAAAGAAACAGAATTAACGTTTCAGGTTGATGACTTTTTGTCAGAACTGGAAGAAATTGAAGATTTAACAGCTTTTAAGCAAGTACAGAGCCAGGGGGAGGGGAGGAAAGAACAAAAGGGAAGGTCTCTGATAGGGTGGAGGGAAGGAGTGATTAAATGATAAAAGGGATGATTGTGCAAGGCAAGGAAGGTGATAATGGGACAAGTAAAGAAACAAAAGATGGGTCTAGAAGAGCTATAAAAGGCAACATCAGAACCATTACCAGCACCAGCTGTCTGGAAAAAATGGGAGCAGTGGTTATGATCTGAAGTTATTGAAATCAATATTGAGTCGAGAAGGTTGTAAAGTGCCTAATTGAAGGATGAGGCACTGTTCCTCGAGCTTCTGTTGAACTTCATTGGAACAGTGTAAGAGGCTGAGGACAGAGGTCAGAGTGGGAGTGGGACGGAGAATTAAAATGAAAAGCGACCGGAAGGTCAGGGTCACGCTTGCGGACTGAGCGGGGGTGTTCAGCAAAGCGATCACCCAATCTGCGTTTGGTCTCCTCAATGTAGAGGAGACCGCATTGTGAGCAGTGAATACAGTATACTAAATTGAAAGAAGTACAAGTAAATTACTGTTTCACCTGGAAGGAATATTTGGGGCCCTGGACGATGGGAAGGGAGGAGGTGAAAGGGCAGGTTTTGCATCTCCTGCGCTCACACGGGAAAGTGCCATGGGGAGGAGAGCGGTTGTTGGGGGAGATGGAAGAGTGGACCAGAGTGTCGTGGAAGGAACGGTCCCTTCGGAATGCTGGGAGGGGAAGATGTGATTGGTGGTGGCATCGCGCTGGAGGTGGCGGAAATGGTGGAGGATGATACATTGAATGTGGAGGCTGATGGGGTGGAAGGTGAGGACAAGGAGGACCCTGTCATGGTTCTGGAAGGGAGGAGAAGGGTTGAGGGCAGGAGTGTGGGAAATGGGATGGACATGGTCGAGGGCCCTGTCAACTATAGTGGAGGGGAATCCTCGGTTGAGGAAAAAGGAAGACATAGCAGAAGCATGTCAGCATGAGCACAGAGTTTGTGCTGTTGCATCAAGCAGGGAAACTGCATCCCCAAACCATAGCAGGGTTTCATGGTACCATGCGGCCACTACTTAGACACCCTGGCTTAACACTAACATTGTAGATTTTTAAAAATCAAGATTGATAAATTAATATTGAAGGACTTGGATTAACAGAATTACATAGAATGTACAGCACAGAAACGGGCCATTTGGCCCAACAGGTCCATGCCGGTGTTTATCCTCCACACAAGCCTCCTTCCACTCTTTTTCACCTAACCCTATCAGCATATCCTTCTATTCCTTTCTCCCTCATGTGTTTATCTAGCTTCCCCTTAAATGCATCTATGCCAGTCGCCTCAACTACTCCTCGTGGTAGCGAGTTCCACAAAATAAATGGCTTTAATAGAATCCCCCAGTGACAGAAAGGAAATGGCAATTATGGTAGTAACTAAAATTCTACAAATGTGAGAGTGAAAAATCTGCTCTGTTAGTACATTGAAATTCTATGGTACTTGATTTCCATCATTAGAGCGAACCTTATTAGCTCAAAGGGGGCCTAGGGTGGCCTCAACTGGTACTGCAACATTAAAATAAATGCACTGAAGACTTCATTGTTTGGGACAGTCAAGTCCTTGACCTACTGCTTACTCAACTTTCTGTGTTGACTGGATAACTCATTACATTGTTGGAGTGGCTTTATATATCAAGTCATTTGTCTGTATATTTTTCAGGGGCAAGATATTTTAACTCGAAGTTCAGAATTAATCCATTCTGGAGAGTTGACCAAAATCTCATGCCAAGGAAAGAGCCAACAGAGGACTTTTTTTCTGTTTGATCATCAATTGGTTTTCTGTAAAAAGGATTTGTTGAGGCGAGATATGCTGTATTACAAAGGCCACATTGACATGGATGAGGTAAAAGTACTGGACATAGAGGACGGCAAAGACAAGGATTTTAACATTAATGTAAAAAATGCCTTCAAACTGAGAAGTAAAGCAACGGAGGAAGTCTACCTATTTTGTGCCAAAAAGCCAGTGGACAAACAGCGATGGCTACAAGCATGTATAGACGAAAGAAAAAGGGTAGAAGATGACAAAGAAATGGGTAAGTTTGATTTCTGAACAATACTTAAAGATAAACAGGAGGCTTCTCCTTCTCTCCTGAGTGGCCGGTCATTATTCATGGGAAATCTTGACAGTGAGTGTCAACAGGCCATTCACCTGCAGGGTGTAGGAGGAGGTGTCACAACCAAGCAGAATTTGGTCCTCAGACAACGTACACAAACTTCCAGCAGGGGGTTGAACCCTTGTTGATATTCCTCTACCCCAACCAAGAGATGTCGAGATCCAATGTGGAAACTGCAAATGTCATATACTTAATGGGTTGAATCTTCTATGTTTTTTCTCTAATTTGTTCCCTACCTCTTCTGAATGTATAGGCTTTTACTGGGGTATGATTCCACAAGCCATGGCAGGTCTTCGGTACTTTGTCCAAGTGGCTATTCTTCTATTATATTACAGTGAATTGAAATTGCTTCCGTCGCTCTGGAGAATCCATTTGTAATCAGAGCTGACCTTCAGTTAGCTTGACTCAGTGATAGCATCCTCATCTCTGAGTCAAGAGGTTCTAAGTTCTAGATTTAAGCGTCACTCCACGACTTGAGTATGTAATTTAGGCTGATACTTCAGTGCAGTACTGAGGGAGTGCTGCATTGTCAGAAGTGCTGTCTTTCAAAAGGAGATGTTAAACCGAGGCCTTGTCCGCCTGTTTAGGTGGTCATAAAAGGTCCCTCGGTACCTTTTTGAAGAAGAACAGTGAATTCTCCTGGTGTCCTCGCTAATATTCATCCCTCAACCAACACCACCAAAAACCAATTAACTGGTCAGCATGTTTGGGGGACATTACCAAATATAAATTGGCTGCTGCACTTGCTTACAAAACAAGGGATTGCATCTCAAAAAAAATTATCACTGAAACACTTTGGGATATCCCGAGGATGTGAAAAGCATTATATAAATGCAAATCTTTCTTTACAGAGATGTTAAATTATTATTGTCAAATCTTTACAGGGAACCCTCAGTCCAGTATTTACTAGTTTCTTGCGACTGCTATGCATGTTCTAATGGGGTGTCAGTGTGGCGCAGTTTGGTAGATTGCCAGTGTAATGATTCACAGTGGATTCATCTCTCATTCTGCCACTTTGCTGAGCTCCTGATCTTAGTTGTTCTGCTGTGGAGAGAGAAGGAAAATCCGAGATAGAGTCGTCCCCGTCCAATGTGTATCCTGCCAATTGGCTCAGTGTAGCATTGGCAGGAGCCTAGGGACAGGCCATCTGGCTGCCCTTTTGGCTCAAGATGTTGTGGTCCACAGAAGTTGGAGAATGCAATGAAGGGATTTCATACCCCTTCCAAAAAGAATAAGTTTCTGTAATAGGTCAGATGTACTTGATGACTAAATATTTAAATTTCAGGAACAGTTATTGATCTGATTAACATATGCCCAGTACTGAAGGCATTTAGGACATTGTAATGAGGAGTTTACCAATCATTAGGTTAAATTAATTCAATGGATGTTCCTTACTTAAGACACTAAAACTGCTATGAGCTTCTCTGTGTTACCATTAATGGGATTAAGCGTGCTTCTATTTAAAGAAGCAGGATCATTTGCACTGTCTTCACAACCTGATCCGAGAGGTGTGGATATTTCAGGTTTAATTAGTTAAAAATGTGCCTTCTGGACTACAGAAATGTTCACCTTGTGTATGGCTGTTACATCAAAGTATAGACCAGTGTTTTAAAGGTGAATACTTTAGATTGGTTAATAAATAAAAAATGTTGTGACATTTTGTGTAGTATACGCAAAGATTTGTCTGTGTGATCCCCCAAGTGTCTCTGTTCCTGTACCCTTTAAAATTCATTATTTGATCTGTTAGTAGCTTTCTTGCCCTCTTGTTCTGGACTCTCTCACAAGTGGAAACAGTTTCTACACAGCCACCCTATCAAACTCCTTCATAATTTTAAAGGCCTCTATCAGATCTCCTCTTAGTCTTCTCTTTTCCAGAGAAAAGAGCCCCAGCCTGCTCAATCTTTCCGGATAGTTGTATCCTCTCAATTCTGGTAACATCTGCACTTTCTCCAGTGATACAATATCTTTTTTGTAGTATGGAGACTAGAAGTGCACACAGAACTCAAATGTGGTCTAACCAAGGTTCCATATAAATTTAATATTACCTCCCTCCTTTTGTATTCCATTGCTCTAGAAATGAACCACAGTATTTTGTTTGCACTCTTTAATGTCTTATCAACTTGTGTTGCTACTTTAGTGATTTATGTATCTTGTTCCCAGATCTGTTTGCTCCTCTACGCCATTTAGTTTCTTACCTTCCAAGGAATAAGTGGCTTCCTCATTCCTCTAACCAAAATGAACCACTTCACAGTTCACATTACTTTGAGATCATTAATTAATCCTGTTTCGTTACCCATTACCAGATCCAAAATGGCCTGTTCCCTGGTTGGTTCCCCGACATATTGGTCTAAGAAACAGTCCCGAATATACTCTATGAACTCCTCCTCAGGGCTACTTTTGCCAATTTGATTTGTCCAATCTATGTGAAAGTTAAAATCGCCCATGATTATTGCATTACCTTTTTTACAAGCCCCCCTTATTTCCTGATTTATATTTTGCCCTGCAGTGTAGCTACTATTAGGGGGCCTATATGCTACTCCCACCAGTGATTTCTTTCTCTTGCTATTTCTTACCTCCACCCAAATTGATTTGACATCTTGATCGTCTGAGCCAAGATCATTTCTCACTATTATACTAATTTCATCCTTTATTAACAGAGCTACCCCACAACCTTTACCTTTTTTCCTATCCTTCCGAAATGTTAAATAACCCTGAATATTTAGCTCCCAACCTTGGTCACCTTGCAACCACGACTCTGTAATGGCCACGAGATCATACCTATTTGTTTCTATCTGTGCCGTCAATTCATCTATCTTATTACGAATGCTGTGTGCATTCAGATAAAGAACCTTTAATTTTGTCTTTTTACCATTCTTTCCTACCCCGGCCCCATTTGCTAGTGCACTCTTATGTTTGTATGCTTTGTCCCTTCCTGACGCACTCTGTTTATCATTACCCCCATCACTTTCCTGTATTACTTCCTTGTCTTTTCTCTTTATCGATCTAAACTTTGCCCCACCTGAACCACTCTGCAAACCTGCTTATGCCTTCCTGTACTTTGGTGCATTATTAGCTATATCCACCAATTTGGTATCATCTGCAAATTTCAACACCAATTTCTGAGTCCAAATCATTTGTATATATGGTAAACAACAGTGGCCCCAGCGCGGATCCCTGGCGGACACCATTTCCCACATTCTGCCAGTCCAAGAAGCTTCCCTTAACTCCTACCCTCTGTTTTCTATTTTGTATCCATCTTTCAATCCATTCTGCTACCTAGTCCCTGACTCCACACGCCCTGATGTTTGTCATGAGTCTCTTATGTGGCACCCTATCAAAGGCATTCTGAAAGTCCACATATACCACAACAACTGCATTGCACTTGTCACTCTTTCTATTATTCAAAGAATTCAATAAAGTTGGTTAAACATGATGTTCCATTTAAAAATCTATGCTGACTTTTTTAATTATAATCTTTGTCTCTAGATGGGGTTTGTTATATATATTTCTCCTTTTACTTGTGTGCCTATAGAATACTTTACTATGTCCTTTTATATTCTTTGATATTTTCATGCATATTTCTTTTGTCTTCCTCATTGTCTTTTTAACCTCTTTCCTAAGCTCATTCCCTTTTGTCATTTTTTTTCCTTTATTGTTTATATACTTTGCATTTGCGTTTTTCTTAAGATTCGATTTCATCCTCACCTCTTTATTTATCTATGGTGTTTTCTTCTTGGCAAGTTTGTTCCTATGAATGCTATTGATTTCTCTTTAAATATTGCCCACTGTTTGTCAATATTTTTCTCCAGTTTACCTTTCTTGGCTCCATCCTCATTCCCTCATATTTGATTTTTTTAATCCAATCTATTACTTTGGCCTTTGCACTATCTACATCTCTCAATCATCATCTTAGACCTTGTATATATTGTGATCACTAGTCCTTAGATACTCTCCCATGCTTGCTCCTCTTATCTGTTCTGGTTCATTTCCCATTACTAGGTCTAGCATTGTTTCCATATTAAGCTTCTTACATATTGGGTCAGAAAGGAGTGTTGTACTCACTATAAAAACAGTCACTCGCTAATGACTTCAAGTTTTTCGTCCAATATGTCCTGTGTTGTAAAGGCAGCAAGGAAATGGCCAATTGCTAATTAGCCTTAACCACCAAAAGATCTCCCACAAGTTTTCCCTAAACTAGTACATTATTCAACCGGCGGGGGGGGGGCATAAAAGCCATTTCTGATTGCATTCCATGCTGATGGTACTGTCAACCTAGCAACTTTTGTTTAAGTTGGATAAAACATACCTTTTAGCATATAGTTCAAAATAAAAAATTACACACGACTATATGTGCCATTCATAATCACCTTAACTATTTTAATATTTAATATTAAGTGATCTAGCTCAAAATCTTTAAGCTGTATGCAATATGTGAAATTATACAAGTGAACCTACTCCATTGTATCTATAAACAGAACGAAAAATGCTCAATAAAATAGAATGTACAGCTTTACTGACGATACTGAGTAAATATACTGCTAGACGTGCACTTGAGACATCTTTGATCCCCAGTGTATGCTGGGTTGGATGATTTTAAAAATGTGCTGGTAGGGGCCGCAATTGTAGGAAGAAGGAATAGGGAAAGGAAATAAAACGTAAGATTTTAAAGGGAGTAGCGGAACAGAAGAACTTTGGCGTGTAGATGCACAAGTCATTAAAACAGAGATTACAATTAGATAAAGCCATAAAAAGCAAACAGAATTTTTGGGTTTGTATCAAGATACTTAGAATACAAAACCTTAGGTTGTAACAGAGCTATTGTGTACTGTTTTGGGCATCTCATTATAGGAAGGATATGAAAGCAATGGAAAAGCTGTAGCATAGATTTAATATGATGTGGGCAGGGATGCAGGGTTACAGTTCGAGCTAGTGCTTTTTTACTAGAGCTGAGAAAGTTAAAGGGTGACCGATCGAGATGTTCAACATTATCAAAGGTTATGATTACGTAACTAGTAAGAGATCGTTACCACTTGTTGAAGAGGTAGTTAAAAGAGGATAAAAATTGAAGAGCATTACAAAAAGAATTAGAGCGGCGATTAGAATTTTTTTTTACACAGAGGGTGGTTAAAATGTAGCATTCGCTGCCGCAAACCATTGAAGTAGTGTTAATAAAATCTTTTAAAGGGGAAATAGATAGTTTCTTGAAAAAGAGGAATATTAAAGTGTACTAGCTGATCTGTGGCATTGCACATGGGGTATCAAGACCAATTGTAGTATTCAGGTGATGCAGGATTAAGGGTTGAGTATAATTGGATCAGGACATGCAGACATAATTCAGTAACCATTTTAAAGTCATTCTTTCCTTATTTTTATATAATACGTTGATTTTATTTTAATAGTTAAATTGCAAACCCCAGCAATTTGGGAAGCAGAGAGTAAAAGAAAGAAACAATTTTCATTTATATTGCGCCTTTCAGATCCTCTGGACAAAGTACTTTACTGCCAATAAATTACTTTCGAAGCATAGTCGCTGTTGCTTTGTAGGCAAATACCCGCAGCCAAATTGAGCAGAGCAAGGCCAAAGAAATGAATGACCAGTTAGTCCGTTTTTGGTTGAGGGATAAATGTTGGCTCGGACACTGAGCGAATGCCCCTGCTCATGTTCAAATAATGTCATGGGATCTTTTACATCCACCTGAGAGGGCTGACAGGACCTTGGTTTGACGTCTCATCTGAAAGTTGACAATGTAGGACTTCCTCTGACAATACAGTGCTTCCTCAGTGATGCACTGAAGTGTCAGTCTACATTATGTACTCAAGTCCTGGAGTGGAGCTTCAACCAACAGCCTTCTGAATAAGAGGCAAGACTAAGCCAAGTTGACACTTAAAGTAGAGTTGGTTGGGTAAATGGGTGTTGCTCAGACTGGAGGAGGGTTGGAAATGGTGTACCCCAGTGGTCAGTGCTGGCTCCACTTTTTTGTTCTGTGCATAAATGGATGATTTGAACTTGGGTATAGGGAACACAATCTTGAAATGTACTAATTACACAAAAGTAGAAGGTTTATTGAACAGTGAGAAGCACTGTCACCTGTTTTCAGCTGAGGTTTCAGATGGAGCTTTGTAAGGGTAGAATCAAAACTGACAAAGCACTTCCTGCCCCACAGCTATCACCTTTTTTGATCTTGCATGCAGCATTGTAATGACTGTCATTGAAGAACTTGTTCCTGATACTCCTTCCATCTTGCACAACTAAAGGAGGAATCCAATGATAAACTGAAAATTTAAATATCTGGGTAGGACATTATTAGGAACATCTTTAAAGTGTGAATCACCATAATACAGCATGAGACGGTGCTATACCACAGTGATATGTTCAAATCCGTGCCCCTTTTCACACAGTGCCTGCTGGGGAGCAGGATTGAGTTCAGGCCAAGCGCTTCCCTTTTGGGGCAGTTGGAGGGAAAGTCACATTGGGTAACAATCATCATCGCCTTGGTGCCAATTTCATGCACTGACAGAAACTGGAAATACACTGCCTTGACTGAGGAAGATACATGCTGAACAAGAACAGGAAGAAAAATGCCTTCAAAAGAGATTCTCGCTTCAGAATCTACAAATGTTTTGCTTTTCTCCTCTGAAGTATCACAAATACATATGTTTGGTTCAAGTAGACCAAGTGTTTATAAGGGTTATATAATAACAATTAACTTTCAATTGCATTAATCTACTTTCAGGATTTGAAATATCAGAAAACCAGAAGAAACAAGCTGTGTTAAATGCCAAAAAATCCAGGCATGGGAAGATGAAGGGTAAGGAGAGAGACAAAGAGGGTGTTTATATCTGAGACCTCACTTAAGGCTTAAGAGCTGTGATTTCCATTGAGTAATATGGTAAAATATTTAAGGAAATTCCACAGGCGTCAGATTTTGGGTAGAATAAACTTCACAGTAAAAAAATGTGTAACTGATATCAAACATATAGTATTTCAAAGACAAAAAAAAATACATAATGAGTATCTCCTGGACTAGTTTTGATCGCCTAAGAGCATCAGGGAGGAATTTTCCAATTTTTTATCCCCCTAATTGGCTTGAGCTTTTATCTGGTTTTTCACCTCTCCCAGGAAATTACATGGTGTTTGGGAAGTGTACATGGGAATTGTGATGCAGAAGGCATCACAACTGTATGGCAGAGGCTGGATGGACCATTAGCTCTTTTCCTGTATATAATTTTTGTATATTTGTAGTATATAGGAATTGGTAAACTGCAGCTTATCCATAACAACAATATTGGTTTTAATTTTCCACTGCTCAAAATGTTCAGATAAATATGATAATACACAGTGTGTTATTATTTCAAAAGAAAGTACTAGTTGTGTGTTGTTTGAGTTAAAATGTAATAAAACCCTAGCAAGTAACTTCTGTTAACATCTTACGGTAAGGGGTATAATGTGACCTGAAACCCTATATATTTTTGGGGGGGAAGAGTGGTCACAGCCAGAACCTTGCAGTAACTGAATAAATCAAATTCCCTTTTAATTACATAGGATTCCAGGATTTTCCCTTGAAAATGATAACCATCTTGACATCATGAGATCATCAGTGCCTTTTTAATAGATGTAATAATATAACAGAATCTCTATTTGCGGTATGAATAGAAGATATAATACGGAGCAATGAGATTGAGTTAATTCTACTCGTGAAATATGTTATGGCAACTCATGTCTTTGTCACTTGCTTGCTACATGTCCTCTACAATAAGCAGACTGAATTAGAAATCCAAAATCTTTGAGCAAAGTAATACGATATTTGCTTTACACACTTGTGTTGACTGATTGAAATCCCAATCCTAGCTGAAGCTTTGGGCGAACGCCTTGTGTGACATTCTTTGGCAGTTCAGTGTTCTGCTTCACTTTGGTTGGGATAGGAAGGGATCGAGGAAATACTATTCTCTCTGACCTGATGTAGAATAGTTTTGGCAGTGGCGGTCATTGAACAAAGTACTGCTCTGTTCACAACACTATTCTAGTTGAAATGAATGACCTTGATGCAGGTGACAAAAAGCACATTAATACAGTGGGTGTCTGAAAGAGAGTTAATTGTCAGTGTATGCATGAATGCAATAATGGTATCTACATACTTGTCTTGATGCTCAATAGATGATTTGAGTCTGACTGCAAATGGTTAATTAACATCAATATATGATTCTCTGTATTTTTACTGTTGTAGGGGTGAATTATAGTGGATTTTCTGTTCCTCCTCTACATCAGTCTCTCCATCCACTCCACCAACGACACATCACTGTGCCTACCAGCATTCCTCAGCAACAAGTTTTTGCATTGGTTGAACCCAAACGCAAACCATCTCCCTTCTGGCACAGCTTTACCAAGTTGACCCCCTTCAAGAAATGAAAAGGCATATGGTTACCATAAGGAAAATAAAACTAAACCAATCACTGTGGAGATCAAGAGTTCTGGGAAAACATCCAGCTCTGAGAGGAGCTGAAAGATAAAGAGCCATCAATTATGAATGTCACATTGTGCTTCTACTCCCCACGTAGCTCAATTGAGGCCTTTCTGTCAACAAAATCAGCCAGGCAATGAAGGTGATAGAACTGTGAAGCAAGCAGTTACAGAAAGCTAAAGTTTCAAAGTGTACTCTGAGGTGAATTCATAAGATATTTTAACAGGTTATCTTACAGATGATGAGTACATTATTTCCAATAGATATGAAAGACAGAGTTATTGAGAACAGTTGCCAGTATTTTATCACGTTAGGTCCCTTCATACCTTTCTGTACATTCGTATAAGATATTTTAGTTAACCATCTATCACATTGCTTGCCTTGATATTTTATGATGTGGAGAACAGTGACAAATAAAAATTGCCATATACCTAGTTGAGAAAAATCACAAGCCTGGTTCTGTTGCAGCATTGTTAAAAGAAGCACACTATTACAATGTGAGATGATACTGGTTGGTACATAGACATTTTAAGCAAGCAAATGTTTTGAAATATGAAATGTATAAAAGCACATTGCACATTTTGTGGTTAGAATTATAAGGAAATCCATATTAACATGAAAAGAAAAAAAATATAAGCAAAATGTTTTTGTACATTAGTGTGTCTGATATGTGCTTTAAATGCAGATAACTGCAAATTAATTCCTTCATAGAAACAGAAACATCATTTCCTTATGCTCAAGAGGGAAATCAAAATCTGTTTCTTTCTGTCTGATCAGTATTTTAACCTGTCAAGGCCTTAAAGTTCCTTGTTTACTTGCATTTGAATAGCACAATAGGACTTACTAAGTCAACGCTGTCAATGGAGAGTAAATTTAATTCTCACCATTCCAAATGAAGTCTACCAAAACAAATATACATACAGGACTCAGTGCTTTTTTTATTTTGCTGATTATGGCATGAAATTTGAGCACCTAAACCAAACTACTGTGTCACCAATTCTGTCCAAAATGTGTCTTAGTGAATACAATAATCAGCTATGGAATTGCTTCATGTTTCCAGGAATGGCATACACCCCTAGATAAGCATGAAGTCTTGCAATATGGCTAATTAAAAGAATTGTGTGAATTTTGCATACGTTTTATAAAATCTTGCCTTTAAAATGTACTGTAAAAATAGTGGCACTCTCTTTTGTTACTGTTGGCAAATTTGCTGTATGAAGGATGTCTTCAAAAAATCTAATGGCATTTTTAAATTTTTATTTTTAACCAAAACATTTTGGAAACAAATACCTTTAAGTTACAAAGGAAACCAGTTGTGGGGGAAACATTGTTACTGGCAACCTGCAGTGCAGGCTTTGAGAACCAAAGGACCAAAGAAGCCATAGTAACTACTTATCACTGAATATTACATTATTCCCCCTGTTATCTTACAGGTTTTTAAAATATCCAGTTAATGGATACTTCCAAATTATCTGTAATATAATTATAATTGTTCTGTATATAGTGAGGGTTTATGTATCTTATATTTTTGTCGAGACTGGTTTTCCTTTTATGGTATTTAGCACATCGTATAATAGTGATGTCTGGTATGTACTGTTACATTTCTGTGCAGTCTTATGGGCAGATGACCGCTTCAGAACCATGTACTTGGCTGCTGTACAATATTGATATTTCAAGCATAAATGTACATAACTAATGTAACTTTTTTTGTAGATTAGTTTCATTTTTATTATGTTGCAGTAAATGATTTATCTGCAGTTAATGTAATAAAATAATTGATAAAAAAGTCATTTATTTTGGTGAAATAAATATGATTTTCTCATTCCAAACAATGTTTGATTATTCTTGCTTAATTATCCTGATAATACAATAAGAGGCTGCTTTTTGAGAGTCTGACAATATTTAAACCATAGTACGTCTGCCTGCACTACACAGAACAGATGAGTTCACAGCTGCTTAAATCATAGCTTGACATATTGCAGGATCTTTGTTTTCTCCCTTATTCTTTCCTTCTCTCCTAAAGGCCTGTCTCTTGCTGGGATGTGGATTCATAGACACCAGCACCTCTTTGCTATCTATCACAAGTGGGTCATTTTTGTATAAATTTAGACAGTGAGCATCAGCAGGGTATTCGACTGTGGAGGGTCACGTCCAAGTCCAATCCTATGCTTACCAGATGTCCCTCCAGGCTATTCAGAGGAGCCAGGGATCTTATCTTAAAAATCGCTATTTTCCTGTCTGGATCATTCTGAATTTGGGATTGCTTAGTCATAGTTCCAGTCTTGGTGGGATAGATGCTGTTTCACCATATAGAATGGAGGGAGGAAGTACAAACAATAGTGAAAGCATTATTGTATATATTCTTATGAGCTCTTATCTGTTCTGTTTTTCTACCAATTTGTATAGTGTCTGTCGATCTTTCGGACTTGGATCTATGTATTCCTTTCTGCGATGGCATATCTGGTGAGCTCATTGTAAAAGTGCATTGTTCACTGAGTCCTAATATTAACGTGGCCTCATAATGTATTGTCTATAATTGTTCATACATTTGTATATTTTTTGTTAATCAAAGATGAAGAGTCGAGGCCCATCGTAAAGGACACCAGCAAGATTGAAAAGAGTAAAAGAGAAGACAAGGTAAACTACAAAGTAGTGACTAAGTGACACCAAGCTTTGGTTTGAAAGGAGGATTTGCATTTAAAAGAATGAAGATACAAAAGATTGGCAGAACGTAAGGAGTTCCATAGTTTTGAGGGCCTGAGAAAGAATGGGAGTAGGAGACTGCAGTAAGTTTTGATTGCAACACAGTAAGGAGTTAGGGAACAGAAAAGCATATTTGCAGCTTCAGAGGAACAAGCGAGGGGAGCACTGACCATTGTAATATAGATAAAATAGAGAGATGAAAGGTTGCAGCAGAGTTGTTGGAGCCTAGAGAGGGATCACTGATTAGACAACCTGCTTTTTCTTTTAGATGAAGGTGAAGAGAGAAAATTAGTGTAACAAAAGTAGAAAAGGGGGGGAAATAAGGCAAATGCATATTGGTGCATTGGTAGCATGCCTACCTGGAAGAGAGTCTCATACTGATACAAACATGCATCACTTCATTAAAGAAGGAAAGCTTGTCCATTAAAGATTGGTTTCCAAAACAAAAAACTCTGTTGAAGTTGGGAAGGATAGAGCTCAGTGCATGCATACTGAAATGCTTGTGCAATGCGCCATGTCCCCAGATCTTTTTGATTCAGCAAAATCCGTTGAGAACTCTGAGCCTGCCTTGGCTCCTGACTGTTTTTGTAGGATTCTCTATAGAGTGGCCACTTGTGTATTGTGACCAGTGTGCCCGTAGTCACTCATGGGACTGGCCCAATCCATGCTGAGAGTGCTAACAATATACATTTGTCTTTTTTGCCCCTTTTTCTTTTGCACCAATTTTCTCCCATCATTTCCTCCTCTGTCAGCTTGGCTTAGTTGATGGCACTGTCATTGCTGGGTCAGAAGGTTGTAGGTTCAAGTCCCACACCAGAATTTAAGTGTATAATCTAACCTAATAATCCAGTGCAGTACTGACAGACTGCTGCCTTATAGATAATGAGATTCTGTTGGTCCATTTGGCAATTAAAGATTCAATGATGAGAAGAGGAGTTTGCCTGGTGTCCAGCTGACATTCCTTCTTCAACTAACACCACCTAAAAACAGATTGACTGCTCATTCATCTCATACTGTTTGTGTGACATTGCTGGTGCAGAGTGACTTTCACATTTGTCTTTTTAACATCCAGGTTGGTCACCCAGGTGGTCATTCTTTATGTGTGAGTCTATCAATATCAGCATTAGTTGACTGGGGGGAGGGGAGAGGCATTGCAGCTGAACCCCAACCCGTAATTGCCCAGCTGAGATCCACTAACTCAGCACATGCAAGTTTCAAACCTGAGTCCTTCCACCCTATATGTCTCAGCTAGTAAGTGCTTTAACCAGAGGGACCACATTTGTTTGTTTTGTACTGCACTCCAGTCAGGTTGATGTCCAACGCCACACCATGTCAATACCAAAGAGCTATATAGAAGTATCAGCAGACAACCTGATATAGTTGAATTAACAAGAGGATTAGCAATGGGGTTACCAACACCTTAATGGGACATGTTACTTATTTTGTCACAATTAGGTCAGGAGTCTTCATGGGCTAGTTAGATGCACACCAGGTGCAGACTGGATGGACTAGAATTACCGACCATTCATAGTCAGTGGAGGAAAATCTGACTCTAAATGAATGTTTGCAATAACTTGCATATATTTCTAACAGATTTTGGTGTTGTGATTTAGGATTTATCCACTAATGAAACAACAGTGATAGGAACAGCTCTTTCCAAACCTCCTGGTCCATGAAATTCACACAGGACAAACCAATGACAAAGAAATATGTGCAAATAGAAATTGAGTTGCCTGGGCTTCATGGGCTGGATTTCTGATGCTCTCAAGCCATATATGATCCATAGGCCATAGATTTGATAGCCCAGAATTAGGTGAAAGTTCCAAAGTTAGAATATGGCCCTCCACATAAAAGAGGAGGCATAATGCTAGTTTGTCATTTGGGTTAGGATCAAAGGTCACACTTCATTCTTGGCTTCCTTATATTTGTTGTAGTGCAAAAGAAAAACATAAGACAGGTGGAATATGAGCTCTCCAAGGAAAGGGAAGTGTCCTTTCGAGAAAAACATTACATATGTGTTTTCTGCATTGGGAATTATTGAACAACAAGGCAACATAACAAAGCTGTGCCAGGAGACACAGTAGTCATGTCACAAATAGTTCAGTGTCCGTTATAATAATGGTACTTTCTGAATTGCATAAACCAGGTCTATCAATACATCTGAATTTGATTTGAATTTCATGGGAGATTATTTATTATTTTCTGCATGAAGACTGCAATCTCACACATGTAGAGACTGTAATTGGGAAAGCAAGATTGCATTGTAAATGGGGTATCTCAGAATTCCTAAGTGTAATAAAGGTCTTTTACTACTGTTGCGGATACGAGGAAAGCCCTACCTCAATAACTGTACTTTTGTTTTCTCTCACTGAAGCCAGAGAAAGGAAGAGAAAATGCTTGCAAATCCCACAGCCTTGTGGCTATGAAGAAGGGTGGAGAAAAAGAAAGAAAAATTAGAAAAAAAACAAAAAGAGGAGAAAAAAAGAAGGAACAAGAAGAATTAATGCCATTTGTTATTTTTTTTGGCATTTTTATGCCAGGTATTCTACTTGGGTTCAGTGTCACCAACCACTCCCATAAGCAAATCTTACGTCCCCCACGGTCCAGATTGTAACTTTACCTGCCCAATATCTAGGTAAACAATAGCAAAACCAGGGTTCAAACAGATAACCCATGCCATCTTGCGTCAACTTACCAGAATGTACCATGTGCTGCCGCATGACTCTCCTCGCCTTCACTAGGAGGATTTAATATATATTGCATCAGACCAAGGCTCACACTACTAACCAACAGACAATTTATTTAAATAAAGCCAAGAAGTATAACAGCAGCAATGTTGTGGGTACATCACCACCTCCTAGTTCCCCTTCAAGTCACACACAATCCTGACTTGGACATATATTGCCGTTCCTTCATCATTGTGGGGCCAGTATCCTGAAATTCCTGACCTAACATCATTGTGGGAGCACCATCACCACAAGGACTGCAGCAATTCAAGGAGAAGATCCTCCACCACCACCATCTCAGGGCACCTAGGGATGGGTAATAAAGAAAGCGCTTGCATTTATACAGCGTCTTTCATTACCTCAGGACGTCTGAAAGCACTTTATAGCCGTTGTATATAGTCAATGTAATACATGTGAAGTACAGCAATGAGATAAATGACCATATAATCTGTTTTTAGGGATGTTGGTTGAAAGGTAAATATTGGCCAGGACACTCGGAGAACTGCCCTGCTCTTCTTCAAATAATGCCCTGGCATCTTTTGCATCCATCTGAGAGAACAGATGGGGTCTCAGTTTAACGTCTCATTCAAAAGACCTCCAACAATGTAGTACTCCCTCAGTACTGCAGTGAAGTGTCAGCCTAAATTATGTGCTCAAATTTCTGGAGTAGAGCTTGAACCCATAACCTTCTGGCTAAGAGGTAAGCAAGCGACCACATTCTTTCACTGTTTAATGTTCAGATTATCTCAGCCACCTATCAATTTCCTGTTTTTCTTTTATGCAGGTGACGGACCATTCCACCAGTACTTGCTTTATTGTGTTCTTTCCCTCCCCTCCCCCTTCCTCTACACTGAAAATAAACAAGAAAATACCTGTAGTCTTCAAGAAAAGTCTGATCTTAATCTAAGAACACTGCTGTACAATGATTTAGAGCATGCTATATATTCTCAGTAAAGTGCTAGTGTATTTAAGCTGATGGGGTGCTATAAACTTCAATGGAGATTTTTGTCCCAAGGAAATATCTGTGGAATAACCTGCTCCAAAACTGCTATGCTGTTTTCTATTATCATAAGACTATGTCCATACAATTTTGAAGGCTATAGGCAATGATAAAAATTAAAACGTAGAAAAGTATTCTTCACTTATTTGTTAATTTGATTAAAGGATCTCGGTGCATTGTTACTTTGTTCATTTGAACTGTAAAAAAAACAGTGCTGTCCTAGTTATAAGACTGCAAAGGATGTTGCAAATCAGCGGACTTTTAATCTGAGCTGTCAGACACACAAGGAAAGATTTTCAACTTGTCATCGGGCGTAAAACTGGCGATGTGGATCTCCGCCCGTTATAGAAACCATCCAATTTTTAATTCCCAGGCCGCAGGTTGAAAATCTACCCCATGGTAAATAATGTAATTATGGTTAAAGGAGAAATCCAAATTATAACTCCTTTTGGAACGTTCACAAGAAGAAACATTCACAGGCGACTGAGCAAGTCAGGTTTCATCAGTCAGAAATAGATTTTCTCCAACAAACTCAGTCTCATTGTCTATATGATTGATCCAATAGCTTCTTGAGAGTAATTCATTTACATTAAAGACATTGAAAATGAGAGAAATTTACAGCACTGTGTATTAATAGGTAGTTTACGGATGGCAATATTATACAATTTTAAAATGTATCAAATGTATCTTGAGAACTCCTTTCTTCTATATTTTAGAAAAGGATTTACAAATGGATCTTTTCCCTCAATAGATTTTTGAGCATCTGTTGTTTCACAATAAACAGCTAAATACTGAGTCATTATATAAAATAGGGCTCAGGTGGAATATGTTTGCTGTTATTTCACTTAGGATTAGCCTATTCATTGCTGACTCGACCCTCCCTGAACAGCAGGAATTTCTGTACATTTCCGTGTTGTATTACTGCCTGGAAGATAATGTTATTGCTAAATATATCACTAACTGTAAAACATCAATCACAATGAAACCAGTTGCCTAATTTTCGTGTCTGAACTCACATTCACATTGCTGGCTTGGAGATGTTGCTGAAAGCCTATGTAAGATATCCTTAAAGAGGTGCAATTGCTTACACTGTAAAGAAGAGTTACTGGATTAGTGAATTTAGTGGATAAGTTTACCACATGGTGTAGTATTAACAGTGCATTCACATTACAAATTTAGCATTGGTGCAAAGTGATTTCAGCTTTACACCGATGCTAAACTTGTGGAGTGTACATCAGTCACTAAGACCTGAACTGACTTCAAAGCAAAATGAAGTCTCAGGACGGGCCCTCAGTTCAGGTGCATTCACACTAAAACTGCAGCCAAACTTCGCACTGAAGTTACAGCATTGTAAATGCACCCTAAATCATCCAGATTAAAAGATCCCAAGTTCAATATCCAGCCTGTGCCAAATTAGTTAATCTCAGCCAGGGGAGGAGTTGGGGTGTTAAAATCGGCCTAGTTGGGGTAAGGAAAACTCAGCCACAGTTCCTGCTCCTTACTGCTGTTCAGTGGCCCCTGCTGGAAAATGTGGGTATTAGGCAAGGAAAAGGTTGGGGTTGGCTGTGATGTCTTCCATGGAGCATCAACCTTCTGACACTCTGATATTCAGACTTACTCATAGAAAATGTCAACTCAAACTATGTACTGGAGAGTGCTGTGCCATTCAATTGTGCCATGTGATAGTGTGCCAATTGGCTGTTCCATTACATTGGCTGAAATTAAAAGCATTTTGGATTTGGCAAAGTAGAGACAACTAATGTTTTCTTCCAGTTTTTTTCACCCTTGTCTCAACAAGAATCAGCAAAATCAAAAAAAGACAACAGGCAGTAAATAAAAATGAGTTGGTGATTCACAGCAGAAAGGAAAAGAGACTTGCATTTATATAACGCCTTTGTTCCTTGTTGGGAAAAGGCAAACATCTAACTTCTCAGAGGCTGATGTGAAGTGCTCCTGTCCCAAATTAGAGAATGGAAGGATGCAATTGTTGGAGTACCAGAGAAGAAGCCATCACATGTAGAGCATAGGCCATGTGGGAGGACACCTCATGAGATCAATATTTGATGGTAGTGAGGTAAAGACGATAAAAAAGAGGCAGGCACTTCTTAAAGCTCCTGCTTACGTAAGAATAGGTTGGACGATAGAAAGGGTACGATGCATTACAAAAAGGGCATGGGTGAGATTCTTGATACTATCATGTGAACGGTCCTTCAAAAACAGGTGGTAGTTAGTACCTTTTGAATTGCACCACATGAACATGACAACAAAACCGAGAAGGCTAGGGAGGGAGAAGCTTAGCTAGGGTTTCCACTTCCAATTGTTATCTTGCTGGAAAGTGTCCACAGTACAGGATCAAGTTTGGCTGAGATATTTCCCATTACTGAATAGCCTGTTTGGGTACGCACATGAGGAATAGCTACTTAAGTAAGGTAGAGGGAGACTGCCCATGGAACTGCACCCCAAGATGAGTCACTGCTTTCAGGAGGGAAGGAAAAAAAGCGGAAAAAAATTAACAACTGGAAATTATTGACGGGATTTTTGTTAAGGAGCGTGACTTAGTTTCCACTGGTAGTAAATGCAGGAAAATGGCAGACATCAGGAGCTTCATTATACATTATAGGCTCCAAAGAGAAAATTAGCTGTTGGGCGTCAAATGCTTGGTCTGAAATAAACCTAAAAAGAAAATTTCCAAAGTTAGAGATATTGAGGTGTATAGGAAGCAATTCAGGGATATTAAAAGTGCAGCAATTTGAAGGTGACTTATAATAAAGGTTCATAAGGAAAAGACAAGGGTTTAGTTGTGTCACCAGTAAATTAAAAGACATCTGCTGAAAAAACTTGGCAATCAGTTTCAACCTCACGAGTGAGGACACCACATCCAGTGAGTCCTTAGATAGGGCCTGGTTTGCAACTGCTGCATTCAATAGACAAGACAGTCCACAAATGTGTTATCATTATAGCTTAGGGGAAAGATAAGTCTGGGGGAATACTTTTTGTTCAGAACATTACCCCAACGCCTATTCATATCAGTGAATTTCTCAATTTCATTTGTTAACAGGAAGTGAGGACTAAGTGCAGCTACCTACAACTGAAGCTGAGGGCATCATTTTAGCACTCGCTCTCTGGTGCGTTCCTGGTGGGGGGGCTCCGAAAATCGGAGAATCCCGGAGCGGGTCCAGAGCCCGACTCCAACCCGCCCACTTCCGGGTTCCCCACTGACGCACCGCGTGCGCGCGCAGCCCCCGCTGGTGGGAATCCCGCAGGCAATTAAAGCCAGCAGGATGCCACTTAAAAGTATTTATCTTGCTTGTTCAGGTCATTAACTGACCTGATTAAGGGATTATGTGAGGAGGGGTGGGATTTTATAGAAAACTGGGACTGTTTCCCATACTGGGGGAAACACTCCCAGTTCAAATGGACGTGTTGCAGCTGTCAGCCTGTGGCAGCTGCAAAGGTCCATTTGACAGGTGGTGGGGGGGGGGGGGAGACCCTCACTCATTGCAGGAGGCCACTCTGTCACTTGGGACAAAGTTTGGCCTCCACCACCCTCCTCCTGACAATCAAATTCACCAACTTGCACACTTACCCCCGGGTCCAGAGACATGTACCTACCTTGCGGACCCCCTCAGATGTGACACATCCACCTGTACAGCAGGAGGGAGGGCTACCACAGAGAGAGATGTGTCACAGAGGGCACTACCCTCGCCACAGGGTCCACAGACCGAGGCTCAGCTTCCTGGACCTCTCTGAGCAGCAGTGCACACGGAGGCTCAGAGTCACTCGACATGTAGTCGTGGACATCTGCAGCCTCCTTCATGCCAAGCTGCTCCCAGCTGGCCCGAGCACCATCTTCTTACCTTTCGCTCTCAAAGTCACCACTGCCCTCAACAACTTCTCCTCTGCATCCTTCCAGGGTGCCACCGGGGACATCGCCGACGTCTCTCAGTCGTCTGCACAAAAGAGCCCTGCAAATACACCTACACCCACTCTGCAGTGACACAATGGGTGGCATCAGTTGTGGGTCTTCATAATGATCCTCAGGAAAGGGCATTATTGCACAAACCAGACAACATTCGCAAAGACGTGGCAGTAGTGGTGGCAATATAATATGTGATGTGAGTTGGTCAGAAATTCAATATAAGTAAAAACCATGACAAACCCTCAAACACCCTTGTGCATCCCCTTCATGCTCACGACACGTTTGCCTTACGCTTCCTACTGCACATATGTGATGCATGCCCTGTGGCTGCAGCACAGGTAGTGGCAGGTTGAGTGAGGCTGACCGTGAAAGAGATGCACGAGAGGGTGAGTACGAGATAGAGTCATGAGATTGTATGAGGATTGGGTTGAGTGGTAGTGGCGGGATGAGTACTGGCGAAGTGAGTAAGTGCAGGTAAGATGAGGATGAGGTTTGAGTGGGTATGAGGAGTGATGTGACAGAGTAGTGTTGGCAGTGCAGAAGGAGGTGTGGGGTGGGGGCGGTGATGTGGCAGATGGAGTGTAGGGGAATGAGTAAGTGTACTCACTTTGGCTGACCTACTTAGGTCATTGGAGCGCCTCCTGCACTGTATGCAGGTGCGTGATATGTTGGTGGTGCAGGTGACCTCCTCTGCCACCTCGAGCCAGGCCTTCCTGGTGGCAGAGGCAGGCCGCTACTCCCGCCCGCCGGGGGGGAAGATCTCTGTCCTCCCCCTCCTCCTCACCCCATCTATTGATACCTGGAGTGAGGCATCATTAAACTGGGAGCAGCCTTCTCCCTGGGCTGCTCCATGCTGTAATTTTTGCTATTTGTTGCAGCATCTGTCAGTGGAGGACTGCCCCTTTAAATAGAGCTCCTTCAGCTGACAGATCTTACTGCGCATGCACAGCCCGCCCGATGCGCAGATCAGCAGTGGGGAACCTGGAAGACCAGGTAAGTGGATCCAATTGGGCTACGATCGCGCGGTGGGCTGTCTAATTTCACCAGGCGTGTTACCCACGCGCCCAATAGCCCCCCCACCCGCCGCGAACCCGCAGCCCTGCTAAGTGTCAGTTTGAGCTGGAAATTTCTCTGTCTCTAGATTTTGTGGGTCACCACGGGAGTTCCTGCACCCTCTCTCCCTAACCTGCACTGAATGAGTGTAGATCACTCGTGAAGTTGTATTCTCAGTCAGTCTGCTCAATACTAGTTCCTCCTTGGTTTCTGCAGCCTTTGACACAGTTGACTAAACCATCCTCCTCCAAAGCGTCTCCTCCGTCATCCAACTTTTAAAAAATTCATTCATGGGATGTGGGCGTCGATGGCATGGCCAGCGTTTATTGCCCATCCCTAATTGCCCTTGAGAAGATGGTGGTGAGCCGCCTTCTTGAACCGCTGCAGTCCCTGTGTTGAAGGTTCTCCCACAGTGCTGTTAGGTAGGGAATTCCAGGATTTTGACCCAGCGACGACGAAGGAATAGCAATATATTTCCATGGATGGTGTGTGACTTGGAGGGGAACATGCAAGTGGTATTGTTCCCATGTGCCTGCTGCCCTTGTCCTTCTAGGTGGTAGAGGTCATGGGTTTGGGAGGTGCTGTCGAAGAAGCCTTGGCGAGTTGCTGCAGTGCATCCTGTGGATGGTACACACTGCAGTCATTGTGCGCCGGTGGTGGAGGGAATGAATGTTTAGGGTGGTGGATGGGGTGCCAATCAAGCGGGCTGCTTTGTCCTGGATGGTGTCGAGCTTCTTGAATGTTGTTGGAGCTGCACTCATCCAGTCAAGTGGAGAGTATTCCATCACACTCCTGACTTGTGCCTTGTAGATGGTAGAAAGGCTTTGGCGAGTCAGCAGGTGAGTCACTCGCTGCAGAATACCCAGCCTCTGATCTGCTCTTGTAGCCATCGTATTTATATGGCTGGTCCAGTTAAGTTTCTGGTGAATGGTGACCCCCAGGATGTTGATGGTGGGGGATTCAGCGATGGTAATGCCGTTGAATGTCAAGGGGAGGTGGTTAGATTCTCTCTTGTTGGAGATAGTCATTGCCAGGCACTTGTCTGGCGCGAATGTTACTTGCCACTTATCAGCCCAATGGATGATGTCCAGGTCTTGCTGCATGCGGGCACGGACTGCTTCATTATCTGAGGGGTTGCGAATGGAACTGAACACTGTGCAATCATCAGCGAACATCCCCATTTCTGACCTTATAATGGAGGGAAGGTCATTGATGAAGCAGTTGAAGATGGTTGGGCCTAGGACACTGCCCTGAGGAACACCTGCAGCAATGTCCTGTGGCTGAGATGATTGGCCTCCAACAACCACTACCATCTTCCTTTGTGCTAGGTATGACTCCAACCACTGGAGAGTTTTCCCCCTGATTCCCATTGACTTCAATTTTACTCGGGCTCCTTGGTGCCACACTCGGTCAAATGCTGCCTTGATGTCAAGGACAGTTACTCTCACCTCGCCTCTGGAATTCAGCTCTTTTGTCCATGTTTGGACCAAGGCTGTAATGAGGTCTGGAGCCGAGTGGTCCTGGCGGAACCCAAACTGAGCATCGGTGAGCAGGTTATTGGTGAGTAAGTGCCGCTTGATAGCACTGTCGACGACACCTTCCATCACTTTGCTGATGATTGAGAGTAGACTGATGGGGCGGTAATTGGCCGGATTGGATTTGTCCTGCTTTTTGTGGACGGTTCTCGCCTGGTTCCATTCTTATCTATCCAGTCGAAGCCAGAGAATCATGTGCAATGGCTTCTCTTCCTGCTCACGCACCGTTACCTCAGGTGTCCCCCAAGGATCTATCCTTAGCCCCCTCCTATTTCTCATTTACATGCTGCCCCTTGGCGACATCATCCGAAAGCATGTCAGGTTCCACGTGTACGCTGATGAAACCCAGCTCTACCTCACCGCAACCTCGCTCGACTCTCCACTGTCTCTCGTTTGTCACACTGCTTGTCCACCATCCAGTACTGGATTAGCAAAAATTTCCTCCAACTAAATATTGGGTTGACCGAAGCCATTGTCCTTGGTCCCTGCCACAAACTCCGTTCCCTAGCCACCGACTCCATCCCTCTTCCTGGCCGCTGTCTGAGGCTGAACCAGGCAGTTCACAACCTTGGCGTCCTCTTTGACCCTTTCAGCCACCTATCTGCTCCATCACCAAAACCGCATACTACCCCCTCCATAACATTGCCCGTCTCCGCCCCTGCCTCAGCTCATCTGCTGCTGAAACCCTCATCCATGCCTTTGTTATCTCTAGACTTGACTATTCCAATGCTCCCCTGGCCAGCATCCCATCTTTCCACTCTCCATAAACTTGAGCTCATCCAAAACTCTGCTGCCTGTATCCTAACTCGCACCAAAACCTGCTCACCCATCACCCCTGTGCTCGCTGACCAACATTGGCTCCCAGTCCACGAATGCTTCGGTTTTAAAATTCTCTTCCTTGTTTTCAAAACCCTCCACGGCCTCGCCCCTCCCTATCTCCGTAACTTCTTCCAGCCCTACAACCCTCCAAGATCTCTGCGCTCCTCCAATTCTTGCCTCTTGCATATCCCCAATTTTAATTGCTCCACCATTGCCGGCCGTAGCTTCAGCTGCCTAGGCCATAAGCTCTGGAATTCACTCCATAAACCTCTCTGCCTCTCTACCTTTCTCTCCTCCTTTAAGATGCTCCTTAAAAACTACCTCTTTGACCAAGCTTTTGGTCACCTATCCTAATATCTCCTTATGTGGCTCAGTGTCAAATTTTGTTTGATAAAGCTGCCATGAAGCGCCTTGGGCCGTTTTACTACGTTAAAGGCACTATATAAATGCATGTAGTTGTTGTTGTTGCTTCACCATTCTTTATGGAGCAGGGAGAGAGATCCAAACTGGACATCAGTAGAAAAGGATAATTGCATGCAATCTCATGGAGGGGATCCTTTGGGAGGCAGCTTGAAAATGATCCAAACGGAGGAGAGAAAATGGGTTGAGAGAAAACCAAACTGGAGGAGGAAAGCGACCGAAGAGTGAAAAGAGAAAAAGAGCAAATGAGAAAGAGACAGTGGAGAAGCAGAGGGATAAAAATAGAACTGGAGAGTATTGGGTAGACTTTCATCTTTGCCTTCTGGGTGGTAATCTGGTGGGCCAGATTGCCCGTCCTTTATAGAATCCACCTGATTTTTATTCCATTGATATCAAGCGTGTTCTTTAAAGGGTGGGCAAACTGGAGAGAATGCAGCGCAGTGAAAATGGCATGTGATCTGTTGGACGGAGCAGGCCCATTGAATTAAATGACCTTTCTCTTCCATGATTTTTTATGTTTTGTTCTCAGCTGAGGTACTTGTGAGTGTGGAACATTGACAAATTTGAAGCAGTTAGGACTGAGAATTAAGGTCCAATGAATCAAGTAATGATTCTTGTTTTTCTGAGAATTCGCCATTGTAATTATTAATCATTTATTAAAATTTACAGTGTTTTTCCCAGATACCAGGGATATGTTGGCACTCCAAGTGTTTCTAGTTTGTCTTTGATGGAATGTATTTATTAATAACTAATCTAGTTTACTAATTATACTTGGAAAAAATGTAATCTATATTTGGGAAAACTATTCTGCGCTCGAAAGTGTGTCCAGTCAGAGGTGGCATCTGGTGCGGTAAGTTGGCAGTGCTTTATTTTAAATCAGTGCAGTAAACTTCACAATTAGCAATATATTTTCCTCTCTCAGTTCAGTCTTATAGAGAACCTACCGAAGACAAATTAGAATTCACATTAAGCACATTCTAAGTGATATATTAATTGGTACATAGCTTAATGGTCATTGTTTGAATTTTGGTGAGCAAATTGTAAGAACTTCGTCCAACATAATGCTACAGCAACCTAATGTTATTAGGGCAGTGACACTGTTATAATGTCATGTGCATGGAGATGAGAACAGTGTAAGAACAATGAGATAGTGATTTTGCAATTTGTAATCATGTTACATGTTCAACAACAGTTCACAGAGGCCTTCAAAGTCACAGTGGCAATGCTGCCCCTTTATTGAAGAAGTCACCACTGAACTGTTTGTATAAGACATGTTCTGGATAGATAATAGTCGCTAGATTGTTTATTGTTAATACAGATCAAATAAAAGAAAGGAAAGGACATGCATTTATATAGTGCCTTCCGTGATCCTGTAAGATGTCCCAAAGTGCTTGACAGCCAATGAAGTACTTTTTGAAGTGTGGTCATTGTTGTAATGTGGGGAAACATGGCAGGCAATTTGCACACAGCAATGAGATACATGACCAAATAATCTGTTTTAGCGATATTGGTTGAGGGATAAATATTGGCCAGGACACTCTCCTTCGAATAGTGCCAGGGGATCTTTTACATCCACCTGAGAGGGCAGATAGAGCCTCGATTTAATGTCTCATCCAAAATACAGCACCTCCAACAGTGCAGCACTCCTTCAGTATTGCACTAAGGTGTCAGTCTGGATTATGTACTCAAGTCTATGGAGTGGGGATTGTACCCACAACCTTCTGCCTCAGAGGTGAGAAAGCTACTGCTGAGCCAAGGCGGACACCCGTAAGATTCCTCTGTTACTGGTGTTGTGAAACACTGTAACAAGCAATGCCCTAGTATCTTGTGATCATCAGGTTCATCTTTAACTTCCAGCACTTCTGAATGTACATACCTCATATATCAGAGAGAAATATCAGAGTTCTGAAGGAAAAGACCTGAAATGGCAGTGACGAAAATTCAGCAGTGTTATGTAGTTTCACTATATGCTTGTCAGGAATTATCAGCTACTTCACAGGAGCTGATTGTTTATTTTTAATATTTTTACATTGAGTGAGGTGGCAGAAAAAGGAAGCAGTTTGTGATGGCACACAGCATGGAACAAGATATCAGCTGTTAGTTTGGGGGTCACAGTACCAGATGGGCATCAGTTAAAGAGAGACAGTGTGAGATGAGACAGGAGCTGTCAGTTAGAGACGTGATGCAATCTATCAGTTAGATGGACACCATATGAGTAAATGGGTATGAAACAGGAGTAAACAGGAAAGAAAGGGGTGAGAAGGAAGATACTGTGGATTCCTCTGTCTAATGTGAGATCTTTTATCGTCCTTCTTTCTGAGTCAAAGGACCATTATAAGTTAACATTTTGTACTAACTACAGATTCATGCTTATTGATATGAAGTAAACACAACAGAGTAGGGTTTGTAACAAATGATCATTCTTTTAATAAAGAGAAGATTGAATAAATTATGTGAACCTAAAGCTGAGTTTCAGCTTTACTTTAGTTTCTAGCCAAGGATGATTTCATTCTCCTTCTACTATCCTTCCGTTTTATTCCAACCAAGGCACCCTTCTAATACGAGTTGAGTATTTCCTTTGTTATAATCTTCTTGGTGTCTCTTGCCACAAACTCCTCAAACAATTCTGCACATATATATAGTAATTGTCCATATACATATGATAGTCTTTCACAGCCACTGGAGAATTTGTAGACACCTGTGAGATTTGGAGGCCCTGAAATGTACCCCTACCTCTGAGGAATAAAGAGAGACAAAAGGGGAAGTAGCATGATTATAAAAAGAGAAGCAGGGGGTGAGAGAGAGAGAGAGAAAGAAATAGAAGTGAAGGAAGACATAAAGAGAACTCCAGCATTTTGAGGACGCAAAATTTCCTTCAGCTTAATGTTGGTAAAATTGAAGCTATCTTGCTTGGCTTCCACCAGTCTCTATTTACCTCTAGCCATGACTCCATCAAACTATTCTGCTGCCACCTTAGGCTGTCTGGAGGTGCACAATTTTGTGTACTGCTCAATCCTGAACTAAGCTTCCTCTTCCACACCTTTTCTATTACTAAATTGCTTTCTTACACCTTTGTAACATTGCTTGCCTCCACCCATACCTCCCCACTATTGCTTAAATCCCAATTCATGTCTTTATTGCCTAATGACAACACATCTTTATTGCTTGCTCAGCTGGCCCTTCACCTTCACAGATTATAATTTATTAAGAATCCTCACCCACACAAAGCCCTGCTCTGTCTGGCCTTTAACAAGCTCACTGTTTACTCATGCCTAGTGAATAGACTTCTAAACCCTCATCCTCGCATTCAAATCCTTCCATGACCTTGCCCCACCCTACTCCAGCATATGACTCTACACCCCCACACGCACACTCTGCTCTGTTGAAATAAGGTTACTCCTTGTTCTTTGCACTCTTGGCTCTGCCATTGGTGACAGCTCTTTCAGCCACTATGTCCTCACCATCTGGAACTCCCTCCCTAAATCTCTCTGGTTTGCCATCTCCCTCCTCAAAAACCTTTCTCTTTGACTCTACCTTCAGCTGGCCCTAACTTTTCCATTTTCCCCTTTTCCCTCCTACTCGGTGACCATTGTTTTTCCTCCACCCTGTAAAATCTTTCTGGATTGAGCAGCACCAAAAAAATAGAAAGAAACAGAAGTGATGGAAAATAAAGTATAACTGCATTGAGAGAGACAAAGGGGCCAAAAATCCTTGGCACTTCCAACACATTCCCACCATGACAAATTAGGCCGGAATCCGGATATGCCAGAAATCATATAAAATCTTCCATTATACAATTTTATGTAATTTTTCAGTTACATTCATTTCAATTTCTAAAAATGTTGCTCTACCATTTCATTTGTTTTATATTCTTTTCTATTTTTAAACAAAACTTCCTTTATACTTGACAACACCTGAAATGTACCCCCACAATGGTGCATTCTCCATTACAACATATAATCACCTCCTTATCAAATACATCCTCCAGCTTCCCAAGAGCAATGCTATGACAGATCCACACAGGTCCATCCTGACTTGGACATATATCGCCGTTCCTTCATCGTCGTTGGATCAAAGTCCTGAAACTCTCCAACTAACGGCATTGTGGGAGTCCCTTCACCACATGGACTGCAGTGGTTCAAGAAGAAGGCCCACCACCACCTTCTCAAGGGCAACTAGGTATGGGCAATAAATGCCGACCATACCAGCGACGCCCACATCCCAAGAATGATTAATAAGAAAATATAAACTTTGGTCCTGAAATTCCTGGTGGCTTACTGCATCACTGGAAGTGCAGCAGGGCAGGAGCTGCTTGCGAACTAGCCCAAATGCTGACCTTGTCCAGAGGTCAGCAGATTAGCATATTTTGGGCAGTTGCCCACACCATTTTGGTGTAAATGGGACATTTGTTCCAGCGGGGGGACGGGGAGGGAGGAGGGGGAGAGATGGCGGGGCAGGGCGAAAAGGAATGCCAAGGCAGATTAAATTCACAGAAAAATAGCTGAAATTAAATTTCCCACTTCATAAAGCAGCAACCGATTGTTGCATGGATAGCAACATTCAAACAGCTGCTAGGCCCCACTTCCATCAGGATTGAGTCTTAGCATATACTGTATATGTGTTTCATGCATGTGCGCAGTGCGTCACGGGCAACTGAGATGGAGCTGGCGGAACTTAGAATATCTGATTCCATCCCACCAGTCGCCTCGTCCAGTGTCATCATCAAGAAGTACCTGCCCTCCTTTTGAATCAGGGTCAGAAAGTGCTGGATAACTTGTGGAACCGGGTTCTACCCCAAATTCCTACCCCATGCCCAGATGGTGCTATAAAGGAACAAGAAATTCTAGTCCAAATATATTTAAATTTTATAATATGTAAATGTTTATATGCGTACCCAACTGTCTGTGATTTACACCACTTCCCTTTTCATTCCGTAAGCAATGCCATGAGAAATCTGATAGTTATTTTTAGATTATAAAAATGCAATACCTTAGATCACTGTTCTCTGTTCTCCAGCAGAGGTCAGTGGGTTTCAATCTATCAGTCACAGTGCACAAAGACAGAAAACTATCTCAGTCAGTGAATAAGTTTACCAATGACACATTCCTTCCTCTATGTACATTCAATACTACAGGAGCCGGATACATTTACTTTTTGTAGTTTATTTTCTTTAAAACATCATGGAGAATGGAGACCAGAGACAGCCCATTCAACGAATAAAACAGCCAATTTGTCAGCTATTGTCATTGCCCAATACTGTTGGATACTGTTTATCCAAGAAGTTTAGACAAGCGAATAATCCAGGTAACTAAATACCCATTAGTAATTCAAGTGTCATACAGCATTGAATGACATGAACTCAGCATGGAAACTGATATAGATTGCAAAGAAATAACAGGCCGGTAGAGGGCCAGAAGATTGTTGTGGGATGAGTGCTGCTCCTGGCCCCCCAAAAATCTTTCAAAAAAGAAAAACACCTTTTTGGAGTGGCCTTTAAGGACCGCTTGTTAGGCCTCTCAATACCTGGAAAAACAGGGCCCATTTCTCCATGAAAATTGCAATCAGGGACTGGCGTGGGGCTTCAATTTGTATACTTGAACAGCCTTTCGCCTGTTTTGGGGCGGGACTGCTAGGTGCCATTTAAAGGCCTGCCTGAAAATTGAATCAGAATTGGGGGTACAAGGTCCCCACCAGATTTTCCTCTGCGGGTCACCTATTTTTCAGACCAGAAACAGGTGGCCCGCAGTTGAAAATCCCACCCCCCCACCCATATTTTTAATCATGGAACCCAGAGATTTCACAGTTTTTGACTTACCTGCACTGTGAACATCTCTTACAGAGTTGAGAAGTTTGTATAAAGTATTTATGCTAGTTTAAATAGTTGCAAAAAGCCAGCATTTTATAGAATCTTAGACATGTACACACTGAAAGAGACCATTTTTGTTCATTTACGCATTTTGGCTGCTGCTTCAGACCCAAGTCCATTACTCCTATCTCCCTTTTTGCTTCTCTTGGCCCCATTTGCTCCTGACTCTTCCCCTCGCTGTCTGCCAGACATCCACCTTTCTTTTCTCCCCCTCTTGGGTACTTTGCCTTTCACGTAGCAAACCATTTAAAAATAATTCTGCAATAATAATTTTTATTAAGTCTTTTGGTTGGTTCTTTAGATCTGTGCTCTGTACTGAAATTGTTCTGATTATTGTCATTAGATTTGTTCTGTGAAAGCCTTGATATTGAGGATCTGAATCCAGAATGCAGATTTGGTCGCTGTTTGCTTTGATCACTCTGGTCAACACCGAGGAGCTCAGAAAGGAGACGTGTTTAGGTGGACATCCCGGAATTCCTGGAAATCCTGGTCATAATGGCATGCCGGGAAGAGATGGGCGTGATGGCTCTAAGGGTGACAAAGGGGATATAGGTAGAGTGATCTGAAGATACACTTTTACTGTTTTGCATAGTTAGAAATACTGAACTTTAGATATTTCTTTATAACTATCCATTCTGATATAAATATTTACCTGAAATGTTAATCTAATTAAATAAAATAAAGTAAAATAAGACAAAATATACACCAACACTATATTAGAAAGAGACATAACATAGAATCATAGAATGGTTACAGCACAGAAGGAGGCCATTCAGCCCATCGAGCCCGTGCCGGCTCTTTGTAAGAGCAATCCAGTTAGTCCCATTCCCCTGCTCTCTTTCCCCACAACCCTGCAAATTTTTCCCCTTTAAGTATTTATTCAATTCCTTTTTGAAAGCCATGATTGAATCTGCTTCCACCGTTGTTTCAGGCAGCGCATTCCAGATTATAACTACTCGCTGTGTAAAAAAGTTTTTCCTCATGTTGCCTTTGGTTCTTTTGCCGATCATCTTAAATCTGTTTCCTCTGGTTATCTAAACCCTTCATGATTTTGAACACTTCTATCAAATCTTCTCTTAACCTTCTCTGCTCTGAGGAGAACAACCCCAGCTTCTCCAGTCTATCCACGTAACTGAAGTCCCTCATCCCTGGAACCATTCTAGTAAATCTTTTCTGCACTCTCTCCAAGGCCATCACATCCTTCCTAAAGTGCGGTGCCCAGAATTGGACACAATACTCCAGCTGTGGCCGAAACAGTGTTGTATAAAGGTTCAACATAACTTCCTTGCTTTTGTACTCTATGTCTCTATTTATAAAGCCCAGGATCCCGTATGCTTTTTTAACCGCTTCCTCAACCTGTCCTGTCATCTTCAAAGATTTGTGCACATATACCCCCAGGTCTTTCTGTTCCTGCACCCCCTTTAGAATTGTACCATTTAGTTTATATTGTCTCTCCTCATTCTTCCTGCCAAAATGAATCAATTTGCACTTCTCTGCATTAAATTTCATCTGCCATGTGTCCGCCCATTCCGCATGTTATCTATGTCCTCTTGAACTCTATCACTAACCTCCTCACTGTTCGCTACACTCCCATGTTTTGTGTCATCTGCACATTTGAAATTGTACCCTGTACACCTAAGTCCAAGTCATTATCAAAAAAAGCAGTTGTCCTAGTACCGACCCCTGGGGAACATCTCTGTATACCTTCATCCAGTCCGTTCACCACTACTCTTTGTTTCCTGTCGCTTTGCCACTTCCGTTTCCATGCTGCCACTGCCCCTTTTATTCTATGGGCTTCAATTTTGCCGACAAGCCGATTATGTGGCACTTTATCAAACACCTTTTGAAAGTCCATATACACAACATCAACTGCATTGCCCTTATCAACCCTCTCTGTTACCTTATCAAAAAATCAATCAAGTTAGTTAAACACGATTTGCCTTGAACAAATCCATGCTGGCTTTCCTTTATTAATCCACACTTGTCCAAGTGACTATTAATTTTGTTCCGGATTATCGTTTCTAAAAGCTTCCCCACCACCGAGGTTAAACTGACCTGGCCTGTAGTTGCTGGGTTTATCCTTACACCCTTTTTTGAACAAGTATATTATATTTACAATCCTCCAGTCCTCTGGCACCACACCCATATCTAGGGAGGATTGGAGGATTATGGCCAGCACCTCTGCAATTTCCACCCTTACTTCCCTCAGCAACCTAGGATGCATCCCATCCAGACTGCGTGACATACTGTGTAACAGGTGAACAGCTCTGTTTTCCTGAGCTGCTTCTCAACAGAGATGCTGGACCTACTCTCAGTGCTGGTTTTTCTGCTGATGTACAAGATACAAAATGGCAGAATTTCTTTAGTAAATTATTTCCAATACAATACAGATGATATTGTGATTGTAAAACAGTGAAGGAACAGTACACGGTATATCTAGTCATTTTTGTACGCAATCTTCAAATCTGTGAATAACCACCTACAGAATCAAGACTGAGAATTTTAAAGTTCTTGAAAAGCAGAATGATATTTTAGATGTGAGTCAGCTTTGCCATTAGTGCTCACAGCCAACATCCTCCCAGTTCCATGACTTTATTTTCATCCACTTTTACAGCTAACAACTAGCTAAATATGAAAATAAATCCTCCATTCACGGTAATGCATTGAATTTTACATATTAATCACATCAGTTAGCCGTATCACATTCTAGAACAGCATGCTATAAAAGATGGGATTATAGTGCATCACATGGAGGAATTCCAATATTTGAATACTTCTGTAAGCAGCATGATATAATGCTCTAATCAGAGGGCACTAGTGTGTGCACTTGCAACATTCTACATGAAATGAAGAAGACACGCTGAGGTAAATTTTCGTCTTCGCCATATGGGTGGCAATCTGGCGGTGCAGATTCCTCACCTGTTATAGAAACCATCCGATTTTCATTCCATTGATTTCCATGGGATCAATGGAATGAAAATCGGATGGGTTTCATTATGGGCAAGCATTCCGCTCCACCAGATTACCACCCATGCAGTGAAGACGAAGATTTACCCCAAAATGCTCCAGGAAACCTGTGCAAAAGTGTAGGGCCCTTACAGGTAAACCGTAGATATATATGAATGAGTTGTGATAAATTGCGCTATTTGTTTACTTCTAGCAGCCAACTTGGACAGAAAATGTGGAGGTAAATTTTGACATTCACTGCCTGGACAGTAATCCCACAGAGAAGACCAGCTGCCCATTACAGAACATGTCCGATTTTTATTCTTTTGAAATTAATAGAATGAAAATTAGGTGGGTTTTATAATAGGTGGGCAATCTGCTTTACCAGATCACTGCCCATGTGGTGAAGATGAACATTTACCCTCATGTTAATAAGGAGAAAGTTATTAATATAAACAAAGCAGGTTTTCAATAGGTTGAAAACTGTTCTTTAGTGTCGTGTTGAGTCATCCAGAATGCTAACATTCTTTTTAACTAATGTAAAGATTCTGTGATAAAATAATTTTCACAGGACTTTTTTAATTAGGTGAAATTGGGAAATTTGGACCTCCAGGCCCTGAGGGATCAAAAGGCGAACCCGGAGAATCAGGCAAGAGTCTAATATTTTCCATTAAATTATTATCCCAGTGTTCACCATGTCCGAATATCCGATAGGCACTTGAGATTTAATGATTCTATAGAAAATATCTGTGCTGTCTGGGCTGGACATTATTTCAGTAAAATGATCATATGGATGTTTGGTTCTCGGGTAGAGTTAATGATTTATATTTACAAGACATGCTATCAGAGTAAACAATATTGACACTGCACTGACATTTTCTGCACTTTGAATTCTTGAACCTAAGACTGGATTCCTTAAAATTGAACGTGGGAACCTGAAATGCCTCCTAATTGCAGCAGCCACTCACCAATGAAAACTACACCTCCCTTTAAGAGGTGCAGGCTGGCTTTAAGAAGGTGTGCCAGATTTTCCGCCCTCCCAAATGTCAAGCTGCCTATAAACAGCACAATTAACACTTTAAGTGAGGTCCGATCACCAAATCGATTTCTGAAATCATCGGGCGGGTGGGGCACCACCCACTGCCGACTTAACAAAAAACGACCTCAATGTTTCAAGTGCCAGGGATTCAATCACAGAGCAGTGGAATACAAGAAACAGCACAAAATGTGTAGTGTGGTGGGAGGGTCGAAAGTATCCCAGTTCTCTCAGACAAAGTACGAGTGCTGTTTTTTCTGCTGATGTACCAGATACAAAACTGCAGAATTTCTTTAGTAAATTAACCTGTGCGAACTCTGGAGGACCCCACCCAGCATGTATAGAAAACTGGGCTCGATTCTCAGCCTATTCCTGTTCCTCATTTGTGTCAATGATATTCGAACACCCGGAAAAGGATTAGGGCTTGCTCCCAATTTGCTGAGGACATCGTTTTTCAGGTATCCTCCATGAGTTCAGAAATAGCATCAGAAAAGCTCCAGATATGCCTTGAGGAAATGGCCTGCCATGACAAATTCTGCTGCACTCCAGAAAATCATGGTGCCTACTATTCTTGAAAACAAACAAGCATAAGGAACAGGACGTAAGGGTTGAGATGTTGTCAAAACCAATTAAGATCAGCAGACAGCAGAAGTTCTTAGGCATAACTTTCCAGAGGAATATGGCTGGGACGCAGCACATCGACATCACTGCCAAGCTTAGCCAATTGCGGGTTCCCTGTGGAATAAAGCACTGAATTAGCCCCAGAATTTTCTTCAGATTACAAAGCCTACATCTGCCTAATCCACGAATATGGCCACCAGCTTGGTGCGTTGAAAGTCTGCCACAGTTTAAGAGGCTACAGACAATCCAGAACCAAGCAGCAAGCAGAGTATGTTATCTCCCACACATAACCTGCTGAACCTATCTGCAATTGGTGGACACCCAGTCGTGGAAGAAAGGCTTCTTAGACCCTGGCAGAGGAACTTGCACAAGGAAAGGACTAACACGTCACCATCACTGCTGACAGGATAAGGATAGAACCTACCCCAGTACGTTTGTAACATTGCACTGTCTGAGGGCTGGCGGTAGGTCACAGACCTGAGCAACATTCGGTCACAGAGAGAATTATGGCACTGAGTGGCACTGAAATCCATACACTGTTCAGAATTGACTGTTACAAATTCCAGCTTAACTGGTATGAAAAGGATGTCAGAGGGGTAAAAAACACTGAGCCATCCTTAGTAAGCTCCCATTGTTACTAGCCTAGTCAACACTGTGCACTAGCACACAAAAAAGAAAAAAAATAGGCTGGGTAAAATAAACTTATGGGCCAGTTTGAAACAGTGGATAGTAAAAGCTGTTTCCACATAGAGGGTGGTGAATGTGTGGAATGGGCTGTCCAGAGAAGTAATGGAAGCGGATGGTGTGGATAAATGTAAGAGAGAATTAGATAGTTGAGGTAGTAGGTGATTGAGAAGTTTTAGATTGACCGCAGTCTTTTGTCGTACTGTACATTCCTACATTCCTACTACCTAGTTGGCTGTCCATTAGGCAAGAGAATTCTTCCTTAAGTGGAGTTGAGGTCGAAGATCAGCCATGATCTGATTGAAAGGTGGAGCAGGCTCGAGGGGCCAGTTGGCCTACTCCTGCTTCTATTTCTTATGTTCTTATGTTCACATCCTTACATGCCCTACCAACTTCTGAGCTAGCGTTTGTATCCTCCGTATTCGATGTCCAGGTAGCCTGAACCCAAACTTGCTTACTAGATCATTCTCTTGTCCCAAAAAGGGCACCTTATTTGCCAGGTATGTCATCAATAATGATGGTAAGATCGGTCACAGAAGTTTTGTTTTAAAATGCTGTGTGCAACCACTGCCTGTGAAATTTGGTTTCTTGTATTTACAACTTGTTCAGAAGTTTTGTTGTTATCTGCTTGAGAAGTGCGTAAATGTGTGTTACTGCTGATTGGCCACTGTCTGCTGGGTGAGATTATCATGGGATATAAATTTGATTCGAGAAAACCCAGATGTGTCAATTTGATGGACAGATGCTACTCCTGAACCAAAATGGGCAAAATTTAATAATTATTTCTAAAGGATGAAAATATACCCGTTGTTATCTGTGCATACAATTCTTAATTATTATATATGAATATATATACAGTACTGCTAAAATGATAAATTTTAAAAATGGCATTATTTTTATGACTCCAGGGCCCTCTGGTGCACCTGGTGTAAAAGGAAGAAGAGGCGAACAAGGAAGTAAAGGAATACCTGGCAAACTAGGACCTAAAGGAATTCCTGGATCACTTGGACACAAAGGCCAAAAGGGAGAACTAGGGCTGCAAGGACAACAGGGTATAAAAGGGGATTTAGGACCTAGGGGTCCAAAAGCGGAAAAGGGAACTGTTGGACTTCAGGGGAATATTGGTTTACCAGGTCCCATAGGGCCTACAGGTAAACCAGGCTCCAGAGGAGAAGTAGGTGGTGAAGGACCCAGGGGGCGTCCTGGAATTCAAGGTGAAAGAGGAAGCAAGGGAGAAATAGGGGGAAAAGGGAATACTGGTGACAGTGCAGTGATCAGGAATAGTGCATTCAGTGTTGGTTTGACAGAAATTTCCAAGTTGCCTCGTTCAGGCAGTCCAATCAAGTTTGAAAAAATCTTTTACAACAATCAAAATCACTATGACCTCACCACAGGGAAATTTACTTGTGAATTTTCAGGAGTTTATTATTTTGTTTATCACATCACAGTCTATGTCAAACATGTGAGAGTTTCCCTGTACAAAAATGGTATTCAGACCCTCAATACATTTGATAGTTATCAGAATAGTGAGGATCAGGCCTCGGGAGGCACACTGTTGCAATTACAAACTGGAGATCAAGTGTGGCTTCAAGTAATCGGTGGGGAATTGTTTAACGGACTGTATGCAGACACCAACGATGATACAGTTTTTACTGGGTTTCTGTTGTTTACTGAGTAAAAAGCCAATAAACTGGACACTTTTCACTAGAGGTGTAGCTATTCAGATTTTGTGTGAAGAAGATAATAAATCAACCAGCATCACTAAAATACAGATTATCTGGTCATTACCTCATTGCTGTTTGTGAGACCTTGCTGTGTGCAAATTGGCTATTCATTTCCTACATTACAACAGTGACTACACTTCAAAAGTACGTCATGGGCTGTAAAGCGCTTTGAGACATCCTGAGGTCATGACAGGCGCTATATAAATGCAAGTCTTTCTTTGTTTCTTTTCTTTCATCCTTTTCACATGCACAGGTTGCTAATGTTGATGTTTGTAAAGTGCACTCAGTTTTTTTAATAGTCGATTTGTTTATATATTTGGATGATCTACATAGAACAGCTGAATATATCTGTCCCTTACAGTGCTCATGTTAAAATTTCTTTTGCCAACCACTGGTAGTCATTTAGTCACTGTCCCTTTAAAACCCATAATAACCCAAAGGGTAATATTTAAACAAAACAACCATGGGGAGAGCAGTGAAAAGATGTAATGTAATGTGGTTATTGGCATACATCTCAAAATACATGTACCAACAAAGCAATACTATCAGAGTTAAACTAATTATTCATTATCTGTACCCACAGTGAAGCAATTCTCAGTGAGATGATTCCTAGCAGCCCTGGTACATCTGGGATTCCTGACCACCCCAGACATTTTCAACATTCCTGACAGCCCCTTTTACATCCTAGATTCCTGGCAGCTCTGGCCATATCCATGACATTACTTTCTGGTGCAAGCACTAAAACCGTCTCCTCCTTGTACTGAGACAAGCTGGCAGTTGAAAAATGGTAATAGTACTCTTGGCTCTGAGTCAGAAGGTTGTGGCTTCAGCCCCACTCTGGAACATGAGCACATAATCTAGGATGACACTCTGGTACAGTACTGAGGGAGTGCTGCATTGTGGGGGGTGATATCCTTCACATGAAATGTTAAAGTGTGGCTCCATCAGCATATTGTAGGGGCTCAGATGGATGGTAAAAAAATCCCATGACAAGTAGGGAGTTTACCTAGGGTCCTGCCCAATATTTGTCCCTCAAGTAACACCATCAGAAACAGATTAAGTAGTCATTCTTCTCATTGCTACTTTTGTACAAAATGGATGCTACATTCATCTACACAACATCAGTGACTGAACTTCGAAGTAATTGACTGTGTGTGAAGCACTTTGGGACATTTTTGAGATATGTGATAAGGTGCTTTATAACTGCAGATTTGCTCTTATTTTCACATTGTATTGCATGCAGTAGCTCCTCATTCATTTACAGATTACTTAAAGTCAAGTTATGCAACATGATGAAAATAGTGAAGATGTTGCAGACTATTTTATGGTTGTACTTTAAGGCACAACTCTTATAGTGTTCTAGCTATGCACTGTACAGCCGATTGTGTAGTTTTAATGGGCTTGATTGTAGCCTCTTAGCCTTGTATGAGTTCTGTCTTGGTGTCATGATATATGCTTCAAGTGACTACTCCTGATCTCCAAGAGCCATGCAGTCTGTTATCCTCCTCAGACAATTCTGGTGTACAAGGAATTTTTACGGGATGAATGCAAAATGCATCAATCCTAGAAATTTGACAGTGAAAAATATTCTGCACATCACATACAACTTGATGTGCACAGTTACATCACAGAGATGAGCAAGACTTTGTGTATGCAAGAGGTAACGTCCTTAAATCAGTCATAAAAATCCCTTTTATTCATTTGAACCTGTGTCCCCTTGTCCTAATCTCATAGATTAATTTGAAGGAGTGTTCCAGATTTACTTTTTCTATACCATGTACTATCTTTTGAAACCTCCTTTCAGTTGCCTCCTTTCAAGACCGAAAAGCACAAAATGTTCCAGTATTTCTTAGTAGCTCAGTTCTCTGATGCTAGAAATCAGTTTCATGGCATCACTTCCAGGGCATGAATGTCTCTTCATGTCTCACTGACCAGAATTGTCTTGGTAATCCATTTCAATATTTTACTAGCATTGATGTAAGATTGACGGGTCCGTGGTTGTCTAGATCTGTTTTATCACCTTTTTCGAAAACAGGTACCAAGGTAGGTTGTTTTCATTGCAAAAGGACTTCCCCTGGGTCATAGACTGTCAGCATGTCACAGCTCTCATCCCTTATCTCTCATAGGATGTTGAAAAAAATACCATTAATCCATCGATAATTCATTTGTTTTTAGTATGTCTAGAATTTCCATCTTATATATATCAAAGTAGTTAATCCCATTTGGAGGTAAGATTGGTCATATCTTTCCTACTGATTACTTGGCAGAAGTAATCGCTTATTAGAATCATAGAAAGCTTACAGCACGGAAGGAGGCCATTCGGCCCATCGAGTCAGTGCCGGTTCTATGCAAGAGCAACCCAACCAGTCCCACTCCCCTCCCCCCATCCCCGTAGCCCTGCAATTTTTTTACTTTCAAGTACTTATCCAGTTCCCCTTTGAAAGCCATGATTGAATCTGCCTCCACCACCCCCTCAGGTAGTGCATTCCAGATCCTAACCACTCGCTGTGTAAGGGTTGTAAACAGTGAGGAAGATAGTGATAGACTTCAAGAGGATATAGACAGGCTGGTGGAATGGGTGGACACCTGGCAGATGCAATTTAATGCAGAAAAATGGAAAGTGATAAAAAAGTTTTTCCTCTTGTCACTTTTGGTTCTTTTGCCAATCACCTTAAATCTATGTCCTCTGGTTCTTGATCCTTCTGCCAAGGGGAACAGTTTCTCTCTATCTACTCTGTCTAGACCCTTCATGATTTTGAATACCTCCATCAAATCTCCTCGCAACCATTTCTGTCCAAGGAGAACAACATCAGCTTCTTCTGTTTCTCCACGTGACTAAAGTCCCTCATTCTAGTAAATCTCTTCAGCACTCTCTCTAAGGCCTTCACATCTTTCCTAAAGTGCGATGCCCACAACTGGACACAATACTCCAGTTGTGGACGAACCAGTGTTTTATAAAGGTTCATCATGACCTCCTTACTTTTGTACTCTATGCCTCTATTTATAAAGCCCAGGATGCCATATGCTTTATTAACCGCTTTCTCAACCTGCCCTGCCACCTTCAACGATTTGTGCACATATACCCCCAGATCTCTCTGTTCCTGTACCCCTTTTAGAGTTGTGCCCTCTAGTTTATATTGCCTCTCCTCGTTCTCCCTACCAAAATGTATCACTTTGCATTTTTCTGCGTTAAATTTCATCTGCCAGGTGTCCACCCATTCCACCAGCCTGTCTATATCCTCTTGAAGTCTATCACTATCTTCCTCACTGTTTACAACCCATCCAAGTTTCGTGTCAGCTGCAAATTTTGAAATTGTGCCCTGTACATCCAAGTCCAAATCATTAATATATATCAAGTAAAGCAGTGGTCCCAGCACCGACCCCTGGGGAACACCATTGTAAACCTCCCTCCAGTCCGAAAAACAACCGTTTACCATTACTCTCTGTTTCCTGTCACTTAGCCAATTCTGTATCTATGTTGCTACTGCCCCTTTTATTCCATGGGCCGCAATCTTGATGACAAGCCCACCATGCAGTACTTTATCAAATGCCTTTTGAAAGTCCATATACGCCACATCAACTGCACTGCCCTCGTCTACCCTCTCAGTTCCATCATCAAAAAACTCTATCTGGTTAGTTAAACATGATTTGCTTTTAACAAATTCATGCTGGCTTTCCCTAATCAATCCACACTCGTCCAAGTGACTGTTAATTCTATCCCGGATTATTGTTTCTAAAAGTTTCCCCACCAACAAGGTTAAACTGACTGGCCTATAGTTGCTGGGTTTATCCATATACCCTTTTTTGAACAAGGGTGTAACATTTGCAATTCTCCAGTCCTCTGGCACTACTCTCGTATCTAAGAATGCTTGGAAGATTATGGCCAGTACCTCTGCAATTTCCACCCTTCCTTCCCTCAGCTATAGCTATTATATTAGCTAGTTTATCTTCATGCCGTTTTAGCCCCATTATCATCTTGTTGGACTCTTATCCTCTTCTCTGACTGCTGTCTTACTGTTATAATACCAAAATAATTTCTTCCTGTTGTTTTGGACTTGCAGATATGCTCATTTCCAGAATCCTCTTTGTCCCTTACCAGGATTTGATCAAAGGTGAATGAAACATGATCTTATAATCTAAATCATATAATAATATTCGGAACTGATTGTGTTGTTTGAAGCTTTATCAAAAAGCACGGGAGTATTCTGCAATCTAATAGGGCTCAAGATTTTTGCACAAAACGTATAGAAGCTAAAATGTTACATTTTAAAGACTGAGGTAATTAGAATTAATCACAACAGTAACAGTTGTTTTTACACTGAGAAAAATCAGACAAATTTATCTACAGACACCCAGTGAGATCACAAACACATTCTAAAAGGAACATTTACAACTTTGCTAGCGATATCGAACAGAGGAAACTTTTATTAAGGCATTTACTACATTAAAGACACTATATAAATGCAGGTTGTTATTGTATTTATGATGTTGCTACACGTCGCAGCCATTGTTCTGTCAGCGCACAGATCTCACAGTGCGTGTCACTGAACTGTAAAGCCCTAACAGCACTGTGGGAGTATCTTCACGACATGGACTGCAGCGGTTCAAGAAGAAGGCTCACCACCACCACCACCACCACCACCTTCTCAAGGGCAACTAGGAATGGGTAATAAATGCTGGCCTTGCCAGCGATGTCCATATCCTGAAAATGAATTTTAAAAAACTTAGTGGGAATTTTGTTACATTTAACAGCCCAGTTAAATTGGAATCAAAGATTGACATGCAAAACTGTAATTGAACAGTGGGCGGCCTTTAAAGAGGAGATGGTTCGGGTACAGTCTAGGCACATTCCCATGAGGCAGAAAGGTAGGGCAACTAAAGCCAGAGTTCCCTGGATGACAAAAGAGATAGTGAGTAAGATAAAATGGAAAAAAGGGGCGTATGACAGATGTCAGGTTGATAACACAAGTGAGAACCAGGCAGAATATAGAAAGGTCAGAGGAGAAGTGAAAAAGGAAATAAGAGGGGCAAAGAGAGAGTATGAGAATAGATTGGCGACCAACATAAAAGGGAATCCAAAATACAGGCATGTAAACAGTGAACGGGTAGTAAGAGGAGAGGTGGGGCCGATTAGGGACCATAAAGGAAATTGACTCATGGAGGCAGAGGGGATGGCCGGCGTACTAAATGAGTATTTTGCTTCTGTCTTTACCAAGGAAGAAGATGCTGCCAGAGTCTCAGTAAAGGAAGATGTAGTTGAGATACTGGATGGGCTAAAAATTGACAAAGAAGAGGTACTAGAAAGGCTAGCTGTACTTAAAGTAGGTAAGTCACCCAGTCCAGATGGGATGCATCCTAGGATGCTGAGGGAAGTAAAGGTGGAATTGCGGAGGTACTGGCCATAATCTTCCAAACATCCGTAGATAAGAGGGTGGCGCCAGAGGACTGGAGAATGGCAAATGCTACACCCTTGTTCAAAAAAGGGTGTAAGGATAAACCCAGCAACTAAACAGGCCAGTCAGTTTAACCTTGTTGGTGGGGAAACTTTTAGAAATGATAACCCAGTACAGAATTAACAGTCACTTGGACGCGTGTGGATTGATTAGGGAAAGCCAGCATGGATTTGTTAAAGGCAAATCATGTTTAACTAACCTGATAGAGTTTTTTGATGATGGAACTGAGAGGGTAGATGAGGGCAATGCAGTTGATGTGGTATATATGGATTTTCAAAAGGTGTTTGATAAAGTGCCGCATGGTAGGCTTATCGTCGAGATTGCGGCCCATGGAATAAAAGGGGCAGTAGCAACATGGATACAGAATTGGTTAAGTGACAGGAAACAGAGAGTAGTGGTGAACGGTTGTTTTTCGGACTGGAGGGAGGTTTACAGTGATGTTCCCCAGGGGTCGGTGCAGGGACCGCTGCTTTTCTTGATATATATTAATGAATTGGACAGGCACAATTTCAAAATTTGCAGATGACACGAAACTTGGAAGGGTAGTAAACAGTGAGGAGGATAGAGATAGACTTCAAGAGGATATTGACAGGCTGGTGGAATGGGTGGACACGTGGCAGATGAAATTTAACGCAGAAAAATACAAAGTGATACATTTCGGTAGGAAGAACGAGGAGAGGCAATATAAACTAGAGGGCACAACTCTAAAAGGGGTACAGGAACAGAGAGATCTGGGGGTATATGTGCACAAATCGTTGAAGGTGGCAGGGCAGGTTGAGAAAGCGGTTAAAAAAGTATATGGCATCCTGGGCTTTATAAATAGGGGCATAGAATACAAAAGTAAGGAAGTCATGTTGAACCTTTATAAAACACTGGTTCGTCCACAACTGGAGTATTGTGTCCAGTTATGGGCACTGCACTTTAGGAAAGATGTGAAGGCCTTAGAGAGGGCGCTGAAGAGATTTACTAGAATGAGGGACTTTAGTTACATGGAGAGACTGGAGAAGCTGGGGTTGTCCTCCTTGGAACAGAAAAGGTTGCGAGGAGATTTGTTAGAGGTATTCAAAATCATGAAGGGTCTAGACAGAGTAGATAGAGAGAAACAGTTCCCATTGGAGGAAGGGTCAAGAACCAGAGGACATAGATTTAAGGTGATTGGCAAAAGAACCAAAGGTGACATGAGGAAAAATGTTTTAACACAGCGGGTAGTTAGGATCTGGAATGCACTGCCCAAGGGGGTGGTGGAGGCAAATTCATTCATGGCCTTCAAAAGGGAACTGGATAAGTACTTGAAAATAAAAAAATTGCAGGGCTACAGGGATAGGGCGGGCGAGTGGGACTAGCTGGATTGCTCTTGCATAGAGCCGGCACGGACTTGATGGATCGAATGTCCTCCTTCCATGCTGTAACCTTTCTATGATTGTATTATTTACATTTTATATATTAATAATGAAACATCCATAAGATCTCCCTCAACTATCACATAATTCAGTAAGATATACACTTGGCTTGGTGTCTAATTCACAAAAGATCATTGGTTAGAAAATTAATCATTTATGCTTTTTTAGTTGCATTTGGAACACGGCTTTTTCATTTTAATAGAAAATGTTTTTTTGGACTGGACATTAACAAAGTTAGTTTAAAATTCACAGTTCAGTAGTGGTTTTGCAATATTTGAGAATACTGGTTATGGTTAATGTATTCTAGGAGGTGTTTGCAACCTGCACTATAAGCTATTGGGGACTTCCAATGTTAAGACAGGGATTACGTCAAGAAGAAAGGCCCATATCACAGGAGTTGCAATTGGTGAACTGAAAGCTTGTACTAAAGTAATATACTGCTTGTTAAGGAATCTGAATGTAGCTGCTTATCTTTGCTTAGAACATCAAAGCTAATTATGAATCAGTTTATCAAAATGTTATCCTCAGTTTCAGTTGTGCCACCATGGGGACCAGGAGCCAAATGTTACCCCACAGGGAGAGAAAATCAAAGGGGCAGTCATCCCTGGGCCACTCCTATTCATTTCCCAGCGGCTGAGGTTTGGGACTAGGTTGCTGCCTGTTGTCTTGTCTGCAATATTTAAAAGCACAAGGAGAGCATAGGGTTGCCAACTCCTCTGAATTGCCCGGGAGTCTCCTGAAACGGGGCTTGGATCTCCTGGTTGCTGCTGTTAGCATCCATGGAGATCTTCACTCTATAAATTTCCCACCACAGTAACAGACCTCCTGGTCCATGAGGTCACCGGCTGCCGCTACAGAGAAGGTTCCAGCTGGGGGACTGCATCCCCACCGCTGCAGAGCCGGTCCCTGTGTAGAGGTGACTGGAAACGGGACTGGCTGGTTGTCGGGGGGTTGAGGGGAGGAGAGACAGAGTGAGGAGAAGTGTAGGGCTCGCGTGAACAGGGACTAGGTGAATGGGAATGGAACCAAAGGAGGAGCAGCCAGTAAAAGGGGTGAGTGAAACCTGGGAACTTTACTGTGGGTAAATAGTGAAAGATTGTTTCCACTGGTGGGTGGTTGAGTTGGAGACTGAGAATACTCATGGGAAGAACCAAGTGGGAAGGGAGAAGGAAGGTTTTTGAAATGAGGGTTATTAGACCTTAGGATGCTTCCCTGCAAGTGGCTATTAAAGCAGAGACTAGAACATCATTTAACAGGAAATGGGATAAGCATTTGAAAAGGATGAATATAAAAGGATCTGGGGGAGGGAATGGTTGTCTCTTGTGCTATAATTTCTATCATTCTATGAAAGCTCTCTTTTATTGAGTCCAAGCCTAGGGAGTGGTTTAGAAATGTTGGTGCTGAGCTGAGTTTAGGATGATGTGCTCTGTGAGAAGTGCCCCAAACACTGAGCCTGCTGCCTTTTGTGTGATCTCACATAGGAACAGGAATAACCCCTCGAGACTGCTCCGCCATTCAATTAGATCGTGACGGATCTGCACTTCGGCTCCATTTACCCACCTTTTCTCCATATTCCTTGATACCCTTACCCAACAAAAATCTATCTATCTCAGTCTTGAAAATTTAAATTGTCCCCACGTCCACAGTTTTTGAGGGTGAGAGCTCGAGATTTCTACTACCCTTTGTGTGAAAAGATGCTTCCTGATTTCACTCCTGAATGACCTAGCTCTAATTTTCTCCATATCTACCCTAACAAATCGTTATAACATTTTAAACACCTTGATCAGATGACCCATCAATCATCCATATTCAAGAGTATACAAGGAAAGTTTATGCAACCTGTCCTCATAATTTAACCCTCTAAGCCCCGGTATCATTCTGGTGAATCCACGCTGCACCCCCTCCAAGGCCAGTATATCCTTCCTGAGGTGCAGTGCCCAGAACTGAATGCAGTACTCCAGATGGGGTCTGACTAAGATACAACATGAAGCATAACTTCCTCCCCTTTGTATTCCAGCCCTTGTGAGATAAATGCCTTTTTGTACCTGTCTACTAGCTTTTAATGATTTGTGTACTTGGACTCCCAAATCTCTTGGCTCCTCTGCAGTTCCTAATTTCTCACCATTTAGAAAATATTTATTTTTCTTGGGTCCAAAGTGGATGACCTCACACTTTCCCACATTAAACTCCATTTTCCATAGTTTTGCTCACTCACTTAATCTGTCTATTTCCCTATGCAACTTTCTACTCCCATCTGGACTACTTACTGTCCCTCCTAACTTAGTGTCATCAGCAAACTTGGTTATACAACTCTCTCTTCCTTAATCCGTCATTGATAAATATGGTGAAAAGTTGAGGCTCCAGAACAGAACTTTGGGGAACACCACTTGTCATATCTCGCCAGTGTACGTACCCTTTATCCCCACTCTCTGTCTTCTACCTCCCAACAAACTTACAACACAAGTTAAAAGGCTACCTCCAATTCCGTGCGCTCTAATTTTTGCTAATATTCTCTTGTGTGGAACCTTATCAAATAGCTTCTGGAAGTCCATATAGTTAACATCTATAGACACTCCCTTATTTACCTTATTAGTGACCGCCACAAAAATTTCAACTAGATTAGTCAGACATGACTAACACATAACAAAACCACACTGGCTCTCTCTTATCAGTTCATGTTTCTTCAAGTGCTCAGTCACTCTATCCCTAATGACAGATTCTAGTACCTTCCCCACAACTGACGTTAAATGACAGACCTGTAGTTACCTGGTTTCTCTCTCCCACCCTTTTTAAATAATGAGTGACATTAGCAAATTACGAATCTAACGGCACAATTCCCGAATTAAATGAGCTTTGAAAGATTATGACTACTGCTTCTGCAATTTCCTCATCTACTTCTTTAATACCCTGGGGTGGAAACCATCAGATCCTGGAAATTTATTTATCCTATTTATTTTCTCCATTTTTTTGACTTATATTGAAGTTCCTCCATTTGATTTATTTTCGTTTCTCTTCTACCACTGGTATTTTGTCCTCTTCTTTTACTGTGAAAACAAAGACAAAATACTCATTTAATAAATCTGCCATTACCTTGTCTTTTACTGTATTACCTGTGACTGTCTTTAATGGGTCCACATCTCCCTTAGCCACTCTCTTACTCTTAATATATTTATTAAAACTTTTACTATTAGCCTTTATATTACTTGCAAATGTTTTCCCTTATTCACTTTTTGCAGCTCTTAATATTTGTTTGTGTTCCTTTGTTGCTTTCTATATTTCTCCCAGTCCACTGGATTACCATTTTTCTTTGCATTTGTGTAAGCCCCTTTAGCTTTATACCGTGTGTTACCTCACATATTTACCACACTATATATATATACATTGCACTATATATAATTGACACATATATGGACTCTAGTTTCTCTCCTATCTCCCCTCATGCCCTCACCGAGCTTATCTTGTCCACGAGAGCCACTTCCTGCACCTTGTGAATGCTAACTTGTAAAATGTACCCTATGTCTAGAATATAGTACCAAGGACCCAACCTGTAGAGCAGGGTGATAGCTCAACATATTTAAAGAAGCCCAGGCACCAGCTATAGACATGAGATAAATTTAATCAGGAGTGGAGAGAAAGGGTCCTCGGAGAATGGTTTGTTTCTTTGACAAGAAAGAGAAATAGGAAAGGTTAAAATCAAAAGATCATTTGATACCCAGAAGGGGACAAATAGTTCTCTGACCTGCCTGTGATTCTTACAAGATATATGTTTTTTTCTTGTATTTTTCAGGCTGTGTGTAAACTTTAGATAATAATTAGGTAACTTTAGGTAATAATTACAATAGTTTAATGATTTATATGCTTTTGTAACAAAGTGCAAATGACATATCCTTATCTCAGCAAGATATTTCATTTCTAATTGTAATTTTTCAAACAGTAACAGTATATAGCCAGCTGGGATGCTTTCGACTTGAATGTTCTGAATGTTGTTTTATCTATTCAGTGAAAGCACTTGCATGAAAGGTAAGATTGTCAGACTTTAATGAGTCTTGCTGATCTCTCTTGTTTAGTTATTGTTACATTAGTAAATAGGTGTAAACATTTGTAAATTATTTTAAGAAATGTTTCTAGTTTTTTTCCTTTCAGTTTAGCCTGCAAGATTCATTACCCACTTTGGCTGGGAGTGGTGGGACAATCTGGTCTGCACACATCTCCATGGCCATCCTTAGTGCTGCTCTCTCAATGATCTGCTGGGAGGCATATTCAGCAGTGCACAAGAAGGCCCCTTCCATGGACTATTGAGGTAGCTGAGATCACCCTCCAGACATACTTCAAGTCGAAATGACAATGGGAACTGTTACTTGAACTCAGGTTTTCTAACACAAATCTAAAACTGGTCAACCCAGCATTAAGGTTTTAAAATAGACTCGAGATTAGTAAATGTGACATGTTAAAAACAGTTCAGTTGTAATGGAACATTTCCATCAGTGTAAAATAGACAAGAAGTGCAAATGTAGCTTCTACTCTCCATGCAGCAAATAATGTTATTGTGCAGTAACTGGGTAAGAGCAGTGCAGCACTATTTATACATTATGAAACCACAGAGTAGTGGTCATTCAAGATGTTTCACATTGAAAGGGATAAATGCTTGTACTGCAATTGAATCAATGTACATTTTTACAGCAGAGATAACCTGATGAGTAAACAATGCTGGGCTATTACTTAACTTTCTATTTTAGATGATGCTTTGCTGGCATGGCCCTGCTTTTATCTCCTAACTGGAAGTCTGAGTGCCAATGCTAAGAAGCCAGATGATAAAACATGAAATGCTGGAATTCCAGGCACCCCAGGTGCTCCTGGACAACACGGTCTTCCAGGTAGAGATGGCAGAGATGGTCCACCAGGAACCAAAGGAGAAAGTGGAGAATGAGGTATGATTAAACAACTGCGTCATAATCTTTTAATCTTGTCAAAATATTTACATGAGAATGTAAGAACATAAGAAATAGAAGCAGGAGTAGGCCATATGGCCCCTCGAACTTGCTCCGCCATTCAATAAGATCATTTTTTTATTATTCGTTCATGGGATGTGGGTGTTGCTGGTGAGGCCAGCATTTATTGCCCATCCATAATTGCCCTTGAGAAGGTGGTGGTGAGCCGCCTTCTTGAACCGCTGCAGTCCATGTGGTGAAGGTTCTCCCACAGTGCTGTTAGGAAGGGAGTTCCAGGATTTTGACCCAGCAATGATGAAGGAACGGCGATATATTTCCAAGCCGGGATGGTGTGTGACTTGGAGGGGAATGTGCAGGTGGTGTTGTTCCCATGTGCCTGCTGCCCTTGTCCTTCTAGGTGGTAGAGGTCGTGGGTTTGGGAGGTGCTGTCGAAGAAGCCTTGGTGAGTTGCTGCAGTGCATCCTGCAGCCACTGTGCGCTGGTGGTGAAGGGAGTGAATGTTTAGGGTGATGGATGGGGTGCCAATCAAGTGGGCTGCTTTGTCCTGGATGGTATCGAGCTTCTTGAGTGTTGTTGGAGCTGCACTCATCCAGGCAAGCGGAGAGTATTCCATCACACTCCTGACTTGTGCCTTGTAGAGGGTGGAAAGGTGTTGGGGAGTTCAGGAGGTGAGTCACTCGCTACAGAATACCCAGCCTCTGACCTGCTCTTGTAGCACCAGGTTATAGTCCAACAATTTTATTTGAAAATCACAAGCTTTCGGAGGCATCCTCCTTCGTCAGGACATTCACCTGACGAAGGAGGAAGCCTCCGAAAGCTTGTGATTTTCAAATAAAATTGTTGGACTATAACCTGGTGTTGTAAGATTGTTTACATTTGTCAACCCCAGTCCATCACCGGCATCTCCACATCATGCTCTTGTAGCCACAGTATTTATGTGGCTGGTCCAGTTAAGTTTCTAGTCAATGGTGACCCTCAGGATGTTGATGGTGGGAGATTCGGCGATGGTAATGCCGTTGAATGTCAAGGGGAGGTGGTTAGACTCTCTCTTGTTGGAGATGGTCATTGCCTGGCACTTGTGTGGCGCGAATGTTAGACATTCATGGCTGATCTTCTACGTCGATTCCACTTTCCCGCCCTATTCCCATATCCCTTGATTCCCTTAGAGTCCAAAAATCTATTGATCTATGATTATACTCAATGTCTGAGCATCCACAGCCCTCTGGGGTAGAGAATTCCAAAGATTCACAACCCTCTGAGTGAAGACATTTTTCCTCATCTTGGTCCTAAATGGCCGACCCCTTATCTTGAGACTCTGACCCTTAGTTCTAGACTCTCCAGCCAGGGGAAACGGCCTTGCAGCATCTACCCTGTCAAGCCCTCTAAGAATTTTATGTGTTTCAGTGAGATCACCTCTCATTCTTCTAAACTCCAGAGAGTATAGGCCCATTCTACTCAATCTCTCCTCATAGGACAACCCTCTCATCCTTGGAATCAATCTAGTGAACTTTCATTGCACCCCCTCTAAGGCAAGTATTTCCTTCCTCAGGTAAGGAGACCAAAACTCTACACAGTACTCCAGGTGTGATCTCACCAGAGCTCTATATAATTGCAGGAAGACCTCCTTACTCCAACCCCCTTGCAATAAAGGCTAACACACCATTTGCCTTCCTAATTGCTAGCTGTACCTGCATGTTAACTTTCTGTGATTTGTGTCCAAGGACACCCGAATCTCTTGGAACACCAACATTGCTTAGTGTCTCATCCTTTAAAAATATTCCGCTTTTCTATTCTTCCTACCAAAGTGGATAATTTCTCATTTCCTCACATTATACTCAATCTGCCACCTTCTCGCCCACTCACTTAAACTGTTTATATCCCTTTGCAGTCTCTTTGTGTCCTCCTCACAGCTTACTTTCCCACCTAGCTTTGTATCATCTGAAAACTTGGACACATCACTCTCGGTCCCCTCACCTAAGTCATTGATATATATTGTAAAGGCCCAAGCATTGATCGTTGTGGCACCCCACTAGTTACAACCTACCAACCAGAAAATGACCCGTTTGTTCTTACTCTCTGTTTTCTGTCCGTTAGCCAATCCTCAATCCATATTGACAAATTACCCCCAACCCCATGAGCCCTAATCTTGTGTAATAACCACTTGTGTGGCACCTTATCGAATGCCTTTTGAAACTCCAAATATACTACATCCACTGGTTCCCCTTTATCTACCCTGCTAGTTTGACCCTCAAAAAATTCTAACAGATTTGACAAACACAATTTCCCTTTCATAAAACCATTTTGACTTTGCCTAATCATATTATGGCCTTTCTCTCTCCCTTCTTTCTTGAATTTAGAGATTCTATTGTTTCTTGGTTGTTATCTTATGACATCACTGAAAGATATTTCTGCCTGGAAATGACACTGTTTGACATTATCATACAAACCCAGAACATGTTGGTATTGAGTTGCGTTGCCTACTATTTTAATGGAGGTGTTAACTGCTTTAAAATAAATAGGCTAATGCCTCTATTAAAACAGTGATAAAAGGAATTGATATGAATGTGATAAACACTTGTATGGTAACACAGCACAATGTAATTTTCAGGCTTTTATTTTTTTCATATTAGAGAGATTTACCTCTAATTAAATCAAACAAAAGATGCCATAAAATTGTCCCAAATCACCAGTATATTTGCTCAATAATTTTGAAAGGGAAGTTTTTTTTGAAGATATTCTTCAATTTGTTAATGTGTATAATAATAAAGTACATTTATTTTATATATTTGTTTCTCAGCCTATACAGTTATTCTGGAGATAGCAAATGCTAACCTATTAATTGTTCATCCGAGTACAATACATATTGTAGTTTAAGCTCCTTAAACACTTATGTTGCCAATATAAAACACATCTAATAAATTATTTAAACAAAGAAAGCAGCCTGCTCTTAAAGGGGGGTAAATTCAAAACTGATCTGCAGAAGCGAGCGAGTAGTCAATCTATGGAACAGGCTCGCTAGGAAGATGGTGGAAGCAGATAGTGTTGATTCATTGAAATGCAAATTCAATAGATTTCTTTCAGAAAATAATCTTTTGGGATACAGTATATGAGCAATTTGAGACATAACATATGGTAAGCCGAACATGTTTGGGAGGAACAGGTGTCTTTGGACTTATCGTTCCCAAAGATTTCTGCCATTGGAATTTTCTTCACCTCATGTCTGGGTCCATTGTAGGCTAATTGATAGAGATTGATTGCTGTGATTAGTCAACAACTCCATTAGTTGTATCATGTAACTATCAGGATGGAACTAGAAGGATCTTGGTCTTTTCTCGTCTAGCAATTCCTATGTTCCTATAAATTGCTTAAATTATAAATAAAGTACTAAGTATGTAATTATTTAAATTACATCACACTTTATATATAATAGAGACAATACTGACCTGAAGTATAATTTACCACTGAAAATAATCTTGAATTCTGAGAAGTCCAATACCACAAAAGTTCTATCCTGTGACCTCCTACATCATATCAAAAAGAAATAATACAATTAGAAACAGCCAACGTGAATTTAGAAGAGGAAGATCTTTCCTGACAAGCCTCCTTGAATTTGGTGAGGACATTACAGATATGCCTCTGACAAAGTGTCATATGAAAGATTACTAATTAAACTATAAGCCATAGGAATCCAATGTACAATGTGGGGTTGGATCAGAAGTTGTTTTTTAAGTAAGAAGCAGAGAGTGCTCATGTAAGGAATAATGTCAGAATGGGGGAAAGTGTTTAGTGGGGCCTTACAAGAGTCATTGCTTGGACTCGTGGTTTCTAATCTACATTAGTAATCAAAATATTGAAAGTAAATATAAACTTATCAAATTTACTGATGACACCAAAAAACAGAGTCGAAGGTATCAGCGAAAGATTTATCAAATGATTTATATGGGCTATGGAATAATTTAGATAGGCAAACAAATGGTAAATGAAATTCAACACTGAAAAATCTTATTGCACATTGGTTGTAAGAATAAAGAGTACGGGGTAGAATTTCTGCAGGGCTTTCCTGATCCTCCTTTGCGACTTTGGCGGAAACTCTGGAGAAACTACGTAAATGGCTATTTACCCCATTTCTCCAGGGTTTCTGCTGATCTCCTGCCAAAGTTATGATGGGAGATTGGGAAAACCCCCGCAGAAATTCAAGGTGCATAACTATACAATGAATGGGATCCTATGGGTCTCCATCGCCAGTGACTGGCTGACCGTCATACAGTCATTGACTTCAATGGAAAGGAACCTCGGACAGGGTGGATCACGGGTGGTCAATCCCCTACCACACGTTTGGCGCCCCCATCGAAGCTGAATTTCACCCCCAAAGCAACTTAATATTTTTGAGAAAGGGTCCTTAGTATAAAATCAATATGAAAATACTGCTAAGTTAGTAATAGCATAATGGTGGCAGACCCAAGTGTTCACTACAATTTAAAGACATTTATGGACGGTTTAAAAGATGTGATGTCATAATTATCTTAAATAATTTGTAATTATAAAAACGAAGTAAAGTTTACCTTAGCAAAAAATTGTAATGGGTTATTCGTATGTTTGGTACTTTTAGAAAAAGCAAGTCCCTCACACAGAATCGTCAAGAAGAACAGCTTGGACATGTTCACCGATTTCTGATTATTTTTTGCATCATTCATTTTCCTTCTATAGTTTCTCAATTATATAAGATGCACTCAGTAATAACAGGTGTTTGATTTGTTTCTATTTATAGGTCCAACTGGAGATGTAGGTCCGTCTGGGTATCCTGGGAAAGCTGGGCCACAAGGACCTCCTGGCGCAATGCGTACTCCAACACCTCAGAGAGTGTATGCATTCCATGTGGGTCTCACTAGTTCTGAACCTCCTTCAGATATCCCGATTATGTTTTTAAAGATATTTTATAATGATCAAAATATCTACAGTCTACTTTCTGGTAAATTCACAAGTCCTGTAAATGGGATTTACTTTTTCACTTATCAAATCACAGTATGGGCTGAAGACGTGAAGGTGACATTGATGAAAAACGGAGAAGTAACCCAATAAACGCAGGCCGATTATTTCGACAAAACCATTCAGGCATCTGGCACGGCCGTACTAAAGCTTCCGAAAGGGGATGAAATTTGGCTTGAAGTATTTGGTAATAAAAATGGACTTTATGCAGACGACTATGATGATACCATTTGCTGGGTTCTTATTGAGTGAACTGTAATATGAAAAACCCAGATATGTGGGGACAAAAATGCTTGCCAGGATTTAAATGTTCAGCTTAGTTCTGACTTCAATACTTGTCTGATCTTGAATTAATTGAGTGTTCCCTTACGATTCTTTTTAAAGTCTAAAAGATCCTGATTACATTGAGTGAAGATTTACAAGAGTGCTAGCCCATTCTCACAGACTTTGAATCATTTTGCATTATTTTTCGTCTGGTTACACCTCTGTGAAGCACCTTGGGGCATTTTTCTACATTAAAGAGGTAATATAAATGCAAGTTGTTGTTGTTTTTGTTGACGTTTTAAGAGTGTAACTATATATGTGACAGTCTATATTTTCAGCGGGGTTTTTAAAGAATTTAAAGGAGTACTTTCTACACCAGAAAAGCAAAGCATTTTTATTTGTTTGCCAATCATTTGGCACAATGTTGTCATTTGTTTCAAAACACAGTGTGACACAAAAAAACAGCAGAAGTTGAAGACTGTGGCCTGGATTTTGCTCTGGGCAGCAAACGAATGGGTCCCACCGCTTGTTAACTTTAAACTTAACCACAAAGTATCCACAGGCTTTTGGGTGGCAACTTCCTGCAATGGAGAGCCAAAAAAAGTGCAGTGTTCTCTCCCGGGCATTTGTGAACTGTTTGAGCAGAGCAAGGAACCCCTTAATCAATTAGATTGAAGCACCGTTACCAAGCCACGCAGACACAGAATCAGGAAATGTTAGTTAGAATAGTAAATTCAATGTAAAACCAGTTACAGAAAGTGAAATAAAAAGAGGGTAAGAAATATTGAATTAAAAGACTGAGATAAAAGAGACAGAAAGAAAAAGTAAAAAAATAGAGTTCACTCAGATTTCAGATTCAGTTTTAGTATTTATCTATCTATTCGTGAACCTTTAAATGTCACAGGAAGCAATGAGCAGTTATATTTTGTGGCACTAAGAATAAGTTGATTTACTGTAACACATGCGTATAGAATTATTGCGTTCACTTATAGATCGTAAAATAAAAAACTGCAAATGCTGGAAATCTGAAATAAAAACTTGCAAGGATTTGTAAGTTTTGAGCCCTCCTCTAATTTGGGTCTGTTCCCTTGTATTATGTGACATTTGCTTCTCCGGCTCCTCCAGTGCGCTTGAAAAGTGCGACCCACTTTGGCGTTGGACATTTTTCAGGAGTCTTTGGAGCGCAGAATGTTGTTCCCTGAATTTAGATCCCGTTCCGACTGATTTACGCCCATAAAATAGGTGCAGATAGGTCTAGTTTCTACCTCAGAGTTGCAAAGGCTCATGTAACAAATGCTACTTTCTAATCTTTCTAAAAGAGTCTTTAACATAAGTTGCAAATGCAACATTATTTGGTAAAGCATGTATTCCAGCTGACTCTATTGGCCAGTATATATTTTTGGAGAATATGAAAGTCACTGCCCAGATATCTGTGATTGCACATTCTGTTCTGGTAATATTCTCATGCCTAGCGATGATGGAGAGGACGAAGGAGGCCAAGCCAGGCCAACGAGAGTAGAGCAAGAGCCAATTGATAGTCACCAGTGGCCTATCCAATAGGTAATCTAGATTCTGTATGGATGTCCCAGACCAAAGAAAACATGATGCAGTACTTTACGAGGGGTAAAAATTATGAAGAGCTAACTTAACCGTAGCGGCATCAGAGATTGATGTTTTGTTTTTATCAGCTAGTGTTCAAGATGCTATCATTTACAAGGCTCCTCTGTGGATTTATGTAATCTTCCATTTCACAGGAGTAGATGAAAATGTGTCAAGGATGAAAAAGACTATTCGGCCCACTAAGACTGAACCACTCAGTATTGTAACTCTCTCACCTTAGCATCCAAGTACAGTTTGAGCACCCCTGAGGATGTTTGGAAGATGCCTGGCAGATTATTCCAAACATTTATTGTGCTTTGAGTAAAGTTGTTCTTCACCATATCTGCTTTAAATTCACTTTTTACTGACTTAAATTGATGTCATCTGAATCTAGGGGGGATTTCAGGGGGATAGAATGTTTTGCGGGAGTTCTCTCAACCTCCCGCCCTAACTTTGATGGAAGATTGACAGAAACTCAAGAGAAAAGATGTAAATGGGGGTATATGCTGCCTTTCCGGTGTACTAGTTATACCATTTAATACTTTTACACCACAATAAGGTGCCGATCAACCTTCCTCTCTAGACTGTATACCTTGAGCTTGTTGAATTTCACCTCGTAGCACGTCCCCTTATACCTGAGATTAACATTGTTGCTTTTCCACTGTACTCTCTCCAATGCTTGCACCTCCTTTTTGTTGCGTGGTGACCAGGATGCCAAATATTGGAACAGATTTTCTAATCATTGTGCTCAGGCTGCTGTACAAGTGCACTGCAAGCTTTGCACTTACTTGAAATAGGAATGGCCAACCTCAGCACTTCTACTGGGTTGGCCCTAATTAGACACGCAGAGTGAGCTGGATTGGGCCTTCCACTAGAAGCTTTCAAGTGGAAAGCATAGAATAACCAATGCAGCTGTAGGCTACAGTCAGGATTTAAAGGGATATGGCCATTTTAATGTAAGTTACAATTATTTGGCATGCCTCCCAATGCCAAAAGAAGTGGCTGCGAAAAACAATGGTATGAAAATAGATGTGGAGGCAGGTAACTGAGTTTATGGGTAAGTGATGGAGCAGCGTAGCACTCAACCCCTGTTTGATGGCTGGGAAGTGGAGATCAATATGAAGAAGGTTGCCCTGTTGGCATTCAGAGGATAGCAGTGCAGGACGCCTGGTAGGACGTGGCAGCCTGGGTTAATGCTATGTATCGTACCTATAGCACCTGTAGTACCTGTAACAGATGCAAAAGAAGATGGTAGACCTTAAGAAAGCTGCCACGATATGAGTACTCAACAGTACCTTATACCAGGTAGATAGCCTAAGTATGTATGCTTCAAAGTGCTATGTGTCCACCTGTTACATATGTACTGTCTGCCCTTGCCAAGCTCTAAAACAATCTTATAGCTCTTTCACTGTTCCATGCATGCCCACACTCCAATAGGGCACACAGTCAAAGTTGAACTTGATACTGAAACCATTGTCACAGCAACATAACCTAGTTATATGATGCATGGTAAGCTACTCACACACAGGATGAGCTGCAGATTGAACACATGTCCACCACTATACATGTTCCTTCAAAACTACTTTTCTGTTTGCATGACAAGATGGCACACAATACAACGGAATAGGCCGGAACTGGAGGAGGGTCCAGAAATTACAAACTCTTGAATCCCTTTGAAGTTGGTCATTATGGACATCCTTACCTATAAATGCATCTAGCAAGTAGGTGCATGTGAAGACACAAACCTCTCTCAAACTCGGGCTAATACCATCTTGCTCTTGTGTCTTGTATCTCCTTTAAGTCTTGTTACCTTTCGCTCACTCACTCACTCACTCACTCCACTCACTTTGTATAAGCATAGACATGAACCCAAACAAGGATCCCATATTATGGGGTAGAAATTCATCTGGGCCTGTTTCTGGGACCTGACTTGTCCCAGCTGGGAGGCCGGGGGCCTAATTAACATATTATGCGTGTGCTGCTGGCACTTCTCATGCCTCCACAGGCAGCTCACGCATTGAAGATGCCAAATGTTGGGGCGCTTAGCTCGGGCAACGAGGGCGGGGAAGCAATCATGACGACCGTGGAGTCAGGGGAGCATTCCTGCTCCACCCGGCTCCATAGGAAAGTTTGTTTTTAAGTTTAATCTTTTTGAAAGTTGTTTTTCGTTGGCAGCTACAGCAGCCGCTGAAGGATCCTGAGCGATGCAGGTACAGCACCTGCTCTGTTCATTGGAAATACATTTCTCTGAGCGGTTCTCAAACAGGTGTTAGGCCCCCAATTAATATATGCAAGAAGCCTGTTTTAATCGGCCGCACGGGGTGCCTAAAATATAGGCCCGACAAATTTATCAGCGGCCAGAACGCACACACAGATTAACTACAGGCTGTCCCTCTGCTGAATTTGTCAGAGTTACGCCCATTTTACGCCCAAGAAACAGCGCATGCATACCAATTTCTAACCCAATATCTTGCAAAGCAGAGTTAACGTTTCAGGTCGAAGACCTTTTGTCAGAACTGTTAAAGTTTTTAAGCAAGTACAGAGACAGGGAAAAGGGATGGGAGGGGAGGAAAGGTCCATGATAAGGTAGAGGGCAAGAGTGAGTAAATGACAAAAGGGATGATGGTGCAAGGCAAGGAAGGTGGTAATGGGACAGGTTAAGAAACAAAAGATTGGTCAGGAGTAGCTGTAAATGGCAGCAGCAGAACCATTACCAGCACTAACTGACCGAAAAAATGGGAGCAGTGGTTATGACTGGTTATGACTATTACCACTGCTCCCATTTTTTCGGACAGCAAATGCTGGTAATGGTTCTGCTGTTGCCATTTACAGACCTATTGCATGACCTTCCCTTTTGTTCTTTCCTCACCTCCCCCTAACCCCCCCTCCCTTCCTCTGGCTCTGTACTTGCTTAAAAACATTAACTCTTTAACATCTTCCAGTTCTGACGAAATGTTAACTCTGTTTCTTTCTCCACAGATGCTGCCTGACTTGCTGAGCTTCTCCAGCATTTTCTGTTTTTATTTCAGATTTCCAGCATCCACAGTATTTTGCTTTTGATCTTGCTTAACAAGCTGTTTGAAGGTGTATTTTGGAACTGGCATTTTAACATTTGTTTAACATTTGCCTACTGATGCATTTATTGGCATAATAGTGGGTGCAGCCAGGTTGGCTGTCATGCTATCTGATCTCCCTAGCTTGACTTTGTTTATCCTATTCCACTTCAAACATGAAATATGTATTAGGGTGCTTTAAAAGCATCCTTTGGCATTAATTTTAATTTGACTCTCAAATCATCATGGGACTCTATAGCTTCCAGCTAGAGGCTTTGTTGCTTCCTGAGCTTCATTGAGAGTTTGCATTATAAGAGATCCTTTTCATATCCTTTCTTCTTAAAGGTTGCATAACTTAGCAAAATTGGTAGTGATTTCATTGCTAGGTCAGAGATGGTGGATTGAAGCCCCACACCAGGACCTTGAGAGTATAAACTGGGCTGACACTCCAGTGTTCCACTGACGGAGTGCTCCATTGACAGGGTGCTCTACTGTGAGGGTGCTCCACTGACAGGGTGCTCCACTGTGAGGGTGCTCCACTGACAGGGTGCTCCATTGACAGGGTGCTCTACTGTGAGGGTGCTCCATTGACAGGGTGCTCCACTGTGAGGGTGCTCCACTGACAGGGTGCTCCACTGTGAGGGTGCTCCACTGACAGGGTGCTCCACTGACAGGGTGCTCCACTGTGAGGGTGCTCCACTGACAGGGTGCTCCACTGATGGAGGTGCTTTTCTTCAGATAAAATTATAAATGTAGGATCTGTCTGCCTGTTCAAGTGGATGTCCCAAGTTGCATTTATACTACTCTTTAAAGCTGGCTACATGAGCCAGCTCCCAGCATTTATCCTGCTAAATCTCTTTTCCAATGTCACCAGGAAACAAATTAGTTGGCCATTAATCTCATTACTGTTTATGGGATGTTGCTGGTACAGAGTGACCTGCATAGCTACAGTTACTGCACTTCTGTGTATTGACAACATGATAAAGGGTTATATGAATGCAAATATTTCTTTCTATAGATTCTTTTCTTTCTCATTTCCATTTTAATTACCCTGGCTGGAAAATGAGAGGATTGGATCGGCCGCCCGTTTTACACCTCGCCTGACTTTACAATGGTTCGGATTAGGTTAAATAACCCCATAGTATCTGTCTGGAAGTATTAGAGTCAATGGCAGCAGTATGGCTGGCTTTCAAATTGATTACAGACCTTTTTTTGGTATTGTTTAAGTCAGTGCTATATAGTTGCTAAAACATTACTGACATAAATGTAGATACCAAAATTAAATGATTAGAAAAACTCAGAACATATTTAGGATTGAGAACTTATCTATTGTGCCTATTCCTTCTTCATAGTACATCTTCCCAACTCCTTGAGATTTGCGTATTTATTCTTCCCTGTGTCAGAACAGGCAGGTCCGAGGCACACTCAATATTGGGCCTCATTTAAATTAGACCAGCGAGCTGCAAATACCTGCTGCGTGTCCCCAGGGAGCTCACCGTTTCACGCCTGTAAAGCAGGTGCAGTGTGAACGAATGTCCAGGCCTCCTTTTGTAAAATATTGGTTTATTGGAGAATGTGGCAAGTGCAAGTTTATGTTGAAATTAAATGTATTTAAAAGATGTTGTGTTCTTTAGCTTCTTTAAAAAGAGCTAGATACATATGATAGTCATAGTATCTTAGTAGGTACAGCACAGGAGGAGGCCATTCGGCCCATTGTGCCTGTGCCGGTTCTTTGAAAAATTAGGCCCATTCCCTGCTGTTCCCCATGACCCTGCAAATATTTTCCCTTCAAGTATTTATCCAATTCCCTTTTGAAACTTACTATTGAATCTGCTTCCACCACCCTTTCAGGCAGTACATCTCATTACAGATCACTACAACTCGCTGCACAAAAAAAAGGTTTCCTCATGTCGCCTCTGGCTCTTTCGCCAATTACCTTAAATCTGTGTCCTCTGGTTACCAACCCTTTGTCACTGGAAACAGTTTCTCCTTATTTACTCTATCAAAACCGTTCATGATTTTGAACACCTCTCTCAAATCTCCCCTTAACCTTCTCTGTTCTAATGAGAACAACCTCAGCTTCTCCAGTCTCTCCACATAACTGAATGCCATTTTCCCTCATCCCTGGTACCATTCTAGTAAATCTCTTCTGCACCCTCTCTATGGCCTTCAGCTCCTTCCTAAAGTGGGGTGCCCAGAATTGAACACAATACTCCAGCTGTGGCCTAACCAATGCTTTATAAAGGTTTAGCATAACTTCCTTGCTTTTGTGCACTCTGGCTTTATTATCCATCCAGGACAAAGCAGCCTGCTTGATTGGCACCCCATCCACCACCCTAAACATTCACTCCCTCCGCCACTGTGGGTGCAGTGTGTACCATCTACAGGATGCACTGCAGCAACTTGCCAAGGCTTCTTCAACAGCACCTCCTAAACCCGCGACCCCTACCACCTAGAAGGACAAGGGCAGCAGGCACATGGGAACAATACCACCTGCAAGTTCCCCTCCAAGTCACACACCATCCGGACTTGGAAATATATCACCGTACCTTCATCGTCGCTCGGTCAAAATCCTGGAACTCCCTACGTAACAGCACTATGGGAAAACCTTCACCACACAGACTGCAGCGGTTCAAGAAGGCGGCTCACCACTACCTTCTCAAGGGCAATTAGGGATGGGCAATAAATGCTGGCCTTGCCAGCGATGCCCACATCCCATGAACAAATAAAAAAAAATAAAGCCCAGGATCCCATATGCTTTTTAACAGTCTTCTCAACTTGTCCTGCCACGTTCAAAGATTTGGCTATGATAGATTGGGGAACTTTACTAAAAGGGATGACAGTGGATAGGCAATGGCTAATATTTAAAGAACGTGTGCAGGAATTACAACAATTATTCATTCCTGTCTGGCGCAAAAATAAAACAGGTAAGGTGGCTCAACTGTGGCTTACAAAAGAAATTAGGGATAGTATTAGATCCAAAGAGGAGACATATAAAATTGTCAGGAAAAGCGGCAAGCCTGAGGATTGGGAGCAGTTCAGAATTCAGCAAAGGAGGACAAAGAGATTGATTAAGAGGGGAAAAATAGAGTATGAGAGTAAACTAGCAGGGAACATAAAAACTGACTGTAAAAACTTCTATAAATATGTCAAGAGAAAAAGATTAGTGAAGACAAATGTAGGTCCCTTACAGTCAGAAATGGGGGAAATTATAATGGGGAACAAAGAAATGGCAGAACAATTAAAAACATACTTTGGTTCTGTCTTCACAAAGGAGGACACAAATAACCTCCCAGAAATGTTAGGGAACCAAGGGTCTAGTGAGAGGGAGGAACTGAAGGAAACCAGTATTAGTAAAAAAAATAGTGCTAGAGAAATTAATGGGGCTAAAGGCTGACAAATCCCCAGGGCCTGATAATCTACATCCCAGAGTGGCCCTGGAAATAGTGGATGCATTGGTGATCATCTTCCAAAATTCTATAGACTCTAGAACAGTTCCTACAGATTGGAGGGTGGCAAATGTAACCCCACTATTTAAAAAAGGAGGGAGAGAAAAAACAGGGAATTACAGACCAGTTAGCTTAACATCAGTAGTGGGGAAAATGCTAGAGTCTATTATAGAAGATGTAATAACAGAACACTTGGAGGGCATTAACGGGATTGGACAAAGTCAGCATGGGATTATGAAAGGGAAATCATGCTTAACAAATCTACTGGAGTTTTCTGAGGATGTAACTAGTAGAATAGATAGGGGAGAACCAGTGGATGTGGTGTATATGGATTTTCAGAAGGCTTTTGATAAGGTCCCACACAAGAGGTTAGTGTGCAAAATTAAAGCACATGGGATTGGGAGGAATATACTGGCATGGATTGAGAATTGGTTGACAGACAGGAAACAGAGAGTAGGAATAAACAGGTCTTTTTCCGGGTGCAGGCAGTGAATAGTGGGGTACCGCAGGGATCGGTGCTTGGGCCCCAGTATATATATCAATGATTTGGATGAGGGCACTAGATGTAACATTTCCAAGTTTGCAGATGAAATGGCAATACCCTGTATCCTGAGACTGTGACCCCTGGTTTTAGACTCCCCAACCATAGGGAACATCCTCCCTGCCTCTAGTCTGTCTAGTCCTGTTAGAATTTTATATGTTTCGATGAGATCACCTCTCATTCTTCTAAATTCTAGTGAATATAGGCCTAGTAGGGGGGGGAATGTGAGCTGTGAGGAGGATGCAAAGAGGCTCCAATGTGATTTAGACAAGTTGGGTGAATGGGCAAGAACATGGCAGATGCAGTATAATGTGGATAAATGTGAGGTTGTCCACTTTGGTTGTAAAAACAGAAAGGCAGATTATTATCTGAATGGTGATCGATTGGGAAAAGGGGAGGTACGACGAAACCTGGGTGTCTTTGTACACCAGTCGCTGAAAGCAAGCATTCAGGTGCAGCAAGCAGTTAGGAAGGCAAATGGTATGTTGGCCTTCATTGCAAGAGGACTTGAGTACAGGAGCAGGGATGTCTTACTACAGTTATACAGGGCCTTGGTGAGACCACATCTGGAGTATTGTGTGCAGTTTTGGTCTCCTTATCTGAGGAAGGATGTCCTTGCCATGGAGGGAGTGCAACGAAGGTTTACCAGGCTGATTCCTGGGATGGCAGGACTGACGTATGAGGAGAGATTGGCTTGACTAGGCCTATATTCACTAGAATTTAGAAGAATGAGAGGTGATCTCATCGAAACATATAAAATTTTAAAAGGACTAGACAGACTAGAGGCAGTGAGGATGTTCCCTATCGCTGGGGAGTCCAGAACCAGGGGTCACAGTCTCAAGATACGGGGTATGCCATTTCGAACTGAGATGAGGAGAAATTTCTTCACTCAGAGGGGGGTGAACCTGTGGAATTCTCTACCACAGAAGGCAGTGGAGGCCAAGTCATTAGATGTATTCAAGAAGGAGATAGATATATTTCTTAATGCTAAAGGGATCAAGGGATATGGGGAAAAAGCGGGAACAGGGTACTGAGTTAGAAGATTAGCCATGATCATTTTGAATAGCGGAGCAGGCCCGAAGGGCTGAATGGCCTACTCTTGCTCCTATTTTCTATGTTTCTAAGTTGTGTATGTACACCCCCAGGGCTCTCTGTTTCTACATCCCCTTTAAAATTGTACCATTTAGTTTACATTGCCTCTCCTCATTCTTCCTACTAAAATGTATCACTTCATACTTCTCTGCCTTAAATTTCATCTACCATGTGTCTGCCCATTTCACCAGTCTATGTCCTCCTGAAGTCTGTTACTATCCTTCACATTGTTTACTACTTTTCTGAGTTTTGTGTCATCTGCAAACTTTGAAATTATACCCTCTATACCCAAGTTCTGGTTAGGAGCAGTATGGAAGGTTGTAAGGACTATATAGATAGAAAAATAACTGGGAAAAAGGTGAATAATGGAGATTGCAATAAATAATGTAGGCTGTAAGGTTGGATAGATAATCTGTCTGATTATGTTTGGGGCATGGAGAGCCTTTACAGAACAATGTTTCAGGAGACTAAACAAGTCTGCGAGATATATTGTAAACGGCAAGTGAAAGGGATAAGGCTAATGAGCTAAATAACTGTTCATTATCCAATGCACTACATGTTTTTCCTCTTTCTTGCATTTTCACTGTGTTGAAATCAAGCCTCACCTCATTGTCTCCCAGTCTAACTGATTTTTTTTCTATGGAACCCATGGGATGCCTTTCCCCTCGCAGTATAAGTTTCCTTCTACAGTCTACAAGTTTTAAAACTAAAATCTTACACCTATTCTTCATTTAACTCATCTCTGCTCTTACTTTTTCGAATACTTCCGATGTCCTGCACAATTGTTTTTCAATTAAAAAAATAGTATCTTATCTTAAACATGCTGTGGGTATTAATGAAAGTAACTTACAAGGCTATTTTTCTGAACTCTTAGACTTACATTGCCATCGTAGATTATTGGCCAATATTTTTCAGACCATGTGGAAACCGTAGGTAATAATTACAATAGTTTTCCACTTCAACAATGTCATAATCAGCTGCACATGAATTCGGCTGATCTCAGCAAGAATTTTTTATAATAAGTAATTCTTTAAACAGTTTTGTTGTATTTCACAAACTAATTCTTCATGAAGATTTCAACTGTGTGAAAGGTAAAGTTGTATCAGCCATCATATTTACAGCCATCATTCCCACCTTTTCCTCCCTCCCTCCCCTAGATAATCTGATTGAAACTGAAAACATTACCTCAATTATATCTGAAAACTATTCACATCTATACAAAGCCCTGGTTAGACCACACCTGGAGTACTGTGTTCAGTTCTGGGCACCGCACCTTGGGAAGGATATATTGGCCTTGGAGGGAGTGCAGCGTAGATTTACTAGAATGATACCAGGACTCCAAGGGTTAAATTACGAGGCCCGATTACACAAACTAAGGTTGTGTTCCCTGGAATTCAGAAGATTAAGGGGTGATTTGATCGAAGTTTTCAAGATATTAAGGGGAACTGATGGGGTAGATAGAGAGAAACCATTTCCGCTAGTTGGGGAGTCTAGGACTAGGGGATGTAGCCTAAAAATTAGGGCCAGGACTTCCAGGAGTGAAGTTAGGAAACATTTCTACATGTAAAGGGTGGTAGAAGTTTGGAACTCTCTTCTGCAAACAGCAGTTCATGCTAGCTCAATTATTAATTTTAAATCTGAGATTGAGAGATTTTTGTTAACCAAAAGTATTAAGGGATATGGGGCTAAGGCAGGTATATGGAGTTAGGTCACAGATCAGTCATGATCTCATTGAATGGCAGAACAGGCTTGAGGAGCTAAATGGCCTACTCTTGTTCCTGTTTTCCTATGTTCTATGTTCCTATCTATTCCATTTACAGATTTTTTAGATGTACTGGCTAGACAGATCACACTGGAGTCATACTCTGGATGAAGTAGAAGCTCAGCCACGGAAGATCAAGACTCTGAGCGACCAAAACAGGCTGGCTTGCATAGGACTCAAGGGATCTCAATCCAGGTGCCCTAGGAAAATAAAGTTTCAGAGGTCTCACCAGTGCTGCCAGTAAGTTAACTAAAGAGTCACTCTGTTCCACCACCTGTGCCCAGTCAGCTACTTACTATTATCCAATATTATCATGTCATTGTGTCCCTGGATGTTATCAGAATGTAGTGATATAGACATTTTGAATGGAAGCAAATGTCCTCCTCCATGGTGGCCTGAGACTGTTGAAGAGCTTGTTGCTGATGTGTCTGTTAGTCTTTAGTGGTGGATAACAGCAGTAAAAGATGATTGGTTGTACTTTAGAATAATTGAGTAACAGCAAAATTCATAAAAGATATCATTTACTTCCAAGAGAACGCTCAGAAATTAAACTTTAAAGCTACTAAAACAAACCCCAGTGAGGCATAATTCTGCAATTCAACTTGACTGTGTATGACTACAATCAACCCCAAAACATTTAACCATTTACCTGGTTGAGAGTTTAGTAAATGTTCCATTGCAATGCACGCAATGAACGTAACTTTGTTCTATAGGCAGATTGTATTAAAGGGATATTCATCTTAATCACAGTCTAAACCAGTGTGAAATGGAAATAAATAATTCGATTTAGCAGTGTTACTCTGTTCTCTGGACATTGGATCTATATTTGAATCATAAAAGATCTGGAGAGGGTGATTGTGGATTATTCAAAAGTTTGAATTTATATCATTGTGGTCTTCTTAGTTCTGGATGATACATGCAGACTCTGGAGGTAGAGGAGCTTCAGGCTGAGTGTAAGTGTAGCTTCTGTAAGAAGCACTTAGTGAACCCATCTGAAGTTAATACTTAAGATTTGAAGGATGGAGTGCTCCATCTTAATACTCAAATTCTTTGGACACACTCAAGCCTAGCTACTCCTGTTTTGAATTCTTTGAGCCAGTAATTGTCTCTAATTCATTAATTTATATGTATTTATACCTCAGATATTGGAAATAACCAAAGAAACTCTTTCCCATATTTCACTGGAATTCCCTCCCTAAATCTCTCTCTCTCTCTTCTCCTTTAAGACAATCCTTAAAACCTACCTCTTTAACCAAGCTTTTGGTCACCTGACCTAATATCTCATGTGGCTTGGTGTCAAATTTTGTCTGATAACACTCCTGTGAAGCGCCTTGGGACGTTTTACTATGTTAAAGGCGCTATATAAATGCAAGTTGTTGTTGTTGTATGTTATTGACTGTAGGGACTGTGACTACTCTTTAATGTTTCTCAGGCATCTGTCAGTCCTCCTGTTGATTGGGATGTTGATCCATAAGAGTGGCATGAGTGTTTGTCCCTCTCCCCGTGGGAAAGCACCAAATCACTGTTGGTTGCCTCCCTTTATGACACAGCTTAGATAAGGAACACGTTAAATGAACAATCATGATTAGTAACTCCTGCTCCCAATCTGCACTACAGAGTACTGAAGTACTAGCGTGCTACAACATTGCATACCTCACACAGCGAGCTTAAATTTACAGGCCTGTCACCTTGGATTTTCTATCTGAACAGTATCACTTTTTATCTTGTTGAGCTTAGTAGACCATAAATATGTTAATCATTAAAGAAGATCTTTGGCAATGCTACTTTTGTAGGTAGAATTGTTGATACACATTTCCACACGGGGTGGGGGGGGGAAGGGAGGGGAACATCAGATTTGAATCTTATAGTTTCCTGATTTATCAATTTTTCGGAGAGTAGGGATAATGAGCAGGCACTCACATTGGCAGGATGTGACCAGTGGTATCCCACAGGTATCTGAGTTGAGGCCTCAACTATTCATTGTATTTATTAATAACTTAGATGATGGGATAGAGAGCCACATATCCAAGTTTGTTGATAACCAAAGATAGGCAGCATTGTAAGCAGTGTAGATGGAAGCATAATCTATTAATATCTCTCTGTAAAGTTAAGTGAATGGGCCAAACTGTGGCAAATGATTTTTAATGTAGGCAAGTGTGAGGTCATCCACTTTGGACCTAAAAAGGATAGATCAGAGTACTTTCTAAATGGTGAAAAGCTTGAAACAGTGGAGGTCCAAAGAGACTTAGGAGTCCTTGTACATAGATCATTAAAATGTCATGGATGGGTACAGAAAATAATTAAAAAGGTTAATGGAATGCTGGCCTTTATATCTAGAGGACTAGAATACAAGGGGGTAGAAGTTAAGCTACAGCTATACAAAGCCCAGGTTAGACCACACCTGGAGTAATGTGTACAGTTCTGGGCACCGCACCTTAGGAAGGATATATTGGCCTTGGAGGTAGTGCAGCGTAGATTTACTAGAATGACACCTGGACTCCAAGGGTTAAATCACGAGGCGAGATTACACAAACTAGGGTTGTATTCCCTGGAATTTAGAAGATTAAGGGATGATTTCATCAAAGTTTTTAAGATATTAAGGGGAACTGATAGATTAGATAGAGAAAAACTATTTCTGCTGGCTGGGGAGTCTAGGACTAGGGGACATAGACTAAAAATTAGAGCAGGACTTTCAGGAGTGAAGTTAGGAAACACTTCTACACACAAAGGGTGGTAGAAGTTTGGAACTCTCTTCCACAAGATTTTTTTCTTAAACTGAATTCCAATATCTCAAACTGCTATGATGGCATTTGAATTCTCACAGCTCTGGATTACTAGCCCAGTAACATAACCACTACACTATCATACCCCTATTGTACTTCCTGATGGATAAATAACCTTGGTTGACAAATGAAAGGTCTGAGATTAGTCTCTGTGAAATGGTTTTCAACGTTAGTTTTGGCAAGGCCTGTGATCTGTCTGGTAATCTAAGAAATTAATCCAGTAGTACTGTAAAAAATGCAAAATATAAATATTGTTCCTTTCCAATAATAAACTTTCTAAACTGTAGCGTCCTTAACCATTCAAATAGCATAGGCAGTATTCCTCAACTAACAAATGGAAGCAGTGCAGGTGGATTTTTGACTAATCTTCAGAAAATACAACTACCCAGAATCCCCCACTGTATCATTTACCATCCAATGAATTTCCACTAAGTAACACATCTCGATTGATGAAATACATAATGCACTAAATATAATTCACCCAGTTATGTCTGGATTTTCTTGGGCATGTTGGAGGAATGGCAAGGCTGGCCTTCCACATGCCCATGTGATCCTGTTGTTACATGACCGCATCTTCCTGGGAGGGTATAATTTAGTATGCAGGATGGATTTAAGAGAGGAAACCCCTCCCTTCAATAGATCGCCACTATTGGGGGTGTTTGGGGGGGGGGGTGGAGTTGTTGGCGGGAGGTTTGGATTTAGCTACAGCAGTTCAAAGGCTGCTGCAGCTTAAAGGGCTGGCAGCATAGCATTTTGATTAGAAGCAGAGCGAGAAAGGGAAAGGGAAGCAAGCGAGCTGGAGCTGGAGCTGAAGTAACATCTCTTTTTAAGTGGGTAGGTGGGCGCAAGAGTCACTACAGGTACATTTGTGGCGCCCATCTTCCCCATGCCCATAGAAAGTCCAATAGCCCACCCTTGAAAGGGGAGGTTGTCCAGGCCCGTCACCAGATCCTGGTAATGTTCCTATCGGCCCCCTGAGCAAGATAGGGCCTTTAAACACCCTTGTGGAGGCCAGTCCACCTCCATTCACTCAGCATAATGTCTGCCACTCAATGCCAGGTCCTGAATGAGGAGTAGGAGTAGGAACTCCCTGCTTATGGAGTGCAACCCCCCCTCCCCAGCTCTGCCCCTCTGCCTTGGGGTGTATAGAAGTTTACCCACTGAGGAATCTCCTGGAAATGGCACAGTTGGGGGTTCTCTGGTTGATCGCTGTGGAATTTCTGGGCCATTGTGTCAATGATGTGATCGTCATTGACAGACAGGGATGCCACTTGGCTATCCCTGCATCCTAATAGAATTCTTTTGCTGGAGAGTGATAACAACTATGAATCCCAATTTGTTCAACAGCTCACAGAAAGGCAGGTTGTAAATGGAGCCCCACAGGCATATAGAGCAGCAAGTCTGCCAAGGATCAAAGACTAAAGTGACATGTGTCATAAATAAATCTCAGGCCATATTATGAGTACAACTCCTATGTGTAATCTACTGTGATATACTGCAATTGTTCTAAATTGCATAACAAAAATAAGTAAGAAATCCTAAACACTATTGAGCAAGATTTATTTTTACTGTCTGTAAGAAAATCATTGCAGTTACAAGTATATAATAATACATTGGTCAAATAGCACATGCAGATAATTGAAAGAGATGTGTTAATCAGTGCATTGAACATTGTGCAGAGGAATTTCATCCCCTGAAGAACTTATGCTGCTGCACTGTAATGTTGTCAATCAACAGTGTATTGTAGTAATTGTATGAATTCAACAAACTGAGCCAGCACTAAAATATTTCCAAGTCTGTGATCGTGTTCCAGCACAGGCTCCCCACCTGGTAGCACTAACGCTATTAAGTTACAATCTTGTACGAAGTGAAAAGGTAGGCACGATTTTTTCATTGGCTTACCTAGTTATCCCTTCAAAAGATGGAGTAAAAGGCTAGGTGTCCAAACATGAGCTGAGACCTGGCTTTAGCATAACACAAGTTTAGAATGAATAAAAACAGCCTCTTAGCCGTGTCATGAACAGAAGCCCAAATAGTTGAGTTTTCTCTTCCTATCAGTGTTGATGTTAAAAATCCTAGCTGGCAACGGGGAGGGAGGCAGAAATACTTATTTGCTGTCAAAAGTAGTTACCATTGTGGATGAATTGTTATGTGTACCATAAACATAACACGTTCATGAAGATTTCCTCTGCTTTGTATTTCTAGTGGAATCAAACATCTGCACCCGAAACATTAACGTCTCTTTTCTCATTTCAGATGCTGACTGACCTGCTGTGTAATTCCAGAGGAAATCTTCCTGAACATATTTACAGTGCCACTGCATGTGGCGACCCCAGCAATTTCTCCTCCTTTGGTTCACATTGGGCTTGGCATTAGGGACAAAAGTATAAAATGCAGCTCGATGATGCGTTTCTGCACCAAGAATGATTTCATACACTGACAATATATAACACTTGTTTTACATACAGTTGAAATTTTGTGTTTTAGTAAAGGTAACTAGTATGAACTTGTGCTTTTGCTAAAGTGAAATAGCTAATTTTTAAGAGATGAAGGGAAAAAGAAAGCAAATTCTATAAATATGACGTAAAGATACTGGAAGTGCATAGCAGGCCCACCAAAATCCAAAAGGGAAAAAGACAGACACTGACAAAGGAGGGATAATTTTCCAAGTACGCACTAGTGATCTGGAATCTCGCCCACTACCAATGTAGGATTTAAAGCCCCTACTTTCAGGATTATAATTTAATCCAATCCAAGGACTGGTTCGTGACAACAACAAGACCACCACAGTACTGGTATTATGGTTAAAGGCAAAACAGATTTATTAGGCACATCACAATTAGTACAAAGAAAGTGATACTTAACAAAGAGAAATAGTCACAGTCTGTTCCTTGAAACCTTGGAAGTATCCCACCAAGTGACTGCGGCACGGTCTCTCTCTCTCGCTGTGTTCTGTTGACTGAAGAGTTCTCTTCTTCCTCGCCAGAACCTTGCGTGCCTTCCTCATGCCTCTCACTCTTTAGAGGTTACATCCCAAGCAACTCCTGGTACCATCTGTGTCTTGTTGTTACAGACTTAACGGTACCTTATCTTAGAGTTACATTGCCAGCCTTCACAGGACACAGTTTCTATAAACAGGCTTCTATTCACTAGCTTGCGGGGGCTCGAGATAGAGAGGCCTGAGCCTAGGTGAATCCGTGATCATTACACCCCATCCTCCCTCAAGTCTGTGATTTTCCCAAGGTCTGTTAATTGTCACTTCAATACTGTCAGCATTCTGTTAGTTTTAATTGCAAACTTGACAATAATAATCATCATGCATCCTTCTCAGCCCACCAGCACTTTCTTATTGAACACATGTTACATGGTTCATACTATATTAATACACAGTACAGTTTGCATTCATAGATACATAGATTCATAGTACATTTCATTCGACTTCTACTGTTGATTTTAATTATACTAAATTATATCTGTTATTGGGTTAATTCTTACACCAATGCACATCAGAAAATTGCGGGCATGCAGCCCTTGATTTTCCAACATGTGCTGGAGGTGGGTAAGATTCCCGCTGCCTATGTTTTCTCCAGTCAGAAACTGAGGGACCTGCTGCATACATCCAGCATTTTGTTTTTTCTGATCATTTTTAAACTTTGAGTACATACATTGAAGATAAATCCTCGTACGAAAAAAATACAACTTTTTCAGAATTTTCTATTGGTTTAGTTGGTGAAGTTGTACATTTTGCTTATACCACATGCTGTTAAATGTGGGAGAGTCAAGTAATCCTTCTCTTATGATCTTTTGTTTAATCATCTTCAGCGCAGATTGGATATCTCTTCAATGATGGTTGCAGATATGGACAAAACATACTTCTGTTCTTGTCTCTTGCTGAGAATCTAAAAGAAAAAAATAGTAAAATAAGCAGAGTTATTTTTTTTCCCAATTTCTCCCCTTTCTCTTGAAGGTAGTTTTTGATGGTTCCACAGATAGCAGCCACCCTTCAATACTACTTAAGTAGCCATTTTTCCCATGTGACGGTAGACAGCGAGTGTCAGCAGGTTATTGGTTACAGTGCCTGTCCACTGCCCAGCCTTGTTCTGTCCTCACCTGATAACCATTTACATTTTTCAGCAGGAAATACAGGGCTAACTTACTGCTTCCTCTCTTCCAGCAGGAAGCTGTGCTCACAGGAAGTGCAAGTTAGGGAATCAGAATTTCATTTTGTAGCATGATTTGTGGTCCACATTCCCTTCGTGTACAGTTTCCCTGCTAGGAGTATGGGATGAGCCCTTATACTTTTTGCCTATGGAAAACATTTAGCAGTGGGAATCTTCACTACTTTATTTCCTTCCCTTACCTAGAGGGACTGAGATCAATTGCACCCCTACCTCTGCTCCAACAGAATTAAGCTAACTCAACACAGATCAGGAATCAAACCTGGGAATTGCTTGGTCTGTATAGTCGGTTCCACACAGGGCATTGAATTTACCAATTGATCCATCAGGGTTGCCACTAACAGTTAATTTCTAAAGAAATTCAAGATGCTGGGTTCTGGAACAATGGGCATAGCATGATTTATCTTCCTACATTGATCTCCAAAGTTAATATGTAGTCTAGGCATAAGCTAGTCGCCATCTTTCCAAAAGCTCTTCAAGGCTACAACTGAATGGGATTGCCAATAATCTGACTAAATATATTTGTTTTTTCAAAACTACCAATAATTTAGAAATTATAGCTCACAGGAACTCAGAATTTTCTTCAACTGGGAAATCTAACGAACAACCAAGGCCTGAAGTGCAGGATACTAGTCAAGTTGGAAAAAATAGAAGAGGGGGCAGGTTAAATGAGGAAGTAGCATTTAGATGACATGAAGTTTGGGTTTTAAAGGTAATACTGGGGAGGGGGATCACAATGACTAATATCTCATCAATTGAGGTAGCTTTATTTGTGAAACCAGTTTACCTCTACCATAATGTAATGGAAATAGCACCTGTAAATGAGGTCAGTACTGAAGATCCTAGGGAGTCCTGCCAGAAATGTTGCATGATTGACAACTTCTGTAGGATAACATATTCACCTCAGATTTCTGTTGTGCACTGTCTGATGTATTTGGTTAATCAGCTTAAAAATGTGCTTTTCTCCTGTATACAAATGTTATTTATAACATAAATGTAATTTTAAAAATTACATTTATGAATTCAATGGAAGGACATGACTATGTCTGCCCGGATCCAGATATTTCTGGGCAGCCACACAGTGACAAATCTGTAACGGATTTATTATATATTAAAGTTGGATCATTCATCTCTTGGTAGTATACTACAATTTATATTAATCGATGAATAGATGTATGGGCAATCAAGTAACAATATAAAATACTGGAATCATTATACATTGAGTATTTATTTGATAATTTTCCAATACTTATTAGTCTATTGACTATTTCTAATAATCTAAAATTTTGAAATAATTCATTTTTTCAGTGTTCATATTAATAAAATTAATTTGTTCACAGTTGCCCATTATATCGCACAGATCTGATTGGTCCAGCTAACCATCATCATTCACGTAGTATTGAGGGACCGATTCATATGATTTCCTCTCGACTATCATTCTACAGCAAAGTTTCTGCCATTCCGCTTCCTCCCACTCTGTTTTAGCTTCCCCATTTCCTCTGAGCCTCTGCTTAAACGTCCTCAGTTCCCTTAGAACCCAAGTTGCACAGTCTAGCCTTGTACTCATTCCCAACTCAGGATTGAACCTCTCCTTCTTCCCCCCACCCTGTTCTCTCCCTCTCCCTCCTCCTCCCCCCACCCTGTTCTCCCCCTCTCCCTCCTCCTCCCCCCACCCTGTTCTCCCCCTCTCCCCCATCCTCCATCCTCCCCCACTCCCGTTCCCTTGTGCAAAGATAACAAGTCATTACACATTTCAGGCCTCTAATCCCAGACAAAGACAAGACTATTTCTGGGGCAATCAGAGGTTTTGACCCTTGAATCTAAAGGTAAAAGGAAAAAGGAGAGAGAGTGAAAAAAAAGAAATAAAGACATAGCAAGAGAGTAACAGACATATAGGAGAGAGTACACAATGCCAAGGAAAGAATTCCACAAAACAGGAAAGAGTAAGAGTCATAGAGCCATTGATTTTGATGGAAATGAAAATCAGATAGTTTCTATGATGGGCGGGCAATCTGCTATGCCAGTTTTACGCCCAGGTGGCAAATTGAAAATCTACCCTCCCTGTCACCACAGAAGTTTTTATGTGACATCAGCTGAAGATCTCTTTGGCACTTACTGATGTCATTTTCTTTTTGTAACCTACACATAAATGAAAAATGTTGCTCACATGGCACTAAAATATTATACAAAAGAATGAGGAGTGCATTTATAGAATTTGCAGGTTGTCCCTTCTTATATCTCATTCATGCTTTTCACGTTGCCTGTCATTTGTAGTGGTATGATCGACAGGTTTCTGATTTTAACATGTTTAATATGTTATGATGGTGTCATGGTATGCAAGACCTTTGAAAATAAATGAATAAACAGTTTTGCCACCAATCCACCCCTGCCGCTCAAAATCAGCACAAGAGCATTGCAGAGCTACAGAATACCACACAAACTAATGGCACCAACATCTAACTGAAAAAAGCCCAGAGATGTTCGCCTCCTCAACATTTTTGAGAATTGTCCCACTGTTTTCAGGAATTTCTGCCTAGCGCGACAAATTCCTGATGTTAAAAAATAATCATCTGCTCAGTGATATTCAAAGTGCATGTATATTCTTATTGATTAAAAAAAACCATAGCAAAGGCTCTAATGTTCAGAATTATCCGAAGAACAAGTCAGAAAATACAATAATGCTGACTACTTTTGTTGACATTTTTTTGATAAAACAAAATTATATTTATGAAGCGATTTTTCACGACTTCCCAAAGATTTCACAGTCAATGAAGTACTTATGAAGTGTAGTCACTGTTGTAATGTAGAGAAACACGACAGCCAATTTCACACAGCAAGATCCCACAAACAGCAGGATAACCCCCCTGCTCTTTGAATAGTTCCGTGGGATCTTTTACACCCATCTGAGAGCAGACAGGGTCTCGGTTTAACATCTCATCCGAAAGATGACACCTCTGACAATACAGCACTCCCTCAGTACTGCACTGGTGTGTCAGCCTAGATTCTGAGCTCAGGTATCTGGAGTGAGGTTTGGACCCTTCATCTTCTGACTTGGAGGCAAGAGAACTACTACTGAGCGACAGCTGGCACTTTGGGGCAACTTTCAGTATTTATTTGCATTTTTTATGAAAAACAGTAATTGTGATCAATAAGTACTATTAGCATTGGTATCATAGAACTAGAAGAAGCTGAAAATACCATTTACCCTGTGTGTGAGAATTCCCATTATAAGAAGCTTCTCGTACTTCAATATGTTTAATTACTTGGTTATCACTTGGAGACAACAGTGTCAGCTTGTAAATTGCTTCATACAAATATCATTATCTGGGCAATCATTAGTGCCTTTGATAAAAACACGGCATCCAGAGATTGCAAAATGCTGTACCCGGTCCAGGGGTTATGGGTGCCCCACCCAGAAAGTGCAATAGTGCAAATACAAAAGCTTCGTATATCTGGGTGCTGCTGGCTTACCCCACTCTAAAGCAAGTACGAATGTCAAACCTGCAATATATTAGTGCCATCAGATTCCTTAAGCTGGAGCTGCCTCAAAATAGCAGACTTGTAGAGAAGCAAAATTAGTTATTTAAGTTTTCATGTTGTTAATGGTGGAATAGGTATAATATTACACATAACACAACTTCAGGGGAGCTGGCTCCTTCATATATTGTGCAGAACTTGAAATTCTCTGCCATAAGTAAGGAAATCCTGCTACAACTGTCCAGGGCTTTGGTGGTGCACAGTTTTGGTCTCCTTATCTAAGGAAGGATATACTTGCCTTAGAGGCAGTGCAACGAAGGTTCACTAGATTGATTCCTGGGATGAGAGGGTTGTCCTATGAGGAGAGATTGAGTAGAATGGGCCTATACTCTCTGAAGTTTAGAAGAATGAGAAGTGATCTCATTGAAACATGTAAGATTCTGAGGAAACTTGACAGGGTAGATACTAAGAGGTTGATTCCCCGGGCTGGAGAGTCTAGAACTAGGGGACATAGTCTCAAGATAAGGGGTAGGCCATTTCAGACTGAGATAAGGAGGGATTTCTTCACTGAGAATTGTGAATCTTTGGAATTTTCTACCCCAAGACTGGCAAGCATGTGGATGCTGAGTCATTGACTGTATTCAAGGCTGAGATAGATAGATTTTTGGACTCTAGGGGAATCAAAGGATATGGGGATCGGGTGGGAAAGTGGAGTTGAGATTGAAGATCAGCCATGATCTTATTGAATGGCGGAGCAGGCTGGAGAGGCCGTATGGCCTAGTCCTGCTCCTATTTCTTAGGTTCTTATAATTTAGCAGATGGTGCAAAATCCACGATGATTTGCCTTTGCTAACAACTCATTCTGTTTTAAGCTGTTGCTACAATTGTTGACCTCTCCATGATCTCCAAAGGCACAGCAAAGTCCCTTAAAATTACAACAATTGTTAAATTATGGGCTGATCAGTAAATGCAAAGACTAGTTAGGAAAACGAGGTGATCAAAGCAGCTACTTACACATTTATTACATTTTGGCTATAATGAACTGCAGCAGTCAGCTTCCATTTTCTTTTGTGCTTCATATTTTTCCTAAAGTAACAAATACAATGGAATTCTATTATGTGTTGTTCATTTGTGTACAATCAGACACGTACAGTGTATATAACAGGAAAGGTAACAACTACTTTGAAACTGGAAAAACATGTTTATTTTGGAATTTTGCTTGTATCTGACTGGCAAGCATGTTGATTTGACTGTGCTAACAATTATATATTTTTATATTTTACCAGAAGCACAGTTACCATATGGAATTTCAGAGATTTAAATCTTTACTGATGTACTATCTTAGATTGCACATGCTCTTAATATGTTCATTACTTAGGCACGTATCATTTCCTATAATTAACCATGCAAAATTAATGTCCTCAAGCATGCAGCCAATTTCACTCTTAACTCAATGCATTTAGATAGATATTCTGTCATTAAAGACATACCCTCCTTATTGCTAGGTGTATGAGCTGAGGAACATCTGGTATCAAAGTTGACAGCAGAAATTTCACTACGAACACAATATGCTGAAAGAAATAAAAGAATATGGGATAGAGTTTCCGCTTTGGGCGCAATCGGCAAATTGGGCGCAAATTGCGCTTGAAATTGCACAGGTTAGGTTACAGTTCAAGATGCAGTGGCATAATCACAAAGGATTTGCATAATTGCAAACATAAAGGGAGTGATTTTAACCCCCAAGAACGGGTGGGTTGGAGTTGAAAATAGTTGTTTTTTTGGGGTCGCAACTGCAAAATTTTCAGACTTTGCATTCCCAATAGGAAGCCTGTACTTTTACACGTCCAAGTTAAACCTGGAAATAAAGCCGGGTTGCGGTCGAAACTCAAAAAACAATTGTTTTCAACTCCCACCTGTTCCCAACCCACCTGTTCTTGGGGATTAAAATCACCACCAAAATCTTCCATGAGCCAGCGCAATCAGTCAGCCTAATAGAACATAATCGTTTTCTTTTCATTGCACCAAAAGATGTTCATTGTTGTATTTAAGAGTGGTAACTTGGTGCAGTTTTATTAATACAGCTGAAAATGGGTTTATCACAAAATTAAATATTTTTTAAGATGTAAGATTGTTTAAAACGTGCCTACTAGTGCCTGTACGCCTAAGAAAACGAGCTTAATTTGAAGACCCCCCTCGAAAGTCCACAAACGGGCGCAATCGGCGGAAACTTGCCATCCTCGTTATTTCGATCTGGGGGTGTGGCCAGTTTCGGGCACAATGATTTTTGAACCAGCGTTAAAGATCGCGGAAACTCAATTTATGCTAGACGTAACTTACGCTTGATTTTCCACGATTTTCCTGGATCTTTTGCGCTGGTTCAGGTGGATTGCACTGGCCTAGCGGAAAATCTACCCTTTTGTTTTTTTTTTTTACTTATTTTACTGTACACCATTTGTTAGACATACAAAAGACACTGCAGTAGAAGTTATGTTTCATTAGTACTAATATATTTGCAATAAAATATATAGTAGATGGTTAAACTTTTATTTTTGTAATTATTATAAAGTAAAAGTAGAGTTCATATTTATACATTACTGGACATGCTTAAGATCAAACATGCAGCACCCAGTATGGCATTGAGCCATGCAGAACCACAAAATCTCATACAGACAGGGAAGATCACAGGTCTGTGCTTAGTTAGCTGAGTTGAGTTAATAATGGTAGGGTGTTACAACTGGCTGAGACTAGTTAAACTTATTTCACATACAACCCTAATTGGCAACACAAGGGAACATTCATCTTATCACTGGGTGGATTTGAGGCCAGGTCCCAGAATGAAAGGCCAGTATTTAACCCACTGCATCATTCAGTTCCTTTAATTATTATTACTAAAATAACTGAGAAAATCAAAAAGACACAAGACACCTTTATCTCTATCACAGATCTCTAGAGATTAATCAGGTACGCAGAAATTATACCTTATAAATTACACCTCTTACTACTAGTAAAACCATATTCTTTTTTCTTAGAAATATTATAGCACAGTTTTCCTCAGCAGACCATATAAGCTGGCATTTATTAAAATAATTACCATACCTCAAACACAATCAGGATGGCGAGTTTTTCATAAAAGGGCTTCTCTCTTCCAAATTCTGCAGTGAATGCGATGAGGCAACCATTGGTCACCACAGCCACACCATTTATTAGATCCAATATTGTGAACCAGTGACCTAACAATACAGAATCCACTTAGTCATGTCCCATATATCCACAAATTTGAAAAAACATTAATGCAGTAACATTTCACTGACAGTAGGGGGTATATTTTTCCACTCAGCTTTAAATATAACAACCACAGAGAACTGAGCTAAAAGGGATGGAAAATTGGAAAAAGAGCAGGAAAGACAGTTTCTGCCATTATTATTGCTGTTGAAAGTTTGCTGCTGAAAATAGAAAATGTTTGTTAAGGCATATTAAGATTTTGTTAATGATCTATCATGAGAAAATTATTATTTTAGTAACAGAATGGCAACGTTTGCAAGTATCAGCATGCACTGACAGAATGGATGTACAAATTTTAATAGCGTGGCGGTGTGGCAGGAGAGGCCAGCCTCGGAGTATAGACTGGCACCAATAGACGCACTTTGATGGTTCAACATCAGCACTTCATGGCATATTTCAGAATGTGCTGAGCAGCATCTGTGCAGTACGATCACTTGACTGAGCTGCAGACCACCATTGAGAATGTGGCCACTCAGGGTTAATGAAGACAGCAGGCACGGATTTGTAAAAGGCAAGTCATATTTGACAAATTTTATAAAGTTTTGTGAAGAAGTGACTGATTGGATAAATAAAAGGGAATACCACAAGTTCCAGGTTGTCAGCTGGAAATGATCTCTATTCAAATTTGCAACAATGATTTCACAAACTATAATCCTTCAGTGATTGTCATCATTCATTCATATGAAGTGCATGATAGATTGTATCTGCACTGACAACCACTGTTTGCATTAAAAAAACCTAAAACTGAGTAGACCCTTGCACAAATAATGGTGTATGTTATACAAAAACAGCAAGTAGCCCTGAATGTTTCCAAAGTATTAATCATTCCTAAGTTGCCATTTTCCTTTTCAACTTATGACTTGACAGTCACAGATTATGTGGTTGCTGTATCTTTTTCCATAAAGATAAAAAGATTCAACAAATTATGACATATCTTTGTATGGAACACTTGTGCTGGTTCCTTCCCTGCAATTCCTTACCTATGTCTTGAGCCATGTGAGCGATGGGACGTTTGTACATCCATAACAATCGCTTAGCGTCCACGTGTATGTCAAATAAGATGGTTAGAAAGAAAAAGAATGGTCCCAGTGGGAATGAGACAGCAAAAAGCTGTAAATAAAGCAGTGAAGAATTAAAATAATCATCTTTAATTTAAGGGATTCATTGTGGCCTTTTGAAACTACATTTTAACATTTCAATCACAACAATGTAAATATGTTTTGTTTCTCAAACTGAAGTTACTGTTTGTCCTAAATTACAGATTAGTATTATTTTAAAATATATTAAAATGGATCAAAACTAATTTAATACTGAATTGTAATGTTTCCCTTTGTTTCATTTAGTAAAAAAGATGTGCATGGGTTATCACAGAGATTAGTCTCATAGGAGTAGTCTCTGGAACACTTCTAAATTGAACATAATAGTCCTTTCAATCATAATAGCAAGCAAAAGATCATCAAAATTACATATACTGATCCTGACTGGCAGCCACATGTCCTGTAAGTAGCTATCAGCTTTTCCTGTGCAACTGCCTCTAAACTTTAGGTATTTGCAAAACTAAATAGGATGGAACCAGAGGTTGCATGAACCTCAGAGATGTTCCTCAGGGACTAGGCTGACTCTGATGTTAATAAATATTTTTTGGACTCTGCTTCCGCAGGAACGGCTTGGGAGATGTAGCGCCATAAAGATAAGCATTCACCAGTTGCATTTTGCTCCCAAACTTTGATGGAAGTCCGTGACAGTAGTGTGCAAAATTAAAGCACATGGGATTGGTGGTAATATACTGGCATGGATTGAAAATTGGTTAACAGACAGGAAACAGAGAGTAGGAATAAATGGGTCTTTTTCGGGGTGGTAGGCGGTGACTAGTGAGGTACCGCAGGGATCAGTGCTTGGGCCCCAGCTATTCACAATATATATCAATGATTTGGATGAGGGAACCAAATGTAATATTTTCAAGTTTGCTGATGACACAAAACTAGGTGGGATTATGAGTTGTGAGGAGGATGCAAAGAGGCTTCAAGGCAATTTAGACAAGTTGAGTGAATGGGCAAATACATGGCAGATGCAGTATAATGTGGATAAATGTGAAGTTATCCACTTCAGAAGGAAAAACAGAAAGGCAGAGTATTATTTAAATGGTGATAGGTTGGAAAATGTTGATGTACAAAGGGACCTGGGTGTCCTTGTACACCAGTCACTGAAAGCAAACATGCAGGTGCAGCAAGCAGATAGGAAGGCAAATGGCAAAAGAGGATTTGAGTACAGGAGCAAGGATGGTCTTACTGCAGTTACACAAAGCCTTGGTAAGACCACACCTGGAGTACTGTGTGCAGTTTTGGTCTCCTTACCTAAGAAAGGATATTCTTGCCATGGATGGAGTGCAGCGAAGGTTCACCAGACTGATTCCTGGGATGGCAGGACTGTCATATGAGGAGAGATTGGGTTGACTAGGCATGTATTTACTCGAGTTTAGAAGAATGAGAGGGGATCTCATTGAAACGTATAAAATTCTGACAGGGCTAGACAGACTGGATGCAGGGAGGATGTTTCCCCTGGCTGGGGGGTCCAGAACGAGGGGTCACAGTCTCAGGATACGGGGTAGGACATTTAGGACTGAAATGAGGAGAAATTTCTTCACTCAAAAGGTGGTGAAACTGTGGAATTCTCTACCACAGGAGGCTGTGGAGGCCAAGTCACTGAATATATTTAAGGAGGAGATAGATAGATTTCTAGTCTCAGAAGGCATCAAGGGGAATGGGGAGAGAGCAGGAATATGGTATTGAGATAGAAGATCAACCATGATCATATTGAATAGCGGAGCAGGTTCGAAGGGCCAAATGGCCTATTCCTGCTCCTATTTTCTATGTTTCTATGTACAAATTATGGGGGTCAAGTTTAGTCTTGTTACTGCACCATTTGCAATTGAAATGGAGCAGAAAATCAACCTGTCAGTTGATCCCCCTCCCCCAGTCAACGCTGCTTTTAGAATCATCTGATTTTCCGGGGGTGGTGGGTGGTGGGTGGTGGGATAATTTCTGGCTGCTGGAGCTCCTATCTGAAACAGGTCGGAACTTCTTGATTAAATGTAAACCAAGGTTGTGTGACATCATTACGATGCCAACATCATTTTCTGACCTTACTGCCTGACTAAGGTACAAATTATGCTGCATTTGCCTACAAAAACAACAGTGGTTACACTTCACAATAATTCATTTGCTGTAAAGCATTTTGGGTTGTCTTGAGGATGTGAAGGGTGCTTTGTAAATGCAAGTTCTTTCTTTATGCTGCTGCACAAGGTTGAACTCAGCAGTAAGAAAAGACAGAATAAGTGCATGAAACAGGGAAAGTTCTGGAATTATTAATGCACGAGGCGCACATTTCAGACAGTGTATAACATGGAGTTCAAATCTCAGGTTTGATTAATCCCATAATTTAAAAGTCAAATCTTTATCGGTCTGCACTTCTCTAACCTATAACTTTAATGAAAGTTGTTTCTTTCTGGTAACTGTGTAGTAACTAATGTTCAATCTTACCATTTGGTAACCATACTGTATGACTTTTTCAGTGTACTCCTCCAGTGTGAAGTCTCCAAGGTCTGGCTTGCTGTACTCCGTGAGAATATACTCATCCACCGTACTGCAGTCTTTTTGAAGGAACAATTCTTTGTTTTTATCACTGCAGCATCTGTTCATCAGTTTTTTTAACCACCTGAAAAAAGTAAACAATGGCCAAAAGATAAAATGATAAAATAATGATAATGAAAGATAAAATATTGTCCCACAATGTTCTTTAATATTTTTGTTTACTAAAAATATACTTTGGTTCTTTAAGATATTGTAACCTACACTGTATTATCATACAAATTCTTAATGCACATGTATCAAAGTTCCCTATCTGCTATTTTAACAGATATTAACCCAACTAATATAAACAGGTAAACTCCTCCATTAAAGTATCAGATAGAAGAATTTGATACAAATGCATTAACTGTTTGTATAATAATATGTCACAGAATAATTTCTAGCCCTACATTCCAAATGTTGGAAATGTTTTTTCTCCTGGATCCTCAAGGGCAGTAAAGTTTTACTATTCATTTTCCAATAGTTCTTACTTGGTAGTAAAAGCAGGTGCCAGATAAAACCCTTACACGATGGCCCTGACATGGTTGGTAATGGTTTACTGTCCATGTCCGAGTTTCCATCTCTTATTGTTCAGTGGGGATAAGAGTTAATAGAACCAGTTCTCAGCACTGCACATGCAGATGCAGATGCAGATGCAGATGCAAAGGAATGCCCCAGCATTGGTGCACATTGCTGGAGTCATGTCCTCATCTAGCCCTAACTCCTGCAGTATGTTTATGTGATATTAGTGGATCTCCACTGGCATAGCTCATGGATAAAGATATATGAATTGGGTGCATAAATAAATAATATTTTCCTCGCCCACTGCAGATAGATAAGTAAAAAATAAATCTGTGCCTCTCATGTGTTGCAGTTACATAAATAATTAATCCATGTTTATAATAAGCTATAATTGCATAAATACATAAGTGTCTGTCACTTGCATAGCAGTTAAATAAATCTGTGCATCACAATTGCTTTTGGTAATAATCAGAAATACAATAGATGAGCATGAGAGATATACACAATATTCAACATATAATATTGCAGGGTAAGTTCACTGATGCCACACTCCCAATAGAGAACCACACTCAAAGGGATGGCATATTGGTGCAGGGCTACAACAGTGTAGTGCTGATTTTCGAACCTGTGTTCCCTTGAAGCATGGCTCCCTGCTGGGAGTGCGGGAGCACTGAATTTACCTTTACATATAAACAGTATACAAATACATAAAAATTAGAAATATATGGGCCTTAATAAATATGAATGCAATCATATAGTATAACTATATATAAATATTATATAATTGCATCAAAATACATAAAATAATATATAACCAGAAGTTCCCAAACGGCTCCTTTGCCTGTCCTATGCCTATCATCATGTAGCCCTGGCATTACATCAAAAGTACATTCTTGTCTCCACCTGTGACTCGATCATTTCCAGCACTAGGGTTGAATATATTGTGTGATGACTGATTCTACAGCAACAAGATACAATGATTGTCATTTGCATTTTCTACCCTAATGTTGTTACATTACGTGCCATTCAGGACTGTTACAGCAAAGACTTCAGCAATGGAAAGTGCCATTGGTCTTTTCATGGCCGGTGTCTTTCCATCAATACAAACAAGAAACAAAAAGCTGCAAGTGCAACAAAAATAGAGAACAGAAATGAAAAGTGAAAGAAGAAAAAGCATTTTAACACATTCCTTTTTCTCCGATTCTATTAAAATGCTTACTTAACTGTAATTCTTTCATCCGAAGAAGGGCCCAGCCCAAAACCTTGACCTGTCCGTTCTTTCCGCAGATGCTGACTAACCTTCTGTGTGTTTCCAGCATTCTCTGCCTCTCTATCAATGTCTGTTAACAGGTGAACTCTACCTGAGGCTTATCTAAATAAAACTAATCACAGCTGAAGCTGCTAGAATCAGAGGGGTTTAAGACACAAAGAGAGAGCTTTTAGCAGTACACTACTAAACTGCCACAAACTAAATAATTTTAAATGCATCATAATATTACATTTCCAATTACTGATGTACTGTGCATCAGTTAAAACTTCAAACCAAATGATCAGCGTTGCAAAGACAGACTTACGGTGCAATAACATCTTTTAAAAATTTCGGAAGTGGTTTGGTGATCATCAGTGTAAGGACCTGAAAACTAAGTTCTGACATGCAATTGTTCAGCTCTCCACAATTATCCTCCAAACCAGGCAGACCAATTGATGTGAAAAACTGTTCATTGTTCTAAAATTAAATCAGATCAATGATTAGTATTTTGGAATTCTTATGTAACCAGCCACTTTTTAAATAAACGTTAGATGCATTACCTACCGTTCTAAGAAATGCAATATAAAACAGAGATGAATAACTGTTGGCAAACTGGAAGGCAAATAACTTTATTATCAGAGCGTCATTGTAATCGGTCTGAGTCCTGTAGTTTTCTACAGAGAGAAGAACGAACAAAATAAACATTGGCAGTGATACATCGTAAAGTGCTTTGGGACATCCCAAGGATGTGTGTTAAGCTGCTATATAAATAAGTTAGTGTTGATGATATATAGGGTGAAATCACACTGTGAGTGCTGGCATACAGCCACACTAATATTAACACGTTCATAGCCTTTGGATTATTTTTGATCTCCTCATTCAGCCACTATAACTTGGCTTTGCTATTTTTCCTCATAGGGATGAGTTTCTTTTCCACGTTCCTTTGACCTTTACATTGGTTCCCCTGCTATTTACAATATTCATAAACTACATGCCGGAAGCTACTTTGAATAATAATATTAACATTTGTGGATAACATCATGCCACATGGGCAACAGACTAGTATTGAAACACTTGAACTACATAAATATATAACTACTTACCCCAGTCAGTCATTTTAACTGCGATTATCTGATACACCTAAAATTAAAATAATGATTGTCAAATTCCATAATATTTTCCATACTGGAACAATGAAGTTTTATCCCATAAAAAGGTCATTTCAGATTATTAAAATTAAGATATCAAAGAGAATTTAGGAGATTAATACACAAACCCTGGCAGTGGACAGTACAGATCTAGGCAGTACAGTGGAATGTTACACTGCGTTTACACCTCCACCACCTGAGTTTGAGGTTCAGCACATCTGATCTAATGACAGTCACCACTCACAAGTGGCCATAGTGGTCATATGTGATAACAGTTTGGGCAGTCGGTGCCTAGTTCCTAATGGATGATTCAACAGCATAAAAATGCTTGCAATTTGACACTAGTAATAAGTTGGCAATTTTACTCTGAGAAGCCACAAAAACAGTTGGTGTGGAAGATGAAACATCTTAAATCAGTATAGTAAGGAATGTTCTTTGTGGCAGGGTGCATTGAGTTTTATTCTGCAGCTGGCTATGCAACACCTGACCTGGGTTAGTGTAATGCTAAAACTGGGTGCAAATATTAGAAAAGACATCTCTCACTTTGACAAGCATAAATACTGACTTAAAGACACAAATAAAAATAACAAATTTAGCTTTAATATCCCTGATGAAAAATGGATACAGGAATTGGTATTAAAAATTCATTTATATGGGAAAAACATAACTGTGATGCTTGGCTGCTAACCTGGCTTATCCCTTTAAGGCCACAGCTCAAGTGGTCCCCACAGGCATCCAGGACTTTGCAGCTGCTTGTAAGTTGCTGAGATGAATTAGGGATCAGTAAATTGCTTGAAAATGTCAGACTCCAGGTTCAGAAGTACTGGGATGAAATGCCTGGCTTTCTTTATCTTAAGATTGCATGTGGGAGGTATTTCTTTTCACAGAGTCATCACCTTCTGGAACAGATCACTGGAGTGTATGGTGATTATGGATTCCCTACAGTCTGTGGCAGAATGATTACCACAGCAATGCATTCTACTCACAGACAGCCACAAAACTCATGATTCATGAGTTATATATGGTCTAGTTTTTATTAAACTTACGTTAGCATGCAGAATAGTCTTATATATGCACAACTCATTAATAAGTCTGATTTCAGCCTGAAGTCTATGAACAGATTGAAGATCCAGCTTCCATAGCAGGGCTTCTTATCACTACTGTTTGCAATAGAAGAAGAAAGATTTTCTGGCATCTGTTTCAATAAACATAAATATGACTTTGACATTGTAACCCATTCCCCATTTGACAGATAGATCCTGAAAACTTCAGCCAGGTTTTACAAGTAACAATTTAGACATTTTTAAGATTTAAATTTAATTGGTAAATACGTCAAACAACAAGCTGGGAAAGTATTCTAATAAGATATCAACAGCACAGATGTGGCTGAAATTTGGTACAGTTACAGATCTTACTTGGTTTTCACACCATACAAAGTTTTGTGATTTCATGCTACGTTGTTTGTTAATTATGAGTAGTCAAGTTACTTCTATTGAAGCATTAGGTCAGCCTTATCAATCATAATAATCAAATAAACTTACTTTATTCAGGATTGCAATGGACAACGCATTGAGTAATGAACTAACGATAGTAGTTAAGAGAAAACTTTCAAATGAGTTAGAGGTCGTCACTCGAGCTCTGGCCCAGGTTTTATAAATTACAACTGCCAAGACACTGATGAATACACAGCCCACCTGTATAGAACGCAAAAAAGAAAATTGGATTTTTCTAACTGACGTAATTATCTCCTTCATTTTTAATACTTGAGTTCAGAATCGAGTTAGGCTCAGATACACTGATGCACAACATAAGTATAAGTAATTGAACTTCTGCAAGATAACAGTAATTATAAGTCACTAGATTCCAAACATACTCTTCCATCTCCACTGGCATTGCACATGCTAAGTTGGAGAACAGGATCACTCTTTCACCTGCCTCTGCTGCCCTTGTGTTGCTAGTTCTCTTTCTGTCTCTCCTCTTGTGCTTCTGTTTCTCTTTCTCTTAGAATCATAGAAAGGTTACAGCACGGAAGGAGGCCATTCGGACCATCGAGTCCGCACCGTCTCTATGCAAGATCAATCCAGCTAGTCCCACTCCCCCGCCCTATCCCCGTAGCCCTGCAAATTTTTTCATTTCAAGTACTTGTCCAGATTGAAACTGCCTCCACCACCCCCTCGGGCAGTGCATTCCAGATCCTAACCACTCGCTGTGTAAAAAAGTTTTTCCTCATGTCACCTTTGGTTCTTTTGCCAATCACCTTAAATCTATGTCCTCTGGTTCTTGACCCTTCTCCCAATGGGAACAGTTTCTCTCTATCTGGACCCTTCATGATTTTGAATACCTCTATCAAATCTCCTTGCAACCGTCTCTGTTCCAAGGAGAACAACCCCAACTTCTCCAGTCTATCCACTTAACTAAAATCCCTCATCCCTGGAATCATTCTAGTAAATCTCTTCTGCAGCCTCTCTAAGGCCTTCACATCTTTCCTAAAGTGCTGTGCCCAGAACTGGACACAATACTCCAGTTGTGGCCGAACCAGTGTTTTATAAAGGTTCATCATGACGTCCATACTTTTGTACTCTATGCCTCTATTTATAAAGCCCAGGATCCTGTCTTTCTCTTTTCTTTTGCTTTTCTTCTCTTGGGGTCGATTATGAGTTCTGGGCGACTGGTGGAGATCGCTGTCTGGTCCCCTGCACTCGAAGCTGCCGCCTCATTAACATTGGGCTGCTGAACTGCGAGGTGCCACACGGGCATCTAGATGCAGCTCAGCAGATTGAGGCCTACCAATATTGGGCCTCCCTGGCCAGCAGAAAGGCAAGTGCGGGGGGCAGGGGGGAGGTTTCTGATTGCTGGGGGTGGGGGGGGAGGAGATTGGGGTGAGGGGTGTTAGGCCTCTTATTTGAATATGCATATGGCCTACCCCCTATGTCAGGGGCAGGCCCTGGATATCTTCTTTTTGTCTTACACCAATATGACACTTCCAGCTCATAATAAGCATGCGCTTCCTGCCCGCCATATTGGCAGCTTAGGGGATGGTTTAGTGTTCAAAAAAACGGGTGTTGTGCGGTTGAATTTGTAGTCCATAGACTTTTCCTCCACAAAGTAACACCCCCCTGCCTAGAGAGCTTGTAGACTGGTCTAACCCCTCCCCCGGCTCCCCCTTTAAATAGTTTTCCCTCTCACCCTGTTAAGAGCGTTACATAGTTTGCTAGCTCGTGCCTACCATCCCAGCCCCCGCTTTGAGAGATGGCTTCCCTTCATAGCTCAGTGACCTAAAACTGCAATCACCTTTGCTGATCTTCACTGAATTCTTTCCACAATCTCTATTTCTTCTCAAATACTGGAATAGACAGATAGGGCCTTGGTTTAATGTCTCATCTGAAACAGGGCGCCTTTGACAATGCAGCACTCCCTCAGTACTGCTAGCTGGAGAAATTTATTGAAACAGAGAGATCCATCTATTTTATGATAAAATGTAGCTGATGGACTATTCTCCCTGACTGACTATTCCCCAATGCTGGAAGCCAGTCTTACAGTAATATTAATGGTAATCATGGTAATATCCACAGTCCCAGTTGACTTGTCCTGCAGGTATCCAGTTTGAAGCAGGGTAAAGTGACATTTTGAAGAATAAAATCAAGAGAAAGAGATAGAAAAGAAATAGAAACATACATTATCTTTCATACAAATTACTTACCAGTACAATCCCTACTGTAAGTGAAAGCAAAAATTTCAGGCGCTGTCTGGAGACTGGGTAGAAAGATTCAGGTTCACCCGTGATTGGATCCTACAAAATTGATGAATATTAGGACAAGTCAGAGATGGTGCTCGTTTTACACACTGACAGTCGAGTTTGTTCTCTTTTACCAGATGGAGGTTATTATTGCAGTGTAGCCAGCACTGAGGGACAGCAGAATCAGCAAGAAACACAAGAGAAAAATTAAACACTGCTAACTGCCTCAGTGATAAAAACAAAAAGCAAAAAACTACAGATGCTGGAAATCTGAAGCAAAAACAGAAAATGCTGGAAACATTCAGCAGGCCAGGCAGCATCTGTAGAGAAAGCAAATGTGGGTTTTGACAAAGTGTCCACACTCCAAATGCCAATGGATGCATTAGTTGTCATCTTCCAAAATTCTATAGATTATGGAACAGTTCCTGCAGATTGGAGGGTGGCAAATGTAACCCCACTATTTAAAAAAGGAGGGAGAAACAGGGAACTACAGACCTGTTAGCCTAACATCAGTAATAAGGGAAAATGCTAGAGTCTATTATAAAGAATGTGATAATAGGACACTTTGTCTAATCCCATTGATATTTTCTAAGTCAACATGGATTTACGAAAGAGAAATCATGTTTGACAAACCTACTGGAGTTTTTTGAGGATGTAACTGGTAGAATAGATAAGGGAGAACCAGTGGATGTGGTTTATTTGGATTTTCAGAAAGCCTTTGATAAAGTCCCACATAAGAGGTTAGTGTGCAAAATTAAAGCACATGGGATTGGTGGTAATATACTGGCATGGATTGAAAATTGGTTAACAGACAGGAAACAGAGAGTAGGAATGAATGGGTCTTTTTCGGGGTGGCAGGCAGTGACTAGTGGGGTACCGCAGGGATCAGTGCTTGGGCCCCAGCTATTCACAATATATACCAATGATTTGGATCATGTAATATTTCCAAGTTTGCTGATGACACAAAACTAGGTGGGATTGTGAGTTGTGAGGAGGATGCAAAGAGGCTTCAAGGCAATTTAGACAAGTTGAGTGAGTGGGCAAATATATGGCAGATGCAGTATAACGTGGATAAATGTGAAGTTATCCACTTCGGAAGGAAAAACAGAAAGGCAGAGTATTATTTAAATGGTGTTAGATTGGGAAATACTGATGTACAAAGGGACCTGGGTGTCCTTGTACACCAGTCACTGAAAGCAAATATGCAGGTGCAGCAAGCAGTTAAGAAGGCAAATGGTATGTTGGCCTTCATTGCAAGAGGATTTGAGTACAGGAGCAAGGATGTCTTACTGCAGTTATACAGATGGGAAATCACTTCATTATGGAAGCATCTTGGGCACCCACCAGCTCCAGACTGCTGGACACTCCAGTGCATGGCTACCAGCTGTGAGGTATGGGTTTATGGGGCATCCCCAGAGAAACAATTTACTAGCCCCTTCAGTCCCCTCAACATTTTCTTTTAAATTATCCTTCTCCTCAGGTTCCAAGCTACTTCCCTCCCAGTGTAGGAGTCCCCAACTTTGGCCTTGACAAGGCCACCAACGTGGAGAAGTAAGAAGCAGATGGAAAACCTGCCCCTTACAAGGTAAAGCGGGAAATCCCAGGTTGCGTCATGACCAAGCCAATCTGAGTCTTGGCCTTTTTCAAAGCCATTCCACCAGACTGCCATCAGAACAGTCAAAGAAATTTGGCCCCATTTATAAAAATGAAATACATACCGGTTCTGTTCCATAAAATTCAGGCCTGGTTAGTTCATCATTTTCATAATTTTCAACATCCCACTCGTACACTAGTTCTGCATTCTTCCTTTTCCACTTTTCCAAAAATATCGTTCCTGGAAATGTAACCATGCTTTTACTCATCCAGCTTAGAAGAAGAAAGAATTTTACAAACAACAATGCTGTAATGCACTGTGCAACAGTGTGCTGTCTGTTTAGCAGTAGAACACAGATGTTCAAGCCCATCATTTTCCACATAGTGACTTCCCAATCTCGGTCGGGCCATCAGGGAGAAGTGGAGAATGGAGAATAGGCAAAAATATGAGGACCAGCCAACCTGCATTGCTCTTGCACACTTTCCAGTGGACACTTCACGAGTGGTATTGGCAGAAGCTTGGGAACAGGTTGCCTGCTTACTCTCTTTGCATGTCACAGAGAGAACAACAGTGTAACAGAAACAAAGTCTCGTCATGCCTCAAGAAGGAAACTTTATGACTTTAGATAGAACAATGCACTTTAAAATTGACTTCAGTTAGCTGTGGCTAATTGATATCTGGGGAAGTCACTGTGGATTTGGAGCTGGGGATAGAATCACATATCTTTCCCCAAAAATATCTATGGCAATAGGTTAGTCAGCAGACTGAATTTTTCAATTTTTAAGTTTTCAAACTTAAGCTTTTCACATAGGAAAACAAAAGTCCTATAGTAACAGTACCTTTTTCAGTTTTTTCACATTCATAATGTAGACACATGAAAGGAAAGATATAAAATAACTAGGTTAATTTATCGGTTAATCCTACTGTAAGCTCAGTGGGAGATCGGCAGAACCCCGAGGGACGGGGCGTAAATGGCCATTTTCAACCTTTTATACCAATTCTCTTGGGATTCTGCCTGAGTTTCAGTGAGGGACCAGTAAAACCCCTGTGGAATTTCAGGGCCATCATGTAACACACGGTTTACTGTATCATTAAATTGACTGTATTTTATAAGTACAGTGAAGCCCGTTTAAGTGTGCATCACTTAAATGTACATTCTGATTAGAATATTTTTAGAATCCCAGTTCTTTTGCCATTAATTCAATGTTAAATATTAGAATCATACAGCACAAAAGGAGGCCATTCGTCCCGTTGTGCCTGTGCCAGCTCTTTGAAAGAGCGATCCAATTAGTTCCATTACCCTGCTATGCTGTGCTTTCCCCATAGGCCTGCAAATTTTTCCTCTTCTGGTTAACTACACACTAATTTAAAACACTGTGGGGCTAAAATTCTGCAGGAGGTTCCAACGGTCTCCCACTGTAACTGGCAGCAGGCTGGCAGAACTGCCAGGGAAATGGCTATTTATCGCATTTCCTGCAGGTTGCTCCTGCTCCTCTGCTGGAGTTCTGGCGGGAGACCATTAGAACTGCTACTGAAATACAGGGCCATTCTGTTTAACTGCACAGATTTGACAGCTTCTAAGGGTATTCATTCAACTAAGTACAGACCCTAGCTGCATGCTCACCGTTGTCTCACTCAGGCAAAATATTTCAGATTTTTAATGCAACTCAGCAAGAGTTAACTTCCTACCCATAATGTTAATAAGCCTGATTGACAGCGCAAGGTAAAACAAATTAATACCGAAACTTCAGGGCAAAAGCTTTTTTTTTATTCGTTGATGGGATGTGGGCATCACTGGCGAGGCCAGCATTTATTGCCCATCCCTAATTGCCCTCGAGAAGGTGGTGGTGAGCCCCCCTCTTGAACCGCTGCAGTCCATGTGGTGAAGGTTCTCCCACAGTGCTGTTAGGGAGAGAGTTCCAGGATTTTGGCCCAGGGACGATGAAGGAACGGCGATATATTTCCAAGTCGGGATGGTGTGTGACTTGGAGGGGAACATGCAGGTGGTGTTGTTCCCATGTGCCTGCTGCTCTTGTCCTTCTAGGTGGTAGAGGTCGCGGGTTTGGGAGGTGCTGTTGAAGAAGCCTTGGCGAGTTGCTGCAGTGCATCCTGTGGATGGTACACACTGCAGCCACTGTGCGGCGGTGAAGGGAGTGAATGTTTAGGGTGGTGGATGGGGTGCCAATCAAGCGGGTTGCTTTGTCCTGGATGGTGTCGAGCTTTTTGAGTGTTGTTGAAGCTGCACTCATCCAGGCAAGCGGAGAGTATTCCATCACACTCCTGACTTGTGCCTTGTAGATGGTGGAAAGGCTTTGGGGAGTCAGGAGGTGAGTCACTCGCCGCAGAATACCCAGCCTCTGACCTGCTCCTGTAGCCGCAGTATTTATATGGCTGGTCCAGTTAAGTTTCTGGTCAATGGTGACCCCCAGGATGTTGATGGTGGGGGATTCGGCAATGGTAATGCCGTTGAATGTCAAGGGGAAGTGCTTAGACTCTCTCTTGTTGGAGATGGTCATCACCTGGCACTTGTCTGGTGCGAATGTTACTTGCCACTTATCAGCCCAAGCCTGGATGTTGTGCAGGTCTTGCTGCATGTGGGCTTGGACTGCTTTATTATTTGAGTGATTGCGAATGGAACTGAACACTGTGCAATCATCAGCAAACATCCCCATTTCTGACCTTATGATGGAGGGAAGGTCGTTGATGAAGCAGCTGAAGATGGTTGGGCCTAGGACACTGGCCTGAGGAACTCCTGCCGCAATGTCCTGGGGCTGAGATGATTGGCCTCCAACAACCACTACCATTTTCCTTTGTGCTAGGTATGACTCCAGCCACTGGAGAGTTTTCCCCCTGATCCCCATTGACTTCAATTGTACTGGGGCTCCTTGGTGCCACACTCGGTCAAATGCTGCCTTGATGTCAAGGGCAGTCACCCTCACCTCAGCTCTGGAATTCAGCTCTTTTGTCCATGTTTGGACCAAGGCTGTAATAAGGTCTGGAGCCGAGTGGTCCTGGCGGAACCCAAACTGAACATCGGTGAGCAGGTTATTGGTGAGTAAGTGCCGCTTGATAGCACTGTCGACGACACCTTCCATCACTTTGCTGATGATTGAGAGTAGACTGATGGGGTGGTAATTGGCCGGATTGGATTTGTCCTGCTTTTTGTGGACAGGACATACCTGGGCAATTTTCCACATTGGTCGGGTAGATGCCAGTGTTGTAGCTGTACTGGAACAGCTTGGCTAGAGGCTTGAAGTGGGTGCTGGTGCTGCTACACTGCTAGTCTGATTTAAATGTAGAGCATGTTAAATTTAAGTGTGTACAGATGAACAAAAAGGTTCCTGGCTCTTTAAGCTCCAATTGCTCAAGCTATTCTTCATGGTGTATAATCTTCACGTCTGAGTTGCACTTTCTTGTATGTCTCTTTTCTTTCTCTTCATGTCAAAAGACTAAAACTGTTCAAACCGGGTGATCTGTTCCTTATAGTGAACAATCTGTTCCATATGACTGACGTTGCTTTTACCTGCTGTCACATGCTGCTGTTTCAGCAGCGTTCTTCTGTTTGCAGATTGAGAGAAACCACCTTCTCAATAATGAACTGAATATGTTGTGAATGCACGTAACAACTAATTTGCTTTACTTTGGAGACTTGTGGAAAAGTCACCTTTGTGGTGTCTTGCCTAGCTGTATTTACGAGACAATAAGCAGTCTCTGCTTGCTGTTGCTCTTGCTCCATTCTGCTCCTCTTCTAAGGAGACTTTGGCTGTCCCCGCTCCTGCTCTGTTCCCCTCCTAAAAAAGCCTCCTGCTCCCACTCTACTCCACTCCTGAGAACTCTGTCAGGCTCTCGCTCCTGTTCCCCCCTGTTGCCAAAACTCCAGCTCTACAGTATCCTATTGAATCTTTATTTTAAGAAAATAAGGAATGTTGACTGATTTTGTTTCATTTGAAATTTATTCAAAGAATTGTTTTTTCCTGTCCATTTAAACCCTATTTACAGAAAAAAACAGCAACTGACCTTGCGTCAATGACACTTCTAAACAGTCACTCACTGAAGCAGTGCCCATTGATTTCAAATGCAGCGTGGTGAAAGATACAGCCTAGTTCAGCTAGAAAGAACATTGTGCATTTCACTGGCATTTACTGTCACCCCCAGAGAGAGTTTATGCAATGTGTAAACAATACATCAAATAATATTTTCATTTTCTTTCAGTTGTGATGTGTGATCAGTTTATTTTCTCCCAACTACTGTACTTTAATGTAGTTTACAGAGGGCACTCACCCCACAGGCAAATGATAAGTCCGAATAATGGTGTAGCAGCATTGTCAAAGGAAGATTTGATTACATTAAAGACATCATCTAATGGGACCCTATGAGGAAAACAGAATAATGAGAGAAACAGTAAGAATTCCAACAAAATGAGAGCAACTGGCACATTTGTTGGACTGTATTTTACTTATTTCACCGTTGATCTCCAGTTGTGAATATATATCATGCAGCAGTGAGTAAAAAGAATAATTATTCTCCTTGCAATTGCCCAGCCTGCACAGTTCTGAGACCAATCAAGTTGACAACTTTAGTTGGAGCCTTGGGAGACTTCAGGCATGATTTTCAACTTCTGTTCGAAACGGGCACGAAGTTGGTGGAGTGGCCAAAGCCGGCTTTAGGAGGCCCTAACCATTTTCATTTGGGGCCTCATTTAAATGTGGCCAACGGGCTGCAGGTATCAAAAACAGGCGCACTAAAACGGTGACTGAAGTACATCCAATGCCATATTGGCTTGGGCGATATTAAGGCATCCCTGGTAGCTGTTTGAAAAAGGCATTAGGTCCCTTGCATATGCAAATGAGGGGCCAAACGTCTGTTTCATGACGTTGTCTGAAATTTAGCAGAATTGAGTGAGGCATGCACTGGGCATGCTCCTCAGTTTTCTGGGTTCCTCTGCGGCCTAACCAATGGTCCTTGAAGTGCGGAACAGGCCCGTGACTGGGAGATCTCTCTTAATATTGACAACTGCAGCATGATGTATTTGAGCAGAAGTAGTTTCAGGCACGCATAACCATGGTTCATGGCTGCTGAGCAGGAGAAGGACTTGGGGATTATAGTTCATGTTTTGAAGGTCCAAGTGTTGCGAATAGGGTGTTATGATTAAATATCAAACTAGAAGTAAAATCCTTTCCTTGTACAAGGTCATAGTCCAGCTGCATCTAGAATACTGTGTCCAGTTTTGGTCCCCTTATATAGTGGCAAATATTGAGGTCCTGGAAAAGGGTCAGTGGATGGTCACTTGATTGATAATCAAGGACCTTTTAAACTGGATATCAGCACAAGCTTAGAAAGCTGCAACATTTTATATTAGAGAAGTGTAGACTTCAAGAGGTTATGACTGAGCTCTTTAGAATAATGAATCGATTAGATTCCGTCCACCTGAATAGATTACTTGAGCTGGACAGGTAGGGAAAACTAGGGGGCATCAGTAGATGTTCAAAAAGCATAGAGTTCAGTCAGGTGCCAGGAAGTATATTTTTCGTAGAGAATTGTTGATCTCTGGATTTGGTTACCCATATGTGCAATGAGTGTGAATTCACTGCAGGCATTCAAAAGGAAGTTGGACGAGTTCCTGTGAGTGCAAGACACCTCAAGTTATAGAAGGTAGGTGGGTTAACAGGTACAGTCACTGCGGTCTCCTGGCACTTGCTCGATTGCCTGCAGGGGTTAGCGAGGAATTTCACAGGTTTTTGTTCCCTAAATTTTCCTAAGGTTTTTTTTAATATCTGTTTTTTTTGTTTGCCTCAACAACAGCAGCAACAAGTTCAATTTATATATGTTGTTTGCCTCGCCCAGGAGATCGCATAACTGCGGACTGCGGGGGAGAGGGAGGGTGCATTTAATGGTGTGATTAGGCAGCACCATGTCAGGACAGGGCAGATTTGAAGAATCAGCTGGTCTTTTCCTGTCCTTTTTCATATGATTATACATCAGTCAGTTGATTTTCCTGGACCGAATATACTAGGGGCAAGCTCTTACGGTCTGTGGAGAATGCATCATTCCCATAATCAAGAAGAGACTACTGAAGCTAGGTAATCTCTCTTTTTCAGTAGATGACGGGAAAAATTGGCAAAGTTTACATTAAAAACTATTAAATTAGTGAAACAGCCTCATTTATCTGATCTGTCAAGGACTTCATACTTACTGAAAAACACAATCACTGTGCACCTCAACAGCACAAGTCCTGTTAAGTATTTGTTCAATATTCTTTTTCCTTCCAGCAACATTGTCACATATACCCCTGAAAGAAAGGAATGTGAGATTAGATATGTTTTATATGTAGCAGATATGATAATGGTGATTATTCTTTGTCAAGTGTGAAAGCCATAACTCACAAGTCTGACTGGTCTGAGAAAGATCTCACTTGTGAGTGACTGTGCTTTATTCACTCTATGGCCCTTACTGGTATGACACATAGAAACATAAAAACAGGAGTAGGCCATTCAGCCCCTTGAGCCTGCTCCGCCACTCAATTACATCATGGGTGATCTGTACCTCAACCCTCATTTATCTGCCTTAACTCCACATCCCTTGAAACCCTTAAAAATTGTTAGGTAATATTAGTTATCAATTGCTCAAGTAACTTGGAGTTTAAAACTTGCTCAAAACACAGAACTGAAAGCCTATAGGATGGATTTTTCTCTGAGCCCCGTGTCAGGGCACTGGCAGACAAGCGCACCCCAACTATATCCACCAGCATTGACCTGAACCCACCTGTATTTGTAGAAAAGGAAGTTGGTCCCTGCAGCAGAGTTGAGATTCCTGTAGCATTGGCAATGGCCGGCTTGAGTGTGGCCCTCTGCCTGCTGTCCAAAAATAGCAGGCAGAAGGCCTCCAGCCCATCCCTGGCCCAATGTCCCTGTTAAGGGAATAAATGGGACTTACCTTTAGGGCTGCTGCCTTCATCTCTCTGATCCCATGTTTGGAGAGGGGCTGGGTGCCCCTCAAAATGGGCGTCTGGCTGGCAAATGACCAGGAAAATGAGGTGGCAGGGCCAGCAATGCCCCTTCCATTTCATTTGAATGACTACCCCAGGTGTACGCCTGCTGCATGTGCAGGCAGACTGCACTTCATCCTGCCTCCTTGGGAGAAGTCTTGGATATCCCAGGGCAGCATAAAGGCAATAGAGACCAGCCATAAGGGGTCTCTGCCACTTTTCCTGTGCTTTGCACTCCAGGAATAAGTGTTCCCCGGATGCTAGATAGTAGAAAATTGGCCCTTATATTTCACATCTGTGGATCTCTTTTCACATGGCACTTAAAGTAACTCAAAAGATAAATAAAACCTAATAGTAATCCAAAAAGTTAACATTGCAAGTGGATGACTATAATGAACCATTACCCGAATAAGTCCAAATGATGGAGATTTTTAACTCCGTTTTACTAGCTTGCACTAAAAATTGTTTCACATATTACAGCAACTTTTAAAAGGACATAAAAAACATCTGAAATATGCTCTTGAATGAACATTTACCTGATTTGATCCACTGCCTTATCTGCCACTTCTGAGACCATATTTGGAGTTGAACAGACTATGCTACAATTATATCCACGTAAGAATGTATTCACGTCACTGCTGACATTTTTACATGATACACTGAAAAGAGAAATATATTGCATGTAAACATTTGTAAAACATTAATTCAGACAGCATTCTGATTTAAGTGTTGGCATAGCAATGGAATTAATTTGAATATTTAAATTTTCTGCTCACTGCAGTAGCGATATGTACTAAGAAGTTAATTTACTATACAGTGGCCTAGAAATTCAATCATGCCAGAAAACAGGCACAAGGGGCGGGGCACGTGCCTGTTGGTGTCGCCCCAGGCAGCATGTAATATTCGTGCTGCGTGTTCATTATAATGGGCCAGAATTTGCTCAGAGCGACATGGCAACCCTCACCGCAGTTCCTGTGAATTACATTTATGAATGTACTTAATGCGGGCTCTGTAGCATCAACTTGCTTGATTTTGAACTTTTAAAGAATTGTGCGCTATCAACCCAGCCTCTGAGCAGGGTAAGTTGACGCGCATGGAACAGTCTGTGAGAATAGAAGACACACCCACAAAATCTGTCAGGAAGAGAAGTCACACCCACAAATAGGCAAGCAGACTTCATACATTTTAAGTTAGTATTCTGGAAGTTATTGTAAATAAATTCTTTACATGTTTGATTTATAAAAAACAAAAGAAATAATTAAATTAAAGAGACAGAAGGGAAAAGTAAAAAAAAGTTATTTTTTTAATGACCAAAAACTATTAAAATAAGGAGTAATATGAGTCTCCACATTTTTAAAATTTAATTTTGTATTTGTTTGGCAGTCATAAAGAGTTATCGTGCTTTTAAAACTCAGTTGAGACCTGGTATTTTTAAGTGTACCTTTTGATGGCGAAATTAGTTACTTTCCAGCTGGGCGGATGAGCAAGTTTGCAATTTTTCAGTTATTTCAATGATTGTGGCGTGCGATGACCCTTTAATTCGCAGCTGTGAAATCTCCAGTGTACTGATAGGAGCAAGTTCATGATTTCCGCGTTTTAGTACCCATGTGCAAACGTGGGAACTCACTCCTTCGATTCGTCATTAAAAAATGGAGAGCGCTGTTGAGCTCCTCCGTTATTTCAGGAGCAAATTTCTGGCCCAAAGAGTCAGGCAAGCAGCCAGCACTATTCATTGCCTGCACACCTGTTTGGTGGGGCCAGAAGTCGCGTGTCTTCGACGCCACTTAAAGGCAGCCAGCACCTCTTTAGGGGGAGGTGCACTCTGGCTGCAGACAACAGGGAAGCTTCTGAAGATAAAAATGGCTGCAAGTCCTGCAGATCATGCCCCCAAGTTCTTGAATGATGCTCTGGAGACCCTGAACCAGGTGCTGTACAGGAGGAGGGAGATCCTGTTCCCGCTAGGGGGCAGAAAGCCCTGTAGGCAACAACTCTGCCGCCAGTAGGAAGACATCGCAGAGGCGGTCAATGCCAAGAAATTAGCTCCCAGGAGATGGCTGCAATGCCAAAAGAAGTTTGATGACCTCACCAGAGTTTTCAAGGTAATAATACTGCTCTCCTACTCTCTGTTCACACCTCCAACCTCACTACTCACAATACTCCCCTCCCTGCTTCCCTTCACTCTCCTGCAATCACTGCACCACATTTCACACCTCCTTCTCCTCATACTCACACACTCACCACTTGTACAACCCTCATTTCCCCAAACCTCATATCTGACACATTGCATACTAGCTATTTCACCATGACAGACACATTCTCTAAACACCTCACAAGGATGTCACTAACACACTCCTTTCTTGCAGGAGAAGGTTGCCCACAATTGCAGTCAGCAGAGTGCTAGCGACGGAGACCAAGCCCGCCTGCACATCCTCTCCCCCCTCGAAGAAAGTGTGCTAGCCATCATGGAAGGGGCAGAGTCATGGCTGTGGTGACTGGCAACGCTGGAGGAGACATTGTGCAGGGTTTCTTCACACCTTACCTCTTTTTTCCTTATTACTTCTATCTCATCCTACACACTCTGCATGGCAAACTGCAGATGATTTCACCACCCACTTCTCTCTCTTCTTTCCCTTTTCACTAAAAGCCAACTCTTGTCTTTCTCTTTCATTTCAGCTGCTGGAGATGTGGACATACCTCTGCCACTTCAGGAAGAGGAGGCCAGCTTTCCTGATGATGCAGCATCACTCGATCTCACCCTCACAAGCACCAGCTCAGATACTGGGACCACATATACTTTAGAGGCTACGCTAGAGGACAGGTCTTCATGTGGTGAATCAAATCGGGCAGGATGAGCTTGAAAGACAAAATAATCTTCTTGCTATCCTACCTTTCTTATTCTTATCACAAGTTGCTGCATTCAAATTCTGTTAGAAAATAAGCAAATGAATTGCAGTACCTGTAATAAAGGCCATATATAAAAATAGCCAAACCAATGATCGCAGGAATAATTAAGCTGATTAAAAGCGTTTCCATCACAGCAAAATAAAATGCAATTTTTTCTCCAAAATAATTTCTAATCTTCCATAATGGCTGAAATCCATAGGTCCTGGCCCACAGATTATTAAGATCCATCCATTTGTTGTGAGGATCTGCAGAAAGTTAACAAGACAAGTTTAACACAAGTTTGCAAAGTAAATGTAAAATCAGATGGTACATCCAGCAAAACAAAAACTATTTTGATTCTTTTATTAACAATTAAAGTTAGTCCATAAACATAAATCATAGAAAGACTTCCAGTAAGGAGGAGGGATACAATTATGCACTACTAGTAATAGGTATTTGTGCATTAAGTACCTCCCTTAGTTTTTGTTCCACATTTTCTCTTCTGCTTTCCTGAAGGTGCTGACATGCTGGGGTTTGGTTCCACAGTGGGCAGTACCTCATCTAATTTGCTATTCAAATGTAGAGGGTATCACAGTCTGAGCCTGATCCTATCCTCACCAGATGTCCATACATGTACACCTTCTAGCAGGAGTCACAGGATAGAGATTAGGAGATTTCTCAGAGAAAACTTGGAGGTAAGGGATGAAGCCTGGTGTCTGTATTACAGAACCAGACAAAATTGGTTTCTACCATTTTTCAAACAAGGAAACTAGCACATGGTGCTGTGGTTACCTCATATGCTGTAACCAAAGTAGGTGTGTTATAGAAGAGATGTAAAAGTTGGTGTATTTTAGTGGCCTGGGGGCTTAAGACGTGGTCTACATGGACTTCAGCAAAGCCTTTGACAAGGTACCGCATGGTAGGTTGTTACATAAGGTTAAATCTCATGGGATCCAAGGTGAGGTAGCCAATTGGATACAAAATTGGCTTGACGACAGAAGACAGAGGGTGTAGAGGGTTGTTTTTCAAACTGGATGCCTGTGTCCAGCGGTGTGCCTCAGGGATCGGTGCTGGGTCCGCTGTTATTTGTTATTTATATTAATGATTTGGATGAGAATTTAGGAGGCATGGTTAGTAAGTTTGCAGATGACACCAAGATTGGTGGCATTGTGGACAGTGAAGAAGGTTATCTAGGATTGCAACGGGACCTTGATAAATTGGGCCAGTGGGCCGATGAATGGCAGATGGAGTTTAATTTAGATAAATGTGAGGTGATGCATTTTGGTAGATCGAATCGGGCCAGGACCTACTCCATTAATGGTAGGGCGTTGGGGAGAGTTATAGAACAAAGAGATCTAGGAGTACAGGTTCATAGCTCCTTGAAAGTGGAGTCACAGGTGGATAGGGTGGTGAAGAAGGCATTCGGCATGCTTGGTTTCATTGGTCAGAACATTGAATGCAGGAGTTGGGATGTCTTGTTGAAGTTGTACAGGGCATTGGCGAGGCCACACTTGGAGTACTGTGTACAGTTCTGGTCACCCTATTATAGAAAGGATATTATTAAACTAGAAAGAGTGCAGAAAAGATTTACTAGGATGCTACCGGGACTTGATGGTTTGACTTATAGGGAGAGGTTAGACAGACTGGGACTTTTTTCCCTGGAGAGTAGGAGGTTAAGGGGTGATCTTATAGAAGTCTATAAAATAATGAGGGGCATAGATAAGGTAGATAGTCAAAATCTTTTCCCAAAGGTAGAGGAGTCTATAACGAGGGGGCATAGATTTAAGGTGAGAGGGGAGAGATACAAAAGGGTCCAGAGGGCAATTTTTTCACTCAAAGGGTGGTGAGTGTCTGGAACGAGCTGCCAGAGGCAGTAGTAGAGGCGGGTACAATTTTGTCTTTTAAAAAGCATTTGGACAGTTACATGGGTAAGATGGGTATAGAGGGATATGGGCCAAGTGCAGGAAATTGGGACTAGCTTAGTGGTATAAACTGGGCGACATGGACATGTTGGGCCAAAAGGCCTGTTTCCATGTTGTAACTTCTATGATTCTACATGTAAGTAATGCGGATGCATATCACTTATATGTTTACCATTAATCTAAGGCAGATGCCAAATCTTGAGTTTCTTAATAAATTATTAAAGTTTCTGACACTAGACTCTTGGGCATATTAATTAATAAGATAACAACAACTTGCATTTGTATAGCGCCTTTAACATAGTAAAACATCTCACTTCACAGGAGCATTATCAGACAAAATTTGACATCGAGCTGCATAAGGAGATATTAGGACAGTTGGCCAAAGGTTTGGTCAAAGAGGTAGGTTTTAAGGAGGAGTGTCTTAAAGGAGGAGGAGAAAGAGGTAGAGAGGCGGAAAAGTTTAGGGAGACACTGGAATCGATAAGGCAGATGCCAAAATCTTACACTTACTATCCACATGAATATCTGATACATTATCCACCTTCACCAAAATTCATCTGCAGTCAGTCACACTGGTAATGAGGCTTGTTCTACTTACCACCATTTTCCTGTGTTGAAGATGCACTAGGTTCCCCTTCAGATTTGTTTTTGGGTCCTTCATGCAGTGTGAAGGCAGATTTAAATACTTTCTTCATTAGTAAGTATGGTAAAGTGGGAATCTTTTTCACTTTTCCATCTTCTACCACATATTCTGTTTGTCAGAAAACAACAACATGCTTTAATAAGAATAACAGTCAGTGAATGAAAAAGGCAGTTCTCCCGATGTCCTGGCCAACATTCATTCCTTTATCATACTGCTGTTTGTGGGATCTTGCCGTATGTAAATTGACTGCCACATTTCTCTACATTACAATGGTGAATACACTTCAAAAATAATTTATTGGCTGTGCAGCATTTTGGGATGCTGTGAAAGGAGCTATACAATTGCAAGTTCTTTCATATTCATCAAACACATAAGACTCTTCAATAAGGCCATTTGCAGTAAGTAGCATGTTAGAGATCATTGTCCACACAATAACTAGTTTAGTTCTAGTACACATGAAACTGTTAATTACACAAGAACATAAGTCAATATGGATGTGAAAAGATTGTTATGCCCTTCTATCATCTCTTTCTATTTAATCCAATGTATCTCTCCTGTAATGGTTTATAATTTACAGATGACTAAAGGATAAAAAACCACAATGAACCCAATAATGTGGCCCCGCAGAGTGCTGCCAATGTTGGTGTGTTCAGGTGCTGCGAGCGCCTGCACATGCAAGAGTTCACTTTTCCAGATAACATGAGGTTAGCTCATTTATGCCTTGCGAAGCTCAGTTCTGACCAGGGAAAAAGCTTTACTTTGTGAAAACACACTATTGAAAATCCATCAAGTCTAAAAATTTGGAAACCATATTCTGATCTCGTTGTAAACTTTATTTTTTTTTAAGTAGGAAGATTTCCAAGTAAACAATGACAGTTCCTCTATCACTCTGTCATTGCTACGAGAACCAAAACTGCTCTACGTAGTCTTATTTCCCATTACTGTAATACAGAAATAGGACAAGGTTTTCATTACCTACTGATGTTGGTTCAAATGATTGTAACTTTAGAAGAAAAATTAAAACTCTAAAACTAGAATTAGAATTGATGAATGTCCAATAAAAAAATCAAATCTTTTTCTCACATAAACCTGAGAGATTATGCAGATGATAATATCATGACGATTTCTTTGAGAGAGATTTCTTGAGAGTTACATTACAAAAGTTTGATTTTATCTCTGTTTATACACAGTGGATGTCCAAATATCCTGGTATGGGGTTTGTACAAATGAGTTACCTCAGATACCTGGCAGGGTTATTCTCAGTAACCTCCTGTTTCTGCACCAACCCATTGGGTATCATTGGAACACTGGCAGGGTAGACTAAATGCTACATTGTTCTCTCTCTATATTATGTGCATATATGGAAATTATTTCTCGCTATCATTGACAAGCTCAATCACTTATTTGTCACTGTTAAACTTATTAATGACTGCAACAAAGTATCTAGTTAGAAGTTAAACCTGGAAGCTATGACCTTGATGGGAGAGGAGAACTTTAGCTGCTGGAATTCAGGACAAATTCCCTTTTAAACAGAATAATACAGGCTTTCACTAATTAGAGATTAATGTTACACAAAGTTGAGTCTTCCCTTATAAAAGCATTGGAAACTTCCTGCATTGCCTTTCTGTTTCCCTCTGTTTGGAACAATCAGCTCCTTTTAATCAAAAGAAAATAAATTGACAGAACAAGAAGTCAATGAATCGTACTCCATTCTTGTGTTTGAGCACTGTATGGAGCTCTGTAACTACCCTTCGTAGCTGTGGTAACAACCAAAATAACTGGGTGCGTGAATGGTGTACCTTCTTCGGTGTTTCCACTCTGGAAAAAAGAACACATTTCTGTATCTTCCTTCGGTCCTCCTGAAATTATTAACAATTATAAGGAGGTTATAAAAGGCAGCACAAACTGGATACCAAAAGTTTAATATATTTTTAAAACTCAGTAGATTATTGTAAAGCATCCTTATTGTGATGTAGCTCTTTGATGGAGAGTATTATTATTATATACATTTCACAAAAAATACTTCCTGAATAGAAATGCTGAAACTGTAAATCGATGGCTACCTAAAGTTACAGACAGTTTCCTAGAAGTAAAGGGAATTAGGGGTTACGGGGAGCGGGCAGGAAATTGGACATGAATTTAGATTTGAGGTTAGGATCAGATCAGCCATGATCTTATTGAATGGCGGAGCAGGCTCGAGGGGCCGATTGGCCTACTCCTGCTCCTATTTCTTATGTTCTTATGTAAAGTTACCTTTCTCCTTCTGATTTTCAAAGGGCATTTGGATGTCGTTCAGGATGTGGTGAACCTACAATAAACAGAATTTGACGCGATTACTTTTCTCTTGTTCAGAAAGAATGCTATCATTCTATAAATGATAGCATTTTTTTTTGTATCTGTCCCTCTTGAAGAGAGAGAACTGTCATATAGCAGGATTTACTATGTTTGATGTAATACTAACTGAAACATGAAGGAAGATATAAAATACAGTGTATATTTGAGTGAGAGATTCATTAAGTTTGTGATTGAACATATATGAAATAATGAATTGTGTTAAAAGTTTAGGGCTTGTCTTACACATTCTCTTGGGTATAGCAGTGCTGGACCCTCTCGTAAGTGGTCTGGACATCTAATTATACGATAACACAATCCAGGGGTAATAATAGTATCCCCTTGTGATCTGAATGGAATATTTGTGTCCTTCACACATGTACTTCTTCAATCTCTTCAAAGACAAACCAAGCAAACACTTGGTAAAAAGATACCAAATACAAATGGTTAAGCTGCTTTATTTCACAGCACATGAACAGAGTAACAGTTATGATTAGATTTATTTATTCCAATCAGTACAACTTGTCTTTGTGCAATAATTAACAAGATACTTTCCCACATATCAGTGGGTCACCTTGCTTGACTTAAAGAAACTTTCAACTAGTCACCTACATTCTAAATTTCTTGCAGCCTTTGCTGGAACTGACTGTCCTTATATCGTTCATTTTTAAAAAAAAAATCTGACTGAGTACCTATGTCTCTGTCACTGTCTTCTTTTTAATCTCCCTCTGTCCATAGCCTAAAGGGATCAGAGATTTCCCAACATAATGAGTGCGAGGAGTTTATTAATTGCCAACACAGGCTATTGGGTTGCTTATTATTTATTGTCTATAGGATAACAACATCAGCATTTACATAGAATTGCATAGAATATACAGCGTAGAAACAGGCCATTTGGTCCAAAAGGTTCATGCCAGTGTTTATGCTCCACATGAGCCTCCTCCCTCCCTAAATCATGTAACCTTACCAGCATATCCTTCTATTCCTTTCTCCCTCATGTGTTTATCTAGCTTCCCCTTAAATGCATCTATGCTAGTTGCCTCAACTACTCCTTGTATTAATGAGCTCCACATTCTAACCACTCTCTGGGTAAAGAAGTTTCTCCTGAATTCCTTATTGGATTTATTAGTGACTATCTTATATTTATTGGCCCTAGTCTGGTTTCCCCTCCACAAGTGGAAACATCTTCTCTACGTCTACCCTATCAAACCCTTTCATAATCTTAAAGGCCTCCAACAGGTCACTCCTCAGTCTTCCCTTTTCTAGAGAAAAGAGCCCCAGGCTGTTCAATCTTTCCTGATATGTATAACCTCTCAGTTCTGGTATCATCCCAGTAATTCTTTTTTGCACCTTCTCCAATGCCTCTATATCCTTTTTATAATATGGACACCAGAACTGTTCACAGTGTGGTCTAACCAAAGTTCTATACAAGTTTAACATAACTTCTCTGCTTTTCAATTCTATCCCTCTAGAAATGAACCCCAGTGCTTCATTTGCTTTTCCATGGCCTCATTAACCTGAGTCGCTACTTTTAGTGATTTGTGTATCTGTACCCCCAGATCCCTCTGCTCCTCTACCCCATTCAGACTCTTATTGTGCAGCAGTATTTGGCCCCCTTATTCTTCTTATCAAAATGTACTGAAATTCATTTGCCAATTAGGTGCCCATTCTGCAAGTTTATTAATGTCTTCCTGTATTTTGTTGCAGTCCTCCTCGGTATTAACTATACCCTCAATTTGGTGTTGTCTGCAAATTTTGAAATTGTACTTCCGATTTGCAAGTCCAAATCGTTTATGTAAATGGTGAACAACAGTGGTCCCAGCACCGATTCTTGTGAAACTCCACTTCCCACCTTTTGCCAGTCTGAGTAACATTTTAACCATCTATCATCTCAGTGCCTTTCTTGTGTGAACACACTAGGGGTCAAATTGACCTCTGGCAGTAGCACAAAACGGGCAATAATGAATCGGCAGCCCGTTTTACACCATGCTCGATTTTCTTTTCCATTGACGTCAATGGTAAAGAAAATCAGGGGTGGTATAAAGTGTGCTGCCAATTCATTATCGCCCATTTTGTACTGCTGCTGAAGACTAATTTCACCCCCACTGTGCGTTAAAAAACATTTAAAGGTAACTATTTTTCCCCCAAAAGGTTTCTGTAGAAAAATGATGAAAAAATCCCAAAACACAACAGTCAAGTACAATTACAAATGTACATGTGGTCCAGATTTCTCATCTGAAAATCAGTACCTCCAATGTTGCATTATTCCTTCAGTACTGCACCAAAGTGTTTTGCCTAAATTATGTGCTCAATTTCCTGGAGTGGGGCCTTTAAAAAATTTATTCTCAGGATATAGGCGTGGCTGGCAAGGCCTGCATTTATTACCCATTCCTAATTGCCCTCGAGAAGGTAATAGTGGGCCTTCTTCTTGAACCATGTGGTGAAGGTACTCCCACAATGCTGATAGGTAGGGAGTTCCAGGATTTTGACCCAGCAACGATGAAGGAACAGCAATATATTTTCAAGTCAGGATGGTGTGAGACTTGGAGGAGAACTTGCATCTGCTGCCCTTTGTCCTTCTAGGTGGTGGAAGTCATGGGTTCGAGAGGTGCTGCCGAAGAAGCCTTGGCGACTTGCTGCAGTGCATCCTGTAGCTATTGCAGCCATAGTACACCGTTGGTGGATAGAGTGAATGCTTAATCTGGTGGATGGGTTGCTAATCAAGTTACAGAATACCCAGCCTCTAACCTGCTCTGGTAGCGACGGCATTTATGTGCTGAGTCAAATTTCTGGTCTATAGTGATCCAGCCCCCAGGTTTGATGATGGGGGATTCAGTGATGGTGATGCCATTGAATGTCAAGGGACTCTTGATGGAGATAGTCATTGTCTGGCATTTGTGTGGCGCGAAAGTTACTTACTACTTATTAGTCAAAGCCTAGATGTTGTCCAGACCTTGCTGCATTCGGGCACCGACTTCTTCATTATCTGGCAAATTGCGAATGGAACTGGACACTCTGCACTCATCAGCGAACAGCCCCACTTCCGACCTTGTGATGGAGGGAAGGTCATTGATGAAGCAGCTTAAGATAGTTGGGCCTAGGACATTACCCTGAGGAACTCCTGCAGCGATATCCTAGGGCTGAGATGATTGGCCTCCAACAACCACAACCACCTTCCTTTCTGCTAGGTATGACTCCAGCCACTGGAGAATTCCCTCTCTGATCCCCATTGACTTCAGTTTTATTAGGGCTCCTTGGTGCGACACTCGGCCAAATGTTGCCTTGATGTTATTTTCACCTCACCTCTGGACTTCAGCTAGTGTCCATGTTTGGACCAAGCCTGTAATGAGTTCTGGAGCTAAGTGGTCCTGGCGGAACCCAAACTGAACATCGGTGAGCAGGTTATTGGTGAGTAAGTGCTGTTTGATATCACTGTTGACGATTCCTTCCATCACTTTGCTGATGATTGAGAGCAGGCTGATAAGGTGGTAACCGGCCATATTGGGTTTGTCCCGCTTTTTGTGGACAGGACATACCTGGGAAATTTCCCACATAGTCAGGTAGATGAAGGTGGTGTAGTTGTACTGGAACAGCTTGGCTAGAGGTGCGGCCAGTTCTGGAGCACAGGTCGTCAGCACTACAACCAGGAATTTGTCGGGGCCTAAAATCTGGTATCAGTAAAAAGTAACCATGCAGTTGTTGGGTTGTCATAAAAACCTGACTGATTCACTAATGTCCTTTAGCGAAGGGAACCTACCTTCTTTACCTGGTCTGGCCTAAATGTGAGTCCAGTCGCACATCAACATGGTTGACTGTTAACTGCCTTCTGAAGTGGCCAAGCATGACACTCAGTTGTACAGGGCAACTAGGGATGGGTAATAAATGCTGGCCTTGCCAGCGATGCCCACATCCCGAGAATGAATAATAATAAAATAAGCCTCTGCTGTGTCCAATGCACTCACCCATTTCTTGATATCACGTGGAGTGAATTGAATTGGCTGAAAGCTGGCATTTGTGATGGCAGCAGGACCTCAGCAGGAGGCCGAGAAGGATCATCCACTCGGCAGTTCTGGCTGACGATGGTTGCAAACTCTTCAGCTTTCTTTTGTAGTCTTCATGTGAAGGGCTTCGCCATCATTGAGGATGGGGATGTTCATGGAGCCTCCTCCTCTCATTAGTTCCTTAAATGTGTACCACCATTTACGACTGGATTTGGCGGGACTGCAGAGCTTTGATCTGATCTGTTTGTTGTGGGATCGCTTAGCTCTGTCTATAGTATGCTGCTTCCGCTGTTTAGCATGCATGTAATTCTGTGTTGTAGCTTCACCAGGTTAGCACCTCATTTTCAGGTATGCCTGGTACTGCTCTGGCATGCTCTTCTACACTCCTCATTGAAGAAGGGTTGGTCATCTGGCTTGATGATGATGATGGAGTAGTGAGGGATATGCTGAGCCATAAGGTTACATACTGTGGTGGAATACAATTCTGCTGCTGCTGATGGTCCACAGCACCTCATGGAGGCCCAGTTTTGAACTGCTGGATCTGTTCTTAATCTATTCCACAGTGGTGGTGCCACATGACACGATGGAGAGTGTCCTCAGTGAAGACAGGACTTGGTTTCCACAAAGGCTGTGCGGTAATCACTTCTATCAATAGAATCATGGACAGCCGCATCTGTGACAAGTAGCTTGGCGAGGACCAAGTCAAGTACGTTATTCCGTCATGTTGGTTCTCTCACCACCTGCTGCAAGTCCAGTCTGGCAGCTATGTCCATCAGGACTCGGCTTGCTGACAAGTACCATTCAGTGGTGGTACTCTGAGCCACTCTCGTTGATGGACACTGAAGTCCCCCACCCAGACTACAGTCTGTATCCTTGCTACCCTCAGTGCTTCCTTCAAGTGGTGTTCAACATGGAGGGGTACTGGCTTGAAGCCACAACCTTCTGACAGAGGCAAGAGTGACACTGAACACCAGGTGAATGGGCGTGTAAATGGCAAATGAATTTCAATACAGATAAGTGTGAGGTGGTGCATTTTCAGAGAGAGGAATAAGCAGGCCACCTACTCCTCGGAAAACAAGTCTAAATGGAGTAGGGGTGCAAAGGGATCTAGGAGTACGGATTCACAAATCATTAAAAAGTAGCAATGCAGGTTAACAAAGCCATAAAAAATTCAAACAAAGCACTGGGGTTATTTTCTAAAGGAATAAAATTCAAAAGCAGAGAAGTTATGTTTAATTGATACAGAACCTTGGCTAAACTCAGAGTACCGTGCACCGTTCTGGTCTCCGTATTACGAAAAGGATAGAGAAGCACTGGAGAATGTAAATCTTTTTTGCACTAAGATGATATCAGAGCTGAGAGGATACAACGATCAAGAAAGGCTGAACAGGTTGGGGCTCTTTTTCTAGAAGAGAGAAGACTGAGGGGTGACCAGGTAGAGGTCTTTAAAATTATGAGAGGGTAGATATAAAGATGATGTTTCCACTTGTAGAGGAATCCAAAACTAAGGGACATAAATATAAGATAATCACTAATAAATCCAATAGAGAATTCAGGAGGAACTTCTTGATTCAGAGAGCAGTGAGAATTTGGAACTCACTACCACATGGAGTGGTTGAGGCGAATAGCATTTAAGGGGAAGCTAGATAAGTACATGAGGGAGAAAGGAATAGAAGGAAATGTGGATAGGGAGAGATGAAGTAAGGTGGGAGGAAGCGCATGTGGAGCACAAACACTGGCATAGACCTGTTGGGCTGAATGGCCTGTTCCTGTGCTGTAAATTCTATGAACTTTTGGTGGCTAAGGAAAACTTACTACTATGACAGTAACCAGGATTCAATCGGCAGCAGAGTAAGCAGGACTCAATCAGCAGAGGGATCGTAATGAGATTAAAGTAGGAGCAGGAACATGCTGGACGACACTGACAAATGTGATAAAAGATTCAAAACATGTTCAAACTGTACACTCCAGTCTTTCCACACACATAGTGAGAATGCAGATGGGTAATGAAAAAAAGGCCATATTTATAAGTTTCACTTTAACAAGAGGAACTCAATCAGTTACATTGTGTAAAGATGAGAATGCTGTCCTGGACTGTGCCAGCCTATATAACCACTGGTGTCCAGATCACTGAGGGGGAGTGCACTGCACTCTCAGTATTACCATTTAGCAAAGAGTTACTTCCTGATTGCCCCTAAATTAAAAATTGGGTCTGAATTTGTTGCAAACTTGCACTATAGTAGTTACGTATTGATGGTGTGTGCCATTGTTAATACACAAAAGTTCCAGGAAATAAAATGGAGTAATGACATGAATTGTGTTGCGCCATAGCTTGCTGGCACGTTTATGCCGTTCTACCATTAGCTTGGCCAAAGGCAATAAAAGTCTGTTCTTGCCGCTCAGGCCTCCATTATAGTCAATGGCGATCGCCAATTTGGATTTACTCCATTATTCACGCCGTAGGCAGTTAGACTGAGATATATTGGCGTGGCTGCCGTGGTAATGACAGGATTTATGGCCAATACAACTCTCAGCCTGGGAGGCCAACAAGTCTCTGTACAGAAACATTGGACCTTACAACTATCTAGAAGAATCCTGGATCACCTGTTCCAGCTCCTGATTCTCAGTGTTGCAGGCAAACCTTCCAGTGGTACTGCTCCAAATGATGATTTTCCTGCAACATCAGGAATCAGAAGCCAACACAATCAGCACAAATGATTCAAGATCCTTTTTAGCAGATCAGGAGGATTTTAAAGGAATATTAATTTGACCAAATTTTTGCCTTAAAAGTGACTATTTTCTCTACAAATTTGGCAGAATTTACAAAACTATGCCACATTATTTTTTTCCCCCCACTGCACATTGCTAGACTCGTTCTGAGTAAGAGTGTAAATGGCAGTAACAGCTTTACATTTATGCAATGCCTTTAACCTAGAAAAAGTTCTCAAGGCACTTCACCGAGGTGTAAATAACAGTGAAATAAGACTAAAGAGGAATATTTACATTACAGACTGCAGAGCTTTAGGAATCAGTACTACACGGGACAATGGGGGAGATTTTCAACTTACAGCCCGGGTGTAAACCTGGTGTTGTGGATCAGCCACCTGTTATAGAAAGCACCCGATTTTCATTTCCATTAATTTAAAAAAAAATGAATTATCTTCTGTAGTCTGTATGGAAATAATTCATTTTGGAATCTATCCCTATGATTTTGTAATTTGCTTGTAAGAACTGAAGGACCCGTGGTTTTTAATAGAATCACATCACAAGCTTAAAAACAATTTCATATATTTCATATATTTTTGTTGCACAGTTTGTATGGTTCTGCATTTTGCATGAGTTAAAATATATTATAAATTCACATGTAATAATGCTCCAGAAATGTATTTACACTCTTGGAAATCTTAGTTGTCGGTGGGATGGGGGTGGGGGAGGAGAACGGTGCCATTATTGCATGAACACATGGATCACAATTTAAAACTATGACTATCACAACAAAAAATGCTATTTACAATTAGAGATCTCACGGCAGGACGAAAAAAGGTGGTCTTCTTATCAATTCCTTTGAATAGGTGTTGCTTGTCATGTCTATAAGGTGCACTGAAATAGTCGTCTTCATTGTCTGTCTCAAGATACTTCAGTAAGTACGCCAGACCAGTTGCTGGAGTGTCAGCACTCTGAAATAGCCAAAGCCAAAATTTCAACACACAAAATTGAATTTGTTTTGTTAGTATCTGTAGTCTGTATGGAAATATTTCATTTTTTAATTGTTATACATGTAACCGTTGCAAAGACCCTGGTAACTTGTCACAGGGGGTGGGGGGAGGTGTGGGCAGTAACAACCCAGGAGTACAACTGATTCTTATTGTTGCCACGATCTTTTGAGTTCCAGAGCTGCCTGACACTTGAACTTAACTTTCTCATTTACATATATTTAACCAGCTCTCAGCCCCACAATATTGATGCTTCAAACTCCAGATGCTTGGACCTAACAGATAGTTGTTGCTTCCAGTGTCCAACTGATGCAAATGCAGGAGGTATATGAAGGATATATTTTCCTCATTTGCGTTTCTTTTACGTAAGCTACCCATATATGGATGTGTGTACCTTCCACTGTTGGACTCGGTTACCAGGGAACGGGGGAGGGAGGCAGGGATAGGGCGGGGTGCATTGTCGAGCACATTTCTGCCCCAGCCCATCTCAGATCCTGCAAGAAATTGGGCTCAGTTGTCCCTGAGCCAGGAAGAGGAAACATCTGCTAGGGTTTCTGATCCTTGCTGGTATCCAGTTACCCCTGCTATTAGAATCATACTTGATCAGTTGCTTGTAGAACTTTATCAGATACAAGAGAGGGGCTCCATAATTAATTTTCTGTGACTGAGGTACTTGTAGAATTATATTAACATTTAAATTGTAGATTTACTTTAGATTTGCTTTTTAAAATGTTACTTACTTCCTTTTTTGCTGTTTATAGCATGTTATCTATCACAGGTTGGAGGTTGAAAATGTTTTATGTTTTGCCAATTGGTGGAAGAAAACACAAAACAATCTCTGATGAACAAAGCCGGTTTAGAGGGACAAAGTGAGTAATGGGACAGCCTGTATCTTTTGCAAGTTTCTTTTCTGGAATTTGATTTTTTTTTTGTTGATTTTCCACAATTGAATGATGCTAAAATATCATACATTAAATCCAAAATTCAATTCTACAAATCCTTGTGTGAAGCTGATTAAACACTTAAGCCTAGATTCTAACACTCAGTGGGAGTTGTGCGAGCAGGGGCTGAGGCGGGCTGCAAATCGTCCCACCCCCTGCAGTGTGAAGCCCAGAAGATTTTAACTCCTGGGCTTCATCTGCATTCTGGCTCAGAGTCTCCTGCTAGAACCCATGGAAACACCAGCTGGCCAGCGGGCAGAAGTGGGATTTTGGGCGGTAGGAGGCTGTTGCCGGGGACCCAATGGAACATTCTCTGGCAGTCAGGTAAGTGCGTAGGAAGGTTGGTGTCAGGAGGGCATCACAGTCAGGGGGTGGAGGAGGGGAGGGTAAAGGGAAGCCCGAGACGGGGAGGCTCAAGGTTAAATAAAAAAAGAAAATGCTGGAAATACTCAGCAAGTCAGGCACCACCTGTAGAGAAAGAAAGAGTTAATGGGGTCAATTTTCGGATGGCCGAGCGGGTGCGTTCGTGGTGGCGGGGGCTCCTAAAATTGGGGATTCCAGGAGCTCAAAGCCGGCGGGATCCCACTTAAGATCATTATCTGGGTACTTGAGGTCATTTACAGACCTCATTAGTTGGAGATTTTAGACTACCCAGAGCGTGTTTCCCATGTTGGGGGAAACACTCCCTGTTTAAACAGACGTGTTGCAGCCAGCAGTCAGTGGCAGCTGCAAAGGTCCATTTAGAAGACTTGTGCTCCAGAACTAGCCATGCTTCTAGCCAAACTGTAATTTTGGCTCCTTTCTGCAGCGTCAGTCAGTGGAGGACTGCCTCTTTAAATAGGGCTCCTCCAGCTGACAGCCTATAATGCGGGTGCGCAGTCTGCCCACTGCGCAGCTTTCCAGCGTGAAACCCGGAAGCCAAGGTAAGTGGCTTCAGTTTACCTACGATAACGCGGGGAACCCACCGATTTTACTGGGCGGGTTACCCACGCGCCCAGTCGACACCCCGCTGGCAACCCGCCTCCCTCCTAATATCGGGCCCAGTGTTTCAGGTTGATGACCTTTGGGCAAAACTGGAAGAAGTTAAAGAATTAACAGTTTTTAAGTAAGTACTGAGCCAGATTTTTGGGGGGGGGGGGGGGGGGGGGGGGGAAGTGGAGGAGGAGGAAAATGATCAAAAGGCAAGGTCTGTGATAGGGTGGAGATCAGGAGTGATCAAATGACAAAAAGGGACGGTGGTGCAAGGCAAGGAGGGTGGTAATGGGACAGGTTAAGAAACATAAGATGGGTCTAGAGGAGCTGTAAATGGCAACAGCAGAACCATTACCATTAGGATCAAGGTTTCCTTGTGGGGCCCTGAGGAGCACTCTTTTGTAAACCTGCATTTAAGGCAAAGTTTCAAAATACGGTAGTTTGTTGCAATAGATAAAGCTCCTTATGGCACAAGTGTAAAGTCTAAGGAAGCATGTTATAAAAGTAACTGCCTCAGACTACGTGTACACAACACTCAGCAAGGGCAACATCCCAGCTGTAGTGCTGAAGACTTGTGCTCCAGAACTAGCCGTGCCTCTAGCGAAGCTATTCCAATACAGTTACAACATTGGCATCTACTCGACAATGCGGAAAATTGCCCAGGTATGTCCTGTCCACAAAAAGCAGGACAAATCCAATCCGGCCAATTACCCCCCCATCAGTCTACTCTCAATCATCAGCAAAGTGATGGAAGATGTCGTCAACAGTGCTATCAAGCTGCACTTACTCACCAATTACCTGCTCACCAATGTTCAGTTTGGGTTCTGCCAGGACTACTCGGCTCCAGACCTCATTACAGCCTTGGTCCAAACATGGACAAAAGAGCTGAATTCCAAAGGTGAGGTGAGAGTGACTGCCCTTGACATCAAGGCAGCATTTGACCGAGTGTGGCACCAAGGAGCCCTAGTAAAATTGAAGTCAATGGGAATCGGGGAAAACTCTCCAGTAGCTGGAGGCATACCTAGCACAAAGGAAGATGGTAGTGGTTGTTGGAGGCCAATCATCTCAGCCCCAGGACATTGCTGCAGGAGTTACTCAGATCAGTATCCTAGACCCAAACATCTTCAGCTGCTTCATCAATGACCTTCCCTCCATCATAAGGTCAGAAATGGGGATGTTTGCTGATGATTGCACAGTGTTCAGTTCCATTCGCAACCCCTCAGATAACGAATCAGTCCGTGCCCGCATGCAGCAAGACCTGGACAACATCCAGGCTTAGGCTGATAAGTGGCAAGTAACATTCACGCCAGACAAGTGCCAGGCAATGACCATCTCCAACAAGAGAGTCTAACCAACTCCCCTTGACATTCAACCATCGCCGAATCCCCCACCATCAACATCCTGGGGGTCACCATTGAGCAGAAACTTAACTGGACCAGCCATATAAATACTGTGGCTACAAGAGCAGGTCAAAGGCTGCGTATTCTGCGGTGATTGACTCACCTTCTGACTCCCCAAAGCCCTACCATCATCGACATACAACTCAGATTACGCTGAGAGACTCTGCTGTCGTACCTCTCGCACACTCCGCAACCATCTCGTACACCAACTCTACAGCAGACGCCGCAACCTCGAAACCAAGATAGAGTCCATACTCTCAACTTGTACTCAGGACACAGCAGACCAGTTACGAGACACCGCCAAACAGACGAGGCAACGGAACTACGCCGTCTACATGAAAACCAAGAGCAGGAAGCTTGAGAAACTCGGCATCACCACCAGCATCAACCAAGCCTCCCCCGGTACCACGGTTGCAACCACAGGGAAGTCTATCGTCAATTTGTCCGACCACACCCTTCAACCAGACGAAATCGAAGTTCTCAGCCGAGGGCACAATTTCTGCCCCACCGCCAAAATGGACCCCATTGGTCTCGCGGCGGACACAGAGGAATTTATCAGGAGAATGAGACTCCGGGAATTCTTCCACAAATCCCAAGATTTCAACAGCAAACCCAATGAGACGATCTACGATCCGGAACAACAGACAGAGGGATCCGCGGTACAGCAACCGAAGAAGAAAGAGTCAAACTGGACTCCTCCGGAGGGTCGCTGCCCTAAGCTTGACATGTATGCTCAAGCTGTCAGGAAATGCGTCAATGCCAGATTCATCAGCCGCACTCACAAGACAGTCCAGAATGTCACCCGAGCACAACGCAACGCCATCGACGCTCTCAAGACCAACCGCAACATCGTCATCAAACCAGCGGACAAAGGAGGAGCCACCGTCATACAGAACAGAACGGACTATTGCAAAGAAGCATACCGACAACTGGACAACCAGGAACACTACAGACGGTTACCCACAGATCCGACCAAGGAACACACCCACCAGCTCAACAAACTGATCAAAACCTTCGATCCAGACCTTCAAAGCATCCTACGCGCTCTCATCCCACGTACTCCCCGCGTGGGAGACTTCTGCTGCCTCCCAAAGATACACAAAGCCAACACACCCGGACGTCCTATCATATCAGGCAACGGAACCGTGTGAGAACCTCTCTGGATACGTCGAGGGCATCCTGAAACCCATCGTACAGGGAACTCCCAGCTTCTGTCGCGACACTACAGACTTCCTACAAAAACTCAGCACCCACGGACCAGTTGAACCAGGAACACTTCTCACCACGATGGACGTCTCGGCACTCTACACCAGTATCCCCCACGATGACGGCATCGCTGCAACAGCATCAATACTCAACACCAACAGCCAATCTCCAGATGCCATCCTACAACTCATCCGCTTCATCCTGGATCACAATGTCTTCACCTTCGACAAACAGTTTTTTACCCAAACACACGGAACAGCCGAGGGGACCAAATTTGCACGCCAATACGCCAACATTTTCATGCACAAGTTCGAGCAGGACTTCTTCACTGCACAGGACCTCCAACCAACGCTATACACCAGCTACATAGACGACATTTTCTTCCTATGGACCCATGGCGAAGAATCACTGAAGAGACTACACGATAACGTCAACAAGTTCCATCCCACCATCAAGCTCACCATGGACTACTCCTCAGAATCAGTTTCTTTCTTGGACACACGAATCTCCATCAAAGACGGGCACCTCAGCACCTCACTCTACCGCAAGCCCACGGACAACCTCACGATGCTCCACTTTTCCAGCTCCCACCCCAACCACGTCAAAGAGGCCATCCCCTATGGAAAGGCCCTGCGAATACACAGGATCTGCTCAGACGAGGAGGAACGCGATGGACACCTACAGACGCTGAAAGACGCCCTCGTAAGAACGGGATATGACGCTCGACTCATCGATCGACAGTTCCAACGGGCCACAGCGAAAAATCGCATAGACCTCCTCAGAAGACTAACACGGGACGCAACCAACAGAGTACCCTTCGTCGTCCAGTACTTCTGCGGAGCAGAGAAACTACGCAATGTTCTCCGCAGCCTTCGACAGGTCATCGATGACGACGAACACCTCGCTAAGGCCATCCCCACACCTCCACTACTCGCCTTCAAACAGCCACCCAACCTCAAACTGACAATCGTTCGCAGCAAATTACCCAGCTTTCAGGAGAACAGCGTCCACTACACCACACAACCCTGCCACGGCAACCTCTGCAAGACATGCCAGGTCATCGACACAGTCACCACCATCACACGAGAGGACACCACCCACCAGGTACATGGTTCATACTCCTGTGACTCGGCCAACATTGTCTACTTCATACGTTGCAGGAAAGGATGCCCCGGAGCATGGTACATTGGCGAGACCATGCAGACACTGCGACAATGGATGAACGGACACCGCGCAACAATCGCCAAACAGGAGGGTTCCCTCCCAGTCGGGGAACACTTCAGCAGTCAAGGACATTCAGCCACCGATCTTCGGGTAAGCGTTCTCCAAGGCGGCCTTCGAGACACACGACAACGCAAAATCGAACAGAAATTGATAGCCAAGTTCCGCACCCATGAGGACGGCCTCAACCGGGATCTTGGGTTCATGTCACGCTACACGTAACCCCACCAGCGAAAAAAAAGTTATCTGTTTTTAACACAACGGGTCATTCTCTGTCTTTCTCTTCCTTTCGGATGTTTCTCTCCCTCTCTCTCTCTGTTTTGTGCTCTGGCCGTTTGTGTATTCGGTGGTCCTGTTGGTAACATCACTCTGTCTGAACACTTTGGTTGCCTTGACAACGGGCAGTTGAAAAGATTATCTGTAATCACCAGGTATTGTTCTCTGAATATAAATGCGGTAACCTTCCATGGAATCCCACACTCGCTCACCTGACGAAGGAGAAAGCCTCCAAAAGCTTGTGATTTTCAAATAAAACAGTTGGACTATAACCTGGTGTTGTAAGATTCCTTACAATCATCTACAAAGCACAAGTCAGGAGTGTGATGGAATACTCTCCACTTGCCTGGATGATTGCAGCTCCAACAACGCTCAAGAAGCTCGATACCATCCAGGACAAAGCAGCCCGCTTGATTGGCACCCCATCCACCACCCTAAACATTCACTCCCTTCACCACTGGCACACCGTGGCTGCACTACAGCAACAACCAAGGCTTCTTTGACAGTACCTCCCAAACCCGCGACCATAATCTTAGAATAAGGGGCTGCTCTTTCAAAACGGAGATGAGGAGAAACTTCTTCATTCAGAGGGTAGTAGGTCTGTGGAATTTGCTGCCCCAGGAAGCTGTGGAAGCTACATCATTAAATAAATTTAAAACAGAAATAGACAGTTTCCTAGAAGTAAAGGGAATTAGGGGTTACGGGGAGCGGGCAGGAAATTGGACATGAATTTAGATTTGAAGTTAGGATCAGATCAGCCATGATCTTATTGAATGGCGGAGCAGGCTCGAGGGGCCGATTGGCCTACTCCTGCTCCTATTTCTTATGTTCTTATGACCTCTACCACCTAGAAGGACAAGAGCAGCAGGCACATGGGAACAACACCACCTGCACGTTCCCCTCCAAGTCACACACCATCCCGACTTGGAAATATATCGCCGTTCCTTCATCGTTGCTGGGTCAAAATTCTGGAACTCCCTACCTAACAGCACTGTGGGAGAACCTTCACCACACAGACTGCAGCGGTTCAAGAAGGCGGCTCACCACCACCTTCTCAAGGGCAATTATGGATGGGCAATAAATGCTGGCCTTGCCAGCGACGCCCACATCCCATGAACGAATAAAAAAAACCTCATTTAACAAAAAGTAGTTATAAATTATAACCAATAACTTAGGTCATTCTGTATGTATTTCTGTGGATAAACAATGGTTGCAACGGGAATGTATTGTTTGTGCTAGATCATTCTCAGATACTGCACTAAATTTTTATTTGTTGTTAGTTTGGAAGCCATTATGATTTTCTTACCTTAATATCCAACGGCATCTTCAATCTCATTTTCTCAGCTGCTTGACTCAATATCTTAAACGGAGCGTAGATTTTAATAATCTGATTTTTGTCTCCGTGTTCTTTCTGTTTGTAATCATCATTCTCCATCACGTCTTTTGATTTCGCGGCCCCATCATCGTCAATCAGATCAGGATGCAGGCTGAGACCTGCCCTTTTCACTTCTCTCAGAAACTCCAATCTCTTACCGCAGTCGGGATCACTTTTTTCGTACACTAACACGTAGTCAATCATCTGGGGCTCCTCTGTCGTTCCCATTGTCGTTTTAGCACGTATAGTATTTCGGATGTAAAAACTCAATTTTACACATTCCTCCAATTAATAAGAACGCTGAGGAAGTGAACAAGCCTCATACAGAAACTGAAAGACTGATTCTTACACTAACTGAAACTGAACACGTTTTCAAATTACTCAGAAATTACAGAGGTGCTATTTCAACTAGATGCACTTTATCTGGTCTCCAATACGATGGTCAGAAGCAAACGTGCCTGAGGTCCAGTGTTGATCTCCTGGTCCAGCTGCTCCCAGGGGTGCAGCAGTATACTTACAAACACAGAACTAAAACATGTCTCTGAGGTAGATTTATTAGTTCTTGTGAACTTTGGCACAGTTGTTCGGAGTGATCGATTGCACCTCACACCTGCAGGGCATTACACAAGTTTGGATTTGTAAGGTCAGTTTATGTATGTAGCCTCTACTCCTTCATTTACATAAGTTATTTAGCTGCAGGAATTGGGCACCGTATTTCGTAATTAACCTCAATCAGAGCAGTCACAAAACTCCCTATGTGTGTTTGTTTAATTCAATATTTAGTACTGATTTTCCATTGTCAAGTTCAACGTAAATAAGAAAGACATGGGAATAAAGTACCAATGAACACGTAATGCTCACCAACATAGATGGGTTAAGAAATACGTTATCCTGCAGGTATAGTGAATTAAAAAAAACGGACAAACTGCAAATGTTGGAAATCTAAAAGAAAAACACAGCAGGTCAGTCAGCATCTGTAAAGTGAAAAGGTAGGTTTGATATTTCGAGTATGTAATTTTCTTCACAACTCAGCTATCATTGATAGTTGGAGCACAATAATCCAATTATACTGATCAGTTATAATACAAATTTGTATTTGTATGGTGACAAAAGGTGTTAGTATAAACCTAATTATCCTAATCTAGCCTATTTAATGAAAAATGTATTACATTCAACAGGACAATTAATCTCGGTAACTCCAGAATATCATTTTAAAATTAACTATATAACAATAAACATTAAACAATTTTTTTTAAATTTCCTCTAATTTTCTCCCTTTATCATTCTTCCCCTGAAGATGGTAACTTATGCTCAGTATGTTTCTAGGGGCTGCTCCAAGGCCCATTCTTGTATATGGGTGGGCTGGTTGTTCCATCATATGGGCATCATAGTTGAGGTGATCATTTCCTCTTACAATAATCTCACACACGTCTATCCAGCAGGGGTTCCTAACAATCAGGAGTGAAAACCCTGATTAGCCTTTCCTTTTTTATTAACTGGACTAGGCCTAACTATTACAGGTGTGCTTTAGGCAGGGGATGAAAGTACCTTGTAAAAAATAGCCTCATCAACTATGGATTGACATTTAGGACAAGATAAACAATGAGTATTTGAAATGCCTAACAATTTGTTTGAAAGAAATAAAATACTAGAGTAGATTTTCTGATTGGTTAATGAGTGTAAAGTGGTTACAACGGATCAGAAAAATGAGCAGACATGAGTTATGCCAAATTTCTGCCCATTTAATTTTCCAATAGGGTTTTGTACTGGCACCAAATGTGCAGGCCAGTTTGTTAATTATACCAGCGGGTAGGCAGAAAGACTATACCACCGTCTTTGTGCCCGATTTGGGCACTAATTGAAAATCACACCCTGTGGCTGCTGTTAATGCAGCAGCTGCTGGCAGCAACAGTACTATGCAAAAGTGCAGCAGCAAATAATAGTAGCAAAGACAATAGACACTGCTATATAAAAAAACAAAAGAAGTAGATGCTTTATTAAACTGTCTATCACACCTTTATGAATCAAGTTTCTGAAGGCCAGAGCAAAAAATCCCAGTAGAGTCCATTTTAAACAGACAAGCAACACTAACAAAATGAACAAGTGAAGACGACTGCTGTTTTTGGCACGAGACCAAATGACCCATAATTGTCTAAAATTAAGAATACTCTAAGCAAATTATAAAATTTTTTACTTTGCTGAATTCAGCACCTGGTGAATTGGGTGCTGGGGCCCATCAGCCAAGTTCAGTAAGGTATACTCCTGGAATGTGAGGGCACACTCAAAGTGCAATATCATTGAATCGGCCCTTATAAGTCCCTTTCCTGTGCGGTGTTTGGTCAAAGTCCTGATGTTCAGAGATGATGACATTTATTTAACTAGGGCAAGGTACTTGGAACAGATGCAGGGTTCATTTGGGATTTGATAACATACATAATAGGTACTGTCTGAACGCACATAGCTTGCTTATTAGACTCAGGAACATCATCATTATGAATATATATATTCAGGTTTATGTTTAACATAATATGTACTTGTGATCCTTGAGCAAGTGGTGTTCTGGGTGTATGACTTTAGGGATGGGAACAAGAATGCTTTTAAAAAAAAATTAGTTCATGGGATGTGGGCGTCGTTGGCAAGGCCAGCATTTATTGTCCATCTCTAATTGCCCTTGAGAAGGTGGTGGTGAGCCACCTTCTTGAACTGCTGCACCGTGTGGTGAAGGTTCTCCCACAGTGCTGTTAGGTAGGGAGTTCCAGTATTTTGACCCAGCGATGACGAAGGAACGGCGATATATTTCCAAGTCAGGATGGTGTGTGACCACATTGCTTTCCAAAAGTGCACGTCTTGTGAATTTTGGCAGTCAGCGTTGTCAAGATTTGCGTTCTATTTAAAATGTCTGGTCTTTTGTCATTATTGCAATTCCATTTTCCAGCTGTTGAGTTTTGAAAGGTTCGTTAATCCTACCTTGAGGTGACATGTTGAATTTTAAACTTACCTCAGCAAAATAATTAGCCTCAAACAGAGTAGAAGATAAGAAATAGGAGCAGGAATAGGAGCTCCTTGAGCCTGCTCCACCATTCAATAAGATCATGGCTAATCTTCTATCTCAACTCCACTTCCCTGCTTTATCCCCATATCCCAAGGACTTTCATTGCTACTAGTTGAAAACATTGTTGGTTCCATTTATTCCATGATAAAATAGGTCAGCTTTATGAAGGGGAATTGTATTTGTTATCAGATTATGAAAAATGCTGTTGGGCGTGCCACAGATAAGCCAATCTCCAATTATAAGTTAGGAAAACATAGTTTAGGGAATGTTTATTTTTATGAATGTTCCATCATTCAACTGTTTTTAAAAAAATTATCCCATCATAAAATAACAGGGAAAAACTTTTATATCCCTAATTTACAGTGGAACCTTAGTTTATACAAGTGAAGTATTCAAGACAGGTCTCTCAGGTGATTTCTCCAAATATAATGATTTCTAATATGCTTAAAAGGAATTTAAGCAATTCTTTTAGCTGAATGTAGAAGAAAATGGAGATTAAAACAAAATGGATGCCTCTGCCATGTTGAACATGTTAGAGCAGTGTGGATGAGCCACTAGTGTCACAATACAAAAAATTCCACTATTAGATAGGAGGAAACTGGCTCAGATGCACACTGAGAGAAACCATAAAGACATTACAAAAGATTTCACAGTACCAGGAATAGGCTACCCCTAGTGGAACAAAGGAAATGCTCCATTGGCTACAAGAGCAGGTCAGAGGTTGGGTATTCTGCGGCGAGTGACTCACCTCCTGACTCCCCAAAGCCTTTCCACCATCTACAAGGCACAAGTCAGGAGTGTGATGGAATACTCTCCACTTGCCTGGATGAGTGCAGCTCCAACAACATTCAAGAAGCTCGACACCATCTAGGACAAAGCAGCCCAATTGATAGATACCCCATCCACCACCCTAAACATTCACTCCCTTCATCACCGGCATACTGGTTGCAATGTGTACTATCCACAGGAAGCACTGCAGCAACTCGCCAAGGCTTCTTCGACAGCACCTCCCAAACCCGTGACCTCTACCACCTAGAAGGACAAGAGCAGCAGGTACATGGGAACACCACCACCTGCACCTTCCCCTCCAAGTCACACACCATCCCGACTTGGAAATATATCGTCGTTCCTTCATAGTCGGTGGGTCAAGATCCTGGAACTCCCTTCCTAACAGCACTGTGGGAGAACCTCCACCATACGGACTGCAGCATTTCAAGAAGGCAGCTCACCACCACCTTCTCAAGGGCAATTAGGGATGGGCAATAAATGCTGGCCTCGCCAGCGACGCCCACATCCCATGAACGAATAAAAAAATATATAAAAATCAGAATTGACCCATATTCAAAGTTATAATATATTTTGAATTACTGTTCCCGAGGAACACAGACCTTGGTGAACAAGTGCAGCTCTCAATCTATTCGCAATAAAAATAAATTAGCTCTGGGGCTCACCAGTGTTATTCTTTGTAATCTAGGGAAGAATCATTAAGCTAGTAGCATATTAAGAAGTGAAATTAAAAATATTACTCTATGCCATTACTCAAACTCCCTACTATTGTATTTTTGACAGTCTAGTGGAGCAGTACATAGGATGGCTGAGTGCGCTGCTACACAGAATCAACTTTGCAAACTACTTTATTGGGGAAATCACATAATTGGGCAAACACAAAACTTCCATCGACAAAGTAATCATTTATAAAACCTCAAAAGTAGTCAGTCAGTCAGTGGGAAAAAAAATTCAGTTCTATAATTAAATGGAACATTCTCCAACTAAAAGGGGAAAAACTAGCTAGGTACGCCCGCACTCAGTATAAATGGCACATCATACTGTGCAATTCATTGTGCTGCCCTCTGCTGAGCTAATGGGTGAATTAGAAGCAATTAGGTCAAAGACATTGGGCTCGATTTTCGAGTGAAGTAGTGGGTGCGTTGGGGTGAGGGGGCCTCCAAAAATCCCGAGCGGGTTCGGAGCCCAGCAGACTTCTGGTTCCTCACTGACGTGTCTGGGTGTGCACGCACCTCCCGACTGTGGAAGTCCCACTGGCAATTAAAGCCGGCGAGATGATAGTTAAGAGACTTATTTAGATACTTTAAGTACTTAATTTTGTCCGCATTAAACATCCTCAGCGTGTTTCCCGTGCTGTGGGAAACACTCCATGCTCTACCAGACGTGATTCAGCCAGCAGCCAATTGGACTTGAAATGCTTGTTTGACAGATGGGGGTAAAAGGTGAGTTATTACAGAAGGGCACTCAGTCCTTTCACACCAACTTTTGGCTGTGAGATCTTTGTGTTTTCACTGAAAATTCTTACTTTCCACTCACAATTCTTCTGTTCACACATATTTAACAACTTTTCGGACTCCCTCAAACTCACACCATCAGGACGGGGGGGGGGGTGCCATGGCTGCATTCACCACTACATCTGAGGACGAGCAACATCACCAGCCTCGCCAGGCACGCCGTGCACTTCTGCCACTTGCAGCTCCACAACACAGTGCTGCGCCACAGGGACCTGCACAAGAGCACAGAGGGCAACAACAGAGTGTGACATTGCAGGAGGCACTATCCTCGCCATAGGGTCTACAGACCGAGGCTCAGCTTCCTGAACCTCTGAGGAGCAGTACATACGGAGGCTCAGAGTCAGTCACCAGGTAGTCGCAGACACCTGCAGCCTCTTTCATGCCGAGCTCCTCCTGGCTTGGCCGAGCAGCATCTCCTTACCTGTCGCTGTCAAAATCACCACTGCCCTCAACTTCTTCATCTCCGGAGCAATCCAGGGTGCCACCAGGGACATCGCCAGGATATCTCAGTCGTCTGCACACAAGTGCATAAGGCAGGTCACCGAGTGTTTGTTTCGCAGGGCCTTACGGTACGTCAACTTCCCCATGGATGACCTCAGCCAGACGGAGAGGGCAGTGGGATTGCACTCTGTGGGTGACTTCTCATGGGTGCAGGGTGTAATCGATTGCACCCATATAGCAATCTGAGCACCTCCACACGAGCCAGGACTGTTCATCAACAGAAAGAGGTATCACTCCATCAACACTCAGCTCATTTGTGACCACCGCAAAAGATTCCTTCACGTGTGCACCTGATTCCCTGGTAGCTGCCACAATTCCTTCACCTTGAGGGAATCCAACATCCCGCCCCTCTCCCACGCATCGAACACCTGTAAGGGCTGGCTCCTCGGGGATAAGGGATATCCCGAGCACACATGACTCACGACACCTCTAAGCAACCCCACCACCGAACAACAGCGTAGATATAACGGCAGCCACATCGCCACCAGGTCTACAATTGATCATGCTATAGGGCTGCTCAAGATGAGATATAGGTGCCTTGATCGTTCTGGGGGAACGCTTCAATATGCACCAGACAGAGTGGGACGCATTATAGTAGTGTTTTGTGTCCTGCACAACAGAGATGGGTGCTGCTTGAGGGGGCCCCATCCACATCTACCATTGAGGAGGAGGAGGAGGAGGAACCCATGGGCAGATTAGCGGCTCACCTGAATGCACGTGAGGCCAGGGAGTCTCTGGTATGTGAACGGTTCTCCTAACATCAGAAAGTTTGAAGAGTCCAGTCCTCATACCACCTGGCAAGAGCAGCACACACACCAGGTTGCCCACCCCTCCCTGCACAAAACAGTCCTTCAACTACACATACACACACTGTAAAGTGACCCAATGGGAGGCATCAAGTGTCGCCATTCATGGTGAAGCTCATGAAAGGGCCCTATCACAAAAAAGTCAAGAATGGGCAAGACGTGGCAGTAGTGGTGAGAATCATAACATTTAGTTTCACTTTAACAAAAAGCAAATAAAAGTGAAAAAATGACAGTCTGTCAAACATCCTTGTACATATCCTTCGTACTCACAAAACCTTCGCCTTTCTCTTACGACTAATTCTACATGGTGCATCCCTGTGGCTGCAGAAGAGGTAGTGGCAGGTTGCTGCCCCTGCTACCAGTTTCTGCTCGTGCTCACATCTGTGTGGTGACTCACCAGGTGCCAATCCAACTAACTGAGTAATAGGACCCACCGAGGTGTGAGTATCTGCGCTGGTGGACGGCTCACTGAGATGTGACGGTGCACCCTCAAAGGCCGGCAGGTCCTCTGAGGAATCGCCCTCTGCCATCACTGCGGTCGCTGAAGGCCCTGTAAGAGAACAGAAAGCAATATTAAGCATCATCACAGATGTGTCATGTTGCGATGAGCATACTGAGCTATTGAACATGGCGAGGCATGTTAACATCAATTCATATTGTGTGTGATGAATGTTAACGTTGTGTCACCCGACGGACAGGCATTCGAGGGTGCGGCTCAGCTCCAGCGCCTCCTGCTCGGTGTCTGTGAGGATCAGTATTTGTGCAAGCCCCCGCTCTATTCCTCGCCCTCTTGTGTGTATTTTGTGCTCTCTCCTCCTATAAGGGGAGAAAGAACAGACGTGTGAGTGAGTGATGGTGAAGAGGCCAACCACTGATTGCATTGCTTTGGGTGAGGCTGACCGTGAAAGAGATGCATCAGAGGGCGAGTATGAGACCGAGCCGTCACATTGGATGAGGATTGGTTGAGTGGTAGGGTGACTAATGGGGAGGTGAGGAAGTGTAGGTAAGTTGAGGATGAGCCCTAAGTGGGTGTGAGGAGTGATGTGATAGAGAAATGTTGGCAGTGCAGAATGAGTTGGGGGGGGCGGGGTGTGCTGCAGTGATGTGCAGCACAGAACGTAGGAGAATCAATAGGTGTACTAAAGTCATCCAAAGTGAAGTAATTGAAGCGCTTCCTGCACTGGACCCAGGTGTGGGAGATGTTGCTGCTGCTGTTGGTGACCTCCTCCGCCACCTCAAGCCAGGCCTTCTTGGTGGCAGAGGCAGGCCACTTCCTCCTATCCGCCGGGTAAAACACATCCCTCCTCCTCCTCACTCCATCCAGTAGCACCTGGAATAAAGCATTGTTAAACCTTGCAGCAGCCTTGCCCCATTGTGGTCTGTGGGTGTTTGCTCCAGCAAAAGCCTTTGGCGCAATGGCCCTTTAAATAGAGCTCCTCCAGCTGACAGCCTGAGATGCGAGTGCGCAGCCCGCTCGCTGCGCAGCTTTCGGACGGCAAACCCGGAAACCACATTAAGTGGCACCAATTAAATTGCGACCGCGTGGGAAACGGATGTTTTTTTTATTGGTTGGGATACCCATACGCCCATTCACCACTCCGCTGCTATCCCACCTCCATTTTAATATCGGGGCCCTGGAGGTTAATGGAAAGGAGAATTGGCCAGTCCACTAGCGCTTGTTTTGCGCTCCCTGCTGAAATTGAATTTCAGCCCCTCGTAACAGAAACTTAGCTGCAATCTGGGATGGTGTGGAAAATAAACATATAAATTATAATATTTTAAAATTGGGTAGAATAGGTAAAAAGAGAGGAGGTGTGGCAATATTGGTGAAGGGCAGAATGCATATTGTAGAAGGGATTATATTGGACAACCCCCCCCCCCCTCAAAAACAGGCACTGGGAGCGCAGTGCGCAATTAACCAGGGGGGGGTGTGAGGTGTGTGCGCGGGGCAGGGGCAGGGGTATGCACATGGCCCTCCAGACATATGCTTTTGAGGCAGTGGGAGGCAATAGCAGACAAGGTCAATATGCCAGGAGCATAGCACCATGAACATGGATGCAGTGCAGGAAGAAATGCAACGATTTGGCATGAGTGGTCAAGGTGAGTGAGTTAGAGTTGCATATCCCACCAACTGCACCACTAGCCTCATCCACTACTCCACGCACGATACCCCCCATCACTCAACTACCAACAAACTCTTCCAATCAGATGTTTCATCTCGTTACCACTGTTACAAGGCACACACCCACAACTCACAGGTCACGCACACCAGCAGTTATTCAACCATGACAGCCACATCACTCAAACATCAACACACATCCTGCTTTCTTGCAAGATGAGTGTCCTGCAGGAGAAGGTGGTTCATAACAGAAAGCAGCAAGTGGCATTGACTCCATGGAACATGAATCTGCTGTACTCTCAGGATGACAGCATTCCTGTCGCACCAGTGCCCACGCTGTTACCCGTCAGCTAGCCAGCACACTCCTTATAGAGTACTGAAACTTTATTATGGGAGCAGGAGTAGGCCATTTAGTCCTGAGCCTGTTCTGCCATTTAATGAGATCAAGGCTGATCTGTGCCTTAACTCTATACCTGCCTTAGTCCCATATCCCTTAAATACCTTGGTTGACAAAAATCTATCAAGCTCAGATTTAAAATTAATTGAACTAGCATCAACCACCATTTGTGGAAGAGAGTTCCAAACTTCTACCACCCTTTGCATGTAGAAGCGTTTCCTAACTTCACTCCTGAAAGTCCTGGCTCTAATTTTTAGAGCCTGACCTAGCATTCAAGTAAAGGAGACCGCCAAAAACCAGGTACAAATGCATCAGCAGCCAGAAACAATAATCCAGCAACTAACTTGTAACTCTTGCATGATCCCTTTAAATAGCCCTGTTTTTTTTTTGGTGGGGGGGGGGGGGGGGGGGGTGGTGGTGCAGTGTCCTCTATGCCATTCAAGACCTGTTCGACTGAGGTTCAGGCCGTGCATTAGCTGGAGCATGGCATTCTAAAATAGCAGTAGTCCCTTTAAAATCAGCATTGCACATTGATTTACGTTGTAATCTTGCTACTCTACATGCTGCTGGCGTTCATTAGGTGCATGTGCAGAACCACCTATACCAAGATGGCATCCTATGCACGTCACATTGGAAGTGTGTTCATCTTGGATGCCATTTTAGGGGCTTAGGTGTCTACTTAGTGCCTACAGAACAGGTGCTACATGTCCCATTTTAGGCCCTGACACAAGAGGTTCAGAGTCAACATTTTAGAAAGATGATATGAGGTGGAAAGAGAAATTGGCACACAGGACCAGAGATTGACAGTAGGATTTTTTAAAAAAGATTGCAAAAAAAGTGCAGAACATTATATACCATTAAAGAATGGAGACTACTTAAAAAGAGTGTTAGGATGCCATAGAGAAAGGTTAGATGAAAACTAAAATTAATGAAGGAATGCTTATGTGGCCTGTAGGTATGATGATGATTAAAAGAGAAAATAAAGAACTAGCTTGAGATGGTTAAAGAAACCAAAAAGAGGGAGTATGAGGAGAAATTTCCAAAAAGTATATTTTTTTTAAATAACAGTAAGGTATACTACAAATAGACCAGTAAAAATAATTGTTAAATGGAGGTGGGACATTGAAACAAGGAATGAGGGTTAGTAGAGGATAAACAGAAATTGGCAGGGATACTTAAGTACTTTGCATTAGTGTTTACAAAAAAGAAAAAAAGATATGGGGAAGGAGGTAAATCCTGTAATGGTTAAAAGGGAGTTGTGAAATATTATAATAAATGAAAGTATTAGATTAAGAAAGAACTTGCATTTATATAGTGCCTTTCATAACCTCCGAATGTTCCAAAGTGTTTCTCAACCAACGAAGTACCTTTAAATTGTAGTCACTGTTATAATGCAGGAAAATGCAGCAGCAAATATGTGCACAGCAAGATCACACAAACAGCAATACTGTAAATGACTAGATAATCTATTAGTGATGTTGGTTTAGGGATAAAGATTGGCTAGGACACTGAACAAACTCACCTGTTCTTTGAATAGTGCCATGGGTTCTTTTACATCGATGTAAGAGCAGACAGTCTTGATTTAACATCTCAATGAAAGATGCCAACTTTCATTATAAGTGCAAGTTCTCTTTTTGTCTAACACAGCACTCCCTTAGTATTGCACTGAAGTGTCAGGCTAGATATGTGCTCTGGAGTGGGACTTGAACTTAACATTCTGACTGTTACCATCAATAATCTGGATGATAGCAGCAGGAGTTGGTGGGGGGGGGGGAGGGAGGGGAATGGGAGAAGAGAAAGAGAAAAAAAAGAGACTATGCAAATTTGCACATGATACAAAGAAACATGCTGGTGTAAGGACCTTAGATGAGAAATATAGATTGCAGGCAGATAGAGATATGATGGAATGGGCCCATATCTGGTTGATGTCTCATAATAGATAAATGTGGCGTTTTGCACTTGTAGAGGCAAGCATCTGTACACCACATAGGGTTGCATTCTCAAGTCTGCTGAGTGGAAGGTCTGGGATTATTTTGAATGAGTATTGCTATGTAACCAGGAACACGTGTTCCTCCCAGCTCCACATTAGAGTCATGTAAAAACTAAAGATACTTACCTGTTCTTTGGCAGCCTCCAGTGGTCCCTTTTAGGACTGCTGGGTGAGCTGTTGTAGACCCAGAAACAGAGTGCAGCACAGCTCCACCCAGTTTCTACTGAACGTGGGAGCGGAGTCGTAAAACGGGAGTTCCAAGTAGCAGTACATCATTGCAAACTAGGAATAAATTACAGTGTCCAGTATAATGCTGTCCTATAACACAAGACGTTTACTCTGGAGTTATTGCAGCTTCTAGACCAAGGCTTATTTGTTACTCTAACCTGCCTACCAGTTCTTGTTAATTTACTTCTATTCTCCCCGTTCTTTTCTCTAGGATTCCCTATAGCATGCTCTTGATGGAGAGGGCAGATAGGCAAGCTATTCTAGATCTCCACAAATATTAACTAACCAGATATTAGGAGATTCCATGCAATGACTGACCCTGCAATTTTTCTCGTTAATCTTCAACAGGAGCTGCTTTCTTATTATGCCAGTTAAAAATCAGGAACTACCAGCCCATGGTGAATTGTGAATACTAATTTGCATTCTACCACCCTGTGACACTATTTCCAATGTGCAGTGCCACCCTCTTACCAAGTTTCAGTTCTTGATTGGATGGACATGTGGAATTGTACATTTCACTTTGAGGTGATTGGAGTTTCACAAACATGGCTCCTGTTACCCAATTATAGAATAAGCTTTAACCACCCACTGAGAAATACACCAGGAAGCAGATTTTTTTTTTAAAAAAAGGTAGAAGTGAGAATCAAAAAAGGCACTGAAGAAAATGCCAATGTCTAATTTTAAACACATATGCAAGCTGTATTTTAATAATTAATGCAAAATAAATATTTGTTGAACAACTTTGCTATTGGTTCCAAATAGCTGAAAGCAACAACTGCAACTTTTGGAAAATCATTTACATTTTTTGATGGGTTTTGGATCTTTCAAGTGGAAGAGGGTTGAAATGTTAAAAAGGAAAGACATTTCCTGCCATCAAATTTAATTCATTTAATATTTTAAAAAAGCTCTTGGCTATGGTCATTTACAAGGTTTTATACAAGCATTGCAGTCAATGCAGTGACAATTTCAAAGAATTCATTTAAATTCTTACACTATTGCTTTAAAACTAAAATGCAATCACAACATGAAACAGTTACTATTGCCTGCTGACTGATCAGAGGGGTTAAAATCTTTGGCAAGTGACAATGGAGACCAATAAGAAGGCACTTGCCTGAACTTGAAATGTGGGTGCTAATGTTAGTGAAAACCATTGAGCGTTAAGAGTTGTGCCCAGATTGTGTCAACATCTGGGGAATGCTAGGAGTGAATGATCAGAAAAAGCAAGACCAATTGCAAATCCATTTAAACTGATGGAATTCAATTTACATGCATAGAACAATACAATAGGTGGCATTTTTAGATCAAATGAGTGAGTTTCACACCACGTGACTTGTCAAATCTGATTGGGACAATGACATTATCTTTATCCTGTGACGTCAGACTAATTCATTACTGAGGAAATTGAAGGGAACCAGAAAATAATTAACTGAGTGATGGAGGAGACAGGATAACTGGTTATATACTTTGATGATAACATTTCAATAACTTGCATCCTAAATACCATAGTTGCTAAATTATTCTGTTTATACCAGACATTGGTGTCACCATGTGTAGGACATTAGAATTACAAAATAAACAAACCAACAATTAGAAATAAATAATGGCTTGCTGAACTATAGTGGGGTATAAACTAAAGGTTTACACTCAATGGTATACTTGAAAGTATGGTGAAGGAGGCCATAACAAATCTAAACTGCAATGTTCTGACTTTACAGTTCTGGAATAATGCTCAAGAGGGTAACAATGGTGGCCCTGTCAGCAATGTCCTGCTGTGGGAAAGGCATTCCAGTGTGTTACAGGAGGACAAGAGCCTTTTGTTTCATTGCATCCTCACGTCACTCACTAAAGGCTATTTTCTACAGTGATTCAGCAAGCACTAGTGACAGTCACAGCTATTAACATTTGAGACAAGTTAATGGTTATCAAGTGAATACATGGATCTCTTGCTCTCTGAAGCCTTGGCAATATGAAAGCCTTATTACTTGGTCCAATACATCTTCACAGCATTGACTGTTCTTTGCTCTAGGTCATGCAACACTGCTTTCATCTTGAAACCCCTCACATTTAATGCCACTACATCACTGCACAGTGGCAGTAGGAATTACAAACAGATCAAGTACATTAAAGGCATTAATCCAATTAGGGGGTTCATAGATAGCTGAAGTTCTTAATTTGAGTAATTGTTTTACATTGCATTTAGTGACATTCAAGAGACATTTTTAAAAACATGAAAATTATAGCACTTAATGCATGTTAACTTAAAACCAGATTTCTGTTAGCACTGGTTCCTCAAAACTGGAATCAAACAGAACCACAAGATTCACATTGATTTCTGTGATACAGATTAAGATAAGGTTACATAGTTGGAAAAAAATATGAACCATTTAAAATGACATGCAGAAGCTGACAACTTAATGCTGCAAATTCTATTTGCACCAATGCTGGTATGTTTTAGAGCAAGCATTTGCACCAGAGCAGGGCAAGATACTCATTTTTGCTTCCCTAGTGACCCAGAATGGAGGAGGGCACTTACTATTTGTTCTTAACATGCTTCATTGGTGGGGGGGGGAAATCAATTGCGTGAACAGTATTACTCATTTGTTATCATATTTTTGTCCCCAGCACAAAAGTTTATACAACAGGATTATCACTAGTGACATGTTAAATTAAAATTTTGCCCATAGTTGTATAAGTGCTCTGGTTAGTTCAAACAGTCAGTTTATCAAGGGGCCAAAATTTGCTATTTCCAATGGCTGACCTAAGCTGTACATTGCTGTTTTAATGGTCATATTTTTAAAATCAACTATGAATGAAATAATGGCATCATCTCAACCTACTTTGAGGTTATGGGGAGAACCTTTTGTTGAGAAGTGCAATGTATTAAAATGATTGAACAAATCACTATGCGCAAACATTCAACTTCATGGAATTTGTTGTTATTCAGTGATGCAGCCACAGACTTGGGATTCCTTGTTAAGAATTACAGGAATAAAGTGCACTTTAGATCTTGTCATTTATGCAGAACCTATATATAAAAATAAAAAAATCAGTGATTCATAGGAAGTTAGTCTTGTAATTCTAGGCCTAAATCAACTTAAGATGTGCACACATTTTACAATATTCCTGATCATTCATTGTTCTAAAGGGAACTGGGTTATTTGCAGTTTGGAGAGTGATGTACATCACAAACACCATTAAATGGTTCCTGCACATTTTAAATAGCCCAGATTAGATCATCAAGAGAAGTGGCTGCACATATCAGTAGAGACAATACTGCACTTCTCATCTGCAGTTTTACATCATTAGTCTACTGGGTGAGGGAGTGCCGATTCCTGGCACTGGAGCAGAAATTTTATTTTCTATGTGAGGGGCAGAAAGAGAAAATATACATAGAGTGATGAAAGCGAGCCTGTGCAACAGTCCAGTGGTGAATTGTGCATGCAGGCTTCTTTGGACTGCTCAAGCCAGAAATAAAATTAAATCTTGAAGGAATCATTACATTTGGTCTTTCTGAAGATTGGAGATCTTCCTGAAAGTCACTTGACAACATAACTGCATAGAAAAACTGCGTAAACCCAGTAGTTATCCCTTACTTGACCCATTATCAATGGTATACAATGTATCAAGATAAATGATTACTATTGTTAAAAACAATTAATCTATTTACTGCCTGGTTAACATACCAACAGTGTTGCTCTGCAAGTTTGGTCAAGTTAGTATCTGTGCTCTTCATTGCACAGTGCTGGCATTGCACTCACCTACCCGTTGCCCATTTTATTAAGAAAAATTCTTTTAAGATTAGCAACATTTTCAGATCTTTGTAATGGACTAGCTAGATTAGTAATCCTATTACAATGGGACAAGGAAAGATAGACACATATTTGAGCAAGAATGATGAAAGTGAATGTGCACAACAGTCCAGTGGTAAATTGTACATGCAAGAAAGATAGGGGTCAATTTTGGTGCCTTCGAGTGAAACTGGCAGGTGGGTGGAGCGAGTGCAATGGCTGTCCAGAGAAGCCTGCGGGGCACCTGCCCCAATTTCTGAGCTGCTTCTTAGTTACATGAGGGGAGATAGCAGTCAGCATAAAATGCACTCTCCAAAGGCAGCTCATGAATTAGGTGATAATTTGGGCTCTGTTGCATGTTCTTAAGGACCCAAAGGTTAAAGGGGAGGTGTATTTTTGTGACCAAAATGGGGAAGCAATACCATGGAGCTGCAGGAAGATGTTTAGGATTAAAGAATAGTTCCAATAGTGCTATAAGGTTCTCAGATACAGCCAGGGAGAAGCTGGTAGAACAAGTTCATGAGAGAAAGGATGTCCTCTTCTCCTAGGTGCCAAGGCAAGTTTGTGAATAGGCATGGAGAGTTGACACATGAATGCAAGTAGCATTTCCCCCCCCCCCCCCCCCCCCCCATGACCTGGTTGCAGTGCAGGAAGAAATTTAATGATCTCACAAGGAGTGCCAAGGTAAGAGTCTCTTTCACAGCACTCATTCTGCAGAGCCCCACAGGACCCTACCTTCGCTTCTGCATAATCAATCCTTCCCTTCCACCGTTCCCATGGTTGTCCATAAGTCAACTTTCACCTCCTTTTTGCTTGCGCACACACCCTCAAATGCTGCTACTACCCTCAACTATCTCACTTTGGCCACACTGCTGTCATCATGCACACTATGGTAAGCTGGTGAAATAAAGGGCAATGATAGAAAGCCCTTGCCCAGGGCACATGTTTACCTACTTTTCATTCTTCTTGCAGAAGAAGCTTGCACACAATAGAGCGGGGGGGGGGGGGGGGGGGGGAAGGGAGGGAGGGAAATGACAACCAGCGCAAGAGGAGGTGCTGCCACTTTACAAACTAAATCTTATATCATTGATAATAGGAAGACAACAGTCAACATCACAAATGGCTTCCCCATCTCCTCTTTGTACTCAACTCTTTTAGCCACACACCTAATCTCAAAAAGACAATCTGGTGTGGCATAGTACTGCAGCAAGTGCTCGCCATTGAAACTACAGGTTAATCAATACCCTTCTACATCAATCAGGAGACATGGACACTACTGCCAGGCATACTGACTATGAAAACCCTTGAGGGCCATACACAATTACTAGGTCTTACACTGCCAAACACCAGCACAGAAATAAGCACCCTGTGTGACTTTGATAGTGAGATTGAGGGAACTGCACTGGGCATTCACCAAGAACAAGTGAGCAGGGGCAGATGGGGTGGCAAGAAAGATAAAGGGACGAGCAATTCAGAAGACCAGCTCATGTTCTAGCTCTGCTTAAAAAGTAGCAGATGAAGATTGAGGTCCAGCATTTAAAGTGATTTGTGCACCAACAATTGCTGAACACATTGGACTGCCTGCCAGGGAGCTTCCAAAACACAAGGATAATATGGTAGTGTCTACTTACTACCCACTTGTATGGGGTTCAGACCATAGCATGACATACTGCAGTCAACCATGGAATGTGTGGTCACCTCAATGGCAACAGCCATTGAGACCCCTCCCCCCAATTTTCACTTGGAGTCTGTGGCACCATTTATAGCTTCTCCCTTGGATGCATGTAGGTTCTGAGCTCAAACATCTCTTCCTTGGACAGGCTGGGAGATCAAATGAATTGTAGCTTCACTCCAATTCTGGAGTCTTATGTCCCACAGGCAGCAAGAGATACAGTTGTGCAGCTCAGTCATGCAATAAGTATGGAAACATGTTACCATCTCATGACAACATTCTGTTCCCTTATGACTCCTTAAACTAATGCTTGTCCTGATTCCAGAAAGCAAGCTGGGCTAACTGCCCCAGCAGATGCCAAATTCTCACATTGACAGCTGGGCACTCAGGCTTGAGCTCCTAGAGGTCACTGAACACAAGCATCTCATGGAGCCCAAGCAACCTACTTCTCCTAGGAAGTGCAACAGGGGAAGATCACCTTGTAGAAGCAGTAGAGCATGTAAAAGAGCTCTTCAGATAGACACAAGGTGCTCACACCACAGTGATAAATAGGGTGTAGGCCTGTCTAAAAACCATTAAATTTACAATGCTTGTTTAAAGTCTTTGTCAGAGAGCATTCCTCCATTGGTGATCGTGCAATGTGAAAAAGACTTATTTATATAGTGCCTTTCACAACATTAGGACAATCCAAAGCTCTTTGCAACCAATGAAGTACTTTATGAAGTGCAGTCACTGTTGTAATGTAGGAAACACGCAGCCAATTTGCACATGGCAAGGTTCCACAAACACTGCTCTTTTCCAAAAAAAGTGTCAAGGGATCTTATGTCCACCTGAGGAGGAAGTCGGGACCTCGGTTTAACATCTCCTGAAAGACTACCTCTGACCGTGCAGCACTCCTTCAATACTGCACAAAATGTCAGTCTTGATTATGTGCTCAAGTCTGTGAGGTGATATTAAAAAGCAATTTTTGTATTTGGGCAAATGCTATTGATTGCCAAGTGGAAGGACTCAGATGCTGGATATGATTGATAATGTAGGATAGCATGGATGGTTCAGATGATGTTCTCTTTCAAATGACCTGAAGAGCACTGGCTGCAGGTAACAGTTGGACTCTTCTCAATTCCTCACCATCCTCCATGTAATCAGTCCTCAACCTTATGCTGAAGTCCCTCCTGAAATAGCGAGTCTGTTAGAGCAAAGTTGTTACAGCACACAATCACATTGGCTGTATTGCAGGAAACCACCAGACTTATCCAGGTACTTGAATTTGAGGACTGCAATGGTCTACTCAAAGAGAGCTCTAGTTGACCCATGGCTTTGATTGTAGTGGAGTTCTGCTGTTGAGAATGGGTTCCCAAGAGGAGTCATTAGCCAGGTATGCAGGGAAAAGCCTTTGTCTCCAAGCAGTCAGCCTTTATAAGCAATGGGGGAAAATTGATGACAGGTGCAATCTGGCATCATGACAGCTGCCAAGAATGCAGACAAAGACCTGAAGGATGTGCTACTGGTGGTCACAAGACAGTTAAACAACAACTTCAATTTATATTGCACCTTTGACACAGAAAAACATCAAGGTGCTTCAGAAGTGTAATCAGACAAAAAATGGATGCTGAGCTACAGAAAGATATTAGGAGGAGTGACCAAAAGTCTGGTCAAAAAGGTGGGTATTAAGGAGGGTCCTAAAAAAAAATGGCAGAGAAGAGTTTAAAGGAGTGAATTCCAATGTATGGTCTAGCTGAAGGCACGGCGATCATTGTAAAGCAGATGGGCCGGGGTGAGGGGCGGAGGAATGCACAAAAGGCCAGAGTGAGAGGAGTGGAGAGTTCAGTGGGGAGGCTGTTAGAGCTAGAGGAGGTTATAGAGAGATAGAATCAAGGCAAGACTATGATGGCATTTAAATACAAGGCTGGGAATTTTAAACTGAGACATTGTGGGACCAGGAGTCAATGTAGGTCAGCAAGACCTTGTGTAGAATAGAATAGGGGCAGTTGAGCTTTGGATGAGCTGAAGTTTACAGAGGGTGGAGGATGGAAGGCTGACCAGGAGAGAATTGGAATAGTCTGGAGGTAACAAAGGCATTGATGAGGGTTTCAGCAACAGATGAGCTGAGGCAGGCAATGATAAAGACCACCTACTTCCAACTCTGTTGGAGAGCATATGGGGTCAGAATCTCAGCTTGAGGTCAAATGGTCACCCAGATTGCAAACAGTCTGGTTCACCCTGAGACAACGGCTGAGGAGGGGGATGGAATTGGTGGTGAGGTATAGAGCTTGTGGCAGGGGACCGAAGATGATGGCTACAGTCTTCCCAATGTTTACCTAGGAGGCAATTGCAGCTCAAATGAATGGATATTGGACAAGTCTGAAAGGCAGTGGAGGAGAGGTAGAAGTGGGTGTTGTCAGCGTACATGTGGACAGGGACACCATGTTTACAGATGATGTTGCTAAAGGGCAGCATGTAGATGAAGAAAAGGAGGGGCCAGAATAGATCCTATGGAGACTCCAAAAAGGTAATAGTATAGGGGGAGGAGGGAGGAGAAAGGAGAAAGCCACTGTCAGAGATTCCTTGGCCCTACAATTGGATAGTTAAGAGTGGAACCAAGCGAGGGCAGTGCCACTAAGTTGAACAATGGAGGGAAATAGTTGGATGACCATGTTAAAGGCTGCAATGAGGTCAAGTACAGATAAGGCACAGCGGTCACAGTCAGACGATGTCTGGAGAGAGAGTCAAACATGGAGTTCCAGGAAAGATGGGCAGAGATTTGTGAGGAGACAACATGGTCAAGAACTAGAGGAAAGGGAAGTTGGAGCTGGGGTGATACTTTGCAAGGTCAGAGGTGGACAAGGGCCGGTGTATTGAGGAGAGGGTTGATGGCAATTTTGGTCACAGGGCAGTCAATGATGGCCTAATAATGGTCCAAAGCATTCATATAGTTGGTCAGGAGCTGAATGTCACTGATTTGGATTCTTTTCCTTAATGTAGATTGAGCAGGTCAGTTTAAATTTCAGATAGAAGGCCAGCCCCTGGAATCCCCTCTCGTCTCCTAGGTCAGCACCACTTGGGTGAGGTTCAGGAATGGCCTGTTGATGCACAAGCCATAGGGTAGCTGCAGCCACACCAGCCTCACCTGTTCAGTGAAGTACCACTATGTCCCATCACTGACATACAGCATGGCCACTGATCGGATTTCCTGTAGGCAAAGCTGGAGGTAGCCAGAGAAGTAAAAGTGGATGGATGTGAAGTCAGGAGGAACAGGCACTCCACTGTCCTTTCCTCCTGTTCTATTTAAGTGCAAAGGGAGGTCAGGAGACCAACATTTCCCCTGTGGTTTCTTGAAAAGACTAATGAACTCTAGGTTTTGACACACTGGATAATGTGCTGCTATTGGCAATAGCTTGTATTGTTTAACTTGTTCACCTCTCAGTCATCCCAAATATCCTTCAACATTACAATAGATGGTGTCTGACAAGATTAAATCTATTGTATGAAGATGATAAATATTAAAAAGACTATACAAATGTAAAGTGTAAGAACAGACAACTTACAGCCCTGTTGTGGTTTTGCTAGAATCATCTGAATTAGTGAAGGCTTTTTGGATGACTTTTCATTTTTGTTTCCACATTATATTTCTCCTAAAATAACAAATATGGCAGAATACTGTTATAGGTAGTAAATCAGGATCAAAATATTATACAAAATGTGACTATTAGGAACTAAAGCAATTAGAATTAATACAAATATTAGTGATACATGTTTTAATTTCTATCATAAGATTAATTAGCAGCATGATGGTCCACAGACTACATGGAAAGAAAGAGGCTTAGGTCTCTATTGGTACATTAGATTTCACATACACATTGCACCATTGTGTTTTTCACACCAGAACACTTATACCTATAGTATACTATCTAAAATCAATGCTATAAAAATATGGGCCTTCCCCCCTGTCCAGCATGTACAATGTTTTAGATAAATAAATAGTGTCATTAAAGACTTACCCTCCTCATTGCTAGGAGTATGTTTTGAGGAACATCTGGTATCATAGTAGTTAGCAGAAATTTCACCACAAACACTATATGCTAAAAGAAAAATATATTTTCTTACTTTTTAAACATAACTTGCATTTATATAGCACCTTTAATGCAGAAAAATGTTCCACAGCACTTCAGAGGTGTAACCACACAAAAAGTGAGAGAGATAAGTAGGTGGTAAAAAGCTTGGTCAAAGAAATGGGATTTAAGGAAGTTTTTAAAAATGAGGGGAAGTGGAGGTGTTTAGGCAGGGAATTCCAGAGCACGGGGCCTAGACAGGTGAAGGCACAGCAGTCAACGGTGGAGCGAAGAGAGTTGGATGCACAAGAGGTCAAAGTCAAAAGTGGCAGAGTTTGATGGGGGGGTTGTAGGATGTTACATTAATAGAGAGAGGCAAGGCCATGAAGGGATTTAAACACAAGGATGAGAATTTTCATTGGAGGTGTTGGGGTAAACAGAGCCAATGTAGGTCAACAAGTACAGATGGGTGAACAGTACTTGGTGCAGGATAGGGTACAGGCAGCAGAGTTTACAGGACAGAAGAATCAAGGGTGGATGACGACTGGTTTTGAAAGCGAGAGGCAGCGTACCGGAGGGGAGAGAGAAAGATTTACAATATCAGATAGCACTAGGGCTAGGAAGGGAAATTGGGTAGTCAGCAGTTTAGTGGGAAAAGGGTCAAGGGAGTAAGAGGTGGGCATCATGGACATGAGCAGCTTGGAGAGGGCATGGGGGAGATAAGAGATAAACTGGAGGAAGCTGGCTGTTCAGGTCTAGGGCAGCAGGAACTGGGACAAACGGCAGAGGCTGCTGAACAGTTGGTCTCAAATTTAGTGATAGTGGTAGTATATCTGCAGCCTTGGACAAGAAAACTGCTGGAAGATTTGAAGCACATGTTATAATGAAGTCATTGTTTGTTAAAAGTCCTGTGGGCTGGACCAAAATATGTCTTTCCTCCCACTTAGCCCTCTCAAATCCAAGCCAAAATAATGTAAAGTAACAAAAAAGGTCCAGCCACCTTTTGTTTACACTCATCAATGCGAACATCTGATGAGATGTCTTAAGATCAAAACCCACACGATCTTTTCCTCTAGTAAATAAACAATTTTAAGCTGCCTCATAAGTTACCATAAAATTACAAAAATCTAGCAAAACTTAATACTTTAATATTTGCATATTTTCTGCATTAACTATATAAAATGAGGTTTGTTAATAGTAATATTTGTACCTCAATTACAATGAGGATGATCAGTTGTTCATAAAAGGGTCTCCCCCTCCCAAAATCTGTGTTGAAAGCAATCACGCAGGCATTGGTCACGATCGCCACTCCATTTATTAGATCTAATACAGTAAACCAGTGACCTGAAAATATGGAATTTATTTTAGACATTTTCCATTATGTAATACACAATCCATTACATACAAATTGCTAGTGATGAGAACAGTCTACAAAATATCTGCACAGGGATACTATAGACATGTTAGGTCATTTTATTTTCTGACCCTTTGCCCATTCCAATCATTGAGGTCATTTTATTTATAACATGCAGCCATTTATATATCACTAGGCAGCTTTGTTAAAGTCTTCGATTATTTCATGGCAAGAATTCTTGCCTTCTATCTCAATTTACACATGCTGGAGCACTAAACTAGATTTCTTGACTATGTTTCATGAATTACATAATGTAATTGCATAAAAATTTGCTTAAAAAAGGTCAATTGGTCTGAAATTCATATATTGGGGCAAAGTCACATGTAGAATGCTTCTGCAGACATCAGTTTCACAATATTGATGTCTGGATATGCTGTGATCAATCACAATTTCCTTGTTCATACACAAGTTTAAATGGACTAGTAAACTATTCACTTAACAGCTCACATAATTTGACAAATTTTAATGTCAGGTGTAGTTAATGAGCATTAATTTCTTTCCTATAAACTCCCAAATGTCTAAAGTAGCACTTGAATTTTTCTATAGAGACTTTCACATCTTCAAGATGTCTCAAAGCACTTCACAGCCAATTTACTCACATCAAGGACCCATAAACAGCAAACAAAATAAATATGCAGTTAATCTTTTTCAGTAGTCTTGGTTGAGAGATGAATGTTGGCCAGAGAGCACGAAGCATGGAGAGTGAACTTCTAAATGGAGTGAATTGCAGAACAAAATGAGGACTTTAAATGGGAATTGAGTGTGGGAATTCACTGGTAAGTAGTACTGAAGCATGCTTATATCTAACTCCAGTTATGTTGAGACTGGAGTTGTTCTCCACAGAGTAGAGAAGGTTAAGGGGAGATTTGATAGGGGTGTTCAAAATCATGAAAGTTTGAGTGTAAATGAGAAACTGTTTCCAGTGGCAGAAGTGTCAGTAACCAGAGGACACAGATTCAAAGGTAATTGGCAAAAAAGAACCAGAGGAGAATGAGGAAAATGTATTTTTTTTTTTAAATGCAGCGTTATGATCTGGATAATACTGCCTGAAAAGGGTGGTGGAACAGATTCAACAACAACTTTCAAAAGGGAATTGAATACTTGAGGAAAAATTTGCAGGGCTATGGGGAAAGATCAAGGGAGTGGGACTAATTGGATAGCTCTTTCAAAGAGCTGGTACAGGCACGATGGGCCGAATGACCTCCTTCTCTGCTGTATCATTCTAGAATACCAAGAGAACTTTTTCTTCTTTGAAAGATGCTATGGGATCTTATACAGGCAGATAGGGACTTGGTTTAATGTCTTATCGAAAAGCAAAACTGCCGACAGTACAGTACTAAAATACCAACCTAGATCATGTGCTCAAGTCTTGGAATGGGGTTGAACCTAGAATCTTCTGACTGAGGCAAGAGTGCTATCCTGAGCCAAAGTGACATTGATAAAGTAATGAATATTTAAGAATAAGATCCATTGCCAGACATGTAGCAATACAATCACAAGACCAGGAAGTTATGTGAAACATATTGGAGCCAATAATCTTAAAGCTACACCCTAGAAACATTTAGTTTGATTCCTTAACACTGCACTATCCAAAAGCTTTCCTACATATCTGATATGTTGCCCTTTGTATAGGGTTGGTTGAATAGAGTTTAGTTTGAAGTAATGTTGCATGTACTTAGTATCATAATAGGTACAGCACAGGAGGGGGCCATTCAGCCTATCGAACCTGTTCTTTGACAGAGCTAGTCAGTTAGTTCCATTCCCCTGCTCTTTCCCCATAGCCCTATAATTTTTTTTTCCATTCAAGTATTTATCCAATTCCCTTTTGAAAGTTATTATTGAATCTGCTTCCAGCACCCCTTCAGGCAGTGCATTCCAGATCATCATAACTCAGTGCATAAAAAAAAATGTTTCCTCATGTCGCCTCTGGCTCTTTTGCTGATTGCCTTAAATCTGTGTCCTCTAGTTACAAATCCTTCTGCCACTGGAAACAATTTCTCCATATTTACTCTAGGAAAACCACTATCAAATCTCCCCTTAACCTTCTCTATTCTAAGGAGAACAACCCCAGCTTCTCCACATAACTGAAGTCCCTCATCCCTGGCACCATTCTAGTAAATCCTAGTGTGGTGCCGAGAATTGAACACAATACTTCAGCTAAGGCCTAACCAATGTTTTATAAAAGGTTTATCAGAACGTCCTTGCTTTTGTACTCACTGCCTCTATTTAAAGCCCAGGTCCCTTTTTTTTTAATAAAACAGCCTTCTCAACTTGCCCTGCCTCCTTCAGAGGTTTGTGTATATGCACCCCCAGGTTTCAGTTCCTGCACCACCTTTAAAATTGTACCATTAGTTTATATTGCCTCATTCTTCCTACCAAAATGAATCACTTCGCACTTCTCTGCATTAAATTGCATCTGCCATGTGTCTGCCCATTTCACAGTCTGTATGTCCTCCTGAAGTCTGTTACTATCCTTCACATTGTCTACTACATTGGAGTTGTGTTATCTGCAAACTTTGAAGTTATACCCTCTATACTCAAGTCCAGATCATTAATATCAAAAAGAGCAGCTGTCCTAATACTGACCCCTGGGGAACACCATTGTTCTTCAGACTGCAGTGAAGTATACAACTGTTCACCACTACTTTGTCCCCTAGCTGATTTTGTATCCACATTACCACTGTCCTTTTAATCCCATGGGCTTTAATTTTGCCAAGTCTATATGATACTTTATCAAATGCCTTTTGAAAGTCCACATTTACATCAACCTTCTCTGTTACTTCAAAGAACTCAAGTTAGTCAAACATAATTTTCCTTTTACAAATCCATGCTGACTCATGAGCTCATACTTTTCCATGTGCCAATTAGTTTTGTCCCAGATTATTGTCTCAAAGTTTCCTCACCACAGATGCTAAGCTGACTGGCCTATAATTGCTAAGTTTATCCCTCTCCTTTTTGAGCAAGGAGGTAACATTTGCAATCCTCCAGCACCATCCCCATATCTAAAAAGGAGGATTGGAAGATTGTGGCCAGAGCAATTTCCACCCCTTCTTCCCTCAGTAACCTAGGGTGCATCCAGTCAGGACCAGGTGACTTTTCTACTTTGAAAACTGCCAACCTTATAAATACCTCCTATTTATCTTATCCAATATTGCCTTAAATCCACCTTTACTGCTACAACGGCAGCATCCTCTTCTAGTGAGGATGGATGAGAAGTATTAATTTAGTGCCTCAGCCATGCCCTCTGCCTCCACAAGAAGATTTCCTTTATGGTCCCTAAAATTGGTCCCACCCTTTTACTATTTGTTTATAAAAGGGTTTTGGGTTCCTTGTGTTAGCTGCTAATCTATTCTCATACTCTCCTTTGCCCTGATTATTCCTTTTTAGATCTCCTCTATGCTACCTGTATTTAGCCTGGTTTTCTATTGTATTACGAACTTTACATTTCTCAAACCTCCTTTTCCCATTTCATTTTAATCTCTATCTTTAGTCAGCCAGGGAGCTCTAGCTTTGGATGCCCTTCATTTCTCCCCTCGTAGGGATGTGTCTACTCTGTACCTGAATCAACTCCTCCTTGACACCCTCCCCATTGTTCGATTACTGTTTTGCCTACCAACTTTTGATTCCAATTCATGTTACGCAAGATAAGGGCTGGGGGTATTAGATTAGCATGGATAGAGGATTGGTTAATGGACAGAAAACACAGTAGGGATAAACGGGTCATTTTCAAATTGGCAAGCTGTAACTAGTGGGGTGCCGCAAGGATCAATACTTGGGCCTCAGCTATTTACAATCTATATTAAATGACTTGGATGAAGGGACTGAGTGTAATGTATCCAAGTTTGCTGACAATACAAAGCTAGGTGGGAAAGTAAGCAGTGAGAACGACACAAAAAGGCTACAAAAAAGGGATATAGACAGGTTAAGTGAGTGGGTAAGAAGATGGCAGTATGTTATGCACTTTGGTAGGAAGAATAAAAGATTATTTTTTGTTTTAAAAAAAGTGAGAAACTACTAAAAGTTGATGTCGAGAGACTTGGGTGTCCTGGTTACGAGAAGCACAAAAAGTTAGCATGCAGGTACAGTGGGAAATTAGGAAGGCAAATGGCATGTTGGCCTTTATTGCAAGGGGGTTGGAGTACAAGAGTAAGGAAGTCTTACTACAATTGTATAGGGCTTTGGTGGGACCTCATCTGGAGTACTGCATACAGTTTTGGTCTCCTTATCTAAAAAGGTAGGATATACTTCCCTTAGAGGCGGTGCAACGAGGGTTCACTAGATTATTTCCTGGGATGAGGAGAGTGTTGTCCTATGAGGGGAGGTTGAGTAGAATGGGCCTATACTCTCGAGTTAGAAGAACGAGAGGTGATCTCATTGAAGCATAAGATTCTGAGGCGGCTTGACAGGGTAGATGCTGAGAGGTTGTTTCCCTGACTGGAGAGTCTAGAACTAGGGAGCATAGTTGCTGGATAAGGGGTCAGCCATTTAAGACAGAAATGAGGAGGAATTTCTTGAGGGTTGTGAATCTTTGGAATTCTCTACTGCAGAGGGCAATGGATGCGGAGTTGTTGAGCATATTCAAGGCGGAGATAGATAGATTTTTGGACTCTAGGGGAAATCAAGGGATATGGGGATCAGGCAGGAAAGTGGAGTTGAGATTGAAGATCAGCCATGATCTGATTGAATGGCAGAGCAGGCTCGAATGGCATATTCTTATTTCTTGTATTCTTAATTCACCTGAACGAGATCCTTTTTAATTCACCAAAATCTGCCCTTCTCCAATTAAGCATTTTCACATTTGATTGTTCCTTATCCATAAGGATTCTAAACCTAATGATATGATCACTGGTCCCCAAATGCTCCCCCTGCCCCACTTCATTCCCCAGAACTGTTTCCTTCTTGGTTGGGCTGGAAACACTGTTCCAGAAAGTTCTCAAATACATTTCAAGAATTCCTCCCCCTCTTTGCCCTTCACACTGAGTAGTGATGAAGAACTTCAATTATCCCAACATAGACTGGGCCAGTAACATAGTTGTGTCATCTTTCTGTAATTTGCTCCTCTAACTCCTTCCCACTATTTGGTGGCCTATAGTATACACCCAGTAGCGTAATGGCTCCTCTATTGTGCCTCAATTTTAACCAAATAGATTCTGTCTTTGACCCCAAAACTACATCACCCCTTTCCAGTGTTATAATACTTTCTTTGATCAATACTGCCACCACCTCCTCCTTTCTTTCCTGAATGCCATGTAGCCAGGAATATTAAGTACCCAATCCTCCCCTACTTTGAGCCAGGTCTCTGTTATTGCCACTATATCATAGTCCCATGTGGTGACTCGAGCCTGCAGCTCACCAACTTTATTTACCACGCTACGTGCATTTACGCATATGCACTCCAATCTCATCTTAAACTGCCTCGCATTTGCCCCCCATCTGATCACTCCTATTTCTGTACTATTCTTTATCTATTGATGCTTGTCCCTCAGTCCTCTACACCTTGTTTCTCTTCTCTAATGTTTTATCCTGATAGCCCTCCTCCTACCAAGTTAGTTTAAACCCTCCCCCACAGCATTAGTTAACCTCCCCACAAGGACATTGGTCCCAGCTCTGTTGAGGCGCAACCCATCCATGAATAGATCACTCCTGCCCCAAAGCCTCAAGAATCTGAAGCCCTCCCAAGATCATGGTAAGTTATTTAAACTTTGGTCTAGTTAGTCTGGATAACATACAAAGATAGAATAGTGGAGTGATGATGAGGTTGCAGAGTGATAAAATATTTTTCTCTTGTGATCAGAGGATGAGTGTTAGAGCATTGCTGAATGGCTGCACATGAATTATCTAACTCATTACTTCACACGCATGAGTTATGCGGTTGGATCACAATCATTTTCAGTATGATCAAATCCTGATATATTCCCTCTATACGTCATTTGTACAATATCTTACCAATGTCTTGAGCCATGAAAGCAATGGGGCGTTTGTACATCCATAACAAACGCTTGGCATCCACACGTATGTCACATAAAATGGTTATGAAGAAAAGTAGTGGCGCCAGAGGGAATGAGACAGAAAAAAGCTAAGAACAAAAAAAGGACTGATGAATGATTCAACACATTAAAATAATTGTCATTTAATATAAATTAGTGTTACTATCACAAACTATAAAAAAGTATTCATACTTAAGGAAATAATTTCTTCAAACTGAAAGTAGTTACAGTCTGTCAAATTTTAAACCTTTTTCTCTCCCACCAATTTTTTCCAAGCATATTAGAAAGATTGGAAGTGGCCCCTCAAACTATCTGGTAAGCCTGTTGATAGTCGAATACAATTCATGCTACTTGCAGTATGTCCACAAGCAAGACAAATCCAACCCAGCCAATTACCGCCCTGTCAGCCTACTCGGTCATCAAAGTGATGGAAGGAGTCATCAACAGTACTATCAAGCGGTACTTACTCACCAATAACCTGCTCACTGAGGGTTCTGCCAGGATCACATGACTCCAGACCTCATTACAGCCTTGGTCCAAATATGAAGAAGAGCTGAATTACAGGAGGTGAGAGGGACATCCCTTGACATCAAGGCAGCAGAGTGTGGCTGCAAGGAGCCCTAGTAAAACTAAAATCAATGGGGATCAGGGGGAAAACGCTCCAGTGGTTGGAGTCATACCTAGCACAAAAGGAAGATGGTTACGGTTGTTGGCGGCCAATCATTTCAGCCCCAGAACATCACTGCAGGAGTTCCTCAGGGCAGCATTCTGGGCCCAACTATCTTCAGCTGTTTCATCAATGACATACCCTCCATCACATATCGCAGTTCCTTCATCGTCGCAGGTCAAAATCCTGGAACTCCATACCTGACAGCAATGTGGGAGTACCTTCACCACATGGACTGCAGTGGTTGATGGTGGCAGCTCACCACCACCTTCAAGGGCAATTAGGGACAGGCAGTAAATGCTGGTCTTGCCAGCAATGTCCATATCCCACAAATGGATTTGTAAAAAAATTTAAAACTTGCCCATCAAAATCTCAATACCAAGACATTAATTATCTTGTGAAATGTTAAGATAGACCATTCAAGCCATCCTAGTTCATTCATTTATGAGAACTCCCCACTCATTAACATTTAATGGTTTAAATGATTCCAGGCTTTTTGCTTCCACTACTCTGCCTGCAAATTTACTCCACGTGTTGATCATTCTTTGTGTGAAGAACTTCCAGATATAAATCAAAAAAATTACCTTTTACCAATTTGAAACAATGTTCCTCAGTTCTACTTCTGCTGTTTAATTTAAAGTAATATTCTGGGTTAACATTTTCTATATTTTTAAAACAACTCTACTCTGATACCTCCTTCCAGGCTGAAAAGCCCAAGTTTTCCAGTCTTTCCTCATAAGACAGATCCTGATACTGGGGATCAGCCTAGCAGCTCTTTTCTGCCTCTAGTGCTTGAAAAATCTCATTTCTTGGTGACCAGAATGGAACACAGTATTCAAGGTGTGGTCTTACCAGAGCACCATAAAGTTTGATCAGTACCTCCTCTGACTTTTAGCTATGTAATTCAACATCCTCTTGGCTTTGTTGATTTAATTGGCTGGATGTGTCTGGCTTCATCCTAAGCTATTTCAATACCATTAAGCATAAAAGTGTTTTTTCCATCCCATGCATAATACTTCACATTAAATTTAATGTGACATAACACCTTGCTTGTCACACCTCATGTCTAACAAAAAAAAGCTGGCATAGACTTGATAGGCCAAATCTCCATGGTTCAACATCACCGGTCACAGAACATCCCTGTTTATAGTGTCTAGCAGGGTACTCATGTTTTTTTTGCCCAAAAGTTGTTCAAAATGCTTTTTCATCTGCCATTCTCCCCTTTAGTAACTGAAATTTCTGCTGTCAAATTAGGATTTAAACAAAATTTAACATATTTCCTAAGATTAAATCTGTGCAAAGAATTAACTTTTGTACCTTTTAAAACCTGCAGTAAAGTTTTTACTTGAAGGCCTCAGCATTTCCCAGAATACTAGTTTTAGAATGGATATGTTGTTTAGAGCAGCAATTGTTAGTTGAATGCAAGTTTTGCGTGTGTTCAGACTGCACTAGTCTCAGGATGTGTCAGTACTACTCAATTGGCTATACTGATTGAATATCTTTAGTCTAACAATTTCCTGTTCTAATTTGAGAGAAGGGAGGAAAAAAAGGGAAACAAGGGTATAACTTTAATGCAAGTTATTTGTTCTGGTCTCCTTAGCATCAAGTGTTCAATCTTACCATCTGGTAACCGTACTGTATGACCTTTTCTGTGTACTCCCCCAATGTGAAATCTCCAAGATCTGGTTTCATGTCTTCTTCTAAAATATATTCATCCACTGTCAGTTGCACAGCATGATTTTTTGTAGGTGATAAAATGTTTTTATTGTTGCAGATTTTGTTTTTCAATTTCCGCAACCATCTGTAAGACATCAAAAATGAAAAAGTTCAAGCAAAATGTATATGGTCATATTATGCATTTTCTGATAGTGATCCAATTGGATCACAAGCCCCCACCTTTCTTCTAGCATTTACTATTCATTTTGAGGGGCATTGGCCAGATTGCTGGTGGAAAGGCTAAGGCTGATTGAGGAAAATAAATCTGGCTATCGTGTCAGCTGAAAAACTTTGTTTTAAAAAATAAACTTTGCTAGTGAGGGTGGCAGACATGCAGGAATACAATTAAAAACAATTTTTTTTTAAAAAAAGGATCACTTTTCCTTAATCTGTCACTTGATTTGAAAAGGGTGTACAAGAGAAAATTAGCAAAAAGCATCAAGGGAAGTTTAAAAAACATTTGTATTAAGAGGATGGTCAAGGTAGGGGCAGTCCACTAAGAAAACTAGGGAGTCAAACTTTTAGTGGAGACTGAGGGAATGGCAGATATACTAAATAAGTACTTCACCTCTGTTTTCAGAGGTTGTGAATATTGCAATTGTGGAATATTCATAGGCATGTTTAGAACAGATAGTGGTTACTGTTCAAAGAGAAGTTGTATTAAAATGAAAGTTACAAAGTTGAAGGAATAGGTGCTGACAATAATTTGCCAAAATTAAGAAAAATTGTAGCAATACATGAGACAAGGTGGTAAATGTCTCCTCTTTAGAACTTTTATAGAGTATAAATGTAAGATTTGTTTGTTCTAGATTTAGCTTCTCCATTTTTAAAGTGCTTGGGGATTTCAAAGTGCAGTCTTATTGGCGTGTAGGCCAATATAGCAACCAAACAATGCATGGGTACACCCCACAAATGAATAATTAGACAATTTTTTTTGGTAGTGTTGATTGAGCGATGAATGTTGACCAGGACAAAATTACCTGCGCTTCTTCAAATATTGCCGAGAAATCTTTTACATTCACCTGAAAAGGCAGATGGCCCCCTGGTTAACATCTCATCTGAAGGATGGTATCTGACAATGCTGTGCTCCCACATTATGCCCTGCAACATCTACTTAGATTATGTGCACAAATCTTGGAGTGAGATTTAAATCCAGAGCCTTCTGTCTCAGGCAAGTATTACTAACTGAGCCAAAATGACACTATGGGAGTAATTTTAACCCAAGAACAGATGGTTTGAGGACGGGTAGGCAGTAAAAAGTGTATTTTTGGAGTGGGACTGCATCCGGCTCCAACATGTCCACTTTTGATTTTAATCCTGGTGTTTGGATGAGCCAGAAACCCGCAAGTCCCATTCCCACTTGAAGCTGGCGGGCTGATATTTAAAGGGATAATGTACTGCATGGAGACAGTTGAGGCACTTAATTTGTGTATTAGGAATGTCAAACAAATTTAACTTTACTTGTTCAGGTTTCCCATCGCTTCCGATTCACGTCAGGTGAAAGCAGGCAGGAAGGGCCGTTTCCATGAGGTGAGTGCCTTTATTGCACTGTTTGTGGGCCAGGAGGAACAGGAGTGCTTCATCCAGGCCCAACAAACTCAACTGGACCCCTGCGATTACCTTCAATTGAGTTGCGATTGCAGATTGAGACACATGCACTTTACTTCCGGGTTCCCCATGCAAATATCTACGCACAAGCTAGGTTCCTGGTGCCAAGCTAAAATCATGCCTTATCAGCCAGTTATTTTAACTTCATTTGTTAGTAACTTCATCCTGTAGTAAACTACTAGAATCTATTATAAACACTTGTATAAACAGGAGTTAATCAGTGCCAGTCATCACAAATTTCTAAAAAGGCAAGTTATGCCTGACAATCTTATAAAATTTGAAGAAATAACAATGGACAAAGGAATTACACTGAATGTAGTTTAGAAGGATTTTCAAAAAGGAAATTGATAAGGTACCACTTGAGACATGGCAAATTGTAAATGAAAAACTACAAGAGAGCACAGATAGACTAGCAGTACAGGCAGATTAAATGCAGAAAATGTGACGTCATACTTTTTAGAAGAAAAGGAAATTTAACCTTAAATGCTAAGGTTTTAATAGAGTACAGGGACCTTGATGTGAAGATGCTCAATGATTAAATGGAGGCAGTATAAGTAGACAAGGCCCAAAAAAAGGCAAAACAGAATCTTCTGTTTTGTATCTAGAGGCATAGAATACAAGAGCAAGATGATAACGTTGAACTTATGCACAGACATATCAACTCTTGCGGATTTTCCTTGAGTGGCACGGATTTGATGCAAATCTCATTATCTCACTTAAATGTGCTCTCAACTCAAGAAAATCTCAGCCATGCTTCCAGACTATTCCTATTTGTTGTTGGAGAGTTCTTATCTTTAAAAATCAATAACTACAGCAAAAAGCAAAAAATGTGGGAAGAGAAAAAAAAAACTTTGCTAGGAGGTTTAAACCACCCACACACAGATCAAAGTTTGCAGACTCTCTTGCAAATTTGAAGCCTCGTCTCCAAACTCTGCATCACCTCGTGCACCACTTACCCTTCACTCCACTGTTGGTGGCTGTGCCTTCAGCCATCTAGGCCCCGCAAACTAGAATGCCCCATATAAACGTCTGTCCTCTCCTCCTTTAACACTGTCCTTTGTTCAAGCTTTTGATCACACCCCTTATGAGCTCCACCACTGGGAGGGGAGTCAGGTGGTCATGACCCTCCCACAATCATTGAGGTTGGTAATTTTGTAAGTCAGGACTCAGCCAAAACTGACTGCAAACAACGTATTCAAGTTTTAAATTCTCGATTGCACTGGGGTTGAGTCCGAGACAAACGGCAACCCAGCACTGGAGGATGTGGTCGTGGCTGTGCTGCGCCAAGTTAGCCAAACTTGAACTTTAACCCTCCCCATCCAACCGACCGCCAGCCTTAGCTCTGCCCCGACCCCTCCTACCTTCGCTTGGCATCAATTTTTTTTTAAAAAAATTGTTCATGGGATGTGGGCATTGCTGGCAAGGCCAGCATTTATCGCCCATCTCTAATTGCCCTCGAGAAGGTGGTAGTGAGCCACCTTCTTGAACCGCTGCAGTCAGTGTGGTGAAGGTTCTCCCACAGTGCTGTTAGGAAGGGAGTTCCAGGATTTTGATCCAGTGACGATGAAGGAACGGTGATATATTTCCAAGTCGGGATGACGTGTAACTTGGAGGGGAACATGCAGGTGGTGTTCCCATGTGGCTGCTGCTCTTGTCCTTCTAGGTGGTAGAGGTCATGGGTTTGGGAGATGCTGTCGAAGAAGTCTTGGCAAGTAGCTGCAGTGCATCCTGTGGATGGTACACACTGCAGCCACGGTGAAGGGAGTGAATGTTTAGGGTGGTGGATGGGGTGCCAATCAAGCGGGCTGCTTTGTCCTGGATGGTGTCGAACTCCACGTGTTGTTGGAGCTGCACTCATCCAGGCAAGTGGAGAGTATTCCATCACACTCCTGACTTGTGCCTTGTAGATGGTGGAAAGGCTTTGGGGCATCAGGTGGTGAGTCACTCGCCGCAGAATACCCAGCCTCTGCCCTGCTCTTGTAGCCACAGTATTTATATGGCTGGTCCAGTTAAGTTTCTGGTCAATGGTGACCCCGAGGATGTTGATGGTGGGGGATTCAGCGATGGTAATGCTGTTGACTGTCAAGGGGAGGTGGTTAGACTCTTGTAGATGGTCATTGGCTGGCACGAATGTTACTTGCCACTTATGAGCCCAAGCCTGGATGTTGTCCAGGTCTTGCTGCATGCGGACACGGACTGCTTCATTATCTGAGGGGTTGTGAATGGAACTGAACACACTGCAATTATCAGCGAACATCCCCATTTCTGACCTTATGAGGGAGGGAAGGTCACTGATGAAGCAGCTGCAGATGGTTGGGCCTAGGTCACTGCCCTGAGGAACTCCTGCAGCAATGTCCAGGGGCTGATGATTGGCCTCCAACAACCACTACCATCTTCCTTTGTGCTAGGTATGACTCCAGCCATTGGAGATTTCTCCCTCGCCCCCGATTCCCATTGACTTCAATTTTACTAGGGCTCCTTGGTGCCACACCCAGCCAAATGCTGCCTTGATGTCAAGGGCAGTCACTCACCTCACCAATTCAGCTCTTTTGTCCATGTTTGGACCATAGCTGTAATGAGGTCTGGAGCAGAGTGGTCCTGGTGGAACCCAAACTGAGCATCGGTAAGTGCTGCTTGACAGCACTGTCGACGACACCTTCCATCACTTTGCTGATGATTGAGAGTAGACTGATGGGACGGTAATTGGCCGGATTGGATTTGTCCAGCTTTTTGTGGACAGGGCATACCTGGGCAATTTTCCCACATTGTCAGGTAGATGCCAGTGTCAGTGTCATAGCTGTACTGGAACAGCTCGCCTAGAGGTGCAGCTAGTTCTGGAGCACAAGTCTTCAGCACTACAGACAGGATATTGTCAGGGCCCATAGACTTTGCTGTCTGCAGTGCACTCAGCCGTTTCTTGATATCATGGAGTGAATCGAATTGGCTGAAGACTAGCTCCTGTGATGGTGGGGATATCGGGAGGAGGTGGAGATGGATCATCCACTCGGCACTTCTGGCTGAAGATGGTTGCAAACACTTCAGCCTTGTCTTTTGCACTCACGTGCTGGACTCCACCATCATTGAGGATGGGAATGTTCCTGATTACACCTCTGAACCACGTTGGAATATTTTTTGGTGTTCAAGTTGCTATATAAAATGTTTATTACATTGGATTTCAGGATTTTTATTGGCGGTTTAGAATTCTGTGCACAAAGGATTTGGGGTATTCTGGGGTAACTCAGTATGAAGTGCTGCTCGAGCAATTTAAAATGAGGACTTACATCAGCAAACAGCAACACATTGATAGAACCTCAAAAAGCTAGTATTCTCCACAAAATGTGGATAATTGCTTTTATATCTTTCATAGATGCCAATCAAAAGCTACAACACAAACTCACCAGGACCTTCCCAGCAATGAAGTTAGTTATGAAGAGAGACATGAGTATTTACAAGCTTGTTTTCCCCCCTAGAATGGGGAAGGGGTGACCTGGCCAAGGTCTTCAAGGTTATGGACAGTTATGACAAGGTAGAGAGTGATGAACTGTTGGCACTGGATGGTGAGATGGTAATGAGGAGCAGGGAAGGAATTTTTTTTTTTTTTTATATAAAAAGTCTTACACTGAGTGGGTTAGACTGCTTAAAAATAAATTTATGCATTCTGGAATCCACTGCAGCAAGCCATTGTTTATAACGAATATTTAAGGATATGGGGAAGTGAGCAGGAGAATGGCTCATGTGGAGAGGGACATCGATGCAGACCTGATGGTTAGTTTCTCTACGGTATCATTCTTTAATATTTCGAGAGTGCTGCATTGTCAGAGGAGTCATCTTTTAGATGACAGATCTGCTTGGACAGCAGTTCAGGTGGATGCGAGAGATAAAGCTCTACTGGACAAAAGGGATTACTCAAAGTTTCCTGGTCAATATTTCTCCTTCAATTAGTGTCCCTCACCACCAAAAACAGTAACTATTTATTGGTTTTGTTTGCTGATTGTGGTCCCTTGACGTGCAAACTGGCTGTTGAATTGGTTTACATAACCATGACTACACTGGAAAGTAATTGGATATGAACTTCTCTGGGACATCCTGAAGCCATGATACAACACTATACAAATACACTATATAATTGCTTTTGACTTTATAAATACAAGTTTTCTATACTGGACTGCCTAAACCCAAATGATTTGAAATATAAGTTAAAAACCTACATTTTGAATGATTTACTATATGCACTTAAATAACATAGCAAATATTCAGCACTGTAGAGACTTACGGTATGAAAACATCCATCAGAAGTTTGGGACATAGTTTGAAGATCATGAGTATAACGACTTGAATACTAAGCTCAGACATACAATTGTTTAGCACTCCACAATTATCTTCCAAATCAGTTAGTCCGATCAATTGAAAAAACTTTTGATTGTTCTGTAAATAAAAATTTTAAAAAGTGGTCAACACCTTTAAATATCAATGTAAACACTTTTTGCTAAAATATTCTGTTCTGCATTACCTACCCTTCTAAGAAATGCAATATAAAACAGGGATGAGTAACTGTTGGCAAAGTGGAAGGCAAACAGCTTTAATATCAGAGAGTCATTGTAATTGGTCCGAGTCCTGTGGTTTTCTACAGAGAAAAAGGCAGTTTGTTAGAATTGATGTTGTCTGGTACAAGTTAGTATCAATAACATTTATTTTTTTAAAAATGAAGGTTAAAATTCTTAATGGCTCTTTCTCTCCTTGGTGAATGGCTCTTCTCTCCATGGGGCTCTGCTGATTCTGAATCTAACGCAGTCTATTGTTTACTGGGAATATAAAGTGTAAAGTATTATAATGACATAGTATGCTCACGAGAGAGAGCGAAGCCAAGATCTGATACTAATGTACAAGGCTAGAAAGGCTGATTTTTTTTTTGTAATTGTTGCCTGGCTTAACATTCATTGTTAGTTCAGGATAACATGGATCTTCAGGATAAAATATGATTTATCAAATCATATTTTATCCTGAAGATCCACAAGTCTAACCTGCCTCAAATTGGCTTAACAAATGCTAATGTACCTACTCTGCTTCAGAACTTCAGTTATAGTCATTCACTGACATGCTGAGGCTTAGCATATTTATTAAGTACTATAACGTAATTAAAAATAAATTAAAATCACTATTCAGTTAATATTTGTCCCTTACATCAGAACCAGGCAACCCAATGGCAAAATTCCATAAATACTTAATTTATATAGTGCCTTTCACAACATTCACAGCGCTTTACAGTCAATGAAGTGCTTTTGAAGTGTAGTCACTGTTGTAATATAGAAAACATGGTAGCCAATTTGCACTCAGCTAGGTTCCATAAACAGTAATTGATAATGACTAGATAATCTCTTTCAATGATGTTGGTCAAGGGTTAAATATTGGCCAGGACACCAGGGTAAACTCCCCTGCTGCTCTTCAAAATAGAGCTGTGGGATCTTTTACGTTCTCCAGAGTGTAGACGGGGCCTTGGTTCAACATCTCATCCAAAAGATGGCACCTCCAACATTACAACACTTTTGTTCTCAAGTCTATGGAGTGGGACTTGAACCCACAGCCATCTGACTCAGGCGAGGATGCTACCCACTGAGCCACAGCTGACAATGGCCAACTCCATGGCAAGTGTGTAAATCTAAAAATGAGGAAACTAACACGGTTTAAAACTACATTAGCATATGCCAAGGTAAGCATTTGCCTATTTATACTGATATGACTATATTTTCAGTTCTAGTTGCTGGAGCAAAAAGGCTTTTTACTATATTTCTCTGCTTGCCTCAGGTGGTAACTCACTGAAGTCAGAAGATTATGGGTTCAAGCCCTACTTTGGGACTTGAGCACATAATCTAGGTTAACACATTGTAAGGAAATATAGTTTCTATACTGCCACATCAAACCTATATCACCTGTATTTTGTGTAGTCACCTTTTTATTTATCAAACATACCTGATTACTATTAACAAATGAGGGGTTTTGTTGTAACCCCATAGTACCACATGTATTTTTGATATGTAACTTTTACTGTATTTAAATGATACAGAAAGGTGATCATATAAACAGTTTATGGAATATATGGTAACTAACTTGCACAAATGGGTTTTGTAGGTTTTATAAAGGTCTTTTGCTTCTGAGGTAATTAACAGACTGGTGGAAATTGCTAACAATCAGGCCAACACCCTTAACATAACAAAGGGGCCTGATATTTAGTGGCTTGGGAACAGAGAGTGTGAGATAATAAGCCCAAAGTTGCTGACTTCATCCTTGAAAGAGGTATAACAAGGTGGGGAAGCAGCCCCTTTATGGTGTTATAGGCCAATGATTGGTCAACTAAGGGATTATGGCATCTTGAGGGCCACTCAATCATCCTTTGTCCACAAAAAAAGGATGAGATAAGGAGGGCTGACTCTTGTGTAGAAAATACACAAGATCTTACTGGTCACCTCGCCCTTTGTATAAAGCCCCAATAGGATAAGCACCTGTGTCAATAACAGCCCCTGTGCCCACCCACAAAAATGATATAAAAGAGGACTCAGATTGTAGAGAAGAAAGGAAGACGACGTTATAAGTTGTAGAAGTTAGAGGGGTTAAATGAATAGGACCAAAAGTTATCTCAACCCAGAGGGAAACAGGATAAATTCCTTGTTTTGATAATTACTGCTTAAATACTTCATGTATTGATCCTTGCTTTTGTTCAAATAAAAGATCACTAACCAATTGGTGTCAGGTAAAAATACATAAATCTCAAATCAATGCAGCACTTTAGTCTTGCATTGTTGGGGGTGCCATCTTTTGGCTAAGATGTTAGGATGAGATCCTCTGCCTGTTCCAGTGGCAGAAGTGATATTAACAATACAATGGCATTACTGCAAGAGGAGCAGGGAATTCTCCCCATAGCCAGATCAACATTACTCCCTCAACCCTAAACAGATGGACTGCCTCCAGGGATAGTCAAAGGAACTAGGGAGGGGATAGCAGAGACACTAGTATCCATATATAAACAATTCAATACAAAAAAAAGGGAATAGTGCCAGAGGACTGGCAAATAGCAGATAGAATTCCTATCTACAAAAAAAAAATAAACTAATCCAGGGAACTATAGATCAGTTATCTTATTGGTCAGTAGTAGGAAAGATACTGGAATATTTGCTAAACGATTAAACATCTAGAGACAGAATATAAAAGCCAGCATGGATTTCTAAAAGAAAGGTCATATTTATTGAATTCTTTGGAAGAAAAAAACAGGGCAATGCAGTTGATGTGGTATACATGGACTCAGAGGGCCTTCTGTTGGAGTATATATATTTTTGCTTTTGTAATATTTAAAAAACTGAAACCAAGGCAGAATGGCTAATCTAAGAATTGTTAGGATAAAATGCAGCAATATGGGTAAATGAAGTGAGTCTTTCTGAAATGCTTGACTCAGGATAAAAACATCTTAAAAGGTAAGAGGAAGCAGAAGTTTCTTACAAACAGGAAGGCATTCCAGCAGAGACATGTGTAATGAAAGAAAGTTAGTTAATCACTGTCTAACTTTAGACAATGGAACAGGATATTGATGGTCATAGCCTCCATAATCATTTATGTTCAGCAATCTGTTCTATAACCCAAGGGTCATAAAATGTCCAGCAAGTTTAAACTTAACCTATGGGTCACAAGCTGAAACTTCCTGACAAGTGAATTGTAGAAGTCACAAACATGACCAATGAAATAGTTATATAAAAAAGGGAAATCTCTTGAAATTTGTCACTGCAGGAGAATCATCCAAACCAAATGTGAGTATGCAGTCAACTGCTTAATTACAGCACATATTAGAACATGTCTGAGACTTGTTAACTGTCTATTAATGTAGTGTCTAATTAAGTTCACATGGATTTTTGACTAAAAGTAATATGTTGAACTGACATCTCATTAAGGTAATTAGAATCGTAACTCAACACCTTCCATAATGTGCCACATACTAGTCTCATGACAAAAAGGTCAGAGCATGTGGAGTTAGTGGCCAGGTAACAATAGATTGAAAAATGGCTACAAAACAGAAAACAGAGGGTAGGAGTTAAGGGAGGTTTCTTGGACTGGCAGAATGTGGGAAGTGGTGTTCTGCAGAGATTTGTGCAGGGACCATTGTTGTTCACTATGCACAAATTATTTGGACTCAAATTGGAGGTATGATATCGAAATTCAAAATTTGGAGCAGATACCAAATTGGGAAGTAAAGCAGAGGACAGCACCATGATAAAGGAAGAAAACGGGCTTGCAGAGTGAGTAGACTAATGGCAAGTTAAATTCAATTTGGTGACGTGAGGTGGCTCATTTTTGGTAGGAGGCCATATATTTCTTAGAAGGCAAGAAAGTAAATGGCATAAGAGATCTGGGAATACAGATACAAAAGTTACTAAAAGTAAAAAACACAAGTTGATAAGGCCATAAAAAGAACAAGTACTGGGGTTCATTTTTAGAGGAATAAAATTAAAAAGCAGCAGAGAGGTCAAGTTATATTTATATAGAACCTTGGTTAGATCACACTTGAGTATTGAGTGCAGTTCTAGTTGCTGTTCTACAAAAAGGATATTGAAGTACTGGAGAAAGTGCAGAAAAGATTTACAAAGATGCTACTAGAATTCAGAGGATACAGCTAATACAACAAATGAATAAGCTGGAGGGGGCTCTTTTCTCTGAAAGTCTAAGAGATCTTACATGTCTTTAAAATTATTAAGGGGGTTCAATAGTTTCTCCACATCCATCCTGTTTCCAATTGTGTGCTAGTCCAGAATAAGGAGGCATAAAAATAAGATAGCTACTAACTAATCAAAGAATTTAGGAGGAATTTTGTTAGAGAGAGTGGTGGGAATGTGGAACTTGCTGCGACATTGAGTAGTTGAAGCAGATAGCATTGCTGCTTTCAAGGAGAGGCTTGATGAATACTTGAAGGGACTAGACGGATACAGGGGCAGGGTTGGGGGAGCTCGTGTAGAGTATGAGTATAAGTGCTGTAGTTTCATGTCATTTTTTGTAAAACAATTAATTGGTCATTCATTTCTGCTGTTTGCAGGAGCTTACTGCATGCAAAATAGTTAACATATTTAGCAACATGACAATAGTAACTGCACAATGTAATTCATTCTACATGTAGCCCTTTGGGATGTTTGAGACACATTATAGGGGGAGTCTGATTTAGAGGCGTTCAGTCATAATCCCACAGATGGTAGCTTCGCACCATTGGCTCCTCAGCCAAGCAAATACACCAAATGTCTGAACCTGCGGTTCCTCTTGTACTGAGCAGGATTACTATTGCAACAACACATCAGTAGGGTAAAACTAACCTGTCTCATGACAGTCTAACCCCAGCTCACGTTCCCTATTAGTGGGTGAACAATCCAACGCTTGGTGAATTCTGCTTCACAATGATAGGAAGAGCCAAGTTTGTTCTTTCTTTTTGCTTCTACTAACAAACAAAGGGTGCTCTAATGTTTCCCCAGTGTTGATAAAAGCCAATTTTTTTTTTAAAACATCAGATGAGAGGTGCTATGAGATCTTGAAAGTGAGGTAAAACTATGAACTACATTTTATTATTTTAAAAATAGTTACTGAGGTGCTTTCCTTTTGGATGTCCCTGAAGTTCAATTTATCACATTTGCCAACCCCAAAATGGCAGCCAGGGCATAATTACTGCTCTGCTCTTGCACAGCTATTAAATTTGAACAAACATGGGAGGGGGTTAATATGGCAATTTGTACTGGAATTCTAACAAAATTAACACTAGCTTCATGCTAAGTGATAACAAATGTATCTTAAACTAGCAGGAAATGGATACCAACAGGAGAGAAAGAACTGAAGCCGTCTAAAAGGGCAAAGGATATCAGATTGTTGAAGACTTTATCATCAGAATTATTATTATTATTCTTCCCCACCCCATATATCCATAAACATTTATTAAATTATTTTTCTGGCCCTTTGTGCAGCACATTGTCTTCCATGAATGTGGCGTACAACATGTTGACAGACCAGCCCCAGTGCTGCTACGTAAACAGCCACTAAGATGTATTGGAGTAGCCTTTGCTAAGTCTTGCTTGGTCTGAATGCACTACAGGTCACCATGCCATCTCTTCTTGAATGGCTAAGATGGAAAGCTCAACTCCAAGGGAAACATGTCCTACCAACATTATGAACTGGCACAATGGCTTTTGCTAATATCTTCCAGCCGAGATTTATCATATGAACAACATCCTACCATTTGTTGCACAACACACCATCACCCCATTTCCATTAAGAATTACTTGTTCAGATATATACACTATAGAGAACTAGAAAAACATACAAAAATTACTTACCCCAATCTGTCATTTTAACTGCAATTATATGATATACCTAAAATAGAAGTTCTTATTGTTAAAGAATGAATGTCACAAATTGTTTTCCATTCTTAGACATGAAACTTATTAAAAGACACATTCAAACACTCAGATCTGGGCTGGTTCCCATCGATTGGAGGAAGGCTCACATGATCCAATTATTTAAGAAAGGGATAGTTAGACCATTGTAATTGTAGGCGTATTAGTTTAACATTGGTTGTAGGAAATCTGTTCAAAAAGCATATACATTGAGTTATAATCATTTGGAAAGATTCAGTGATTAGGGATTCCCAGCATGGTTTCAAGAAACAGGTCCTCCCTCACCAACCTGAATGAGTTCTTTGGCTCAGTCGCCAGTAGGTGGATGATTGTATTCTTGGAGTTAAATGCCTTGATTTCTAAAAAACTGTTTGCAAAGTATGCATGCAAGACTTTTGGATAAAAATTAGATCATAGGATTATTGGATAGATTTTACAATCGAGGTAACTGATATGAAATTTCATAGGCATTAACAGGAGTGGATCTGAACAAGGCTGAGTGGAGTTCCACAAGGCTCTGTGTTGGGATCATTGCTGTTAATAATCAACATTAAATGATTATGAGGTCATAAAAGGGCCATTTTTAAATTTGCAGATGATAACCAAAATGTGCACGGAGTTTAGTAATTTAGACTGCATCAATAGGCAGGAGGCCAATTTAAACAAGCTATGGGAATTGGCCCCATGTGTTTCAAATATCTTTATAATAAAGGCTTTGATATGTCAGCACTTGGAGCATTTTGTTCAGTTTTGGTCCCTATACATGAGGATATTGAGGCTCAGGAAGGCAACCTGAATGATATTTGCCCTAAAAGCTTCGTTATGAGGAGAGGCTACAATTAGGGCTATTTACTTGAGAAATGCAGAATTAGAGGGAATATTATTTGAAGGTTTAGGACTCAGGCAATGAAGAGGTTGTTTGGATTTTATACACTATCTAAAACAACTTTAGTTGGCAAGTTAAGTTAGATGCTAGGAAGAATCTCACTGTCCCCTCCCTCACCCTCAAACAGATTATTAAAAACATGTATCGATTTGCACTTGGCAACAGCCAGAGTGAAAAGTACAATTCCAGTTAGAGGGAGCAAGTTCTTAGTTAGGATGATTTATGGGCAACCTAGAGCTTTCCAGAGTCTCCTAGAGCTTTGCTGGACTAATGTAAAAGTATCTAACCATTAGGAAAATAGGAACAGGAGTGGGCCATTCAGCCCTGAGCCTGTTCTGTCATTCAACAAGGTATCATCTGTATCCTAACTCCATCTGCCCACCTTGGCTCCATATCCTTTAATTCCCCTTGGCTAGCAAAAATCTATCAATCTCTGATTTAAAATTAATTGAGCTAGCATCAACTGCTTTTTTTTTTTGAGAGAGTGCGCCACACTTCTACCACCCTTTGTTTGAAGTAGTGTTTCCTAACTTCTCTCCTGAATGGCCCGATTTTAAGGTCACGTCTCCTTATCCTAACCTACATAACCAGCAGAAAAAGTTTCTCTTTATCCACCCTATCAATTCCTTTCAAAATCCTAACAACCACAATCAAATCATTCCTAAACCTCCAAATCCCAGGGAATACAAGTCTAGTTTATGTAATCGCTCAATTTAACCCTTTGAGTCCTGGTAGCATTCTGGTGAATCTGCACTGCACTCCTTCCAAGGCCAATATATCCTTCCTAAGGTGTGGTGTCCAGAACTGTACACAATACTCCAGATGTGGTCTAACCAGGGCTTTGTATTGCTGTAGCAAAACTTCCTCCCTTTTAAATTCTAGCCCTCTAGTTATAAAGGCTAACATTCCATTAGCCTTTGATTATTTTTTGTACTTGACCTACTACATTTTAGTGACCTGTGTTGATGAACCCTTAAATCTCTTTGGACCTCCACATAAACACTGATCTATCCTTTTTGGGGTCCAAAATGGATGACCTCATACTTACTTGTGATGAAATCCATCTGCCAGAGTTTTGCCCACTCACTTAATCTATCAATGTCTCTTAGTAAGCAGTGTAGACTGGAGCATAAAATTACAATGTCACCAATCTTTATTTCATCAGCAAACTTAGATAACACAATAGAGCGCCACATATCCAAGTAATTGATAAATATAGTGAATAATTGAGGCCCCAGCACAGTTCTTGTGGGCCACCACTGGTCACTGCCTTCCAATTAGAGTACATACCCATTTATCTCTACATGCTGTATTCTACCACCTAACGAGGTCAATAGTTTGCCTTCAATTCCATGAGCTTCAATTTTAGCTAACAGTCTTGTGTGGAAGCTTATTGAATGCCTTCTGAAAGTCCATATACACTACATCCATAGACTTTCCCCTGTCTACTCCTATAGTTGCTTCCTCAAAAAATTCAATTAGGTTCGTTAGACATGACCTACCCTTTACAAATCCATGTTGGCTCTCTCCAATCAGCTCAAATTTCTTTTAAGTATTCAGTCACTCTGTCCTTATAGATGCCAATAACTTCCCCACAAGAGATGTTAGATAACAGGTCTATAATTTCCTGGTTTCTCACCTTTCTTAAATAATGGAGTTACATCTGTAATTTGCCAATCTAAAAATGGGACAATTCCTGTCTAGAGAGCGTGCACTTTGGAAGATTATGGCTAAAATATCTGCAATTTCCTCACTGACCTATTTTGAAACCCTGGGGTGGAAACCATCAGGTCATGGGGATTTGTCAGTTTTTAGTGCCATTATTTTTCTAACTGTTTTCTTGCTTACACTAACTTTAGTAAGTTCCAGTCCTTGATTCATTATTAGTTTCCCTGGAATGTCAGGTATATTATCCTCTTCCTCTACTGTGAACACTGAAAATAATTATTCAACAAATCTGTCATTTTCATTTGCAATATTACCCACATCTGTTTTTTAAAAAAGGGCTCACATTACCCTTGACTACCTTTTTTTTTTATAAAATAAATTGTAAAAAGTGCAATATCCCTTGCAAGTTTCTTTTCATATTCTTTTTGCAGCTCTTCCTATCCTTTGCTGTTCTTCAAATCTCTCCCAGTCTCCTGGATCTACACTCTTCTTTGCATTTTTGTATGTTCTTTAGTTTCAGGTTATCTTCACCTCTTGTTGACCATGGCTGTTTTGTTTGTTAAGTAGAGCTCTCGCCTCTTAGGGGTATATACTGGTCCTGTATTAAGCTAAATTCTTATTTTGAACATCCACTGTTCATCTGTAGTTTTACCAGATAACAGTTTTGACCAGTTTGCGGCCATCAGTCACTATCTCATCCCATTAAAGTTAGCCTTATCAAAATCTAAAATCTTAGTAACTCTGTTACAGTTCCCTTTTCAAACCCAACACTGAATGTGATCAGCTGATCACAGTTAGTTAATAAACAGTAAGGGAACATTTATTCAAATCTGGCTCATTACTAAATCTAGTATGGCCTGCTGCCTTCTTGGTTCTAGAACATATTGCTCCAGAAAACTCTTGAATGCACTCAATTCACTAATTTTCATTGGGAAGAGCAGAGTAGCTCAAGTCAGAAAAGTAAAAAGGCTCCCATTAAAATCAACACAGCTTTTGCTATAAGCCTCTCTAATCTCTGAATTAATACATTCTACCACTTCATTGCTACTATCAGAAGGCCTGTAGAAAACTCCCATGAGTTTTAAATCTTCTCTTATTCCTCAATTCTAACCAGAGTCTCAGCTGGTTGCTTTCCCTTACCTATATCCTCTTACTAAATGTTGTAATAGTATCTTTAAATCAATAAGGCTACCCCTCCTCCTCATTTCCATAACCTTTCTAAAGACCTCATAACCTGGAATATTTAACTCCCAATCATAATCAGCTTGCAGCCCTGTCTCAGTAATGGCCACCACGTCATACCCTCTAGGCTGTATTGGAACCTCTAATTCACTCATTCAATTTATTTCTTATGCTCTGTGCGTTAGCATATAAAACTCATTTGAGCAAAAGACCCTAACCTGTCCTTCTCGTCATTTGACGATACGTTTGTCACTCCTGCTGTAGTAACAACAAAATGCATTTATATAGCGCCTTCAATATAGTAAAATGTCCCAAGGCACTTCATAGAAGCATCAAACAAAATTTGACACTGAGCAACATGAGATTAGGACAAGTAACCTAAAGTTTGGTCAAAGAGGTAGGTTTAAAAAGGAGCATCTTAAAAAAGGAGGTAGAGAGGTTTAGGAAGGGAATTCCAGAGCTTAGGGCCTAGGCAGCTGAAGGCATGGTCACCAATGGTGGAGCGATTAAAATCAGGGTTGCACAAGAGGCACGAATTGGAGGAGTGCAGAGATCTCAGAGGGTTGTAGGGCTGGAGGAGGTTACCGAGATCAGGAGGGGTGAGGCTACGGAGGGATTTGAAAACAAGGATGAGAATTTTTTTTTTTTAAAAAAAGGCATTGGTGGACTGAGAGCCACTGTAGGTCAGTGAGTACAGGGGTGATGGGTAAACAGGACTTGGTCCAAATTAGGATACGAGCCAATAGCTTTGGATGAGCTCAAGTTTAGAGTTGACAACAAGAGGCCAGCCAGGAGAACATTGGAATAGTCAAGTCTAGAGGTAAGAAAGGATTGGATGAGGGTTTCAGCAGCAGTTGAGCTGAGGCAGTGGTGGTGATGGGTGTTGTTATGGAGGTGGAAGTAGGTGGTCTTGGTGATGAATGGATGTGGTCAGTAGCTCATCTCAGGGTCAAATGGGATGCCAAGGTTGCAAACGGTCTGGTTCAGCCTCAGACATTGGCCAGAGAGGGATGAAGGTGGTGGCTAGGGAATGGGGTTTGTGGCAAGAAACAAAGACTATGGCTTCGGTCTTCCCACAATTTAGATGAAGGAAATTTCTGCTCATCCAGTACTGGAATTTGGACAAGCAATGTGACAAATCAGAGAGTGGAGGGTTTGAGAGGTGGTGGTGAGGTAGAGCTGGGTTTTGTCAGTGTACATGTGGAAACTTGTGTTTTCAGATGATGTTGCTGAGGGGCAGCATTTAGAGGAGAAATAGAACTTCAGGAGTTAACTACTTTAGTTATTTTAGTATTCCCTTCATCTGGATTATCTATAATCAGTTTGTAACCTGAACTCATCTTTTTTGTATCATTTTTACTATTGTTTCTGACTGAGCAACCCCCCCCAACCCAATTTATAGTTTAAAGTCCTTTTACCACCCTATTTATCATTTCCGCTAGGACCTTGATCCCAGCCTGGTTCAGGTGCAGCCCAACCTAATGGTACCACTCCCTCCTGTCCCAGTACTGGTGCTAGTGTCCCATGAAATGGAACCCCTCCTTTAGCCACATGTTCACCTTCCTGATCAGTTTGTCCCTATGCCAATTAGCACACGGCTCAGGTAATAATCTAGAGATTACCACCCTTTAGGTCCTGCTTTAACATTTAGCTCTTAACTCCCAATACTCCCTCAGCAGGATCTCCTCCCTTTTCTTCCCCATGTCACTGGAGTTAGCCATGACAGCATAACTCCATGTATGTTTGAGTTACAGGATAAATTTCTAATAATCCAAACTAATTACATAAAATTAACTTATTAAAATATCTGATTTCAGGAAAGCTTGGGGTTTTGCCCAACTCCCATCATCCATAGCAATACTCACCATTTCAGATCAAGGGAATAATGACAAGGTTCATCAAAAGGTTTTGGCATTAAAACATTAAGTGACAAACATATTTCTGTATCTACATAATAGCTTGAACCATAAGAGCTAAATATTCTCCCATGAATTAAGCTATGGAGTATTGTCCCATGAAAGACAGCACAGTTCTGTTACATGTTACCGTACAATGCTTTGAGATTTTATATTACCTTCTTAAACAGTTAGTCAAAGTTGGATTTGCATTGAGACCAGGAATAACTATATTTTTAAAAAAACTTACCTTTCCTAGGGTTATAATGGACACTACGTTGAGTAATGAGGCACCAACTGTGGTCAATAAAAAGCTCTCAATGGAGTTAGAAGTTGTTATTCTAATCCTTGCCCAAGTTTTGTAAATAACCACAGCAATGAGGCTGGCAAATACCCAGCAGACCTGTATTAATGCAAAGCAGTGATTAGGTGTCCAGAATAAAGTAGTTAGTTAATGATCTCATTCATTTTCATTTGTTACTCTGCAGTCAATCATGGTCACCTCAGTGGATACTGCAGCAGGGCTCTCCTTGTGGAATTCCGTGGCAACAGTAGTAGCATACCTCAGAAGCTCATGCAACATACATGCAGCTTCTGGGCTCTGCTTTGCACAGGCTGAGACACCAAATAGATAGGGGCTTCAATTGGATCATGGATCTCAATGGGCTCTGCTGCAGCTCAGTGGGAGTGCTGAGCTACAGCCTGACAGCAGGGGCAGTCATGCAATGGGAGTGGAACATGTTGCCTTCTCAGGATGAGTGCATGTCATCCCTTGCACTCATCCTGAGAAGGCAACATGTTCCACCCAGCCATTGCCACCCCCTCAACCAATGCCCACCCTGGTTCCAGAAAGCCAGTTGGGCCATACTGCACCAGTAACCACTCAGTTGCTGCAGTCTCAGGCCCAAGATCCTAGCGGTTGCCAACCATGATTATCTCAAGAATGCTCATCTGAGCCACGATGTGGAGATGCCGGTGATGGACTGGGGTTGACAATTGTAAACAATTTTACAACACCAAGTTATAGTCCAGCAATTTTATTTTAAATTCACAAGCTTTCGGAGGCTTCCCCCTTCGTCAGGTGAACGATGTGAAATCTGAGCCACAGCAGCCTTCCACCTCATGAAGCCACTGGGACAGAACCTTGTAGAAGCAGGGGTGCAAGAGAGAGAACACTTAAGATGGGCACACACCTGGGTGATAAATTCATTTGTAGGCATTGTGCAAGCCAGTAAAATTGTAAACTGTTTTGAAATATGTGTCTCCTGGTAACTTTGCAAGGTCATATCAATATTCATGATCACACTGTAGGACAGGGTATACAGGAAGAAATTGGCTAGTGAGAAAGAAACAGCAATAATCATGGGTGAATTTAATTTACATATAGATTGGAAGAATCTGAATGTCAAAGGTAGCCTGGAAGAGGAGTTCAGAGTGTGCTTTCAGGACAGTTTTAGAGCAGCATGTTCTAGAGCAAACTAGAGAGCAGGCTATTCTAGATCTGGTAATGTGCAATGAGACAGGATTAAATAATGACCTTGTTGTAAAGGAGCCTCTAGGCAGCAGTGATCACAATATGACTGAATTTCACATTCAGTTTGAGGGAGAGAAGAGTAGGTCTAAGACTAGTGTTTTAAACTTAAATAAGGGCATGAAGACAGAGCTGGCTAAAAAGTGAACTGGGAAATTAAGTTAAGGGATAGGGCAGTATAGATGCAATGGCAGACATTTAATGAGAGATTTCATAACATTCAGCAAAGATACATTCTAGTGAGAAAGAAAGACTCTAGGGGAAGGATGTACCATCCGTGGCTAACTAAGGAAGTTAAAGATAGTATCAAATTGAAAGAAAAAGCATAAAATTCCTCGAATATTAGTGGCAGGTCAGAAGATTGGATAGAATAGAAAAACAGCAAAGAATGACTAAAAATAAATGAGGGAGAAACTGGAGTATGAGAAAGCTAGCTGGAAGTATAAAAGCAGATAGTAAGAGTTTCTACAGGTATTCAAAAAAGTAAAGTGAGCATTGGTCCTGTAGAGAGTCTGGGGAATTAATAATGGAGATCAAGGAAATGGCGGATGAATTGAACAGATATTTTGCATCCGTCTTCACTGTAGAGGATACAAATAACATGCCAGAAATAATTGTGAATCAAGAGGTGAAGGGGGTGGGGGGGGGGGGGGGGGGGGAGAGGGGGGAAGGAGCTTAAAACATTTACAATCACCAGGGAAAGGGTTTTGAAAAAATTATTAGAACTAAAAGCTGACAAATCCCCAGGTCCTGAGACTTCATTCTAGGGTCTTAAAGGAAAACAAGTGGCTGCAGAGATAGTAGATACATTGGTATTAATTTTCCAAAATTCCCTAGATTCTGGAAGGGTCCCATCAGATTTGCTATTTTCCAATATTACTCCTCTATTCAAGAATGGAGAGAGACAGAAAGCAGGAAACTACAGGCCAGTCAGCTTAACATTTGTCATACAGAAAATGACAGAATTTATTATTAAGGAGGTTATAGCAGGGCACTTAGAAAATCTCCATGCAATCAGGCAGAGTCAATATGACTGAAGGGGAAATGGTGATTGACTAATTTATTAGAGTTCTTTGAGGAAGTAACAAACAACGTGGATAAAGGGGATCCTGTGGATGTGGTGTACTTGGATTTCCAGAAGGCTTTTGACAAGGTGCCACATCAAAGGCTACTACATAAAATAAGAGCTCATGGTGTAAGAGGTAACATTAACATGGATAAAGGATTGGTTAGCTAACAGGAAACAGTAGGCCTAAATGGGTCATCTTCAGGTTGGCAAAATGTAACGAGTGAAATGCTACAGGGATCAGTGCTTGGGCCTCAACTATTTACAATCTATATCAATGACATGGATGAAGGGAATGAATGTATGGTTGCTAAATTTGCTGATGACAAAAAGGTAGGTAGGAAAGTAAATTAAGACGACAGAGAATCTGCAAAGGGATATAGATAGGTTAAGTGAGTGGGCAAAAATTTGGCAGATGGAGTATAATGGTGGGAAAAAGTGAACTTGTCCACTTTGGCAGGAGGAATAGAAAAGCAGTTTATTATTTAAATGGAGAGAGATTGCAGAACTTTGAGGTACAGAGAGATCTGGGTGTCTGAGCACATGAATCACAAATAGTATGCAGGTACAGCAAGTGATTAGGAAGGCAAATGGAATGTTGTCATTTATTGCAAGGGGAATGGAATATAAAAGTAGAGAGATGTTTTGCTACAGTTGTACAGGGCATTGATGAGACCACATCTAGAATACTCTGCCTTTTGGTCTCCTTATTTAAGAAAGGACATAATTGCTTTAGAGGCGGTTCAGAGAAGGTTCACTCGACTGATTCCTGGGATGAGGGGGTCATCTTATGAGGAAAGGTTGGCTAAATCAGGTCTGTATACACTGGAGTTTAGAAGAATGAGAGGTGATCTTATTGAAAGATAAGATCCTGAGGGGACTTGAAGGGGTAGATGCTGAGAGGATGTTTCCCCCTTGTGGGAGACTAGAACTAGGGGGATGCAGTTTAAAAATAAGGGGTCTCCCATTTAAGACAGAGATGAGGAGAATTTTTTTCTCAGGGTCGTAAGTCTGTGGAACTGCCTTCCCCAAAGAGCAGTGGAGGCAGGGTCATTGAATATTTAAGGCTGAGTTAGATAGATTCTTGATTAAGGAGGGAGTCAAAGGTTTATAATAGGTAGTTGGGAAAGTAGGGTTGAGGTCACAATCAGATCAGCCATGATCTTATCAAATGGCAGAGCAGGCTTGAGGGGCTGAATGGCCTACTCCTGCTCTTAATTTGTATAATATTGGTCTTTGGGAAAATGTAGTTTGTTCTACAAAAAACTGATTGATAAATAAGTGAAATTATATCTGTATTAATAGTATTTATAAAGACTCAATCACAACCTTTGATTTAACAGGCACTGTACACAAGTTCCTTGATAACGGAGAAACTAGTACTCAGATCTGGCCTGCAAGGAGTTCTTTGGGGGAAATGGATGTATCTGCCATATTTAGGATAAAAATTAGCTGGCTGATAAAATCATCAAGCACTTTCATGTACCAGATTCTCTGCTGCTGGAAACCAGAATAATGATTGCAATTGTGGAGCTGTCCTCAGCCCTGATTGTCTACCTCATTAAAGGGGGGAATGACAGCGTTGGGATAAAGCAGATGTTTGTACTGTAAAGGCAGGGTGGAAAAGGAAGGTCAAAAGGCACTTAATACTTACCATCAGAATCCCCACTAAAAAAGAAAGCAGCATTTTTGTGCGTCGTAGAGCACCTGGGTAGTAAGGTTCAATTTCACCTGTAACTGGGTCCTACAAAATTAAAGAATATTAGGTGAAGTCACAAATGTTGCTCATTTTACACCAGTTGAATAGTTTTTCTCCCACTTAGAGATAATACCATGGTGCGGTTATTGTAGTACAGACATTAGACAGTTTGCTCCACATTACATGGTCTATGTAGGAATGAATAATGCAGAACATTCAATGGGCTGCAAAATCCGCATGCTTCAATTATGTTTCAACCTTTTTTGTATTTTACTTCCATAATTTACCTCTCCAGTTACTTTGGAATGTAGCAGAACTAGATACACAAACCTTGGACTTAACCCACTTCACTCCACCATACATGCAAACTCAGGTTGGAGACTGGTTTGGTTGGGGGTTTCCTTTAGAGGTTCATTAAAATTCTAAATTTAAAAAGGATCTTTTTCAAAATTATCCAACCATGATCAATATAAAAGTAAAACAGATTTACTCACTCAAACAGCTCCTCTTTCAACAAAAAGATGAAAAGGCGAGTGATATTAACCAATATACATGAAATCTTAAATTTGATCTATGAATAAGTCAGAGTAAACCATCCCCATCTACAGCAGCAATGTTTAATAAGATCAGTTCTGAAAGTTAAAAAAGTGGTCAGCATTCTGTACAATGTTTCAAAATACCTAACAAGTAGTTTGCAATTTTCTTCACAGTCCCCTATTCATCATACAGAAAAACATTAGAAATCACTTGGGTCTGAGTTGGCCAAAGCAGCCTCCAAAAGCTATTATCCAAGTAGCAGGCAGCAAGGCAAGATGGTATAGACAAGGTAGATGCAAGCATGCTATTTAATATGAGCTATGAACATAGCACTAGAGTAAAACTAATAAGCCTCAAGCAATTAGAAAATGCACCCACCATCCTGAATAGTGAGCATGTGGAACACAGCCCTGGTAAGTGTAATGATTTATCTTTATAACTTTCCCTATAGCCTTCAATTACCTAGTTCCTATTTTTTGAAAAAATTAAAGTGCACCAAGGAACACAATGGTCTATGTATTGCTGTGACCAAGGAGAAGATGTCAACTGTGAAGAACCTGCAGTTAGGGTTGACTGGCGCAGATGGGTAGATAATGCTCAATAGGTTGGTGGGGGGGTGGGGAGAATCTGCAGAACTTGCCCTCAAGAGATCAAATAGATGTGATAGAGCCCATGATAGATGGACAATGAGGTAGATTCTGGGCTTGATATTGAAGAAAAAAAAAAGTTTTTTGGCACGTGTTCTTATGTCCCAACAGTCTTTTGGTGAAATTTAGACCACTGAGGGGTAGAGACTCAAGAAGGTGGTGGAAAGAAAAGAGAAATCCATCCAACAATATAAATTGTTCATCAGGGCACTGGCGAATTAAATAACTACAATGGTATGAACAATCAACTAAATTTTGCAACAAGCCAGAAATTGGACCCTTCGTCCTTTGTAGACACATGCAGATTCTTGGTCAACAGTTTAGTCAGTAATTTTAGCAGAAAATGCCCAAGTTACTACAGAAACTAAGGTTCAGAGAGGAAGCTGGATGTTTTTGGCAGAGGAAGCGATGGCTAGTGATTAAAAATAAACAGAACCCAAAACTAAGGAGGCTTGACAAATAAGGGTGTCAAAAAGGTACAAGTGATATTCAACAGAAATTGGCAGTGGAACCAAAGGAAGACCACAGACCAAGGAAAGAGGTAAAAAGGATAAAGTCCCAGAAATTTTCCCTGTGGTGTTTATTATTTGTTTGCTCTTCACACAAGCACTTCACTTTTCTGTCACAGTAATATCAAAAATTGCCATCACCTTCAGCAATATCTTTAAATTCAAATTTTTAAATACTAGCACAACTGGAATTCCACCTTCTTCAAAGATTAGTTAGATAATCTGCATGTGAGCAAAGAATTAGTACTACCAGTTAAGAAAGTTGAACTGAAAAAAAAAGATTGCCAGTTATAGGTTCCCAAGCAGAAGAATATGGGTATCGGGTTGGTAGGCAAAGTCTTTATGAAGAGCATAATTGCATCACCAGGATATTTACTAGGCAATGAAGCACTTCAGTGTCATGAGGGATCCTTCCTTTATGAGTATAATATATTGGATTCCATAGTGGCAGCAAAGCAGTCCACTACAAAGAATAATTTGAAGATCATAGTAGATGCTTTACAGTCCTGTTACAAGTAGGGTGAACTCCTGGACAGGAGCATTCAGATTTTAGACAGGGTCTGCACTTAGCAAGGAGGGTGGCTTTTCAGTGAAAAGGAATGCCACCCAGACTGATGTTAGCCACATGGATGGGCACTGAGCAACTACAAACCATGATTGATGCCCCAGGTTTTGTTCAGAGACAAGCCAATGGTATTTATGCCTGTGAACGGTCTTGAATGTATAACTTAAAGGGTTAATTCCACAGAAGAAACAAAGACATTGAGCTCGTCAAGTCATTTCTTGCCCTGGTACAGAGATGCGAAGTAGAGAAACTTCTGGGTCTCTTACCCACAAACTGGTTATCCATCTGTCAATGGAACACTTTCAATTGTTATAGTTATAACAGGGGTTATATCAATTTCACAAATCACCTATCAGTAGGCACTCCAAAATTCTAAGGTTACAAGGGCAAAACCACCAAAATGCAATTATTAGGCACATTTTATAACTAGGGCAAGGAATGTGTCATGGCAAGTGATTGCTCATCTGAATGATTATCTCAAACTAGCATTTTCACTGCCTTCAGGATTTTATTTAAAATTGTACTACTCCAAATTGCATAATGGACAGAAGTTCATTTGATTTCTTATGGGAAGCTGTATATCTCCAAATCACTCTCTACTTACAACCTGTAAATAAATGACTTGCCACTTGCCTCAGTCATTTCTAAAGTTTCAGCATTATCTGAAACCAAGTGAAAATAATCTCAGCTCCCAGTGACAGGTCTACTAATTCTTAATGAGCAGGCTGGAGTGCTGCAGGTATGCCTGACAGATATTGGAATAGTTAATCTGTCACAGAAGGGCAATTTGATTCCAAACATCCAGCATCTGGCTAGTCATCTTTGAGCCAATTAGGCTCTAAAAGGGACTACATTTACTGTCCATGAGGGCAATGGTCATAACTGGCAGATTGACTCAATGGTAGCACTCCCCTCTTCAAGTCAGATGGCTGTGGGTGCAAGTTCCATTCCAAATCTTGAGCACATAATCTAGGCTGTCACTTCAATGCAGTGCTGATGGACTATTGCATTGTTGAAAAGGCTATCTTTTGGATGATATGTTTAACTGAGGTGCGCCTTATACCTGTTCAGGGTCGAAGATTTCATGGCACATTTTAAGAATAGGAATGCTCCTGGTGTCCCAACCAAATTTTATCCCTCTAGCCAACATTTTTTTCCTCAACACCACCACCAAAAATAGATCGACTGGTTTTATATCCCATTGCTGTTTGTGGGAGCTTGCAAACTGCGTATCACATTTACCTACAAAACCTATTAGTTCAAAATCATTCATTGCCTGTGAAATTTTTTTGGGGGGATGTTCTGAAGACATAAATGGTGCTGTATAAAATGCAAGTTGTAGTTAGTTATTACAACTGAAGTGTGATGAGTCCTTACTAGGCAGATAGCATATATCAAGAATTTCTCACAAGTGGCCTAGTGAGCAGCCCAACTCATTGTAATGTTTAGGCATAGCAGACACTAAACCCCAATATAGGAGGGCAATGCCTTCCAGTAGCTGTCATTCCAAATATCAAGTATTTCTTCATCAGTTTATGCAGTGGCAATTAAGAAAATGCATAGACCATACCCCTCACAGGGCTCTTCAGGTCAGGCAGTCTGAGCAAACACTTTACTCCCATTGCATTCACCTTTAGGCAGCACTTCCCTTACTCCCAGACCAGGAGTGCTCAGCAATGAGTAATAACTGCTATTGAGCTCAGGTGAGGCAGTTGCAATGCACCTTGGATATTACATTCCAGTATGAAGGCATGCTTGCCAATTTGAAATCTGTTAAACATTTCAGTGGCACCTTTGATCAAAGTACAAGTGTTCACCACTCAGAACCTGGCTGGCAAGCATGTGCAACAATCACAGGTGCTAAAATGAACATACTCTTCCCTTCAAGAATCAATGCTTAATATACTCAACCCATTTATAGCTTTGGCTACATCTGAGTATATGATGGACATTTGCCTCCCATGTGGTGGCTGAAACTATAAAAATGGGACAGCCACCTTTTCTTTTGTCTTTCCATGTCCAATGCCATGAGCCAGGCTCATTTTTCAACTGTTTAATCCAGGTTCTTGTGCAAGGGCAGAGATGTGTCCACTTTGAAGATGATTTCAAACAAGTTGGTACAGGCCACAGCCTTTCCACCCTGCTACCATTTTTGTCATACACCCAATTCACAGCTTGGTCTTTTATCTCACACATGGGCCCAAGTCACCCCTTTGTTTTACACTAGGAGTTCAGAACTATGATGGAAAACTGTTTGTTGTCATAGAACAAAAGACTAAATGTCCTTCATTCTTCCTTAGCACAGACTGAATGCAGACATCCATACAACCTACAGGTCCCACTGAGTCAGTCAGAACAGATTGTAATACTTATGGAGCTCCTCTCTAGCTTTACAAAAATCATAATCCTGCATGTGGGGTATCCACCATACTTCATTGATTAGCCCATTATTCAAAGTGATGAGTCAAGCACACTAGATCCCCAGGTGAATCCACCAATCGCAATATTATGTGAAAAGTAGCAGAGCAATTCTTTAAGTTGCCAAAACACATTAGCCCAAAATTTGCACTGAGCAGCAAACAAATGGCAGTCACTCATTAGATTTAAATCTGCCCACAAACAATCCACGGGCTTTAGTGTGGGAACTTCCTCTAACGGTGAGCTCCAAGTGCAGTGTCCTTCTTCTGTGCACCTGAGAGCAGAGAAAGGATCTCTGTCCCCTCAACCAGATTGGCTTGACAAGGATGATTCACAGTCAGAGCCAAGAAGTGCAAGCTACAATAGTTACTTCAATATAAAAATCAGTTAGAGAAAGCGAAATATTAAAGACAGACAAATAAAGTAAAAAAAATTAATTTAAAACCTCCAATAATTAAAATCGGAAGGAATGAGACTCCACATTTTTAAAAGTTAGTTTTCAATTCCAGATTGTTTGGCAGTCATTAAGACTTACCATGCCATTAAAAGTTAGGTTAGACCTAAAAAAAACCAGCGTACCTTTTTCTGTGTAGATTAGTTTCTTTCCAGCTGGGCAGTGCAGCAACTTTGTGCTGGTCCATTCATTTCATGGCAAGCTTCGTGCAGCTTTCAAACAAGCAGGGAATCTCAAAGCAACTTCCAGATTTGAGCATTTGACTGCATATGCACACGCTGGAAGTTGCTTTTCCATATGCCCTTAAATAACGGCAAGTGCTGTTCAGCTCTCATTTTTGGAGCAAGCTCTGGGCCAGATCTCTTAGATTGTCCCTTACAATGCCATCTGATACATCATTGATGAAGATGGAGGGCAGAGGAAACTGGGTTCATTATTCTCCAAAGAAGAATGAGGCAACATTGTTTCACTGCCCAATTGACATTTATTTGGGAAGACCTGGTCATCTCTGCACACTTTTTTCAAAAAAAACAAAGCATTGTTGCTTGGATGATCCTAAAAAGGTCTGAATAATTGATTTAATTGAGTTATCTACCACTATCTTATGATAGAGTCTTCTGACATATCTTGCACTATATACCATGCCCCACGAGTAGGATTACCACTTGGGTATGGATTGCCAGTATGTTTTGAGCAAAGAAGATCTGAGGAAAAGCAAGTAAAAGAAGATTTTCCTGCATTCCTTAAGTGGAAGGTCCCAAAAATTTTTTAAACACTCAAGGTAATGGCTGCTTTTTCAGAATTTGAAATACAGATGCACTATGGTGGCAGTCTCAGGAAACAGCTGACTTGAGATGTCACTCTTAACTGAAACAAGAGGAAAGGGCTCATTTCTTATTTATTTTTCACCAAATAGTTGTGACTTCAAGACCAAAACCTGAGTTGGTGTGGGGAGGACCTTCAATTTAAAGAATCAGAATGAGGATTACAGATAAATCTCTGTCTACAAGATTGAGATGAGACAACTAAATGGCTTTGTACTCACTTTCGTTTTATTTTCAAACATATTTAATATGCTTAGTAGTAATACGTAAAGCTGAAATAAAAAGATGGTTGAGTTTTTTTTTCCAAAAAAAACAATGTCTAGATCAGCAAACAATAAAAGTTTGTCACTTTCATAAAATCCAGCAATTCTTCATGCAAAGTGATTTATAGAGGATGCTTTACAGTCCTCTTATCAGTAGTGTGAATGAGGGTCATATTCTATGGGGAGGACATGTGCATCTTGAATTTCATTTTACTGGCTTAATGGAGTCTCCCATCGAGAGAGTCTCAGCTGATGGGAGAAGACCCCTATCCTGGATGCACATAGGGCCACACAAAGCCAGTAGATGAGTTGCCTTGCTTGCCAGGCTCTAGGCAGCCAGATCTCACAACCTCAAGTTCATTCAAACCAACCCAGCAGCAATGCTGCAGTCATGGTCTGTTGGTGGCTGTGCTGGGGTTAATATTGTAAGATTTCAAAGTGATCTTTTGTGCATCTTTATCGAGTTTCATCAGCCCACCCCTCGAGATATCTGGACTGCAGAGCTCCACAGAAGACAACTTTGGGAATGCTACAGATCAGGCATGTGAACCTATCCAGCCCAAAACAACTGGACCTTTTTGATCAGTTATGTCCTGCAGCGCTGCAGGACATCAGTGACCTTCTATTGCTTGCACAGGTGGCTCAATTTGAAGCTGCATAGTCCTCTGTTCTGCATACCTTTGCTGGATCAAACAATTAGGCACCACCAGTTCTATGCAGAATTTTCCATCTTTGCTTCAGCATTCTAAATTTTACATTCAACTGACTTTAAATGCCTGGTTACAATTACACCAGGTTCCATTTTATGGATTTTCATAGAAAAAATTAGGGCATGGTTTCAAGCCATATCCTTGATCATCTAAGGCACATCCTTGCAGAAGTTTATCCTGTTAATATATACACACTAATATTCTATGAATTACAGGTTACCTGCATGCTGTAGGAGTGGAATTCTTCAAGACTGATGTAGACCAAAGGATGCCCACATCTCAATGTGTACAGAGTCAAGGACAGTAGCAACTTTTACTACTACATAGAAGGGTAAATTTACCAATCTGGCACTCCAGTGGAGAACGACACTCAAAGGGCAAATGGCTCAGAATCAGCAGTGTATGAGAGTTTCTGCTATTTTGACAACTATTGACTATGAAAAATGAGGCATAATTATGCAACATGAATGCTTAAATTGCCTCCTTCTGATATTTTAGTGAATACCAATACAAATCGCCAGAGGTTGGTGATAAAAAATAAGGGATTTCTAGTTTTTAATGCCATAGATAGCCCTGTGAATCACAAATAGTACATTAGATCCACTCTAAGTGGATGAACTGATGTGTACTGACATCCAAACAATGCCCGATTTAGATTAATGGTGAATCAAACCCAAATTTCTGCCTCAAAATGGTGTTTTTCCCACTTTGTTGAAAGTCAGCCAGAGAATTTACAGACACCTAGTGAACATCTCTATATTGAAGAACTTGGGTAAAGTGACTAATCTGACTAAGAATTTATAAGTAGCAAAAACATGTACCTTTTTTGTGGTTGTTCCATAAAACTCCGGTCTGGTTGGCTCATCATTTTCATAGTTCTCAACATGCCATTCGTACACTAATTTTGCATTAATCCTTTTCCACACTTCCAGAAAAATTGTTCCTAGAGACAAAATATACTTTTATTTAGTCAATTTGACCTTCATGTTCATGTACTGTTCCCCAAATGATTACAACAGGAGTATCATGGCCAAATCAAAACACAAGTATCTATTTTCTTAATCTTCAATAGTTTTTTGTTGTTTTAAAGTCCAACTTATAGGTGAATCACTAGACTTAAAAAACTGCTTAAGTGTAACTTGCTTACATTTTTGTTTTCCCCAAGTAGGTTTCTTTCTCAACCCTACCCCTTCATAATCCCACCTGCAGCCCCTCAATTTTCTTTATTTATCTCATTTTCCTAGAAGCAGGTATTCATGTTGGGAGTATGGTTCCCTATGCACACTAGTACCCTTGTCCAAGACGACATTCTGGGTCTAAACAGTGAGTGCTGGCAGATTATTGGGAGATGTGGAGGGCATCACATCAGATCACAATCCTGTTCTCACCCAATAGATGCACTTTCCAAACTTTCCCTTCCTCTGCTCTGAGGAAGAATCTAATATTTGGGGTGTAATCCTACATTTTCTCTTTACAAATGCTGATCAACTTAGTGAATCCCCAATATTTTCTGTTTTTATTTCAGATTTCCAACATTTGCGGTTTTTCTTATTTATCTTTTTCCCTCTCTGCTATTGACACCCTTGCAAGGATCTGCTAACTCAGACAAGGAAGATTTCTGGACTAGACTATGAGATTTAAGTTATCACAGCCACAGATATCATATACAAAAGACAGAATGGTGAATATCATGCTTTAAATGCTCAGTTATCTGATCAGAGGGAAGCCATCATGGAAATAGAGTCTAAGAAATGCTACTTGTGATATCAGTAGGACAATGATAAATTTACTTTTTAATAAAAAAGTGCAGATAATGTATTGATCAGAAGGGCAGGAGTATAATGCTGGATTCAGCTAAGTACCAGTACTTTATAAAACAGTGCAGTATGCACACTTTCATGTTTTGTTTAAATTAAAATATGTTTAGCCATAGTTTTGCCCAGTACAAAATAATTGCTTTCGAATATATAGAAAGACTAGAGTAAAAAAGCTATATTGTGTTCATAACAATGTTAGACAAAAAGGTAAGACCTACATAAAGACTAAGTGAAGACTGAAAAGCAAAATACTGCAGATGCTGAAAATCTGAAATAAAAACAGGAAATGCTGGAAAAGCTCAGCAAGTCAGGCACCATCTGTGGAGAAATAAAGAGTTAACGTTTCAGGTTGAAGACCTTGCGTCAGAACTGGAGGACGTTAAAGAGTTAAAGTTTTTAAAGCAAGTATGGAGCCAGGAATAGGGGAGAAAGAAGGGGAGGTCTGTGATAAGGTGGAGGGAAAGAGTGATTAAGTGACAAAAGGGATGATGGAGAGAAACAAGAGGGTGGTATTGGGATATGGTAAGAAACAAAGATGGAGGAGCTGTAAATGGCAACAGCAGAACAATCAGCAGCTGCAGTCCCACAGAAAAAATAAATGGGAGCAGTGGTTATGGTCTGAAGTTATTGAAATCAATGTTGAGTCCAGAAGGTTGTAAAGTGCCTAAACAAAAGATGAGATGCTGTTCCTCGAGCTTCACTGGAATGCTTGCCATTTTAATTCCCCATCCCACTCTAACCTTTGGAATAGTGTAAGAGGTTAAGGACAATGAATTTTTCAAACTTTGGTCACTAAATATCTGGACTTAGTTCAATCATTGCAAATCTAAAAATAACTAATTCTGCCCTTTTCAAAAGATGTGCCAGGCCAAATTTATCTTTATGTCATTAGCATGAAGTTATCTATGGTGTGAATACAGTCTAAAAAAGTTATTCTATAGCAGCTAGTGATTGCTTCAGTTTAAGAAGCAGATTAAAGCACCTCAAAATATTTAATTTTTTTTTAAACTTGCTGTCTATTATTGTCATTTATAGATTTCTTACCCCACAGGCAAACGATAAGACCAAACCATGGTGTGGCAGCATTATCAAAGGAAGACTGAATTATAGTAAATAAGTCATCTGAAGCAACCCTGTCACAAAACAGAATGAGATAATAACTGCAAACAAAGAATCAAAATAAAATAAAAGTAAAGACATTGGTTAAAACTGCAAGAGAAAATGATTTGATTCAGCCATTTTAGGTGGATGGTAACAAGAGACTGGCAAGAACCTTAAATCCAATGTGGTTTGAATTTGATCTTTCTGGATTATTAAATAAATACAAAGTGAATGAATGTGGATTGGTTTCAAATAATGAAACTGCACATAGAGGGCCAAAAGCAAAAGATACCACACTCCTTATGACATTCTGGAACATAAAGAATAGGCCATTTAGCCCCTAGAGCCTGTACAGCCATTCAATGAGGTCATGGCTGATCTGTGACCTAATGCCATATGCTCACCTTAACCAAAAAGGTATTAAGGGATGTGGGGCTAACAAAAATCTATCCATCTCAGATCTAAAGTTAACAGCTAGCATCAACTGCCACTTGTGGAAGAGTTTTCCAAACATCTGCCACCCTTTGCATGTAGAAATGTTTCCTAACATCACTCCTGACTAATTTTTAGGCTACGCTGCTAGTCCTAGACTGCCCAACCAGCAGAAATTGTTTCTCTCTATCTACCCCATCAATTCCCCTTCATATCTTGAAAACTTCAATCAATTCACCCCTTAACCTTCTAAATTCCAGGGAATACAACCCTAGTTTGTGTAATCTTGTCTCATAATTTAACCCTTGGAATCCAGGTATTATTCTTGTAAATCTACACTGCACTCCCTCCAAGGCCAATATATCTTTCCTATGGTGTGGTGCCCAGAACTGAATAGTACTTCAGGTGTGGTCTAACCAGGGCTTTGTATAGCTGTAGCATAACTTCTACTCCCTTGTATTCTAGTCCTCTAGATATAAAGACCAGCATTCCATTATCCTTTTTGATTTTCTGTACTTGTCCAAGACATTTTAATGATCTATATACATGGACCCCTAAGTCTCTTTGGACCTCCACTGTTGAGCTTTATCATTTAGAAATTACTTTGATCTATCCCTTTTAGGTCCAAAGTGGATGACCCCACTTGCCTACATTGACAAATGGATTTCATTCACTTAATAGATGAATACCTCTAATTTTATGCTTCCATCTACACTGCTTACAATGCTGCCTATCTTTGTGTAATCAGCAAACTTGGATATGTGGCTCTCTATCCAGTCATTAATAATGAATGACTAGTTGAGGCCCCAACACAGATCCCTGCTGGACACCACTAGTCACTAGAAGTTGGCCTTACCTAACTTTAGAATCTTAGCAGCCGTTACAGGTTTCTCCCCTTCAAACACAATGTTGAGCACTATCATATTACAATCGCTATTAGATAACAGCCTAACAGTGCATGAGCATTTAACTAAATCTGGCTCATTACTCATTATTAAACCTAATATGGCCTGCCCCTTTGTTGGTTCTATGACATTACAGAAAGCTGTCCTGAAGGCACAAGAAATTCATTACCTTTCTGACATGAGCTTGTCTGCTTATCCCAATCAATATGAAAGTTAAAATCCCCCATTAAAACCACTCTGCCTTTGCTACACACTTGTCTGATTTCTGGATTTGCACATTCTGCCACTTCACAATTGCTACCAGGGAGCCTATACACAACTCCCACTAGTCTTAAACCCTTTTCTATTTCTTAATTCTACCCATAAAGTCTCCAATGCCTGCTTACCTCATCACTGAAGTAATTTTATCCTTAAATCACTGAGGCAACACCTCTCCTGATCAGTTTCGCTATCCTTCCTATAGGCCTTATAACCTGTTGAGTATATTCAGTTCCCAGTCCTGACTGTCTTGCAACCATGTCTCACTTTTGTGCTAAAAGTTGATCTTTGTGGCTTGATACAAAATTCAAAGTAACAGATTCCTTCAATTTTTAATGTTCTCAAAGATAGATGCAAGGAAAGAAAGTGCAGCACTGCCCATTTCACCCTGAAGTGGTAACAATTTACTGTTTTGAAGCACCTTTCATCTACAGGAGTTGAAAGAGATGGAAGGGGGAGCAGAGTTAAGGGAGGTGACAAAGGTACAGTCAGTTTTTGAAGGATAGGAGCGCAATACCAGGGTGGAGGGATTTACGAAGAGTGCTAGGGTATAGTGACTAAAGGCTCAGCCATTGATGCTAGAGTGGGCATCAGAGAGGAAAACACAATAGGGTTGGAAGAGCAGATGGTATGAGTGGAAACTTTCAACTGGAGAAAAATAATTGATATCAGTGAGAACAGAACGATAGGAACACCAGATAGGATACGAGCAGCAGAATTTGGGATTATGTGGAGTCTACATAATGTAGTGGTGTTGACTGTATGGATGACAGTTGATCCTCTGCTTTTCTGACACTAGTCTACAGTACACCTCCACCATCAGTGGCAGAACCTTCAGCCACAACTCCTCACTAGAATGGTCTTTTGATTGTGTTAAAATAGTGTCCTTTGCAATGCAATGTAGAAGTAAATGGTTTGATACCTACCTAGATCATTGATCTCTGATTTGTGGTAGCTTGCTGTGTTCAAATTGGCTACAATACAAAAATGACTACACTTCAAAAGTCATTAAGTGTGAAGTGCTTTCAGATGTTGTGTGGTGATAAAAGGCATTATGGAATGTCAATAAAATAAAAACAATATTGCATCAAAGGTCAGAAAATTCTCAAACTCCTCACAGCCAATTGTACAATCAGCATGACAAGTTTACATAGATGAATTGCATTATAAATATGCACATAGGAAGTTCTAATAGGAAAATTACACAAAGGGTAATAAAAACAAAGTCAAATGGCATAGATGCAAGATTTTTAATGTATGTTAGATATAAATGGATATTTAGATATATTCAAAATCTTCAGATCAAGAGCCAAACACTTACTGAAAAGTTGTATTTTCCCATATCTTAGTAGCACAGGTTGTATTAAATGCTTTTTCAATTATAATTTTCCTTCCAGCAATATTATTACAGTCACCTCTGAAATAAAAGCAACAAGACTTGGTTAAGTTTACCACAACATGTTTTGATGTTATCAGAGTATCATAACATCACTGGCAGTAATACATCCTACTCGTAATAGGAACATATAGTACTTGAAAAGCCCAGTATGCTCCATTGGGCTGGAGCTAGAGTCCAGAAGCGTTTCACTCACCACTCTGGCTCAGACTCCTCAAATATCCATCTAGCTGCCTCTTGGAATTTACCAGCACAATGCACCTCATTCTTCACATTGGGGTGAGCTTTCAGAGACTGCATTCTTGACATGAATGTCATTCAAATGAGGCATGGAGATCAGCATACCTGATTAGTACAGTAATCAGAAAATTGGGAATGTCAAAGTGGGGCAATCTTCACTCAAGAGGGTACCAAGGAGGGAAACTAAACTGATACCTGGGAAAGAGGAACATCTAACGAAGTTGGAAGTGTTTACACTGGGAAAAAACTAACATTAAGGACAGATTTATTTAATAAACGAATTTAAGGGGTGTAGATAAACTGAATGCTAATCATTTCACATTATCATAAACTCTTCAAGTGCACAGACGTTAGCTCATGAGAGAAGGCGATCAGACATGGCATTTAAGTATTTCATGCAGAGGATGATGAATGTGTGGAACAGACTTCCCAGAGATTGTGGGGATGGATAGTGTCACCAAGGGGGTTGGGTGTATTTGACAAAAATAGGTGTTTGAGGGACATAAGTGACAGAATAATATGGCATTGAGTGTTTTGGGGACCCACCAGATGGACCGAAATTGTCTTTTCTGGTTCTGTACACTTGAGGAAAAATGGTGTTTGATGACTGTCTAATGGTTGCTGCTGTTCTAAGTGCTGGGATTGTGTTCCATGGAGGATGGATGCTGCCAGGTTTCAGATCCATAAGAGCTCCAGACAGGTTTGGTAATATTAATGAGACACTAGAGTTGGTTTCTCTGCAAGGTTGGTGACATTGAATTCTTCTTTAGATCACCCCAGGAAATTGCTTTTTACTGGTGAAGCTGTTACTGGATGGCCAGCTGATCACATCCATGCAGAGACCCAGTGTGATGGGAAATATCTCAGCACTTTATGCAGAGGTGTAGCTGGCCTGGATACTACATATTGATTTTTGTATTGTTTCCCTGATTAGCTTTGTTCAATCCCATTAAATGTAGCTTGTCCAAAATGGAAGGAGGCAGGCACCATGTACACATGGGAATTGCAGCCCAAAATGGCAGAGCCTTTTTAGGCTTCTGCCATCATAGCTAATAGTGGTAATAGCAATCTCTCCCAGTTTACCTCTCCCCCATTAACCTAAATGGTGGATTTTATTTATTTTTAGAATTTAAAAATCAAATGACAGTCATTGGCAACTGAAATCAATGTTTAGCATGTAGTTAGAATAATGTTTCAACCTTCAAGATATTGAAAGCTATTAATTTGATGAAACAGAGCAGATTTTTGTTGGCATTTAAATATTATGCTGGTTTCAACTCAGGCTGGGAACACAGCCCATCACAAAAGGGATCTTCAACACAATCTGAAATAATTGCTAGCAGATAATCAGAATGGTGATTAAATTAGTAAAAAAAAAGTTAGGTTGCAAAAGTTTGGATTCTTCAGCATTGAAAGGGGGTGAATGAGAAGGGTCCATAGGGGTGTAATATACTAAGTGAAATAGAAAAAGGTGAATCCTGAATACTATTTCAAATTAAATCAAGAATGCAGAATATATAGACAACAGATATAAACTAGTAAACAAAAGTTCAGGATTGATGTCAGGAAACATCACAAAAAATGTGATTTAACTTCTGGAATGGTCTTCCAAAGGAGGTACAGGAGACAAAAACTCGAGACAGTTAGGTGTGGTGGAGGAATAGTGGGTTTATACAGAAGGATTAAAGCCTCCCTCAACTGTACTTACCTTTGAGATCATGTCACATGCTCAACTGACAAATTTTAGTACTTCATTATTTAGAATACTTACTTAGGTACTGGTGATGTTTGAGAGTAATGAAAACATGAATACAATTTCCTGCATTACACAGCATTTTTCTAGAACAAATTCCATGGATCATAATCATGTAATAATGCAAAAATTGCACCATTGCTGTTTTATTACATAGGTACTTTCACGTGAGAAAGGCTGCCATAACTTTACATAAGTTTGTACAGGCTCATGTAAATGCTCCTAGTGCATCCTAACTACTAGCACGATATCCTTCAATTATTTCAAGCTAATTAGATAGTAAAGCATTAAGGCTACACTACAGCATCTACTTAAGAAATAGAACAGATGATATGTTAAAAACTTATGCCTAAAATGAATATTTACCTGATTCTGTCCACAGCCTTGTTTGCCATTTCTGAGATCATGCTTGGAGATGAACAGATCACTCTGTAGTTATGTCCCTTCAAAAATTCTTCTAGTTTACTGCTGGCATTGTAACAGGATACACTGAGAAAAATATATAAATAATGAACAGTAATAAGATGTAGATTAACAGAAGATATAGTATGTCAAAAACAAACTTGCATCTATAAAGCACCTTTCATGACCTCAAGATATCCCAAAGCACTTTTGAAATGTAGTTACTGTTGTAATGTAGGAAACACAGCAGACCATTTGCACACAGCAATGTGATAATGACCAGATCATTTAAAAAAAAAAGAAAGCTGGTTGAGGGATAAACACTGGCCAGGACATCAGGGTAAACTCCCAGGCTCTTCAAAATAGTGCCATGGGATCTTTTACATCCACCCGAGGGGGCAGATGGGGCCTCGGTTTAACGTCTCAACTGAAAGGTGGCACCTCAGACAGTGCAGTACTCACTCACTACTGCACTGGAGCGTCAGCCTAGATTTTGTGTGATGTGGAGATGCCGGTGATAGACTGGGGTTAACAATTGTAAACAATTTTACAACACCAAGTTATAGTCCAACGATTTTATTTTTAAAATAAAATCGTTGGACTATAACTTGGTGTTGTAAAATTGTTTACAATTGTTAACCCCAGTCTAACACCAAGTTATAGTCCAACGATTTTATTTTAAAAATAAAATCGTTGGACTATAACTTGGTGTTGTAAAATTGTTTACAATAGATTTTGTGTTCAAGTCTCTAGAGTGGGACTTGAACCCACAACCTTCTGATTCAGGTGAGTGCACTACCAACTGAGCTCAGCAAAAAGGTCTTGATCTATATATAAAAAAAGTCAGATCTTGTACAAAAGTTTATAGCATCTCAATATTTAGTGGCCATTTTCTTTAAGACTAGGTTTTGCCCAGTTAATTTTCACTTCAAATTGCTTTCATGGAGATAACAGACAAACCTACTAGTATCAAACTGACAAGGAAACAATGCTTGTGATTTGAGTAGAATGTCTTCACAGAAGATGGAGTTCAGATGTGATATCTACATGTTTAAATCATGCACATGTGGCATGATTTAAAGAAAAATGAAAGCATGTATGAGTGCAGGTGTAGTCCTACCCAAAACTGGGAAGGCAATTTCAGCCAGGCAGTATTCACTTTATACTGCAATTCTCCTGCCCATGAGAAACAGTTCTACACTGTTTGAGCACTTGAGCAGCAGTATCTATACTCAGATTTTTTTTTAAAAAAACACATGCTCTAGCATTTAAAAAAAATATATAAAATAAACAGATTTGGTGCCACCTTGGAATTATATTCTAGTGTCAAATTCAAGTTCTGTGAGACCACCTCCACCAGGGGTCTCAGTGCTGGGCTCTGGAGTGGAGTTCCACCCCAAATATGAGTATTGAGCAACTTAGCATCACTGAAGCAGAAACTACTCAACAGCAATGCTGAAGTTGCAGTATAAGAGTAGTCTAGCTCTGCAATTGTATTTTCATACAAACAATTATGCAAACTCCATTAAGATGTAAAGTTTACCAAACTCAACCATTAAAATTTGGTTTTCATTCCCAATATTGTATTTATTTATGTTTCAGTATATATTGAGGCGATCAGTCAAACTATCAAATATTGGAGGCACTAACAACCTTTTTTCATTAGTCAAGTGAGAACTGTAAATAAAATTTGGACCATTTCTCCATATTGAAGACAATTTGCCAATAATCATACACATACTTCAGGAAGCTTTTGTACTCAATGACTTGTGTACAATTGGAAGATACATGGTTTCTTTGTTGTGTACACAGATAGTTGCTTGATAATCCAAGCAATTCCCCTAGGGTTTAGTTGAAGTGTGGGAGGTTCAGACTAGTTTGGTGTGGTCTTGTAAGGATAGGTCATGCCTGGAACTTAGACTTTGTACTGGTCAATATCCTTTTCTTGCAGGCAATTTGGGTACTTCTTTGGGGGAAGAAGAGAGAAAGGAGTGGCTGTTTATTGTAGCTTCTTCAAAAAGGATCACAGACTGCCTGCCATGTATCACATGCTCTAACTGACAGTTGTCCCATAGCCATTTCACCCATATTTTGGGTGCAGGGTTGCACACCACTGCAGGGGGAAGCCTATTTGCAGCTATGCTCACTTGTATTATAGAAAGGTTTGATTTATGAAGCTTAGCTGATATAGATTTATCAGTGTGAGTAATCTTGATTTGGCCTGTATCCTGTTACTTATGGTTGAGTTCTGTCTCTATTGGTATTTTAACCTCTTTCTTGGTATGGTTGTTTAGGCATGAGGTTTTGCTAATGTTGCCAATTAAGCAGTTTATGATGTTAACTCAGAGCAACTCCTTTTCCCTCCAATAGCACTCTTTCCCTTCTAGTGAAGAAGCAACCAGCCTCAGTTCAGCACCTTCAGAGGACATAAGCAAGATCTCAGCATTAGGGTAAATTACAGTTACAAATCTTTGTAATTCCACCTTGCGATGGTGGAGTTGTGCAACATTGTGGGCTAGAAAATCCTATTTGTTCTTAATGAGTCAACTCTGATCCTGAAAAAAGTTAATGCAACACATTATACCACCTGAGCATTAGCAGTTCACAAAATGTTACAAATCACATTCCACTGGAAAATAAATGAGAAAATTACAGTACCTGCAATAAAGGCCATAAATGAAGATAGCCAAACCGAGGAGTGCAGGAATAATTAGAGTAATTAGAAGTGTTTCCATCACAGCAAAATAAAGTGCTATTTTTTCACCAAAATAATTTCGAATTTTCCAGAGGGGTTGGAATTTTAGGTAGGTGTTTGCCCATAAGTTATTAAGCTCTGTCCATGTATCCTGAGGACCGGTTAATTTGGTAGGATCTACAGAAAAGCAGGCAAGTTACATCCAGAAAAAAAAAGCCTGTGTTTATATTATTAGCAACAATGAAAACAGCATTTCTATGAATAAACACTCCAAACCCACAGGTTAACTTAAATGCAAAATATTCTAGGTATGTATACAGTTTTATAACATTATTTGATCAATTCTTGTCACGTGAAGTAAATTGAACCAGAACCTGGTATTTTTTGGTAGACCCACTGTTGCAATAATGCATTGTGTGGTGGACAAATTGTGGCTCAATGCAATTCTCCACAAGGAGCTCATCTCAGCAAGGCCACACTCAAAGTTGCACTGCATTATCAAAATTGCAGTGCATCAATATGACTGGTGCAATACATGATTCAGATCACTACCAAAGAGATAGTTTTAAAAAAGGCAACTATGCTTCTGTTGTGAAAACTGCAGTTCAACAAACCTGGACATGGTATCTGCAGTCGAAAAATGAGTTAATTCAGGCCACTTGTCCCTGATTGTGGCTGGATTGTGTGGAAAGATGGCAGATATCGCTTAACTCAGTGTGAAATAGTACAGTTTGCATACAAGAACAACAGATAGGAAGAGTCTAGTGGAGAAGCACTGGGAAAGGGAGGCAACAGAAGTGCAAAAAAAAAATCAAAAAAGGTGAATGGGATTCTGGCCTTCATAAGTAGCAAGAATGTACTACTGCAGTTATGCAGAATGTTGGCTCCACCTCATTCTAAAATAGTGTTCAGTTTTGGGCAGCCTATCTTAGGAAACTTGAGAAATTTCCCAGGATAAAGGGATTTAGCTATGACGAGATTGGGTTATGTGCCCTAGGGACGTGGAAATAAGGGCTGATCTGACTGGAGGAGTCTAATAATGAAGGGAATTGACAGGTCAGAACACTTCCTTCTGGTATGGAAATCAAAAATAAAGTGGCAGAATATTATTTTTAAAAAATTCTTCATACAAAAAGGAGCATGATCATATGGAATGCAGTGCATGGAGAATCAATTGGTGATTAAAAAGGTACAAACTTGGGAGATAAAGAGTATTAAGGCATATGGAGAAAGGGCATTTAAAAAAGAGCTGCCATGACTAACAAAATGACAAGAGTCGGCTTGATGGCTTAATCCTGCTCTATGTTCCAATCAGTGGTTGAGAGGTATGAGCTGAGGGTGTATGCAGGTACCCAGTCAGTGCTAAAACTGAAGTTACCAATGTTAACAAGGTGAGATGTGGACATGTGTTGTTAGTGAGCAAACAGGGAGTCCTGCAGAAAGCATTTAATGGTCAGACAGAAAAATGTCTGACACTTATTCATTTTGTCCCAACACTTTTGAACTTTGATTATAGCAGGTGCGCTATTTATTTTAATGCTCAGAATTGCTGGAACTGAGTTCTTTAATGTTTTCAAACCACTTTTGGCTTAATGTTCCTATAAGTGGTTCATAAATTTTAGTTCCTCCACTCCTTTCACTGTATACATTTAATTGATTTTAACATGACTAAAATGTTTTGCTGAAGGAGGAGCAATTGCTATTAATAGGTTACGTCAGTTATTTTAGAGGAGGCAAGTTAGATATTTTATGGTAATCACTTCTTGCAAGCATTAATATGGAGCAAAGATTGTGGATCGGTTGGCAAAGTTAATGTTTCAGGTTGATGATCTTTCATAAGGTCACCAACCTGAAACGTTAATTGGGTTTCTTGCTCCACAGATACTGCCTGGCCTTATCAACGTTTCCAGCATTTTCTGTTTATTAAAAAAATTTGAATGCCTGCCTTGTATCAATCTTAGCCCTAGAGGAATCCTTGGAATAGATTTTCCAGCCCCAAACTTCACCGATAGTCACACGGAGCAGGTTTTCTTTTACTCACCACGGTTTTGCTGTGGTGGAGATCGACTGGCATCATCTTCAAATTGCCACTTTTTTGTGTCATGCAGTACAAAAGACGATTTAAATGCCTTCTTCATAAGTAGGTATGGGAGAGCTGAAATTTTTTGTGTTGCTGCTGCTGTAAAAAGTAAACTATTTTAATAAAATGCTTATGGTCAGTTAAGAGCAAAATGCCCAAATGTATTTACATTTTCAATTTCTTGTTCTCATCATTCCACTTTCTCCAGTGAAGAAGTTCGGTGACATTTCTCCAGGATTTGCTGGATGCTACTGTGTGACTGGTTGCTAAAAGTGCTGGGATGCCTTTCCCCTCCAGGTTTTCCTTCCTCTGTATGGAGAAGCAGTTAGTCTCTGGTGGGTACCTCCACTGCATGACACAGCTGACAATAATAATTCATTTGGATAATTCTGCACTTGAATTTCCAAACACACACTCCTGGCACAGAAGGTTCCCTAACAGGAGTGGAGTTGGAAAATTGCTCCTGATGTGTTGCTCTATGGTAAAGCAATTTTCAATGCTTTAATTTATCTTTCCCATATAAACTCCCAATAACGTTTTGAAAGAGAACACTTTTTGTAACAATATCAATTTTGTCAGTGGTGCCAAGCTATGTGGCCTGGTGTTAAACAAGAGATAAACAACATTCAAAGAAAATTCTAAACAAAACAAACTAAGGGCTAAAGAATTGCAGAACTAACGGTGCATAATTTTGCTGTTTTATGCAAAAATGTAGTAGATTTTACTTTCTATTTTAAAGTAGGCTAGTAAAAGCTGGGATGGGGAACATTAGCAAAGGTGGAAATGGAAAAGATTGAGGTATAATAATTATTCACCACAAGTTTCCAATCAATGTGAAGTAGTTATTAACAAACCTAAATCAAAATCAGAGATGCATGTAGATCTTTTGTCATTTTAATCTGGCAAAATTGCATTTAAAATAATGTGTAGGTCAATGTGTTGGTGAGTGTTCAAAAGGATGATAATACTTAGACTTAGGAATTAGATGAAATGGTTTCCATGTGAGGAGAGCTTTCAGGAGGAAACAGAATCATAGAAAGGTTGTAGCACAGAAGGAGGCCATGCAGCCCATAGAGTCTATGCAAGAGCATTCCAGCTAGTCCCTCTCCCCCACAGCCCTGCAATTTTTTTTCCCTTTCAAGTACTCATCCAGTTCCCTTTTGAAGGCCACGATTGAATCTGCCTCCACGACTCCCTCAGGCAGTGCATTCCAGATCCTAACCACTTGCTGTGTAAAAACGTTTTTCCTCATGTCACCTTTGGTTCTTTTGCCAATCACCTTAAATCTATGTCCACTCTCGGTCACTCTCACCTTTCCTAAAGTGCAATACCCAGAACTGGACACAATACTCCAGTTGTGGCCAAACCAATGTTTTATAAAGGTTCATCATGACTGCCATACTTTTGTACTCTATGCCTCTATTTATAAAGCCCAGGATCCCATTGGCTTTTTTAAACTGCTTTCTCAACCTGCCCTGTCACCTCCAACAATTTGTTCACATATACCCCCGGATCTCTGTTCCTGTACCCCTCGAGTTATGCCCTCTAATTTATATTGCCTCTCCTCGTTCTTCCTACCAAAATGTATCACTTTGCATGTTTCTGTGTTAAATTTCACCTGCCACATGTCCACCCATTCCACCAGCCAGTCACTATTTACAACCCTTCCAAGTTTTGTGTCAATTGCTAAAATTTGAAATTTGTGCCCTGCACACCCAAGTTATTAATATATCAAGAAAAGCAGTGGTCCCAGCAGTGACCCCTGGGGAACTCCACTGTACACCTCCCTCCAGTCTGAAAAACAACTGTTCGCCACTACTGTTTCCTGTCCCTTAGCCAATTCTGTATCCATGCAGATCTTGAAAATGTTGAGGGGTGTAGATGAAATAAGATACATGTAGATTACTTGATTTGGACTGGGGTACATACTACATGATAGTTGAAGTTTAATATTGAACCTCTGATACCAGTGATTAGAATATTTCCTAACCCAACTCCCTACAGAACAATGCAAATATGGAGCAAAGTATTAAATAGTCTCCATTAGATCCTTCAAAATAGTGTTGAATAAAGATCTGGTTAAGAGCACAATTGAAGACTATATTGATACATAAAGACCAAGGTAATAAAATATTTTGGGGGAAGACAATAGTTCCTGTGCCACTGAAGGATCTAGGAAATATTTCTATGGAGCATAGCCAGCTAGAAATCAAGAAAGTGAAGATAATCTGGAGTTTTACTTGATTAGGTTTGCAGATAAGGGACCATTTACATGGCTGGCACACTGATGTAATATAGCATGTTCATTATTTTGTCATATTAGTACAAATTGTCTTTAAGTGAGTCTGAACATAGCTGTTCCTCTATGTTCATTTGCTGTGAAAGAAACCATTAAGATGCTTTAGTTCAGAGAAAGTATAGTGTACATAGCCAGGTCAGTCTAAGTACAATGACTCAGACAAATGAATTTCAGGATCATTTCTACCTTAGCCAATAACACTTGATTATCCCTTTAAAAAATTTGAGTTTTACTTCTAACAGTAAATTATAGCTCAAAACAGTGCTTTAAATTGGGACAGCATTGATCAACAGATGTAAAAGAAGAAGATCAAGTATATAGATTATAAACTTAATTGCCTGCTAAAACAAAAGTTACCTTTCTCATCTTCATTGCCAACGTGTATAGGTATGTTTGTAAGAATGTAGTGAACCTACAAAGTAAAACATAAAAAAAGGTTACAATTAGTTTAATGTATTCCTCCCCTCCGAGATTAGCGTTTCAAATACCTCTGCTAATATCGCACACACTGTACAAGTTGTGTATATTACTATGCAACATTTATAACAGATCTACCCCAACCTCACTCCCACTGCTGCATAACTCTCAGTCGCACCTTTGTCACCTCCAGGCTCAATTTCTCCATTGCCCTCCTTGCCACCCTCCTGCATTTCACACTTCATAAATCTCACTCATTTTAGGCCTTTGCGTTGCACATATCCTGTACAAGCCCTGATCACCCTATCCTCAACTAAACTGGCTTCTCATTACCCAATACATTTTCAGAATCCTCTACAGATTTTAGCTATGGTGTCCTGTCCATTTAGAACAGACTTCCTAAATGTATTTCACATAGGGCTATGGAAGGATCGAAACACCCATGTTTTTCACTCTACAAGGCAATGCACTAGCATTTTCTAATTTCTTTGTAGCAAATGAGTTAAAGGATAATGAAGTTAAGATTGTTTGGCTCATCTGGTGTTTTGATAAAAACATCTGAATAGAATTAATTTGTTAGCACAAACAGGTTTCTAAAAATACACTCAAAATATTTAGTATAATGTAAAGTCAGGACTGCAGACCCAGCTAGTAACATTTTCCCCCTGGGATTCAGGGACTCCAAATTAGCCTCCAGGCCAGGTTGAAGTTACAGCCTCCTCTGCAAATAATGGAGCCACTCCAGGATGTCCAAGGTTTCTCCACATCAGTGACTTGATCAGTATGGCAGATCTCCATTGAGATGAAAAATTTCACTTTTTAAAAAAAAAAACGACTTTAAAAATCAAATAGGTAATGAACAAGTAATCTAAATGAAAAAGTACTCCCACTAGAGAATTAATCATAAAAAAAATTTACAATTAGAGATCGCAGTGCAGGACGAAAAAACGTTTCTTCATTTTCAATTCCTTGGAACATATGTCTCTTGTTATGTTCATAATGTGCACTGATAAAGTTGACCTCAACTTCAGTTGCGAAATAAGCCATGAATCTCTGCAAACGTCCAACCAACTTCAGGTCGACAACCTTAAATAGAACAAAAAGTACATTAACTATTTCGGTACCTACAATCTGTGAAACATTACCTTTTGCAGTCATTATAGGAGAAAATTTATGGGCAATGTCTTATAGGGCTCTAAAAAGAGGAACCATGTGTGTGCAAAGTGCACAACTTCCAAACATGCTGGAAACAGGAGTTTCTGACCATCAGCAGCGCAATATCTACCTTTCGAGGATTTAAGACAGTCAGCACTTAGCCACAATAATTAGTTTATCAATTCAATAAACAGGAAATTCACCTTTTGATCCTCAAACAGAATTCATCTAATAAGCCACATAATGCTGATCAGTAACTTGTGCACCATGGCTCAAAAGTGTATTTTGTAGACGTGGGAGTATCATTCATTGTGCAGAAGGTACTGTCCAGGAGGACAGTAAATTGCTAACAGTCCAATCCATATTCCAGGAAGCAAGTGGAGAGGTGATAACCAGAGTGAACGCCATCTCTATCATTGATATTAGTATGTGCTGAGAAGCTATTCCATGTTGTTAAGATAACCAAAAAACATCAACATAAATGGGAAGGAAAGAAATTAAAGTATAGACCTATCCATCACTAAATCCAGGAAGAGTTTTCCTTCCACATCATATTGCCTACTGCACTTGAATCCATATGTAGCTTAGTCCATGACAGATGGAAAAACGTGCTATTACATTTAGGTTATCTGCCCCTCACTACCAAAACACGAACAACACTTTTGGCTCAACTTCATGGTTACTGTGGTGTCTTAAGATCTGCAAAAAAGCAAACTACTGCAGATGCTGGAAATCTAAACTAAAAACAGAAAACACTCAGCAAGTCAGATAGCATCCATGGAGGGAACAAAAGTTGACATTCAGGGATAGACATGACCTCAGAACAGGAAGATTTTACACATATACGTACTTTTTAAAAAAGAAACAGAACAAGGGAAAGGGTGAAGAGGAAAAAAAAACTGCCAACACTTGCAGGAAAAGAAATGGAATGACCTGTAAATTGCTTAGGTGGAACAGGAGATGGTTAAATCACAGAAGTGATATCCGCATGAGATAAACGGAGGTATAATGAGAGAAATCAAAGAAATAAAAAAAAAACGAGATCTACTTTTTTTTTCTATTCCAAGGAACCAGGACCGTCTGGACTGCAGAGCAGCTCTACCACTTAAGCAACGTATACAGCCACCAGTACAGGTACAGAGCTACAAGCAATTCCAAATGCTAGCAAAATAACCAGAGTACAGAGGATGTAGCATCGCCACTTGGTGAATGTATATTGGAGAGGGCTGAGAGAGAGGATGACAGGCCCAAACAGAAACATGAGATATGGAAGTCAATGACATCACCTTCAAAAAAAAAGTGCAAGAGCACCAACAATTTCTACAATTGTAGCCTCCATGCAGTGTGATGCTGGAAAAGATGGCAAAATCTATTTGAGAAATGAATTCCTCCACTGTTAATTAAAAAATGCACTGTGACTACAAATTACTTAGATCCACCCAATGAGGGGCTGAATTGATGTTTTGACCCACCAACCAAAAATTGTTATTGTAAACCTAAATCAGAACATGGGAAACAGACTCAATACTACCCAATTGAAATTTTACACCTAGAATTGCTCACTGAAAAGGCAATGCATCAGTGTCCAAATTACTGACCAAAAATTAAGTACCTGGTGAGTTCCTAATCTCCAGATCATCACCAATAGAGATGATTTGGACTTGAACACAAGAAGCAGGATACAAAAGATTTGCTGATGACAAAAGGAGGTGGTTTGGCAAACTGCAAGATGGACAGTGAGATGTCAGGAGGGTATAGACAGGTTAGCAAAATGGGAAGACTCCCATTCCTTGAAATTTAATGTGGAGTGAGATAATGCTCATTGGAAGGAAGAACAAGGAGTGAGTATAATGGAAAAGAAGACACTGAAGCTTGCAGGGGGAAGAGACTAGGGGTACAAATGCACAATTCCTTGAAAGTGCATTAAAAAGCATTATTTATGAGTTTTATAATTAGTCAAAAGGGTACAAGACCAAAGAGGTTAGGATAAATTTGTAGAAGGCAATGGTTAGGTCTCAGTTAGACCATAATCTGCAGTTTTGTGCACACCTTTATAGAAAGAACATTAAAGCCATCTATCTTGTAGCATAGATTTACCAGGAATGAGAAACTATAGTTACTAGAAGAGACTTGAGATGGTGGGACCAACCAGATGGACTGCAGTGGTCTTTTTTGGCCTTGTGCATTCTTTATGCTAGGACCGTTTGCAGTGGAGCACAGGCCAAAAGATTCAATGGAGGTTTTTAAAATTATGTAGGATTTTCACAGTAAGGGAGTCATCAATTTAAATTTGTCAGAGTATAGAGAGAAGTCAGCTGAAAGTTCTTCACTTGTGGGTTGCTGGAGCATGGAATGCTTTGCCAAAGGGAGTAGTTAGGACAGAGAACAATGCTTCTTTTTTTAAAAAAAGGAAAAAATTGATCATTTTTGAAGATGAAACAGGACTATGGGGAAGACAGCATGACAATGGTGGTTAGTTTTGAATTGCTGTAGAAGAGTTGGCACATATACAATTGACCAAATGGCCTCCTTCTGTGTTGTAAACTTCTACCGTCTTAGCTTTTACTTATCGTAGAAGAATGCAGTCAAATCCAAAGAGATTTAGGTGTGTTAGGGGAATGGGCAAATGGCATTTAAATTTAGATAAATTGATTATGCATGTTGGTAGGGCCAACACTACATATATGCATCATCTGCAGGGAACAATACTGAAAGAGGTTGGGCAACAAATAGTCTTGTGTTATTGTGCATGGATCACTAAATGTTTATGAACAATTAGAGAAACTGTAGCTAAAGCTAACAAGGTATTGTGTTCTATTAATAGAACCACTCAGTATAAATCAAAGGACACCATTTTGACACTATACAGGTTACTGGTCAAGCTACATCTAGAGTACTGTGTCTCGTTTTCATCCCCCCCCCCCCCCCAAATATGGCGGGTGATATAGCAGCCATTGGAAAGGTTCAGAGGAGTGCTACAAGAGTGATTCCTAGTTTAAAGAACTTCAGCTACTCAGATAGGCTGAAGGACCTTGATCTACTTGCTTTAGAGCAGCATAGACTTAGGGGTGACCTGATAGAGGTCTACAAAATAATTAAAGGGCTGGATAGTGTTCCTACTGATTATTCCAGTTTAACAGATTGGGGAGGACCAGGGAACACAAGTTTAAACTATGGAAGAGACTGGATGTTAGGCAGTTCTTGTCCCAGAGAATTAAGAGCCTCTGGAATACATTGCCAGCTAGTGTGGTGGGTACAGACACTCTGAATGCCTTCAAGAGGGAGCTGGACCAGTTCTTGACACAGGCAGGAATCGCAACACATAAAAAAGGTAAATGTCTTTATAGATAACACTTGGTCAATGTGATCTCCTAGACTGGTTTTGATCACCTGAGGGGGTCAGAGAGGAATTTTACAGTTTATTTTTCCCCCTTATAGGCCCTGTTTTTTTGCCACTCCCAGGAGATTGCATTGCTACAGGGGGGAGGGAGAAGAAAGGCAAGAAATGTTTAGCCATGATGGTCCAGCCATCATTGTGTGGGGCAGGCTTACTGGACCAGCTGGTCTTTTCCTGCTTGTCAAAATCATAAATATCTCCATAGAAGGATTGGTGAGGGGCCAAAAGGGATAACAATATACAAGACCTGCATTTCTATAGCACCTTTCATGACCTCAGGACCTCCCAAGGCACTTTACAGCCAATGAAGTACTTTTTGAAGTGTAGTCACTGTTGTAATGTAGGAAACACAGCAGCCAATTTGCATACAGCAAAGTCCCACAAACAGCAATGAGATAATGACCAGATATTTTTTTTTTAATGTTGATTGAAGTGTAAATATTGGCCAGGACACCAGGGCAAACTCCCCTGCTCCTCTTTGAAATAGTGCCATGGGATCTTTTACATCCAGAGAGCAGACAGGACCTTGGTTTAACATCTCATCTGAAAGCCAGCGCCTCCAACTGCTGCACTCCCTCAATACTGCCCTGAAGTGTCAGCCTAGATTAGTGTCACTCTGGACTGCTTAAGCACTTCTAGCCACAAAGTCACAGATGTGATAACAGGTTATCTTGCTCCTGAGCTAAAATAAAACCATGTTACAGTAAAGGTTTTTTTAAAAAACAAATTTGGAGGTGAGGTCTTGATTTTAGAAATTCTTGTTTACACAGCTAGGGACTTTTGTCTTGTATTTAATTACCAGGTAACACATTACAGAAGTTGTATTTCATGATAATTGTCTCAGCAGTGCTTTTCGTACTTTAAAAAAAAATCCAGACTGCCAACTTTTTGTAGTCCAGACAGGTGGCTTCATTTAGTTTGTCGTCACTAAACTATTGCACAAAAGTAACTTCCCACACACCGGAGGAGCTCGGTTAGGATGCACTTTGCGTTGTGTGGCTCTCTCTGTATGGGGCTCCTCAACAAAGTATCAAATACAAGCGCGCCAATGTGTCCGTGTTTCCCCAGCAGCTTCAGAATAAAAACAACAGGTAACCACTGTAAAACAGGCAGCTTTCACTTCACATCCAAATCACATGATTCTGTGACACTGGGATCCTGCCCTAATGTTCTCCCCCCGCCCCAAAGATTAATCCCCAATCTGGAGCTTCCACTTTAGGTCGCGTGATCTTCGAGATCTCCATAGAAACGTTTAGTCTTTTAATGTGTTAAACGGTGCATCTAAAAAGACAATAAAACGGTAACCGTGTTTCAGTGTTTGTTTCCAACAGTTTCTGTTTTTATTACTCTCAGCGGGTCAGGCAACATCTATGGAAAAACAGTTAACATTTCAGGTCGATGACCTGTCATCAGTTCTGGTGAAAGGTCATCGACCTGAAACGTTAACTTTGTTTCTTCCTCCACAGATGTTGCCTGACCCGCTGAGTGTACCCAACATTTTCATCTTTTGTTTCAAATTTCTAGCAGCCGCAGTATTTTGCTTTTGTTGCAGTGTTAGTATTTCCATACAATTTTAGATAATTGGTCACTCTAATTTAATGTGCTGCCCTGACTACCTTCAATCATCGTTTCTCATCCATTTAAAGAGGATGTGAAATACAGTAAACAAAAAACTTTGCAATACTTTAAAGCAGCCTTTGCACATTGTTCAATAAGTGCATTCCCCCCCAAAAAATTCTAATACGTGGTGACAATTAATAACATAATAGGGTGATATTTGTTTAAGTAATGGTTACAATGGGAGATAGCCGTTTACATCAAAACCCTCCAGTCCATTCCACATGTTGCACCAAATCTTTCGTTAATTAATGGTCAGCGTAGAAGCGGTCTGGGCTCCCTTACCTCAGCCAAAGGCATCTTCAATCTTATGTTCTCAGCTGTTTGACTCAAAAGCTCAAAGGGTGCGTAGATCTTAATAATTCGATATTTGTCTCCGGTTTGCTCACTCTCCATCCCTTCATCCCATTCCTCTTCGGTTATGTTGAAATCTAAATGTAGTCCGGTGCTTTTCACCTGTCTCAGAAATTCCATCCTTTGTTTTGCGTAAGGGTCGATACTTCCTGCCTGAGTTTCATATATTAACACATAATCAATAACTGGGATATTTTCCGTCATTTTCGTTTGTTACTGGTGGCGATTCGATAAATTCAACACCATCTAAGCGAAGTACTCTGGTATGTCACTAGTCGTGTTAGCTCCCTGCTAGACTGCCCTCTATTTGTACCACAGCTCCCTAGCGCATTCTGTGACAAGGCAATGTAAGGGGTTATCTCCAAACTTCTCACTTCTCCCGCAAACGTATAGTTTTAAATAGAATTTCGACCGCTATCCCTTTTCCTTTAAACTAAAGGCAGTTTGTCAGCTCTTTTGGAGCATCAAACTGTAAAACTGTGAGGGTTTGCTTGCTTTTTCTCCACTTCATAGTTGGTTCTGCCTCATCCTCTGTTTATTCTCTTGTTTTCTAGGGAAGAAAGACAAAACAGTTGTGCTCAGGTGTACTTACAACCTGGTGAAACTCCTGGGAATGGATAAGAAACAGGTTGAAAGATCAGAAGCAACAAATATTCATTAAGATGGGTTGTGGGGGTGGGAGTACTGAATGGGTGCCCCAGAGCTGGCTGTTGGAACCACTACTGTTTCTCATTTACATAAATGACAGAGACACAAAAACGAAGTGCAAAGTGGTCAAGTTTGCAGACAATCTCAAACTGGAAGGGGCAGTGGGATCAGAGGAAGCAGCTCAAAAATTACAGTGAGTTGGACCAAGTAAGTATATGGGCAGATAACTGGCAGGTTAAATTTAATGCAGAAAATGCTGGAAATACTCAGCAAGTCAGGCAGTATCTGTGGAGAAAGAAACAGAGTTAACGTTTCAGGTCCCTTTGTCAGAACTGGACTCTAGTGCTAAACATGTCCAGCCAATGCAAAGTAGCAATCGACAAAGAATTTGAACTACATAGCAAGCAGTAGAACAGAAGTCATCATCAAATTGTACAGTGCTCCAGTCAGACCACACCTTGATATTTGCATCCGGTTCTGTTTCCTGAGACACAAGGGAGACATTCAAGCACTGGAGGCAGAGAAGTGCCACAAGGTTGATCCCTGGTGTCAGAGGTCTACGATATGAGGAAAGACTGGAGACACTTGGGCTACTCAGCATGAAAAGGAGGCATGTGAAAGGCGATTTTATAGAGGTATACAGATAGTAAATGGTGTGGATATGGTAAATTTGGAATATTACTTTAATTAAAATAGTAGGAACAGAACAAGAGAATATAGGACCGATAGCAGGAAATTGTTCATGCAGACAGTGATCAACACTTGGAATGGACTTACGGGCAGACTAAAAAAAGCAAAAATCCTGGATACATTTAAGAAATGACTAGATATAATCTAGGCTGACACTTCAGTGCAGTATTGAGGGAGTGCTGCACTGCTAAATGTGCTGCCTTACAGAAGAGACATTAAACTGCTCTCTCAGGTGGACATAAAAGATCCCATGGTACTAATCAAAGAGGAGCAGAGGACTTCTCCCCAGTATCCTGGCCAATACACGTCCTGAGGTTGTGAAAGGTGCTATTTAATGCAATTCTTTCTTTAGATGTCACAATGGGACTAGATGTGGGACTGCAGGGTGTTTCTGGATGGATGTATTAATACAGGCCAAATGGTCTTCTTCCATAATTATCTTGTGACCTTGTGAACTTTTAGGAACATAGGAACATAGGAACAGGAGTAGGCCATTCAGCCCCTCGTGCCTGCTCTGCCATTTGATAAGATCATGGCTGATCTGTGATCTAACTCCATATACCTGCCTTTGGTCCATATCCCTTAATACCTTTGGTTGCCAAAAAGCTATCTATCTCAGATTTAAATTTAGCAATTGAGCTAGTATCAATTGCCGTTTGCGGAAGAGAGTTCCAAACTTCTGCAACCCTTTGTGTGTAGAAATGTTTTCTAATCTCACTCCTGAAAGGTCTGGCTCTAATTTTTAGACTGTGCCCCCTACTCCTAAAATCCCCAACCAGCGGAAATAGTTTCTCTCTATCCACCCTATCTGTTCCCCTTAATATCTTATAAACTTTGATCAGATCACCCCTTAACCTTCGAAACTCTAGAGAATAGAACCCAAATTTGTGTAATCTCTCCTCATAACTTAACCCTTGAAGTCCGGGTATCATTCTAGTAAACCTACACTGCACTCCCTCCAAGGCCAATATGTCCTTCCGATGGTGCAGTGCCCAGAACTGCTCACAGTACTCCAGGTGCGGTCTAACCAGGGTTTTGTATAGCTGCAGCATAACTTCTGCCCCTTGTACTCCAGTCCTCTAGATATAAAGGCCAGCATTCCATTAGCCTTCTTGATTATTTTCTGCACCTGTTCATGGCACTTCAATGATCTATGTACCTGAACCCCTTAGTCCCTTTGGACAGCCACTGTTTTTAACTTTTTACCATTTAGAAAGTACCCTCTTCTATCCTTTTTTGATCCAAAGTGGACGACCTCACATTTGTCTACATTGAATTCCATTTGCCACAGTTTTGCCCATTCACCTAATCTATCAATATCGCTTTGTAATTTTTCTCCTGCCATTAACTCTGTGAATGCATCCAAGTGTGTATGTGCAGAGCTTCTTTGATACTAAACTCGATGCCAAGCCCAGTCAGTTGTGTAGCTCAATTCTGCCAGCTTTACATCAAATTATACAAGAGTAGGTAGAAGTACAAAGCAAGAAAATTGGAGACAAGCCAATAACGGTGGGAGAAAATTAAATTTCATCATATGATTGGGGCCCTCAATTTCTACTTGTATGGAAGCTTTCTGAGGACAAATCAGAATTCCTTCCAATTTAGCTTACCTGTAATGGTACGCAATTCTACGTATGTCCTCCATTTTCTGTATTAAAAATGTATGGTTTATAGGAAGATAAATATTTATGGTATTTTTCAGAAAAGAGCCAAATCTTCACAAACCTGAACTGAAGGGGGAGTTTAACCACAATATACTATACATTTGGCTTGGAGTGAGAACTTTTAAGACAGCCCCTAAAGAGCAGGTTTATTTCCTCATTGCCAATTAGTTGGGATGCTGAGTACCACTTGTGTAGACCACATATCATACCACAGTTGTAAGTTGTAGAATAAATGCATACTCTATGCTGTCTTACAAACGGAATTCATTCAGCTGTGGAAATTTGGTCTAATTTCCTTCTAGCCCTCCGGTTTCCACAATCATTACTCTTATATTCCAAAAACAATATTTCAATAGACCCATGATTGTGTACAACACTGAAGATGGAATTTCCCTTCATTGATGAGAAATGAAGTAGTGGAAGGGAATTGCTGTATAAATGTTCGGTAAAAAAGTTGAATAACTGTCAACATTATCAATTTATAGCCTACAGTTCAGTTCTCATTTAGCAAAAAGATGTGAAATGAGAGCTGAAATGTGGAGTGTGACACTACAACTGGTGTTTGTTGGCTAGAATAAAAATTATATATATATTTATATTTAAAAGATATTTTACACTGTTAATGTAAATTTAGAGTTGGAAATGAAAACTAGGTAATCTCCTAATGGCCCATGTGCATATCTTTACCTTGTAATGTGGGACTGAGAAATACACACCACAAAGACCCAAGTTCAATCCTTGGTCTGTGGAGTTATGCCAGGATGGTAATGGGCACAATAATTGGCCTCAGCATCCTTGGAAGGGAAATGAGTCAAGATTCCGGCTCTTCCTTTCATAAGAACATAAGAACATAAGAAATTGGAGCAGGAGTAGGCCAATCGGCCCCTCGAGCCTGCTCCGCCATTCAATAAGATCATGGCTGATCTGATCCCAACCACAAATCTAAAGAACACAAGAAGTCGGAGCAGGACCTGGCCACATAGCCCCTGGGCCCTCTCCGCCACCCACAGGGCATTGACCGATCCGAACTCAGCTTCATGTCCAATTTCCTGCCCGCTCCCCATAACCCCAAATTCCCTTTACTTCTAGGAAACTGTCTATTTCTGTTTTAAATTTATCTAATGATGTAGCTTCCACAGCTTCCTGGGGCAGCAAATTCCACAGACCGACCACCCTCTGAGTGAAGAAGTTTCTCCTCATCTCAGTTTTGAAAGAGCAGCCCCTTATTCTAAGATTATGCCCCCTAGTTCTAGTTTCACCCATCTTTGGGAACATCCTTACTGCATCCACCCGATCAAGACCCTTCACAATCTTATATGTTTCAATAAGATCGCCTCTCATTCTTCTGAACTCCAATGAGTAGAGTCCCAATCTACTCAACCTCTCCTCATATGTCCACCCCCTCATCCCCGGGATTAACCGAGTGAACCTTCTTTGTACTGCCTCGAGAGCAAGTATGTCTTTTCTTAAATATGGACACCAAAACTGTATGCAGTATTCCAGGTGCGGCCTCACCAATACCTTATATAACTGCAGCAATACCTCCCTGTTTTTATATTCTATCCCCCTAGCAATAAAAGCCAACATTCTGTTGGCCTTCTTGATCACCTGCTGCACCTGCAAACTAACTTTTTGATTTTCTTGCACTAGGACCCCCAGATCCCTTTGTACTGCAGTACTTTCCAGTTTCTTGCCATTAAGATAATAACTTGCTCTCCGATTTTTCCTGCCAAAGTGCATAACCTCACATTTTCCAATATTGTATTGCATCTGCCAAATCTCCGCCCACTCACCCAGCCTGTCTATATCCCCTTGTAGGTTTTTTATGTCCTCCTCACTTTCTACTTTCCCTCCCATCTTTGTATCATCTGCAAACTTTGATATGTTACACTCGGTCCCCTCCTCCAAATCGTTAATATAGATTGTAAAGAGTTGGGGACCCAGCACCGACCCCTGCGGAACACCACTGGCTACAGGTTGCCAGTCCAAGAATGAACCATTTATCCCAACTCTCTGCTTCCTGTTAGATAACCAATCCTCCACCCATGCTAGAATATTACCCCCAATCCAGTGATTCTTTATCTTGAGCAATAATCTTTTATGTGGCACCTTGTCGAATGCCTTCTGGAAGTCCAAATACACTACGTCCACTGGTTCCCCTTCATCCACCCTGTACGATATATCCTCAAAGAACTCAAGCAAATTTGTCAGACATGACTTCCCCTTCGTAAAGCCATGCTGACTTTGTCCTATTAAATTATGTTTATCCAAATGTTCCGCTACTGTCTCCTTAATAATAGACTCAAAAATTTTACCCACCACAGATGTTAGGCTAACTGGTCTATAATTTCCAGCCTTCTGCCTACTACCCTTTTTAAATAAGGGTGTTACATTAGCAGTTTTCCAATCTTCCGGGACCTTTGCCGAGTCCAGAGAATTTTGGAAAATTATTACCAAAGCGTCCACAATCCCTACTGCCACTTCCCTCAAGACCCTCAGATGTAAGCCATCAGGTCCAGGGGATTTATCCGCCTTGAGTCCCATTAATTTACTGAGTACCAATTCCTTAGTGATTTTAATCGTATTTAGCTCCTCCCCCCCAGAGCCCCCTGTTTGTCCAGTGTTGGGATATTCTTAGTGTCCTCTACCGTAAAGACTGAAACAAAATATTTGTTCAGCATTTTTGCCATCTCCATGTTTCCCACCATTAATTTCCCGGTCTCATCCTCTAAAGGACCTACGTTTGCCTTAGCCACCCTTTTTCTTTTTATATAACTGTAGAAACTCTTGCTATCTGTTTTTATATTTTTTTGCTAATTTATTTTCATAATCTATCTTCCCTTTCTTAATCAATCCTTTAGTTACTTTTTGCTGTCTTTTGAAGACTTCCCAATCTTCTATCCTCCCACTAAGTTTGGCTACCTTATATGTCCTTGTTTTTAGTCGGATACTATCCTTAATTTCTTTACTTAGCCACGGATGGCTGTCATTTCTTTTACACCCTTTTTTCCTCAGTGGAATATATATTTTTTGAAAGTTGTAAAATAACTCCTTAAATGAACATCACTGTTCATGTACCGTCTTACCCTTTAAACTATTTTCCCAGTCCACTTTAATCAATTCCGCTCTCATACCATCATAGTCTCCTTTATTCAAGCTCAGTACGCTTGTTTGAGAACCAACCTTCTCACCCTCTAATTGGATATGGAAAGTAACCATGTTATGGTCACACATTCCAAGGGGATCCTTAACTAGGACATTATTAATTAATCCTGGCTTATTGCACAGGACCAGGTCCAAGGTTGCTTGCACCCTTGTAGGTTCAGTTACATACTGCTCAAGAAATCCATCCCTAATACACTCAATAAACTCTTCCTCAAGGCTGCCCTGCCCAATTTGATTTGTCCAGTTAATATGATAGTTAAAATCCCCCATAATTATAGCTGTTCCCTTATTACATGCCCCGACTATTTCCTGATTAATATTTCTTCCAGCAGAGTTGCAACTATTAGGAGGCCTATATACTACGCCCATGAGTGTTTTTTGCCCCTTATTATTCCTTATCTCTACCCAAACTGTTTCATTATCCTGATCCTTTGTCCCAATATCTTTTCTCTGTATTACAGTGATTCCTTCCCTTATTAACATAGCCACCCCACCTCCCCTTCCTTCCTGCCTGTCCTTCCTGATTGTTAAATACCCTGGCATATTTAATTCCCAGTCGTTGTCACCCTGCAGCCATGTTTCTGTAATGGCCACAAGATCATACCCATACGTAGTTATTTGTGCCGTTAACTCGTCCATTTTGTTACGAATGCTACGTGCATTCAGATAAAGAACTTTCAAATATGTTTTGTGACACTTAGTTCCTGCTTTTTCCTTTTTTAACACTTTACCTTTTACTCCATACCTTCTGTCCCTTCCTGATACGCTTTCCTCTGTCTCCCTGCTCAGGTTCCCAACCCCCTGCCACAGCTTTGATGCTGGGTTAATCGCCTTACGCCTTCTAGTTTTCATTTTATCTGTCGTGCCTAAAGTACCTAAAGTGCCTAAAGTACACTTTCTTTCCGCTGCTCTATGCTTTTCCCTTTCACTTGTTCTTGAACAACTGTTTGTACTATTTGTATTGTAGATTTCCCCTGGGTCTTCCCCTCTCTTGCTGCTCTCAACTTTATTCCCTTCTGACTCCCTGCTCAGGTTCCCATCCCCCTGCCACTCTAGTTTAAACCTTCCCCAACAGCACTAGCAAACGCCCCCGCGAGGACATTTGTCCTGGTCCTGCTCGGTGTAACCCGTCACGCTTGTACAGGTCCCACCTTCCCCAGAACCGGTCCCAATGTCCCAGGAATCTAAATCCCTCCCTGCTACACCATCCCTGCAGCCACGCATTCATCCTTTCTATTCTCCTGTTCCTATACTCACTAGCATGTGGCACCGGTAGTAAGTAATCCTGAGATCGCTACCTTTGAAGTCCTGCTTTTTAATTTATCTCCTAACTCCTTAAATTCACCTTGCAGGACCTCATCCCTTTTTTTACCTATGTCGTTGGTACCAATATGGACCATGACTACTGGCTGTTCACCCTCCCCCTCCAGAATGCCCTGTAGCCGCTCCGTGACATCCTTGACCCTAGCACCAGGGAGGCAACATACCATCCTGGAGTCACTTTTGCGGCCGCAGAAACGCCTATCTGTTCCCCTTACAATTGAATCCCCTATCACTATAGCCCTGCCACTCTTCTTCCTCCCCTCCTGTGCAGCAGAGCCACCCGTGGTGCCCCGAACCTGGCTCTTGCTGCTTTCCCCTGATAAGCCATCTCCCCCAACAGCATCCAAAGCAGAATATCTGTTTGAGAGGGAGATGGCCCCAGGGGACTCCTGCTCTACCTGCCTAGTCCTTTTACTCTGCCTGGCGGTCACCCATTTCCTTTCTGCCTGCGTATTCTTTACCTGCGGTGTGACCACCTCACTGAACGTGCTATCCACGATAGTCTCAGCATTGTGGATGCTCCACAGTGAATCCACCCGCAGCTCCAGCTCCGAAAGATGGTTAGCCAGTAGCTGCAGGTGGACACACTTCCTGCACACATGGTCGCCAGGGACACTGGTAGTGTCCATGACTTCCCACATAGTGCAGGAGGAGCATATCACGGGTGCGAGCTGTGCTGCCATGACTTGCCTTAGACTCTTAGACTCTCTTCCCGCTCTAGGTCTCCCCTTTTATACTCTGCTCACCTCTCGGACTCTCCTGCCTCACCTGTGATGTCGCACAGTAGTTGTCTCTTGTTGTCGGTCCGCTGCTGCTTTTAATCCCCAATCTCAGTCTTCTACTCTCAGGTCCACTGCCGCTCTGCGGGAAAAGTTTGGAAAAGCAAGGCAAAGCAGTACCTCCTTCCCCCACTTCACCAAACTCCCACACTTACCAAACTGTCAGCAGCACACTGTGTAGTCCGCACACCGTGCAGTTCCCGTCGGGTGAGTTGGCTGTGGAGGTGCGACAGGTGCTGGCAGCTGTTGTCCTAGGAATATCCTAGCATAATTCACCATGTTCTTGGAAGGCAGGGAAAACTTCGAACAAAAAATATAAATTAGTTCTGAGATAAATTATTAAAATGTAAGACAAGATTTTACTCTCATTGTGTTGCTACAAAATACTGTTATGCCATAATGTTTGTTGTCAATACCGTCCAATGGTGCGCAACTACACCAACAAATTAGAACCCTCCCATAACATTTACATAATGCCAATACGGAGAGGCAAATCCTTCAAGGTTCACCCGATGACTCAGCAAGTTTAAATAGTGATTAGCTAAACCTTACAGATGAGGAAGGCTCCACATTTGATTTCTGGGGGTAGATTTTCATCTGGGCCGGACTCAGCGCTGCAGACACACTGCATGCATGAACTGAGAGACCTGAGGAATACCAGGAATTGTTCCTCAGGCCTCACCTACATATTCTGAGCGAGCTGCCAGCACCTGTCGCACCTCCACAGCCAACTCACCCGACAGGAAAAATCAATTTCAGGCCACGTCCCTCCCCGGCAATGGCTCTCAGTCAAGTCCCGGGAGGGGTGTTGGAGTGGGCTATGGAGGGCCAATCGTGGTGACTGTGGAGTTGGGGGAGCCACTCCTGCGCTCCCTCTTCTCCTGGGTCCTCCTGGATTAAAAAGTTTTGAAAAAATTCCTACCTTTTGTTGGCAGTTTTAGGGGTCACTAAAGAATTCTGAGTGGGGTAGGCCCTACATATGCTCCGCTTATCTTAAACTAATCTCAGCAAGGTGTTCTTCAACAGATGTTAGGCAAGGAGTCTTACGTCCGTTTTAGGCGCTGCCCGGGACACCAAAAGGCCTGATGAATTTAGCAGCGGGCCTAATGCCTGCGCAGATTAGGCGCAGCCCGTCCCACTGATAAATTCGTATATGTTGTGCCCATTTTAAAACCGATAAACGGGCGCAATGCATATCAATTTCTACCCTTGGTCTATGTTGAGATATCTGATCTCAGCCAGGAAGAGAGCGAGGGTGTTACAAATTGCGTTGACGTTCTCGGGTTAGAGAAGGGACAATCGATTCCTGATCATCATCCAGTAACCTCTGCTAGAAGTGCGTGTTTGCGGGCCTCCATTAAGGATGCAATTGTGCTTGATTCTCTACATGATCAAATAGCCCGCTGATACTGTTCTCACACATGAATAATGATCACTTGGGCAAGATACCAGAAGGTGCTTCATGTTTGTTAAATTGTACCCTAGTAAGGAGACAACACTTTCAAAGGAAGAGAGAGAACTAGATATTTTTAGCACTGTCACTGATAATGGCATCCTGGAGTCAGGCACATGATTAGGAAGGGGTCCTAAATCCTATTGATATCATTGGCAGAATGTTTTTGTGAATTTCTTTGAGGACCAAGTTGCTTGATTCATTTGTCCTGTATAGCACGCCCCAGACCACGAGAGAGACAAAGGATGCAATCTCCATAGGTTATGGACAAGATTGCAAGAATACTCCTTCGAGAGCACTATCTCTCTCAAGCACTGTCAGGCCACTGTAGAAACAGGGTCCACTCCAACTAGATGGTACAAGGATTGTGTTGGGAGACCTTGTGCTGAAGTTTTAAAATTCACACCAAAAGACGTTAAACATAGCAGCAGTCATCAAGGTTTTGAGGTAGAAGTTTGCTATAACTTTGCTACCTGATCTAATAACAACTAAGTTGTTTTAGATTACCATGTCTGGATTTTTTGCCTAAAGGATTTGGGTGACACTTGATTATTTGTTAGACAGAATCTACATAGTTAAATATAAAATTTCCCACATAATTCATTTCTCCATCTTAATATTGTCTCCAGAAGCAGACACAAAGTGCAGGTGAAGTACTTACATAAAGAGAGGAGGAACATTTTTGCTCTGCTCTCATGTATCTCCAAGAGCAGCATAGACTAAGGCCTGAAATGAACATTCAACAGCACTTTCTCTCAAGTAGGGAATGGAGCCCAGAGTAGGAATCTAAACGGAAGGAAGTCAAAAAAGGGAATTAAAAAATATGTAAAATAAAACACACACTTTAAAAAAAATTATTCTCAAATTGTAGGTGATGTTGGCAAGGCCACATTTATTGCCCATCTCCAGTTGCCTTGAGAAGGTGTTTGTGGAATTTCTCCTTGAGCCAAGATGTGGAGATGCCGGTGATGGACTGGGGTTGACAATTGTAAACAATTTCTCCTTGAGCCAATGCAGTTGTTGTGGTGATAATGCTCCCATAATGGTTTAGGTAGGGAATTCCAGGATTTTTACCCAGTAATCATGAAGGAATAGTGATGTATGTCCAAGTCAGGATGGTGTGTAACTTGGAGAGGAATTTAAAAAAAAAATTCGTTCATGGGATGTGGGCGTCGCTGGCAAGGCCAGAATTTATTGCCCATCCCTAATTGCCCTTGAGAAGGTGGTGGTGAGCCGCCTTCTTGAACCGCTGCAGTCCGACTGGTGAAGGTTCTCCCACAGGGCTGTTAGGTAGGGAGTTCCAGGATTTTGACCCAGCAACGAAGAAGGAACGGCGATATATTTCCAAGTCGGGATGGTGTGTGACTTGGAGGGGAACGTGCAGGTGGTGTTGTTCCCATGTGCCTGCTGCCCTTGTCCTTCTAGGTGGTAGAGGTCGCGGATTTGGGAGGTGCAGTCGAAGAAGCCTTGGCGAGTTGCTGCAGTGCATACTGTAGATGGTGCACATTGCAGCTACGGTGCGCCGGTGGTGAAGGGAGTGAATGTTTAGAGTGGTGGATGGGGTGCCAATCAAGCGGGCTGCTTTGTCCTGGATGGTGTGGAGCTTCTTGAGTGTTGTTGGAGTTGCTCTCATCCAGGCAAGTAGAGAGAATTCCATCACACTCCTGACTTGTCTCTTGTAGATGGTGGAAAGGCTTTGGGGAGTCAGGAGGTGAGTCACTCGCCACAGAATACCCAGCCTCTGACCTGCTCTTGTAGCCGCAGTATTTATGTGGCTGGTCCAGTTAAGTTTCTGGTCAATGGTGACCCCCAGGATGTTGATGGTGGGGGATTCAGCGATGGTGATGCCGTTGAATGTCAAGTGGAGGTGGTTAGACTCTCTCTTGTTGGAGATGGTCATTGCCTGGCACTTGTCTGGCGCGAATGTTACTTGCCACTTATCAGCCCAAGCCAGGATGTTGTCTAGGTCCTGCTGCATGCGAGCACAGACTGCTTCATTATCTGAGGGGTTGCGAATGGAACTGAACACTGTGCAATCGTCAGTGAACATCCCCATTTCTGACCTTATGATGGAGGGAAGGTCATTGATGAAGCAGCTGAAGATGGTTGGGCCTAGGAAACTGCTCTGAGGAACTCCTACAGCAATGATTTGGGGCTGAGATGATTTATTATTGGAGGAGTTGTGAAAATGGAGCTGATCACAGTAGAATTGTCAGTGAACAGTTCATTTTATTCCTGACATTCTATATATTGGCCTGGATTTTGCTCTGAAAATAACGGCGAGCCTAACAGTGCTCACCGTTATTTCAGTGCAAATGATAGAGCAACTTCCGGCGACCGCGCTTGTGCAGTTCAACACAGAAATCTGGAAGTTGCTCTACCAGATGCCCTGCTCCTCCATAAGCTTCACGAGAAGGACATCTCGCCAGCTGACTCACCATTCAGATGAATGGAACAGCGCGAAGTTCCTGCACAGACCTGATCGATACAAAGTAATCTCGCCAAAAAAAGGTACATCAAGTTATTTAAGTCTTAGCACATTTTTGAAGGCATGGTAAGTCTTAATTACTGCCAATCAACCTCTCCGGCACTGAAAATTAACTTTTACAAGTGTGGAGTCTCATTCCTTCAGAGTTTAATTGTTGTTGGACATTTTAAAAAATTATATATTTTTTTACTTTTTCTTTCTGTCTCTTTTATCTCTGTCCCTTAATTCAATATTTCTTATCCTCTCTTTATTTCACTTTCTGTACCTGATCCGACATTGAATTCACTATTCTAATTTACACTTCCTGGTTCTGACTTGGCATGGCTTATTAACATACTTCAATCTGATTGGTTAAGGGGATACACATTTTCTTGCCCCGTTCACACAGGTGCCAGATGCCCAGGAGAGGGTGCCGCATTGAATTGAGCACCCGATAAAAGGAACTTTGCTATCCCTCATATGGCACCCTGTTATCCAGAAAATTCCTAAATTCAATGTTGCATTTTAGCTTAGCCATTCCCTCTGAATTGAACCTATCCAATATTCTTTAATGCCACCAACTATCTGAAAAACTCTGTCTGTGAAGGGCCATTTCAGATACACAAAATAACCTTGTCAACAACAATAATGCTTGTCTTTGGCCTAATGCACAAAGACTGAGTTGGAAGAACTTGGAACTTATAATACCCAGTTTTAAATAATCAAACATAATTAATATTTTTTAGCACAGGAAAAGGCCATCCTTTCCTAAGGGACTGCGTAGATATCTGCCATCATTTCAATATTGCAATCAAGCCATCTTTTCTAGTTAACATAAGAACATAGAACATAAGAAATAGGAGCAGGAATAGGCCATACGGCCCCTGGAGCCTGCTCCGCCATTCAATAAGATCACGGCTGATCTTTGACCTCAACTCCACTTTCCTGCCTGCTCCCCATATCCCTTGATTCCCTTAGAGTCCAAAAATCTATCGATCTCAGCCTTGAATATACTCAACGACTGAGCATCCACAGCCCTCTGGGGAAGAGAATTTCAAAGATTCACAACCCTCTCAGTGAAGAAATTTCTCCCTATCTCAGTCCTAAATGGCCGACCCCTTGTCCTGAGACTATGCCCCCTAGTTCTCGACTCTCCAGCCAGAGGAAACAGCCTCTCAGCATCTACCCTGTCAAGCCCTCACCTCTCATTCTGCTAAACCCCAGAGAGTATAGGCCCATTGTACTCAATCTCTCCTCATAGGACAACCCTCTCCTCCCAGGAATCAATCTAGTGAACCTTCATTGCACCGCCTCTAAGGCAGGTATATCCTTCCTTAGGTAAGAAGACCAAAACAATACACAATACTCCAGGTATGGTCTCATCAAAGCCCTGTACAATTGCAGCACGACGTCCTTACTCTTGTACTCCAACCCCTTGCAATAAAGGCAAACATACCATTTGCCTTCCTAATGGCCTGCTGTACCTGCATGTTAACTTTCTGTGTTTCATGTACTAGGACATCCAAATCCCTCTGAACACCAACATTTAATAGTTTCTCAGTATTTAAAAAATGTTCTGTTTTTCTATTCTTCCTACCAATGTAAATAACCTCACATTTCCCCACATTATGCTCCATCTGCCACCTTCTTGCCCACTCACTTAATGTGTCTATATCCCTTTGCAGCCTCTCTGCATCCTCCTCACAGCTTACTTTCCCATCTAGCTTTGTATCATCAGCAAAGTACTCCCAAGTCTTCTAGCCCTCTCCACTAATATTTAGAGTCTTGGAACATGAAACTTAGGAGAAAGCCCTGAAACAGAAAGAATACCATCTTATTTTAACTGTTAAGGACAGCTTTCCTGAATGTGGCTGTGATGAAGTCTGAAATACACCACTCCACCTCCTAGTGGGAAATTTTCCAGTGTTTTATGGCTTTTCTATTCCTACTGGATCTACCTGCTCTAAAAAAAGGAGGCAAATGTCATTGTTTGTAGAGTAGTTCTCAATTTAAAGGAACATCTTAAGTAATGAGACAAAGTTCCTCTACCCCTCACCAACTCCATGGAGGCATGTCAAGATAACCACTCTCAATACATTGCTACTAAATTAGTTGAAAACTTGTAAGGGATTGGAACTGCAAGGGGACTCTTCGGGAGCCTGTGCCTCACAACTTGAGCCGTCTCTTGGAAATTTCCTCCATGCCATTTCATTCTGCATGGAGGGATTTTCTGTACATGCTGCTCCTGCACACTTCCCACTTCCTCGCCCTTGTCTTCCGCCTGGGCAACTTGCCATTTGGCGGAGGCGGGGCACCCCAATGGTGGGCTCTCTGTGCGGGAATCCTCCCCTGCACTATTGGGGATGTGGGTTGGACAGTGTTGCACAGAGTAGTACTGACAAATAAGCTTTTAAGTCACTTCATGAACTCCCAGGCCGCCTGTGACTTCTGCTGCCTGGATGAGTCCGTGTTTCATGTATACATGGAGTGTGAGAGGTTGCAGCCTTCTTCCACTTTTTGAAAGGGCTGCTCCTCAACTTCTGGCTGCACTTCAGTCCCACGCTCCTGATCTTTGGTGGAGGGGGGGGGCGGGAAAGTCAGAGGACCTCCTCGTAGGTCTGCTCCTGGCCTGGCCAAGGTGGCAATTCAGAGGTCCAGGTTGAATACGGCTCATGCGGGTGGTTGCTTTGGGTGTCTGCCTCTCTTCCACGGTCTTGTCCATGCCTGAGTGGCCCTGGAGAAGGAGCATGTGGTGTCCGCCAGTTCGCTTGAGGCCTTCTGTGACTGGTGAGCACCACAGGGACTGAAGTGTATAGTGGACGCTAGAAATAATATTATTATTTAATTTGCTAAGTTTTCTTTGTCTTTTGTATGATTTGGGTGTTTATTGTTTGTGCCCCTCAGGAACACTTTTGTTAGAATTCTTTTATTTTGGGTTGATGACACTGGGGCAACCCAATGTCTCCTGACGGCTTTATGAAAAAGAAGCACGGGGCCTCTTCTCTGTCTTTTGTGAAAGAAATGCATTATCTAATAATTGATACTCCTATATATTCTGGTTTTCCTATCCATATTGGAAAATCAGAAATCGATTTTTCTTATTTGACTAGTTTCATTGCAAATAGGTGGGAGAAGTTCTGGAACCAATTTTACCAAAATCAACAGTGCATCTGACTACGACTGGTTTCTATACAGAGGAGAGTCTTACAAATTAACTTACAAGATATCTGCATCAAGAAGTAATTAATATCAAGCCAGATAGGTCGATCTGATTCATTTTAACTGTTGTGAACATCTATTCACCACTATTAGATGCATTGCCCACATTGAAATGGTGAAATATGAATAGTAAAATAACAATATGGACAACATTTCTGGTGAATAATATTCCCAAGACAGACTAATACTTTATTTTTAGTTTACACAAGTGACCACTTTCTTGATATGCCAGAATAAGAGTTGCTTTACTTTGAGTGTCAATTCTGCACGCACAACAAAGTAAACACATAAATGCAATGTCAAGACATTATTGCTTCATTATCCATATTCAGTTGGCATCAAAATTGGTGGAAGATGACAACATCTTATTATCTCCATAGAATTGCTTTAAGTGTGAGGTTCTTATACATGATCAAATGTATCACATATGGATTTTGTATGACTATTTAGTTGTAAAACAAAAAATAGAGAACAAACTCTCTGAATGGCAAGGTTCATAAGAAGGACCAATTGCTCATGGTCTATAAAAATGAACCCTTCATTGTTTCCATAGCATGCGAGCTGCTTTATTTTAGCTCTCTTTTTAGTACAAACCGTATAAATTATGTATGAATTCAATGGCAAGACTGTACTAGCTCAATGTAAATTTATGAAGATGGTATCAATGTTGGCGAAAGACAAGAAATAGATGAATTATAGTTTACATAAGTGAGTAGCTATTCAGTTTGTGTCAAAGATTTATCATTTAGTATGTGGTATGCATATGTAATTAAATTAATTACAAACAAATTAAATGGTAAGACGTGTTCACTGTAAAGTATGGGGATAACCTTTCAAGTTGCATGAAGACAGAAGAACAGAAAAGAACAGAAAAACACTAGACTTCCATTACATAAGAGTTTTAATGGGTGTCCTTACACACAGTATAATAAATTATGTACAAAATCAATGGTTAGGATGTGATTAGTTTAGCACAGGTGTCGTAACTTAGATTTCCCATAGGTAAGACTATTAATCACATATCATTTCTACAAGGGAATGTAACTGGTAAAAGTTGTTCAAACTAATAAAATTGTATTTCTACACACAAGTCCAGGTTAATTGCGCCTTTGGTACCTGCAGGAGGCTAGAAACTCAGGGTGCCTGGCCATGAGTTGGTGTTGCCCATTCCCCCAGCCAAAACCAGGTCTCCACCATTTTCCCGGTGAATGTGCTGGTCTCCCACTGGAATTATGGCAGGACACCAGCAGATCCTTCGAGGAATTTCGAGACTATGTTCTTTTGAAATTACATTAATTCTAATGAGGTCAATCATTTAGTGGGAATGTTAATGTTGTTGCAACTAAAGTTATTTGTTATAGCTGGAGGATTACATTCATGCTAAACTCAACTAAACAAAATAAGTTGTTACAATGAATGAATAAAAATTCATAACTTTTTGGTTCACCTCATTTATTCACTCTGCAATTAAATAATTCAATATTCATAGCATTAACAAATCATTTTTGGCTTTGCTTAAAATCACATAATCAGAAATGTTTGCACTAAATTTTAAATGGGTTACATTTATAAATGTTGACTTTTCTCTCTTTAGAATATATTACATTTGAAAATTACAGTATGCATATTTACAAATAATTACAATACAATATTCAAGAATTCATGTATATGCAGTTGCCACAAACTTTATTTGTCTTTTGTTTTTCAAAGTCTCTGCCCTGTCTCGTGACAGTTGTGAAATCGTGTTGATAACTGTTTGTGAGACTCCATTGCGAATCCACTCAGGAGAAAAGCAAAAACAAAAACAGAAAAACCTGCTGCAGTAAATTCCCTGTAGTGCTTTCTTTTCTGTCACAAACAGGTGCAGCCACAGGGGACTGGGTCGAGCGAAAGGCTACACCAATATCTAGCACTAATTGTGTTTTCGGTTAGTGAAAAGGTATTTCACTTCTGCAGATATGCTTTTATTGAAAAATACGTTAAGTAAAAGATTTAGAACAGAGGGCAGGAGAAACTTCTTTACACAGAGAGTTATGAGGGTTGATGGTTGAAGCAGAAACTATGTCAGCATTCAAGATTAGAGTGGATAGGTGGATGAAGGAAAAAGAGTCGAAGGGATATGGGAAAAGGGTGGGTAAATGTGATTAGAATTATTTGCTCACGTGGAAGGTAAATGCTGACACAGACTGGTTGGGCCGAATGAAAAGAAAGAAAGACTTGTATTTATATAGCGCCTTTCACGACCTCAGGATACCCCAAAGCGCTTTACAGTGAATGAAGTATAATTAATGGCCTGCTTCCATCTTGTAGCTTTTAAGTATTTCTATATATTTCATCCAATGAGCTTCTATGGAATAGATAGTTCCTTCAGAAAATTCTGGTAAGCTAATATTCTACTAAGTTCGATATTGCTATTGGTAACAATATAGTATTCAAAGTTACTTTTAAAATCACTCACTTCTCCACCCCCCTCAGCAGAATGACGATGCCTGAAAATTATAATAAACTGGGGAACTGCCATGGAATAGCTCACTGTGAATTGAAAGACTCACCGTGTAATGCTAATTACTGTTAATGTCTAATATATTATCAGGCTACTGATTTGTGATGTCTGAATAATTAATTTAATTATATATAATTTTTATTATGGGAGTGTTTGTCATATTTTCGGGTTCAGATAAAGTGATACATTTTCATGGGAGTTGTAAATCAGCAGTCTTGATTATTATAATATGTTTGTTTAGGTATTTAGTGAATTTTATGTCTTACCTTTTTTAAAATCAGATTGAAGGTAGGTAGAAGATGTGCATATGTCAATATGTATTTTGTACTTTTATGAAAGTTGTCAAAGGAAGTAATAGGAAGGGAGTGTTAAGGAGTTGGAGGAGCAAAAAAATGTTGGCGTATTGGGGAAAAGGGTCATTTGGCATTGGAATGGTAGGAGGGGAGCTTTCCGGGGTTTTGGAGTACTGGAGTGATTGATGTGCATGGAATGTAAAAATGGTGGGATGAGTTATGTAGGTGGAAGGGTGGTCTTAGGGTGTGGAAAAGCTGGGCCGGTATTGGGGCGTAAGATATTGGAGAGAAGCATTGTTGAGTGTAGGAGTAATGAATGTGGATCTTGGTGGTGAGAACAGTGAGAGTGGGGTAATGGGGTGTCATAGACAAAGGCAGTATAGTCACATTTGTATCCATGACCATGTAACTGGATCTAAGCTTTTTTTTTATAGTGCTTGCTGTGCTTCTACAATCTTAGTAAAGGTGCAGGAAATGTTTTAAAGAACTTGGAGTGGTCCCAGTTCATGCAGCAATAAAGGTTTGGTTGTATTGGGTGGGGAGCTGGTCAAAGGCATGTACATTTGAGATGGTAGCAATGAAAAGGGGTAGGAGAAAGGGGCGAAGCAATAGCAAGGGGAGGGAAGCTATTGTGTTCAGGGCAGCCAGAGGTGGTTGGAGAGAATGCGTAGAGCGGAAAATATGGGCACTTGGGATAAAAGGTGGTGGCATGGAGTGGCGAGGGAGAAAGGCACAGCTACTCCAGGTGGATCAGAGTAAGAGAAATGAGGGGAAGGGGAAAAAAGAGAATGTAGGCTGTAAGCCTTCAAATCTCCCAGACATAAATCAGAAAAGAGAGAGTTCCAGATTCCCATTACTCTTTGTGTGAAAAAATGCTTCCTGATTTCACTCCTGGTGTTAAGATTGTTCCCCCTTGTTCTGGATTCCCCCAACAGAGGAAATAGTTTCTCTGTAACAAACCTATCAAATCCCTTTATCATTTTAAACACCTCAATTAGATCACTCCTCAACCGTCTAAACACAAGGTAATACAAGCCAAATTTTTGCAACCTGTCCTCATAATTTAACACTTTAAGCCTTGGTATCTTTCTGATGAATCTGTGCTGTACCTCTGCAAGGCCAATATATCCTGCCCAAAACTGAACACAGTACTCCAAATGGGGCCTGGCCAAAGTTCTGTACAAGTGAAGCATCATTTCTTCCCCTTTACATTCCAGCCCCGTTGAGATAAAGGCCAATATTTAATTAGTCTTTTTGATTTGTTTTTGTACCTGTGCATTAACTTTTAGTGATTTGTGTACCTGGACTCCAAAATTCCTTTGCTCCTCACAGTTCCTAGTCTCTTGCCATTGAGAAAATATTCCGATTTGTTTTTCTTGAATCCAAAGTGGATGACCTCACACTTCCCAACTTTGAATTCCATCTGCCACAGTTTTGTCCACTCACTTAATCTGTCTAAGTCCCTTTGTAACTTCCTGTTCTCATAGACACAACTTACTGTACCTCCTAACTTAGCGCCATTTGCAAACCTGGATATACAACTCTCCGTTCCTTCAGCCAAGTCATTAATATTGTAGTGAAAAGCCAATCACAGTATATTCCTTTTATTTTTACTTTCTGTCTCCTGCCTCCTAATCAATTACCAATCCATGTCACGAGGTTACCTCCAATTCCATGTGCATTTTTTTGGCTAATAATCTCTTGTGCTGAACCTTATCAAATGTGCTGGGGCTCTGCCCCTCTTCTCCTCCAACTTTCTATGACACTTGTGGCCGGACCTAAAGATAATGGGTTTGGTCTTCCCGGTGTTTAGCTGAAGGACACTGCTGCAAATCCAAGACTTAATGTTGGACAAGCAGTGCCAACACAGAGGCAGTGGAAGGGTGATGGTGGTGATGTAGAGCTGGGTGTTGTCAGCGTACATGTGGAGCAGACCCTATGTCTGTAGATGATGTCACCAAGGGAAAACATGTAGATTAGCAAGAGGAGGGGTTCCAAGCATAGATCCTTAGAGGTATTTTAAGATAATGGTGCAGAACAGCAATAGCCGAAGATGCTCTGGCTAGAATCGGATAGGTAAGAGTGGAACCAAGCAAGGACAGTCCCACTGAGCTCGACAATGCATGTTGACAATAGGTGTTCGAGGATGATGATGCGGTCGACCATGTTAAAGGCTGCAGACAGATTGAAGAGGATGAGGAGGGATAATGCATACTGGTCCCAGTCACACAGGATGTCATTTGTGACTTCAGTTAGAGCCATTTTGATGCTGTGGCAGTGGTGGAAAGCTGATTAGAGATTCAAACATAGAGTTACAGGTATGGATTTGGGAGGTGACAACAAGTTCAAGGACTTTGGAGAGGAATTACATGTAATTCACAGCACAGAAACAGGCCACTCAGCCCAACAAGTCCATGCCAGTGTTTATGCTTCACACAAGTCTCCTTCCACCCTACTTCATCTAACCCTATCAGCATAACCTTCTATTCCTTTCTCCGTTATGTTTTTATCTTGCTTTCCCTTAAATGCATAAGAAACATAAGAAATAGAAGCAGGAATAGACCATACGGTCCCTCGAGCCTGCTCCGCCATTCATTAAGATCAAGGTTGATCTTCGACCTCAACTCCACTTTCCCGCCTGATCCCCATATCACTTGATCTATCAATCTCAGTCTTGAATATACTCAACGACTGAGCATCCACAGCCCTCTGGGGTAGAGAATTCCAAAGATTCACGACCCTCTGAGTGAAGAAATTCCTCCTCATCCCAGTCCTAATTGTCCGACCCCTTATCCTGAGACTATGCCCCCTAGTTCTAGACTCTCCAGCCAGGTAAAACATCCTCCCAGCATCTACCCTGCCAAGTCCTCTTAGAATCTTATATGTTTCAATGAGATCGCCTCTCACTCTTCTAAACTCCAGAGAGTATAGACCCATTCTACTCAATCTTTCCTATGCTATAGCATCTATGCTATTCACCTCAACTGCTCCTTGTGGAAGCGAGTTCCGCATTCTAAGGGAGATTGGAGATGGTGCAGTAGTTTGCAAGAACAGAGGAGTTGAGGGTGATGACAGCAGTTTTGAAAGGGAGGGTGACAGTACCTGAGGAAAGGGAGTCATTTACAATGTCAGCTAGCATGGGGGCCAGGAAGGGAAATTAGGTGGTCGGTGATTTCAATGGGAATGAGGTCAAGGGAATAGGAGGTGCATCTCATGGATAAGATGAGTTCAGAGAGGACATGTGGGATATAGAAAAGAAACTATTTCAGTTCCATTTGCAATTCCTCAGATAATGAAGCAGTCTGTGTCCGCATGCAGCAAGACCTGGACAAGACCTGATCGCGCCAGACAAGTGCCAGGCAATGACCATCTCCAACAAGAGGATAAAGATAATGAGGAAGAGGTTGAAGATAATGATAAATATGAACAGATTATACTGGTCACAAGAAGTTTTAATCCTGTGATGAATGTATTAGTCACAGATTCCTTTAATTGTGCGGTGTTAGATAGTGCATGTACTTTAACCGTATGCGGGGTAGATTGGTTAAAATGTTAAAATGTTATCTTGATTCACTAAGCAGTGAGGATCGACACAAGGTTAAGGTTTGGAGATGCCAACACCTTGAGGTCAGTCTAAAGAGTGGTAATTCCATATAAGATCGCTGGAGTAAGCCATTTTATAAGTATGGATGTAGTCTCTAGTGAGATACCTATGTTTTTGGTAAACCTTCCATGAAAAAGGCAAAAATGAAACTTGACGTGGAACACGATGAGGCAATCATTTTTGGGAAATCGGTTGATTAGCAGTTTGCCCAGTCAGGGCATTATTGTATCCTCTTCATAAAACCTGATGTTTCTCATCAGCATGTTAGGCAGGTATTAATGGCATCAGGTGATAAGGATAAGAGAGAAAAAAAAAACAAATTGTCTTAAAGTTATATGGACAGTTTGCCCACCCTATTTGTCAATGTTTAAAGATCCTGCTAAAAGATGCAGGTGTAGTTGATGAGGAATATATGAGGCTCATAGAAGAGATTAGTGAGAACTGTGAAATCTGTAAGAAGTACAGACGAAGGTCCCCATGTCCCAATGTAAGTGTTCCATTAGCACGTGACTTTAACAAGGTAGTTGCCATGGATCTAAAAGTATGGGACAAAGACAGAAATGTTTTCATCTTACATTAGCTTTACGAGATTTAGTATTTCTACACTAATATATAGTAAGGAGAAGGTGGTTATTCTAGATAAAATTATAGAAAAATGGATAGGGACTGGATTTGGGACACCAGCAAAGTTTTTGACTAATAATGGAAGTGAATTCGCTAACACCGAGTTTAGAGATATGTGTGAGAACATGAATATAATTGTCATGAATACAACAGCTGAGAGCCCTTTTAGCAATGGTCTTTGTGAAAGGAATCATGCTATGATTGATAACATGGTGCATAACATTTTGGCTGATTGCAAAGAGTGTAAATTGTCAACTGCCCTAGCATGGGCAGTTCATGCAAAGAGTTCTGTTCAGATGGTTGGAGGATTTAGTCCTTACCAACTAGTCTATGGGTGCAATTCCAAATTATCTTCTGTTCTTTGTGATAATCATCCTGCTCTAGAAGGTATTACAATTAGTGCCATTTTTTTCTGAGCATTTAAATGCCATGCATGCAGGGAGACAGGCTTTTATCAAGGCTGAGGTATCAGAGAAAATTCATAGAGCACTGAGGCATCGTATTACACCATCTGAGACAGAGTTCAATTCAGGAGATTTGATATACTATAAAAGAGAGGGAGATAGGGAATGGAAAGGCCCTGGTGAGGTAATAGGTCGTGATGGTAAGACAGTACCATGGCAATCAAACTGTTAAGATTCATTCCTCATGATTAATTGGAATTACTTATAAAATCTCGGACTCTGAGTAGTTGATAGAAATAAACGAGGCACCTTGTGCCTCAGATGTTCATGATTTTTTTGATGAGGTTCCTGAGGTACAGACTGAGGTAGTTCAAGGGCTGGTCAGTGGTAATGTCAGTGATCAAGAAACACATGACAGAGCTATCACATCCACAGAACAATTACCCAAAGTGGGTACACGGGTGACATACGTTCCAGAGAGGACTAACGAATGGAGGGATGCGACAATTTTGGGACGTGCAGGCAAAGCTACTGGTTGAATGTTCAGGATGGCCATGCAGAGAGATCCATGGACTGGCAAAATGGGGTAAAAGAGTGGAGAGTACGAAAGCGGAGTACAAGCAGAGATAGGGAGTCTGGAAGTGAATCTCATGTGTAGGGTGTTTTGGGGTTGTTCTCACCCTATTGATCGGTACAGATATCTGGTCCCCGGTCTAGCCAAGGAACACTTATACCTCACGGATCGGGGGTTCAGGAAAACGCACCCGGTGATGGATCACGTAGCCGAATAGCACAGAGAACACACAAACTCGGTGTTTGAATTGAATTGGAATGTTGGTTTTATTATTCCGTCAACATGAAGAAAACAACGATAAAAATGGTCCTACACAGTACATTGAGTTACACACACCCATTACAGTACTTTATCCCACTAAACTACGAGGTTGGTCGGGACCCTGGAGACACCTATCTCTTACACACACACACACACACACACACACGTATGGTCAAGGCTCACCAATCCTTTGCACTTGCAGGTCTGGCTGACCGGTTCTCTCACATAGGGTTTGTTGGTTTCGCTGGAAGCTGCTCTCCTTCTTGGAGAGCTCGAGTGAAAAAAAAGAGCGAGCAGGAACTAAGAGGAAGAGAGAGAGAGAGAGAGAGAGCTGGAAAAGAGATAAGAGCTAAGAAGCAAGAGAGCAAGAACCAGAGACAGCAAACAAGAGACCAAAAGCAAGACAGCAAACAAGAGAAAGAGGGGTTTCAAGCTTCCACTTATATACCCCTCTCTTACAATAGTTTTCGTCATTAAATGAGGCACTTCCATGTCTGTTTAAACAATTCTTATAAAGTCCTTAAGAGTCCTTGATGGCTTTTGATGGTCTCTCATCATGTTGCAATTGCTTCTCTCGATGGGCCATTGTTCTTCGAATTCATTCCGATCGTTTTCATCCCACCTCCTAGGTGTCGATTGGTTTTGCATCAGAACCGAGGAATGGCTCCGCCATGTCTGGAGCAGTTGCCTCTCTCAATGGCCTACTGCCTCTCGAATTAGTGCTGATCGTTGACCACCTGCTGTAGGTTTTGCATTAAAACAGAGACATGTCTGAAGCAGTAATTCTCCCACATTCCACTGTGTGTGTTGTTGATTCGTCTGGTGATCTCTCACCTATCCTTCCATCTTAGGATTTTGGTCAATGGCCAAAGTTTTACATACTCAGGGAAAAGGTGGAATTCCCAGAATTCTTACAAATGTCAGAAAACGATCGCGAATTAGAGATAAAAGAGGGAGATCTCACAGTAGTAGTTCCTACAGACAGTGAAGTAGAAGTTGTAGCTTGACTGGGTCAGACAATGAAACAAAGACCACAAAACAGTCACGTAATAGAACTAGGAGCAGAAGTCCTCATGATCGTGAAGTTTTGGTGGCTGCCAATAAACTTGAGGATAAATGAGTAAGAGAGGCAAAACAAGGGGAGTTAGATAGTTGGAAAGAATTTGGAGTTAATAAAGGAAAGTATCCCGTATGCCTTTTTAACCACCTTAACTACCTGTCCTGCTACCTTCAGGGATCTGTGGACATGCACTCCAACGTCCCTTTATTCCTCTACACCTCTCAGTATCCTCCCATTTATTGTGTACTCCCTTGCCTTGTTTGCCCTCCCCAAATGCATTCTCTGTGGAGGTATATAAAATGTGGAAATAAGGGAGTGGTTAAGCAAATTGATGGTTGCAGATATATCATTGCAATTAGAGGGGCAAAGACTAGTTGGCAGTGTGAAAGTGAAGCTGTAAGTGATTTTTTCCAGGGCAAACACTGGAATTGTATAAAATGCTAGTTAGGCTGCAGCTTGAGTACTGTGCACAGTTCTGGTCACCACATTACAGGAAGGATATAATTGCACTGGAGAGGGTACAGAGGAGATTTATGAGGATGTTGCCAGGACTGGAGAATTTTAGCTATGATGACAGATTGGATGGGCTAGGGTTATTTTCCTTGGAACAGAGGAGGCTGAGGGGTGATTTGATTGAGGTGTACAAAATTATGAGGGGCCTAGATAGAGTGGATAGGAAGGCCCTATTTCCCTTAGCGAAGGGGTCAATAAGCAGGGGGCATAGATTTAAAGTGATTAGTAGAAGGATTAGAGTGGAAATGAGGAACATTTTTTTCACCCAGAGGGTGAAAAAACTCACTGCCTGAGGGGGTGGTAGAGGCAGAAACCCTCAACTCATTTAAAAAGTGCCTAGATGTGCATCTGAAGAGCCGTGACCTGCAGGGCTACGGACAAAATGCGGGAAAGTGGGATTAAACTGGGTGCCTCGTTTCTCAGCCGGCGCGGACACAAGGGGCCAAATGGCCTCCTTCTGTGCCGTAAATTTTCTATGATTCTATGACATGAGGTTGGGAGTAGATGGATGTGGGAGGTAAGGAATGTTACATAGATTATATAGACTACAAGAGCTCAGAGATGGTCTTGTTTGTGGAAGTAGAGAGGCCACGGGAGGTGACAAGGTTAAAAGGGTGGCCGTGAACATGGTTTGGAGAGTTTATATGGAGGGAGAGGTTTAGGGGAGACAGAACAGCAGTGAGTTGAGAAACTCAAGGTACAGCTAGAGGAGGGGGAAAAGTGAGGATTTTAAAAGAGAGACGAGAGGGGCGGAACAAGGTGCTCAAAGAAGGAGAAAGATAGTTGAGTTATTTGGTATCATGGGGGATTTTGTGGTGAGAGGTTTGTTCCCGGTGCTGGTGTTAGTTGGAGCAGTTTGTTGAGAAGAAAAAGAAAAAAAAAGAAAAAAAAAGGAGAAAGTACCAGAGCAGTTGGAGTTAAAGAGCAAGGTGTGACTTGGTGATAACGGTCACACTACCACTGCAGTGGTTTGCCAAGACAGGTGGTGGAAAGCATTGCCAGGTAGGGAGGCTTCCGTACGGGGCAAGATGTTGCGACCCCTGTGTCAAGTTTCAGTCAAAGCAATCATCCACAAAAGGGTCGTAGATGGCGAGAGTCTTGTTTGTGAGTGAATGGACATCCTGGAAGGAAATGTAGAGAGGGGCAATGATCATTGATCCATTTGCATAGCCCAAGGGGGTAGTGTTGGGTGGCACAAATGGAATGGGAAGGAGGTCAGTGAGGTTAGCGTCCAATAGGTCCCACAGTAAGGTCCCAGGTTTCACTCTCCCTTTTACCGGCTGCTTCTCTCTCGGCGCTGCTCCCACTCACCGTGTTGCTGCTACTCTCAGCTCTGTAGAAAATATTGATTTTTACATCTAACCCATTCCCCAGTCCCCTCTCTGTCCCCCGCTCAAGCCCCAATCCCTCTGGCCTCCCAGTCTCTCTCTCCCCCTCCTCCATTTTGCAGTCTCCCTCTTCCCCTGAACTCCCATTCCCAGTCTCACTCTCTCACTCAAGCCCCCATTTCCCATTCTCCCTCTCTCCCTGATCCCCATTCCCCAGTCTCCCTCTATCCCTGACACCCAATCCCCTGAACCCCCATCTACAGTAGGGTTGCTAACCCTCCAGGATTATCCTGGAGTCTCCAGGTACTGAAGATTAATCTCAAGACATTGCTGTGAGAACATAAGAACATAAGAAATAGGAGCAGGAATAGGCCATACGGCCCCTAGAGCCTGCTCCACCATTCAATAAGATCCTGGCTGATCTTTGGCCTCAAGTCCACTTTCCCACCTGATTCCCAAATTCCTTGATTCTCTTAGAGTCCAAAAATCTATCGATTTCAGTCTTGAATATACTCAATGACTGAGCATCCACAACCCTCTGGGGTAGAGAATTCCAAAGATTCACAACCCTTTGAGTGAAGAAATTTTTCCTCAGCTCAGTCCTAAATGGCTGACCCCTTATCCTGAGACTATGCCCCGTAGTTCTAGACTTTCCATCCAGGAGAATCAGCCTCTCAGCATCTACCCTGTCAAGCCCTCTCAGAATCTTATATGTTTCAATGAGATCACCTCTCATTCGTCTAAACTCCAGTGAGTATAGGTCCATTCTACTCAATCTCTCCTCATAGGGCAACCCTCTCATCCCAGGAATCAATCTAGTGAACCTCTGTTGAACCGCCTCTAAGACATGTATATCCTTCCTTAGGTAAGGAGACCAAAACTGTACACAGTACTCCAGGTGAGGTCTCACCAAAGGCCTCACCTGTGCCCTGTGCAGCATGACTTCCTTACTTTTGTACTCCAACCCCCTTGCAATAAATGCCAACATGCCATTTGCCTTCCTAATTGTTTGCAGTATCTTTGCATGTTAATTTTCCATGTTTCATGTATAAGGACACCCAAATCCCCCTGAACACCGACATTTAATGATCAATGGTCATCGCCCCTTTCTGCATTTCCTTCCAGAATGTCCATTCACTCACAAGCAAGCCCTTGCCATCTACAACCCTTTTGTGGATGAGCAACCCGGGAGAAAAATCATGGGGGCATTAAATAAATTGTGTTTTTCTCATTTTCTTTGAATACTCTTATTAGTTATAAAAAATATTGGAGATGGGGGGGGGGGGGGGGAGAGGGGAAAGGCCGTTTGACTAATGGTTAAGAATCATCCAATCGGGTAATAAAGAGTCTGCTCGGTTTCCTATTGGCAGGGTGTTGTGAGGATGGACGTGTCCGGAGAAGGTGGGAGGTGATGTGATGAAACCTCCAGGAAAACGTCCAACCAGAGTTGGCAAACCCTAATCCACACAGTCACCCTCTCTCCCGGCCCCTCCAGCCCACATTTTCGCAGTCTGGCTCTCTCCCCCTGAACCTCATCTCCCCCCAGAGGCTTCTCCCAACCCGCCCCCCCCCCCCCCCTTCACCCCTTCACCCCTTCACCCCTTGCCTGACTGTGCTCCTTGTCCTCCTCCCACTCAGCCTTGTGCCCATGGCCTGACTGGGCCGCGCGTCCTCCGTTGCCTGGTTGCGGGACAGGCGGTTCGGTCGCGAGCTGCAATTTCGCGCGCGCCTTGGGTTGCAAACCGCCACGAGCGGAAAGACTCCAACTCCCACAATGCTGCTTTCCAGCGCGCGCAGTAATTGTCAGGCTGGAAGCCCCAGGCGTGCGTGCACATTGCATTGATTGATCTCCGGTCACCTCCTGCGTGCCGGTGCACGAGCTGCCAGAAGATGTTGAACAGACGGGTCCTGACGGTGTTTAAATGTATTCGGGGTTCTCGCTTAAAAACTTACAGAAATGTCTCCACTTCCTGGTCTCCTGTGGGAGCGGCCTTCAATGACAAACCGACGAGGAAAGTGGATTTATTTGGGAAGAACGTGGTGAGTGAAGCAGTCAGTGAAATGGGGTACGAGGCTGGTGCACGTTAAACTGTTAAAGTTCAGAACGCCTCACCTTTTCTTTTATCGGCCAATGCAGCAGCCATTTTGTACACGGCATGATCCCAGAAATTGATACCATCTGGAATGCATTGCCTGAAAAGGTGGTGGAAGCACATTCATTTTTAACCTTCAAAAGGGAGTTGCATAAATACTTAAAAAGCAGAACACCGCAGGGCTATGGAGATAGAGCAGGGAAGTGGGACTAATTGGATAGCTCTTTCAGAGAGCTGGAACAGGCATGATGGGCCGAATTGACTCATTCTGTGCTGTATGATTCTATATGAAAGACCAGCTAATCTGTTTTCTGGTGATTCTGTTTGAGAGGGAAAGCAGAAAATGCTGGCGAAGCTCAGCAAATGAGGCAGCATCTGTGGGGAAAGAAAGAGTGAAGGTGTTGCATCTCCTGCGCTTGTAAGGTAAAGTTGAATATCGTGGAGATATCTGTAATCACGGGTGGATCAGAAACATGAAGGGTAGAATTTGAGTTGGAAACCATGTGGAATGAGTCGGAGCTGGAGACAGTTGCTGAGGAAAGAGATGTGGCTGTGAAAGCGAGTTTAGAAGCAACCTGATCAAAAAGGGAAACAGAAAGCAATGAAGGTGAACAAGGTAAAAGAGACAAATGGCAATGCCGAAGGAGAGACGAGCAGAACTACTTCAAGGTGGGCCGATCCTTAGAAGAGAAGTGGCAGAAACTGTGCAAGCGCAGGAGATGCAACACCTGCCCCTTCACCTCCTCCCTTCCCACCGTCCAGGGTCCCACACACTCCTTCCAGGTGAAACAGCGGTTTACTTGTACTACTTTCAATTTAGTATACTGTATTCACTGCTCACGATGCGGTCTCCTCTACATTGAGGAGACCAAACGCAGACTGGGTGATCGCTTTGATGAATACCTCCGCTCAGTCTGCAAGCGTGACCCTGACCTGCTGGTCGCTTGTCATTTTAATTCCCCCATCTCATTCCCACTCTGATTGCTGTGCCCTCGGTCTCTTACACTGTTCCTGTGAAGCTCGACGTAAGCTCGAGGAACAGCACCTCATCTTTTGTTTAGGCACTTTACAACCTTCCGGACTCAACATTGATTTCAATAACTTCAGATCATAACCACTGCTCCAATTTTTTTGGACAGCAAGTGCTGGTAATGGTTCTACTGTTGCCATTTACAGCCACTCCTGATCAATCTTTTGTTTCTTAACCTGTCCCATTACCACCTTTCTTGCCTTGCACCATCATTCCTTTTGTCATTTAATCACTCCTGCCCTTCACCCTATAACAGACCATCCCTTTTTGTTCTTTCCTCCCCTCCCCTCGCCCACCTTTCCCTGGCTCTGTACTTGTTCAAAAACTTTCTCTTTTAACATCTTCCAGTTCTGACGAAAGGTCTTTGACCTGAAACGTTAACTCTGTTTCTTACTCCACAGATGCTGCCTCATTTGCTGAGCTTCTCCAGCATTTTCTGTTTACATTAGAATAGCAACCTTGATTTAAATTTCTCAGCCTGGTAGTGGCCCCTCTGACTCTCAGTACTGTACTAGAATGTCACCTACAATCTTCTGACTCAAAAGCAAGAATGTTATTAACTGATCCATGCTGGAAAAATAGCCTCACATGCTTGAAGAGGGATTTTTACTGGCTGTGGATACCTCATGCATTAGCCTGTTCCATTCTGTCTAAGTTTGTGTGTGGAGTTAGCAGGGCAAGATGGGGCTTTCTGCAATGAGAACATTCTGCAAACTATGGATTTATAGTTAGATTGTAATTTTTTTCATATTTCAGCAGTTTTGAAATATGTTTATTTTTAATATGGTAAAAGACATGCTCAGCGTGTTTATTTACGTACAATCTAGGCTGGTACTTCAGTGCCTTATTGAGGGAGTGCTGCACTGTTGGAGGTGCTGTCTTTCGAATTAGATGATAAACCAAATCTGCCCTCTCAGGTGGACGTTAAAGATCCCACAGCACTATTTGACGAAGAGCAGGGGCGTTCTCCCGGTGTCCTGGCCAACGTTTATTACTCAATCAACATCTAAAACAGGCGATCTGGTCGTTTATTTCATTGCTCTTTGAGGACCTTGCTCTGTGCAAATTCGCTGCCACGCTTATGACAGTGACTACATTTCAAAAGTGCTTCATTGGTTGTAAAGTGCTTTGGAAACGACCTGAGGTTATGAAAGGGAGTATAAAAATGGAAGCTTTTTTTTCTTTGTTCCCTAATCCCACTTTCCAGCAATCGGTCCGCAGCCTTGTAGGTTATGGCACTTCAGGCGCATATCCCGGTACTTTTTGAATGTGATGATGGTTGCTGCCTCTTCCATTGATAACATTGAGTTAAAAGATTGTAAAGTAAAATCCTATTCCAGGACCTAAGCATATAATCTAGGGTGACACTCCAGTAGTGGTATTGGAGGAGTGCTGCATTGTCAGAAGTGTTGCTTTTCAGATAAGATGTTAAATTAAGGTCTGGCCTGCCTGATCCTGATCATGTAATTTGGGTGGACACTAAAGATCCCATGGCATTATTTGAAAAAAAAATTTGGGAATGCTGGCTCAACCAGCACTGTCAAAAACAGCTTAGCTCATCATTCATCCAGTTGCTGTTTTGTAGGATCTTACTGTGTCCAAATTGGCTGCTGTGTTTGCCTACTTAAGTTACTCTATTTGATTGTTTATGAAGTGCTTTTAGAACATTTCTGAACGATGTGATAAGGTGTTACATAAATTCAAGTATTTTTTATAACTGGAACTTTCAGGGTTGCACCCACTGAGTGTCAGTTTTCTAACTTTCTGATGGAGAGGTGCAGAATCCCATGGAAATTTGTCCTCAATATTATACAATGAGAATTTAGTCCAAATGTCCTACAGTCTGTCTGCTTTTATCTTCTAATCCACCAGTAATGCTGTAATGTATAATGGACTATATTTTAGGAGCTCGTGCAAACCTGTTCTTCTTCGGATGAGCCACTATTGTAGTTGTTTCAGAGCTCTACAGTGCGTTGCTGCAAGCTATGTGAGACAAATTTAATTTTGCAAGATTATGATCTGAAGTTTCATACCTTTTCGTTAAGGGCCTTTTTGGTGTGCCTGAGCTGAGCTCCCCAGCAGGATTTCAGGTGGCTCAAGAAAATGCATTGAAAGAAACTGAAGAGTTAGTGGAGCAAGCCTATATCACACCACCTGGTCCTCAGATTGTTCACATCTTTGACAAACTTTCAGACTGTCTTTGTAGAGTTGCTGATTTGGTAAGTAGTGATAACTTTTTATTACCAATATGTTTTATATGACTTTCAACTTGCGCAATCACTTGTTTTATAGTTTTAAATTAGTTTGTCTTACTTTTGATCAAAAAAGTGTGAATTAAATCTTGAGATTGCAATCAACAAAGTGAAAATAGATTTGCAGGAGAAAAGCTACACAATAGCAAACTTTACATTCAGGAAGAGCCATTTTTATTTTAGTAAATTGTTTATTCTGAAATCTGGAAATATTAGCAGTTAAGCTAGTAAAACTGAAGGAGGCATTGCAGTCAAGCATGTACTTAACCTGCTTTGTAAAGTTGTGCAATCTCCTACAAAGCCATTTTGTTTTCTTAATTGAAAAGCTGACCATATAGTCAATTCAGTAGAATATAGAATGGCAGTTGTAATTAGTGAAGACTGCAATCTACAGTTGCCTTGCATTATCTTGGAACTTTGCAGATGCTGGTCAGTCCATAGAATTGGATGCTGCTTAGTGCACAGTTTTGCAATTTTTAATGCATCACATTAACTTGTTCTAGAAATGGTGATCATCGGAGCAGCTGTGCATCCTTTTTACTCTGTCCCAACACTTTTGGTGTTCCAGTGTCCTGTGCTGTTGTACCATCACTGGACAAAGTTCTCTTCCTTTTACTGAGTCAATTTGAGTCTGCAGCTACACAATATGTACACTTATAAATTATTTGAAACATATATACAAAGACATCTTGTACCCTTGTTACACTATATTACACTGGATGCTGTCTTGGATAAACAGCTGTTGGTGGTTAGCAAATTTGATGTACGTCACCACCAGTAGCTCTACAGAGTAGGATGGTGTAGTACAGGTATCACTTTGTGCATTTACTTCTATATTCCCTAACTTGTTTAAAACACTTTACATCTGCGCTGAAAACCACATAATCTACACAGAGAAATTTGTGTTTTTTAAAAGATGATTGCTTTCCTCAAAATAACGATGGTCATCACTTGTTGTTTGGAATTATGTTTTGCATTTAATCTTAAAACTATTTGGAATAGGGATCTTGTCAGGAATTGGGGCAAGGAAACTTGTGTTTGTCCTGTAAATGCCTGAGTAAAGTTTTGTTTGATCTTCATTAACTTTTAATGTTTAGACTTCACTTAGTATTATAATTTTCATTAATTTTGTTGCCTTGTTAATGAATGCTTTTTGGATGATCTATTTTCCTGTAGCCATTTCATGCTGATTTCTTCTGCATGTGACTTCCCAATTAAAATCAGAATTATGACCTGAATTCGGACTTACAAGTATTTTGGTAGGTTTCATGGGAAGTATGTAGTTTGTATGTACCTGAAAAGGTCTGGCCATTCATTGTTGAGTTTTATTGTATGTTATTTTTGGAAATTACTATCTACGTATCTATGGTCTCTTGTATATATGCTTTCTGTGACTGTCTGAGAACAGGTGGCTTGTTGGGATAATGGTGTGGATTAATATATTTTTCTGCTACAGGTTGTATACACGAGAAATTTAATTTTACAAGTTAATTAGAACTACAAAATCATGGGCCTGATTTCTTTGTTAACATTGGACTGTGAAATTAAGGATTGTGTATTTCTAGAAAATTAAATGTTTGTGACTAATGGAAAAATAACATGATCTTGTCACTCATTACCATATTTTTCATACTAGGCAGATTTTGTTAAGGTAGCGCACCCAGACCCTGCATTCCGAGAGGCTGCGGAGATCACCTGCATGACCATTGGCACAGTGGTGGAAAAGTATGTTTTCAGAATTGACAGTGCAAGAATTGTTTGTGCAAACTAAGGGCTACTTCTATGTAATGGTAGAAAATTCAAAAGGAAAACAAAGCCATTGCTCTCCTCCTTCTGAAGGCAGCAACTAAAGCTGGAGTATATTTGAGGTGTGGTTTTGTATCTAATATTGGTCCTTCAATCAAGTGGCTGTTATGGCAGGGAATATTGGGTTATTCAACTATGGGGGCATTCACAAGTTAATGCAGCTCTGCCCTTGCCTGTTATCTAAATATGCATTTCCAGCAGGGGTCACTGGAACCTTCTGGTCTGTGACTCAATTCTATACACTGATCTGCTGTGCCATTGGGGAAAGCCCCATTAATTTTTGAGTGTTTACTCTAGACCAGAGGTTCCTAAACTTCCTTTTTGCGGAGCCTTGCTTTGAGGATTCATGTCCCATTTATGCCCCAACTCTTTTTTTTTTTTCCCCCCCCACTTTTTTCTAAGAAACAGTATTTTGTAGTCCCCAAGACGATTGCAGAGTTTAATCCTATTGGCTTCAAAAGCTGGGGAAAAATGTGAGAGAAGTTCAAATTGCTCACCCTGCTTTTAGTCACGTGGGGATTATGTGCCTCAAATAGCAAACTGCTTAACTGTTCTCTGCTTTCATGTAGCAATCAGATACTACAGAAATGTCAAACTTCAATGAAGGCATTAAAAGACACGAGACAGTTCAATGGATAAATTTAATCATGGTATTGTGAAATATGTAATGTTTTAATTTTTTTATTCCCTTATTTTGGACATTAGAAATTTGTTATGGGAGAAAAAATACAAGTGGAGAAAATTCAGCAAGCTCTTTGAGCAATTTCTGGGAACCAAGTGCTATATTGCGTAATCACAGGGTGATATACTTTCACGATCAAAGAGTAGCTGTTGTGTGTCACAGGTTGTAACAGGAAAGTGACATCATTGGCATTGAAAATACCTATCACAGTGCCACCTACAGGAGTAACAGGTACTGCAGGTACTTATGAGTTCAAGGAAATGTGTGCCCCACACACCAAATTTAATATGTAATGGGCAATCTAAATAATTTTGTGGCTATTCCAATCCTATTCTTCCCCACTAACATTCTCAGCACTTGAATATCTCCATTATCTATTGTGTTTGCTACTAAAACTCTTTAAAAACACACACACGGGATATGTTGCTATTTTAGATTTTGAGCACAAGATGCACCCATACTTTTACTGGGGGCAGCATCTACTGTACCAGCTTAGCTCAGCTCCGCTGGGCAGTCTTACTGCTGCTTGCTTATTGTAAGCTGCTCATACAGCGGACAAACAAGGTGTCACCTTTACATTATTTTTAAACTTTGATAGGTTTGATTTCTGCCATGTATGTTGGTGCGAATGGTGTTTGTATAATTTTTTTATAGAAATGGATTAATCTTTGTGCTATTTTAAAGTATTTTATGGGGTTATTTTACATAATTTTGGCACCATCTTTGATGGAGGAGAAAATATATCAAATGGGCAAATTGGGATTCACCACACATGACTCCTCTTGTTAGAAAACATGGAGGCCAATATGGCAGGAGAGCAGCTTGATGACAGAAAAATTGTTACCAGGGAACAGTGCTTAGAGACTTCTGAGCAGCAGCAGCCTGTGTCCAAACCTGCTGTATAGTTCATATTCCAGGAGCAATTGAGGTAATAGCCTAAATTTTAGCCTGGAAGAATGTGGGGGGGGGGGGGGCAGTAAAAATGTTAAATCTAAAACCCAACCCCAACCCGCCCACTTCCGGTTTTAACGGAGGTGGGACGAGGGACGGGCGACAACCTGCTCTCAGGAGTTGGGTCGGTCTCCGAGCTTACAAGGAAGCTCTGGGCTCCATTTTTTTACAGCATTTTTATTTTTAACCACTGGGGGTCGGGATTCCCGGACCTTCTATTTCACGCCATGTGAAAGTAGGCGAGGAGGCCCGAGACAGCAGGTAAGTACCTTTTATCACACTGCTCATGGGCCCGGAGGAGCAGGAATGCTTCCCCCAGGCCCAACAAGCCTACCTGCAGCGACCACCCCACCACCCCCTCCCCATAGCTTCAGACCCCCGATGACTCTGGACATCACCTCCCAATGACCCCCGATCACCTCTTCCCCCAACCCCAATCTAAGATTTACCTTCTCGCGTCCATTTCCTTCCTCTTCTCCTGTCCAACTGATGGCTGGTCTGTCAATCCGGCTGGCCTGTTGGGTGAGAAACCGACAAAAAAAAAGAAAAGATGTCCCTACGTCAAAATTGTAAGGACGCTAGGGAAACCCGAGCTTCTGGGTTTCCTGTCAAGAATTCCCTCTCTCCTGGCTCCATGTTAGAATTTAGTCCAATGGGTCTGTTACTTGATGAAAGAGGTGGGCTGCTGACCCACCAGTGAGAGAAAATTTCAGGTGGAGGTTCTCCCAGGTGCTGACCATGACAGTGAGCAGTGTGGTGGAGAGTATCACTTTTGAGCCTGTCGCCAAAATTGTCCTCTGTGTGCAACACAATGGAATCTTCATGGAGGACTTGGGATTGATCCTGGAGGAGCAGCAGCAACAACTGGTCAAGCAGAGATGGAAGCAATAGGGACTGATGGAAGTGAGCAAAACTGAAATGGATCAAATGTTTGACAGCCTGCTGTCAATACATTCAGTTTATGCAGCAAATGGGGCTGAAATATAGCAAGTCACTGCTCACTGAAGCAATAGGGGCTGTTTAAAGTTAGCCTATTGGGAGAGTGAAGAACGAGAAGCTGTTTGTTGAAGTGATACCCCGTTTAGTGGGCTAGGGGAAGAGAGGAGGATAGCCCCTGTTGCCCGGGGGTGAAGAGAGAAGATCTCTGCCTGTACTGAGTGGAAAGGGTGATTGGTGTTGGGTCTTAACTGGCCCACATGATAAAACAATGTATCCTATGACTCACTGTGAGCAATAGCATAGGAGAAGCATTAATACTGAAATTTTGCCTTTTTTAACACATTTCACAATATAACATTCCACAGTGTGATAAAGTTATTTTTCCCATCTTCCTAGATTGAACACTAATATTCAACTTTGTAAGAGTTTGAAAAACTTATTGAATAATAAAGAAGCCATGGATTCCCTGGATACAGATACAAGGTATTTTTTAGGTTCTGTTCCACCCTCAATCTCGAGAAAATCAAGAATCATGTGTCCAAAGGTAAGTGTCAGGGCCCAAGACCAAAGTGTTCTGAAAGGTCTATGTTGTGGAAACAGACTACAGCTTGATAGTAGATAGTCTTTGTCTCTTTCTTTGGGTTATTTCACTAGATACTCTCGCGTTCAGTGTTACTGGGCACTCCTATAAGTGGACCTTACATCCCCTATGATCTAAAGTATACCTTTTCTTGCCCAATATCTAAGTGAGTGTTAGAAAATCCCAGGGATCATAACAGAGAAATCTTATTCTGTGCACTAGCTACTGGAATGTATCACATGCCTCTCCCTTTGAATAGTGGACTAGAGAACCCGTCTTACTGATTCAAGGCATAGGCTTTGAACCAATAAGTGGCCTTATTTGCATGAGATTGATGAATGAACAATTAACACAGTGAGATTTTTATTTCCCTGCACTTCTCGATACATAGAACAACAATGATGCAACTTGCTTTCTCTCTAATCTTGGACTTTTAAACAAGCCTAGCCTATCGTCCTCTGGCAAATTACAATTAATTTTAGAGACTCGGCCTTACAGCTGGTGACTAAGTATCAAACAATCTGAAATTGATTGGGACAATTAATGGCCTGCGATTAGACATTATTCAAGCAAAATGTTATTTTATGGATTAACATACACTGCAAAATCCTCCTGAATAATTTATCAGCTTGAAAGACAATTTACAGAATGTTACAAGAAAATTGTCCAGATGCTGTTTGTATTTTAATCTGTTACAACGCACTAATAACGGTGAATTGAATCAAAATAGTATTTTGAACTCCATAATGAAAATGTTACTGGAGGGTCTAACCGGCTTCATTTCATTAGAAGTGTCCATTCTAATTTTGAGCAAGATCGGATTTAATGCCTTGATACTAGTGTATTTTAAAGTTAAGTTTGTTCAAATGTTTCATTTGGCCCATTCTTGCATAGAATGGCCCACCATTAGCTGCCGCACAAATATATAGATAACACGGTGAGGATTTCACCATGCTCCAACTACCGCGAACTCTGAGGAAGCGCCGTCTGCTTCCTCGCTGCTCAATTCTTTGCAATTTCAGTTTCTTTTCTAATTTTTCTTTAATTATCTGCGTGCTGACGAAAAAACTATTTTGTGTTTTTTTTCTAAATGAATGAGCAATTGAATATCACTTGATTGATGGTGAGTCCACCAGTGCCATTCTGTAATGGTCTAACCGGCAAGCAGTGACTAATGGTAGCGTTAATGCAGCAAACTCGCAATTATCATTGATATTGGTGTTGCGGAGCTATTATTTATTTTCAACTGTTTCGATGAGCGTATTGGTAGAGCGGCAAAGAAGTCCCAGGAAATTATAGCATGGTGTAAGTCACTCGTGCTATAATTTCCTGGAACTTCATGCAGTTTGCCATTACTATAGTGCAAGTTTTCAAGAAAATACGGGCCAATACCTCTGCCCACCAAGCTGTCAATAACGGAGGGCTCCGGGCAATGAAGAGCCCTACACTCCTTTCAAAAGTCTCGAACAGCTGTCAGTCACTACCTCAGTTTGAGGCCAACCTTCTTAACTATGATCAGGGGACTAGTTAACATCTCCCACAGATCTCTGTTCGCAATATGTCTGTAACTGTACACTTTTTAGTATAGTTTTGAATTTAATGTGTAAAAGTAATTTCTTTAATAAAAATTAAAATGTTAAATTTTGACATTGAAAAACAATGCCACGATATTCAGTTTTTTTTTTAAACTGTCATTTGAGAATTGAGCTGCATCAAGGTTGTGTGTTTTTTCATGTTGCAGGAGAGTGGCGGAGCTATTTATGTTTGACTTTGAGATCAGTGGAATTCATCTGGATAAGGAAAAGGTAACAGTTAAAACCTATATCTGTCCTTCATCCCATATACTGCAGCATTGCAGCGCAACATATGAAAATAATAAGTAAAGAAAGAACTTGCATTTATATAGCACCTTTTCCAAACTCAGGAAATTCCAAAGCGCTTTTCAGTCATTGAAGTACTTTTTGAAGTGTAGTCACTGTTGTAATGTAGGGAAATGTGGCAGTCAATTTGTGCACAGTAAGTCCCACAAACAATAAGATAATGACCAGATAATCTGTTGCTTTAGTGATGTTAGTTGAAGGATAAATATTGGCCTGGACACCGGGAGAACTCCCCTGTTCTTCTTCGAATAGTGCCATGGGATCTTTTAAGTCCACCCCAGAGAGCAGACTGGACCCTTGTTTAACGTCTCACCTGAAAGATGGCATCTCCGACAGTGCAGCACTCCCTCAGTACTTCACTGAAGGATCAGCCTGGATTATGTGCTCAAGTCTCTGGAGTGGGACTTGAACCCATGACCATTTGGCTGCGAGGTGAGAGTGCTACCACTGAGCCAAGGCTGACATCTGATTTATAATGTACTATTACAAATAATGAAGTGTGTGGTTTGTTTTTTGTAAGTTAGCTTTAAATCCAACATTTCTAGAAGTGCCCAACAAATGCCTTGCAGTTCTAATGCATGGAAGAGAGTTTAACAAGGGCATTAAACATAATGACTACTTCTTGAATTCTGTTAAAATAGTATTTAAAGTTAATGTGGATTATCAGCTCTAGGTTTCTCTGGATTATTACTCCAGGTTTCTGCAGGAGAATATATGTAAACTGAAATCTTGGAGGGTTATATTTTCTGCTTAATGACTTGGATAAATCCTTTACCCTTTTAAACAGATTTGAAAAGCTAGAGTCAGTAATATGTCTGATTCACTTCATTTATTATTGACAAAGCATTAACCCCAAACACCCATACAGAGCAGCACACACTGACCGTACGTCTAAAAGCTCACGTGAGTGGATTTAATGAGAAACCATGAAGGTGGCTTCTCCAAACCTGTTCACACGACCGAGTCTTGAAGGCAGCAAAGGTCTTTTTCTAATTAAGTTTAAAAATACTGCATCGCTCTTATACCATGTGCTTTTATGGTCTACTTCCTGCTGGATGCAACACCATCTGATGTTTTATGACCATCCAGTTGTTCGAACCGATTACCAAACAGATGAGGCCCCATGCCTTTTCACACCATACCGTTACTTCCTATCATTGCTTTTCCTGAGCCATAGCTTTGTTGTAAACAGCTTTTGATGCATGCTCTTATAGCAACATATTGTCTTTTATATCGCAACAATCTCCTTCTCTTACACTACCCTCTGCTGTGATGAGCCTGTGTTTTAAAAGCCTAACAACCCTTTAAGTTCAATATTATCCAACTAGCTTATTTATTTAATAATTTAGATGTGCCTATCCATACAGTACAATGTCTTCAGCCCTGAAACTCATTCTCTCCAATGTTATCAGCATCGTTGAGGGGAAAGACGAGATTTTCGAGAATACAATTTAAACCAATTCTGTCGACATAACTATCCTGTCTTTGTTCGCAATAAAAGTAATGTAAAAACATTTCTTTATTCTGACAATGACAAAGCTACAATGTTTATAGGTTAGGCTACTAGGTAGTGATGGATTTATTTTCCTTATTATTTTCTCACTTTGTTTGAAGGAGAGCTGTTAACTTTACCTTTCTACTTTTTTGAGGGTGCTTGCCAGTTTTGTTTCTTTCCATGGTACCACACTTTGTTATCAAGGTGAAGATTAATTGCATTTATACAGCAGTCTTTGTATGAGTGCCTCAGAAGACTTTGCAAGGGAGAGCGCTGGACATCATGCAGAAATATAGAGGATACTAAAGGCAAAGTTCAAGAGAGGTTTTTGAAGAAAGAAAGACAGACATGCTTGCATTTATGTAGTACCTTACCACATTGCTGAGTACTTCACAAAATAAATTATGTTTTTGGACTTGCTGACTGTTGCATAGAAAAAGAACGAAGAAGAAATAACTTAGATTTATACAATGTCTTTCATCACTTTGGGGAGTACCAAAGTGCTTCACAGCCAGTGTATTTACTGTTATAAAATAAGAAATGTGGCAGCTAATTAGCATAGAACAAGGCCCCACAAACAACAATGAGATCAATAACTAGATGATCTGTCTTAGTAGTATTGGTTGATGGATAAATGTTGGCCAGGATATCTGGAGAACTCCCCTGCTCTTCTTCAAATAGTGGCATCGGATCTTTTACACCCACCTGAGAGGGCAGACGGGGCCTCGTTTTAATACCTCATCTGAATGAAGTGCCAACAATTCAGCACTGCACTGAAGTGTCAGCCTAGATTATGTGCTCTAGTTCCTTGAACGGGGCTTAAACCCATGACTTCTGTCTTGAAGGCGAGAGTGCTACCTCTGAGCCACGGCCGACACCATATTTTGCATAGGGTAAAAAGCAGCTGCCATTGTATGCCTGCAATGTCCCAAACAAGCACTGAGGTGAATGACCAGTTAATCTGTATTTTGGTAGTATTGGGTGAGAAGTATTTACTGAGACCCCCTGAAAACTTCCTGTATAGTAGGGTCAGCCTAAATTATGAGCTCAAGTCCTCATGGCGTTCAAACCCACAACTTTCTGACCCAGAGACAAGGTGGCTATCAACTGAGCCAAGCTGGACTTAAGGAGAGAGGTAGTAAGTTGAAGTGATTTTAGAAGAGTGATCAACAGGGCAGTGGCATAATAGCTGAAAGATTGACCTTTTGATGGAATGAAGTTACGAAGAATGGGGGTGCATACCAGCACATACGTTAGAAGATTCCTTGATTAGAAGGGGCGAGCCCATGGAGGGATTTGCAAATGAGGATCTTGAAGTCGATTCATAGGAAACCAGTAGAGCTGCATGAGACTTTGTAGGAGAGGACTCAGGCCACAGTTTTCTAAATCACTGGAAGTGTATGAAAATTGGGTGGGAGAATTTGAGGAGTCCTTGAGGCAAACTGCTGCAAGGTGTCTCCCAATGCTGACGTGAAACTAGTCGCTTGGAGATGCATGAGTCTTCCTCTGTCTTTGTCCTCCTTTCCTGTGGGAAAATTGCTTGGCTCACTTGTATCTCCCCTCAGTAACACTGCTGATACTAAAGACCATAGGGCTGATATGGTTGCAGGAAATGCATTGTGAAAAATTACCGGCATGCAGACAGTGATTTCCCATCCATTAAAATTAATGAGTGGAATATTATGGACTGTGCATCTGTGATTTCCTGCAATGTATTCCCGTGAAATCAGCCCTTGTATTCTGTAAGTCGTGGCTTAAAGTTGCATCTTGTCTTCCTCCCCAGTATATTTGCTTCCTACTCCTCCCAAATATATTTGTGACTATATTGTATGTCTTGTCTTTACAGCGTAAAAAGGTGGTAAACCTTAATGTCCAGATGTTGGACTTGAACAATAGTTTTCTACTGGGCACTCACCTTCCCAACAAGATTGACAAAAAAGCTATCCCAGAGCACATTCGTCACTACTTCTCAATACAAAAGGATTATATCCATGTTAACGGCCTTCATGCAGATGCATCCGATGACTTGGTAGGTTTGTTATATTGGGCAGTATTTGGGGTGAATTCTTTTTTTATGTATGGTATACTGTACAACAACAACAACAACATGCATTTATATAGCACTTTTAACGTAGTAAAATGTCCCAAGGCGCTTTATGGGAGCGTTATCAATCAAAATTTGGCACAGAGTCACATAAAGAGATAATGGCTCAGAAATTGCTTTTAAAATAATGGTGAGACTAACAGCACTCACCGTTATTAAGGGCGAAACCAAAGGGCAAATTCTGGCGACTGCACATGTGCAATAGCTTTTGGACATTTAAAATTTTAAAAATTATAACGTTTCATTTTTTAAAAATCTTTTTCCTTCTGTCTCTTTTATCTCAGTGTTTTAATCTTATCCTCCTATTTATTTTGCTTTCTCTATCATCTTATAATACCTTATCGGGCACACCCTGGTTTTTAGTCTATGCAGTTTGTCTATGAACTGCATTTCCTGGTTCTCACAACATGGCTTGCTTCAAGCTGATTGGTTGAGGGGCCTTAGAGCTCCTTTCACCACTCACACAGCCCGGGAAAGAACGCTGATGTTATTTGAACTCTGATTTCAAGGAAGTTGTCGCCAAAAAGAACGCGGTAACTTAGTGGGTGAATGACAACTACTGGTTCGCCGCTCAGAGCAATTTCCGGTCCATTAGGACAGGTGATCAAAAGCTTGGTCAAAGAGGTAGGTTTTAAGGAGCGCCTTAAAGGAGGAGAGAGAGGTAGCAATCATCTGCATTATATATTTAATATACAGTTCTAATTTTATTCATATCATTCTGTGAGATCCAATTGCAGTGTAGTTGCAGCCCCCAAAAGAACATGGCCTAGTGAAGGTGTTTTTTGTTACTACTTTTGCATTTGTAGTAGAAGATGTTTAAGAAATTGGTATATCTAAATGTTGTAATGAAATGATACTGTATTTCATATTGTAAGGACTGCAGGGAAAGTAGAATACTGAATTTGATGGACTACTGAATTATGGTTCTTGCTAACCAGTATTCCTTGGATTTAAATGTTTCCTTTGATAGGACAGAATGCTACAAATTTGACTTTTTAACAGGACTAGTAAATTACCTGTGGTATTGCCCAAGGTCATGCAGTCTTCAATTATGGAAAAGCTCTAACAGGGAATGACAGTCAAGGGCTGAGAGGGAGAATTCCACCGGGGCCAGAGCCGTGGAGCTCACTTGCCACTCAGGAGGACGAAATGGTGCTGCAATTGGGAATTGAAACTGAGCAACAAAAAGGGAAGGAGGCCCAGGCTCAGGAGAGGGAACAGCAGTGTTGGCATGAGGAGGGGACCTGAACCCACGCAGCTAGGTGAAGGGAGAGAGGCAGCAACGTAATTAATGTATTTATAATTGGTTTCAGCTCTGGCTGTTTTTTTTTACTTCTGAATTACAGGTGATTCCAATAACATCATATATTGGCACTAATTACAATTTGCGATAGGCGGCATTTAGATTAGAAAGTGCAGCATACTACCATACACTACTTTTAGCCATGGTATAGAAACAGACTTCACAGAAGTAGACCCTTATGTGGATATGGTGTGCCCTGCCATTCTCACATTGCCCCACTGTTTTTGTACCATGCGCCATTAGTGTTAATTTCAAATCCCTGTTTTACTTCAAAAGAAATCACTCCACTCATTGTTTGGAGGCATGAGTTCCCAGGCTTAGGTGTGCAATGGTCTAAGCTCAGTGTCCGATCAGAGATTGAGGAAATCATGATGGAGAGCGACAATGATCTTGACAGACAAACTATATGGGGGAATGACAGAGTTGGGGCTTAGCAGGAGATTCCCAGTGGAATTGAAGAGTTGGGGACTGTGGCTGCCACTCGGGGAGATTGAACGCTGCAAGGTTTGAGAGCTGGAGAGGGGCATCAAGAAGAGAAGGCGGCCCAGGCCTGGGAGAGTGAACAGCAGCGTCATTGGGAGGAAGGGGTCTGGATCCATGCATCCAGGTGAAGAGAGTGACAAAAGAATAGAGATATATATAATGTTGTCGTGCTGGTGCTGAGTTTTCTTTAAAAAGTAGAATGGAACACCATGGTGAACTGGTGGAGAGGGCAGCCAAGGATAGACGAGCTGAATCTTGGAAGCGAGGCCAGCTGGTTCAAGCAGTGAAGATCATTTGGATGGGGGGTGGGGGGAGAGAACAATAATTTTTTTTTAAAAAGTCAATTTAAATTTTAAAAATGTATGTACTTACCTAGGAGTGAGGAGAACAAAGATGGTTGAGCGTTCCTCTTCAGATTTCATACATTGCTCTGCAGAGTCACTCAGTGGCCAGAGCCTGTAACTGCAAGCTACTCAAAACCGTTCTTTATAATGGTCTGTAAATTGCTCTGAGCGGCGAACCAACAGTGCTTGCTGCTCTATAGATTTATACTAACCCACTAACTTACCACGGTCTTTACTGCGGGCACTTGCTCTAATAGGAAGCGGAGAAGAGCCCAGCGTTAGCTCCAGCGAAGCTAGGACCCATGGGAGTAGTGAGAGGATCACTCTCCCCTCGACCAATCAGATTGCAGCATTTTAGACAAGCTGCGAAGAATTACTACAAGCTGCAACATAAAATCCAGGAAGTGAAAGGTACAACACTAAAATTATTTGTAAAAACAGTTATAGACAGCAAAAAAAGGGAGGGTAAGAAATAATTGAATTAAATAAGAGTCAGAACGAAAACATTTATAAAATTAATTTAAACATTTTTAACGACCAAAAACTCTTAAAATAAGGAGTAACGAGACTTCACATTTTTAAGTCACTTTTTAGTTGTTTGGTAGTCATTAAGACTTACTGTGCTGCTAAAACTCAGTTTAGACCAGGTATTTTTAAGCGTACTTGTTCTGTGGCGATATTAGTTACTTTCCAGCTGGGCAGAAGAGCAGGTTGGTGCTGGTCGATTGATTCTGTTCATTGCAGCTGGCGATGTCCCTTTAAGGCAAAGCTGACAGATTGTCGGAAACCCAGGAAGAGAAAGTTCCGGATTTCCGTGTTTGTCTGCGCATGTGCAAATGCCGAAACTTGCTCTTTCATCTGTCCACTAACAATGGTGAGCACCGTTGAGCTCACTGTTCTTTTTCAAGCAATTTCTGGCCCAATGTATTTTATAATCACAGGTCCACAAGCGACACCTCGGGCTCAGATTAAAATTGGAAATCCAAGAGTGCCGGCTACAGGGGTCACAGCCAAAAGGGTTCATGCAAATGTAACCAGTATGTGTGGGTACATTTTAAAATGGAAAATTCTGTAGGTAGGCATTGATGGGTCTTTTCAAATGGAAGAGATACCTGATGTACCAATTTTAACATTGATTGTTAAAGGAATAAAATTGCAGTTGATGCACGTGTGGAAATACATCATTTTATTAAGAATAATTCTATCAGAACAGATGTATAACGGTTTCCTGTAGACAAAGTTGGATGTAGTATATTTTGATGAACATAGAGCCATAGAAGTTTGCAGTACAGAAGGTGGCCATTTAGCCCAACAAATCTGTGCCAGCCTCTTAGACCTGTTCAAACTAATCCCACTCCCTTAGTCTCTCCTCAGAGCCCTGCATCTTCCTTTGTTTCATATATTTATTTACTTTCCCCTGAAACATGCAATGGTCACTGCCTCCATTACTCTCTGTGGCAAAGCATTCTGTATTCTAACAGCTTTCTGTGTAATGAAATTCCTGCTAACTTCTCTCCTCACTCTTACTGACTATTTTAAATTGATGACCTGTTATCACACTCTTCCCCCAACCCAGCGGAAGTATATAAATGCCATTTTGTTTGGTTTTGATAGGGTCAGTAGGGAAAGAAGAACAATCAGTTTTGAAAACCGCTATTGCCTCTTTTAGCCTTCTCTTCAGTATCTTTCCTCATAACCATAGTTTCTTATATTCACCAGGATGATGCCAGGGATATGTGGTGTGCTTTTTGTGGCTTTAATGCCATTTCTATAATAGGGTGCTCAAAACTGCACACAGCACACTGTGGCCTAACCAATGCTTTGTACAAATTTATCATTGCTTCAAGGCTCAATACTCTGTCCCCATTTACAAAATCAACATGCAATTGGCCTTTTATACTTTTACACTCAATGTTGTTAGTCTTTTTTCAATAAACTAAATAGAAATAAACTTAACATTTGCAATACAAAAAGCATTAACAAGAACCAGTTGAAACCAAAACAGTTTATTTTCTCCAAATTTCTTGCCACAATATCGGTATTCATAACTAATGGGAGGAGGAGATTTGTTTACATTCAAATGAGGCTGAAGTATTTCTTTGCGTCATCAGCCAAAAGTGTAAAGCAGATGATTCTACTCGGCCTCCTGAGGTTCACACTATCACAGAAACCAATGTCTAGCCAATTTGGATCACTCTACCTGACATTTAAGAGGCTGAGTACACAGAATACAGCAAAGGTTATGGGCCCTGATAACATCTTAACTGAAGACGTATGCACTGGAATGTTCAGCCCCCTAGCCAAGCTATTCCAGTGTTACTGTGAAATTGGCACCTATCTGACAATGTGGAAGTGAATCCAGGTATGTCCTATCTGCTAGAAGGAGGACAATACTAATCTGGCCAATTACTGCCCTACCAGCCTACTCCCAAACATCAGCAAAGTTATGGAAGGGGGTATCAATAGTGTCATCAAGCAATAACTTGCTCACTGATGCTTGGTTCAGGTTCCAGCAGAACCAATTGTCTCTTAATCTCATCACATACTTGATCCATGGACACATGAGCTGAATGACAGAGGAGAGATGAGAAGAGCTACCCTCAACATCAAGGTGACATTCAATTGAGTATGGCTTCTAGGGACCCTAGTAAAATTGAGGTCAGTGGGAAACCCTTCAGTAAATAGAGTTATACCTGACATACAGGCCAATCATTATAGCCCAAGGGCATCGCTGCAGGAGTTTCACAGGGCAGTGTCCTTGAAATAACCATCTTTAGCTGCTTCATTAATGATCTCCCCTCTATCTTAAAGCCAGCAGCGGGGCTGTTTGCTTACAATTTACAATGTTCATCTCATTTCACAACGTCTCCAATAATGGAGCAACCCAGGCCAGCCTACAGCAGGATCTAGACAATATCCAGGCTTTTGCTGATAAGTCACGGGTAACATTTGTGCCACAACTGAGAAGGACAAAAGCAGTAACGTTATGGGAACACCATCCTGAGTTTGTTTCATCATCATTCAAAATCCTAGAATTCCCTACCTTACACCATCATGGAACTGCCATTAGCACAAGCACTGCAGTGGTTCAAGGAAAAGGCCCACCACCTCAGGTTAACTGAGGATGGGCAATACATATGGCCTCACTAGTGTTGCCCACGCTTCCATGAACAAAATAAAAAATAACATACTGTGGTTGAATTGCATTTGCTTGACTTAATTCTTGAGTACTATAGAGCAGCCTGGTGTTCCAAGTAGCAGGGTGACGGAGTGATCCTTTAAATTGTTTGCTGTTGCCGGGTTACGGAAGTAATTACATTTGTATAGTGTCTCAACACTTTTTTCTTCATGTACTGTAAATTACTTTGTCTACATAAGTCATTATATTTCCAATGTCGATCAATTTTGCGTGTAGTATGATGTCACAGACAGCAATGAGATAATTGATAAGCTGATCTGTTTTTGATGGTGGTAGCTGACTGGATGTTGGCTAGGACAGAGCAAAAACTCCCTGCTCTTCAATTAGTTCAAGAACAGGCGCACAAAGCCTCAGTTTAATTTCACAGGGATGGAATGGAACCTCAGATAATACAGCATCCTCTCGGCATCAGCCTAGATTATGTGCTGAAGACCTGAAATGAGTTGAATCCAGAATGTTCTCATGGAGATATGAGTGTGCTACTGGTTGTGTTCAGCTGACACTAATTTGGGAGCAGTTGTGAATATGTTTGCACTCTAGTTCCTTATTTCCCAATTGGCTCGAGCACATTCTCTTTATACGTTCTTGGATGTGAGCGAAACTGGCAAGGCAGTATTTATTGCCAATCCTTAGTTGTCTCTCTCCCTGCAGGGCAACTATGTAATGTGGGTCTGGGGTCACATGTAGGCCAGACTGGGTAGGGGTGTCATTGAGTCATGGACGTTATTATTGTGGCAAGCAGTACAACAGCGACACTGATTTAATGAGTATTGGGGTAGCCTTGGGAGCCTGGAGCACTGGGAAGGGGTGCAAGATCTTGCAGCGCCACAATGGAGACGTGTGGACGAACAGTAAGTGCAGCAGTTTTTTAGGATCTGAGAACAGTGATGATCCTGGGGTCTGGGATCACTAAGTTTGCAACTGACTTCCCACCATTCCCAACCTGTGGAAATCACCTCCCATAGTTCCATACCCAGCAACCATCACTTCCAAACTATTGTCGCTTTCAAACCTTCTCTCACTCCCCATATTTCTCCACCTGTTTTTCCCCCACTTCCCCCTTCCAGAGCCTGTGTCTCCTTCCAATGCTTCTACATCCTACCGCCTCTCAATTCTACCATACCCTCATGATACCCCCCCTGATGCTTCCACACCCCATGAATCCTGCTGCCATTGGCCCCACAGACACATCTCTCCAGTATTAGCACACCCCGTGACTAGCCCCATACTACAAAATGTCCATATACTACTCTAGCATTAACAAAGTTGGGATTCCCATCTTACCATCCAGCAATCTACTGCCACCATTCAGAACCTCCTTCCATTAATCCCATAATCCAATGAGCCCCCTCCAAAATGCTCAGTCCACTTCTGCCATACTCCAGCACCCTCCCAGCGCTCCCACACTAGGATCATCCTCCCATTCCCCAGTACTACTACATGGAGTACCTGCAACCTATCTGCTTCTATCATTGACAAATCTTCCTACCATCTTTTTCGTTATCGTGGGCTTAAAAAGTTGAGAGATAAAATTAGTTCAAACAAAGATAATTAAGACTACTGATGTATACTTTCCACTGAAATAGGCATATAATTGGAATTCAACCCAAAATGCCATCAATAGTACCACAAAACTGTAATAAAAACACAATTTGACTTATTTAATCACTGTAATCGGTGGTCCTGATTATATTATACATTAATTGAGATAAAACAGCATATCCCTTGACTGGTAATAAGCAATGCCACAGGAGATCCACAAATGGCATGTTACATACATAGAATTTACAGTACAGAAACAGGCTATTCGGGCCAACAGGTTAATGCCGGTGTTTATGTTCCACATGAGCCTCCACCTTACTTCATCTCACCCTATCATTCTATTCCTTTCTCCCTCATGTACTTATCTATCTACCCCTTAAATGCATCCATGCTACTCGCCTCAACCACTCCATGTGGTAACGAGTTCCACGTTCTCACCACTGAGGATTTTCAGCGATAGGATTAAATAAAAGCTATTAACTGACTCATTATCTGATTGACCATCCATAGAAGGTGCTGGTTGCAAGTCCTTTCTTGCCACTTGCCAACAGATGCAAAAATTGCTGAATTAATTTTGTTTGTTGACAGTAAAGCAGCTATTCTAGAAAGGTACAGCAGAATAGTTCTAATTATTTATTATGCAGCTGTTGTATGTAAACAAAAAAGCTTATGCAGAACCATTGAAAAGGAGTGCTACCAAACCCGGAACAACAACTGCGACTACTTCTACTACTCCCTCCCTGCTCAACTACAAACTGGTGCTGTGAAATCTGTTCCAAGACTCCCTCAAGATTGCATCTAGTGCTCCTAAAACCTAAAAAAAAAAGGATAGTAGGATTCTATCGCAGTGGATGTCCTAGGGCATTGCATTAAAACAGAATCCATATGAATAATTTTAAGAAAGAGGAAGGGAATTGGTACAATTCTTGGTGTGCAATACAGGTCAGGCCACCAAACAGCTGAGATGAGATAGAGGGTGAGACCTGAAGACAGTTCAGATATGTGTGAGGACAATGGTGCAATATTAGGTGATCTTAACTATCTGAAGAAAGACAAGAATAAAGGTATTGCATGTAGTGAAAGTGGGGAATGCTTTTTAGAATTAACCCAGGACTGCTTTCTAGATCAGTATGTTTCCAGTCCAACAATACTACTAAACACCAGATACCTACCTCCAACCCTCTACTTGTATGTCACTTTTCTGTGCATTCTGCAGTAAATCAGTGGCCCTGATACATTGTGCGCTACATGACATAACACCTTAATTGTTCTAAAACGGCATGTTCTCCGAGTAAAACCATCAGAGATTAAACCTCTTGTTCCACCTAATCTTTGCAACTTCTCCAGCCTTGTATGGCTTCCCACATCTTTCGGCCCTCTGACTCTGGCCATCGTTGCATCTCTCACTCGCTTTGCCCTACTGCTGATGGCGGAGGCTTCACCTGTCTTGCCTCTACTCTGGAATTCCTGCCCTGAAACATTCTGGCTCTCTTTGCTCTGTACCTTTAAGAGCCTTCATAAACTATCCTTTTGACCTCGCCATGGCTACTATTTATTTTTATTTTTCCCTCTTTAAAGTGCCTAGGGATGATTTTCTATATTGAAAATGTAATAAAAACATATTGTATTTCACAATGACCAATAAACTTGCCTGTAAAATTGTCTTTTGTGTCTTTCAATACCTTTATTAAAGTTTTTACCTTGAGGCCTTAGCCCCTCAAAAACCTAGACTTGAAGTTGATACTTTTTGTAGAAATATTACTCTTTCAGTTGAAAGGAGTTTCCAACGACACTGCCTGCAATTCCCAGATATCTGCTTGACTCTGATTTGTTCAAATTTCATATTTATAAAACATATAAATCTCAATTCTACAGCTCCACAAAAAACCATCAGTAATTCGAGCAAAGTAACAACGTCAGCAGCAAAGTCGCCAAACGAAGGTGTGCAGAAACAAAAGCACCTATTCAAACAAATGGTGGTTTTAATATGCTAATATTGGTTAAATTTGGAGGCTTTAGGATGTATCTGTGTGATAGTATCTTTGATGGCTGGATAGATGATATTTGAAACTGGGGGACAAACGTCCTAATGGGAATGAAAAGAATGGCTAACCATCTAATTTAATTAAGGGAACGGTAATATCTTGTTAATGGGCTTTTTCTCAGTACACCTTCATAGGATTTGGAATGATACTTCTGTCGGTGAGTTTAACTCAAGGAAGCCTACAGTCTGTAGCCAGCAGAGAAACTGGGCTAGTTTGACTCTGGCAGTGATTTACCGTATAGGAAATAAGCATCTGTTTTCAAGGTTTAATGTATGTTGAGAGAGGTCGGGGGAAGTGTCTACTGTTTTACTATATTTCAAGGAGAACGGTAAAGTTTATAATTACTGTAACATACGGTTTTGCAGTGAATACTGTTCATTTACCTGTTCTATGTGTAATGAATTGGTTTATAGGTTAAATCTCAGTTTGATGGAGTGTATATTCATCCTGCCTACTGAAGAGAGGAGAATCTTGCTATTGTTTACCTAGATATTAGGCAGATAAAGGTGTACTCCAGATTGTAGGAGACATGGGGTCTGCTTATGAGAGTAGATGGGGACTGAATCCAAGTAGAATATTTAACATAAAACTCAACAATGTAACACAGTCAAATAAACTTCACCTGGATAAAGCTTTTGAAATTTGTCTCCTGGCCTTGTATCAAATAATTTTGAAGAACAATTAATCAAATTACTGCTGGAGCTGAAGAGAAACGTTCTAATTGTTGAGCTGATTAAATGCTGCTTATGCATCCTGGTAAATTGTGCATACTGCATATGCAAGACCTGCCTTCCACTAACCGAGTCAAGGTGCCAGGCAAAAATATCGGCCAGGGTTTTTCACTTCAGTGCTCATCAGCCAGCGATTTTCCACCCATTTTATTAGGTAGAAAATTGCAGGTTCACAAGTGTAGAAGTGGAAAATCTAAGTCCAAGCATTGGCTTTTGGGAGAGGCTGAAGGCTTCACATAAAAATGTTATTGAAGGTGTTAAAAGATACAACAGGCAATTCAGTGGGCAAATTTAATCATGTTATTGTGAAATATGCAATTTTTAAATTTTTTTCTCTTTTAAAAAAACACGATGAGACGGATTTTGCTGTGAGCGGTGAACGAATGGCGCCTGCCATTTGTTAGACTTGCACTTGCCCATAGACTTTCTCTAAGCTTTTGCACGACAACTTCCTCTATATTAGACAGCCAAAAAACATGACACCCTCCACAGGGCACCTGGGACTTGTGTGAACAAGGCAAGCAGCTGTGTATTTTCTTAACCAATCAGATTGAAGCATTGTTGATAACAGCACTGTCTCGGAACCAGGAAGTGTAAGTTAGTATAGTGAATTCAATGTCAAATCAGATACAGAAAGAGAAATAAAGAGAAGGTAAAAAAGATTGAAATAAGAGACAGGAAGAAAAAGGTAATTTTTTAAAGGTATTTAAATAAATAAAAAATTATTTAATTTTTTAAAAAATGTCCAACAAAAATTAAAATCTGGAGGAATGAGACTCCATGTATATAAAAGTTAACTTTCAGTGCCAGAAAGGTTGTTTGGCAGTAATTAAGACTTACCATGCCGTTAAAATGGTACTTAGACTTGAAATTACTTGACTTAACTTTTGTTGGCGTTTTGTCTGCATCTGCGACATCAGCACAGGAACATCACACCGTTCAATACATTTGAATGGGGAGCCAGTCAGCAAGATGCCTTCTTCACGCAGCTTTTGGAGGAGCAGGGCATCTGGTACAACAACTTCTGGATTTCTGCTTTTAACCGCCCATGTGCGGTCGCCGGAAGCTGCAGTCCAATTTGTACATAAATAACGGTGAGCTCTGTAAGCCTCATCATTATTATTACAGCAAAATCTGGCCCTTTATTTTGGACACCAGACATTTCAAAAAGCAGACAATTGGTTCAACTTTTTTTTTGGGTAGAATTTGCTGATAATAAGAATATAATAAGAAGCAAAAGTATTGCAGAAAGGAGGTGTCACACTTGGTACTGAATATTCCTTGGCATTTCTCACTCATGATTTGAAGGGAAGAAAATTTAAGGATATGAGTGTTATATTATGTTTTTGGGGTGGTTCATTTATTAAAGGCAAGAGAATATAATGGAATTTATAACTAAGTGTATTAAGATAGAGGCTATTTATAAAACAAAGAATAGCAATGGAAAAGTATTTTATTGATGTATACTTTAAGGTTGGTGCAGGGGCAATTATTATTGAATTTGAAGATTGTTGAGATTTATTTTAATAATTGGGGTCATTTATAAAAGCGGAGCAGTAAGAATAGAATTAATAGTCATAAAGATGGGGTGCGGGATAAACTTGCAGCAGCAGCAGCATTGGGAATGAAATTTGTATTATACATATTTATTGATGGTAAAATTTGGCCATTTATTTATATAACTTTTGATGGAGGTAGCATGTACATATTAATTTAAGGAATGGGGGAGGGAGGCCCAAAATTGATTTTTTTTTTTGGCGACTGCCAGTAGCAGAGAGTGAGGAGTGGGGTTACAGCTCCGAAGTTTAATTCTTTTTGGGGCAGTGAATGGTGAGTGCGACCACAGGCCCAAAATTATTTTCTTTCAAGTACCCTGTGGGGAGCAGAAAATAATTGGCAGGAGAGGCCAGGAAATTCAAAAGAAGAGGCAGATTGTCTAAAGAGCGGTATGGGGGTGGGGGTTGGTTAGTAGGTAAGCAGGGAGGTCATTATTTAATGATAACTTTAAGATTAAAATGAAAAGGAGAAAACTTACCTGAACTTAGGCAGAGATGCTGAAGCGTTCATATGTTACCAGCTGCGGTTGAAGATTGGGAAGCTGCAGAGCTCCATCTGGTGGTACAGTTGGACCTGCTGGCATAACAGGGTCCTGCAACACCTTGTTGCTTATTTTAAAATGGGAAATTATATTAAAGCACTACTAAGGAGGGCACTGATTCCATTGAAAGTAAGAAACTAAACAGTTTAGAGGAGCAAAAGAGATCAGGTAATACAGATACCTAAATCGCTAAAAGTAGCAACACAAGTTGATATGCCCATAAAGAGTGCAAACAAAATATTGGGGTTTGTTTCTAGAGGAATAGAATACAAAAGCATGGGGGCAATGTTAAACTTATATAGAATCTTGGTTAGTTCACACTTGGAGTACTGTGTGTAGTTCTGGTAGCGCAGAAAAATTTTGCCAGGAGGGACTGAAAAGAGATGGAGATGAATTTTTATATTTTCTAATATCTTCTAAATGATTACAACATATACTTTTTTTGCTTATACTGAGAATTTGGGAAAAAATGATTGTTCATACAATTTATGCAACTGTGGTATTTATACACCAAGAATTAATTGATGAAAAACACATACTTCATTGTCATAGGAACATAGGAACAGGAGTAGGCCATTCAGCCCCTCATGTTTGCTCCGCCATTTGATAAGATCATGGCTGATCTGTGATCTAACTCCATATACCCGCCTTTGGCCCATATCTCTTAATACCTTTGCCAAAAAGCTATCTATCTCAGATTTAAATTTAGCAATTGAGCTAGTATCAATTGCTATTTGCAGAAGAGAGTTCCAAACTTCTACCACCCTTTGTGTGTAGAAATGTTTTCTAATCTCACTCCTGAAAGGTCTGGCTCTAATTTTTAGACTGTGTCCCCTACTCCTAGAATCCCCAACCAGCGGAAATAGTTTCTCTATCCACCCTATCTGTTCCCCTTAATATCTTATAAACTTCGATCAGATCACCTGCTAAACTCCAGAGAATACAACCCCAATTTGTATAATCTCTCCTCGTAACTTAACCCTTGAAGTCCGTGTATCATTCTAGTAAACCTACGCTGCACTCCCTCCAAAGCCAATATGTCCTTCCGAAGGTGCGGTGCCCAGAACTGCTCACAGTACTCCAGGTGCGGTCTAACCAGGGTTTTGTATAGCTGCAGCATAACTTCTGCCCCCTTGTACTCTAGTCCTCTAGATATAAAGGCCAGCATTCCATTAGCCTTATTGATTATTTTCTGCACCTGTTCATGACACTTCAATGATCTATGTACCTGAACCCCTAAGTCCCTTTGGACATCCACTGTTTTTAACTTTTTACCATTTAGAAAGTACCCTGTTCTATCCTTTTTTTATCCAAAGTGGATGACCTCACATTTGTCTACATTGAATTCCATTTGCCACAGTTTTGCCCATTCACCTAATCTATCAATATCGCTTTGTAATTTTATGTTTTCATCTACACAGCTTACAATGCCACCAATCTTTGTGTCATCGGCAAACTTAGATATGAGACTTTCTATGCCTTCGTCTAAGTCGTTAATAAATATTGTGAATAATTGAGGCCCCAAGACAGATCCCTGCGGGACTCCACTAGTCATATCCTGCCAATGTGAGTACCTACCCATTATCCCTACTCTCTGTCGCCATTCGCTCAGCCAACTTCCTAACCAAGTCCGTACTTTTCCCTCGATTCCATGGGCTTCTATCTGAGCTAACAGTTTCTTATGTGGGCAGAATTCTTTAGAAACGTTTCCCCAATTTTTTCCAACAAGATGTTCACCCCACTGTTTCCCCCAGTTCCACACCCCAGCCCCCTGCTGAGCAATGCCACAGGAGATCTGCTAGTGTATAAAAATTAAGGGTTTATAGAGATAATGGGCTGGAAATCGTGCAGAGCAGTGTGGCATGACTCTCCACAGCTCCTGCAAATGAAAAGAACAAAAATACTTACTGCGGGCTCCGTGGCGTCCACTTGCTTGATTTTGAAGTTTCGTGAGGTGCGCTGTCAATTCATCCTCTTAGCAACGTAAGCTGATTCGTATGGGACAGTCTGGGAATGGAAGACACACCCACAGAATCTGTCAGGAAGGGAAGTCACACCCACAAGCAGGCAAGCAGACTTCATTCATTTAAAGCTACTATTCTGTATGTCATTGCAAATAAAAACTTAACTTTTCTAAAATAAAAAGCCAAACAAATAATTGAATTAAATTAAAGAGACAGAAGTTAAAAGTAAAAAAAAATTTAAACTTTTTAATTTAAATTTTTTTTTAATTATCAAAGAATATTGCAATCAGGAGTAATGTGACATTGTACATTTTTAATATTTATTTTTTAGTTGTTTGGCAGCCATTAAGAATCATTGCGCTTTTAAAAAGTAGTGTAGACCTGGTATTTTTCAGCATACCTTTTGGTGGTGTAAGCAGTTACGTTCCAGATGGGCAAGTTTACGATTTTTCAGTGATTTCAATCATTATAGCGGCGATTCCCCTTTAATTCGCAGCTGTCAAATCGCCAGCGAACTAATAGGAGCAAGTTCACGATTTCTGGGTTTTAGAGTGCATGTGCAAATGAGTGAACTTGCTCCTTCGATTCGCTGTCGGAGACAGAGGACGCCGTTGAGGTACCCTGTTGTTTGGTGAGCAATTTTTGGGCCATCGACATCTGTTTTAGACAACCTGCAGAAGTAAGGAAGTATCATCATTGTGGAGTGCTTAGTAAATGAATGCTGGTAGCTTCCTGGCATCTTTTTTTTGTAAGTGATCTTAAAAAGTGATAGTTGGCAGACTGTATAACATGGAAGGCGTTAGAGTTGTTATCACCTGATGCTCTCACATGCACAATTCAACAGGTTTTACTGAATGATGATTGGAAGTAGAAAACCTGGCTGATTTTATTTATTTTTTCTTCCCTAATGGAGCTAAGGCAAACTGTACTACTCTACTGTCATTTAGGCTGATATCAGCTAACAGCACAGACCTACTGGTCTGTATAACTTAATCCTTTGTTGTTTGGTGCTTTTACTCACTAGGCCATTGGGAGAGGAAGAAAATATATGTGCATTTGGCAGTGCTGAAAGATTATTGATAAAAATCTGTGTATTGTCACAAGTTCTTTTTGTTGCTCCTGGTGAATTATTTTCTTCCCAAATATTTAATGTGTTCCTATATGTGACCTCTAGGTGCGAGAAGCTGCCTACAAGATCTTCCTGTACCCCAATCCTGAAATGCTACGCTGTTTGGACCAGCTTTTGACTTGTAGGAACCAATTGGCGCACTTAGTTGGTTATAAGAGCTTTGCACACAGAGCATTAAAGGGCACAATGGCCAAGGACCCAGGTAATGCACACCGTGGTTGTCGTGTTTTTATTTTTAATATCGGTGCTTATTATTAGCTGGAATTTTATTCTTCTTTCAGAAACCGTGATGTATTTCCTCACAAAATTGTCGGAAAAGCTATCTAAAAGGTAGGCTTTGTTGGCCCCTTTGTTATTGTAGCCTTCAAGTTTTATCTCTGTATCTTTATTAGTGTTAAGAGTTGTATGACTGCATGCACATTTCAGTTTGTTCTTCACACTTTCTCAAAGCCAAATTTCTTGCAGCTGATTTGCTGATGTGCAAGTTTATAAAGTGTGATATGCTCATATATAAATTTCTTAGCAAGGAGGATGAGAATAAAAATATGAAAATAACATGTTGTCTAAACAATGTGTACAGACTAAAATAGAATTATTTACAGGTTGAAAAGTACATATAGCAGCAAGATACTGAGTGTACAATACTTAAAAACATTATTGGTAGAATCCATTCCAAAGAGTTAGAATACCTCTTTTTAGAACCCATTTCTTCCACAGTTTGATAAGACACTGGATTTTTGGAAGTCTTTCATAGACCTTCACGATGAGATATTGCACATTGATGGCTTGAATTTCCAATGCAGCCAAAAAGTTTGTATCTACAGTCAGAACTATTAGCTCAGCAATACTGTCATTTCTAGTGAGAATTCCTGAATGTTAGAGCCATCTCTTTAAAGTACATCAAGAAACTGCCATTTCCCACATATATTTCCCTTAGATGGAGTTTCACATTTGTAATAGATTTTCTTAATGTCTCAGCATTCAGAGAACAGATGGTCATTTCCACCAATCTGCAAAAGTTGACATTTCAGTTAAGGTGCTTCAGCCACCAAACAATCTTTGACTTAATTTATGAACAAAGGCATCAACACAAACAGAGAAAACCCATCCATGGAAGACGTTCCTCGTTGAATATGCTGACAGAACTGGCCAGCTGCATGCATTAGTCATCACTGCCAGAGATGATGAGATTACATTAGAAATACAGCTGGATGAAGCCAGTTTATAATCTGATTTACCTTATCTATCTAAGATCTAACAACATAAAATACAGAAATCTCCCTAACTTGTTATAATGTGTCATCCCAAGATAGATCTGCTTTACTGACATCATAATACTTTGTTGTTCCATATCTAAACCACCGAAGCAATTTGAGTTCTTCCTCACGATTTTATTACCTTTCAGAGTACGTTGTCTTTTTTAATCTCACCTAATTATTTTGGTGTGCACAACAGTGATCCTCTGCTAAATGTTTGGATTTATGCTAACATCAATTTTTATGTTTCTTCATTGTTTTACATGTATCTCTGCCAGCATCTGGGTCCATTGGCACTCACACCAGCTACATTGTTTTTTTTGCAGAACTGAAAAAGATTTTAATATGATGGAGGAAATGAAGAAAAAAATAAATCCAAAGAATTATGTAAGTGATTTTGTTCACTATTTAAATCAGTTTAATTACACTATGGTCTTCTTTGTTTATTCTTTTTATTGGAAAAAAATCACAGAATAATATGCCTGTAGGAGGTTTGTAACCTCATGAAATCCATATAATCTTACTCTGCTGTTGGAACATTTTTTTAAAAGAAGAACTACTTGGCCTAGAAACTCTTAGCTATTGATGGAGGCATCTGAAGAGACCCACAACAGTTGAATAATTTTTAAATTAACCAACCTGCTTCAATCTGCCCAAATCAGAGAATGATGCTGGGAAAAATGGGTGGGAATTCTTAATGCAGGGGATAAATTACAGAGTAAAGACGACCATATCAAAGGTAGGTAGTATAACATTTATTCATTTATTCTCCATGTATGTCAGGAGTATACCAAAAGTCATAACATAAATTGAAAGTGGATAACTAAATGTTAAGGCTTACCTTCAGGACTTGTGTGCCAAAAAGGACATCTTCCAGAGAAAATGGGTGGAACATGTTCAGTGAAAGTATGTTGGCTGCCTTACAGATAGAATCTCAGCTGATTCGTTTGGTGTTACCTCATCAGGTGCCCATAGCTCAAGCAGAAAGACCATTTATTTTGTCAGGTCATTCCTGACCTGGATGATTCACTATTTCACAACTTTCCATTATTCTGTGAAATCTAAAAGAGTAGCCTTTATTATTTTGTGCATGTATATATCCCTCTACCTTTGTATTTAGTCCTTCACCAGCTTTAAAGTTGAGAATACACAACAAGATGTATTAGTTGGAGTTAAGATACCTGAACTCAGAATTTCCATGCTGTTTTTGGCATAATTTCAACTTATAATTGTGGCAAATAATGTTTTCTGGTAGCAAAATGAGGTGGAAGCTGATAACACTGGTTTTCTGCCCCAGAATTGTTGCCCTCCCCCGAATTCCTTTGCGCTTTTTGGTCGGAAGTTCTGTGGGTGAGAGATTTGGCACTCAGTGTCAGTGCTTCCTCCCTTCACATGGCATAAATGACATTTTTGGCAGGTTTACTGCCACAGACACCCAGCAATCTGTCTCTTCTGAGCTCAATTTCATGCAAGAGGGTTTTCAGGTCAATTTTTGAGAAATTGTGGCATAATTTTCTCTGTCTCTGTGCCATGTCCTGGTTCCTTATTTGGATGCCTGTGCCAGCTGCTCTTGTGCTAGACATTCTTGAAAAGTGGCACAAAAGCAATCATGAGACATCCAGTCAAATTAGCTGACAGTCAGCTGAGCCAAGCAGTATTTTTTACTTTCCTGCTGCTTCCCAAGGTTATTGCTGTAATTTTCAGCCAGCCTTTAAAGGCTGCACTCTAATTCCCATTTTACACAGATTTTATGCCAATCACTACTCTAATGAATTTGCAAATGAGCTAACCAGGAGATTCTGCTGTAAGTACCTCTTCAGACAATTGGCAGCCGCAACTCTCCCATAAGCCTGGAAATTCAGGGCCATGATATTTGTCAGTGGGGGGAATGAGGCTTAGTATGATGGGAGCTATCCTTGGCTTTGGTAGCATGGGGGAATGGTCCTTGGAATTGGTAAAAATGGGGTGTGGACAGTGGAGCTTGGCCACACTGCTGTGAGGGTTTGGCAGCATGAGGAAATTCTTTGGTCTGGCATCATTGTGGAGGGGAAACCCGAGGTTTGGTGGAATGTGGGGTCTGGCTTATTGGTGGATTCCCACTGTCTGTCAATAGAGAGGGGAAGGAATGAGCCTGACAGCACTAGGGTGCGGAGCATCCCAGGTCTGGCAGCATTGGTTTGTAACTTTCTAAGAGATCTCTGTAAACGCAAAATTTGGTGATTGGTTCTTAGAAGTGTATATCTGTGCATATGTGTGTGTCTCTCTGTCTGCCTCTCTCTCCCTTCCTCTCTATATTTGTTTGTTACTCTGTGTCTCATAGGTGTCAATAATTAGAATATTTGCATTTTCTAATTATCATCAAAACACAGCTAGTGATCAGGGATAATTGCTTTCAAAATTCAACTGACTTTTAAAAAATACTCCAATTAGGATCAGGCAAGATACACCTAGTAATTCTATCACTGCCTTCTATTTACAGGCTTAAAATGGCTGCCTAAGGGTTCAACAGGGCAGGCAGCGTGCATGCACTCATTCCGTGCCGGAAATATGCCGCCCACCATATTGGATTGGTCTTCTGCATAAACGTCCAGGTCCGGGAAGCATGTAAAAGGCTCATTATAATATTTAAATAAGGGTCCTATGTTTGTTGTTGAACCCTTTTGTGAAATTGGGCTGCTTAACGCCTGACTCGCCACATAATAAACTCGCTCAGTAATATGTGGCGCTAACAGGCAGCAAGGAACCTGCAGCAGTGCTATTTAAAGGGTTTACCCACTCCTTGGGTTAGTTGCTGATCTGTCCTTTTAGGCTGCTGGTTAACTTCTGGGAGTTTTTTGGTTTACTTTCTGCTTTCTACAACTGAATTCTGACTTCTGCTAACAAGCTTTTACTGGTGCTGAACTGCTTTTCACTGCCTTCAGTTTTTTTGTAATCATGGGTGGTCTGGTGGGTCTGCCTTTGGGGCTGGAGGAGGACTGGGAGCGATGAAGAAGACAGGAGAGAGCAGGAGTAGCTGGGAGAAGTGGGAGCAGGAGGGTATGCGCAGGAGGCCATACCCACAGCAGGTCTTCAGGGAGCACGTCCACCTCATTTTCACTGAGGAGCAATGTGTCATCCGCCTTCGCTAAAATTTTGTTAAATAATTGCTGCAAATGGCAATTCTGTCAATGCACAGTTTCAATTCTAAATAAGTCAAAACTTACATTTGACCGCCAAGGAATCTAGTGGTAGAAAACATTTTAAAAAACAAAGGATGGAATAAGTAAAGGTAATTTGGTCATCAATCCTATTCCTTCTACAGACCAAAAAACAGTCATGGATGCTATACCACTCACTTCCTGAGTTTTGCAAATTTCTCTTTACACCAGAAGGTTAACACCTGTCTAACTTTGCATCCTACATCCTTGACAGGGGCAAGTGAAATTTTGGAAAATAATTTGGGCCAAATTTTCATGAGTCCAAAGATCAGCTCTCTGAATATCACAAACAATATGATGGATCTGCCACCAAAGAGTGAAGCTCATTCAGTGTATGAAAAGCAATGCTATAAGTGTAACTGTTTTCAAGGCAACACATTTGCTCCAAGCTAACATAAGCTTGTAACCCAGTCTGTCAACCGTTAATGTCACTGCATCCTGATGGAGGATTTCTTTGTCCCTGTTCTGGAAGTCTGCCGTCGTGCATTTAGTCTTTTTTGGATTTTCCAGGGATACAGGATTTTTATTACAAACGTACATCCCATATTTCATGTGTATATGGAAAAATCACTGAATATATGACGGGTGAAGTACCAAGGATTTCTACAGGTTATTGTATAGTGAATACTGAATCAGTTGAATTCCAAAGTATATAGCAATCCACAAAGGATGTAGAATGGAGAATCCTAGAAAGCCAAAAAGGAAAGCCAATAGATCCAAAATTGAGCTGTAACCTACAACAGAATCAGAAGCTGCTTCAGTCTCTTAAGTATGACAGCCCAAGTGAACCGATCTGATCTACAAACAATCAAAATTTTGGGGCCAACAAAGAAGGATGCATCGGTTTGATAGCTGAGGCTCATGCCCATGACCATTCTTAAATCAAAACAAAAACCAAAGTTAAGTCAAAACTACTATGTTAAATGCCAATTGCCTGCCACCTCAAAAGTTCTGGTTGCTCCAGCTTCTGCATGGTGCCTGATCATATGCATAGGTCATGGATGATTGGGGCAAAAGCAACAGCTTTTATAAGGGTATGTGTTATCTGCCTCAACTAGTGCAGTTGATGTGACTGATGAATCGCTGTACTCTGGTATGTTTGTGTTGTTCATGTTGGCTGCAGACACAGATATAAAGTTTCACTTTCAGTAGGGTGAGGTGTGTCAAGCAAAGCCACCTTTTGTTCTGGTGCTTTAAATTTCCTTGATAAGCTCTTTGACAGATGAAGGCAGGTGTAGCATGGAAACTCTAAACAAGAAAACAAAGATACTGCAGTTGATGCCTAGAAAAACTGTACAGGATGGACAGAATTTAAAGCCTGGTTTGGTCATCCACCAAACTTCTTTTTGGTTTTTACTAAAATGAGCTTTTGCAGAGAAAAATTAATGCCAAACTTACTTGTTTCACTTGGCAGAGATGATGTTGAAAATGCAACAAAGATTGCAGCTACAAATCTATTCTAACTTTGCAATTAGTTTTCTGTTGGGGAGCTGACAATGGGTAAAAACGGAGCAAAAGAAGATTTCCAGGCTGAGGCTTTTAAACAGGGAACAAGGGAAGGCCAGACTGAAAAAAAATTGAAACTCAAAAAAGAACATTGGTTCGTGATTTTATGTATTGGATGAAGTGTCTATCCTCATGTTTGGGAAGAGAAATGACTGAGAAAGAATGAACCTTTTTTGCCTTGTTTTTGTGTCATGAAACGCAATTGTCAAATGCACTGTTACGCATGTCGTAATCTTAATTTAATGAAATACAACAATATACATAGACTTTTAAACAATTTTTAATGACAGTATTTTAACATTGCAGGAGCTGATGCCATGGGATCACCCTTATTATAGTGGTATCCTCCGTGCAGAGAGGTAAGATGTGATATTACATTGGCCTTTTTTTATATGGGGGGAATAAGTCCTTGAAGTATCATGGCTATTTTCATTTTATTATTGTGAGTTTAGGAATGACAAGGTGCTGAATTTTAAAGGCTTTTTAAAACCTTGCAAGATCCTAGCTTTAATGACCTGATTCTTAATTATAAAATACTTGTTTATCCAGCACTTATTGGCTCAGCCATGTACACAAAGATTAATGCAGATTGGAAATAATTCAGTGTCAAGTATGTTAGCGCAAGTTATTTGGGACCAGTAAAAATTGTTGCAATTGTGGGGAAGCTACAGGGGAAAAGGCAAAAATGACAGGCAGTTGCGGAGGACATTCCTTTTGCAGTTTCTGGTTAGTTGTTTCTTTCATTGGCATTTTAAATGAAAGCAGGTTTTAAACTGCTTTTAAGCTGAGAATTGTGCTGCCTGCCTCCAAAGCATGCATCTTCTGCAACCAGAGGTACCTGAAAGCCAAATGGTCTGCATTTTTTTTAAGCCTGGTAGACCTGAAGACCTGTTTGTAACAGGGTCTTCCCAGCTGTCACTGGGTTTCCATCGATAGCACATGTACTTGTAGTGACATCATGAGGCAGATTTTAACTGATAATGGGTTTCTGGTGGGAAACCACGCTGGCGAGTTAATTTCCCGCTTGCCTGTGGTAGAATGAGATCCAGCAGATTTTAATGGTCTGACCTCATTTAAATCCCGCCATCCGACTTCCTGCAGAAAATCACGCAGCCCAGAGCCCACCCACCGACAACAGGTAGGTGGTGAGATCATCTTCGTGGGCCATCTTGCGACTGGGAGCCGAGGGGGTGTCTGCGGCAGAGGAGGCCTAAGCTTTCCTTGTGGAGCCCTCCTGGCCCCACAAGGAAAGTTTTAAAAAAACGTACCTGTTTGGGTCTTTTCTGGCCTCGGCTCCACTTTCCGCTGTCTTCACCTGGCGGGAAAGCCACAGCAGCTTCTCTGCTCAGACCACTTGTTAAAATTGCTGTCGGGTTCGAATTCGTCACTGGGACCCGACATGCATATATAAAGAAGGACCCCGCCAGCTTTGGGTTGATGCCTTTGATGCTTGCTCAGTAGAGCAGGTTAAAGTTTTTAAACGGGTAAGCAACTGTTGTTATTTTATTATTACGTTTTACATTTCAGCAACCAACTTGAAGCGATTTGCGATGTTTTAATCTTTCTCTTGCCTTCGTCACCACTGAATATTTGCTACATTGTAACAGAAACTTGGGAGTTTGAGCTGGGATTGGGGAACAGAAGTCCTTTTGCAATAGATGTAAAAATAAATCACATTGATGCCTTTATTAGGACTAAGAAATCTCATATTCTGCTGATCCTCTTAGTTAAGTGAAATTTAGGTTGAATCTCCCAATAGTTCCAAAATGTTCTGACTTGCTAAGTGGCAAAATTGTGACCACAAAATGACCAAAATCTCATGAATGTTTAAATACAGTGTCCACCCAAAGAGGCTCTTTCAAAGAACTTATTTTATGGCCATTCAGCTTCAGTTGTTAGGGCAGTGCAGATAATGGTGAATCTTCATTTAAAAAAAACAATTGTCACTTTTCAGGATTTTTTTCGACCATTTTTCTACGGAAAGAATTTAGAAAAAGGGTTACTCTTAAATATTGGGTTTTTAAAGCAAGGTATATTCACACAAGTGATAAATGTACTGAGATGGAAGTTGCCACTGTCCCAAGAAGTTAATTTGTAACACCAATGAATAAAGATTAGTAGGAATATAAATTGCAACCAGTCTGCCTGTAAGGTGTACATACACCAAAAAACCACAAAGGGGCAGTGTATGCTGTGCAACCAAATTCATAAATGTGCAAAAGAAAAGCTGCTTAGATGAAGAGGAAAAAACAGTCACTTTTTGTTTTATGTGCAAATATTCCTCGAATTTGAGTTACCATTAAATTCCCATTGTAGGCTTTGTAATAAAATAAGTTTATCTGCAAAAATGTTGCTGTATAAATTGGCAAATCTGCGTATTGGTCAAATATACTGAAGATATCTACTTCATGTAACTTTGCATGCAGAACTTTACCACAGTATTTGTTTAGAAGTTTTTTGTAAATGTCTTCCATTCTTTTGTTGATGTAGGGATATCACAGTATGAAGAAATCAATTTTTTTAAACTCGGATATTTTCCCTGTAGCCAGCACTAAAGACCCATCTCACAAGTGAGCCCTTGCTCCCGACAAGCCATTGCACACCCAATATCCAGTAATGGATACCCAGAGGTCGAGCAGAAATTTTTTTATTTAGCCTACTGGATACGTTGAGAGCCCTTTCGTGATCTCCTAGACTACAGGAAATTGTAGAATAAACACTCTATCAGACCATGGCTTAGGCTGCACATCAAAGCAAGTTTATTTTAAAAAACACAGATAAACAGCAGTTATTAAATGATATAGAAGATTACAATACTTTACAGAACATAAGCAATGGTCAAATGTGGAAAATAGTAAACAATGTGAAATCTTGAGCTAGTACTCTTAAAATGTGACCTGAACAATAATTTTATGTGTGGTCTAACTTCTCTATTGATGGCCTCAGAAGAACAGGTGATCAGTGAGCATATTCTGATATATACCCTAGTATACTTTGAAGTTTGACTGGAACAAAGGGAATCAAAAATGTATCTCCCAAAATCAAATAAAACTGCCATCCAAACATATACTTAAAGACACAGAAATTGTCAGACTACTCCTGGGTTGTTAGCAGTTTTCAAATCATAATTTTTATGATTCAAATCCATTTTATCATCTTGTCATAAATTCCCATTTGGAGCAATTGACCATTCACCTGAACAAAACAAGCATATAGAAAAGATTGCAAATTAAATATTAGTATATTAAAACTTTCCTGATTCATCTAACAGACAGTTAGACTTAGAACCATTTTGTTGTGTATCTAGTTGGCGTGACTTTTTACGGTAAACCGAATTTAAATTGACTAGCAAAGGGAAAAAAACATGCTTAGAAATTTAAAATGTAAATGCTTTCCTGTGATATGAAATATGATGAAGATATTCATCACAAAATCATCATGAATTTTATTTTATTATACTATAGTGATATATATCCAAAATTAATTATCTAAATTGGCAACAGATTCTCATTCATAATCATTTCTATGAATTTATACATGATCAGTAATAGGGATATTGGTTTGTAGTCATAAAGGTCTGATATTGATCCAGTTGTGTGAATAGACATACTATTGCCGCTTTCCATTGAATGAAACAAACAAGTTGACAGCGACACGTTGAAGTTCCTTGGATAGGATGTTGAGACATTGGAGCGGGGCATCTTGCGGCGTGCGCCGTTAGTTTCCTGCACCCTTTAGCTTGAAAAACTTTCTCTCCGTAACTTGCTGGAAGTGCGAGCTGATAACGGCGTGGCGAGGGCAAGGGGACATCTGGGACCTCAGTGAACGGCGGGAACAACAGTGTATCTCCTTAACCAATGAGAATTCAGGATTGAGAAAGGAACGACGGAGGAGGGTGAATTGTAGTGGTTGAATTCGAGGCAAATCAGGTACAGAAAAAGAAATAAAGAGAGGGAAAGAAAGATTGGATTAGGATTAAGAGAGAAAAAAGAGACAGAAAGGTAAAGTAAGAAGAAAATGTAAAATTTGAAATGTTTTAAATCTCTTAAGAGTTTACTACATGCAGGAAGAGACTGAACAGTTTAAATTGCTCCATCTTTGGGCCAGAGAGGTTGATTGGCATTGAATTAACAATTATCACATTGTTAAAAGAGGAGTTACGCTTTTAATTACCAGCCCTAACTATCTGCGGCAAGTTTAATAGGTAATTAATGTGCAAATCCAGCAAATTCTTAAAAATAACGGGGAGGCTAAGAGCGAGATGCTGTTTCTGCAAAGCAAGCGGCGGAGTGGCCTAAATCAACCAGCATGTTCTGGAGATTCATAACTCACAACATATCTCTTAATCCCCTGAACTTGCTTGCTGATTTAGAACATAAGAACATAAAAAATAGGAGCAGGAGCAGGCCATACGGCCCCTCGAGCCTGCTGCATCATTCAATAAGATCATGGCTGACCTACCTCAACTCCACTTTCTTGCCCTATCTTCATATGCCTTGATTTCTTTAGTGTCCAAATATCCATCGATCTCAGTCTTGAATATACTCAACGACTGAGCATCCACAGCCCTCTGGGGTAGAGAAGTCCAAAGATTCACAACCCTCTGAGTGAAGTAATTTCTCATCATCTCGGTCTTAAATGGCCAACCCCTTATCTTGAGACTATGACCCCTAGTTCTAGACTCTCCAGCCAGGGGAACCAGCCTCTCAGCATCTACCCTGTCAAGTCCTCTAAGAATTTTATACGATTCAATGAGATCACCTCTCGTTCTTCTAAACTCCAGAGAATAAAGGCCCATTCTACTCAATCTCTCCTCATAGGACAACCCTCTCATCCCAGGAGTCAATCTAGTTGCACCCCCTCTAAGACAAGTAAGGTATACAAGGTATATAAGTTTTTGTCTCCTTAGGTAAGGAGACAAAAACTGTATACAGTACTCCAGGTGTGGTCTCACCAGAGCCCTATATAATTGCTGCAAGACCTCCTTACTCTTATGCTCCAACTGCAATAAAGGTTAACATATTTGCCTTCCTAATTGCTTGCTATACCTGCACGTTAACTTTCTGTGCTTCATGTAAAAGGACTCCCAAATCCCTCTGACTGCCAACATTTCTTAGTCTCTCACCTTGTAAAAAATATTCTGCTTTTCTATTCTTCCAACCAAAGTGGATAATTTCACGTTTCTCCACATTATACTCCATCTGCCACCTTCTCGCCCACTCATTTAACCTGTTTATTTCTTTGCGTCCTCCTCACAGCTTACTTTCCCACCTCAAGCTTTGTATCGTCAGCAGACTTGGATACATTACACTCGCTCCCCTCATCTAAGTCATTGATACAGATTGTAAATAGCTGAGACCCAAGCACCCCACTAGTTACAACCTGCCAACCCAAAAATGACCCCACTAGTTACAACCTGCCAACCCAAAAATGACCCGTTTATTCCTGCTCTCTGTTTTCTGTCCGTCAACCAAACCTCTATCCATGCTAATATATTACCCCCAATCCCATGAGCCCTAATCTTGTGTAACAACCTCTTGTGTGGCACCTTATCAAATGCCTTTTGAAAATCCAAATATACTCCATCCACTGGTTCCCCCTTATCTACCCTGCTAGTTACATTCCCAAAAAATCTCTGATAGATTTGTCAAACACGATTTCCCTTTCATAAAACCGTGTTGACTCTGCCTAATCATATTATGATTTTTTAAGTGCCCTGTTACTATGTCCTTGATAATAGATTCTAGCATTTTCCCTAGTACTGATGTCGGACTAACTGGCCAATAGTTCCCTGTTTTTTCTCTCCCTCCTTTCTTGAATAGCGGGATTACATTTGCTACCTTCCAATCCCCGGGGACCGTTCTAGAATCTAGGGAATTTTGGAAGATCAAAACTAATGCATCCACTACCTCAGCAGCCACCTCTTTTAAAACCCTAGGATGTAGGCCATCAGGTCTGGGGATTTGTCGCTTTTAGTCCCATTAATTCCTCCAGTACTTTTTCTTTACTAATCTTAATTGCTTTAAGTTCCTCACTGTCCTTAGACCCTTGGTTTCGTACTATTTCCAGTATGTTTTTTGTGTCTTCTACTGTGAAGACAGCTACAAAATATTTGTTTAACGTCTCTGCCATTTCCTCATTCCCCATTATAATTTCTCCTGTCTCTGTCTAAGGGACCCACATTTACTTTTGCTAATCGCTTTCTTTTTACGTACTTGTAGAAGCTCTTACAATCTGTTTTTATATTTCTTGCCAGTTTACTCTCATTCTATTTTCTCCCGCTTTATCAATTTCTTGGTCATCCTTTGCTGATTTCTAAAACCCTCCCTATCCTCAGGCTTACTGCTCTTTTTAACAACATTGTAAGCCTCTTTTAATCTAATACTATCCTTAACTTCTCTAGTTAGCCACGGTTGGATCATTTTACCCATGGAGTTTTCATTCCTCAAGGGAATGTATATTCATTGAGAATTATGAATTATTTCTTTTAAATGTTCGCCATTACTTATCTCCCGTCATATCTTTTAATCTAATTTCCCAATCTACCATAGCCAACTCTCCCCTCATACCTATATAATTGGCTTTGTTTCAATTTAAGACCCTAGTTTTGAACTTAACTACATCACTCTCAAACTTGTGCATTAATATTGGCGTGCATCATTAACATGCCATTACTTTTCCAGCAAGATTTGGCTCATTATTTTTTCCCCTTTTTTACATTGTAGTGGTGTTATCATTCTTCATGTATGTGCCTGGACATTAAATATCAGTAAGCTATTTAGTCATGGTAGACTTGACCCTCATCAGAAGTCCACCTGATAAGATGTGATTAAGATGTTGGCAACAGCTTCTTATTCATTATCATTTCTGTAAATTTATACATGATCAGTAGCAGGGATATTGGATGAAACAAAACAAGTTGACAGCGACATAATGAAGTCATGTAGTTCCTTGAATAGGATATTGAGACATTGTTTTTTCCCCATTTTTACACCGTGGCAGTGCTAGCATTCTTCATTTTTGAATCTGGATATTAAGTATCAGTAGGCTATTTAGTCATGGTAGACTTGATCCTCATCAGAAGTCTGCCTTTTCTACTGGGGTCACTAAACATTGATTAGGAGTGGGAATCCTGGCTGATATTCTCCCCCCACCCCCGAAGGCTGGGAGCAATGAGGCTAATTATAGTAACTCCAACACCACCTCTGCTAAGTTCAGCTAACTCAACACAGTCCACATATCATACCTAGAACCAGTTTTGTCTAGATAGCCCAATATTTATCCACTGAATCATTGAAGGATCAGTAAGATGACTACATTTCAACAGGACATTTGTAAACTGAATTTGGATTTGGATTAAATTTACTTCATTTTAACAGTTCAGTAGATTACATAAGTGGTATGATTAGTTGTTCTATGATTGACTCATTTTTACTATGGCATTTAGGGTCTATTGCAAGTTGATAATATACATTTCAATGTACAAGCAAGAAATCAATCTGGAGCAGCAAGAGACCAGTGGCAACATTTCAGAAGACTTTAGTTTCAGTGGGAATTCCACTTTGAGATGCAATTGACCTAAATTAAATTTGACAGGCTAAATTACTCATTTGTGCTTGAATTAATTAAACTTTTAAGAGAAAGCAGTTTAGTTTAACATTGGAGAGACTGATGAAGCCCGTGATGTGCAGTACCTATGCAGTGTGGGATGTCCTAGAAGCTTTGTGTCCGGGATAACTACACCTGGAGGAATTGTGTCGGAATGATTGAGCTCAAAACCAAGTTTCTGAGCTTGAGGAGCAGCTTGGACTAATCCGTCACATATGAGAGACTGCAGGATTCCTGGAATGTACGTTCCAGGGAGAAGTTACCCCACAGGCAGAGCAATTAGTGAGGAAAGGAAGTGGATGACTATCCATCGGGGTAGGCATAGTCATCAGATAGCAAAGCAGGGATCCTCTGAGATTGTTGAATTGACAGGTGTTTATTGAGTGCCTGAATATCTGTCACAATGGCAGCAACGTCAGAGGAGAGCAACCACAAGCAATGACATGATAGAGGAAGTGGTTGCCAAAAGGGAGTAAGGGAGTTTAACACAGAAACACACTGGTAATGGGAGATTCCATAATCAGGAGAACAAATGTGGATTTTTGTAGCCATAATTGATAGTCCCGCATGGTAACTTGCCTCCCTTGGTGTCAGGGTAAGGGATATAAGCAGTGGGTGCAAATGATTTGGGAGAGGGAAGGAGTATGGCTAGTGTACCATCCACAGGATGCACTGCAGCAACTCGCCAAGGCTTCTTTGACAGCACCTCCCAAACCCGCGACCTCTACCATCTAGAAGGACAAGAGCAGCAGGCACATGGGAACAACACCCACCTGCATGTTCCCCTCCAAGTCACACACCATCCCGACTTGGAAATATATCGCCGTTCCTTCATTGTCGCTGGGTCAAAATCCTGGAACTCCCTTCCTAACAGCACTGTGGGAGAACCATCACCACACGGACTGCAGCGGTTCAAGAAGGCGGCTCACCACCACCTTCTCAAGGGCAATTAGGGATGGGCAATAAATGCTGGCCTTGCCAGCGACACCCACATCCCATGAACGAATAAAAAAAAATTGTGGTTTACGTTGGAAGCAATTGAATTGAGTTCCTATGTAAAGGGAGTATTAGCAATTAGGAGATGAATACATTGGGATTAGTTCTGGGACAGGGATGGCTATGGCAGGACACATGGGCTTCACCTGAACAAGACTGGGGTCATTGTCCTCACTGGGAGAGCATATAGTGCTGTATGGAAGGATTTAAGCTGATGTGGCAGTGGGAAAGGAAAATGAGCTCAGAAAGGAAAACAAAAGGACAAAAATTGTAGGAAAGATAAGAGAAAGACAGGAAAGTTATAACGAACCGATCAGAAGGAAATCAAAAAGAATAAGTTTACCAAACAGACAGAGGCAGAATTCAGTTGTATAGACAGAAATGCACAAAGTTATGTGAATAACCTTGGTGAGCTAGAGGTAAATTGTTATGGGACAGGTTTGATACAATATCATTAACAGAGATGTTTCTTAGGCTATGGTAGAACTGGGAGCCGAACATTCCTGGTTACAAAATATTCAGGAAGGATAGGAACAAAGATGATGAGTGGCAATGTTAATTAAAGATTCCACAGCATAAACCATAGGGATGATAAACGGGATGGTACAAAAGCACAATGGTTAAAATTAAGGTATAAAAAAGGAACTGTTACTCTAGTAGTGGAAAAGAGAAAGAGGAAATACGCAGACAAATTAGAGAAAAATACAGGAACAATAGGGCTATAATAATGGGTGACTTTAATTAATCAAAGATGTGCTGAGATAAAAAATAATGTAAGTGGCAAAGAATGGGAGGGTTTTCCATAATATATCTTGGACTGCTTTCTAGATTAGTATGTTTTTTTTAGTCCCTCAAGGAAGGAGGCAGTAATGGGTGTGTTTCATTAGTCCTAGATTTGCAAGAAATGGAGTAGAACAAATAAGTAATGTAAGAGTAGTGTAACATCTAGCAAGCATCAACCAAAACATAATTTAATCCTGAGTTGCATTTCTGACTCCATATTCTCTCCATCAGAAAGATTCCTACTTCCACTTCCGTAACATCATCCTCCTTTGCCCCTACCTCAGTTCATCCACCTCTGAAACCCTCATATGTGTCTTTTTCATCTCCTTACTCTATTACTCTCAACGTTCTCATTGACAATTTCCCATTTTTCACTCTCCATAAACTCTAGCTCATGCAAAACTTTCCTATCCTACACCAAGTTCCACTTGCCTATCATTCCTGTCTTTGTCAACCTGTGTTGGCTCCCAGTTCCCCTGTGCCTCAAATTAAAAAATCTTTATCCCTTTATGGCCTCACTCATCCATATTTTTGTAACCACCTCTAGTCCCAGTACACACACATGCTACACATGTGCAGGTACATTTGCAACGGTTGATACTTTTGGAGTGACACTTTGAATTGCAGAGAGTGCTAATTTAGTGCTGTTAGTATAAACTGACAGGCATCACACAGGGTGATGTTCGAACTAACTCGGGTGCCAGAATAGACAAGCTGTATTGTTCCATTCTGGAAAGAAGTGGGACGACTGGCTGGATGCAAGCGTTCAGAGATGCTGTGTGGAAGGGACATTTAAGGCATTATTAGACTACTGGAACTGGTTTGAGCCTACTACCTACTTAGAGCAATAGCTCTGCATCATTATTGGGTTAACTAAGCAGTGCTGTGTACCTGCACATGTACGTGCACTTGTAGATCTCTGCTTTAGACATTCTTATGTTAGCGAAGCCTTGTTGTCTGGGACCTTTCTTAGGTTTAATTTTGCACTAGTTGCAGTTATATTCTCTTCTTGAGGTGACCTTATCAAAATACAATATGATCATATTAAACCTCAATTTGGTTACTAGTTTTTGCATCATTGCAATGCCAAAACCATGTTACCCTTGCTCAAAAACTTTGAAAGGAATTGGAAGTGGCTGTGTAGGTCCACCATGAAAAGATAATTTGGAAAAGCTTTGAGCTAACTCAGCAATCATGAGTGGGACCACTTAGAACACATTAGGCATGATTTTTGCTTTTGGAGTTCATCAGGTGGACAATGGGTACAGCGATTGCACGCCCGCTTGATGAAGCTTGCCGGAGGCCCAAACCATTTTTGTGTTCAGGCCTCTTTAGAATAAATATCAGCGAGATGCCAGCACTGAACAAGCACTGATGGATTGGTTGCTGATTGGTGGGTGGAGCCGGAAACCTGGCTCCTCCGTGGAGCCAGGCTGGAAACGGGTCCCTACGGGGGCAGGGAAGGCAATAGTGGGGGTGGGGGGGGGTGGTGGTGGTGGAGGCATGGAAGGACCGGCAGCAGGTGGGAAAATCTTTTTAAAAGATTTAAAAACACGTTGTTCCATAGCAGCCTGCAACAGTCCCTTTAAGAACCCGCAGTTTGGTCGCTCAACGCTCAGTTTCACTGGACTCAGTGTGGGCTCTGCCGATTGGAAGACTAAAATTGCATTTGCATCCTTAATACAGCTTAGGACCATGATTTTCAATATTTGAATGAGGCTCCTACCTGTTTTGGGCAGGAACGCTGGCTGCCTATTTTGAGGTTTACTCAAAAATTAAGCGGGCATGTCATTTTTAACATTTTTATTTGCTTACTGCCCCTTTCAATCTGAAAAAAGAGGGGGTTAGGCAGATGAAAATTCTTGACGCGATTAAAACAGGAGACACATCATTAGATATAGGGAATACCAATGCCACATGCTGGGCTGGAAATGTTGCAGTTGTTTTTTTTATCTCCCCCCCCCCCCCCCCCCCCCCACCCCACCCCACCATCTAATTTTCTCTCCTCTCCTATATTTCTCTCCATCTCTTCTGAAGGTGCAAGGTGCTGAATTAGACTGGAGGTCAATTCCACAGGTGCAAGATGGCTTCTGGAACTTCATCTAAATAGCCGTTCTTCATGTGTGAGCCTGAGACAGTGAGTTTTAGCAAGCTATTTAACTATGAGGGTTATCAGAGCCAAGCCCAATCCTGTCCTCATCTGGCATCCACATACACAGACTTTCCATGGAGGTTCATTGGTTAGTGGGGGTGCCACCTGGCCTACTTTCAACTGGCGATACTAGCTCAGGTTATTGAAAGTGCTGGCCAGTCACATTCTCACAATAGATTCAGTATTCTTTAGTTTACTAAATACCTCATTTATGGGCAGCTTGAACTTCCCTATTCTCCAGCACCGTGAACATCTGTCACTTTTATTTTTTAAACTGTGAATTTAAGTTGTTAACTGCACGTGAAGTTAGGTATTTAATAAGCCAAAGGATATCACATCTGTTATAGAAACATGACTGACCAGCAATCTCAAAAAACAGCTGGCTGTTCATCCTATTAGATAATCATCTAGAGCAGGAACCTTGGCGGGTTGTTCACCTTCTTCATCCAAGCATGTTGTAGCTGACTATAGTGTCCATACTAGATGTGATCAAATAATTCAGCATAGACAAGAGATCAAACCCAAGACTCTCCCCAGTTTATACACAATGAGCAGTTAATTTACCCACTTCATCATTGAAGGAAGTTATAGATACTCTTCGTATCTTCACATACTTATGATATCATAAATACAGATGTTAAATATTATATGTATATAATTAGCTCGATGCTGCAGAAAGGATAAGGAAGGATGTCATTAATGACTTTGGCTAGAGCTGTGTTGATGCCGTGAGAAAGGCCGAAGCCAGAGTGGAGAGATTTAAACAATGTGTTTTGTGAGAGATGGGTACAGAGCTGGGAAACAATGACACATTCAAGGACTTGAGAAAGGAAAGGGAGGTTGGATATGATGTAATATTTGGAGAGAATGGATGGATTTTTTGAGGAAAGGGATGATGACAGTTGTTTTGAAGGGGAGAGGGATGGTGCCCGAGGAAAGAGAACTGTTGACAACATTAATTAACAGGCCAGGAAGGGGAGTTAAATGCAGAAATTAATGGAGAAGGAGATGTAACTTGTGGACAAGATAAATTTGGAGAGGGCTGGGGGAGATGGACGACAGAGCTCCTGGGCTAGAGTGAGTGGGAGCATGAGTGGTTGGGGGTAGGAGGAGGGGGAGAAAGTAGTGGAGGCAGCTACATGGTGGGTCTTGATCTTGGAAATTAAGAAATCGGTACGCTGTTTCATTTGGTGTGTACGGTAAGAATGGAGAGGGTAGAATGGTGGGGTTTAAGGATGTCATTGGCCATGGGAATAAGGAGCCTGGAGTTGTTCTCGCCCTCCAGAATAATCCTGGAGCAATAGGCAGTTTTGGCTGAGAATCTCAGGTGTAGAGAGATCGTGGGAGGTAATGAGGTTGAAGCGGTGACCAAGGGTGTGGGTGGAGGAGTGTATATGAAAGATGAAATTGAGAGGAAACATGAGGGCAGTGAAGTCACTGAAGGCTAGGGGATTTCACCAAGGATGAGGAGCCGCTCAGTGCAGAAGCTGAGGGAAGAGAGAAAGCAGGACATCTTGGTAAGGATGTTGACTTGGGGATTGGTGCGGTGCAGTAAGCTATTAGGATTTTGAAAGAGGGGCGTGGGGAATAGAAGAAGGTGAGGCGCTCAAAGGAGCAAAAAGTTCCAGAGGAGCCATGGGAGAGGTGAAGGTGAAACTGATGTGGTGGTTTGGGTGGGGCAGGCGGCATGGCCAGCCAGGGAAGCTTCTGTAAGTTGGTGTTACTTTAGATTTTTATGAATAAAAATGCCCGTGCAATAGTTTACAAGTCAGCATGATCATTTATTTCTGTCTCAGATACTTGATGGTAATTTTAACCTAATCCGCTGGGTGGGAAGCTTGACCGGATCAGATTGGCCGCCCATTTTATGTCTTGCCCAATTTTGCTCTCCATTTACTTCAATGAAAAGTAAAATCGGGCGGGATGTAAAATGGGCAACCGATCCAATCCCGTCAGTTTCCCGCTGGGCAGGTTAGGTTAAAATGACCCTGTTCCTATTTTTTGGTATTCCTAGATTGTAGTGTTCAATGAACTGAGAGATGCTGCAAATAGCTGCCAAAGTAATGCATTTTTAAGAAAATGCCCTTTGTTGAAGAAATGATAAATATACTTACTAAAAATATGTTTTTTTTAAAATTAGTTTTGATTAAAGAAAAAATACCTTTTGAGAGTGTAAATGGTCTATCATTATCACAGAGGCAGAAGTCTGTGTCTTTCTTAGGGATAGAATAAATCAGGCTGACCGCAAGTGGACGACTGTAAGAAACTAAAAGGGTTGTAATTAGCATCATTGCCCTATGAAACTTGTTAGCAAAACCGCTGAGCCTGGCAACAGACTTTGTTGTATTACTGCTTGTTTTTAATTATGTGCAATCTCCTAGCCATCAGTGACTTCACTGCCCTCATGTTTCCTCTCAATTTCATCTTTCATATACACTCCTCCACCCACATCCTTAGTCACCGCCTCAATCTCTTTACCTCCCACGATCTCGCTGCACCTGAGATTCTCAGCCAAAACTGCCTATTGCTCCAGGATTATTCTGGAGGGCAAGAACAACTGCTAGGCAACAAAGAAACACAACTGATCCACTCTAACTGACTTATTCTTTCATAAATGAGTTCTTCGGAAAGATGTATTAACCTGTGATTTAACGTCCAATGATTTAGAATGACCAAAAATTGAAGCCTCACCTCGCCGACGATATGCTGTTGAATTGAGGACTCTATAAACTAGACTGCCTGTATTTGTTGTTTGATCTTATAACAACTTGAATTTTATCCACCTTCATGATGTTTACTGAATTATTTGATTAGTGGGAACAAAAAATAAGAGTTTGAATTGCAGCAAACAGAACTCAGATTTGTCAGCTGCCCCATTCATAGAATTGTTTTTACTTAGGTCCTGAGGTCAAACAGCAGCTTTAATAAAGATTGCAACTAAAACAATTTATATGCCTGAAATGCAAGTTTTGCAAAGTCTAATTGGTTTTGATGAACTACCTACCTGAAAATCTCATTAGAGCTTTGCCCTACATAGACACCTTAATATTAGGTAATTTATGCTGTTAACGTATTCTACTGAGGTAAAACTATTGCTGCGTGAACAGGGCAATACATTTTTTTTTATTCTTATGATACTTCCATGCTACAAAAAATGAATCTTTGCCTTTGGTTTTATGTTGTTTTACATAGCGTAACTGCATTTAAAATGGCATCAACCAAGTGTCTGGGGTAAAAACAGAAAATGCTGGAAATACATAGCAAGTCAGGCAGCATCTGTGGAGAAGGAAACAGAGTTAACGTTTCAGGTCGATGACCTTTCATCAGAACTGGAAGAAGTTAAAGATTTAACAATTTTTAAGCAAGTACAGAGCCAGGCAAAGGTGGGGGGGAGGAAGGGGAGGGGAGGAATGAACAAAAGGGAAGGTCTGTGATAGGGTGGAGGGCAGGAAAGATTAAATGACAAAGGGACGGTGGCGCAAGGCAGGAGGGTGGTAATGGGACAAGTAAAGAAACAAAAGATGGGTCTGGAGGAGCTGTAAATGGCAACAGCAGAACCATTACCAGCAGCTCCTGTCCAGAAAAAATGGGAACAGTGGTTATGATCTGAAGTTATTGAAATCAATGTTGAGTCTGGAAAGTTGAGGCCCAACCAGCCGCCATCCATCACCACCCTTCTCTGCCTGGCTGAACTTGTTCTTACGTTGAACAACTTCTCTTTTGACTCCACTCACTTCCTCCAAATAAAAGGTGTCGCTATGGGAATCCGTATGGGTCCTAGCTATGCCTGCCTTTTTATGGGACACGTGGAACATTTCTGTTCCAGTCCTATTCAGGTCCCCTCCCTCACCTTTTCCGGTACATTGATGACTGCGTCGGTGCCATTTCCTGCTCTCGCCCCGAGCTGGAAAATTTAATCAACTCGCCTTCACATGGTCCATCTCCGACTCTTTCCTTCCCTTCCTTTACTTCTCTATCTCCATTTCTGGGGATAGGCTATCAACCAATATCGACTATAAGCCCACCAACTCGCACGGCTATCTTGATTATACTTCCTCCCACCCAGCTTCCTGTAAGGTCTCTGTTCCATTTTCCTAGTTTCTCCATCTCCGTCGCATCTGTTCTGATGATGCCACTTTCCACACCAGTGCTTCCGATATCATAGAATGGTTACAGCACAGAAGGAGGCCATTCGGCCCATCGAGCCTGTGCTGGCTTTTTGTAAGAGCAGTGCAGTTAGTCCCATTCCTCTGCTCTTTCCTCTTAGCCCTGCAAATTTTTTCCCTTCAAGTATTTATCCAATTCCTTTTTGAAGACCGCAATTGAATCTGCTTCCACCACCCTTTCAGGCAGCGCATTCCATAACCACTCGCTGCGTAAAAAAGTATTTCCTCATGTTGCCTTTGATTCTTTTGCCAATCACCTTAAAAACTGTGTCCTCTGGTTCTTGACCCTTCCGCCAATGGGAACAGTTTCTCTTTATTTACTTTATCTAAACCCTTCATGATTTTGAACACTTCTTAATCTTCTCTGCTCTAAGGAGAACAACCCCAGCTTCTCCAGTCTATCCACGTAACTGAAGTCCCTCAGATATGTCTTCCTTTTTCCTCAACCAAGGATTCCCCTCCACAGTAGTTGACAGGCCCTCGACCGTGTCCGTCCAATTCCCAGCACTTCTGCCCTTACCCCTTCCCCTCCCCCCCAGAACCGCGATAGGGTCCCCCATGTCCTCACCTTCCACCCCATCAGCCTCCACATTCAACTTATCATCCTCTGCCTTTTCCACCACCTCCAGTGCGATGCCACCACTAAACACATCTTCCCCGCGCCTCCCCTTTTAACATTATGAAGAGACCGTTCCCTCCGCGACACCCTGGTCCACTCTTCCATCACTCCCAACACCCGCTGTCCTCCCCGTGGCACCTTCCTGTGCGAGCACAGGAGATGCAACACTTGACCTTTCACCTCCTCCCTTCTCACCGCCCAGGGTCCCAAACATTCCTTTCAGGTGAAACAGCGATTTACTTGTACTTCTTTCAATTTAGTATACTGTATTCACTGCTCACGATGCAGTCTCCTCTACATTTGGGAGACCAAACGCAGATTGGGTGATCTCTTTGCTGAACACCCCCGCTCAGTTCGTAAGCGTGAACCTGACCTTCCGGTCGCTTTTCATTTTAATTCCCCGTCCAACTCCCACTCTGACCTCGGCCTCCTACAATGTTCCACTGAAGCTCAACGGAAGCCCGAGGAACAGCACCTTATCTTTCGATTAGGCATTTTACAACCTTCCGAACTCAACATGGACTTCAATAACTTCAGATCATAACCACTGCTCCCATTTTTTCTGGACAGCAGTTGCTAGTAATGGTTCTGCTGTTGCCATTTACAGCTGCTCTTAATCCATCTTTTGTTTCTTTACTTGACCCATTACCACCCTCCTTGCCTTGCACCATCGTCCCTTTTGTCATTTAATCACTCCCGCCCTCCACCCAATCACAGACCTTCCCTTTTGTTCTTTCCTCCCCTCCCCTTTCTCCCCCCCCTTCGCCTAGTTCTGTGCTTCTCTCTCCACGGATGCTGCCTGACTTGCTGAGTATTTCCAGCGTTTTCTGTTTTTGTTTCAGATTTCCAGCATTTGTTGTAATTTGCTTTTGATTAAGTGTCTGGGATATCCTTTTTTCCTGTGGTAAAGTTAGTGTATGAATAGCCAGCCCATTTGGTTTGCTGCCTTACAAGTGGCCTTCATCAAATTATTCAATCTGGATATCTGCCTAAATGTATTTTTGTTATTTCTGGCTATCCAAAACCTAGCTCATTGTTTGTTTCTGTGGGATTCTGCTCAGGGCTTTTTTTATGTGAATTTTGCTTGGTGACAAACTAAAAAATGAAATTTCCAATTTGTGTTGGATATTAAGACCTGTAGATAGTAAACACTGCGGCCATGGTACCCCAGTTATAGAGAGGTTGGATGTTTATGCTAGTGGATGAGGTGCCGATCAAGCAGACTACTTTGTCCTGTATGGTGTTGAGCTTCTTGAGTGTTATTGCTGCTGCATCCCTCCAGGCAAGCAGATAGTATTCTATCCTGACTTATGCCTTGTAGGTGGCAGAAAGGCTTTAGAGAGTCAGGAGGTAAGCCATTCGCCACAGAATACTCTGACTTGCTGTAGTAGCCTCAGCATTTATGTGGCTGGTACAATCGAGTTTTTGGTCAGTGGTGACCCCAGCGGGTTGATAGTGGGGGATTCGAAGATCGTAATGACATTGAGTGTCATGGGAGGCGGTTAGGCTCTCTTGTTGGAGGTGGTCATCGCCTGGCACTTGGGGGGCACGAATGTTACTTGCCTTTTATCAGCACAAGCCTGGAAGCTGTCCAGGTCTTGCTGCGTGTAGGCATGGTCTGCTTCATTATCTGAGGAATTGCGAAAGGAGCTGAACACTGTGCAATCATCAGCAAACAGGCCCACTTCTGACCCACTGATGAAGCAGCTGAAGATAGTTGGGCCCAGGATGCTGCCCTGAGGAACTTCTACAGTGATGTCCTTGGGCTGAGATGATTGGTCTCCAACAACCACAACCAGGTCCTTTGTGCCAGGTATAACTCCAGCCGCTGCAGTGTTTTCCATCTGATCCCCATTGACTTCAATTTTACTAGGGCTCTTTGGTGCTACACTTGCTCGAATTCTGCCTTGATGTCATGGGCAGCCACTCTCACCTCACCTCTGGAGTTTAGCTATTGTGTCCATATGTGGACCAAGGCTGTAATGAGGTCTGTAGCCAAGTGGTGCAGACAGAACCCAAACTGAGCATCAGTGAGCAGCTTATTGTTGAGTAGGTGCCGCTTGATAGCACTGTTGATGACTCCTTCCGTCACTGCTGATGATTGGGGGTAGGCTGATAGGGCAGTAATTGGCTGGGTTGGATTTAGCCTGCTTATTTGTGGACAGGACATACCTGGGCAATTTTCCACATTGTTGGGTAGATGCCAATGCAGTAGCTGTACTGGAACAACTTGGCTAGGACGCGGCACATAGCCTTTGATGTAACCAGCGCACTAAGCTGTTTCTTAATGTCATGTGGAGTGAATCGAATTGACGGAAGACTGGCATCTGTGATAGTGACGCCTCTGGAGGAGGCTGGGAAGGATCATCCACTCGCACTCCTGGGTGAAGATGGTCGCAAACGCTTCAGGCTTGACACTTGCTCTCACATGCTGGTTTCCACCATCATTAAAGATTGGGATGTACATGGAGCCTAATCTTCCCGTTAGCTGCTTAATTGTCCACCACCATTCACAACTGCATGTTGCAGGGCTGCAGAGCTCTGACCGGTGGGATTGCTTAGCTCTGTCTATAGCATGTTGCTTTTGCTGTTTAGCATGCATCTGGTCCTGCGTTGTAGCTTCACCAGGTTGGTACCTCATTTTCAGGTATGCCTGGTGCTGTTCCCTACATGCTTTTCTACACTCCTCGTTGAATCAGGGTTGGTCATCTGGCTTGATGGTAATGGGGGAGGGAGGGATATGCTGGGCCATGAGGTTACAGATTGTAGAGGTATACAATTCTTCTGCTGTTGATGGCCAACAGCGACTCAAGGATACCCAGTTTTGATTTGCTAGATCTGTTCTTAATCTATCCCACTTATCATGGTGGTGCTGTCAAACGACACGATGGACGGTGTCCTCTGTGACGACGTGACTTGGTCTCCACGAGGAATGTGCGGTGGTCACTCCTACCAATGTTGTTTTAGGCAGATGCATCTACGACAGGTAGATTGGTGAGGATGAAGTCAAATATGTTGTTCCCTCGTGTTGGTTCTCTCACCACCTGCGGCAAGCCCAGTCTGGCAGCAATGTCCTTCAGGACTCTGCCAGCTCGGTCGTTGGTGGTACTATGGAACCATTCTTGGTGATAGACATTGAAGTCCCACAGCCAGAGAACATTCTGTGCCCATGCTACCCTCAGTGCTTCCTCCGTGTTCAGCATCAGCTGATGGAGGCTGGTAGGTGGTAATCAGCAGGCGGCTTCCTTGACCATGTCTGACCTGAAGCCATGAGACTTCATGGGATCTCGAGTCTATGTGGGGAGGACTTCAACGACAACTCCCCTCCCACTGACTGTATACCACTGTGCCTCCACTTCTGGTCAGTCTGAACTCCCAGTAAGAGCCATAGTCTGTAAGACAGCTCTCCCAACTTTGACACCAGTTCCAGATGTTAGTGAGGAGGGCTTTGCAGGGTCGACTGGACTGGGTGTATTTTTGTTGTGTCCTAATTCATCGCCTAGGCCCACATATTGCACGGTGCACGGTGCATGCTTCCCCCAATCTTTTCCAAATTTGGCATTGTGGCCCTGAAACAGGCATCGGCCCCCCTGATTAGCTTTGAAGGGCCTAACCCCTATTTTAGGTGGGTGCCTTGGGCATTCAGCTGCCAATGTGAGAGCTGGCACATTTCTGTGGGACATTGGGCATGGGAAATTGCGCCCGGAAATTAGCCCCTCCAGCTCCTAATTTTTGCCTAGAAATTGGGTGTAATAGGGACCAATTGCTCCCTCGTAACCATATCTGCAGTAAGTAAAGCATTTAACACAATTAAATTTACTTGTCCTTCAACATGACTTCAACCACTTGCAATTGCAGACATGTTTTAAAAGTATTCATAAGCAACGTAGTTTGTGATGCTTTCAAGCCCTCAGGACACAAAATAATCATCTGCTATTCAAAGAATGGAGAGATGAATGATAAAGCACTAACTCATTCATCACTTCACAAATTTAAGTTAGCTTCTAAATGTTTTGAAATCCTTAATATGTATGAATAAAATATCTTACAGATTGAAGGTGAAATCCTGTTGTTTTTAATTACCATTTCATCCTGTTAATGCTGGAACAGTTAGTTGTTTTATAGCTCCATTAAAACATGTTTTAAATACAATTCTGTAATTTTATATTTTTGTAAGAGAAAAAGATTATGGATAATTTCTTAATAGCAATTAATTTCATAAAAAGCATTTTAGTAGAATAAAGTACATACTGTTTTGGCAACTGAATTGACCATCTTAAAGCCATTTGAAAGATCATTTTTTTATCATTAAGAAATTATCTTTACTTCTGTTAAAATTATATGAAAATTGAAATTTAATTTTTAAAAAATTTGTGACCATTAAAGAAACTTCCCCTTCCTCTGCCCCACCCTATGAAGGGAGATTCTATTCAGTGCTTACCTTATGTAAACAGAGCTATCAATATTGGACAAATTGTAGGCGTGAATGGTATACCAGACACATTAACACACACCAAAACATAAAGCTGGTTAAAAGCAGCCAGCTCTGACAAGTGACATGAATATAACTGTCCATCTCTCATCCATTTTGTTATCCTTCCTCTTTGCTATTTTTTTGCTTTCTCTTTCTTTCACATTCTCCCTTCACAGCCCACCTGCCGTGGCATTTGTTGAGAGAGAGTAAGATGGCTGGCTACCCAGCATTCAGAGCAACATCGAAAAGCCCTCAGTTAAAACAATATGGCCTTCAGTTTTATTACAGGATTTTTGTGATGGCTGTGATACCCAAGCCTCCGCTCTGTTTCTTTGCTTTCTTCGCATTCCAGCAGGAGAAGTGCTGGATATTACTGTCACTGTGCAAATTGTTGGGAGGCCCACCTGCAAGGGGATATTTATTATCTTCTCCATTTCAATGAATATACAGTCTGCTGCTTTTGAATTAGGGAAATATCAATGTAGCTAGAACTAATCCGAGCCTAATACTGAAGCTTTAAAAGAAAATTGGTTTGTTGCTAAGTTATTGGAACATAGAATAAAATAATTACTAATTCTCAATCATTGTTGTCAAACAAGTACGAAAGATATGAATGTGTTTTCAAGAACACTTGAAGAAAAAAAGCTATGTTTTAGATTTAAGTTACTCAAGCACAGATAAAATGTGGAACAATGCTCCGTTCCCCAGGAGACACGTAATGGAAAAATCTGAGCTGACCCAGATTTTATGTGTTTTAATGGTTGTTTGAAGATTTGAAAAACTGGGGCTGTTTTTATTAGAACAGAGGAGATTACAGAGTGATTTAGGAACATAGGAACAGGAGTAGGCCATTCAGCCCCTCGTGCCTGCTCCGCCATTTGATAAGATCATGGCTGATCTGTGATCTAACTCCATGGGCTCGATTTTACCGTCGGGTTTCCTGTGGTTTTCCAGCGGGCGGGCCCCGAAAATCCCGATATCCAGTCACGTGACGGGATCCCGCCACGATCCCGCCCACTTCCGGGTTCCCCGATGATGTGCCGGGGTGTGTGCGTGGCCCCCGCTGGTGGGAATCCCGCAGGCAATTAAAGCTAGCGGGATGCCACTTGAGGTTATTTATTTCGCTTGTTCAGGTCATTAACTGACCTGATTAAGGGACTGTGTGTGATTTTGGGGAAACATGGGACTGTTTCACACACTGGGGGAAACAGTCCTAGTTGAACTGGACGTGTTGCAGCCGTCAGCCTGTGGCAGCTGCAAAGGTCCATTTGACAGGTGGGGTGGGGGGAGACCCTCACCCATTGCAGGAGGCCGCTCTGTCACTTGGGACAAAGTGTGGCCTCCACCACCCCCCTCCGGACGGTCAAAGTCACCAACCTGCACACTCAACCCGGGGTCCGGAAACATGTGCCTACCTTGCGGACCCCCTCAGATGTACATATTGCGGATGGGGGCCGCCGTAGCTGCAGTCATGACCCCCTCGGAGGGCGAACAGCATCACCAGCCTCGCCATCCACGCCGTCCACCTCTGACAAGTGGAGCTCCACAACAGAGTGCTGTGACACATCCACCTGTACAGCAGGAGGGAGGGCTACCGCAGAGAGAGACGCGTCGCAGAGGGCACTACCCTCGCCACAGGGTCCACAGACCGAGGCGCAGCTCCCCGGACCTCTCCGAGCAGCAGTGCACACGGAGGCGCAGATTCACTCGACATGTAGTCGTGGAGATCTGCAGGCTCTTTCATGCCGAGCTGCTCCTGGCTGGCCCCAGCACCATCTGCTTACCTGTCGCTGCCAAAGTCACCACTGCCCTCCACAACTTCTCCTCCGCATCCTTCCAGGGTGCAGCCGGGTACACCGCCGATGTCTCTCAGTCGTCTGCGCGGAAGAGCCCTGCAAATACACCTGCACCTACTCTGCAGTAACACAATGGGTGGCATCAGTGGTGGGTCCTCATAGTGATACCCAGGAGCGGGCATTATTGGACACAACAGACAGGATTCGTGGAGACATGGCAGTGGTGGTGCCAATATAATGTGTGATGTTTGTTGCTTTGAAATTCAGTATAGGTAACACCCATGGCAAACCCTCAGACACCCTTGTGCATTCCCTTCATGCTCACGACACGTTTGCCGTACGCTGCCTACTGCACATATGCGATGCATGCCCTGTGGCTGCAGCACAGGTGGTGGCAGGTTGAGTGAGGCTGGCCGTGAGAGAGAAGCACGAGAGGGTGAGTATGGGATAGAGCCATGAGATTGTATGAGGATTGGGTTGCGTGTTAGTGGCGGCTGAGTACTGGTGAGGTGAGTAGGTGCAGGTAAGATGAGGATGGGGTTTGAGTGGGTATGAGGGGTGATGTGACAGAGTAGTGTTGGCGGTGCCGAAGGAGATGTGGGGTGGGGGCAGTGTTGTGGCAGACGGAGTGTAGGGGAAAGACTACGTGTTCTCACTGTGGCTGACCTACTGAGGTCATTGCAGCGCCTCCTGCACTGTATGCAGGTGGGCGATATGTTGGTGGTGCAGGTGACCCCCTCTGCCACCTCGAGCCAGGCCTTCTTGGTGGCAGAGGCAGGCCGCTTCCTCCCGCCCGCCGGGTGGAAGATCTCTGTCCTCCCCCTCCTCCTCAACCCATCTGATGATACCTGGGGTGAGGCATCATTAAACTGGGAGCAGCCTTCCCCCTGGGCTGCTCCATGCTGTAATTTGTTCCATTGGTTGCAGCATCTGTCAGTGGAGGACTGCCCCTTTAACTAAAGAGCCTCCAGCTGACAGATCGTACTGCGCATGCGCAGCCCGCCCGACGCGCAGACCAGCAGCGCGGACCCCGGAGGAGCAGGTAAGTGATTCCAATTAGTGCATTGCCTGCTACAATCGCGCGGGCCACCCACTAATTTCACCGGGCGCGGAGGCCACGCACCCGAAACCCAACCCGCCGGAAACCCGCAGGCCTGCTAAAATCAGGCCCCATATACCAGCATTCGGCCCATATCCCTTAATACCTTTGGTTGCCCAAAAACTATCTATCTCAGATTTAAATTTAGCAATTGAGCTAGTATCAATTGCTGTTTGCGGAAGAGAGTTCCAAACTTCTACAACCCTTTGTGTGTAGAAATGTTTTCTAATCTCGCTCCTGAAAGGTCTGGTTCTAATTTTTAGACTGTGCCCCCTACTCCTAGAATTCCCAACCAGCGGAAATAGTTTCTCTCTATCCACCCTATCTGTTCCTCTTAATATCTTATAAACTTTGATCAGATCACCCCTTAACCTTCGAAACTCTCGAGAATAAAACCCCAATTTGTGTAATCTCTCCTCGTAACTTAACCCTTGAAGTCCGTGTATCATTCTAGTAAACCTACGCTGCACTCCCTCCAAGGCCAATATGTCCTTCCAAAGGTGTGGTGCCCAGAACTGCTCACAGTTTGATAGAGGTGTTTACAATTATGAAGGGATGGGAGAGGGTAAATAGAAACTGACTGTTTCTGGTGTTTAAGGGTCTAGAACAATGGGACATAGATATAAAATTAAATGTAACAGATTTAGGACAGAGAGCAGGAGAATGTTTTTTTACACATAGGGTTGTGAGGCTGTGGAATGCAGTACTGGAGTTAATGATTGAAGCAGAATCTATGTTAGCATTTAAGAAAAGGCTAGATAGGCGTTTGAAGGAAAATGGATAAAAGGATATGGGAACATGGGATTAAGACTACTGCTCATGTGGGGGATAAACACCATCTCGAACTGGTTTGGCTGAACAGACTGTTTCCTTGTTGTAATTTTTGAATAATTCTATGTCATGTCTAACTGCTGCAAAATTAACATTAGAACTGAGATCATCTTCAGATCCCAATGAGATTCTTATGAGCATTGTCCAAACTCTTGTTTTTGGTCCAGTTTCAAGCGAGCAAATCTAAACCCAAGATATTTATCTTTGGGACAGGAGAAAATAAATTATTGCTTGGCCTAACAAAATCTTGCCTGCTCTCAACAGGTAGTTGCTTCGATCCTGTTCTCAATGTGCAGAGCTCGAGGCAAGGGTTTGAATTTCACGCAGGTTGATAACAAAAAGATGAATTATGAGTGGGATTTCTTTAGCTCCATCTCTATTGCCCTGTAATATCCTAGTGACACATATCTCTTGAGGTTTTAATTTTCTTTTCATTCAAGTTTCTATGCAACTGATTGAAGTACAAACTTCTCTGCTAGCTGACAAGTAAAATGGGGAAGCAGATTATTTTCTGACAGTGGATGACAGTTGAGAAGAATAGGCTTTCTAAAAAAGATCAAGAGGTGCAGATGTCAAATGTGCCCTGAATGCCATGTATCCCATGGGCAACAGATGACTGAAGTTTGTACACTCTGCTGGGTTTTTAAAAAGATAGTGTTCCTTTTGTTCAGCTACATAGTTTTTAAAGTGTTGACGCTCAAACTAGAGCATCGATCTTGACATCTTTGGGGGTCTTTAAGCAAAATTGAGAAAATATAACAATTTTTCACATCTAAGTTAGTTTTACCAGATTTACTGTACTTGATCAAATGTCTGTGTTCACTTTACAGTCTCACAGATTCATCAATACTTGAAACTTGAGTACAAATATTGTCTGCTGTTTGTATGTAAAACATCATATTGAAAGAATATTTTCCCTCTCCAAAAATAGGGTGTAATATATAACTTGAAATCCAAACTGTTACAGTTTGTCAAACAGATTGATGTCAGTTAAAGATTGTTTACCTTCCTTGAAATTGTGAACTAAGAGAAGTATTGAAAATAAAAGGGCCATTTTTGAAGGGATGAGGAAGCAGAAAAGATTTACACGAGAATTTGATAAACTACAAATGGACAGTATTATTTTCTAGATTTGGAATGAATAGATGGAATTACCCAATAATACGCTTTCTTGAATGGTGTTATTTAATTAAAATCTCAAGTTTTATTTTTGTCTGGAAGGCATGGGCAAAATGACTTCCTTTTCATAGTTAACAGTCACAACTGAATTGTGTTCTGGCAGCCTGAGTGCACTCTGCAGTGAAAATAAATCCACAGCAAAAAAAATGCTTAAAAAGGCCCTATGTGATCTGATTGGCCCTTAATGGAATTTTCATGATTGTTGGAACTACGTAAGCTGCCTTAAATAGAGACTATATTCACATAATATTATCTTAACGCACGTGCATATTTGGCAGTGCATCACAGGACCCCACTGGACCGTTTTAAATGAATCAATTAATTAAGCATCCTTCATGTTCATAATACCAGAACTGATGAGAACCCCTATTGAGGTGCCCGTGGTAAGTTTTGTACATTAGAAGCTTGATAAATTGTCGCATTTCTTATCTGGTAGTGCGTAAAGGCTTTTTCTAATCCTTACTGCTTTGAAAAAGAACAAAGGAAATTCTATAATAGACAAAATTATTTAATACAAGAAAATTGCCCATGGTGTTGCCCACAGTCAGTTGATGATTCTTTTTATAAACAAGATGGTGATGGAGTTGCGAGACGGACTTCAAGAACTTGCTCCACTGTGCCATCTAATGGTTAGCATCCGCTATTAGACTACATTGTGAAAGTTGGCATAGCAAAATCGAATCGGAAATGTTGGCATATGTTACAATGTGCCATTCTTGTTTGTTATACTTAGAATAACATTTTTCTAGATTTTTTTCCTGGCAAACCATTCCATCAGAATTTTCTTATTTTGCACATTTACCCTTATGAGAATATGAACTGTAGGTTTGACATGTTATTGTACCAGCATGGATTCTATTCAGACATATAAGAGGAAATGTAGCAGCATGAATAGAAAGTTGATTGACGAGCAGCAAACAGGGTTAGGTTAAATATCTGATGCTCAGATTGGAGAAGGGTTAAAAGTGGTGTATCCTATGGGTCAGTGCTGGATTCACTTTTGTCCTTGGTACATATAAATTAATTTGAACTTGGGCATAGGGAGCACAATCTTAAAATTTGCTGATGACATTAAAGTAGGAGGTTTGGCAACAGTGAGGAGCACTGTAAAAGACTTCAGGATGACATGGACAGGTTAGCAGAATGAACAAAAAGGAATAGGAATACTGCTGACGGTTTGCATGAAGAGAGTTCAATACGTAATTCCTTGAAAGTGAGAGTGCATGCAGATATAGCCATAAAAAAGGCCAGTAGTATTTTTTGTTTTATAAATAGAGGCGGGCATAGAGTACGAGTACAGAAATAATTGTGAATTTATGCAAAACATTGGTTAGGCCACTGGTATGAGTACTGTCTTAGGCACTCCACTATAGAAAGGACATTAAAGCTATACAGTGCAGACATAGTAAATTTTCCAGGATGATACCAGGGGTGGGAAATGATGGCTATGAAGAGAAACTTGAGATACTGGGACTATTTCCACTGGAGCAGAGAAGTCTTAGAAGAGATTTCATTCAGGTTTTTAAAATTATGACAAGTTTTGATAGGATGAATAGAGAAAGACAATTTCTTGTTGGGGAGTCATCAATTTAAAATGTCACAAAAGGAGTGAGCAAAGTGGTTAGGAGAAATTTATTTACACAGAGGATTGTTGGAGTGTAGAATACTTTGCCACTGGGAGTGGCTAGGATAGAGACCATTGCATCTTTTAAGAAAAAAAAAGGATGAAAATTAGAAGCAGATGATGACCGGGGCAGTGGGATTAGTTTTGGATTGTTGTAGCAAAGAGCCGACAGAGACATGATGGGCTGAATGGCTTCCTTCTGTGATGTAAACTTCAATGGCTCAATGTTTGTAATTTTGTTATGCTAGTGTGAAAGAGTGCTAGAAATGTATTTTCATAGGCACAAATAGTGCCGACTGCAGTCACCTGGGAGGAAATGTCTTACATTAAACAGGAAATTTAAAGGAGCTAAAAACTGAAAATGCTGGAAATTCACAGTATCTGAAAAGAAAATGGAGTGGTTGAAGTTTCTGGTTGAACCCTTTGTTAGAATAGATGGAGAAAGATGAATGCCTCCTTCCAGAAATAATAAAAATAAGAAGAAAAACAGTTCAATGTCACGTATACATATACTAATTACTATTGCAAAACAGCAATCAGAGGGATCAATAAACTGTAAAAAGATTTTTTTTTTAAACATGCTGGTTCCCCTAATGGTTCAACTGGCAAGGCCAGTAAATAACTGAGCAAAATAGACCAGAAAATTACTTGAAAGCGGCCGAATAGTCGTAAAAACCCAACTGGTTTGCTAATATCCTTCAGGAAAGGGAACCAGCCATCCCTACCTAGTCTGGCCTACATGTGACTCCAGTCTCATATTAAGTAATTGACTCCTAATGCCCTCTGGTGATAAATACTGCTTTGCCAATGTCAACTACATCCAAAGAACGAATTTATAAAAAAAGGACACAGGTTTGATACCTATTTTGTGCTGAGTGAGCTGATCATTACATGGGTGGTATCAGAGATGCTACAATTAGACTCAATGCCCTTGTGCTGGTGGTGGTGGGGCGGGAGTGGGGGGGGGGGGTGTGAATTGGCCAAGATTCCTACAGTCGATCATATCTAGTGAACCTGGCTGTAAATGTGCGCATGGATGGGATGAGGCTCAAACTTGATTGTCCCTCTTTCCCCTCACTCACTTGGTTAAGTAGCCTGCTGACACTGTCTGTCAAGACTGACAAATGAAAAGTGACCATTTGGGCAAGGTTCTAGAGGATCCTGAGGCATATCCCAGCAATAGAGTCAATGCTCTCATGAGAGGGGAAAAATAAATTTGCTAAAAAAGGAAGAAAATAAACACCAAAATAGTTGGAAAGAGATGAAAAGTTCTGGATGATATACAAAGGTCATCTCAGTCAGGCAGTGCAAAAGTATTGGGAGGTTAAAATGTGAATAAAATAACTGTAGAATTGAAGAGAATATGGTGGAATGTGAATGTGAGAATTGGCCAAGGAGAGCAATAGTATGAAGTAAATGTTCTGAACAGAATGCCCAGGAGGAAAATGAGTCGCTGTCCTCAGTTTATGTTGAGCTTGATTGCAGTAAAGTAGGAGGCCAAAGTCTGTAATGTTGGAGTGAGAATGGGTGACGGAGGTGCAGTGACAAGCTACAGGTTGGTCAGGATCATGCTTACAGTCAGAACAGAATTGTTTAACAAAATAGTCACCCAATTGCTATCTCACAAAGCTAGTGTGAGATAAAGCTAATATTGATCACAATACTAGATTACCAGTATGTTTCCATTCCTGCAGCAGAAAATCAATATATACATACCTCATTATTGCAAATTTATGGGAACCGACATATTCATTTTCTAATCTAGGTTTTTCTTGTTAAGGTTAAAGGTTATAATATTGACAATAATGAGGCTTCAACCAGATTGAGGGGCTTTTTAAATGATAAAAAAAACCTGATAGAACAAGATTTGGAGGTTAAAAAACATTGTTTTGGTTGGGGGATAGGTGTTGGTTTGCTATGGTTCTCTTTTCCAGCCTAATTAACATATAGCACACTTTATTTACTGATAGGGGTTAGAATCAAACTAAAATTGAAGATGACATATGGGCCTTTTAGAAAAGATAAAAATAAGAGAGAATACAAGAACCTAAGGAAAGAGTTAATAGAACGATAAAGAAAGCAAGGAGGGAGTATGAGGAGATTCAAAAAATGTTAGAACAGTAAAGTTTTCTACAAATATATCAGTAAACAGGGAATTATTAAGGGTGAAATGGGACTCCTGAGAGGAGAGGATAATGAGTTAGTTGAGGATAAATTGAAATTGGCAGGGATACTTAACAAGTCAGGGGTGGTGCCAGAGGACTGGAGAATTGCAAATGTTACACCCTTGTTCAAAAAAGGGTATAAGGATAAACCCAGCAACCATTGGCTAGTCAGTTTAACCTCAGTGGCGGGGAAACCTTTAGAAATGATAATCCGGGACAGAATTAACTTGGATGAGCGTGGATTGATTAGGGAAAGCCAGCACGGATTTATTAAAGGCAAATCGTGTTTAACTAACCCGATAGAGTTTTTTGATGAGGTAACAGAGAGGGTAGATGTGGGCAATGTAGTTGATGTGGTGTATACGGACTTTCAAAAGGCGTTTGATAAAGTGCTGCATGGTAGGCGTATCATCAAGATTGCGGGCCATGGAATTAAGGGGGCAGTAGCAACATGGATACAGAATTGGCTAAGGGACATGAAACAGAGAGTAGTGGTGAATGATTGTTTTTCGAACTGGATGGAGGTGTGCAGTGGTGTTCCCCAGGGATTGGTGCTGGGACCACTGCTTTTCTTGATATATATTAATGACTTGGACTTGGGTGTACAGAGCACAATTTCAAAATTTGCAGATAACACAAAACTTGGAAGGGTCGTGAGGAGGATAGTGATAGACTTCAAGAGGATATAGACAGGCTGGTGGCATGGGCGGACATGAGGCAGATGAAATTTAACGCAGAAAAATGTGAAGTGATACATTTCGATAGGAAGAACGAGGAGAAGCAATATAAACTAGAGGGCACAATTCTAAAAGGGGTATAGGAACAGAGAGATCTGGTGGTATATGTAATCGTTGAAGGTGGCAGGACAGGGGGAGAAAGCGGTTAAAAAAGCATATGGAATCCTGGGCTTTATAAATAGAGGCATAGAGTGCAAAAATATGGAAGTCATGATGAACCTTTATAAAACACTGGTTCGGCCACAACTGGAGTATTGTGTCCCGTTCTAGTCACCGCACTTTAGGAAAGAAGTGAAAGCCTTAGAAAGGGTGCAAAAGAGATTTCCTCAAATGATTCCAGGGATGAGGGACTTTAGCTACGTGGATAGACTGGAGAAGCTGGGGTTGTGCTCCTTGGAACAGAGACGGTTGCGAGGAGATTTGATAGAGGTATTCAAAATCATGAAGGGTCTAGACAGAGTAGATAGCAATAGTTCCCATTGGCGGAAGGATCAAGAACCAGAGGACATAGATTTAAGGTGATTGGCAAAAGAACCAAAGGTGACATGAGGAAAACTTGTTTACATAGTGAGTGGTTAGGATCTGGAATGCATTGCCCGAAGGGGTGTGGAGGCAGATTCAGTCATGGCCTTCAAAAGGGAACTGGATGAGTACTTGAAAGGAAAAAATTTGTGAGGCTATGGGGATAGGGACTAACTGGATTGCTCTTGCCTGGAGCCGGCCCGGACTCGACAGGCCGAATGGCCTCCTTCCGTGCTGTAACCTTTCTATGATTCTAAGTTTACAAAAGAAGAAGATATTGAGGAGGGGATAAATACTGAAATGGTTAATAGGAACATGAGAGATATAATAAATAAAAAGAAAGTATTAGCAATGTTGGTTAAGCTGAGAGACAACAAAATGCCGGGAACCAACAAGAGACATCCAAGGATCCTGAGGGAAACGGGGGAAGAAATAGAGGATGCCCAAGTAATTATATTTCAGGGTTAAATTGAAAGTGAATGTGTGCCAGAGGACTGGAGAGTGGCCAATGTAATATCCATTTTTTAAAAAGAGACACCGCTAATCCAGGTAATTATAGGCCAGTTAGTTTAACATCTGTGGTAGAGAAAATTTTGGAACCTTTAATTATTGATGAAATTACTAAGTAACTAGATGAAGACAAAATAGTTAGAAGTATCCAACATGGATTTCAGAAAGGAAGATCATGTTTGACAAATCTGACAAGAGGTCTTTGAGGAGGTGACTGATTTGGTGGATTGGGGAATTGCAATGGATGTGGTTTATATGGAATTTCAAAAAGCCTTTGATAAGGTACCACACAGGAGACTATTGGAGAAGATTAAGGGCTGTGGAATTAGGGTAAATGTAGCAATTTGGATTAAAAACTGGTTAGAAGGGAGGAATCAGAGGGTAGGAGTTAAGGGCAATTTCTCAAAGTAGATGGAAATGGGTAGCAGTGTCTCATCGGGTTTTGTGCTGGGATTACTTCTGTTCACCTTGTAAGTGATTTGGATTTAGGACTAGAGAGAATGGTGTCCAAATTTGCAGATAATTCTAAAATATGAAGCATAGTATCAGATATTGATAGGATGTTGGAATGGGAATGAAAGTGGAATTCATTGTCAGTAAGTGGGGTGGTATATTTTGATTAAAAAATGAAAGTGATTATACTTTGAATGGGGGAATGTCGGGTAATGTGGAAGAGCAGTAGGATTTGGGGGTTGAGGTTCACAGGACTTTAAAAGCAGCACCTCAAATGGATAAGACCATAAAAAGGCTAATGAAATGCTGGGTTTTAAGACAAGAGGTATAGAATATAAAAGTCGAGATGTAATGGTGAGTCTATGTAAAACCTAAGTAAGCCTATGATTGGTGCAGTGCATGTAGTTTTGGGCTCCATATAATAGGAAGGATGTTGAGGGAATAGAGACAGTGCAGCGCAGATTCACAGGATGCTGCCTGGTATGAGGAAATCCAAATCTGAGCAAAGACTTGAAACATTCAGGCTGTTTTCATAAGAACAAAGGAGATTATGGAGTGATTTGATAGAGATGTTTAAAATTTTGAAGGGACAGACTATATAGAAACAAATGGTTTCCAATGATTGATGGGTCTGTAACAAGGGGACATACATTCAGTGTAATGGATTTAGGACAGAGAGCAGGAGAAACCTGTTTACACATGGTTGAGGCTGTGGAATGCACTACTGGATTGAAGCAGAGCCCATATTAAATTTTAAGAATAGAGACCCATTATAACTCCAATTGGGCCTCCGACAGGAAATTGTGGAAATAAGTTAATTTCTCACCTGGCTGTGACAAAATGAGGCCTCATTGACATGCCGCTGGTTTACTTGTAGGCAGGAAGTGGCTGCTGGAAAATCGGCAACCAAGGGCCGCCTGTTTGCACTCTGGGGGTTCTGGGGGGTGTCTCGTGGTAGAGAAGGGAAGAGTCCGGGTCAGGGGAAGCTTAAATTTTCCTTGTGGGGCACGGAGCAACTCCTACTGGCAATGGCAGAATCCAGGCAGGATATCAACAGGTAAGTCACCTGATGGATTTTAACTGTTTACCCATCCGGATTCCGCCAGGCAGGTAGGGTTAAAATCCCTCCCAGCTTAAATAGTTGGTTAAAGGAAAGAGGGATAAAGGGATATAGGTACAGAACAGGCACATGTGATTAGGACTATTGCTTATGTGGAAGATAAACACCAACGTGGACTGGCTGGGCCAAATGACCAGTTTCCGTGTTTTAATTTCTATATAGTTCTATGTAAATCTGTATAAAATGGTGCATTTATAACTTGTTTTTAAAGCTCCCAAAGAATATAAGAGGGAGTTGTATTGAACATTTTTTAAAAATACAGGGTAACAAGGATTCCTTGTGTACTTTTGTTGTAGCCAGTAATGGATTCAGTTGAACAGTGTTGTGCTATTACAAAAGGAAACAGTAAAGATAGAAAATCTTATTTTTTCTTTTTCTTTTGCATGCTGTATTTTCATTCTATGAAAAACAAATTGTAGTTGTCTGTATCATATTTGACACAAATAAGGAGGAAATATGTATTTATTTCTACTGTAAGACCTCTTGCATTGCTTGAGGAAAGTGATTAAACCCATTGTTTTAAAAAATGAGTTTCTAATGCTCTCATCGGTCTCATTTTCAGGTTTAACATAGAGCCTAGTCTGTATAGCCCATTTTTTTCTCTGGGGGCCTGCATGGACGGCTTGAATCTGCTGTTCACTCAGCTGTTGGGTGTCTCGCTGTGTGTAGAACAGCCAGAAAAAGGTGAAGTCTGGTCCGAAGATGTCCGGAAACTGGTGAGTCAATATTGAAGTCCTTGAATTGTAATAAAACTACTATTATAGTCTACCTTGTTGAGAGTTGAGCTCCTGTAATGATCACAAATAGTTTTCAAGTTCAAACAAGGTTTTAATATTGGAAGACTTGCAATATGTTTATTCCAGTGAGGTCTAGATACAGTTCGTTCTTAAGCATGAAGAACTTTAAAGCAATACTCATGTATGTTTGAAATATTCACTACCTTTGATCTCAAAGACCATCGTCATAATTTTCGGATGGAGTACGTTCCTAGAAATGGCAAGGAGCAGCCTCCTTTGAATAGCCTGCATGAGATGTTGATGTCTGATGAAGATTTATGCTTTAAAATAAGTCCTTCTGAAATTCTGTTTGAATGATCAATGATGTCCTTCTTTGCTAGGCTGTGGTTGATGAAACTGATGGACTTGTGGGATACATTTACTGTGATTTCTTCCACAGATCTGACAAACCCCATCAGGTATGTTCTCACTAATATTCTTTGTCATCTATATTTTATACCAAACAATTAGATCTCTGGACTAAATGTGTTCATAAATACATCACATTGAGTGTGTGTGCTTCTATACTATAAAATCACAGTGATGCTTAGGTATGTCATCAGCCCATTTAAGCTGGTATTGCACTTGAATTGGATAGCCGGTGTAGGCTTCTGATGCACACAAATCCACAAAACTAAACCCCAAAGGAAAGTCAGTGCAAATGTCTGCACAGTAAAAAAATGAATACAGATGGTCTCACATGTTCTTTGTGTTTCGTGGAAGAGAAAGCTTTTAGAATACATGATCTGCACAATTGAGACAAGTGAGGCTGTTGTCAGTGTTGCTAATCAAGTATTTGGATGTAGTTTGCAATGACAATTGATTAGCTATTTTAACCTTAAATAAGCCATTAGTAAATTTCATTTGGAATATGGTGTGCTATTTTGGGCACTATATTTTCAAAAGGACATTGTTGTGTTGGGAGGGTCAGAAAAGAGTTACAAGGATGATTTCAGGACTCTCGGATAACCTGTTTGAAGTGGAGGAAAGGAAATTAGGTAGGACGTGATCCAAGTGTTCAAAATGTTGAAAAGTATGGATAACAAGGATGTAAGTAGGTTATTTAAATCCAGAGGACAGCGCTACAGTTCAAGCTTTTCCCAATATCTATTTCCTCTACGCCTTTTCCTGAGAACGTTTTTGTTATGTAAATGGCTTGATGAAGTTATTTACCTCACCCAGGAGATTAAATAAGGTGGGCAAAATCCCTGACAGTCTAAGCTACACATGGTCCATTGGAAGGAGTGGGCTTGATGACCAAGTGACTATTTTTTTCACTGTTGCTGTTGTAAAGATGTTACCAATGGCCTATTCCTCATCTACATGCTGTCCTTTGGTGACATTATCCATAGGCATGTGATCAGCTTCCACATGCATACTGACAACACCTAGTTTTAACTCTGTTATCACCCTCAACTTTATGACCACCCTGAGCTGATTGGTCATCTGACAAGAAGTTGAGCCAGAGCTTTCTCCAATTTAACATTGACAAAACCAAAGCTATTCTGTTTGGCTCCACCTGTAACTTCACACCATTGCCCCCTCTTGTACATTCCATGTCCTCCAACACCACCCCCACCCCCCATCCTCAGCTGCATGCTCAGTACACGACCTCAGTGTCTTCTTTGACCTTGAGGTGAGCTTCCAACCCTATATTCTATCAGTCACCAAGGTTGCCTATTTCGACTTCTGCAACATTACCTGACTCTGCCATTACATTACCCCCCACTTCCACTGAGGCTTTTATCCACTTGTTGTCCCAAGGGTCAACTTTTCTAACACACTCCTCACCAGTCCAACAAACTCCACTATACGTAAGCTGCAACTCATCATCTGCTCCGTCGCCCACACCCAGTAATCCCGATTGAAATCTGACTCGCCCATCACCACTGTCCTCACCCATTTCCATTGACTCCTTGTTCCCCAACACATTAAATTCAGGATCCCATCCTCATTTCCAAATCCCTCCCTGACCTTGCACCTTGCTATCTTTTTAACCTCCTCCAGGCCTGTATCCTAGCTTGACCACTTTGCTCTTCAGACTCCCCCCTCCCCTCCCTGCCCCCCTGTTCCACAAAGCCTTCAGCCGTCCATCAACCCTTCTGGTTTGCTGCTTCTTTGCCTATCTTCAAAGCTCATCTTTACACCTCTATGCTTTTGGTTGTTCTCCTAATTCTTCTACTGCTAAATATCCATTTCTCCTATGGAATATTCATGAAAGCTGCCACGTAAATACAATTTATTGTTTTTTTATTCCATCTATCTAATTAAAAACTTTGTAGCGGACAAAGTCTCCAACATGTCTGAAACACAAAGTGTATGTTGGTTAGCTCAAATTTCACAGACTCTAAAAATAAATCAAATATGTCAATTTTTGTCACTGTCTTTCAAAAAAAAATTCCAAAAAATAGGGATCAATCACATGCCCAGAAAAAAAATCCAAGTTCCTTAACTGGCCATGTTGGTTCGCTTATAACATACATTAGTAAACACATAAAAAAATTGAATAATTCAAATGAATTAAAAACTTACTGACAAACCTACCCGCCCATGTTCCAATACTTAAAATAGCTCTCGCCTGCATAGGCCTTTCCTTTCTCGGAGGCCTCAGGTTTGCTCAAAAAGAAATGAATAAATTAGAACTGATATTTTTTGCTTTCTGTGTATAGAACTGCCTCATGGCAAATCTAATTGATTCTAGTTCCCTTTTGTTTCACTGTAACTTTTTTTTGGTTACATTTTTTACCACACTATTTCTTATGTTCTTACACAATGCCAGTTGGTGCAGCAGTAGAAGACCTCTGCCTTCCAAGTTCAGAAAGAATTTAAAAATGCTATTAAAAACACATATAATGAAATTCTGCTGTTAAAATTTTTAAAAATAATAGTCATTGTAATTTGAATTTTTCTTGTATCATTATCATCTTCAGTCAGCAATGAACTGGCTACATAGCTCATATATTTTCTTGTCAGTGAGAATTTCCTGATACTAGGGCTGTGTCTGTGAAGTATGAAAACAGCATTGAACATAATTATTTTATGTTCACTTAAGGACTGTCACTTTACAATCCGGGGTGGCCGATTGTTGGAGAATGGGGAGTACCAGCTTCCTGTTGTGGTACTGATGCTCAGTCTGCCTCATCCAACAAAGTCCTCGCCAACACTTCTAACCCCTGGGATGATGGAGAACCTCTTCCATGAAATGGGTCATGCCATGCATTCCATGCTGGGCCGAACGAGATATCAACATGTAACAGGTAGATAATTTCCATTCAGTACAGTAATTGTAGCATCTTAACAGAGGATTACTCTGCTATTTTTAGCACTATAATAAAACTAATGCGGTGGATTTGAAAGCCATAATATTTAGGTTTGTGTAGTAATGTTGGGGATTTTCCTGTTTCTTTTTTGTTTCATATCAGAAAAGTTGAAAAAATTGAAACAACCAGCTATGTTCACTTCCAGTATCTCTTATAGGTTTGGTGTATTTTTTGTACACTAAACATCTTTCTCTCTTTTGTGTATTGATACACGTTTTTATTGAATCATCTTCATAAACAAATCATAGTATCATAGTGGGCACAGCATAGGAGGAGGCCATCAGCCCATCATGCCTATGCCAGCTCTTTGAAAGAGCTATCCAACTAGTCCCATTCCCCTGCTCTTTCCCCATAACCCTGTAATTTATTTTCCCTTCAAGTGTTTATTCAACTCCCTTTTGAAAGTTACTATTGAATCTGCTTCTACCACCATTTCTGGCAGTGCAATCCAGATCATTACAACACGCTGCGTAAAAAAATGATTCCTCATGTCACCTCTGGCTCTTTTGCCGATGACCTTAAATCTTTGTCCTCTGGTTACCGACCCTTCTGCCACTGGAAACAATTTCTCCTTATTTACTCTGTCAAAACCGTTCATGATTTTGAACACCTCTATCAAATCTTCCCTTAACCTTCTCTGTTCTAAGGAGAACAACCCCAGCTTCTCCAGTCTCTCCACATAACTGAAGTCCTTCATCCCTGGCACCATTCTAGTAAATCTCTTCTGTACCCTCTCTAAGGCCTTGACATCCTTCCCAAAGTGTGGTACCCAGAATTGAACACAATACTCCAGCTGAGGTCTAACCAGTGTTTTATAAAAGTTTAGCATAACTCCCTTACTTTTGTACCCTAAGCCTGTATTAATATAGCTCAGGATCCCATATGCTTTTTTAACAGCCTTCTCAACTTGTCCTGCCACCTTCAAAGATCGCGTATATGTTCCCCCAGGTCTCTCTGTTCCTGCATCCCCTTTAAAATTGTACCATTTAGTTTATATTGCCTCTCCTCATTCTTCCTACCAAAATGCATCACTTCACACATCTCTGCGTTAAATTTCATCTGCCATGTGTTTGCCCATTTCACCAATCTGTCTATGTCCTCTTGAAGTCTGTTACTATCCTCCACATTGTTTACTACATTTCCGAGTTTCATGCTATCTGCAAACTTTGAATTATGCCCTCTATATCCAAGTCCAGGTCATTAATATATATCAAAAAGAGCAGTGGTCCTAATACTGACGCCTGGAGAACACCACTGTATAGTTCCCTCCAGTCTGAAAAAGAATTGTTCACCACTACTCTCTGCTTTCTGTCCCCTAACCAATTTTGTATCCACACTGCTACTGTTCCTTTAATCCCATGGCCTTTAATTTTGCTAACAAGTCTATTATGTGCTACTTCATCAAATGCCTTTTGAAAGTCCATACACACATCAATCGCACTACCCTCATCAACCCTCTCCGTTACTACATCAAAGAACTCAATCAAGTTAGTCAAACATGATTTTCCTTTAACAAATCTGTGCTGACCTTCATTTATTAGCCCATTCTTTTCCATGTGCCAATTAATTTTGTCCCGGATTATTGTCTCTGAAATTTTCTCCACCACCGACGTTAGGCTGACTGGCCTGTAATTGCCGGGTTTATCCCGCTCCCCTTTTTTGAACAGGGGTGTAACGTTTGCAATCCTGCAGTCCTCCAGCACCATCCCCATATCTAAGGAGGATTGGAAAATTGTGGCCAGAGCCACAATCTTCCAATTTCCACCCTTACTTCCCTCAGTAACCTAGGATGCATCCCATCTGGACCAGGTGACTTTTCTACCTTGAATACTGACAATCTTTTAATTACCTCCTTTTCATCTATTTTTATCCTTTCCAATATCACTACTACCTCCTCCTTTACTGCAACAATGGCAGCATCCTCTTCTCTAGTGAAGACGGATGCGAAGTATTCATTTAGTGCTTCAGCCATGCCCTCCGCCTCCACAAGAAGATCTCCTTTTTTGTCCCTAATCGGTCCCACACTTCCTTTGACTACCCTTTTATTATTTATATGTTTATAAAGGACTTTTGGGTTCCCTTTTATATTAGTCACTAATCTATTCTCGTACTCTCCTTGCCCCTCTTATTCCCCTTTTTAGATCTCCTCTATACATTCTGTATTCAGCCTGGTTCTCTACTGTATTATGATCCTTACATTAGTCATAAGCCTCCTTTTTCTGTTTCATTTTAATCTCTATATCTTTATTCATCTAGGGAGCTCCATCTTTGGATGCCCTTCCTCTCCCCCTCGTAGGGATGTGCCTACTCGACTCGAACCAACTCCTCCTTGATGACCTCCCATTGTTCAATTACTGTTTCGCCTACCAACTTTTGATTCCAGTCCACCTGGGCAAGAACCCCTTTTGACTCACTGAAAATTTCCCTCCTCCAGTTAAGCATTTTCACATTTGATTGTTCCTTCTCCTTTTTCATAACTATCCTAAACCTAATGATGTTATGATCACTGTTCCCCAAATGCTCCCCCACTGAAACATGATCCACTTGCCCACTTCGTTCCCCAGAACTCGATCCAGCACTGTTTCCTTCCTGGTTGGGCTGGAAACACACTGTTCCAGAAAGTTCTCTTGAACACATTTCAGAAATTCCTTCCCCTCTTTGCCCTTTACACTGTTACTGTCCCAGTCTATATTGGGATAATTGAAGTCCCCCATTATCACGACTCTATAGTTCTTGCATTTTTCTGTAATTTGCCTGCAAATTTGCTCCTTTATTTTCTTCCCACTATTTGGTGGCCTATAGTATACACCCAGTAGCTTAATAGCTCCTCTATTGTTCCTTAATTCTAACCAAATAGATTCTGTCTTTGACCCTTCAACTACATCATCCCTTTCCAATGCTATAATAGTTTCTTCAATCAATACTGCCATCCCGCTCCTTTCTTTCCTTCCCTATCTTTCCTGAATACCTTGTAGCCAGGAATATTAAGTACCCAATCCTCCCCTTCTTTGAGCCAGGTCTTTGTTAGTGCTACTTTATCATAGTTCCATGCGGCAACTTGAGCCTGCAGATCACCAACCTTATTTACCACGCTACATGCATTTACAAACATGCGCTCCAATCTCATCTTAGACTGCCTCGCATTTCCCCTTGTCTGATTCCTCCTATTTCTGAATATAAAACAAGTGCAGTGAAGTAAAATATTGTGAGGTGTTTGTGCACAGTTTTAGGCAAAACTTAAAAAAAAACGCCATATGGAAGGGACCCCACATTGATTAACAAGAGAAATAACTCAAGAACAATGACTATCAAAAACTGCAATTCCCTATTCGGATCTGAACAGATGCCTTCCAATATCCCTGTCATTGGAGGATATGTTGTGGGTGTTTTCTCATAAACAGTAGTCTACTTACCTTAGTCAATAGTACTTACACCAGTGTTGTTTATAATTCCAGGCTTCATTCCAATTGTATTCTTCAGCAACATCCTGCATATTTCATCTAATTAGTCTTTTGTTTTAGTGCTAAAAATAAATTTACTGTGGAGGACTATTTTTTTCTTTTTTTCAGGTACAAGATGTCCTACTGATTTTGCAGAAGTTCCTTCAATTTTGATGGAATACTTTGCCAGTGACTATCGTGTGGTGAAGCAGTTTGCAAAACATTATCAGACAGGACAGGTACAGAAATTAGCTAGTGTAACTACTATTCCATGGCTTCAATAAAATTCCATGGAAAGTAACAAAAGAAAACACAAGATTGATTACAAGGCAGTAATTTTGTGGAAAGATTCAAATAACTATTGTCCAAAATCAATAATGGAATTGCAGCCTTGCTATTACCACCTTTTTATTAATAACTTATACAATGGAATGCATGGAGACAGTCTCTTCTCATAACCATAGTTTTCCATCCCTGGCATCAACCTGGTGAATCCACGTTGTACACACTGGTTTAATGTCCTTTGTGCAATGGGATGCTGAAAACTGCACACAGTACTCTAACTGTGCTCTAACCAACGTTTTGTATAAATTCATCACCACTTGTAGTCTATGCTCCTATAAAAAATTCTAAAATTCAAAATTCTACTGATGTTTTTCATAGAAGAAGAAGAAGAACTTGCATTTATATAGTGCCTTTCACAACCTCAGGACATCTCAAAACGGTTTACAGCCAATGAAGTATTTTTGAAGTGAAGTCACTGTTGTAATGGTGTTTTCATGGCTTTATCTACCTGCACTCACAGGGCGCGATTTTAGCCTGGAAAAACGGGTGGGTTGGGGGCAGGAGGGTGGGAGGGAACAGTAACAATTGCAAAAATCTAAAACCTGAACCCAACCCGCCTCCAACCTGCCCATTTCCGGTTTTCGTGGGGGTAGGACGAGGGGCGGGCGACCAACCCACTCTCAGGAGGCAGGTTGGGCGTTAAAAGCTTTAAAGGAGGCTGCATGCCGCCATTTTCAAAGCTTTTTTTATTTTAGCCCCTGGGAGCCAGGATTCCCGGGCCTTCTGCTTCACGTCACGTGAGAGGAGGCAAGAAGGCCTGGCACTGTAGGTAAGTGCCTTTATAGCATGGCTTGTGGGCCCAGAGGAGCAGGAGTGCATCTCCCCAGGACCAACAAGCCTACCTGCAGCGACCCCCCACGATCTCCGACTACCTCCCCCCCCACGATCTCCGACTCCCCCCCACCACGATCTCCGACTCCCCCCCCCCCCCCCCCCCACCAACGATCTCCGACTCCCCCCCCCCCCCCCCCCACCCACGATCTCCAACTCCCCCCCCCCCCCCCCCCCCCCACGATCTCCAATTCCCTCCCCCCCCCCAACGATCTCCGACTCCCCCCCCCAACGATCTCCGACTCCCCTCCCCCACGATCTCCGACCCCTCCCCCACGATCTCCGACCCCCCCCCCCCACGTTCTCTGACCCCCCCCCCCCCCCCAACGATCTCCGACCCCCTCCACCCATGATCTCCAATCCCGCGTTGACCCCCGATGACTGACAGCCCCTGAGGACTGTTCCCCACCCCCCCCCCCCGGCTCCCGATGACTGACGGCTCCCCGTTGATTGAACCCCAACCCCCCCCCCAATCTGACACTTACCTGATCACGTCCTCTTCCTACCTCTTCTCCCATCCGACTGAGAGCCAGCCTGTCAATCAGGCTGGCCTGTCAGGCGGGAAACCAGCAAAAAAAAACGATGTCTTTACGTGAAAATTGGAAGGATGTCCGGGTTTCCCGTCAAGAATTCCACCGCCCACTTCCTGGCTAAAATCATGCCCACAATTTCAGGGAACTATGTATTATGAGCCCCTAGGTATTTCTGTTCATCCACATCTGTTAGTTTCTTTCCATTAAATGTGTACTCCCAGTCCAAGTTTTTTTTTCTCCCAAAATGTATTACTTCACACATACCCACATAAAATTGCATCTGCTGTCTGTTTGCCCATTCCACTGACGTGTCTATATTTTTCTGAAGTCTTTTGTAATCCTCCTCTCTGTTGGCTAAACCTTGTACTTTTGTCTAATAGGCAAATTTTAAGATTGATAGATACCCAAATCAGCTATGCATACCAAAGGGAGGCACCCCGATCTCTGCCAAGGAGTCGCACCAGTCTAGGGACAGAGATTTAATGCCTTGGGGGTTCTGCTGCAGTGGGACAAAGAGGCAGCCAGTGAACTGCCTATTCTAAAAAAAATCTTTCTTCGCAAATAGTTTTTAATTTGGATGATGGGGTCTGTGCATGGCAGCTTGCACGGACCCCTCTTTTCATGCCCTGAAGCCCTCTCCATTGTGTCTTTCTTTGTCTGTCGGTCTCTCTCACATTCTGTCTCAGATGTTAGAAATTAGAATCTCTGCCTCACAGGTGTGTGCAATTAGCATTGACCTTTTCTGTCAACAAAATATCAGTGTCATAATTAGATAGCTTCAAAATTCAGCAAGTGTTTATTTGAACATTGATGTAATAGGAAATAAAGAAAGATGCTTACACTCTTCCTCTCTAGCTGTCAGTCTCCGATATGAGGTAGGCATTCGGCAACCATTGGGCCCACCTGCCACTAGAATAATCAGTATTCAAGTGGTTTTGATTACCCCTGTGATTAGATGACTGAGCCAATTTGCTGATATGTGGGCGATAAATTAGATTAAAGAATGAAGATAAAACATTTTAGAGGAAAGAAGCTGAGAATACAAACATTTTGCACTTGCAAATTAACCAACTATCCCAGTGTTTCTGCAAGGGAAAGTTGATGCTTAAATGGTTAATCCCTAACGAAGCTTGATTTGTGATGATTTTTGTTTCTTGTGTATTTCTAATTTTGCCTCTAGCCTTATTAAACATTTACATCCTGCTAGATCCTTTTCAGCTGAATTTCAGTAAAATGCTGAATTCTACATAAATTTGATCCCAGAATTTTAATTGCCGATTCTGTTTTTTTTAATAGTGCTGCTCAAGTCCCCTTTATCTTATGAATGCAGGTGTTCAGTTATAAAAGTTTTGCACAGTATTTCTGCAGCATTAAAGCAACAATTGCAGGCTAATGTTGTATGCAGATTTTCCATGAGAAAATTACTTAGTCTTTGAAAATAATGTAATTTCACTAAAACAACCTACAGTTTGAACGTGAATTAAGTGAATATCTAATTCAAGAATTCAAATCCAAATCCAAAGAATCCAAAATTCAAGAACCTTTCTGTTAACTGACTAGAAATAGAAAATTATAAACTATTTCCCTTATACATGCGAAGAAAATAAAGAATTGCAGCCGGTTACTGCTGTTACATCTATGATTTTTGCTTAGCCAGGTGACAAATTTTACATGTTTACAGCACAGCTGCACAGTGGTAGGTCATGGATTCACAATGCTGATTTTCCCACATGGCAATTTGGGGAATTTGGCTATTTTGTTAGGAGATGGTGACTAGATCTTTCCCTGCATGAAGGAAAAATTGGGAGGGGAATCAGCTCAAGGCAGGTCACAGTACATTCAGCGTAGAAAAATACATTTTGAACTGGGGGAAGGGAAAGGATGGATAGTATCACCTCATTCTTGCTAATTAGCATCAATAATTCAAAAAATATAGATTTCATTTTTACAGTGATTGTAGACCCATAATTTAAAAGTTGCAGAAAAAAATTCAGTGAGCTTTATTCTGAAACAGCAATGATCCAGTACTTTTTATATAACAGGAAAAATAAAACATAAATAGCAAAAGATTCCAGCTAACTACTTAACAAAGAATGTAGGGATTCAAGAACAGAATTTAGGTCTCCTTTAGTTCAGCCGGTCATACATTTGAAGGTGCCAAATATTATTGTTCTATCAACTCTTGTTTATATATAAATGATTATATTACAGGTAACAAAATAATGAGGATAAGAGAAAATAGGACCAAAGTTTTTTTTTCTCATTCCATCATTGCACATTGGCCTGTGAAAGAGATTGCCACAGTGGCTTGACTGCTTGTTTGACAATGATGTGGAGATGCCGGTGATGGACTGGGGTTGACAATTGTAAACAATTTTACAACACCAAGTTATAGTCCAGCAATTTTATTTTAAATTCACAAGCTTTCGGAGATTTTCTCCTTCCTCAGGCAAATGTTTCAAGATCTCCTTGAAGCCTACGCATTTATACATATTGAACAATAATAAATGGTGTTTACAGACTGCCCCTGCAACTGCCCGTTGCCAAGGCAATCACCGTGTTCAGACAGAGAGGTGTTACCTGCAGAACCTCCGAATACACATTCAATAAAAAAACAAACAGGGAAAAAAAAACAGAGAAAAAAAACACAGAGAGAGGCAGAAACATCCGGAAGGCAGAGAGAGCCAGCAAATGACCCATTATATTAAAAACAGATAACATTTGTTCGCTGGTGGGGTAACGTGTAGCGTGACATGAACCCAAGATCCCGGTTGAGGCCGTCCTCATGGGTGCGGAACTTGGCTATCAATTTCTGCTCGACGATTTTGCGTTGTCGTGTGTCTCGAAGGCCGCCTTGGAGTACGCTTACCCGAAGGTCGGTGGATGAATGTCCATGACTGCTGAAGTGTTCCCCGACTGGGAGGGAACCCTCCTGTTTGGCGATTGTTGCGCGGTGTCCGTTCATCCGTTGTCGCAGCGTCTGCATGGTCTCGCCAATGTACCATGCTCTGGGGCATCCTTTCCTGCAACGTATGAGGTAGACAACGTTGGCTGAGTCACAGGAGTATGAACCATGCACCTGGTGGGTGGTGTCATCTCGTGTGATGGTGGTATCTGTGTCGATGATCTGGCATGTCTTGCAGAGGTTACCGTGGCAGGGTTGTGTGGCGTCGTGGACGCTGTTCTCTTGAAAGCTAGGTAGTTTGCTGCGAACGATGGTCTGTTTGAGGTTGGGTGGCTGTTTAAAGGCGAGTAGTGGAGGTGTGGGGATGGCCATAGCGAGGTGTTTGTCCTCATTGATGACATGTTGAAGGCTGCGGAGAACATGGCGTAGTTTCTCCGCTCCGGGGAAGTACTGGACGACAAAGGGTACTCTGTTGGTTGCGTCCCGTGTTAGTCTCCTGAGGAGGTCTATGCGATTTTTTGCTGTGGCCCGTCGGAACTGTCGATCGATGAGTCGAGCGTCATATCCCGTTCTTACTAGGGCGTCTTTCAGCGTCTGTAGGTGTCCATCGCGTTCCTCCTCGTCTGAGCAGACCCTGTGTATTCGCAGGGCCTGTCCATAGGGGATGGCCTCTTTGACGTGGTTAGGGTGGAAGCTGGAAAAGTGGAGCATCGTGAGGTTGTCCGTGGGCTTGCGGTAGAGTGAGGTGCTGAGGTGCCCGTCTTTGATGGAGATTCGTGTGTCCAAGAAAGAAACTGATTCTGAGGAGTAGTCCATGGTGAGCTTGATGGTGGGATGGAACTTGTTGATGTTATCGTGTAGTCTCTTTAGTGATTCCTTGCCGTGGGTCCATAGAAAGAAAATGTCGTCGATGTATCTGGTGTATAGTGTTGGTTGGAGGTCTTGTGCAGTGAAGAAGTCCTGCTCGAACTTGTGCATGAAAATGTTGGCGTATTGGGGTGCGAATTTGGTCCCCATGGCTGTTCCGTGTGTTTGGGTAAAGAACTGGTTATCGAAGGTGAAGACATTGTGATCCAGGATGAAGCGGATGAGTTGTAGGATGGCTTCCGGAGATTGGCTGTTGTTGGTGTTGAGTATTGATGCTGTCGCAGCGATGCCGTCATCGTGGGGGATACTGGTGTATAGTGCCGAGACGTCCATCGTGGTGAGAAGTGTTCCTGGTTCAACTGGTCCGTGGGTACTGAGTTTTTGTAGGAAGTCTGTAGTGTCACGACAGAAGCTGGGGGTTCCCTGTACGATGGGTTTCAGGATGCCCTCGATGTATCCAGAGAGGTTCTCACACAGGGTTCCGTTGCCTGATACGATGGGACGTCCGGGTGTGTTGGCTTTGTGTATCTTTGGGAGGCAGTAGAAGTCTCCCACGCGGGGATTACGTGGGATGAGAATGCGTAGGATGCTTTGAAGGTCTGGATCGAAGGTCTTGATCAGTTTGTTGAGCTGGTGGGTGTGTTCTTTGGTCGGATCTGCGGGTAACCGTCTGTAGTGTTCCTGGTTGTCCAGTTGTCGGTATGCTTCTTTGCAATAGTCTGTTCTGTTCTGTATGACTATGGCTCCTCCTTTGTCCGCTGACTATTGCAAAGAAGCATACCGACAACTGGACAACCAGGAACACTACAGACGGTTACCCGCAGATCCGACCAAAGAACACACCCACCAGCTCAACAAACTGATCAAGACCTTCGATCCAGACCTTCAAAGCATCCTACGCATTCTCATCCCACGTAATCCCCGCGTGGGAGACTTCTACTGCCTCCCAAAGATACACAAAGCCAACACACCCGGACGTCCCATCGTATCAGGCAACGGAACCCTGTGTGAGAACCTCTCTGGATACATCGAGGGCATCCTGAAACCCATCGTACAGGGAACCCCCAGCTTCTGTCGTGACACTACAGACTTCCTACAAAAACTCAGTACCCACGGACCAGTTGAACCAGGAACACTTCTCACCACGATGGACGTCTCGGCACTATACACCAGTATCCCCCACGATGACGGCATCGCTGCGACAGCATCAATACTCAACACCAACAACAGCCAATCTCCGGAAGCCATCCTACAACTCATCCGCTTCATCCTGGATCACAATGTCTTCACCTTCGATAACCAGTTCTTTACCCAAACACACGGAACAGCCATGGGGACCAAATTCGCACCCCAATACGCCAACATTTTCATGCACAAGTTCGAGCAGGACTTCTTCACTGCACAAGACCTCCAACCAACACTATACACCAGATACATCGACGACATTTTCTTTCTATGGACCCACGGCAAGGAATCACTAAAGAGACTACACGATAACATCAACAAGTTCCATCCCACCATCAAGCTCACCATGGACTACTCCTCAGAATCAGTTTCTTTCTTGGACACACGAATCTCCATCAAAGACGGGCACCTCAGCACCTCACTCTACCGCAAGCCCACGGACAACCTCACGATGCTCCACTTTTCCAGCTTCCACCCTAACCACGTCAAAGAGGCCATCCCCTATGGACAGGCCCTGCGAATACACAGGGTCTGCTCAGACGAGGAGGAACGCGATGGACACCTACAGACGCTGAAAGACGCCCTAGTAAGAACGGGATATGACGCTCGACTCATCGATCGACAGTTCCGACGGGCCACAGCAAAAAATCGCATAGACCTCCTCAGGAGACTAACACGGGACGCAACCAACAGAGTACCCTTTGTCGTCCAGTACTTCCCCGGAGCGGAGAAACTACGCCATGTTCTCCGCAGCCTTCAACATGTCATCAATGAGGACAAACACCTCGCTATGGCCATCCCCACACCTCCACTACTCGCCTTTAAACAGCCACCCAACCTCAAACAGACCATCGTTCGCAGCAAACTACCTAGCTTTCAAGAGAACAGCGTCCACGACGCCACACAACCCTGCCACGGTAACCTCTGCAAGACATGCCAGATCATCGACACAGATACCACCATCACACGAGATGACACCACCCACCAGGTGCATGGTTCATACTCCTGTGACTCAGCCAACGTTGTCTACCTCATACGTTGCAGGAAAGGATGCCCCAGAGCATGGTACATTGGCGAGACCATGCAGACGCTGCGACAACGGATGAACGGACACCGCGCAACAATCGCCAAACAGGAGGGTTCCCTCCCAGTCGGGGAACACTTCAGCAGTCATGGACATTCATCCACCGACCTTCGGGTAAGCGTACTCCAAGGCGGCCTTCGAGACACACGACAACGCAAAATCGTCGAGCAGAAATTGATAGCCAAGTTCCGCACCCATGAGGACGGCCTCAACCGGGATCTTGGGTTCATGTCACGCTACACGTTACCCCACCAGCGAACAAATGTTATCTGTTTTTAATATAATGGGTCATTTGCTGGCTCTCTCTGCCTTCCGGATGTTTCTGCCTCTCTCTGTGTTTTTTTTTTCTCTGTTTTTTTTTCCCTGTTTGTTTTTTTATTGAATGTGTATTCGGAGGTTCTGCAGGTAACACCTCTCTGTCTGAACACGGTGATTGCCTTGGCAACGGGCAGTTGCAGGGGCAGTCTGTAAACACCATTTATTATTGTTCAATATGTATAAATGCGTAGGCTTCAAGGAGATCTTGAAACATTTGCCTGAGGAAGGAGAAAATCTCCGAAAGCTTGTGAATTTAAAATAAAATTGCTGGACTATAACTTGGTGTTGTAAAATTGTTTACAATTGTTTGACAATGGGCAGAAGTGGGAATTCAAAATCCATCCTTCTGAATAGCAGGGCAACAAGTTGCTTAGAATGGAACTATGCCTTTGATTATAGATTATTTTTAGTATGACCTAAAAACTATACCCTAATACAATGTAAAAACTGGTGTTAATTTTAGTGACTTGCAGTCATTAGTTGACCTAATTAGGGAGGGTTGGCAAAGCAAGTACGTTTTAAAATTTATGCAAGCTTGGATTGGGGTAGTGTTGTGACAGCTGACAACTGGTGTAGTGATGTCACAACAATGTGTGTTTGACTGAATTTGAGGACCATAAACCATAGAGGCAGAATCAGATGGGAAAAGGGCGTGGTGGAGGAAGGGAGAGTGGCGACTGCAGGGATAGATCTCACTATGGACTGGCGCTTGTCCATCTCTGTAAATTTCGAAAATTGCTTTTTTGGTTTGGGATGTGGCTGTACTTTGGAAACCAGAAACATTACCTACCGCCTTTTTATATGCCTGTTGTCACAAGGCATGATGGTGCAAATGTAAGCTCTTTATATTACAATAGTACACGTGTCTGTGATCTCGATTGCCCTGTATTGAAAGGGTGGAATTCAGATTGTCACGGGGCAGGAGTGAGACTTTCTGTCAAACCAGAAAATCGGCTGATTTTGTTGTTTTGGCAGTTTTAAATAGCACTGCTGCTTTTCTAAGTGACACCAATTGTTAGACCATTTCAATTAAAACGGAATAGTTAAGAGATATATGCAATAAGTTGATAGTTGCTCCGCTATTTTTTTACATAGACAAATGTATTGGTGTCTGAATATCAGAGAATTCTCATTGCAGTCAGTCGCACTGTCTATTATAGTAACTCACTCTTTTCTGGGATCTCAAAACTGGAACTCCTTACCATTTTCAGTTTTCACTTCCTCACTTCTTAAAACCAAGGCTACGTGTCTATTTATCTAGTTTTCTACTGTTTTCAGTCTTGGTTTCCTCTACTATAATGTGTCTTTACCCTTAATTCAGGTTTCCCAATTTAAAAAATAGTAGATATTTACTTGTCTTGTACCAATTTATTGAATTGGGGGTGTAACAATCAAGGGGACTAAAACCTACTTTGGGGTGGAAGTGGGAAGTGGGAAAGTGTATTGCTGCAATGAGACAAGATTTCATCCCCCACGCTGTTGAGCAACCAGTCTGAACTACAGCCACCTATGAGTTTACAATGTGGAAAAAAAGACTACAAAATGCTTGCCAACAACAGCAACAATTTGCATTTATATAACGCCTTTAACGTAGTAAAACATCCCAAGGCGCTTCACAGGAGCGTTTTCAAACAAAATTTGACATCAAGCCACATAAAGAGATATTAGGACAAGTGACCAAAAGCTTGGTCAAAGAGATAGGTTTTAAGGAGTGTCTTAAAGGAAGAGAAAGAGCTGGAGAGGGATAGGGAGCGAATTCCAGAGCTTAGGATCTAGGCAGCTGAAGGCACAGCCGCTAACAGTGGAGCAATGAAAATAGGGGATGCGCAAGAGACCAGAATTAGAGGAGCGCAGAGATCTCAGAGGCTGGAGGAGGTTACAGAGATAGGGAGGGGTGAGGCTATGGAGGAATTTGAAAACAAGGATGAGAATTTTAAAATTGAGGCATTGCCGGACCAGGAGCCAATGTAGGTCAGCGAGTACAGGGGTGATGAATGAACTGGACATGGTGCGAGTTAGGATATGGGCAGCAAAGTTTTGGAATAGCTCAAGTTTACGGAGGGTGGAAGATGGGAGGCCGGCCAGGAGAGCATTGAAATAGTCGAGTCTAGACGTAGCAAAGCATGGGTGAGGGTTTCAGCAGCAGATGAGTTGAGGCAGGGGCAGAGATGGGCGATATTACTGAGGTGGAACTAGGCGGTCTTGGTGATGGAGAGGACGTGGGGTCAGAAGCACAGCTCAGGGTCAAATAGGACGCCGAGGTTGCAAACGGTCCGATTCAGCCTTAGACAGGAAAGAACCTGTTATGATCCCATCAACACAACAACAATCACAGATTAATACTAGACTAGCTTGTACCTCGTTAACTCATCAGCTGCTTCTAAATGAACTGTAGCATGTATCAGATGGAATGTACAGTTCCTCTATAGTTCCAAAAATATGTTTCCATCCCATTCTCTGAATTATATGCCCTTATTCCACAAATGTGATTTTCTCACATGTGCTTGGTAATCTGTTGTGAATTATGGACCGTTTTTGCTTTTGTCTAATCTAGGTATTGGATTGGTAAGGAGACTATTCACACTTACATAATTGGGAGTCAACCAAGAGAAGGACCCTTTAGGAGAGTACTTTTTAAAATAAACCTATTTGTGTGGCTTGGTTTCAATGCCAGATCACCAATGTGAAAGAGCTGCATTCTAATTCACTCCTTAATTCAATCCTTCTGCTGTCTGGTCTCAGTGTTGGTCAGCAACCAGGTGTTAGAGGCAAACATGGTTTGTCACTTGACCTCTTTCATAATATCAGTATTTTATTAGTTTGTAGCCATGCTGGTTGTACCATACAATGCAACCAAGAGTCATATAAGTATGAAATAATAGTATAGAAGATATTAACGTTTAAAAAACATAGATTAATTCTCCCAGAAAATTGTTACAAATAAATATTGTGCATTTCTCAAATACCATTTCAGCCATTACCTCAGAATATGGTTTCCCGGCTCTGTGAATCTAAGAAGGTTTGTGCTGCTGCAGACCTGCAACTTCAAGTAAGTAAATATACAATCACGTTATCTCAGATTAAAGGCTTTATACTAATCCTGGCCTGAATTATAATGATTGAATGGCAATATTTGATTAACCATATATTAACCAGCCGCACTAGTTCCATCTGCAGAATTAAAATTCCGAACTGAGTTAAGACTTCTGCACAATTGTGAGGCACTCTAGGTCCATAAATAAAGGCTGTGTGATAAAAGAAAGAGAATGAGGACTGCAGAGCTAGGCCTCTCTATGGACTAGTGCCTGTCCAACTTGGTAAATAGAGAAACCCCCTTTTTTAGTTAACATTATTTGGGATGTGACTGTACTATGGGAAACCAGAAATATTACCAATTGCCTTTTTATGCCTGTTATCACAATGTTAATAAACTCAGTCACTGGATAGAATGCCACAGTGTAAATGTGATACTTTGGAGCGTTTTGTAAATTTTTATTTCTCTTACCTCAGTTTGGGTAAATACGTTAATAAATAAAATGAATGTGTCACGATGGGGTTAATTTTAACCCCCATGGACGGGTGGGTTGGGGGCAGGTGGGATGGTAAAAATTGTAAAAGATGTAAAACCTGCTTCCAACATGCCCAATTCCGGTTTTAATGGAGGCTGGTTGGTCAATAAAATCTTTTAAGGAGGCTACGTGGCTCCATTTTAATAGTAGTATTTTTATTTTTAATTGCTGGGGGCTGGGATTCCCGGGCCTTCTGATTCTTGCCATGTAAGAGGAGGCGAGAAGGGCCAGATCAACAGGTAAGTGCCTTTATTGCACTGCTTTGGAGCCAGGAGAAGCCAGGAGTATTTCCTAAGCCAACAGGCTTAACTGCCTCAATCCCACATTTGCGATCGGCCCCCACGAGCTTGACCCCCCCTCCCCTCCGATGACCTACCTCTTCCCCCCCCCTCCCCACCCTCCGATGAACGACCTCCCTCCCGATGACTGGCCCCACCCCCCCCCAATGTCCCACTTACCTGGTATCCGGTCCCTGGCTGCTTTCCCTGCTGAAAAGATTTAAAAGACGTCCTGATGTCAAAATACGTCCTCCCCCTCCCCACGCACTCTTCACGGCCCCAAGTAAATATCGGGGCCAATATGTTGGTATGTTGTTATGCCAGTGAATAGTAGGGTGCAGTTTCACACCTCTGCTTTTGCACACACTGTATTCTCAATTTAATGCTGTCAGGGAAGGAATTAAGTGGCAATCATGCACTTGCTCACAAGGAGGAAAGGTAAACTGAAGGTTATCACCCTGGACCACTACTGCGTACTTTATGTTACAGGACACACTTTTGGCAGAGGCTTGAGACCTATCTACCCTCTCTGCAATAATACACAACAGAGGGCGTCTTTAAAAGGGGAAGTGGGAAAATTAAATGTATTAAACAGTTAAAATATTAGAAAATTACATAGAATATATATTTAATGTGTTAAATGTAATAAAATGATTTTAACTGGTTAATCTCTGTTTCATAAAGGCAGTTTATCTGAACTCACTGCAGTAAATCACAATATTAGAGGAACATTGCTGTCAGGAATCTCTGTCTTGTAAACCAGATGTTCCTGATCACAAATGAAATTTAATAACTAATTATATTAACCAATTATACTAAATTAGCCTTTTAATAAGCTACAGTAACGCTAATAGGTTTTCTTTTGAAATAGATCTTCTATTCTGTCCTGGATCAGATCTACCATGGACAATATCCTTTACCAAAATCAACAACTGAGATACTAAAGGAAACCCAGGGAAAGTTTTATGGACTGCCCTATGTACAAAACACGGTAAGGCTGTGTTAATATTGAATTATCTCCAATTCAGAACTGGTGTGCCAAGTTTGGGTTAAACTTGGATTGTGATTTTGTATGGATTGCATATAAAAATTAAAAACTTGCAGTATTTTTTATCTCAGCCCATATCTACTGGTCACCATTTATTCTGAAATTTGAGCTCTGATACAGCAAAACATTTTGTTGTTAAAATATGAGCATTACACTTTTAATCTGTGCTCTACTGTCTTTGTGGAGGGAGGCATCAATGCATTTCCAGAGAGTAAATTTTATTTCTCAATAAAATATTGAAGTATTTTAGCGATCTTGGGAGTGCTTATTTGCGGCCATTATAGTTGTGTGGTGGAATGGAAAATAAGAGAATATTTTTGACTATAAAAAGGTTCTGTTCGTAACTTCAGGGTACAATGTTTCTCCACTCTTGATTACTTTTGGAAGCACTGAAGCAAAGAAGCTGTTTGTTTATTTGCTACTGAATCATTTCATTGTCTTCAGTCTTCTAGTTGATTTTCAATGACATTTTGCCTTGTAAAATGGTGAGTTCAAAATATTTATAAATTCTAAGCAGCTAAGTAGGCCTTTGGATTGGATTTCTTATTCTATTACTCCTATTCATGCTTGGACTGCAGTCGAGCATACATGACCATATAGTCATACATATCAATCGATATATTATTAAAAATCTTGCTTTGGACATGCACTTCCAGTCTTCAAACCTTACTTCCTGTTGTCATGATTTTTAGTGGTGCTTTTGTGCCAACATTTATAAATTGCTATATCAAAATTTCATATTCAATTTTGCTACGTCATCTGGCACAATGTAGTTGAAGGCTATGTGAAGTGAACTCCTGAACACACACCCAACTCCGTTGCCATTTTGTATTAAAAAAAAGTATTATATTCATCATCGATTCTGTGCAATGTCACGGGCAATTTACTAGTAATTTATTAAGTGCCTTGTGTATAGCATATACTTAGTAAAAGTGTTGCACCTAATTCCTACTTTTAAACATTATACGTTCCTCTGATTGATTTATTCTTCGTTATGTGTTAGATTTAGTGTATATTGTGTGCACAGTATAGGGCACTGAAATGCCTGCACGTGCCACTGATGAAAATGAGAGTGGGGGAGAAATTCGTCTAGGCTCATTTTCAGGCCTGAAATGGTTGGCACACTAGCAGTGCACGCCACAAGCCGGAGACCCAAGACTTGTTCAAAATTGGGCCTCGGGCCTTGGGCCTCACCTGAATAATTATGGTGAGCTATGGGCGCTTGTCAGGTTTCCTGAGGCAGCTCACCGATTTCCTCTGGACCAATTTGGGATGGCTTTGACCCTCAGATAGGTCCTAGGAGGTGGGGTGGGGTGTGAGCGCAGGCTGGCAGTGGCCCGTATAGCGCTGTGGAGCCAGAAGGAGCACTCCTGCTCATCCTGGCTTCACAATAAGGTAGGCTAAAAAGAAAAACCTTCCAGTGGCCTCCAGCAGTCACTTTAAGGACTGGGAAAACTGAGCGGGGCATGCCTGGGGCATAGAGTGGTCTTTAAACATGCGGTAGGCCCCTCATTAGCATATGCAAGAGACCTAACGCCTGCTTAAGGTGACCACCACAGATACCTGAATATCACCCGAGCCAGTATGGTGTCAGACATATTTCAGGTGCCCTTTGGGGACATAGTCCCCAAAATTTGGACCTTTTTGCTCAGTTTTGCACCCGAGAATGGGTGAAACGAGGTCCAATTTTGCCCAAAGTTTGATTAATTTGAGACTCTTCAGGTAGCTTAAATTACTAATGTCATCTTCTAAATAAATGGTAAAAAAAAGAATCTACAAGTTAGAATGTTCCTGAATACAGCAGCTAAATTTTTCCATAACGCAAACAATTTTCTGCACGTGATTAAATTCACCATAGCGAAAGGATTTGAAATTCAGTATTCTATGACTTAGATCATGTCAGTGGTCTACTTAATTGATGCAGGTAGTGTAAGCTATTGGCTGTGCAGCTTCTCAGGTCCCTCATTCACCATTATGCTCGCTACAGCGTATTCAAATTAGATTTCTAGGAAACTTTGGAATAAGTTCACAATGGGAAGATCAAGGCATGAAACGACATAATTTATGACATACGGCACAGATTGGGTTGTTCCATGAAATTCTGGGCCATCCCCTTCCTTTAGCCAGGTTTCAGTAACACCCACAATATCTCTTAGCTCCCTGTTTGCTGTCACTTCTTTCTCATTCATTTTATTCTTGTGATCGAAGCAGTCTTGTAACCATATCTTGGATTATTCCTTGTCCTTCCTGTAGTCACATGACCTTCCTAATAATTGGTACAGGTTGTTATTCCTCCAATCCCCAAATCTCATTCATAATTTAGCATTTTAAAAATTGACATTTTTTTTCAAAACCAAATGGTTAATCACATTGGGCTGGAAAGTGCTCATAAAATAATGGTGAGCCTAACAGCGCTCACCGTTAAGGGGCAAATCGAAGAGAAAGTTCTGGTGACTGCACATGTACAGTCAAACGTGGAAATCTGGAACTTGCTCTTTCTGATTCACCGGCGATGTGAAAGCTTCGCGTTAAAGGGATCTCATCGGTTGCAATCAATGGGCCAGCGCCAACTTGCTGTCCTGTCCAGCTGGAAACAAACTAACCGGGCCACAAAAAAGGTATGCTGAGTTTTTTAGGTCTAAACTAACTTTTAACGGCGTGGCAAATGTTAATGACTGCCAAACAGTCTGGCACTGAAAATTAACTTTTAAAAATGTGACGTCTCATTACTCCTGATTTTAATAGTTTTTGAACATTTAAAAAAAATGTAAATTAAAAGATGTAAAAAAAAATTTTACTTTTTCTTTCTGTCTCTTTCATTTAGTCTTTAAATCTTACAATCTCTTTATTTCGCTTTCTCTATCTCATTTTATTGTACATTTACTAACCTTATCAGGCACTTCCTGGTTTTTAGTCTGCGCGGCTTGTCAATTGAGTTTCACTTCCTGGTTCTCACAGCATGGCTTGCTTCAAGCTGATTGGTTGAAGGGACATAGAGATCCTTCCCTGCTCACACAGCACAGGAAAGAACGCTGCTGTTTTTTGAACTCGGATTTCAAGGAAGTTGCCGCCAAACAGAACGTGGTAACTTAGTGGGCGAATTTAAATCTCATGTGCGGCAAGCACTTCTGGTTCACCGCTCAGAGCAATTTGCGGGCCGTTAATTATGCCATGAGGTGCTAGCATAGAGTACTGTAATGCCTATTCATTCTACAGAAAGTAATAAATACTTGGAAATGAGTTATAAAGCTACATTCCAATGAAAAGTTTTACAAGATGGCACTAGTTATGATAGCAAATTTCAACTGTGTTTTAAACATCCTGGAAAAAATAATACTGAAAGCTACAATGGTTATTATTATTCTGTGATGTATTCAAAGTCTGAAAATTAAATAATTGAATATTCTTTCTTTCACGATCATTCTTGTATTAGGCTTGGCCTCCTCTCCCCTACTGTAATTTCAGTGCGTTGGGATTAGTTGACAGATTGCTTCTGGGTGGAATATATGAAACTTTACTTTTACTGAAATTTAATTAGACCAATTCTCTACTCAAGTATCTGTCAACTTTGTGATGTTGAGGAATGCCAATAACTATGGCAGCCTTTGCTATATTCCTTTGTTACTGATGTATTTTACAGGTTTTATGTTGAAGCTACTCTACTGCATATCTGTACATTGTTTTCCCTTTAATATTTATTTTGGCACTGTGTATGTATTCAGTGTATGTGTAAAGAAAATGCACAATAAGGTTCATAAACATATAAGCCTAGCTTTATATCTAGTACAGCACAGAAACAAGGATAAAATAAAGATGTATCTGTGGCCAACTAAATACAGAAATGGTGAAATGTAGTGTAGGCAGATAGACAGGTAAAACAACTATAGATGCCAGCGGATGGGTGGGTGTGGGGTGTTGTGCAGTCATAAAGAGTTTCACTCAACAGTATTGCTTGGTCAGCTTAACAATAATGTAACTATTGAGGAAGCTTTCTGAAGGCAGAAAGTGAGATATTTCATGGTGACATTGGCCCATTATATTTTCATGCCAGCAAATGATTGAGGATTTTGACCAACTTTTTTAATTCATTTTTCCACCCAAACAAATGATGCATTTCTCGTGATGGTACTAGACTAGAAATCCAGAGATCACGAGTTTAATTGCCACCATGGCAAATTGTGAAATTGAATTCAATCATTTTTTTGAAATTTCATGGGATGTGGACAACAGTGGCAAGGCAGTGTTCATTGCCCATCCTAGTTGCCATGTGGGCATTAAGATTCACCTGCATAGTTTGAGGACCGGAGTCATATGTAGGCCAGATTGGATAGGGGTGGCAGGTTCTCTTCCCTGACGGACATTTTGTGGGTTTTATGACAATTCAACAGCTTTCTAGGTCATTTTTTTGGAGCCAGCCCACAAATTACAGATTTATTGAATTAACCATATGGTGATGGTACTCCCACAATGGTGTTAGGTAGGGAAATTGACCATGAAAGCTGATAGATTGTCATAAAAATCCAGGTGGCTCACTAATGTCCTACAGTTATGTAATGGAAGGGTACATTTGTACACATTGGGGTCGATTTTGCTATGGTGGCGGGTTGGCAGTCGGGAGGTGGGGGGGTGAAGGTGCGTGTGGCAAACCCGCATGAACAAAACTTACTGTTTCCGACGCGATCGCATGTTGATTGCTGATGATTAACATCCTCTCCGGGTTTTGCGCCCGGCAGCCAGCCTTATTGACAGGCTGGTTGCTGTCAGGAGCTGCAACGCGAGGTGGGGGGAGAGAAAGAGAGAGAGCGAGACATCATCCGGTGCTGGACTGGAAGACGGGGTGGGGAGAGGGGAAGATCGGACAACGCACCCACAATTGCCCCCTAAAATTAACTTGGTGATTAAAAATTCAGATAAATTCGCACTGGATTCATCTGAATTTCCCTCCAAGTCACACACCATTCTGACTTGGAAATATATCACCGTTCCTTCAACGTCGCTGGATCAAAATCCTGGAACTCCCTACCTAACAACACTGCGGAAGCACCTTCACAACTCAGACTGCAGCGGGTTAAGAAGGTGGCTCACCACCACCTTCTCAAGGGCAATTAGGGACAAGCAATAAATGCTAGCCTTGCCAGCGACACCCACATCCCATGAATGAATTTTAAAAAAGGATTTGGAGGGTTAGGATGGGGAGTCCAAAATTTAAATTTTCTGACCAGAGACTGAAAGTGAAAGCAAGAGCTCACTGGAGAGTGCTGAGAGGCTGGCTGCGAATCTATTCGCTGTTGGAATGAGACAGAGACTGCCAGATTGAACACATGTCCCATTACAATTGCTTAAAGGGCAGTTAGAATAGAACTAGGAGTATGTGGGTTTCTAATAACATTTTCCTCATCCTGTTGGTGAAACCATCGCAGTATAAATGAGGTCGTTCCACCAATAGGAACTCGTGTCTCCAAATGTGGCTTTTCTAATAAATGAAGTATAGATTAACTCTCAATTCCATATTTATAGTTACACATTCCCATCATTTTTATTCATACAAGGTACATTATAGGTAGGGATTTGGATTTGGCTAGCTGCTGATTTTTAAAGAAATTTGTTCTCGGGATTTGGGCGATACTGGCAAAGCCGTATTTATTGTCCTCCCCAATTGCCCCGAGAAGGTGGTGTTGGGCTTTCTCCTTGAACTGCTTTGACCTTGTGCTGATGGTGCTCTTGCAATGATGTTAGGTAAGGAATCCCAGGATTTTGACCCAGTGACAATGAAGGAATGGCAGTATATGTCCAAGTCAGGATGATGTGTAATTTGGAGGTGATAATCGTCCCATGATTTTGCTATTTTTTTCCTTCTTGGTCTCAAGTTGGAAGTTGCTGTTGAACAAAGCCATGCGAGTTGCAATTGTGTATCCTGTAGTATGCCAGTGGTGAAGGGAGTGGCTACTGAATCCAGTGACGGGAGCGCTAGCCAAACGGACCTCTTTTTCCTGGATGGTGTTGAGCTTCTAGAGTGTTGCAGCTGCATCAAATCCAGGATATTGATGGTGGGGCCTTGAGAATGATTGTGCTATTGAAGGTCAAAGGGAGATGGTTGGGCCTTTTCTTGTTGGAGCTGATCCTGACCTGATGGTTGTGTGGCACAAATGTTACTTGCCAATTGTAAATCCAAGCCTGTATGTTGTGCAGGTCCTGTTGTAGATTGGCAGGGACTGCTTTATTATTGGACAAGTTGCAAATGGAGCTGATTATAGAATTGTCAATGAACAGCCCCATTTCTGATCTTATAATGGAGGGAAGGTCATTGGTGAAGCAGCTGAAGATGATTGGGCCAAGCATGCTGCCCTGAGGTATTCCTACAGCTATGTCCTGTATTTATAAGAACATAAGAACATAAGAAATTGGAGCAGGAGTAGGCCAATCGGCCCCTCGAGCCTGCTCCGCCATTCAATAAGATCATGGCTGATCTGATCCCAACCACAAATCTAAAGAACACAAGAAGTCGGAGCAGGACCCGGCCACATAGCCCCTGGGCCCTCTCCGCCACCCACAGGGCATTGACCGATCCGAACTCAGCTTCATGTCCAATTTCCTGCCCACTCCCCATAACCCCTAATTCCCTTTACTTCTAGGAAACTGTCTATTTCTGTTTTAAATTTATCTAATGATGTAGCTTCCACAGCTTCCTGGGGCAGCAAATTCCACAGACCGACCACCCTCTGAGTGAAGAAGTTTCTCCTCATCTCAGTTTTGAAAGAGCAGCCCCTTATTCTAAGATTATGCCCCCTAGTTCTAGTTTCACCCATCTTTGGGAACATCCTTACTGCATCCACCCGATCAAGACCCTTCATAATCTTATATGTTTCAATAAGATCGCCTCTCATTCTTCTGAACTCCAATGAGTAGAGTTCCAATCTACTCAACCTCTCCTCATATGTCCGCCCCCTCATCCCCGGGATTAACCGAGTGAACCTTCTTTGTACTGCCTCGAGAGCAAGTATGTCTTTTCTTAAGTATGGAGACCAAAACTGTATGCAGTATTCCAGGTGCGGTCTCACCAATACCTTATATAACTGCAGCAATACCTCCTTGTTTTTATATTCTATCCCCCTAGCAATAAAAGCCAACATTCCGTTGGCTTTCTTGATCACCTGCTGCACCTGCATACCAACTTTTTGATTTTCTTGCACTAGGACCCCCAGATCCCTTTGTACTGCAGTACTTTCCAGTCTCTCGCCATTAAGAAAATAACTTGCTCTCTGATTTTTCCTGCCAAAGTGCATAACCTCACATTTTCCAATATTATATTGCATCTGCCAAATCTCCGCCCACTCACCCAGCCTGTCTATATCCCCTTGCAGGTTTTTTATGTCCTCCTCACTCTCTACTTTCCCTCCCATCTTTGTATCATCTGCAAATTTTGATATGTTGCACTCGGTCCCCTCCTCCAAATCGTTAACATAGATTGTAAAGAGTTGGGGACCCAGCACCGACCCCTGTGGAACACCACTGGTTACTGGTTGCCAGTCCGAAAATGAACCATTTATCCCAACTCTCTGCTTCCTGTTCGATAACCAATCCTCCACCCATGCCAGAATATTACCCCCAATCCCGTGATTTTTTATCTTAAGTAATAATCTTTTATGTGGCACCTTGTCGAATGCCTTCTGGAAGTCTAAATACACTATGTCCACTGGTTCCCCTTTATCCACCCTATACGTTATATCCTCGAAGAACTCAAGCAAATTTGTCAGACATGACTTCCCCTTCATAAAGCCATGCTGACTTTGTCCTATTAAATTATGCTTATCTAAATGTTCCGTTACTGTCTCCTTAATAATAGACTCCAAAATTTTACCCACCACAGATGTTAAGCTAACTGGCCTATAATTTCCAGCCTTCTGCCTACTACCCTTTTTAAATAACGGTGTTACATTAGCAGTTTTCCAATCTGCCGGGACCTCTCCTGAGTCCAGGGAATTTTGGAAAACTATCACCAAAGCATCCACAATCCCTACTGCCACTTCCCTCAAGACCCTAGGATGGAAGCCATCAGGTCCAGGGGATTTATCCGCCTTGAGTCCCATTATTTTACTGAGTACCATCTCCTGAGTGATTTTAATCGTATTTAGCTCCTCCCCCCCGAGAGTCCCCTGTTTGTCCAGTGTTGGGATATTCTTAGTGTCCTCTACTGTAAAGACTGAAACAAAATATTTGTTCAGCATTTTTGCCATCTCCATGTTTCCCACCATTAATTTCCCGGTCTCATCCTCTAAGGGACCTATGTTTGCCTTAGCCACCCTTTTTCTTTTTATATAACTATAGAAACTCTTGCTATCTGTTTTTATATTTTTTGCTAATTTCTTTTCATAATCTAACTTCCCTTTCTTAATCAATCCTTTAGTTACTTTTTGCTGTCTTTTGAAGAATTCCCAATCTTCTATCCTCCCACTAAGTTTGGCTACCTTATATGTCCTTGTTTTTAGTCGGATACCATCCTTGATTTCTTTACTTAGCCACGGATGGCTGTCATTTCTTTTACACCCTTTTTTCCTCAGTGGAATATATTTATTTTGAAAGTTGTAAAATAACTCCCTAAATGAACACCACTGCTCATGTACCGTCTTACCCTTTAATCTATTTTCCCAGTCCACTTTAATCAATTCCGCTCTCATACCATCATAGTCTCCTTTATTCAAGCTCAGTACGCTTGTTTGAGAATCAACCTTCTCACCCTCTAATTGGATATGGAATTCAACCATGTTGTGGTCACTCGTTCCAAGGGGATCCTTAACTAGGACATTATTAATTAATCCTGACTCATTACACAGGACCAGGTCCAAGGTTGCCTGCCCCCTTGTAGGATCAGTAACATACTGCTCAAGAAATCCATCCCTGATGCACTCAATGAACTCGTCCTCAAGGCTGCTCTGCCCAATTTGATTTGTCCAGTTAATATGATAATTAAAATCCCCCATAATTATGGCTGTTCCCTTATTACATGCCCCGACTATCTCCTGATTAATACTTCTTCCAGCAGAGTTGCAACTATTAGGAGGCCTATATACTACGCCCACTAATGTTTTTTTTCCCTTATTATTCCTTATCTCCACCCAAACTGTTTCATTATCTTGATGCTTTGTCCCAATATCATTTCTCTGTCATTTGTTGGATGCTTGGCCTCCAACAAATACAGCCACCTTCCTTTGTGTCAAGAATGGCTCCAGTCACTGGAGAGTTTTCTCATTGACTCTGATTAATGCTAATTTTTGCTAAGGCTGCTTGGTGTCATGCTCAGCTGAATGCTGCCTTGATGTTGAAGGCAGTTACTCTCACTTCTGCTCTGGCATTCAGCTCTTGCGTCCATGCGAGGATCAAGGCTGCGATGAAGTCTGAAGCCAAGTGGTTCTGACGGGACCCAAACTGAGTGACGGTGAGCAGGTTATTGGTGAATAAGTGCTGCTTGATGGCGCTATTGATGACTCCTTCTCCAGTTTGCTGATAATTAGGAGCAGGCCAATGGGGCAGTGAATGGCCAGGTTAGATTTGTCCTGCCTTTTGTGGATAGGATATACCTGTATAATTTTCCACATTAAAACAAAAGCAAAATACTGCGAATGCTGGAAATCTGAAATAAAAACAGAAAATGCTGGAAACACTCAGCAGGTCAGACAACATCTGTGGAGAGAGAAACAAAGTTAAGGTTTCGGGTTGATGACCTTTTATCAGAACTGGATTCATCGGAACAGTAGTTCTGATGAAAGGTTATCGACCTAAAACGTTAACTCTGTTTCTCTCTCCACAGATGCTGCCTGACCTGCTGAGTACTTCCAGCACTTCCTAATTTAACACAATGCCGGATAGATGCCAGTGCCTTGACTGCATTGGTATAGTTTCACTGGGGGGCTGGGGTGGTGCACAGGTATTCAGCACCACGCTCAGAATAATTTCAGGGCCCATTGCCTTCATTGTGTCTAGTGCACTCATTCGCTTCTTATTGTCATTTGGTGTGAACTAAATTGGCTGGACACTGGCATCTATGATGGCAGGTACTTCAAGGGAAGACTAAGTGGAATTGTCCATTTGCTACTTTTGGCTGAGGACACTTGCAAACATTTTAGCCTTGTCTCTTGCACTCGTGTGCTAGGGTCTGCCATAGTTGATGATGGAGATGTTCCAGAAGCATCCTCTTCCCATTAGTTGCCTAATTGTCCACCAGCTGCTGCTGCGACATATGCCAAATGTGAATGGCCCTCATTGCATATGTAACCCTTTAAATATATCAGATTATCAAGTACACATTGCTAGATATTTAGCTTGTTGAGCATATTTTTTAATTCCTCTATTTTGAAGACAAAAGAATTTTGATTTTCTTTATCCATAAAGTTTGGCTAGTGCACAGTGACCATCATAATGCAATAGTAAATATAGTAGAAAATTCAGGCAGGAGTTGGCCAATGAACCATCTAGCCTGCCATCCAACTTCCCACAAGATTTCTAAATCTAATAACCCTGAATCCTTCGTGCTGATAGGAATTTGTCTGGTCCCTTTTGAGCCTTGTCAGAGATTCTTGTTCCACTACTCTGCTGGTAATCTATTCCACATGTTCATCACCCTTTTTACTGAAAAGGTTTTCCCCAAATTTCCCATTTTCTTGTGTCAGCTCATATTTCAAATTATGACTTCTTGATTTTTTAATTTTGTACACTACAGAAAATCTTATCTAGATCCATATTCTCCAACACTTCATTGTCTTAAATAGTTCTATCAAATCGCCTTTCAATCTTTTTTCAAGGGAGAGTCCAAGGATAGCGAACCTGTCCTCCTAAATCTGTCCCCTTAGGTCTGGAATCAATCTAGTGGTCCTCCTTTGTACTTCCTGCATTAACTTAGTGCCCTTTTTTAAAACAGCATGCTGTACTCCAAATGTGGTCTCACCAAGGCTAAATATAATTTTAGAACTACTCTTGACCTATAAATAATACCCCATGCTATTATACACATTCTGTTTGCTTTCCTAACTGCCTGTGAACATTGCACCAATGGTTTTAGTGAATGTAAAACCATAATCCCAAGTTCTTTTTCTTGTCGTGACACCACAAGCATATTTCCATTTAGTACATAATCATCCTTCCCTCTTCCGAATCTCTTAAGTTTACACTTCTCTGTATTAAATTGCATCTGGTACTGCTCAACCCACAGAACAAGCTCTGGGTCCTTTTGGCATTATGCACATTACAATTGTTATTTGTCATTGCTCCCAATTTGTTGTCATCTACAAATTTGGACAAATTACAAACAAAAGCAGCCCAATGCTGAAACATGAAAAGATCACCAACAATCAGTTTCCACCTGGATATCTCCCAATGCAGCACCACTTACCACTGTTTACCAAACAGCTAACTGCTAATCTAGTCTTAACGCTGCCATTGATCCCATGGGCCTAAACATTTTGTAGTAGTCTGTTATGTAAAACAATGTTAAATAGCTCCTGAAATCCAGGTATACAACACCCACTGTCCTCACCCCTATCTACTACGTGTGTAATCTCTTCAAAAAAAATCCAGTACATAGGTTAAGTACGACCTACCACTCGTAAATTATGCTGGCTATCACCAACCCTTGTTCTTCAGGATGATCCCTTGTAGGATCCCTCATCACACTTTTAAACAATTTCTCCACAATCTAGGTAAGACTTACAGGTCTATAATTTCATGGTCCTTCCTTAGTCCTGCACAATAGCAGTCACATTTGCTACTTTCTGAGATGTGACCTGAGCCAAGTGCCAGAACCCTTCGATGAAAATTGTCAAAGCCCAAGGCCTTATCAACCTTGAGCTTCTGCAACCTCCCAAATATATCCTCCCTTTTGATTCTAAACATTTCTAGTCCATATTTGTCATCCTTCTTGACCTGTCTGCAACCTTTGACACGGTTGACCACACCATCCTCCTCCGACGCCTCTCCTCCATTGTCCAGCTGAATGGGCCTGCCCTTGCCTAGTCCCGTTCCTGTTTATCCAGTCGTAGCTAGAGAATCACCTGCAATTGCTTCTTTACCCGCTGCTGCACCGTTACCGCTGGAGTCCCCCAAGGATCTATCCTTGGCCCCCTCCTATTTCTCATCTACATGCTGCCCCTTGGCGACATCATCCGAAAACACGTCAGGTTCCACGTGTACGCTGATGATATCCAGTTCTACCTCACCGCCACCTCTCTCGACCCCTCCACTGCCTCTAATTTTTCATGCTGCTTGTCCGCCATCCAGTATTGGATGAGCAGAAATTTCCTCCAACTAAATATTGGGAAGACCGAAGACCATGGGCCGGAAATTGCTCCGACCGGCGTGGCAAGGCTGTCCGCACATCCTGCGGACAAACACCGCGAAAATACTTACCTTGTGGTCTCCGACGTCCGTTTGTTCCCTCTTCGATTTCTTTTAAGTTCAGTGCTGTGAAATCAGCGCAGGTTCCTTCATATCAATAGAGACTGTGGGAATGGAAGCCACACCCACAGAATCCGTCAGGAAGAGAAGTCACTTCCACAAGCAGGCAAGTAGAGATCATTCCTTTACAGTTAACTTCTGTATGTTAGTTTAAATAAAAAATTAACATATCTTATTGTAAAAAGCTAAGCAAATAATTTAATTTAATGAAACAGAAGTTAAAAGTAAAAAAAAATTATTTTTTTATTTTTAAAAATTTGTAATAATCAAAAAATATTAAAATAGGAGTAATATGACAGTCCACATTTTTAAAATTTAATTTTTTGTTGTTTCTCAGTCATTAACAGTCATCGTGCTTTTTAAAAAAGTAGTGTAGAGCTGGTATTTTTCAGTGTACCTTTTGGTGGCGTAAGTATCTTCATTCCAGCTGGGCAGATGGGTAAGTTTATGAATGTTTAGTGATTTTATTGATTGTAGTGTGACGTGGCCCTTTAATTCGGACCTGTCAAACTGCCGGCAAACCAATGGGAGCAAGTTCACGATTTCCGGGTTTTAGTGCGCACTTTTGCGAACTTGCTCCCTGTCTTCGCCGGCAGAGAGAGAGGACACCATTACAATATGGCGACCAGAGGTGAGTAATTTCTGGGCCAATGGCTTCGGTCCCCGTCACAAATTCCATTCCCTAGCCACCGACTCCATTGCTGTCCCTGGCCACTTTCTGAGGCTGAACCAAACCATTCACAACCTTGCCATCCTATATGACCCTGAGATGAGCTTCTGACTACATATCCGCTCCATCAACAGGTCCGCCTACTTCCACCTCCACAACATCCCCCGTCTCTGCCCCTGCCTTAGCTCCTCTGCTGCTGAAACTCTCACCCATGCCTTTGTTACCTCTAGACTTGGCCGGCCTCCAATCTTCCACCCACCATAAACTTGAGCACATCCAAAACTCTGCTGCCCGGATCCCAACTCGCACCAAATCCCGTTCACCCATCACCCCTGTGCTCCTTGACCTACGTTGGCCCCCAGTCTGGCAATATTTCGATTTTAAAATTCTCATCCTTGGCTTCAAACCTCTCTATGGCCTAGGCCGTCTCTTTCTCAGTAACCTCCAGCCCTATAACCTCCGAGATCTCTGTGCTTCTCCAATTCTGGCCTCTTGCATATCCCCGATTTTAATCGATTATTGGCGGCGGTGCCTTCAGCTGTCTAGGCCCCAAGCTCTGTAATTCCCTCCCTAAACCCCTCCACCTCTATCTCTCTCTCCTCCTTTATGACTGTCCTTAAAACTTGCTTCTTTGACCAAGCTTTTGGTTAGCTGTCCTAATATCTCCTTATGTGGCTCGATGTCAAATTTTATTTGATAATGCTCTTGTGAAGTGCCTTTAACGTTTTACTACGTTAAAGGCACTTTATAAATGCAAGTTGTTGTTACGGTTTTTGTTCAATTTTGTTTTTTCTCCCCCTATTTCATTTGTGAACACTTGCAAAGTAGTGGTTTAGTAGGTGTCAGACTTGGCTCAGTGGTAGCACTATTGTCTCTGAGTTGGAAAGTTGTGGATTCAAGCCCCACTCCAGAGACTTGAGAACACAATCTCGGCTGATGCTTCAGTACAGCACTGAAGGAGTGCTGCACTGTCAAAGGTGCCATCTTTCAGATGAGACATTAAACTGAGGCCCCATCTTTTCTCTCAAGTGTACTTAAAAGATCCCATGGCACTGTTTGAAGAAGAGCTTGGTAGTTCTCCCAGTGTCCTGGCTAAAATCTATCCCTCAGCCAACATCACTAAAACAGATTACTTGGTCATTATCTCATTGCTGTTTGTGGGACCTTCATGTTTGCAAATTGGCTGTCACGTTTCCTACATTACAACAGTGACTACACTTCAGAAATACTTAATTGGCTGTAAAGCGCTTTGGGAAATCCTGAGGTCATGAAAGGTGCTATATAAATGCAGTTTTTTTTAATGTACTCTCAGTTCTGAGAGTAGTAACTGTAGAATGTGAAGCACAGCCAGCAATTTCCTTTAATATTGTGGGTGACACGTCACACTCTGCCTACCAGACGAGTTCTGTGAGCATTTATGTATAGAATTTTGCGCCCTGGCCAGTAAATGTTTAATTTCTTTAAGGATTAGGCTGCGAGCACCTGCTTTCTAATAGCATTAATATTAACTCTACGGTAAGAGTATCTGAGTATAATTATGATGGTACTCTTGAATTTTTCTTCAATGTTTTTGTCAACATAAAGCAAAAATCTTACATTCTAATGTAATCAGACTTATTAATATCTTCAGCACAAAAGTGAATATTGCTTGAAAATTACTTCAGGGCATTGTTGAAACAAACAGCTGACCATTATTACTCAGCTGGTATGCATGTCATTTATTCCTCTTGTCAACCAAAGCATTGTATTTAAGCATGTTTATTTCACAAGTTTTTATTAACTTAGAATGATTTTGTAGCAAAAAGGATAAGTACTGGCAGCTTAAATACAGATTCATACCATCCTAAAGCATCTAAACCTTTATGCAAATTCCTGCCACTGGTTGAAATTGACCAATTAGCACTGCATCGAGTGATGTTATGACTTAGTTTCTCTGTGATCAGATGTGGCATTTTAAGATCAAGCTGTGCTGAAACATAAACACATGCTGCACAGTGTTAAACCATAATCAGGCAATTTTTTTCATTAAATTGTAGGTACTTACATGATCTGTGTTTTACTTTGTGGTTGGCTAAGTAGCTTAGAAGAATATTTCCTATTATGGTCTTGTTCTGGTCATGTTAAGATATTATTAGCAATAATATGTTGGCCACAAAGGTAAAAATGCGTGCATCTAGAAATGTTGGAACATCTTCAGACAAGATAATTAAGCAAAATTAATGCTATGTGTAAAAAAAAACATAGGGCTAAATATTTGCTCCACCAGTCACGCACATAATTTTTTATTAGCTTTGTCTGTGGAATAAGCAGTAACAAAATCAATCTATAGGTGGCACATTTTCACAAATCCTAGAGTGCGAAAGTATTTTTTGGTGAGCAACTAATAAACTATAGTGGTGTGTTGCTATCATTATAGCTTTCAATTGTAGTATGAAGCGCAAAACACCATCTGTGCACGGTGTATGTGTTTGCGTGTTTTCTGTTTTATTAACATCTAAAATGTTGCCCTCTACATGCTTGTGCAATAAACCTAACAACTGGTTGCCACATTTACCTATAAAACAACAGTGACTACTTTAAAAGTAATTAATTTGCTGTAAAGCATTTTGGGATGGCCTGAGGGCATGAAAGGTGCTATCATAATGCAATTTATTTTTTCTTTCTTTTTGTGATGCCTGGCCTGCCAGTCAGAGACACCGGGGTACATTTTAACCCTGAAGAACGGGTGAGTTGGGGGCGGAGAGGGGGAAGTAAAAATCTTAAAAGTTTGGAGCGGGGACGAATCCCGGCTCCAACCTGCCGAATTCCACGTTTCAGTCAGACGCACATCGGTGTGCATGCGCTTCAGAAACCCTGAAGTCCCACCGACGCTAAAAGCCGGCGGGATGACATTTAAAGGGGCAATTAAGATAGTTGAAGTAGTTAAGTGAATTACATTTTTGTGTATTGAAGCAGAAAAATGATTTTAACTCTACCTGAACGTATCTCCCATGGCCTCTGAAAGACGCAATGGAAACGGGGGCAAGTTGCAGTCATTTGGACCTTTAAACCAGTGATTGACACATATGAAGAAAAGATGAGTTTTTGCACAGGGCAATCAGTTCTCTCAGACAAACCTTTGGCTGGGAATTCTTTGGGTTTAGACTGAGATTTCTTTGTCCACACTCAGAATTCTTGTATTCACACATATTCACCTACATTTTGGACCCCCTCAAACTGTCACCATCAGGATAGGGAGCGCAATGGATGTATTCAGCAGTACATCTGAGGAGGGGGCACATCAGCATCCGTGGCAGGCACGCGTGCAGTTCTTGGAGTTGCAGCTCCACAAGACAGAGGTGCGCTACAAGGACCTGCAGAAGAGCAGAGAGGGAACCAATAGAGGAGCCAATGTTGCAGGAGGCACTACCCCCGTGAGAGGGTCTACAAGCAGATGCTGAGCTTCCTGGACCTCTCTGAGGAACAGTGCCTACGAAGGCTCAAATTGAGTTGCCAGATGGTCGCAGACATCTGCAGGCTCTTTTATGCAGAGCTGCTCCCGGATGGGCCTGGTGGGCACGCATTGCCCACCACAGTTAAAGTCACCACTGTCCTCAACTTCTTCACCTCCGGATCCTTCCCGGGTGCTACCGGTGACATCACCAGGATCTCTCAGACATCTGCACATAAGTGTATATGACAGGTCACAGATGGCTTGTTTGCCAGGGCATCCGACTACTTCAACTTCCCCTGCAACAACATCAGCCAGACTGAGAGGGCAGTGGGTTTCCACTCTCTGGCTGGCTTCCCACGGGTACAGAGCGCAATTGATTGCACACACGAAGCAATCCGAGGACCTGCACATGACTGTTCATCAACCAAAAAGGATATCACTCCATCAATGCGCAGCAGGTTTGCAACCACCAGAAGAGATTTCTGCAGGTGTGTGCCAAATTCCCTGGCAGCTGCGATGATTCATTCATTCTGCGCGAATCCAACATCCCGGCCCTCTTCCACGCACAAGTCAGAATAAAGGGCTGGCTCATTGGAGACAAAGCATACCCCCTGCAGATGTGACTTACGACAGCTGTGAGGAACCCCACCAGCGAGGCACAGCAGCGGTACAACAACAGTCACATCACCACCAGGTCTGTCATAGAACAAATCATAGGATTGCTGAAGATGTGCTTCAGTTGCCTGGATCGATCTGGGGGAGCCCTTCAGTACTCACCGGCGAGGGTGTGTAGAATAATAGTCGTGTGTTGCGTCCTGCAAAACTTTGCTCAACAGAGTGGGTTACAGGTGGATGAGGTCCCATGCGCTCATGAAGCATCCGCATTTGCCATTAACTTTAAAGAAGGAGAGGAGGAGGACAACAATGGGCGAACTATCGGCAGAGCAGTGTCTCACCTGGCTGCTTGTGATGCCAGGGAGTCACTCATATTTGATAGATTCTCATAGGGAGATGCAAAATGATGGTAGTCAAGTACGCAGACCACCTGGAACAATCACCACGACTACGAACACCAGCACCTCACCCCCAGGTTGCAGAAAACAGTCTTACAACTACACATTCACCCATTGGCATCGAGTCTTGGCATTCATGATAAAGCACATGAAAGGGCGCTTTCACAAAAGGGACTCAACAATGGGCAAGACTGGCAGTGGTGGTGAGAATTATAAAATTTAATGTGCATTCAACAAAAAACAAATGTAAATGAAAAACATGACATTCTGTCAGACACCCTTGTGCATACCCTTGGTGATTACAAAACATTATACTTCCTCTTCCTCCCGCTTCTATGTGGTGCATCCCCTGTGGCTTCAGCAGAGGTAGTGGCAGGTTGCTCAGATTCATGCCCTGATTGCTTAGATGCTTTTGGCCTACGACCTCTGGGTTTTGGAGCCCGTGAGGGCCCCCCCCCCCCGCCCCCAAAGACTGCTCCACCTGCACCTTTGCAGGGGCAGACTCAGCGATCTGGAGAGGAGGCAGCAATGTGGGTACTGGTTGAGGGGGGGGCAATGGGTGAGACGTGGGAGCTCTTTGAGTGGAGCCCCCACTTCCATGTCCCCTTTAGTCATCATCCCTCTCCCGGGCCACCACTCTGCTGGACAGCAGTTTGGAGGACATGTGTGATGCCTTGGAAGGCCACTTCTAATGTATCTGTCTGCCTGTTTAAGGGGGCAGAATGTGGTTCACCGTGAGTCCGCATGGCCGTTGTCAGGGCCTGAATGGACTCATTGGTAAGCCTTGCTTGAAGCTCAATGGAGGCTGCCATTCTCTCCATTTCAGACATTCCATACTTACCTGCGCCACTAATGCTGGAGGTGGACTCCTCTAGCCTCTGCGTCAATGTGGAGACTGAGCATGGCAAATCTTCTAGTACATCACAAAGGTGCGTCTGTACCTCTATCATTCTCAACGTCTGTACCTCTATCACTGTACACAGTGTGTATTCACATGGTTTTTTTATTTCTCCTACCTGCTAAGGGAAACGTTCATTTAAGTTCCCTCCTATGTACTCTTGTGTGCATCCAAAGTTATTCCATTCTTTCAAGTATTGATTGTTTAGATTTGAAGCAAAATGTTTAGTCTGAAATATTTTTATTGGTTAATTTCACTCAAGTCTGTGTATATATTTTTCAAATTCTGGAGAGGAGTGCAAAGACTTACAGTTTTGTTTCCTTTTCAGGCATGGCAGCTGCGCTTTAGCCATCTTGTTGGATATGGTGCCAAGTATTATTCCTACCTCATGTCGAGAGCTGTAGCCTCCATGGTTTGGAAGCAATGTTTCATGAAGGACCCACTTAACAGGTTAAAAAAGGAGAAAATTGAATTAAATTGTGATGTATTCTGTTTGTGATGAATTGTAAAGAAATGGGACTTTGTGTTCTGTATTATGAAGAGAGAGTCACTAACCCGAGGACACAGATTTAAGATAATTGGCAAAAAATCCATTGGGGAAATTAGGAGAATTCCTTTTACGCAGCGAGTTGTTATGATCTGGAATGCACTACCTGAAAAGGTGGTGGAAGCAGATTCAATAGTAACTTTCATAAGAGAATTGGATATATACATGAAAAGGAGAAATTTGCAGGTCTATGGGCAAAGAGCAGGGGAGTGGGACTAATTGGGCAGCTTTTGCAAAAAGCTGGCACAGATACGATGGGCAAATGGCCTCCTTCTTTATGATTTATGTGCTTTATGATTCTATGAACTGAACTTGTCTCCATTAAAGAATAAAGATTGAGAGAAGATATGATTGAAGTTTCTAATATGCTGAGTGGGATGGATAATGTCGATGTGTACGCAGATTTTTTTTTAAACTTAGATTGTGAGTGCAGAACTAGAAAATGAGCCACTTGCTTAACCGAAATTATTGCAATAACTAGCAACTTAAATTTGATTTGAAACGTGATGACTAAATTTCACTTTGCAGTGTGCAATAAAACATACTTGGTGGTATGTGTTTTTGTAATTTTTTTACTCTAAAGATTAATTATCACTGCAAAGTAAGTTTGAAGTCTGACTGCCACTGTTAGCAGGCCTGAATTAAACAAGTTCTCTGAACTGCAAGTTCTTTGAACCTCATTTTACATGGTGCAGTTGCTGATATGCCCTTTGGGGCAAAAGTATTTAAATCTTACAGATCAACCAAAAATATTTTTTGAATTTGTGCAGACAAGCAACTATTAAACAATAATTGATCCTACTCTGTTGTTGTTCAGTGGGTTCTTTTGGGAAGGAGAATTGAGCATAGGTGAGATTTAATTTATATTATTATGCACTCAGTCATTCCAAGTATGTTGTAATAGCCTAGTTATGCCAGTGCCATTATGTCTTGTAGGAGTAGCATCACAATCAGACATAACAATCTCATACCATGCCAGAAAATAGGGCTGGAATTCTTTTAGCTTCAAAAAGTTCTTATCAATTTATTATTTGTTCTTTCCCTTTTTCAAGCCTCTTTAGATGATGTAGCCCATCAATTGAGAGGACATGCAGGCAATTGACCTACTCCTATGCAAGGATAGCTTATGAGAGTTTCACGTCCAATTTCCTTCTGAATGCTCCTATCCCTGTGGCCAAGTGTCTGGCTCTACTTGATAACTCCTCCACTACAGTGCTCTTGAGACTGGCAGTTCAGTTGAGTGGCAGCCCACACTGCAACACCATGTCATCTATTCCGTGGTGCTCGTTTTTAAACAATAACAGCTTGTATTTATATATATCTTTAATGTAGAAATGTCCTACAGCATTTTACAGAGAGGGAAGAAAAAACAGACAAAAATAGATAAAAGGAATGGATGCCAAGCCATATGGGAGAGAGAAGTTCTTCTGTTGTATCTAAGGCATACATTGAGATCTTTGCCTTATTGCTTTACTACAATAAGTTAATAGTTCCAGTTCTTTAGTCAATTAGATTAAATTGAGTGGCTCAATTGGAAAAATCATATTTAAGCCAATTTATGTGTAACTGATGGGTTTTTAAAAAAACTAATATTGTGTAAACAGCAAATTCATTATGGAACTTCCCAACATTGGCCAAGATTTTCTGATTGTAATGCAGACGGTAATCCAATTACCGTTAGTGTTATGATCGGAAAACCCAAATGAGCTGATCTCGCATGATAATTAGGTCAGCTCATTTAAATGTTTAAATATCGCTCCCAGTGTGTTGCGCTCTCACAATCGGAGAGTGCCAAGTTTGCGAGGCAGGACTTTCGGTACCAAGCACATCAATGACTGCTTATACATACAGGTCATTATGTACAAATATGCAAGCCAGCAAACCTTATGCCAGAAGACTCCTGAATCGGCTATAGGTCACTGGATTTTTTTGCTTCTTTCAGGAAGTTGGGGAGGAGATGTTTGATGCATGGGGATGAATCAGCCTAAGAATGAGGGCGAGCGTGTATGGGTCTGAGGGCCTTTTATTGTTCTGAATGCACAAATTTAAACCAGACAACTGATGTCTACCACAAGCAAAATCTGTTGGTTAGTTCATTGACTAGTTGTCATTATTTGCTAATGACTTTCAAATATATTTTTGTCCAAAAATTTGAACTGCTTAATTATTTAATAAGTTTAAAGACTTTGTTGACAGATGTCTCGATCTTGATAACTAAATATCAAACTCAAACCAACTCTGTCATATTGTTGCGTAATCCAGTGAGTGAGTTGTTAACACCAAAATTATCCACTAGCGCATTTGTTGTTACATGCCACCTTAACGTAAATAGTGTTTTGGCAACATCATTGTATATGTACAGCTGCATAATGCAGGTAAATAATCTGGGGAAAATCTAAGACAAATACCCAAGCTATCTGACTAGTTGCATAGTCACATACAGTCCTAAAGCAATCGAGCTAAAAAATAAAACATGTTAATTGGGTTCAATATTAATTATGAAACTAAACTTAATGACATAATGCACAATATGGAGCTGATAATGTGGGGCTGGTTCCCAGATCATTGTGAGTCGGCTGCTGGCTATGCTTGCACCTAAATGAGCTGATCTCGCATGATAATTAGTTCAGCTCAGATAAATATTTAAATTCGCTCCCAGCATGTTGCACTCTCACAATGGGAGAGTGCCAAGTTTGTGGGGCAGGACTTTCATTACCAAGCACATCAGTGACTGCTTTTGCATATAGGTCAAAAAGACCTTTTGCGGGGTGGGAGTGGGAGGACGTCATGCTGGCAAAATTGGCCTTTGAGGCCCAACAGTCCAGCTGCAAGTAAGTTAAGCACTCCTAATGGAAGGTTAGGAATACTCAGCGGATAGATTTAAAATTTCTCTGCTGCCCTCCATTGCAGCAGCCATTTGCAATGGGTGCTGAGCATCAGTTGTATTATGGGAAACTTATATGCATTACCTGATGTACAGGCCCAACACCCACAGCATTATCAACCCCTGTGTTGTGGAAGTTAGTTCCTTTTTTCAGGCAAAGGTATATGTGCTTTTTGGCATTCAGATGAAAACAATCTATACGGCGATGTCAGCTGTAAACATGCATTTACAATAGGGAGTGTTCCATATTTTCAGACTAAAAGAAATGAGCTAAAAGCGGCTATAGTTTTTCAGCAACTTTCCTATAGTGTGGTAAATTTATAATTTTAAAGCTGATGCTACACCATTTATAACAAGATCCAAATCACTTCTGAAAGTACTGATCAGGAGCTTTGCCGCAGGTGGTATAACATTATCTCTTTCTCCTCAGGGCTGTGGGAGAGCGCTACCGCAGAGAGATGCTGGCACATGGTGGTGGAAAAGTACCTATGCTCATGGTGGAAGGTAAAACAAAATCATGTTTCATTTTATTTTCACTTTAATGTGGTGCTTTTACAATATATCCAGGGAAAAGGAGAGGGAATGGACTATAAACTGCATTCTGTTTTCTGTTGCATTTAATAGAACACTGATGCCAGCTAACGAAATAAAAGAATGTTAATTTAGTAGATTCATTTAGAATTATAATAATCCTAATGTTGTAAGAAATTCATTCAGTAGCTAGTGGTCTCCCATATTTAATAGCCAAAACAATCAAATTGTGAGAGATGTAGTGTATCTTGTTATTATGTTTGTTTACGTGCTTGTTCTTATCTCATACCATCTGCAATTATGTGACATTTTCTCCAAATGGAATACATGTTAAAATGAAATATATAAAGTTCCATTAAACAAATAGCTTAAATAAATAAAATATCATTCAAAAATCCTTTTCTTATATTTCTAAATAATTTCAAAATCATTAAACAACTTGGAGCTTGGTCAGCTGTGATGTTCTGCCAGATCTATTCCGACCTCCTGCTGTCTCTTACTCAACTCTCGACCTGCTACTGCTGCCTCCTGCCCTCTGAACCCACGATGATAGAACATCACAGCTGAGACTGAATTGATGTAGTAGACAGAAAAGTGTGACAAAAAAATGTAAGATTTTTAATATGTTATAAATATAAATAGGTGAGGACATTAGATCTAGGAAAGTTCTTCTGTTGAGCACAGGATTAATTGTCTATGGGGCAAAGTTTAAAGGTAAGGGTATCAAAAGAAAAATGAAAAAAATTTCAGGAGAATGATAGATTGGAGGTTGGGAGATCAGAGACCGGGGCAGTGGGATATAGGAGTGGGGGGGGGGGCGGGGAATCGGATGCTGGGTCGGGGAAGCATTCCTGCTCCTCTCGGATCCACATTCAGGTAAGTAAATTGCATCTTAACACTGGTATTTTGATGAAGGGCTAATCATAAAACGTCAGCATTTTCTGTTTTTGTTCCCGATTTCCAGCATCTGCAATATTCTGCTTTTTGTCTAATTTATATTACGTCACTGATATATGGTCAGACACAAACCATTTAGAATATTGATTAGGGCAATCAAGTAGAGTACTACAAAGAGGAGCCATCAAATTGTGTACTTTCACATATCGCATAAGTATTGCTATGATAGGGAGTTGTTGAGCACTTCCATGCCAGTTTACATCCTTACTACAAGAATGGTTTCGTTCACTGTAGGGGCCTCAGCTAAACAGACATTGTAGTTACTGTGAGCTCCTACGCTAGTTGGAAGGAGGTTCTGATTCAAGGTGGTAACTTTGATTGGCAGCTTGATGAGTCAATCCTCGGTGCACAGAGCTGAAGAACCAGTGCCCTACTCTCTCTCTCTCTCTCTTTCTCTGTCTCTGTCTGTCTCTTTTTTTTCTAAGATCTTTAGGTAGTCTAAGTCTGAGCCAACCAGAAATGGAGAGATCCTTATCTCAAGCCAGGCTCAGGTAGGAACACCTATGGTCTGTTAGTGTCAGTTAACTTAGGACTGCTAATTTGTGAGTGAGTTTAGCTCGTAATAGGGACAAGGTTGTGCATTCTACTTTATGTTCACCATGCTATCGAATCATATCAGGTCTTGTTTCATCAAGTGTTTGTGTGGCTCATCTTCAGAGGGATAAAGAAGCATATGGTGAAAGACACAAGTATCTGGTGATGCTATTGTTATACCCTTGGCTAGCACACAGGTAACTCAAAGCACTTATGGAAATGTCTGATGCCACTGAACCCAAGTAGGTATCTACTGCAAACCCGAATTTGTAACAATAACCATGACATAGATTGTTAAATTAAGACTGGTGTTCTGACTAGATAAGATCACTTTTCAGCAGCTGATAAACTGTCATCTTCGATCATTGGTCTCAACTGTGGCAGTAAGCCCAATTTTAAAAACATGTAGATTTTTGAAGGAAAAAGCAGGAGAAGCGTCTGGCCTAGTGATGAAGCGGAAGCCAAATTTCAACAGTTAAATCCCTCCCTTACTCTTCTGATTGTCATCAGAATAGTCCTGCCCTAGGACACGATTGCAGCAATGCCCATTGGACATGATGATAAAGTGGAAATTTAAGAAAACGGCAAATAGAAACAGTGCTTGTCACCATTAATTAAAGCTGGAAAATTGGATACATAATGGTAATTGCACAATTCCATGTGTACACTAGTAGAAAATTGATTTTAACTGGTGTTTGTTGGTACTGCCATGAACACTATTAGAAAATAGGGAAAATCCCAGCAAATATTTTTTGTTTAGGGCAAAAGATCCTTCAACTGATGGTGTTAATTCACATTGGCAAGACAAGACTGGAGGAACTTTGAATTGTAATTCAAACATATGATTACTGACTTTTGAAAGTTAATATTTAGAACTTAAGCTTCCTGCTTTGTCTTTTCGTACTTCAATGTTAAAGCAGGCTAAATGCTTAGAGTAGGACACACCTGCTTTACTCTTTAACCTGTGTGGTCTTTTTTTGCATTGTCTGACTTCTTTGCCATTATGATAGTAAGTTTATTCTGGGATGAGGTTCTCTCATTTGTGAGAATGTCGTCTCCAGACTTCCTCAAATATAATTCTTCAAAGTTCTGTAACATAAACAAGTCAAGTGATTGCATTCAAAATTGAGGGAATTGTTCCCGCAGACATGAAGACACTTCATAATTTTTTTTTACTATGCTGCCATTCCAGTGCAGTTCTGAGAGAGTGCTGCACTGTCAGAGGTGCTGTCTTTCGGATGAAACATTAAAAACCGAGGCCCCGTCTGCCCTCTCAGATGGACATAAAAGATCCCATGGCACTTTTTGGAAGAAGAGCAGGGGAGTTCTCACCGATGTCCTGGCCAATATTTATCCCTCAAACAACACCACTGAAACAGATCATCTGGTCGTTATCGCATTGCTGTTTGTAGGACCTTGCTGTGCGCAAATTGACTGCTGCATTTCCTACATTAGAACAGTGGCTATACTTCGAAAGTACTTAATAGGCCGTAAAGTGCTTTGGGAGGTCCTGAGGTTGTAAAAGGCGCTAAATAAATGCAGGTTCTTTCTTTTTCTTAACTAGCTTAGCATTGTCCCAGGGACTCCATATTCATGTCTGTTCTTGATCTCAGCTGTGCCGTTTTAGGTAGGATCTGAGCAAAGAAGGGAAAATTGAAGAATTGCTCCAGGGCTACTCTTGTGCACTACCAGTGGCCAGTTTACAGAATGGAATTTGCAAATTCCTGTCTGCTCTTTAGGCTGGGGCATGAAGGAAGAAAAGAAAAAAACTAACCTTAGGATTAGAAACAAATCTAACTAATTTCAAGTTTGCACCATTATTTTCTTTTCAAAAGAATTATTTTTTATCCAGTAGTTTTTAAGTTAGTCTTTGCTAATATTCTGTTTTTTTAATAAATTATTTAGTACTTTCATTTTAAAAATGCTAATAGGATGAATTATACATTTGAACTCTTGACCTGTAATTGCTCTGGCAGGAAAACACAACCTGAACAAGAAGGAAAACAGGTGTGGCTATAACCAGCTGGGATACTGTGCACTTCATGAAGTTGTATGAACAGCAATCGTTTTAGCCAGCAGTAACTTCAATTATGTATAGTAGGTTAATAAGAAATGGTTACCATAGCATTAACAGATGAGTTTCCAGCTTTGTACTTGTGTTAGGTTCTAACTGGATAAGCAGGATGAAAGTTGCCTCTTGCAGAGAGCTGTCATGGGTCACCAAACTGGCCTAGTTCCAAAATGGTTTGTTGGTCAAGGTATGATCTTCTGATCAAGGTAGAATAATTAGCTGAGCTCCTGTGGCATTGCTTATAGGTCTAGAGTGCAGTTGTGATGTTTAGCATGGTGTCATTCCAGTCTGGGAAATGGAACATTTTGGAGGAGGAATGTAGGAAATGGTGCACAGCGGAAACAGGGGAGTGGGTCAGGGCTAGAGCACAGCAAGGGGGCTGGGGTATTGAGCACTGCTGGATTCGGTGCACTGAGAGGGGAGCACAGTAGGAGGGGGAAGGGGTTAGGACTAGTGCACAGCCAAGGATACAGCAATAGAGTAGGTTACAGGATTTTAAAATTAAAACTACTGGACCTCGGGTAAGGGTTTACTTGCTGAATGTCAAGAACACAGTGCATTATGATGGCTACTGTTCTGAAACGTACTATACCAATAGAACAACTAGCGAGGAGGAGGAGGAGATCTGATTTCCAATCAGCAAGCTGTAATTGAGACAAAAATTTCTTGTTTATCCAATTACAGAATTTGGATGTGTCTTCAAAGCACCCGATTGTTTTTGTATAACTGGTAACAAGATTGGTTATTTTCAGAGTGAGCCATAACTTCCTATTTGTAAGGTTTAGTACTGTAATAGACTGAGGAAAAAGGTGCAGCTTTAAGTGCATTCTGGGAGTTGTAGTCTATCAGAGTGACATGCAAATTGATAATGGTGCCTTCTTGGAGTATGCTACTTGATTGAGCCACTTACTCATATACCTGGGCAGTGCCCCTTTAAGGCCACAAACTTGCTTTAAGTAAACACAGGCCAAAAGGTCATTCAGAGTTTAATTGTTTCTTTAGGGAACTTTGACTTTGGAATTTGCCCACAAATTGCAGCCTAATATGTATATTCAGCTGAGAAGCACCTAGCATTTAAGATTGTTATTTTGTAAGGCTGTAGGTCAGAATCCAACATGAATATCTGGGCCTTTTTGCATTTTTTAAAACTGTATTTGCTATGATTATTTTTGAAATTATTTGTGACTCCTGTGTTAATATTTTGTGTTATTGTGGGGGTTTCTCTATATATGTTTCAGATGACTGGGTTTCTTCCCATTTCGTGAAGATTGTTGCAAGAAATTTGCAAATGGGCCAATAAGCTACAAGAAATTTGTTTAGAATAAATTTGATTAAACTTACCTACAAAGTGTGACAAAGAACTGTGACACAAGAAGCATGATGCCTGAACTGTGCTGGGCAGGATATACGCATACGAGTACTGTTTTTATTCTATTACTATTGCGTTATTTATGGTGGGTCAGACTATATGCTACATTATAATGACAGGTGTTATGCCATGTTAGAAAGAAAGAACTTGCCTTTATATAGTTTAATTTTATGTAATGCACAGTGTATTATCAGATTAATTTAGTTATGGTGACTGAATAGTCTAGAGTTTCCTCTGTGGCAAAACTTTTTTTTATTCGTTCATGGGATGTGGGCATCGCTGGCAAGGCCAGCATTTATTGCCCATCCCTAATTGAGAAGGTGGTGGTGGGCCGTCTTCTTGAACCGTTGCAGTCCGTGTGGTGAAGGTTCTCCCACAGTGCTGTTAGGTAGGGAGTTCCAGGATTTTGACCCAGCGACAACGAAGGAATGGCGATATATTTCCAAGTCGGGATGGTGTGTGACTTGGAGGAGAACGTACAGGTGGTGTTGTTCTCGTGTGCCTGCTGCCCTAGTCCTTCTAGGTGGTAGAGGTCGCGGGTTTGGGAGATGCTGTCAAAGAAGCCTTGGCGAGTTGCTGCAGTGCAGCCATGGTGTGTCAGTGGTGAAGGGAGTGAATGTTTAGGGTGGTGGATGGGGTGCCAATCAAGCAAGCTGCTTTGTCCTAGATGGTGTCGAGCTTCTTGAGTGTTGTTGGAGCTGCACTCATCCAGACAAGTGGAGAGTATTCCATCACACTCCTGACTTGTGCCTTGTAGATGGTGGAAAGGCTTTGGGGAGTCAGGAGGTGAGTCACTCGCTGCAGAATACCCAGCCTCTGACCTGCTCTTGTAGCCACAGTACTTATGTGGCCGGTCCAGTTAAGTTTCTGGTCAATGGTGACCCCCAGGATGTTGATGGTGGGGGATTCGGCGATGGTAATGCCATTGAATGTGAAGGGGAGGTGGTTAGACTCTCTCTTGTTGGAGATGGTCATTGCCTGGCACTTGTCTGGTGCAAATGTTACTTGCCACTTATCTGCCCAAGCCTGGATGTTGGCCAGGTCTTGCTGCACGCAGGCATGGACTGCTTCATTGTCTGAGGGGTTGCGAATGGAATAGAACATTGCAATCATCAGCGAACATCCCCATTTCTGACCTTATGATGGAGGGAAGGTGATTGATGAAGCAGCTGAAGATGGTTGGGCCTAGGACACTGCCCTGTGGAACTCCTTCAGCAATGTCCTGGGGCTGAGATGATTGGCCTCCAACAACCACTGCCATCTTCCTTTGTGCTAGGTATGACTCCAGCCACTGGAGAGTTTTTCCCCTGATTCTTATTGACTTCAATTTTACTAGGGCTCTTGATGCCACACTCGGTCAAATGCTGACTTGATGTCAGGGCAGTCACTCTCACCTCACCTCTGGAATTCAGCTCTTTTGGACCAAGGCTGTAACGAGCTCTGGAGCCAAGTGGTCCTGGCGGAACCCAAACTGAGCATCGGTGAGCAGATTATTGGTGAGCAAGTGCCGCTTGATAGCACTGTTGACGAAACCTTCCATTACTTTGCTGATAATTGAGAGTGGACTGATGTGGCGGCAATTGGCCAGATTGGATTTGTCCTGCTTTTTGTGGACAGGACATACCTGGGCAATTTTACACATTGTCGGGTAGATGCCAGTGTTGTAGCTGTACTGGAACAGTTTGGCTAGAGGCGCGGCTAGTTCTGGAGCTCAAGTCTTCAGCACTACAGCCGGGATGTTGTCTGGGCCATTGGCCTTTGTTGTATCCAGTGCACTCAGCCTTTCTTGATATCACGTGGAGTGAATCGAATTGGCTGAAGACTGGATTCTCTGATGATGGGGATATCGGGAGGAGGCTGAGATGGATCATCCACTCGGCACTCCTGGCTGAAGATGGTTGCAAACGCTTCAGCCTTGTCTTTTGCACTCACGTGCTGGACTCTGCCACCATGGAGGATGGGGATGTTTACATAGCCTCCTGCTCCCGTTAGTTGTTTAATTGTCCACCACCATTCACGACTGGATGTGGCAGGACTGCAGAGCTTTGATCTGATCCAAATGGCTATTTGTAGATTTTGGACAGACACAAGTTAGATAAATATTTGAAGTAGAGGAAGATATAGGACTATGGTGAGGGAGCAGGGCAATGGGATTAGCTTTGTGTTGCTCCAACAAAGAGCTGGCACAGATACAATGGGCTATAAGAACTCCTTCTATTCTATAAAATTTCTATGGTTCTAATTACTTCCCGATGTCTGTTGTAAATTGGCTCTTAATAATCCTGAGCCTGTGCCCTCTAATCGAGCTGCCCTAACGTATCAGGAAGAATTGATTCAGGTTCACTACATCACATTAAGTATTTTTAAAAACTCTATATGATTCTCTCAGGAGAGATTGTCTCCTTTCTAGGAATAATAGCCCTAGCTTATCAAGTTGCTCCTCATAGTTCTTTATGATCAGCCTCGTTACACTTCTCTGCGCTGCCTCTGGGGTCGTGGATGACCTTTACATTGCAGCATCCAAAACTATATGCAGTGTTCCAGATGGCCTGACTGGGGCACTGTACATCTTTAGCATAACCTCTGTGAATTTGAACTCAGCTGATTTGGCAAAATAGCCAGCATCCTATTTGCTTGTTTATTGCTGCATTGCAGTTTTTAGACAAGGTGGGCCCGATATTAGGAGGGCGGCGGGTTCGCAGCGGGGGGGTCGACTGGGCGCGTGGGTAACGCGCCCGGTGAAATCGGGGTGTTCCGCACGCAATCGCAGGCTAATTGGAGCCACTTACCTTTGCTTCCGGGTTTCGTGCTGGAAAGCTGCGCAGCAGGCGGACTGCGCATGCGCAGCATAGGCTGTCAGCTGGAGGAGCCCTATTTAAAGGGGCAGTCCTCGACTGACTGATGCTGCAGAAAATAGGAAAAAATACAGCATGGAGCAGCCCAGGGGGAAGGCTGCTCCCAGTTTACTGATGCCTCATGCCAGGTCTTATTGGTTGGGGTGAGGAGGAGGGGGAGGACAGAGATCTTCCCCCCGGCGGGCGGGAGGAAGTGGCCTGCCTCTACCACCAAGAAGGCCTGGCTGGAGGTGGCAGAGGAGGTCACTTGCACCACCAACATATCGCGCACCTGCATGCAGTGCAGGAGGCGCTTCAATGACCTAAGTAGGTCAGCCGAAGTGAGTACACTTACTCATTCCCCTACAATCCGTCTGCCACATCACCGCCCCCACCCCACATCTCCTTCTGCGCTGCCAACACTACTCTGTCACGTCACTCCTCGTATCCACTCAAACCTCATCCTCATCTTACCTGCACTTACTCACCTCGCCAGTACTCATCCCACCACAACCACTCAACCCAATCCTCGTACAATCTCATGGCTCTATCTCGTACTCATCCTCTCATGCATCTCTTTCACAGTCAGCCTCACTCAACCTGCCACTACCTGTGCTGCAACCACAGGGCATGCATCACATTTGTGCAGTAGGAAGCGTAAGGCAAATGTGTTGTGAGCATGAAGGGGATGCACAAGGGTGTTTGAGGATTTGTCATGGTTTTTACCTATATTTAATTTCTGATCAACTCACATAACATTATATTGTCACCACTACTGCCACGTCTTTGCGAATCTTGTCTGGTTTGTGCAATAATGCCCTTTCCTGAGGATCGCTATCAGACCCACAACTGATGCCACCCATTGTGTCACTGCAGAGTGTGTGTAGGTGTATTGCAAGGTGTGCAGACGACTGAGCGATGTCGGCGATGTCCCCAGTGCCACCCTGGAAGGAAGCGAAGGAGAAGTTGTTGAGGGCAGTGGTGACTTTGACAGCGACAGGTAAGAAGATGGTGCTCGGGCCAGCCGGGAGCAGCTCGGCATGAAGGAGGCTGCAGATGTCCACGACTACATGTCGAGTGACTTTGAGCCTCCGCGTGCACTGCTGCTCAGAGAGGTCCAGGAAGCTGGGCCTCTGTCTGTGAACCCTGTGGCGAGGGTAGTGCCTTCTGCGACGCATTTCTCTGCGGTTGCCCTCCCTCCTGCTGTGCAGGTGGATGTGTCACAGCACTGTGTTGTGGAGCTCCACGTGTCAGAGGTGGACGGCGAGGCTGGTGATGCTGTTCGTCCTCCGAGGAGGTCTTGACTGCAGCTACAGCGGCCCCCATCTGGAAGATGTACATTTGAGGGGGTCTGCAAGGTAGGTAAATGTGACTGGACAACGGGGTAAGTGTGCAAGTTGGTGAATTTGATTGTTAGGAGGAGGTTGGTGGAGGCCAAACTTTGTCCAAAGTGACAGAGTGGCCTCCTGCAATGAGTGAGGGTCTCCCCCCAACCTGTCAAATGGACCTTTGCAGCTGCCACAGGCTGATGGCTGCAACACGTCCATTTCAACTGGGAGTGTTTCCCCCAGTACGGGAAACACTCCCAGTTGACTTGAAAATCCCACCCCTCCTAAAATATCAGGTCTGTAAACGACCTGAAGTACCTGGTTAATTACTTCAAGTGGCACCCCGCCGGCTTTAATTGCCGGCGGGAGTCCCACATGCGGGGGCTGCGCGCGCATGTCAGCGCATTACAGGGGAACCCGGAAGTGGGCGGGTTGGAGCTGGGCTCCAGACCCGCCCCGGGAATCCCCAATTTTCGCAGCCTCCCCCCCCACCCCGCCACGAACGCACCCGCTCGGGGGTGCGAAAATCGAGCCCGGTGAGTTACTAATGAATTAACATGCCAAATGGGCCCTCTTCTTGGTTCAAGTAGAAGTTTTGCAATCAATTTTCCTAGGTCAACTCATTTAGCACAGCTTCAGGTGCAAATTTGGACAGATATAAGGAGCACATTATTGGTGGAACTGGAAAATTGCATGCAAGTGAAATTTAAAAGGATGGCGACAATTAAAGGGGACTAGCCTTTGGAAAGCCTCAAAAGACATCTCGATCCATTAGCAGCCTACCCTGAGCCCCATCCCCAACCACACATTCCCTCTCCCCCCTGAGCCCCCATTCCCAAGTCTACCTCTCTCCCCTCGAGTGCACATCCCCTGACTTCCATTTCCCAGTTACCCTCTTTTTTCCCAAGCCTCCCTGTCTCCTGACACCCAGTCCCCAACACCCTCGCCTCGGATCCCCAGTCCCCTGTCTCACTCTCCTCGGACCCCCAATCTGCTGTCACTCTCTTTCCCCCTGCTCTGTCCCAGTCCCCCCATCCCTGGTCACCCACTTTTCCTTCCCCTCCAAGCCTCAATCACCTATCCCCTGCCCCAGAGTCCTTGTTCACCCTAGTCCCATACCTCTCCCTGCTCCATCTCTCCACCGGCCTGTCTTTTATCTCTCATCTCTCTTCTTCCACCAGCCGTTCCTGTTTCCGGTCACTCCTAAGCAGGGGCCGGCTCTCTGCAGAGCAGGAGGTGATATCACCAAACCGGAACCTTCTCTGAGTTGGTGACGTCACGGAGTGGGGGGACTGCTATTACGCTGGGAGATTTAAAGCGTAAAGATCTCCCGGGCTGCCAGCAGCAGCACCCGCCAGATCAATGTCCCATTCCGGAGACTTCCACGCAATGCATGAGGTTTGGCATTCTTACGTGCACTTCCTCACCACATCAAGTTGAGATGTCTGGGAGGAGTTCCTGGAGCACCCCAGGAATTATGCCCATTACACCCTCAGTAGGCCTCAACAAAACTCTTGCCAACTGAGGGCCAGCATGAGTTCTGTGGAGGACCCAGAAAGGGCCCCAGACCTTAAACAAAGGGAATTGATTGAGTAATTCTCACCTACAGGCCTGCGTAATAGCTGAAGATTTTTTAAAAATGTTTTTAGTCTTCATCTCAGGAAGGGCCTCGAGATCCTCTTAGTGGAGCAGCTTTGGACTGCTGTGTTTTCCGTCAGCGGATTTGGGTGGGCTGTGCTGGTGCACTCTTACTGAGGTGGGCTGTCTGCTTTGACTATAATTGACCTAATCCCTACAATTTGGGATGGGGTCTGAGTTGCCTGACATTAGCTGATCTACAGCCCATGCCCCCTGTGCAGAAAGCCCATTTGACTTTCAGGTCCCCAATTTTAAAATATGCTGAAACAAATATTTTGGTTTTATTGCAAAAATAATGTTTACAATTGGTCGAGTAGAGTTCTATTTTCTATTCTGTTGCTGTAGCTCTAGACAAAATACATTTCAAGCAAAAATCATTTACATTTCTGCAGCTTTTGTAAATAGCAGTGTGACCTTATCAATTGCCCAAGGAAATTTACATTGAGAGTTTCAGGTTTAGAGCGGGTGGTGACCCCTTTCCTGACCCCTAGATCATTTGTTATTATCTACTCAGATATCTTAGTTGCCAAGAGCAACACAGTGGAATATGGCAGTATTCACAATCTGTGCTGCTATAACAACAATCTTCCATCTTTAATAATTCTGCACAGCTTCACTGGGCACAATCTTTAACTTTTAACTTCCAATTTTCTAAAATTTTGATACAAAGTGTTTATACATTGAATCAGCTGAGTTAAGTCCTACAGTGTTGTTATTAACTTTTATGTAAATTTTACTACCTATATTTGTGGAATATTAGCCCACAAATCTGTAGCACTATTATTTATAATACAGTCTTTTAAAGTATTTGCCATGGGTTCCAGTGTTCCAATTCTTCAAGTTCTGCTATGTGCATAACCACTAATTTGCAGCACTGGACAAAGCTTATTCATGTTTGCAGACACTGTTGAAATTGGAAACAGAAACATTTGTTTTGAAAAAAAGTTTTAAATCAACATATGGCTGACCAAAGATTATCACGTCCTGAAACTTGCTTTGAATACTGTGGTGAAATATGTGTTAAAGAATGCCAATACGTCTTAAAATTAGCGCACTATTGTGTTTTAGCGTTCTAGAAATTAAAGGAAGTGATTTAACTATTAGTACCATTAAAACAATTTGAACTTCACACTTATTGTTTTTGTATTTTGGCACCACTCAGTATCTCTCAAGTAGAGAGTTCTGCTCTCAGATCTTGTGTCATGCTTTCAGAAAGTCAAAAGATTGACAAATGTTAATGAAGGCAATCCATATGTGGATCAGCATAGAACTGACTGGGTCCAAATTTGTCTTTCAGAAACCGCAACTCAGTTATTTGTCAGCATTCTGATAATTGGGAGTGAATGTATGTCTGTCTGTTTGTTTCTTTTTCTTTGTCTCTTTCTCTCTTGTTCACATGTACATATATACACACTTTGCGCATGTCTGTCTGTGTTTACAAGCGCCATCAATGTGCCAATGCCATTTATTGAAATATTTGCCAATTGTTTTGTTTTGAAATATGTTCAAAGACTATCTCTAACCCAATGCTTAAACTATCATTACAGAGTGGCAAGAGCTGTTAACTGTCTTGAAAGCTAATAATACTGTCTGGAAGATGCAATTAACATTCCAGTGATGGAGTGTTTTATGTTAACTTTCTTAATATCCGGACCACAGCTGGAAAAGACTGGACTAAGATAAACCCTTTCAAAAAATTGCACCCTGAAATAAAAGTCCATATTTAACTGACTTTATATGATGCCAGTTTCCTGCAATCTATTAAAAGGAATACTCAAGCATAAGGCCTACAACTTTAAATCCAACTATTTCTGTGAAAAATACATACTTTTAAAACATTCACTACATCGCTGTAGGCCTCCAGATCTGGCCTCAAAATCTTGCATGACTTTGAAGCAAGGTGAATAGGAGATTGGATGAATCCCTAAGCCCACTTTTCAAGTACCTTATCTATCCTGAAGCAATTCTTAAAAATACCTCATCTGCATTCAAAGAAAGAAAAACTTGCATTCATTTAGCATCTTATCACATCTCCCAGAAACATCTCAAAGTGCTTCACGTATAATGAATTACTTAGAAGTATAGTGACTGTTGTTATTTAGATAAATATGGCAGCCATTTTGCACACAAGATCCCACAAACAGCAATGAAATGATTGATCACATTTACATGGTGTTGGTTAGAGGAGGAATGTTACCCATGGCCAGGGTATCAAGAGAATTCCTTGATCTTTCAGTAGTTCCGTGGAATCTCTGAAGTCCATTCAAAAGATTGGAACAGTCAGACCTTGATTTAATCTATCGTCCAACAGACAGAACCTCTGGCAATGTAGCACTCCCTCAGTACTGCACCAAATTGTCATACTAGCTTATTGCTCAGTTCAGAAGTGGGACTCAAACCCACAACCTCTGATTCACACAACTAAGCCAAGCTGACACTTCAGCAGGTGAACAGCCAGTCCATTGTAAACAGTCCAGTAATTCAACAGGTTGGACGAACGAATGAATCTCTTTCCATACACTGAGCTAGTAAATGGCCTCTCATCAGTGCGAACACCTGGAACTCGATTTTCAAATCAAAGTGCGGGGGTAGGGGGGCTGGGGGGCTGGGAAAATCGTGAAAATCCTGATTGGGTAAGGAAGCCGGCTCCAGCCCCAATTAAAGCCGGCAGGCTGATATTTAAAGCACTTATTAACGTTGTTGAACTTGTTGAAGTTGTTAATTTCCTGGTGATTGAGGCAGGGGAACAATTTTCATTCAGCCTCAGCGTGTTTCCCATGATGTGGGAAACACTCTATGTTGTAGGAGACATGTTTCAGCCAGCTGCCATTTGGACATTTAAATGCCTGTTTGACAGATGGAGATAAAAGGTAAGTTATTGCAGCAGGGCGCTCTCAGACAAACTTTTGACTGGGAGTTCTTTGTGTTTAGACTGAAAATTCTTGGTTTACACTCAGAATTCTTCTGTTTATGCATATTTACCAATTTTTCGGATCCCCTCAAACTGACACCATCAGGATGGGGTGGTGGGGGGGAACATGATGGCTGCATTCACCACTACATCTGCGGACGAGCAACATCACCGTCCTCGCCAGGCAGTGTGCACTTCCGCCACTTGCAGCACCACAACACAGTGCTGTGCCACTGGGACCTGCACAAGAGCACAGAGGGCAACAACAGAGGGAGCGACGTCGCAGGAGGCACTACCCTCGCCAGAGGGTCTGCAGACCGAGGCTCAGCTTCCTGGACCTCTCTGAGGAGCAGTGCATACGAGGCTGAGAGTGAATCACCAGGTGGTTGCAGACATCTGCAGCCTCCTTCATGCCGAGCTGCTCCCGGGTTGGCCGAGCGGTATTGTGTGTTGTTTTGGGTGCCCTATTATAGAAAGGACATTAAAGTCATTGAGCGTACAGTGCAGATTCACCAAGGTGATGCCAGGGTTGGGAAACTATAGTTTTGAGGAGAGACTTGAGAAATATGGAGAGACTATTTCCTCTGGTTGAGGAGTCATTGATGAGGGGTCATCAATTTAAAATTGTTACTAAAAGAAAAGAGATCAGGAGAATGTTTTTTAATGTAGGAGAATGCTTTGTTACAGGGACTGGTTGAGGCAGAGACCATCGCATCCTTTAAGAGAAAATTGGTTAAATATTTGAAGTTGAGGAAAATACTGAGCAATGGATAGAGAGTGGGGCAGTGGGGTTTATTTTGGAATGCTCTAATGAAAAGCTGGCACAGATACAATGGGCCAAAAGGCCTCTTTCTGTGCTGTAAATTTCTACAGTTCTAAATGCTCCCTGATATCTCTACTAAAGTTGTCCTACACAACAGTCAGCCTCCACCATCTTATCCTGCTGTCCTGGCATATCAAAGTATTGTTTTGGGTACCCTTTATCGCATTAAGTATCATGGGCTCGACATTGCCAGGGCTGCGGATTCGCAGCGGGGGGGCTATTGGGCGCAAAGGTAACGCGCCCGGCGAAATCTGTCTGCCCCGCGCGCAATTGCAGCCTAATTGGATCCACTTACCTATTCTTCCGGGTTCCCCACTGCTGAGCTGCGCGTTGGGCGGACTGCGCATGCGCAATAAGGTCTGTCAGCTGGAGGAGCTCTATTTAAAGGGGCAGTCCTCCACTGACTGATGCTGCAACAAATAGGAAAAAATACAGTATGGAGCAGCCCAGGGGGAAGACTGCTCCCAGTTTAATGATGCCTCACTCCAGGTATCATTAGATGGGGTGAGGAGGAGGGGGAGGACAGAGATCTTCCCCCCGGCGGGCGGGAGGAAGCGGCCTGCCTCTGCCACCAGGAAGGCCTGGCTCGAGGTGGCAGAGAAGGTCACCTGCAACACCAACATATCATCCACCTGCATACAGTGCAGGAAGCGTTGCAATGACCTAAGTAGGTCAGCCAAAGTGAGTACGCTTACTCATTCCCCTACATTTTGTCTGCCACATCATCGCCCCCACCCCACATCTCCTTCTGCATTGCCAACACTACTCTGTCACATCACCCCTCACACCCACTCAAACCTCATCCTCATCTGACCTGCACTTACTCACCTCACCAGTACTCATCCCGCCACTACCACTCAACCCAATCCTCATACAATCTCATGACTCTATCTCATACTCACCCTCTCATGCATCTCTTTCACGGTCAGCCTCACTCAACCTGCCACTACCTGTGCTGCAGCCACAGGGCATGCATCGCATATGTGCAGTAGGAAGCGTAAGGCAAACGTGTTGTGAGCATGAAGGGGATGCACAAGGGTGTTTGAGGGTTTGTCCTAGTTTTGACTTCTATTGATTTCTGACCAACTCACATCACATATTATATTGGCACCACTACTGCCACGTCTTTGCGAATCTTGTCTGGTTTGTGCGATAATGCCCTTTCCTGAGGATCACAATGAAGACCAACACCTGATGCCACCCATTGTGTCACTGCAAAGTGGGTGTAGGTGTATTTGCAGGGCTCTTTTGTGCAGACGACTGAGAGATGTCGGCGATGTCCCCAGTGGCACCCTGGAAGGATGCGAAGGAGAAGTTGTTGAGGGCTGTGGTGACTTTGACAGCGACAGGTAAGAAGATGGTGCTCGGGCCAGCCGGGAGCAACTCGGCATGAAGGAGGCTGCAGATGTCCACGACTACATGTCGAGTGACTCTGAGCCTCCGTGTGCACTGTTGCTCAGAGAGGTCCAGGAAGCTGAGCCTCTGTCTGTGGACCCTGTGGCGAGGGTAGTGCCCCCTGCGACACATCTCTCTCTGCGGTTGCCCTCCCTCCTGCTGTGCAGGTGGATGTGTCACAGCACTGTGTTGTGGAGCTCCATGTGTCAGACGTGGACGGCTCGGCCGGCGAGGCTGGTGATGCTGTTCGCCCTCCGAGGAGGTCTTGACTGCAGCTACGGCGGCCCCCATCCGAAAGATGTACATCTGAGGGGGTCAGGGCTCTTTTGTGCAGACGACTGAGAGATGTCGGCCCTGGGGTAAGTGCAAGTTGGTGAATTTGATTGTCAGGAGGAGGGTGGTGGAGGCCAAACTTTGTCCCAAGTGACAGAGTGGCCTCCTGCAATGAGTGAGGGTCTCCCGATAGCGGGTGCTAAAATGGAGCCCCATATGTCTCAATAAAATCTTCTCAGAAATTTTTCTTTTCAAGATCATATAACCCTAGCTTATCAAATTGTTCCTCACAGTTCTTCTGACATTGCGGATCAGCCTTGTTGCTGTCCTCTGCACTGCCTATGGGGACCTGGAGGGCTCCCCTTATGTTACAAAAAATGAAAACTATATACTTTATAGTACTAGAGAAGTGACCGGACCATAGAACTGTGCAGCATCAGCATGGCCTCTGGGATTTTTAATTCAGCTGATTTGGCAATATAGCCAGCATAATTTTAGCTTTGTTTATTGCTGTGTTAGTTTTTAGACATGTGAGTGACGAGTCAAGTAACATTCCTAACTTTCTTTACTTCCCTGTTGGCAAGTTCAGTCCCATCCATGGAGTACATGTACCACCAAATTGCATTTGTCCATATTGAACTTCTGTTGTCAATGATCAGTCCAGATGCAAGTCTCATCAAGCTCTCTTTGTAAGATTTTGGCTGCCTCCTCTGAGTCCACTATTTCCCTCGCTTGGTGCCGTATGCAAATCCAGATCATTTACAGATACCAAGAACAGGAGGGATCCCAGATTGGATCCCTGGTTCACCCCACGCAATACAATGCCCTCCTTGTGACCTAGCTCAATTTCTCTATTTCTTTTGCTTTTTTCCTTTCAGCCAGTTGCTAATCCATGCCCTTGTTTACCATTGGTGACTACTGACATCAGTTTCCTGGGTGGAAGAGGTTTTACATTAATTATATTTTATTTAAAAAATTTCCCTCGTGACAAATAGTCATTTTAGGTTCACCCAGTCTCCTATTTGGTGTTACAGAATTTTAAAACAAGGTTTTACATTTATGCTTTAGCCAGACAGGCAGTGAAAGATACTTGAGTAATGCTGGCTGGTCACTTTTGCTGCCTTAGCACATCCCTCGGCAAGAAGGAAATGAGGAGGTGTGCACAAATCTTTCTTGGAGAAAGGCTTTCATCCGCTGCGCCCCCCTGGGAGTCTGGATGGTGGAGCTATTCACCTGTGGAGGGCAACATGGTGGAGCCCAATCACGTCGGCCCACCTTCCACAAGAGGGGAAGAATGGTGGTGACCTTTGCCGGGCAAGGTCCTGCAGGCCTCGCCTCTCTTCGGCACCTCATCGCACCATTCCTTTGTGCGCGAGTCTGGACGGTGGAGCTGTTTGCCTGTGGTGAGCGTCATAGCGGAGCCCAATCCCGCATGCATACTCCAGTAGGAGGGATTGGTTATTGAATGGGAGCGGCGGTCCCCGCTGATTCCCCGCACCCTCCTCCCCAGCCCAGGGGATTTCCAGAGACTCGAACGCGCAATCCAGGCCAACAACTCCCAGTTTGTAGTACCAAGGAGGCGCTGCACTGTCGGAGGTGATGCCGTCTTTCGGCTCGACTCATGAGGTGAGGTTAGAAAGACTTGGGACCTTCCAGCCTTGAACAGAGGTTATTGAGTGAGGACTTCAGAGACCGGAATAAAATATCGAGAGGAAGAAATAAATGTTAATCCTATTTCGATGCCTGGAGTGGGCTCAGTGCAGGGGAGCGACGGCAGAAACTGGAGACTTTCAGGAGAGAGTTAAATGCTGCAATGGGGAGGATAGTAGGTTTGTACAGAAGGATAAGCTAGCTGCGTTATATACATCTTTTACCACTGTACATTACTGCTAAACCTTAATGCAAAACCTTTATAAATCACTGGTTAGGCCTCAGCTGGAGTATTGTGTCCAACTCCGGGCACCACACTTTAGGATGGATGTCAAGACCATGGAGTGGGTGTAGAGGAGATTTAGCAGAATGATACCAGGGATGAGGGACTTCAGTTATGTGGAGAGACTAGAGAAGCTGGGATTGTTCTCCTTAGAGCAGAGAAGGTTAAGGGGAGATTTAATAGAATGGTACCAGGGATGAGGAAGTTCAGTTACGTGGAGAGCCTGGAGAAGCTGGTATTGTTCTTCTTAGGGGAGATTTAATAGAGGTGTTCAAAATTATGAGTGGTTTTGATAGAGTAAATAAGGAGAAACTGTTTCCAGTGGCAGAGGGTCGGTGACCAGAGGACACAGATTTCCGGTAATTGGCAAAAGAATCAGAGGGGAGATGAGGAGAAATTTATTTACGCAGCGAGTTGTCATGATCTGAATGCACTGCCTGAAAGTGCGGTGGAAACAGATTCAATAGTAACTTTCAAAAGGGAATTGGATAAATACTTGGAGGAAAAATTTGCAGGACTATGGGGAAAGAGCAGGGGAATGGGACTAAATGGATAGCTCTTTTAAAGAGCTGGCACGATGAGCCGAATGGCCTCCTCCTGTGCTTATGATTCTTATGAGTCTCTTACAGCACTCCAGACATTCACAGTAAGGAACCAAGAGGCAGTGGTAAAGACCTGGATTGAAGTTACAAAAAGATCTGCTTCTGAACCTATACAGTGCAAAAAAAGATGGAGTACCCTCATTTAAAAAAAATCTACTTTAATCACTGGGTTTTCCTTCATGCAAAGATAGTTATCTACTGTTTTCACGTCAAATATAATTACTGGTAATGAAAATGTGCTTTACATCCAGTTCAGTGTTGCAAGAGCTAACACATATCTTTTCTGTGAATTTATCGGTTGATCCAAATTATTATATCTGCTTTCCCGTATAAATGGTGGACTGTTTAATCTGCTGCAAGTTTAAATGTAAATGGCTCACTATTTAATTGGGCTGAGTGCTGCACCTCCAAAGAGGAGAAAGTTAGCTGCACAGTAGCTCCAGGCAAGGGCGAGTCCATCTTCCTATGAGAACCTAGACTCTGATATAGTAAGGTTGCAATTCAAAATGAGCCACAGTAGTCCCAATTTGTATAATTGTTGCGTTGGATCAGTTACCGCAAAAGCTGTCTTTACAATTAATTGAAAAAAGAAACATCTGAAAAAGTCATGGTGTCTGGTTGAAATAACACATTGTGGTAACTGTTTCACTTATAGAGCTGTATAATTGCTAACTAACTCCCACAATAACTTGAAAGACTTCCCTGCTGTGCTTGAGGTACACTGTTAGTTGTGGTTAGAGAAGAGGAAACTCAGTATTCTTATACTGGCAAGTTTACAAAAGCAAACTACTCACTTCAAAAGATGACCATTGACAAACCACATTATTATAAACCTTTATTCTTATGGAAAGGCATTCGTTTTCCTTATCGGGTCACAAAGGATTCCGTTCAGATTCATCCAAACTAGAGATTTATTTAAATTTGAATGCATAGTGTTAACTATTCAGAGTATTGACATCAAGAATTAAGCTATTGTTCAACCTCTAAAATGAATGAGCCTCAATAGTTATGGTGGGATTTGCAATTGATGTTTGGTGATGTATTTGGTAAACTTGTACAACAACAACTTGCATTTACATAGCCTCTTTAACATAGTAAAACGTCCCAAGGCACTTATATAACATAACTTGTATGGTCATCAAAGCGAGGGTATTGGTATGGGGAGTGACACCAGGCACTCAACCGTGGATTTTCCATTCGGGTTTGTTTGATTTACAAGTGTAAATCGGGCACACTCACTTGGAAATTGGGCAGAGTCTGTCATGCTAGATATCTGCTCACTTAATATCACCTGTAATTTGCCATGGGTGGGAAATGTTGGCGATGGAATCAAACAGGTGGGAATTTAAATTAAATATTCATTCGGGGCACACCTGACATTCTAGTGTCTAGGGCATCAGTTCCAAATGACATTGATCTAAAACGGGCCTCCAGGATTGCTAAGGATTCTGCTGTTAAAAAACTTGATTTTAAGAGCAAAGTAAGTCAGTTGATTCTCTTCTCCCCTACTCCCCTACTCCTCCTGCACCATTACCGACACCTATGGGTTCCTAATGGGAGTTCCCTATCTAGGTGTTTGGAAGAGGAGGATCAGTGGGTGAATAGCAGTCAGGTCAGGCTGCATGAGAGGTGCTTTGCACCCCCACATCCACGTGTGAAGACACAAGTAACTGTAGATGACTAGTACATGCGGGTCAAAGTAAGTTGGGCCAACAGACCTGGTAGTACTCTTAAAGTATATGAGTGCATGACCACCTGTAATGCTGAATGTTTCCCACATGAAGGAAGGCATGCCAGTGTGATCAACTGCCAATTTAACCTGGCTGGCCACACTCACCAATATGATTATCCGTATTTGCAGGTTCTGGCGAAATTACCTGGCAACAACTTTGCGGCCTTCACAGGTTCTAAGTCAGCAGAGAACCATGCTATCTGCTGCAGAGACATCTGCTGGTACCAAGTAGCACAGTGCTGGCACATCCAGTGACAGTAATGGGCAGCTGTGGCCTGAAATTTGGGACCACCTCTTTGCTGGCATGCCGGAATGTTGATCGATGGGAATGATGATGTGGAATGAAGAGCCCTCCTTATAAGCCGCTAATGCAGCATCATCTCCACTTCAGCCATTAAATCGGGATCGGGTACCAGGCTGCTCGTCACTTGCCTACAGACTCATTCTAGCTTCCTTTCTCTTCATTATAGCTTGTCTCCTTGGGATAGGCTGTCAATGGATGAAATGCCTTCTGAATCTTTAAGCTTGTAAGGATTTGTGTCCCCCTATTTTGACATGTGCTTTTAATTATGTACATTCCTTTAAATTTTCCTTACGTGCAATTTTCTGTTCCTACCACTAGTGTGGTTCCTGCACGTCAAAATATGCACCTGAATTTCTTGGCTCCTGTGATTTGAAATTCCTATTTGGGGAGACTGCTCTTATAGCCTGGTGTCAGCCAGCCAAGCGAATGAGATCCAGGCACTGGTTTTTGATCAGTCGAATCTGATTGATTGATCCTTAGATGCCAGCTGTATTTCCACCAGGGTAGTATTCTATTTTCATCTGTTTCAGGTAATTTTTCTTTCCTTCATGTTCCTCTCTCCTGCATCAATCAGATCTGAAGTATCAATTACATTATTTGCATTTTCATACAGAATGCAGTTTGGCAAAGAGACTATGCAATCTCTTCAGTTCTTTGTCTGCTATAACTCCACAGTCATTAATAAACTAAGTGAAAGCTTTCAAGTGGCTAGTGGAATGTATTCTGAACTGCTCTCCCCTATGGCATGAAACCCTCTGGCTTGGTAAAAGGATATTCAATCTGTTCCACAGCTACTTTATGCACAAATGTCCATCAAAAACGTCTGGAATAACCTACATATGTTCATCAAACATTACATTTGGAATTAGCAGCCACTTTTGTAGTTCAATCCTGGCAGCTGGCATTTGTTCCACCATAAAGACCACCCTCCTCTACCTAATTTCAGTATTTGGTCAGCCTCCAGCAGTGCATGAAAAAAAAATAACAATGAAGAAGAACAATCACCAACCTGTAGAGCCATCTTCATTCTTGAAATCAAAGGCATCCTCTACACACTACTCTAACCATTCATCCTCTCAGGCCCCTGGAGAGTGCGGGTGTAGTGATCCTTTCTTAAAGAGGCTTTGGTCAAAGTGAACTGTGATTTAGTGAACATTCTACTGTGGTATGGTCATGAGAACAGTATGCCTTACATCAAGATATCAAAACATTTTAAAAGGGTGTCACACAGGTGAGTAGTTGTTTTTAATTAAGAAGATGAAGATCACATTACGAGGCCAGTAATCTTGCTATTCATAGTTAGGTATGGGGACAACACACTGGTTTCATGTTCAACCACAAAGAGAAGTTGGGAAGAGTATAATAATACATATGCTGGAGACTTGAGCTTGCTTGAGTACCACAAACTGCAATATTCCAATATTAGCAAGATTAAATGACATTGTTTAATTGCGTGCCAATAATAAAGTTTTGTTTACTCCACCGCAATTAGAGGCTCTTGGCTTCATACTATTGCATTGCTAATAGTCGATGTAAATCATGTCCAATGTTTAGGTAGTTGACAAAACGCTAACAAATTAGCTCAGTATTTTGTAGGACCGAGATTGTCCAACGATTGTTGCTACAGTGTAAAGTGACAAAATGGTATGAAATGCTTAGAAATAACTACTTAAAGTTACAGTACAAAGTCAACTGTGCTCCATCATTCCATCCTTGGCAGTCGTTCAGCTGTTAAAAAGAAATGCCACATATATTAGATTTTTAGATAAAGGCTTGGGGCACAAATAACCATTTTAAGAAAGCTGCAGAGAAACACGTATGAAGGCTAAAAATAAAACCAGAAGGGAGTATTCAATGTAATATAAAACCTTTAGCCAAATGTAATTTAAGTATAAGTTAGTATTAGAGAAACAGCATCATCTTATAAGAACATACAGTTTAGAGCAAGGAAAGGCTATTTAGCCTGTCAAACCCACACTATCCAGAGCTTATATTTGTTTATTCTAATGTGGATTTCCTCTTCTGTTCCCCCTTCTTCACTATTTTAAGAAACAGTTAAGCTCTTGCCATACTTCCACTGAAAAAATCAAGCATTGCTATTAATACAATCCTCGATTCCCCCATCTCAAAATATATCGATCAGACTCCTTTTTAAAGTATCAATTGATCCCAATGCAACTTCTTTGGGAGTATGTTTGACATGTCCACTGTTTGGAGTCTGGAATTTTTTTTCTAATCTCTAACCCTGCTGGAGGCTTATGAATTTTGTACTTCTGCACTCTAGTCCTATGCTCGTTGATAAAAGTTAAGTAGCTTTTTTATTTTGGCCTTATTGATACTTTTCACTGTTTCAAAGACCAGTATCAAGATTCTCCTCAGTTTTCCTTTTCCTTTGAAAATAAATTTAGTTACTTGAACCATTTTTTTTTAACTTAGTCCTAAGGCCTGGAGTCATCCTGATCATTCTTCTCTGCGTCCTTTCTTACGGAGTAAAATGACCAAAGCTGCACACCATACTCAGGAATTAGTCTCACCATTGATCTGTACAATGTCAGTATAACTTAACTATGATACCATAATCTTCATGTGTAAGATGTAATATTAATATGCTTTACATAATAGTAAGAACATTTTTAACAAGGCTTGATGGGAATTTTAACTTCCCTTGATCGGTGGAAAAGGAGCGGGGGAGCAGTTAAAATGCAGTGACTTCCACTCCGTTCTCATCAATCTGTGATTCCACATCATGATTTTGGCGGCAGACAAGGCTCCCACTGGACTCTGGCAGGAGCCTCATTAGTAAATGCAAATCATGGTCATATGACGTACATAGGGTCCCGATGGTATTTTAACCTGCCCCTGAGTGGGGCGCCAGTTAAAGCTGTCTAGAAACCAGCGAGGCCACTGAAGTTTAAAGTAAGTTTAAAGAAAACTCCTTAGTGGTGCCAGGAGGAGCAGGAATGTTCCTTTGGGCCTCACAAGGAAAGTCCGGGACTCTGCTGTCCAGGCTCCTCCTTCTCATCCCAGCCGCGAGACCGTTGCAACACCTGGACTTATCTCTGGGCTATCTAATCTTCGTCCTCCCCTTCCGGCCAATTGCCATTTTCTGCCGGAAATGGCCTAGCAGCTGACTGGCAGCATTGAAAATCTGCCTCCAACTCAAAAACCCGGATGGGAATGCCATCCGCTCCCCTGGGCTTCCTGCCAGGATTTAAATCAGCCCTTTACATCCTTTTCCCCAAATTAGTATTCCTCAATTAGCATTTACTGGTCATGATGTGCCCACGATTTATGATTTTCCTCAAAATATTAAGACTTTTCTTGCCCCACTTTTCAAATCCAGAAAATGTATTGTGTGTACTGCAATATATAACCTGCCATTTTCAGTAAAAAAAAAATGCATATATTTCATTGTTACTGAGTTATAATCCCCACCACTTACACTGTCCATGCTTATCACGGGCAGCTGCCTATATCGAGCAAATGGCGCTAACCAGTTGCCATTTCCAATGAGGTCAATTACAAAGATGCCACTTATAACACATTAAGCTGCTGGCTATTTTGGGCAATTCAATAAACTTTTTGTACCTCGTTATCATACTCTATTTGTATTTAAATCCCTCTATGGATGACTCTATGTATGTGTCCGTTTTTTATTCCTGGTTTCAGCGGGTTTTATTAACTTAGATTTCGTGGTCGTCATGGTTGTAGAGTTCACTCACCAGCCGGTAGATGTAGGAGGGGGCGTTTCCTCTGATGTAGTTGAACATAGGGCAGTGTACGTTCACCTAGGAGAGAATCTCACCTCCTGTGAAGGGAAGAAGCTTAAACAGATGGGCGTGGAATGGTGCCTAACAGCGAGAGCGAGTGTGTGTGCTCGGTTCACTGCTCTTAGCCCTCCGTTAGCGAGGACAGTCTTAGTCCCTGTAAAAGACGATACATCATCCAGTGCTTATAGTAGGCTAATCCCGTTAACACCAACGTGCCCACTATAAGCGGTAGGGACTCTTTGTGTATGTTCTGGGCTATTCAGAAATAAGTTGTGAAGGACGGCAGGGCAGACTGTGTCAGTACACTAAATGAAAAGCAAAATACTGTGGATGCTGGAAATCAAATAAAAACAGAAAATGCTGGAAATTCTCAGCAAGTCAGGCAGCATCTGTGGAGAAAGAAACAGAGTTAAAGTTTCAGGTCGATGACCTTTCGTCAGACCTGGAAGAAGTTGAAGATTTAACAGTTTTTAAGCAAGTACAGAGTCAGGCAGGTGGGGGTGGGAAGGGGAGGGGAGAGGAGGGAGGAAAGAACAAAAAGGAAGGTCTCTGATAGGGTGGAGGGCAGGAGTGATTAATTGACAAAAGGGATGATGGTGCAAGGCAAGGAAGGTAATAATGGGACAAGTAAAGTAACAAAAGATGAGTCTAGAGGAGCTGTAAATGGCAACAGCAGAACTATTACCAGCACCTACTGTCCGAGAAAATGGGAGCAGTGGTTATGATCTGAAGTTATTGAAATCGGTGTTGAGTCCAGAAGGTTGTAAAGTGCCTAATCGAAAGATGAAGTGCTGTTCCTCGAGCTTCTGCTGAGCTTCATTGGAACAGTGTAAGAGGCCGAGGTCAGAGTGGGAGTGGGAATGGGACAGAGAATTAAAATAGCAAGCGACCAGAAGTTCAGGGTCACGTTTGCGGACTGAGCGGAGGTGTTGAACAAAGCAATCACCCAATCTGCGTTTGGTTTCCCCTCTGTTCCAATGAACTGACCATTATCCAGATTACTGGTGTGGAAAATGAAGAACTTCTATTAGTATAGAAGGATTACTCAGTGGATATAACTAAGTCTCAATGAGGAAAATTTGCTTTTCACTTTTTGTATCAAAATTATAAGCACATTCTTTGTAAGCACGTTTACGATTTTGCTGCAAACAGCATAAATCTGGTTAGGGTAGATTAAAGAGAACTTTACTCTTTTTCTGGCAGATATGAGGAAGCAGACTTTCCTGTTCTTGCGCTCAGAGCTATTGGATCTCCAGGCCGCAGTGAATATAAGAAAATTGGGCCAGGAAATCTGCCCAATTTTTCATCCATTAATTTAAATGGACAGAAAATTGAGTGGGCTCCCTTATGGACATGTGCTCCTCCTTGCCTGATTTTCCTTTGCTCACTGCACCCAGGAGATCCAATAGCCCCAGGCACTTGAACAGGAAGTTCTGCCTATAGGTGCTCAAATGGAAAGGTGTTCCATTTTGCAACACTGTAGGTACATCATCTTGATGAGCACAAAAATCTGGCATCAAGAGAAAAATTGAAAACTGATTAATTTAAAGGAGCACTATCTTCCTGAAAAAAGTATTTGGTATAATGACCCAGACTTTGCTGTCAAAATAACGATGAGGCTAATGGCGCTCGCTGTTATTTATGTGCAAAGCCTCCAGCAACTTCAGGCGAGGGGCAGCTGCGTGGTTAAACTCAAATATCCAAAAGCTACTATCCGAGTTGAGCCGCTCCGCCGTTAGCTTCGCGTAAAGTTGCTGTATTTGCGCGGTAGATACGAACCAAACTTGCCACAGAAAGTTAAGTCTTGTCCATTCCAGTATAAGTACCCTTTTAACGACGTGATAAAAGTTACTTACTGCCAATCAACCTCTCTGACACTGAAAATTAACTATTACAAGTGTGGAGTCTCATTCCTTCAGGTTTTAATTGTTGTTGAGATTTTAAAAATGTAAAATTATAAATTTAATTTTTTTAAACTTTTACTTTCTGTCTCTTTCCTCTCTATCCATCCAATCTTTCTTTCCCTCTCTTTATTTCTCTTTCTGTACCTGATTTGACATTGAATTCACCCACTCTAATTTACACTGCCTTCTCAGTTCTTGTGCCGTTAATTTCACAATCTTTCAATCTAATCATTTAAGGAGATATGCAGTTGCCTCCCCAGTTCACTCAGGCCCAGATGCCCTGTTTCCCTCACTGCGACATTATCAGCTCACACTTTCAGCAACTTGCCACACAAAAAATGTAAAAACCTAAACATGCAAAGGCATATCTAACTAATGGCAGACACCATTAGATGCTCTGCTACAGCAAAATCTGGCTCGATATATTGCTCTTCTCCTTCCCAAAGCTGAAGTTTAACAATTTTTTTTCAGGAAGATGAGACCTCTAAAATTAACCCTTTACCATTGTAGCAAAAGTTTCAACTGAAGGTTTAAAAAGCTAAAGCCTTTCACCTTTTTAAAACCATCATCCATTTATGTTTGAAAACTTTGTTTTGTTCATTTTGATTGGGATGAAAAATATAAAGTTTTCTGTTTTCACAAAAGTACTACAGTGTTTATATAATTAGGCAGTATATTAATCAACAGCACTATAAACATTTTAGCAAGTGACAGTTTCATATTATAAATGTAAATTCTCTGAAAGCTTTTAAAGTAAACAATGATGGATTTAGCTGCTGATAATAAGTATTTGACATGCTTTCTAATTGGTTGCTATTATGTTCCATATAAAGTGGATAATGAACAGCACAAAATGAAACTGTTTGTCTTTCCTTAGTGTGTGATAAATCTGTCATGGATATTTCCTGTTTAATGGCTCACTTAATACAAACTGTATGGAATGAGGTACCGATAGTGTATCTGAATGACCTGACCGTATTGACCTTTCAGCAGTGCGAACAAAGTAGATACACATTTGGACAGGGCTTGTTTACATTTCCTTCCTAGCACTTGTGAAAAGGGTTTGCTGACAAAAAGAATGTGATTTAAAGAAGTGGTGAGCTTAAAGATAAGTCTAGGGAAAATACTTTTTATTCAAAGTACGCTCCCATTTCATCGTGAAAAAATGTATACAGAAATTTTCACTTACTTGCACGGTTTTATAGATGGAACATTTTTGATCTTTGTAGAATTTGATCTTCTCAGATCTCAAATAGATCCTTTTATTCTAATTTCAGATTTAAATATGGTAATTCGGGTAGTCATTCTTTATTCTACATAACCAGATCCTGGTAATGTCAAGAACCATGCAAGCTGTGCCAAAAAGGACAAAAGTTTAATGCTAACAGAAAAGTGATTACTCAGGGATGAAATTACACTTGAGAGAAAGAACAGAGAACAACTGAAGTTGATCTTCAAAGGAAATGATTTATATTAGAGATTATTTTAATAGGCATAGTGAACAAAGTTTGAGTAAATCTGTAATTATAATCTTTTATTTGCAGACATGCTTCAGAAGAAACCTTCAATGGATGACTTTGTTGATGCCTTGGTGTCAGACCTGGATTTAAACTTTGAAACGTTCTTTATGGACTCTGAGTAATTAAAAAAAAAGACCGCAGGATGTTTGAATTACATCAGTATCCATGGAATAACAGTGAAGAGTTTATATGTGTGTGTATATAATGTGATTTATAAACATTATTTCAATGTCAGTAACATATTTTGTATTGATTGGAACCTAATTTAATTTCTTCAGTTTTCATTAAAGTATGTGTTACTTTTTGGAATACCAGTTTCTCATTTTTGTCGAGGGTAAAAGGTTGAAGAGTGTTCTTAATTTGGCTGAATTTAGTTATTTGAAGCAGGAAAAATTTAAGTTCTGGACAAAGAGATAGGCATTGCTTCTTGCTGGTTAAACTTGGCTTGACTGTTCACATCAATAAATGCTGGGATCAATTTGTTCCAGTTATATCTATTGTTTACTGTAATGCTGTTGAATATGGCATGACCTCTGGAAGAGCATACATTGTCTACAGGAGTGTCCAAAATGATGTTGTTGTGGACCAGTTAGGTGAATACTATGGAGTCTCATATATATCAAACTGTGGATACTAACAGATGTTGTGATTTAGGATTTATCCACCAATGAGGCTAAAACAGCCCCTTCCAAATCTCCAAACTCATGAAATGTAAACAGACAGCCTAACGAACAGAAAATATGAGCACTAATAGAAATTGAGTTGCCTGGGTTTTGTATGCCGATTACCAGGGCTCATGGGCTGATGTGGCCAATGAGCTGTAGCTTGGGCGCCCTACATCACTAACTTCTCCCTAATAGAAAAATTATATAAAGCACTCTATATAATCATTTTCTCTGTAACTTACAATTACAGCTTTGAAGTGCCGTCCAGTTCAACAACTATTGGTAGACATAATGAGCATCACACAGTTCATAGTGCTTCTGTAAATTCATTGAAAGCTTTAACCTTTTGAACTTGGATGTGGTAGTTTTGTACCTTATCCAGCAGTAATAGTGAATCAGAAATTTATTTTCTTCAATGATCTTGAACTACATCTTATTGCATGTGCATGTGTTTTTATGTTTCTTGGATAATACATTTTTTATTTTTGGAAATACCAAATAACTGTCTTTTGACCTATAAAGCCTATTGTCTGTTCTTGTATTTCATTGTCAAGCCTAGCTGCTGCTTATGTGTATTACAGTGAGCAACTAAGTTAATAATGCTACCATATTGCCTTGCCACTAATCTATCTTGATTTATCTTTTTTCTACAAATGAAAATCACTCATTCTTGTTAAATTCACATCTCTGGACAAAGTTGAAGTTTATCCTCGGTTCAGGGGGAAATTGCCTGCTGAGCACACAGGTGAAAATGTCATGACGTTGCAGGTAGAGTTTCTACTCCTGTTTGTTTTGATCTGAAATAATCCACTTAACAACATTTCCCTCTCTGGACAGCCACCAGCTCCTGTGTTTGAGGCCAGAGGCTGTGTCACTCTGGAGGCTGGACAGACTGTCCATCTCCTGGACACAAAGGCTTCTGTTTGATTTCTTTTGATTCCCTGATGCTGTGGGTAGTTCAAATGATGCAACTAGACAGCAAATATTATGTTGGTAACCACCTATTGATCCTGCAAACTATACTTCTTTATGGGAATGAGCAGAAGAAGGATGACACTGTTTCGCAGAAGGGATTTCTTTTCGGTAGAGATCGGCAAATGTTGCACCTGAACCTGGAAACAATCTGGTTGCCAGTTCAGTTATTGAAAGATAACGACTGTTAGATTGAAGTATCCTGTCCCAGACGTCGATACCTTGATTATTTCCGATGTGGAGATGCCGGTGATGGACTAGGGTTGACAATTGTAAACAATTTTACAACACCAAGTTATAGTCCAGCAATTTTATTTTAAATTCACAAGCTTTCGGAGGCTACCTCCTTCCTCAGGTGAACGATGTGGAAATCATTTCCACATCGTTCACCTGAGGAAGGAGGTAGCCTCCGAAAGCTTGTGAATTTAAAATAAAATTGCTGGACTATAACTTGGTGTTGTAAAATTGTTTACAATTGATTATTTCCCACAAGGCATCCATTAATAGCATTTATAATACAAAACAGGACAAGTTTAATTAAGTCTGTTAGTCCTATCTCATATCACACGTATTTTGGAGTATGTTCTCCGTCTGTTCATCAGTGGTTTTAAGCCTAGTTATATGAACATATGAAAATAATGGAGAGGAAAAGACCAGCTGTTCCATGTTGCGTTACGCATCACAATATAGGCACTCCCTACCCACCTGGAGCCAATGTAATCTCCTGGGAGAGGCAAAAACTCAGATTAAAAACCCAGGCCAATTAGTGGAAAAATCTGGAAAATTCCTCTCCGATCCCTTTAGGTGATTGAAACTAGTCCAGGAGATCATATTGACCCTGATTTATATTACAGGTTACCTACCTCTTGTACAAGGAGATTTCCACTCCAACTATAAACAGGTCCCGCTCTCTCTTGAAGGAATACAGTGAATCAGCATTCACTGTACAAGCTGGCAACCTGTTCCACAGGTCCACTATTCTCTGGAAAAAGAAAAATCACCTAACATTCAACCTTGTTCTGCCCTTATATAACTTGTAAGTCTGACCCCCTGGTCCTCCCTAATCTAGCCAGTTGAAATAATTGGTCCACTTCAACACAATGTAGTCCCTTAATTATTTCACAAACCTTGACCAAAAGGTCAGGTTCAAGTTACAGCTCTTTCAATCTTTCATGAACCATTTGCATTTACATTGCTAAGAGATCACCTGTTGGTGACCTGTTCTACACAAGCTATTTGGAATATAGGAACAGGAGAAGGCTATTTAGCACCTCGAGCCTGTTCTGCCATTCAGTCAGATCAAGGTTGATCTGTACCTCAACTCCATTAACCTACCTTTGATCCACATCCCTTGATAACTCTAACCTAATAAAAATCTATCAATTTCTTATTTCAATTGACCCAGCATCCACAGCCTTTTGGAGGAGAGAGTTCCAGATTTTCACGACCTCTCAAACCCTCCACTGCCCCATCCAGTCTAGGATAAGCTGCAACTTGTTCCAAGTGAACGTTGGGAAGACCGAAGCCATTGTTTTACGCACCTGCCACAAACTCTCTACCCTTGTCACCAACTCCATCACCCTCCCTGGCCACTGCTTCAGGCTAAACCAGACTGTTCGCAACCATGGCATACTGTGACTGAGCTGAGTTTCTGACCACAGATCCTCTCAAATCACAAAAACTGCCCACTTCAAGCTCTGTAACATCGTCCCGCCTCTGCCCCTACCTCACCCCATTTGCCATTGGAACCCTCATTCATACCTTTGTCACCTCAGACTCGATTACTCTAATTCTGTCCTGACCAGCCTCCAATCCTCCACCCTCCATGAACTTCAGCTCACCCAAAACTCTGCTGCACACATTGCATCCCATGCCAAATCCCACTCACCTATCACCCCTATCCTCGCTGGCCTTTGTTGCCTCTGTGATTTTGTCCCTCCCTATTCCATAACCTACTACTATACTACAACTCTCCAATACTTTAAGTTCTAATGACTCCAGCTGTGTCTGTATTACCCCCCCCCCCTCCCCACCAAGTTACCTTACCATTGACCTTCAGACACCTAAATCCCACTCTCTGAAATGCCCTCCCTAAAACTCTCCACTTCCCTCTTTAAGCAAGCTTTTTATCACTCCTCCGGATTTCTCTTTTTGGCTCTGCATCTGTTTTCCTTACATCTTTGTGAATCACCTTGGAATTTTTTTAATATTAAAGACGTTACATAAGTGCACTGTGTTGATGATAATTGTAGTTGCTGGCAAAAAAGTTAAAGATAAGCCACATTCAGGGCATAGAATTCTTTCCCCATCCCCATTTAATGGAGCAATTTTGTTTTAAAACTAGGAATGATTTTTCTAAAATAGTATATTGTTTTCCTCCCTATCCCCCAGATAAGAGGGTTGAAAAGTAATTCCCAAATGTCAGTTTGACTCAGTGGTAGCATCTCACTTCTGAGTCAGTAGGTCATACATTCAAGCTATATTCCAGGACTTGAGCACACAATCAGAGATGCTGCCTTTTGGATGAGACGTTAAACTGAGATTAATTGGTCATTTATCAAATTTGCTGTTTATAGGACATCGCTCTGCACAAATTGGCTGTCATGTTTGCCTACAAAACACAGTGACTACACTTCAAATGTAATTAATTGGCTGTGAAGCACTTTGAGACATTCTAAGTATGTAAAAGGCACTACATAAATCCAAGTTCTTTCCTTCCCTGTAATCAATCCATTGGTTTATACAGCAGACATATTATATAAATAACAGTAATAACACAGAACTGAATTTATTGCCGTGACACGATCCTAGAATGGTGAGGCCCAAACAGGTGGTGGATCAATTTGACTTGTTAGATAGTGACCATGTTTCATCTTCTAAAACTGAAATGGGGAACAATGGGCAAGAAAGAGTGGCGTAATTCTGAGATGTGAACATAAGGCAGTCCAGCTTTACCACACAAGAAAACAACATTCTGAATGGTAACTTGATATTAATTTGTCAATGAAATTAACTTCCAGATTAATAAGTTTAATATAAACCTTTATTCACATTTAAAGTAATGTGACTGAAAGTTTCAAACTACAGATTACATTATACATTTTTTCTAACCAAGTATGGGAAAATATGCATATATTACATATTTGTAAATAACACATTTGTAAACTTCACAACAGGACAAAAGAATACAATGTTAATTAAGATCACTGGTATTGCACTGAAGCCAAAAAAAACTATTGCCAGGGAAAATAATGTGGAACAGAAAGAATTTACTCTCATTAGAAATAAAAACAGAAAATGCTGGAAACTCTCAGCAGGCCTGGCAGCATCTGTGGAGAGAGATACAGAGTTAACATTTCAGGTCAATGACATTTCACCAGAACTCTGATCAGGTTTCACTCTCCATATACGCTGCCTGACCTGCTGAGTGTTTCCAATATTTTCTGTTTTTATTTCCAGCATCTGCAATATTTTGCTTTTGTTTAACTTTACATTTGTTCTAAATGAGTATCTTGTGTATAGAGTATGTGTACTTTGGGCTTGTCTCTTTGTGGCAGTTTCCACAGGGAAATAATGGAATAGCCTACCTGTAAACAAATGTTAAATAACCCATTTCCAAAAATACACCTCAGGTGATATATTAAAACTTGTGCAAACTAATAAATTGTGTAATGGAAAAACTAATTAAGCCGCCTAAAATGTGCCTTTTGAATATAGCTAACATGACCGTACATGGCTTTCTGTAAGTGGCATTATTGAATGGATTTGATGGGAGCAATAGCAGCTTTACAACAACTTTTGAGGATTTGGTTTTCCCGTGAAGTACAACTTCTCTTTGAAGTGTGGTGTGACATGATCCAGGGCACAGACTGTGGGAGGTATTGTCTGTTAACTTTAAAGAATCTATTTTTAAAGAATGCTGAGGATTAATCCCTGGATATTGTTCTAACTTTTGCTAACCTTTTGTGCTGCTTTGATACTTTATAGCACATTCAGTAACATGAAAGTTTAATATTGCGGTACCAATGGTATGACAGCATAGACTGGGGATGGGAAATCCACCCAAATCCCAGTGTCAAGAGATAAGTATAATTCTAGAATGGCTGCTGCCAGGCAAATGCATTTCAGTTATATAATTTTTTCATTGTTGTTATTTATGCACCATTTCTTTTTGTAAAGCTTCTTTTTCATCAAGTTTTAAGACTTCTCCAACAGGATCTATAAACCTCAAGTGCAGATAAGACAAACTACTCAGACTGAGATTATATCTGATTTAGTTCATAGATTTGATAGGAAATTGGACCACTAAAAACAAGCACTGTAATAGAGGAAAATCACTAAGAGAAACATTCACTGAAGAGCCAGCACAGATAAGTTCCATTTGAAAAGAACAATCTGAGGGCTACCTCAATGGCTTGTATTCCCTTGAGTTTAGAAGGTTGGAGGTATTTAAAATGATAAAGGGGTTCAATAGGGTGGATAGAGAGAAACTATTTCCTCTGGTGGGGAAATCCAGAACAAGGATAATGAAAATCTGGATCTCGCACCCCCAAGAAACTGGATGCCTGAGTCAATTGAAATTTTCAAGACTCAGATTGATAGATGTTTGTTAGGTAAGGGTATCAAGGGATATGGAACAAAGATGGGTAAATGGAATTAAGGTACAGATCAGCCATGATCTAATCGAATGGTGGAACAGGCTCGAGGGGCTGAATGGCCTACTCCTGTCCCTAAATTCCAGCGAGTTGACCCAGTGAATTTATCCAGTGTATAACTGACCCATACAAACAAGGAAAGTCTCTGGTCTGTACTGAGTTAGCTGATTTCAGCCGGGAGAGCAGTTTTGTATCTTCACACTCTTCCCTTCGAGAATAGTGTGGAGTTGAGGAAAAATTCTCAGGCTGACTAACGTTTTGACAGGCTGTGAGGTGACCACCCCTTCCATGGCCGGGGCGATCTTTATAACCAGCTGATAGGGTGGTTAGTCCTAAACGGTGGGAAAGTTTTCTAGTCTCCCACAACCCGTACGATGGGCGGGGGTTGGGGGGGGATACCCATACCTACACCCACTGGACACAAGTATCCCGCTGGATGTAAACCCAGAATTCAGAGCCAGAGCTCCGGTCTCCACTCGCCAGAACTCTGGAGATGGGTTCGAACCTGCATCTTCTAACTCAGAGGTGGGAATGCTACCACTAAGCCAAAGACTCACTCCGGGCAGCAGTTGGGGTACTGTAATTGGCCTCAGCACATCTGGATTAGGGAGGAAGGTTACTATTCACATTCTACTGCTGGAAGTGGACATGTGTGCATGTCATGTCAGGTCAGGGCAGGACAGGATTGGTTCAGCTGTGATGGTGCTGTGGGAAAACAGTCTACTGACGCTCACTATCAAAGCTCAGTGAATAATAGCTTCTTGGGCAAAGTACTCAGTGCCTGCCTCCATAGGGCAGTGCTCCTGCAAGGAGCCAACACCTTCGAGAGAGGAGGGAAGCAAGAAAATTCATGAGAAGGAAAAAAGACAATCTGGAAATATGAATATACAGGGTGGGAGAAGGAAAAAGCTTATTATTGTGATTTGGCAATACTTAAACAGAAGAGATGAACAGGCATTTAGCTTATAAGAACGTAAGAAATAGGAGCAGGAATAGGCCATACGGCCCCCCATGCCTACTCCGCCATTCAATAAGATCATGGCTGATCTTCTACCTCAACTCCACTTTCCAGCCCAATCCCCATATTCCTTGATTCCCTTAGAGTCCAAAAATCTATCGATCTCAGCCTTGAATATCCTCAACGACTGAGCGTCCACAGTCCTCTGGGGTAGAGAATTCCAAAGATTCGCAACCCTCTGAATGAAGAAATTTCTCCTCATCTCGGTCCTAAATGGCCGACCCCCTTATCCTGACACTATGCCCCCTAGTTCTAGACTCTCCAGCCAGGGGAAACAGCCTCTTAGCATCCACCCTGTCAAGCCCTCCCAGAATCTTATATGTTTCAATGAGATCATCTCTCATTTTTCTAAACTCCAGAGAGTATAGGCCCATTGTACTCAATCTCTCCTCATAGGACAACCCTCTCATCCCAGGAATCAACCTAGTGAACCTTTGTTGCACTGCCTCTAAGGCAAGTATATCCTTCCCTAGGTAAGGAGACCAAAACTTATTTTTTTATTCATTGATGGGATGTGGGCGTCACTGGCAAGGCCAGCATTTATTGCCCATCCCTAATTGCCCTTGAGAAGGTGGTGGTGAGCCGCCTTCTTGAACCGCTGCAGTCCGTGTGGTGAAGGTTCTCCCACAGTGCTGTTTGGTAGGGAGTTCCAGGATTTTGACCCAGCAACGATGAAAGAACGGCGATATATTTCCAAGTCGGGATGGTGTGTGACTTTGAGGGGAACGTGCAGGTGGTGGTGTTCCCGTGTGCCTGCTGCCCTTGTCCTTCTAGGTGGTAGAGGTCATGGATTTGGGAGGTGCTGTCGAAGAAGCCTTGGCGAGTTGCTGCAGTGCATACTGTGGATGGTACACACTGCACCCACAGTGCGCCGGTGGTGAAGGGGGTGAATGTTTAGGGTGGTGGATGGGGTACTAATCAAGCGGGCTGCTTTGTCCTGGATGGTGTCGAGCTTCTTGAGTGTTGTTGGAACTGCACTCATTCAGGCAAGTGGAGAGTATTCCATCACACTCCTGACTTGTGCCTTGTAGATGGTGGAAAGGCTTTGGGGAGTCAGGAGGTGAGTCAGACGCCGCAGAATACCCAGCCTCAGACCTGCTCTTTTGTCCACAGTATTTATATGGCTGGTCCAGTTAAGTTTCTGGTCAATGGTGACCCCCAGGATGTTGATGGTGGGGGATTCAGCGATGGTAATGCCGTTGAATGTCAAGGGGAGGTGGTTAGACTCTCTTGTTGGAGATGATCATTGCCTGGCACTTGTCTGGCGTGAATGTTACTTGCCCCTTATCAGCCCAAGCCTGGATGGTGTCCAGGTCTTGCTGCATGTGGGCACGGACTGCTTCGTTATCTGTGGGGTTGCGAATGGAACTGAACACTGTGCAATCATCAGTGAACATTCCCATTTCTGACCTTATGATGGAGGGAAGGTGATTGATGAAGCAGCTGAAGATGGTTGGGCCTAGGACACTGCCCTGAGGAACTCCTGCAGCGATGTCCTGGGGCTGAGATGATTGGCCTCCATCAACCACTACCATCTTCCTTTGTGCTAGGTATGACTCCAGCCATTGGAGAGTTTTCCACCTGATTCCCATTGACTTCAGTTTTACTAGGGCTCCTTGGTGCCACACTCGGTCAAATGCTGCCTTGATGTCAAGGGCAGTCACTCTCACCTCACTGTGCACAGTACTCCAGGTGTGGTCTCACCAAAGCCCTGTACCATTGCAGCAAAACTTCCTTACTGTTGCACTCCAATCCCCTTGCAATAAAGACCGACATACCATTTGCCTTCCTAATTGCTTGCTGTACCTGCATGTTAACTTTCTGTGTTTCGTGTACAAGGATACTCAAATCCCTGTGAACACCAACATTTAATAGTTTCTCACCATTTAATAAATATTCTGTTGTCATTGTTAATTTGAGTTGCCAAAATAGCCTCTTATAGCTTCAAGGATACTGGTAGCAACAAGTTCAATTTAAAAACAAATTGTTATTTATAGACTTCATTGCTGACTTTCACCCAAATGACTTTCTCCCAGCATTGCAACCGTACAAGTTAAATGCTATCTTGCAGTTCAAATTCTTGAAATATAACCTACAGCTAAATTTCAGTACATTTAATTGATACTATATACATGAATCATGTTGGATAATTATATTGTGGTTGGTAATATAGTCTACAAAATCAATATTGAGCTCTTTTTATAAAGCTTGAATTGCATTATTAAAAATGTAATCTGTTTCTTGAATCAGAAATGCATCTTGCAATGTCACTGAACTGTGTTTTGAATAGTGGTTAACAATTGGCTTTTTCATTATTTGGAATTTGGTTTTAAGTGTATGAACTACACATTTGGATGAGATTTAATCTGATTTTAGTCCATCTTTTTGTCTTATTCTTAACATTATACAATTGGTAACAGTTACACTGGCCTTACCAATAAGCAGATGTGCAATCAATCTACCTCTCAGCACTAAAATAAAAATGTTCATTCCACTTTGCAGTCTTGAAACCACAGTCTTTGGATTGATTTGAGATAGCTATCCTGTTTATAATGGCAGAGATTGGAATGATGCCTGCCTCTGTTTACCATTGTAAGCTGCCCAAATTCTGAGTTCTTAATCAAGATCCGCATTAAACGCCTCACCTGCATACTCCAGATGCAATTTGTTAGATCATGAAGGATTAACAGACAGCAAAGAAACACAAGATTGCCTAATATGAACAAGCTGCCTAGTAGTACTTCTAGTGAAGATGGAAGTGCTGTTCACAAGAATGGTTATAGTTAATAAACTAATAACTCTTGTGAATTTTGTCTCTTAACTTTGATGTACCCGATGGTTCATTTAGTAAGTGTACTGTCTGATGTGAAACTTATCTACACAGACCAGGAAGGTCCCAAGTTCAATCACCAGCCTGTGCTGAATTAGCTGACTTCAACTGGGGCAGCAGTAGGACTGTGGCAATTGACCTTAATTCCCTGCACTGGGAGGACAAAAATCAGCCAGGGAGGAACAGGAATATGATTAGAAGTGACTATTGATTAAAATTATCTTCTGAAATATTTGATCTCGGGATCTTAAAGTTGATCTAAATAAAAATACCTGTAGTTTAGATTTCAGTGAATGGAAATGGCTCCAATATAGATAGCATGAAGAGGGAATTGATTGTATTAAAGATGATATTAAATGAGCTCCACTTTAGTAAGTTACGAAGCAAATATTATGTGCTTTTCTCTCTACTTCTCTATGTATCCCTTGTGTCAGGAAAGTATCAGTGTAACATTTCTGTCACGTGTACTTATGTTTCATGTTGAAAAATAATGAAGTAATGCCCAGATTTGTACTCCATTATTAAACCCAAAATAATGCCAAGGACTCTAGCTCATGTTAACTATCTCAGGTTCCTTTAGATCATTTGTTACTTGCCTCTGCAATTTTGCAGTCAGTATAGATAATTACAGGCACAATCCTTTTAGAAAACTTTTAATTTAGTAATGCACTACCATTAAAATAAATACAGTAATGTGAGTCATTATTATACAAGTCTTCAAATGAGTTAGTCTATCATTTTTCCCAGCAACTGGATCATTCAAGTCATATTGCAGTGTAATGACTAAGGTTGGATTTGTCTCAACATTACTCTGACAGTAAAAATTAACTAAATTTACATGTTCTTAATCCATTGTTAATTAAAACTAAAGGGAAGGCAAAGCAAAAACACATTTACTCCTTTTATGACTGAACATTTCTTAAAGATTTGTATTGTCGGTGTGGTTTAGTAACAATTTCAAACCAGTGCACTAGTTTAGTTGTCTTGGTTCTCAAGATCCCATCTCAGCCATTTATTTTAAACAGGTTAATGTCTCCACTAAAATAATAAACAAAGGAATTTAGATCAACATGTTAAGTGTTTGCACACTATTATCTCTCATCGTAATTTCAGTTTTCATTTTGTTGTAAATATGGATCTCCAATCTCATTTCCATTAAGGGTTACTGAGCTTAGAGCTTGACTCAATAGCTCAATACATTAACATTCTGTAAAGGCAGTATTAATAGAAAATACTGAAACAAAAACGTGCTAGTCGCTCCCACGCAGTTGTTTCTTTTTTGAGGGAAGGGAGTGAATTTTTGTCTGATCGAGATGAAAGATGTCAGTGATGACAGGTGGAGCATACTTCCACCGTTAATACCCAGTCTTAAGGGCAAACGCTCCTAGGCCACGTATAGTATGTGCTGGCTGCAGGGTAGAACTCACTCTACTCTGTCACAACAATGTGCCTCAACTCTGACTTTAGAAGAGCAGCATGTACTGGACTGGTGCAACTTTTTTTCATTATTCATTCTCAAGATGCAAAACCGGCATTTATTGCCCATTCCTTGTTGTCCTGAGAAGGTGGTGGTGGGCCTTCTTATTGAACCATTAGTATTGGTTTGATAGAACTGAGTGGCTTGCTAGGCCACCTCAGAGTCAACCATATTGGTATGGGACTGGAGTCACATATAAGCCAGACCAGGTAAGGATGGCAGGTTTCCTTCCCTAAAGGACATTAGTGAACCAGTTGGGTTTTTATGGCAATATGACAGCTTCAGTGATCATTTTTACTGATACCCATTGTCAAAAGTTGGCTATCCATTTAATATTGATGAATGGCTATTTCATCTAATGTAAGTATGAGAGATGTAGTCATCTACTGCTCTTTGTTTCAGTATAACGCAGAAATGGCCCCATGCCATCTTGACACAGATCAAAGAAGCTGGCCCCAGCCTGGGGTGGTGGGTTTGATTGACAGCTGTGTCAGAGACCTCTGAGCAGTAGACACGGTCATTGATTGGTTGTTGTCCTTTTTAACGGACAGCTTGGCGGCCAGATGTCTCCAATCATGCATTTATATTGGGCTTTATGTCTAATTCAAGGGTGATCCTAGCAGTTGAAGAGTTGTGACTGTGTTTAAAATTTTAGCTGATCAGCAGGGGGCCGCAGTCAATTAGAGGCTGTGACAGGAAATGAATTTATAATCTAAAGTCTATGGCCTGAAATTGCCTCGTAGGCGCTACCATAACTTCGCTGGAAGTGCGGTGGAAACCCCATTTACGTGTATAAACGGGGTTTTCACCTTCACTTCCAGCAAAGTTACACCAACAGAGCAGGAGCAGCTCCGAGGAAATTCCTGTATTAAGTTCTTTTAAAAAAGTGAGTGGCATCTTTTTATTTTAAATGTACAGGAGTCTCATAAACATGTATGATTCACTGCTTTATACCGTTTGTTGTTCATTCACCTTTCTTATATAAATAAATCACTTGTTGGTTCAGTGCCCGAGTCTCAATCTGGTAAGAGTATACATTCAGTTTGCTTTTCGAAGGGAGGAGAATGACATGCAGCACACAATACATTCCAGTAGACTAAGAGTTCTCTGTTACGATCCCGGGGTCTTACTATCATTTACCTGGAAGAAGGCAGAAAAATGTGCATTCTGGATCATAAGGGATGCAAGGTCTGCTGACAGGAGTGGTTAGTAATGCTGGTCATGAGAAAATATAACAGGAGGTAAGACAGCTGGACCCATCCAGGACAAATCAGTCTGCTTGATCAGCAGCACATCCACCAGCATAAACATCCCTCCACCACTGGCATACGGTGGCTGAAATGTGTACTATCTACAGGATGTACTGCAGCAAGTCATCAAGGCTTCTTCGGCAACACCTCCCAAAACAGCGACCACCACCACCAAGGAGGACAAGGGCAGCAAGTACATGGGAACACCATCACCCCCAAATTCACCTCCAAGGCACACACCATCCTGACTTGGACATATATCACTGTTCCTTCATCACCGAGGGGCAAAAATCCTGGAACTCCCAACCTAACACTATTGTGGGAGCACCTTCACCACACGTACTGCAGAGGTTTAAGAAGCAGACCAACCACCACCTTCTCAAGGGCAACCAGGGATGAGCAATAAATGCCGGCCTTGCTAGCAACACCCATATCCCGAGAATGAATTTTAAAAATGTACCGAGTCATCTCAGAGCTCTTTACACAGATCGGATAATGAGTGGACACCGAGTAGGAGCACAGTAAAAGAGGAGAGTCTTTCAAGCTTTTTGAAAGCTGGGAGGACGGCGGCAAGGCAGATGTGCTGAGGGAGTTCTAAAGGGCATGGGGTATAATGATTGAAGAAATAGCCACTGAAAGTGGAGTGAAAGGAGCGAGAAATAAGAAATAGGCTGGTGTTGGAGGAACAGAAAGTATGTGCAGATAGATCCGGCTGAAGGAGATTGTGAAAATGGGAGTGGCGGGGGGGATGAGAGGCAAGGCCATGGAGAGATTTGATGGCAAGGACGAGTTTCTTGGGGAACCCAGAGGACTGGAATGATGGGCATATGGGCCTTGCAGTTACAGGTTGATATGATCTACAACAGATTTCAAGCATGCTAGTGTTTTTTTTATTAAGGACATAGAAGGATGAATAACTTGTATGTGATTAAAAAGAGAAAGAATTGTCTAACCCTAGTGTTAAATGACAGAACTGGAGAGACACAATATTTATAAATACATTTTGCTTCTAGAAACTTTAATTGTTTGGAATTTATATGTAGCCTATTTTATTGTCTGTCTTACAGTGTTAAAAAGAAAAGGAGAAGCAACAGACAAGAGAAAGTTATACCTGATGATAAATAAATGGCTTGAGATGATACACAATACATGGACTGCAGATGCCAGAAAGATCCTACTGACACCCATGCCCCAACTAATATGGGTCAGATTGCATTTCCCTAAAACAAAGAGTGCATTATAACGTTTTGTCCATGTACTATACGCTATGCACAGTTCTGATTCTCTAGCCATGAAAAGTCGCATGTACGTGGTCACAAAATATAAAGGCTCTTTGTTTTGTCTCTAACTGAAGTGGCCCATGAAATGGAATGTGCTGCAGGTAGTAATATACACTTCAGTCATTGTAGTCAATGTTGAGGATTAATTCACTGGAAGGTTTTGTTTCTTGGAGGCACATCATAGGAATTTCAATCTATACTGTCTCAAAGAGCCCACAACAAAGTAACAATTCTTCATATCACAGGCCATGCTAGGAGCACTTTTCATCCTTTTGATGTTTGGGGTCAGTCTACTTTCAATAACTGAGGGCTTATATTTTATTTTTGAGATTCTCACTGCTTGAGTGGGTATTGTAATATTACCCAGTACTGGCAGGGTTCCTGTTGGGATTTTGAAGTATGGGTGTATGGAATGTGTTTTCATTCTTGTTGCTTTTGATTAGGGTTAGACATGCAGGCTGAAAAAAACATCATTACCCACTTGCAGTTGATATTATTAAATAACTGGATTCCTATACACATTCCTTTGTCCTGTTTCTGGTATAGGTTATTAAAATAAATATGATATTTTTACTATTTTTCTGAAATCTGTCCTTTCACCTATTTTTCCCATTTTATTGCTCTATACTAAAAGGATGTAGAATAATTCAATAATCTGATTTACAATTTACTCTTAACTTTATCTAACAGTGATCGACTAGATAGAAGGCCGTTCCCTCTGGTACGGAGCTGCTATCATACTTACTGTGGGTTGGTTAAGGCTGGACATGAAGAACTGATTTTTTGGGGGAACTTTCAGTTTGATCATTCAATGGATAAATGAAAAAAAATTCATGAAATTAAAATTCTCACATATTCTTTTGTTGATTAAACACCACTTAGCACTGATATAACACTACTTAAAGAATGAAAATCGAACTTAAAGTACCGTATATAACAGCATCTGCTTCAAATAAATAATTTAATTGCAAAATAAATTCACTTTCAAGTACAGGAAGAACACATCAATGTAATACCTCTAATACAGTACTGTAGTTTCATCCTTACTAGATCCCTCACTGTTTGTGGTTTTGGGACAGATTGCTGTGCGAATTGTTGGCTTTTATATCAGATGTTTGAGTTTAAGCAAGTCGCAGTGAAGGACAACTGTAGGTCAAGTTATTCAGTTGTCCTTCTGTTCTGAATTTTTCAGTACAGTGCAGGTAAGGAAAATCTACATTTAAGGCTAGAGAGGCATGTCAGATCACTACCAATCTGTCTTTGGATGTTGTCTATATGAACTTTCAGAAGGCATTTGATAAGGTTCCACACACGAGATTATTAGCAAAAATGAGAGCACATGGAATTGGAGGTAACCTTATGACATGGGTTGATAACTGGATAGTGGTAGGAAACAGAGAGTAGGAATAAAGGGAATCTACTCTGATTGGCGGAATGTGACAAGTAGTGTTCCCCAGGGATCTGTATTGGGGCCTCAGCTTTTCATTATACATCAATGACTTGGATGAAGGAATAGAATGTTATATATCCAAGTTTGTAGATGATACTAAGTTAGGAGGAACAGTAAGTTGTGTAGATGAGAGCAGGAAGTTAAAAATGGATACAGACAGATGAAACGAGAGGGCAAAGTTGTGGCAGATGGAGTTCAATGTGGGGAAGTGTGAGGTCATCCATTTTGGATCCAAGGAAGACAAATCGGAATATTTTCTTCATGGTGAAAGACTATAAACTGTGGAAGAGCAAAGGGATTTGAGTGTCCAGGTACACAATTCACTAAAAGCCTTTATCTCAAGAGTGTTGGAATACAAAGGGGAGGAAATTATGCTTCAGTTGTACAGAGCCTTGGTCAAACCTCATCTGGAGCATTGCATTCAGTCCTGGGCACTGCACCTCAGGAAGAATATCAAGACTGAGATTGACAGATTTTTCATTAGGTAAGGGTATCAAGGGATATGGATCAGCGGTGGGTAAATGGAGTTGAGGTACAGATCAGCCATGATCTAATTGAATGGTGGAACAGGCTTGAGGGGCTGAATGGCCCATGCCTGTTCCTATGTTAATAATATTGGTATAGAAACAGAAAGTTTAGCTGAAATAAATTGTGAAAAAGTACTATCAGAGGAGAAAGGGAAAAGAAATGGCTATTTTTAAAAATTCGTTCACGGGATGTGGGCGTCACTGGCAAGGCCGGCATTTATTGCCCATCCCTAATTGCCCTCGAGAAGGTGGTGGTGAGCCGCCTTCTTGAACCGCTGCAGCCGTGTGGTGACGGTTCTCCCACAGTGCTGTTAGGAAGGGAGTTCCAGGATTTTGACCCAGCGACAATGAAGGAACGGCGATATATTTCCAAGTCGGGATGGTGTGTGACTTGGAGGGGAACGTGCAGGTGGTGTTGTTCCCATGCGCCTGCTGCTCTTGTCCTTCTAGGTGGTAGAGGTCGCGGGTTTGGGAGGTGCTGTCGAAGAAGCCTTGGCGAGTTGCTGCAGTGCATCCTGTGGATGGTGCACACTGCAGCCACAGTGCGCCGGTGGTGAAGGGAGTGAATGTTTAGGGTGGTGGAAGGGGTGCCAATCAAGCGGGCTGCTTTATCTTGGATGGTGTCGAGCTTCTTGAGTGTTGTTAGAGCTGCACTCATCCAGACAAGTGGAGAGTATTCCATCACACTCCTGACTTGTGCCTTGTAGATGGTGGAAAGGCTTTGGGGAGTCAGGAGGTGAGTCACTCGCCGCAGAATACCCAGCCTCTGACCTGCTCTCGTAGCCACAGTATTTATATGGCTGGTCCAGTTAAGTTTCTGGTCAATGGTGACTCCCAGGATATTGATGGTGGGGGATTCGGCGATGGTAATGCCGTTGAATGTCAAGGGGAGGTGGTTAGACTCTCTCTTGTTGGAGATGGTCATTGCCTGGCACTTATCTGGCACAAATGTTACTTGCCACTTATGAGCCCAAGCCTGGATGTTGTCCAGGTCTTGCTGCATGCAGGCTCGGACTGCTTCATTATCTGAGGGGTTGCGAATGGAACTGAACACTGTGCAGTCATCAGCGAACATCCCCATTTCTGACCTTATGATGGAGGGAAGGTGATTGATGAAGCAGCTGAAGATGGTTGGGCCTAGGACACTGGCCTGAGGAACTCCTGCAGCAATGCCCTGGGGCTGAGATGATTGGCCTCCAACAACCACTACCATCTTCCTTTGTGCCAGGTATGACTCCAGCCACTGGAGAGTTTTCCCCCTGATTCCCATTGACTTCAATTTTACTAGGGCTCCTTGGTGCCACACTCGGTCAAATGCTGCCTTGATGTCAAGGGCAGTCACTCTCACCTCACCTCACCTCACTTATGAGATATTGATACATGAAAACACTGTTGTAAAAGGAGTATGGGATATAATTTTTTTTTAAAAGATTAAATGAGACAATGAGGAAAAAGAATCAGGGTCAACATTCCAAACATTTGGAATTAGGATTGAGTGGCATGTAAATACACAAAAAGCACTAAAAAAAATTGGAGCATTAGATGCAATAATAACTATAGAGGGATATAATTTAATAGTTATAACTTAAATATGGTTTACCTTTGGTTAGTACTGAGAACTTAATATTGCTAGCTATAACATTTTCAGAAGAGATAGAGTGGGAAAAAAGGAAGTGGAGTGGTCGTGCTAGAACATAAGAATGTACTGCAGCAACTTACCCAGATTACTTCGATAGCACCTCCCTCCGCTGTGACATTTACCACCAAGGACAAGAGAAGCAATATCTTGGAAACACCATCACTTACAGGTTCCCCTCCAAGTCACACACCATCCTGACTTGGACATATATCACCGTTCCTTCATCACCACTGGAGCGAAATCCTGGAATTCCCTACCTAACATCATTGTAGGAGAATCATTGCCACAAGGACTGCAGCAGTTCAAGGAGAAGGCCCACCACCACCATCTCAGGGCACCTAGGGATGGGCAATAAATCTACCTTGTCAGCATCACCCTCATCCCGAGAACAAGCAAAAATAAACAATTGGGAAAAGAGGCCACAACATAGTCAGGTTTAAAGTAAGAATAGAAAAGGATAATGAGGAGCCAAAGATAAGGTTAATGGACCAGAAAAATGCAAAGTTCAATGAGATACTAAGAGATCTGGCCCAAGTTAACTGGGCAGAAAAGCTGGCAAGCAGGTTGACAGGTCAGCAATGGGAAATTTTCAAATATGAATGAATTACAAAATAAATATATTCCTATAAGGTGAAAAAGGGGTGCCTCAAAGTATAGAGTTTGATGGGTAAGTAGAGAGATTAAAATTAAAGTCAGGGCTAGTAATACTAAAGATAATCATGAGGAATATAGAAAGTGTTTTTTGGGAAGTGAAAAGGGAGGTTAGAAGGTCTAAAAGGGAACATGAAAAAAGACTAACAGATAATATAAAAGAAAATAATAAGGGCTTTTGTAAGTATATAAAAAGTAAAAGATTAGTTAAAGAGGATAGGACTATTCACGGATGAAGGAAGGAGTCCAATTATGGAAGATGAACGTATGGCGGAGATATTAAATAAATATTTTGCATAATTTTTACAAATGATTGCAGCAGTAAGAATGTACTAGAGAAGGATATGGAACACATGTTAGAGATAACTGTAGAATGAAATTGGTTCTGCAAAAATTAACAGAACTCAAGGTGGATACATTACCAGGTCCTGATGACATGCCTCCTAAGCTATTGAAAGAAGTCTGAAAGGAAATAGCAGAGCCATTAGTGACAATAAATATGCTGGAGAGTAGCCAATGTAACATCCTTATTGAAGAAGGGAAAGAAGGAAAACTATAAACCAGTTAGTTTAACATCAGTTGTGGGCAAATTCTTCGAATGTATAACTCCAGATAAAATTAGTGAGCATTTTGAAATGCATGGATAATCCAGGACAGCCCGTATGGATTTGTTAAAGGCAAGTCATGTTTGACAAATTTTGAGGAAGTGAATGATTGCTTAGATAAATGGAATGCAGTAGATGTAATATGGGGATTTTAAGAAGATGTTTGATGAGTTATCTCGAGGATTTAAAAAAAAATTAGGCTTATGTTAAAGGGTCAACAATTTAAAATTGTCGGAAAGAGTGTGAGGAGAGAGGTTGGGAGAAATTTCTTTATACAAGTTTTTGGAGCTTGGAGCCATAGGGAGTGGTTGAGGCTGAGACTATTTTATCTTTTTAAAAGAAATTTGGATAAATATTTGAAGCAGAGGACAAAGGGATTAGTTTTGGATTGCTGTAATAAAGTGCTGGCACAGTCACGATGGGCTGAATGGCCTCCTTCTGTGCTCTAATCTTATTTGGGTCTATGATTACTATTCAATAACATTCACTGCTATTGTTTGAAACATTGTCTTGTTTTTCCAGTGCTTTGCAGTTTTAAAAAATCACAGCCCTGACTCACCATTGCTACAGGCACGCTGAAGCAGGTGGTTGGGTAATATCCTTTGATGTGCTGGAACATCTGAATCAGGCCTGACACTTCAGTTGAGCTTGAAATGTTTAGTCAATTATTTTCAGCCTAATAACTAGCCAGGGTTATAAAAAGTTGAGGATAAATTGGATGCCATAGAAATTGGACAGCGTAGCGCCCATCCTTCAGGCACCAAAATGGCGAACTAGAAGTGCACCGCCCACCATATTAGATAAGGACAAACAAGAGACGTCCTTTACTCGTATGTCCCTTTTTGGCCCTAATGCCTGCTTGAAGTCTCCGCTTCAACATTGGTTTGCTCTGTGGCAGCCAGCGCCATTGCGGGCTGCATTCCAGGAAACCAGCCCTAAGGAACGTCTGCAACAAAGAAGTTAAGTAACTTACCTGAATGTGGAGCCAGAAGGAGCAGGAGTGCTCCCACTGACCCCACATTAAAGGATCCTCCCGATCGCAATCGCTCCCCGACCCCCGATCTTTCACCACCCACCCCCCACCCCGGCCCTAAGATGCCCGACTCCTGACCTCCGAACCCCCGGCCTCCAAAATGCCCCGGCCCAACCCATGGCCCTGGGTTCTCTTGCTGCCCCATCCCTGACCGAAACCCCAGACTCACTTACCTGAGGGCCGCTGCAGTGCTAGCAGCGGCCCCATTTTTTTTAGTTCTCTGCTCTCTTCACTGTCGGGCTGCAGCACCGCACTGGCTCTATGACAATGAGGTGGAAGACCCAATATCAGAGCCACCTCAGATCTCACATTATGTGCTTCCTACGCTCTCAAATTTCTAGGCCATTGACTGAAGAATGATACTAAATTGAAATAATTTGGTTTGTTCTGTTTGGTAAAGAAAACGGAAATTATAGTGGCGCCATAATTGGAAGTGCGGAGGGGCAGAACTTCTGACCACCAATCTGCTCCCACCTTGACCCATTCTAAATCCTGAGGACAAGGCCTTTAACAGATTGGGAATGAACAACTCTATCTGTAGTGGCACAACAAGGCCGTCCACGCAGTGGAGGAGTTATAATCTTAGAGCAGCACCATGCTGCTCCATAAGGAGACACTACAGGCAGAGGAATAAAGATTGGTTATTTATCATCATAGTATCAAATAGCAATCGATCCGGGTGGCGGATCCGGGTACTCCACTGATCTTACACCAAAATTCCACCCTAAGAAGGAGAGGAATTTCTAGGCTTGTGTACACAAAGTCTTTTCAAGCTTTTTTTCTTTTAATTTCCAATTTATCGCTGTTTTAAATAACTTTTTAGCGGTGTCGTCTTTTGGATGAGATGTTAAACCGAGGCCCCGTCTGCCCTCTCAGGTGGATGGAACAGATCCCATGAAGAAGAGCAGATGAGTTCTCCTGGTGTACTAGCCAACATGTATCCATTAACCAACATCAGTAAAACAGATTATCTGGTCATTTATTTCACTGCTGTTTGTGCTGTGCACAAATTAGCTGCCACTTTCCTTTACATTACAACAGTGACTACACTTCAAAATTACTTTATTGGCTATGAAGTGATTTGGGACAACCTGAGGTCATGAAAGACGCTATATATATGTAAGTTTTTTTCTTTCATGTTTCAGAAACCTTCCTGCTGCTGCTCCAGGAAGTACCTCCAAACCTCCTCTGGTCTTACCTGGTGTTAGCAATACTGCAGCGGGAAGGCAGGGAAATGTCCGACTTCCCTAGTCCTATACCCTCCCGTCATTCAAATGCCATGGGGGCGGGGGTCATAGAAACATAGAAACATAGAAAATAGGAGCAAGAGTAGGCCATTCGGCCCTTCGGGCCTGCTCTGCCATTCAAAATGATCATGGCTGATCGTCTAACTAAGTACCCTGATCCCACTTTTTCCCCATATCCCTTGATCCCTTTAGCATTAAGAAATATATCTATCTCCTTCTTGAATACATCTAATGACTTGGCCTCCACTGCCTTCTGTGGTAGAGAATTCCATAAGTTCACCACCCTCTGAGTGAAGAAATTTCTCCTCATCTTGGTTCTAAATGGCATACCCCGTATCCTGAGACTGTGACCCCTGGTTCTGGACTCCCCAGCCATCGGGAACATCCTCACTGCATCTAGTCTGTCTAGTCCTGTTTGAATTTTATATGTTTTGATGAGATCACCTCTCCTTCTAAACTCTAGTGAATATAGGCCTAGTCGACCCAATCTCTCCTCATACGTCAATCCTGCCATCCTAGGAATCAGTCTGGTAAAACTTCGTTGCACTCCCTCCATGGTAAGGACATCCTTCTTCAGATAAGGTGACCAAAACTACACACAATACTCCAGATGTGGTCTCACCAAGGCCCTGTATAACTGCAGTAAGACATCCCTGCTCCTGTACTCAAATCCTCTTGCAATGAAGACCAACATGCCATTTGCCTTCCTAACTGCTTGCTGCACCTGAATGCTCGCTTTCAGCGACTGGTATAAAAGGACACCCAGGTCTCGTTGCACCTCCCCTTTTCCCAATCTATCACCATTCAGATAATAATCTGCCTTTCTGTTTTTACAACCAAAATGGATAACCTCACATTTATCCACGTTATACTGCATCTGCCATGTTCTTGCCCGCTCACCCAACTTGTCTAAATCACATTGGAGCATCTTTGCATCCTCCTCACAGCTCACATTCCACCCCAGCTTTGTGTCATCTGCAAACTTGGAAATGTTACATTTAGCTCCCTCATCCGAATCATTGCTATATATTGTGAATAGCTGGGGCCCAAGCACTGATCCTCGCGATGCCCCATTAGTCACTGCCTGCCACCGGAAAAAAACCCGTTTATTCCTTCTCTCTGTTTCCTATCTGTCAACCAATTCTCAATCCATGCCAGTATATTCCCCCCAATCCCATGTGCTTTAATTTTGCACACTAACCTCTTGTGTGGGACCTTATCAAAAGCCTTCTGAAAATCCAAGTACACCACATCCACTGGTTCTCCCCTATCTATTCTACTAGTTACATCCTCAAAAAACTCCAGTACATTTGTTAAGCATTATTTCCCTTTCATAAACCCATGCTGACTTTGTCCAATCCCGTTAATGCCTTCCAAATGTTCTGATATCACATCTTTTATAATAGACTCTAGCATTTTCCCCACTACTGATGTTAGGCTAATTGGTCTGTAATTCCCTGTTTTTTCTCTCCCTCCTTTTTTAAATAGTGGGGTTACATTTGCCACCCTCCAATCTGTAGGAACTGTTCCAGAGTCTATAGAATTTTGGAAGATGATCACCAATGCATCCACTATTTCCAGGGCCACTCTGGGATGTAGATTATCAGGCCCTGGGGATTTGTCAGCCTTTAGCCCCATTAATTTCCCTAGAACTATTCTTTTTCCTAATACTGGTTTCCTTCAGTTCCTCCCTCTCACTAGACCCTTGGTTCCCTAACATTTCTGAGAGGTTATTTGTGTCCTCCTTTGTGAAGACAGAACCAAAGTATGTGTTTCATTGTTCTGCCATTTCTTTGTTCCCCATTATAATTTCCCCCATTTCTGGCTGTAAGGGACCTACATTTTTCTTCACTAATCTTTTTCTCTTGTCATGTGGCAGGTGGCCGAGATCCCCCTGGGGAAGGGGAGAGAGGAGGAAATTTCCTAATGGTCTTTTAAGAGGTGGGATAGCAGTATAACAGAAGAAAATCCAAGCTCTACTGTCCAGGATAGCGTGACTTATAGGTATTTGGGTAAGGTACTGGAGGATGAACAGTACTCCTTGGACCATACCCCAGCATGAATCAGCTCCTTTATCGAAGAGGATAAAAAGAATGGTCGCTAAGTCAAGGCAGAGATCAGGTGCTTCCCCACAAGGTGAAAGAGGCAGTCATCACCAGATTGCTCTAAAACACACTCTAGAATTAGGTTCAGAAAAACACTAGCAGAGGCCAAGAAGCAGGTAAACATTTGGCTCGAATTCCTCCAGGGCCCAGAAAGACCAAGACAATGGGTACAAAATCAAAGGCACCTTCCTTTAACTTAAAAATCAGAAATTCTTGAGATTGTAATATCCAGACATTTAATGGCTTGATGTTCTAGGGCTGAATGATATTAATCAAATTCTGGATGAAGTTAAACAAAAAGCAAAAAACTGCAGATGCTGGAAATCTGAAACAAAAGTGCTGGGAACACTCAGCAGTTCAGGCAGCATCTTTGGAGAGAACAGAATAGTTCATGTTTCGGGTGTAGATCCTTTGCCAAAACTGAAATATATTTCAGCTGGACAGCATTTTAAAAAGGAACAGAACAAAGAGGAGGAGGAGGAAAAACACACACTCAAGGAAAGAAATAGACCTGTAAAGTGCTGAAGTGAAAAACAGGAGATAGTTAAATGGCAGATGTGATAGTATCAAGAGACAATAGGAGGTGTAATGAGAGATGTCTTTCTACTGGGCACTCTGCAGTCCTCTGGGCTTAATCTTGACTTTAATAACTTCAGATCTTAACTATAGCTCCCATTTCCCTTTGGAAGGACATTATGGTGTTATTGGACAGCAATGCTCAGTACTTGCTCAGTACTGCACTGATGTGTTACTCTAGACTATATACCCCAACCTCTGGAGTGGGACTTGAACCCACGAACTTCTGTGATCTTGATGAGGGAAAGGACCTAATGGCCACATCTCCCTCTCATCTGCCCTACAGATGCTGGTAAAGAGACATAGGCTATTTTTTTAAAAATCACTTAAAAATATTCAGAGTTTCCTCTGGGGTGTTGCTTTCTCCCCCTTCTGATGCTGCCATGAATTCCCCACTTTTCCCTCGCTGGCATTAGCTAACTCCATCCTAGAGCAGCATCACTACTAACAGCCCACCCTGCATACGCGATGACCTTCCCCCCACCCGACGTAGGAAAATTAGTCAAGTTCACGGTGGAGTTGGGACGATGGGCAGAAGCTCTGTCCCGACCCATTTCCAGCGAAAACATTGCCTGGAGAAAATCCAATTGCTATCCTGACTGAGAACCACTAACTCAGCACATAGCAGCAATTCAGCCTGGGCCTCTCCTAATCTGTATGGCTAAATTGCACCCTGGGCTGTATGTTTACCAACTGCACCATTTGGTAGAGCTCAACCGTGGCAAGTTCACCTCCAATAGATCGTCTCACTTCAACTTTTTTTTGTGCTGCATTGAAACTGCAGCTAGTACAACATCTGCTTTTATTTTCCTTTATTTCTCCTCCTTTATCACGGTTTTGGTTTCTCCTGAGTACAGAAGACTATACATGCTTCCATAGAAATCTAATCCTCCCCCATAAGCACCGTTAAACAAATGGAGCGATCACTGTACTGGTATCGAAAATATGATGTGTATATTAGGAGACCTGCAGCACTCAGAGAGATGAGTTTCATCCAATCTGTGCTGGATTCAAATGAAGAGCTCAGATGAAAGTGCTCTAACTTACTGCACCAACCAGTCCCTAATTCTTTGTTGTTAAGGAATCTGTAAACACATGAAGACAGACATTACTCATGGATTACTCTTTACAGATGTTAAGAACTTCAAAGAATAAGAAGTATAACAGAGGAGGGACATAATTTGAAGTCAAACACATAGCTCCTTTCTATCTGGCTTTTATGGGTTCCACCTGCTCTCACTTATGCTTTGAAGAATAATGCCTTATTAAAGAATAATTCTATGTATTCCATCACATAACAAAATGTCACAATTTAGATTGAAGTCAGGAAAAATGAGCTGCTCTCTGGCACCTTCATCAGAGCACAGACAGTGTATGTTAAGACTAAAGAGGGACAAGGTACAATTCTTGTTTTATACTTGTGCGGGCAGGCAACTCTGAAATAGTTCCACCTAACAGTTTAGTAATTGTACTCAGCTGTAGGTTTATCCGTGTGGTTTGGATGTCCCCAACCTCTAAATTCTTCTTAGATTAGGAAACAAATTGTAGCCCAATGCCTAACACTTGGACAAGGAATGGAGATCAAATCCTAGTAAACTAATTAGCTGGGGGCACTGGATCAAAGTTGCCTCCTATTATCATTCTCATTTTGCTATGTATTGCAAGTCAGTTGAAATCTTGTGGGAATTTTAACCCCTAAAGACGGGTGGGTTGGGTACAGGTGGGCAGGTAAAAATTTTAAAGTTCCAAAGCCTGACCCCAACCCTCCTCCACTTCCGCTTTTAACGGAGTTACATTTGGTTGCGAGTAATCTGTTCGCCAGAGGCAGTTCAATCATTAACACATTCTAATGAGACGCGTTTGAAGAACTTTCAACAGGAATTTGAATTTAACGAGACCAGCATGGGTTTCCCGGGGCTCGGGAAACTCACCAGTGAAATGGAGGCAAGATTGGGTGGTGCTTCATGGGTGTGTTTAAAGTTCTGATTGCCCAATATGAATAAAGACACAGTGTTTACAGCTGCTTTCGCACTTCCCTCTGCCAAACGTTTTGAAAGACTCCTTGTGATCTTAGATATGTTTCAGAAGTTTGAAGGTTTTCAAACGGACAGCATCGGGATAGGGGCCACCATGGATAATTTCGATAGGACATCGGACGAGGAAGACAATCGCCATCTGTGGCAGCGACGTTATGCTGTGGTGGGATCTGCAGGTGCACAGGAGAGAGGTGCACAATACAGATCTGAACATCACAGATCTGGAGAACAGAGTGAAGAACAGCAGAGAGGAGAGCCACAGAGGGGCCCAGGTCGCAGGAGGCACTGCCCATGTGAGAGGGTCTACAGAGAGAGGCTCAGCTTCCTTGACCTGTCTGAAGAGGAATGCTTCTGCAGGCTCAGATTGACATGGCAGGTGGTCGCAGACATCTGCAGCCTCCTTCAAGAAGAGCTGCTCCCTGCAGGACCTGGTGGCCACGCATTGCCCATCGCTGTGAAAGTCACTACAGCTCTCAATTTCTTTGCCTCTGGTTCTTTCCAGTGCGCCAGTGGAGACATCGCGAGGGTCTCTCAGTCGGCTGCACATAAATGTATAAGACAGGTAACGGATGGGTTGTTTGTCAGGGCATCGACTTATTTCAACTTCCTCTGCAACAACAATAGTCAGAATGAGTGGGCAGTTGGATTTGTGTCTCTGGCTGTCTTCCCACGGGTGCAGGGTGCAATCGATTGCACACACGTGGCAATCCGAGGACCACCACATGAACCAGGAGTTTTAATCAACTGCAAAGGGTTTCATTCCATCAATGCACACCTGATGTGTAACCACAAAAAGAGATTTATGCAGGTGTGCACCAGATTCCCTGGGATCTGTCATGATGCTTTTATACTGCGGCAGTCCAACATTTGAAACCTCTTCCTACCAGGAAACAGAAGTAATGGCTGGCTTGTAGAAGACAAGGGATACCCCCTTCAAACTTGGCTCATGAAACCTGTGAGGAACCCCACCAATGAGGCGCAAGAGCGCTACAACGAGAGCCACATGACCACCTGGCGTCTAGATAGCTTTGGAGGCACCTGTCAGTATTCACCAGCGAGGGGCTCCAGAATGACGGTGGTGTGTTGCATCCTGCACAACATTGTGCAGCAGAGAGGATTAGAGGTGGAGGATGACCAAGTTACTCATCAATCATCTTCTGATGATGAGAACATTGAAGAAGAGGAGGAGGAGGAGGACAAGGAGGACGAGCAATATGAAGATGGGACGCCCATCGCCAGACCAGCTGAGTACATTGCTGGTCGGGATGCCGTAATAGCTCGAAAGTTCAGCTAGTGATTTACACTGGTAAAGATAAAAAATGAAATCCTCCGGCCCACTCCTACCACCACCAATCCCACCCCCACCAATCCCACCCCCGCCTCCAATCCCACCCCCACCACCAATCCCACTGTTGACCGTCACCGGATATGGTTATTGGCTTAGTACAAAGAGGAGAAGAGTCTATTCTCTCTTAACTCTCAATTCACTTTATTCACGTCGTTAGATCATATACATATAGCTTATACGTCTGGTTAGATATAGACATGCAGTTTGCACCAGGTTATACAGTTTTATACCAAAACTAGGATCTAAACGCACACCCACTAGGTTTCTCTGACGCTCCCTGAGTGGTCACAGAATATAAAGGCTAATACCCGAAAAGGAGAGCTGACGCTGGCCAGGAGTTCCGTTCTCTCTCTCTCTCGACGTCGTCTCTACGTCCCTGACGTAGGTTCTTCCACTTCCGCAATGGTTGGTCTCCGGAGTCTTCGCTGGCTCCACGCCCGAGATTCTTCATTCTTATTCCGAATCTTATCTCTTCAAGCTGTGCTTTCTCTCTCTCCCGTTGTTTTAGGCTTGCTCGCCTAGTCTGTGTCTTCTCCTTATTGGCTCTGTTCCAAGGACTTAGGTAGCATTACCTCATTACTCCTTTTCTAAATAAGGACTTGTGTCTTATCACATCTCCTTTGTCTTTCACGAAACTTAGCTAATTCAAACTGGTTCCAGCCAGCTCAGGCCAGCGACTGAACTCAGGTTACTTCAGTTCAAAAGTTGCTTTTGCCTGTGTGTCAGCAGTTTGGAATAAACTCAGTAGTTTCTGCAGTCCCTGGCCAACACCAACCCCACCCCCACCACCAAACCCACTCCCACCATCAAACCCACCCCCACCACCAAACTCAACCCTGCCTCCAATCCCACACCCACACCAAACCCACCCCCGCCTCCAATCCCACCCCCACCACCAAACCCACCCCCGCCTCCAATCCCACCCCCACCACAAAACCCACCCCGCCTCCAAACCCACCCCCGCCTCCAATCCCACCCCCGCCTCCAATCCCACCCCTACCACCAAACCCACCCCCACCACTCCCACTCCCGCCACCAATCCCACCCCCACAACCAATCCCACCCCCGCCTCCAATCCCACCCCTACCACCAATCCCACCCCCACCACCAATCCCACCCCCACGACCAATCCCACCCCCGCCTCCAATCCCACCCCCGCCTCCAATCCCACCCCCACCACCAATCCCACCCCCGCCACCAATCCCACCCCCACCACCAAACTCACCCCTACCACCAATCCCACCCCCACCACCAATCCCACCCCCGCCTCCAATCCCACCCCCACCACCAATCCCACCCCCACCACCAAACCCACCCCTACCACCAATCCCACCCCCACCACCAATCCCACCCCCACCTCCAATCCCACCCCCGCCTCCAATCCCACCCCCACCACCAATCCCACCCCCACCACCAAACCCACCCCCACCACCAATCCCACCCCCGCCTCCAATCCCACCCCCACCACCAATCCCACCCCCGCCACCAATCCCACCCCACCACCAAACCCACCCCCGCCTCCAATCCCACCCCCGCCTCCAATCCCACCCCCGCCACCACTCCCACCCCCACCACCACTCCCACCCCCACCACCACTCCCACCCCCACCACCACTCCCAACCCCACCAACAATCCCAACCCCACCAACAATCCCACCCCCACCACCACTCCCACCCCCACCACCAATCCCACACCCACCAACAATCCCACCCCCACGACCAATCCCACCCCCGCCTCCAATCCCACCCCTAACACCAATCCCACCCCCACCACCACTCCCACCCCCACCAACAATCCCACCCCCACCACCAAACCCACCCCTGCCTCCAATCCCACCCCCACCACCAATCACACCCCCACCACCAAACCCACCCCCGCCTCCAATCCCACCCCCGCCTCCAATCCCACCCCCACCACCACTCCCACCTCCACCACCACTCCCACCCACACCAACAATCCGACCCCCACCACCACTCCCACCCCCACCAACAATCCCTCCCACACCACCAATCCCACCCACACCACCAATCCCACCCCCACCCTCACACCCACCGCCAATCCCACCCCCACCAACAATCCCACCCCCACCACCACTCCCACCCCCACCCTCACTCCCACCACCAATCCCACCCCCACCACCAATCCCACCCTACCACCACTCCCACCCCCACCACCAATCCCATACCCACCCCCACCCTCACCCCCACCACCAATCCCACCCCCACCACCACTCCCACCCCCACCACCAATCCCACCCCCACCAACAATCCCACCCACACCACCAATCCCACCCCCACCCTCACACCCACCGCCAATCCCACCCCCACCATCAATCCCACCCCCACCACCAATCCCACCACCGCCACCAATCCCACACCGCCTTTGCACGAAACTCCTTCAACGAAGCGTACATCCATTGCAAATCCCCCATTGACATTCATCATGAAGCAACTGAAAGGGTGAATTGGCACTTGGGATGCAACAATGGGAAAGACGGGGAAGTGGTACAAATCGTTAAATTTTATGTGCCGTTATAAAAAAAGGAATCTTAACAACGTAACATTTTGTCAAATATCCCTGTGCATACCCATGGTGAATTACAATGGCTTTCTCTTACACTTCCTACTGCTTCTACATGGTGCGTCCCCTGTGGCTTCAGCAGAGGTAGAGGCAAGCTGCTCAGACCCCTGCTCTGACTGCTGAGATGCTTTTGGCCTACGACCTCTGGGTTTTGGAGCCCCTGAGGGCCCCACCAAAGACTGCTCCATCTGCACCTCTGCAGGGGCAGATTGGCCATCGGGAGACAAGGCAGCATGTTGGGTGTTATAAACTGGATAGCCAGGTGGTGAAGGATAGAATACGAGAGCCTGATCTTCAGTTGCTTCTAAGTCTTTATTCACAGAGCTCCACATTATGCCCACACCACATCTTAGATCAACTCTCTTGTAAATGGATACAAGAGAGTTCCCAATTGATATGCACTACCTAAATCACATGGATACAATTAACATTGGGTACTGGCTGAGTGGGGTGGGGGTTGGGGCAACGTGTGAGACTTGGAAGCGCTTCAAGTGGAGTTCCCACTTCCGTGTCCCCTTTCGCCATCATCCCTCTCCTGGGCCAGCACCACATCACTCCCACCACTCTGTTGGAGAGCAGCTTGGTGCAGATCAGTGATGCGTTGTAAGGCCATGGATAAGGTATCTGTCATCCTGTTTAAGGTGGCAGACATTTCCTGCATGGCCGTGGTCATGGCCTGCATAGACTCATTTGAGAGCCGTGCTTGAAGCTCCACGGAGGCAGCCACTTTCCCCATAGCAGACATTCTCGCAATTACCTGCAACACCAATCCGCTATCGTTGGAGTTGGACTCCTCCATCCTCTCCGCTATTGTGGAGAGTGTGCGTGGCACTTTTTCCATTACCTCGCAAAGTTGCTGCTGCACCTCTATCATTCTCCATCTCAACGATGGCTCCCGGGGTTCAGCATCTGTGTCCAGATGAGCAGAGCTTGGAGAGGAGTACGCCCTCCGACGTGAACTCTCCACAGCTTCCCCTGCCACCAGGCTCTACTCGTCCTCACTTGTGAATTGTGAATCACCAGGTGACAACCCAACTAATTGTCTAACTGGACCCACTGGCGTGTGAGAATATGTACTGGTGCATGGCTGTACATCCTGTGACAGTGCACCCTCAGAAGGGATGAAGTCCTCTGAGGAATCATCGTCAGGCATGTCCACAGACTGTTGCTCTACGTGCGAAGGCCCTGGAAGACAAAAGAAACGGATACGAATTAGTCAAAGCAACAATCTTGACAATCACCATACTCAGGCTTCTCATAGTTCAGTCATTGATGAAATAAAGTCAGTATGTGTGTCAGAGATATTTTTAATTCTTTCACCAGGCATCTGCGAGTTCCCAGTCTCTCCAGCTCCAATTGTCAGGGACGCAGATAGTATCATATCATAGTAGGGACAGCACAGGAGGCTATTTGGCCCATCGTGCCTTTGCCGGCCCTTTGTAAGAGCTATCCATTTAGTCCCATTCCCCTGCTCTTTCCCCATAGCCCTGTAAATTTTTTCCCTTCAAGTATTTATCCAATTCCCTTTTGAAAGTTACTATTGAATCTGCTTCCATCACCCTTTCAGGCAGTGCATTCCAGATCATAACAACTCGCCTCTGGTGTCCCACTTACCTCCAAGGCCTCCTCCTCAGCATCTGTGAGCTGCACAATTTGTGGTGGGCCACCTCCAGTCCTCTCCCTCTCCGTTGCGTTTTGCATTCTCTTCTCCTACAAGGGGCAGAAGAACAGACCTGTGAGTGACTGAAGATCACGTATTCACCTGATGGATGCTGTGCATTCAGTGAGGGTGACTATCGGACAGATGCATCCCATTGCATAAGGATTGGGGGTGAGTGGCAGCGGTGGATGGATAAATGGGGAGGTGAGGAAGTGCCTAGAAAGTGAAGGATTGGTGCTGCTGAAACTTAAGTGGTTGTGAGGAGTGATGTGATGGAGTATGCCTGCCAAGACAGAATGGAGGGGTGGGGGTTGCTGTACACCACAATATGTGGGTGAATCAGCAACTGTACTCACTTTTCAGACCTGGTTAGGTCATTGAAGCGCTTCCTGCACTGCATCCAAGACCGGGGCACCATGCTCCTGCTGCTCACCTCCTCAGCCACCTCCAACCAAGACTTCTTGGTGAGAGCAGCAGATTTCTTCCTCTCATTGCTGGGGAAAATTATCTTCCTCATGCTCCTGACTGCAGCCAGCAGTAAGTCAAGGGAAGCATCATTAAATCTGGGTGCTAGCCTTGCTCGTCCTGAATCCGTGTTCACTAACTCTCACCGTCTCCTTCCAAAGCCTCCCAGCTCCTCCAAATTCCATTTTTGCGCCTTTTGGCCCTTTAAATAGTCGAGTTGAGATCGCGCCATGCGGGTGCGCATCACGCCCGCTGTCGCAGCTTGGAGACACGAAACCCGGAAGGAAAAATTTAATTAGGCAATTTCAAGTTGAAATCGGACATTCCGACCCTCAAAATTTTCTTCCGGGTTTCGCGCATGCAATCCTGCCCCCTCCCTCCCCCCAGCTCGGATCCCGACTTTGTGTTAATATCGGGGTCCTCATCTCTCAAGCCCAGCAGGCTGACAAATATATTTCAGCACATCTATAAGGATCTATCATTAATTCTCATGACAAATGTTTCACTCGTATTTCTAAATATATAAGGGGAATTTAAAAAAAAAATCTATTAAACCTTCATATTAAAATTAAATATCACAAAAGTATGCATCATAATCCTGCCAAAAAGGTTTAAATTTCTTTAAATACATGGCATAATAAGAGCAGCAGTATTAGAGAACAGTAGCCAACTTTTAGACTGTTTCTTTAATGATGGTAACAGGACGGATTTCAACATGTTACACTGTGCATTAATGGGGTTACAGAATGGGTTACATGAGCAAACAAACTCAAAACATTTAATTGCATTTCAAAGAAAGGTAAATGTCACATTAAATATGTGCATGGCACAGTTACACAATAGGCTATAGCCAATATTTGTTCTGTTAATGAAAACCTAAAATCTGAAACATAGGTTTACTCAACCATAAGCCATACATCCATTTTAATCTGTCACCATATGTACATTTAAAAAAAAACTTTTGCATAAATTGCCCACAGCTTCACCTTGGCTTCTTTCTGACCAAAAATACTGCACATTGACCTATTTTGTATAGTATGTGAGAAAGGCGTTATTAGGTAGAACTGCAGAGTACAACACTACCCTTTCACCCCTGGGTTCAAAACAAGCTCAAACAGGTGAGATGAAAGTCTCCCGTCTAATGATTGTTTTGGCTTGGTGAAAAATTAATAACTTAGGCATTCTAAAACTACCTGTAATTTAGTATGAATCATAAACCTTCGAGGTGCTGGGCAGAAACCTTGTGAGGCTCCGTGCCACTGGCAGGCCTTGCACATAGTGGGTGGCTTGCCTGTGGTTTTCCTCCTGTTAATATTAATGGTTGAAAAATCAAAATTTGACAAATCTAGTGACTTGGGGGCCCAGAAAGTTCCACCCAATGTGATTAAGATGGATGATATGTGTGAAATGATCATGCCATTTTGATGCAGTAGGTGGTGCTGTTTAGAGACTGGCTATATTGGAGAAGGAAATTGGTGGTCCCCAAAGTAGGGGATCAACAAGAGACGGGAGAGAGATGTCAATGATAGAGTTAATCATAAGTGGACTCTGGATAGAATAGGCTTGATGAGCTGAATGACCTTTTCTCACTCTGGATTGTCTTAAGTTCTCATGTAGAGTATAGGGCACTTGTACCAAACTCCTCTGTCACTATTTTCAAGGTGGCATTGGATCTATTTTAAATGGATTAATGCCTCTATTAAAATAGCAGAAAGGAATTTGATACAAGCACATTAATCATTCGTACGATAACAATAATTTCCTTATGTGAGTCTAATTTACTTAATATGTAACCATAGATTATTAGTCATTAGGATAAAAGAGAAAATAATCTTCCATTCCTGAATAACATGATTTCTTATTTTGAGTGAACACAAAATACATATTTTTGTCAGGGTTGAAGACATCACAGAGGAATAGCACATTTCCTAACTTTTGGCATCCAGTGTCAGCATCAAGCACTCCCAGGTCAAGTTTGGCAGGGGCCAGATGTGGGGTGGAACTTCCGTGATGTAGGTCACGGCAGTAACGGGAACATTGAGGGCACCTCAAGGAAAAACTACATGGTTTTCAGATTCAGAACTGGTACTACTTCTGCAGGAGTGCACCAAAAAAATTGTCTTGTTTGGCACACCAGGCCATTCTTCCCCATAGTAGAGGAATTCAGAATGCCTGGGAGGAGGTTGCAGTCATCATAACAGCCAACAGTACAACAGAGCGCACTCAAGCCTGACACACAGTAGATTGCCAAGTAAGTAATATTTGTCATGAAACCAGCATGCTAATATATGTTCCTCTTCCATTTCTAATGTCTTTCCCCAAGAAACCACCACAGCTCCCAAGGGCACAGAAGATGTCAGCACCTTACAGCACCCAGTGCCATTCACTCCACCTGGTGCAAACATCAGCACAGATATATCCACCCCGGTGGATTTAGATAGTCAGTTTGAGGAGATAGCACTGGGTGAATCACAGAGCGCATGTGAGGAGGCGCATGCAGCTGTGGCAGTGCTGACGCAGGAACCAGCTACCTTGAGAGCCAGCTTGCTTCATTTCTCACTTGCAAAGCAAGTCATCTTGAACCTCATAGCGATTGCATATAAAAGAAGATTACTATCTGAACACGATTGGCTTCTGGAGTTCTGGAGTTATTTGATAATGTGCCCAACGCCTTGCAGGGTCTGACAGAGACTGTGGAAGAGTCCATGAGCTTCATCTGTGCAGCTGTACGCCACCACTTTTCACAATTGCAGTGTACCTTTGGGCATGTGGCTACTCAATGGGCACCTGCAGCTAATCCCCAGTAACAGAGTGGCATGTTATTGTGCCTAGGGACCCGGATAACTGCATGGGTTCCATTAATAACTAATTGGGGAATATGCTGTACGAAAGAATTATAATGCCTTCTCAATACAGCAAACCAGCTGTACATTGAAGGAGTGGAATCCCCCTTACGATTGATAAAGATGTCAGGTTGGTGATAGGGAGCATGCAAGGTAATGTGCTTGCAGTCTATGGCATCTTGAACCATGGGGAAGCCTGCCATGCTGGTGAAGCCTGGTTCTCTCTTGTCCTGCTTCGCGCTGTCCATGGGGAAGGAGATGTAAGTGTTTTGCCTGGTGTAGCCTCGGTGACCTCCCTGATACAGCGGTGTACGGCAAACTGTGAGCTGTCGCTGATGTCATCAGCTGCAGCCTGAATGGAGCCCGTGGCATAAAGGTTAAGGGCCATGGTGACCTGGACAGCCACAGGCAGTGCTGGTGCGGGGCTTGAGTTGTGGCTGCAGCAGATGACATATCTTGGTGTCAGCCTCCTTGGTGAAGCAAAGGCGCCTGAGACATTGCTCCTGAGTAAAGTTAATGTAGAAGTGCTCCCTGAAGACCCACTGTAGGTATGGCCTCCTGCGCAATGTCCTCCTCCCTCTTATTGCAGCAGCTCCTGCTCTATGCTGTCTTCCTTGCTGTTCCCTCTCATCCTCCAGCCCCAATGGCAGACCTACCAGACCACCATGACTGCAGCCAAACTATCTCTGAGGCAGCGAACAACGGTACAATATCAGCAAAATCTTGCTCTGTTTAGACAAAGTGAACTTTCCAGAGTGATAAAACACGTCAACAAATGTCCAGAAGTTAACCAGCAGCCTGAAATGACAAACCAGCAGCTAACCTGGAGGTAGTGCATGATCCCTTTAAACAGTGCGGGTGGTGCATACTGGCTCGTAATGAGCTTGCACTTCCTGCCCACCATATTGGAAATTTGGAGGCCGTTTAGCGCTGCATGGGCAAATTTCTAGATCTCGATGTTTACATAAGTAGTTTTGATGTTGAATATTGAAGTAAAAATGAGACCAAAAATCATGCCAACAGAAAGATGAACACAGGAGATTTTTAATAATATATTGATGTATGGATGGTTCAGCGAGGTAGTTACTGTTTTCCATTACATGAGGAGCTAATTAAGTTTAACAACTATTGTGAAAATATATGTTGTGTTACTGCGATTCTTTGCTTGTCTTTGTTTACTGGTTAATAAATTTGTTTGGCAGTTAAAGCCTAAATCTAAGTCTAGTGCAGTGTTATCCTGCTGCATTCTGAAGACAAGGTGGATCATGTGAAATCGCATGGTGAAACCAATATCTGGAATAGTTCTCTGGTTGATCCCTGGGCACACAAGAAGTTACCCAGATATTTGGGCAAGTGAAAATACAGTCTGGGACACAGAGGGCTAGGGCTCACCAATAAGAGTAGTCTGAGTCGTGGGAAACCAAAGAAGTATCCAGAGTAAAAAAAAGAGTTAAGAAATCTCAAAAGCAAAAGTGGGTAGGTTCTTGTATTTCAGCTCTGGCCTCCTCTGTCTAGCTAGCTTATGGCACTTGTAAATCAGTCCTGTTTTAGACAAGTAGATATTTTATGAGTTTACAATGCCACTAAGAAGGAGTTTTTAACCTTTTCAAAGTATAGTGTCAAGACTTCCCTCATCCACTGAGGACCTGCCAAGTATCGACTGTGAAATTCCATTGCAGATGAGGGAATTGAGATACTACAACCAAAACCAAGAAAACTTTCTTGTACCAGCATTCTTTTTCATAGTCCACCCCTCCAGATTTCAGTTAGCCCCAAAATGTCAACCATGTCATCTAGAATTCTTGTTCATCAAAGAGAGAACATATTTCAGGGCAATATAGAAGGGGTAGGTTGCTGGAAACTTGCTGGGAAGGGGGGATTTGGGGGAGGCATGGGAAGACTCACTTGGTGGGACCATGGAGAGGGGTATGGGTAGCAGGTTGGAGAAGTTGACCTCTGAGGAGCATAGCAGATGAGGTGTGCTTTAGGAGAGGAGTATGAAGCAGCTCAGGAAGGGGGAAAGCATCAATGGCAAAGACTGAGAAGAGGAGGTGGAAGCAGAAAACAAATGTGGAACTAAGAGTAACATAGAGGTGGCAAACATTGAGGCAGAAGAGCTAACAATGTGGGTGGCAGGCAAGTAACATACATGGGTGGACAAGGAACTACCAGTAGTTCAAATTTTACAGCTCAGATTCAGTTTGGGAAAACAGTCATGAATCTTTGTTCTGAGCTGACACTTGCTTTGACAATGTTCAGGTCTCTCAAATATCAACCATCACCCCCCACACATATAAAGCCAATTATTCATTTAAATGCCCAATTCTTCCAATTTGAGCTCAGAGAATTGGTCTTTGGGGGAAAAAAGTGCTTCTGAATGATTTCTAATGTCCCCTTCTTTGTGAGGTTAAAATAATCAAAAGAATTTTTGATGCGTATATGACCTGTCAGCTCATACAGAGCTATCTGAAAAGCCAACTCTTCCTGGATATCAAAAACAATGCCTGGGGCGGCTGGAGTGAAGGAAGAGAATTGGTTATGGAGGAGAAGGAATTTATGTTTCCTAATCTTTTTCCAGCTCAATGCCCAAGCAGGCTGTGAAGTCTGCAATCACAGAGATTGGGTGGTTGATGGTCATGCCTTGCAGTTTATGCTGTAACAGTGCCATAGATGGCATGAAAATTTTTTTTGCTGGTGGATAGATCTTTGGGCCTGTTGCTGATCTTACCAGCTGGCTGCTGCTGGCTTAGAGATTTGAATTTTTGAATTTCCTGCTGGGCAGTTGGTGTGCTCGTCACCTACCAAGAACACCCCCCCCACCTTTCAACGGGAAAGCGACCATGAGTGTCAACCTTGACCTAGCTCCCTAGCCCAGGGTCACTGAGATCAATTGTAGCACCTCCACTGCTGCCCTGGCTGTGATAAGCTAACTTAGCACATATGAGGATTCAAACTGTTCTATGAGGCTCAATGCCACTCAATGTGGTGCTTTTACTCTCTGAACCATAAAGCTTTTCTAAACAAGCATAGCTTTCCCTTGACTTGAGTTCTGTGATCAAATACACGCATAGACACATATACGTCTATATACATACACACACATACACTAAACTTCTCATCTTCGCCACCATTTTAGAATAAGCAACTAAGAGCATGGAGACTGGGGGTATCATTTGGACACACACCCAGTGATTTGAGACATCTCAAACAGTAGTGAATTTAAAGCATCTACCTTATAATAATTTCTAAACATGTTCAAATCGTAGCTGACTGCAACTGGAGGTCCCTGAGGGTATCTGTAATCACTTTCCCACTCCTCACATTCTTTCCATACTCTCTAGTTGCCACTGAGGTACGACTGCCATGCTTTTATATAATAAATAATAATATGCTAAAAGAATAGAATGTATTATTCTCCAGATACTCAGGGGTTTGTTAAGGTTTGCCCGTTTAAATGACTGTAGTTACATTACAACAGGAATGGTGAAAAGACAATAATTGCAGTGTGGGAAACTGTACAACTAATAACAAATACTAATAGATCTCCTGAGGCTTAGCTCATGGGTAGTCTGGGACATGGAGTGCAGTTTCTGATGTTTATTGCAGTCACACTATGGTCTAAACATAACAATGGTTCTCTGTCATACAACACATTTCCTGATACTATGTATCACTTGACTGACTTGAGGTAAAAATTGTACACAATGTACTGTTTCTAATACTATTTACCTACCAGTTCACAAAATGCGTTTAATACAATAGCAACTTGCATTTATATAATGCTTTTAATGTAGAAAAACATCCAAATATGTTTCATAGAGGTGTAAGGAAATGGATGCTGAGCCAAAGGAGATACGAGGACTGACCAAACACTTGGTCAAAGAAATAAGATTTAAGGAAGAGGAGGTGGGAGGGTTTAGGGAGGGAATACCAGAGCATGGGGCTGAGGTAGTGAAGGCACAGCCATAAATAGAAGGCAAAGGGCAGGATGGGGGGCGAGGGGCAGAATGCACAAGAGGTTGGAATCAGAGGAACTCCCTTGCTGGAGCATCTGCAAATCTTTCTTCGCTTTATGAAAGATCCAGGAAAATCAGCAAACTCAATGTGGAGGCACTGAATGATGGACTGCACGTCTTGGAGAGGTCAATGTCAACTGGATTGCAAAGAATACAGGGCAGCATTTCAGAGGGACTAAAAGATAGTCAGCTGACTCTCAGGGATTTAAGGATGTTTTTGATTCAGTGGGGTCTGATTGCTGATAACCAGAATCCTGTTCCCGAAGCAGTGGATAAGCTAGTGTGCATGCCTCAGAGGCTGCTTCCCCTCACAGTATCGGCACAGAGGAACACTTCATCAGCTCCCTGCAGAAGTCATCTTTGCAGGACCAGGCTGCCAAGGAGCTCATGACAGAGAGTCAGTTTGTCCTGCGTCCATCGCAGGTCTGGGGGGCCCTGAGAGAAGAGGCTTATAATTTTTTGCAGTAGCCATCTACATCTCAGACCAAGGACAGTCAGGTGACAGGTGGCAGTATTAGAATAGGCAAAGGAAAGCTCACATAGGGTGTGTACGGTGATAGAACCAAATGATGCTTTTGTAAATAGTTGTAATAAAGCACTAGAATATTTGATGTAAGGACTGCGTGGTTCTCTTGTAGGGCAATGGGGAGCAGATGTCAGGATTAGGATGTGATGGCTAGCTGTGAGGAGTAAAGCTTTTATTTGGACTGTAGAGAGGTTGGTGGGAGAAGGCAGATCGTTGATGGGCTTCTAAACAGTTCATCTGCTCTGTTCATCTGTGCTGAATAAGTCTGCCTTTCAATGGTCTAGCAACAGTTGTCACTGCACCTGCTTCCTGTTCTTCATGGGCCAGATCTTCACCAGCAGCAGTCTCATCATTAGGCTCTCTGCCACCCTCTGGGACATGTATCATTAATCCTTTCCTGAATGCAAAGTTGTAAAGAATGCAATATGTTACCACAATTTGTGAGGCGGCACTGAGTACATGCTGCAAGGCATCTTTGGATCCTATTGAGACACCAGAGCCTTCCTTTAAGCATCTTAATGGACCTTCGAGCCCATCACAAATTTTTACCCTACTTTAGAGGTGCAGTGTCTTGAGGTGTGATACTTTTGACTTGAGATGCCTCTAAGGCCATATTAGGTATGACCCTTTTGAAAGGTGTCACATGGTGGATGTGCACCAGATGAAAACAGATAGTAAAAAATCATTTCCACAATAACGTTATAATGTAACCAATAGTAACTGCTCACTTTCTAATTGTACATTATTTTTACAATTCTTTTACAACTTACTCAAATAATTGTTTAATCAGATTTATATAGTTACATAATGGCAATAGATTGTTTATTGATGATAGATGTTAGGGTGTGTAAAAGACAAGCACTTGTGTAGGTCTGAGATGTAAATAGTGTAGGATTTGTAAAACCTACTTTCCAGTTAGTGCATTTGCTTTATATGACATGCTTTGAGTTTTTTTCATAAAGGCGTCTTTATGAGTGGATGCTCATGATCAGATATGTAATCAGAACATTTAATCATTGGTGTCTATTGCTGTGTCATGTTCCATATGTACTCTTGACTGGGTTCATTGCTTTAGTTGTTTGAATGTAGTTCAGTTTCAAAAATAAACCATTGGAAACAGAATTCCTGTTTTCTGTCTACACGATATAAATATATGCAGTCATTATTTCATTAATACTGCATAAAATAAGGGTATCCAAACTATACCCTGCAGGCCTGTGAGTTTTGCCTCTCTGGCCCATGAAGCACTGATCTACTTCTCCACTGATGGAAGGGCAATCCTGAAGTAGCCAATCAGAATTGAGAGAAGGCAAAATAGGAAGGGCTGCATAGTAACATTGGTACATAGGAACAGGAATAGGCCATTCAGCCCCTTGAGCCCATTCCACCATTCAATTGGATCATGGCTGATCTGTATCTTAACTCCATCAACCGGCCTTGGTTCCATAACCATTTATACCCTTGCCTAACAAAAACCTATCAATCTCAGTTTTAAAATTTTCAATTGATCTAGCCTCAACAGCTTTTTGGGGGAGAGAGTTCCAGATTTCCATTACCCTTTGTGTGAAGAAATGCTTCCTGTCATCACCACTGAAGGGCCTAGCTTTAATTTTAAGGAAATAGTTTCTCTCTATTTACTCTATGAACTCCTTAAATCATCTTAAACACCTCAATTAGATCACCCGTTAAGCTTCTATACTGAAGGGAATACAAGCCTAGTCTATACAACCTGGCCTCATAATTTAACCCTTTTAGCCCCTTTATCATTCTGGAGAACCTGCGCTGCATCCACTCCAGGGCCAATATATCCTTCTTGAGGTGTGGTGCCCAGAACTGAACACAGTACTTCAGATGGGGTCTAATCAGAGCTCTTTACAGCTGTAACATAACTTCCACCCTTTGTACTCCAGCCCTCTTGAGATAAAGGCCAACATTCCGTTAGCTTTTACATTTTTTTTTGTACCTGTCCAGTAGCTTTTAGTGATTTCTGTACATGGACCCTTAAATCTCTCTGCTCCTCCACAGTTCCTAGCTTCTTAACATTCATCCTTAATTGACACAGGAATTAACTAGTGGAGTTGGTGATTATGACAAGGAGGTGACCTAGTTAATATTGTATATGTTTTCTAATTCTGGAGTGTACCATCCTTGTTTGGAAGGAGGTATTGCTACTTCCTGGTTTAGACTACGTTGACTTCATGTGGAGGTTGTTCAGATACTAATCTCTTTGTGCTTGGAGCCCAGAAGAACATTGTTGGCCTGTGAGTTAGAAAATTACCATTATATCTGATTGCTTCCCGAAGGCTCAGTTGTTAAATAAACCACCCAATATGATTTTAAGCAATACAGACCAGGAATGCATCAGATTTGGTCCCTCATTCATGGTGAATTAGCAAATATTGTCTGGGGGTGGCAGTAGAGGCACTGCAATTTGCCTCCTTACTCTAGCCTAGGGAATGGAAAATTTGCTAGAGTTCCTACTGCTGAAAATCACACATGGGAGGCTGTCAAATGAAGACTGGAATGGGGCCTGGGGTGATTCCCTTTATAGTCTTACTGTTATGGCTCAAGTAGGAAGAATGCCTTACCGGGCCAAGCTACCAGAGGGCAGATAACACCTATGGCACTGCACGGAATAAGACAGCACTTTCTCAACAGGGATGAATATTGGGGCGGGAGTGGATAACAAAAAAGAAATTTGATTGACTGCTACTTACTAATCAGAATTACCTCTTCTGTTGCAATGAATATTATTGTTGAGTCCAAGATGCAACATTTTAATTGATTAGAAAGACAAAGGGAATAGACTTCAGTAACATTTAAATCATTTTACCAGTATGGCTATGCAGATGATGTGACTGAGTAGGGGTGCTATTTCTACTGTGTGAGGCAGAGAAGAGTGTTGTTTGCTTTAACTCAGTGATATAATCACTGATTAAAATACAGGCTAATCACTCTTGACGATTAAGCGGGTAAATGGAAAATGATTTAAAATATTAATCATTGGTGGACTTTAAGTTTTACACTTATGGATCTCACACGACTGTAAATTAGTAGCAATATTTTTTTGCGTTGTTTCTCTGGGGTTTTTCTTCAATAATTTGACAACCGTGCGAATTTACACAAATTAGTGAGCGACTGCCTGCCATGCAGGAGCGCCCAGTGAAAATGAGACGTTTTAGTGTAGTTCTTGTCATACATTGAAACATTTTCTGGTGAGGTGGTTTATTCTGCACAACAGCATACTGTGGAATCCTAAACACATTAGGCCGGGTTCCAGCATTTTGTACTTTGTTTCTTATCCTGTTGTATTAAATCATAAGCTTCAGAACTGGTGGATGATTCTATCTCCTCCACCCCCCCACCCCCACCCCCACCCATGCTGGCAAAATGTGATTCAGATGAACTGTATATTTTTCCTGGGGATGACAAATTTCCTAGCTGTGGAAGAAAAACCAGTTCACTGATCCTTTGCCAATAATTATCAAAAGGAAAGCTGCAGTACTTTGAAGCAGCAGTGTGTACATATTTACAAAATCTGTCGTGTTACAGGCCATATCCAGCAGCTGGGAACATTCAGCTACTGCAGCAATCTATGGACCTTATGGGCTACAAACAGCACGTAGGGATTTTCTTTAAATAGGTCTTCCTTATTTCCCCTTCTCGAGGTATCCCCGCCTGACAACTGGGTACTCAGGGTACCTGCTCCATAGCCTCTGCTAATGCCACACCATAACCAATTTTCTAAATTTGTCTCCTCATCTACTGAAGCCACTGACTGTTGCTGAGATATGGTTTATGTAGGCCAGCTGCTCTCCACACCATTCAGCATGCTTAAGCCTAGACAATGAGTGGCGACAGCCTATTTGACCATAGGAGGCATCAGAGTCGTGCCTGATCCTGTCTTCTTTTGACAACCACATATACACACTTTCCAGCTTGGGGGTCACTGGAAAGCTATCAGGGGTGAAAATTCAGGTTGATTTTTCTCCTCTTGAGCACAGGGGCAAGCTTTGGACCTTCTAGTCTGTATGGTTTAGTATCACAATATTTATGCACAAAGCCATCAGGACAGCCGCAGAGAAGATTTCTATTGGTGTTAGCCATGGTTCAGTGGTAGTACTCTACCTACATTACAACAATGACTGCACTTCAAAAGTACTTCATTGACTGTAAAATGCTTTGGAATGTCCCGAGGTCATGAAAGACCCTATATAAATGCAAGTTTTTCTTTTTTATTGGAGATTAGATTGCTCTTCATCTTCCATTTTGGGTATCTTTCACAAAGTTGGCTCCTAATGCCAGGTATATGCAACCAGTGTCAACGCAGTCACTACTGCTCAGCAGAAAAGTCAGATTTAGTCGAAGTTTGCTACCCAAATTATCAGTGAGCAATATCCAAATCCTTCTCCATACAACATTGTGAATGAGAATCATTGCTCTTTTAAAAATGAGTGGAACATACTGAAGGGCCGCAAATGAATTGTATATTTGGTGCCAGGAGTGTTATTCATTTCTAGGAGGGGAGACAAAACATAAACTGAAAATACATCAAAAGTTTGACTCAGGAAACACCATCACGATGTTAACTTGAATCCGTGCAGGCACAGCCTGCCAGAGTGGGCTCATGGCAATCTGCTACTTTGGAACTTTGGAAAAACAAGTACTGTATTAGTTAGCTGATGCTAAATATGCTGAATTTGGACACCTAATAGTTACATTGAAAAAGGTGATTGTGGAATCTTAAAAAAATATTTTTATGTCTCTGGCAACCTGCGGAGGACAACTTTCTAATCCCCAGAGCACATTTCTGCTGATGATTTGCTGATGACAAGATGATTTTACACCAGCACCACTTATATAGTCATATTATTCTTTTCTCCATAAAGCTTGCCACATGCTAGGCCATTTAAACTAAAAGTTGCATTTAACATTCCAATCATAGCCGTAGCTATTTCTGTATCAATATATTGACATACCAAAAATAAGAAACCTGAAACTGCAGTCCATTACCATACTTATTGAAAAATAATCTGTTTATGTGAATATATATGACCTTGTACTTGTAGCACAAAGAAAAAATCTCCAAAATACAGAAAAAGGGAAATTAAAAGTTTAACCGTTGACATTAATTGATTGCATATAATCTATGTGGTTAGATTCCGATATATTCAGCCTTGATAACTTTATTTCATTGGTTTCTGCTGTTCCCCTGACACTTTTGATTGATGCTCATGTTGACTATGACTATGTGGTAGACAATTGGGAAAATCTGACAGATGTGCTACAATACTCAGAGGGATCAAAAGATTTGTGATTATTTCAATATTGTTAAATAGTAAGTTGTTTGAGATTCAATAAATGATTCATTATTCAATAATCTATACGTCTCCATCATCATTCAGCGTTAGTAGTAGCACTGTTCCATCTGATTCAGAAGGCTGTAGGTTCAAACCCACTCCAGGTCTTGAGCACATAATCAAGGCTGACTCTTCAATGCAGTACCGAGGGAGTGCTGCAGTGTTGGAGGTGTCATCTCAGATGAGATGTTAAACCCAAGGCTCCATCTGCCTGTTAAATGGGCTTAAAAGATCCCATGAAGAGCAAGGGCTTTCTCCAAACCAGCATTCATCCCTCTGCCAAAACAGCTGTAGCTGGTCATTTATCTCATGCCTGTTTGTGGAAATTTGCAGTGTGCAAATTGGCTGCTGCGTTTGCCCACATAACAACAGTGACTGCACTTCAAAATAGTTCATCAGCTGTGAAGTACTTTGGGATGTCCTGAGAATGTGAAAGGTTATATAAAAACGCTAGTTCTTTCTTTCTTTCATCAGTATAAATCTGTAGTGGAATTCTAATTTTAAGGTTTCACAGCACCTGATTGCATGATGGGACTCTTACATGCTGCAGTGATTTGAGCCTTCGTTTTTCAACATATTTCATTTGCAATGAAAGCACTGTTGCTGACAGAATATTCCACCAAACTAGGGCATCAAGACAGTGGGTGTTCATTTGGAATAAATATAAATCCAAGCTGCTTATACAGGGATAACAGTGCATTATAAACTCATCATTTAAGGCATATCATTAGCTTAAAGATGCATTAGGAAGACAGCATTTGAGTATGTGATTTTCTTTAGTTTATTGAGTTGTTGACCGGTTTGTAGTCATTAGTTAAAGAAGGATATCTTGAAATCTATTTTACTCAGATGCACTTTGTTGACCAACTTTATTTTCAAACCAACTTTTTTTTAATAAATTGTATATGAGCATCAAAGTTCAACCTTTATTATTAATAAACAATGTCACAATCTCTTTAATGGTGTGATTCAACTGAAAGTTATCCACCCTTTGAAAAGAAGTGGAACATTGTATGATGAACAAACATATCTTCTGGCCACTCATAGCATGCACTAACATGTATAAACTAAAGTCATTCAATACCACCTCCACCATAGTGCACTAAATATTGGAACATCAGCTAAACCAATCTAGCTTCCCTCAGCAAGGAGAATGATAAACACATCATTCATACTAACAGTTTTATGTTGAAATACCTACTGCAGACACACTGTAGTAGTACAATGGTAGAGGTGGAACACAATGCAAATGGCTACTTTCTTCATTTGTAATTATTAATACTTAAAAAAATTCATTCTCCACATCAATGTACAGTGGCATTTTTCTAAAAAAAAGGCATTAAAGTGTACAACAGCATTTTCTACAGCCTTAATAACAAAGATTTAAAGTTGGATACCTAATGAATCAAAATCATTTTGGTGGAATGTCACTTCCCGCAATCCTCCACAGGCAGTGTCTCTGGCTACAGTTGTTATTGCCTCAATTTCTCATGTAAGAGCCAATCCCACTGGGATGTTTATCCCACAATTGCTGACTGAACCATGGATCTCTCATCATTTGTCTTCAGAAACCCTTTAGCAGTTTGAGCACAAAGATGTTTTGACGGAGTTCTTCATTGCCACCTTTGCAGTTGTAAACATTCCTCCCAAAAGCTTTGAACAAGGTGCCAAATGTTTCACACAAAAATAGCAAATAGTAAATCACAAGTGGAAGAAATAGACTGCTGCTTAAAATGAAGCATATATTCACTTGGATGTGGTTCATGTCTGCGATGAACACAGATAGATGTAGCACACAATTTGTCATAGTTCTGCTGGGAAAACTGTAGGATCCTGAAATTTCAGGCCTCGGCAGGACGTATCGTTAGCTTGAAAGAGTCAACAGAGGAGGATCAAGACAACAGAGACACTCCTCTGGTACAATCAAGATGTATTCTAGACACAATCCTGGAAACAGAAAATTACAGTCAATACCAAGGATCAAACCGAAAACAGGAGTTCCCCCTCATGTTAGAGAAAATGAATGACTAACTCTTTGATTACAACAATCAAACCAGTAAAAAAAAAGTTCTTATTTATTCCGACACTTACCAATACGTTTAATTCTACATTATTGGACTTCAGAAAAAAAATCCTCCTCTATATACCAGTAATTAAAAAGGAGCACATATAACATTTTTAAAGCATCAAAAGCAATGCCAACAGTATAATTAAAATATATAAGCATGTCATGATAGTTTAAAAAACATATCCATTAGTAAGCCACTGTAAGTGTTTGATTGACACCTCTGTGGTTATAGGCTTCAACCTTCCAGATAGGGTGTGGTGTGCTAACTTTAGGATTGTAGACGAAATTTGGTACAAATTTGAACATATCTGACTAGATGTTTTGAATTGGAACGGTTTGGACTTGGAGATGCACTAACCGATATCAGTAAATGCACCTTCAGGTTCTTTAAGTGCAGCTGTGGTGGCTCAAAGGACCTGAAGATGTACTCAAATGATTGAGCCATTTCTGACTCCAAATCAAACGACTTGAGCTTCTCCCAGCCTTGCAACAGCAATAATAATAAAATTACAGGGCTGAGTTTTGGAATAAAATTCATCTGGCTATCTTTATCACTCGTCATTTTAAAAGCTATTGGTCCCACAGTTTTCACTTTAACAAACTCTACTGGGAATTTGCAACTCTCCTAGAATTCTATGAGCTTCAAACTAGGGTAATTAGATTTCCTCCAAGTTAAAAACAACCATCTAGCTCAGGCCTGTCAAGTGTCATTAGATGTGACAATTGCTCACGTGGTTAGTAACATGATGGCCTATCTTGATGTATTTATATTTGAATGTGACATACATGTTTAAGTGACTACGCAATCTGTGTCACTCTCACTTATCACTCCTAACAATGTTGACCGATCTGCTATCCTGTTAAGCTGTGGAACCTAAATTACTACCCTGTCTTCACAATTTAAGGATTTCATTAAAGAAGCATTCTTCATCTATTTGGATTAAAACAATCACTTCAAAATTCTATGCTTTAATCAACTTGCCATCCATCTGTGCCTACATGTGCTTCTCACACTGACATGGGAATGAGACCAGAAAGAGGCATATTTGGATATTTCTCAATGTTTTAACCTGTAGATCTCCTGGAATTACAGTGCTGTTCTTTACCAGTTGAGATTGTTGTGGGAAATCACCACTCGGAGTCAGACTTAAAGATTCAACATGCAGTTTATTGGACAAAGCTTTGGGAGAAGCGCTTGACACTCCGCAGTGTACGCAGTCACCTTCTCAATTTTAAAATGGTCGTTGAGCTTCTTTTATATGTTACAAGTACAGACATTCAGCAGTTATTACATTATTAGCCTTGGTTAGTGACACATTAGCCAATTAGGCCCCGACACCAACAATTGACCTCCAATCACATTAAAACAACTGTTATCAACTTAAGACAGTCTGGTCTTTGTCTGTCCTGTAACTTTTATCAGTTCGTTGTGTTAAGTCAGCATTTTTTAATGTCTTTTCACAGAGTCCATTTTGTTTAGCAATACACTAATTTTGTTAATCATCATATGTTATGTTTAAGCTTTTAATTATGGTTAGTCTGGTCCGCGCAAGGCGCATTTCAGCGTGGTCTCGGGGCAGTGACCGCAGCCACGCACACACTAGTCGCCTAAGGTCATCTTTGCCTTTAACCCAACAGCTTAAATTTTACTTTAACAAGATAATTGCAACATCTGTGGCTCCTCCCGAAAAAGTGAATAAAGGTACATTACAGAAAGCCGGTGAAGTTTGAGTCCTAAATTCAGATTTGAACTGGCCTGTGGCAGCTCCCATCACTGCCATTTCACATCAGCAAGAGTCTTCTTAAGCTACTTAAGATGCATCTTCACATATCAGTGTTTTCTCTGGTAAAGTACATTCACTTTAATACTCAAATTATTTAATAGAAGGGAAATGTTGGCTGAACTTACATCTTATGTCTGTCAAAAGTAACCAAAAGGGACACCTCTGGCATTTTTGATTGCTGTAGATGGATTTCCATATATAAGTTGCATCTTTGCATAGGAGTTTATAAGCTGCATTCACTTTATTCGCTTCACTGCACACAATTTAATCCCAGGAAACCTGCAGGTTAAGCCTTTGGAAATATCCAAATTCACCTCTTTCTGATCTCATTCCTATATTTATGTGTGAAGCACACATAGGCACAAAGATGGATGGAAAGTCTATTGAAGCATAAAATTATGTAAAAAGACTGGGGATAATTGTACTGGTGTACTGACAGGCAGGTGACAGATTTGCTATCAAATAATATATGCTCCAGCAGCACTGGTTCAGCAAATGATGATTAATTGTGCATTTGACTTTGTGCATTCAAAACCTTTAAGAATTTGGTCTGTGTTGAGTTACCTGATCTTATTCAGCAAAGCAGTGAGGGGATTTACAATTGGCCTCAGTGCCCCTGGGTTAGAGAAGGGAAATTCATCCACGGTTCCCGCTCCTGGTCACCATCTACTGGCAGCTGTTAGACATCAGGTGTGACATCAGGTCAAGACAGGAACAGATTTGGCTATGATGTCCTCCAGGGAGAATAGTCTGCTGACATTCACTATATTTAAGACTAAACAAGCTGGGGCTCTTTTCTCTAGAAAAGAGAAGGCTGAGGGATGACCTGATAGAGGTCTTTAAGATAATTGAAGTGTTTGATAGGGTAGACATAGAGAAAATGTTTCCACTTGTGGGGGAGTCCAAAACTAGAGGTCATCAATATAAGATAGTCACTAATAAATCCAATAGGGAATTCAGGAGAAACTTGTTTACCCAAAGAGTGGTAAGAATGCGAAACACACAAGGAGTAGTTGAGGTAAATTGCATAGATGCATTTAAGGGGAAGCTAGGTAAGCACACGAAGGAGAAAGGAATAGAAGGACATACTGATAGCAGTAGATGAAGTAGGGAGGGAGGAGGCTCGGGTGGAGCATAAACGCTGGCATAGACCAATTGGGCCGAATGGCCTGTTTCTGTGCTGTAGGCTCAAGTAACTCAATGTAATGTAACTATCTGGGTTCACACGTGAAGAATGGCCATTGGTGATATACCAGAAGGTGACTGGCACTTGTGGAATTGTACCCTAGCAAGGAGTCGTTGCCTTCAGAAGAAACTTCAAGGTTTGTGAATAGAGAGGAGAAAGATTTATATTTATAGCACTTTACCACAGCTCTTAGAAATGTCTATGTGCAATGAATTACTTTGAGCTTCGGTGAGCATTATGAAATAGTTAATTTTCAAATGTATTGAGATTTGGATGTCTATCAATATTATGTGAATAGGACAAGGATCAAGAGTCCAGTGAAATGTTACAGGGGAGTGGTTAATTATTATGCCTTACCCCAACTTCTTCATTTGGAACTTGCTCAGCATTGCTCTCCATATGGTGCTGCTCTTGTTCTCCATTGTTTAGTGATGGGAGATCTCCTTGACCATCTACACCTTCTTGCTTTGTGGGTGCTACATTAGTTCCACCTATCTCCACCGAAAGGGACTGCAGACAAAGTGACTCAGGTTGATCCTCTTGTCTTGGGCATGTATCTGAAGGTGGGATTATTGGGGTTTCAGACTTTGGGTTAAATGCAGTAACGTCCTCTGGAGGAGGTTCAGTGTTTGATGGGTGAAGAGATTCACAGAACGAACCAGTGTCACTGCAGGCAGAGTCTCGCATTAGAGGCCAGGCTTCTGAGGTGTCTCCACCGAAAGAGGAGGTAAAGACATCAAGGAGAGAGGGCATTATTTCTCCACCACAGTCTATGTTCCTGTGTGTGATAGAAAGTATATCACAGTTAACATACTGGTCAATAAAGGCCAATGGTATACTTACATTGCTAAACATGTTTCATACAGTATGGCTGCAATCAGTGACACAGTGGTACTGGAGATCAAACCTTCATCTCCCTGTGCCTTGACACCATGAGAGTACGCCCATATATGTGCCAAAAATGTCACAAAGAACTGTGAGAAGAAGTGTTTTGAGTATTACACAGTAGGCTTTCTTGATAACTGTGTAACTGGTTACAAATAGGCAATTTAATTAAATATATATTACTCATAAAAAGCCTCATGCTGTCAATAAATTTAGAGTTGCATCAATTGTCACAAGATTTTAATGTTGAATTCAGGGTATCTTATTGAAATATGTTTATTCTTTAGGTACTTTAGAATTGAAGTTACAGGGTCTAAAAATTCTTATGGATATGCTACCTGTTTGCTCAACTAAGATACAAATAGAGGACAGGATGCTGTGATGGCTTAGTGCACTGTCCTTTCAGCCATGGGACAGGGGTTCAAATCCAGCTCAATCTGATGGACGATACTGTAAGTGGGTGAAATTGGTCTTCGGTGGTGGTGCAAAATGGGCGATAGCGAACAGGCAGCCCATTTTACACTCCGCCCGACTTTACTGAAGATAATGGAAAAGAAAATGGGGTGGGGTATAAACGGGCTGCCGATTCGTTATTGCCCATTTTGCACTAGTGTTGAAGACCAATTTCATCTCCTTAAAGTTCTAAAATAAATCAGATTTAGCAGTCTCAATCCAGTACCTGCTGGGACAGCACAGAATGAGCACTTTTTTAGTAGCAATTAAGATGGCTGGCATGGTAAGTTGAATACCATGCGGCATGCTTTTCAAAGGATGGAATTGGGGTAGTCTTTAGTAAACCTTCTGAGTATTCTGTTCTGCAGCATTAACATTCTCACCTTGATGAATACAATATCTATCTATTACATATTAAATTCAGTACGTGGGGTCAGTGTTTCATTAAGAACTCATTATATGTATCTAAAGTACCTGTTACTCCTGTACTGTGGATAGGTCGTACTGTGCTAGGTATTTTCAATGTTAAAAGTGTCTTATTGTGTGGTACACAATAACTGCTATGTTATAAAAGTATATCACACAATGATCGCTCAATCTGGCCACCGGGTTCCCAAAAATCACTCAAAATGCTTTCTGAAAGTTTTATTCATCTGCCTCTTTTTTTTCTCAGTAACTGAAACTTCTAACATCCAAAATATGGGTTAAATGTAAATTATTATTTTTTAAAAATTACATATTTCACTGGACCTAATTTCCCAGGATGTGTCAGTACTATTCAGCCAGCTGTACCAATGGGATATTATTATTTATCTCTAGCTGTTTCTGCCCAGTAACTTTTCCTCAAATCATTTTGAAAAACAAGACACATTTTAAAAGCTTTACTGAGTTAAAATTTTTACTGAATTTTTTTTTTAAGTGCGTGAAAGTGTGCATACGTCAGAGATGTATAACAGTCTTCTGATGATACACCTATTGTAGCTTTTGTTTTACATTAAACTGAGAGAGAAGGAGGCCATGAGAGAGAGTGTCTTTCTTCATTTATTGCTACTTCAATTAAAAAACATTTATTGAATTTTGAAGCCATCTAATTAATTGAAGCCATCTAATTTGAAAAGGACAATACTAATCACATACACCTGCGACACTGAGATCCTAAATGGCAATTGATACTAGCTCAATTGCTAAATTTAAATCTGAGATAGATAGCTTTTTGGCAAACAGAGGTATTAAGGGATATGGGCCAAAGGCAGGTATATGGAGCTAGATCACAGATCAGCCATGATCTTATCAAATGGCGGAGCAGGCACGAGGGGCTGAATGGCTTACTCCTGTTCCCATGTTCCTAATTTCTAATATCTGAGACAGAGGGAGAAAGAGACATAAATAGAGTGAAAAGCAGACAAGTTGTTTCTTTTCTCATTCTAAGTTGAATTTTGAAAGCAAACAAACCCTCTTTAAGGGAAACATATAGGAAGGGAGGGTTGAAGGGGGAGAGGAGGAGGGAAACTGGTTGAGGGTGATGGGCCTCTTACCTCTCAGCATCCACTCTTGGGCAGAGTGATTGGAAGTGGGGGGAGAGTGAATGTAGGGTTATGGGTGAGATGAGTGACAGTGGAGCAAGGAGTAGGGGAGTGTACAAGGGTTGCTTTGGTAGTCCAAAGGGGACGTGGTTGGTGTAGTAATAAGTATGAGGAGATGGTGAGAGTGGGAATGGGTAGTAGGAAGCTGAAGTGGTAGGGGATACGATGGAATGAGAGGGTAAGGGGAAGCATGAGTGATTGAGGGAGGGGATGGGAAGGGAGCCGCTTAGGGCTGCATTTTCCTTGCATCTCTCACCCCAAATGCAGCTTGCAGCTGTTGGTGGCTCCTATCCCTGCCACACAACACTATGCCAAGGAAAGAAAAGAAGAAAAAGACAGAGAAAGAAGCAGAAGAGTACAAAGAGAGAAGCAAAAACAGTTAAAGTGTGAGAAGCAGCAGAGAAGAGAAAGAGAGAAACATAAGCAAAAGAAGAGAGACAATCAGCACCACAAAGACACCAGGGACAGGAAAGAAAGTGACTATATTCCGTGACAACAGGAGATTAACTAGTTAGCACTAAAAAAATTACTAAGATGAATGCTATCTGGGTGAACTGGATGAGAAATTGCTATAACCAGTCAAGTAGATTACTGTTGGACATGACTTTCCGCTATTACCTTTTATGATGCACAGATCCAGATGGAGGGTAGCAGCTATCACTACTGTACTCCAGACTGCAGGTGTCATCAAAACAACAAGATGGAACCAGTTGAACAGGCCCTAAGAGAAAAAAAGTACAATCAATGCAGTCGGTCAATAAACAGAACACATCTTGAATGAGGGACACATTTAGCTGGGTGAGGTGATCGACGTAGAAAACGCTTACCTCTAGTCATCTCTAACTATAGAAACCTTGGAAAAAGACTATATTTTGTAATGTCACTCTGGAATCTTCACTGAATGTTTTGAGCGTAAAGGGAGTGGAACCTGAGCTGATGCCACTCAAAAAACAGCCCAGGAAGCTTTCCATTTTCTTCTTGTTGGTTCCAGGATGAGAAAGAGTGCTCCTCCTGGGCCCCCCCAAAAAGCCCTGGCCCACTGTTGGCCCGTTAGAGCCCCGCCACAGAAATAACCCTCACAGACTCAAGATTTCCTGCCCAACCAGAACCAGCTAGCTGCAACAGAGAGCCCGTTTGGTGCCCAGGGCTTGCCAGTGAACTACCAATGAGGCCAGGCCTTCACTGACTTTGCCCCCATTTTGAGCACTGCTTAAAAACCGCCTCCTGTGTCTCTTTTGGCTTATCTGTGGCCCCTTCAACTGCTGCTGCTGCTGATCCAGTCTTCCTTCATCCTCCATCTTGAGAAGAGCCAAAGAAATACCCAGAGGAATGCCCATGGTGTGGGTCGAGTTGTCTAGGCCGGTTAAGGCGACTGGACTTTTTGGGGTGAAAAAGTATAGTTTCCAAATAAATGTAAAGAAAAGGCTGCTCCACTCCACATTAAACAAGAGTAAACAGAAATTTTAAGACTCTTAAAGGTGAACAAAAATGTAAAAAAAAATAAACTAGTGTAACAAAGAACAAGCAACAAGTTCTGAGCAATGAGTACACCTTTAATAGTTTCCGGTGGCTGCTGTGTTGGTCTGCCCTTCGCTCCAGTTTTTTTTTGGGCACACCAGCATGACATTGCATCAACAGCGCAAATAGGGCAATTTCCAGGGCAACCCTTACATGACCCCAAATCGCCCCAAATGCACCTAGACATGGGCACTGCCCCATGAAGTAGTACAAGGATTTTTGTTCACCTGGCACAGAGCTAGAGCAAAACTTGGCACAGTTGCAGAACGAGCGTGGGGATCAAAATACCATTATTCTGCTCTCTGTGCCACATTTGTGTCTGTGCAGCTGGCACGAGGGAGTGCAATTTCAGACCCTAGGAGTCCTCGCAACTGTGTTGTCACATTTGATTTAGCACTGTTGTGAGCTATATTTTTATTTAAAAATCATGGTTTATAAAATCAATTTAAAAATCCTGGAAAATCCTACGGTTCATATTCCAGCAATTCCTTCTGTTATAAAAGGCCTTTGTTAGGTCTCAGTAACAACACACAGCTGTTTTATGGACAATTAATGGTACAGTACTTGTCCTGTGCTGGCACATACTTTCAAAATTACCAACACCAGTAATTCTGTTGGCAGTGTGGGAAGATCCAAGACAGCTTCAGAAGCAAAAAAACATACGCAGTTAAAACATGACTCATGAATTCAATTAATATACTGTACCATATTAAGATTTGATCATCTTTGAACAACTTTTACAGATGAATTGATATTTAAGCATTGTGTTCCTATCAAATCCCTCATTGTTATTTTCTCCCTCTCCATAGGTCTTTTTGAACTATGATCAAAAGGGGCAGGCTGATGGCCTACTCCCAAGGTCCCTATGAAAGCCGCTCTGTAATTGTTTCCTTGGAGGTACAAGAATCTGTCTGCATGACTCAGTCCCCAGTTTTTCCTCCCTCCCTGAGAAGGCAGTTGCAAGCTATTTGGTTAGCATCATCCCCAACAATGTGGCTGAGGTCAAGAACTTCCTATTGAGGAATTCTGCAAGGATGCCCATAGTCTCCCGAAGATTACTCAATGCCGTGCATACTTGTCCAGTATAACTGTGAAATACTAAGAAAAGGTTGAAGAGACTTCATTATAACTGTTGTGAATGCTACTCTATGAACAGCTACCATAAGGAGGCCAAGGCAGGCGACGTTAATCCCCACCTCCACTTCCAAGATGAAACGTTATGCTTTATGCAGGAGAGTCTGTAGTAACTCGATCAAAAGGGACAAGCACTGAGCCAGCCAGGTTCAAATGACAAATAAGATAATTGTTTACTACAAAAAGTGGTATGCACTTAATTTTGGACAAACACCAGGGATCTTGTCGAGGGAACCGAGACAGTGGCATTAATTAAATTTGTTGTTAGGTTTTATAAATCATGGAGAAATCAACAAATACAGTATTTCTTCCAGCAAGCTGGTAATGTTTTATGCTCCTATTAACGACGTACCCACAAACACAATGAAAGTTGTGATTTTTGCAATGCCACTATCCACACATTCATCTCACGTTGCACATAAAAGGTGATGGTCTACTGTCTTAAACACTTAAGGGATGTACTTAGGAGAAACCACATCATCCAACTACAATGAAAGTGTCGACAAGTCTCCTCTAATAAAGCAGTCCTCTGGGGATCCTTTCTTTACACCTACCACAAGCCTGCGCTGGACCTTGTTGACAGTGTGTGCAGGTTCGTGTACTCAGATTAATCCTCTGCCTGTCAAAGGATGACAGTTCCGCCCCATTTAACTGAACATCCTGTAGTCTCATTGACCCTTTGAAGAGGGAAAAAAAGAGATACAATAAAAATTTGTGTTTTATGACAGGTCTTAATAATTCCCACACACTTTTTCAATGGCCCATACTCTCCCTATATGGCCCGCATATATTTTGTTGTCATTGATTTATTGACTGTGACCACTATATTTTTTCAAATACCTAGTATTTCTAAGGTCAGACCAACAGAAGCAGTGTTTTGAGAAAAACAGTGACCCAGACTACAAACCCATTAACATGAATAGAACTGTTTTAGTTTTTCCTTTTTTAAAAAAACAATGTAACATACCAATGATTACCAGTTTTTCCACAAAACACTAACAGACACTAGAAATGAGTTAGACTGGTCAGGCTTTGCATGTTTCCAACATACTCACTGTGATGCTGTAATAAACATGAATATTACAAAAGAATCAGGACTTTTTGTAAAGGACATTACCAGCAACATTCTAGACAGCTGTGTTAATCTAACCCTGAGTTACCCCAAATGAGACCACAAAAACATCATTTTGTGAAGAAAGATAAAAAATGATTTAAATAAACATCAGTTTCACAACCAACATTTTAAGAACTTTCTAAATCCGTACGTTTTAATTAATTTGAAGGTCAATCCTCATCCTAAATATAAGCAGTTCGGGGCCTTTGCAATCTTTTCTGCACATCAATGCCATATTGCATCAGACTACTGCACATGGTTGATCTAATGGAGTTGGTCACTTCACTGGGAACTTTGTTCAGACATAGAGACAGTCTTAATATAATCTAATTGAAAACATTCCTTCTTCACGAAGAACATTTTTTAAGTTTAGAGGAGTCTTCTCAGCCAGGCCTGGACCCAATCACTGTGTGTTACACAGGTCATCTGCCTCCCAGATCAATCTGTAAAATACACAACATGTTTGTGTAGGTATAATAAAACTGCTGTCTATGGGTGGTCTGCATCGTTGTGCTTGATGTTAATGGGTGTTTAGTGGCTGTTTATCGGCAGCTTCAAATCCAATTGCAGATGTTGCTTGTGCAAAAGAAAAATGTTGCATTTTTCTGCCTATTGGGAGCAGCACTGTTAATTGTATTTGGTTAAATGAGAAACCAAGAAGAAAAGGAGATTTCCCCCTTAACTCATTCAAGGCACACTCCCGTTATGAGATCATTTAACTACACTAACGTACTACAGTTATAATGACATTATTTGAACCCTGAAGACAAATGGACAGGAATAAGCTCGACAGATGTGCTATACGTACAATGCATATGCCCAACCGTGCAAACTCATTCCCCCATTGTTGTCCCTTTTTTGGTCTGTCTGTATGGGAGAAAATACATTAGTGAGCCTCTTCACAGCTCTAGTTACAATATTGCTTTGTAGGGATAATAAGGAGAGCCTCACTTCCCAACTTCAGCCACTGAAAAATCACTATATGACCAACAGCTGACCAAATTAACCTTACATGGGGTAGGCAAGTTGTGGTTGTTGTTGGCACCTTTTGGTAGCAGCATTTAGTTAGATCACTGAATCAGATGCATTAACATTATAACCTAAACAGCTGAGATAGCAGGACTGGAATTATAGTAGGCCAGTTGCAGCAGTATCAAATTGAGCCTTTGGAAAGCACTTGCTATTGTCTTTGTGCCTATGGGTCCTGCTGCATTTGCAACTATACTTTTTATGCACATAGATTGGGAGGTTTCACGTGTCTTGATTAAAAGTGGAGGCAATTTATAAACTGGTGAGCAGTTTCCAATTTTTCCCCTTCCTCTCCTGAAGGTGATGACTCATCCAGGGTACATTTACATTGGCACCAATAGCCCACTGGTCCCTCACACAACTGCACATTCTTCATATGTGCGCTAACTGTTCACAGTTCTATTTGACATGAACGATAAGTTACTCAGTTCAATCCAGTCCTCAAATCCATTCATATACAGTTCCCAGCAGGAGTCACTGGCTTTCGATCAAAAGTGGCTGTATGTTTCCCTCTCTCAGGCACAAGGATGCTTTTGCCAATTTTAGCACCTTTCCTCGCCTTAGCTGAGATCAGTTAGCTCACCAAAGACCAGGGATTATACCTGTGACTTTCTGGGTCTGTACAGCTTCACCCCACACTAAGCAATGCATTTATCAATTCAGCCATTTCAGGAGGTCAGAAACATTGTTATAACACAAACTTACAACTGGGTTTTTTCTCCATAAATTGCTTCTTGCAGTAGATGATACACAGGATGAGGAGAGCCAGCAGAACCATGGCCAAAGCACTGCATATAACAGCTGCCAATGCAGTGTCACGAGGGCTGGAGGCAGTCGATGGGATCTTCACCAGGTTTACTCTAGTGCTACCTAAAAATGAGAACAAATGGAAAGGATTATTAGGAATAAGTACAAGACTTCAACACCTTCAATCCCACACTTCGGCCAGAAATCAGAACTGTACTAATTTATGTTCTGAAGCACCCATGTCTACATGGATGCACTCCTAATGTTCAGAGCAGATAACGTTTTAATCTTTTTTTCATTCATACGTTAGGATGATTTAGTAAAAGTTTCAAATTCCAAACTCTTCTCAGTTCATACCTCATAATTTTAGTTGAAAGGATTTTATGATCTAATTGCGATCAATACATACAGGTCTGGAAATTCCTAGGCCCCCTGCTCCGCTGGTGCAAATGTGGCAGAATGGAACCCCCCGCCTGCCCTGGCCCAGGGCCAGAGGCTCCATTCCATATCTTGAGCATGGAGTCATTTGCATATCTGGAGTGGGCCGCCACTGCCTGAGCCAATCCACCCTTTGATAGCTGTGCCGTGCCTCTGCCTGAAGTTTCCACCCCATGAGACTCAAAATTTAGCCACAATATTTCCTTTTTGCCTTAAACATAAAGTTGGAAACAATGATTTGCTAGTAATATGGTGGATATATAATTTTGTGTACAGACAAAGCTGTGTGTAATTCTAAATGTGCGAGAAACTTGGGAAAATCAGGCCCAGTGTGCTGATTTTCAGATTGTGTTTGGAAGATAACTGTGTGAGGACAAACTTTATGTGGTAACTTTTTATAACTCTGGAACAGTGTAAACACAACTGCACATGCACCATGTTTTAAACTCACAATCTGCAAGTTTATTTTTTGACCTGCATGCCTTTCCCAGTGGCTGGACAAGTTACATAAAAGTCAGCAAAGTAAATAACCCGTGCACGGGTGAGCTGAACCTCTCAGCTTGTCACCAGAAAAGATGGTGGGTTTTGCCTCTGGTGACAGTGGTTGAATTACCATCTGAAGGCACTGGCAAAACCTATCACTTTAGGCAGGTTGTGGCATCTTCACGGTAGAAACACGATCTCATTTGCCACTGAAATCAAGCTGGCTTTGGGAGAACATAGTATAATGCTTCACTCAACTGAATGGGAGGGTTGTAGCTAAACACTTCACATTATATCTAGAAATAAACTTTAGTTCCAGGTAGTACAGTTTAATTTGTTAAATATACTGCAGATAAGGACATAATTGTTCTGGAGAGAGTGCAGAGAAGATTTACAAGGCTTAAAATTGCAGCTACAAGGAGAGATTGGATAGCCTGGGGTTGTTTTCCTTGGCAGAGGAGGCTGAGGGGAGACTTGTAAACAATTTTACAACACCAAGTTATAGTCCAGCAATTTTATTTTAAATTCACAAGCTTTCGGAGGCTACCTCCTTCCTCAGGTGAACGATGTGGAAATGAGAGACTTGATTGAGGTGTACAAAATTAAGAGGGGCCCAGGTAGAGTGGACAGGAAGTACCTGTTTCCCCTAACGGAGAGTTCAAGAACAAGAGGACATAGATTTAAGCTGATTGGCGGAAGGATTAGAAGGGACATGAGGAAAAACTTTTTTACCCAGAGAGTGGTGGGTGTATGGAATGCACTGCCCGAATTGGTGGTAGAGGCAGGGACCCTCAACTCTTTTAAAAAGTACCTGGACCTGCACCTAAAGTGCTGTACGGACCGGGTGCTGGAAGGTGGGATTAGAATGGGCACCTGGTTGTTCTTCGAGCCGGTGCGGACATGATGGGCCGAATGGCCCCCTTCTGTGCTGTATCTTTTCTATGGTTCTATAATAGAAACAGTGCCAAACTCGAGGGCAGGGTGCAAAACCGTTTGGAGCTAGGGTCCAGATACGCATGTCAAAAACAAGTGTCAAAACCAATGAGTGCCAAAACCAGTCTGATTATGCAGAAATGCGAGCTCCTACACATAGAACATGCAGCCCCCACCATATACAAAAATTCAAACCCCCACACACAAAAAAGCGAGGAGCTCCCATACATACAGGTAAAACAAGACTTTTCACACACAAAAGCTGAAATTGCCTATACACAAAAGATTGAAGCCCACCACCCTCTTTGCCTCCTTCTCCTCTCCTGAGGCCTAAAGACTAGGATGCTTCATCCTCAGTGCTTTACCTTGCAAGGGCTGAAGGATTGGTAAAGGCTGATTGGTGCAAAAAGCTGCTCCTTGATTGGTCTAAATCCATTGGTCTTTTCCACTCTTCCAGTGTTGGGAAGCACAAAGGGCTGAAGCTGAGCCAAAGTTGAATTTGTTTTTGTGCACAAATATGCAAAGATGAAAGGAACCTTAAAAAATTAATGGCCCAGTTGAAAGGAGCTCATGGGCTTGGCCCATGGTTCATGGCTGTGACAACCATCCCCATCCCCCACCGATCTAGGTCACAAGAAGTTTCAACCAAAGCAAAAACTTATCTCGAACCATTAGTTTAATCAGTAAAATAGGCACAATAGTAATTACTGAAGAATGAAGGGCATTGGATGAGTGGTTAATACTACACTATGATTACCAGTTAAAGTCACTGCAACATTGTAAAGTTTAGGAGAAAGCTGCTAATACTAACAAATATTGACTTTGGTTGAAGTTGATGGGGCACTGTTTATTTTTTATTGCAGACAGCACTGTTTCCCTTGTAAGTTCAACACTGTGTCAATGTCAAATCACTATTTGTTTTCTCAACTTGTTAAAATATCATGAAAGAATCTTGTGTTAAGAACCCCTTTGTTTGCTATTTCGAGCAAAATGGTAAACAATTCTAAAAGAATTCCTTTACAATTTTACTAGAAATACCAAACAGAAAAAAATCATAAATGTCGCCAGAGAGGAATCCTTACTCTTTAGTAATAACTTGTGCAGTGCTGGATGGGCAAAGTAATGAAAGTTCAGAACACTCAGGCTGATAATCCAGGCGTTCACAGAAAGAATAGTGATCCTAATTTCTCTTCTAAATATTTCTTTACCTACACTGGACCCCCATATCAGAGGCAGGGATTGCATTTTCACATTACTGCAGGCAGTGCCAGCATATCTTCCATTTACTCCAAAGTAGATAGAAGATATATCTTTCCTAGCAGCAAGCTGGCTGACTGGAAAACTCACAAGTGGCAAATAAGTTGAACTGCATTTGTTGTTTTTGTTAAAATAGAGGACAGAGGAATTTTGTATGAATGAACTAACATGATTGTTACTAATATTGCACAGTGCAACTTCAACCCAAAAGTCTGTTACCATTAGCCTTACGAATGCACATTGTGATATATATAGCTGCCCATCTCATATTTCATTTATAATAGCTTGAATAGATTTTTAATAGAAAAAATAATTTTTAATAGAAATCAAGTATTTTGTTTAGTTTTGTAGCTAAGTAAAATCAGTGGAGCCAAATGGAGTTAAAATACAGACCAGCCACAATCTAATTGAATGGCGGAACAGGCTCGAGGGTCTGAATGGCCTTCTCCTGTTCCTATGAGAGCAAGCATCTGACTAATGTAAACTGGGCAATTTTCATTAATTGTTTTGAGGTTGGAAAACGAACAAGCAAGTTTAAACACTATTTTCTGAAGTGTGTGTTTGGCCTGCAGTTACACCCAAAATGAGACCTGTCTATGTACTTTCTGAAAGATGACAGGTAGAATCTTGAACTAGGATAGGTAATAACTGAGGCTGAAGTTGACTCATGAGAATTCTTGTAAACTCCTTAGAAATTTTCAAAACAAAAAAAGTAAAATGATTAAAGACATTGTCCGAGTTCATCTCTTTGAGTTTAGATTTTTAAGAGGGCTATCCACTATTCAGTGGGAGGATGTCACCACAGTGTACTTGTTGAGATCGAAGATAATGCGCCTGGCACCAGTCTCCAGTTTAGACCAGTTAACTCAGTACAGACCAGGGAGCAAACCTGCCTGGTGTTATGGTTCATACGGTGCTTTGACCCAGTGTGTCGGGCAAGCTTTCTTTCACAGAACACTCGAAATGCTGGCTTTGCTGCAAATTTACAATATTCTTAAAAGAACATAATGACTCTCAAACTTGTTAACCTTTTTTGAGGTGGGGGGGTGTGGTTGAATAAATGCTATCTCAGCCCTCAAAGGTTTACATGTTTGAAGCATTGCAAGGCAAAAAAAAATTCTGTTATTAAAAACGCCTCAGTTTAAGAACACTAAATCCTACATGAATGTAATCTCAGTATTCACAGGTCTGGCTGCATACCATCTGTGTAATCATTTCAACAAAACAGTTGGTGTTTGGCCTTGGAGGCATAGTCTTGCAGATGAAAATCCTGTGGATTGCAACAAAGAAGTCTGCTTTAAAAAATGTAGAGAACAAGAAAAAGATCTTTGTTGATGAAACTGTAAGATTTTATTAACTATTTATTTGTTATTTGTTAGAAACCTAAAATCCTGATTGGTTGTCCTTTCTAACAGCACAGGTAGTAACTCGCAGAACTACTGTGTTATGTAGGTGATTACAACAATGTAAGAATATGGGGTTGTGAATTATGCTTTCTTGTCTGTGACTTGTAACTGTAACTGAATGATCCTATACTGGTGCTTTAGGCAAAGTCATTATGTTATTTTGCCTGTTGCTTTTCACAAAAAACAACATGTATAGGCTCATCTGTGTGTTCACTCTTCAAATTGCTAGGGTTTGCAAATACAAAACTTTCTCCTTACACAAAGATGATTAAATACTGTAGCACTGAATGCTAACAGCAAGATATATGTAGTGCCCCAAATAAGGGACTCAAACCCTAATGAAGAAATTAAGTTCAAGCCCAAGCTACAGTTTATCATAATTTTCTAATCATTTCGGTAGTTTGATAAATTTCTTCCTGCCAGTGTCCTCTTTAATCATCCCAGCAGTGATTTATCTCAATAAGATGAAATCTTATAATCTGTGCTCTTTATAGAGTTAAATCAAATAGAATGTACAATTATGTGTTTTGTTGTTTAATTAGCCTTTGTGGTCGATGGTGACAGATGGGCATAGAGCTTCTAACCTCAAAGGAAATGACAGTGTCCAAGAGCTGGTGTGTAGTAAAAGGGCAAAGAAATGCTACCGGGAGACAACAGAGCAGGCAGAGGTGTTCTGTTGGAGAGTGGAAGCCTACCTTTATAGAAACGTAGAAACTAGGAGCAGGAGTAGGCCATTCAGCCCTTCGAGCCTGCTTCGCCATTCAATATGATCATGGCTGATCCTCTATCTCAATACCATATTCCCGCTCTCTCCCCATACCCCTTGATGCCTTCTGTGTCTAGAAATCTACCTATCTCCTTCTTAAATATATTCAGTGACCTGGCCCCCACAGCCTTCTGTGGTAGAGAATTCCACAGGTTCACCACCCTCCTGAGTAAAGAAATTTCTCCTCATCTCAGTCCTAAATGTCCTACCCCGTATCCTGAGGCTATGACCCCTCGTTCTAGACCCCCTAGCCAGGGGAAACATCCTCACTGTATCCAGTCTGTCTAGCCCTGTCAGAATTTTATATGTTTCAATGAGATCCCCTCTCATTCTTCTAAACTCTAGTGAATATAGGCCTAGCCGACCCAATCTCTCCTCATACGACAGTCCTGCCATTCCAGGAATCAGTCTGGTGAACCTTTGCTGCACTCCCTCTATGGCAAGTATATCCTTTCTTAGGTAAGGAGACCAAAACTGCACACAATACTCCAGGTGTGGTCTCACCAAGGCCCTGTATAACTGCAGTAAGACATCATCCTTGCTCCTGTACTCAAATCCTCTTGCAATGAAGGCCAACATACCATTTTCCTTTCTAACTGCTTGCTGCACCTGCATATTTGCTTTCAGTGACTGGTGTACAAGGACACCCAGGTCCCTTTGCACATCAACATTTCCCAATCTATCACAATTTTAATAATACTCTGCCTTTCTGCTTTTCCTTCCAAAGTGGATAACTTCACATTTATCCACTTTATACTGAATCTGCCATGTATTTGCCCACTCACTCAACTTGCCCAAATCGCCTTGAAGCCTCTAAGCATCCCCCTCACAACTCACAATCCCACCTAGTTTTGTGTCATCAGCAAACTTGGAAATAATACATTTGGTTCCCTCATCCAAATCATTGATATATATTGTGAATAGCTGGGGCTCAAGCACTGATCCGTGCGGTACCCCACTAGTCACTGCCTGCCACCCCGAAAAAGACCCATTTATTCCTACTCTCTGTTTCCTGTCTGTTAACCGATTTTCAATCCATGCCAGTATATTACCACCAATCCCATGTGCTTTAATTTTGCACACTAACCTCTAATGTGAGACTTTATCAAAGGCCTTCTGAAAATCCAAGTACACCACATCCACTGGTTCTCCCTTATCTATTCTACCTATTCTATGCACTCAGATAAAGGAAAAGACACTTGCAGAGAAATAATTGCTTTGATATTAACTTTTATTCTCATGATGGGACTCAAAGGGTGACATTGAATGTTCAAACAGCATACCCAGGGACATTGGTGTCAGCCACCAAATGAAAACGGGGTAAACTGGCTGAGCTTCCCAAAATGTCTCTTATAATCAAAAAATGCATTCTTTTTAAAAGCCTTGTATTTGGAAATTTGACAAACTCCTGTCCAGTTGACAGCAGCAGTATCACAGAGAGCAGGACCAACCGTGAACATGCAAAAGGAGAGAGGGGAATGAATTATAGTACAAACCTTTCCATATCTAGAACTGCTCTTGTGAGGCTCTGCGCTTGGTACAGAGCCTCACAAAATTAACCTTGCATTCAAAATCCAGACTAAGGCAAATAATTTAAGAGTCCAGGCTCATCCGCAGTAAAAACAACAAGGAACAAAAGCTGCTTGTAGAAAGGGTCAATAGATAAACAATGTCTCAGGGTTGTGGAAGAACCCAAAATTAGCGAGCAGAGCCTCATCCACTGGAATGGCGCACATATATAGGCATTTCCAATCAGATAATCAGTTCACGCCACATAGTTCAATTAAAAAATATTTTGTGGTTCATTAAATTGATTTAAAAATCTAAACAAACAAGTCTTTAATGGATTCTGTAGCTAAGCTCAGGCTGTGCAGAAGTGGTTTAAATGATGTAATGTTTGAAAGGGAAAAAAGTGAATCAGCTGCTAACATTCTCGAGTTGGGTAAGGCCGACTTCAATGGGATGAGACAGAGACTGTCCACAGTAAACTGGGTAAATCTGTTAATGGGTAAAACGACTGATGATCAGTGGGAAATGTTTAAAGAAACATTTAACGAGATACAGAACCAGTTTATACCCCTGAGGGGCAAGAACTCTACTTGCCATAAAAAACCAGCCATGGACAACTAAAGAGGTAAGGGACAGTATAAGACATAAGGAAAGGGCATACAAAAAGGCAAAAAATGGCACAGATCCTGGCGAATGGGAAAGATACAAAGATCAACAAAGGGTCACAAAACAGATAGTAAGAGCTACAAAAAGAGAGTATGAAAAGAAACTTTCAAGGGATATCAAAACCAATATGAAGAACTTTTATAGTTATATTAGGAAAAAGGTGGTCAGGAGCAGTGTTGGCCCCTTAGAAACTGAAAGTGGGGATATTGTCATTGACAATGGGGAAACAGCGGACATGTTGAACGATTACTTTGCGTCAGTATTTACAGTAGAAAAAGAGGATAGCATGCCGGAAATCCCAAGAAAACTAATACTGAATCGGGGACAGGGCCTCGATAAAATTAACATAAGTAAAGCAACAGTAACAAAGAAAATAATAGCACTAAAGAGTGACAAATCCCCAGGACCAGATGGTTTCCCTTCCAGGGTTTTAAAGGAAGTAGGTGAGCACATTGCAGATGCCCTAACTATAATCTTTCAAAGTTCTCTAGATTCAGGAACTGTCCCTCTAGATTGGAAAATTGCACTCTACTTTTTAAGAAAGGAGAGAGAGGGAAACCGGGGAATTATAGACCAGTTAGCCTAACATCTGTTGTGGGGAAAATGCTGGAGTCTATAATTAAAGATAGGGTGACTGAACACCTCGAGAATTTTCAGTTAATCAGAGAGAGCCAGCATGGATTTGTAAAAGGTAGGTCGTGCCTGACAAACCTGATTGAATTTTTTGAAGAGGTGACTAAAGTAGTGGTCAGGGGAATGTCAATGGATGTTATTTATATGGATTTCCAGAAGGCATTTGATAAGGTCCCACATAAGAGACTGTTAGCTAAGATAGAAGCCCATGGAATCAAGGGAAAAGTACGGACTTGGTTAGGAAACTGGCTGAGCGAAAGGCGACAGAGAGTAGGGATAATGGGTAAGTACTCACATTGGCAGGATGTGACTAGTGGAGTCCTGCAGGGATCTGTCTTAGGGCCTCAATTATTCACAATATTTATTAACGACTTAGATGAAGGCATAGAAAGTCTCATATCTAAGTTTGCCGATGACACAAAGATTGGTGGCATTGTAAGCTGTGTAGATGAAAACATAAAATTACAAAGCGATATTGATAGATTAGGTGAATGGGCAAAACTGTGGCAAATGGAATCCAATGTCGACAAAAGTGAAGTCATCCACTTTGGATCATAAAAGAATAGAACAGGGTTCTTTCTAAATGGTAAAAAGTTAAAAACAGTGGATGTTCAAAGGGACTTAGGGGTTCAGGTACATAGATCATTGAAGTGTCATGAACAGGTGCAGAAAATAATCAATAAGGCTAATGGAATGCTGGCCTTTATATCTAGAGGACTGGAGTACAAGGGGGCAGAAGTTATGCTGCAGCTATACAAAACCCTGGTTAGACCGCACCTGGAGTACTGTGAGCAGTTCTGGGCGCCGCACCTTTGGAAGGACATATTGGCCTTGGAGGGAGTGCAGCATAGGTTTACTAGAATGATACCTGGACTTCAAGGATTAAGTTATGAGGAGAGATTACACAAATTGGGGTTGTATTCTCTAGAGTTTAGAAGGTTAAGGGGTGATCTGATCGAAGTTTACAAGATATTAAGGGGAACAGATAGGGTGGATAGAGAGAAACTATTTCCGCTGGTTGGGGATTCTAGGAGTAGGGGGCACAGTCTAAAAATTAGAGCCAGACCTTTCAGGAGTGAGATTAGAAAACATTTCTACACACAAAGGGTGGTAGAAGTTTGAAACTCGCTTCCGCAAATGGCAATTGATACTAGCTCAATTGCTAAATTTAAATCTGAGATAGATAGCTTTTTGGCAACCAAAGGTATTAAGGGATATGGGCCAAAGGCAGGTATATGGAGTTAGATCACAGATCAGCCATGATCTTATCAAATGGCGGAGCAGGCACGAGAGGCTGAATGGCCTACTCCTGTTCCTATGTTGTGACAGTGAATGAATGTCCTGGCCATTTGCTTTAAACTCTTTTTCCAATTTCTCATTTTCTCTTCTTTCTTTAAAATCTTTCTCCCCCTCTTTAAGCTTTCCTAATTAAGTGGTAATCTGTTTCCGAGTCTCTGCCAGTACTGCTCTGTTAAACATCCACTGGAAGCACTTCAATATTACAAGAGTGTGGCCAACCCCAGATGATTGACACAAGTCATAATGTAAATGTCAGGAGCTTCAGGGAACCAATACCAGAGAAGACCCAGGAAATTGTGACCCTATCAATTTGCAGTTGGGTTAATGTTGCTTGTTCCTGCTGCTTGTGCGTGTTTGTGCTTTGGATCTCCGTGTTACTTAATGGAGCGGAGTATATCTAGGGACATTGGTGTCAGCCACCAAATGAAAACGGGGTAAAATGGTGCATGAAGGATGCAAACGGGAACAAAAAACCTGGTAAGTGTAAATGCATCTTAAAGAGGTGCGGGACACTTTTCCTCCATTTTTTCTTCGTTTCCCATCTCAAATGTGCTTAATGCCTCCCTCAACAGCGTTGTTGTTATCTGGAGCTTATCGTATAGGGAACTAAAGTCATAAACCTGCATCATTTTACTCCTTTGTGCAGCTTCCTATCCTTCTTTATTTTCCAGAAGCCTCACTTTCTGCTTGAGTAGCATTCCGTCATAATTCTTCACTGGCAATGGCTACACAATAACTCACTATGATTAGTCTGAGCTTATTGAGGTTGCTTGTGTGATATGGTTGGAAATCTATACCTTCCTTGAAAAGTATAGGAAAATACCGTTAAAAGATGTTGCAATTATTTGTGCTGCACTCATGGATTAACAAATTTATTTTATTCTACAGACTGTGTTCCCACACCTCTGGTATAAACTGAAGTAGTCGCATGATAAAAGGATCGCAGATCCTTCAATGTAATTTAAGTGGAGGTGAATCATCTGTGAAATAACGTTGGAGGAGAATCTGGCCTTTCCCATCATATACTTGTTTGCACAGGATTTGCACTGTGAGATTTACATACTATAATCTGCTGCAATTTAAAGGACTCGATCATAATTGTCATGTGTATTTGACTTTTTTTTCACCCTTGGATAATTTTTCATGCCTTTTATTAAGCAATTTTATCATCATATATATTTATATATATATATATATATATATATATAAAAAGTTGAAATGTCCACGTTCTTAATTGAATTAGCAAAAATCACGATGTAAATATTTGTAATAGAACCATCAAACCATAGAAAAGATACAGCACAGAAGGCGGCCATTCAGCCCATCGTATCCGCGCCGACTCGAAGAACAACCAGGTGCCCATTCTAATCCCACCTTCCAGCACCTGGTCCGTGGCCCTGCAGCTTACAGCACTTTAGGTGCAGGTCCAGGTACTTTTTAAAAGAGCTGAGAGTCTCTGCCTCTACCAGCAATTCGGGCAGCGAATTCCATACACCCACCACCCTCTGGGTAAAAAAGGTTTCTCCTCATGTCCCCTCTAATCCTTCTGACAATCAGATTAAATCTATGTCCTCTAGTTCTTGAACTCTCCACTAGGGGAAACAGGTACTTCTTGTCTACTCTATCTGGGCCCCTCTTAATTTTGTACACCTCAATCAAGTCACCCCTCAGCCTCCTCTGCTCCAAGGAAAACAACCCCAGCCTATCCAATCTCTCCTCGTAGCTGCAATTTTCAAGCCCTAGCAACATTCTTGTAAATCTTCTCTGCACTCTCTCCAGAGCAATTACGTCCTTCCTGTAATGTGGTGACCAGAACTGCGCACAATACTCCAGCTGTGGCCTTACCAGTGTTTTATACAGTTCCATCATTACACCCCTGCTTTTGTATTCTATACCTTGGCTAATAACGGAGAGCATTCCATATGCCTTCTTCACAACCTTATCTACCTGTACTGCCACCTTCAGGGACCTGTGCACATGCACTCCAAGGTCTCTCACTTACTCTAACCCTCTCAATATATTCCCGTATACTGCGTATTCCCTTTTACTGTTTGCCCTCCCTATGTGCATTACCTCACACTTCTCCGGGTTGAACTCCATTTGCCATTTTTCCGCCCACTCCACCAACCCATTGATATCTTCTTGGAGTCTACAGCTATCCTCTTCACCATCAACTACACGGCCAATTTTTGTGTCATCTGCAAATTTGCCAATCATGCCCCCTAATTCAATTCCAAATCATTAATGAATATTAAATGTTTAAATATCTACTTACGTAACAACCCTGACTGAAATAATCAGACCGAGTAGAAACACAATTTTAAAACTAAGATGGGTTAATGTCACTTTTAAAGTAACAAAGGAATTGCATATAAAAGTGTTAAAACATTTGTAGTATTGGCACAGTGTGATTTCCAGGCTTATGTATAATTTGCATTTATAATTTAAGGCTCCTGCACAGAAGAGGAAACAATGAGCAGTTTAGAGGTCGCATAATAAGCAAAACGGCCATATGATTCCACACCATTTTGAATGATTCTTTGGTGCTGCAATGACAATATGGGGTGGGTGCCATTTTAGCCGGCTTTCTGCCCGGCAATGGCTGTGGTCCAAATTCCATTGCTTTATGGGGTCTTCCCCTGAAGTGCACGCCAATGCTTGAGGGTCATTTAAATATATGTAAATGAGGATGACCAGCCTTAGAGTGTCCAAAACCCATGACATATGCGCCCAATGCACCAAGGGCAACTTAGAATGAAAGAAGTGTACCTGTTGCCAGCATCAGCTGAGACTAGTGGAAGTAACTTACTTTGGTGCCTGCAGGCTGATGAAAGTTTCAAGATAGATTGCTGGAGTTACAGAAAAGCTTTTAAAGCAATTTTGTCTTGCACCTGGATTGAGCTAGACTTTTTATTTATTCATTCTCGGGATGTGACCGTCGCTGGCATGGCTGGCATTTATTGCCCATCTCTTATGGCCCTGAGAAGGTGGTGGGCCTTCTTCTTGAACCGCTGCAGTCCATGTGGTGAAGATGCTCCCACAATGCTGTTAGGTAAGGGGTTCCAGCATTTTGACCCAGCTATGATGAAGGAATGGTGATGTATACCCAAGGGGTGTGACTTGGAGGGGAACTTGAGAGTCTGCCTCACCAAAGGTTGTTACATAAGGTTAAATCTCATGGGATCCAAGGTGAGGTAGCCAATTGGATACAAAATTGGCTTGACGACAGAAGACAGAGGGTGGTTGTCGAGGGTTGTTTTTCAAACTGGATGCCTGTGTCCAGCGGTGTGCCTCAGGGATCGGTGCTGGGTCCGCTGTTATTTGTTATTTATATTAATGATTTGGATGAGAATTTAGGAGGCATGGTTAGTAAGTTTGCAGATGACACCAAGATTGGTGGCATTGTGGACAGTGAAGAAGGTTATCTAGGATTGCAACGGGATCTTGATAAATTGGGCCAGTGGGCCGATGAATGGCAGATGGAGTTTAATTTAGATAAATGTGAGGTGATGCATTTTGGTAGATCGAATCGGGCCAGGACCTACTCCGTTAATGGTAGGGCGTTGGGGAGAGTTATAGAACAAAGAGATCTAGGAGTACAGATTCATAGCTCCTTGAAAGTGGAGTCACAGGTGGATAGGGTGGTGAAGAAGGCATTCAGCATGCTTGGTTTCATTGGTCAGAACATTGAATGCAGGAGTTGGGATGTCTTGTTGAAGTTGTACAGGGCATTGGTGAGGCCACACTTGGAGTACTGTGTACAGTTCTGGTCACCCTATTATAGAAAGGATATTATTAAACTAGAAAGAGTGCAGAAAAGATTTACTAGGATGCTACCGGGACTTGATGGTTTGACTTACAGGGAGAGGTTAGACAGACTGGGACTTTATTCCCTGGAGAGTAGGAGGTTAAGGGGTGATCTTATAGAAGTCTATAAAATAATGAGGGGCATAGATAAGGTCGATAGTCAAAATCTTTTCCCAAAGGTAGGGGAGTCTATAACGAGGGGGCACAGATTTAAGGTGAGAGGGGAGAGATACAAAAGGATCCAGAGGGGCAATTTTTTCACTCAAAGGGTGGTGAGTGTCTGGAACGAGCTGCCAGAGGCAGTAGTAGAGGCGGGTACAATTTTGTCTTTTAAAAAGCATTTGGACAGTTACATGGGGAAGATGGGTATCGAGGGATATGGGCCAAGTGCAGGCAATTGGGACTAGCTTAGTGGTATAAACTGGGCGACATGGACATGTTGGGCCGAAGGGCCTGTTTCCATGTTGTAACTTCTATGATTCTATGAAAGAGGCAACAAGAGAGCTGTGCCAGTTACTACATGAAGACTAGCAGCCAAAATCATCTTCCTGGACAGCTCTACCTTTGGCTGTAATAGTGATGACTGCACTCAAGTGTTATGCCACGGGCTCATTTCAAGCAGCCCTGGGGGAATCTATGTAATATATCACCCAGGGTGCCGTCTGGGCATATATTTGTCAGATAGCTGACACACTTCTTAGAAGAACTGGGGAATTCATCCAGTTTAACATGATAGCAAGGCAGCTGCAAAATAGGGCCATCCAGTTTTATTGTGTTTTTGGGTTCTGTGACTTCGTTTCAAATCCAGTCGAGTCTGATGTGATTAAAGTTTCTCTCTTGTTCAAACGTTGACTGACCTGCTGAGCAATTCCATCTTTACTTCAGATTTCCAGCATTCCTGATTTCTTTAGCTTCAGCAGTGATAGAGGTTTGCATTCAACTACAGAGCAATGACAGGCGATGTGTCTATTTAAGACGGATGCTATAAACTTTTCTGAATCTACATAAAGTTTAATAATTAATGTGGTATACAAGTAGCACTTCACTTTACTAATACATTCTAACATTATATCATTAAGGAAAAAAATTCCAAGTATGTATCTGAATTTGACATGTTGATCACTGGGACTGATCAGATGGACTGTGTTGGCCTTTGCGGGTTCTGTATGTTCCTTTAATGCTCACCGTGAGATTTGCAGCCTCTTCTCTACCTTGATAACAAACACTAATTTTGTGTTTCTGACTGACAGGAAGGTTTTAATGACACTGTCCTCGGGATTCGTTACCATATTAACAAGTGTTAAAATCTGTTCTTGGGGCTTTTTTAAGCTGTCAGGAATTGGAATTTGGGTGGGTAACATCATGATAACAATATTTCCAGCCAATAATAGTACATTCACAAACACCACATTCATTTTCCAGTCATAACATGGATTATAAAGTGTAGGCTGCGTTTACAGTGAAAACCTTCAAGGTCTGCCCGTGGGAGGGAACAGACGAAATCGTCACTCATCATTTCCATTTGATTGCCCCAGCCTACAAAAAAATTCATAATCATGCAAATATATATATACATGAGATATAAATGAGAATCTGGAATGCGAGGATATAATGGTATGCTCCCCCCTCCCCACTAATGTAATTGAAATTTTAACTAAAAAAATAAAGAAAATTACAGAGAAATGTTTTCTTTGAATTGAGAAGTCAAAGTGAAGGGTCGAAGCCTATAGTACAGATCATTAGTAAGATTGAAAATAGTAAATGAAAAGATAAAGAAATAAGGAAATGATTGGGTGACACCAAGCTTGGATTTTACAAGCCTGACGTTTATAGTAGGTAGGTAAGACTACGGGTGGTAAGGAGTGTCACAAGTTTGAGGTCTAGAAAAAGAGGAGGCGGTCAAGAAATGACCTGATAGGGAGCTGCTAAGTTAAGACACCCAGTCACAGCTTTCTTACAATCTGAACAGCCTTCCACCATTCTTCTGTAGCCCCAGTACTAACAAGCCTTCCCACCCCAGCTTTTCATCTCCCTCCTCCAGCAACACATATCAATGTACCTCCTTTTGCTTCCACTTGCCTCTGGAGGGTGAGCTCGTGTCCTAGCTCTGCTACAGCCGGCGCAGATGAGGACTTCCAGGACCCAGCTTTTAAAAGAAGACTGATAGGTGTGCACCAGAAACTGTTCAGTGCTTTGGACTGTCTGCCAGGGAGTGCCCGCACCATGTCGGAAAATTCGGAGGAGGCCACTTCCAACTTGTGTGGGGTCATAGTGCATGGCATCGAAACAATGCAGCCAACCACGCAGCGTGTGGTCAGCTCCACGTAAGCTGCAGCAGGGCCCTCGGAAATGGAGCAAGTGGTGACGGCTCTAACAGCTTCAATGGAAGCTCAACCTGGTGCATCAGGCTCTTGGCTCCACCATCTCCACAGGCTTCTAGAGTTTGTGTGATAGCATGGATAAGGGTTTCAGTACTGTCACAGCTCTCTGGCAGCGGGGAGCCCAAAGCTCACTGGTGGCATGTAAATGAGGCCGAAGCCTCGAAATAGCCTGGGCCTCCCGCTGATAAGAACGGGTGGGCAGCAGGCCTGTAGTTAAAATGGCAGGTCCGGATGAGCTGTGGAAGAGGGAATTCCCGTTGTAGGGAGTCTCCAACCCACCAGAGCCTCCTTCTGATGTCGGTGGCCTTGTAAGTGATGAGTGGAAATTCTGCACCTTACAAGGCTGACTGAAAAGTGCCAGAAATTTACGGTAGGCTTCACGGATTCTCGAGGAAATATGATGCCCCTACTCAGGTCAGATCTCCTAGTTACAAATTGAATCCAATCTTTAGGGGTGTGCACTATAATATAAAGATTAATGGGGCACTTTAGTTGCAGTAAGTGTTTGAGAGCATATACAGGAATTAGGGTTTTATTGGGATTTTGGTGCAGGGCTCCTAACCAGTAGGATTGTTGAATAATGTCACAGAGTTTCATCAACAAGGAGAGAAAGGGTAGTTGCTCTACTGTCTGTAGCTTTTAACTTTAAGGTGAACGCTTTCACTGCAAGTTCAACACATTGTGTAAACAGGTGCACACCTGCCCGAGATCTCAGGTGAACCAGTTTACTTTAATATAGAATTGCATGGAATGTAAAATTTGTACCCTTCAGTCTGATCTGAATCAATCCCCCTGTATAGACATGAAAAATATTAAGATTGGTACCTGTTCATGGAACAGTGGCAATCACTTCAACAAACAATATTTCTTTTGTTTTCATTTAGAAAGCAAATTCCAAAGCTATCAAAATCAAAATCTCCACATTCCCTTGTATGTATTATGTTCAGGTTCAGATACCAATAAAACCTACTCAACATGCACAGATATATATTATGTATGCGAATTTTTGGGGGGATAGATTTGAGCTAAAAAGTGGGATTATAAGGAGGATATAATCACAAGGAAATTAAACGTTACACCTCCTCCAAATGTTACACATAGCTCACCATGTTGATAACTGTGGCAGAAGCAACACAATAATAAGAGGACTTAGAAAAAGCAAATTCTAATTGCTTAGATATTTGCATTGTCCTTGAAGTGTGGAAATAAAAATCCCATTTCCCATAACTGATGCGTGGGCCTAACTGAATGACCCAGAGGGACACAGTCAAGTGCTGCTCACCATGTTGGCTCTGCCAACTGAATGAAAGTTGACTCCTCCAGCTTCTTGTTGCAATTTCTTTTTATACCATGGATAAACAGACGAGGTAAAAATTGGTAACGGCCTATTTTCGGGCGCATAACCGATGGTGTGCATGGAGCGCTGCCCTAACCGGGAGGTCTGAGGCTCATCCGAAATTGGGCCTCAGGCCTCATTTCAATAATTTGGGTGAGTTGCTGGTGCATGTTGCACCTCCAAATACAGCCTGCCCATTGCCATCATCCAATTTTGGGCTGCCTGCCATGCTAGCAATGGGAGGGGGTCTGATCACAAGCAGGCAACGGCCCTCAAGAGTTTTGTGGAGCAGGGAAGAGCACTCCTGCTCCTTTAAAAAAAAACACACTTTTTGATGGCGGTCACTGCTTGGGCCGCAGCGACTGTTGAAGAATCCTGAGCAGAGCAGACCCAAAGCCTACTCTGCTCGTCATCCATCAATTTAGTGTAACTGTCCTGAAACAGGCGTTAAGCCCCTCATTTACAAAAGTAAGCGGCTGGGCACCTACCTCCCTATGCAAATACGACTCTGATCGGGCGCAAGATGTTGCTACTGAAATTGATCCAAATTCTGCCAATTGTCTTTTTAAATGTTTTAAAAGTTTCTTTCACAAAATTGAATAATTGCCAACTTACTGGTAACACAGTGTGGTGGGGTTAAGACAGTTTGCTCTATCGTGTGAGGTTGTCCAAGATTATCATTTACATAATTTTCTCCTGAATACATTTTGTTTTAAAAAGAAAATCCCGTTCTCTTTGGCGGAACTGTATGGGGGAGTTGCGTGATCCAACATCACTGTAGCTGGACAAAACACAGTGTCATGCATAAGTCTTATTTCATTGAGCAAAACAGTACGACTTGTGGTATGAACATAATAACGCAACTCACTGCTTTATTTCATGACCGTTGACTGCAATGGAAAATTGGGCGGAGTGTATAACCGGCGGGTGATCGGCTATTGCCCACTTTCCACCGCCATCAAAAATGAATATCTACCCCATTTTTCCTTCAACAAACACCGTCAAAATGATGGGTCATTCATCTCATTGCTTTTTGTGGGATCTTGCTGTGTGCAAAATGGTTGTCGCCTCCGCCCACACAACAATAGTGACTGTACTTCAATGATATGTGAAGCGCTTTGTAATGTTTCTAAGAGATGTGCTAAGGCGGTACAAAAATGCAAATCTTCCATTTTCTCCTCCCTTCTAAAGATACTGGGCTCAATTTTAGGGGGCAATTGCCGGTGCGTTGGGGGCTGCGAAAATTGCGGAAATCCTGTTCGGGTTCAGAAGCCAGCTCCAACTTGCCAATTTCCGAGTTTCCCAGGGATCCACCTGTGTGCGCGCGGTCGACCCGAAAACGGAAGTCCCGCATGACAGTTAAAGAGCCAAATGTACCTCACTGAAGTACTTATGGCACTTTACCTGTGACAGATGAAATAATTAGTACGATTTGTAACTTACCTGGGCGGCTTGCCCACCGCTTCTGATTCACGCCTGGTGAAAGCAGACGTGAAGGGCCGGATCAGGGAAAATGAAACTAAATAAATTACCATAAAACACCATTGCTTGAAGTTAAAACACAAAATTAACCTACCTTTGCACCCTACTCCGATGCCCAATGTCTCCCTCTCCGATCACCCCCTCTTCCCCCTCCCCCGATGTCCCTCTCTTCAGCCTCCCCGATGTCCTCCCGATGTTCACTCTTCACCCCCCGATCATCCCCTCCCCCCCCCGATCTTCCCCTTTCCCCCCGTTCTTCCCCCCCCCTGTTCTTCCACTCTCCCCCGATCTTCCCCTCTCCTCCCCCGATCTTCCCCTCTCCCCCCGGATCTTCCACTCTTCCCCCCCCCCCACAGGTCTTCCAGTCCAGCGCTGGATGATGTCTCGCTCTCTCTCTTTCTCTCCCCCCACCTCGCGTTGCAGCTCCTGACAGCAACCAGCCTGTCAATGAGGCTGGCTGCCGGGCGCGAAACCTGGAGAAGATGTTAATCATCAGCAGTCAACATGCGATCGCATCGGAAACGGTAAGTTTTGTACATGCGGGTTTGCCACGCGCACCTTCACCCCTCCCCCCCGCTGCCAACCCGCCACCATTGCAAAATCGACCCCACTATCTCATGCGGCTATTCTTAAAGTGTGACCTTAGACCAAGCCTGCCGACAGGTTACTTGGCATCCTGTTCTCACCTGACAGCCACAAATATGCACTTTCCAACTGATAACGATAAGAACAGGAATCCTGGCAGATTTTTTCACTCCCTAGCTCAAAACTGCTGAGGCCAATTTTAGTAGATCATTTGGATGGATGCAGCCACAACAACACTCAAGGTGCTTGACACTATCCAGGATGGATCAGCTTGCTTGATCAGCCCCCCTGCCACTGGACTCAATATTCAGCCCCTCCCACATCAGTGCACTGTGGCTGTAGAATGTACTATCTAGAATGCATTGCAGTAATTTACTTCCAGGTTCATTATGTCTACCACTGAGAAGGACAAGAGCAGCAATGTCATTGGAATGTCAGCACCTCCAAGGCACATACCTTCCTGACTTATGACATATGGCGTTGTTGCTGGATCAATATTCTGGAATTCCCTACCTAACAACATGGAAGAAGCTCCGTCACCACAAGGACTACAGTGATTCATGAAGAAGGCCCTTTGTCACCTTCTCAGAACAACTAGGGCTGGGCAATAAATGTGGCCTTGCCAGCATCACCTGCATCCCAAGAACAAATGAAAAAAGGCAAACCAGGATAAAAAACAGGGATCTTCCAAGTCTGTGTGACTCATGACACTGGACAGTGTGATTACAAAGAAGGCTTTGCTGGGTCTTTTATGTGGAAAAATATAATATACTTGCGCAAGGATCTTGGGTGAAATCAGGCTTGGCTGTGTTTGTCTCAGTGGTTTAATAGCCTATCAATGCTCATTGCCTAGATTCATACATGAGGATTGCCATTGTAAGGCTGGGGTAACCATACTCGAGCAAGAGAAAGGAATAAAGGAGAGAAAAATGGGGGGAAAATTTAAAAATAAATTCAACTAATCTCACATATGCACAGCAAGAGAGAAAGACACGACCTTAGCAGGTCAGGATAAAAGAGGCTGGATTTTTTTCATGTAATTAAAAATTAGTAATAAAGGAAACTAAATTAAATCTCCTTTTGCACGAGAATAAGAATTCAGAGGCTGAATTCAGTTAAAGTTCTTGCACCAAATATTTTTCTACGAACTACTCAGGCTGCAAAGAAAAAAGCTTGTGTTGAAGTACCTCATTGTGATATTGTCAGCAGATGGAGTCATCCATCAGCCCATTTCTATTTATTTTTACACCTGAATGTGTGCTTGTTCAGTCTAGAGCACACTGGCCTGACCACAAGCAAATAGCAGTCTTCTGAAGATTGCCATAACGGGATAAAGATGTATTAACATTCAATGGGATTTCCCCTCCACTCCTCTTCTTCCTGAATTCCCACAGAACAAAACTGACAGGTCTGTCATCATTTGAGCGAATCAATCTACAAACAATTCAAATAAGTGTTTTTTAAAAAAAAAACTGTAATGAAACAAGTTCACAGCTCTGTAGATTGGGACTACACTTTATTCAATTATTCAGGTGGTAAACCTTCTTAAGGAATATAAAAGAAAGAAAAAATAACCCAAGAGGCTCACAAAGAGGCTTTAATGTTGATGTGGGTTCAACCACTTAAACATTTCAGAGGAAGAATTTCAACAAGCAATGCTGGAAAACAGTGAAGGAATGCTAGTGGACAATTTGTTATCTAAACATAAAACTGTCACCATTATGGAGGAAGGCCCTTGACTCCACTTTGCTTTCCTTTTGGTCTGGAGCATCTTGAACCCGCCCACATTTACACTGGAGCAAACTCAAGGGAGCTTTGTCTCCCAGGTCCTTGGCTTATGTATATGCATGAAAGCAGTGCTCAATGCAGGGTTATCATTTGTCAGTCTTGATACTAAGTTGTCATCCTTTGCTTTAAAGGCACCACGGGAGACAATGATGTGAAGATTCCAGTGACATTCTGCCTTTACAGCTCTAGAATCAGTAAACAGCAAATCCACTACTGGCTGTCATTCCAGTAAGATTTTTTTTATGCAGGAAAAGCACTTGAGGTACAATGGCTGTTGATTAATTTGAAGGCGAAGGCACTGTAGCTTGTGGTAATATTCATTAATCACTGTCCGCTTCAACCAGATATTAAAAGGACTTATGTTACATAAGCATGCTTGACTTGGCACACCTGTTCCAGTCAAACCTCAGTGTGATCACTGACTCTCCACTTGCTCTTCCACACTGAGCTGCATTCACACTCAAACACCAGCTGAATGATTCTATCCATCTCCTGGATATCTCAGACCTGATAAATACCACATGCATATCCAACTCTTCACTAAAGAAACTTAAGCCAAGGTATCCTTTTTTTTAAAAATGTGTTAAATTGCTCCCATTTTCTCTGTCATCAACTATCTGTAATTTCTTTCTAAGGTGAGTCCTGAAAAAAATGAATATTAAAATATAGTGCCACTTATCTGTACATTGTTCTGATAACAATCACAACATCTCAATTTATCTAAGGTATTGAGTTAAGTGTCAGATTAATTAATAATAAAGATTGAATTTCAAATAATTAGGCTTTCAGGAGAAACCAAAATCAAATATAAAGATCTTAAAGAAACACTAGGGTCGATTTTATCTCCATCTTCCAGACAGAAACTAGGCGAGTGGGCAGTTAAAATGTCCCGACATACTTACTTGCCAGAAAGTCAATGGATCCCACCGACTGCAATTTTTAGCCAGTCTTGTAGATGAGGCCGCTGTCCGTGGGGTCCTTCTTTAAATATGCTGATCGGTGTCGGAAGATGTCATTATGCCCCCCCCCCGCCACCCGATTACAATTTTAACTCAGGCTTAAGCGGGAAGGTTGCCGAGGCTTTCCCACCAACTGAAGAGAGTCGGGACTTGCCAAGAAGATGCAGAGGCCCAAACAGCTAAGTTTTTCACTTCCCTTTGTGTGGCCAGGCAAAGCAGAAGTGCTCCTCTGGACCACACAAGGAGAGTCGCGGACTCTTCTGCCCCGGACTTAACCATTTCCCCTCCTGCGAGAACCTCCCGAATGTTCCTTCCCCATACCTACCTTCATGCTGGCGGGCGGCCATGGGCTGCCTGGTTTTTGCAGGACCGGCAGTTGCTTCCCGCCCACTTCCTACATGGAACGGGCGGAAGGTGAACCGGCTCTGTGTTAATGAGGACCGGGAGTTAAAATAGCCCAAGGCTCAAATTTTCTCCACCTGCCTGGAATTAAAATTGACCCCGGTATCTTCATGTAAAAATGCTTTGTTGTCTTTTGGGAAAGAACCAGAATAGACTTGCACCATTTTCATCATAGTGGTGTCACACGGGAATCTATTTTTATATGAATTGTATTATCAAGCATGCATTTATAAACCGAAAAAAAATTTTGCAAACACTTTTTCTTAAAGGCAATCCTTTAATGGAGAAAGAAGTATCAGCAAGATAGTCTAATCCCATTTCTTGTCAGCCTATGTTATTCAACAATATTAAATTTAAATATTTAACAACTAAATTGAGTGCTCTATCAAAGCCACACTGGAAGTACGTATTTCAATGTTGTAGTAGATGAATGTTTGTGGATATTTTCTATGCCTCTGTGGCAATAGTTCAGTGTGAATGAGTCAAGTGGAGATTCAGCAATTATACTACAATGGATATGCTCTTTGATATGCTTTGGATATGTTCCTTCTAGAACTCTCCGTTGGCCAGTTTACAGTTGCAGATTTTATTTCTTGCATCAGGCTGGATATAAATGATGCATCTTGACATCCTTTCAGCTACTTACTGATCACTATTTTCTTTATAGAGCTGGATGCAAGGAGTAACTGGTAGATATGTGCTTGAATAAATACTGTAATATTCACTCTGTAGCTGTACTCTAAACTCAATATATTTGCCAGTGTGTAGTTAATTTAACATCTACGGTTTTTCGCATAATGTCTATGCCTGTTACATTTGCTCCATAATGGAAAAAAGTTGGAAAAAATTAATCACTTTGGATCATACACTGAAAGATATGACTGAACATGATAATGACTGCCTAGTATTATCTCTTTAAGATTTTGATATGATGTAATGTATCTCCAAAAGATATTGGTGCAGCTCCAGCTCCAAATGAATTGCAACTGCAGCGCTAGGTCTCAAAGATACATGAAACAAGCTTGCATACTCACAGTGAGGTTCATAAGGAGGAGGAGGGTCCCCACATGGAATGCACTCCATTTCCTGAAAGCCACCCAATTTGGTCTTTCTATAAAATCTGTGAGGAGAAAAGGTCATGTCAGTTTTATGAGATACAATTTTATGGGATCTAACAACACACTCGTTTAGGGACACAGAATCCAAACACCCAGGAGTCACTGTAGTCCTACTACTCAAAGAGACTCCAGCTGGCTTGCTCTTCAAACCCGTTCCATCTGTAAAAAACTGAAGGCCTCAGACCTTGTAAGGGGGAAGGATACCCACTGGAAGGAAGTGCGAGAATTATATAAATGTAAAATACTTCTTCCTTTGAATAATATATTATTCAAAATGAAAATCTCTTGAATAAAGGAGAAATATTACACTCTTAACATGGTGCCATATCTTTGTTTTTGGTTGTGACGCCCTCCACAGTTGGTTAGCTTGCCAGCACTTACCATTAGCCTCACAGGCGAATAGTAAAAGTTGGGTGGCATAATAGAGAGGTGACTGCTACCTATGGAATCCTACCCCAGTTAGGGAGTTAATGTCTTCAGAATGGGAGGAAATTGGATGAAAAAATTGGAGAGGAAAATAACTAAAAGAAAGGGTTGTGAAAATACAAAGTAAGTCAATAGTAAGAGGATTCACTGATTAATTGAAGGATGAAGTCTAGTCACAGGTTACTGTGTATATGTGGCTAGAAATGGACCAAATTACATGTAGGGCAGGAGTGACTCCTTAAATTAATGTACATTGGAGCTAGAGGGGATGCTTTTTAAAAACTACTTTTGAGTACTTCAAAGTATTACTGCCTCCTTAAAGATCTATTGTAGGACATAGTGTTGAAGTTACATACTTACCATCAAACCCTGTGCACAGTAATAATAGTGTAAACTGAAGCACTGCTGCAGGGTCAATCTCACAGAAAGTCAGAGGAAATGGTTTTAATCCTGTGTAAACTACAGTTTGTTCTGCATGAAAAAATCTATGATGTTACAAAACTGGGCTTTTTGGGGAAAAAAATGATTGCAAAAATATTTAAAATTAATAAATGGTTTTGTTCTAAAGAATTTTTAATTCCACTCTATACCTCTCTGTATTAGAAAAGGTTTCATCTCAAGGACCTGGCTTCAAATCCATCCCACAAAAATGGGGTGCTATTTTGGCATTCTCAATCAATCGCCAGGCCCGGATGAAATGTATCCCAAGCTGCTAAGAGAAACAAGGGAGGAAATAGTGGAGGCTCTGACCATCATTTTCCAATCCTCCCTGGCTACAGGCGTGGTGCCGGAGGATTGGAGGACTGCTAACGTTGTACCGTTGTTTAAAAAGGGAGAAAGAAATGGATCGAGTAATTATAGGCCAGTCAGTCTAACCTTGGTGGTGAGCAAATTATTGGAATCAATTCTGAGGGACAGCATAAATCATCATTTAGAAAGGCACAGGTTAATCAAGGACAGTCAGCATGGATTTGTTAAGGGAAGGTCATGTCTGATTAGATTGAATTTTTTTGAGCAGGTAACAAGGAGGGTCGATGAGGGAAACGCATTTGATGTAATGTACATGGATTTTAGCAAGGCTTTTGACAAGGTCCAACAAGGCAGACTGGTCAAAAAAGTAAAAGCTCATGGGATCCAAGGGAAAGTGGCTAGTTGGATCCAAAATTGGCTCAGTGGCAGGAAGCAAAGGTAATGGTTGATGGGTGTTTTTGTGACTATAAGGCTGTTTCCAGTGGGGTTCCACAAGGCTCAGTACTGGGCCCCTTGCTTTTTGCGGTATATATTAATGATCTGGACTTGAATGTGGGGAGCTTGATCAAGAAATTTGCAGATGATACAAAAATTGGCCGTGTGGTTGATAGTGAGGAGGAAAGCTGTAGACTGCAGGAAGATATCAATGGACTGGTCAGATGGGCAGAAAAGTGGCAAATGTAATTCAATCCAGAGAAGTTTGGAGTAATGCATTGGGGAGGGCAAACAAGGCAAGGGAGTACACAATAAATGGGAGGATACTAAGTGGTGTAGAGGAACAAAGGACCTTGGAGTGCATGTCCATAGATCCCTGAAGGTAGCAGGACAGGTAGATAAGGTGGTTAAAAAGGCATGTGGGATACTTTCCTTTATTAGCCGAGGCACAGAATATAAGAGCAGGGAGGTTATGCTAGAACTGTATAAAATATTGGTTAGGCCACAGCTTGAGTACTGCATACAGTTCTGGTCACCACATTACAGGAAAGATGTGATTGCAACTAGAAAGGGTACAGAGGAGATTTACGAGGCTATTGCCAGGGCTGGAGAATTTTAGCTATGAGAAAAGATTGGATAGGATGGGGTTGTTTTCTTTGGAACAAAGGAGGCTGAGGGGAGATTTAATTGAGGTGTATAAAACTATGATGGGACTAGATAGAGTAGATAGGGAGGACCTATTTTCCTTAGCAGAGGGGTCAGTGACCAAGGGGCATAGATTTAAAAGAATTGGTAGAAGGATTAGAGGGGAGCTGAGGAGAATTTTTTTCACCCAGAGGATGGAACTCACTGCCTGAAAGGGTGGTAGAGGCAGAAACCCTCAACTCATTTAAAAAGTACTTGGATGTGCGCTGGAAGTACCATAACCTACAGGGCTACGGACCAAATGCTGGAAAGCGGGATTAAGCTGGATAGCTCTTTTTCGGCCGGCACGGACATGATGAGCCGAATGGCCTCCTTCTGTGCCATAACTATCTATGATTCTATGATTCAATTCCTAGTAAGCATGGGCCCATTCCACAAAACTGTCTTCTGATTTGATACTATTTTGCACTAAATTGTGAGTTTCACTGAGAGACCACAGGATTCTTGAGGAAGTGGGAAATGGAAAATCTTATACTGTTGCAGTACGAGGTGCTTTTCTGAGCTTGAGGCTGAGGCACATTGTTGGAATAAAAGGAGCTTTACCCAAGATCTAGCCATGTTGTACTTGACCTGGGAATGCTTAATGCTGGAACTGGGTGGGTACCTGATTTGAAAAGAGTTCCATTCCCCAATACCACATTCTCCCACTCTGATAAGCACAAAATTATTTTAATAAAGAAAATGATAGCTGTCTGACCAGTGATCCTTCTTCACCTCTGGTCTTCATCTTCTCTAACTCTGTTGTAACCTTTCTTGTCTCAATTTTTATGAAATTACTATGGCCAGTACTCCTCTGAACTCTTCCCTTAAGCTTCAAATACACCATTTTACATGCTGCTCTTCTTCCCTGTAACCCACTGCGTTGAAATTGAACGAATTTTTTTCCCAAGATCTTCAAACTGTGGAACTCCTTATTCCTCTTAATTTTCCTTTCCTCCTACCATATACAAGGTTTTTACATACTAAGTTTTGTGTCATCTAATCACCATTTCTTGATTTACCTTGTCTTCTTTCCTACTCTTTTCAAATTTGGTGGCATCTTGCACTTTGATTCTTAGCCCTTCATATTAGTTTCTCATTTAAGAAAAACCCACAGTCAGTTTTCCAATAATTGTTGAAAAAAAAGAGGTTCAGATTTTAAAAGGTGAAAATGTCATTCGTGCTCTAAAGATCAGCTAAGAAAACCAATATTAGAATCATAGAATAATAGAAGTTTACAACATGGAAACAGGCCCTTCGGCCCAACATGTCCATGTCGCCCAGTTTATACCACCAAGCTAGTCCCAATTGCCTGCACTTGGCCCATATCCCTCTATACCCATCTTACCCATGTAACTGTCCAAATGCTTTTTAAAAGACAAAATTGTACCCGCCTCTACTACTGCCTCTGGCAGCTCGTTCCAGACACTCACCACCCTTTGAGTGAAAAAATTACCCCTCTGGACCCTTTTGTATCTCTCCCCTCTCACCTTAAATCTATGCCCCCTCGTTATAGACTCCCCTACCTTTGGGAAAAGATTTTGACTATCTACCTTTTCTATGCCCCTCATTATTTTATAGACTTCTATAAGATCACCCCTAAACCTCCTACTCTCCAGGGAAAAAAGTCTCAGTCTATCCAACCTCTCCCTATAAGTCAAACCATCAAGTCCCGGTAGCATCCTAGTAAATCTTTTCTGCACTCTCTCTAGTTTAATAATATCCTTTCTATAATAGGGTGACCAGAACTGTACACAGTATTCCAAGTGTGGCCTTACTAATGTCTTGTACAACTTCAACAAGACATCCCAACTCCTGTATTCAATGTTCTGACCAATGAAACCAAGCATGCTGAATGCCTTCTTCACCACCCTATCCACCTGTGACTCCACTTTCAAGGAGCTATGAACCTGTACTCCTAGATCTCTTTGTTCTATAACTCTCCCCAACGCCCTACCATTAACGGAGTAGGTCCTGGCCCGATTCGATCTACCAAAATGCATCACCTCACATTTATCTAAATTAAACTCTATCTGCCATTCATCGGCCCACTGGCCCAATTTATCAAGGTCCTGTTGCAATCCTAGATAACCTTCTTCACTGTCCACAATGCTGGGCAAATCATAGAAAAAATAGTTTAATGATTGGGAATCCTTTGATTATTATTTATAAAACAGAAATATAACAAGAGACTTTCTTGTATCCATTTAGCTTAATCAATGGTTTTGCAGACAAGAAATACAGTAGGAAAAGCTTCAGACTGACTCATTTTACATTTGTCTGAAGTGTGTGTAATATGTCCAGATTGCACAAATCACTATATTTATTGCAGAATTGCATGCAGACCGTTCTTCTCATTTTGCAAACATCTTTCTAATGTTTTTGGAGAGGTAAGAACGAGAAATAACATTAAAATAAATTGCTTAACATTTTCCTTTGTGCAGTCCTGAAGCTCGATGTGCACCATCCAAGAAGCTGAGTTCCTTCTTGGTATCAAATATTTATTTTCCCTTCAACAACTCTTAGGAACATAGGAACATAGGAACAGGAGTAGGCCATTCAGCCCCTCGTGCCTGCTCCGCCATTTGATAAGATCATGGCTGATCTGTGATCTAGCTCCATATACCTGCCTTTGGCCCATATCCCTTAATACCTTTGGTTGCCAAAAAGCTATCTATCTCAGATTTAAATTTAGCAATTGAGCTAGTATCAATTGCCGTTTGCGGAAGAGAGTTCCAAACTTCTACCACCCTTTGTGTGTAGAAATGTTTTCTAATCTCACTCCTGAAAGGTCTGGCTCTAATATTTAGACTGTGCCCCCTACTCCTAGAATTCCCAACCAGCGGAAATAGTTTCTCTCTATCCACCCTATCTGTTCCCCTTAATATCTTATAAACTTCGATCAGATCACCCCTTAACTTAACTTTCTTAAACTCTTTCTCAAAACTGTGGAACTTCTTTCCGCCCTCAGTCTACCCTTTCCTCCTACAATCTACAGGCTTTTAAAACCCAAACTTGGCATCAGCTAACCGTTACTTGTTTTCACTAACTCTTTTCAACCTTGGTGATGTCTGACCCTACACCTGGGATTCTCAAAAATTATTCTAATCATAAACACAGAAATCATTGCTCTGTAAAAGGTTTTTGTTCTACTAAAATGGGATGGTTTGCTTGTTTTGTGCTGCACTGTGCTACACTTCACAAAAAGTAGCTCCTACACATAACGGGGCCAGGGACATTACTTGACTGTTTGAACAATTGTGGAACATTCTTAGTATCCACCCTTGTTTACAGTTCTCATTTCCTGAGTTAATTCCTCACTAAAGTAAATTGACAGAGTATTAAATTCTAGCGTTTAAATAAAATGATAGACACTCCATTTTGTATACTGACCTTCCATTACCTCTTTTAAAAGCATGTTTAGTGAACAAAGGAATGGGAAAAAAATGCTACAACATAAAAGCATCAGGCAGTTCATCTCAGAGTGTGCAATAAACAGAATGGCAGGCAGTAAAACTGGGAACATGCTAATGGCTTGTAAAAATCTGCTCTAATATTCACAGTTGTCAGTGTTAGCCAAAGGATCAAGAAGTCACATAGAAAAACAAATTTAAAAGTAGTGGCAGCTGTGATTTTGAAAACCTCTGAACAATCTAATACCCCAATTTAATTTCACGATGTATATAACCCAACATTTCTTTAAAAATAAGTTACCGTCTTGTAACAAATGAATTGAGGGTAGTGGAGACCATGGTGAACTTTAATTAACTGAGGGTGGTGGAGACCATGGTGAACTTTAATGAATTGAGGGTAGTGGAGACCATGGTGAACTTTAATGAATTGAGGGTAGTGGAGACCATGGTGAACTTTAATGAATTGAGGGTGGTGTAGACCACGGTGAACTTTAATGAATTGAGGGTAGTGGAGACCATGGTGAACTTTAATGAACTGAGGGTGGTGTAGACCATGGTGAACTTTAATGAATTGAGGGTGGTGGAGACCATGGTGAACTTTAATGAATTGAGGGTGGTGGAGACCATGGTGAACTTTAATGAATTGAGGGTAGTGGAGACCATGGTGAACTTTAATGAACTGAGGATGGTGGAGACCATGGTGAACTTTAATGAATTGAGGGTGGTGTAGACCATGGTGAATGTTAATTAACTGAGGGTGGTGGAGACCATGGTGAATGTTAATGAACTGAGGGTGGTGGAGACCATGGTGAACGTTAATGAATTGAGGGTGGTGGAGACCATGGTGAACTTTAATTAATTGAGGGCACTGCAGACCATGGCGAATGTTAATTAACTGAGGGTGGTGTAGACCATGATGAACTTTAATTAATTGAGGGTGGTCAGACCATGGTGAATTTTATTGCTCTGTGCTGCAAAGTGGTAAATTCTAAGTTTGCATTCATGGTTCCCCATGACTTTCCAATCTCAAGATGTTGCAGGGAGGAGATGATCAAAGGTTAAGCATTTTTCGGCATGGAAGAAGGGACAGTCGTGTTGGATGACTCTTGTGTCCCTCTTCCCCACCCCCCTCCTCCCATCCACCTCACTAGCTGCTGGTTATACAGTAGTATCGGCGGAGGCCTGACAACATAATCAAACAAAGGTACCTGGCACAGAGAGGCAAAAACAGGAGAAGGAGGAAATAAATAAGAAAAATGTTTAAAAATCACTTTGCATTTCTGAGGCATCAGTACAATATTAATGTTACTTTTGATAATATTCCCATGATTAATATCATGAGATATTAAAGTAACATGTAGTCAAGCCTTAAATGCCTCAAAATATTCAATCAAAACCATTATTATTTAACATTAATCAATAAGACCAAGCGCAGTATTCAGGTCAAGCATGATTAAGAGCAGGGGAGGGGGGGGGAAATTGGACCGAGGCTGGAGAGGTGATGGAGTGAGGGGACAGATTGGAGAGGACAGGAGGATAGAAGGAAAGGGTTGGGGAGGGGCGATGGGCTGGAAGGGATAAGGCAGTGGGAGAGGAGAAAAGAGGAGGGAAGGGGAAGGGAAAGGGAGGGGGTTGAGGGAGGGAGAGAGGAGAAAGCTATCTCGGCGAGGGGTGGGGGGAAGAAGGCTGCCCAGGGTTTTCATCTGAGCACTTCCTGTCTCTGTTATGGTTTTTATGAAGTGTTGCACAGTGCAGTACAAAACAAGCAGGAGTTCCCATTCTGAGTAGAACAGTTCATTTGCAGTGCAATGTCTTCATTGTTTACGATGAGAATGATTTTTGAGAATCCTAGGTGAGGGGCCAGGCACGAAGTTTAAAAAGTTTCAGCAAGCTCACAATCGCCCCTCTCATTGACTGGAATTTTGAGGCCGGGCATTTTTAGATTGATTCAAGACCAAGGAAGTGCGACAGTGCGGCAGGAAGAAGTCCAAGGATGTGCCACCATGGAGCAATGGGATGTTGGATCACAGCAAACCTTTCCCACAACCCCCCCCGGTCCCCCCCACCCCCCAAGAATAACAAAACACTGAGCTCTTGATTTCGGTTGTGTTACTGTGGGGAAGCACTGAGTGCATGCAGGGACTTCCCAACCGAGAGGGGGGGGAGGAAACATCATCCTCTAGGTGACTTGTATACCTCCCAGTGGCTGCTTTTGGAACAACATGGTGGGAGCCAAGGGAAGATTACCCTCCTGCAGATCCTCTCAATGATGCCTTTTTTAAAAAAAATGCCCCACTGAAATACTTTGGGATGTTTTTCTATATTAAAGGCAAAATCCAAGTTGTTGCATGATTCAGGGAAACCCAGTTAAGAAAATATGGAGAATATAACTTAGGAAGAAAAGGTTACCCCATCCAAAGAAAGAGAGTGACAGCAGAATCCACATTGGCTATCTTGTCAAATTCTCCCAAATCAAATGATATTAAATTTTGTTAATTTCCTTTGTGTAAGTATATACAGTTCCTTTGCATTTCCCACCATCAAAAAAAGCCCTGTTACAACAGAAAGTGGGATAAATGACATTGAGATGAGTGGGGAAGGTTTTGAAATGGTTCAGGTGCATTATTTTACAAAAGTGCACAGATAATGAGCAGATTTCATTTTATAACCCATAGAAACTGTTAAGTGGGGATTTTCCAAGGCTTTATGAGTTGAGGGAGATTGAAATTGGGTCATCCCGGAAACTTGGCAAGTACACAGATCAAATCTGATGCTCCTTGAACCTACCCCGACAAGCAGTCTCCACACACAGCATTACTGGTGGCTGTGCAGTTAGCCTTTTGGATGCGGTTTACGAGAGCACAGTCCAAGCATGGCTTACACTTCTGAAATCCCCAGTCTTCCTTGAACCTGCTTGGCCTGCAGGTCACGCACTGTCCATCATCCCCATATCCAAACCCACATTCCTGTAAGGATTAACAAGAAATACCCACTGTTAGAGAAAAAAAGGAGCGTGAATAAGGAGAAATTACTAGGATAAAAACAAGAGGCATGTGTAATGATTACTGCAGACAGGCCTCAGTCAGGAGACAATGGCAACCTTTCAGTGGATTCAAATGTCCCTTTCACTACTAATAATCTCCCTTACTGCTTTAATCAACACTTAATCATTCAGTTATTTCACAACGCACAGATAATTTGAATGACAATAAGGCTTGAGGTCGCCTATAGCTACATTATTAATAGCTATGGTGGAGTTATTTTTTTAATTAAGTCAGTCATGTGAACGTCCAGGAGTAGGGAGTAAATGAAGTGCTTCTGCATCCATTCATTGTGTTGCTCTAAAATCTGAACAGTGCAGCGGCATTCATTGTTTCCGAGGAATAGATTATTTCTGTCCTTTTAAGGACTCCGTTTGAAATTCTGTTTGTAAATTATGATACTCAATTTAATTTGTGTGCTCAGAAATGTCATCTATATCCCTCAAATGAAACAAGAACAGCATTGAAGCACTCGAACCCTGAGTATAATGCAACAACTCCCTTACTCCATCTACTCCAAGTATTATTAGTCATCAATATATTTGGTAGTCGACAAACAAAAAACCATCAGTGTCATCCAGGCTCTGAGCCTCGTCTGCCAGCCAGCCAGGCCCCAGACTCTGCCTGCCCGCCAACTAACCAGACTCAATTCCTGATTAACTAGGCCTCAGACTCCCACTGCTAGCCAAATCTCGGACCCTGAATGCCAGCCAACTAACCCGGCCCGAATACTCCTTTATCTATCCGGATTTGATCACCAATCTGAACACCCTATATCATCGACTCGCATAGTCATGTATAGGTCATCTGGTTTGTACATGTAACTCAAGGTCACTTCTCCCTACAGACGACACCAAATTGGGGGGTATAGTTAATACCGTGCGACAAAATGTAGGAAGATATGAATAAACTTGCAGAATGGGCGTGTAATTGGCAAATAAATTTCAACACAAATAAATGTGAGATATTACATTTTGGTAGAAAGAAAAAGGGGACCACTACTGCTTGGATAATAAGAGTCTAAATGGGGTAGAGGAGCAGAGGGTTCTTCTGGGGGTACAGATACACAAATCACTAAAAGTAGCGACGCAGGTTAATAAGGCCATAAAAAAAGCAAACCAAGCACTGGGGTTCATTTCTGGAGGGATAGAATAGAAAAGCAGAGAAGTTATGTTAAACTTGTATAGAACCTTGGTTAGACCACACTTGGGAGTACTGTGAACAGTTCTGCTCTCCGTATTATAAAAAGGATATAGAGGCACTGGAGAAGGTGTAAAAAAGATTTACTAGGATAATACCAGAACTGAGAGGTTATACATATCAGGAAAGATTAAGCAGGCTGGGGCTCTTTTCTTTAGAAAATAGAAGACTGAGGGGTGACCTGAAAGAGGTCTTTAAGATTATGAAAGGGTAGACGTAGAGAAGATGTTTCTACTTGCAGGGGAGACCAGACTAGGGGCCATAAATATAAGATAGTCACTAAAAAATCCAATAGGGAATTCAGAAGAAACTTCTTTACCCAGAGAGTGGTTAGAATGTGGAACTCACTACCACAAGGAGTAGCTGAGGCGACTAGCATAGATGCATTTAAGGGGAAGCTAGATAAACACATGAGGGAGAAAGGAATACAAGGATATGCTGATAGGGTTCGTTGAAGTAGGAGGGAGGAGGCTTGTGTGGAGCATAAACACCGGCATGGGCCTGTTGGGCCAAATGGCCTGTTTCTGTGCTGTATATTCTGTGTAATTCTATGTAATTCCCTCACTTAGGCTGCCCCGCTAAGCTACAAATTCCACCATGTCCCCCCACACCCCTTTCAAACCATTGTCACTCTGGGCTAAAGCTCTGATTTCTCTCTCTCATCTTCTGGCCCCACTCTGCCTCACTTTCCTCCTCTTGTCCCCTTTCCGACTTGGCCCCTATTAACAATATATCCCAGATCTCTCTTTTGGTTCTCCAACCCTTTTGCTGCTGCTCCTCTGTTGATTTCGTTTCCTGCCACTGCCCCAGGGATGTGTCCCTCCTTGATGAGCCCATGGCTTCCTTGTGTTCCTCCCTTGGCATCCTCCGCCATACCTGCTTCTGTTCCTTCAGTTGAGTCTTCTAAAGCAAAAACCTACTTCACTTCATTCCTTTCCGATGGCACAACTTCTGGCCACCTCTTTCTCTGGGAGCAAATCTCTATAGCCTCCTTCATGTCTCTCTGTTCCCCTGTAACCCCTCTGATCATCTTTGTGGATACCCTCCTACCCATCCAGTCTCTACAATCTAATACTGGATGGGTCTACTGACATCCTGAGCCTGACCAAAACCTGACTCCCTAGTGGCAATTCCCCCCTTCACAGAGGCTGCCCTGCCCCACTATAAGTTTCACAACTTGTCCCACCCAGGGTCCTCATCTCCAGGTTCTATATCAACCCTTTCTCCTCTGGCACTTTCTTCTATTTTGAGCATCCGGCCCTCTACCATTCTTCTTGTTTCTTTTTTAAAGTTCTTATCATTTACTGCCCTCTCAATTCCCCAATGAATTTCCTCACTAAAACCTCTTTGTTTTGCCTCTGCACGGAACCCCCTAAAAATAAATGTCATACCTTCAGTGCTCACACATTCAAAAAAATCTCTAAATCTGCTACTGCAAAACTGAACTTTCATGTACTTTCGTGTGTCTTTCCTGTGATGCAAGTGATGAATGCTGGGTGTATCTGCAGCTTGAGTTACACCAATCCTGTGTCCCACTACAGTTTTAGTGTAACTATTTGTTTTCATGCTCCAGCTAAAGCCAGGGAAGAATGGATGGAATTGTGGAATATGATACCCAAAACGCTGGTAAAAGTCCCAGAATTCAAATTGATAAAAGCAGAATTTGATTTATTGGGTTCTCAGAAACCAGTGGCCCTCGTCTTAAGCTTATGTTCAGGGAATTTTTAAGTGGTCAGTTGTGTTTGAATTGTCAGCTTTGATGGGCTGTGTCAGCTTTTCTTGGTCACCTTTTGCAAATTTAACAGCTTGCCATGTCTGTTGTTTCTGTACTGCTCAGGATGTGCTTCAAACTGCAGAAAGCAAATTCATATCCCATGGCTTTTAATCTATCTGCTTAGAATTCTGATAGTGCAGTTAAAGGGGGTTGCCAACTCCCAAACAATGGTTGCAGATAGACCTTTGGTTTCCTGATCACCTGCCAATCTTTGGGATCCAATTTCCAGTTCTTGCCTGAGCTTATTATTATGGTATGTCTGAGTATAGCAGGACCTCCTGGTCTGTTTACAGGCAGCAGTGGGCTTGAAGACACCATAATGCTAGCTTTAAGTTGTTGAACCAGTGTAAATACTATAAACCTCAGCCTTGTGCTCAAAATGAGCCTATCAGAGAGAGTCTGGATACCATTAAGATGTGAAATAGAACCATTGTGCATTTGAGTTGAATGCAAGTTGACATAATTGCCTCAGGATTGAAGTAATTTTCTATGTGTTCAGATAATAAAATAATTTAAATGGAAACATTACCATCAGGACTCCATTATAGCAATTTTGACAACTAACAAGAAATTGCTACATGGAATAAATGGTCTCAGTCTACTTAAAAGCTGGGTTTAAATTCTTTCTAGTTTCTAATGAAACATTATTCATCCTATAGTTACTTTATAATGTTTGATTAGCTCACTATTTGAAAAAGGGAAACCCTTTGAAGTCAGAGTTCAACAGGTTTTATTGGGTCATTATAGTGAGTTATTGCCTTTTAAGCCTCAAACTCATTATTGATTTAATAAAGCAGATTGTTTCTTCAGTGCATTATCTCACAGTCATACACAAAGGTGCTCAGATAAACAATGTTTGAAGAGATATTACCAGCTCCCAGTCTTCCACACACATGGACCATAACGCTATACAAGGCCTGACACACAACAAAACATATTGAGGCAGCTTGCACACACACTATAACATGATACAAATACTCAGATGAAACAAAACACCACTTTCACATATAGACTCTAACTGTGTACACACCCAAAATAAACCATTGAAACTGATGCATCTCCTTTGGTGAAGGTTGCTCCTGAAAAAATCTAATGTTGAAGACTTCATTGTCTGTAATTACCAATTTAAAATTACTTTAATATAAGAGAATAGAGCAGCTCTTTCAATAACTATTGGGTAAGGCACTGTCGAATGAAGCACTAAGCCATGCAGACCAGAAGGTCACAAGCTCAATTCCCAGTCTGTGCTGAGTTTGTTGGTAACAGCCAGGGCAAAGTTGGGGTGCTAGTATTAGCTTCAGCACCCTTGGACTAAGGAGGGGAAAATCCCCAGGACTCCTGGTTCTGATCACTATCCAGTGATGTGCTGCTGGGAAGTGTGCATATGTGTAGGTTATACTATTCACTGTCAAGGCTCACACATGAAGAAGGATCCCTTGGGCAAGGTACAGGAGGATGGCTGGTGTATACCCCAGCAAGAGTCAAAGCCTTTAGGAGAAGAAGGGACAAATTGGGGGAAAATATTAGAATATTCTTGGAATAACATTTTTAAATAAATCTGCACAGACTACATTTATTCTGAATCTCAACTTTCTCTCTTGAACAGTCTTTAACTCATTAGTTGGGTATTGTAAATATTGGTAATTTGGCAAGTTACCAGTTATTTAAGTAATTTGTTTTGGAATCTCCCTCTAGGGTCAGCAGCAGATTCCGTTCTAAGGAGCTCAATGGGTCAGTTTTGCTCCCTCTTTTTTAACAACATCAGTTCTTGGACATTATCAATAACTGGGATCAGTACAGAATTTGCAATTCCATCCCCTTAAGGGGCAACAGTGGAGATTTCGGACAGGCCTCCAGCTACATCTGATGTAATTTTCACTTTTAATGTTAGCTTTTAAGTGTCACTTTGAAAATAATTAATTGGTGATGTGATTATGTCACTGATCACAACACTGAAGTCTTTGTTTAGTATCTGGCAAAGTGCCTTGAAAGACCATTACTCAAACATTAGAACTAACTGGATAAAGGAAACACATGCACACTGAAGAGGCTGCTAATCAACTGCTATTTGGAGAATTAAGACTGTTTCTTCATTAAAGTGATAGTTAGATATAGACAAGGAAAGAGTGTTCAATTTGAATCAGCTCTGTCAGATCAAATAAGGCAGGAGCAGAATCATAAGTATGAACATAAGCCTACGTTGGATTTCTAAACTTGCACGGAATGATTTACATAAAAAGGCTTTTTGCTTTAGTCAGAAAAAATAAATCTTCCCTGATGTCCTTTCATTTGGTGCCACAAATCCCTACAGATGCATTTTTACGAAGGAAAAGAAGATCTAGCCTAGCACACAATCACGTGACTGGAGACTCCGTATTTGGCCAGCATCAGATACTGGGACACAGTGGTGCATCCATTGAATCTGTCCCTTTACAACACGTGGCCAGGAAAACTGGGCTGGGCACTGCCCCATGTGATTTCTGTTGGCATATGGCTCCACTAGCATGGCAGCACTCTAAAACCTCGCCTTAGCGGCCATTTTTCACATGAGCTTAGATAGTGAGTGTTGGCAGGCTATTTGGTCATTGAGGTACCAAAGGTGTGCTCAATCCTGTCCTCATCCAACATTAGAATACATTTTCCAGCAGGAGTCACTGTATAAGAATGAGAAGCCGGGCTGACTTTTCCTGGACAAGGGTAACGATGTTATTATGAAGTGCCCCACCACTGCCCAAACGAGATCAGCTAACTGCGCACAGGCCAGCTGAACCTGTTTTCTGCTTACATAGCTTGGTTCATTTGCAGTGCGTTTATCATTTATTGTTTGTTTTTAAAATTAATTTTGCCATGCTATTTCTTTTAACAGGGAGACTGTGCAGTCCTTAACATCCGCAGTATACTCTCTTGTTGATCTGGGCCTGCTTTAAAAGCTATCTTCCCAAAATACGTGGGACAGAATCAAAACAAACTTTAATTAGAACGTCCCCTGCCAAAGAAAATGATGAAAAGGCCTGTCAGAGTCAGGCTGCAAACAAGATCTCAAACATGATGAGCTTATATCAGACTACATGGAAAATGGGGAACTGTCAGAACCAAATCATTTATACATAAACTGCTGTAATATTAACAAGTTCAGAAGACTTTGAAGTGTGTGCCAAGCATGAATAAAAAATAGAAGTGGTTTTATGAAAAGCCTACTTCCTGATATTCTGTTGAAAATAATACAGGGTAACGTTTAGGTAACAGCAAAGATGGGGGTTGTGTAGGAGTAATGTAATTCTTGGAAAAACAATCTACAGATCCCAAACTGGATTGTGGATATGGTTTATTCCATTATATAAATGATCTGTTAAATAACCTGAAATTCACTCCTCCACTCATGTCTGTACATGTTACATCCTTTGTGGAATAAATTCAGTAATTTATCAGCTGGTAAATGAATATTTTGTAGTCCAGGTTACATATTCTCTCAGGTTGATAGTGCAAACTGCACATCCTGCATCATATCCCTTTTTGGCTGCAGTGTTCAGAATCTCTTGGCTTTCTGTCAAAAGACAGCGGAGTTAACAGTGAAACTAGTGCAGTATTCATTTAATAAAGTTAATTGTTTGCTGCTTAAGGGCATTTGTGCATTGCCCTGAGGGTAGGAATTAATGATCCAGTATTTTGGGAATTTGACCTTGATTTGAGTGCATCCACTTAGGGCAAGCGATCACCAATGTACAAGTTATAAAACATTGGTTAGGCCTCAGCCCAATTCTGGGCACCACACTTTAGGAAGGATGTCAGGGCCTTAGAGAGGGTGCAAAAGAGATTTACTAGAATGGTACCTGGGATGAGGGACTTCAGTTATGTGGAGAGACTGGGGAAGCTGAGGTTGTTCTCCTTAGAGCAGAGAAAGTTAAGGGGAGATTTGATAGAGGTGTTTAAGATCATGAACGGTTTTACTAGAGTAAATAAGGAGAAAACGTTTCCAGTGGCAGAAGGGTCGGTAGCAGAGGACACAGATTTACAGTGATCGGCAAAAGAGCCAGAGGCGACACGAGGAAACATTTTTTTACACAGTGAGTTGTAATGATCTGGAATGCACTGATTGAAAGGGTGGTGGAAGTAGATTCAATAGTAACTTTCAAAAGGGAATTAGATAAATACTTGAAGGGGAAAAAAATACAGGGCTATGGGGAAAGAGCAGGGAAATGGGATTAATTGGATATCTCTTTCAAAGAGCCAGCACAGGCACGATGGGCTGAATGGCCTCCTTCTGTGCTGTACCTACTATGATACTATGTAGTGACAGTTGGCAGAATGATTTTAGTATCTTCAGCACAAACAGAATATACCTAAACTTTTTAGAAATACTGTAGTCCTTCAATGAATGCTAAATGTTGGATTGGTAACATAAAGGAAAGAGCTTGCATTTATATAGCACCTTTCATGTCCTCAGGACTTCACGGTTAATGAAGTACTCTTTGAAATGTTGTCACTGTTGTAATATAGGGAAATGTGCAGCCAATTTGCAAGCAACAAGGTCTCATATGTCCTGGCCAATATTTATCCCTCAACCAACATCACTAAAACAGTTATCTACTCATTATCTCATTGCTGTTTGTGGGCCCTTGCTGTGTGCAAATTGGCTGCCACATTTCCCAACATTACAACAGTGACTCTGCTTCAAAAAGTACTTCATTGGATATAACACGATTTGAGATGTCCTGAATTCATGAAAGGCTCTATCGAAATGCAAGCTCTTTTTTTCTTCTTTCATAAACAGCAATGAGCTAAGTGAACAGATAATCTGTTTTAGTGCTGTTAGTTGAGGGATAAATGTTGGCCAAGATAACACCCATGCTCTTCTTAGAATAATGCTATAGGATCTTTTATATCCACCTGGGATGGCAGACAGGGCTTCGTTTAATGTCACATCCTAAAGACAGCACCCCACTCTTGTATTAAAGTGTCAGTCTAGATTATGTACTTATGTCTCTGGTGTGGGACTTAGAACTCAGAGATAAGAGCACTGCCACTGAGCCAAGGTTGACGCCTAGCTCAAAGCTACGATCATTGTTTTTTTAATTTTAGTAAGACCTGCTGCTATGATGCCCTCTCCATCAGGGAGTGCATCTTTATTTAGCAATCAAATCTCTCATGCAATTGCATAACATTATTATTATGACATTACAGGCATGATCCAAAATAAATGGAAAGAAGAAGCTTTTTATGACATAAACAAATAACATAAATAGCTATGACATTAATAGGTGAGGAAATATAAGGTGTGCTCATAATAGCTGAAGGTAGGTCATCAGTAACACTACATGACCTATTATATCATAAGATGAGCAGATTTGTTTTATATTGGTAACATTGTGTTGAAACTATACTCATACCATACCATTATAATCTTGCCAGTGCAAGCACTTAAGAATTTTCAAAATTGCCTTAAAAACTATGTTGAAATTTACACTGCAGATGGAGCTCTGAGGTAGTACCATGTCTCTTTCCTGTCAGCATAGAGCGAGTGTATTCGAAAATGGCTTGCATTTCTCATACTCCCTTGCAGCATTCTTTTTTTTGAATCTTGATGCAACCAAACAAAAATACCTTTTAAAATCATTTTACATAGTGACTGATTTGCAGTTGTAAACACTTTGCACAGTCCTGAACAGGGAATTGTATGATTGTACAACCGCAAAATCCCATTGACAAAATGTAATGTAAATGAGGACACAGACAGGTGGTTTGGAAGCCAATATCCTCTCTCATGGCTCAGTGAGCAAATCCATAGGTATCATTTCATGTCATCAAGTTGATTTTATTAATCACATGTACGCACATTTTAGATTTAATTTCAATTTAATGCACTGTTCTGTCCTTCTTAAATAATAATGTCTTATAAAAACTAAAAACAACAAACATATAACACTTTCCTTACAAATTCAAGCTTATTATAATATGTTATATTGAAATTAAAGATTACATAGCTATGTGATTTACAAAAGCAATATGCTTGTATGAAATGTATGTGTAATACATTCAAGGAAGGCAAACACTATTGGGTGGGATAGTGTGAATGATATATGGAGTAGAACTGTTAGGTGGATTAGGCTGGATGAAAAAATGTCTGGCACTGAAGGGATTTACATTTGGGAATAAGTTGGAGGAAAGGCTTATAGAGATGCTGCTAACAAAAGGAAACAAAAATAAAGACCATTTTAAAAATAAATAATGGATCAAAATAAATAAATGTTAATAGGTAGGGTTAACATTTCAGGTCCATGAGAGGGTGCAGAGGAGATTTACTAGAATGGTACCACAGAACTTCAGTTATGTGGAGAGACTAGAGAAGCTGGGATTGTTCTCCTGAGAGCAGAGAAAGTTACGGGGAGATTTAATAGAGGTGTTCAAAATCATAAGGAGAAACTGTTTCCAGTGGCAGAAGGGTCGATAACCAGAGGACACAGATTTGAGGTAATTGGCAAAAAAACCAGAAGCGAGATGATGAGAATTTTTTTTTACACAGTGAGTTGTTATGATCTGGGATGCACTGCCTGAAAGGATAGTGGAAGCAGATTCAATAATAACTTTCAAAAGGAAATTGGATAAAACTTGAAGGGGAAAAATTTGCAGGGCTATGGGGAAGGGGCAGGGGAATGGGACTAATTTGATAGCTCTTTCTAAGAGCTGGCTCAGGCACGATGGGCCAAGTGGCCTCCTCCTTTGTCGTATCATTCTATGATTCTATGGTGACCTCTTGTCAGGCCAAGGAAAAGGGGACAGGGATAAAAAGAAGAATGGTCTGTGATTCACTGGAGGACAGGAGATGATTATGACAAAAGGGATAATGGTGTAAGACAAAAGGAGGCAATGAGAGAAATAAAAGATGTATCTGAAACCCCGAGTATGTGTAAATGGTTACAGCAGAATAGCAGAGGGGGAGCAAAGCATGAAAAATCTGGTAAAGCGGAGAAGGCTCTGGTGGCCCGGGAGTATGGTGCAAGTAAAAGGGAGGAAGACACCAGGGGTGCAGACTACCCCACCGGCCGTGTACAGATTGGAGATCCCCATCCCAAGCACCAGCCCACAACCACCCCCATTCCTGGTAGTGCTGCTGCACCCATCCTACATGACAAAAGGTCATAGATCTGAAATGTTAAGCCTGCCTTCCTCTCCACAGATGCTGCCTGACCTGCTGAGCGTTTCCAGCATTTCCTGTTTTTATTTCAGATTTCCAGCATCTGCAGTATTTTGCTTTTTCTTCTGGGCTGAATATTCTGAAGATGATCAGTAATAGTTCAAATGAACGAACATTCACTGTATTATTCAATTAAAAGATCAAGTGAGATTACAAAAATATTCTACTCTGAAAAAATGTGAAACACCTTCTTGTAAATCTATTTTTTGAAATAGTTTCTTTTCACTTTAGATTATTCTAAGTGGCTTTATTTTCTGTTTTCTTTTAGTTACCATAGTAACAAATCATTACAAATTCACAAATTTGGCAAAACATCAGAATGGATACAGCAAGCCATTGGCACTTTGTGAATGCACCTTTCATTTAAACAATTCCAAAAATATCTTTTCTTCTGTACGTTCAAAGAGAATACATACCACAGTAACCTGCCAGAACAGAACCTTCTAGCACTTTTGTGCTTCATTTGAATCAATTCCAATGTAATAAAGAGTTGTAATGTCTTTTGTTCATTTTTACAATATGATCTTCAATGTAAAAACTGCCCTTTTAAGTCCTTCTATAAGATAAAATTCATTAGAAAAGGGAATAGTACCAGAGGACTGGCTGACAACTAATGTGATTCCTATATTTAAAAAAGGAGATAGAACCAATCCAGGGAACTATAGACCAATTAGCTTAACATAGGAAAGATAATGGAATCCTTACTTAAAGATGTAACAGTAAAACATCTAGAAACCAAAAATATAATAAAGAATACCCAGCATGGATTTCAAAAGGGAAGTTGATCAACCTTATTGAATTCTCTGAAGAAGTAACAGAAAGGGTGGACAAGGGTAATGTAGTAGATGTAATATATGTGGATTTTCAAAAGGCCTTCGATAAGGTAAAGCACAGTAGACTTATGACTAATATCAGAGAATGTGGAGTCAGGGGACAAGTAGCAGAATGGATAGCAAGCTGGCTACAAAACAGAAAAGAGAGTCGGGGTTAAAGGTAGTTATTCAGACTGGCAAAAGGTGGGAAGTGGTGTTCCACAAGGATCGGTGCTGGGACCACTGTTGTTCTCCATTTACATAAACGATTTGAACTTGGGAATCGGAAGTACAAATTCAAAATTTGCGGACGACACCAAATTTGGGGGTATAGTTATTACTGAGGAGGACTGTGACAAAATACAGGAAGACATTAATAAACTTGCAGAATGGGTGTGTAATTGGCAAATTAGTTTCAATATGGATAAGTGTGAGGTATTGCATTTTGGTAGGAAGAATAAGAAGGCCACATACTGCTTGGATAATAAGAGTCTAATTGGGGTAGACGAGCAGAGGGTTCTTCTGGGGGTACAGATACACAAATCACTAAAAGTAGCAACGCAGGTTAATAAGGCCATAAAAAAAGCAAACCAAGCACTGGGGTTCATTTCTGGAGGGATAGAATTGAAAAGCAGAGAAGTTATGTTAAACTTGTATAGAACCTTGGTTAGGCCAGACTTAGGGGTACTGTGAACAGTTCTGGTCTCCATATTATAAAAAGGATATAGAGGCACTGGAGAAGGTGTAAAATAGATTTACTAGGATGATACCAGAACTGAGAGGTTATACCTATCAGGAAAGGTTGAGCAGGCTGGGGCTCTTTTCTCTAGAAAAGAGAAGACTGAGGGGTGACCTGATGGAGGTCTTTATGATTATGAAAGGATTTGATAGGGTAGATGTAGAGAAGATGTTTCTACATGCGGGGGAGACCAGAAATAGGGGCCATAAATATAAGATAGGCACTAATAAATCCAATAGAGAATTCAGAAGAAACTTCTTTACCCAGAGAATGGTTAGAATGTGGAACTCGCTACCACAAGGAGTAGTTGAGGTGATTAGCATAGATGCATTTAAGGGGAAGCTAGATAAACACATGAGAAAGGAATAGGAGGATATGCTGATTGGGTTAGATGAAGTAGCGAGGGAGGAGGCTCATGTGGAGCATAAAGACCAGTTGGTCTGAATGGCCCGTTTCTGTGCTGTACATTCTATGTAATTCTATATAATAAATAAATATGTTAAATAAATCAGAAGATGAAACAATATAATAGACTTCAGGCCTCAATTTAGCCCCTTTTTTATTATCAAATATGTCTATGCTTTTGGAATGCCATCTAAAAATTCTCATTTGGTCGCCATTGGCTTCTTGAATTAAAGTAACTGGCCATACTCATATTGAGTAATGCTACTTTTTAAAATCTTTAACTGTAGCTTTTAAAGTGTATTTATCTGTTTCAAAATGTTAGGGCTGGAACTAAAAAGACATAAACCTATATTATATAGTATTAAAAATCCCGTGTCTGTGTGAATGTAGGTCAATGCGTCAGAGAATGCCTTCCACCAATCAGATTGCAGAACCAGAGATCACTTTCCTTTCAACCAACCACATCTTAGAATTTCAATCCATCAGATCCTAAGCCTTTTGTTCTTTGCCGCCGCCACCACCAACAACAACAACAACAACAAATGCAATAAATGTTGATGCTGTTGCTAGCTCCTGTAGCCCAGGTCTCCTGCAGCCAGAGGTCAGGTAATGGTAAAACTGCTGGATTTTGTTAGATAAGCATCCAGAAAACCTGTTTTCCCCTGGATCGTAATTCCATGCTCATGCCTTGTAAAGTTGTCCACTGTTGGAACTAAGCGTGCCCCCTTGGATGATGTCATGACGTCATCATGTATACGCCAGTTTTGTGCATTATGCACTTCCCTTGTGCTACCAATTCTGACAAACCAATCTCATGATTTGAAAGCAAATAAGGGAGACTGACAGTCTTAAGTTGCTCTCTTTAGAGCTGTCTTATAATATAAACGGCTCTCAAAAGACACCATCATCTCCGTTCAATTAATCAGATCCCAGAACCATCACTGTAGTCATTTCAGATTGGTTCAATAACTAAGTCAATGAATCAAATTCAACCAAAAAAAATTCTGTGTCATGCAGCTTGCTGTGACAGTTCTTCAACTACTCCATTAACACAGAAAAAAAATTTCACCTTCCACCATCCCATCTTCCAATTTCTCCGACGTTCCCCTACTATCATGAGAAATTAATCCCACGTACACCCTCTATCACTAGCAATCAGAATCATGCCTGTACTCTGTGCCCTGGTCCAGCTCAGGTCTAGTGTGGTCAGGCCTGATGCTGAAGAACTCATAAGCATATGAAGCACACCAAAGGCACAAACATGCTGACGAGTCTGTCACTTCCTGCGCCGTGTCCCAACTGCAGTTGCTGCCTGGTCTCCTATTTGCTCTCTCCTCTGGCGTACTGCGGTTCGGTTCCAGGAAGCGTAACAACGCAAGGAAAAGAGAAAGAGGGAGAGTAACAGAGACACACAAAGGGAGTAACAAACTAAAAAACAGAAAGGGAGAATAACAGGCACAGAGTTAGAAATTGAGAGAAAAAGCAAGAGTGACTAACGCAGGCACAGGGGAACCAGAGTAGCTTTACCAGAGGACCCCTAAAATTCTCGACATGGCTCTGTATACCAGGTAGCTCCAAGATAGACACATGGGGTAGACTTTCAAATTCATTGCTTGGGCACTAATCTGGTGGAGCGGATTGCCCGCCCTTTAAAGAACCCACTTGATTTTCATCCATTGATTTCAATGGAATGAAAAACAGGCATGTTCTATAAAGGACAGGCGATCCGCTCTGCTAGATTACTACCCAAGTGGTGAAGGTGAAAATCTACCACGTGTGCTGCATCAAAGTTCTCCTGACATTCAAATGTTCACGGTCCAGAATGCACAGTGCTACACAAGCAGGGTCAGTAGAACCAGTCCAACCCCAGCTTTGCAGACCCGAAGCCCATTCTCAAATGATCCCTTGCCCATTCTCATCCCGATAGATAAACAAAGCCCTCAAGAAGTAACTGTAAGACTATGATCAGGAACAAAGTGCTAACCTCAGTTTAGTACAGGTAACATTACACTCAAAGCCCCAAAGTACCTGCGAGCAGTACCAGGCAACATCTGCTGGTGTGGTTTAAAAACAATATAAAAGGGAATAGCACGCATGCAAAGGAAAATTGGGAGATATTTCTTCTGAGTTCATTTGTCAAAAAAATGAGCTACTAGGTGAGCAAGACATATGGAAAGCAATAACCAACTTTTTGTTTGTTATTACCATTACTCTGAGCCTTGCTTCCATCCTAAAATGTGTGAAAGATTACCAAAGAATGTTTGTATTACATATGGGATTGTGTAGCTAAACTGACATTTTCTCCATTTTTATGGTGTCATTATATATAATTATTGTGCATTCCACAGTTGGAATACCAAACTTTTCATTAGGTATACCATTTAAATGGCTAGTTAGATACTTAGAAGAATGAAGGAATATTATTACAGATGTATTGTGATTGTCTGACTTTCTGTCATTGCTTCTAATGAGTATGGGTGTCAGGAAATTGCCCACAGAAAATCAGGCTTGACCGCGGTTTTGATTGACAGTCATTAAATTCTACAAAAAATAGTGTTACTAACCTTTTTGCTGAAGAAAAGAAAATATTGCCCTTATTGTTGGCTACTAAAAATGTTTGGCTCTTATGATTTGTTACCAAGTATATGGACAATTCACTAAACATTTGAGGATAACATTTCCAATTGGTGAAGTTCATGTACAAGTCTTAATGTGCTCTACTACATCCCATGTGTTCTATTTTAAAAAATATAAATGGGCTAACGAGTGCAAAAATAGCACACAGAGGAATAGTGTACAAGTGTAATAAGCATTTATATACGAACCTAACTGATTGGAAATTCTATCCTTTGAAGACCAAACAATTTAAGCTGATAAGCACTGAACAGTGCTTGAAAAAAGAAGCTGAGAATCCCATGATAATAGTTTACTTGTCTTCAATTTAAGGCAGGACATCCAAACTATAAAACGTATTTTAAAGGAGTCAGGTGCAAGACAGGTGTTTACTTGAGGCTTGTAATGCCATAGTAAGTACTATTTTTTGATCTTGTGCAAAATAGAAACTTACCAGTGAGAAAAGGTAATATTATCAAGGAGTAATAAATAGACAATTATGCAAATAAAAATAAACAACTTGTATTTCCAGTGTCAAATCACATCCTCAACTAATTAATCACTTTTGAAATGCATTCATTGTTGTTATGTAGGCAAACATGGCAGGTAATTTGTGTGTAGCAAGGTCCCACAAACAAAAGATGAATAAATGACCTGATAGTCTGGTTTTGGTGGTGTTGGCAAAGGGAGAAATATTGTCCAGGACACAGTGAACTCCCAGTTTTTCTTCAAATAGTGCTATGCAATCTTTTATGTCCACCTGAGCAGGACCAAGGTTTAACATCTCACCTGAAAGACGGGCACCTCCGATAATACAGCACTCCCTTAATATTACATTGAAGTGTCAGCCTCGATAATATACCCTACTGAGGCTTAAACCTTATAACTCAGTGCGGCTAGCTGAGTTAAGCTGACAGAGCAAGAGATTTTTAAAGTGACAAATTCATTTTCTTTCCTCTCTCCAGACCATGCTGATCCATGTTGCAATATGGTTGGCACTGATGCCTCAGCCAAGTGGGCTGCTCTTCAAGTGTGAGCTTAGACAGTTAGGACTGGCAGTGTTTTGAACATCATAATAATTAATAGTAAGCCCTATATTTGTATCATGATTTATCAAATTGAAAATGTTCAAAATGCTTCACAAAATAATTCACTTTTGGAGTGCAGTGACTGTTGCTGTGTAACCAAATGGGGTAACCATTCTGCACTAATAGTCAATTAAATGAATATCAGTTTATTTCTTCTTGATGCTGTTGGTTGAGAAAGGAATATCACCCAGGACACCAGGAGAACTCTCTGCTTGTCTTCAGTGTCTTGTGATCTTTACCATCCACTTGAACCACCAGAGCAGACACAGGTCTGGACCAAACAAAGGACTTTAGTTTCCATCTCATCCAAAGATCAGTATCTTCAGAGATGCAACACTCCCTCTGTGCTTCATTAGAGTGTCAGCTTAGATTATGAGTTCAAACCCTGTTAAGGGGCTTGAAACCACATTCCTCTGACCCAGTTGCAAGAGCGCTCCCAACGGAGCCATAAAGTTGTGGGAGGCATCACAGCTGAGCCGGACCTGTCTTCACTTGACATCCACACATGCACACTTTCCATCAGGAATCAACTAAATAGTGATCATGAGTTGAAATGTAGTTGATTTATCCACTCGCTAGCCCAGGGGCACTCAGCCCAATTGTAGTGCTCCTGCTGCTTCCCTAGCTGAGATTAGCCAACTCAGCACGCACTGCAATAATTCTAACAGAAACATTCTTTCCAAAACTAAGGAGTGTAAAAGGATGGCAGGCAAAGCATTTGTGCTGGGAGTGCAGGAATATCAGAGGAAGACGATGAGAATGTTAATAGGAATTATTAATTTGGCTACTCTAGCTTAAACTTGTGTGTAATTTTGCTCCTCGGTTCTCAGGCCAATGATCAAAATTCGTAATGGTCCATGAACAACAAAGGGTTTGTTGAGCACAAAGGCACAATGTGCACAAGAACAAACACTTGAATTTCAATGGATGACATGGCATTCCCACAAACAAAAAGTCACCATTGTCCCTGACTTCTAGGCATGACCATGTAAAGCAGTTCTAATGTGGATAGGAACAAGATGATAGAACTAAAGATAACTTGAAGCCAAAACAGTCATCAATGTCTGACAAAGTAAACAACAACTTAATCTAGTTTCCCCAACAATAGGACTTCTAAATCACTTTTCTCTCTTCCCCCCTCCCATTTTCATGCTAATCGTTAATCGATTTTAACCAAGTCGAGCGACGTTGTATTTTAAATCGGGATTTTAACCTTTGCAAACCAGTTTTGATCATTTGATAGCAAGTTTATTAACCTCTTGAAAATTATGGGAGTATTTTGGACCTATTTGGGAACATTACATTTTTGATTTCTGCAGAGAGATTCAATTAACTGATAACAAAATGTTACTACTACATGCTCTTCATTTTCATTTCTAAACGTGCAGCCTTTAGAATAACATTCTTGAAAATAATAGCGAGGGGAATCACATTCTGGACACAAAGAGTTAACAAACCCAATGATTTATAGTTCTTTTTAGGACCAGTGTATGTTTCTAATATCCTTTGAAAGAAGGGCCCTCTTAATCAGTTCTGGCCTTAAGCTTCATTTTCACAGTGAATCTGGAGTCAATTCTGTTAACTTTTATTTTGAACTTGCAGCAGGAATTGGCAGAGCCCCCAGAAGATCTAAATCAGGCTAACCCTCAAATTCCAGCATTGGGATGCCAGACTCATAGCCTGGGTTATGCATGCAACATCATCAGCTAAACTTCTGGCGCACACATTTTGAAAACACCGCCTACCACCATTTCATCAGATTGCCTGACTGCACAAATCAGAACACAAGAGTAAAGGCAAACTGAGATTTGGTACAGACATACAGAGGATTTTTTTTTGTCAATAGTTCTGAATTTATTCTAAAATGGTCTCAAACCACATTTACAACATTGCTTAGTTCAGTGCAAATGGTAACTTTATTCTTTCTTGAGTATGTGCCCCTGTGTAAATGGGCCTTTACAGCAATCACTGTGAATCAGTCTAAGCCCACAATGTGTAGAGAGTTGATTTTACTATGTATGCACCAAAATACAATGCAGAGCACAGCAGGGATCCTGGCCTGACCTTTTTGTATTTCCTTGTGATCTTTGAACCAGTGCCCCTTTGTGTACCAAGACCCATAAACAAATCCAAATGACATGAACTCACTCACTTTTCCAAGTCTAAGGCAGGGACTGATTTAAATTAATTGTTTCAAATATACCCAAGGGAAGGAGCATTAACTCACAGCTTATAACTGCAGCTCTCTGCATGTGTTTTGTACTCTGCCGGCACTAGACTGCAGTTCCATTCACTCAGAACTCAGCAAGTGTATGAAATGGAAATTCAAATTTCAGAATGAACTTGCTCAGGATAGATTGAATCTGAATCATTGATGCATTCTATGACTATAGGAAGCAGAGGATGAAACTGGTGAAACAAATTCTTCAGCTCTTCATACCTTTGAGAGTTCTTGCCCTGGACCACACTGTTTGCAGGCCACACAGTTCCCAGCTTGGTCTCTGTACTCCTGCTCCCGGCAGTCTCCTGTCTCGCCTGCAGCTCCTAGAACCTAATGAAAACAGGCAGATTTACTGAACAAACTCAGTTCCAAAAGAATCTTTTGTTTTTCATTGAAGTTGGAAGAACAAAATGTTTGTAAGTAGTACTGGATAATTTAAAAAAGTATTTGTATCTGTTTGTGTATAGGCAGTCTGCAGACTAATATTGCAAAAACAACTACTGATAAATGCAATATATATATAAAACGTATAAAGGGTCTTTTAAATTTAAAGCATCAACTAACTGACTTCTGTTGTTCCACGGATGCTGCCTGACCTGCTGAGTATTTCCAGCTTTTTCTGTTTTGGGTTTCAGATTTCCAGCATCTGATGTGGCATTGATGCCAGAGCGAGTTTTGTCATATCAGTCGATGCTGCAGGCTCCGTACTGGCACTGCTGCTGCAAACAAAGCTGCTGGCAAAATAATGGAGTCCGTGTTTGATCTGTGCCATTTGTCTTCAGGACAATAAGAGGCTGGCAGTGTGATGTTACTGTTTTGCTATCTGCTCTGTCTGCTTGCACGGCTTTATTCCATGGTCTGTCGCCTGTAGTGGTGTAAATGTTGGGGATATCAAACAGCTCAGCAGGACCCAGAATGAACCATACCTGTATGACTTTGCTGTGGGTGGTAACATTATATAAACAGCGTGGTCTCCAACATCAAAACCTTCCCTGACAAAAGACACATTATTTCTGGAACTCCCAGTATTTGCATCATGCAATGGCCTCAGCAGGTACCAACTTGAGTTCCAAATTTAATATTAGACACTACCTATTTTTTCTCCTGTATATTATTTTGATAATTCCCGTCTAGTTGCCTCTGGTTTATGTATATTTTATTCAGAAATGTTAAACAGGTGTGAAAATATGCGATTAAAAAGACAGCAGTATAAATATAAACAGAGGTCCATGGCCCCTGAAGGGCAGCTTGTTGAAATCTGAATATAGATGTGTGCCGGGAAAGGGTTAAGGAATAGCAAGTATCAAAAGTCCTTGAGATTCATTTCAAAAAAGAGGATAAACAAGGTCTTATTATATTGGCTTCACAGAAACAAGCATCTGTGAATTGCAAAGTAATTTTGGTGCTATTGCTGCATTGTGATATATAAAGGGAGATTTGCTTGACCGACACTACAAGGATTGTAAAGAATCTACTTGGAGTCCGTTACAGCAGTTTCTTGCGACCGTCCCTCTACTGCATGTGCATTTACTCTGATTTATATTTTGCAATGACTACTCACTGAGTAACTCTTCATTTTGCATCATTAAAGGGTTGCAAATTTGCGATGGCCCCAACTAGACTTGCCAACAACAGCACAAACTACAGTACATTAGAAATGACAAGACAGGCATATCTTCAGAATGGTAGGTCATTCATAGATGCATTTAAGGGAAGCTAGATAAGTACATGAGGGAGAAAAGAATAGAAGTATATGTTAATTGGGTGAGATGAAGTAAGGTGGGAGGAGTCTTGTGTGAAGCATAGACCTGTTGGGCTGAATGGCCTGTTTCTAAGCTGTAAATTCTGTGTAATTCTATGTAATCAGCTAGGATAAACTATGAGTTGAGTGTAATTTGAGGACTAACTTGTAGCCCTTAAAGCTTTTGTTAACTTTTGAGTTAGACTGCCACCTAGTGCAGTAAGTTACAACTCAACTAATGCATTCAAAAAAGAATTGGAGAGATTTCTGATTCAGCGAGGAGTGGAGTGAAATGTTTTGCAGCAAGGGACAGATGAGAATGGCCCAGCATGAGCCTTGAAAGACATCCTAATTGGACAAGTTGAATAGCCTTTTCTTAATCCAATATTCTTATGCTCCTATTACTTTGCTTGGCTCTTTTCAGCTTAATGTTGAAACATAAATAGAACCAAATGTACATTGCTCATTGGTTGAATTATTGTGCTCAGATTATTATTTTGAAAGGTGATTCAATTTTGTTTGAATAATGGATTTACTGATGGGTCTTACTTCCAAGTCAGCCTGTGTACAGGTTGAGCAACTGCTTGATTTATAAATCTGACAGATTCTTTGCTGGGATAACAACAACAACAAACTTGCATTTATATAGCAGCTTTAACACATAAAAACATCCAAGGCGCTTCATAGAAGTGTCATCAAACAAAAATTGACACCAAGCCAAAGAAGGAGCTATTAAGAGGGGTGACTAAAAGCTTGTTCAAAGAAGTAGGGTCTTAAAGGAGACGAGAGAGGTGGAAAGGCAGGGAGGTTTAAGGAGGGAGTTCCAGAGTTTAGGACTTAGACGGCTGATGGCACGGCTGCCAACGGTGGAGCGAAGGAGGGTTGCATAACAGGCGAGAGCTGGAGGAATGCAGAGTTCTCAGAGTGTTGTAGGGCAGAAGGAGGTTACAGAGATAGGGAAGGGATTTGAACAAGAGGCTGAGAATTTTAATTTGGAGGCATTGAAGGACCGGGAGCCAATGCAGATCAGTGAGCAAGTGGTGATGGGTGAGCAGGACTTGGTGCGACTTGAGACAGACATGGCACAGCTGTAAGATATCTATTTAACAGTCTTTGGTGGTATACCATAGATTCTTATGGAGAATTTAAAAGAAGGAAGTAAAAAGAAAATCTATTTTCTAAAAAGTAGCTGTTTTATATAGATTTTGCATATTTTGTTTGATCTCTTTCAGTGAACAAAGAATAGCACAGGATCTAAAATGTTTCATTGACAGTGATGTGTGTTTGCCTGGTGATTTAAGACAAAGGCAAACACTATTCAGATACAGTGGGACCGTAATTACAAACCTTTCATTAGAACAAACTTGCTGTTGGGTCAGGCAGAAGCTATCATTATGTCCAGTTCAAACCTCAAAAAGACAAATCCCTGCTCAAAAGAGCTACTTTGCTGGTCAGCATAACAAGGTTTGATTGTATTCAGTTATTTCTGAATAAACTATGTATCTAAACTATCCCTTTCCCTGACCCTTCTGAATAAACAAGAACTCTATAAAATTAGCACAATTAGCACTTTGAAGAGTTAGCTGTAACATATTAATTTAAAAAGAATTTTTTGGAAAGATTATCCACCATAGTGGTATTTGGCAAAAGAAGTGCAGCATTATTTTTTTGGAGTGACTGTAGTCCACATCCTTTGTAAAATATAACAAGAAACCTTTGTGTTACAAGCTTTCTGAGAATTAGAGAGCTGGGAGCAATATACAGTACTTTTCATATCTCTCAGTGTGCACTCTCACCTGCTGAAGAGAGCCAAATTGCTCCCTGTTTTGTGAACGTTTTCTCTATTTGGACACAAAATGCAACCCTATCACATTTGAACACAAAACATCACAATCATAACTTTGAAGTCTTCTGATATTTGCATTAGTTCCTGCAATTATGCACTATAATTTGCTGGAAAGTAGTGACTTTTTCAAGGGCTGCTACAAAGACATCAAATACAAGTGCAAACTCCTTACCAGACAAAACAAAGCAATCAGCAAGTGCTGCAGCATGCCTTTTTGTTTGTGGGACATCCCGACACTCGTTCCTGCCGTACAAAGTATCTCCACTGAGATCTGCCTCGGCTTTCTCATCAATAAATAGGACTGGAAAGTAAAAGACTTTCTAGTAAATCTCAAGTGGACAAAGGATTATAATAAGAACTGTATCAGAAAACAATCGGTCCTTATATCGGCATAATAAAACGCCTAAGTGGCGTGCTTAAAAAAATTCTTGCCGTATATAAGTGTTCCACACAGAGATGCTGCACAATATTGCGAGATGTGATTCAATCCTGGTTCCTTTTAAAGGAATTCTGGAATATTAGGACTGCTCATTAGTATCTAGAACAGCACCCCGTTCTAAAATGCTAAAATTAAACTGCAGCAAATATATTATTTTTTTTGTTGTAAAATTGTAGACATATGTAATGCTCCTGACGAAGAGTCACACCCAAACGTTAACATGTATTTTCTCTCTGCAGATGCTGAGGGACCGGTTATGTATTTCCAACATTTTCTGTTTTTGTTTCAGATTTCCAGTTTTTTGTTTTCTTTGTTTTTACTAGGAGTTTGTGAGGTTGACCATAACCCTTTATGAATTCTCAAGCGCCTAGCGTGTTGTTATGCCTGTCGAATCTTGCCTTATAATAAAATTTAAAGGTAACAACTTTCTACTTTTAGCCTCGATCATCTTGGAAATACAGAGCTGTATGAAGGAATATCGAACCATCTTTACACAAGCAACTAAGCGTTGTTTATTACTGACTGGTTATAGAACCAGAAACGGGTTTTTCAGAGGCAGTCTCAAAGAGGTGGCTAAAGTTCACATATTTCTTTGCAGACCGCCTAAATTCACGGTGGATTCACAAGCGCCAGAGATCAGACAGTTTGCCGACTGGCGACCCCAGTTTGTTTGAATCACACCTTAGGGGCAAAGAACCTTCTCTGGGTCGCTACGTGTAGCAACAGGATGAACATAAAAAAGAAATGTGTTTGTGACGGCGCTACATATTCCGACCGGAACAATTCGTCCCTCCTGAGTAACTTTATGTTATAGCGGCGTTTATGGTAATTTATGCCCTTGCTCATCTTCAATGAAAAATCCAGGTTTTCCGCAGTCTCTTCCCAGCCCGACCCCCACCCCAGTGAAGGGATAACTAGCAGCTGATGGCGGGTTTTCTATCTCCACAAATGGTTTACTTCCCCCTACAGACACCGATATGTAATCCACGCATAGTCGTCAATTCCACAATAAAGGGTAACAATTTGGTGAAAGTGAATGACCAACATCGACGGGGCGAATATTGACCGATTCGAACGGATGAGTGAACATCACCATCCCTCCGAGCGCAACTTGAAGCCGCCGCGGGTCCCACGGATGAATTCGCCCCTTTCTTCCACTCCTTTCATTTCACTCATCAAAAGTCAAATACATTTTCCGTGTGTGTGAAAACAAAAGCACCAAAGGCTTTGTGTTTATTTTTTTTTTGGGGGTGGGGGAGAAGCGAACCTAAGACCGACTGATCCAGGCTTGTGATCGACAAAAGTTCAATCACTCCGATCGACCAATTCCATTAACGTTGGAAAATGTAACACAGAAACTCTCCTCGCCTTTTGGACGAGTAAATCTGCCGCCCAGTTGCTCCAGCCCACAAGCCATCGTTTTACCTGCCCCGAACTCGTCTCGATCATCGCGATCTTCATTCCCTTGACATTCTCCTTTGGTTTCGCTCTGATCAGATCTAAAGTCCCCCCCACCCCCCGCCCCCACTACCAACCCCCGGCCACTTGTCGAGCTCGGTGTCCGCAACCCCCCCGCCGAACTCTCTGATCGCCGTGCAACATTTCAATGCAATGTAAACCCGCCACTTCAAAGGGAGCAGCCACGGCCATCAGACTCTGGTAATCTGATCGGAGATCACTGCGCGATCAAAGGCTGCTGCGGACCGTCAGTATTTAAACAGGTATAGTACCGATCGCAGAGTTAGATCGCGGACCCCATTTAATGCTCCTGTGTACCTCGAAAGTCGACTCCTTTTTTTTTGTTGTCCTTCGGATGCGAACGCCTTTCTTGTGCCTTGCAGTCCCAAAAAAGCAACCGAGCCGTGCCAGACTTCCTGCGCTGTGTGGTGTTTTATCTGAGTCTAATCGCTGGGCTCTGGAGTGTTTGAGAGTTTCAGACTGTGTGTGAAGCACTTCTCAGCGCCAGGGGTTAGTCTATCCCTTTCATCTCGGTCTTCAGATCCCATGACATCATCTAAACTTCAGACTGCAAAGGGATTGGTTAGGAATGAGGCATCCTGGGGAAAGTTGGTAATGGTATAGAACAAAACTTTAATCCTTCTTCAGACTGGGTTTGCACACATGCCTGCTTAAATTGAGAACGTAATCCTGACTAGCACTGGACAAAGATACACGCATACTCAGCTAGATACAGTGTCTCGTTTATTGCCAATACATACATCTTTAAACATTTCGTTGAATCAATATGAATGCGTGGACGCACTTATTTAGAACTATAATAACGGCTGCAAGATTCTTATTGTTGAAACTGCATTGTATTGAATATTGCCACCTGCAATGAGTCGGAATACATGCAAAGTTGTAGATAGCCACTCAAAGGTGCATATAAAGAACAATCTATAACTCATTGCTTACATAATGGGCAAAAATTGGGATGGTGACAATTTTCATCATTGTTGACATTGGCAGGGCTTTATATATGGGCATTTGGCTTTAGTATTTTTCTCACTGATTATTCTCTGCCAGCTTTTTGCCCCTTTCCCTGCTCTGAAGGTGTTGACTTCCAGCTGAAGTGTAGGTCTGGTTGCCCTCCAGTATCTTGCCCAAGTGATCATTGGTCATGTGTGAGCCTTGACAATGAGTGTCGGCAGCCTATTTGACTGCAAGGAACTTCAAAACCTGATCTTGTCCTGATCCAATGTCCAAATGTGCACACTTCCAGTAGGGATAGTTAGATGGTAGTCAAAAGTGGGAATCCTGGTGATATTCCTCTCCTTAACCAGGGATGCCTCATGCTCCTACAGCCACTCTGGCTCAGACATTTAGCTCAACACAGACCGGGAATGAACCTGGGATCTTTCTGTTCTGTGTAGCTTAACTATTCACTCAATGAGCTGTCAAGGGAACTTTAAATGTCGTTTGGAATCATGATAGAAAATGTTTTTCTATTTTCTAGCTTATATGAACACAAGTTGCAGGATTTGTTAGTCAACACCAGGCATTTTATAGAAGAATAATTTCTTCATGTCAACACAACCAATTGAAGAAAATCACCAAGTTATGGCAGTTAAGTCAAAACAGTGTTAGATATCCACACAGTGGCAACTGTTGCAATCCACCTGAAAATAACTGGCAAATACCAGATCTAGTTGCTTGGGATGTCTTCAAGCCACTCATCATTGAATCATACAGCACAGAGGGTGGCCATTTGACTCATCATGCCTGTGCCAGCTCTTTGAAAGAACTATCCAATTAGTCCCACTCCCCAGCTCTTTCCCCATAGCCCTGTAAATTTTTCATTTTCAAGTACATATCCAAATACTCTTTAAAGTATAATACCTGCTACATTTTGTCGTGTATAATGTATATTAGGAAGCAATATATGATAACACACCCTTGCTGAAGAATAATTGTAATAAAAGCCTTGAGATCTAAAACTATGCTTGTTCTGGATTTTGGACCTGTATTTGTTCTGCTCCCTTTCAAAGATATGAATGAACTAACCGTATAGTCTTTCAAAATCATACTCCAGCAAATAAACAAAAACATCTGAAATGTAGCCTATTGTTTTCTGTGATACTTGTTCAATTGGTTAGGTGAACTGCAAAAGCCTGATTAACTGGTTGATGTTGCTGACTGAAGGAGAAATGAGTTGGCACATCTATAATACAAATGTCTACATGCAGGCATTGAGATTGATCCTTTCGGTGAATTAATTGCATTTCAGTCTTTTTGTTCAGATTACAATAGTGTAGAAAAATGTTAGTGTTCAATATTTTAAGAGCATAAATTTTATGAGTTATTTATTTTCCCCTTATTCCATTTATTCCAACTACCATCCTCAGCTGAGAGGACTGAAAGGTAACACATTCCCAGGCCTCTGCCCCAGTACCTGAGAGCAGCCCAAAGTGACTAAAATCTCAGTTATACTGCAGTTTTTCCAACATTGAAGCATGGTTTTCAAATCCCATGAACTTCCTTGCTATCTTAAGCACTAACGCCATTACTACATTAAAAAAGATTGAGGAAACTCATGTTTAGCGCATTACACTGCCTTTGCAGTGTTATTGGGTGAGACACAATTTCCTCAACCCTTTTGTTAGTTTTAACGATCCACCCACCCGAGCCCAGGGTTCATTTTCATTGGAGTGCCATTCACCAGGTGGTACTGTGCCTGGGAATTTTTTTGTTTTTACGCCACTATTGCACTCTGGGATAGTTAGACCGAAACAAAACATGCACAGCTGTTCCCCCATTCACCTGATTCAGGTGGAAGTGAGAAGTTTGAGAGCTTTGAAGAACCCCAGACTTTGCTTCTGAATTTCTGGCTCCACAGACTTTTTTTTAATCGCTTCTTTTCACACCTTTGCTCACTGGGACTTGCACTTGACTCCCCCAAAGTGCTGTAATCTCATCCCACCCCCATATTTTTCGATTTCCCCAACCACATTCCCAGAATGACTCTGGAGAAGGCATGGCATTCCCCATGGGCATACGTCTCTCTACCATTCTTATGGAGGAGGAGGAGCAGTCTTGCTTGGAGGTGAGGAGAATAAGACAGCATGGCAGAAGACACCAACCCACTAGGTGTTACCCTCAACAGCATGTCTACAGGCAGCACAAGTCCTTTGAGAACCTCTCGGAGGAGTTCTGTGTTCAAAGGGTGCGATTGTCCAAGGCTACCATTGCACATCTGCCTCATTCCATTGCCAGAATAGGTCTGTCTGTCGCTACGATAATGACCACTGCCCTGAATTTTTTGGCACCAGATCCTTTCAAGGTGCCACACGGAATCTGTGCAACATCAGCCAGAGGGCGGTTAGGGCAGCCATTCGACAGGTCATGGGCGCATTCGTCAACAGAGCTGCAGAGTTCATCAACTTTGGCACCACATCCAGGCAGCAGCGGGAGAGAGCTAAGGAGTTCTACCACATTGTTGGATTCCCTAGGGTGCAGGGTGCCATATATGACACACGTGTCATTGGGCACTCCTAGATGGCTTGCTGCCTGGCATATCCAGGAGTCTGTCCCTCCTTTCCATCTCTTCCAGCAGGTCTTCCTGTGAAAAATCCACAGCCCTTTATTGAGATGCTGCCCTGTCATTGTGCCCTGTGTGCACAGCTGGCCTGTGTTTACTCATGGTTCTGGCAAGAGGTGCTTCTTTGACCAAGCTTTTGATAACCTCTCCTAATATCTCCTTATGTGGCTCGGTGTCAAATTTGTTTGATAATCGCTCCTGTGAAGTGCCTTGGGATGTTGTACTACATTAAAGGTGCTATATAAATGCAAGTTGTTGTTGTTGTCCTGGTCACAAAACCAGGACCTGCAGTAGAAAAGGACCACTGCAATCTGATTTTTTTGTTGTTCTTGTGAGGAAACATCTGCTCTCCACAGGGTGCTGGCCTGGATAGCATGGTTAAAACAAATAACTCACTATACTGTGAAAACGTACGTGTACCTATTTGTGACGCAGCGTGTTGGAACTCCAGCATGTCAGCAGTATTGAATATTTTATAATGCTCTTGGAATAAAGTATTGCAGTTTTGTTAGATTTGAGTTCTAGTGAAGAAATACCACAGCAGGCAGCACAGGGTTAAGAGAGACTGATTGCCTCACACTTGAAAAAATACTTCAGTGCAGCCGCAGGGAAAGTTGCCATCACCAGGAAGCAACAATATCAGATTTGATGGGAATCAGGAACATGAAGAAAAGAACAGGAAGATACGAAGGAGCTGCTGAGTCTGTTGATTTAGATCAAAAGTGATTTTTAAAATTTGTTCTCAGGATGCGGGTGATGCTGGCAAGGCTACATTTATTGCCGATCACTAGTTGCCTTGAAAGGTTAAAGGGCTTTCTCCTTTATTTGTTACAATCCTTGTGGGGCTGGTGCTCACACAGTAGTGCTAGTAGGGAATTCCAGTGATAACGAAGAAAATGCGTTCTATGTCCTAGCGATAATGGTGTGTGGCTTGGAGGGGAACGTGGAGGTGACGGCATTCGCATGATGTTGTTGATCATATCCTTCTCAGTGGTAGAAGTGATGTGGAGATGCCGGTGATGGACTGGGGTTGACAATTGTAAACAATTTTACAACACCAAGTTATAGTCCAGCAATTTTATTTTAAATTCACAAGCTTTCGGAGAGTGAATTTAAAATAAAATTGCTGGACTATAACTTGGTGTTGTAAAATTGTTTACAAGTGGTAGAAGTGGCAGGGCAAGGAGGTGCTGTTGAAGTAAGCTTAGTGACTATCCTGTCGCCACAGTACGCTGGTAGTCTATAGGGCTGGATACAGAGATCAGTGGTGGAATAGTGATGAAGCGGATTGCTTTATCATGGATAGCGTTGAGCTTCTTGAGTGTTGTTGTGGCTGCACCCAACCAGACAAGTTGTGAGTATTCCATCACACTCCTACTTGAGCCTTGTAAATGGTGGAGAGGTATTAAAAGTCAGGAGGTAAGGCATCTATTGCAGGGTATCCAACCTCTGCTCTGCTCTTGTATCCATGTTGTTGATATGGCAGGTCCAGTTAAGCTTCTGGTCAACAGTGCCCCCCGGGATATTGATGGTGGTCGATTTGACGATGTTGGCACCATCGAAGGTCAAGGGATGATAGTTGGGCCTTCTGTCTTTGGAGATAGTCATTATCTGGCACTTATATGGTGTGAATCTTACCTGCCACTTGTCAGCCCAAGCCTGGATGTTGTCCTGTAGGCTGGCATGGGCTCTTCATTACCAGAGGAGTTGTGAATGGAGTGAAATATTGAAACATTGTCAGCGAACAGCACCACTCCGAAACTTATGATGAAGAGAAGGTCATTGATGAAGCAGCTGAAGATAATTGGACCAAGGATGTTGCCCCAAGGAAATCCATCATTAATGTCCTGGGGCTGCGACAATTGGCTTCTGACAACCATGACCATTGTCCTTTGACAGTCCTGGCAGGTTTGGTGGAACACACACACAGGAGTTTGTACCTCCTGCCTTCAATCTTCTCAAGGAGGACTTGGAGGTGTGTATCAGTGAAGTTCTATGTGCTTCTTCTGGATGGAGCCCTGGCCTGCTGCCCTCTTGGACAGATGTCACTTGACCAAGTATAATCAAAATCTTGTTTCTGCATGCGGTGAAATAATTTGAGAGAAATGAAGGAGTGAAGCACTGTTCCTGTCTCACCTGGTTGTTCCCAGAGTGCTGCTGAACAGCACAGCGAAACAATGCTTTAAAAAGGCTGCATAGAAATTTCCTGGTTGTTCAGCCTCTTACACCCATTTTACATGGGTTTTACACCAATGCCTGCACCAATGGGTATGCAAATAAGCATATGCAGGAAACTTGCCCACCACTCCCTCTGCAGGCCACTGGCAGCCGCAATGTTTTTGTTAATAGGGCAGTAGCGGTGTAAATCAGAATAAGGAAATTCTAGGCCAAGGTGTTAAAGTAACTAAAATGTTTCTGTAGCAAGTATGTTTTCCTATAGACACCTTAGCATGTTTTCTAAAAATTAGGAATTTCCTCTGGGATTCTCCTGATCGGCTGGAGTGGACGGAAGATCGGTGGGCACCCAATTTGTAAACAGCGATCTTTCACCAAAGTTACTGTGGACGATCATAAGAACCTCCAAGAAAATTCCCAGCATTAGGCATACACTTAGATTTAATAATATACCCCTTGTTATTTGAAAACCTTATTAGGTGCATTTTTGTTTTAAGCTCGAAAGGAATTGAGCCTAGTCTTCATTTCTAACTCTTAAAAATGAAAATAATTTCTGGACTTAAGTCTAGATCATAATAAAAAAGTTTTAACAAAGTAGGTTATAGAAAGTGTCTATAATAATTATAGTCCAGAATGAGATGATTGCCATTCAATCATACATTTATTATTTATTGTACACTTCTAAGCTTTTTTTAGTATGAGTTTTTAATAACTCTTATATAGAAAAGAAAGATAATTTTTGCTTTGACTGACTCCATTGCTGTGGTAACACAGTAATTATAATGGGATTTTATTGTATATAACAGTGACTGACAGATGAGTTGTGGATAAGTGGACTTTCATAAACAGGTCTGATGATACCACTATTGACCATGTAAGGAGTGAAATTGGGGTTTGATAATAATTTACATACATCGGGGCAGTGCCAGAAATTGCTTCTATTGGGATTGTTTTTATCTTGATTTGGCTGTACATATGTTGGTAATTAAACAGTTTCTATTTGGTTTGAATTCTGGGGTATATTTCCCCTCCAGCTACTAGACCGGTGCTGTTTCTGTGCTGCTAAGCTTTATGCTGAGTTTATATTACTTCTGCGTTAAATTTGGTATAAATTTGTTTCTTGTAGCTTGTTAGAAGTGATTAACCAAAATAAGATGTTGTTTTAATTTAATCAGTGTAAGTGAGTGCTTCAAGGTGCTTATACTTCTGTACATACGTTAGTGCTATGAGTGAAGTGTGTTCTATTGTTAGAGAAGTCTACTAGTCTCTACCTGTGCTGGTAATTAGATTTTGGGTGGTTTCACTGCGTGTCATGGAATCATTATGAAGGAGTTACTGTACACTGGGGAGGCACCAGTAGATTGGAAACAGAAAGGGAGTCAAAACAGACACAGACAACTACAGATTTATTAGTCTTACTGCAATTCAGAGTAGAATAATTGAATCAATTATCAGGAGTAAATCTGAGGATTATCTGGGCAATAATAACCTAGAAAAAGCAGTCAACACAGCTTTGGACAGTGAAGATCATCCTTCTTGATTTCTTTGAGGAATTGACAAACTAAGGTCCCTGGAGTAAAACCCCAAGACATTGTGTTCTTAGGCTTCCAAAAATGTATTTGATAAAGCTTCACATGACAGGCTACTAGTTAAACTCCAATCTTTGGGGATTCAGGGTAAAACTTGGGAATGGATAAGAAATTGGCTGAATGATAGAAAACAACAGATACTTCTTAGAGGAGCAATTTTGGAGAGAGGGGATAGTACTGAGTGGGGTACCCCAGGGCTTGGTGTTGGGATCACTACTATTTCTAATTTGCATAAATGACTTGAATTTAGAAACTCAAAGCAAAATGGTCAAATTAGCAGATGATACCAAATTTAGAAGGGCAGCGGAATGATAGGAGGCAGCTCAGAAATTACAAAATGAGTTATACACAATGGAGTGGAGTTTCCACTAGGGGACACTATCGGCAAAATGCAGCCAGGAAGCGCTGGACGTTGCCCTGGTTTTGCCGCAGAGATGTTACGCTGAAGTTTCTGCGCAAACTCATTAGCATAAGCCCGAATGTAAAATCTCACATGACTCAATGCAATCAAGGAGCATAATCGATCATAATCGATTCGTGACTGGAACAGGGCATCCTCCAGAATTGCAAAGAGTGGGATTGTCAGGAAGTGAGCCATTCTTCAATTTTTTAACTAACTGATCTGCAGCAGAGCAGGGCAGATCAATTGACTAATTTAATGCTCTTGGTCTTACTTTTTACTTGGCTGCTGGTCATTGCTGGTCAGGCGATTAACGCTGGATTCATGTGACCACGGCTGCCTGTGCGCCTGAGAATCTGGGCTCAATGTGATGAACCCCCTGAATGAATGCAATCAGCGGAAACTTGCCTTTCCGACCTTGGGGCATGACCATTTTTGTGGGCGGGGACTGCTCCAGGGAAAGGGTCTGTTGAACTAACATAAAAGATGGCGGATACTCGAGCGTAAAGTTGTTATGGGCGCAACTCATTTACGCTTAAAATTCTGCAATCTTCTGCGCTATTTGATTCCGCCCAGATTAAGCTGTTATTTGGGCGAAAATCATAAGGAAACTCCAGGCCAATGTGCTGTATTTTCCTCTGTTATCCTGCCTGAAATTAGAAAATGGATAGTTATAGAAAATGAGACAAAATCAGGCCTATCGCCATGTCCCCACCCCAACCTTAATTACCCTTCTTGCCCTTCGCGGGACTGCGACTGCTTACTTCTTTCTCATCCCTGCTAGATTTTCCTGTATCCATTGCTATTACTGCCACTCCCTGGAACTGTCAGAAGAAGTCTGACAGTAGTCCCTGGATTAGTGGCGGAAAGGCCCCAAAGTGTCAGATGGAAGTAGAGGCCCCAACAGTTTGGCCGAGGTCTAAAAAAATTGTTGCAGTCTTCTCTGTGGCTTTTCCACCCCCTTTATCTTGGTGGCCCCCTCTTCTGGTGGTGCAGCCCCAGAATTTTCTGGCTTCGCAGTGGCAGGCTCCCTCTTGGTAGGGCAGACAGGGCCTTGGTTTAACATCTCATCCAAAAGATGGCGCCTCCAACAGTGCAGTACTTCCTCAGTACTGCATCAAAATATCAGCCTAGATTATGTGCTCAAGTCTCTGGAGTGGGGAGTGAAGTCACAAATTTCTAACTCAGAGGCAAGAAGGCTACCACTGAACCAGGGCTGATACCCAAAGGGCATAAGATTTTGCCAACACCATTGAAGGGCATTCAAATTGGATTTGTACCCTCCCTGCATACTGAAGGATTTGCAAAGGATCCAAGTTTCAATTAAATGTTGACATAAATGGAACAAAATACTGGATTATTCAAAACAACGAGATTTGCAATCAACATCTAGCATTGTCCTGTAAATAGTCTGTAGTCTGCCTTTTACTGCTGGCTCAATTTTCCTAAATCTCTTGGCATTTACGCCTGGGAGAGTGAGAGGAAGCCTTTGAACCCTCAAAGTGAGACTCTTAACTGGAATGTATCAACAAAGTTCTTCTACTCCAAACATCTGGCTCTCAGAGTGCTTCATTGGCAATATTTCTGAGAATGAATGCCAGCTTTTAGCAGCTGCCACCATCAGTTCTGGCACAGCTGCTGCAGCTGCTGGGTCACTGCCTTTAGATTCTCTCCTATGCGCAAAATAGACTGGAACTATTCCAGGTTAAAGATCAATTCTGTCTATTCAGATTCTAACACTGCACAAAAGATTGGTGTAACTTTTTGTCTGTCCATTACCTTGCCTCTCTCACTGTTTATTAAAAATATAATACTTTAATGAAATTGTACAATGATACACAATAATAGGAGACCGACGTAAGTAAATTGTTACCAAGTCTCGATTCTCTTTCTTTCAAAGTCAATAATGACAAAATAGATAGAGCTATTTGTAAAAACTTATTAGTCCACAACTCCTTTGTCTGTCACTGGCTACTATATACTGCACAACATAATTAGATTGTAATTATTGTATTACAACTGTAGGTTTGTCAGGACATCATCAGATATTCTGATGGCCACCTTCAGAGTACTTGATGATGCCATTATCAGTCCTGAGGCAGTACTGTGATATAGGGTAACCATGCTGGTTCTTAATTGTGTAGCTCAATCTTGTTTATTAAAATAGCAAAGCTATTAACAAAAATAAATGTTCATATCCCCCATCCTTTAGCTACTTCCTTTCTGTGCCAAACATAGCTGTCTTGTTGACAGGGCGGGCAGTTGATCTGCTGCTAGACCTCTGCCAATGTGACTTTATAATCAACACCTGCCATTTCGAGAATCAGAGGTCTATGCCTGTGTCTTACCATAAATATAATTGTGCTAATAATTATTGGCAAAGAAGAAAGGGAGAGCATGGTTAGTGTGTTACCATGCCAACCTTGATCAGGTCATTGAACTTCTTGCAGCACTGTTCTTCAGTCCTGAGGATGAAGGATTTGGCACTCAGTGTCAGTTCCAACCCCCTCTGGGTGGCATGAGTGACAGTCCTGGCAGTTATGGTGGAACACACACCCAAGAGTCTGTGCTTCCTGTCTTCCATCTGCTCAAGGAGGGTTTGGAGATCTGGATCAGTGAATTCCTGTGTTCTTCTCTTGGATGAATGATGGAACCTTCTCCGTCTCCTGTTACTTGCTGATTGTCCACCACCATTCTTGACTGGATGTAGTGGGACAACAGATATGCTCTCATCTGTTGTTTCCAGGACCACTTAGCTCTGTCTATTGGATGGAGCTAGCAATCAGAAAGAGCAAGTACAGAAAGTAGAAATAGATGAGGTTAATATGACAATAAAAAATAATTTAGTAAAAGGGATAATGTACAGAAGGAATAAAGGAAGTAGAGGAGGAAAATCAAATTGACCAGTTATAAGCAGGGAAAGACGAAATAAAGGATTAACCTTAAATTTTAGCAAAAATGGATGAAGGCCTAGAATTTCTTCAATGTGATTTACACCACTGTTGCCTCACTGGTGGCCTGTGGAGGGAGTTATACACAAGTTTCCCTGGTATGCTCATTTGCATACCTATTGCTGCAGATATTGGTGTAAAACCTGTGAAAAACAAGTGTAAGCAGCTGAACCCCCTGAAGCTTCTGTGCAGCTCTTTTAAAGCACTGTTCAGTCTGCACAATTCAACAGCACTCTGGGCACAAGCAGGTGAGACAGGAACAGTGCTTCATTGTTTCATTTCTCTCACAAAAGACTTCCCTGCACATCTTACCAAGATTTTGATTATACTTGGACAGAATTATGACCACTCAAGTGCCATCTGCACCAAGAGGGCAGCAGGGCAGGGCTCCATCCAAGAAAAGAACACAGGAATTCACTGATCCAGATCTCCAAACCCTCCTTGAGCACTTGGAAGATGGGAGACACAGACTCTTGGGTGTGTGTTCCACCAAACCTGCCAGGACTGTCACTTGTGCCACCCAAAGGGAGGCGGCACTGGCACTGAGTGCCAAATCCTTCATCCACAGGACTGCAGAACAGTGCTGCAAGAAGTTCAATGACCTGATCAGGGATGCATGATAACACACTATCTGCTCTCCCTTTCTTCTTTGCCCACCCTGAGCACAGCACACTTTTCACTATCTTACACAATCAATCCTTCGTGCTGCACCATGGTTAAGGGCAGCTCTAACTCCCTATCCTGCACTATGGCTACACCACTCCCCTAACACAAAAGAATTGCCTTGCACATTGCCAAAACCCCTTCCTTCATTTTAGCACCCTCATACCCCCACATCAATTACTTCACCTTTCTCATGCCACTCGACACACACTCAACTGCCAGCCTTACCCTTATTCACTTTATCAATTTGCAGGAATAATTGGTGTACAATGCCAACCACAGGCCACTGGAAGGGTCATACCCACCTTTGAACCCCTCACCCCTTGTGAGAACAAAGCCATGCAGCTTGTGGGCACTCACTTGGCTTTTGCTGTGAGAGATGGTGAGGTCGGCGTCATCTTGCCAGCGCCAGGTTAGTTACTGAGCACCTATATTGTTGGCCTCCCATCCCTGTGAAGCACCACATGGCTACAACCTTCCACTCATTTCCTCTGTTTTCTTAATCCTAAGGAGGTAATGCTCACCCAGTCTTACCTTCTTTCATCCTTTCCTGAAGATCCACCCCAGCAACAAGGGACACAGCTGGAGGAAGATGATGATGATGAAGATAACAAAGATGATAAGAGGTGGAGGAGGAGAAGGAGGGACTGGGGAGTTTTTTCCTGCCTCAGTGCATATGGAGATGATGATGATGAAGAGGAATTTGAGAACCAACTAATCAATATTTCCAACTACTGTACTTCATCCAGCCCCATCATCTTCTGCGCCAACCCCCTCCAACTCACCACCTATGGCACCTGCTTCTTCTCTCAAAGGCAACAACTTTCACCTGGAAGGAATTAGATAGTAATAGTATGGAATTGGTGATTCACTGAGCAGGAGGGATACGGAGGACTGAGAAGTGGGAGAGGATGTGCCCCCATCACAGCAAAGGCTGAGGAACATAAGAACATAACAAGAAATAGGAGCAGGAGTAGGCCATATGGCCCCTCGAGCCTGCTCCGCCATTCAATACGATCATAGCTGATCTTTGACCTCAACTCCACTTTCCCACCCAATCCCCATATTCCTTGATTCCCCTAGAGTCCAAAAGTCTATTGATCTCAGCCTTGAATGTACCCAACGACTGAGCATCCACAGTCCTCTGGGGTAGAGAATTCCAAAGATTCACAACCCTCTGAGTGAAGAAATTTCTCCTCATCTCAGTCCTAAATGGCCGACCCCTTATCCTGCGACTATGCCCCCTAGTTCTAGACTCTCTAGCCAGGGTAAACAGCCTCCCAGCATCTACTGAATGGCCTCCTTCTGTGTTGTAACTTTCTATGATTCTATGATTCTACCCTGTCAACCCCTCTCAGAATCTTATATGTTTCAATGAGATCACCTCTCATTCTTCTAAACTCCAGAGAGTATAGGCCCATTCTACTCAATCTTTCCTCACAGGACAACCCTCTCATCCCAGGAATCAATCTAGTGAACCTTTGTTGCACCGCCTCTATGGCAAGTACATCCTTTCTTAGGTAAGGAGACCAAAACTGTACACAGTACTCCAGGTGAGGAGAAGGCTATCTATGGCTTTAGAGTTGATGAACCCATAAAAGAAGGATGTTTGAGGAACATCAGACCTACATGAAGGTTCTGTGGACAAGAAAGAAAGAAAGAAAAAGATTTGCATTTATATAGTGCCTTTCACGACCTCAGGACTTCTCAAAGCACTTTAAAGCCAATTAAGTACTTTTGAAATGTAGTCACTGTTATAATGTAGGAAACCCGGCAGCCAATTTGCACACAGCAAGGTCCCACAAACAGCAATGAAATAAATGGCCAGATCATCTGTTTTAGGTGTTGGTTGAGGGATAAATGTTGGCCAGGACACCAGGGAGAACTACCCTGCTCTTCTTCAAAATAGTGAATTTTTTACGTCCACCTGAGATGGCAGACGGGGCCTTGATTTAACGTCTCATCTGAAAGACGGCACCCAAGATGTGCAGCAACTGACAGGTGTGACTGTCAAGTACAGAGCTCTCCTTTCTGGCAACATCATGGAAGATTTGTCTTCCTTGCAGCCACCAATGCAGCATGTGAAATCTGCAGCACATCCCCAGCAGCCAAGAACCAGTTGGTGCCTCCACCTCCATGGAAGCGCCCTATTGCAGCTTTGGGGGCAATAGGGGACAGATTGCTGTGCAACATGGATCACAGCTTCTGGACCATGGTGACTGCTGTGTCTCAGGGCTTTCAGGATCTGCCATTAGACCAGACATCCAAGTTATCAGTGGAGCCACTTATCCAGGGCCCAGTGGAATGGCGAATGCTGGAGTCCATTAGCATGACACTGCCATCTCTCAGGACTGAAGCCATCTCTCAGGACTGAAGGCCTTTGGCTTTCCTCTCCAGAGTACCATACCTGTGGAAGGTGGGAAGCGAGATCACAATGCCAGGTGCACCCTCCAGAGATACAGCCAGCAGTGGCTCCATGCCAGGGGCCAGGTACCATGAGACGAGAGACGAGAGCTACCTCAGTCCCATGACCCTCCTTTACAGCATGAGGCACCAACCGTCTCCCACAATCCTGGTCCTCAGGTGGCACATAGAAGGAGCGCTAAAATAGGTGATAGAAAGGCACGTATTGGCACCCAGGAGAATTACAGGCTGTGGTGCCCAGGTAGAACAAGTCACAAAGAAAAGACTGCAGAGAGTATCTGCCCTCTAATGCCCCTGGCAGTTGCTAGTGAGGATTCCTCTGCGCGGATGTCATCCTGATATTCTGCTCCCTGAAGTTCAGGATCTACCAGAGCCAGCTCCTCTTCTTCAGCTATGTTAAAAATACAGCCCTTCCTGGGTTGCAAATTTGTGAAGGGCACAGCAGGCGATCACAATTCTGGAGATCCTACCTGGGGCAGATAGAATTCAATGTCAATGATTATTAGGTGGTACATTTCGGTAAAAAGAATAAAAGTAATAATTATACTTTGAATGGGGAGGGCTGGGTGATGTGGAAGAGCAGAGAGATTTAGAAGTTCATGTTCACAAGACATTAAAAGCAGCACCTCAAGTGGATGAAGCCATAAAGAAAGCCAATGGAATACTAGGTTTTTTGGCAAGAGGAATGAAATATAAATGGTGAGGCGTAATGATGGAGATTTGGATTCCACACTGTTGGAAGGATATTGAGACAATAGAGAAGGAACAGTAGGTGTGGCCATGATGACACTGTTTTCGCCACATGCACTAATTTTAGAAGAAAACGCCTTGCACACAATCCAGGTAAAAGTACTCCACGCGTATATTTATAATATCATATTGTCATAGTATGTTACAGACAGAAAGAGACCATTCAGCCCATCATGTCTGTACCGGCTCTTTGAAAGAGCTATCCAATCAGTCCCAGTCTCCTGCTCTTTCCCCATAGCCCTGTAAATTTTTCCCCTTCAAGTTTTTATCCAATTCCCTTTTGAAAGTTATCATTGAATCTGCTTTCATCACCCTTTCAGGCAGTGCATTTCAGATCATTACAACTATCTGCGTAAAAAAATGTTTCCTCATGTCGCCTCTGGTTCTTTTGCCGATCACCTTAAATCTGTGTTCTCTGGTTACCGACCCAGTGCCACTGGAAACAGTTTCTCCTTATTTACTCTATCAAAACTGTTCATGATTTTGAACACCTCTATCAAATCTTCTCTTAACCTTCTCTGTTCTAAGGAGAACAATCCCAGCTTCTCCAGTCTCTCCACATAACTGAAGTCCCTCATCCATGGTACCATTCTAGTAAATTTCTTCTGCACCCTCTCTAAGGCCTTGACATCCTTCCTAAAGTGTGGTGCAAAGAATTGAACACAATACTTCTACTGAGGCCTAACCAGTGTTTTATAAAGGTTTAGCATAACTTCCTTACTTTTGCACTCTATGCCTCTATTAATAAAGCCCAAGAATCCATATGCTTTTTTAACAGCCTTCTCAACTTATCCTGCCACCTTCAAAGATTTGTGTACATACACCCCCAGGTCATTCTGTTCATGTATCCCCTTTAAAATTGTACCATCTAGTTTATATTGCCTCTCCTCATTCTTCCTACCTAAATGTATCACTTCACACTTTCCTGCATTAAATTTCATCTGCCATGTGTCTGCCCATTTCACCAGTCTATGTCCTCCTGAAGTCTGTTACTATCCTCCACATTGTTTACCACATTTCCGAGTTCCGTGTCATCTGGAAATTTTGAAATTATATCCTGTATACCCAAGTCCAGGTCAATAATATATATCAAAAAGAGAAGTGGCCCCTGGGGAACACCACTGTATACTTCCCTCCAGTCTGAAAAACAACCACTACTCTCTGTTTTCTGCCACTTGGCCAATTTACTTAACAAACATCTACCACCATTGAGGTGAAACTTTGCAGTCTTTCTCTTTCACCAATGTTTGGAATACTGGCATGAATTTATCAAACACAGCACATCTTAGTGCAGCTTTAGGTTTATGTCCAGCAGTTGCGAGCGGTACTTTGACGTCATCAGAGCGATTCCTGTGAGCATTGACTCGCACAACGAGACGCGCCAGACCTGCCCGTGCTCTCCATCCAGAACGCAAATGGATGCTACTTGGCCTTTGCCATAACGTGCCCTGTTGGAGCTGCTCATTATTGGTTGGGCTTGCCTGGAGTGGCTGTTCCGAGTGGTCGAGCGATGCTGGCGTTTCCATGGTGCTGCTGTCCAGCGTTTTCACCCGTGTAACACACCATTATAGCAGGTAACCAATAAGCAGTAACCAAGGAAGTAAAGTGCACACAATGATCAGAAAACACTCACTCTGCTTTTTGTCTCACCATTTTACTAACAAATGCACAGAAAGATTAAAGTACAAATGCATACGCCGTGCGAATGTGAGTATTTAATCACATGCCCGATGACTCATTTTCTGTTTACTAATCAAAAATGCAATTAGCCACATCTGGATTCCCAATTAGTCACATGTGGCTAACGTATTGCACAACAATTTACCAGATTTATTGTATTTTATTTCACAACTTGTCATGTTGGGATTTGAGCTAACATCCTCTGGTTACTAGTCCAGTACCACAACCACTAGATTACTGCACCCTGATAGACTTATGCATATTGACTGCCTATGGTATTAAGCACAGACAAAAAAAGTGCTTCTCTCTTCCTGTAAGTGTCTACTTCTTTCCCATGTTCTGATCCTTTTTGTCTTCTTGCTGATTGTGTTTCACTTCTTTTTATCTTCTGCTTTATCTCTCTTTAGGCCTCACACACTGTGACAGTTTGGAGGCCTGTTTAGCTTCAAATTGTAAAGTGCTCTTTTTTAAAATATATATCCTTATGGGATTTTGGTAGCTGGCCAGCCGGTGATCACTTTTAATTGGTTACTGCTTGCTGGGATCAGCTTGTCTGCATAGACAACACTGGCTGGAATACAGCTGCTACTACAAAGGCAGATGAGGCACTTCAGTCCAGGGAGATCAATAACTGAACAAAAACAGCTTACGCTTATCTAGTGACTTTGGCAAAGTAAAACATTCACGGCGCTTCACGGTTCTGGGTGGATTAGCAGGACTGGGAAGGGAATTTGTGGGGGTGACCAAAAGTGCAGTCAAAGGAGTTGATTTTAAGGAGAACGGCAGAAGAGCTTGAGGTGGGTATCCCAGAGTGTAGGGGTGAAATAGCTGAAGGTTCTGCCATTGATAGTACAGCACAGTGAGGAACAAACAGAAACAGAGATGTGTTCTAGTCGATGTAGGGTGAAGCTTAGGAGTTCGATGGAGGGCATTGGAAAAGTCAAGTCTTGAGGTGATAAAGTCTTGAGAGATGGTTTTAGCAGCCGTAAGGGTGAGCTAAGGTTGGAGATGAGAGATATTTTATGGGTGGAAGCAGGTGATGATGGACTGAAGCTAAGCTTGGGGTCCAGGAGGACACCAAGGTTATGCACCATCAGATTGAGCTTCAGTGGACACCCAGGAAGGGGGATAGAGTTTCTGGCAGGATGGTTTCAGTATTGCCAATGTTGAGCTGCAGAAAGTTCTGGCTCATCTACAATTTGATGCTGGACTGGCAACCAGAGACCACAGCAAGAGCCCTAGAATCACGGGACGTGGTGGAGAGATAAAGCTGGCTATTATTGACATACATATGAAAATTGACTTCGTGCTTATTGATAACATCGCCGAGGTTCAGATGAGAAATAAAAGGCCAAGGATGGAACATTGGGGCACACCAGAGATGACCATGTAAGCATGGGAGGAGAACCTTTTAGGGGAAATGTATTGGTTCCAGCAGGACAGGTAGGAATGGAATGATGAGAGAACATTAAAGTGGAGCACAGAGGAGAAATGCTGGAGGAGGATGATGTGGGTGACCATATTGAATACTGCAGAGGTCAAGGAGGAAGATGAGGGATAAAGCACCGTGGTCACAGTGATACAGAATGCCATGCTTAAAAAGTTGTAAATGCAAGGTTCATTCAAGTGTTAGAAACAGTTAAGATACCGTTTCGATCTTCTTTTGACCTATGCCACCTGTTACAGCAGGAATTGGAGCCAAACACCGAGGCACACACAACACTGCCAGAGGCTGTGAAGGTAACGGTGGCCATCAACTTCTAAGCCACCGGCTCATTCCAGGCTGCAACAGGTGACATCGGCAACATCAGTCAGTTTTCTATCCATATGACCATCAGGCAGGTGACAGATGCCCTCTTTACAAGGAGACAGAAATACATCACCTTCCCCATAGAGGCTGCTGATTAGGATGAGAGGGGATGACGTAAAGGGGAACCAGTGGATGTAGTATATTTGGATTTTCAAAAGGCATTCGATAAGGTGCCACAGAAGGGCTCATAGGGCTGGGGGTAATATATTAGCATGGATAGAGGATTGGCTAACAGACAGAAAACAAAGATTAGGGATAAACAGGTCATTTTCAAGTTGGCAGGCTGTAACCAGTGGGGTGCCATAAGGATCAGTGCGTGGGCCTCAGCTATTTACAATTTATATTAATGACTTAGATGAAGGGACCAAGTGTAATGTATCCAAGTTTGCTGACGATACAAAGCTAGGTGGGAAAGTAAGCTGTAAGGAAGTCACAAAGAGTCTGCAAAGGGATATAGACAGGTTAAGTGAGTGGGCAAGAAGCTGGCAAATGGAGCATAATGTGGGGAAATGTAAGGTTATTCACTTTGGTAGGAAGGATAGAAAAAGAGAACATTTTTAAGTGGTGAGAAACTATTAAATGTTGGGGTTTGGAGAGATTTGGGTGTCCTCATTCAAGAAACGCAAAAAGTTAGCATGCAGGTACAGCAAGCAATTAGGAAGTTGGCCTTTATTGCAAGGGTGTTGGAGTACAAGAGTAAGGAAGTATAGGGCTTTGGTGAGACCTCACCTGGAGTACTATGTACAGTTTTGGTCTCCTTATATAAGGAAGGGTATACTTGCCTTAGAGGCAGTGCAAGGAAGGTTCACTAGATTAATTCCTGGGATAAGAGGGTTGTCCTATGAGGAGATATTGAGTAGAATGGGTCTATACTCTCTGAAGTTTAGAAGAATGAGAGGTGATCTCATTGAAACATATAACATTCTGAGGGGGGCTTGACAGGTAGATGTTGAGAGGTTGTTTCTCCTGGCTGGAGAGTCTAGAAATAGGGGTCATATTCATAGGATAAAGAGTCGGCCATTTAAGACTGAGCTAAAGGGTAATTTCTTCACTCAGAGGGTTGTGAATCTTTAGAATTCTCTACCCCAGAGGGCTGTGGATGCTGAGTCATTGAATATATTCAAGGCTGAGATTGATAGATTTTTGGACTCTAGGGGAACCAAGGGATATAGGGATCGGGCGGGAAAGTGAGGTTGAAGATCAACCATGATCTTATTGAATGGCAGAGCAGGCTTGAGGGGCCATATGGCCTACTCCTGCTCCTATTTCTTATGTTACTTATGTTTCTTATGAGAGAGTTCTCAGATCTGCACCGCTGGATTTCCCCAGGTTCAGGGCATAATTGACTGCACACACGTTGCCTTGTGTTCTCCCCTTCAAGAACCAGCCATGTTTTCTAACACTCCCTGAACATGCAGCTAGTGTGTGACCACAGGCAGTGGATAATGCAGGTCTGTGCCCAGTTTCCTGGCAGTACTCATGATGCAGGCATACCGCGCCAGTCCTCAAACCCCCCTTTCTTTTATGGCTGCTCCGCTCACTTTCCGCCCATTTTGGTCGTAAGTTGAATTTCTTGGCTTTGATCGTTTATAATTTAAGAGTATTCAGCCTTATCTTTCACAACCTCCCTTCCATCTTTTGTGCTCTTCTTCAATCCCAAAATGTGCTAGAATCCAATTGTCTATTCAAGGACTACCCACAGCAGAACCTCACACACAACTTCTTCGAAATGGTACAGAATTAAAATCACATAGAATTATCAAATCTTACAGCACAGAAGGAAGCCAATCGGCCCATTGTGCCTGTGCCGGCTCTTTGAAGGAACCATCCAATTAGTCCCATTCACCCACTCTTTCCCCAAAGCCTGCAATTTTTTTTCTTTTCAAGTATATATCCAATTCCCTTTTGAAAGTTAAGATTGGATCTGTTTCCATCACCCTTTCAGGCTGTGCATTCAGATCATAACAACTCGCATCACTAATAAACCTCCCCTTAACTTTCTCTGCTCTACGGAGAACAATCCCATCTTTTCTAGTCTCTCCACATGTCTGAAGTTAGGGATATACTTTCCTCTGTTTACTAGTTTTAGTGAAAAAGTAAACATGGATATAAAGTGGGAAACGCGGCTTTGTACTAACTGCTGCTCTCTGCTAAAAATAGTGAACATAGGAAAATACATTTTCACATTGTTTGAGTTCCTGCCCAACTGCAACATAACCTTGACCGAAGCATTAAATGGAAAAGGAACTCTGTATAAACACTGATCATGATATGTGAGTCAAAATGTAAGAATATTAAGAATTCCACAGTTAATAGTAAACTATGTCTGATTCAGTTTCCTGACCATTTCGAAATTGTTTAGAATGGAGCTGAATGATAGTTCCTCCTGTTGAAGATATTGGGACAGAACAGGTTCATTTAATTACTCTGGTTCATTTACTGTGAACTGCCTGAAAGCTGTGCCAAAGTGCCTTCAGATAATTGATATGCTGCAAGTGTAGCTAACCTTTAATATTCCTAATCCCCAACACTGACAGTGCTGACTGATCCAACCCTTTTGGTAGGTCTTAAATATAATATCAGGTTGAGTCTTGTCTGTCTACTTATTGCCAGGGAGAAAACACTTCAGGATTTTCTTTATTGACCAGTTCAGGTCTAATGTGATTGACGTAGTGCTATACAAGTAAATGATACACTGCATTAGAGCAGATTTAAATACCTTTGATAAAGCTTGGCTTTAGCTGAAAGGAATAAAAGCTATTAAGTCCTATCTTGTACTTTTCAATTCCAAATTCTTGTGTTAATTCACAAACTCCTCATAGAGTTGCTTTATGTTGTATATGTTTATTGCTGTTTGTCTCTTGCATGATAAAAAACAGTTTCACTGAAGGCTGAATGGTTACATGCATTGCCCTTTATGATACTGAGACATGCAGAGGATAAGGTGCCATAGTATCATAAGGTTTAGAATAGCTATGGAAAAGGACATGGGCCACTCTAAAGTAAAAATATTCAATTGGAGGAGGGCCAATTTCAGTGGGATGAGAACAGATCTGGCCTGGGTAAATTAGAATCAAAGACTGGCAGGCAAAACTGTAATTGAACCATGGGCGGCCTTTAAGGAGGAGATGGTTCAGGTACATGTGGGAGAAAGGTAGGGCAACTAAAGCCAGAGCTCCGTGGATGGCAAAAGTGATAGAGAGTAAGATGAAGCAGAAAAAAGGGGCGTATGACAGATGTCAGGTTGATAACACAAGTGAGAACCAGGCTGAATATAGAAAGTTCAGAGGGGAAGTGAAAAAGAAAATAAGAGGGGCAAAGAGAGAGTATGAGAATAGACTGGCGGCCAACATAAAAAGGAATCCAAAAATCTTCTATAGGCATGTAAACAGTAAACGGGTAGCAAAAGGAGGGGTGGGGCCGATCAGAGACCAAAAAGGAGATCTACTCATGGAGACAGAGGGCAAGGCCGAGGTACTAAATGAGAATTTTGCATCTGTCTTTACCAAGGAAGAAGATGCTGCCAGAGTCTCAGTAAAGGAAGATATAGTTGAGATACTGGATGGGCTAAAAATTGATAAAGAGGAGGTTCTAGAAAGGCTAGCTGTACTTAAAGTAGCTAAGTGACCCGGTCTGGATTGGATGCATCCTAGTTTGCTGAGGGAATAAGAGTGGAAATTGCGGAGCTACTGGCCATAATCTTCCAAACATCTGTAGATATGGGGGTGGTGCCAGAGGACTGGAGAATTGCAAATGTTACACCCTTGTTCAAAAAAGGGTGTAAGGATAAACCCAGCAACTACAGGCCAGTCAGTTTAACCTCGGTGGTGGGGAAATTTTTAGAAACGATAATCGGGACAGAATTAGCAGTCACTTGGACAAGTGTGGATTAATTGGGGAAAGCCAGCACGGATTTGTTAAAGGCAAATCGTGTTTAACTAACTTGATAGAGTTTTTTGATAAGGTAACAGAGAGGGTAGATGAGAGCAGTGCGGTTGATGTGGTGTATGTGGACTTTCAAAAGGCGTTTGATAAAGTGATTTGATAAAGATAAGAGGCTTGTCATCAAGATTGAAGCCCATGGAATATAGGGGGCAGTAGCAGCATGGATACAAAATTGGCCTAAGTTACAGGAAGCAGAGAGTAGTGGTGAACAGTTATTTTTCAGACTGGAGGGAGGTGTACAGTGGTGTTCCCCAGGGGTCAGTGCTGGGGCCACTGCTTTTCTTGATATATATTAATGACTTGGACTTGGGTGTACAGGACACAATTTCAAAAATTGCAGATGGCGCAAAACTTGGAAGGGTAGTAAACAGTGAGGAGGTATTTAAAATCATGAAGGGTCTAGACAGAATAGATAGAGAGAAACTGTTCCCATTGGCGGAAGGGTCAAGAACCAGAGGACATATATTTAAGGTGATTGGCAAAAGAACCAAAGGCGACATGAGGATAAACTTTTTTACACAGTGAGTGGTTAGGATCTGGAATGCACTGCCTGATGGGGTGGTGGAGGCAGATTCAATCATGGCCTTCAAAAGGGAACTGGAAAAGTACTTGAAAGGAAAAAAATTGCAGGGCTATGGGGATAGAGTGGGGAGTGGGACTAACTGGATTGCTCTTGCATAGAACCGGCACAGACTCGGCGGGCCGAATGGCCTCCTTCTGTGCTGTAACCTTTCTATGATTCAATGATTCTATGATTTGATCTGCACTCAGTGAGGAGTTAGCTGATCTCAACTGAAGTAGCAGTAGGGATTCTATAATTAGCTTCACATCCCTGGTCTAAAATGGAGAAGAATCAGTTGAGGTTCCCGCTCTTGATTCTTATCCAATGGCCCCTGTGTCACGATTTACAATGGAAATAAGAATCAGGTGGTTTCTATAATGGGCAGCCGATCCACCACACCAGTTTTACTCCTGGGCAGGAAGTTTAAACTCTACCCCACATATTCAAAGTTCCTATGCCGCTGTCATTTTTTTGTTGAAATGTATTTCTCATCCTATCTTTTTAAAACTGAGTGGTCTGTCCGAAGCCATCTGAGGCCAGAGGCTCTGTGGACGGTCAGCAACAACCTCCCACATAAAGGTTAATACTCAAGCACCCTGTGTCCTTTCCAATTTACATTGCAATTTTACACAGCCGACACAACTGTGTTAGAATCATAGAAAATTTACAGCACAGAAGGAGCCCATTCGGCCCATCATGTCTGCACCAGCTGAAAATGAGCCACCCAGCCTAATCCCACTTTCCAGCACTTGGTCCATAGCCTTGTAGCTCACGGCACTTCAGGTGCACATCCAGGTATTTTTAAATGAGTTGAGGGTTCCTGCCCCTACCACCCTTTCAGGCAGTGAGTTCCAGACCCCCACCACCCACTGGGTGAAAAAGATTTTCCTCAGCTCCCCTCTAATCCTCCTACCAATCACATTAAATCTATGCCCCCTAGTTATTGACCTCCCTGCTAAGAGAAATAAGTGCTTCCTATCCACTCTATCTAGGCCCCTCATAATTTTGTACACCTCAATTAAATCACCCCTCTGCCTCCTCTGTTCCAAAGAGAACAACCCCAGCCTATCCAACCTTTCCTCATAGCTAAAATTCTCCGGTCCTGGCAACAGCCTCGTAAATCTCCCCTGTACCCTCTTTTGTGCAATTACATCCTTCCTGTAATGTGGTGACCAGAACTGTACACAGTACTCAAGCTGTGGCCTAACCAGTGTTTTATACAGTTTCAGCATAACCTCCCTACTTTTATAGAATCATAGAATCATAGAAGTTACAACATGGAAACAGGCCCTTCGGCCCAACATGTCCATGTCGCCCAGTTTATACCACTAAGCTAGTCCCAATTGCCTGCACTTGGCCCATATCCCTCTATACCCATCTTACCCATGTAACTGTCCAAATGCTTTTTAAAAGACAAAATTGTACCCGCCTCTACTACTGCCTCTGGCAGCTCGTTCCAGACACTCACCACCCTTTGAGTGAAAAAATTGCCCCTCTGGACCCTTTTGTATCTCTCCCCTCTCACCTTAAATCTATGCCCCCTCGTTATAGACTCCCCTACCTTTGGGAAAAGATTTTGACTATCGACCTTATCTATGCCCCTCATTATTTTATAGACTTCTATAAGATCACCCCTTAACCTCCTACTCTCCAGGGAAAAAAGTCCCAGTCTGTCTAACCTCTCCCTGTAAGTCAAACCATCAAGTCCCGGTAGCATCCTAGTAAATCTTTTCTGCACTCTTTCTAGTTTAATAATATCCTTTCTATAATAGGGTGACCAGAACTGTACACAGTACTCCAAGTGTGGCCTCACCAATGCCCTGTACAACTTCAACAAGACATCCCAACTCCTGCATTCAATGTTCTGACCAATGAAACCAAGCATGCCGAATGCCTTCTTCACCACCCTATCCACCTGTGACTCCACTTTCAAGGAGCTATGAATCTGTACTCCTAGATCTCTTTGTTCTATAACTCTCCCCAACGCCCTACCATTAACGGAGTAGGTCCTGGCCCGATTCGATCTACCAAAATGCATCACCTCACATTTATCTAAATTAAACTCCATCTGCCATTCATCGGCCCACTGGCCCAATTGATCAAGATCCCGTTGCAATCCCAGATAACCTTCTTCACTGTCCACAATGCCACCAATCTTGGTGTCATCTGCAAACTTACTATCCATGCCTCCTAAATTCTCATCCAAATCATTAATATAAATAACAAATAACAGCGGACCCAGCACCGATCCCTGAGGCACACCGCTGGACACAGGCATCCAGTTTGAAAAACAACCCTCGACAACCACCCTCTGTCTTCTGTCGTCAAGCAAATTTTGTATCCAATTGGCTACCTCACCTTGGATCCCATGAGATTTAACCTTATGTAACAACCTACCATGCGGTACCTTGTCAAATGCTTTGCTGAAGTCCATGTAGACCACGTCTACTGCACAGCCCTCATCTATCTTCTTGGTTACCCCTTCAAAAAACTCAATCAAATTCGTGAGACATGATTTTCCTCTCACAAAACCATGCTGACTGTTCCTAATTAGTCCCTGCCTCTCCAAATGCCTGTAGATCCTGTCCCTCAGAATACCCTCTAACAACTTACCCACTACAGATGTCAGGCTCACTGGTCTGTAGTTCCCAGGCTTTTCCCTGCCGCCCTTCTTAAACAAAGGCACAACATTTGCTACCCTCCAATCTTCAGGCACCTCACCTGTAGCGGTGGATGATTCAAATTTCTCTGCTAGGGGACCCGCAATTTCCTCCCTAACCTCCCATAACGTCCTGGGATACATTTCATCAGGTCCCGGAGATTTATCTACCTTGATGCGCGTTAAGACTTCCAGCACCTCCCTCTCTGTAATATGTACACTCCTCAAGACATCACTATTTATTTCCCCAAGTTCCCTAACATCCATGCCTTTCTCAACCGTAAATACCAATGTGAAATATTCATTCAGGATCTCACCCATTTCTTGTGGTTCCGCACATAGATGACCTTGTTGATCCTTAAGAGGCCCTACTCTCTCCCTAGTTACCCTTTTGCCCTTTATGTATTTATAGAAGCTCTTTGGATTCACCTTTGCCTGATCTGCCAAAGCAATCTCATATCCCCTTTTTGCCCTCCTGATTTCTCTCTTAACTCTACTCCGGCAATCTCTATACTCTTCTAGGGATCCACTTGATCCCAGCTGCCTATGCATGTCATATGCCTCCTTCTTCTTTTTGACTAGTTGCTCAATCTCCCGAGTCATCCAAGGTTCCCTACTTCTACCAGCCTTGCCCTTCACTTTATAAGGAATGTGCTTACCCTGAACCCTGGTTAACACACTTTTGAAAGCCTCCCACTTACCAGACGTCCCTTTGCCTGCCAACAGACTCTCCCAATCAACTTCTGAAAGTTCCTGTCTAATACCATCAAAATTGGCCTTTCTCCAATTTAGAATTTTAACTTTTGGGCCAGACCTATCCTTCTCCATAGCTATCTTAAAACTAATGGAATTATGATCACTTGTCCCAAAGTGATCCCTCACCAACACTTCTGTCACCTGCCCTTCCTTATTTCCCAAGAGGAGGTCAAGTTTTGCCCCCTCTCTAGTCGGGCCATCCACATACTGAATGAGAAATTCCTCCTGAATACACTCAACAAATTTCTCTCCATCCAAGCCCCTAATGCTATGGCTGTCCCAGTCAATGTTGGGAAAGTTAAAGTCCCCTACTATTACCACCCTATTTTTCTTGCAGCAGTCTGTAATCTCCTTACATATTTGCTCCTCAATTTCCCGTTGACTATTTGGGGGTCTGTAGTACAATCCTATCAAAGTGATCTCTCCCTTCTTATTTTTCAGTTCTACCCATATAGACTCAGTGGGCGAACCCTCGGATATATCCCCTCTCACTACTGCCGTGATGTTCTCCCTAATCAAGAACGCAACTCCCCCTCCTCTCTTACCTCCTGCTCTATCTTTCCTATAGCATCTGTACCCTGGAACATTGAGCTGCCAGTCCTGCCCCTCCCTTATCCATGTTTCAGTAATAGCTATAACATCCCAGTCCCATGTACCCATCCATGCCCTGAGTTCATCTGCCTTGCCCATCAGACTTCTTGCATTGAAATAAATGCAGTTTAATCTAGACTTCCCTTGTTCTTTGCCCTGCTTTCTCAGACCATCTGTCCGGTCATGTTCTGTACACTCTCCCTTACTGCCTTTTGTTTCTGTCACCATTTTATTTCCCACTGACTTCCTGCATCGGTTCCCATCCCCCTGCCACATTAGTTTAAACCCTCCCCAATGCCTCAGCTAATAAAGGAAAGTATTCCATATGCCTTCTTAACCACCTTATCTATCTGTCCTGCTACCATCAGGGATCTGTGGACATGCACTCCAAGATCTCTCACTTCCTCTACACCATTCAGCATCCTCGCATTTATTGTGTATTCCCTTGCCTTGTCTGCCCTCCCCAAATGCATTACCTCACACTTCTCCGGATTGAATTCCATTTGCCACTTTTCTGCCTACATGACCAGTCCATTGATATCTTTCTGCAGTCTACAGCTTTCCTCCTCACTATCTACCACACACCCAATTTTTGTATCATCTGCAAACTTCTTAATCATGCCCCCTACATTTAAGTCTAAATCGTTAATATATATCACAAAAAGCAAGGGACCTAGTACTGAGCCCTGCAAAACCCCACTGGTAACAGCCTTCCAGCCACAAAAACACCCATCGACCATTATCCTTTGCTTCCTGACACTGAGCCAATTTTGGATCAATCAAGTTAGTCAGACACAACCTCCCCTTAACAAATCCATGCTGACTGTTTTTGATTACTCCATGCCTTTCTAAATGACGGTATATCCTGTCCCTCAAAATTGATTCCAGTAATTTGCCCAGCATCGAGGTTAGTTTCTTTACTTGCCCCATTACAATTCCCTTTTGCCTAGCACCATCATCCCTTTTGTCATTTAATCACTCCTGTTCCCCACTCTATCTCAGACCTTCCCCATGGTTCTTTCCCCTCCCCTCCCCCCTTTTCCTTGGCTCTGTATTTGGTTAAAAGCTGTTCATCTCTAACTTCTTCCAGTTCTGATGAAAGGTCATCAACCTGAAACGTTAACTCTGTTTCTCTCTCCGATCAGATCTGGAGTCAGGCAGGGCTGTCCTCTTTCTGTGGTCTTGTTTGTGTGTTGTATAGAGCTGTTTGCCACATCCATCACGAAGGACGCAGGTATCAGGGGGTGACGATCCCAGGCAGCGGTGGATCTCAGGCTAAGGCCTCCCTGTACATGGATGATGTCACCATCTTTTGCTCCGATCAGCAATCGGTTCACAGACTGATGGCATCTGCGACCAGCCTCGGGGGCTAGAGTGAACCGAAGTAAGAGTGAGGCCATGTTCTTTGGCAGATGGGAGACCTAATCCTTTGTCCCCTTTACCAATAGGTCTGACTAACTGAAGGTGCTGGGGATCTGGTTCGGAGGGCCCCAGGCCTGCACCAAGAACTGGGGGGAGCGGGTCGCCAAGACCAAACAGAAGCTTGGTATGTTGGGGGGGGGGGGGCACGGTGGGGTGCTCCCTCTCTATGGCCAGCAGGAACCTAGTGATAAGATGTGAGGTGCTTGCGGTATTGCTCTACATGGCCCAGGTCTGGCCCATTCCCCGAGCCATCTTCCACTTTTTGTTTGGAGGTCCAAGATGAACCGCGTCCGCAGGTACACTGTGTACAACCCTCCAAGGTGGGGAAGAGCGTCCCCAGTGCCGCCCTGATCGTGATGGCCACCTTTATGTGAGGCTGCCTCAGGATGTGTGTGGAGCCCCAGTACACAAACACCAAGTATCATTACGTGCTGAGTTTCTACCTGTCCACCACACTGAGAAGGTTGAGTCTGGCCAACCTGGCCGAGCAGACGCAGGACGTCCCATCCAGCTCGACCCTACCACTTGTCCCAGGTGGAGAAGTTCCTGAAGAGGAATTCCTTTCGGCCGTCAGACAGTGGTCGGCACTGGGGGTCCTGCTGGGAAAGGAGAGGGTGGATCCGATCGGGCTTTTCCTCGAACAGACGGTCAAAGCATTTGGCAGAATGTCTCGTCACTGGAACTGACAAACAGGCACCAGGATGTAGCTTGGATGGTGGTGAGAAGGGCCCTCCCAGTGCAGTCCCTCCTGCACGCAAGGCATTTCAGCGCCCCTGCAAGCTTCCCTCGAGGCTGCAGCGGGGACAAGACTATCATCTATCTCCTGGTGGACTGGCTCTTCACGCAGAAGGTGTGGAGAGAGATGCGTTGGTATCTGTCCCAGTTTATCCCAACAGCCCAGTAACACAGGACACTATGCTCTACGGGGCTCTTCCCCGGGATGCACCCCGAGACAAATAGCAACTGCTGCTGGAAGACCATCAACTCGGTGAAGGAGGCCCTTTGTTCCGCCCGAAACCTGCTGGTCTTCCAGCTGAAGGAGCTGTCCACGGCCAAGTGTTGCCGACTGGCACCCTCCAAGGTCCAGGAGTATGTGTGGCGGATGCACTGGTGCAGCCTACACAAAGGCTCTATGGGGAAAGGCCATCCCACCTTTGTATAGTACAGCTTTGTAAGATATGTACTGCATTTTGAATTGTAATAATGGGATCGTATTGTGTACAATCTGTATTGTATTGATTTGAACTGTATTGCTTGGAATTGTGATTTTTTACATCGAACTGTGTGTATCCTTAAATTTTATGAAATAAAGTTTATTTTGAAATAAAACCTTTTCCCTCTTCACAGGTGCAACCTAACCTGCTGAGTGTTTTCCAGCATTTTCTGTGTTATTTTCTATCTTGCCCAGATCAATAACCAAACCTCTTTCTAGTGTAAATTCACAGTAGGTTCACTTCTATTCACTTATCCACTTATTGTTTAAAAAACCTGCTTGATAGATTTGAACCTAATCAAGGTCTAATGAATTGTATATTCTGTTTTGTCCCTGGGCTCTATACAAATCACTTAGCTATTGGGCAGAGAAAGGCACATTTCAGGTCACAGAGAGAGCGGTCTCACCATGGGAGTGGTCTGAGACACTGAACCTATGAAAAATATCTAAAGACCCAAAAATGTAACGCTACGTTTCACTAATTCTCTTCATAACCCTTAACCTGAACCAGGATCTGTAATGCTGAATTAATCTTTAAGGTTGAGACTACCCCACAGAGCATTCATGTGTTCACTTCTACATCGATGAAACAAGAAGAACTGCTGAATTATCAAAAAGCTGCCTTGGACTTGGCAAGGAGCTGTTAATCAACCAATTCCCCCAGATATACATCAACATCAAAAGGTATCTTTCACATTAAATAAAGCTGTTAATCACCCGTATGATTTAAAACACAGAGACTGCCTGCTGCAACGGACTACAGCCCCTGTGTCAGCAAACTCAAATGATTAGTCTAGTCTCTTTAACTGTTTCTAACACCTGCATACACCGCAAGTCTTCTCACATTTATTGAATAATCAGACGATGAAGCTTCCACTCTACTTGTCTGATGCTAGTATTACATATCCTTTCAAATGTAATTAATGACATCCAAGAAATGAGTTCAAAGTCGCTCAATTTAAATAGCTATAATCCACAGCTGGTGGAAGACTTGGGACATGATTTTTACTTGGAGCCGGAAAGAGGTGGGGGTGGGGGCGGGGGTAGATTTTCGCCCGGGGAAAGTGAAGTGAGCACGTCAGAATCTGCGATCGCAACTTAATTGAAGCCAATTATTTTTGCTTTCGGGTTTCGCGGCTCCAAGCTGCGCAGCGGACGTGATCTGAAGTCCGCTATTTAAAGGGCCAATGCAAAAATGGATTTTGGAGGAGAAAGGAGGAAATTAAGCTATCAATTCAAAGAGAGCAAGGGCAGCATCCAGGTTCATGGATGCTTCACGTGAAGTACTGCTGGGTGCAGTGAGAACCAGGAGGGAGCTAATTTACCCAAGCAATGGGAGGAAGAAACCTGGTTCAACTACCAAGAAAGCGTGGCTAGAGGTGGCTGAAGAGGTCAGCAGCAGGAGCATGGTGCCCCGGTCTTGGTTGCAGTGCAGGAAGTGTTTTAATGACCTAACCAGGTCAGGAAAAGAGTACAGTTGTTGATTCACCCACATCCTGTGATATACAATACCCCCCCTCTCAATCTGTCTAGGCAAGCCTACTCCATCACATCATTTCACACAACCACTTAAGTTTCAGCAGCATCCATCCTTCACTTTCTATGCACTTCCTCTTCTACCCATTTATGAACCCCCACTGCCATTTTCTTCAATCCTTATGCAATGTGATCCATTTGTCTCATAGTCACCCTGGCCGATGCATTGCATCCAATGGGTGAATACGTGATCTGCAGTCACTCTCAGGTCTGTTCTTTCGTTCCTTGTAGGAGAAGAGAGCACAAAACACAAGGAAGAGGGCAAGGACTGGAGGTGGCCCACCACAAATAGTCCAGCTGACAGATGCAGAGGTGGAGGCCATGGAGATAAGAGGGACATCTGTATCCCTATCCATCAGAGATGGAGAGACTGGGAACCCTCAAATGCCTAGTGACAGAACTTAAACATCTTTCACACACATGATGACTTTATTTCATCAATGACTGAACAATGAGAAACCTGAGTATGGTGATTGTTACTTTGCCATGACTAATTCATATCGCTTTCTGCTGTCTTCCAGGGCCTTCACGCAGAGAAGTCGAATGTGCGGAGATGGATGACATTGATTCCTCAGAGGACCTCATTCCTTCAGAGGGCGCACTGTCACAGGACATACAGCCATACAGCCATGCACCAGCACAGATATGATGTGGAGATGCCGGTGATGGACTGGGGTTGACAAATGTAAGGAATCTTACAACACCAGGTTATAGTCCAACAGTTTTATTTGAAAATCACAAGCTTTCGGAGGCTTTCTCCTTCGTCAGGCTTCCTCCTTCTGACGAAGGAGAAAGCCTCCGAAAGCTTGTGATTTTCAAATAAAACTGTTGGACTATAACCTGGTGTTGTAAGATTCCTTACATTTGCCAGCACAGATCCTCACACCTCGGTGGGTTCTGTTAGTCAGTTAGTTGGTTTGTCACCTGGTGATTCACTGCTTACAAGTGAGCAGGAGCAGACACTGGTGGCAGGGGCAGCTGTGGAGAATCCACGTTAGAGGGCGCACTCCTCTCCAAGCTCTGCACAGCTGGACACAGATGATGAATCCCGAGGGCCATCATTGAGAATGAGAATGATTGAGGTACAGCTGCACCTTTGCGAGGTCCTGGAAAACGTTCCACACACACTCTCTACAATAGTAGAGAGGATGGAGGAGTCTAACTCCAACATGAGTGGATTGATATCACAGGTTATTGCGAGAATGTCTGCTATAGAGAGAATGGCCGCCTCCATGGAGCTTCAAGCATGCCTCACAAATGAGTGTATGTAGGCCATGACCACAGCTGTCCATACTTTGGGCCAACATGTCTGCCGCCTAAAACAGGATGACAGATACCTTATCCATGGCCCTACAATGTGTCACAGATGTGCACCAAGCTGCTGTCCAGCAGAGTGGTAGGAGTGATGTTGCGCTGGCCCGGGAGAGGGATAATGGCGAAAGGGGACATGGAAGTGGGGAAGTGGGAACTCCACTCAAAGTGCTCCCATGTCTCACCCGTTGCTCCTCCCCCTTCAACCAGTACCTGAAATGCTGTTTCCTCTCCCGAGTCTGCAGGTGTAGGTGGAGCAGTCTTTGGCGGGGCCCTCGCAGGCTCCAAAACCCAGAGTTCGTAGGCCGAAAGCATCTCAGCAGCCAGGGCAGGGAACTGAGCAGCCTGCCACTATCTCTGCTGAAGCCACAGGGGATGCAGCACATAGAAGTGGTAGGAAGCGTAGGTTCAAGCAATTGTAGTTCACCAAGGGTATGCGCAAGGGAGCTGAAGAAATGTTATGTTGTTAAGTTTTCTTTCTTTTATATTGGCACATAAAATGTATTGATTAGCACTACTCCCACGTCTTGGCCATTATTGCATCCTGAATGATAAGTCGCCCTTTCATTGGCTTCACGATGAATGCCAATACATGATGGGGTACCCATTGGGCGGATGTGAAATGGATGTATGGATGGTTGAAGGACTGTTTTGTGCAAGGTGTGTGGGGGGGGGGGGGTGTTAGTGGTGGTCGTTATGCCAGCCAGCCTGAGTATTTCAATGTCTCTCTTTTGCCACTGTTATTAAGAGCACCTGTGAGAGATGAGGGCATCCCTGGCAGCGATGACTTCTGGGCACAAAATTGGCCAGTTGCATCGGAATGCCCGATGGACATCCGCAGCCGGGATCTCCTGGGGAGGGGCAGGCGTAAGCAAGGGGCAGTTATGTAAATGAGGGAGGAGGGCCCTAACACTGGCTGCTCAGAAGTTGACAGTCGCTCTTAAACCTGGCCCTCCTCAATTTGGAGGATCAGAGGTAGCAAGGCCGAAAAGGCCTAATAAATTAAATGGCATCTTTTGTTTTTGCAGGTCCCCAAAGGATTCTTGGGGAAGAAGACCTTCTGATTGCTGTTTTTGACAGCAGTCAGAAGGCCCCACAGCTGGCGGCCATCATTGTTGCTGCAGGTCTCTCAGCTCCGCAGCAGCAGCTGGATTTCAACTTCGAATTTTGGGTGCAGGCCTTTCCCAAGGGACAGCCCTCTGCCTGGGCAAGCATCAGGTCAATGCTAATGATCTGAACATAGATATCGGCTCACTTGCCCACCTGAATCAACTCTTAGGCAGGCTTTTAAATGGGCGCCCAGGACGCCTGCCCAAAACAGGCTGTTGTAGGAATATGATTGAAAAATTCCAAGGAGATATGGGCAAAGCATGTGCGGTGCATGCCAGTCCCACATTTTCCAGGTGTTGAGTGGCCTAACTGGCAGTCCTTGAAGGGACAGCTGGAGGCCTCTCCCTAAAGGTAAGGCTTTTAAAAAGATTTTTGTAGGGCCCAGACCCACAAAAATCTTCCGGCTTCCCTGCTGACCCAATCTCGCTCCCCCGACAAACCCCCACCCCCCGCCCCCGCTTCCCCCACCAATAGGCCTTACCTGTCGACCGACTGTGTGCAGTAGCTGGCTGATTTCTCTCCCCACGAGACCGGCGAGCTGCAGTGGGTTGGCGCCTGCAGCTCGCTGAGAAAATGTTACTGAGGCCCTAATCTGAAAGCGGTTCTGGCTTCCCGACTGCCGCGGGCACACTGCCGATATCACGCCCATTTGGTGCCCAACCCAAACCTCTCCCCCTCAGTCCAGCTTTAAATGGAACATAAACAAACACAATAGAAATTGAAACTACACAAAACAGTTTGTGAGAGGACTGGGTTAGGTTGGCCAGGATGGTATTGATCTGCCTCCCTGGGGTGGTCTGACAACAGCGTGTGGGGTTCAATTTGGGGCTAATGTAATTGATTACACGGGCTTTTGAGCTGTTTAAATTTTAACTGAACCCAATGGTGCCCATAGCAACACTGGGCACTAGGGACGCCTTTGCGTCCAGTATACCATGGGGGTGAATGACGAGAAACATATTTATCTCATTTGCATATTATTGAAATACCCTGACCAAATTTGGTCAAATGTATTGTGCGTCCCTAGTTACTTCTAGTGGGAATTTTAGATGCGGCAGGGGTGAACAAGGAGCCAGAGGATCGACTCTCACTGGTCTGCTCAAGTTATGCTGGGGAGCTGATGTAATTTGAACAGAAAATCTAGGCCATCTTTCCTAAATGTTAAACCTTGAGTGAGAAGCTGATATTCAGTGGATAAAATAACATTGTCAACCGTGACCATTTCTCAGGATTGAGCTTCTTCCAGTTTCACAGCTCCTCCAAGTGGCTAACAATTTCCGCTGTCTTAGTGCAATACTTCAGACTGCCAGTAACTAATGTTAATTCACAGATACTCTAATACCTAGTTTCTGACATTTCTTTATTTTTATTATTTTGCTGTGAATTGAGATTTCCAAGTTTATGTTTTCCACTTTTCTGATAATGATTTCACTAAATCAGAAAGTGCTTGTTAAGAGTCGAGGGCCACCTGCTGATAATGTCAGACAACTCATTCCTGTTAACTGAAATGGGAAACAACAACAACTTGCATTTATATAACACCTTTAACATAGGAAAATATCTCAAGGCGTTTCACAGAAACATAATCAGACAAAAATTGACACTGAGCCAATGAAGAAGATATTAGGAGGTGTGACTAAAAGCTTGGTCAAAGAGGTAGGTTTTAAGGAGGATCTTAAAGGAGGAGGTGGCGAGGCGGAGAGGTTTAGGGAGGGAATTCAGCCACCACACTGATGGTCCTGTTGGAAGGAAAAAGCCTAGTATTGGCCACCTCTCCCTCTGTTTTGCCCCCATACCTGGTCCGGAATGGGTTGCGGCTCAAAGTCTTCTCTTGAATGCTTGTAAAAATATTTGGGTCGCATCTGCCCCCTTTTGGCACTGCGGTTGGCGAACCACATTTGGCTCCCTGGCAGTGATAGGCTCCCTCAATACTGCCAGAAACCTGCACTGCATGTTTAATGAGCCCTGACCCAGGAGGCTGGATTGGGGTCATGGTGGGGTTGGAGCATTACATGGAAGTCATGCCCTGACCCATTTCTGATGGCAAAAACTGTCCCGGAAGGAAATCCAGCCCAGAGCTTCTAGTTTCCTTTGTAATAAATTCCTCTGCAATCAGGTTTCCACTCCTGATCCAGGACCAAAACGGCCCTAAATAAAGTCACAAATGACATTCTCTGTTAGTGCCTCCTTGTTCTCCTCGACCTCTCTGCAGACTTTGACACGATCGACCACGCCATCGTCCTCCAACACCTCTCCTCCATTGTCCAGCTGTGAGGGACCGCCCTCACTTGCTTCCACTCTTACCTATCTAATCATAGCCAACGGATCCATGATTCTCTTCATGTCCCACATTGTTATCTCCAGAGTCCCCCAAGGATCTATCCTTGGCTCAATCCACTTCCTCATCTACGTTCTGCCCCTTGGCGACCTCATCTGCAGACATGAGGTCAGCTTCATGAATGCTGACAACACCCTGTTCAACCTCTCCACCGCCTCTCTCAACCCGTCCACTGCCTCTGTGTTGTCAGACTGCTTGTCTGACATTCGGTCTTGGATAAGCCACAATTTCCTCCAGCTAAACAATGGGAAGATCAAACAACAAAAACTTGCATTTATACAGCGCCCTTAACATTGTAAAACATCCCAAAGCGCTTCACAGGAGCGATTATCAAACAAAATTTGACACCGAGCCATATAAGGAGATATTAGGACAGGTGACCAAAAACTTAGTCAAAGAGGTAGGTTTTAAGGAGCGTCTTAAAGGAGGAGAGGTTGAGCCGGAGAGATTTGGGGAGGGAATTCCAGAGCTTAGGGCCTAGGCAGGTGAAGGCACGGCCGCCAGTGGTGGAGCTATTAAAATAGGGGATGCATAAGGGTTAAGAATTGGAAGAGTGCAGAGATCTCGGAGGGTTGTAGGGGTGGAGGAGGTTACAGAGATAGAGAGGGGCGAGGCCATGTAGGGATTGAAAACAAAGATGAGACTTTTAAAATCGAGGTGTTCCCGGACCGGGAGCCAATGTAGGTTAGCAAGCACATGAGTGATGGGAGAACAGGACTTGGTGCGAGTTAGGATACGGGTAGCAGAGTTTTGGATGAGCTCAAGTTTATGGAGGGTGGAAGATGGGAGGCCAGCCGGGAGAGCATTGGAGAAGTCCAGTCTGGAGGTAACAAAGGCATGGATGAGGGTTTCAGCAGCGGATGAGCTGAGGCATGGGCGGAGACGGGCGATATTACGGAGGTGGAAGTAGGCGGTCTTGGTGATGGAGTGGATATGTGGTTGGAAGCTCATCTCAGGGTCAAATAGGACGCCAAGGTTGCGAACGGTCTGGTTTAGCCTTGGACAGTAGCCAGGGAGAGGGATGGAGTCGGTGGCTCGGGAACGGAGTTTGCGGCGGGGTCCAAAGACAATGGCTTTGGTCTTTCCAATATTTAGTTGGAGGAAATTTTTGCTTGTTGGACAGCAATGTGACAAATGAGAGACAGTGGAGGGGTCAAGGGAGGTGGTTGTGAGGTAGAGCTGACATGTGGAATCTGAGGTTATGTTTTCAGATGATGTCACCGAGGGGCAGCATGTAGATGAGAAAACGGAGAGGACCAAGAATAGATCCTTGGGGAACTCCAGAGGTAACAGTGCGAAAACATCTATTATATATATATATGGTATGCATTCCCCTCCCTTCGTTCCACCATTGGCGATCTTGCCTTCAGCTCTGAAAATCTCTCCCTAAACCCCTCGACCTCTTCACTTCCCTCTCTTTCTTTCAGACCTTAACATCCAAGCTTTTGGTCACCCCTCTTAATATCTCCTTCTTTGGGTCGGTGTCTACTTTTTGATTATACCTCTGTGAAGCACTGGGATGTTTTGTTACATTAAAGGCACTATAGAAATGCAAGTTGTTGTAATAAATTGGTCCCTCTCTGAATAATCTATCACATTTGGGGTCTACACTGTCCCTACACGCCTAAACCTTGAAATTAAGCTGTAGGATAATATGAACGCCTAATACATTCATCTGAGATTCCTTTATCTGTTATTTTAGCCAAAGCCGTAATTCATTTCTTTAAAACTGATTAACACACAATGGACAAAAGAACTTCAAACGAACACATGAAACATCCGTGTGCCATTATCCCACAGTGTAATTTCAAAGGCTTGCTAACAAAAAGAAGCTGTGGTGATACCTGGCATGAACTGTGTGAGTCAGAGAGGAAAGGATGGCCACAGTCCATGGACATGAGCAATCAGTCTTGGCTTTCTGCTCGATATTGTTCTCTTTTATTTTCTAGATTGAATTAATTAAGCTTAGTTTGCAGTTACCTCCTTCCCCAGTCTATGCAGTGAAGTTTATGTTCTGTAGAGAGATAGAACAAACTGCTGTGTGTGGCTATTTTAAACACCCACTCCTCCCTATGACCTTGAGAGGGTGAAGTCTGTTACTATGGCAGCTTTTAAAAGGGTGCATGTGTAGGTGTGCAACTTTTCTAGCTTCAGACGGTCAGTGTAAGTATTTTGTATTGGGTTAGGGGACATTGACTTTGCTCTGCAGGGATTGCCTGATTTCTATACAAATTGATTTTTCATACAATTTTCTGGTTTCTTCTAGCCTGCTTTCTGAACCATTTTTATTCCTTACCTAGATTTTCTCTAGAGAAAGTGCCATTGACAAACTCACAGCAGGAATTCTTCTACTGTATTGCTCATGGCTCATCTACATTTCTCTACCTAGCTGGCATTCAAAACACACATGTTTTGTCTCAGCTTCCATTTTTAGAATAAAATACCTATTTCTTTAGGTGGGCTTATGGAGTTTATATTTTCAACTCTGATGTTGTACTTTCACAGTAATAACTTCAACACTTCAAAAGAGTAGCCTAGAAATTACTGTTGGTGATATCGTTGGATGAATGCTTACCACATTGTTATGACATTCCTGTCAATGATTTTACCACAGACTTTAATGCATTTATTTTAAATGGATGAATGCCTCTGTTAAAATAATAAGCAGAGGAATGTTTTACGAGTGCATTAAGTGTTCATCCACTAATATTGCCAATAGTAATTTCTAGGCTACCATTACTGCATTCAAATATTTCTCGTTCATTTTCATAAGGTTGATGGTTGTAATGAATATTTATTTAAGTTGTAATAAGTTTATAATCTAGATACTTTTTTTTAACTCACCATAAAAGTTTTCTATGTTGTTTGCTAAAGAAATATTTGTATTGAATACTCTTTTGTCCCGTTTCTCCTATTCTTGGCCACAATAGGTTTCTGACATGTAAAAGTTGCACACAATCTTTATTGTGGCAGTGTAACCTGACACAAGATTCTTGAAGAGATTCTGGAATCATCTGTCCGCTGGTGACTCTCTTTTATCCTGTGGGTCCTGTACGTGATTTAAATGATACATTTCACAAGTGCATCTAAAATATTGTGTCATTTGTACCAGATGTTCCAAAGTTATTCTTCCCACTTAAAGCAGTGATAATAGTATTGATATGGTCCATGGTATAACCTGCAGGCCTCAGTAATGAATACAAGCCTCTTTGCTTTATCACTGCAAGTTTTAATAATAGGATAAAAAAGCTGCACAATGCATATATTAATGTAAGGGTAGATTTTGAAGAAAAAATATTTAATTTTAGTCTTTCATTGTAGTGGATGGTCTGGAAGATTCCTGGTTAAGTTGGATCTATAACCCTAAAAATTAGTTAATTTAAGAGTTTTCCGTTTTGTGTGGAAAAAACTTTTCTGGCCAAGTAGGCAGAGTGGAGGATTTTGGTTCATGGAAAGTTAGCCAAGACCCAGTTTTTCACTCAACTTCTAATTTCCTATCTGGCAAAAAATAAGTGATAAACTTAACAGCACCTGGAAGATCAACTCCCCTGCACCACCCACCCCAGGCTATGCCCTAGTGTGAACTTCACACAACCAGCGAGATGACCGTGTGGGACCTGAGTTTACTGAGTGTGGTCCCAAACTTCCCTAATCTAACACTTCTGGGCAGGGTATGAGGAAAAGCTCGACATCAGGAATACTACCCTGCTTCACCTCTAGCCTCCAGCCTCATTCTACATTGCAACCTTTTACTTTTGTCTCAATTTTATTGATACTAAGGTCAATTCTCTTCTAAACTTTCCATCCTTGTTCTTTCAAATGCCAAATTCTACATGCTCTTCCCCTCCCTGTGTCCTCATTGTAAAATCGAGACTCTTGTCTCCTATTCCATTTCATTTTTTCCCAGGGCCTCAAACTAGGGAATTCCTTACCTCCCTCAAGAATTCTAAACCCAAGCTTGCCACATCTAACCACTACTTGATTTACCTCATCTTCTCTCCTATTCCTTCTACCTTTGGTGGTACCATGCACTACGGGCTTTTGGCCCTTTACCGCGGCTTCTCAATAAAAGATAAAAAATGTCCCTTTAATATAAAAAGGAAGAAATAAGAAAATTCCTGTACAGAGGCCTAAGCTTTAAAGGAACTAAATGACATAGTTAGAGTCACTTAAATGTTAATGGTTTGATATCCAGATCCTGCTTCAATACTGAGTAATCTAGCTTATTTTTTTTTCTTTCGAAGTGCCAGCTTGGCTCAATTGTTATAGAGTCATAGAGTCATAGAGTTATACAGCACGGATAGAGGCCCTTCGGCCCATCGTGTCCGCGCCGGCCATCAAGCCCTGACTACTCTAATCCCATATTCCAGCATTTGGTCCGTAGCCTTGTATGCTATGGCACTTCAAGTGCTCATCCAAATGCTTCTTGAATGTTGTGAGGGTTCCTGCCTCCACAACCCTTTCAGGCAGTGAGTTCCAGACTCCAACCACCCTCTGGGTGAAAAAGTTCTTTCTCAAATCCCCTCTAAACCTCCCGCCTTTTACCTTGCATCTATGCCCCCTTGTTATAGAACCCTCAACGAAGGGAAAAAGCTCCTTAGTATCCATCCTATCTGTGCCCCTCATAATTTTGTACACCTCAATCATGTCCCCCCTCAGCCTCCTCTGCTCCAAGGAAAACAAACCCAATCTTCCCAGTCTCTCTTCATAGCTGAAGCGCTCCAGCCCTGGTAACATCCTGGTGAATCTCCTCTGCACCCTCTCCAAAGCGATCACATCCTTCCTGTAGTGTGGCGACCAGAACTGCACACAGTACTCCAGCTGTGGCCTAACCAGTGTTTTATACAGCTCCATCATAACCTCCTTGCTCTTATATTCTATGCCTCGGCTAGTAAAGGCAAGTATCCCATATGCCTTCTTTACCACCTTATCTACCTGTTCCGCCGCCTTCAGGGATCTGTGAACTTGCACACCAAGATCCCTCTGACCCTCTGTCTTGCCTAGGGTCCTCCCATTCATTGTGTATTCCCTTGCCTTGTTAGTTCCTCCAAAGTGCATCACCTCGCACTTTTCCAGGTTAAATTCCATTTGCCACTGTTCCGCCCATCTGACCATCCCATCTATATCGTCCTGCAGACTGAGGCTATCCTCCTCGCTATTTACCACCCTACCAATTTTTGTATCATCAGCGAACTTACTGATCATACCTTTTACATTCATATCCAAGTCGTTAATGTAGACCACAAACAGCAAGGGACCCAGCACCGATCCCTGTGGTACCCCACTGGCCACAGGCTTCCAGTCACAAAAACAACCTTCGACCATCACCCTCTGCCTTCTGCCACTAAGCCAGTTTTGTATCCAAAGTGCCAAGGCACCCTGGATTCCATGGGCTCGTACCTTCTTGACCAGTCTCCTGTGCGGGACTTTATCGAAGGCCTTACTGAAATCCATGTATACCAACTTCTAACTTCTGAGTCAGAGGTTGTGAGTTGAAGCTCCACTATGACATTTAAGGGCAGCACTGAGGGAGTGCTGCATTGTCAGAGGTGTTGTCTTTTGGATGAGATGTTAAACCAAGACTCTGTTTGCCTGCTTAGGTGGACAGAAGAGATCCCATGATAGAATTTGAAGAAAAGCAGGGAGCTCTCCTGGTGTCCTGGCCAACATTCTGTCTTCAACTAACACCAATAAAAACAGATTGGGGCATATTAAAGCCCGGGGAATACCTAGTCTCTAGGCACAAAGCACAGGAAATAAGGGTAGAGACCCATGACGCCAGATATCCACCCCCTTTACATTGCTCTGAAACTTCCAGGGCTTTCCCAATGGGGGATTGGAGTTGCTACACCGACAATATGTGTAAGCTAAAGACATTAATATAATTGTGATGCGGAGATGCCGGTGATGGACTGGGGTGGACAAATGTACGGAGTCGTACAACACCAGGTTATAGTCCAACAGCTTTATTTGAAATCACAAGCTTTTGGAGCTTTGCTCCTTCATCAGGTTCTTTGCTCCTTCCTCACCTGACGAAGAAGCAAAGCTCCGAAAGCTTGTGATTTCAAATAAAGCTGTTGGACTATAACCTGGTGTTGTACGACTCCGTACATTAATATAATTGAGGTGGGAAGGACTGTCTCTGGCCCTTCCACCTCAGGTTGCTCTTGATTTGCCAATGGATCACCCATTTTGAAAGGTGCCTAGAAGAATGGAGGATTGGAGAGCCGCAGGCTGGACCAAAAGGTAAGTCCCCTTTTTTTAGTGGGTAGTTATGCCAGGAATCAGTGCTGGAGACCTTCTGGTTGCTGTTTTTGGACAGAACACAGATGGGCCCACCCATGGCTGTTTCTGCAGGTCTCTCTTTCCTCTCTCACTTCCAGGGGCCAGGCCTGTGCTCTTCATATGACTTGAACCTGCAAATCCAGACAGGTTCAGCTCTGGTCAGACTCAGAGCACATCAGGTACAGTGCTCATGGCAAGTACTGGGGTGTAAAGCCGGCAGGAAATTTGGCCCCAATTATATGTTCATCTGCTGTTTGTGAAACCTTGCTGTGTGCAAATTGGCTGCTGCATTTGTTTACATTATAAGCTGTCATTTAAGCCATCTGGGACTTCTGAAGGACATGATAAGGTGCTATATGAATGCAAGTTTTTTCCTTCTTGCTGCAGTAGTTCTTTAAAAATGTATATTTTACCTGCATTCTGACTATTATGGTCAGGGCTTCGATCTAGATTCAGGGTTACGATGCAGCCAGACTGCTGCATCATGCGTTTGACATTACACAGCAGTATCCTGAATGCTTGCTTACAAACAAAATTGAGATTTGCAAAATTGCTGGAAAATGCTACAAGTAAACATTCGAGTCATTTTTTCAGTTACAAAATGCCTTAGACAGCCTATATTAATGGTAAGTAACAATCCCAGAATAGCCTTTCTCCATTGATGCCAGACATGATAGTGTTAATCTTTCCCACATACTGCTTACCGTACTCTGTGACAAACCCCATGAAGTGGAGATGCCGGTGATGGACTGGGGTTGACAATTGTAAACAATTTTACAACACCAAGTTATAGTCCAACAAATTTATTTTAAATTCCACAAGCTTTCGGAGGCTTCCTCCTTCCTCAGGTGAACGGTGTGGAAATTTCCACACCGTTCACCTGAGGAAGGAGGAAGCCTCCGAAAGCTTGAGGAATTTAAAATAAATTTGTTGGACTATAACTTGGTGTTGTAAAATTGTTTACAAACCCCATGAAGACAGTGCAGATGGCTCCACCTAGTGGATACATATATAATTGTATTTTCTATTCAGTTAATTTCTCCATTGTTTCAGAATACAAAAATAACAACAAATGAGGGAGACAAGTTCTTTCTTTATTACTCCCAAATTCTTTTTTAAAAATTGTCTTTTGCCAGCTCTCTCACTAGTGTTGCCAGGGTCACCAATCTGGAGTGAGGGCTACAATGCAGGGGGGCTGTACCATCATGTTGCGCTCATCTTTTCATACAAATCTGTGATCCCTCCTTCACAGCATTTAGCTGCCTCTTGAATAACTCCAGAGTTTTTTCCTCCACTACCCCACCCAGAAGACTGTTCCAGATATTGATAATTTCTTATGTGAAGAAGCACTTTCTAATATCATTACACAACTTGTCTTTTTTTCAGTTTGTAGTATGTCCCCTTGTCCTGCAGTCATGGTTTAACTTGAAGTAGTTCTCAGGATTAATCTTTTCTTTGCCACTTAATGTTTATAAACTTCCAAAAGGTACCCCCTCATTCACATCCTTTCAAGACTGAAGAGTCAAATTTTTCTAACTCATAACTCAGACCTCTGAAACTACTGAAAATCAAAACGGTTTTTGACAATGCAATGTTCTTCTATCTGTTATATATTAAATTTGGTATTTGGGGCACGCATTTCATTGAAAACTCATTACAAGTACCTATAGTATCTGTTACTCCCTAGGTGGCATTGTGTTAAGCCTTTTCAATGTTTAAGGTGTCACAATACGTGACACACAATAGCTGCTATTTTATGGGGCCTGGGAGTGCTTGATTCTAATACTGGGCGCTTGATACAGAAAAGTATTTAATTTCCTAGCACTGATATTCCTTATCTTGAAGAGCACAAAATTTCTTCTTCCCAAAAGAAAAAAATTTAAAAGAAAAATATCTGTGTAAGCATTTGGCTTTAGTTTTTCCAGTGAAAAATTGTCAGAGATCCCTGCTCCTGATCACTATGCAGCAATCTATGTTGGAAATACCTGCATGAGGACATATAAGAGGAGGTACCCTAGGTCTCTGTTCAGATGCACTGGATTGCCTAGACACAGTAAATATCAGAAAATTGGGAGGGTCACTGTGCACGCATTGCTGTGGCTATTTAATGCATTCAGCAGTCACTCTGTAATTGTATCAGCTCTCCGTCCTCTAGTCCACCTCTGAAGCTGTGCAGTCACACACTACAACAGTAAATATTTTATCACTGCTTCTGTTATTCTAAATTCTGTTTTTATATGCTGCTGTTTTCTGGTACATTATTTCAGCGCCACAGGGAAACCTAATAAGATTTCTTTTGCATTTGATGAATGCTGATGTAATCTTCAGGAAATGTGTCTAAATGACCCTATAGGATCCTACAGAATTACATCAGTCCATAAAAATGTAGGAGAAACAGCTGCAGTGAAAGCAAACACAGCTTAATGGAGTGATACATTAAGTTAACAAGGGCATTTACAGATTATTAATCAATAACCACCTGAGAGCTGCAGCATTATTCATATAACAAGTCTAAAAATAATACTAGGTTTAAATATTTAATTTTCCTCAGATTATATGTTACAGATAAGATCAATGTTTTGCCTCTTTGTGACCCATGGTAGTAAAGAGAGTTTGGTTTTTGTGGATTATGATGATTATCGAAAAATTGTGAAGAAAAACACATTCATTCCCGAGGAACTAAGAACAATCCTTCATTCAGAAGCAGAATAATTTTCCTGTCCGTAATGTCCACATGTGCCAGTTCACAGGAAATAATTGGTGGGAAATAATAGCAGAGACCCACAACGTAGGTCTCTGCCCCGGTGGACTATGGGCGGAGGGAGAAAAGTCCTGCTTTGATGCCTCCTGTGTGTTTTTGTGCCCTGTTTGCTAGTTGTGTATCACTTTAACTTAATGCCCATTATAACTTGGTGGCCAAGGTTTCAAGGCATTGAGGAGTACAGGGAAGTAATTTTAAAAAGCTATTTAAGAAGGTTTTTGGTGCAGCATTGAGTTTATTTCTAGCCTGCTTTTCCCAATTTTCTTTTTCTCCTGCCACTTAGATTCTCTTGCGTATTTGTGTCAATTTTAATTTTTTTTTGTTTGCTGCACCGTTACTGCAATCAATGGATTTCCAAAGGGAATCCCCCTTATCTGAAGTGCTGGGAAAAAGAAGAGGACAAAAGGATAGCAGGTAGGTTTGGCTGCACCAGAGGTGCTCTGTGCCCACCCACTGGTACCCACACACTCACAGTTGCAGGTGGACGTAAGCAGATCTCACCTTGGCAGGTGATTAGTGCATGTGGAGGCTCTAACTCTAATGGTAGGTTATGACAGCAGGCGTAATGGCACAGAAAGATGTGAAGGCTTGACCATCTGTTATGCTGATTGGTTCTTCAGTATGTCTTACTTTACCAAAAGAAGGTAAGCCGGGATGTACATCACTCAGCAAAGCTTGATCGCGAAGATAACACCAGCCATATTTACAGGCGTTGTTGTACCTATCTGGCAGACCACCAATACAGCAGAGGAGCATTACAATGAAGCTCATATCTGAGCTAGAATAAAATTAGAGCATGCTATTGGTATGTTGAAAGGAAGATTCAAGTTCCTGGACAGGTCAGGTTGCTCTTTGCAGAATGCTCCTAGCACACTCCCCGGAATAGTCTTAGTCTGTTGTGTGTTTCACAATTTGGCTTTGGAAAAAGGCCTGCAAATAAACATCCCCCAGGAGAAAGGAGAGGCAAATGCTGAAACCATGGAGACGGAAAAGGTGGACTGTGAAGCCCTCAGGTCATTGAGTACCTCCAACTTGGAAACATTTACTATCGACCTACAGGCCTTGTGAGACCAAATGGAAAGATCAATGACGATTGGGTTTAGCTTTTTCCAGAACAATATCTCAGAAGGCTTGAGGGATATCAGGTACACTCGATCTCAGGGGTTGAGGGATAACAACAATGCCATTGGATCGGTTCTCCTGCAAATTCTTGGCCGCTAATACCTTGACCCTGCTTCCAATAGGATAACAAGGAAGTTCTCCGGGAAGCCTGCTCTCCCTTATGACTTCAGCACAAAAGAATTTTGCCTCCTCAGATACCTTCACAAGTGGCAGTAATTAAACAGATACAGGCTGATGAGGGAGCAATCCCAGAGATGCAATCTGCTGTGGGACCATCGCAGGACTTAGTGGCCCTGAGAAAAGGCCCACCTTTGTCCAAAGAGACCCATTGTAAAGGTAAGCAGCCATCATATTACAGACCCCCAGGTCCCTAGGTGGTACTTAGAAGAAATGTGAGAATAGAGTAAAGGAGTAAAGTCACAAGATATAAGCATGGGAGTGATACGTAGTTTGTAATTCCTCAATTTGTTCCAGAACCATGATGATGCGTTAAGGACCATTAATTTATATGTATTTTATATTTAAAATATAAACTAGAACTGCTATTGCTAATAAGGATTTTTGGATTGGATTCAACAGATTCATAAGTGAAGATAATGAAAAGGGATCCCAGGGTTTGTATTATGGTGACCTTGATATTTGATGAGGTGAAATGGCAAGTAGGCATCAATGTAAGTTACTTGAGTAAGCTGGCTTTGTAGCTCTCAACCTGCAGCTGACTGTAATGCTTTTCCAGCAGTGGATTGAGGGCTTGGAATTTCAGGGCCCATACATCATCCATCACATCCCTGTTTGTTATTCATGTGTGTGTTTGACAGTTAGTATCAGCAGGTTGTTCAACTGGGGAAAGCATCATAGCTGACCCCAATCTTGTCCTCATCTGGGGGCCAATTTTGGGATGGCCGAGCGGGTGTGTTGGGGGTGGGAGGGCTCCGAAAATGGCGGACCCCGGAGTGGGTTCGGACCCCGGCTCCAACCCGCTTACTTCTGGGTTCCCCAATGAAGCGTACGGGTGTGCATGCAGCTCCCGCATGCGGGACTCCCACCGGCAATTAAAGCCAGTGGGATGATAATTTAGATATTTATTTAGATAGTTGATGTACTTGACAGACCTCATTGAGTGGAGATTTTGGCAGGGGTGCAATTTTGAAGGATCCTCAGCATGTTTCCCGTGCTGTGGGAAACACTCCCTGTTGGAGCAGACGTGTTTCAGTCAGCAGCCAGTGGGAGGTGCAAAGGATTTTTTGACAGTTGTGGGGAGTACCTCATTTATTGCAGCAGGGCACTCTGTCACTTCAAACAAAGTTTTGGCTGCAACACCTTTGTCTTTCCACTCAAAATTATTAATTTATACCCTAAACTCTGCTGTGCAAATATATTTACCTACGTTGCGGACTCCCTCAAACTCACACAGTCAGGATGGGGGGCGCCATGGCTGCATTCATCACTTCATCCGAGGACGAGCAACATCACCAGCCTCACCAGGCACGCGTCTACCTCCTCCACGTGGTGGTCCACAACACAGTGCTGCGCCACAAGCAACTGCACAACAGCACAGAGGGCAACAACAGAGAGAGCAACGTCGCAGGAGGCACTACCCTTACAACAGGGTCTACAAACCGAGACTCAGCTTCCTGGACCTCTCTGAGGAGCAGTGCATATGGAGGTTCAGAGCCAGTCGCCAGGTAGTCGCAGACATCTGCAGCCTCCTTCATGCCAAGCTGTACCCGGCTGGCCCGAGCAGCATCTTTTTTACCTGCTGCTGTCAAAGTCACCACTGCCCTCAACTTCTTCGCCTCCTGATCGTTTCAGGGTGCCACCGGGGACTCTCAGTCGTCTGCACACAAGTGCATAAGGCAGGTCACCGACAGCTTGTTTCGCAGGGCCTCGCACTATATCAACTTCCCCATGGATGACCTCAGCCAGACTGAGACAGCAGTGGGATTCCATGCTGTGGTTGGCTTCCCACGGGTGTAATCAAAGGATATGGGGAAAAGGCGGGAAAGGCTGCTCGTGAGGCCAGGGAGTCACTGATATGTGAACGGTTCTCCTAACATCAGACAGTGTGAAGAGTCCAGTCCTCATCACCTGGACAGAGCAGTGGCCACACCAGCCCCCTCCCCCGCCCCCTGCACAAAATAGTCGTGCAACTAAACATACACCCACCTGTAGAATGACCCAATGGGTGGCATCAAGTGTGGGTGTTCACGGTGAACCTCATGAAAGGGACTTATTACACAAGCCAGTCAAGAATGGCCAAGACGTGGCAGTAGTGGTGACAATAATAATATTTAATGTGAGTTGAACAAAAATCAAATATAAATAAAAAACATGACAAATCGTCAAACACCCTTGTGCATCCCCTTTGTGCTCACAAAACTTTTGCCTTACGCTTCCGACTACTCCTACGCGGTGCTTCCCATGTGGCTGTGGCAGGTTGCTCTTGTTCATGCCCTGACTGATTAGATGCTTTGGGCTGATGCCTTCTGGGTTTCGGTGCCCGTGAGGGCCCCTCCAAAGACTGCTCCACCTGCACCTGTGCAGGGGCAGACTCGGCCACCTGGAGAGGAGGCAGCATTGCGGGTACTGGTTGAGAGGGGGTCAACGGGTGAGACGCGGGGGCACTTTGAGTGGTGTCCCCACTTCCATGTCCCCTTTTGCCATCATCCCTCTCCTGGGCCAGGCGCACATCACTCCTACCACCCTACTGAATGACAGTTTGGAGGACATGTGTGAAGCCTTGTAAGGCCAGTGCTAGTGTATCTGCCTGCCTGTTTAAGGCGGCAGAAAGTTGCTCACCCTGAGTCCGAAGGGCCGTTGTCAGGACCTCAATGGACTCATTGGTGAGCCGTGCTTGAAGCTCGATGGAGGCTAGTCTTCCCTCCATTGCAGACATTCCCGAACTTACCCGCGACACTATCTCAGGGGTGCCCTCACGTCCCTGTGACAGTATCTCGGAGATCCCCTCCTGTACCTGTGCCACCATTCCACTCATGCAAGAGTTGGACTGCTCCATCCTCTGCGCTATTGTGGAGAGTGCGCGTGGCACCTGTTCCAGCACCTCGCAAATGTGCTGCTGCCCCTCTATCATTCTCCTTTTAAAAGATGGCCCCCAGGATTCAACATCTGTGTCCAGCTGAGCAGAGCCTGGAGAAGAATGGTCCCACCGAGGTGGACTCTCCACAGCTGCCCCTGCCACCAGTGTCTGCTCGTGCTCACGTGTGGTGACTCACCATGTGCAACCCCAACTAAGTGAGGACGGGGACCCACTGAGGTGTGTGTATCTGCGCTGGTGGATGGCTCGCTCAGATGTGATGGTGCCCCCTCAGAGACCGGCTGGTCCTCTGAGGAATCGCCATCTGCCATCACAGCAGTCACTGAAGGCCCTGTAAGAGAACAGAAGGCAATATTAAGCATGATGACAGATGTTGAGGTGCTGAAGATGGCAAGGCATGTTAACATCATTTGCTATTGTAAGTGCTGAATGTTAAAGTTCTGTCACCAGCCATTTGTCGGGTGGCAGTCTCAGCGTCCCCGACGGACAGGCGCTTGAGGGTGCGGCTCAATTCAAGAGCCTCCTGCTCCGCATCCGTGAGGACAACCTGATGTTGCTGCCCCCCTCTGGCCTTCGCCCTCTCCCGTGCATTCTGGGCTCTCTTCTCCTATAAGGGGAGAAAGTAGAGAGGCGTGAGTGAGGGATGGTGACGTGGCCAACCACTGAATGCATTGGTTTGGGTGAGGCTGACCGTGAAAGAGATGCATCAGAGGGTGAGTATGAGACAGAGCCATGACATTGTATGAGGATTGGGTTGAGTGGTAGTGGTGGGATGAGTACTGGGGAGGTGAGTAACTGCAGGTAAGTTGAGGATGAGGTTTGAGTGGGTGTGAGGTGTGATGTAATAGAGTAGTGTTGGCAGTGCCGAAGGAGTTGTGAGGTGGGGGCGGTGATGTGGAAGACGGAGTGTAGGAGAATGAGTAAGTGTACTCACTTTGGCTGACTTAGTTAGGTCATTGAAGCGCTTCCTGCACTGTATCCAGGTGCGGGATATGTTGCTGGTGCTGCTGACCTCCTCTGCCACCTCAAACCAGGCCTTCTTGGTGGCAGAGGCAGGCCACTTCCTCCTGTCCGCCGGGTACAAGATCTCCCTCCTCCTCCTCACCCCATCCAGTAACACCTGGAGTGAGGCATCATTAAACCTGGGGGCAGCCTTTCCCCTGGGCTGCTCCATGGTGCTGTGAGGTTCTTTGCTGCAGGATCAGTCATCAGAGGACTGCCCCTTTAAATAGGGCTCCTCCAGCTGACAGCCTGTGATGCGGGTGCGCAGTCCGCCCGCTGCGCAGGTTTCCGACGGGAAACCCGGAAGCCACGTTAAGTGGCTTCAATTTACCTGCGATCGCTTGGGGAACGGACGGATTTTACTGGGCGGGTTACCCATGTGCCCAGTCGCCCGCCCCCCCCAACTGCTGCCAACCCGCCTCCCTGGTAATATTGGGGCCCTGATGTTTGCATACTTGCAGCAGAGGTAGGTGAATAGTGATCAGGAGCAGGAATTAACATAAGAACATAAAGAACATAAGAAATAGGAGCAGGAGTAGGTCATACGGCCCTCGAGCCTGCTCCACCATTCAATCAGATCATGGCTGATCTTCGACCTCAACTCCACTTTCCTGCTTTATTCCCATATCCCTTGATTCCCTTAGAGTCCAAAAATCTATTGATCTCAGCCTTGAATATACCCAACGACTGAGCATCCACAGCCCTCTGGTCTAGAGAATTCCAAAGATTCACAACCCTCTGAGTGAAGAAATTCCTCCTCATCTCAGTCTTAATAGGCTGACCCCTTATCCTGAGACTATGCCCCCTAGTTCTAGACTCTCCAGCCAGGGGAAACAACCTCTCAGCATCTACCCTATCCAGCCCTCTCAGAATCTTATGTTTCAATGAGATCACCTCTCATTCTTCTAAACTCCTGAGAGTATAGGCCCATTCTACTCAATCTCTCGTCATAGGACAACCCTCTCATCCCAGAAATCAATCTGTTGCACCGCCTCTAAGGCAAGTATATCCTTCCTTTGGTAAGGAGACCAAAACTGTACACAGTACTCCAGGTGTGGTCTCACCAAAGCCCTGTACAATTGCAGCAAGACTTCCTTACTCTTATACTCCAACCCCCTTGCAATAAAGGCCAACATTTCATTTGTCTTTCTAATTGCTTGCAGCACCAGCATGTTAACTTTCTGTGTTTCGTGTACAAGGACACCCAAATCCCTCTGAACACTAACATTTAGTAATTTCTCACCATTTAACAAAAATTGTTTTTCTATTCTTCCTACCAAAGTGAATAACCTCACCTTTCCCCACATTATACTCCATCTGCCACCTTTTTGCCCACTCACTTAACCTGTCTATATCCCTTTGCAGACTCTTTGTAATTGGGGCTGATATTCCTCTCCCTAGCCTAGAAGCACTAAGGCCAGTTGCATTACGCCAGCCTCTGCCGAAGATGGAATCAGCTAACTTGTGGAGACCAGGGATCGAACCTGTGACCTTCGTAATCTGTATGCTTGGCTACTAACTCGAAATATTTGTGCTGAGTCATCAGGAGACGTATGTTAAGTTGTTCCAACAAACTTTAATTGTTTAGGGATAATAAAATTGGAAATGTATGGAAAGAATTTAATGTAGCTCATTCTTTTTATAAAATATAACATTTTTTTTGGTGATGTTTCTATGTTACTTGTCAATGAGCAGACACAGTACAAACCACTTCCTTGAAGGATGGTCTTCTGGAGCATAATTTGCAGGTCTCTCTAGTATAGCCAGCTGCACATTGATCTAACTGTACGCTGATAGAATTAGAACAGGCTCATTGAAAAGGTCTGTGTCATTAAGACAACAATATTGACATATGGCAGGCAGATTGCGCATGACATTCATACTTCATGCTCACTTTTCATTAAAACCGTATTGTAAAGATACAGAGCACAAATCTGGATTGTCTGCAGTCAAGCATCATCATGATCGAAGCATTTTCACATCAGAGTGAATAAAGAGGTTGTCTTTGTCTTTGAATATTATTGATGAATGGACTTTTGTAATATTGACGTGCCCAGTGGATGTGGGGGAAGCTAAAATCCACCCCTCCCCACCACCCCAGCAACACCACCAAAGATCTGACACAATGCCTTACTGCATCTGTCTAAAAATAAATTTGTGTATACAGTGTTGTTCTTTCAAACAATTACAGCATCACTCCTGGGACCTGGAGGTTGCTTCATGTCTTCTAATAAGCAGCAGTTCTTCACCACCTCTTAAAAGGTGTGTCACAAGCATGATAACAACTGCTAAAAAGAATGGAGTCTCCTATGGACAGTCACACTACTTCTTTTGTGTTGATGCAAAGTGGCTTTGAATGGGTATCAAAACACATCTGGAAGTGTAACTAAAGAAACAGAGCAGTCAATTTTCTAACTGAAGGCCATAATAAAGACAAAGGTCCTGAAATTATGTTGTGGAATACGAGTATACGAGTATACAAAAGCTGATGGATTCATCTGAAATTCCTCTCTCCACTATTTTAGTGCTGACCTATTTGTTTTAATGTGGAGATGCCGGTGATGGACTGGGGTTGACAATTGTAAACAATTTTACAACACCAAGTTATAGTCCAGCAATTTTATTTTAAATTCACAAGCTTTCGGAGGCTTCCCCCTTCGACAGGCTTCCCCCTTCGTTCACCTGACGAAGGGGGAAGCCTCCGAAAGCTTGTGAATTTAAAATAAAATTGCTGGACTATAACTTGGTGTTGTAAAATTGTTTACTATTTGTTTTAAACAGGTTAAAGCTTCTGCAAATGAACATATTTTCATTTGTTTGCTAGTATTTCACAGTGTAATTTTAGGGCCAAGAGATATCAGCCAACCTCCAGGAGATAGACTCACAGCACTTGGGATTTGCACTGGATGCAGTATAACTTCAGTCCAGTGCTAAGACAAATATTAGAATTTACCAGGTAGCCTAGTGGATTACCAGGGAAGTTTTTAAAGTTATTTTTGAATCTTTTAATGTTAGCTTAAAGCTGATGCATTGGAAGCTACTGAGCAGAATTCTGTGCATGCACATATGCTGAAAGCTTCATTGGCACTAAGCAGAGGATGGTGAGGGAGCCATCAGTAGGCAGCTTATATCTACCAGCTCCTGCATTACAATGAGAAGAGAACATGCAGCACTTTGGATGATTGACAGCAGCACCAGAGAAAGTTGCAATTTAAAGCAAAAATGTCTTTCAGTCTCATCATGTACAATTTGGTGTTTCTCTTTCTGCCTCTCCTTACCTCAGCTTTCATAAGAACAGGAGTCAGCCCCTTGAGCCTCTTCCACCATTCAATTAGATCATGGCTGATATCTTAACTCCATTTACCCGCCTTGGTTCCATAACCCTTAATATCCTTCCCTAACAAAAATCTATCAATCTTAGTTTTGAAATTTTCAATTGATCTAGCCTTAACAGTTTTTTGGGGGAGAGAGTTCCAGATTTCCTCTACCCTTTGTGTGAAGAATTGCTTCCTGACATCACCCCTGAAGGACCTAGCTCTAATTTTAAGGTTATGCCCCCTTGTTCTGAACTCCCCCACCAGAGGAAATAGATTTTCTCTATCCACCCTATCAAATCCTTTAATCATCTCAAACACCTCAATTATATTGTCCTTTAATCTTCTCTATTCGAGAGAATAGAAGCCTAGTCTATGCAACCTGTCCTCATAATTAAATCCTTTTAGACCTGGTAGCATTCTGGTGAATCTGCACTGCACCTCCTCCAAGGCTAATATATCCTTTCTGAGGTGCGGTGCCCAGAACTGAATGCAGTACTTCAGATGTGGTCTAACCAGAGCTTTATACAACTTTATACAACCAGAGCTTTCTAATTTGTGTTATGTAGTTATAAGAGAATTGGGACTGGAATTGCCCTTAATTTCAGAAGTGTGTGCAGTGGAACAGGAGTATCTTAGAATTACACTGAAAATTAAGGTGTGACCTGCACTAAATATGAGGAAAGCACATATGTGACATGATGAAAGAATAAAATACTATTCAGGGCATTTACATTCAGTGAATGTGTTTGTCACAGGACAGGAAAAGTTAACGGGGACTACTAGTAAAAGACTCCTCCAGTTCAAGGGCCAGGTAATCACATTTGAGAGTCCAAGGGGCCGATTTCCGGATGGCCGAGCGGGTGCGTTGGGGGCGCGGGGGCTCTGAAAATGGCGGAATCCCGGAGCGGGTTTGGAGCCCGGCTCCAACCTGCTCACTTATGGGTTCCCCAGTAACGCATTCGGGTGTGCGCGCAGCTCCCGCATGCGGGACTCCCAATGGCAATTAAAGCCGGCGGGATGATAATTTAGATACTTATTTAGGTAGTTGAGCTACTTGACAGACCTCATTGACTGGAGATTTTGGCAGGGGTGCAATTTTGAAGGATCCTCAGCGTGTTTCCCGTGCAGTGGGAAACACTCCCTGTTGGAGCAGACATGTTTCAGCCAGTAGCCAGTGGGAGATGCAGAGGATTTTCTGACAGTTCGGGGGAATACCTCATTTATTGCAGCAGGGCACTCTGTCACTTCAAAGTTTTGGCTGCAACACCTTTGTCTTTCCACTCAAAATTATACCCTAAACTCTGCTGTGCAAACACATTTACCTACTTTGCGGACCCCCTCAAACTCACAAAGTCAGGATGGAGGGCACCGTGACTGCATTCATCACTTCATCCGAGGACGAGCAACATCACCAGCCTCACCAGGCACGCCGTCCATCTCCGCCACCTGGAGCTCCACAACACAGTGCTGCGCCACAGGCACCTGCACAACAACAGGGAGGGCAACAACAGAGAGAACGGCGTTGCAGGAGGCACTACCCTCGCCACAGGGTCTACAGACTGAGGCTCAGTTTTCTGGACCTCTCTGAGGAGCAGTGCATATGGAGTCAGTCGCCAGGTAGTCGCAGACATCTGCAGCCTCCTTTGTGCCGAGCTGCTCCTGGCTGGGCCTGAGCAGCATCTTCTTACCTGTTGCTGTCAAAGTCACCACTGCCCTCAACTTCTTTGTCTCCGGATCATTCCAGGGTGCCACCGGGGAAATCGCCGGGGTCTCTCAGTCGTCTGCACACAAGTGCATAAGACAGGTCACCAATGGCTTGTTTTGCAGGGCCTCGCACTATATCAACTTCCCCATGGATAACCTCAGCCAGACGGAGAGGGCAGTGGGATTCCACGCTGTGGCCGGCTTCCCACGGGTGCAGGTTGTAATTGATTGCACCCATATAGCAATACGAGCACCTCCACACGAGCCATGACTGTTCATCAACAGGAAGGGCTATCACTCCGTCAACACTCAGCTCACCTGTGACCACCGCAAGAGATTCCTTCACGTGTGTGCCAGATACCCTGGCAGCTGCCATGATTACTTCATCCTCCGGGAGTCCAACATCCCGTCCCTCTTCCACGCACCGAACACCTGCAAGGGCTGGCTCCTCGGGGACAAGGGATACCTCCTGCACACGTGGCTCATGACACCTCTGAGGAACCCCAACACCGAGCAACAGCGTCGATATAACGACAGCCACATCGCGACCAGGTCTACATGCTATAGGGCTGCTCAAGATGCGCTTCAGGTGCCTTGTTCGTTCTGGGGGAGCATTTCAATACGCACCAGACAGTGTGGGACGCATTATAGTCATCAGTTGTGCCCTGCACAACATGGCATAACAGAGAGGGGTGGCGCTGGAGGAGGCCCCATCAACAAATGCCACCCATATTGAGGAGGAGGAGGAGGAGGAGGACGAGGAGGAGGAAGATGAGGAGGACGAGGACGAGGAGGAGGAGGACGAGGAGAAGCAACCCACGGGCAGAACAGCGGCTCACCTGGCTGCTCGTGAGGCCAGGGAGTCACTGATATGTGAACGGTTCTCCTAACATCAGACAGTGTGAAGAGTCCAGTCCTCACCACCTGGACAGAGGAGCGGCCACACCAGCCCCCTCCCCGCCCCCTGCACAAAATAGTCGTGCAACTACACCTACACCCAATGTAGAGTGACCCAATGGGTGGCATCAAGTGTGGGTGTTCATGGTGAACCTCATGAAAGGGACTTATTACACAAGCCAGTCAAGAAAGGGCAAGACATGACAGTAGTGGTGATAATAATAATATTTAATGTGAGTTGAACAAAAATCAAATATAAATAAAAAACATAACAAACCATCAAACACCCATGTGCACCCACTTTGTGCTCACAAAACTTTTGCCTTACGCTTCTGACTACTCCTACGCGGTGCTTCCCATGTGGCTGTGGCAGGTTGCTCTTGTTCATGCCCTGACTGATTAGATGCTTTGGGCCGACGCCCTCTAGATTTCGGTGCCCGTGAGGGCCCTTCCAAAGACTGCTTCACCTGCACCTGTGCAGGGCCAGCCTTGACCAACTGGAGAGGAGGCAGCATTGCGGGTACTGGTTGAAAGGGGGGCAACGGGTGAGACGTGGAAGCGCTTTGAGTGGCGTCCCCACTTCCATGTCCCCTTTCACCAACAACCCTCTCCTGGGCCAGGCCCACATCACTCCTACCATCCTGCTGGACGACAGTTTGGAGGACATGTGTGAAGCCTTGTAAGGCCAGTGCTAGTGTATCTGCCTGCCTGTTTAAGGCGGCAGAAAGTTGCTCACCCTGAGTCCGAAGGGCCGTTGTCAGGACCTCAATGGACTCATTGGTGAGCCGTGCTTGAAGCTAGATGGAGGCTGGCCTTCCCTCCGTCGCAAACATTCCCGCACTTGCCGCGACACTATCTCAGAGATGCCCTCACATCCCTGTGACAGTATCTCGGAGATCCCTTCCTGTACCTAATCCACCATTCCACTCATGCAAGAGTTGGACTCCTCCATCCTCTGTGTGATTGTGGAGAGTGCGCGTGGCACCTGTTCCAGCACCTCGCAAATGTGCTGCTGCCCCTCTATCATTCTCCTTTTAAAGGATGGCCCCCAGGGTTCAGCATGAGCAGAGCCTGGAGAAGAATGCTCCCACTGACACGGACTCTCTACAGCTGCCCCTGCCACCAGTGTCTGCTCGTGCTCAGATGTGTGTGGTGACTCACCATGTGCAACCCCAACTAAGTGAGGACGGGGACCCACCGAGGTGTGTGTATCTGCGCTGGTGGATGGCTCGCTCAGATGTGACGATGCCCCCTCAGAGGCCGGCAGGTCCTCTGAGGAATTGCCCTTCACTGTCACGGCGGTTGCTGAAGGCCCTGTAAGAGAACAGAAGGCAATATTAAGCATGATGACAGATGTTGAGGTGCTGAAGATGGCAAGGTATGTTAACATCATTTGCTATTGTGAGTGCTGAATGTTAAAGTTCCGTCACCAGCTGTTTGTCAGGTGGCAGTCTCAGCGTCCCCGACAGACAGGCACTCGAGAGTGTGGCTCAATTCAAGAGCCTCCTGCTCCGCGTCAGTGAGGACGACCTGATGTTGCAGCCCCCACCTCCGGTCTTCGCCCTCTCCTGTGCATTCTGGGCTCTCTTCTATAAGAGGAGAAAGTGGAGAGGCGTGAGTGAGGGATGGTGACGTGGCCAACCGCTAAATGAATTGGTTTGGGTGAGGCTGACCATGAAAGAGATGCATCAGAGGGTGAGTATGAGACAGAGCCATGACATTGTATGAGGATTAGGTTGAGTGGTAGTGGTGGGATGAGTACTAGGGGGGTGAGTAAGTGCAGGTAAGTTGAGGTTGAGGTTTGAGTGGATGTGAGGAGTGATGTGATAGAGTAGTGTTGGCAGTGCAGAAGGAGTTGTGGGGTGGGGGCGGTGATGTGGAAGATGGAGTGTAAGAGAATGAGTAAGTGTACTCACTTTGGCTGACCGAGTTAGGTCATTGAAGCGCTTCCTGCACTTTATCCAGGTGCGGGAGACGTTGCTGCTGCTGCTGACCTCCTCTGCCACCTCGAGCCAGGCCTTCTTGATGGCAGAGACAGGCCACTTCCTCCCGTCCGCCGGAACAAGATCTCTCTCCTCCTCCTCACCCCATCCAGTAAGACCTGGAGTGAGGCATCATTAAACCTGAGGGCAGCCTTTCCCCTGGGCTGCTCCATGGTGCTGTGTGGCTCTTTTCTGCAGGATCAGTCATTGGAGGACTGCCCCTTTAAACAGGGCTCCTCCAGCTGACAGCCTGTGATGCGGGTGCGCAGTCCGCCCGCTGCGCAGGTTTCCGACGGGAAACCCGGACGCCACATTAAGTGGCACCAATTTACCCGCGATTGCGTTGGGAACAGATGGATTTTACTGGGTGGGTTACCCACGTGCCCAGTCGCCCCCCCCCCCCCCCCCCGCTGCCAACCCGCCTCCCTGGTAACATCGGGGCCCAAGAGTTTTAATATCAATAATGTTCCATAGATCATGGCAAAAACACATGTAAGGCAGGAGATGTGGAATACTGTTGAGAAATAGGAATGTGAACAACCCATGGCCCTGTCACAGCTGGACTGTAACCAGCTTTCATTTTAAGGGTGGTAACAGCTGCACAGGAATCTTAAAATTACCAACAGATTGGACTTCCTTTTCTGTCAATATTGTCTGCAGGCTGTGCTGCATGAAAACTTCACAGTTGGCAGTCTCAGTTATTTTGGGAAATACCTCTGATAACTTTATATTGCAACTGTGATGTGATATTTTAGGAAAGATTGGATTTGTAGGATAGATGTTAAATATTTAATAATGATTTAATATGAGGGGCAATTTATAATCTTTATAATCACTTTATTTTTATGAGGGGATATTCAGGTAAGAGCTCCCTTTACACTTTATTTGTTTTATCCCTATTTTATCTGCCTGGCTTGATGTCTGGAGCTAAGAGAGGGGACTCACAACCTACTCCAAGGCCAATGCCTTGGAGTAGGTTGTGAGTCCCCTCTCTGAATTTGGCTGTCGGGAGGCCTCACAGAACAGCCAGTTGTGACTCAATTTTTCAACTTTTCTTTTCCTTCTAAAGAGATGCAATAGCTTCACTAAGTGCTTCCCTGCCTGACACAGTTCAAATCAGGATCAGAGCAGAACTATACTTGAATCTTCATCTATACCTGTTCTGTATAGTTGAGCCTTGGGTTACTAAACACTCAGCCCCATAACTGTGGTTTATGTTTTTGCTTCCCTCTGCTAGTTTTCCCCTCCCCTGCAAGCAATGCTACAGTGTGATTCCATGGGCATTGCTCATCCTCTGGTGCCTTTTCCAAGTAGCCATTATTAATGTGTGAGCCTTGACGATAAGTGTTAGCAGGCTATTCAACAACAGGAACAATGCACCCGACCCCAATCCTGTTCACATATTCACTTCCAGCAGAAGTTGATGAATCGCTATCAGAAGTAGGGATCTGGAGCAGGAACACTGGACAATTTTGCTATCCTCAACCCATGAGTATTGTGGCCAATTGTAACACTCCTACTACCACTCTGGCTGAGATCAGGCAACAGACGAACATCCATTCCTAGGAATTCCCCAATCTGTATGACTCAGATACTCATTTGATAAACTTGTTGAACCATCAGGAATCAAATGTGATTCTTTAAAGAAATACTGATAGTGAGACTTATTCATCATGTAGAGAACCCTTAGTACACTCATGGTCCCATGCTTCAGGCGGAATAGCGCACTCTTAATTAAAAAAACATCGGAGACACATCAATTAGCAGACAACGAGTCCTTGATTTGTTTCTCACCTTTGATAGAATATTGTATTACCATTAGAAAAGTAAAAAAAGACCCCTGTGAGTTGGGAAGTTGGATTACAGGATTAAAGAAAGGGAGCTGTTTAAACATGTCTTCTGTATCTCTTATGTCGGTGGCCAGCACAAAGGGGGCTGGGAATCTGTGTACAAGCTGTGTACAAGGCTCATTAAGCTGTTGACATTCACTTAAATTAAATGCCCCCCCCCCTTATAATGTGGCTTGAGTGCTTCAGCAGTGCCTGTTTGTAATGGGGAGGGCATATTACATTTTTTAAAATTCCCAGCTACCCCTGCCCTATTACCACAAGCACCTCTACTACTGTCCTTTGTGCCCCTCATACCCCTCTGCTTTGTTAGTGGTGCCATGCCCCCAACATCAGAATATCACCTGATGCACAATTGGCAGCCAGCAATTCTTCATTGACTGCTGGCATCTGACCTTCAGACCCGGGTGGTCATGGCTTTTCATGAGCAAGATGCCCAGAACACCAGACGCCTACATCCCATGAATGAATAAAAAAAACACCAGAAGAGTTTGCAAATGAGTTTACCATGCCTTATTTGGCGAGATCAACTCATTTGTACACATGCACCAGTGTATTACTTTAGGAACAATAGGAAAACAGGACCAGAAAAGACTCTTCAGTACATCTGGCTAGTCCCAAATACTAATATTTCTTAATTGCCCACTGTTCTTCTCTATCTGCCTCGGCAGACCTTGGCAGCTCATTCCACATTCAGCACCCCCTGCATACAGTAGTAACATTTAAACCGTTTGTGCACCTTCCCTCTTCTAATCTTCAGCTGTGTCCCCTTGTTCTAGAGTTTGTGGCAATCTTGAACATATTATCAGGGCTCAAATGATCTATTTCCTTTAGAATCTTGAATAATATTTCCCCATAGTTTTCTCTTTGCCAAAGTTAAAAAAAAAAATTCTTAGGATCTGGGCAACTCTGGCAAAGCTGCATTTTGATTGCCCATCCCTAGTTTCATTGAGAAGCTTCTTGAACTGCTGCAGTCCTTGTGCTGATAGTATTCCCATGATGATGTTCAGTAGGTAATTCCAGGATATTGACCCAGCGACGTGAATGAACAGTGATATATGTCCAAGTCAGGATGGTGTGTGACTTGGAAGGGAACTTGGAGATGATGGTGTTCCCATGCAAATGCTGCTCTTGTCCTTCTTGGTGGTAGAAGTGGAAGGGCTGAGAAGTGCTGTCAAAGTAGACTTGGTGAGCTGTTGCAGTGCATCCTTTATGTATTACATACAGCAGCCATTGTGCATCAGTGGTATAGAGGGTGGATACTGAGTCCAGAGTAAACAAACCCAGGCTCTTCAATCTCTCCTCATAGCTCAGATGCCTTAAGCTAAGTATCAGTCAGGCATATGTGAGAGAGTGGGGAAGATTTTCCTCCAGAGTGGTGTCCGTGCGGTTGGCTGGCCTCCTGCCAGGAGGCTTGGCTGACTTTGAGAACCGGGCCTCATTTGCATTGAGCCAACGGGCTGTGCCCCAAAACCGAGGGCACAAGGGAAGCCCGCTGGCTCCAGGTCACTGCAATAGCAGGCAGCCTTGCCAGCCTCCAGGCCAGATGAATGTAGATTGTGGGTGGGCCCCAATCGCTGGATGGGGGTAGAAGCAGTGGCAGCAGCCCAGCTGGATTTGTGGGGTTGGGAGGAGCACTCCTGCTCCTCCCAGACCCACAAAAATAAAGAGGTACTTACCTTTCGGGTCCTTTTCGGCCAAATCGCCACCTGAAGCTGGTCAGCACATGCTCTGGACAGATGAGGCCAAAATCTATTGCCAGTGGGCCTACCACCTGACTATGAGGGCTGCACAAGTCTTCCAGCAGTAGGCCCCTGATGAACATTGCATGGCCACAGCAACAACAGGGTGATAGGTCATTGCCCCCCATTTGCAGGGCACTGCTGCCCCATTTCCGCCAGGCAGGATGGGTGAAAATTCAGCCCCATGTGTGTGAATGACTGTTTGTGTGTGGAAGTGAGCGCATATGTAAGTGAGCCTGTCTTTGTGAGCTTGCATGTTGGTGCCTGTGTCAATGTATGTGTCAGTGAACGTGTGAGTGTATGGCACTCTGTGTGATGTTTCTCAAGAACCTTTGCCACCACCAGGTGGCTTATCGAGAAACTGGACAGAAAATTACAGGTGAGACCTGAGGTGCCAACCTGGTGAAGCTACAACTCAGGACTACATGCATGCTAAACAGCGGAAGCAACATGCTATAGACAGAGCTAAGCGATTCCACAACCAACGGATCAGATCAAAAATCTGCAGTCCTGCCACATCCAGTCGTGAATGGTGGTGGACAATTAAACAACTAACCGGTGGAGGAGGCTCTGTAAATATCCCCATCCTCCATGGTGGCAGAGTCCAGCACGTGAGTGCAAAAGTCAAGGCTGAAGCGTTTGCAACCATCTTCAGCCAGAAGTGCCGAGTGGATGATCCATCTCAGCCTCCTTCCGATATCCCTACCGTCACAGAAGCCAGGCTTCAGCCAATTCGATTCACTCCACGTGATATCAAGAAACGGCTGAGTGCACTGCATACAGCAAAGGCTATGGGTCCCGACAACATCCCAGTTGTAGTGCTGAAGACTTGTGCTCCAGAACTAGCTGCGCCTCTAGCCAAGCTGTTCCAGTACAGCTACAACACTGGCATCTAGCCGACAATATGGAAAATTGCCCAGGTATGTCCTGTCCACAAAAAGTAGGACAAATCCAATCCGGCCAATTACCGCCCCATCAGCCTACTCTCAATCATCAGCAAAGTGATGGAAGGAGTCGTCGACAGTGCTATCAAGCGGCACTTACTCACCAATAACCTGCTCACCGATGCTCAGTTTGGGTTCCGCCAGGACCACTCGGCTCCAGGCCTCATTACAGCCTTGGTCCAAACATGGACAAAAGAGCTGAATTCCAGAGGTGAGATGAGAGTGACTGCCCTTGACATCAAGGTAGCATTTGACCGAGTGTGGCACCAAGGAGCCCTAGTAAAATTGAAGTCAATGGGAATCAGGGGAAAAACTCTCCAGTGGCTGGAGTCATACCTAGCACACAGGAAGATGGTAGTGGTTGTTGGAGGCCAATCATCTCACCCCCAGGACATTGCTGCATGAGTTCCTCAGGGCAGTGTCCTAGGCCCAACCATCTTCAGCTGCTTCATCAATCACCTTCCCTCCATCATAAGGTCAGAAATGGGGATGTTCGCTGATGATTGCACAGTGTTCAGTTCCATTCGCAACCCCTTAAATAATGAAGCAGTCCGAGCCCGCATGCTGCAAGATCTGGACAACATCCAGACTTGGGCTCATAAGTGGCAAGTAACATTCGCGCCAGACAAGTGCCAGGCAATGACCATCTCCAACAAGAGAGAGTCAAACCACCTCCCCTTGACATTCAACAGCATTATCATCGCCGGATTCCCCACCATTAACATCCTGGGGGTCACCAGTGACCAGAAACTTAACTGGACCAGTAATATAAATACTGTGGCTACAAGAGCAGGTCAGAGACTGGGTATTCTGCGGCGAGTGATTCACCTCCTAACTCCCCAAAGCCTTTCCACCATCTACAAGGCACAAGTCAGGAGTGTGATGGAATACTCTCCACTTGCCTGGATGAGTGCAGCTCCAACAACACTCAAGAAGCTCGACGCCATCCAGGACAAAGTAGCCCGCTTGATTAGCACCCCATCCACCACCCTAAACATTCACTCCCTTCACCACCGGCGCACTGTGGCTGTAGTGTGTACCATCCACAGGATGCACTGAAGCAACTCGCCAAGGCTTTTTCGACAGCACCTCCCAAACCTCTACCATCTAGAAGGACAAGAGCAGCAGGCACATGGGAACAACACCACCTGCACATTCCCCTCCAAGTCTCACACCATCCTGACTTGGAAATATATCACCGTTCCTTCATTGTCGCTGGCTCAAAATCCTGGAACTCCCTTCTTAACAGCACTGTGGGAGAACCTTCACCACACGGACTGCAGCGATTCAAGAAGGCGGCTCACCACCACCTTCTCAAGGGCAATTAGGGATGGGCAATAAATGCTGGCCTCGCCAACGATGCCCACATCCCATGAACGAATAAAGAAAAGACCCTGATCTCCGTAAAATGTATCATCTTATTTTATTATTACATTATTACTGTTTTTAGACATTTGCTCATTTTCTGCCTCTTGCACAATAAAAGGTTCAACCATTGAAGTCTAAGTCCTGCAGCAGTGCTGTGCATTACAAATCTTCCCCCTGACCTATGTCATTCTGCTTATTATTTCAAGATTAACAAAAGTCTGACATGGATTTGCCCAGCTCGCCCTTCTCCCTATTCATAATCATTGCAGAGAACTGGTAACAGAAGAAAAATCTCCTATACAATCTTTGAAAGAATTACATTCCCTCAGGAACATTGTGCTGCAGTTATGGAAGGAGTTATACAAACATCTCTCTGAGATGTTTTTTCTATTAATACATATGAATTTGCTGAGACTAAGTAAAAATATCTCAGCTGAGCATCATTTATGAAACACAAAATGCCTGTATTGAACATGCAAATAGAAAAGACAATTCACAGGAAGCAGTGCCCAATACTGTTAGCACAGTCAATTTGGGTTAATTGTCCTGATGATTAACAACAAATATATCTGTAGTAGGGACAAGGTCAGATGGTGCTTAGTATACACTTGCAGCAGCTGTATGTAATCTCTTTCGATAGAGGGAAACGTCACGTAGGAATTTGGTGTTCTGAATTAAAACATCAGGGAGATGCGAGCCCAAATTTTGGGATCAGTCTCAGGAAGATTTTTTTGGCTCACTGAATCAAAAATGTTGACAGTGCCTTTCATTTATTCTAAATATATAATAGTTTGGAAATGTTCTCTGGTGCTGGATAGTTCTCTAATTCGACTTTACAGACTAGATTTTCAGGATTGTAGGGGCTTGAAAAATGGTGTGATGGCAGATTTTATCAGATCCCCGTGCGATGCACAATTTCCCGGGGGCCTTTCATGTAAGTGGGTGCAAGAGATTCATCACCTACGCTACATAAAATGATAATGAACTTAGGTGGAATTTCATCTGACTCACACAGTATGCTTATCCCGCACACATTCCGTAGGTGTTAAAGGTCACTTATTCTTTGCCTTTTCAGGAAGTAGCTTCTTAAAGGCAAATTGTTTTACTTTTGATTGCTGCAACTGAAATAGTGAAAGTGGGTATGGTATTCAGTACTCTATGCTTGATGACTGAAGGGATGCCAGGGAGACGTGCCTGCACAAGTGGTGGTTTGCCTGCATCCACCATTATCTATTAAGCTCTATTTACACAGCTATCTGGGACCATCAGAAGAGAACAGAAGCAGTGACAGAGTTGTACCATCTGTGGCAATCTGAACTGCAGAACAACACCAAACATGGGAACTGCACTGCCAGTGGCAGTCAAGGTCACAACTGTTCTCAAGAATCCTTCAGGTTGTCACATGGGACATCTACAATATAAGCCAATCAGCAGTGCACAGATCCATCAAGCAGTTCACTGATGCTTTGCTCTCAAGAGCAAACACCCATTATCAGGATCCCCATGGAAAAGCAACTGCAGAATGACAAAGAATTTCTGCATCACAGTATTCCTCAAAGTCCAGGGCATTGTTGATGGTAACAATATGGCTAGCTCGGCTCCATGACACAATGCCGTGGCACTTATGAACCATGAGGGCTTCCACTCCATTATGTCCACATGGTCAGTGACCAGCCACAGTCTACAACAGACCTGTAGTAGAGAGGAAAACCCCAGTGCTGGAGAGCTTTGGGAATCGTAGGTCGAAAGTCACCTGTTCCTTCCAAACATGCTGCATTTACTATATGTCATGTCTCAGATTACTCATATACTGTACCCCACAAGTTATTTTCTAAACTAAATCTATCTAATTTGCATCTAAATGAATCAATACTAACTGCTCCCATTGCCTCTCCAGGCAGCCTGTTCCATAGATTGATCAGTCAATCATTGAAATAATGTTTCCGCAGATTAGTTTTGAATTTACCGCCCTTCAGGTGCAGACCATGTCCTCTGGTTCTACTGTTGTGGCCAAGGTGAAATAGCTTGTCATGCTTGTGAACTACTTTACATTTCTCTACATTGAATTTCATCTGCCACCTGTCTGCCCAGTTTCCAAGTATATTCAAATCCTCCTGTAGCTTAACCTGTTCAACTTTGGAGTCTACCACCTTCATTAACTTTGTATCATTTGCAAATTTAGCCACTGTGCTGCTGACTCCCAGATCCAGATCATTCATAAAGATGTTAAACAAAAGAGTTCCCAAAGCAGACCCCTGTGGGGTCCCACTGGTAACATTCTCCCAGGCTGATGACAATCCCTGTACCACCACCCTCAGGGTTCTATCAGTCAACCAATTATGAATTGTACCTCAGGGGAGTGTCCAAGGCCCAACCATCTTCAGCTGCTTCATCAATGACCTTCCCTCCATCATAAGGTCAGAAATGGGGATGTTCGCTGATGATTGCACAGTGTTCAGTTCCATTCGCAACCCCTCAGATAATGAAGCAGTCCGTGCCCGCATGCAGCAAGACCTGGACAACATCCAGGCTTGGGCTCATAAGTGGCAAGTAACATTCGCGCCAGACAAGTGCCAGGCAATGACCATCTCCAACAAGAGAGAGTCGAACCACCTCCCCTTGACATTCAACGGCATTACCATCGCCGAATCCCCCACCATCAACATCCTGGGGGTCACCATTGACCAGAAACTTAACTGGACCAGCCGCATAAATACTGTGGCTACAAGAGTAGGTCAGAGGCTGGGTATTCTGTGGCGAGTGACTCACATCCTGACTCCCCAAAGCCTTTCCACCATCTACAAGGCACAAGTCAGGAGTGTGATGGAATACTCTCCACTTGCCTGGATGAGTGCAGCTCCAACAACACTCAAGAAACTCGATGCCATCCAGGACAAAGCAGCCCGCTTGATTGGCACCCCATCCGCCACCTTAAACATTCACTCCCTCCACCACCGGCGCACAGTAGCTGCAGTGTGTACCATCTACGATGCACTGCAGCAACTCGCCAAGGCTTCTTTGACAGCACCTCCCAAACCTGCGACCTCTACCGCCTAGAAGGACAAGGGCAGCAGGCACATGGGAACAACACCACCTGCACGTTCCCCTCCAAGTCACACACCATCCCGACTTGGAAATATATCGCCGTTCCTTCATCGTCGCTGGGTCAAAATCCTGGAACTCCCTACCTAACAGCACTGTGGGAGAACCTTCACCACACGGACTGCAGCGGTTCAAGAAGGTGGCTCACCACCACCTTCTCAAGGGCAATTAGGGATGGGCAATAAATGCTGGCCTTGCCAGCGACGACCACATCCCATGAACGAATAAAAAAAAACAAGCTGAAGCAGGCCTAGGACCCAGTGGTCAATTAGACATGCAGACCAGAACTTAATGTTTAAAATAAGTGAGGATTATTCACCCATGGCAGTTGTGTCTTTAAGTGCAAAGATGAACAAAACAGTAACAGGTATTACTTTCCAGCATTCGCACTCTCACTTCCTCTCCAACCTCAATGCTCTTCTATTTCCCTGCCGTTTAGCCTTCCAGGCTGGGCGTTGTTCCTGATTAAAGGCAATTAAGGTCAATAATTTCTTAAATGTATGTTACCTTGCCTTGCTCATTATGACATTTTATGCAATTTCTTAAAGCTGTACCCCTATCATGGATACAGAGCTCTCAAAGCCTATGGCTCATATGTTACAGTATCCATTGTAAAATAATTCCAATAATGCCTGCTTTCTTTATTTTCAGTACCAGCCTTTCCAGAGGTACTGTATCAAAGGCCTTACTTAAATCCAAATATACCACATATATTGTCTTACCCCTATCAAAGAAAACCAGTAAGTTAGATTGGCAAGACCTCCCCTTCATGAGCCCATATTGGCTATTTTTTATGATTTTATTTCTATCCAGATGTTCCATGATGTTATCTTTAATAAGGGTTTCCATAACTTTACCCACAATGGATATCAAACTCACTGGTCTGTAGTTTCCTGGGTCACTTTTGGTACCTTTTAAAAAAATAGAAGTAACATCTGCCTTTCTTCAGTCCCCAGGCATCTCTCCAGTATTCAGTGATTTCTGGAAGATTTGTACCAGAGTTCCTACAATTTCCTCCCTTAATTGCTTTAAAATGCATCCTCGGATGCATCTTATCCGGCCCCTGAGGAATGCTCTTCTATTTAGTTAAGTGATAAATGTATTAGGATATTTTTAATGAAAAAAAGTGGTTTGCGTATTCTCTTGAAATTAGATTCAATATTGTTGTGGCGGTCCTAGTACTTCCAACAAAATATTATCAGATTCTTTATCAGTATCTTTATTTAAGGACTTTCCTATGGGATATGGAGGAACATGGAGATATGAGTGAATTACATCAGTAATCCAATCAATAAAATTAGATGACACCATGAATAATGACAAGAATACACAAGGGATTCGTCAATCTTGTCCAGACCCCAAATCCTGAGATTGAATTTGTACCTTGAATTTACTTAGCTTTATTAGTTTTATTTTACAATATATAAAACACAGTGAATTAAAAAAGTTAAGATTTGATTCCTTACCATAGTTCACCAGTTTTGTTCTTTGTTGCGGAAGTTTTGCAGTGACCGTTGAAGATGAAAATAGCGTTCTATATCGAACAGCAGATATTAGTCATTTTATTAAACAGAGATATTGGATTATGTGATGGCAGCTGTACAATAACCAAACTATTTTGAACAATACATCAGTGAGAAATTCACTTCTTTTGCATCTATCAGAAGAGGATACTCAGTGGGAAACTGTGGAATACAGAAAGTATTGTAATCATGAGAAGTCCCTCATAAACCCATTTGGTGAATTCCACAGTCTGCATTGTTCATTTTGTGTACATGAGTACTGCATAATTTTTTTCCTCCCCTTTTGAGTAATTTTGACTTTGTGCGATAGTGTAAAATGGGTGATAGCACATCGGCGGCCCGTTTTACATCTCTCATGATTCGCTATCACTTGTTTTACACTATCGCACAAATTAAAATGATCCCCCTCATCTCTCTAATCCTGAAAGTGTATTCATACAGGCATACAATCCCACATGTACTGGCATCCCTGTGATAACTCGTCCAAGCGGCCCTTTCTTCATGTGCGAGTCTGAATGGTGAACTATGCTATTGAAATTGAATTCAACTGTGGGGCCAATATAACTAAGACTCATCCTGCCCTAAATAACACCTGTGATACTTTCCCAACAGGGGATATTAGATAGTGAGCCGTGAAATCCTGGTTGTTTTTTTTCCTTCCTCAATAAACTTGAGATGCTGAAATAAATTGCAGTAATCCTCACCACCCTGACTGAGATTCATTAACTGGTTTAATTTACTCTAATTCTTTTAGTATTTGTTCATTATTATGCTTCAAAATATTATTTATTTCTAAATAAATATATTAGTTACTTTAGTCAGATAACCTCTGGTCTATGTGATAATATCTGCAGTTTTAGATAGACTTTGTTAGTATAATGAGATTCTCCAAAGTCCTTGTACATGTTGATGCCTCCCAAATCCGTGTCCATCTTTTCCGCAATTCCATGTTTGAACCCCTTCAATCAGGTTTCCACCCTTGCCACTGCACTGAAACGGCCTTTATCAAAGTTACAAATAACATCCTATGTGACTCTGACCATGGTAAACAATCCCTCCTCATCCTTCTCGACCTGTCTGCAGCCTTTGACACGGTTGACCACACCATCCTCCTCCAAAGCCTCTCCTCCGTCGTCCAGCTGGGTGGGATTGCGCTCGACTGGTTCCATTCCTATTTATCCAATCGTAGCCAGAAAATCACCTGCAATAGCTTCTCTTCCTGCTCCTGCACCGTTACCGCTGGAGTCCCCCAAGGATCTATCCTTGGCCCCCTCCTATTTCTCATTTACATGGTGCCCCTTGATGACATCATCTGAAAACACAATGTCAGATTCCACATGTACGCTGATGGCACCCAGCTCTACCTCACCACCACCACTCTCGACCCCTCCACTGCCTCTCATTTGTCACGCCGACATCCGCTACTGGATGAGCAGAAATTTCTTCCAACTAAATATTGGGAAGACCGAAGCCATTGTCTTTGGTCCCCGCTGCTTTCAGTCAAATGGACTACCCCCTTCCTTCCACACAAAAGCAGGATCTACCAGCCTAACTTGGCAATGAGTCCTGCTGAGTTAGAATGAATGGAGTTGCCCAGCAACAATAAATGTAAATGATCACTAAAATGTTAAGTTATCTTTCATTGTCTTCAGCATGATGGTTCGGTTACTGCATCTTCCAGCCCTGCTGCCCTGTGAATTTTATCCACTGATAGCTAAGTCTAACTCAATAGTAGTATTTTAACATATATTACACCAAGGTCGCACTCATGGTGGCCTAGTCAGAAATCCAGAAACATGACACACCTTCATCCCAGGAAACACTTAGTGTGCCAGTTCATTGGGAACATGTATTCAACAATGCTTGTGTTGGGGTGACTGATTTTTAATTTAAGTGGTTGTCTGTTAGACATTGTCGAATTTGGCTTTCTTGATGCAGCTCTAGTGTAGCTGCCAACTCTTCAGCTTGGGTTCATTATCAGCATCCTCTTCAGGTCTTTCCTGCCTCTTCTCTTCCACCTACTGCATAGTGACTCCTGAGAGCATAATTGTGCAGCATATAGTCTGTCATTATCATTTTGGATACCTTTTTTGGGGTTGTGCAATAGAAGACCACCTGATCTGTCCACACGGTGGAACCTTTGGTTCAATATACCTAAGGTATGCTCTATTTGTATAATTCTAGAAGCATAGGAATCATTTTTTCATCTATAATTTATGTATTACAGACTGGTGTTATGAGCCATGGTTCAAAATAGCATGCTTGGTTCTAGAGGATCTGTCTGTCTAATCTAGCTATTCTATTAAATAATGGTGGCACCGTTGACTGCCATAGGATAAATGATAGCTTCCATGGTAACTGGTATTCACCTGCATGATGTGGTGCTGATGGTCACATACAATCTGTATGCTAATTGAGTGGAACCTCTTCCTATTCCTAAATAACATAGCATTGTGGAAGAAACCTTGTATGGTCACATGGGTTCCACTGACAAGGTGTTTCACTCTAGTGACTGCAGCCATCCTGCTACAGATAGCTTTCCTTCAGAAAAGTGATGGAATTATTAGCTCTGGTAAACAACATCCTGATATATGCAGTGATGCAATGCAGACGGGCTTATCCGACAGTGTCTCCCAAAGTAGCTTGAAAGGAATTATTTGCATGGAAGTTCAAGGGGGAGTGACTATCACTGCCATGGGCAGAGCTGTCCCAGTTGTGGAATAAATTTGCAGGTCAGGCAGAAGGCAGAAAGATTTCAAGATTACCTTAAATGATGAAGTCAGAGTTCCTCGAAGATGTTCAAATTACTGTGGGGTCTGTAGGCCTGTCTCCTTGAGTAAGGTGTGATGTGGAGATGCCGGTGATGGACTGGGGTTAACAATTGTAAACAATTTTACAACACCAAGTTATAGTCCAACGATTTTATTTTTAATCCCACAAGCTTTCGGGGGCTTTCCCCTTCCTCAGGCGGTGTGGAAATGACAGTTTCGAATCCTTCGCATTTTAAGGTCACATAACAATGCCTGGTGATTACTGCCCGTTGCCAAGGCAATCACAGTGAGCAGACAGAAAGGTGTCATCTAAAAGGCCACTGAATATACAACCCCCCAAAAAAAGAGAGAGAGATAAGGAAGACAGTCAATGACCCATTATATTAAAAACAGATAACATTTGTTCGCTGGTGGGGTTACGTGTAGTGTGACATGAACCCAAGATCCCGGTTGAGGCCGTCCTCATGGGTGCGGAACTTGGCTATTAATTTCTGCTCGACGATTTTGCGTTGTCGTGTGTCTCGAAGGCCGCCTTGGAGTACGCTTACCCGAAGGTCGGTGGCTGAATGTCCATGACTGCTGAAGTGTTCCCCGACAGGGAGAGAACCCTCCTGTTTGGCGATTGTTGCGCGGTGTCCGTTCATCCGTTGTCGCAGCGTCTGCATGGTCTCGCCAATGTACCATGCTCTGGGGCATCCTTTCCTGCAACGTATGAGGTAGACAATGTTGGCCGAGTCACAGGAGTATGAACCGTGCACCTGGTGGGTGGTGTCCTCTCGTGTGATGGTGGTATCTGTGTCGATGATCTGGCATGTCTTGCAGAGGTTACCGTGGCAGGGTTGTGTGGTGTCGTGGACGCTGTTCTCCTGAAGGCTGGGTAATTTGCTGCGAACGATGGTTTGTTTGAGGTTGGGTGGCTGTTTAAAGGCGAATAGTGGAGGTGTGGGGATGGCCATAGCGATCCTTGAGTAAGAGTGGATCAGGTCAGGCTGCCACCAGTCTCTGCACATTTGTGTGGACCCGCTCCTCATCCTCGAACTTCCTAAGGACAAGAAGAATTCCTTGACATTTGCTTATCCTACCAGCGTAGCGTGTTTGATTTCAGATTTAAACTCCTTTCAATGGTAGGAGGTGAGAAATCAAAGTACAAAATAAAAAAATTAAGAGCAATTTGCTGCCTTCTGCCTCTGTGCTGTCAGACTGCTTGTCCGACATCCAGTCTTGGATGAGCCTCAATTTCCTTGAGTTAAACATTAGAAAGACCGAAGTCACCATCTTTGGCCCCCAGCACAAACTCTGTACCCTTGCTAGTGATTCCATCCCCTCCCCGGCCACTATTTCAGGTTAAACCAGACTGTTTGCAACCTTATCATCTTATTCAACTCCAAGCTGAGCTTCCAACCCTATGTCCTCTCCATCACAAAGACCATCTACTTCCATCTCTGAAACATCGCCCACCTTGGTACCAGACATAGCACATCTACTGCTGAAACTCTCATCGATGCCTTTGTCACCTTCAGACTTAACTATTCCAATGATCTCCTGGCTGGCCTCTCATCTTCCATACTACATAAACTTCAGCTTATCCAAAATTCTGCTGCCTGTATCCTATCATGCACCAAGTCCTGCTCACCCATCACCCCTGTTTTTGTTGACCTTCATTGGTGCTTGGTCCCCCAACACCTCCAATTTAAAATTCTCATCCTCATGTTTAAATCCCTTCACGGCTTGCCCTTCACCCTCTTTGTAACCTCCTCCAGCCCTACAATCCCGCTAGAACTCTCCGTTCCTGTAAATCTGGCCTCATTAATCCCCCCTCACTTTGTCCACCATTGGCAGCTGTGCCATCAGCCGTCTAGGCTCATGTTCTCGAATGTTATCCTTAAACCCCTCTCCTTCTTTAACACCCTCTTTAAAAACCTCCTCTTTGACCAAATCCTTCCTAATAGCTCCTTTTTTGGCTAGGTGTCCATTTTTGTCTGATTACACCCCTGTGAAGTGCCTTGGGATGTTTTTCTACAGTAAAGACGTTATATAAATGCAAGTTGTTGTTTTTAAAGGAAGTTTGGGAGTTTGAGGAGGGAATACCAAAAAGTAGGTCCCTAAGCGGCTTGGGACTGTCACTAATGGTGGGGCAAAAGGAAAGGGGATGCAGATGAAATGGGAGTGAGAGGAATGGAGAGTTTAGGGAGGATATGTAGGGATGGAGGAGGTAGTGGCAGTAGGGTGGGGTGAGGCCGTGGTGGGATTCAAAGATGAAGATGAGTATTTTAAATCTGATGCAGTGGGGGATAGGGAGCCAATAGCTCAGTGGGGACAGGCTGATGAGTGAAAGGCACTTAATGTGGGATAGGATATATAGGATGTATGTTTAGACAAGTTGGAATTTATGAAGGATGGCAGATTGGAGTAGTTGAGTCTGGAGGTGGCAAAGGAATTTATAAGTATTTCAGTGGCAGAGGGGCTGAGGTAGTAGCAGAGATGAGTTTGGCACAGTGGAACTTAATGTGGTCAAGCCAGATCTGATGATTGGACTAAACCAATTGTGCAACAGGTCCCATCAAGTTTGAGGAAGTGAAGATGGTGGTTGTACTGGTGGAATGACAGGGGTGGGAGACAGTGATGGTTTTGCTGAGAATGAGGACATTGAAGATGGAAGCGAGGGAATGGTTAGGCAGTTGGGCAGCTGCATAGGTGTCATGAGTGAGGGAAGTGGGAATAGGCCAGGAAGTGAGGTTTCAAATAGGGGAACAGGCACATAAACCAGACCTTCAGCGATGACGTACATTTCTGGAGCAGAGAACACAAAACACAGGGTAGGGAAGTCCTCTCATTAATAACCTGATTAATTAATCACCTCTTTAATGAAGTCCGAGCTTTAGCAACGGAAGCCTTCTGCAATCCCAGCGCAATCCGTCTAGAAAAAAAAGTCAGTCGATTCTTGCACTTGCTGGGTGCAAAACCCCATCCACCCCATACGTTTTAGTTATGAATGTAACAATGTAATGTATGGTAACCAATGAACAATTGCAATCATAATTCAAAATTATGGCTAACAAGAAATGTGCACAGATAAATTAGATTTAAGCAGATAGGAAGTATCTAGCCATGATGCTCCAGGCATCATGAGTGTGGGGCAGGCTTGATGGACTAGTTGGCCTTTTCCTGTCCATCATTTTCGTAAAAATAGTTGGCCCCAAATTATCAGACTCAACAGATTTCACTCTCCAGCAACTTCTGCAATTTTTCACAGTTTTGACTTAGATTCCATATCAGACACAAAGCACGGTTGAGCCTTTAAATGAGCCAGACGCCTGCGCAGTGCAGTGTCGTGTATTGGTGAGCGCCGGGAAGGTGGTGCTGCTGCTGCATTGGACGTGGGGCGATGTGTGTGGACCCGCGGCTGCGGCACTCTCAGCGAGCCTTGCATCGACTGATTTCATTTTTTAAAAATCGCATCATGTCGTCGAGAGCCGCCACAGCACCTTTTCTTCCCCCCTCCAACCTTCAGCTGTGCAGATCGACACTGAATCATCGTTGTTAGAGATTAAAGGAAGAGACATTTACAGATATCACAAAGAGCGAATCGTGTAAGTATTATCTTTAAATGGAGCCCAGTGAATGAATGTGCAGCGTTACAGAACGGATATTTGTGTTTTTTTGATGATGAATGTGTCCACTGGCACAATGGTAAAATGAAACAGTACTGGGGATCTGAAATAGATACAACCTCAGTGCACTCCCTGCAAGTCCACAGGGACAGCAGCCCGTCATTGTCTCCTTCTCGTGGACTGCAGTCCCTGTGGCCCCATCAGCATAACCTCCTGCTGGATGATTGCTCCGGGTCCTCCTGACGGTACCTCAGGGGGTCACTCGCTCTCTGAGGACAGTTCTTGTTGTCTTAATGCGCAGTAGCAAACTGCGGTCATCCTCGATCAAAGCTCTGACATCGATGTGGTGCAGTACGGTTGAGGCTTGGAAGTAAACACTATCTGATAGACGGTTAGAGTGTGGACCAAATTTAGACCATTCAGTTAGGAAGTATTGGTTATAAAGGGAACAGGTTAGCATTCTTTCTTTTGAATCGTCATTATTTATTTTGTTCTCGTTTTAATAAAAAAACAATCAATAAAGCACATCAACTTAGTGAATAGAGTGTTCTGTGTTATCTGATGACCAAGTGTGAAACTGTCATTATTAAACCAATAAACTTTCTATTAAGTGGAACCAAGAAACTACAATTGAAGATCAAAACTACCTCTGACTTTACTAATTAGTCTATTTCTATTTCTATTACACCGTTAAAATAAGGGCAATTATTTATTATTACTGGCCTGTTGAAATATTATCTTTGGAATTATGCTGTTAATTATAGCAAAAACAAAGAACTGTAATGCTATGAACAAAAAAAACACACTGTTCAATAATATAAAATCCTGCCTTATCTAACAGCTGTTTTGGGCTGCTCTAAAGGGGTTAACATTAAAGTCCCTTCCTGGGCTAATTTGCCAGTCTGAAATTACAATGCCTGGCATTGTTTCAAATGCCAGGGGATTTGGAGGTTGTTTTCTTGAAAACTTCAGCTCAAAATCGAATTAAAGAAAGCCACTGTGTAGTCATCAGATAGAGGAAAATGAAGACTGTGTACAGTCGGTGAGTAACTTTAAAAAAGAGCAGCAGGTGAATTAAACTGAATTAATGCATTTTCACACTTTGATTAAAGTTATAATTTTGAGGAGTTGTTGATTGCTAAAACACTGTATCATAATGATTGTGTGACATATATTTCAACATTTTGCTTTGTGTGGTCTTGTCCCTGATTGGACAGGACAAAAAGACCTGTTGCTGAGGTGTAAATCAAAAGGTCCCAGTCGATTTTACAAAGTGAGTAAGAACTCACTTGAGGGGATTCTTATAGGTATATTTTCCTCTGGGGTGTTAACTTTCTGAAAAAAAGTAGATGTTGGTAAACGTTAGCAAGACATGTCAACAGGAAAGCAGTAGCTGGCTTATGATCTGTTATTGCCATTGGTTTGTGTCTTGGGGAAACGGCTTACAAAAATAATATATTTATTAAGCACTGTCCTTTTTGCACAGGTGGGATTAGAAATGAAAATTGAATTCTGAGCTCACAGTAAGGATGGGGGGTAGTCAAATGAAGGAAAGGGAAGATTAGGAAGTATAAGCATACATAGTACTTTGGGGGGGAATGCATCAACCTCCCCTTTATCAACTTGACTCTCGACTCCCGGTGGCAGTCCTGACACAACTTCTGCTGAACCTGAAGTTGATCAGGTATGTAATTATCTGTCTACCTCACAAGCACAACAGCACCTTTGTGCCAGTTACACTTGCATAGTTGAACAAGGAAGGGGCGTCTCTGGAATTATTACAGTTTACAATTTGGATATGTATTCATTGGAAACAGAAGTTCCTAGAAAATATATAAAACTCTTATCTTGTCAAAACTATTGTCCACTAGAAAAAAATATCAGATGTAGCCATACCAACAATTACTGCTAGGCTAATGCCTGTTCATGTAGATGGTCATTTAGTGGATGAAGCCTTGCATCTGGAGTGCGAATTTGTAAAATGTATGCATGTATGTTAGTCCTAATCTCTATACAAAAGCTATATATTCACACAGTCACTACACTGGGGTAGATTATCAACTTGCTGCCCGGGAGTAAAACTGGTATTGTGGATCAGGGGACCATTATAGAAACCGTCCAATTTTCATTTCCATTGATGTCTGGAGTTATGCATTGTATATAAAGAATTGTACATTCCAGATCATCTATTATTTCAAAAATAACAACATGGAGTATGGTCAAGATTTGATACAAATAAAAAAATAATTCTCTACATGGATAATTACACAGACCCATAAGGGGGGGGTTTTAACTTGGATCAGATTCGGGTGGGTAGGTGGAGGGGTGAGAACCAAACCCCTTTGACCTCGGCAGTGTGAGGCCCAGGTAACTTTAGCTCCCGGGCCTCAACTGCATGTCACTGGTCAACTGCCCGCCCGAAGTGGGCGGGATGCGGTAGCTGGCCGGTGGGCAGGAGCCGAAGTTCAGGCAGCAGGAAACCGTTGGCCAGCACCAAAGGAAGGTTCAGTGGCAAGAAGGTTAGCCATGGGGAAGGGGCTTCAGGTGGGTCTTGTGAGAGGGGAGCCTGGGGCAGGGGAGGCCTAAACATTCCTTGTGGGGCCTGGAAGAGCACACCTGTTTCTCCTGGCCCCACAAGGAAAGTTAAAGAAAACTTACCTTAAACGGTCTCTTCTAGATCCGGATCCTTTTCCCACTGTCTTCATCTGGCAGGAAAGCCACAGTGGCTTCCCCGTGTAAGCCGGAGTTAAAATTGGAGTCGGGGCTCAATGATGTTTTCGGACCTTGATCTGCATATTTAAAGAAGGACCTCGCTGGCTTCAGGTGGATGGGTGCCTTTGCTGCCTGCTCAGAAGAGCAGATTAAAATTGAAGACGGTGGGATCTAGGTGGCATGTTGGCGGGTGAGTTACTTGGTCGATTTTAACTGTCCACCCACTGGCTTACACTGCGTGGGTAGGGTTAAAATCAACCCTGTAGTGTCTAAACCTCGTATGTTAAACAATAGTCTTCCTGATATGCATGACCTTCGTCTCCAAGTGAAGACAGGAGGGTCTTTCCCACTCATGAAAATCCATTCACTCGTTTCTTAGTATGAGTATCCTTAGAAAATAATTAGCAAACATTTAAATCTGGGTCCATTCTTCACCTTCATCTCTTTTTTGTCTGCCTGATATGCATTTCTATACATGAATACATGATCTTCATCTCCATATGAAGACAGGAGAGCCATTTGTTATTGTTAAAAACTCATTCATTCATTTCCCACAAGATAACTTCAGATGAAGAAGGACCTTTGGTCCATTTAGTTTCATCCTTCCACAACATGAACCCAACTGTCTTCCCCTTATATCCAGCTGTTTCTTAAATGGGTCCAGTGTCCTAGATTCGACCACCCTTCCTAGCAACCCCTTCCAGTAGTTGTAACACCTTGCATCTGTCCTAGACTTGTTCTTTACGACGCTTAACCTATGCATTTTGTCTCATTAATATATGCAAACTGGGGTCAAATTAAGCATTTAAAACCATGGCATCATTTTTGTCGCAACACACATTGCTACCACCAATGCTTCAACCCACCCACAAACCATGGGCGCTATAAGTGAGGAGGCAGCCATTTCCAGTTGTAGTTAAAGAGATCCTTGGCTGCAGTAAAGGAAAGCTAGAAGCAGGTCTGGCACTCATTTTTACTGCAGTTTTGAGCATTAAAATCTTCCAATATTTGACCTCCTTGCTGTTGTAGGTGCTGCACAAATTTTCACTGCCTTTACAAACCTTAGCTCTCTCATTCCTGACGTTTCTACCGCTCCCTTTAAGGTGCTGCAGCAGGCCGATCAAGATCAGCCACTCTGCTGGGTTTCCTGCCCTCCCAATTGGCAAGCTTCTTATAAGGAGCACAATTAGTGCTGGCAGTTCACCAATTTAGTGCAAATGAGGCCCAACCACGAAAATCTACCCACTGCTTGAGATGGCTTCAAATCATTTAACTTTACTCTTTTTACAGCCAGTAGAGTGAGGAGCTTTTCATCCATTAGTCTGGGCCGGAGGCAAACTCAGGTCATGGAGGTGAAAGGGTAGTAGGCTGCCCTATTATGCCATCCATTTTATTGTTCAGTCTTTATTGTCTCCTCCTACTTAATTTTTCCAAGTCTTTCCTATCTTTATTGTTACCAAAGTATTCCCATTTGATTCATGTGAGTGCTGTTATCATACTTCGGATTGGCCTGAGGGCTCTCCCTATTTAAGTGGTCAGGTGGTACAATAGAAATGGAGTATTTTTGGCCATAGTTCATAGGTTTACTCTCTGTAATGTGTTTAGCTTAAGAACTGGAGGGCTGATTTTCCTCTGAAGTTACGCTGGCTTCAACGTCTGGAATTTCCTGCTGGAAGTGATGTTGGATGTTCAATACCTCTGCCCAAATATGGATGGGTGTATTCTAATAATGTGCAAGTACATCATATAGTGTATTTTCTGCCATTCGGATCATGATGTGTGGGGGGGGGGGGGGGGAGGGGGAGGGAGAGCAGGATTTAAATGGTGGCATAGATTTGCAGTCTCGAGGAAACAGTTCATTTTGATAATGGTAGATCATGCGTCTAGGTATCTGGAATCTCATGTCAGTGAATGTGAATGTTCTGGCTGATGCGTTGTTGGAAATGTCCATTTGAATTGGGGTCGTGGAAGAGATTCTGCCGGATTAGGGGCCAGTTTTATGTCGCAGATAGTTTCATACTTGTGGTAACAGTGTCAAATAAAATAGTTTTGATTGCTATGATCCCCAAATGAACAAGGTTTAAAGTGACGTGAAGTGCATGGTCCGTTAACATAAATCAAAGAAACGTGGTTGGGGAAGATCACTGATGAAAATAGAAATGTAGTGGGGTGTGTTCAAATTGAAGGATTAACTGGCCAAGTTAGCCGAGCACATGCTGGAGAATCTTGAACATATGCAGCGAGAAAAGCTGATATGACCACAACACTGGGCATCAGGTAGGCCAGATGGTGCTAGCTCTCCTGCCAATGAGGTATGTCAAATTACAGATCACCTGGGTAGTTCCATACATAGTGGTGGGAAAATGTAAAGAGGTGGATTTTCACATAGATGAGCTCTCCGTTCTTTGCACTGAGTCCATCCTCTGAACATGAGGAGATGAGCGTTAGTGTTATGGGAGTCCTGGAGGATTGTAACATTGGGTGAGAGTCAAACAGGTTCCTTGGTGGGTAAAATTACTCTAGCAGCTCCGTTATCTCCCACACAGAAGCAGCAATTCACTGTCCTCGGGCAAGCCAGATTATGCAAAGCAGTTTGTGCATGAAGTAAACACAGGCAGCTGGAGTCTGATATGCCATCATGCCCACCTTATGCCAAACAGCAAAAGAGAACATAAAGGGGACGTGCAAGAGATGTTAGATGTGGGATTGCCAGAGCCCATAGCCGTCACTGATGGTACTGGTCTCCTGGTATTAGAAGACCAGGAACCACATGATTCTGTGTAGATTAATAGAAACAAATTGACTTGACAGAAGCTGATATGTACCTCATTCCTTGCACAGAGGAGTTTCTGAGATTTTTCAAATGTTTTTAAAACAAGCTGCAGAATTAATTTTTCAGGTAAATTTTCACAGTTGTCCTTAATTTTTAGTTCAGAGAGACAGTGTCAAAGATAGCTAGCCAGCCAGATAGAGAAATAATTCATCATCTGTACTTCATTTTGTTAGAATTAAAAAATAATATCCTTTATAGAAGGATACTTAGAATTTGACAACAATGTTTGTTAATAGAATAATTAACAGAATATTTTATTTTGCTTAGCGTCTTTCCTCTTGCTGCAAATTGATTTCTGAGCTTTTATTCCCCAAACAAAAAGCAAACTAAAATTGAATTCTGAAAGCTTTTCAGGTAAATGTTTCAAAAAGATATAAAGGCTAATTATGGGCAGCTTTGGTTTGTTTGTACTTTTAGAATCAAAACATTCTAACCAATGCAATTGTGGGGGTTAGAGAAAACAGGGGAGGGAATTTTGGAACCTTCATGAGCAAAAATGTTTTAGGTGGAAACTATTATTGACTCTTGCCACAAAGGTATACCAAAGTCTAGGACCCCAACCTCAGTTCTGCCAAGCCCCAGGGCTAACCCCTCTCCCAATGCTATGTAAGCCCAGGACTTCCCCAGTGCTGCTGAACCCCGTGGCCCCTCTTCCCTCTCCCTCAATCCTGTTAAATGCCAGGTATCCACCCTCAGCCTGGTACATGTTGCCTACCATTTTGCTATGCATCCTAGGCTTTATAAAAGATTGGATAAAATTGAGTACATATATTATAATAGCAATAATAATAATGGGCACTGATTTACAGTTTTTAGAGAAAAATTGTCAGAACTCCAGAGATCAATCTCAAAATACAGGCAAAAATACTAGAATACCATCATAAATCAATGGCTCATACGTCCCTCTGGGTATCTCAGTACTGTAAGTAAATCCAGTTTAAGATCAACAGTCCCATAGAAGGTGAACACTACTTTTTACAAATGTCTACCTTTTCACTAAAATTAGTGAAGACAGGAATTTCAGTGACATCTGCTCTGCATTCTCCATAGTGTGCGTTTCTTGTGGGGGAAATTGAGGAACAAGGCCAATTATGGAGTAAAGTTGACAGAGGCTTGGGAGCTGGGGTTCCCGGCTCTGCTTGGAGGCATTCCTGAAAGTTTGATCACATGACACTCTGACCAGGTGACACCTGATCACGTGACATTCCGACCTCGTGATGTCTGGTCACATGACTTCTACAAATGTTATTGCATTTACCGCAAAAGGGTTCATGGTTTTGCGCCAGCAGCTGTTGTGTGACAGGTTCTAAGAACCAGGAGGCCAAATGTGCGCAGGCGAAGAGGGGAAACCGAGGGCGGGGAAGAGGGGAAACCGAGGGCGGGGAAGAGGGGAAACCGAGGGCGGGGAAGAGGGGAATCCGAGGGCGGGGAAGAGGGGAATCCGAGGGCGGGGAAGAGGGGAATCCGAGGGCGGGGAAGAGGGGAATCCGAGGGCGGGGAAGAGGGGAATCCGAGGGCGGGGAAGAGGGGAATCCGAGGGCGGGGAAGAGGGGAATCCGAGGGCGGGGAAGAGGGGAATCCGAGGGCGGGGAAGAGGGGAATACGAGGGCGGGGAAGAGGGGAATCCGAGGGCGGGGAAGAGGGGAATCCGAGGGCGGGGAAGAGGGGAATCCGAGGGCAGGGAAGAGGGGAAACCGAGGGCGGGGAAGAGGGGAATCCGAGGGCAGGGAAGTGGGGAATCTGAAGGTTGGGGAGCGATTTGCAGAGGGGAAACCAGAGGTGTGAGGAACTTGGATTCCACCAGTAACTAATGGTAATTCACTGAGATTGCACTGATAACTTAATAGTAATACTGGTAACACTCAGATTCCCCTCATAACCAACAGTGATACAATAATTCACCGATAGACTATATGTAACTGGTAGTAATAGGCGTAATGCCCCAATATCCTACCTGTAACTAGTAGTAATCCTATAACCCGCTGATATTCACCTTGAATCCTTAGCCAGCATCCCCCTGGATTGTACAAGGTGCGGTTAGGCTCCCCAGTCGATGCCACTTTTAACTGGCCCAATCTCTCTCCCTATTTCCTTGGACCCTGGTTTGGACTCCGGTTCCATGTGAAGGTAACAACTCTGAACTGGGAACCTCAGTCAGAGTTAATCTGTACTTGGACTTCACACATCAAAACCGGACAGCACGGATCGACCTGAACCAAACCAAGTGATCGCACACAGGGCAGTGGGCTCAGTGTTTGGGGCACTTCCCCCAGGGCACATTGTCCTTAACTCAGCTTAGCATCAACATTTCTAAACCACTCCCTGAGCTCGGATTCAATAAAGGAGGCTTTTCATAGAATTATAGAAATTACAGCACAAGAGGAGGCTGGTGCTGACGTTGTCTCCTGGAACCCCATTCCTCCCAAATCTTTTTATATTCCTCCTTTTCAAATATTTATCCCATTCCCTTTGAGATGATGTTTTAGTCTCTACCTCAATAGTCACACGTGGTGAAGTATCCCATGGTCTAATAGCCCTCAGTTCAAGAGCTTTCCCCCTTGTTTCTTCCAGTAAGAATCCTTGGTTTCCGTTCCCCATTCGCCCACCAGTGGAAATAATCTTTCACTATTTACCCACAGTAGAGTTGGAGGCATTCTTGGAGGTGACACTCTGACCACATAACATCTAACCGTATGATGCCTGATCACGTCATCTGACCATGCCATGCCTGATCACGTGACATCTGATCACATGACTTCTACACTTACCGTATAAAGATTGGGTCCCCAGTAGTTGAGTGCTTTTGCTCGTGGTTTCGCGCCAACAGCTGTCGAGTGACAAGTTCCAAGAACCAGGAGGTCATCCATGAGCAGGGGATAAGGGGAAACCGAGGGTGGGGATGAGGGGAAACCGAGGGTGAGGAAGAGGGAAAACCAAGGGTGAGGAAGAAGGCCAACTGAGGAACCTCCCCCATTTCAGAGACCCTCCCATTTCAGAGACCCCCCCCCTCTATTTCACAGACCCGCCCATAATTGCTTAGACTTCCCAAATGCCGAGAACCCTGATTCCAGACTCACCAGCCCCCTCCAGACTGCACTCCACGTGGTCGCGGCTCCCTGTGGGTGACGTCACCGAGCTGGAAGCTTCTCTAATAGCAACCGGTGACGTCGCGGTGGGGGTGGGGGGAGTGCACTGCGGTGGGAAATTTAAATCGCTGATCACCTGGGGGAAGAACCCCGGATTTCAGGAAACTTCTGCTCATTCTGGGAGGGTTGTGAACCCTAATGGGAGCACATTGTTTCACAGTTGGGGAATATCATGCGGCATGCAGGGAAACTAAAGAAAAGGGGCAATTTATTTAAAAATTAGGGAGCAAAGAAAGGTTTAATGCATCAGTCATGTCAGGAATAAATGATTTTCTTATCATTGCAGGCACTTCCTGTCATGTTCAGTGTAATAGAAATAGTGATACATAGGAGTTGTGTGCAATGTGGTATGAGAGCATTAATTATCGTGACCACCTTGTTTTTTTTTATTCGCTCATGGGATGTGGGCTTCGCTGGCAAGGCCAGCATTTATTGCCCATCCCTAATTGCCCTTGAGAAGGTGGTGGTGAGCCGCCTTCTTGAACCGCTGCAGTCCGTGTGGTGAAGGTTCTCCCACAGTGCTGTTAGGAAGGGAGTTCCAGGATTTTGACCCAGTGACGATGAAGGAACGGCGATATATTTCCAAGTCGGGAACGTGCAGGTGGTGTTGTTCCCATGTACCTGCTGCTCTTGTCCTTCTAGGTGGTAGAGGTCGCGGGTTTGGGAGGTGCTGTCGAAGAAGCCTTGTATGTGCTTATTATCTATATATATAAAATCTTTCATAGGGTGCATACTTTCTGTCCACAAACTTATTTCCTGTTTGGTCACACTTTTGTATCAACATTTCCCACTATAAATTGCTATGTCAACATTTCCCATTCAATTTAGCTGTGCCAGCTGTCACTATGGGCCAGAAATCGCTCGGAGCGCCGAGGCAACGATCACCGCTGCTCCTGCGAATTAAATTAACAAAATTACTTACTGCAGGCTCTGTGGTGTCGAATTGCTTGAAATTGAACTTTAAAAAAATTCTGCGCTATTAACCCAGCCTCTGGGCAGTGTGAGTTGCCGTGGCTGGAGGGGGCTTGACAGGGGAAATACTGAGAGATTGTTTCCCCTGGTTGGAGAGTCTCGAACTAGGGGGCATAGTCGCAGGATAAGGGGTCGGCCATTCAAGACTGAGATGAGGAGGAATTTCTTCACACAGAGGGTTGTGAATCTTTGGAATTCTCTACCCCAGAGAGCTGTGGATGCTGAGTCATTGAATATATTCAAGGCTGAGATGGATAGATTTTTCGACTCTAGGGGAATCAAGGGAGATGGGGATCGGGCGGGAAAGTGGAGTTGAGGTCGAAGATCAGCCATGATCTGATTGAATGGCGGAGCAGGTTCAAGGGGCTGTATTGCATACTCCTGCTTCTCTTTCTTATGTTCTTATGGAAAAGTCTGTGAGAGAAGAAGACTTGCTCACAAAATCTGTCAGGAAAAGTCACGCCCACAGATTCAGCCTGCATTGCTCAAATAGGCAAGCAGACTTATTCTGTATGTCAATGGAAATAAAAATTTAAAATTTTTGTTATAAAAAGCCAAAGAAATAATTGAATCAAATTAAAGCGATAGAAAGGAAAAGTAAAAAAAAAATGTTAATTAGAAAAAAGAATTTTAATGACCAAAAACTATTAAAATAAGGAGTAATTTGAGACTCCACATTTTTAAAAGTTAATTTTTAGTTGTTTGGCAGTCATTAAGACTTACCGCACTCTTAAAACTTAGTTTAGACCTGGTATTTTTAAGCGTTCCTGTTTGGTGGCGTAATTAGCTACTTTCCAGCTGGGCAGATAAGCAAGTTTGCACCTTTTCAATGATTTCTCTGATTGCGGTGTGCGATGTCCCTTTAATTCGAAGCTGTCCTATTGCTAGCGAACTACGAGGAGCAAGTTTCGGATTTCCGCGTTTCACTGGGCATGTGCAAACACGGGAACTTGCTCCTTCAATTCGCCACTAACAACGGAGTGCGCTGTTGAGCTCCTCCGTTATTTCAGGAGCGATTTCTTCCCCAATGTTTGCTCTGGCCACGGGTGTTGTTGAACATTTTTCAAAATGTCCCGACAACTCGACAGCTAGTTTCCTAAATTTTAAAAAAGAGGAGCAGGAGTAGGCTATACAGCCCCTCAAGCCTGCTCCGCCATTCAATCAGATCATGGCTAATCTTCGATCTTTTCTGTGCTGTAGTGTTTGAAACACAATTTTAAACGGGGCACCAGGGACCTACTTGCCTGTTTGCAGGCCCCTATATCATCAGTCTGCAATATTTAGGCTTATATCCTGCACATCGCAACCCTTAACCCCATAACCACACATCCGTGACCTCTGACTCCACTGTGGCCCAATCTCTGTCCTTTGACTTCACTATGATCCCTGATGCCTGTGACCTCTCATTCGCCACGAAACCATCTCCCAAAATTCGTACCACCATCCTCAACTCCCCTTTTTACCTCCTTTTTCTCTGGGAGCTTTCCTCCTTGTAATCCTTCTTCCTAATGGCTAATCCATTATGGAATCTTTAAGTTACAAGGAATGTTTGGGAGGACTTAAATTTATTATACAATACAAATATATAATTTTAACTGTTTATGTACTGTAGCAAATTAAAAGACTCCTTTTTTGTTAAAGAGCCTTTTAGTTTTTTTTAACTTGCCTTTATAGTCAGCAAATACATGATAATTGTGCATACTGCTCAGAAAAGTAAACTGGCACTGAAAATGAAGGGAGTCTGTTAGTGGCCACAGGCACAAGAAGCAGCAACGATAAGGATAGGAGTGGGTTTTAATTCAATGGTGTCCGCTGCCCTACTAATTTATTGATTGGTTGATGTGCCTGCTATTCTATGAACTTATTCATTCACTGTTGCCCACTTCGCTCAGTTTGATTTTGTGATAGTCCATTGGAACGATCACAAACTCGGCCAGGATCCAGATATACGCCAGGCTCTGGCCTTGCACTCGAGTTTGCAATTGGCCTTGTGGCGGTGGAGCTCTGCTGCCTTGACAAGGCCATTGTAATTGAGGTGGGATCTCCCAAAGTTGGCACCCAGTGTAGCATCGGCCTGGTCTCAGCAAGAGCTCTTTTCTGACAATTGGCTGAAGTAGGACCCCCGCAGATAAGGGAAGGGAGGGATTTTTTCTAGTATTCCAAGTGGCTCCTTGGTACAGGGGACACTGGGGGCAGCCTCTTCCGCTTTCCGAGTGGGGTTGGGTATCCTCTCCTCTCCCCCCTCCCCATGCCAACAAACTTCAAACAGCGTTTCCTGCCTTTTCAGTATGGGGTGCCCCAGATCTGCCCCAACCAGCCAAAGGCCTACTCCTCATGGCCCCTTTCCTTGACCCTATAACCTCTGGTAGAGGCACATCCCGACACTTATGCCACAATATCCCCCCCCCCCCCCACAGAAATTCAATCCCACTGTGTTGGGAAAAGTGCTTTTGATAAGCATAAAGGCCTTTTCATGTTACATATTTTCCATTGGTGTTTAATTTCTCAGGCACTGGCTAACAGATTTGCCAGTAAAATACATTTGAAACTTTTTAAATGCTGCTGTTAACCTGAGTATGTTAAAACAGTGAAAAAAGGAATTCTACGCAACTGCATTACCCAGTGCATTAGCAGAAGAAATTAAACTGCCTGGTCTTAAGTGGAACATGGGGAATGAGAGAGAGAGAGCACAAGAGAGAAGGGGGGTAGAGAGAGTTGTGTACAAGCACTTGTATGTTAAAATAAATCCATAAAATAAAAGGCCAACAATTTTTTAAAATGTTATTTCCTTTGTTTTATTTATTTTCAGAGACACTGCATAGATTTTGGATCATACAGCTTTTTAGTATTTTTGTAATTAAGTGCACTGTGGTATGTTCTTCCTCCCAGTTATCACCATGATTACTATGTCCTAATGATGGAGGTTATTGACAGGATTGATGAAGATTCAGAAACATGGCTACATTAGCAGTCAGAGTTGTGGTGTACTCTATGGCTGCTCAATGCAAAAACTGCACTTTAGCTACATACAGGTCTAATTAATTTATGTGTCCACCAATGACCTCAGGCAGCAGGGATGTATCTAATACACAGCATAGTGCAGTTCTCTTGTGGGACTCGGCTACTCAGCAATTACATCATTGCTACACACCATCTGTTAACCATCTGCACACTGAATCTTTTTGCAAACATGAGCTTTTTCTTTCCTTTAACATCTACAAGATATCATTTTCTGCATTTCAATGGATTTAGCTAGCTTGAAAGTAGGCTTTTACCTAAGGTGTCTGTTGAGCTGTATTTTTACTATTTAATATGTTGGAAATTGATGGATCTCACTGTGAACTGTGTTGTGTTCATTCATGCATTTTATAAAAAATAAACCAGAAAACAGCCCTGTCTCATCTCACTAGAGTGTTTTTCAGTCCACCTTCTGTCAAGACAGGAGAATGCATGTTGTGGCACATGCGAGATTGCAGTAGCCAGTACACACAACAAGGGGTAAATGTTATGACCCCCTCATCTACTATCGTCCAACTAGACACTGGGCAGTAAAGCTGCACTCTGGATCATAGGGGACTCAAGGCCTGCTTACAGGAGTGACTGGTGATGCAGAATCTGATAGAATATCTCGCGCAAAAACCTGAAAATTTGTAATGAGGGCATCAGAGCCAATCATGTCTTCACTTGATGTCCATAGATGTCCATTTTCCAGCAAGAGTCACCAGATAACGGTTGGAAACAGGAACTCTGGCTGAATCCCACTCCCCTTCCCACTGAGACCATTTGCAACTTGCTGCCACCTTGACTGTATCAGCTAATTAAGCTTGTCGAGGGGATATGGACATGGTAGCTACCTCATCAGTACCATTCAGTATTGCATAAGGAGGTGCATCAAGCCATCAGGGTAACCCTTATGTTGCTAATGCCGAGGAATTTAAGTAGAGTTTGGGAAACACATAGAGGCAGATAGTATCATAAGACAGAGGATATTAGTCTTAAATTTTTCGACAGGAAAGGTGCATTAGTTTATACACTAGTTAAAATATATAATTATAGAAAAGTTACAGAAAGGTTACAGCACAGAAGGAGGCCATTCGGTCCATCGAATCTGCACCGATAAATTAACTGGTATACGATTGTCCATTGGGTTGCAGAGATGATCCTGAGTATGAAAGAATGGCTCTTGGTCATTATAACATACTTTTTGTTACTTCTTGGTTATTTGGTTACTTAAAGTTACAGTGTAACCTTTATTGGCAGTCTGTAAATGCAGCCAGTTTATCTCTGCTGTTGTAGTGGCCATTTTGTTTTGCTGGTATATTAAAACATGTAACCAGATCAGTACATCATTCTCTGTTTGGAATTAGTATTTACTGTAATTCATTCCTTTTTTTTCTCTCAACTTTTTCTTCTGTGATTAAGAGAAGCAGTGACTTGTGGAAATTCTATCAACATGCATCATGGTATCACATGTGCATGCTGTCATTGTGATGAAAATGCTGAATGGCACTTTTCCCTCTCTAAAGAACAAAAGGTTTGCCAAACACATTTTCATGAAGGCAATATACTTTACACAGACTTTTGAGGGAAAGCTTTTCTGATGACTGAGGGGGTAAAGTCATCAGCAATGATAATACCAAACCATACAGATCAGAATAATTCAGATTTGATTCCTGTTCTGTGCTGAGTTAGCTGATTCTCAACCAAGACAGCAGTAGGGGCACTACAACTGACCTCAGCATCCCTGGCCAGGAAGGGGAAAGATTAGCCACAATTCCCAATCTTTATTGCTGTACAGTGACTCCTGATAGACATGAAAGGAAGACAGGTTTGAGCTTGGAGCTGATGGCCTCTATAGTTGAATATTGATTTTCTTTTTGCTGATGCTTACTGTATAGAATCATAAATGAAGACTAGTCACTTGGGTGAGGTATTGGAGGGCTGCAGGTGCCTGTGGAATCGGAAATCATTAAGGTGAGGAATGTCATTACTGGAGGTGGAGCAATTTCAGCTTCCGTACTTCATGTCACTTCCAGGTCAGGTAGAGCATAGGCTAATTAAAGAGTGAAGTTCACGCCGCCCTGCTCCACTCTACTCTAACCTCAGAAGAACACCATACCAGTGTATTAATTGCATTCCATTTCCAGCCCAAGCCATACTCATAGTCTGCCTGTCTGAACTGATAATTTATGCTGAATTATGGATAGTTTACATTATGAACTTATGATACCTAGGCGCAGGGTTGAAACTACCCAAAATAATTTTTCAGGACTCTTGCAGCCAACAGAGAGGAGACTATCGTTCTATCAGTCTGCATTAAATTTGAACCCCTTTGCCTTAGGCAGAAGTCCACTATTCTAACCCATTGCACCACCCACTTCACCAGTTTTAGCTAATGCAGACATTAGGGCTCCAGTGTTCAAAGGTTGGTCTTACATGCAGATGTTATGTAGCATCCTCCGCAATTGTTTAACAATAACTTTTAGTGCCTCTGTTCTGATTTCTGAAGGATTGCCATTGTGCTTGACTTTTAAACTAACTGCAGAATAATGACGAGATTGGCACATGATCACTGCCACCAGGGATTTTGAAAATATAGCCACAGCTGCAAACTTCATAGTTTATCAACCATGGAAATAACTTTGTTTTGCACAAAAAATAGAACTTTATTATGACCTGGGCCTATTTTCAGGATCATATAGACTCATTTCTACTTATTCAAAAAAACATTGTAACATGTTGAGGCTTTTCATGTCGAGCTAACAAAATGTCAATTAGGCAAGGTTGTAGGACTGTCAGTGTATGAAATTAATCTTGTGTTGGAACACTCCCACCTCCAGCCCACTGCAGTCTGGCTCAATTGATCTGTGCAAACCTGTGAGCTAAGGATACCACATGGTACTCTAGAGCTGGGTATTTCCTCAGAGCTGCTCCCACTCCGCCACAGTAACTTCATGTCCGTGTAAATGGGGTTTCCACCGCACTTCTGGAGAAGTTACGGTGTTGGAGCAGGATCGTCTCCGAGGAAATTTCCAGCCTAGGTGGTTCAAAAGGTTACAGTGGTGTTTTTTTACCTCTGAGGTCTAGGTTCAAATCCAACCAAGTCTGATGGGATGAATGTGTCATTTCTTAAGCTGGCTGTGAAATATATTTGGGGAGTCTCATTGATTTCAATGGGATGAAATAGAACAAGTTCTATACCGAGTAGGCGATCCATTCCGTCATATTACTGCCTGGGTGGTGAAGTTGAAAATAACCCCATAGTCTTCTGATTGAGAGGCAAGAGTACAACCCTACCACTAAGCCAAGCTGACATTTCTTAGTAATAACAACTATAGTTTTTTAGTATTTATTTTCAAGAAAGAAAAAAAGAATGAACTTGAATTTATATAGTGACATTCATGATCCCAGGATGTCCCAAAATGCTCACAGCCAATTAAGTTCTTTTGAGGAATAGTCACTGTTGTAACATAGGGAAACGTGGCAGCCAATTTGCACACTGCAAGGTCCTACAAACAGCATAAATGACCAGGTAATCTGTTTTAGTGATTTTGGCTGAGGGATAAATGTTGTCCAGGACACCAGGAGAACTCCTTCTTTGAACAGTGCTATGGGATCTGTTTATGAGGGCAGATTTAATATCTCATCTGAATGTTTTGGTTGTCAGGATACCAACACATATATGAATAAAGATGACAGGTGAGTTAATCAAAAATAAATCTAAAATTAGATATATATTGGGGGTATGAGGATGGTGTTACCTTAGAGGTTGTTTTGACATGAAACAAATCCAAGTACTGCAACAATTATTGGCCTTGTAAAAATTCCAGTATGTTCACACCTGATAGTTTATCAACGTTTTGAGATTACTTGACCGTTAATATATATGTTACAGATATAGGTTGATGTGAAAAATGAAGCTTGTGTTATTAATTCAAAATAACGACGATTGATCGAAAATTCCAAATCAACATTCTGAGTGCATTTGTCTGTATCAGCGGTTCCCACTTAAGCACTGATCTAACTCTGTATTTTACAGTATCACAACTTTAAGCCGCCTTGAATGGTGTTAGCAAGAGCAAAGCAAATTAAAGAGGATGTTGGAAATTTTTCATTTGTGTCGTAGATTTTAAGTGCAGCCAATACAAGAACATGCAGCACAGCACAAGTAATCTTTACTGTTCCTGGCACAATTAGCAGCCAAGACAGTTTGTACTTTGATTAGAATGTCTATAAACTCCAGATGAAATGGACATGATCAGCACATTTTTGTACCACTGTCTGCTTAATTATTCATTCAACAAATCAATAACAACAAAGACAATACAAAACACCACAAAAATATCTTTTATACAGGAGCAACTAGATTTCTAAAGTGTGCTGATGTTTTTGGCAGTAGATAAATATATTTCATGTGCTGGTTTTAAAAACAGAAAGGCAAGGATTATTTTATCCCTAGATCAGGATTTTGTATTTGCATTTTATGCATGACTGAGGAACACTGTACAATGGGATTGATTCGGAAGTGTTTTTCTTAAGCCTCTGTGTGAGTGCTGTGGGAAGTTTTTCTTTATTTAAAGCACTACATAGATGCAAATTGTTTTTTTGACTATTTTAAAAACATAATTTTTGAAATAAACATTTAAGTCTTTAAAATATAGAGTTTTAAACAGATTTTTCTTTTTTTTGAAAAATGACTTATTTTTAATGTCTCTTTTCCTCTGCACCACCTCAACTGAGGTGACAAGCAGGTAGCTGAAACCACTCTTGGCTTGGTTGTTAGGAGTGCACAACCATTACAGCCCCGGTGATGTGCCTGCCGATTTACCCTTTCTCTCTGCTGGGAATTTTTATTCAGTAATTCCCCTTACAGTGCAGCTGAGACTAGAAACTCTCTACATGTGGAGTCACTTGGGAAATTCCCAATTCTAATACCACATGGCACAGTGCATTGAGCACCAGCTCACAGTGCAACAACCATTTTCTGGAATTTGTACTGCAACAATAGATCAATCAGGTATGCTGTGCAAATTGTATTCAAGGAAACTCACTTGATGTGATCTGGGCAAAATTCATAATTATTGACTGAAAAAAATTCAAAAGAGATAAAGATCAATTTTAATTAATGATGATAGAGGATTAACAGAAATGAAATACAGTAGAAATTCAATTTGGTACCCTTTCAGACAGGCCTTTTTCTCCTCAACAGATTCAAATGTACATTGGATATACATGCAAATTTGTAATTTAACAATGTACTGTATAGTTACCTTAACAGTAAATATAAGATTGCAATATCTGCACATTTCTTGAGTCCATGAAATATTTTTTACCATTAACATTATTTGCTGGTTAGGCAGATATATGTGCTGCCCATCTTATGTTTTAATTTTAAAATCAGTATGCAATGGAAACACACTATAGTGCCATAAAATTGAAAGATGCAATTTATAAAATTGTTTTGAGGTGTTATTGCAGGCAGTTATGACAAGAACTTTTTTGGCAGTGTTTGTAGGCAACCGTCTCCTTAAATCCCTCTCCCCAGTCCCCTCATCTCTAACAACAAGTGCGAGGAGCTCATGGACTTTTTTGTCACTAAGATTGAGACCAACCATTCAGCTGCCTCTGCTACATCCATCCCCCTTCCCTTTGCCCACCAAATCTTCCCCAAGGATCCCCCGTCGTAGACCTGAACCCATGTCTTTCTCTAATTTCTCTCCTCTCTCCCCCCATGCCCTCCCTGATTGTATACCATTGTGTCTACACCTCAGGATATACCATGGGATGGTGATGGAGGAGTCTGGGATGTTGGCTGAAAGTGAGTATGATTATGTCAAGCTGTTGCTTGACTAGTTTGTGAGACTGCTCTTCCAATTTTGGCACCAGTCCCCTGATGTTAGTGAAGAGGACTTTACAGGGTCAACTGGGTTGGGTGGAATCATGTCCTGATGCAGTGCCCAGGTCACAGCCGAGTGGTCCGTCTGGTTTTATTTTCCTCTCTGGTGGTTTGAGTTTGATACAACTGAGTGGATAGGATACTTCAGAGGCAGTTAAGAGTCAACCAAGTTGGTGTGGGACTGGTGTCATGTATAGGCCAAACTGGGTAACGATAGCAGGTTTCTCTCCTGAAAGAACATTAGTGAACCAGTTGGGTTTACAAACTTTTTATTTCCATTTTTTAAAAACTGCATTTAAATTCTCAAACTGCCATGCTGAATTTATGTTCCCTGGATTAGTAATCTGGGCCTCTGGATTACTAGTCCAGTAACATAACCACTACGTTATCGTACCCAAGCACAGGGAGAAGCTGATAAACCATTCGCTGCTGACCTCAATTACTACCAAATGAGAATACAACAACCCGTGCCCATCACAAGCCATAAAATGCCGATGATCCCCACACCCTTTACTGCCTTCACCACCTCTCGCCCATTTAAACCAGGAGAGAATCAGCACCATTCTTTAAAACCCATTTAGCAGACTTTGCAATCAACACCCCCTCTTCCACAGAGCAGTGTTCAGAGGTCTTTTTTGCAACGCAACAGATTGGGCAACAATTCCACACCCCACCACAGCAGATCAAAGGTACAGATACCAAACATTCCCCCTAATTAACTGGATAGTGGCCGACCTCCCCTAACAAAGATACCACCCCCACCATCCACTGATCCAGGGACCAATACTAATGTCCCAACACAAACGCTCAGATATAGTGCCCATCCTCCACACCACTTCCCCGCTTGTGATCAGAGATAGCAACCAAACCACCGACTCTCCAATCGGAAAATGGAGCAAAAGCTACATCCGACCACTAAGCAAAGATATAGTCTTAACCCCCCCACCCCCACCACTTATCAAAAACCAGATGCCAATCTCTGGACCCCACTTCTCCTGGCCGAATTCTTCCGACAACACCTTCAACCCCTCTCCTCCCACTGAGCAAAGATAGCGGCCAAAACCTCCACGTTCCACCCCATTGAGCAGAGATAGCTGACAACCTCCCCACCCCCCCTTCCCCGCCACATCGTGCAGAGATTGGATTCTATTCTCCCAATCACACGGATCAGACATTGCGTTCAATACCCCGCCCCAATCAAGCAGAGATGAGACATCCACCTTCTGACCCCGCTTATCAGGCATCGAGGATTAAAACCAACTCCACTGAGCAAAGAAATGTGGGCCTCCTCCACATTCAGCAGAACCCCCATCCATACCACCAAGCAGAAATTACTCCCCCCTCCACTGAGCAAAGCTTCTGGGATCCCCTATCCCCCATCACTCCGAGAAATATGATGCTCAAATCGGCAAATATGAAGGAGTGGAAGCACATATGAACTAATGTAAGAAACTGGAAGACATTTGACAGAAAGAGCAAATGGAAATGTGGCTGCCTTCCTCTGAGTTTTTGTCATTGTATTCAGTGCTGAATACTTGTTTGTGAACTCCACATTCTCAGGGAGCCCCAAACTGCCTCCTGTCTCCTCTTCCTACCCTCGTGGATGGTCACTCGCGTCCCTTCCTCACTAAATTGTTGTGCATGTGGACTGACCAACTCTTAGAATGTGTTTTCCAGGAAACTTTCGGCCTCCTCTATGCAACACAGTATTGCCAGCTGCTCCTCAGACTCAGAAACTTTGAGTGCAAACAGTTGAAGACAATTCCTGCTCGTGCAGTTATCCTGGAAACATGAAGCATTCAGGACCTCTCACGTTGAGCAGGCACATCACAGGCTTCGGCTGCCCCTTTCATACTAAACTGCACTGTGTTCAACAACTTAGTGACTTAACCCCTCATGGTTGACTCCCACTTTGGCTGAGACTAAACTCCATATTCACATTCCAATGGTTTTTCACTAAACTCCATAGTCACATTCCAATGGTTTTTCACTGCTCAAGACTAATCTCTCACTAGTACGCATTTAACTATCATAACTTATTCAATAACCAAATTGCCACAGATAAAAAAAATCAAAGAATAGTTAATCAGATTGCTTAAGGAACCAATTAATTAACTGGCTCAAACCAGCCCACAAGTTAGGCAACAAATAAACAATTTTAAAGTTCCTAGTATTGAATAGTTAAAGTGAGATAAATTAAAATCAAGATACAATTACTTGCATTCAAGCTGGACTCTACTCTTGGCTTTTCACACTCCACTGTTCTCTTACTGCTCAGGAATTTCAGTACTACAGCAGTAGAAAGTAGCGAGAGAAGAAGTGAAACCCCTAAAAGATACTAACAGACCAAAACTTAAGATGAGAAAAGGGCAGTATACTTAATAGCAACTTCCTCTGAGTGTTCACTAGGGAAGACATGAGGAACATGCCTTCATGATTTACCCTATCATCATTTTTTTGCGTGTTCTCGGGATGATGCTGGCAATGATACATTTATTGCCTATCCCTAATTGCCGGTGAAGATGTTGGTGACCTTCTCCTTGAACTGCTGCAATCCTTGTGGTGATGGTGCTCCCACAATGGTGTTAGGTAGAGAATTCCAGGATATTGACCCAGTGATGAAGGACCGGCATTGTATGTCCCAGTCAGGATGGTGTGCCATTTGGATGGGAACCTGGAGATAATGATGTTCCAACAACAATCCTGCTCTTGTCCTTTTTGATGATGGAGGTCATAGGGGAAGGAGGACCCCTTGATGACCTCTATTAGTTCACCCCACAACCTTCTTAACTTCATAGATCTGACATCATAACTGTAACACCTCATCCTTGGTAACATCCAAGTAATCTATGCTGCACTTTATCCATTGCTTTTGTACCCTTCGTCTCACGGGGTACCCAAAACTATACATGATACTCCAACTGGGACTTAACTAAAGTCTTGTACAGGTTCAACATTACCTCCTTACTTTTCTACTCTGTGGCCCTGAAAATCCATGATGGAGCATATCTCAGCGCCCCAGTGTAGAGATGCCTCTGCAGGGAACCTCTGCTGCTCACCCTGATGGACTTTCTGGGTCAGAGGGAGGTTCCTGAGTGACAGGTGTCCTTTCGAATAGGGACATATCTAGGGCACCCACCAACGAAAACATGCTGAGGTGGTTCCGGGGTTGGTCCTGGACTGTGGTCGCACTCAGGGATGGTCTTGGGCTTCAGTAGCACTGAGGAATTGTCCTGGGCTTTGGCAGCACTGCAGTGGAGGTGCTGGAGTTTTGCAGCATGGGGGAGAACCTTTCATTTGGCATGACTGTGAAGGGGGAAGGGGTTGAAATGTGAGATTTTGATCACTGATGTTGTCTGTCAACAGTTAGGGAAGGGGAAGGGCATGGATTTGACAGCTTTTAGGAGTGTGGGTGAAGGTAGCTGTTCCCAGGTCTGGTAAGACTCATTTATAACTTTTTTAGAGATCTATATAAACATTGGCCCAGAAATCGCTCGGAGCGGCGAACCAACAGTGCTCGTCGCTCCATAGATTTATACTAACCCACTAACTTACCGCGGTCTTTACTGGGTGCAATTCATCTAATATGAAGCGAAGAAGAGCCCAGCGTTAGCGCCAGTGAAACTAGGACCCATGGGAGAAGAGAGAGGATCGATCTCTCCCCTCGACCAATCAGATTACAGCATTTTTGACAAGCTGCGTAACTCTCTCTGCAGGCTTGGAAGGTAAAATCCAGGAAATGAAAGGTACAATATTAAAATCATTGTAAAAACAGATATAAACTGTGAAAAAAGAGAGGGTAAGAAATAATCAAATTAAATAAAAGAAACAGAAGGGAAAAGTAAAAAAAAAACTTTAAACATTTTTTTAATTTAATTTTTTTTAATGACCAATAATTATCAAAAAAAGGAGTAATGAGACTTCACATTTTTAAAAGTTAATTTTTAGTTGTTTGGCAGTCATTCAGATTTACCAGGCTATTAAAACTCAGTTTAGACCTAGTATTTTTAAGGGTACCCGTTTTGTGGCGATATTAGTTACTTTCCAGCTGGGCAGATGAGCAAGTTGGCGCTTTTTCAATGATTTCACTGATTGCAGCCGGCGATATCCCTTTAATTCGATGCTATATATCGCTGGTGAACCAGTAGGAGCAAGTTCCGGATTTCCGTGTTTCACTGGGCATGTGCGAACGCCAAAACTTGCTCCTCGACTTCACCACCAACAACGGTGAGACACCGTTCTTTTCCAAGCAATTTCTGCCCCATTAAATTTGATGTTTTGTGATTGGTTCCTGGGTTGTATCTCTGTGGCTATATCTCTTCCTATCTCTCATTGTCTGTCTGGCTATTTTGATTTCGATCACAATCTGTACTTCTGTCTCTATGACCATGATTTTAGCATGACTGCGGGAACTCAGCGGGTGTGTAGTCACGTGGGAAACCCAGAAATAACTTGAGCGTGTCGGATTGAGCGATCACAACTCAATTGAAGGCATTTAATTTTACTTCCGGGTTCCACGTTTCCAAGCTGCGCAGCGGGCGTGATGCACACCCGCATATTGTGATGTGAACTCCACTATTTAAAGGGCCAATGCAAGAATGGATTTTGGAGAAAGGAGGAAACATCGAGCTGGAGGTGCATAGAGCAAAGGCAGCACCCAGGTTCACCAAGCATCCCTTAAGGTTCTACACGCTGGTGTGCGAAGCAGGAAGAAGGTGCTATACCCATCCGATAGGAGGAAGAAGCCTGCTTCTGCCACCAAAAAAGCATGGCTGTTCACTTGTAGGAGAAGAAAGCACAAAACGCAAGGGAGAGGACCAGAACTGGAGGCGGTCTACTACATATAGTGGAGATGACAGATGTGGAGGAGGAGACAATGGAAATAAGTCGGACAGTCGTATGCCTGTCCGTCAGAGATGGAGAGACTGGCAACCCGCAGATGGCTGGTAACAGAACTTTAACATCTTTCACACACCACGATGAATTGATTTTATCAATGATTGAACTGTTCCAGACCTCAGTATGGTCATTGGAAAGATTGTCACTTTTCCGATGAATAATTAATATCAGCTTCTGTTGTCTTCCAGAGTCTTCAAGCATTCAAGAAGAATCTACCAAAATCAAAGAAAGCGATTCCTCAGAGGAGCTCATTCCTTCTGAGGGTGCACCATCACATGACATTCAGCCATGCACCAACGAAATTGTGCCCTGTACATCCAAGTCCAAGTGATCAATATATAGCAAAAAAAGCAGTGGTCCTAGTACCGACCCCTGGGGAACACCACTGTATACCTTCCTCCAGTCCGAAAAACAACCATTCATCACTACTTTGTTTCCTGTCACTAAGCCAATTCCATATCCATGCTGCCACTGCCCCTTTTATTCCATGGGCTACAATTTTGCTGATAAGCCTATTATGTAGCACTTTATCAAACGTCTTTTGAAAGTCCATATACACAACATCAACCGCATTGCCTTCATCAACCCTCTCTGTTACTTCATCAAAAAACTCAATCACAGAATCGTTACAGCACAGAAGGAGGCCATTCAGCCCATCGAGCCTGTGCCAGCTCTTTGTAAGAGCAATCCAGTTAGTCCCATTCCCCTGCTCTTTTCCCGTAGCCCTGCAAATCTTTTCCCTTCAAATATTTATCCAATTCCTTTTTGAAAGCCACAATTGAATCTGCATCCACCACCCTTTCAGGCTGTGCATTCCAGATCATAACTACTCGCTGCGTAAAAAAGATTTCCTCATGTCGCCTTTGGTTCTTTTGCCAATCACCTTAAATCTATGTCCTCTGGTTCTTGACTCTTCTGCCAATGGGAACAGTTTCTCTTTTTATTTACTTTATCTGAACCTGTCACGATTTTGAACACTTCTATCAGTCTCTTCTCAACCTTCTCTGCTGTAAGGAGAACAACCCCAGCTTCTCCAGTCTATCCACGTAACTGAAGTCTCTCATCTCTGGAACCATTCTAGGAGATCTTTTCTGTACCCTCTCTAAGGCCTTCACATCCTTCCTAAAGTGCAGTGCCCAGAATTGGACACAATACTCCAGTTGTGGCGGAACCAGTGTTTTATAAAGGTTCAACATAACTTCCTTGCCTTTGTACTCTATGCCTCTATTTATAAAGCCCAGGATCCCGTATGCTTTTTTAACCGCTTTCTCAACCTGTGCTGCCACCTTCAAAGATTTGTGCACATATACCCCCAGGTCTCTTTGTTCCTGCACCCCCTTTAGAATTGTACCATTTAGCTTATATTGCCTCTCCTCATTCTTCCTGCCAAATGTATCACTTCGCACTTCTCTGCATTAAATTTCATCTGCCATGTGTCTGTCCATTCCACCAGCCTCTCCATGTCCTCTTGAAGTCTATCACTATCCTCCTCACTGTTAACTACACTTCCAAGCTTTGTGTCATCTGCAATTTTGGAATTGTGCCCTGTACACCCAAGTCCAAGTCATTAATATATATCAAAAAAAGCAGTGGTCCTAGTACTGACCCCTGGGGAACACCACTGTATACATTCTTCAGTCCGAAAAACAACCGTTCACCACTCCTCTCTGTTTCCTGTCACTTAGCCAATTTCATATCCATGCTGCTACGCCCCTTTTATTCCATGGGCTTCATTTTTGCTGACAAGCCTATTATGTGGCACTTTATCAAATGCCTTTTGAAAGTCCATATACACAACATCAACCACATAACTCCCTTCATCAACCCTCTCTGTTACCTCATCAAAAAACTCAATCAGGTTAGTTAAACATGATTTGTCTTTCACAAATCCGTGCTGGCTTTCCTTTATTAATCCACACTTGTTCAAGTGACTATTAATTTTGATCCGGATTATCGTTTCTAAAAGCTTCCCCACCACCGAGATTAAACTGACTGGCCTGTAGTTGCTGGGTTTATCCTTACACCCTTTTTTGAACAAGGGTGTAACATTTGCAATTCTGCAGTCCTCTGGCACCACCCCCATATCTAAGGAGGATTGGAAGATTATGGCCAGCTCCTCTGCAATTTCCACCCATACTTCCCTCAGCAACCTAGGATACATCCCATCCAGACCAGGTGACTTATCTACTTTAAGCATAGCCAGCCTTTCTATTACCTCCTCTATCAATTTTTACCCCATTCAGTATCTCAACTACCTCCTCTTTTACTGTGACATTTAGTCACAAGTTAGTAAGTTAGTTAAACACGATTTGCCTTTAACAAATCCATGCTCCATCTCCTCTTTTACAGTGACTTAGGTAGCATCTTCTTCCTTGGTAAAGACAGATGCAAAGTACTCATTTAGTACCTCAGCCATACCCTCTGCCTCCATATGTAGATCTCCTTCTTGGTCCCTAATTGGCCCCACCCCTCCTCTTACTACCCGCTTACTATTTCTATGCCTTTGGAAGACTTTTGGATTCCTTTTTATTGTTAGCTGCCAGTCTATTCTTATACTGAGTCTTTGCCCCTCTTATTGCCTTTTTCACTTCTCCTCTACTTCCTATGTTCAGCCTGGTTCTCACTTGTATTATCAACTTGACAACTGTCATATGCCCCTTTTTTCTGCTTCATCTTACTCTCTATCTCTTTCGTCATCCAGGGAACTCTGGCTTTGGTTGTCCAACCTTTCTCCCTCATGGGAATGTACCTAGACTGTAGCTGAACCATCTCCTCTTTAAAGGCCGCCCATTATTCAGTTACAGTTTTCCCTGCCAATCTTTGATTCCAATTTACCCGGCCCAGATCCGTTCCCATCCCATTGAAATTGGCCCTCTTCCAATTAAGTATTTTTACTCTAGATTGCTCTTTGTCTTTATCCATAACTAACCTAAACCTTATGATACTATGATTATTGTTCGCTAAATGTTATTCTTGCACCTCTCTGTAATTTCCCTGAAAATTTGTTCCTCTATATCCTTCCCACTAGTTGGTGGCCTATAGAATACATCCAGTAGTGTAATGGTGCCTCTATTGTTTCTTAACTCTAACCAAATAGACTCTGTCTTTGACCCCTCCAGGATATCCTCTCTCTCCAGCACTGCAATATTCTCCTTTTTTCCTTCCCTATTTTTCCTGAACACCTTATATCCAGGAATATTTAGTACCCAATCCTGCCCTTTTTTGAGCCAGGTCTCCGTTATCGCCACTACATCATATTCCCACGTGGCCATTTGCGCCTGCAGCTCACCAACCTTATTTGCCGCGCTTCGTGTGTTTACACACATGCACTCTAAATCTGTCTTAGACCTTCTTGTATTCTCTCCAAGTCTGATCCCACCCATTACTGTACTATTTCTTACTCTAGCGCTATCTGTCTCTCCCAATCCTTTGTGCACCTTGTTTCTCCTTTCTAATGCTGCATCCTGGTGCCCACCCCCCTGCCAAATTAGTTTAAACCCTCCCCCACATAACTAGTGAACCCCCCCACATGAAATACATGAAATATGTATTTGATTTTAAAATTTTGTTCAAAATTTTATTTTGGACAGAAGAAATTTCAGTTATTGTGAAAAAATGACAATTTTTTTCAAAAAGCATTTTGAGTGGGTTGGTTCATCAACACACTGTGATAAAGGTAACAAACTGTTTACATAGGTGAATGGCATTATAAAATGTTACATAGGCAGTTTCAATGTTAAATCTTAATAAAAAAGTGTTACATAAATCCATGAAAACCTGTAGTAAATTTTCCAGGTAATGCACACATATGCAAGATTTTTAATATTAAATAATGTGTACCTTTACTCTCAAAAAGCAGAAATTTCCTCACAAACCACTATTATTTAAGCTTAAAACAGTCGGAATTTAGGTAATGGATAAGAAATTGACACTCAATAACCTTGAAGACTTCTATCAGGTCACCCAGGAACCTTTTCAATTCTAGTGAAAAAAGTCAAAATCATTCACTGTTATTAAACTTGTCATGATGTGGAGATGCCGGTGATGGACTGGGGTTGACAATTGTAAACAATTTTACAACACCAAGTTATAGTTTAAAATAAATTTGTTGGACTATAACTTGGTGTTGTAAAATTGTTTACAATTAAACTTGTCAGTATTGAAAGATAATACTGCAGAAATTAATACAACGTTTTGCAGAAAATACTTGAGTGAAATTGCAGCACAATAGTGGAAACTGGAATTTTGAATTATCACATGTTAAAGAGGATTCTGGGGCAGCTGTCAAACTGAACCAGTGGAATGTAGAAATGTGAAAATTGGGCCCACGGGACGTGACATGCGGTGCTTTTCAGATTAGCAGGAGAGGACTACAGCTACCAGCATGCAAAGCACAAGCGCTGAGCAATATTTTCCCCGGTGGAGTCGAATCTCAGCAATTTAAAATTAGAAACACACTCAGATGAGATGTATCCATGGCTGTAGCAGGAAGTGACTGACCCCTGACTCCTAATAGTTTCCTTTTTATTCTCTTGCAGGGGGACATGGATCAGTGCGGGACACGAAGATCGGACGCAAAAGACCAAAGATAACTTTTTTTTTTAAAAAAAGAAACTGAGGAAATTGAGTTGTAAGCGGGAAAACAACAAAAAAAATGTTCTTGTGATTTCGCAAAACATATTGAAAGAGAAAGCGGAGTGCAGTCGGAAATGGGAATGGTTCCCACCGAGCAAAGTTTGGTTTGAACTTTGAAAGGATAGACTCAGCAAAAAGTTTGGGACATAACGGTTCTTCTGGATGGCTGAGACTGCCGGCTTTTCCCGAGTGGAGTTGCAGCGCATCGAATCCATGAGTCCTCCGGACTCCTAGCGGCAAAGCAGAGGGAAGAGATGGAGAACCGGTTGGGAGCGAGGTACGGACAAAGCACTGGCACCCACTCAAAGCTCAGACACACAGAGCTCCTTTAAAACCTCTTTTCAAACGGGTGTTCTCATCAGTTTCGTAAATTGAAATCGACCAGCTGGGCGGGGCAGTTTGGACCCATTTGCGGATCGGGTCCAAACTCAGTAAGATCTCTGGTTGGTTGAGTTTGAATGAAATTAACGGGAATGTCAACTGGAATGTCACACCTGCTGGCAGATCATTTCTTTTGCTGTTGTGGGCCTATATGAGTGGCAAAAGGGTCTGATTTGCGACCTGCCCCTCTCTTGGGCGGGGGTGAAAATGCAGTCCTGGTCTCTTGGGGGGGGGGTTGACATATTGATTCTGCATATTAACCATGCCCAGACTTGATGGTGTGGACACGAATGAATGTAGCCACCCTTGTCTGGTAAGTCATACCCATAGGATACCTTTGTATTTTTCCTATCTTTTATTTTAAATATGAAAATATTTTTGACCATTTTTTATGCTTGTTAAGGACAGGGATATTCAAACTGGGGAAATGAATTATTAGACACTCCCTAGTCAGACATAATAAGCCCTCTTGTCTTCCCCAACAATCTGCTTTAACCCTGACCTCAGGAGAACACCCCTACTGTACTATTGTGAAACTAACCACTCTCACACTCACCATTCTTATGAATCTCACCAAGACTGACAATTTAATAGCAATGAGTACTGAATTCTGGGACGTTTTTGACGTGGACTGGTGTGTATTAGGAACTTTGGTTGTTATGACACAGAGTTGAGCTATGGAGAGAGGATCTTGCCCCTTGTTAAGTTTTTAAATGTCAGCTGTGGTACTGAGGGAAACCACTGAGTGAAGGCCTTGCAGTTCCTCTTGGGGAAAGGCATAAAATCCAGAGGACAGTTGTATACTCCCTTGTGATCACTTTCAGAGCAGCATGGGTACTAGCTTGGGAGCAAGTTGCCTGTAAATCCTTTTGGTTGGTAGAAAGGGCAGGATGACCCTTCTAACTGGTTTACTGTGCGTCCCTGCTGATCCCTCCCCCCCCCACTTCCTTCATCTCCCCTCGTCCCCTTCGCCTTTGTTCCTCCCTCTCCATTTCCCATCCCCTCTTTCCCTCACCCATCTTTCCTCCTCATTCCACTCTGCCCCCTTCTTCACCTTGGTGCAGCTACCCAGGTTAGAATCATAGAAGGTCACAGTACGGAAAGAGGCCATTCGGCTCATTGAGTCTGCGCCGACTCTATGCATGAGCAATCCAGCTAGTCCCACTGCTCCGCCCTACCCCTGTAGCCCTGCACATTTTTTCCTTTCATGTATTTATCCAGTTCCCTTTTGAAGGTCATTCTTGAATCTGCCTCCACCACCCCCTCGGGCAATGCATTCCAGATGCTAACCACTCACTGTGCTTAAAAAAAAAAGAAGTTTTTCCTCATATCACCTTTGGTTCTTTTGCCAATCACCTTAAATCTGGTTCATGACCCTTCTGCCAATGGGAACAGTTTCTCTCTATCTACTCTGTCTAGACCCCTCATGATTTTGAATACCTCTATTAAATCTCCTCTCAACCTACTCTGTTCCAAGGAGAACAATCCCAGCTTCTCCAATCTATCCATGTAATTTTAGTCCCTCACTCCTGGAATCATTCTAGTAAATCTTCTCTGCACCCTCTCTAAGGCCTTCACATCCTTCCTAAAGTGCAGTGCCAGAACTGGACACAATACTCCAGTTGTGGCCGAACCAGTGTTTTATAAAGTTCATCATGACTGGCTCAATGAGGAATGTAGAAGAGCATGGCGGGAGCAATACCAGGCATAACTGAAAATTAGGTGCCAACCTGGTGAGGCTACAACGCAGGACTACGTGCATGCTAAAGACCGCTAAGCGATCCCACAGCCAACAGATTAGGTCAAAGCTCTGCAGTCCTGCCACATCCTGTCGTGAATGGTGGTGGACAATTAAGTTACAAAAGGGAGGAGGAGTCTTCCAGTACGTCCCCATCCTTAACGACAGAGTCCAGCACATGAGTGCAAAAGACAAGGCTGAAGTGTTTACAACCATCTTCAGCCAGAAGTGCGGAGTGGATGATCTTTCTAGGCACCCTTCCTGAGGATCCACCATCACAGATACCAGTCTTCAGCCAATTGGATTCACTCTACATGACATCAAGAAATGTCTGAATGCACTGAACACAGCAAAGGCCACAGGCTCCAACAACATCCCAGCTGTAGTGCTGAAGACTTGTGCTCCAGAACTAGCCACATCAGTACAGCTACAAAACTGGCATCTACCCGACAATGTGGAAAATTCTGCATGTATGTCCTGTCCACAAAAAGCAGGACAAATCCAACCCAGCAATTACCAACCCCTCTATTAGCTACTCCCAATTATCAGCAAAGTGATGGACAGAGTCATCAACAGTGCTATCAAGCCCCACTTCCTCACCAATGCCCAGTTTGGGTTCCACCAGGATCATTCGGCTCCAGACTTCATTCCAGCTTTGGTCTAAACATGGACATAAGGGATGAGATGATTGTTACTACAATTGACATTAAGGCAGCATTTGACCGCGTGTGGTCACAAGGAGCCCTAATAACACTGAAGTAAATGAGGATCAGGGGGATAACTCTCCAGTAGCTGGAGTCATACCTAGCACAAAGGAAGGTAGTTGTTAGAAGTCAATCATCTCAGCCCCAGGACATTGCTGCAGGAGTTCCTCAGGGCAGCATCCTATGCCCAACTATGTTCAGCTACTTCATCAATGACCTTCCCTCTATCATAAGGTCAGAAGTGGGGCTTTTCGCTGATGATTGCCCAGTGTTCAGCTCCATTTGCAATGCCTCAGATAATGAAGCAGTCCGTGCTTACATGCAGAAAGACCTGAACAATATCCACGCTTGGGCTGTAAGTGGCAAGTAACATTTGCGCCACACAAGTGCCAGGCAATGAACATCTCCAACAAGAGAGAACCTAACCACTTCCCCATGATGTTCTATGGCATTACCATAACCGAATCCCCCCACCATCAACAACCTGTGGTTCACCATTGACCAGAAGCTGAACTGGACCAGTCACATAAATGCTGTGGCTCCTAGAGCAGGTCAGAGGCTGGGTATTCTGTGGCAAGTGACTCACCTCACTCCCCAAAGCCTCTCCACCGCCTACAAGGCATAAGTCAGGAGCGTGATGGAATGCTATCCACTTGCCTGGATGGGTGCAGCTGCAACAACACTTGAAGCTTGACATCATCCAGGGCAAAGCAGCCCACTTGATCGGCACCTTATCTATTAGCCTAAACATCCACTCCCTCCAACATTGGCGTACTGTGGCTGCAATATGTACTATCTACAGGATGCACTGCAGCAACTCGACAGGGCTTATTTGGCAACACCTCCCAAACTCGTGACCTCCTCCACCACCCAGAAGGACAAGGGCAGCAGGTGCATGGCAACACCATCATTTCCAAGTTCCCCTCCAAGCCACATACCATTCTGACTCAGACATATATCGCCATTCCTTCATTGTCACTGGGACAAAATCCTGGAAATCGCTACCTAGCAGCACTGTGGGAGCATCTTCACCACATGTACTGCAGCAGTTAAAAAGAAGGCCGACCACCACCTTCTCAGGGCAACTAGGGATGGGTAATAAATTTAGCCTCTAGCATCACCAATATCCTGAGAACAAATGGTAGGGGGGCGCAAAAAAGCATTGTCTGTTTGGGCTGCTTTTGGGGATCTTGTAATGCCTACCTGATAGAATGTACAAGCTCTACAGAGATAAAGCTGAGTGTTTAACAATCACTGATTGGGCTAACCCGCCCTGATGACACACACACTTGCAGTGACACTCAGCTAGCATCAGGTAGAGAACAGAATTTGAAAATCAGTCGTGTGGGTCAGTGACTACCAAAGGACTTGCAATGCTGTTCCAGTCAATCCCAGCATTAATGTTGATTCCACCCTGATCTGAATTCTGTTGCATTTCAATAAAAGCAGTGCCCAGTGGAACTATTGTACAGTCAGTTACTGCATACTGCACAAACATCCACAGAGGCTTGAAGCAAGAAGCAATGGAGCACTGGAACTACTTAGTAAATAACCCAGTTTGATAACTCTTCTATATTGAATGGGCTATGAATTAAATATTTATGGTGGTATTCAGTTTTCACTATGGAATCTGTTCCTCCTATGAAAGTGCTGACAAGTATCAGCATTTTTCACTTCTATTAAAAGAACATCTTTATTTGGTGTGCACTGTTGTCCGGTCATCCTTGGGATGTGGTTGTATGCATGGTTGCAGTGGCACATTACACGTGGCCTCAAGACCTATGGGTGGGTTGGGGGCGGGTGGGCAGTAAAAATAGTTGATTTTTGAAGCAGCACAGCGTCCCGACTCCAGTGCTCCCAGGCGCGTTTGGATGCTTGCGCGCAACAGAAACCCGGAAGTCCTGTCCCCACTTAGTCAGTGGGCCGATACTTAAAGGGGCAATATACTGCATTGCGATAGTTGAGGTACTTAATTTTTTGTGTAATACAAATGTCAAATTTAACTTTACCTGTTTGGGTTTCCCATCGCTTCTGATTCACTTCAGGCCTTTATTGCATTGCTTGTAGGCCAGGAGGAGCAGGAGTGCTTCGTCCAGGCCCAACAAGCTCACCTGGCGTGATCGGACCCTGTGATCAGCTTCCTGCCCCCCCCTCCCACCCCCGATCTTCTCTAAGGTCCACCCGATGTTGTCCACATCCCCCCAACCCTCCGATTTCTTCCATGGCCACGATCTCTCCCTCCCTCTCCCCTCTCCGATTCGCGGCTCCTTTCACTTCTGACAGACAGCCAGCTTGTCAATCTGGCTGCCTGGCGTGTGGGAAACCTGGAAGTACAAATACTTACCTGCAATTGAGTTGTGATTGCAGATTGCGAGGCGCTCATTTGGCTTCCGGATTCCCCACGCGAATATCTATGGGTGTGCTGGGTTCCCGGCTCCGAGTTAAAATCATGCCCATGGTGTTCAATGGACACTGATATAAAATCATTTGACATTTAATGTAGTCTCAGCTTTGCGCAGTAGATAGCACTCATGCCTCTCACTCACAGGTTTTGGGTTCAAATCCCACTCCAGTATTTGAGCACATAATCTAAACTCACCCTTTAGTGCAATACTGAGGGAGTGCTGTATTGTGGGAGAAGCTGGTTTTTGGATGAGATGTTAAGCTGAGGCCTCGTCTGCCTATTCTAAGAAGTGCACAAGACTTCTGGTGTCCTGACTAACATTAACTGGTCATTCATCTTATTCTTGATTGTGGGAACTTATTGTGTGCAAAATGGCTGCCTTGTTTGCCTACATAACAGTAATCACTACATTTCAAAAGTAGTTAGTGTGAAGCATTTTGAGACGTGATTCTGCAAGTCTATGCAGACATTAATTTGAAGGTCGTCAATGCATTCTCATTGAGCATCCAGACTATTGAAAGATTTTTGTTGATGTGGCTGACTGAACTAGATTTTTGCAAATCCCCAAATGAATGCACTCACTGTACTATATTGCATATGCCATATTGAGTTATATACGAGTGCATCATATATCACTGCATATGCTTTTTATCTCGTGTTGAGTGGTTTCAGGTAACTTTCACTGGAAAGATTTGATGTGTTCATAATTCAGTAAATGCAGGATAATGCACATATGACCAGCAGCTTGAGCAATGTGACAAAGGGCACCCAGTAGAAAAAAAACAGAACAGGCAGACCCTTTGCTCAGTTTGAAGTGAAACTGAGGAATTCTGTAACAGACACAATGTAGGAATGGAGCAGGGAGAGAAAACTGAGTGCAAAGCAAGAAAATAAAACATAGGATTATGAGAGACAAGACAAGGGAGCAACAAAAAAGAACTTCCGGGGTCTGTTTAATTACTTAAAAAAAATAAATCCCCTCTCTGAGTTACTTAGAAAATTGCATTACCTATTCACAGTTGTGGAAGTGAGTTGCTTCCGTTTGATTCTGGATATTTTAAATCACTGTATGTAGGTAAAATTGAAAAGAAGAACGTCTGTTTGAATAAAGCTGATGTTTTCATGTCCCTAAACTTAGCTCATGGTGCAATCAGATTTGAAAAGCCAATTGTAGTGACAGCAGCTTTTTCCCTGTATGTTCCATATTTTGAAAGAATGTTTGTGTTTTTTCCAAAGGTTGCCAAGGGTAGCTGTTCTACATGAATACATTGGGAACAGACTGTATGAGATTGCTCCTTCTGCATCTGTTCAAGATATCAAGGAGTTAATCTATGTGGAAACAGATTTCCCTGTTTCTGAACAGCGGTTGCTGTACAATGGGAAAGAGGTAATCTTGACTTTGAATCGGATGTGGTAGTGGTACAGTAATATGACTTATTTTGTTCATTTATCTATGAAGCCTTAAAGGGAAACGTAGCTCTTTCCTGCACCGATTGTAAAAACATGACCATACAGGGTTCAAAATCTCTGCAGAACCTTTTGTTTATAGGTTAGGATCAATAGTAAAAGCATTCTGTACTGATTTGATGGACCAGAGGGTGTTTGAGATTTAGATTTCTGTTTACTCCACTGTGCTGCCCTATCCCTGCTTGTCCTAGCTTAACGTAATCAATCTCGTCTACCATCTCTCTTTTGTTATCCATCTTAGTGCATTGCCTTTGCTTGGTTCCATTCCTACCCTGTCCCAATGTATCCAGCACACTTACTACAATAGCTTCTCCATCTGGTCCTGCATGGTCACCTTGGGAGTTGCTAAAAGTTTAATCTTTGGAAAACTTCTAATCCTCAGCTATATATATTGTCCCTTGGTAACATCATCTGCAAGCATGAGGTGAGTTTCCATATGCTGCTGGCACCCAGCTCTACCTCTCCATCTGAACTTTCTTTAATTCAACATTGATAAGACTGTAACCAACCTGTTCAGCTGCTGCCAAAAATTCCATACTCTAATTTCTGGTTCCGTTCCCCTCTCCAGCTACTCACTCGGGCTGAACCTGATGGTGGTCAACCTTGGTGTTTTGCTTAATCCTGAGTTGATTTTCTACCAATATCCTATCCATCATCACAACTGCATTTTTCTACCTTGACAACATTACCCTCTACCCTTGCCTTACCCCCTTCCCCTGCTGAAACCTAATCCACACCTTCAGCACCTCCAGGCTAAGCTTATTCAATGCTCTTCTTGCTGGCCTCCTGAACACCATTCTATATAAAGTCCAAACTCATCAAAACTCCACTGCCTGCATCTTGTGCTATATTAAGGTCTGCTTCTTTTACACTCCTGTCCATGCGATCTTCTATTGGCTCCCACCGTTGCATTGAATTGAAAATTCTCGTTGTTTACAAATTCCTCCCTATGTTGGCGATCCAGATCATGAGCTAATACAATAGCAGAACAGGCTCATGGTGCTGTGTGGCCTACCCCTGTTCCTATGTCTAACATATTTCACTACTCAGTTCCCATGGAAAATACTTAAGCATCAAATAATCATAGGGAAGATCAGTGCTTCAATATCTGGACTAGAGCCTTTTGAAATCAGGAGCTGTGGTTTTCTCTGTTCTCATGGACCAGTATCCACACCACCCCCCAAAAAATATGTCTGTATCTCACATTTATTATTAGATTTATTTAAAATGAGAAACCTAAGTGAGGGGCCAAGGCTCATAGTGAAGGACACCAGAAAGGTTGCAAACAATAGGGAGGTAAATCAAGGACTACTGGTTAGATGACTAATTGTGGATGATCTGTTCCAGATTTGGAAGCTGAAGGTCTTCTGAATTTGTATTTTGTCCAAGTGAACAGACTGCAAACATTAATCATGAGATAGTGATGATAGCGGTTTGTTCTTAGCAAATGTGTTTCATGCAAAGCTTGAGATGCTACTGTAAAGATTAAGATATTTTAATGAAATTTTGCCATCTGTAAATTTACAATGTTTGTTTTTAATGGGATTTTGTCATTTGCAATATTACATTTTCTTTGTAAGTTTATGGTATGGATGAGTACTGCAGCACTCAGATGTAGATTCATTTTACATATCCAGATGAGTCATAGAACATAGAATCATTGCAAGTTGCAGCAGAGAAATAGGTCACTCAGTCCGTCAAATCTGTGCCAATGTTTTTCTCTGGATGAGCCACCTAGTCTAATCCTACTCTCCTGTTCACTCCCCAAACCTTCCTTCCTTAAGTAACAGGATTAACGTAGGATATTTAGACTAATACATTATAACAGTGACTTCTCTTCAAAAGTATTTCATTGGCTGTAGAGCACTTTGGGGTGTCCTGAGGTCATGAAAGGCGATGTATAAATGCAAGTTCGTTCTTTTAATTTCCTTTTAAAAGAATTTATAGATTCTGCTTCAACAACAGTTTGTGGCAGAGAATTCCACATTCTAACCACCCACTATGTAAAGATTTTCCCCCTTAAGCTCCCCTTTAATTCCTTTTGTGAGTATTTTAAATTTGTTGCCTCTTTCACCATTCTTGCCGACCAGAAGAAACAGTTTATCACTCTTTATCTTCGAAATCTTCATAATCTTGGATCAAGTTACCCCTTAAACTTCTCAGCTCTAGTGAAGAACTTCCCAAGTCTCTCTTCACAACTGTAATTCCTGATCCCTGGTAACATCCTAGTGAATCTACGCTGCATCTTTTTTCACTGCTTTTATATCCTTTACATAATGGATTGCCCCAAACTGCACACAATATTCCAACTGTGACCTAATTAATATCTAGTTCAACATTACCTCCTTGCTTTTGTATTTTATGCCTCTAGACACAAAACCATAATGATTCCATTTTCATTTTTATGGCCTTATCTACATTCTCTGATCAGTGTATCTGCACAATGAGGCCCTTCTGATCCTGCAGTATAAGATCACACAGGAATTCACAACTGCACAGTAATGGTTATATGCATAGCTGTGTACAATTAGGTAGTGCAAATGTATAAATGAGCTAAGGTCTTTTCCTTGGCAGGTGGCTGCAGGCCAAATGGAGGGAAGATAGGGTCAAGAGCACCAAGATTACTTTGCATTGGGTGGCAGAGATGCAGTTGGGAGTTTGCTGGTTCACTGACACTCTTGATCTGCCTGGGCCTGGTCCTGACCTTGGGTAGATGGGAGATTAGGGAGGAGTGAACCTACAGTAATGAGGACCATGCATTTTGATACTTGTTCAGCTCCAGGACAGCCCATGTATTATCTGGACTGGCATGTGTCCCACAAGGGTTTTGCCAACATTTTTGATGGGAGGGATTGGATTGTGCCAAAATGATGATGGGAGTAGTGGAGGTTCCTTGTTAAAAGGGAAATGAGCTTATAGATAGCATACTGCCTATTATAGTCTCAAAGCTTTATTTTCTAAAGGTGGTTTGCGATTGGCAGTCCATGTTTTCCAGAGGGGTCACCGACTAGCCCACAGGGGTAGGAGTCTGGCTGATTGATTTTTTTTCCCCCTTTCCCCACTCTAGTCAGGACACACTGAGTCCATTTATATTACCTTTTGGCTGAGATCAGTTAGCTTAGCACAAATTTGACAAGAAGATAAAGAGAAAGGGGAAGGGAGGGGAAGGGGGTAGTGAGAGGACTTGTTCTTTTTAAAATTTACAATTTCTATATCCAAATGAATTTTAAAAAATCACTACTGGATCTTCCATGGAGTTGCTCACAAAGTTTCTTTACACAGAGGATGGTTAGGATATAGAATTACCTGGCACAGACTTGTGGCAGAGTTCATAAATTCTTTAACAGGGAATTAGATATTTGATTGAAAAGGAGGAATGTTGAAAGGTATGGGGAGTGAGCAGGAGAGTGGGATTAGAGTAGGCGGCTTGTGGAGAAAAACACCCACTCAGACCTGATGAACCAAAAGGCCTGTCTCTGAACTCTAATGTTCTATGATTTATGATGAGTCAGAGGTTATGCTGTATAATGGGTTGAACTTTAATGGGCAGTCCTGGGGAGTACAGCACAAATGAGGCCTGGGAGGGGAGGCACTTAAAGAGAGGGTGAGCAGCAGGAATCCAGGCCAGATATAGTTTTACAATGCCACCTACCTGGGAAAAAATGACTGCTGATTCTATTTTTTTTTAGCCACCCTAACCCATTCTCATTGATTTGGAGTTTGTGATAGGTCTCAGTTGATTGGGAGTTGGGCTCTGCCAAATTTTGCATCTCATTCTTGATAGTCATGTTAATGAAAAGTTTTGAATCAATGAAATACAAGAAAATTGCCAAGACATAATGTTCACTTTTTATTATATAGATTTTTTTTGTGTGAATTATTTACTTAAACTGAGAGATGTCAGTGTTGGGAAATGGAACTTCTTCCATTTTTATCATCCAGTGTCAGCATCAATACTCCCAGATGTGATCATGCTACAGCACATGCAGAGTAAAGGTTCCTTCACTTTGCTCCCAATATTATGCCTCAATCTCAACCTCAAAATAGTACCCAACTGCATCAAGGTGATCGTTTCTCCACTCTAACCATTCTGGAAGCTAACATTGACTATTTCAAATCCATGCCAATTTGTGTTGAATCTTGAGCAGTTCAGATTGAAATTGCCCAGATGCATTTCATGTAGGCCTGTTTCATCCCATCAGTCTGGTCAAAAACTTTGTGATAACCTGTGCCACCTAGTTCCTCTCATATAAGTGAATACTGAAGTAACATTGATCATTTCTGGAACTCCTCTCGTAGCCTTCCGTAGGATTTATTAAAAAAAAGCTTGTCTTTATAGGTGGCCATTCTTTCATTTCCATGCCTTAGCCCCTTTCTGTGTGTTGTTCATTTTCTTGTCTCTCCATTTTATCAATATTATTATGGCCATTACTTCTTAGTACTTTCCTCCTCCTCCTTTGTATCTTCACTATGTTGAAATGAAGAGTCATCTTGCTATTTGCTAATATAACTAACTAGCTAGCTAACTTCTTTCTTTCTTTCTTTCTTTGGACTTCAAAACTATAGATTCCCTTAAAAGTCTTAATTTTCCCTTTCCCCTTCAAGATAAAAGACATTTGACACCTAAGCTTGACATCACCTACCCACTACTTCTTGATTTCCTTTGCTTTCTGTACTCCTCTTTCCTACATTGCTGGTATCCCCCACTAAGGATCTTGGCCATTCACCTAGGTTCATTAATCGTGTTAGAAAAGATGGATCCTAGATGGACCAGCCTGTAGCTTCTTCCAATGTGTATCATAGTGTCCAAATTTAATTGGATGATAAGAATTTCTTCACATTCTTGAGCAGATCCAACTGCCATCCTGGGGATCAGCTCAAATCCCAGAGTTAGGGTAACTTAAGTAATGATTTTGAGTCCTTTCTCATTGCTAAATTGGTCTCTTTCTCTCCCCTCCCCCCCCCACCCCAAACTTCCACAGCCTCAAAAAGTACATTGATCCAGTCCTCCGTGGAAGTTTGATTGCACGACTCATTTCTGCATGAAAAGCGATTTTATTTTCAAATGTTGCTAAGTAGTGTTATTTAAGTTGAAATTGTGAAATGAAATAATTAAATAAATAACATTAACGCTGGTGTCCTTTGGGGGAAATCTAGTCTGGAGTGTTTATATATCCTAATATACCCTTTCTATTTCTGCTTCAGCCTGTATTCAGTAAAATGTTGCTGCTGTTGTATGCATCAGGAGATTTGACAATACTCATTATCAAAGTTCACATGAGCATTTAATTTGATTTGACTGTACTGTTGCTGTTGATTTTAATGTAATTGATTGAAACATTAGATCACTGGCATTTTATCCTGTTCTCTCCTTTAGTTGTATGACTCAACACAGATTGGGGGCTTGTTACGATCTGGAAGCCACGAGATTAATTTGACTCTGCAAGGAAGAGGACTTAAAGGAGGAGGTAATCAATTGACTTACAGTATGCAATCCTCATCGGTGTAAATAAGGATGGCTATGGTAATTTCACTCCAATGTATATGAGTCTGCTCTGTAACAGAATAACTGTGGTCTGCTGCAGATCTGTGACATTTTAGAATCCATCTTGGGTGCAGTGGGAGGATCACAATGCTGTGGCATTAAATCATCAAATCCCCTCACGTGGTGTCCTGAAGTGACTGCGTAGTTGTAACAAAAGCTTTTGTAGCAGTTATTTCCCCTGATATTAACTGCTTCTCTTTTTTTTTCTCCCACCGATCAGGGAAAATTAAAATTCCCCTCTTGTCACTACATGGTACCATGGTTAACCATAAAACCTGTATACTGTATATGCAGTAGTTCAAGTAGTAAACCTTCTTCCAGCAAATTTCAAGGTGAATGCTTGTATTTGGAAGCTGTGATAGGGTCTAGCTCTAACAATTCAATGTGTTGAACCCTGCTTTTTCCTTTAACAGGCAGGTTTGGACAAACAACCCCACCACTTGTAGATTTCCTTAAGGATATTCTGAGGAGGTATCCAGAGGGAGGACAGATTCTTAAGGTGAGCATCTTTCTAACTGGTTCTGCCCAATGAAATGCACAGTGTTGGGTCCTTCACTGTTTATCTTTTTCTTAGCTCATACCTAGCAATCATAGTTGGTGACTTGGTGTACCAAAGTACAGTGTATTGGAGAGATGCCGTGTGTGTGTGTGTGTGTGTGTTGGTTCTATATGTCTGCACAGAACGATTTTCCAGTCTTAGCTGAATAAAAGTAAATTGGAACCTGGCAGTTGCCTCTTAGTAACCCATGATAGAATGGTGTAGTACAGGTTGCTAGGGAATAGTAGGGAGACATCAAAGAGGGGGAGGAGCTAAAAAGTAAATTTAAAGTCCTTTGCTTTCTTCCAAGTCTCCCTGGGGCACACAGATTGATTGAATCTTAGAAGGTGGAGAGGTGAAATACTCATGCAGAAGAGAAGCCAAAGGTTATATTTATCACTTTGAAAATTCCTCCCTGTGAGAGACTCGGCAGATGGATGAGATTAAACCTATGCCTTTGCACTCTGTGGCACCAGGTGTAAGTTCCTCAATGTATCGCAGCATACTGTGCCATAAGATAATATAGCTGCCAACCAGGGTACCATATTTAATCAAACTACATCTTTTAGTATGTAGAGCTGTTTCAAAGCTATGCATAAGGCTCTGAAAATTTCAGTGCCTGCTGAAGTGGCTTTGGTGGGTAACAAAGCCAAGATACATTAAAGTTCATTGTACTTAGTATATTCCTTAATAAATAAGGCACTGATTCTATGTTCTTAACAAACTCTGTGTAACCCTGGTTGATATTAGCATCTGTATGTCCAGTTGAGATTTACAAAGTTACTTAATATCAGCCTGGATCACAAGTTCTCATTCTGATATTTGTGCACTAGATCTAACCTATTAATTTCATAGTCAAAACCTGGAGGGTCTTGTAACTGACATTCGGCCTGTAAACAGACTTGAATTCAGTGAAGTGCCACGTACCTAACCGTGCCCAGTGAAATAAATTCAAAAAATGCTTCAAATGCGCTGCACATCACATCACCATCTGAAAAGAGAAAAGCTATGTCAGTATTTGGGTTGGAAACAGGGTTCTACAATAATATTTCTAACCTTTTTTTCTCACTTTTTGTTCTTTATTTTATCTCTGTTCTTTTCTTGCTTCCTCTTTATTATGTAGCTCCCTTTCTGTATACTTGCAGTTTTTTCATTGCCTTCTGCCTTTTCCTTTGCTCCCTCTCCCTTCCCATCTTTTCTCTCTTCATTCTCTCTCCCCATCATTTTTCTCTGCTGTTCTGTGCTGCCAGTCAGCCTCTAACATGCTTGACGATGATATAATGGGCGGTATTACCTTCAACAAAATGGCTGATGAGGTTGAAGATGGTGTGTTCTTTTGAGGATCCCTAGAACTATTTTAGAGGTTTATAGCAGTCAGGAAGTCCATAAAAATAACCAAGCTCATCCCGACTCAATTCTGTATTTGTAGGAGCTGATACAAAATGCTGAAGATGCTGGAGCTACTGAGGTGAAGTTCTTGTATGATGAAACTGAATATGGAACAAACTCACTCTGGTCAGAGCTGCTGATGGAATATCAAGGTAAGAGATCTCCCCATCAGCAGTGATGGCTCCAGATCACAATTAGGGCTTCTTGCAGTAGATCCTATCTGTGATGACCTTGGGAGAATGGTGGCCTTTTATAGAAAGGTAATCTCCCAATCAGTGTGTTTTGGACTAAGCTTAGGTAGTCACTATATAGAAAGGTTCAGGGCTGAATCATTAAAACGCATTGCTGGGATTTCTGCCAAAGGGGCAGTATAGATACATTGTCCTCCAATATAAAATCTAACTGCTCGAGTTTTATGCTAACGCTTCTAACTTTACCACCTTTCTGAGTAGACTGGAGAATGAGGTTTTGTGAAATATTAACTTGAAGTTATAATTCAAAGTAGTTACTCAAACTTAAGGTAGACAGATCACAAGGACCTGATAGTTTCCACCTAAGGATCTTGAGGGAAACAAGGCAAGGAATATTTTAGGAAAGGAATAGGCCATTCAGCCCCTTAAGTCTGCTCTGCCATTCAGTTAGATCAAGACTGATCTGTACCTCAACTCCATTTACCTTCCTTAGCTCCATCTCCCTTGATACCCTTACCTAACAAAAATTTATCCATCTCAGTCTTGAAAATGCCATTTGTTCCAGCATCCACAACCTTTTGGGGGAGAGAATTCCAGATTTCTACTACAATATTTTCCAACATTCAAAAAAAGACAACAATGAATTATAGGCCAGATAGTTTTACTTCAGTTGTTGGTGCATTACTGGATTCTATAATGTGGGAATAAATGCATTTGGAAAAACTTGAGCTAATCGGGGCCAGTGAATTTCTCCAAGGGCAGGTCATGTTTGACCAACCTTATAGAATTCCTTGAAGAAATAAGAGGATAGGTAAAGGAAATGCAATGGATGTGGTTTATATGAATTTTTCAAAAAAAAAATTAATAATGTGCCACAAAAGACTTGTGATAAAGACAATTATACACAAAATTAAAGGTAAAGTGGCCACATCGATACAGAGATGGTTGGATGATAGAAAATAAAGGGTAAGAGTAAAAGGAAGTTTCTTGGAACAGAAATTTTTGGTGAGTGGTGTTCCACAAGGTCTGTGTTGGGGCCATTCTTATTTACCATGTGCATAAATGATCTGGACTTAGGAATTGGAACAATATTGAAATGTGCTAGTGACACCAAATTGGGGGTATTGGCAAATTTTGTCAATGTTTGTGAAAGGCTGCAGGTAGACATACCAGAACGGGCAGATGCAGTTCAGCATATATAAAATATATGAAGCAATACATTTTGGAAGTAAGAATAGAGCAAGGAAATACACCTTAATTGGTAAGATTTTAAATAGAGAAAGGAGGGGAAACCATTTTGCCTCACTTCATTTTAATTGTTAGAAAAAGAAGAACATAACTGCAGGGGAGAGGAGTACTCTCCACAAATTCTTTGTAGAAAAAAATCAACAAATGGTTCTCCTAGTTTGGAGAAATCCCCATTTAAGGTCATGGGCATGCTGAGAGCTCAGCAAACCTTGCAGGACAGAATAGCAGTTTATGCTAGCCTTGGGGAAAGGTCTGAAGGCAGAAATTTGAAGAAACTATCATGACTTGGGAGCAACTGCATGTCCAGAGATATTTCTAACTTGCAGTTGATGTTGTGAATCCTCCTGCAATGCCTCTTCTCTATTCTCCAGCTCAAGAGGACTGCTCTCTCTTGGTTTAACACTTCCATATCCGATCATAGCCACAGCATCTCCAGCAATGGGTTCTCTTTCTACCCCGCACTGCTACCTCTGGAATCACACAAGGATCTATCCTTAGCCCCTCCTTTTCCTTGTCTACAAGTTGCTCCCTGGCGACATCATAATGGGTCCAGCTTCCACACGTATGCCGACAACACCCAGTTCTATCTCACCACCACCTTTCTCAGTCTCTCTACTGCCTCTGTGCTGTCAGACTGCTTGTTGTACATCCAGTCTTGGATGAGCTGCAATTTCCTCCAGTTAAACATTGGGAAGACCGAAGCTATTGTTTTCGGCCCCCGTTACAAACTCAGTATACTTGCCATCAATTCCATCCTCTTCCCCAACCGTTGTCTCAGGTTGAACCAGACTGTTTGCAACCTTGGCCGTGCTATTCAACCCCAATCTGCCCCCATATCCTCTCCAGCACAAAGATCATATACTTTGACCTCCATAACATCGCCTGCTCTATCCCTGTCTCAGCCCACCTGTTGCTGAAATCCTTAGCTACGCTGTTGTCACATCCAGACTCGATTATTCCAATGCTCTCCTGGCTGGCTTTCCATCCTCCACCTTTGTTAACTTCAGCTCATCCAAAACTCTGCTTCCTGTATCCTATCCTGCATCAGGTCCTGGTCACCTATCACCCCTTTGCTTGCTGACCTACATTGGCTCCTTGTCCCCCAGCACCTCCTCATGTTTAAATCCATTCATAGCCTTGCCCCTTCCTCATCTCTGGAGCCTCCTCCATCCCTATGCCCTGCCACCCTTCTGAACTCTCCGTTTCTTTGACTCTGGCCTTTTGTGCATTCCCCCACTTGCCCCACCATTGGCGGCTATGCCTTTCACCCCATGCTCTGAAATTCTGTGCTTAAGCCCCTTTGCTACGCCATCTTCCTCTCCTTCTTTAAGACTCTCTTTAAAACCTACCTCTTTCGACTATGCTTTTGGTCACCCCTCCTAATATCTCCTCTTTAAGCTTGGCATCCATTTTTTTCTTTGTAAAGTGCTTTAGAATGTTTTTCTACATTAAAGGTGTCAAATAAATGCAAGTTGTTGTGAAATCTGCCTCGTAACATAAATAGTGTGGATTCCTGGCTTTCAGGAGCAACCGAGAAACAGGTAAAAACGTTTCTGTCCTGGGCTAGTAAGTTGCTGTGTTTTAAACCTGCCTGGCCTTTTATCTCCTTTTTCCCTTTGCCAGCGGAGCCAGTTTTGCAGGACATATACACATCATCCTGACTGTCAATGTTTTGGGAGCCCAGTCAGCATGCTGATCTTTGTTGACACACTGCAATCAGCACAAGAGCTCTGGCGAGAACAGGAGTGCCAGCCCACAGTAAACAGAGGACTCAATTCCTCCCATTAGAGTTGGGAACGGCATTAGCAGCTGAACATGGGTAGGAGTGGGACTGAATGGGTGGTAGGGAATGGAAGGGGACAATGGGGAAATGAATAGCAATGAAAGGGGCAAACTGGTTGACAACAAAAAGAGAGAAATAGATGACAATGAAATGTGAAATAGACAGTAACTGAAAGGGAGAAAATAATAGTGATATTGATTGACCTGGAGGACAGCCTTCTTGTACTGAGCTTGAGTTTTTTTTTCAACTTAGAAATGATTTATTCTTTTTACAATTAAATGAAGGGTAGATATTTTCTCAACAAATATTTAAAGCCTTGATACTGGAATATTCCTTTCAAAATGCAATCCATTTTTTCTTCGAATGAAGGAAACAAATCTGCTGAGAGATTTGCTGTATTTGGAATACAGTTTATCATGATGACTTTTTTTTAGTGGGTATTTATAGTGTGAAATGGAAGATCTGTTCTCTTGGATAATGGGTCTGTGATCACCAGGCACAAGACAGAGATCAGTATCAAATGTGCCCAAGACATGTGATTGGCGAGTCCTTGAAATAGAGAAACCACAAGTTGGTGTGATTCACATCCAAAACAGAATCAGCTCCAGCTATGTTAAATTCAGTAAGAGCAGACAGTAAGGTACCTTTTGTTGTAAGTCACATACTGAGTATGCACAATTTTCCCCTTCAAAGACAGTGAAGTGCCTAGATGAATTTCCATGAAATAAAGCATCCATTGTTTCTTCAGGACCAGCCTTGTATTCCTATAACAATGCAGTATTCACCCCTGAGGATTGGCATGGAATTCAGGAAATAGCGAGAAGCAGGAAAAGAGATGATCCCCTGAAAGTTGGACGGTTTGGAATTGGTTTTAATTCTGTCTATCATGTAACAGGTAAGTGAATTGTGCTTGTGTTTTGCACTGCACCTGCTTTTGAACAGTGCTTTATTTAGATTCCAGCTCCTTTTGATACAAAGTTAAATTGGAATTCATTTGGGATTTTCTTTTGTTTCATTTTTGCCTGAAAGTTATGTGTCTAGCTTGCTTTTGTCATACTTCAGAGTGTCAAAATGATTAAAAACGATAAAGGAAGGCAGTTATTTTATGCTGGTTTCTTCTGACATGGAGCTGGAAATTTACAAGCACATGCCAATCTGAACTTTCCTCACCAGCAGCAATTAAGCACTTGTAGACCTGGAGTGGTGCCTATTTACAACAATTAAACTTTGTGGTCTTAAAGGAGCATGCTAAGTTAAACACAATGGCACCATAACAGAATAATACATTGTACATTATATGGTATTATGTTCCTGTCATTATAAAATAGCTGTGAGCAGCACCACAGGAGAGCAACTAATTACATTCAAAATAAAAGCACCCTAATTTGTTTGAATCATGAACTTTTGCACTTAGAAACACCTCTAAAGAACGGGTTAATATTTTTTTAACAGCAGAACTAGATACACTATTTTCACCATCTCTCAGGCTAGCATGGGTTAGAATCCATAGCTCGGCATCAGATACAGATGTATGATTTGCAGCTAAAATTGATTCTGAACTTTTGTTTTTCAATTGGCCTTTCAAGTGGAGTTTTAGGAGGCTAGAAACCCAAAGTATTTCAGTACCATTTGGAGGTCAATCTGGAGCAGATTTCAAAGCCCTGAAAATGTAATTCTGCTCTCCAAACATGGAATTGTTCCTGTACTTTCAAACTCTTTAACCTGCTTTAGATTCATATAACTGGCTTAAAAGCTCAGTCAGATGTGTGAGATGCTTTCTCTAGGCTTGCTTTATGTTTTTGCTTTCTTCACATAAATTAAAATGCTTCTTGTTATAAATTTATTGAAGCTCAGTTAAAAAAGGTAACTTAATCGCTTCTACACAAGCGAATTGGATGAGGTTTGGTTAAAATTGAACTAATCCAAGTCCATCTAGCTTTGAGCCACATCTCAGCCATAAGCCCTCCCATTCTGATGTTTATGTTGCCTAAAATACATACTCCTGAAATAGGAACAGGAGTAGGTCATTCAGCCTTTCTAGCCTGTTCTGCCATTCTGTTATATCATGGCAGATGTGTACCTCAGTTTCATTTACCTGACTTTTCTTCAAATGGCTTGAAACCCTTATCTAACAAAATTCTATCCATCGTAGCCTTGAAAATTTCAATTGACTCCGCATCCACAACCTTTTGATATTACAAAGCATGTGTATGGTAGTGGCTGCCTCAATAGTTTATATACATAAATTTATTACAAGAAATGGCAAAAAAGGGCTGTTCTGCATAGGTTCGCTAAGGTGTATTGAAGGGTATAATTTTTTTTTCTACAGATGTACCGTGCATATTTAGTGGGACTCAAATTGGAATACTGGATCCCCATCAATCACTCTTCGGATCCCACGAATCAGGTCAAAGTTGGAATCTAACAAGCGATCAGGAAGAGATTAGTGAGCATACAGACCAATTTGCACCATTTATTGGGATTTTTGATAGCACCAAAGAAACCTTTAAAGATGGCTTCTTTCCTGGCACCATATTCAGGTTTCCTCTCCGTAAGAAACCATCTTATGTGAGCAACAATGTGTACAATAAAGATAAAGTTCTTGAGTTGTTTGAGTCATTCAAAGCAGATGCCAGTTCCCTTCTACTTTTCTTGAAAAATGTACAGAGTGTGACTTTGTACAGCAGGGAATCCAATGGCACAGAGAGAATGCTCTTCAGAGTGATTGCCTCTGAGGGTAAGGAGCTGAAACATGAGCGGCCAAACTCCTTAAAAATCCTAAGGACTGCTGCAGATCGCTACTGCAATAATATTCCAAGCAACAATGTGACATGTGTGACCTACCATGTAAATATAGTGACTGAAGATGCAACTTCAAAAGAAATAGAAGAAATGTCTTGGCTTGTTTGCAACAGTGTGGGAGGCCGAGGGATGTGCAATGAACTAGACTGTTTGGCTGAAGATTTGAAGTACGTTCCTAATATTGGCATTGCCATGCCTCTCCTTGGTAGTGAGGAGATGAAAGGAGCTGTGTCTGAGTTCATTGGGCGAGCATTCTGCTTTCTTCCTTTACCTCCTGGTGAAGAAAGCAAGACTGGTCTACCAGTGCACATCAGTGGCTTCTTTGGATTAACAGATAATAGAAGGAGTATTAAGTGGAGAGAAGTGGACCAGTGGAGAGACCCAGCTGCCCTATGGAATGAGCTCCTTGTTAATAATGTAGTTCCAAAAACATATGCCACCCTGGTTCTAGAAGCTGTGAAACGAACGCAGGCTGAAAAAGACCAGGATTCTCCTTTAACTCCTGAGGCAATTCACAAAGTATGGCCTGATGTCAGCAAGATCCGAGTACACTGGAAACCAATCTTAGAACCTCTCTTTAAGGAGCTGATTCAGCATCCTGTAATCTATTCAATGAGTAATCATTGGGTGAAAGTCGACTTGGTTTATTTCTGTGAAATGGACAATAGCAAAGACTGTACAGAGACTGTGCTCAACTTCCTCAATAAGGCAGGAGTACAGATAGCCCGAGTGCCTGCAAATGTTTCTAATGCTGTGCAGGCCTACAGCTCTGATGCAAAGAACCTAAAGAAAGTCAGTCCTGCTCTGGTACGGCAGGTGTTTAGGAAATTCAGACATCGAGGCAGTGCAGAGGAAAAACTTCAGCTTCTGGAGTATGTGCTGACTGATCACAACTTTGGAGAATTGATTGGACTGGAGCTGCTTCCACTACAGAATGGAAACTTCATATCTTTTGACTCCTCTGCAGCAGATAAGGATGCCATTTACATTACCACTGATGATCATCCCAGGTAACATTTCAGCATGATGTTGCTTGTAATAATGAGATAAAATGGAGCAGTATGGGGGAGGGGTTCTAATTTACCAGCATCATTGAGATTTGAATTGGAGGGGAAAAGAGAGCCAAATGGTTTTTTTTAAGTAGTGTTAGTATCTGTACATTGAGGCTGGAACAGAACTGGTAAGGAGGATTTACAAACGTTGCAGGATACAGCTTTGCTAATGGGCCAGAAGCACAGGCTGCTGAATTGTTTAAAAACCAGGTGGGACCCATGAGGAGAGGAATGTCAATTTATAGATGATGATCAAAAAACGGAGGAGGTATTTAATAAGTACTTTGCATTGGCCTTTACTAAAGAAAAGGATATCTGAGGAGGTGAATCCTGAAATGGTTGAGAGTGAGATGAGTGATATTGTGATGGATAAATGAAAAATTTTAGATAAGTTAGTTAGGCTAAAGAAAGACAGGGCCAGATGGCATACATCCTAGGATCCAAAGGGAGGAAATTGTCAAGGCTCTAGAAATTATATTACAGAGCTCTATTGAATGTGGATGTGAGCTGGAGGACTAGGCCATTGCAGCACCCACTTTTAAAAAGGGAGACAGCTAATCTGGGTAATTACAGGCCAGTTAGCTTAACATCTGTTGTAGGGAAAATTTTAGAATCTTTAAGGATGAAATTACTAGGTATCTAGATAAAGAGAAAGTAGTTGAAAGTATCCAGCACGGATTTCAAAAGGGAAGATCGTGCTTGACCAACCTCATATAATTCTTTGAGGCGGTAACAGACACAGTGGATGAGGGAAATGCAGTGGATGTAGTTTGCATGGACTTCAGGAAACCCCTTGACAATGTACTACACAGAGCATATTTCAGAAGATTAAGGGATGTGGAATTAGGTGGAGGATAGAAAACCGGATTAAAATTGGTTAGAAGTGAGAAAATAGAGAGTAAGATTTAAGGGCAGTTTTTTATTAGGAGTGGTAGGAGGTGGGTAATGGTGTTCCACAGGGTTCAGTTTTGGGGCCACTTCAGTTCACTGTGTATATCAATAAACTCGATATAGGCCTAAAGGGAATGGTGCCGAAATACCAAATTATACCTAAATAGGAGGTACAGTTAATTCTTTAGAAGACTAACAAAGTAAGTTGTAAAGGAATATTGATAAGATGGAGGAATGGGCTATAAAGTGGCAGATTAATTCAATGTTATTAAGTGTGTGGTGAAGTATTTAGGTTTTTAAAAAAAGCAGTAATTATACTCTGAATGGAAGTAGACTTGGTGTTGTGGAAGAGCAGAAGGATTTGGAGGTACAAGTTCATAGGACATTTAAGGCAGCACTTCATAAGGATGTGAAAAAACTAATAGAATTCTAGATTTTAACTCAAGAGGTATTGAATATATATGAGCCTCTTTGAAAGTTAATAGGACCTCAATTAGAGTGCTGGATGCAGTATTGGGTTCCAAACTGTAGGAAAGATATTGAGAGTATATAGAGGGTGAAACTCAGCTTTACTAGAATGTGACCTGGTATGAGGAAATATAATTATGAAGAAAGACTTCAACAATTGGGGCATTTTTTGTTACAATAACAATGATTACAGAGCAAAAAGATAGAAGTGTTTAAAATTGTGAAAGGGTAGGACAAGGTAGATAGAAACAGACAGTTTCCAGTAGTTGTGGGATTTAGAATGAGGGGTCATAGATACAAGATTATATGTAAGAGATTTAAGAGAAAGAGCAAGAGAAATTTATTTAGGTGGATGAAAAAGGGGATAAAGGATATGGGAACAGGGTGTCTAAATGCTGACATGGTCTAGATGGGCCAAATAGCTTATTTTCATGTTGTGACTTTATGTATTTCTATGGAGGAGCAGGAAGGTAGCATTTAACATTTTTTTTCCCCATCAAACAGCTTTTTAGCAATTCTAATGGTAGATTTTCAGACATTATAAGGAAAAATAAAGTTGGCTTGAAGTGATTAAGTTGTTGCATGCAATAAGCAGAAGAGACAGCAGAACTGAGGGCATGATTGAACCAAGATGGATCACCAAATCTGACAGAAAGCAAAACATGAGGTGTGAAATCTTCCATGCCAGCCTTGAGAGGGGATGAAGTATTGTGGGTTACAGATGTGTCACTCATGATAGGATCAGTTTGAGCTGATAGGTATTGCACAAGAAGTGTATTGGCTTAATTGTGACATTTTTTCCCTATTAATGCCAATAAACTAAGTAAGCCTAATGAAAACAGTGGTCCAGACAATAATAAAATGTTCAAGACTTGAAATTCTTGCGCACCAAATAAAAAACCATGGCAAACTCGGTAGATAAATAAACTGCATTGTGTGATACTGAGCTTACAGACCTGGATTCCCAAGTTTGATCCCTGGCCTGTGCTGATCTTGACCAAGGTATAAGTAGTGGTGGGGGCCCTCCAGTTGGCTAGGAATTGTGCTCCTGCTCACTGTCTAGCTGGAAGTAAACTTGTATGGATGTTAGGCAAGCCCATGATGCTTTCTCCGAGGTTAAATAACCTGTAATCACTCACTCTCTTATGCTCACAAATCAAAAATGACCACCTTGTGGATGTGGTATCAGATCTATGGAGCTGTTTTTAAAAAGAATTCTGCTTAGCCAAAAGTCACAAAAGTCACCAATTTTCCCATCATTCAAGGTTAGAAATCTTATTTGTACTAGAGAAAATTACATTTTGTTCAGGGAAGGTCCCAAACAGATTGCTCAGTTTCTGTCCAAACCTACGTTTATCCTAAGGCCTGTTACTGTGCTCCTACTAACTTTGCAGAATGGCCACCATGTTGACCAAGTCCTATGAGCTGGTATCTTGTTTTATGTTTCTCTTTGGTCAGAGTAGCCCATCAGAGGACCGCACTGTGTTTGCGGAAAATAGTCACCAGGAAAAGTTGTTGCAAAATGTTTGCTGAATCCAAACTTTTTAAAGCAGCTCGTGTCTGTATCAATAGTCTCTTTGACTGTCTTTCTCTCTCTCTCTCTCTCTCTCTTCCTTCCCCCACTGAAGTTATTTCTTCTGTTTGTACTGCTAGAAGAATTTGGCCTTGCTTCAGGCTCATTGAATACTGAATAATAACTTTCTGGTAAATGAGAGCAACATCAAATGTTTTCAGATATGATTTATCCAAATAGCCGCCAATGTTTCAGAAAACCACTGGTGAGCGACAGTGAACCTGAAGAAGTCCAGATTATTATATAACCCCACAATGGAAGCTGGATTATTTTCAGTCATCCTGACCGTATTCCTAACTCATGGGTGTTGAAATAGTTCAGTGTTCCAGTGAGATACATGGTCCTTTTGGCTGTGAAGCAGGGAGTTGATTTTGGAGGTCAGTCACTTAAAAAGAACATGCGAGAACAGCTTGCTTAAACATGAAGCTAAGCTTTGACTTTTACAATAGGTCCCTTTTCCCAGGAGTGGAGGGAAGGTTTCTGGCTGAAAATCTGAAGCCAACCGTCTTGTCTGCTCTGAGGGAAGCTGCTGAAAGCCGAGGTAAGGCACACTTGATACATAATTCTAGCTATTTGCATTAACTATTAACGGGACTGGTTTGAAATCCATTCAACTGCTTGCATGCATTCCATTTTGGGTTTCCCTACAGTATTTAAGGCTGATTTTAGACTTCATATTAACAGCCTGTACACCTCATGGCAGGGCACTAATAAGATGACATGGGAACCACTGCACTGGAGGAGAACTCTTGCAATTCCTGGCTCACAAGGAAACCATCAAAAAAGTTACATTTTTTACTTACCTGGGCCTCTTCTAGCTCTGGAGCCCTCTCATGCCAACTTCCCCAGGCACAATTGGCACTGCATGAGTCGCATGGCCCAGGGTTAAAATAACGCTGGTGTCTGAATGATGTCATCAGACCCCGACTTTTGCATGACAACTAGGCCCACTCCTGCCTGGGGTGAGGGCCTCCGATGCTGCCAAAAACGTGCCTGTTAAAAGCGCGAGTGCCCCGTTGATAAAGCAAATACCATACTGACTATATTTTAACCCCACAAGCGCCTCGTTTTCGTCGGGCACTGGGGCTTAAATTTGGACCTCTTGTGTTTTTTTTATAAATGCTAAATTACAATTGGTTAAAACTAGGAGCCAGCAACTGCTGGGACAAGACCTTTCATGGTTAATCTTTACTTGTGATTTAAATGAGTTCCTTTTTTATTTGGTTTTTATAAGTACATAAAACAAAAAGAACTTGAAATATATAAATACCCACCTTCTAGGCCTCCTGTGTGGAAAAACTGCCACATATAGTGATCCTTTAATTGTAGTTCCACCATACAAATATGAAACAATCAGATTTGATCTCCAGTCTGTGCTTAGGTGATCTCAACCAGGACAGCTACAATTGATCTCAGTGCTCTGTAAAAGCCAGGGTTCATACTTCTGATTAGCGTCCAGTGACCTCTGCTGCAAAATGTGGCATGTGGTTGTTTGATGAGCACGGTCTTTGGCTTGGCTGTAATACTCCCAAAATTGAATAGACTGCTAGTGCTCACTGTCTAGGCTCATCCCAGACCAATGGCTTTTGGGTAAGATTGTTTAAGATTGGGTAAGATGTAAAATGGGCGCCAAAGCATCCATTATGGTGGACGGATGTGCACACTCTGAGCTGGAACTGCACAAGGCCTATTGGTATATTCATCAGAAGAGGTGTCCAGGGCCAGTTCCTGAAACAGGCATTAGGCCCTCTGCCTATGCAAACCTGAATGTGGAGCCAGGAGGTGCAGGAGCGCTCTTCTTGGTTCCACATTAAAACCATGCGCCACTGCCGGCTGCCACTTGCCCCCCATCGCGATCACTACATAGACTCCCCTCCCGATCAACTTGCTCCCTCTCCTGATCGGGGCTCTCCTGGTCGCTCCTGTTTGCCGCACCCCTTGCAAAAACCTACCTGAAATTCAAATGTTCTTCACCAGAGAGCTGCCTTGATCCCTGCTCTCAGTTCATGCCGGTAGGGGGGCGGGAAACAGTTTTTACAAAATATATATCTGAAGGTGGTAATAGAAAAGTGTATGGCAGTTTGTGATACATTGTTACTCTGTTGGAGACAAAATGGGTGATAACTTAATTTGTGTTTTTGAGCATCAACATATGGTGCTATGGAGAGATGAGATGGGGGTCCTTAAGTTTGTAATATCAGCTATACTGCCATGGGATGTGCTGAACGGTACCCAGCCCAGCCACTCCCTACAGGGACGAGGACACCTTGCAAGGCAAGACATCTATTTTTTTTATTTGTTCATGGTCTGTGGGCATCGCTGGTGAGGCCAGCATTTATTGCCCATCCTTAATTGCCCTTGAGAAGGTGGTGGTGAGCCGCCGCCTTGAACCGCTGCAGTCCCTGTGGTGAAGGTTCTCCCACAGTGCTGTTCGGTAGGGAGTTCCAGGATTTTGACCCAGTGACGATGAAGGAACGGTGATATATTTCCAAGTCGGGATGATGTGTGACTTGGAGGGGAACGTGCAGATGGTGGTGTTCCCATGTGCCTGCTGACTGCTACCGTTTGTTTCCTGGTAGCCGGCTGTGGATCACCATTGATGGAAAAATATGAGTGGATATCTGAGATCTGTGGGCATAGGAAACCATGGTGAAGGTAAAATTGGGGCAAGGGGAGGGAAGGGGATTAGACAAATAGATACCCACAGCAAATAAAATGGGGGATAAGGGAGGTGAAAACAGCGATTTGTTTTCTTCAATATTTCCTGAAGGCAGCTGGATATGTGAAGGAGGTTCATGATTAAGGACAGAACAACCAGTTTTCCCTGTGTCATTGCAGATCAATAAATTGCTGGAACAGACCTGACCTTTCCCTACTGCACTGCACCATGGGATTGTTGAAGACTATTCTGATTCAGTACTGAAAGCTCTACTGTGCTGCCAGAATTTTAAAAAATAGGAGCAGCATGCAGCAGAAAGGGGAGAGATAGGGGGTAATTTTGACCTTGTGCGATAGTATAAAAAGGGTGATAGCGAATCGGCAACCTGTTTTACATCTCTCCCGACTTTTTTTCCCCCTTTGACTTCAATCCAAAATAGCCCCCATAGAGTCTTGGGGATACTAATGCAAAGAAGCTGAGAAATAAGAGCAGAATAATACTGAACAGAACGATAGAAGCAGAGCTGAAAATGAAATCAAGAACCAAAGAGAATAGTACCAAAAAGTTCTTGTTGTCATAATATAAATAAAAAATAGAAAATATACAGTAGGGACCTAGGCAGCATTAAGCCCTTCTCCACTCAATGTTTGGATGCGCCCCTGGCAGCTGGCTTTAGAGGTTAGAGGAGGTATTGACGGTAGCCTGGTAATAGAATGCCCATCTTCTTAACTATTGGTCAGAAAGACGAAGAAAGGGGATAAAAATACAAAAAAGGGACATTTGCGATATACCCTCCATTTAAAAATAAAAGATTCTAAAAATGGAAATTGGAGTCTGGAATACCTTGTTTTTCCCACAGGATATGGAGGATTCTGGCAAGACTGCATTTATTACCCATTTCTAGTTGACCTGGGAGTGTAGGAGTGGGCTGCGGCAGTCCTTGATTTTTTTTTTAATGAGTATGAAGCAGGATAATCCCACTTTATATTGTTAACTTTTGCTAACACTAGTAACCAGAGGAAACTATATGCAATGGTACATTGAAACGCCTAAAAAGTTAATGTAATTTAGCAAAAATTATGTAGCCAAGAGGAAAATGGTAAAGAGAATAGAAGATTTTAATTGATAATAAGCTGGGAATACATTTAACTTGAGAGCAAAATAACTGGAAACTAGTACTAGGAAGAGAAAATTAATTGTAAACAATTTTACAACACCAAGTTATAGTCCAGCAATTTTATTTTAAATTCACAAGCTTTCGGAGGCTTCCTCCTTCGTCAGGTGAACGATGTGAAAATGTGAAAATTTTCACATCGTTCACCTGACGAAGGAGGAAGCCTCCGAAAGCTTGTGAATTTAAAATAAAATTGCTGGACTATAACTTGGTGTTGTAAAATTGTTTACAATTGTCAACCCCAGTCCATCACCGGCATCTCCACATCGAGAAAATTAATAGTGTACAAAATTGATGGTGAGAATGGGTGTAGGAGTACTCCTGTATTACCTAAACTGTATCTGAACATTTCAGTGCAAAACTTCACATTTCTTCAAATTGTCTTCACATTAGTTTGTACAATCAGATGTGTGTGTGTAGCCTGTCGAGAGGATGCTTTGCTATTGATGGTGGATTATAGATTTTATTTTAGTGGTTTGAAAGGCCCAGAATATGAGAATGTGACAGGCTGAAGGGAATTGTAATTTAATCATGTGTGAAAGATTGCCTGGAGCTCAGTATCACAGCATGTTCTATTCTATGGCAAGTATGTTGTATTATAAGCTTAAAGGGTGTCTCTCACCATCAGGAGACTATGTAAGAGAAATCGTGACTGTGTTGGGAAGGAAAGAACCTAAGAAAATCGTGCCACTTTTTGCAAATGATGCATTGATTTTTTTTCAATGGAGACTTATGATGCTTAAATGGTAGAAAAATGTATCTAAATGATATTTTAGTGATGTTCCTTTTTTATGAATTAGTTTTGTGAAATTTGTACTTGTCAACCACAATGCAGTAATTTCAGTTTATATTGTTGACCCCACTTATTTATCCATTAGGCTATCTGAATTAACAATGACAGACTGTAGGAGCAGCCTCAAAAGTTCTCTACACAACCCCAAACTACAGCTTGCTCTTAGTTAGCTGCTACTCTTTCCAACCTTAATGCTGTCCTACATTGTGGGCCTTGGCTTTTCAGTCAGGTTTTTTTTAATATATATATATATATATATATATTAATATACTTGGAAGCGTAGTAAACTTTGTGTGTATACATATATATATACACACAAAGTTTACTACGCTTCCAAGTTTTGTGTCATCTGCAAATTTTGAAATTGTGCCCTGTACACCCAAGTCCAGGTGATTAACGTATATCAAAAAAATCAGTGGTCCTAGTACCGACCATTGAGGAACACCGCTGTATACCTTCCTCCAGTCTGAAAAACAACTGTTCACCACTACTCTCTGTTTCCTGTCACTTAGCCACTGCCCCTTTTATTCCGTGGGTTTCAGTTATGCTGACAAGCTTATTATGTGGCACTTTATAAAACATCTTAGAGTCATAGAGTCATACAGCACGGATAGAGGCCCTTCGGCCCATCGTGTCCGCGCCGGCTATCAGCCCTGTCTACTCTAATCCCATATTCCAGCATTTGGTCCGTAGCCTTGTATGCTATGGCATTTCAAGTGCTCATCCAAATGCTTCTTGAATGTTGTGAGGGTTCCTGCCTCCACAACCCTTTCAGGCAGTGAGTTCCAGACTCCAACCACCCTCTGGGTGAAAAAGTTCTTTCTCAAATCCCCTCTAAACCTCCCGCCTTTTACCTTGAATCTATGTCCCCTTGTATTAGAACCCTCAACGAAGGGAAAAAGCTTTTGGAAGACCATATAACATCACCCACATTGCCCTCATCAACCCGCTCTGTTACCTCATCAAAAAACTCAATCAAGTTAATTAAACACTATTTGTCTTGAACAAATCTGTGCTGGCTTTCTTTTATTAATCCACACTTGTCCAAGTGGCTATTAATTTTGTCCTGGATTATTGTTTCTAAAAGCTTCCCCACCACCGAGGTTAAACTGACTGGCCTGTAGTTGGGTTTATCCTTACACCCTTTTTTGAACAAGGGTGAAACATTTGCAATTCTCCAGTCCTGTGGCACCACCCCCATATCTGAGGATGATTGGAAGATTATGGCCAGCACCTCTGCAATTTCCACCCTTACTTCCCTCAGCAACCTAGGATGCATCCCATCCGGACCGGGTCACTTATCTACTTTAAGTACAGGTAGCCTTTCTAGTACCTCCTCTATATCAATTTTTAGCCCATCCAGTAACCCAACTATCTCCTCTTTTACTGTGACTTTGGCAGCATCTTCTTCCTTGTTAAAGACAGATGCTAAGTATTCATTTAGTACCTCAGTCATGCCCTCTGCCTCCATGTGTAAATCTCCTTTTTGTCCCTAATTGGCCTACCCCTCCTCTTATTACCCATTGACTATTTATATGCCTATAGAAGACTTTTGGATTCCCTTTAATGTTGGCCGCCAGTCTATTCTCATATTCTCTCTTTGCCCCTCTTATTTCCTTTTTCACTTCTCTGTATTTTCTATATTCAGCCTAGTTCTCATTTGTACTATCAACCTAACATCTGTCATACGCCCCTTTTTTCTGCTTCATCTTTCTATCTCTTTCGTCATCTGTCCTACCTTTTCCCCTCGTGGGAATGTACTTAATCTGTACCTGAACCATCTCGACTTTAAAGGCTGCCCATTGTTTGATTACAGTTTTGCCTGCCGATCTTTGATTCCAATTTACCCGGGTGAGGTTCTCAACCCACTGAAATTGGCCCTTCTCCAATTAAATATTTTTACTCTAGATTACTCCTTGTCCTGTTCCATAACTAATCTAAACCTTATGATACTATGATCACTGTTCCCTAAATATTCACCCACTATCACTTGCTCCACTTGACCCACTTCATTCCCCAGAACTGGATCCAGCAATGCCTTCTTCCTTGTTGGGCCAGAAACATACTGATCAAGAAAGTTCTCCTGAACACACTTCAGAAATTCGTCCCCCTCTTTGCCATTTAAACAATTACTATCCCAGTCTATATTGGATAGTTGAAGTCCCCCATTATCACTATTCTATATTTCTTGCACTGCTCTGTAATTTCCCTGCAAATTTGCTCCTCTATATCCTCCCCACTAGTTGGTGGCCTGTAGAATACACCCAGTAGTGTACTGGCACCCCTATTGTTTCTTAACTCTAACCAAATAGATTCTGTTATATGGAAATAATTGCTATTATTATGGAAGTGAATTCCAAAGATTCACAACTCTCTGAGTGAAGAAATTTCTCCTCATCTTAGACCTAAATGGCCAACCCCTTATCCTGAAACTATGCCTCCTGGTTCTAGGCTCTCCAGCCAGGGGAAATAGCCTCTCAGCATCTACCCTGTCAAGCCCTCTCAAAATCTTTTATGCTTCAATGAGATCACCTCTCATTCTTCTAAACTCCAGAGAATATAGGCCAATTCTACTCAATCTCTCCTCATAGGACAACCCTCTCATCCCAGGAATCAATCTAGTGAACCGTTGTTGCGCCTCTAAGGCAAGTATATCCTTCCTTAGGTAAGGAGACCAAAACTGTACACAGTACCGCAGATGTGCTCTCACCAAAGCCCTGTACAATTGCAGCAAGATTTCCTTACTCTTGTACTCCAACTCCCTTGCAATAAAGGTCAACATACTATTTGCCTTCCTAACTGCTTGCTGTACCTGCATGTTAAATTTCTGTTTCCTGTACAAGGACACCCAAATCCCTCTGAACATCAACATTTAATATTTCTCACCCTTTTTAAAAAAAAAAAATTCTGTTTTTCTATTCTTCCTACCAAAGTGAATAACCTCACATTTCCCCACATTATACTCCAACTGCCACATTCTTGCCCGCTTGCTTAACGTGTCTATATCCCTTTGCAACCCCTTTGTGTCCTCCTCACAGCTTACTTTCAAACCTAGCTTTGTATCATCAGCGAATTTGGATACATTACACTCAGTCCCTTAATCTAAGTCATTAATATAGATTGTAAATAGCTGAGGCCCAAACACTGATCCTTGCGGCACCCCATTAGTAACAGGCTGCCAACCTGAAAATAACCCGTTTATTCCTACTTTCTGTTTTCTGTCTGTTAACCAATCCTCTATCCATGCTAATATATTATCCCCAACCCCATGAGCTCTTATCTTGTGTGACAACCTTTCATGTGGCACCTTATTGATTGCCTTTTGAAAATCCAAATATATTACATCCACTGGTTCCTTTATCTACCCTGCTGGTTACATCCTCAAAAAACTCTTAATGGATTTGTCAAACATGATTTCCCTTTCATAAAACCAAGTTAATTCTGCCCAATCATATTATGATTTTCTAAGTGCCCTGTTACCACGTCCTTAATAATGGATTCCAGCATTTTCCTGACGACTGATGTCAGCCCAACCGGTCTGTAGTTCCCTGTTTTCTTTCTCTCTCATTTCTTGAATAGTGGTGTTACATTTGCTACCTTCCAATCCACTGGGACAGTTCTAGAATCTAGGGAATTTTGGAAGATCAAAACCAATGCATCCACTATCTCTGCAGCCACCTCTTTTAGATCCCTGGGATGTAGGCCACCTGGTCCAGTGGATTTGTCCCATTAATTTCTCCAGTACTTTATCTTTACTAACATTAATTACTTTAAATCCCTCACTCTCATTAGACCCTTGGATCCCCACTATTACTGGTATGTCTTTTGGGTCTTCTACTGTGAAGGCAAATACAAAATATTTGTTTAATGTCTCTGCCATTTGCTTATTCCCCATTATAATTTCTCCTGTCTCAGCCACATTTACTTTTGCTACTCTCTTTGTTTTTACATACTTGTAAAAGCTCTTACAATCCATTTTTATATTTCTTGCTAGTTTACTCTCACATTCTATTTTCTGCCTCTATCAATTTTTTGGTCATCCTTTGCTGATTTCTAAAACTCTCCCAGTTCCCAGGCTTACTACTCTTCTTGGCAACATTATAAGCCTCTTCTTTTAATCTAATACTGTCCTTAACTTCTCTAGTTAGCCACAGATGGATCACTTTTCCTGTGGAGTTTTTACTTCTCAATGGAATGTATATTTGTTGAGAATTATGAAATATTTCTTTAAATGTTTGCCATTGCCTGTCCACCAATCCTATACATCCACTTAATGATTTAAGTGCATTTGTTTAATATGGATCCTGTGCCCATTGATATTAATAGCAGAAAGCCATGTTCAAATGAAATCCCATTTTCACTGATGCTAAACAGACATCGCATCTGGACCAGTGGTTATTTACAGTACTATTATTTTGCTCTAGAGTCTCCTGTATGCATTTAAAAAGTCCATTTATCCATAGGGATTAAATTACAAATCCATTCAGATGACAGAAATGTGGTCTCTCAGTCTAATTACTGTGAAACTCTATCCTAATTATTTTGCTTGCATTGCATCATTTTTTAAAGATTTTGTGCTGCTGACATTTTGAGCAGGCAAGACCCACTTTCTGAAGCCGAAGACTACATTCTTCCTTTTTCTAATAGAAAAATGTGATATAAAATAGTCGATGTCTCCTGTGTAATGGGTTTTAAGCAGTCTCCAAAGGGTAGACCTTTGCCTCCCTCCCTGCAATCTTAACCCCTAGCCCCCCCACTATGCCCCAATCTTTCCCTCCCTCCCTCTATGCTGCCACGCTCCGAGACCCCCCACCCCACCATGCCTCGTTTTTTTTTCCCAGTACTGTCTCCAGCAGTCCCGGCTGCTACCTTCTACCGCTGGCTTTCTCGCCCCGCAGCCGGCCAGCCTGTCAATCTGCTCTCTTCCCCATCCTCCATGTAAATATTGGGGCCGCTGCATCTCAGATGAAGTTGTTTCATTGTGAGTATGAGGGTGGATAGTTTGAGGTTAAGCCTAATGGGGAAAGGCACCTTTTCTGGTACAGTACATTAAACACTAAATAAGGAGAATGTAATTGGTGACTAATGGTCTGAAGCTCAATATTTATCCAATGTTATCATATTCAAGGTATGTAGTGTTTCATTATACCATACTGTGCAATCTAGACTGCGGAGGAAAGAGACTTTAAGAATAAAGGCATTTAACTATTTGTTAAAGGGGCTTACCCGGCCAGTAGCATATTTTATTGGATCAGATCCCCACAGTCTGTAATAGAAGCCCCCATTAAAATGAATAAAGCCTCTCTGAGGCATCTTAAACAGTGGGCAGGAAAATGTTTTCAAAAGCTCAAAGAAAGTAGAAGGCAACAGAGTTGGAGGCCAAAGTGGCACGGCGAGTCAGCAGCCGGGCAAAAACTTTGAATGACCAGCACAGTTGAAAAGAGTAGAAGACAGGGGAGTGGGAGTGCAAGAGGGCAGGCCAGAATTGTTGAGCCAGTGTGCAGAAAATAATTAAATGACCAGTAAAGTGGAAAAAGGTAAAGGCACACCCTAGACTGGAGAGGTTGGATTGACATTGGCAGCCACAGGAAAAATGTTAAATGGCCAGTACAATTGAAGAAAATGGGAGACCACTGGGAAATGGGTCTAAGGTCAAAAACCAAATAGCAGGATGAGGAATAAGAGGGGGATAGAGCCGCAGAAAAACAGAGCTTTCTCTTTTTGGTTCAGAAGGACTTTTTAGTCCGTTTTTGGAGAAGATTTCCATTGCTGTCCTTCTGCTAATAAATGTTGACTTGTTGCTCCAAAAACCTGGAAGAGGTATGCTTACTTACAGATCACTTGTAATTTAAAAAAATTCTGAATAATTATGTTTACAGGGCTGCTTTTGAGCAATTTATGCCAGCAGCTAGAAAGATTGTCAGTCACTTTGTTGCACTGACCAATCACAGGCTCATAAGAACATAACAAACATAAGAAATAGGAGCAGGAATAGGCCATATGGCCCCTCGAGCCTGCTCCGCCATTCAACAAGATCATGGCTGATCTTCGACCTCAACTCAACTTTCCCGCCTGATCCCCCATATCCCTTAATTCCCTTAGTGTTCAAAAATCTATCGATCTCAGTCTTGAATATACTCAACGACTGAGCATCCACAGCCCCATGCGGCAAAGAATTCCAAAGATTCACAACCCTCTGAGTGAAGACATTTTTCCTCATCTCGGTCCTAAATGGCTGACCCCTTCTCTTGAGACTATGATCCCTGGTTCTAGACTCTCCAGCCAGGGGAAACAACCTCTCAGCACCGACCCCATCAAGCTCTCTAAGAATTTTATATGTTTCAATGCGATCACCTCTCATTCTTCTAAACTCCAGAGAATATAGGCCAGTTCTACTCAATCTCTCCTCATAGTACAACCCTCTCATCCCAGGATTCAATCTCGTCAACCTTCGTTGCACCCGCTCTAAGGCAAGTATATCCTTCCTTGGATAAGGAGACCAAAAACTGTGCACAGTACTCCAGGTGTGGTCTCACCAGAGCCCTGTACAATTACAGCAAGACCTCCTTACTCTTATACTCCAAGCCCCTTGCAGCAAAGGCTAACATACCATTTGCCTTCCTAATTGCTTGCTGTACCTGCATGTACCTGGCTGTTTGTTTTTTTTCTCTCCATGTCTGTGGAGTTATTATTGCTGTTTTAACAGATACTGAACAAAAGATGCAAAAAGACAATAGCCTGCAATGGAATCGTTTTTTTGAGGATAATACTTCTCTGATTGCCTTCTCTTTGAAAAGAAAAATAAATTTGACTTTTATTAAACCATACTTCTAATCAGATGATTATTCTCTGAAATGTGAGCCATCCATGTATGACTGTTTTATTTTTGTGTGCAACATACGTACATTCACACAACAAGCTGTTCCAGTTCAGCTGCAATGGCATATACCCGACAAAGTGGAAAATTGCCCAAGTATGTCCTGTCTACAAAAAGCAGGACAAATCCAATGCGGCCAATTACCGCCCCATCAGTCTACTCTCAATCAACAGCAAAGTGATGGAAGGTATCGTCGACAGTGCTATCAAGCGGCACTTACTCACCAATAACCTGCTCACCGATGCTCAGTTTGGGTTCCGCCAGGACCACTCGGCTCCAGACCTCATTACAGCCTTGCTCCAAACATGGACAAAAGAGCTAAATTCCCGAGGTGTGGTGAGAGTGACTGCTCTTGACATCAAGGCAGCATTTGACCGAGTGTGGCATCAAGGAGCCCCAGTAAAATTGAAGTCAATGGGAATCAGAGGGAAAACTCTCCAATGGCTAGAGTCATACCTAGCACAAAGGAAGATGGTAGTGGTTGTTGGAGGCCAATCATCTCAGCCCCAGGACATTGCTGCAGGAGTTCTTCAGGGCAGTGTCCTAGGCTCAACCATCTTCAGCTGTTTCATCAATGACCTTCCCTCCATTATAAGGTCAGAAGTGGGCGTGTTCGCTGATGATTGCACAGTGTTCAGTTCCATTCGCAATCCCTCAGATAATGATGCAGTCCTTGCTCGCATGCAGCAAGAAATGACAAGTAACATTTGCACCAGACAAGTGCCAGGCAATGACCATCTCCAACAAGAGAGAGTCTAACCACCTCCCCTTGACATTACCATCGCTGGATCCTGCACCATCAACATCCTGGGGGTCACCACTGACCAGAAACTTAACTGGACCAGCCACATAAATACTGTGGCTACAAGAGCAGGTCAGAGGCTGGGTATCCTGCGGCGAGTGACTCACATCCTGACTCCCCAAAGCCTTTCCACCATCTACAAGGCACAAGTCAGGGATGTGATGGAATACTCTCCACTTGCCTGGATGAGTGCAGCTCCAACATCACTCAAGAAGCTCAACACCATCCAGGACAAAGCAGTCCGCTTGATTGGCACCCCATCCGCCTCCTTAAACATTCACTCCCTCCACCACCGGCGCACCGTGGCTGCAGTGTGTACCATCTACAGGATGCACTGCAGCAACTCGCCAAGGCTTCTTTGACATCACCTCCCGAACCCACGATCTCTTCCACCTAGAAGGACAAGGGCAGCAGGCACATGGGAACACCACCACCTGCCCGTTCCCCTCCAAGTCACACACCATCCTGACTTGGAAGTATATCGCCGTTCCTTCATCGTCGCTGGGTCAAAATCCTGAAACTCCCTACCTAACAGCACTGTGGGAGAACCTTCACCACACGGACTGCAGCAGTTCAAGAAGGGGGCTCACCACCACCTTCTCAAGGGCAATTAGGGATGGGCAATAAATGCCAGTGACTCCCACATCCCATGAAGGAATAAAAAAAAGCAACAGTAACTGCCATTGAGAGCTGATTGCCTCAGATTGGAGTTCTGTCCTTTGCTGTGACTTGTAAAAGCACAGTCTCCGCAGACTACTCCTACACATTCTACATCTGACATTTAAGCAGAGTAAGAACAGAAATATCCTCAGACTAGGATATTTAGTAGTTCTGACCCTTTTTATTTAATTATCACCCATGACTAGCCTTTTTCTATTTAATGTTGAGGAAATATGTCAGATTTTCCAGTTTGTGGATTCCTCATACAATAACTTATTTTGTAGCCAAAAACTGAAATGAGCAGTTTTCCTCAGGGAGCGTTACTGTTACACTGTGTGTTAATGGAACACCAGAGACTGAGAGTTACTGATATGCTGTATGTTAATGGAACGATTAAAGTGATGTTTCCTAGTCATCTCTCTTGCCTCAGTCAACAGCTGGTACCAAACACTGGATTCAGACATCTGTCTCACTTTTTCCAAATGCTGTGTCATAGGACTGTGGTGGAGATTAATGGACTTACTGTATGCGTAGTAGTCACTCCTGGCAATTGTCCTTCCAGCTGCCATTAAACCTCAAGCCTTCAAACAAGCTGTTCTCTTAATTTGTACCTGATGGCATTATAGATTGTTTTGGCAGTGGTTCGAACAGTAATTTTCTTGCCTTATTTATTCTGATACTACTGCTTGACTAGTGTAGGAGTAAATTCTTTGCTATGTTCTCAATGACTTAAAGTCTTTTCTTCAACACGTCCAATGCAAACAAAATATAGTAGAAGCCATGTTGTTTTTTAAAAAAAAAAGCACTTGAAAGCATCGAGGTTTTAAAGAATGCTGAGGAAATGCACCATCAGTAGCCGAAATCATTTGAAAATTGATTGATCCTTGCTTCTGCAACCTGATATTTGCTTTAATAAATCATCTGAAATCCCACACAGCTCACTGAAAGCCCGAGCTAATATACTAATTGAAGCTTCTACCACATTATTATCCATCTATGTGGTTAAGTCAGGCTTTAGCTCAAGCTTTAAAAATAAATGTTTGCCATTTGTCAGTCTAGGCCAAGGAAGGGAGCTTATGGGGTTCCTACCCCTCCCGGAATGACCAGGAGTTTCATGGAATCCGGGGTTCCTCTTCCACACTCTGTCTCCAGCAGCCCGGGAGAGCAGCGATTTAAATTTCCCGCCGCAGTGCGCCCCCCACCCCGCGCTCCGTGATGTCACTGGCTGCTATTGGAGAAGCCTCCAGCTCGGTGACGTCACTCGCAGAGAGCCACGAGCGACCACGTGGAGCGCAGTCGGGAGGGAGTTGGGAATCGGCATTCGGGGGTGGGGGAAGGTCGCTGAAATAGGGAGGTCTGAAATGGTGGGGGGTTCCTCGGTTTCCCCTCTTCACCCACTCACGGGTGGGCTCTTGGTTCTTGGAACTTATCACACAACAGTAGCTGCTGGCACAAAACCATGAGCCAAGATATTGAACTATAGGGGGCACAACCTTTATAAGTTAAATGCAGTAACATTTGTAGAAGTCATGTGATCAAATGTCATGTGGTCAGATGTCATGTGATCAGACATCACGTGGTCAGAATGTTGCGTGATCACATCTCCAGGAATGTCTCCAACCAGAGTTGGCAACCCGAGGAGCATATCACTCAGATTATTGTAAAAACCCATATGTCATCACAACTGTATATGTGTCTGGTGGGAGGGGGAGCCGTGAGATAAGAAATAAATGGTCACAATAAAAAGATGATTAAATTATTTATAAAATACTTAGCTATTTTAAAAATCCCATCAAACCTAATAATTACCCTTTGTACTGTGAAATACTTTACGGATAACAGAGGACATAATTGTGATCAGTAGCTTTATTGTTCCATTTAGGCTGAACTGATCATCTTGCCAATAAAATCAAAGAGGACTTCAGTGTTAATGGGTTCTTGTTAATATGGTATCTTGAAAATGAAGCTGACCACAATACAGTTAGTTATTCTTGGCAGTTTGTTGAATTTATACATGTGTAGAAAAGGTGGGGGAGGTGCAGGATTTGGTTTCTGCGTTAACGAGGGTCAATATTTAAAAAAAATTTGTTCTGGGGATGTGGATGACACTGATGAAGCATTTATTGCCCATCTCTCGTTGCCCCGAGGCCATTAAGAATCAACCACATAGTGCAGCACTGGAGTTACATGTGTGCTAGACCAGATAGGGTTGGCAGATTCCTTTCTCTGAAGGACATCAGTAAACGAGTTGGGTTTGTATGACAATCTGTCATTTTCTGGCGTTGGCCTACAATTGTGACAAATTAATTTTCTTTTCCCCCATTCCTCCCATCATTTCATATTTTTTAAAGTACCTGTATGAATTTCTGATTTACGATTAGAATTTTATTGTTGTGATGTGCAGAAACACGTTTTGAATATACACATTACTTTGCTAGGAGATTGCACATAACAGCTCATGAAGACAAATTCAGCTGTATTACAGTAACAAGTGCTTCAACATTTGTGCAATTGAAATAAAAACAAATGAGTTTTGCCAGATTGTGTCTGAAGATTCCCTCAAATTTGAACTTCATGTGAACAAAACATACCTTGTATTTACTACCATATTCATAGAGTACAAACACATTTCAGATGTGAATGGTGGTGAACGACTACATCTCTGCCTTCGCTTCTAGCATAGCAGATTTGTATATTGTGAAATAGAATTTTGAAGTTAGGTCAAGCTCTTACAGTGCAGACTGTATTTCTGCTCATTTGGCAGCTGATTTGATAACATTACTTTGTGACATGAAGAGATCCATCTGGTTTGAAGTTCCAATAATTTCACATTGTTTATTTCTTTAATTTAGAGTTGGACTTAAGCACTGGGACTTTGAAAGTAGAAACAGTGTTGTTGCTATGCCTGTTAAGAATTCCTTTATCTTGATGTGAGGGACTGATTATATTGGCCTGGTAGTTGCTCATGAAATAATGGCGATGCTAACAGGGCTCACCATTATTTCAGGGCAAACAGAAGAGCAAGTTCTGGTGAGCGCAGATGCGCAGTCAAACGCAGAAATCCGGAAATTGCTCTACCATTTGCCCTGCTCGTTTGAAAGTTGCGCGGGAAGGACAGCTCGCCGGCTGAATGAATGGACCAGCACGAACTTGCTGCACTGCCCAGCTGGAAACAAACTAATCTCTCCATAAAAAAGGTACACTGGAATTTTTAGGTCTAAACTAACTTTTAACGGCGTGGTAAGTCTTAGTGACTGCCAAACAACCTCTCTGGCACTGAAAATGAACTTTAAAAACGTGGAGTCTCATTGCTTCCGATTTTAATTGTTGTTGGACATTTACAAAAAATTTTAAAAATATTTAATTTTTAAAAACTTTTTCTGTCTGTCTCTGTCTTTTAATTCGATATTTCTTACCCTCATTTTATTTTGCTTTCTCTAACTGATTTTACATTGAATTAACTGTTGTAGCTTGCACTTCCTGGTTCTGACTCTGCGCAGCTTGTCAAGGATGCTACAAGTTGATTGGTTGAGGGGGGAGAGCGATCCTTTCTCCGCTCTCACGGCTTAAAGAAGCCCGGGAAAGGACTCTACACTTTTTGCAGCTCACCATTAAAGGAAATTCCCGCATTAAAGCTCGCGAATAGTTAGTGGGTGAATTTAGAACTAACGGGCGGTGGGCGATGTTCGTTCGCTGCTCTCCGCAATTTCCGGGCCACTGTAATTCACACCTGCCTGTCAGAGTGGGCTTTGCTATTCAAAAAGGGATACCCCACTAATGTTTGAGATTGTCTGTAGACAATCCCTCATCAGGTCAAAATTGATTTGGTTAATCATTTAGATGCCTATGGTTGCTTAGAACTGAGCCATTCATATTACATAACAAGAGTTGGACGATATAAAACCTGCCCAGGTGATAAATATGATTAATATTGATCACTAGGCTGCTATTTGCCTTCACTTAGTCTATTGCATTTGCCATTGCTCCTAGCCTTTGAAATGCTCAATGCAAGCATGCTTTCAAACTCGCATCACTGTCTGATGTATGTTTGGAAAACTCAAGTCTTTGACTGTAACAGCTGTCCAGTGGCGAGGGACCTACTAACAAGACTGTTCTCTATTTGTGGCAGTTTTATTTTTTGAGGAGATGTGAAAATTGCTTGAATTAGGTACTTGGGACAGTTGTGAGTCTTTGAAATCTAACTTGATTGATAGTTCAGTATCAGAATCAATTGCTTTCCCTATTGCTTTGGTTCATTGGGTCGAGTAGCATTTCTTAAATCGCTGTGGCAAGGTGGACCTCCATGGAGACTGAGATGTATTCTACACAAAGTTATCGAAGGATGTGAAGAATCTCAAATGCTTTGTTACTTTGTCTCAAAACAGTTGTCATTTTTATCCACGGATTTATTTTAGCTTTTGTAGAAATTTATACTTTAAATAAACTCAGATTAGTAGTTTAGTACTTGTAGCTGAGCTACACAGTCTATCAATGTGGTGTTTTTCCATTTTTCAGTGAAATTGTGAGAATACGGTGACATCCTGTGCTATTTCTGGAGTATAACCCAGTATAAGACTGGGTTATCAACCCTGTGGCACGCTACTCTATAAACATCATATATACTGCCTAGCTCCTCCTCTATTCCTCAAAATCTGATATCTGATTAATCTAATATTCCTCCTATTCTTGAGCAAAGACAGATGTGAAGTAATTATTTAATAACTCTAATTCCTTTGTCCCTGGGTACCAGCTTCCCAATATATTAAGTGGATCAAAGATTATTTACCTTTTGTTTACTGTGTAAATATTTGAAAAAAATCCTTTATTAATACTTGTGATGTTCTTCGCAATTTTACATTTAGTGCTTCTCATTACTTTCTTCATTCAATTTTGCTGATCTTTATATTTTACCCAATTCTCCCGTCTATTTGATTTCTAAAAAGTGAGAAGCTCAGCTTGTCCCCAATACAAACTTCTATGTCCATATTTAATCATATTGCCCTTTAATCTGTTTTGATTAGGCACTAATGAATTTCAGTTATAGTCTTTTCTTAATTTTTTTTTATTTTTAGCATTTTTAATTGACGCTGTCTTTTTATTGCTAAGAGATGCAGCACAAAAAAAATGCAAGAGACCAATGAGCACCATGGAAGAGTTATGTATTAACCAGCACAATCAAATTCACAATGCAGTGCTTATATTGCTTTAAGTACTTCCTACTTTCTATTGTAGATCTCTCAACCATTAGTTTGTTCCAGTGAACCTTTTTATTTTTAACTCATTTTCATTCTGTTAAATTTTCCTTTTGAGGGCTGATATTTTTATATTGCTGTCTTTTTTCCTTAGTTTCCTGAACATTTGAGAGCTAATATTATGATTTCTGAATCCTAGATGTTTTCATACTTCTGCTGTATAAACGTACTCTAATTACTAAATTAGATTTAGAATAGCTACTGACGATATTGAGTTATGCAAATTGAATAAGGAAGCAATCCTGCAGTGCCTCTAGAAATGTGTATTTCTTTTGTGTCTTCCTCTTTAGTTTTTCTTCTGCTGTTTTCCCAACCAAGATTTGGGTAATTGAAATCAATATTAATGAAAATTTGGACCTTTCTATAAGGCACACTGGTTTCCAAAAAAAGAACAATTCCCTGTCTATGTCCCTACCCAGGAGGTCTGTACCAACAGCTAATAATTATTGGATTGATTGACAAGGTCAATCAAAATCATGTAGGTTCGACACCAGAGATAAATTTACTTGTTGGTTTCTTAAAAATCAACAGAAAGTACAAGCAAGTCTATACATTTATATATGCTCAAGCAGGATACCCATCGGGGACTGTGAGGCAATTGGACTGCGGATTCCTTTGTGTAATTCCTGATTATAGTTCCATTCTCTACAGAGTGGTTCAGGTCCATTTGCTATATTTAACATTTTTGTTTGATTTAAATTGCAGTTCAGCAGCATCTTTTGGGATGTCCAGGTAGGAAAGATTGAAGTGTTGTGTTGGGGCCTGATTTCTATGCATGTTCAACTTGGAGAGTGCACTAATACGAAATGCATGCTACTTGCTGTGTGTGTTTCCTTCTGTGATTATGCTACACAGTAAACTATTAAAGAGACCATTTAAAGGAATCTAATTATAATTTTACTGGTGCTGTGGCAAGAATTTGTGTGGTTTGCAAAGACAGGGAACATCCTATAGAAAATAAAGGCTAATATCATAGGTCACTTGAGCTTAATCCAGTTTAAGTTATCATGTTGTATGTTAAGAAATCATTATTAAAAGAGACTAGGTGCTTTTCTGAAGTTACTGTTGGGATTGAGGCAGTGCAGAAGAACAGAATCACTAGAATCACAAAGTAACTCGTTAACATTGACGGGATATGTCTGGTACTAAATTGATCATTGAAATTGTAGGTTCTTTACTTATTCATAGCTGCTTTATTTTAATGTGATAATTTAGATGATTCTTGAAACACTGAAGGTTACTCAGTAAAACCCTGCAATGTCCAGTTTGATATACAGTATGCTTCTTATTTACTTGGCAGGTAAGAGTGAATTGACATTTTCTTCTTGCTAACTGTTCAGAAAAAGGTTGGTAGGCCAGGATATTATGCAGTCAATTGTAACTGGCAAGAGTAGTGGAGGCCTTTTTGTACATTATAGGGAAGATTCAATTTTGGCAGATCTTGAATACAGGCTCTTCAGTGATGGCGGAAGTTGCTTAATCTTGCAATACTGTATTACACTTGCAACTATTTGGAGGTTATGTATTTCATGTAATTTAATTAAACCAAACAAACAAACCACAAATTTAGATCTTTGTTCAGGGTTGCTTGCCTCCAGTTAGATTGTGCCACCTGGAGTCCTGGGTAGTCTACATAATGGCTGGTAAAGTTCACATTTGATTGTCTAACATGGCAGAGACCCTTTTATGCCTCCTTCTCTCAAATTTGAATGCTGTTTCATCCGAAAGCAGATGAAACCTAATGGCCCAGGTGGCACTTGAGATCATTTAAGGATACAAACGGGGTTGAAACTGAGGATGAATTAAAACTACTGAACGTACCAAATGATTACTTCCTGAAAGTATTCACTGGAAAAGAACCTAGTGTTTATGCCATCCATAATAGCAGGTTCTACAACTAAACAATGACTTACATAACACTTGCATGGATGTCCTAGAGAGGCTTAAGGGCTCAAAACCAATAAATCACCAGGGATGGATATTATATACTTGAGGGTGTTAAGTGAGACTAGTGAAGTCTACAAAGTGCTGGTAGTTATCATGAGGGAGTTAATGGATTGAAAACAAGTGGATGTGGTATCTATTTTCAAGAAAGAGAACTAAACAAACTTGGATAACTGCACATCCATTAGTTTTGCATTTGTAACTGATAAGATAATAGAATTGATCCATTAGGAGCAAACTTGAAGATTACATTGTGAAAATAACCTAGTAAGTGTCTTTGTCACTAAGATTGAGATAATTTGTTCAGCTACCTCTGCTACTTCTACTCTTAACCTTGCCCACCAAGCAGTCTCCCCTCCCCAAGACTCTTCCCTGATCCTGTATCCTTCTCTGTTTTCTCGCCCATCACCTCGCATGCCCTCTCTGAGGCTATCTTGCCCATGAGATCCACCTCGTATTTCCTAGGCCCCATTCCCATGAAACTGCTGACTACCCAATGTCTCTTCCTGGCCCACATGGCAGCTGACATTGTAAATGATTCTGTAAACTTTAGCTTATGCAAAGCTCTGCTGCTCACATCCCATCCCACACCAAGTCCCGCTTACTCATCACTCCTGTAACTTGTTGACATACATGGCTCCTAATGTTTCAAAACCTATAATTTAAAATTTTCATCCTTGTGTTTAAACCTCTTTCTGGTCTTGCCCCTCCTATCTCTGTAACCTACTCCAGCCCCACAACCGCCCCTCCCCAGAACTCTCTGTTCCTCCAACTCGCCTCTTGTGTGTTCCTTCCTCCTTTCACTCCATTATGGGCGGCCGTGCTTTCAGCCATCTGGGCCCCAAGGCCTGGAATTTCCTCCTTAAATCCCTCCACCTCCCTCTCCTCCAAGACCCTCCTTAAAACCCACTTCTTGGAACAAGATTTTGGTCACTCCTCCTAATATCTTCTTTGTCTGAGCATACATTTTTGTCTGATTGTGCCGTGGGATGTTTTTCTACGTTAAAGGTGTTCTATAAATGCACCTATTGTTGTAAATGGCACCGCTTCCAGGGCTTAAATCTTTCTATTATTTCTCAATGACTACAACAGTGTGCAGTATTCAAGGTACGGCCTGATCAGAGTACTCTACAGCTTCAGCATGACAGCCTCAGACTGGCATTTTGCTTGCTTTATTGATGACTGTGCTGCAATGACTGGATAGGATCAGTGTTGAATCTACCGAGCGGCCAACTGGCGTGTTCCACCAGCCAGCTATCCAAAGTTCGCGGGGTGGGGGGGGGGGTGTTCCTTATTCCTCTATCCAGTGCATTCTGGTCTCTAATTTAAACCACGTGATTTCTCATTATATTTTATCCCTCTGAGAATTAGGTTTAATGTATAACACCACAGGCTTGCAGCTTCTTTGTAAAAGTTCCTCCCCGTGATACCATTCTTTCTTTTTTTTTAAAGTAATGAAACAATGTCATATTGGGTAGGCTATACAGGAATATCATCTCAACCTCAACTTGTATATTTATCCATAATTATTAGTAGGAACAAGAAATCATGAACCAGGGAAGTGAATGTGGAGTGTTCCAACTAGAATAATAAGAAACAACTGAGAAACCTATAGTTGCACAGAGATAAACCTGGTGACATGGTGATTATCTTCAAGACTGTGGGAAGAAGGGCAGATTTGGTGTTTTGCTACTGCTTTAGGAAGAAAAACAAATCTGCCCAGCATTGCCTACTGAATCAGCCACCATGCTAACACAAAAATTTCTTCCAGCGGGAAAATAACAGATCAAAATTCAGCTGTAATCCTTGTTGTTCACTGCCATATCCACCAGAGGTAAGCCGCTTAACTTGTGGAGATAACTTTTTATTCCACTTGCGACCAGATGATTAACAGACAAAGATGGTGTTAACAGGAGGTACGCAGCAGAAATGTAAATTCTTTACATCGGCTTTCCATGTGCTTGTAAAACAGTTTACAAAACTTACAAAAAAAATGTCTGCCACTGAGGGCTGTCAATATGATTGGACCATTATTCCCATAAAAATGAGGTTTCCACAGCAGCAAACATTGCTGAACATGCCTCAATGCTGGACAAAAACATTACTAAAAAGAACAACAAAGCAACACACTTACATGCCAGAGGCGAAAGACTAAACCTGCCCGAAAAAAGGTTGCCAAAGTATGAAGCTTGAATCTGATATCGTCTTATGATTCCGGTGAGTACGGCATTACTTTAGCGAATCCATGTTCTGTAATTTCAGTTATATATAATGTCAAGTATTACCATTGCAGAATATGCAGTTCAATAATACATGCAAGTCCTTTCATATATGTATGGATTATTTTGGTCCAGAATCTATTGCTTCACATAAGTTCAACACTATAAGCTTGTCCAAAGTTCCTACAAATTCTTCACAGTTAAGGAACTCTTCTGTCCTTGTACCTTCACAGATTATTCTTCCACATCTATATCCTCAGTGATTATTGATGGTTATCACTGAGGCAAAAGAGAACGTATTTGCCAGCTTGAAGAACCTAGCATGGCTGAGGAAGGCATAGAGACCAAAGAAGTGGAGAAAAGATCCTACATCTTGCAGTTAGGTAACAGGAGACAATCTCCTACATGGAAATATCTTTCATTTGGCCAACTCGTAAAAAGGCACACATCAGTCAGAATGCAGTAGTGTCCCTTTATCTTTTTCACTACAATTCCAACATGTACACGAGGGAGAACATAAACCCATATTTCACACATGGTGACTGGTTGAACCCAAATTGCACAATCGGGGGAAGTGTAGGGCTGTTCTAGATGGATGAATTAAGGTGGGCTGAATGGCATTCATCATCTGTAACAATTTTATGATCTTGTGCCATCAGTATACAGCAAATATTATGCAAATTGTGGGGCCTAGTCGGAGCCTATAGTCTCCTCAAGGTCTCCTCTTCGCTTTGATGGAATGTCGCCATTCAGACCCCATTAGAGTTGGCTGAAGACCATACTGAGGGGACTGTTGGTGCATTCTTAGTTGGCACTGAGAGTAATCTGTCTCTCCATCTTGAGAGTAGAATCATAGAATGGTTACAGCACGGAAGGAGGCCATTCGGCCCATCGAGTCCGTGCCGGCTCTATGCAAGAGCAATTCAGCTAGTCCCACTCCTCCGCCCTATCCCTGTGGCCCTGCAAATTTTTTCCCTACAAGTACTTATCCAGTTCCCTTTTAGAAAGCCACAACTGAATCGGCCTCCACCCCCCCCACCCCCCCTCCGGCAGTGCATTCCAGATCACAACCACTCGCTGTGTTCTTTTGCCAATCACCTTAAATCTATGTCCTCTGGTTCTTGACCCCTCCGCCAATGGGAACAGTTTTTCTCTATCTAGTCTGTCCTGACCCCACATGATTTTGAACACCTCTATCAAATCCCCTCTCAACCTTCTCTGCTGTAAGGAGAACAATCCCAGCTTCTCCAGTCTATGCATAACTGAAGTCCCTCATCCCTGGAATCATTCTAGTAAATCTGTTTTGCACTCTCTCTAAGGCCTTCACATTTTTTCTAAAGTGTGTGCCCAGAACTGGACACAATACTCCAGTTGTGGCCGAACCAGTGTTTTATAAAGGTTCATCATGACCTCCTTGCTTTTGTATTCTATGCCTCTATTTATAAAGCCCAGGATGCCGTATGCTTTCTTAACCACTTTATCAACCTGCCCTGCCACCTTCAACGACTTGTGCATATATACCCCCAGATCTCTCTGTTCCTTCACCCCTTTAAAATAGTAACCTTTAGTTTATATTGTCTCTCCTCGTTCTTCCTGCCGAAATGAATTACTTCACACTTTTCTGCGTTGAATTTCATCTCCCATATGTCCGCCCATTCCACCAGCCTGTCTATGTCCTCTTGAAATCTATCATTATCCTTCTCACTGTTCACCACACTTCCAAGTTTTGTGTCATCTGCAAATTTTGAAATTGAGCCCTGTACACCCAAGTCCAAGTCATTAATATATATCAAAAAAAGCAATGATCCTAGTACCCCCACCCCTGGGGAGCACCACTATAGTCCTCCCTCCAGTCTGAAAAACAACCATTCACCACTACTCTCTGTTTCCTATTACTCAGACAATTTTGTATCCATGCTGCCACTGTCCCCTTTTATTCCATGGGCTTCAATTTTAATGATGAGCCTATTATGCGGCACTTTATCAGACGACTTTTGGAAGTATATATACACCACATTGCCCTCATCGACCCTGTCTGTTACCTCATCAAAAAACTCAATCAAGTTATTTAAACACGATTTGCCTTTAACAATGATTAATTTATGATTTAATTATGATTTCCTTAATTATTCCACACTTGTCCAAGTGACTGTTAATTTTGTCCCGGATTATCGTTTCTAAAAGTTTCCCCACTACCGAGGTTAAACTGATTGGCCTGTAGTTGCTGGGTTTATCCTTACACCTTTTTTGAACAAGGGTGTAACATTTGCAATTCTCCAGTCCACTGGCCCCACCCCCATATCTAAGGATGTTTGGAAGATTATGGCCAGTACCTCCGCAATTTCCACCTTTGCTTCCCTCAGCAACCTAGGATATATCCCATCCGGATCGGATGACTTATCTACTTTAAGTACAGCTAGCCTTTCAATACCTCATCTTCATCAATTTTTAGCCCATCCGGTATCTTAACTACCTCTTCACTTACTGTGATTTTGGCAGCATCTTCTTCCTTGGTAAAGATAGATGCAAAGTACTCATTTAGTACCTCAGCCATGCCCTCTGTCTCCGCAGAGTAACTCTGTGATGTTATCTCCACTGAGGATACCCCCAAAGCTCCAACATCAGAAATAATCAAAACCTATATAAAACAAAATATAATGGTTTTATAATGAAAATCTAATTTTAGTGCTATGATTTATCTTTCTCAAAATTAATATCATACAGTTGCATATGTAGTTCATCTTTTCAACTGTTTCACTGATTTATTTGGTAGTACTTTTACTCCCTTCAGATATTTCTTGTAAATATTTATATGTGTTTTAAGATTATAAGTTATGTTAATTCAGCTTCATTTAGGTTGTAATAAATTTAAGTTATTTTTCACCACTGTCAAATTTTCTGTTATTTTGTAATAAAAATGTTTTATCGAGCACTCTATCTGTGTCCCTTTTTGGTGCTATCATTCTTTCCTTCATGTTTTGTATCAATTGCAGATGACCCAATGTGTCAGTGCAACCTGATATGTGGTTACTGAAATGTTTCTCAATTAATTTGTCTTACGATTTGTATTGTGCTACTTCACAAATCTTCATAATAAATGTTTGTGTGACCATCGAGCCATAAAATGTGTCGTTCATATCGAGACATTGGTGAAGTTTTTTTTCTACATTTCTTGTCACCCAATTGTATTATACAAAACCTTTTTCCCTCGTTTCCCTAGCTGCTTTTGTGACATATCTGGTTCGAAGTGGAGGCATCTATAAATGTCGGGTAGTGACGGGTGCATATCAAACGCCTCAGTTGTCATTGCACCTACATTTGTTGGCCCCTTAAGAATACCTTTTCCTCATCTAAATGATACAGTATGTTAAGAACCCTCAAAGAAATATCCATCCTCACCCACTTTATATGATGCAATTTAAATGCAAGAAACCAGCAAAAAATGGTAGATTCTCAAGCAAACCTATCTAATGCATGAAGCCTTTTACTTGCAAATGTAACAGTTGGCTCCTTTTAAGAAGCCTACTTCAGCAAGCCAAGTCCCAGGACTGCTTTGTGCCCACTTTATAAGGGTGAGGTGCACCCTGAGGGCAGAAACTTGCATGAAATTAGAAGATTCAATTTGGGACCTGTTTTAAATTATTAAAATATTTAAATGAGACCTACACATGTCTGTAGCACAGCCTCATTTTTTAGGGCCAAATCACCTGACAGAAAATCAGGCGGACCGTAAATCAATTTTATAACCCACGTCTGGCACTAACAAGGCTCTGCAGAGCTTCAGAAATTTGGGGCTAACATCTATCTGGAACTCATATGATGAATGCTCACATATAGTCCATCAATGCAATAATGGTATCATAAAATAGAATCATAGAAAGGTTACAGCACGGAACGAGGCCATTCGGCTCATTGAGTCCGTGCTGGCATCAATGCAAGAGCAATCCAACTAGTCCCACTCCCCCGCCCTATCACCATATCCCTGCAAACTTTTTCTTTCAAATACTTATCCAATTCCCTTTTGAAAGCCATGATTGAATATGCCTCCACCACCCCCTCAGGCAGTGCATTCCAGATCCTAACCACTCGCTGCATAAAAAAGTTTTTCCTCATGTCGCCTTTGGTTCTTGTACCAATCACCTTAAATCTATGACCTCTGGTTTTTGACCCTTCCGCCAATGGGAACAGTTTCTCTCTATGTACTCTGTCCAGACCCTTCATGATTTTAAATACCTCTATCAAATCTCCTCTCAAATTTCTCTGCTGTAAGGAGAACAACCCCAGCTTCTCCAGTCTATCCATGTAACTAAAGTCCCTCATCCCTGGAATCATTCTAGTAAATCTTTTCTGCACTCTCTCTAAGGCCTTCACATCCTTCCTAAAATGCAGTGTCCAGCACTGGACACAATACTCCAGTTGTAGTCGAACCAGTGTTTTATAAAGGTTCATCATGACTTCCTTGCTTTTGTACTCCATGCCTCTATATATAAAGCCCAGGATCCCGTAAGCTTTTTTAACCGCTTTCTCAACCTGCCCTGCCACATCCAACGATTTATTGGTAAGTAAGTGCCGCATGATAGCAATGTCGACGACTATTAAACTGTCTTACTGCTGCACTAAAACAGCTGTCTTGGAGAAAGTTCAGATGGAATTTGGATGTACGAGCCCTCTCTGCTTCAATAGTTTAACAGATTAAGTAGAAAGTGAGACAACATCCAACAACATGTAGCAAATAGCTTGTTTCTTCACAAAAGGCCCTTCATCTCAAAAGATGAATGTATCTATGCAGTAATTTATTAGTTTTAGTTAAGGTTGATATAGTACCCTTGGGCATATTTCCAGTGCTATTTCTGTATTTCTGCAGTTACAATAAATGGTTTGAAGCATTTCTCTTGTCTACTGTACTAGTATTTTTTAAAGTTTATATTTAGCTGGCTCGTTGCTTTCTTTCTGTCCTGTTTATCCATCCTTGTAACTGACCTTGAACTACCTAATAGCACTTTTGGAGTACCATCACCACACAGACTGCAGCGGTTCAGGAAAGCGACTCACCATACCTTTTCAAGGGCAACTAGGGATGGGCAATAAATACAGGCCTTCCCAGCGGCGCCCATATCCCAAGAATGAATTAAAAAAATAATTCAGCCCTTGCGCTAAGCCATTTTTTCCCCTTTCTTTGCTGAAGGCAGTGACTGCAAAAAAAAAAAATTCTTGAATGTGGGTGATGCTGGCAAGGCCGCATTTATTTCTCATCCCTCGTTGCACTAAGAAGGTGGTGGTGGGCTTTCCTCTAAACTGCTGTAGTCCTTGTGATGATGGCGTTAGGTAGGGAATTCCAGGATATTGACCCAGTGATATTCTGATACAGTTGAATAGATACTGGCTGCCCTCTAATGTTTCACCCAGGTTGCCATTCTTTGTGTATCAGTCTGGACGGTCAGGCTAATTTTAACAGGCCGAAATCGGTGTTGAGGGAGCGATAATGGCCTCAAAAAAGGGTTAATAGACTTACTACCCCGTTAACACCGATGATTTGGACAGTGCCATTTTGAAAGGGGTCTACCCTTGGGTGGCTGTAGTGTCCGTGTTTCAGGCGGTCGACTTCTTGATTATGCAAATCGGGTCCTGCGATGTAGTTAGGACCCCAATTGCAATTTATAGATACACTTGGCAGAGTGTGCGCGGTGCACACTTTGCCCATGTAACCCGCCTTTGGGTGGCCTGAGTAGCTCTAAAAACAGTTCTAAAACTGTTTCAACGATATAGGAGCCAGAAGGAGCTCTTCCCTACCCCCCCACCCCACCCACCCTGCCCCAAAACCTATTTGCGGGCTGGCTGGGAGCCGGCCAAAATTCCTCAGGCCTGAAACTGGTGAGCTGCATTGGGATGCTGATTTGGTGCCTGCAGCTCACTGGTTCCATTAAATGATGCCCAGTTCTTAAAATGGCTCTAGTCTCTTCTCTCCCAGAACAGCCAGCTGGCTGACATGCTGCACTGGTCGGCCGTCCAGAAGTTAAAATCTACCCGACTGACTTCCAACTGCAATAGTTCCTGGTATTTTGCCTAAATTTAAGACAACAGTGAGTCATGACCCTGGTTAGGATTATTCTTCTCAAACTACTGCTGCTTTGTGCTGAAAGCACCTGACTTGCTGGCAGTCAGTGCGGCACAAATGAGGCTCATGGATTTCATCACAGCGGCATTTATCCTTGGAAAAATCAATTGAACTTCCTAATAGAAACTTTACATTGGCATTCTATGTAGGTTTAGAAAGGGTATGTGCAGCTTTCTGTTAATTTGTACAAAATCTATTCATTATTCAATTGCATTTGTATGGTAAAGGTGTTATCACATGTTCTGTAACTATCTAGCCATAATGGGCTTACTAAAATGACAAAAATCAAAACAATTCCTCATGTAGCATAACTCTGGTCCATTCATTAAGCATTTTATAAATGACAATCTCTTCTCTTGTTTGTTCAACCCAAAAAAATCGTAACAGTAATATTTTTTCGCCAGTGTTCTCTTTGCTGACAGTGTTGACTCCTTGCGGGAGTTCAGTTCCATGAATGCCAGGTTCCCTCCACTTCCTTACTGTTATTCATGAATGAGTGCTTGTTGGCAGGCTATTTAACAATGGAAGGCATCAGAGCCAAGCCTGATCCTGCCATCACCTGACATCCACAGCTGCTAACTCCCAGTGACGTTGCTGGATAGCAGTTAGGAGTAGGAAAGTAGGAAGCCATGCTTTTTTTCCCTCTAATCTAGGCCATTGCGACTAATTGTTCAGCCCAGTGCCCTGGCTGAGAAAAATTAGGTTTTGAAACAGTTGGTTAGAGAGGGTAGATGGAAGCCAGTTTATTTACTCAGGCCAGTAATTACTAATTTAGGAAACTGATTAGGAATCTGCTTTCCAAGTATCGAGTGTACGACAGATTTTTTTTTTCTGTCCCTCGAGTGATTAGCTGTTTTCCATTTATAACGTTACCACCCGCATTTCCCTGCTAACATGGCATTATCCAGCTTTCAGAGACAGCTGAGTATGTTTGAATGCCAGGCCTGGACAGCAGCTGGCACCATGCCAGAATTCACCAGCGATACTGTTTTTATTTATTATACTGTGTATTTCATCCAAACACTTAACAGCAGAAGATGTTCTTCTTTCTGAAGTGCCTTCTGAAGTGTTACCTAACGCAAGAGCAAATTAATTTGCTGAATGTTGAATCTCGTCAGTGTCCACAGGACATCAGTATTCAAATGCCGAGGCTCACTTGAATTCATTACCTACAACATAGTTACTCAGCGTGTTATCTTTAAAGGGAAACTGTCACTTTATTCTGGCTCTACAAAGTGTTGTTGAACTAACAAAACATTGTGCTAGGAACCTGGCATAATGGCGCTGTGCATTGGAACTCTGCCCATGATGTGCCATGGAGTTATAAGTTGTGAATTTACGACAGCAAATTACTGCACCATGCACTCCTGATCGTGCCTGTTGTCAATGTAGGGAGGTGCAAAGCAGAGGTTGGATGCTTACCCTTTGGAAGGGAAAGGTTCATCAGAACTTCTCTCGCACACCTCCTTGCAGCTTGTTTTAAATGGGCATGGCCAGTGTCCTGGGTGCAGCTTGCCCTTTTGGCCAGGGATAGTGAGTGAAAGAACAAGGGAAGCAATTTATTAATGAAAGTGAAAAGCAGGTAATGTTTGAAAAATAAATGACGAGATTCAACATTCAGCAAATTATGCTTAGCCATCCTCTGTAAACACTGACTCTGAATTTAAAGGTCACGGGCTTTCAGAAGTGAATTAATGTGCTTCAAAGCTAAATTTTGCAGTACATAAAACTAGTTTGTGATGATTAATTGCAATTCTGTTTAAATCTAAGTGTTAAATGGAGCCCTCAACCCCCAATATTATAACGGTAAAGGGCAGATTGCAGAGCATCACCACTATTGAAAAGAGTAGGACAGAAGACAAAGCCTGAAGATTGTAGAAGGAAGGGAAGATTAAGGGAGATTGGCAGTGCCACGGTTTTGAGGTCCTGGAAAAGTAGGAGATGATGGGGGCGATTTAAAAATCACCCAAAATGGTCAATGGTCATCTGCTTTCCCCGCTCAAACCTTTAGCAGGAGGCCTGAACTTTTTTCAGGTTTGGGCCTCATTAGAATATAGTTGGCGAGTTGCTCAGCACTCAGTGAACTGAGGGGCCGAAAATCCAATAGTTCTGTGAGCAAACCGAGTCAAAAGTTGGCTCTAAAATGGGGAAACTACTCAGCGGCCGGCAGTGGGCCGCATTTATTTTTCCCACCAAAAATGTTACAGGCTGTATCCGAAGTGGCCTGCAGCAGTCTCTTTAAGGACCACTGGCTAGGCCAGTCGCCACCTATGTACAAATTGGCAGAGCATGCGGGGTGCACACTCTGCCTATAAGAACTTGGAAATTGCACATGGGGTCCTACGACCAACGTAGGACTCCGATTTGCATATTCAAGTAGTGTCCTACCTGTTCAGGATGGAAATGCTGGGCCCTCTTTTGCAGGCCCCCTTAATAATTGCATCAGGTGGGCCTTTGGTGTCCACGGATCGGCCGTTATTTCTCTTCCATTTTCATCGTCCGGACTCCCAGTAAAAGGGGAAGACATCAGTTGAAATTGCTGTCCATGCGATGAGCCTTGATTTCAGTAAAGATTCAGGAAGGAAAGAAGTGTATTTTCATCTTAGAGAGAAAAGTTGGGAGGAGCATTGATGATAGTAGAATTGATAAAACAGACGAGAAGGTTTGTGAAGCGTGCAGGTATTTAAGTTTATGCAGCAGGGCTGAATTTCAGTAATTCACAGCTGAGGATGTGTGCTGAGATGTGTTAGAAATTCAGTGTGGTCTGAATTTGACCATTTATTTGGGAATATCCAAACGAAATGTGACCTATAGTGGCTCTGGAGGCAGGTAACTGAGTTTTAACTGGGAATAAAGAAAACCCTAGAGATGCAACAAAGCAATTCTAACAGGAAGGAGATTTGTGATGTTTTGAGTTGAGAAATTGAAGTATTACCTTATGACATAGAGGAGGGCTGCCAGCACTAATTGATTGGGAGGGTGGGAAATCCAACGGGACAGCTGCTACTTAAAGGCAGCCTGCAGCCCTTTAAAGCAGAGTTGCACTTCTTGATGGTGGCTAGTGGACAGTGATTTTCTGGAGCAAGGGGCAGCATGACTTCAGCCAGATTCTCTGAAACAATGTTGAAGGTGCTCATAGACTGCTACATGTCAGAGAATGTGGAGGAGTCCACTACCAATTTGTGTTGAGGTTCTGATGCATAGCATTGACACTCTGCAGTCAACATATGGTTAACATGTGGTCACCTCAAAGGACACTGCAGGTGGGCTGTTCCTGCACCAGTAATAGCACGTCACAGGGATGCTCATGCCGGGACTATGCTTGTAAAGATAACTTGATGCTGCACTCTTAATCTATATACAGAAATTAAGGAGTCAAACACTTGCAAGTTTCTTAAGAGTTACATGAACATGCATACTCAGGTTCTGTAGGCTTTAAACTTTAGGCTTTTAACTTTAGGGCTTAGTATAAAATGGATTCTTTACTCGCTCTTGTTTCCCTAGCTGGTCTGACCATTTCCTCCAAATAGGTAAGAGATGGGCTAGATCACTGATCTCCTACAGTCTGCTCTCCCGCAAATCAGTCGGAGTGGCTGCAGGCATGTTTTGGAACCCTCCCTTTCCTCACCATCGTCTGTGTCACTAATGTCATCTCCTTCATCTTGCTGAAGGTCCTCATCCAATGGTGGCTCCTTATGTTGTCCCTGTTGCAGAGCAAAGTTATGCAGCATGCAGGAAACCATAGTCATACCTGACACTCTTTCTGGGCTGTATTGCAGGAAGCCACCAGGCCCATCCAGACAACAGAATTGTTGTTTGAGGACTCCGGTCTGCTCGATGAGGGCTGCACTTGAGCAATGGATTTGATTGTAACGCAGTTTGGCTGCTGAGTTTGAGTTCCTGAGAGGAATCATGAGCCAAGTATGCAGGGGATGGCTCTTGACCCCAAGCAGCCAGCCTCTTATTTGCTGTGTAGGGTCAAGAGTGAGGGGACAGAGGATTGCCATAATATAAAAGCAGTTGCCAGGATAACGGGCACAGACTTGCACGATGTGCTGCTGGTGATCACACACCAGTTTCACAGTAATGGAGTGGAAGCCCTTGTTATTCATGAAGGAAATGCGTTTGTATGAAAGAACCCGCAGGGCAACATGAGTGCATTCAGTGACACCCTGGACTTGGGGGATTCCTGCAGTTGGTGTGAACTTCAGAGTCCAATTCTGCTGGTTCCTGATGAACATGGGGAAGTGATGAAAATGTTTGTTGTCGCAAACATGGCATCAGTCACCTGCTTAATGCAAGCATGAACTGCAGAATGATTGATGTCACTGATATCCCCTTTGGGACTCTGGAAGGAGCCTTAGGCAAATAAGTTGAGGACTGCAGTGACCTTGACTACAAGAGGCAATGCTGTGGCAGTCGGTTGCAGATTTTATTGCAACTCTGTGACCTCCCCAGAGAAGTGAAGCCTTCTTATGCACTGCTTCTCAGAGAATTGCAGGTATGTTGTCCTGGTCCTATGCACGCTGTTGGAAGGGTAAGGATGTTTGTGATCATGCTGCCTTCTATTTACTCTCCCTGCAGCTGCAACTCGGCTCACTCCTTCCTCCTACTGCTGCTGTTCCTCCTCCTCTTGCCCGAGTGCAATTTCCAGAAGGATGAGTACTTTGCATCTGTCTTTACCAAGGAAGAAGATGCTACCAGAGACTCAGTAAAGGAAGATATAGTTGAGATACTGGATGGGCTAAAAATTGATTAAGACGAGGTACTAGAAAGACTAGCTGTACTTAATGTAGATAAGTCACCCGGTCCAGATGGGGTGCATCCAAGGTTGCTCAGGGAAGTACAGGTGGAAATTGCAGAGGTATTGGCCATAATCTTCCAATCGTCCTTAGATACGGGGGGTGGTGCCAGAGGACTGGAGAATTGCAAATGTTACACCCTTGTTCAAGAAAGGGTATAAGGATAAACCCAGCAACTATAGGCCAGTCAGTTTAAACTCAGTGGTGGGGAAACTTTTAGAAACAATAATCCAGGATAGAATAAACAGTCGCTTGGACGAACCATAGAACCATAGAAAAGATACAGCACAGAAGGGGGCCATTCGGCCCATCGTGTCCGCGCAGGCTCGAAGAACAACCAGGTGCCCATTCTAATCCCACTTTCCAGCATCCGGTCCGTAGCCGTGCAGCTTACAGCGCTTTAGGTGCGGGTCCAGGTACTTTTAAAAAGAGTTGAGGGTCCCTGCCTGTACCACCAATTCAGGCAGTGAATTCCATATACCCCACCACCCTCTGGGTAAAAAGGTTTTTCCTTATGTCCCCTCTAATCCTTCCGCCAATCACCTTAAATTTATGTCCTCTAGTTCTTGAACTCTCTGCCATGGGAAACAGATACTTCCTGTCTACTCTATCTGGGCCCCTCATAATTTTGTACACCTCAATCAAGTCACCCCTCAGCCTCCTCTGCTCCAAGGATAACAACCCCAGCCTATCCAATCTCTCCTCGTAGCTGCAATTTTCAAGTCCTGGCAACATTCTTGTAAATCTTCTCTGCACTCTCACCAGAGCAATTACGTCCTTCCTGTAATATGGTGACCAGAACTGCGCACAATACTCTAGCTGTGGCCTTACCAGCATTTTATACAGTTCTATCATCCCTGCTTTTGTATTCTATACCTCGGCTAATAACGGAGAGCATTCCGTATGCCTTCTTCACAACCTTATCTACCTGTACTGCCACCTTCAGGGACCTGTGCACATGCACTCCAAGGTCTCTCACTTCCTCTACCCCTCTCAATATATTCCTGTTTACTGCATATTCCCTTTTACTGTTTGCCCTCCCTAAGTGCATTACCTCACATTTCTCCAGGTTGAACTTCATTTGCCACTTTTCCGCCCACTTCACCAACCCATTGATATCTTCTTGGAGTCTACAGCTATCCTCTTCACTATCAACTACACGGCCAATTTTTGTGTCGCCTGCAAATTTGCCAATCATGCCCCCTACATTCAAGTCCAAATCATTAATATATACCACAAACAGCAAGGGACTCAACACTGAGCCCTGTGGCACACCACTGGAAATGGATTTCCATTCGCAAAGACATCCATCGACTTTTACCCTTTGTTTCCCATTACTGAGCCAATTTTGGATCCAATTTGCCACATTTCCCTGTATCCCATGGGCTTTTACCTTTCCGACCAGTCTGCCATGTGGGACCTTGTCAAATGTCTTACTAAAATCCATGTAGACAACATTCACTGCACGACCCTCCTTGTCACTTCCTCAAAGAATTTAATCAGATTTGTAAGGCATGACCTTCCCTGAACAAATCCATGCTGACTATCCCTGATTAAACCATGCCTTTCCAAGTGACAGTTTCTCCTATCTCTCAGTATTGATTCTACTAGTTTGCCCACCACCGAGGTAAGACTGACCGGCCTATAATTGTTCGGCTTTTCCCTCGTACCCATTTTAAACAATGGTACTACGTTTGCGGTCTTCCAGTCCTCCGGTACCTCCCCTGTATCTAGTGAGGATTGGAAAATGATCCTCAGAGCATCCGTTATTTTCTCCCTGACTTCCTTCAATAGCCTAGGAAACAATCCATCCAGCCCTGATGACTTATCAACTTTCAAGGATTCCAGTCCCTCTAGTACTTCCTCTCTCGTTATGTTTACCTTATCCAATATTTCACACCTCTCCTCTTTAACTACTACGTCTGGATCATCCCTTTCCTTTGTGAATACGGAGACAGAATATTCATTTAAAACCCTACCCACATCCTCTGCTTCTACACACAAGTTACCCTTATCATCCCTGATAGGTCCCACCTTTTCCTTAGCTATCCTCTTGTTCTTAATGTACTGATAAAACATCTTTGGGTTTTCTTTAATCTTACCAGCTAATATTTTTTCATGCCCTCACTTTGCTCTCCTTATTTCCTTTTTTACGTCATCCCTGTACTTTCTATACTCCTCTAGGCTTTCTGCAATATTTAGTTTTCTGTGACAGTCATAAGCTTTCTTTTTCAGCTTTCTCTTGCCCGTATACTTCTAGACAACATGGGGGCTCTAAATTTGGCAGTGCCACCCTTTTTCTTTGAGGGACGTGTCTGCATTGTACCCGTAGAATTTCACTTTTTAGTGCCTCCCACTGGCTTACCACTGATTTCTCCTCAAGTAGTTGTGTCCAGTCCACTTCTGCCAAATCACCTCTTAGTTCAGTAAGATTTGCCTTCCCCCAATTTAAAACTTTTACTCCTGATTTAGCTCTGTCCTTTTCCATAATAATGCTAAAACTAACTGAATTGTGGTCACTATCCCCAATATGGTCACCCACTGCCACTTCACCCACTTGCCCATCTTCATTTCCCAGGACTAAATCTAGAATTGCATTCCCTCTTGTTGGGCTTGTCACACACTGGCTAAAAAAATTCTCCTGGACACCGATCAAGAATTTTGCACCCTCTGTGCCCCTCACAGTGTGTGAATCCCAGTTGATGTTAGGGTAGTTGAAGTCCCCTACTATTATTGCCCTTTTATTTTTGAACTCGTAAATTTGCCTACATATTGTTCTTCTATCTCCTTTTCGCTATTCGGGGTGCTATAGTGCACTGCTAGTAATGTGACTGCCCCTTTATTATTTCTTAGCTCAATCCGTATGGCCTCGATTGCTGATCCATTTAGCATATCATCCCTTCTCACAACTGTAATTAATTCCTTAACCAATAATGCTATAATGCTACCTCCCCCTCCTTTTTTGTCACCCACTCTATCCTGCCTGAAAACTCTATTATATCCAGGGATATTGAGCTGCCAATTATCCCCCTCTTTAAGCCAGGTTTCCGTTATAGCAATGATATCATGCTGCCATGTGTCTATCTGTGCCCTTAGCTCATCTGCTTTGTTTGTAATACTCCTTGCATTGAAGTATATACCCTTTAACCCCATCAAATTCCTGTGCTGAACAATATTTAACCTTTGCTTCTTTTGCCTTTCTGAGTCGCTAACTACGTCACTAACTGCTTTTATACTTCCCGTTACCTGGTCTGAATTTGTCCTATCTGTACCTGCCCTTTGGTTCCCACTCCCCTGCCATACTATTTTAAACCCTCCCGAGCAGAACTAGCAAATGCCCCTGCGAGGATATTGGTCCCTGTTCTGCTTGGGTGCAACCCGGCCAGCTTGTACAGGTCCCGCCTTTCCCCAGAATCGGTCCCAATGCCTCAGAAATTTAAACCCCTCCCTCCTACACCATCTCTCAACGCCACGCGTTCATCTGGTCTATTCTCCTATTTTTGCTCTCGCTAGCACGTGGCACTGGGAATAATCCAGACGAGTGTGGATTAATAAAAGAAAGCCAGCATGGATTTGTTAAAGGCAAATCATGTTTAACTAACCTGATAGAGTTTTTTGATAAGGTAACAAAGAGGGTAGTTGAGGGCAATGCAGTTAATGTGGTGTATATGGACTTTCAAAAGGCGTTTGATAAAGTGCCGCATGGTAGGCTTATCATCAAGATTGCGGCCCATAGAATAAAGGGGGCAGTAGCAACATGGATACCGAATTGGCTAAGGGACAGAAACAGAGAGTAGTGGTGAATGGTTGTTTTTCGGACCGAAGGGAGTTGTACAGTGGTGTTCCCCAGTGCTGGGACCACTGCTTTTCCTGATATATATTAATGACTTCGGTATACAGGGCACAATTTCAAGATTTGCAGATGACACAAAACTTGGAAGGGTAGTAAACAGTGAGAAGAATAGTGATAGAGTTCAAGAGGATATAGACAGGCTGGTGGCAGAGGACACATTGCAGATGAAATTAAACCAGAAAAATGCGAAGTGATACATTTCGGTAGGAAGAACGAGGAGAGGCAATATAAATTAGAGGGCACAATTCTAAAAGGGGCACAGGAACAGAGAGATCTGGAGTATATGTGCACAAATCATTGAAGGTGGCAGGGCAGGTTGAGAAAGTGGTTAAAAAAGCATACGAGATCCTGAGCTTTATAAATAGAGGCATAGAGTGCAAAAGTATGGAAGTCATGATGAACCTTTATAAAACACTGGTTCGGCCACAACTGGAGTATTGTGTCCAGTTCTGGGCACCACACTTTAGGAAAGATGTGAAGGCCTTAGAGAGGGTGCAGAAGAGATTTACTAGAATTCTGGGGATGAGAGACTTTAGTTACGTGGATAGACTGGAGAAGCTGGGGTTGTTCTCCTTGGAGCAGAGACGGTTGCGAGGAGATTTGATGGAGGTATTCAAAATCATGAAGGGTCCAGAGAGTAGATAGAGAGAAACTGTTCCCATTGGCGGAAGGATCAAGAACTAGAGGACGTTGATTTAAGGTGATTGGCAAAAGAACTAAAGGTAACATGAGGGAAAACTTTTTTACACAGCAAGTGGTTATGATCTGGAATGCGCTGCCTGAGGGTGTGATGGAGGCAGATTCAATCAGAGCCTTCAAAAGGGAACCGGATAAGTACTTCAAAGGAAAAAATTTGCAGGGCGGGGGAGTGGGACTAGCTGGATTGCTCTTGCATAGAGCTGGCGCGGACCCGTTGGGCCGAATGGCCTCCAGCCGTGTTGTAACCTTTCTATGATTCTATGAAGAAAAAAGTGCGTTGCCAGAAATCCTTTAAGAATTTAGAACATTCTACAGCCACAACAAGCACTTTGAAATGGTCTTATTAGCCAGAAATGACAATTTAATGCAAGCAAAATGCCTCCCAAAACTTTCCAGCATTTTACTTGACAGCAACTTTGGATCCCTTTAAATATCACTGGAAATGGTTGCCTCCCAACTTGTGCTGCCCGTGGTTTCTGATTGGGATTAGAAACTGGCGGTAGCAAAATGGGCAGAGAGAAGAATGGTGTTAGGGTCTAGACAATGTCATTTGACCCTGATTTGCCTATGTGCTCCGGCCACCTCAATCGAGGTCTGCCCGAAAATTTGAACAAGTAAGCAATCAGCAGTAAGCCAGCGGTTCTAGTTCACCTGCAATTGACCTGTTTTTAGTCATAAACGGTGCGGCAGCAAGATGAAAATCGGCCCCTAAGTATACTTCACCTTTAAGATTGATTTGAAAAAGATAAAATTCCTTTGATAAGTCATCCATTTATAATATTGAATTTTATTTAAAGAACTTTGGGGGGTTAAATTCGATAACCCCCGAATCCGGGCGCGGGGGTCACAGTGCACGATTAACCCATGCCCGGTCATTCCGATGCAGGCAGTGAGATTCGTGCTGCCTCCTCACTTAACCTGATTGCAGTGCGAGCAGCCAGGCCTGGCTGCATTGTTCAGTGATTTCACACCAGCAAGGGGAGGCCCAGATATCGCGTGAGTTGCTCGCACCTCTTAAAGTCAGCTTGCACCATTTATTTGCAAAAAATAAGATACAGGTCTGCACGGAGTCTGAACGGAGATCAGACATCGCACATGTAAAACACAGATGCTGGTCCCGTCCCTATGTTTACGAACTGTTGGGTTATATTAAAACATTGAATAAAGGTTGCGCACTACTAAATCCCACATCCTCCAATCTGAACGCCAGACCTCACCAATCTGCCGATCTCAGTTTGCCTCAGGGCTGCGAGAGAACGTGCACCAAGGTTCACTGCTGATGCGTTAGAGGCCTTGATGCAAGAGGTGGACAGCAGGAGGGGCATCCTATATCCGCAAGGAGACAGGAGGCCTTCCAGACATATGCTCAAGAAGCAGTGGGAGGCAGTAGGGGACGAAGTCAATGCCAGGCGCATAGCACCATGAACAAGAATGCAGTGTAGGAAGAAGTTCAATGATTTGACACGAATGGTCAAGATGAGTGAGGTCAACTGTCAAGTGGCGTCTCCTACCAACTGCACCACTGGTGCATCTGCTGTTCACGCACTACACCCCCCCATCACCCACCTACCAACAAACTCTATCAATCAGTACTCAACTCTTCCAATCAGATGCTTCCTCTCACCTTCACACATTATCACTGTTGCAAGCCGCACACCCACAACTCACAGGTCTCACATACTGGCAGCTATTCAACCATGACAGGCACATCACCCAAACATCCTGTAGGACACTCACTGACACACGTCCCGCTTTCTTGCAGGAGAAGGTGGCGCATAACAGGAGGCATCAAGTGGCAGTGGCATTTAGCCCCTCAAGCCTGTTCTGCCATTCAATGAAATCATGGTTGATCTGTGACCTAACTCCATATACCTGCCTTAGCCCCATATCACTTAATACCTTTGGTTAATAAAAATCTATCAATCTCAGATTTAAAATTGTTTGCAGAAGAGCGTTCCAAACTTCTCGCACCATTTGCATATAGAAGCGTTTCCTAACTTCACTCCTGCAGGTCCTGGTTCTAATTTTTAGGCAATGTCCCCTAGTCCTAGTATTCAAATATAGGAGACCTCCAAAAACAGGTACAAATGCATCAGCAACCAGGAGCAATAATTCAGCAACTAACCTGTAAATCCTTTATGGTCCCTTTAAATAACGCTGGTGGGGGGTCCTCCAGGCCGTTTAAGACATGTTCAGATGTTTGTTGTTAAGATAATGCATTGGCTGGAGCGTAGAGTGCCAAAATAGTGTCTATCCCTTTAAATCAGTGTTGCACACTGATCTAACGCATATTCTCTTTACTTTACATGATGCTGGCGTTCGTTATCTTCGCCTGCGCAAACGCCTTTACCAAGATGGTGTCCGGCGCATGTCTCGCTAGAAGCATGTGCGTGCATTTCAGATGCCATTTTGGGACCTTAGGAGGCTGAGTAGTGCCTGATAAACGGATGCTACACGGCCCAATTTCTAGCCCTATCTTTGTATTAGTCAGATATCATCTGTGCTTAGAAAGCACAGCCTCAACTGCTGTAAGTTTTCTATTGGTCCAAACCATCTTTCTTATGACTTGCATTTTACCTGTAGGTGGCCCAAGTGATCTATCTCCAGTTTTGACTTATGCATCCAAAATTACTACTATCAAAATGAGTACATATTTGTGGAGAAGATGAGCCTATTATGTTAAATGCTGCAATAATTGGAGCATTGCTCAAAATTAGTACAGAGGCAAACATTTCATGCCATCCTATGCCCGTCGAAACAATGGAAATCAATCCAGACTCTCTAAGATATATGTCTTGTCTGGCTTGACTTCAACACAAAATGGTGTTGCCAGACAGGTATCATGACTGCATGACATTGGGCCTAGCCTTTTGCAGGTATGCTCACAAAGCTAGGTTTCTACTTATTTTTTCCAACTTTATCCACCCCATCACAAATATAGATGCTAAAAGGCTATGTTATTTTTACTTCTGGTGGCTAATGCTTATATTGGAAGCTGGAGCTAAGTATAATGATCAATATTGAGCAATATAAAATAAGGCAAATTGGTGCTTAAAATAGTAAATATTTATGAACACAGTATGTATACTACTATCAATCCAGTATTTTAAATGAAACTCAATATTAAAAGATGACATATTTTGAAGATTTTTTTTGTGACTTCTTGAAGCTAAAACAATGAAGCTCACCAGAGTCCAATGCCAGCTACATTTTTAATGTTCATGAAGAGCTAATGGGACATTTGACTCTTTTAAACCTTAATAATTATGCAAATTATGCAATACAACTGGCTCCTTCCAGATATACAAACATATTTGAACTTATAAAAGCCCAAGGAAATTAAATTGATTCTATATAAATCATTGATAAGACCTCATTTGAACAGTTGTATCTAGGTTTATTCAATGTACTTAAGAAAAGAAATAATGACATTGGAAAAGGTTCAGAGAAAGGCAATGATGTAGTAGAAAACCTTAGATCAACACATTATTAATTGAGTTGAATTTATTCTCATGGAACTCAAGTGGAGGGAATTATCCAAGTTTCTAAAATCATGAAGGAAGTTAGCAGATTGGTTGTACTAAAGGATTCTGACTATTCAGTTAGAACTACTACTCATCATGACCGTTTGTTTTCCAATATTTAGCAACTTTGCTTGCATCTCTATGATGTCTTTGTATCAAACCTGTTCCCCACTGATCAACTTTGAATCAGAACAGTATTCATTTTATTTTTGAGTAGTTTGGTTGGCTCCATATTCATAGCTCTGGGTAGCTATTTATAACTCATCTATAATTAATAACTCACAAACTGTATAAATATATTAGAAGTATAATGTATATATGGAAGTACACTGTGATGGTAAGAGGTGAGTTGAGTCCACCAGTGTTTAGCAAAATACTTTGATATATTTACAGCAGCATCTCAATTGGCCATTGCAGAGCCTGACTCTTTCTCCAGTGTAACATAGACTGAGATTATGGGCTCTATTTTAGCACCCGCTATCGGGTGCGTTCCTGGCGGGGGGGCTCCGAAAATCGGAGAATCGCGGCGCGGTACCGGAGCCCGCCCCGAACCCGCGCACTTCCAGGTTCCCCGCTGACGCGCCGGCGTGCGCACGCAGCCCCCGCTGGTGGGAATCCCGCAGGCAATTAAATCCAACGGGATTCCACTTGAAGGTATTTATTTAGGTATTTCAGGTCATTAACTGACCTGATTAAGGGACTATGTGGGATTTTAGAACAAACTGGGACTGTTTCCCATACTGGGGGAAACACTCCCAGGTCAAATGGACGTGTTGCAGCTGTCAGCCTGTGGCAGCTGCAAAGGTCCATTTGACAGGTTGGGGGGGGGGGAGACCCTCACCCATTGCAGGAGGCCACTCTGTCACTTGGGACAAAGTTTGGCCTCCACCACCCTCCTCCTGACAGTCAAAGTCACCAACCTGCACACTTACCCCGGGGTCCGGAGACATGTACCTACCTTGCGGACCCCCTCAGATGTACATCTTGCGGATGGGGGCCGCCGTAGCTGCAGTCATGACCTCCTCGGAGGGCGAACCGCCTCACCAGCCTCGCCATCCACGCCATCCACCTCTGACACGTGGAGCTCCACAACAGAGTGCTGTGACACATCCACCTGTACAGCAGGAGGGAGGGCTACCGCAGAGAGAGATGCGTCGCAGAGGGCACTACCCTCGCCACAGGTTCCACAGACCGAGGCTCAGCCTCCTGGACCTCTCTGAGCAGCAGTGCACACGGAGGCTCAGAGTCACTCGTCATGTAGTCGTGGACATCTGCAGCCTCTTTCATGCCGAGCTGCTCCTGGCTGGCCCGAGCACCATCTTCTTACCTGTCACTGTCAAAGTCACCACTGCCCTCAACAACTTCTCCTCCGCATCCTTCCAGGGTGCAACCGGGGACATCGCCGATGTCTCTCAGTCGTCTGCGCAAAAGAGCCCTGCAAATACACCTACACCCACTCTGCAGTGACACAATGGATGGCATCAGTTGTGGGTCCTCATAGTGATCCTCAGGAGAGGGCATTATTGCACAAACCAGACAAGATTCGCGAAGACATGGCAATAGTGGTGCCAATATAATATGTAATGTGAGTTGGTCAGAATTTCAATATAAGTAACACCCATGATAAACCCTCAAACACCCTTGTGCATCCCCTTCATGCTCACGACACGTTTGCCTTACGCTGCCTACTGCACATATGTGATGCATGCCCTGTGGCTGCAGCACAGGTAGTGGTAGGTTGAGTGAGGCTGACCGTGAAAGAGATGCACGAGAGGGTGAGTATGAGATAGAGCCATGAGATTGTATGAGGATTGGGTTGAGTGGTAGTGGCGGGATGAGTACTGGCGAGGTGAGTAGGTGCAGGTAAGATGAGGATGAGGTTTGAGTGGGTATGAGGGGTGATGTAACAGAGTAGTGTTGGCAGTGCTGAAGGAGATGTGGGGTGGGGGCAGTGATGTGGCAGACGGAGTGTAGGGGAAAGAGTAAGTGTACTCACTTTGGCTGACCTACTGAGGTCATTGGAGCGCCTCCTGCACTGTATGCAGGTGGGCGATATGTTGGTTGCGCTGGTGACCTCCTCTGCCACCTCGAGCCAGGCCTTCCTGGTGGCAGAGGCAGGCCGCTTCCTCCCGCACGCCGGGAGGAAGATCTCTGTCCTCCCCCTCCTCCTCACCCCATGTATTGATACCTGGAGTGAGGCATCATTAAACTGGGAGCAGCCTTCCCCCTGGGCTGCTCCATGCTGTAATTTTTGCTATTTGTTGCAGCATCTGTCAGTGGAGGACTGCCCCTTTAAATAGAGCGCCTCCAGCTGACAGATCTTACTGCGCATGCGCAGCCCGCCCGACGCGCAGATCAGCAGTGGGGAACCCGGAGGAGCAGGTAAGTGGATCCAATTAGTGGATTGTATGCTACAATCGCGCGGGAAACTGACTAATTTCACCGGGCGCGTTACCCACGCGCCCGATAGCCCACCCGCCGAGAACCCGCAGCCCTGCTAACATCGGGCCCTATATGTTATTAACATGAATATCACATTTCTCTCTTTCCTTTAGCAAAGTAATTGTTTGTTAGATTTCCACAGAGCTGTTAAATTCCATTATTGAGGTTTGATACAGGTGACCTGCAAACTCATACAACCATCTGCAGTTTGCCAAGAAGCCTTTTTAAAATGTTGTCTGGAGGAAATTTAGCAATAGAAATTGAATCATTTTCATGCTTTAGGGCTTCTTAAAACATGTTCATACCCAATCAAGTCCACAGAGATATGAAAACTTCCAAAGAATGAATGAGTGAAGTCTTGAGGAAAAGGAAGGAAAGAGCTTGGATAATTCTTTTGAAAAAATTATAGATATGTCAGTGGTTTTAATAGTGCCCCTATTTCTGTGCATAATTTTCTCCATGTTTGAGATTTTGCTTTGGAAGTGCATTTTACAGATTGTTCCATAATGTTAAATATAATGAAAGCTATGTACTTGTTAATGTATGTCAGGCACCTTTATGCCCCATTTTATGCTTTAGAACTGGAATGTATTCTTCCAGTTATAAAGCCAGCAACAATTTCTAGGCTTGTATTTGTAACTTAAATGCTCTGTCAGTTAATAGTGAATTGCACCTTCTAACTCTTGTTTTTTTACTGCCATTAACATACAGGTCGACTCTGTACACAACTGCAATTGATGACCTCTGATCGTTCTGCGCGTCTTATTAAAGAGCTGGTGAACACTTGCTGGCCTGGTAGAGAGATGATGGTGCAGTGGTCACCAAGAAACCTCGAGAGGAAGCACCCACCTATGTCATGGCTGACTACAGTATGGAGATATTTGTATCACAACTTCTCTGAAGACCTGACCCTGTTTGAGGAATTGCCACTGATCCCTAAGATGCCTTTAGATGAAACCCAAACCACAGTCAAGCTTTTACGCCTCCGAGCTCCATCTCCCATAATCATGGAATCTGAAAATGAAACCCAACTTCCTGAGTTTTTACCAGAGATCATTGAGAAACTCGGCGGAGTTGTCATTAAAGAACTAGACCCATGTTTGCAGCACCCTCTTATGAAAAAATACATCCATTCTCCTCTCCCTAGCTCCTTGTTGCAGATCATGGATAAGACAACACCACAAAAGATTTCCAGTCAGGTTATGTTACTACCTCCAACACACAAGGTTGCATTGAGAAGTTTCTTAGCTAGTTTGCCAGAAGCAAATGAGCGAGACAAGAAAATTCTTCAGGAAATGATGATTTTTAACAAAGTTGAACCACCTTCTGAGAAAACTAGCCGAAGTTTTATAGCATTAAGAGGAAGTAAAGTCTTGCACCACACTGCAAAACTTCCATCAGACATACGGATGTCCATTCCTGTAATAAATTGCAGTGATGAAGCTTCTATTCGGCTAGTTACCCTACTGAAAATTGAACAATTAAAAAGTACAGACTGCCTAAAGATTATACTACAAGACATTGAAAAAGGCTTTTATTCTAATAAGGACGTCACAGATATTGTGATTTGGATTCTCATCAATTTATCTTTCCTCAAAGATGAAAATGCTTTGGTTGTAGAATGGCTGAAGTCCTTGAAATTTATTTCTACTTCTCAGGGAAGATTAATGTCAGCTAACGAATTGTTTGACCCTGAAATAGAAACATTACAAAACTTGTTTTATGCTGATGAAAAAGCATTATTTCCACCAGATAGCTTCACCTCAACTCCAGATGTCTTACATGCTCTGAGACAGATAGGCTTAAAGACTGAAGATCAGTTAACTGAAAAAGATATCGTACAAGTGGCCAAAAGAATTGAAATACTGCAGAGCAGTAGCAAAGTCAAGCAAGATCTGGTCATCAGAAAAGCTAAAACATTACTTGCGATTCTTCACAGACAAAGCAGTTTATTACTTTCAACTGAAGCAAAGGCAACAATGCAAAAGTTAAAGTGGGTTCCAGTTTGCAAGAAACGTCCTCTGAATTTCCCTCAATCTCTTGCTTGGAAAGGAGATGTATTAAATTTTCACAAGGCATGCGAAATGCGAGATTTATCTGATGCTGTATTGGTGGGCTCTGCCATGCCTCTTGTGGAGAACATCTCATCTGAAGTTAGAAAATTGTTAGGTTTTTCCACAGAACCCAGTTTGAATAGGGTCTTAGGGCACTTGAAGAATGTTGTTGCTTGGCACACTTCCAAGGATTTCAATAATGATGAATGGTACCAGTTTCAACATTTCTTGCTTGATATTTATGACTACATGCAGGGACATATGGAGAAAGATAAGGAAGGGTTCAGATCATTGACATTTCCCTGGGTGTGGACAGGCAAGGTCTTTTCTTTTCCCATACATGTAGTTATAAAACCAATTCAAGATCTTGATCTAGAGCCTTACCTATATACCCTTCCGAAAACCATGACAAAATATCACAAGCTGTTTACGTTCTTTGGAGCACTAGAAGAAGTAAATACTGAGCATATTTTCAGCATCATCAAGAGTATCAAACAAAAATGTGATGATGAAATCAGTGAACAAGAAAGTAAACAAAACCTACTTCTGGTACTGAACATCTTAAGATGGCTATATAGTAATCAGATCACTGTGAATCTTAATACTCCAATACCCATTCATTATAGCAAAGATACTAGCAGATTGGTAATGGAACCCATTCAGAATTGCAGCTACTGCGACATCAAAGTAGACGATCTCAACGACTTGCTTGATGATTCCTTAGAACCCATCAACTTGGTACATGAGGACATCCCTATGAAAATGGCTCAAGCTCTACAAGTGCCATGCCTTAGTACCAGGCTCATTAACCCAGAGAACCTGGGCTTTGAACAATCTGGGCAAAGAGAGCCACTCACGGTACGAATCAGAAACATTCTTGAAGAATACCCATCAGTTGCAGACATCTTTAAAGAGCTGCTACAAAATGCAGATGATGCTGAGGGAACCGAATGTAGCTTCCTGATTGATATGCGAAGAAATTCAGATATCCGAGAAAACCTTCTAGATCCTGGTATGGCAGTGTGCCATGGGCCTGCTCTATGGTCATTCAACAACTCTGATTTTACAGATGCTGACTTTGTAAACATAACCAGACTAGGTGGATCACTGAAGAGGAGTGAGGTTGACAAAGTTGGGAAATTTGGACTTGGTTTCAACTCTGTTTACCACATCACAGACATCCCTATAATATTGAGCCGTGAATTTATGATAATGTTTGATCCAAATATTAACCATTTGGGAAAGCATATTCGTGACAAAACAAATCCTGGGATAAAGATCAATTGGAACAAACACCAGAAGAGGTTAAGAAAGTTCCCTAATCAGTTCAGGCCATTTGTGAATGTTTTTGGTTGTGACTTGCCACTGGTCATTGAAAAGCCGTTTTGCTATTTGGGAACACTTTTCAGACTTCCTTTCAGAACGGAGGAGGAGGCATTAGTCAGTGAAATCAGCAGCGTTTCCTACAATACGGCAGATATTTATTCTCTTGTGGATGAGTTTAGCCTATGTGGCCACAGGCTAATTCTCTTCTCTCAGAATGTAAACACCATGTTCTTAAAATACCTAAAATCAGATGAATCTGATCCTAGCTTGGCACAAACCATCATTTCCCTCAAGAAAATCCTTTGTTCATCAAAAGCTGTGACAACACCTATGAACATCTTAAAGGAGGCTGCAAAACTGATGAAAATACTTGCTAGTACAAGGCAGCTTCCTTCTGAAGCACCTAGGTGTGCCTGCATTGTGCAAATTGTGGTAGAAGAATTTCTTCAGGTATTCAGAAGGATTTTGGATCTTCAGTCACCACTATTCAGAGGTCCAGAAGATGAACCTACACCTTTCTTTGAGGTTTCAGCCAAGTTGGCACAGAACAGAAAGATAAATGAAGGGGTGCCACAAAAAGTGACTGAATCCAGTACCTGGCTTATATGTTCATGCATGGATACTGGAGAAGCACTGATATTTTCACTTCAGGAAAGTGGGAGAAGATTAGGACTTGTCCCTTGTGGTGCTGTTAGTGTTTTGCTCTCTGAAACGGAAGGCAACAAATGGAGCATTAAGACAAATGGTAGTGCATATGGAGAAGTGTTCTGTTATTTGCCTTTGAGAATCAAAACTGGATTACCAGTGCACATCAATGGCTGCTTTGCAGTTTCCTCCAATCGAAAAGAAATCTGGAAAACAGACACAAAAGGGAGCTGGAACACTGTATTTATGAGACATGTGATAGTTCAGGCATATTTAGAAGCACTCACTGTACTACGAGACATGGCTGTTAATGCAGAACTTGTTGATTACAACTATTATACCCTGTGGCCCGATATTACCTTGGTTCATGATGACTTTGCTGTGGTGTGGCAAGGCCTTTATGAAGATATTGCCAAAGGAAGAGGAAACAAGCTGACAGAGGTGTTCTCAGATGGAACTTCCTGGGTTTCAATCGAAAACATAAGATTTTTGGATGATGCTTTGCTTCATAGGCCTGTGGTTGGGCCTGTGGCTTTCAAGATTCTCTTGCAGTTCCTCAAGAAGGCTGAGCCTCAACCATTGTGTGCTGTGGAGCTTCCATCTTGGGTTAGAGCTGGTTTTGAAGAGGCAGGATGTAAGAATATATTACTGGAAAACACATTTTCTGAGAAGCAGTTTTTTACTGAGGCATTTTTTCCATACATTGAAGAGATTGAGGCAGAACTACGAGATCCATTGATGCTTTATGTTCTTGATGAAAAGATATTGGAGCTTTCAGGGTTTCTACGTGTTACCCATTGCGTGCCTTCTTCGGGAGAGCACCATCAGTTATCTGTCCCTTCAAGACTTATCCATCCAGAAGGTCGGGTTGCTAAGCTATATGAGATAAGTGATGGGCGGTTCCCTTATGGAACTACACAAGATTACCTGAACCCAGTTCGTTTGGTAAAGCTTGTGCAACTTGGCATGATTAAGGATGACATTTCATGGGAGGACTTATTAGAACGTGCAGAGTCTGTGGCAGTGCTGAATAAAAGTGATCATGCAGCAGCTTGCCTCCGTAGCAGTATCATACTGAGTTTGATTGATGAGAAACTAAAGTTTCGGGATCACAGAGCCAAAGACTTTGCTGAGAAATTTCAATCCATACCTTTCCTTCCTTTTCTCAAAAAGCCTCCTGGTTTCTCATTGCATTGGAACGGAAACGATTTTCAGCCTGAAACTCTGTTTCCAGCAAAAGAGGTTTATACACTTGAGTACCAGGATGTAGTTTGTCTTCTGCATCCTATTCTAAATGAAAATCCTCCCAGTAAAGGATGCGGTGCTCTATCTTCAGCTGTTAAAGAATTCTTTGGGTTGCTAAAGAAGCCACCCATTCTTCTAGTGTTAAATCAAATGAAGAAAGTAGCTACTTCATTTGATGGTATCACTCTGTGCCAAGAGAGCATCACAAATGCTTGTTACAAGTACCTTCATGAGGCCATGCTGAAGAATGAAGCTGCAAAGTTACAGATTAATGGGGAACTTCAGAATTTTAATTTTGTTCTGGTTGAAAACACCTATGTTGAGTCAGCGAAGGTTGCGTTCCATCTGAATTTTGATGCAACCCCTTATCTGTACCAGCTTCCAAATAAGTACAGAAACAATTTCCGAGAATTCTTTGAAAAGCTGGGAGTGCAATCCTCTTTCACAGTTGAAGACTTTGCATCAGTCCTTCAAGTTTTAAAAACTGAATGCAACCGGGCACCTCTAAACGAGAGTAATTTTCAGCTTTGCCGAAGAATAATTAGTGAAGGTGTCTGGAGTCTCATTAGGGAGAAAAATCGAGACTACTGCAAGAGAAAATATGGAACCCTTTTGTTACCAGATGGTGAGGGGTTCCTTGTTCCAGCTAAATCTCTGTGTTACAATGATTGTCCTTGGATAAGAGTGAGCGATAAGACAGTGAAGTACTGCCATCCTGATATACCAAGAGAGGTAGCTGTTAAACTTGGAGCGTTACCAAAGCGTCACAAAGCTCTAGAGCGCTATGCATCCAATATTTGTTTTGCCACCCTTGGCAGTGAATTTGGACAGAAGGAGAAGCTAACCAGCCGGATTAAGAGCATTCTCAATGCTTACCCGTCTGAGAAAGAAATGCTGAAGGAGTTACTTCAAAATGCAGATGATGCAAAAGCCACAGAAATCTACTTTATCTTTGACCCTAGAGAGCATCCAGGAGATAGAATCTTTGATGAAAAGTGGGCACCCCTTCAAGGTCCTGCAGTTTGTGTGTACAACAACCAACCATTCACAGAAGATGATATTAGAGGGATTCAGAACCTTGGAAGTGGAACAAAGGAAGGGAATCCAGGTAAGACTGGGCAATATGGAATAGGATTCAATTCTGTGTATCATATAACAGACTGCCCAGCATTTATTTCTGACAATGACGTACTCTGCATATTTGATCCCCATGCAAGGTATGCTCCAGGATCTACCAATGTTAGCCCTGGGCGCATGTTTAGAGATTTAGATTCAGACTTCAGAACCCAATTTGCAGATGTACTGAACCCATTTCTAGGCAACCATTTCAAACTTGAAAATGCTACTATGTTTAGGTTTCCAATAAGAAATACCGAGATGTCCAAAATATCTGAAATTTGTCAAGTTCCCGTGTCAGATCAGATGGTCCAGAATCTTTTGGACAAACTGCGTAGTGATGGAGCTGAACTTCTAATGTTTTTAAATCACATGGAGAAGATTTCAATTTGTGATATTGAAAAGACAACTGGGAATCTGAATGTTCTGTATTCTGTGAAAGCCAAAATTACGGATGGTGACAGGTTGAAACGGAAGCAGTTCCATGCGTCTGTACTTGATAGTGTAAATAAAAGGAAGCAGCTTAGCCAGATACCAGTTCAGCAGATTACTTATACTATGGACATTGAAGATTCTGAAGGCAACCTTACAACCTGGTTAGTCTGTAACAGATCAGGTTTCTCAAATATTGAGAAAGTTTCAAAGACTGTTATATCAGCTCATAAAAATGAAGACATAACACTTTTCCCTCGAGGAGGTGTAGCTGCTTGCATTAGCCATAATTACAAAAAGCCTCATAGAGCTTTCTGCTTTTTGCCATTGTCATTGGAAACAGGATTACCTGTCCATGTGAATGGACACTTTGCTTTGGATTCAGCCAGGAGAAATTTGTGGCGGGATGACAATGGTGTCGGAGTGCGTAGTGATTGGAACAATAATCTCATGACCACTTTGATTGCTCCAGCCTATGTGGAGCTGCTGGTACAGATACGAAAGCGCTACTTTCTAGGTTCTGACCCAACCATAACAGTCTTGCAAAATACACCCAATCATGTTTTGAAGGATTCATTGAAAAAGTTTATGACCTTCTTTGCTGCTAACAAACTTGGCATACAGCCAGATTGGTACTGCCTTGTGAGATCTGTCTATTGTTGTCTTCATGATGATCTCAAGCGTCTTCTACCAGTAGTCCGGATACCAAATGCAGACAGTGGAGAACTACAGCCTACAATTTTTATTAGTTGGGTGAATACATCCACAACTAACAGAAACAGATCATTCTTTGACAATTTGCTGCAAGATGAACTGCAGCATATGAAAAATGCAGAATACAATATTGCAGTACGGAAAACCATTGCTGAAAATGTTTACAGGCTCAAAACTCTGCTACTTGACATAGGATTTAACTTAGTCTACAGCTCTGATGAAACTGCCAACATTTACCATTGTTTTCAGGAATCAGAAATTCCAGTGCACTATGTAACACCTGCTGATGTCCGAGAGTTCTTGCACTCATTTACATCTCCTGATTCAAGCTGCCACCTTGGAAAGTTGCCAAGTCGATTACACCAGACTACCCTAAAGCTATTTCACAACTTGAAACTTCTGGTTGACTACTGCTTCAAAGATTCAGAAGAGAATGAAATTAGAGTGGAAGGGCTCCCTCTTCTTATTACTCTAGATAATGTTCTGCAAGTTTTTGATGCAAAACGGCCAAAGTTTCTGACAACCTACCATGAGTTGATTCCATCCCGTAAAGAACTATTCATGAACACACTTTATATGAAGTACAATAACATCCTGCTCAACTGTGGTGTTGCAAAAGTTTTTGACATAAGCAGTTTTGCTGAGCTGCTATCATTTGTGCTGCCTAGAGATTACAGAACAAGATCTGTTGTGAAATGGAAAGACAATTTTGGAAGCGAATCCTGGTTGAAAAACTGCTGGCATTTCATTAGTGATGCAATTTCTGTTAAGGAAGGTGAGGCAGAGATTAGACCAACATTTGAAACTATCACTGAGGTATTAAAAGACTGGGCTTTGCTGCCTGGTACAAAATTCACCATTTCCAGCAACAGGATGCTAGTACCAGAGAGTGATGTTCTAGTACCTCTCAGTTTGATGAATGTCTCTATCTACCCAAATGGCCAAAATGACAAAGTTTTCAATACATTGATGAAAGCAGGCTGTATTCAACTAGCATTGAGTAAGATTTGCTCTAAAGAGAACATTTTAGTCTCACAGTTGGCTTTGCACTTGGCAAATGTTGAGAGTCCTAATAGCATTCTGAAGGCTCTCGATTACATGATCCGAACATCAGCACTAAGGACAGACCACCTGTCTGACAATGACTTTGAAGTGCTTCTGATGTACTTCAATAGCAACTTGAATCAACTGACAGCCCAAGATGACAGTAAGATTCTGAAGTCACTGCCTTTCTATAAGGCCATTAATGGTAACTACATCAGTATTTTGAAATATGGGTCATGCTTTGTTCTAACAAAGAGCATTCCTCTAGCTGAAATAGACAGATGGGCATTGTCCACTTCTTATGCATTTCTTGCAGACAATCCCCATTTGAAGGAGTTGTATGCTTTCCTCGATTGTATTCCTGTAGATGATCTAGAGGTATATTTGAAGCACTTGCTGCCAAAGTTTGATAACCTGTCCAGTGCAGCTAAGATTGAACATCTGGTACATCTGAAGAAGAAGCTTTCCAACCTGGACGAAGGAACAGCAATCAGACAGCAACTGTTTGAAAAACTTGAAGGTCTTGCAATTATCCCAGACTCATTCAACCGCCTAAAGCCTACAAAGAATTTTTACGACAGAACAGAGAATGTTTTTGAAGTTATGCTGCCAGAAAATGCTTTCATTTCTCAAGAGTTTTTTCGGAAACTGGAACAGGTTGAAAAACCTAAGAACCATGCTGCATTCCTTACATCGTGGATAACATTCTTTCGAAACATAGGATTGAAATACACAGTCTCCCAGCAACAGTTGTTACAGTTTGCTAAGGATGTGGGAGTTCGATCTCAAGCAGAGAATTGGTCCAAAGAAACAATACAGAGCAAGGTTGATGTCCTATTAAATCATATATTTCAAGAGAGGACAGACCTGTTTTCTGGAAACTTTCTTAAGGACCTTTCATTGATTGCATTCATCTATCCAGAACGTGCTTCAGCAGAACTCTTGAAGCTTCATCCTCAATATCAAGAACTAAATGGGATTCTACCTCTAATACGTTTCAATGGGGCTCAGGTCAATCCCAAATTCAAGCAGGCTGATGTTATGCAATTATTGTGGACATCATGCCCAATTCTCCCAGAGAAGGCAACACCATCAAGTATTAAGGAGCAAGAAGATAGCAAACTTGGTAACCAGGAACAAGTAGAGGAAGTCCTGGCAATGTTAAATGTCAGTCTTGACCCTCCGCCAGACAAAGTCATTGGTAACTGCAAAAACATCTGCAACATTGCATCTCCAGAAGATGATATGATAAAAACAAGAGTCAAAGTCTTACGGAGTATTTATGAATTTCTCAATGCAGAAAAAAAAGACTTCCGTTTCCATCTTCGAGGTGTTGCATTTGTTATGGTTGAAGATGGCTGGAAACTACTTAAACCTGAAGAGGTTGTAATAAATCTTGAGAATGAGTCTGATTTTAAGCCATACTTGTACAAATTGCCTTTAGAACTTGGCACCTTCCACCAGTTGTTTAAACTTTTGGGTACAGAAGATATTGTTTCAACAAAACAGTATGTTGAAGTACTAGGACGTATATTTAAAATATCTGAAGGGAAACAGCTGGAGCCAAATGAAATGCGAACTGTCAAAAGGGCCGTTTCCGGACTATTTAAGAGCCTTCAGAATGAACCGGTAAAGGTTAGAATTGATCTTGACAATGTTCGAGAATTAGGCCTTTACCTTCCAAGTCAAGATGGGAGATTAACAAAGTCAAATATACTGGTTTTTGATGATGCACCACATTACAAGAGCCGAATGCAAGGTAATGTGGGTGTTCTAATGCTTGTGGATCTCAGCCAGTGTTACCTGGGTAAAGACCATGCTTTTCATACAAAGCTGATCATGCTGCTGCCTTCAAAATTGAGACCAAGGCTACTTAGCGGGATCTTGGAAGAGATCCTGGATGAAGAAACACCAAAAATGTGTCAGTTTGGAGCATTATGTTCATTGCAGGGTCGTCTTCAGTTGCTGCTGTCTTCTGAACAGTTCATCACAGGCCTCATCCGGATTATGAAGCATGAAAATGACAATGCCTATCTGGCCAATGAAGAAAAAGCCAATCGACTCTGCAAGGCCTTGCGTGAGGGTTTGAAAGTTTCTTGTTTTGAGAAACTGCAGACAAGCCTTCGAGTAAAAGGATGTAGCCCAATCCCTCACAGTAAGAGTGAAACATTAGCATTCCTGAAGAGATACGGAAATGCAGCGATACACCTTTACATCCAGCATGCAGAGAGCAAGGATATCAATTTCCTTTTAGCCTTAGCGATGACCCTTAAATCTGCTACTGACAACTTGATTTTAGACACCTCCTACCTGATAGCCATGCTTGGCTGCAATGATATCTATAGAATCAATGAAAAGCTGGATAGTTTAGGAGTTAAGTATGATTCTTCTACTGAACCTTCAAAACTTGAACTGCCTCTGCCAGGTACACCTATACCGGCTGAAATCCATTACTTGCTCCTTATGGATCCTATGAATGTATTCTACCCAGGAGAATATGTTGGATATCTTGTCGATGCTGAAGGTGGTGATATATATGGATCGTACCAGCCAACCTATACTTATGCCATTATTGTACAAGAAGTAGAAAGGGAAGGAGATGAGAATTCTAGCTTTCTGGGAAAGTATTTCCAAATTGACATTGGCTACAGTGAGTATAAAATTGTAAGTTCTCTTGATCTGTACAAATTTTCGAGACCCGATGAAAGTTCGCAAGGAAGAGATAGTACTCCCACCACTCCTACAAGTCCCACAGAATGCCTTTCGCCGGGTCCCAGGACAGTTCCTCCCCATTTCCCTGGAAGGGAAAGCTACAGAGCATCAACTTCAAAGCACCAGTTTCCAAAGAAGATTAAGCTGCATACTTTGCCTGAAATCCTTCGAGAGGTAACCACAGTGTTAGAGCAGGCTTGGAGGCTTCCTGAGCCAGAACGGAAAAAGATTATAAGACGGCTATACCTCAAATGGCATCCTGATAAAAATGCAGAGAATCTGGAGATAGCAACAGAAGTCTTCAAGCATCTGCAAAATGAAATCAACAGACTAGAAAAACAAGGTATAGGAGGTCCTGATTACAGCACAGACAGAGCATCAAGAAGAACCTATTCCTCTTCATCTGCTCGGTTCCAATCAGAAAAATTTTCATTTCAGAGATTTTATACTTCATGGAACCAGGAAGCAACAAGCCATAAGTCTGACAGGCAACATTTTAAAGGGAGGTTTGCTTCAGCTTCAGGATCATCACACTCTTCACGATTCTTTGTACCTCCAACCTTCAAAACTGTGGGCAATCCTATAGAGGCACGGAGATGGCTTAGACAAGCTCGGGCAAACTTCTCTGCAGCTAGGAATGACCTGCATAAAAATGCCAATGAGTGGGTGTGTTTCAAGTGCTACTTAGCAGCAAAGCTCGCATTGATAGCAGCTGAATATGCAGTTAAAGGAAAGTCTGACAAAGATGTCAAACCAACTGCACTTGCACAGAAAGTGGAGGAATACAGCCAAAGTCTGGTAGGACTTGCAAATGATGTAAATACTCTGGAAGCATATGGTGTAGACGGATTGAGGACCCGGTATCCAGATCTCCTCCCTTTTCCCCTGATTCCAAATGATAAATTCACGACTGAAGTTGCAATGAGAGTGATGGAGTGCACAGCTCGGATCATCATAAAACTAGAAAACTTCATTCAACAAAAACTATAAGATCGCACTCAGTGAGATTAGCAAATACATGAACACTAATCAGGAAAATAATTCATTGTAATCATATTTCTATCTGCTCCCAACAATTACTGCAAACAAAAGCTTTTTATTATCTGGGATAAAAGATCGACAAGATCATCTAAAGTTTATTCCTTCTTCAACCGTAGCACTTACGAATGTTCAATTAGCCTAGTTAAATTATTTTTGTTTAATAAAATGAAACTGGTAACATTTGAAAGCAAAACTCAGACACAGATCTCCAGCCAGAAAGAGGTAATGCCAACTAGCATAAATGAACAGCTTAAGGTTGATTGTGTAGTATGAGTAAAGCAATACGCTGCATTTCCTTTACAGCACACCACTCACTGTAGTGGTTCCGAGCCTAATATGTTTTTGAAATGGAGAAAATACTTTTTCTTTTATATATGCGCCAAACAATACCAGTTAGTTAGTTTGCTTTCTGCAAGCTGTACTTATGAAACTGCTGTAAGAAAAGAAATTGCAAAAAATTGCTTTTATCATGCAAAGTTCCTTGAAAAGAATTAGATTATCTGATAAGTCACCTAGACACAGAACTGTCCTCCGTATGGCTTTGATGCAGGAGATTGTTTTCCACAATCGGTTCAATGCTCCACATAATATATAAATGTAATTTCATTAAGGCCAAAATGTTCAATTATAAGCCATACATAAAGAAGATCCTAAATAAATTAAGCCTGATTCAGTAAGAGAAAATACGGAGTACGGAGTTATATCATCTTCAGCCCAACTTAGCAGTCTGATCATTTACCCGCCATTGCCATCTGCTCAGACTAATGGATAAAATTATTTCAGTGGCTTGCCCCCAAAATGGTTTCTATGACCATTGCATTTTTTTGTGCACTATAGTATTTGAGTAAAACCTTTCTTTTTGGAAACCTGCACATACATACCAATTTGATTTGCAGACATACTTTTCAAGTTATTGTTATTTACCTTGAGAGAGAGAGCTTCTTCATAAAAGGCGATATTTCCACTTAATAAATACATGTCCCAACGCAATTGGCAAAGCATGATTGAAATAAGCCTTTTCATGCATCATATGATTGTAACAGTGGTGAAGCCTTGTGATGTTTGATGTATATTCATCAGCTGGAGCACTACAGTCCAGGGTAAAGCTGAAACATGTATAGCTGCTGGAGTTGAGGTACTGTTCCCGATATAAATATGGGCAAGCTTACTTTCCATAGTTTTAATGCCTTAAATAAATGTAACAGGTTATAGTAACTTGCACTAGATTAATGCAAGGGGTTGCTTAACCATGCTCCTTTGGGGGAAGGGAGAGGGTTAAGATTTAATTTTCTGTATTGCTTGCAGTTGAACTCCCAATGGCTGTTGTTATGCAAACAGGTTTTTGCCAAATATATACAATAGAAGTCTTGACATTACACACATGACACATTCTATAAATATTCATAAATACGGGCTGGGTCCAAACATTGGACTATAACGATATGTTTCACACCATAGTTTTACAGAATGAATTAAATGTTAGCAAACTATTGCAGGTTTAAAACCTGAAAGTTCTATTTAACTGTGTAATGAAAAACAAATTCATTTTATACGTGCGCCATTGTGCAATATTTTTGTTCTTCAAAGTATTTGAGTACTTCCTGACCTTAATAGTCCAAAAACACTTTTGTTCATGAAATCAACAATGAGGCCTAATGGACAGATATATTTTTGACTACTTTGCATGTAATTTACATAGTCAGTTTCTGCCATTCATTATGCAGATGAGGTGTGTTTTAATGTATTTTTAGTTTTCATTTTATATTACTATATTTTATTAGTGAACAAATGGTAGAGGTGCTGGTCTGTAGAACACTTCTATATTTTTAATGCGTTTTGTGCATTTTGTTTACTACTTCCTCATATTTCTAGGATTTATTGAAGAGATGGGTTAACTTGGTTGTCATTATTGTGTTCATACTGAATGTGATATCAGGATCTGCTTTTTATTTTTTTAGTTTTTTATATGAATTAGCAATTTTATTTGGCATCCTAGTTCATTGACTTGAAATACATTTCAGTACTGGAAATGTTTAGAACTATTGTTTGTGTTCTTTTTTTTTTCTGACTTTGAGTACTGTTCCAGCATTTCTGCTAAAAGATGATTAGCAATTTTTTCTGTTGAAAAGAACAGCTTCTTCTATACAACATGCTCAACACATTTTCCAGCATTATAATATTGGACACATGAACAATAGGAATAGGCCATTCAGCTTAATTCTCACACATTACCCTGTGGTGTCTCATGCATAATGTTTCATGCATGTGTCAGCAATCATCCTTTACCAATCTAGTCCTATTGTTACATTCCCTCCGAGGAAAACAGTAATTTTTTTTTAATAACATTTTTTTTCCTTAAAGGAAGAGAAATTGAGGCAGAGTTAGCCATCATCTTTGACTAAGCACAATGTTCTCTAAAAGTGACACTTCACTGGTTTCTAAGAACACTTGTAATATCTGTGCGAGTTTTCTACACTTGACGCGTTTGAAACACACGGGTGCTTTATGTACACTGATTATTTGTTGTACTTTGCTCACTTTTATTCTCTGGGGTTAGGATTTCAGGGTGTCACTGTCACAACTGTGTTACTGCATATGCCAGTGACTTTAAGCAGAAATATACGCTCAGTACTCGGAATATTGAAACACAGACAGGACTGTAGCAAGTTAACTGTCATATTTTCTTTGACATTCAATAGCAGTTTCAGTCCCATTTAGGTACATTGTACCATTATCACATGTAGCTCATACCGTCTGAGTTGATTTTGCTGTTGTGTATATTTGACAGAACTGTTACTGCAAGACTATGGTGTGATGTTTACTAGCAGCTGGTAGATTGTGCACAGGCTGCTGTGGTAAGAAATGCATTTTTGAATAATGGTTATAGTACTGCTTCTGAATTTGGAGCTATGTAGCTCTGTCAGCTGATGTACCAAGTACCACAACTACAATAAAGCAACTTCAGTACACAATTGTCTCCATTATTGTAACTCCTACGATAATAAAGTCAAGATAATGTATGCTGCTTGTAACTGTATAATAATGCTGCAAATCAGCTTCTCCCTTATACCTCATCACAGATAACAAGGACTGGATTTACAAAGTGCACTGTTTTAATGCTTCTTTCCCAGTGATGAATAGTGATAATTGTCTATCTCTACTCGCCCCCATGCTCAATACGTTCATAACGTGTTGCCCATCCATCTATATCTAAGCTGTGTTTGTATTGGAAATACTTTACACTACATTGGGATGGGGGGAAGGAATTGACTTCCTTCTCTACCCAGGCAGGGAAAAGTACTGGGAGTGAAATTGGTCTTGGGAGGTAGCTCTTTCTGGCCCCACAAAATTAATTTTAAATTTACCTTTGTGGTCCCTCTTTCACTGTTCCGATAAAACTGTCAAATTACAATCAGGGTCCTATGTACATCGTTTGCATATTAAAGGGCCTATTCCCTGAAACAGGTTGGTGCTCCGGTCGCTCAACAGAAGTCCCCTTGAGGATGGCATTGGCTGGAGCGCCGGCATAAGTAGGCGGGTAACCCATTTTCAGGCCACCAATGCCCCATTTACACCAGGTGTCCAGGTTAAAATCTATCCAGTTTATCTTCATTGTAGATGGAGCTACATTTTATTTATCTTTATTCTTCATGAGGAAATGTGCACCTGCAGTTTGCAATCCATCCATCTGTCATTTGGTGGTCCTCCTGGTGCTACTCTGCTTCTAATTTGCCAGATTAACATTGGTGGTAGAACTGCAACATCAGCAGTTTCAGCACCAAATGAAACAGCGCAGAGAACCACTTTAAGAAGTGATTATTCCCCCCATACTGCTGGACGCAGCGACCCGATCTGAAAATTTAAATAGCCGTGGCCCCTGATAAAAGCCATTGTTATTCACAGATAAGCTAGGAACAGGAACAGGAGTACGAACATACAAAATTGACGGGCAGGATAAAAACAGCTGGTCCATCAAGCCTGCCCCATACCGTGATGGCCAGACCATGGCTAAACACTTCTTCCCTTCCCCGACCTCCCACACACCCCCGCTGCCATGTAATCTCCTTGGAGAGGCAAAAAACAGAAAAAAACCCAGTGCCAATAAGGGAAAAAATACTTTAAAATTCCTCTCCGACCTCCTCAGGCGATCGAAACCATTCCAGAAGATCACATGGACCAAGTGTTATCTATAAAGACACTTACCTTCTATATGATGTGATCTCTGCCCCAGTCAGGAACCGGTCCAGCTCCCTCTTGAAGGCAGAGAGTCAGCACCCACCACACCAGCCGGCAATGTATTCCAGAGGCTCACAATTCTCTGGGAAAAGAAGAACTGCCTAACACCCAGTCTATTCCTACTTTTCCATAGTTTAAAACTCATGTCCTCTGGTCCTCCCCAACCTGTTAAACTGGAATAATCTAACACTAGGGACACTATCCAGCCCCATATTTTGTTGACCTCTATCAGGTTACCTCTAAGACTATGTTGCTCTAAAGTAAATAGACCAAGGTCCTTGAGCCTATCTGAGTAGCTGAGGTTCTTTAAGCTAGGAATCATTCTGTAGCTCTCCTCTGCACCTTTTGCAAAGCCGCTTTATCACCCACCATGTGGAGGGACCAAAACTGGGCACTATACTCTAGACGCAGACTGACCAGCGAGTAGGCCATTCAGCCCCCCACGCCTGTTCTGCCAGTCAATTAGATCATGGTTGATCTGTATTTCCACTCCATTAACCCGCCTTGGTTCCCTATCCCTTAATACCCTTACCTAACAAAAATCTAGCAATCTCAATTTTGAAATCATCAATTGACCTAGACTCAACATCCTTTTGGAGGAAGTGTTCCAGATTTCTACTACCCTTTGTGTGAAGAAGTGCTTCCTGATTTCACTCCTGAATGGCTTAGCTCTCATTTTAAGATTATGCCTTCTTGTTCTGGATCTCCCCCACTGGGGGAAATAGTTTTTCTTTATCTACTCTATCAAATCATTTTATAATTTTAAACATCTCAATTAGATCACCCTCAGTCGTCTGTGCTCAAGGGAATACAAGCCAAGTGTATGCAACCTGTCTTCATAATTTGACCCTTTAAGCCTTGGTATCATTCTGGTGAATCTGTGCTGTTCCCCCTCCAAGGGCAATATATCTTTCCTGAGGTGCCCAGAACTGAACACGGTACCCCTGTTGGGGTCTGACCAAGGCTCTGTACAAATGAAGCATAATTTCTTCCCCTTCATATTCCAGCCCCCTTGAGATAAAGGCCAACATTTCATCAGCCTTTTTGATTACTTTTTGTACTTGCCCACTAGTTTGGACTCACAAATCTCTTTGCTCCTCTACAGTTCCTAGTTCTCACCATTTAGAAAATACTCCTAATTTGTCTTTCTTGGATCCAAAGTGGATGACCTCACATTCCCCACCATTTGCCACAGTTTTGCCCACACACTTAGTCTGTCCATGTCCCTTTGTAACTTCCTGCTCCCATCTGCATTAGTGTGCCTCCCGACTTACTGTCATCTGCAAACTTGGATGTACAACACCACTCTTTCATCCAAGTCATTGATAAATATGGTGAAAAGCTAAGTCCCAAGTACAGATCCCTGGGGAACACCACTTGCCACATATCACCAATAGAGTGTGCACCCTTTATCCTCACTCTCGCCACCTACCTCCCAACCTATTTCCAATCCATGCCACAAGGTTCCCTAAAATTCTGTGCCCTTTCATTTTTGCTAATAATCTCTTATGTGGAACCTTATCAAATAACTTGTGGAAGTCCATATCGATAACATCCATGTACTAAAATGCTATATTTACCAATTATTTCATTTAAATACTAAAGCCTTGAGGAAGAAATTAAAAATATATTTATCCTCTATTAAAAAGCTGAACAAAATAATTCATTGCATCTTTAATGCTGCTTCTGGTCTGCATTCAGGTAAGCATTTAATTTTGAACTTACCTGTTTGGTGGCAGCATTGGTTTGGCTGCAGTGCGCCTGGGAAAACTGACAGGTACCAACATGTACGGTGCATCTGCACTCTGTCGCGATCCAATTTGTCAAAGGGGCGTGAAACATATGTTAGGCTCCCAATTTGCATAGGCAATTTCATACATTTAAATGTAAGAAACTAAAAAAGCTCAGTTGAGTCTGAATAGAAAATGGTGCCACATGAATGATAATTCTGACATGAAGACCTGTCAGTTGTTGGCGATCTGAAAGGATAATTTTGAATAACAATATAAAAAGAGTGGAAATGTAAGAAGAGAAAGTGTCACAATTCAAACTGTATTTGACGCAACTAAAAATCTTACACGTCTATTAAATGCACACATTTATTAAAATGTGGTTGAAAAATAATAGTTTGGCAGCAATTGTTACACTCTGAACTGCCTGAAGGTGGCATCAATACAACATCTACGATGATTCACACAGCGAGACAATGCGAAGGTGTGAGAGTTAGAAGGGAGAAGTCAGCCCAGAAAAAAGTTTGCTTTAGGATAGTAAATGTCCCTTTTGTAAGTTTAACACCAATAAACTTAATTTTATTAGCACAATTTTTTTAGTCATTTTAGTTTTGAAACCAAATTAAACGATCTGTGTTTGTGCTTCCAAGTTGGTTTTGAACACCTCAGTATTAATAGATTTATTGGCGTGGAAATTTGTTTGGGTTAAAAACAGGTGCTGCAGAGCACAATATGGCGCTCTCAGTCCACACCAGAAGTGCGCCGCACTCCATATTGATAAATGTGCCCTGCAGTTGTTTTATAATTATATAGTTGCTTTATCACAGGGAGTAATTGTAGCAGAGACCATTGCATCTTTTAAGAGAAGAGAAGAACATTTGAAGCAGAGAAACATACTGCGCTTTTGTACTGTAGGAGCAGCCAACCACCTCTCACAATATTGGCCCTCGGATTGCTTTTAGGAGAAGCAGTAAAATGGGAGAAAGAAAGGCTTGATTAGACATCCAAGAGAAGTGTGGTGTGAGCAAGGAGTAGGATGGCTTTTGAATTGAATGTAACAAAGGAAAATGTTCACTTAGTTTGTGCTCAACTATTCAATCAGATGATTAAGAAGTTCGTTGTGATGTGATGTTCTGGGATGAGTACTGAATTGAAGGAATTGTCATTTATTTTTCTGTATATATTTTAAAACTCCCACGCTGCACTTCCATCGCAGCTCCAGTGGGAGTGCAGCGGAAGAGCTGCAAACTAGGCTGGGATCTGATACACCGGGTTCTGGCTTTCACACCAAATGGCTTTGTAAGGGGCATAGTTTCCACCAACCCCTTACAAGGCTAGTGATGTGGAGGAGGTGGGGCTGGGAGGGAGACTCTCTAGAGTACAAATTGATTATGGCTTGCAACCGGGAGACCCGAGGCCCAATTTTGGGTGAGCCTCGGGCCTCCCTCATTTTAATAATTTGGTGACCTGTCAGCACCTGTCGTGCCTCCTGAGGCAGCTCACCCATTTTAAAATGATGAATTTCGGGCCACTTGCCTTGCTGGCAGAGACCCTAGGCAAGTCCTGAGGAAAGGACGGAAAGACAATAGGGCTGCCGATTGCAGGCTGCCAGCAGATGCACATCAAACTTTTAAAAATAATGTATTCACTTTTTTATTGGCAGTCGCTCCTTAGCCACATCGACCACTGAAGATTCATGAGTGATGCTCCTTTGACCGGCGACCAATTTAGTAGGCGTGTCCTCAAACAGGCACAAGGCCCCTCATTTACATATGAAACGGACCTAACGCCTATTTTAGGCTGCTGCTAGGGACGTCTGAAATATTGCCCGACCCAATGAGGGGTTGGATGTCTTTCAGGCGTCTTTGAGGCGCAGGGCATTGCCCCAGAAATTTTTTGAGGCTGGAAAACAGGCGCAACGAGGACCAATTTCTCCCCCCCCAGATTACCATGCCGTCAGCCTCTTGGAAGCCTGGGCAATAGTGGAAACTGGCACACCCAGTGAGAAGAGGCTGCTACCCTGGCAGAAGTGCGGCCCCCCTAAGGGGGTGCTGGCCAGGATTGCAGCTTGGCCCCCTGAAGGCAGGTTGGTGAATTTTTTTTATATTGATATTGTTGGCCCCCTTACTTAGAGGCCACAAAACTTACTTCAGGAGGGGTGGGCAACAGGAAACCCCCTTCCGCAGAGCAGCAAATGCTGGACTTTCCGTGTTGGTAGGTTCCTGAAATGAGGTCTTGGTGGCCCAGGCACTTGCCACTGACCCCTGCACGGTTCCAGTATGCCATAGTCTGCACTTTTATGTAATGAAATTTTTTGTTAACTCATTTGTATTATTTTATATTGTAAGCAGATGAGATTTTAGTAACTGAATTATAACCCTCAAATTCAAATCTTCTAACAATATGTATATATTAAAAATTATCTTAAATATATATTAAAAATAGAAGCCTAACTGGCTTCAAATTGAGATTTATGATTAAAAACTAGTCTAGCAATTTTTCAATAAACTCCAGAATATATATTGCTTTAAAGGCTCTGTATATTGTTTCACTGATATTATTGGGATATGTCACTATTTCAACAACTGGAACAGCATGAAATATAAAAACAGATTGTAAGAGCTTCTACAAATATGTAAAAAGGGAGAGATTAGTGAAAGTAAACGTGGGTCCCTTAGCGGCAGAGACAGGAGAAATTATAATGGGGAATAAGGAAATGGCAGATACGTTAAACAAATATTTTGTATCTATCTTCACAGTAGAAGGCACAAAAAACATATCGGAAATAGTGGGGAACCTAGGGTCTAATGAGAGTGAGGAACTTAAAGTAATTAATATTAGTAAAGAAAAAGTACTGGAGAAATGAATGGAACTAAAAGCTGACAATTCCCCTGGACCAGATGGTCTACATCCTAGGGTTTTAAAAGAGGTGGCTGCAGAGATAGTGGATGCATTGGTTTTGATCTTCCAAAATTCCCTAGATTCCAGAACGATCCCTGTGGATTGGAAGATAGCAAATGTAGTCCCACTGTTCAAGAAAGGAGGGAGAGAGAAAACAGGGAACTATAGGCCAGTTAACCTGACATCAGTAGTAGTGAAAATGCTAGAATCTATTAATAAGGACATAGTAACAGTTTTTTGAAGGTGTAACTAGCAGGGTAGATCAGGGGAAACCAGTGGATGTAGTATATTTGGATTTTCAAAAGGCATTCGATAAGGTACCACACAAGATGTTGTTACACAAGATTAGGGCTCATGGAATTGGGGGTAATATATTAGCATGGATTGAGGATTGGTTCACAGACTGAAAACAGAGAGTAGGAATAAACGGGTCATTTTTGGGTTGGCAGGTTGTAACTAGTGGGGTGCCGCAAGGATCAGTGCTTGGGCCTCAGGTATATACGATATATATCAATGACTTAGACGAGGGGACCAACTGTAATGTATCCAAGTTTGCTGATGATACACACCTAGGTGGGAAAGTAAGCTATGAGGAGGATGCAAAGAGGCTGCAAAGGGATATAGACAGGTTAAGTGAGTGGGCGAGAAGATGGCAGATGGAGTATAATGTGAGGAAATGTGAAATTATCCACTTTGGTAGGAAGAATAGAAAAGCTTTTTTAAAAAGCTAAGAAATGTTGGTATTCAGAGGGATTTGGGTATCCTTGTACACGAATCACAGAAAGTTAACAAGCAGGTACAGCAAGCAATTAGGAAGGTAAATGGTATGTTAACCATAATTGCAGTGATTGGAGTATGAGAGTAAGGAGGTCTCACTGCAATTATATAGGGCTCTAATGAGACCACACCTGGAGTACTGTGAATAGTTTTGGTCTCCTTACCTAAGGTTCACAAGATTGATTCCTGGGGTGAGAGGGTTGTCCTATGAGGAGAGATTGAGTAGAATGGGCCTATATTCTCTGGAGTTCAGAAGAATGAGAGGTGATCTCATTGAAACGTATAAAATTCTTAGAGGGCTTGACAGAGTAAATGCTGAGAGGCTGTTTCCCCTGGCTGGAGAGTCCAGAACTAGGGGGTCATAGTCTCAAGATAAGGGGTCGTCTATTTAGGACTGAGATGAGGAAAAGTTTCTTCACTCAGAGGGTTGTGAATCTTTGGAATTCTCTACCCCAGAGGGCTGTGGATGCTCAGTCGTTGAGTATATTCAAGATTGAGAGTGATAGATTATTGGACACTAGGGGAATCAAGGGCTATGAGGATAGGGCGGGAAAATGGAGTTGAGGTCGAAGATCAGCCATGATCTTATTGAACGGCGGAGCAGGCTCGAGGGGCCCTTTGGCCTGCTCCTGTTCCTATTTCTTATGTTCTTATGTAGTCCATCTGTCATCATGCACAGTGTTAGGTGACTGTGCCTGTACAATATGACAGCGAAGTTCAGTGTGCCATCACAACACTGAATCACTTAGTGTGAAGAAAATCAACAGGTGGCACAGGGGTTTTAAAGCTGCTGTGTCCCTTTATTCAACTACCAATTTGAAATGACCTTAAAGCCAGCCAATCTGTGATTCCTGTGAACTTCTGATACAAAAGAGAAGCATCAGCATTGGTTTGGAGTGAAACTAACTTGGGTTTTCCTCCAAAATAAAACTGGTGAAATTGACAATATAAACCCTGGTTAATGTCAGGATTCTAAGTGAAATTTCATGGTCTGTGTGCGACTATTGGTTCAGCCCAGAAACTGGAGAGATGACATTTAACACCAGAGCTGCTATTCCAATTACCTGTATCATTGCTATGGTAACACAGGCTTCAGTGAATGTTGGACAATGGGTCACACGACCACACGATGGCCTATGAGTCACTGTGGATTAATTTTTCTGGCTGCGCTGTGCTTGCTTTGTGTATGGTTAAAGTAACCAGGATGTTTGACAGAATCTTTGTACTGTGACAACAGTATAGATGGGACAAGTACCAATGTTATCTCCTTTGTAGCTGAAGTAAATGTATGACCATTAGCAGTTAAGCAGATCATAGAATCATACAGCACAGAAGGAGGCCATTAGGCCCATCATGCCTGTCCCGGCTCTTTGAAAGAGCTCTGCAATTAGTCCCATTCCCCTGCTCTATCCCTGTAGCCCTGTAATTTTTTCCCCTTTCAACTATATATTCAATTCCCTTTTGAAAGTTACTATTGTACCTGCTTTCACCACCTTTCAGGCAGTGAATTTCAGATCATGACAACTTGCTGCCTAAAAAAATTTCTCCTCATCGCCCCTCTGGTTCTTTCGTCACTTATCTTAAATCTGTGTCCTCTTGTCACTGACCATCTGCCAGATAGTAGTTAATACATCTACAGATTAACACAATAACATATAAATTGTTATAAGTAACAGGGATAAAATAATCACGCAAATGCAAATAGGGATGGTGTACTTTTATTTTTATACATTTCAACATAAGTTTATAAAAAGACTAAGAAAGGGTACTGCAACTTTAATACTGTGGTTTACATACAGATGGTAAAGCTTTGGATACTTTATTCCACATTGTAGTTTTGTACAAAAAGCACAGCTCTTGTGGTTCAAGTGTTATTGCAGGAAAAGAAAAACAGAGTTATTGCATAGAGATCTAACAGACGCTGGTGAAAATCAACCCAGCCCCTGCTGTTAGTGTATCAAAATTCAATTAATACAATGTATTTTTATCATTAAAAAATGAATCTCACATGTTGGCATAAGTAAGAGTTGGAAGATGTAGAAGTTAGAATGATGCATTGATAGAAAATGTTGATCTATAATTCGGAGTCCATATATCTTTCCTATAAAAATGTTCAGTAATACTAGGAGAATCATCTGATGCAATTGTTGATAGTAAATCTCGTTGCAGTCCATTATATGGGGCTGTTATAAATGTTGTCTGTGCAACAATGGCAATTGAGCCCAAGTCATTTTTTTTGCTTCCACTATTTTGAAATGAAAGTTCTGAATTGTGCTCTTTGTCCATTTGTATATAGATTTTTTTCTATTTTTCTGGGGCATTAGGGGGTTCGGTTTAATATCTCAGATTAGAAGATATATTGATGGAAGGAAATCTTTACTGCTTTCTTTATGATGCTATGACACTGATACTTGCAGCTGCAAATGTTTTCAAAAACGCTGGATGAAAGGTTAAGTTCTCAGAAGACTCAAGAAGATACCAAGATGCTCATTGGCAGACCCGACTGTATTCCCGGCAGGTGGATCCCACTCCTGCGACAGACAGGTAAAGCTTGCCATCTGGACAGACGCAAACTTCGTATAGTCCCTGAGAACTTCCAGATCCACCCTGTGTCCCATGAGGCAACTTGGGTAGTTTCACACTTTCAGCATCTAGCACTAGCTGTAAAAGAGTGGGGGAGGGGGAAGTCCAATTATTTTTGCTGCATTACAGATTACAATATTTTATAGAAACAATACGAATTCTAAAACAAACAACCTGTTTCACCTTTTCCTACATTGATTATTTTCAGTGTAGTTTTCTTGAATGTTCTGATGTATATTATTGCCTTAGGCTGAAAATCACTGTTGGTGATATTAGCAAAAGAATACTTAACATGATCATATAACTTTGCCCTGGCTGCTATTCAAGTGGAGCTGTTAGCCTGCTGCAAATAAACAAGTTACTGCCTTTGTTAAAATAGCAGACAGAGGAATGTCATATTAAGCATTCATCCACTGATATCACCAACTGTAATTTCTAGGTTTGTGTATGATCAGCCAGTGTGAGATTTCATTATCCCAAAGTAATGTTACGTAACACAATTTCTCAATGTTTTCCCTTTACTTTTTTCCTCTTCTGAAAGTGCTTACAATTCCCAAGGTGCTACCAACCCTCTTCACGTATGAGTTTGGACAGTGATGCCTAGATTTACCACTGCGTTCCACCAATTTGGGATGATAATTAGGTGGCTGGGGACTGGAAACAGGGTGAGGATCCAGCTTAATGGATCTCTGCCCACTTTAGTGCCACCCAGTTTTCTACCATCATTTCTGCCAGATGGAGGAAGTTTGGGCGGGCCCACGAAAAGGAGGCAGTACATCCCATTTCCCACTGTTTCTGCCTCATTTACGCTGGGTCCTAATCAGCATAAGTATAAATCACACCAGGGTTATGAGGCTCTATCCTAAAGGTGGAAGTAAGTTTCAAGGGATCAGTTTATTCATTTGCTATTAAAACCTTATGATTGTGCTTTTTTTTTTCATCTGTAGCCAATTACTTTACCATCTGCCTTTGTGCCATTTAAGGTGGCACTGCCATATACTCACCCTTTTGTATGAGGCTACACTAGGGTTCCTTTTTCATGAAGGCTACAATGAGAATCCCGATTACCGTTGATTCTTAGAAGAAAATGGAGAGGACAGAGGGCTGCCAGTATAGTGTGGATGCACCAAAGGGGCAGGGGACCCACCGGCCAATGCCAGAGTTTACAGGCTGAGGTGGTTCGACCTGCATTTGATTGAGGAGCGGCTCTAATTTACAAAGCAGGCTGTCACTCAGTTACACCATATGCTACATACGGACCTGCAGCCCATCTCCACCATATGCCAGTGGCTGTTAAATTCTTCACTACGACCTTTTACTTTCATAATGTGGAGTCGTTCCAGGCTGTCACTGGGGACATCTGTAACATCAACTAAACAGCTGTGCACTGATGCACTGAACAAATTACGAATACGTTGGTTTCTACAACCAGCAATTTCATCAGCTTCCCGCGGCAACATGACAGACTGCTGATATTTTACCGAGTGACAGGATTACCCAAGGCCCAAAGAATCATTGGTGGCACACACATGACCACATGTGCTCCCCTCATCAATGACCAAATGTACGTCAACTAGAAAGGGTGTCACTATTTCAGTGTGAAGCTTGTTTGTGACCAGAAGCCGTCATGCAAGTGAACACTCACTTGTCACAATACCTTTATGTTAAGGAAGTCCATAGTGGCAGCAGTCTTTAACACAGAATGGCAAGTGTGGCTCTTCGGAGATAAAAGGCATGATTTTGACCCCAAGCCGGGAAGGGGACATGGGGGTCAAATTGCGGACGGGAAACCTGGAAGTACGGGTTTCCCGGACATCCTTACGATTTTGACGTAAGGACATCTTTTATTTTTTTTAATATCAGTTTGCCGTCCGACTGACTGGCCTGATTGACAGGCTGGTCTCAGTCAGATGGGAGACCAGCCAGGGAGAGGATGTGTTCAGGTAAGTCTGCAGCTAAGTCTTCAGGTAAGTCTTTGTTTGTATGGATGGGAGGGGAGGTGGGGGGCATGGGTTGGCACGGGGGGCATGGGTGGGAGTCAGTCATGGGGGGAGCGATTGGGGGGTCAGTCACGGGGGTCCACGATCGCTGGGGGGTGAGTCAGAGATCTGGGGCGGGGGGGGGGGGGGGGGGGGGAGGGGGTGTCCGCGATCGTAGTTAGTGGTGGTGGTGGGGGGGGGGGGGGGTCGCTGCAGGTAGGCTTGTTAGGCCTAGGGAAGCACTCCTACTCCTCCGAGCCCACTACCTGTACCAGGAAGGCACTTACCTGTTAGTTTCGGCACTTCTTGCCTTCTTTCACGTGGCGTAAAAAAGGCCTGGGAATCCCGGCCCCCCAAGAGTTGAAATTGGAAACTCTGGAAAAATGGAGGCCCGCATCCTCCTTGAAAGGCTTTAATCACCAACCCGCCTCCTGCGACCAGGTTGGTCGCCCGCCCCTCGTCGCGCCCCGGTGAAAACCGGAAGTGGGTGGGTCCGAAATGGCTGTGATTTTGAATGCCCACCCCCCCGCCCCAACCCACCCGTTTTTCCATTTTAAAACTGTGCCCAAAATTTCAGGATCCCAGCTGAGCAGCACTACAACAAGATCCATTCATCCACCAGAATCATTACTGAACACACCATTGGAGGAGACAGCTCTCTCCAATCTGAGGCCTCTATGGCTGCAGTCTGTGTATCCATGGAGGAAGCAAAGACTGCCTTTTGGAGCTCTGCTGCAGATGTTCCTGGAGCCGTTACATGCTCCATGGGGGAACCGCAGTGCTGTCAAACGGTCCTTCGAACGTGCAGCTCATGCTGCTGGTGGGCTCTTTTACCCAAGTGGCATCTACAGCGTAATTTCCGATACAACCCCCCCAATGCTCATTACTCTGTGAGCATCCTTCTTCTAAGTGCAGTGCCAATGAACTTCTGATTCCCATGGGCCTAGTAGAGCCCTGGATTCCCTTCCAAATAGCCGTACCGTACCATTTTAGGCCTCAGTCTTGGCAAGAGAGATTTAAAAAAAAATATGGGGGTTGGAGACCCACCAAGAATGTAGTATGCGCTTTATGGAGGGAGGTGGCAGTGAGTGCCACCTTCTAGAACCCCAGAACCCCTTTGCTGTGCAGGACTATCGTGGAGGACCGGAGACAGACGGCAGGAGTCACGGTGAAGTCCAATGCTATCCACAGTGCCAATATTCAAGAAAGGTTCAACATAATTCAGCACTACCTGGAAAAAATGGAGGCGCCATGAGCATCTCCCCTGACAGAGAGGTCAAATAGGCAATGGAGTATGGTCAGGTATAGATTGATATTTTAAAAAGGTTAACATAAATAGTACTAAGCAGCTTTTATAGAGCAGACACAAAAACACATTATTTAAAAGACAAAAGAAATAAGTTCTTTCTTTACTTAAAAACAAAATCCACATTCACATACTGCTGAACTAACCTGGTTCTGCAATACAAACCCGGCATCATTTTGAATACATTTCAAAGTTCATTCTTTTGCAGGGATACCTTGATCAGAAATAAAGGTATCACTGTGAATGTTAGTTGTACTCACCATTCCTTCACTAGTATGAAAGATAATGTCCCTCTGAGAAGAGGCTTCAATGTTTCCTGCTCTTGCTTTGAAATGAACTCCTTTTGGTGCATCCATGCTCAAAGAACGAGTTGGAGATTCCAGTCTGAAGGCAAAACAAGATAATTTGTTGAGAACTGATATCCTACAGTCACACTGAATGTGGCTCAAACTCTTCATCCAGTCTGTAAATAATATTCTTAATGAAATCCAATCAATATACTGAAGAGAAATTTGGTCTTTGTTCCCTTTGCAATTAATTTGTGAGCCCATAAAATGCCTATGGCAGCCTGCTCTGTGTTTCAGATCTTTACTGCAGCAGCCTTTCTATGCTGTGACACACATAAGGAATTACATTTATACGAGTTGAATATAATGCAATGTAAAACACAGCAAAAAACAATTTTATTTGCACAAATAATGGGGGTCTTGTGAAGTGTTGTTCTCACAAATTGGTTTCTAGAGGATGTGGGGCCAATTGTCCTGAGGTTTGCGCCTGGGGAACGCTTACTCCCTGGGCACAAAGCGCAAAAAATATAGGAGAAGACATTATGCCAGGTCTTCACCCAAAGCAGTGAAGGATAAGCACAAAGATGAGGTGGGAGGGGGCGTTCTTAGCCCACCAGCCTCAGTTTCCTCCAACTGGTAGGGCAATGGTACCTGAAGGAGCTGGCGCTAAGCCTTGTGCCTGGACCCCCTCAGATCAGAGGACCCGAAGAGGCCGGGGGTTTGACAAGAGATGCCTTCGAAGGCAAATAGAATTTTATTTCACCGTCCCCCCAGAGATCTTCAGGCCGAGAGGCTGGTGGCCAGTCCAACAGCTTTGACTCTGTTTCCACCCTCATTTTCATGCACAAGGTTCTGCCAGAGGACAGTCCTGTGCCAGAGGTGTGACCAGACCATGCATTTGGCCCACTGAATTCGGGTTTACTGAGGCCAGGAGAGGCACTGGGAGCTTTGGGCAAGCATCTGTCCAATGTGCGGACAAAGGATCACAAGAAAATCAGCCCCTGTAACTTTAATATAAAGTGACAATGTACTTACATGTGGGATAACACATGGCGGTCTGCTGTGTATTATAAGTGGTAACATATTATGCAGTTGAGAGGACATTATAAACTCAAAGAGAAAATTGAGCAGTTCATCAATATTAAGTGAGTGGGCAAAACTATGGCAGATGGTGTTCAATGTGGGGAAGTGTGAGGAATCCCCTTTCATCGGAGAAACACAAATCGGAATATTTTCTTAATGGTGAGAGACTAGGAGCTGTGGAGGAGCAAAGGGATTTGGGTGTCCATGTACACAAATTACCAAAAACTAATGCACAGGTACAAAAAGTAATCAAAAAGGCTAATGGAATGTTGGCATTTATCTAAAGGGGGTTGGAATTCATAAGTGAGGAAGGAATGCTTCAGTTGTACAGAGCCTTGGTCAGACCACATCTGGAGTACTGCATTCAGTTTTGGGCACAGACCCTCAGGAAAGTTATATTGGCCTTGGAAGAGGTACGGATTCACCAGAATTATACCTGGGCTTAAAGGGTGAAGTTATGAGGACAGGTTCATAAACTTTGTTTGTATTCTTTTTTAACTCATTCATGGGATGTGGGCATGGCTGGCAAGGCCAGCATTTATTGCCCATCCCTAATTACCCTTGAGAAGGTGGTGGTGAGCTGCCTTCTTGAACCGCTGCAGTCTGTATGGTGAAGGTTCTCCCACAGTACTGTTAGGAAGGGAGTTCCAGGATTTTGACCCAGCGACAATGAAGGAACGATGATATAATTCCAAGTTGGGATGGTGTGTGACTTGGAGGGGAATGTGCAGGTGGTGTTGTTCCCATGTGTCTGCTGCCCTTGTCCTTCTAGATGGTAGAGGTCGTGGGTTTGAGAGGTGCTGTCAAAGAGGTCCTGGCGAGTTGCTGCAGTGCATTTTGTAGATGGTACACACTGCAACCACGGTGTGCCGGTGGTGAAGGGAGTGAATGTTTAGGTTGGTGGATGGAGTGTCAAACAAGCGGGCTGCTTTGTCCTGGATGCTGCACTCCAGGCAAATGGAGAGTATTCCATCACAATCCTGACTTGTGCCTTGTAGATGGTGGAAAGGCTTTGGGGAGTCAGGAGGTGAGTCACTCGCCGCAGAATACCCAACCTCTGACCTGCTCTTGTAACCACATTATGTGTGTGGCTAGTCCACTTAAGTTTCTGGTCAATGGTGATCCCCAGGATGTTGATGGTGGGAGATTTGGTGATGGTAATGCCGTTGAATGTCAAGGGGAGGTGGTTAGACTCTCTCTTGTTGGAGACAGTCATCGCCTGGCACTTGTCTGGCGCAAATGTTACTTGCCACTTATCAACCCAAGCCTGGATGTTGTCCAGGTCTTGCTGCATGCGGGCACGGACTGCTTCATTATCTGAGGGGTTGCGAATGGAACTGAACACTCTGCAATCATCAGCGAACATTCCCATTTCTGACCTTATGATGGACGGAAGGTCATTGATGAAGCAGCTGAAGATGATTGGGCCTAGGACACTGCCCTGAGGAACTCCTGCAGCAATGCCCTGGGGCTGAGATGATTGACTTCCAATAACCACTCCCATCTTCCTTTGTGCTAGGTATGACTCCAGCCACTGGAGAGTTTTCCCCCTGATTCCCATTGACTTGAATTTTACTAGGGCTCCTTGATGCCACACTCGGTCAAATGCTGCCTTTATGTCAAGGGCAGTCACTCTCACCACACCTCTGGAATTCATCTCTTTTGTTCATGTTTGGACCAAGGCTGTAACGAGGTCTGGAGCCGAGTGGTCCTGGCGGAACCCAAACTGAGCATCGGTGAGCAGGTTATTGGTGAGTAAATGCCACTTGATAGCACTGTCAATGACACCTTCCATCACTTTTCTGATGATTGAGAGTAGACTGATGGGGCTGTAATTGGCTGGATTGGATTTGTCCTGTTTTTTGTGGACAGGAAATACCTTGGCAATTTTCCACTTTGTCGGGTAGATGCCAGTGTTGTAGATGTACTGGAACAGCTAGGCTAGAGGCACAGCTGGTTCTGGAGCACATTGGAGTTTAGAAGTTTGAGGGTGATCTAATTGATGTGTTTAAAATGATAAAAGACATTTGATAGGGTCGATACAGCGAAACTATTTCTTCTGGTGAGGGAATTCAGAACAAGGGCATAATCTTGAAATTAAGCAAGGCCATTTAGGAATGCAATCAGGAAGCATTTTTTCACACAAAGGGTAGTGGAAATCTGGAACTCACTTCCCCCAAAAAGCTGTGGATGCTGGGTTAATTGAAATTTCCAAGACTGTGATCAATAAATTCTTATTGTGCTGAAGCCTTTAATTTGTCAGGGGGCTATGGGAGTATTTTCTAAAGGTAATCAATGAAGGTGTTCTGGGCAGATCTCCTGGGGTAGCCCAGGGACTCTCCCCAACATGCCCTTTGATGGGGGTAGGGGGGAAAGAGATGGGTGAATAGGTGGAAGTCAGTGGGCCCCCACCAGAATTTTTTGAAGGACACAAATGGGATGGAATCCTGGTGGAACTTGAATTCCTCCCCATGCTGTGGCGAGACATCGGCCGTATTTACACCTGGGTCCCAATTCGAATTTCAGGGCCCATGCGATTGAGATTAGAAATGGTATTGTACCATGATTAGGCCAGAAAAGATAATGGAAATCACTTTACTGACTATCACAGGTTGATTATTAGTCTTTCTTTTGTCCCAATTATCTCTGTCCTCTCCTAAATGCTGACTCTTGCTGGGGTTATTCTTCCACAGGTGCTGCATTCCCTGGTACCTCACCCAAGTAGCCATTCATCATGGCTACTCAACTGTGGAGGGCACACACTAAGTCTAATCCTGTTCACACTCGATGTCCACACAATCATAGTAAAATAGTAATGCAAAGTGGGATTTTTAAACCATAAGAGATAGGAGCAGGAGTAGGCCATTCGGCCCTTCGAGCCTGCTCCGCCATTCAATGAGATCATGGTTGATCTGATTTTTACCTCAACTCCACTTTCCCGCCTTTTCCCCATATCCTTTGACTCCCTTGCTGATCAAAAATGTGTCTAACTCAGCCTTGAATGTATTCAATGACTCAGCCTCCACAACTTTTTGGGGTAAAGAATTCCAAAGATTCACGACCCTCTGGGAGAAGAAATTCCTCCTCATTCCGTCTTAAACGGGTGACCCCTTATTCTGAGACTATACCCCCTAGTTTTAGATTCCCCCATGAGGGGTAACATCCTCTCAGCATCTACCCTATCGAGTCCCCTCAGAATCTTGTATGTTTCAATAAGGTCTCCTCTCATTCTTCTAAACTCCAATGAGTATAGACCCAACCTGTTCAATCTTTCCTCATAAGGAAACCCTTCCATACCCGGAGTCAACTTAGTGAACCTTCTCTGAACTGCCTCCAATGCAAGTATGTCCTTCCTTAAATATGGGCACCAGAACTGTACGTAGTACTCCAGGTGTGGTCTCACCAGCACCCTGTACAGTTGTAGCATGACTTCCCTGCTTTTATACTCCATCCCCCTAGAAATAAAGGCCAATATTCCGTTTGTCTTCCTAATTACCTGCTGCACCTGTATGTTGACTTTTTGTGTTTCATGTACGAGGACACCCAGATCCCTCTGTACCGCAGCATTTTGTAGTATTTCTCCATTCAAATAGTATTTTGCTTTTTTATTTTTCCTCCCAAAGTGGATGACTTCACATTTTCCCACATTATATTCCATCTGCCAAATTTTGCCCATTCACTTAACCTGTCAATGTCCCTTTGCGGACACTTTGTGTCCTCATCACAACTTGTTTTTCCACCTATCTTTGTATCATCAGCAAATTTGGCCACGAGACACTCTTCCTTCATCCAAATCATTGATATATATTGTAAATAGCTGAGGCCCCAGTTTCCCTAGCTCAAGGAAATTGAAGTCTCTTGTAGCACACCAATTGCTGCCTGGGCTGAGATCAATTAACACAGCACAGACTGGGAATTGGAGCTGGAAATCCAGTGGCATAAAAGTGCAAGTTTTTGTAGTTGGGATCTCCTGGTCTATACCCGGCAGTGTCTTTATCATGTGGGCCACTGGGGAAGCTCAACTATAAGAGCTTCTATATATTATGGTGTGACTAAGCATGAGGATTCTGGAATGAGTAAAGACTACGGCCCCGATATTTACAGGAAGGCGGGGAGGGTGCGGGGAGGACCCTCCCAAGAACGTGGCAAGGCCTGCGATTGGGGTGGGGGGGGGGGGGGAAATAGAGCCAGTGATCGGGAGGGGGGAAAAGCTCGTGATCAGGAGTGCTGAGGGAAGGTCGGCAATCGGGAGGGATGAGGGGGATGGTGGGGCGGGGATGGTGGGGCGGGGAGGCTGCCGATCGGAGCTGCGGGAGGCCGTAGGCTTCCTTAAGCGGGGTACAGGGGAGTACTCCTGCTTCTCCTGGCTCACAAAGAATGCTGAGACAGGCACGCATCTTGTGAAGCCGGCAGCTCCTGCCTCCTTTTCACTACCGGTTTCTGACCCCTGGGAAACCTGTGCAGCAACAGTCAATTTTAAATTGGGCTCCCAATTTGTCCTGTGGGAGCCCGATTTAAATATGTTAATTAAGTGTCCCGCCTCTCTATGGCAGAACACTAAAATGCCCCGACATCCGCCGCCGTAAAAAGGCGGCGGGCGCCTGCATGGCTTGTCGGGGTCGCATTCCCTGTATTTAACTCTAACCCCCCCACCCACGACCCTCTCCCACCCACTGTTGGGGGGGGGGGGCCGGGGTTAACAGAGGACAATATGACAACTAGTGAAAGGCAGTGTCAAATAAGATAATTAGGAGTAGAGTGACAGAAGATTTGTGGCTTATTATGGACTGTATGATACTATGACCCCGATATTTACAGGGAGGCCGGGAGGGTGCGGAGGATTACCCGCCCAAGAACGCGGCTAGGTCTGCGATCGGGGTGGGAAATAGAGCATCGGGAAGGGGGAAAGGCTCGTGATCAGGAGTGCTGTGGGGAGGTCGGCAATCAGGAGGGCTGGGGGGTTAGTTCAAATGAAGGTCGGCATTACTAACTTGCCCCGGTAATCAATGTTTGTGGGCACATGGATTGCTTGAGGTACATTTATTTCTGTTCCCACCTGCATAATGTCTCCAAGTTCCCTCTCAGCAACAACAGGTTGCATTTATATTATGTCCTAAACATTGACAATGATAAGCTTGGCAAGGGGCAGGGGGAGGTGCGTCAGAGTGATGGGAGGTACGGGCTAGGGGGAGTGAGGGAGGCGCTGGTGGTGGTCAGGGGCAGGGAAGTAGAGGAGGGGGAGGTGGCATGAGAGCTACGTGGATGGTCTCAATCTTGAGATATAAGTCCCTGAGCTCTTCGCATTTGGTGTTAGAAGTGAGGATGAAAAAGGGGAAAAAGGGGTTTGAGAAGGCAGTTTGCCATGGAGAAAAGGAGTCATGGGTTGTTATTATCTTCCAGAATGATTCTCCCAAGGGATTAGAGGCAAATAGGAGAAAGAGCAGAGAATCTTGTCGGGGTGGGGGAGATAATAATGGATTAATATTTTTATCTATTGTTTTAACACAAAAAAATTTAAATCCTAGGTTTCAAATGCTGCATCCTCGAAGGATATACATTTCAACCCCTAGGTGGTGCTATATGCTGAGGCCACATTTGGACCCTGCAGCTTAGTTTGAGAAAAATTAGAATAATGGTATCTGTAAATTATTAATTTGGGTAGGTAAGGCAGATATTCAGACATGCGAAACTTGATGAGTTAGAAGAGCCCATGCCCAAAAACTTTGCCCACTAATTTTAGAGGGTGTTTAGACACAATTCAATCAAAATTATTATCAGTTATATAAAAAAAAGCTTTTACATGATTTAGTTGGCTGGTGAAGACACTAGAAATAAGAATTGTGTTTGTGCAAAGTTCACTCTGTTTGCCTATGTAACAACAGTCACTGCACTTCCAAAGAAAGTTAATCCATTGGGTGAAGGACTTTCAGATATTTCAACATGAAAAATTCTATTTAAGAAAATGGAAGTATAAGTATTATAATACAACCTAAAACATCACTTAATAACATGAATAACTTCCATGGGTGTAACATATTTCACACAAGTCAGAACTGATCATTCACTGCAGGAAGCAAAAATTCAATGCGAGTTAGAAACTCACCCGCTGCTCCAGAAATGAGGCTCCGAGTATTTTAACCCTCCTCACTTAAATCCTGGCAGCCGACTTCTCACCTGTTCCGGGTGGAAAGTCGGTGCAACGTGTCAGAAAATCCAGGAGGCTATACGCCAACATTAGCTAGGTGACGTGTTCGGCTGGCAAAACCGTCCGGTAGGGATCTCACAATCGGGAAGGGGAGAGTGAGTCTGCGGCAGGAGAGGACTAGCTTTCCTTATGGGGACAGGCGGAGCAGGAGTGGTCCTCCTGGCCCCACAGGAAAGTAAAAACATTTATCTGTTTGGGCCTTTTCTGTGGTTTACGCCCAAGTCATCAATTTAAAATTGTAGTCTGGTCCTGATGACATCATCGGGACTCGACATGCATATGTAAAGAAGGACGCCGCCTGCTTTGGGCAGGTGTCCTTGCTGCCTGCTCAGTAGAGCAGGTTAAAATTGGGAATAATCAGCTTTTGGCAGCTCGAAGTGGGTAAGTAACCTGGGCGATTTTAATTCCCCATTAACCCAGTTTCTGCCAGGCAGGTAGGGTTAAAGGCGGCCCTAAATGTCGTATTCTTGAATCATTTGTCTTTAGATTCTACCTGGAGCTGTACATCATGGAATATAAGATGTAACTAAGAAAAGATTAAAGCAGTCTATCTTTGATGTCAGGGGGTGGGGGTAAGCACTGTTACTGCAAGATTCTCTTACAGTATATTATAACATTTACTATACTGCACATATTCTAAACAAAACAATCTTACCCATGGTTGCATGCCCCTGGCATTTATATGATAGCTCATTATGACAACTTAGGTTCAATGATAGCAGTGAGTAATGGAATCTTATACATGTGTCAAAGGATGTTGGAAACTCACTCTTACTGTTAGATATCCTCTATATAATGTGAGAATCGCTTTTTCCATTTTAAGTTTCCAGGTTATGTGAAGGAAACATGAGACCTAGGGGTGTAGTTACAGCAATCTTTAAAGGCAGGAATGCAGATAGAAAAGGCTATAAAAAGTCCAATGAGATTCTGGATTTTATATATAAAGGCATTGAGTATATATGCAAGAAAGTGATGTTGAATTTGTAGAAGACATCAGTTAGGTAATAGTATTGTCTTCAGTTCTGGACACCTTGGGGTAAATTTTCTTCTTCACCACATGGGCAGTAATCTGGTGGAGCAGATCACCCACCCGTTATATAACCTGTCCAATTTTTATCACACAGAAATTAGTGGAATACAAATCAGGCTTCAAACAGAAGGCTGTGAGGGCACGTTTTGGATAGGCTCAAAAAGAGAATTCAGAAGAGTAGTTAGCAGTTATTGGCCTAGAAATTCAGGTGTGCTCCTGCGCAAGATGCTTACGAATGGTGGGGTCCGAGAAGCCCTGGATATTTGGCCTCGGTCCTCATACTCATAGGAACTGTGCTGCAGGAGGAAGCCAAGAAGGTAAGTGGTGGAACATCAGGCCACTGCTAGTGCCACAGTGGGCCACAGGTAAGTGATAGCCTGGGGGGGGGGGGGGGCAAAGGGGTGCTGTGCGTTCTAGTTTCTAGGCCATTTTGTTTAATACCTACTGATGTGGGGAAACACAGTGTCTTCATTATTTTTGTTTTACTACATGAAGACGGTTATTCTGATTTAATTAAGTGAGTCTGATAATAACTGTTACTCTGTATATTCACTTGTGAAATGAAGCAGCTTTACGATTTGCATCTGGCCTCATCTTACCAGGCGGTTTCTTGTTCTGCTTTCAAGAAGATTGGAGAAGCATATGGGGGCTCATGCAAAAGGCATAAATATTTGGTTCAGGTCACAAAAGGTTATGCTATCGTATATTTAAATATTGGGCAGTAGAGACACACCTCTAAACATAAGATGCCCAGACTGCTTATGAGGGTGCTGTATCCTAGAGAATATCTAAGACAAGAGCCAAATTTATAACAATCGTTTAAAAAGGAATTGGATAATATTTTAAAAGGAAGAATATAAAAGACAAAGGAAAATGGCCGCAAAATGGGATTAAAGAAAGAAAGAAAAAAGGACGTGGAATTATATAGCACCTTTTATGTTCTTAGGATGTCCCAAAATGCTTCATTGCAATTAAATAATGATTAGAGTAGATAGCTACAAAGTGAAAGTTAACACTGGCACAGGCACAATAACGGACTTCTTTTGTGCTGTAGCTTCTTTGAATCTATGGTGGAGCAGTGGGCACAATTCATTCTTATTCATATATCATTTACAAACAGTTTTATATACAGTAATGACTTCAGAATCTTGTCATCCAGAAACAGGTTAGATGTGAGAAGTGTAGAAATAACTTTCTGCCAAGCAATCTAATTACACAGTTATTTTTGGTTATGTACTAACTAGCAACTTGAGCAGGGAGAGGGTGTATAATCTTTTAATTATGCATTTATATGAATATTAAAAAGCTAAAAATCAGTGTGAATGTGTATTATATAAACTCTAGCTATCTGTGGTTCTATTTTAGGTCAGGTCCCAGATACTAAGTTATGAAAAATATTTGAGATTTTACAGTACCGTGCAGGCTTTGTAAAATGGAAAGACTAGCTACTGGAAAAATAACTCACTGTATATGTTATGACAGCTGCTCAGCTCCCCAAGTCAATGAAGTTTAATTAAATCAAGTAATATATGTAACTCGATTTTTTATATCTAAAAATTATTAAAATCTGGGCAGAGTCTCAGCAAATGAGATTTGACAATAATGGAATTTCAATGATATGTCCTGTATAAAGGCTGTTGAGAGACCCATATAAACCTTGAGCACAGGTTTTACAACGGCACTTCAATCACAAAGCACTGAACACAGGAAATTTATGATGATCACCTAGACAATATTGAATAGGAAGCTGTGTAAAGCTCTGTGTATTAAAATTCAGATAAATGCTCTTGTGAATTCATTAGGGCCATTAGATTACAGGGATTGTACTTACTGGTTAACTTCAGAGTAAGTCAGGCTAGTTGGGAGGACATTGATTTAATATTGGGAAACATAAATTTTAAATAAATTAATGAAATATTTTTACTCAAAAAGGTGAAAGATGTTTGGAATAATCTACCAGGCAATGTAATAGAGGCATGGGCATTAGAGTGTTCAAAATGCAGTTGGATGCTGGGTTGAGGAAGCTAGGGTACCCGAGGGATGAACTTGATGTGCCAAATGGCCTTTGGTCTAAAGTCTTTCTTTATACCACACATATGGATGTAAACGATTCAAGAAACAGGGCATGAAAATGTTATTCCACGTGAAAGGTAGCCCCTTAACCTATGTGATCAATCATTCCACTATAACTGAGCGTCCCCTATTTCCGTTGTACTTGGTGATTCTGATGGATTTATACTATATGGTTTTCAGGAGTAAACATGAGGATTATCTATATAATAATAACCACTAAACACTGAATTCTAGCAACTTGGAAAGTCTCTGGAAGCCATTATCTAAAGTTAGTACACAGCAAAGACCTATAAGCTTGTTTACAGTGCAGAACAATCAAGTCATTGCATATCAGGCCCAAGGAACTCGGCCTGTGCCAAACTGAGACTGCCTGATGCCACACATGTGTAGTTAGTAGCAGTCTGCATGCATCTGATTCAATGAAAGCCTGATACTGGGATTTATTATTTCAAGAGTGATCCCGTGCTGGGATGTTTGGGACAGACATCAGGAAGCATTTATTTACACAGAAAGTGTTCAAAAACAGGAAAAAGTTGCCAAGAAATTGGTGAGGCCAGGACAATGGATCATTTTAAGAAACAGGTAGATGCTGTAACGGGCTTAGGTTTTGACAGGCATGCCGGCTGGCCACCTGATGGTGCCGATTTATTCCAGTTGACCAAAGTTAAAATCTAACCCTAGGTGTGGTAGTCTAAAAAAGATGAGATAAACAAATCCTACAAGGACAATATGGTAAGGAGTTCACTGGGATAAATATATGAACACGCGGAAACATAGACGGGTCATTTTCAGATTGGCAGGCTGTAACTAGTTGGGTGCCGCAAGGATCGGTGCTTGGGCCTCAGCTATTTACAATCTATATTAATAGCCCAACCATCTTCAGCTGCTTCATCAATGACCTTCCCTCCATCATAAGGTCAGAAATAGGGATGTTCGCTGATGATTGCACAGTGTTCAGTTCCATTTGCAACCCTCCAGATAATGAAGCAGTCCGTGCCCGCATGCAGCAAGACCTGGACAACATCCAGGCTTGGGCTGATAAGTGGCAAGTAACATTTGCGCCAGACAAGTGCCAGGCAATGACCATCTCCAACAAGAGAGAGTCTGACCACCTCCCCTTGACAGTCAACGGCATTACCATTGCCAAATCCCCCACCATCAACATCCTGGGGGTCACCATTGACCAGAAACTTAAGTTGACCAGCCATATAAATAGTGTGGCTACTCCAGCAGGTCAGAGGCTGGGTAATCTGGGGCGAGTGACTCACCTCCTGACTCCCCAAAGCCTTTCCACCATCTACAAGGCACAAGTCAGGAGTGTGATGCAATACTCTCCACTTGCCTGGATGACTGCAGCTCCAGCAACACTCAAGAAGCTCGACACCATCCAGAACACAGCAGCCTGCTTGATTGGCACCCTATCCACCACCCTGAACATTCATTCCCTTCACCACCGGCGCACCGTGGCTGCAGTGTGTACCATCCACAGGATGCACTGCAGCAACTTGCCAAGGCTTCTTCGACAGCACATCCCAAACCCGTGACCTCTATCACCCAGAAGGACAAGAGCAGCAGGCACATGGGAACAATACCACCTGCATGTTCCCCTCCGAATCACACACCATCCCAACTTGGAATTATATCGCCGTTCCTTCATTGTCACTGGGTCAAAATCCTGGAACTCCCTACCTAACAGCACTGTGGGAGAACCTTCACCACATGGACTGCAGCGGTTCAAGAAGGCGGCTCATCACCACCTTCTCAAGGGCAATTAGGGATGGGCAATAAATACTGGCCTTGCCAGCGACGTCCACATCCCATGAACGAATAAAAAAAAAACTTAGATGAAGGGACTAAGTGTAATGTATCCAAGTTTGCCAACGATACAAAGCTAGGTGGTAAAGTAAGCTGTGAGGGAGAACACAAAAAGGCTGCAAAGGGATAGAGACAGATTAAAGTGAGTGGGCAAGAAGGTGGCAGACGCAGTATAATGTGGGGAAATATGAGGTTATTCACTTTGGTAGGAAGAATAGGAAAACAAAATGGGCGCTAAATTGGTATAGGAGTTTGCGAAGGCACAGATAACGAACGCTGGAATCATGTAAAGTAGGGAGAAAATGGCTTCAATCAGTGTGCAACGCTGGTTTAATGTGATAGACACCATTTTGGGACTTAACGCTCAACTCAACACATAGTCTTAACCCCGACCATCTGAACGTGTCTTAGAGTGCCTGGAGGAGCCCCCACCAGCACTATTTAAAGGGACCATGCAGGATTTATAGGCTAGTGGCTGCATTATTGCTTCTGGCTGCCGAGACATTTGTAACTGTTTTTGGAGGTCTCTTGGACTTCAATACTAGGGCGCGGGGACATAGCCTAACATTTAAAGCCAGGACGTGCAGGAGTGAAGTTAGGAAATGCTTCTACATGCAAAGGGTGGGAGACGTTTGGAACACTCTTCTGCAGACGGCAGTTGATGTTCGCTCACTTGTGAATGTTGAATCTGAGATTGATGGATTTCTGTGAACCAAGGGTATTAAGGGATATGGGGCTAAGGCGGGTATATGGAGTTAGGTCACAGGTCCACCATGATCTCACTGGTGGAACAGGCTCGAGGGGCTAAATGCCACTGCCACTTGTTGCCTCCTGATATCCGCCACCAGTTGACCTCACTCACCTTGACCACTCATGTCAAAGCATTGAACTTCTTCCTGCACTGCATCCATGTTCATGATGCTGTGCGCCTGGCATTGACTTCGTCCCCCGTTGCCTCCCACTGCCTTTTGGATATATGTCTGGAGGGCCTCTTGCCCCCCCTCCGCCCCCCCCGCGGATATAGGATGTCCCTCCTTCTGTCCACCTCTTGCACTAAGGTCTCTAGTGCATCAGCAGAGAACCTTGGTGCATGCACTCTCGCATGCCTGGTACCAACTCAGATCGGCAGATTGGAGGATGTGCGCGACCTTTATTCAATGTTTTAACATAACTCATCAGTGTGTAAACATAGGGATGGGACCTGCATCTGTGTTTTACGTGTGCGATGTCTGGTTATCCGTGCAGACAGTAGACTGTTATTTTCAGCAAATAACAGGTACCAGCTTTCTTTAAGAGATTCCTAAGAAACATCCTCCCTTTAAGAGATTGAGCTCCCCTTGCTGGTGGAAAGTGCGAATTGCATTGATTTCACATGCAAGGCCAGGAATGGAACGCTGATTGCAGGTTAGTCCTCGGGTGGGCCAAAACTTGCGTCCTGCCTGCGCAGGGGTCATTGGGCACGGGGTAATAGCACATCACACTACCTGCGCCCAAAAACGGCCCCTATCCAATTGTTCCCCCAATATTTTTTAAATGGTGAGAAACTATTAAATGTTGGAGTTCAGAGAGACTTGGGTGTCCTCTTACAGGAAACACAAAAAGTTAGTATGCAGGTACAGCAGGCAATTGGGAAAGCAAATGGCATGTTGGCCTTTATTGCAAGGAGGTTGGAGTATAAGAGTAAAGAAGTCTTCCTACAGTTGTACAGGGCTTTAGTAAGATCTCACCTGGAGCACTGCGTACAGTTTTGGTCTCCTTATCTAAGGAAGGATATACTTGCCTTGGAGGCGGTACAAAGAAGATTCACTAGATTAATTCCTGGGATGACAGGGTTGTCCTGTGAGGAGAGGTTGAGCAGAAAAGGCCTATTCTCTCTGGAGTTTAGAAGAATGAGAGGTGATCTCATTGAAACATATAAGATTATGAGGGGGCTTGACAGGGTAGATACTGAGAGATTGTTTCCCTTGTCTAGAGAGTCTGGAAGTAGGGGGCATAGTCGCAGGATGAGGAGTCGGCCATTCAAGACTGAGATGAGGAGGAATTTCTTCACGCAGAGGGTTGTGAATCTTTGGAATTCTCTACCCCAGAGGGCTGTGGATGCTGCGTCATTGAATATATTCAAGGCTGAGATGGATAGATTTTTGTACTCTAGGGAAATCAAAGGATATGGGGATCGGGCGGGAAAGTGGAGTTGATGTCGAAGATCAGCCATGATCTGATTGAATGGCAGAGCAGGCTCGAGGGCCGTATGGGCTACTCCTGCCCCTATTTCTTATGTTCTTATAGCAATTAGAGGGGCAAAGAGAGACCTGGGGAAAAAAAAGCATAACTGCAGATGCAAAACATAACAGTGAGAAATTCTTCCAGTAAAATAAAGTAGTAAAAACATAAAAGATGCAAACAGGGCTGAAACAAACGTATGAGCACAAGATAGGCAATCCAAGGAATGATCATTTCCTCCAAATATTTACAAGGGAAAATATGAGTGCCATGCCCTCCACAAGTAGTAATAATTTAAGTTGAATTACCCAGGGTAGTCTCACCATACAACATGTCCAACCACTGCAGTGCAGCAATCAACCAAGCAAATATCAGGCTAGACTATATGGCCAAAACAGTAGAGTACAAGTTAGAAGAAGTCATGCTGAAATTGTATGTTGCTCTTGTTAGACCCATCTTGAGTATTGGGCCCAGTTCTGCCCAATAAGGCACAGGAGATATTCAAGCATTGGATGCAGTTCAAGTAAGTGTCAAGAGGCTGAGCCCTACGGCATGATTTTTACCTGGAGCTGGGAACTCAGCGGGTGGGTAGATAATCGCGTGGGAAACCCAGAAGTAAAGTGAACGAGTTGGAATCTGCAATCTCAACTAAATTGAAGGCACTTAATTTTATTTCCGGGTTTCGCGTCTCCAAGCTGCGCAGTGGGCACATTGCGCACCCGCATGACGTGATCCGCTATTTAAAGGGCCAATGCAAAAATGGATTTTGGAGGAAAAAGGAGGAAGTAAAGCCATGGATTCAACAAGAGCAAAGGCAGAGCCCAGGTTCAGGAATGCTCCACGTGAACTATTGCTGGGTGCAGTGAGAACCAGGAGGGAGGTCATCTACCCAAGTGATCGGAGGAAGAAACCTGGTTCTGCCACCAAGAAGGCGTGGCTGGAGGTGGCAGAAGAAGTCAGCAGCAGGAGCACAGTGCCCAGGTCTTGGCTGCAATGCAGGTAGCGTTTTAATGACCTAATCAGGTCAGGAAATGTCAGTTCATTTGCTGATTCACACACATCCTGTGTTGTGCAAGCCCCCCCTCTCACTCGGTGTTGGCACACCTACTCTATCACACCACTCCTCACACCCACTTAAGTTTCAGCATCAATCATCCTTCACTTTTTATGCACTTCCTCACCTCTCCATTTATGCACCCATCACCATTTTTGCAATACACTCATCCCAATCCTGATGCAATGTGATGCATCTGTGTGATAGTCACCCTCTGATGCATCCGTTTCATGGTCAGCCTCACCCAAAGCAATGCATCCATCAGGCGAATACGCCACCTTCAGTCACTCACAGGTCTGTTCTTTCTCCCTTTGTAGGGGAAGAGCGCACAAAATGTAAGAGAGAGGAGGAGGACTGGAGCTGGAGCACCACAAATAGTCCAGCTCACAGATGCGGAGGGGGCCATGGAGATAAGTCGCACTGTTGCATGTCTATCCGTCGGAGATGGAGAGACTGGCAACCAGCAGATGGCTGGTGACAGAACTTAAACATCTTTCACACACATGATGAATTGATTTTATCAATGATTGAACTGTTCCAGACCTCAGTATGGTCATTGGAGAGATTGTCACCTTTTCGATGAATAATTAATATCTGACACATTCTGTTGTTTTCCCAGGGCCTTTACACCTTCAAGAGGCAAGTGCCAAAATGGAAGAAAGCAATTCCTGAGAGGATCTCATTCCTTCTGAGGGTACACCGTCACAGGACATACAGCCATGCACCACTGCAGATACTGGCACTTCGGTGGGTCACGTTCGACAGTTAGTTGGGTTGTCACCTGTAATTCACCACTCACAAGTGTACACAAGCAGACTGATGGCAGGGGCAGCTGTGGAGAGTCCACGTTGGAGGGCGTACTCCTCTCCAAGCTCTACTCAGCTGGACACAGGTGCTGAACCCCGGGGGCCATCGTTGAGAATGAAAATGATGGAGGTTCAGCTGCACCTTTGTCAGGTACTGGAAAACATGCCATGCACACTTCCCACAATAGTGGAGAGGATGGAGGAGTCCAACTCCATTGCTAATGGATTGTTGGTGCATGTAAGTGTATGTCTGCAATGGAGAGAGTGGCAGCCTCCATTGAGATTCAAGCATGGATCTCAAATGAGTGCATGCAGGCCATGACAATGGCTGCCAACATGTCTGCCGCCTTAAACAGGCTGACAGATACCTTATCCATGGCCTTACAATGTGGCACATCTGCTCACCAACCTGCTGTACAGACTGGTGGGAGTGATGTTGCGCTGGCCCGGGGGAGGGATGATGGCGAAAGGGGACATGGAAGTGAGGATTCCACTCAAAGCGCTCCCACGTCTCACCTGTTGCTCCCTCAACCAGTACCCACAATGTTACCTCCTCTCCTGATAGCAGAGTCTGTTCCTGCACAGGTGCAGATAGAACATTCTTTGATGGGGCTCTCACGGGTTCAAAAACCCAGAGGTCGTAGGCCAAATGCATCTCAGCAGTCAGGGCAGGTAGCTGAGCAACCTGCCACTACCCCCTGCTGAAGCCACATGTTAGAAAGAGAAAGGCTAAGGAATTGTAGTTCATCAAGAGAGTGTGACAAGATGTCATGTTGTTCATTTATATATTTTGTTTGTTATGGCAGATTAAGTTTAATCATTATCACCATTGCCACGTCTTGGCCATTATTGCGTTGTGAGTGTGAATTTGCCATTTCATTTGTTTTATCATGAATGCCAAGACATGACGACACCCATTGGGTGGGTGTGCAATGGGTGTATGCGAGGTTGAAAGACTGTTTTGTGCAAAGGTGGGGGTGGAGGGGGGGTGTTGGTGGTGGTCGTGGTTCCAGGCGGCCTGAGTAGCTCAAAGTCTTCAATTTGCACATCTCATTATGGAGAACCAGTTACAGATGAGGAAATTCCTGGCATCACTGACATCAATGTGTGCCATTGCTCTGGTGATCAGCTTCCCATCTTCATTTTCCTCCTCCTTGTCCTCATCCTTGTCTTCAATGTTGCCGGATGATGAGGGTGCTTGATGAGCACATTCGACCTCCTCCACCTGTAGCCCTCTCTGCTGTGCTATGTTGTACAGGACGCAGCACACAATGATTATTCTGCACACCCTCGCTGGTGTGTACTGAAGGGCTTCCCCAGATCTATCCAGGCACTTGAAGCGCATCTTCAACATTCCAATGGCTTGTTCAATGACAGACCTGGTGGTGATGTGGCTCTGGTTGTACCGATGCTGTGCCTCGTTGCTGGGGTTTCTCACAGGTGTCATGAGCCACGTCTGCAGGGGGTATCCCTTGTCTTGAAGGAGCCAGGCCATAAGTCTGCCTTCTCTGTGTGGAAGAGGGCCGGGATGTTGGACTGGCACAAAATGAATGAATCATGACAGCTGCCAGGGAATCTGACACACGCCTGCACAAATCTCTTCTGGTGGTCGCACACCAGCTGCACATTGATGGAGTGATATCCCTTTCGGTTTATGAACAGTCATGGCTCATGTGGAGGTCCTCGGATTGCTACGTGTGTACAATCAATTGTGCCCTGTACCGTGGGAAGCCAGCCAGAAACCCACTGCCCTCTCAGTCTGGCTGATGTCGTCGCGGGGGAAGTTCATGTAGTCGGATGCCATCCGTCATCTGACTTACACACTTGTGTGCAAATGACCGAGGCACCCTGGAGATGTCACCGGTGACACCCTGGAAGGATCCAGAGGCGAATAAATTGAGGGCAGTGGTGAACTTAACTGCAACGGCCAGTGCGTAGCCGCCAGGTCCAGTTCTTCCTGAAGGAGGCTGCAGATGTTTGCGACCCCTGCCGACTGAATCTCAGCCTGCGTAGACAGTGCTCCTCAGAGAGGTCCAGGAAGCTGGAGTTTGGACCTGATATAAAGATCGTAAAAACTTAGGCTTTTCGACTTGAAAGGAGGTGTCTGAAAGGTGATCGTATAGGAAGTAGATAAGAAAATAAACAGTCTGGAAACAGTAAATCTGGAAAATTACTTTAAGAGTAGGACAAGAGGACTGATATTAAAAAGTTCTTCATACAAAGAATGACCAATAAATGGAGTGGACTTCTGGATAGAGTAGTGAAGTCGCAAACCCTGGAAATATTTACGAAGCAATTGGATACTCTAATGGGATGATCTTGCAAAATGGGTCAAAGGGGCTTATTTATCCAAATGTACCTTGTGATCTTCTGCCTTGGATTTCATTGCAACCCAAACGGAAAATTCACTACTTTCATCTTTCAGGATTGCTGTCATCTGGTATATGAGCAGCAGACCTGAAGGTTCAACATGCCAAAGACAAGTTATTTTTTTGAAGCTGAAAATCAAAGAAACTTGCCAGTTTATATAGAAAAATTGGTTTATTCTTTTATCTCCAATCTTGATCTCTCTGGTTTCTTTCTCAATCTAATCCTTTGAATTGGGCTGTGTTGCAGCTCTTTGCAATAAACTTGTGCTTTGTCCAAATCAAGGATGGACTTTATTCATTTTCAGGTTCTGTTTCCTCTGCTAAAGCCTCAGTTAAAGGTTTATGGTGAGTGAAAAGTTCATAGAATCATAGAATTATAGAATGATACAGCCCATTCGGCCCATCGTGCCTGTGCCAGCTCATTAGTAGAGCTATCCAATTAGTTCCATTCCCCTGCTCTTTCCCCATAGCCCTGTAAATTTTTTCCCCTTCAAGTATTTATCCAATTCTCATTTGAAAGTCACTAATGAATCTGTTTCCACCACCCTTTCAGGCAGTGTATTCCAGATCACAACAACTCGCTGCATAAATTTTTTTTCCTCGTGTTTACCAGACTGATTCCTGGGATGGCAGGACTGACATATGGGGCCCGATGTTACCAGGGCTGCGGGCTCTCGGCAGGGGGGCTCGCGCCCGGCGAAATCAGTCAGCTCCCCGCGCGATCGTAGCATAATTGGATCCACTTACCTGGTCTTCCGGGTTTCCCACTGCTGATCTGCGCGTCGGGCGGGCTGTGCATGCGCAGTAAGATCTGTCAGCTGGAGGAGCTCTATTTAAAGGGGCAGTCCTCCACTAACAGATGCTGCAACAAACAGAAAAAATCACAGCATGGAGCAGCCCAGGGGGAAGGCTGCTCCCAGTTTAATGATGCCTCACTCCAGGTATCAATACATGGGGTGAGGAGGAGGGGGAGGACAGAGATCTTCCCCCCGGCGGGCGGGAGGAAGCAGCCTGCCTCTGCCACCAGGAAGGCCTGGCTTGAGGTGGCAGAGGAGGTCACCTGCACCACCAACATATCGCCCACCTGCATACAGTGCAGGAGGCGCTCCAATGACCTAAGTAGGTCAGCCAAAGTGAGTACACTTACTCTTTCCCCTGCACTCCGTCTGCCACATCACCGCCCCCACCCCACATCTCCTTCTGCACTGCCAACACTACTCTGTCACATCACCCCTCACACCCACTCAAACCTCATCCTCATCATACCTGCAGCTACTCACCTCGCCAGTACTCATCCCGCCACTACCACTCAACACAATCCTCATACAATCTCATGGCTCTATCTCGTACTCACCCTCTCGTGCATCTCTTTTACGGCCAGCCTCACTCAATCTGCCACTACCTGTGCTACAGCCACAGGGTATGCATCACATATGTGCAGTAGGCAGCGTAAGGTAAACGTGTCGTGAGCATAAAGGGGATGCACAAGGGTGTTTGAGGGTTTGTCATGGTTGTTACTTATATTGAATTTCTGACCAACTCACATTACATATTATATTGGCACCACTATTGCCATGTCTTCGCGAATCTTGTCTGGTCTGTGCAATAATGCCCTTTCCTGAGGATCACAATGAAGACCCACAACCGATGACACCCATTGTGTCACTGCAGAGTGGGTGTAGGTGTATTTGCAGGGCTCTTTTGTGCAGACGGCTGAGAGACGTCGGCAATGTCCCCGGTTGCACCCTGGAAGGATGCGGAGGAGAGGTTGTTCAGGGCAGTGGTGACATTGACAACGACAGGTCAGAAGATGGTGCTCGGGCCAGCCAGGAGCAGCTCGGCATGAAGGAGGCTGCAGATGTCCACGACTACATGTCGAGTGACTCTGAGCCTCCGGGTGCACTGCTGCTCGGAGAGGTCCAGGAGGCTGAGCCTCGGTCTGTGGACCTTGTGGCGAGGGTAGTGCCCTCTGACGCATCTCTCTCTGCGGTAGCCCTCCCTCCTGCTGTGCAGGTGGATGTGTCACAGCACTGTGTTGTGGAGCTCCACGTGTCAGAGGTGGACGGCGTGGCCGGCGAGGCTGGTGATGCTGTTCGCCCTCCGAGGAGGTCATGACTGCAGCTACGGCGGCCCCCATCCAGAAGATGTACATCTGAGGGGGTCCACAAGGTAGGTACATGTCTCTGGACCCCGGGGTAAGTGTGCAAGTTGGTGAATTTGATTGTCAGGAGGAGGGTGGTGGAGGCCAAACTTTGTCCCAAGTGACAGAGTGGCCTCCTGCAATGAGTGAGGGTCTCCCCCCCCCCCCCCCCCCCCCCCCCCCCAACCTGTCGAATGGACCTTTGCGGCTGCCACAGGCTGATGGCTGCAACAGGTCCATTTGAACTGGGAGTGTTTCCCCCAGTGTGGGAAACAGTCCCAGTTTGCTCTAAAATCCCACCCCTCCTCACATAATCCCTTAATCAGGTCAGTTAATGACCTTAACAAGCGAAATAAATGTCTTCAATTGCCTGCGGGATTCCCACCTGCGGGGGCTGCGCGCGCATGCCGGCGCGTCAGCGGGGAACCCGGAAGTGCATGGGTTCGAGGCGGGCTCCGGTCCCGCTCCAGGATTTCCTGATTTTCGGGGCCCCCCCGCCAGGAACGCACCCGATAGCAGGTGCTAAAATGCTGCCCATGAGGAGAGATTGGGTCAACTAGGCCTATATTCACTCGAGTTTAGAAGAATGAGAGGTAATCTCATTGAAACATATAAAATTCTAACAGGACTAGACAGACTAGAGGCAGGGAGGATGTTCCCGATGGCTGGGGAGTCCAGAACCAGGGGTCACAGTCTCAGGATACGGGGTATGCCATTTAGAACCGAGATGAGGAGAAATTTCTTCACTCAGAGGGGGGTGAACCTGTGGAATTCTCTGCCACAGAAGGCAGTGGAGGCCAAGTCATTAGCTGTATTCAAGAAGGAGATCGATATATTTCTTAATGCTAAAGGGATCAAGGGATATGGGGAAAAAGCAGAAACAGGGTACTGAGTTAGACGATCAGCCATGATCATTTTGAATGGCGCAGCAGGCCCGAAGGGCCGAATGGCCTACTCTTGCTCCTATTTTCTGTGTTTTCTATGTTTCTATGTATCGCGTCTGATTTTTTTATCACCTTAAATCTGTGACCTCTGGTTACTGTTCCTTCTGCCACTGGAAACAATTTCTCCTTATTTACTCTATCAAAACCGTTCATGATTTTGAATAACTCTATCAAATCTCCTCTTAACCTTCTCTGCTCTATGGAGAACAACCCCAACTTCTCTAGTCTCTCCACATAACTGAAGTCCCTCATCCCTGGCACCATTCTAGTAAATCTCTTCTGCACCCTCTCTAAGACTTTGACAACCTTCCTAAAGTGTGGTGCCCAGAATTGAACACAATACTCCAGCTGAGGCCTAACCAGTTTTTTTTATATAAAGGTTTAGCATAACTTCCTTGTGAAAAGTTAAGTTAAATAAGTTTAAAAAAAAATGTTCCATTGCCAAGTTAGGGATTCGCTGTTTAAACATTCTTCTGGCACTGACTTAGGGGGAATTTATTGAGACATGCAATTTGGAATCAGGAGGAGAGACTTAGAATAACCAAAAGAAAAATCAAGCTGAGTTCTCAGATTCTGAGGTAAATAATGTTTTTTAAAAAAGAGCTGTCTTGGGAAAAGGGTGAAGAATTAAAATTCACTCTGCTGCTTTCAGTGTTGATTTTCCCTTTGTAATTAACTTATTTGAAGGTACTTTTAATAGAAATATTATAAAGGAAGTTTTAAATTAAGCAGATAAAGTAAAAGGAGGAATTAATTAATTTGATAAAGGACAGTACTGCTTGCTTAGAGGGATAATCAGGCTACCTAAAGCCTCTAGCATGCAAATGATACCTTTAAGGAGTAGTTTGGTGCCATTACATTCTGCTCTTCTTTACGTGTTTCATTATTCTGATGTTCATTTTGTTACCTATTTAATTGCATTGGAAACTAAACAGGCTTTGGAAAGAGTTGTATGAAATATTCAATAGATATGATATAATGGCTTAATGTTTAAATGTTTATAAAACCATGATAGTTTGTAGTCACAATTATTAGCTAGTACTAAAATCAATTTATTATTTACTTACCACTTTGTAAGTATACAAAATTCCTCTTAATAGCAAGTCGAATAAAGCATAGAATAAATTGCTGACAGCTGAAATGATTTGTAGCAGAAATTTCTCTTTCTGTTCTTACTAAATGATTTAAAGCTCAGTGCTCCAATCCACTTAATTTTTAAATACAATAACCTGATTTTAAAAATATCAAACAGGGGAGTAATCAGGCAATCAGATTATTCCATTCCCCGTGCAAGTCACCTATTTGTACTGAGCACTACTACAAAATGTAGTCCTTGTTTAATCTTCTAATGCTGAGTGACATTTCAATTGTATTGAGAAACCTTTAAGTATTTCCTTACTTTAAATATTTCTTGAATTTAAATGAACATACCTTTCACTATCTTCACTAAAAATTGTAGCAGCCTACCTCATTCCACCTCCTTTTTAATATTCTTATTAAAAAATGTATTCACTTACCTTTTTGGTGAAGGCTGCATTCATATCCCGAAAGCCCGATGCCTCAGAGCAGCCCAATTTCTGGTAAGGGTCCTTAAACAGGCGTTAGGCCCCTAATTAGCATTTACAAGGGGTCTAATGCATGTTTTTGGTGGCCGCCTCGAACGCCTGATAAATGGCCTGGCCCAATATTAGGTTGGGCATTTTTCAGATGTCTTTGGGGTGCAGGTCGTTGCATCCTGAAATTGGACCTTTTTGCACCTGTTTCATGCCTGTAAAACGGGTGCAACAAGGACCAAATTCTACCTCGGGGCCTGTGTGCTGGATGCTAGTCCCCCTTATGTTCATTGCCAGCATGGAAACATGCTGAGCCCCTTGGGCATGTTGTAGATCTCAGGCTGTTGTTTCATATTTACTGCTCACATTACAAACTTCTGGCTCTGTCATTGCACCCTATTGCATATCCATACCTCAGCAATACACATCTTCAAGTTGCAATGTATAAGCGAAAGCTTTGCCACGCTCACATCTTCCTAGAGCTTCCTAGAGCTTCACACCTCAAATAATTGTAGCTGCATGATGCGTACTCATTTGCTGACACTCTGTTTGGCACTGTGCCTCTCCATCACCAAGACCGCCTGCTTCCACCTCTGTAACATCACCTGTCTCCACCCCTGCCTCAGCTCATCTGCTGCTGAAACTTCATCCTTGCCTTTGTTACCTCTAGACTCGACTATTCCAATGCTCTTCTGGCCGGCCACAAACCATGCATCCTCCATAAACTTAAGCTCATCCAAAACTCTGTTGCCCGTATCCTATCTCGCACCAAGTCCCATTCACCCATCACCCCTGTTTTCGCTGACCTACATTGACTCCCGGTCCGGCAATACCTTGACTTTAAAATTCTCATCTTTGTTTTCAAATCCCTCCATGGCCTCTCCCCTCCCTATCTCAGTAACCTCCTCCAGTCCTACAACCCAGCGAGATCTCTGCGCTCCTCCAATTCTGGTATTTTGTGCATCCCCAGCTTTCTTAGCTCTACCATTGGTGGCCGTGCCTTCAGCTGCCTAGGTCCTAAGCTCTGGAATTCCCTCCCTAAACCTGTCCGCCTCTCTACCTCCCTCCTCCATTAAGATGCTACTTAAAACTTACCTCTTTGACCAAGCTTTTGGTCATCTGTCCTAATATCTCCTTATTTGATGCTCAGCATCAAATTTTGTTTGATAATTGCTCCTGTGAATTGCCTTGAGACGTTTTACTATGTTAAAGGTGCTATATAATGCAGGTGGTTGTTGTTGTTGTTCATATGTCAATTTCCAACTTCTCAAAGATTACTTTTCTGCTTGAAGATGTCACATCAAGCTCTCCCTGGGGAAGCATTGATGGCAAAGGCACATCTCCACTGACATGCCCAAATAGCTTTGACAGGATCTGTGGTTCCGCATACTTGTGTTCGTGCAAACCACCTCAGGTGCATGCAGACCTTTCTCTGCCCATTCCTCTCCAACTCCTCCTCGTCCTCAAGCTCCCTGAGGGGGAAGAGGAATTCCTAAAGGAATGCCTGTTCTAGCAGCATAGGGTACTTGAACTAAGAGTAGAACTTCTTTCAATGGTAGGAGGTGAAAAAAGAAATTCAAGCAATGCAACAATGAGAAAAAATGAATGCAAAATGAAGTAGCAAATTAAATGCAACAAAAGCAAACCAAAACACCAAAAAAATTAAAATCTCATACTCGTTTTCAATGCTGCTAATCATAGCTTTAAAGGAAAATAGGAAGTGAATTATGTCCATGTAAAACGGGCCTTCATTGACGATGTCACATTTAGGCAGCAGGGCACGTGAAGTACAGAGTAAAGAAGCATTATTTTCAGGCCAGTGTGTGCCAACATTCATCCCTATGGTACTCTATTGTCCAATAATTTTGAACATTATAAAAAGTACAGACATGAGGGTTGATAATGCGACTCACACACCATGCCACCAATGCTGCTGCTGTGCTGGTGCTACATGTAGCTGTGCATAAATGATCTAATCTTACCAGATAAAGCGAGCAGGGGAGAATTAACACATGGGTCTACAGGACCCATGCCCAGGGGCTCCGTGCAAATATGAAGCCCCCCGGGAAAACTCACCATAACTAGGGTTGCCAACCATCCCGGATTGTTCTGGAGTCTCCAGGAATGAAAGACTGCTGTGAGCCCCCGGGAGAGAATAGGGAAGTAGCGTTCGCAGTTCACGTGTTACGCCTGTGGTTCACGCTCACCTGTGGGCTTTCTTTGCCTACTCGCAATGGCCTCCTGGGTTTTGGAACTTCTGACGTGAGGCGCGACAGCTTCTGGCACCAAGCCCTTCACGCCCTCAGTCTCATGAAAACTCACAAAAGGCCTTGGTGTGGAGCGGTCAGCACGACAGTGTGAGTTTTAGGTTAGGATGAGCTAGACTTTGTTTTTAAAAAGGTCCAAAAGATGTTACTTAAAACTGCAGTAGCAGTATTTTAGCAGTATTAATCTTAAATATTCATGGTAGTTACAGGATTTTCTGTCTCCCAATGGATTTCAGTCTAACACTGAATAAATGCTCCTAATTTCTGTCATTTCTACCTCCAAAGAATGTTTCCCTGCAAAATTAAGGAGTGGAAATAAGTGTCTGATTGCAGGCAAATTCAATTATTTTGAAAAGATATATCTTGGATCGTTTTTACTGAGAAAATACTGCAACTGAAATAGTCATTGGTTCAGTGTTTCGTATCCTTAAATATAATTTGATGCTGATAGTAGATAATTGCTGTAATATAATAGAGCGTGGGTACTAAACTTACAGAATGTACATTCAGCTGTCATTTTAGTTTATATTTTTGTGTGTGTGACAAAATTAAGTAGTTGTATATTGTGATATTATTTGCATTATTATTAATGCAGCGTGCAAACATTCTATGAGCCTATTCATGCATTTTACTACACATTTGTGGTTTAATGGATCAGATGAGGGGTAGTGCAGGGGGTGTGTATGGGCCCCGAATGTTTTTGATGCCCAGGACCCCAAGAATTCTTAATCCAGCTCTGAAAGTGAGGTCAGCCTATTTACATAACTTGCTGGTGCTCCAAGTACGTCTCTTACGAGGCATTTGGAGTGCCAGAGCCACAATTCTGGGTGCTAGCAGACAGTGAAGGATGACTTGTTGCTCATTGTTTGTTGTACACTTTCCCGGTGTGGGGAGAGTGGCACTAGGCAAAGGGCATGAGGGAGGGGGTGGGCAGGCCAAGGGTGCTTGGAGGTCACGGGCAAAATTTTGAAATATTGGATTGCCATCCTCCCCTTTAGTCCCTGTTCCAAATAGTTGGTGTGGATCTAAAGTGCCCCTCAGCCATTCCGGCCATATTATTTACACTGAAGCTGGGGCCTAATGAGGCTTGTGCATCACTTGTGCACAGGGTCCAAGCCATTTTTGTGCTCACAGCTCACACTGTATCTGTAAAGTGCTTCGGCAATACTGTTGGCCTTATACTTCTGTGCGTGATTTTCCTGGGGATGGGTGTGCAGGCGTAACGCCTACATGAGGCAGATTATTTATGAAGTCACTAGAGTTCTGAACAAAATATCTGCTCCTAAGCTGCCTCTAACCAACACTTTTAAGGTATAAAGCAATGTAACAGCAAATGATGGCAGGTGCATCAACCATCCACTATCTCATTATCCACCCCACTGTATCTCTTAGTTATTTGCTGTTACATTGCTTTATATCTTAAAAGTGTTGGTTAGAGGCAGCTTAGGAGCAGATATTTTGTTCAGCACTCTAGTGACTTCATAAATAAGTACAGTTGTTGGCAGCATTCCCCATTCATGATGTCACCTAAAGAGGAATTCTAATCAAATGCTTGCTCCTAGACTGCCTCTGAAAAGCTGATGAATCAAAGCTGGCAAGCTGTGCAGGCAATATCTCACGGTTATGGCCCAGTATTCAGTGACAGTTGACATTGCCTCATCATTTCCCTTATGGTATCTTATGGGCAACATGCCTAGGAATCTCTCTGAGCTGGATGGAAAAACATGTCTCATTGAGACCGACCAGTTGGTTAGCTAGTGAGCCAATCTGCTGAGCCACTTTTGTACAGCTAATGTGTATATGTGTACTCACTTTTTACAAAGTTAGTTTTGGTGAAGTTAGTGTGGATGTCAGCTTGTACTTTTATGGCCTCATTGAGCTGGGAGTGAAAAATTATAAACATATATGCAGCTGTCCCATGATCACTGTCCAAAGAGATCAAAAACACCAACTTTAATATCCTTGCTCAGTGTCATTGCAGTGTATCCACTTCAATCACTGCAGCTGCAAATGGATGAATACAAGACTTCATTGTAGCAGCCCTGTAAATGAGTTTGGGTAATGTTATTTCAGCATTTCCAATCAAGGGTAGGAGTAATCAGCACTTGGGAATCTGCACAGGGAAATTGGATTCAAATCTAAGCAACGTGTCACCACATCCAAGGATTGAACTATAAAAAGAACAAACAGACTTCCTGAGAGTCCATGAGACAGGGAAGTCTAAGCTCATTGGTACCTATGGGAGAGTATGGGATGTTACCCAAACTAATCACCCAAATGGATAACAGCTTGCAAAACATGAATACAGCTAAGCAAATTGGCACAGCAGATTGGCTCACTGGTCAGCTTGCTGACTCATCTCACCCAGACACATTATTCCATCTACTGAGAAATGTGGCAAGCCAGATAGTACAGGCAATGCCAGATGGCACAGCTGCATAAAACGTTTCAGAACTCTGAGATACAGCCTGTTTAGTTTTCCAGCTCTGATTCTTTCATTTGCAGCTTCACACCATGAAACAAGCAACTGATAGGGTCTGCAAAACAAGACTCGGCGAGACCAAACAAACTATTCAAGTGATATGTTGAAAAAAATTAGACGTCGTTACCTTTGTCGTTATTATATACAAAATAAATTGTTGCCTTTTTGTAACTCCACTTTCCATTTGTCTTCTTCACAGATAACTTAATATTCTATTAAATAAAAATTATGGGATAATTTTAACTCCCTAGGACAGGATGAGGGGGGGTGGGTTTAAAAATTTAAAAAATGGGAAACCCGACCCCAACCCGCTTCCAACGCACCCACTTCCGGTTTTAACGGAGGTAGGTTGGGGAGGCCGGCGACTAACCTGCTCTCCGGAGGCGGGTCACTAACTTAAATATTTTAATGAGGCTGCATGCCTCAGATTTTACCTCTGTTTCAGGTTTACGCTGGCTGGCCGGGTTTCCCAGGCCTCGGGCAGCCTGGCAGCTGAAGGGAGGCGAAAATGGCTGGATCCAGCAGATAATTTGGACACTAAGGGACTCAAGGGATATGGGGATTGGGCAGGAAAATGGAATTGAGGTGGAAGATCAGCCATGATCTTATTGGATGGCGGAGCAGGCTCGAGGCGCCACATGGCCTACTCCTGCTCCTATTTCTTATATTCTTATGTCCTTATGTAAGTGCCTTTCCAACACTGCTTGTGGGCCAGGAGGAGCAGCAGTGCTTCCCCACCAAGCAGGCCTGCTTCCATCCCTGCGATCGGACCCTCCATCCAGCGATTGGAGCCCCACGATCAGCGCCCCCCCCCGTACTATCAGCCATTTCCACCCTCACCCCTGCGAACTCTCTGCCCCCTCCCCCACCGATATCCACCTCAACTGATCTCTCAGGGCCCCTCACCCCTGATGCCCCCCATCGACCCACGATCCCTCCCTTCCTCCTTCCTTTCTGCTCCCTGGCTGCAGCCTGGTGCCGCAGGCCGACACACCCGACAGCCAGCCAGTCTCTCAATCTGGCTGGCTGGGGTGGAAAGTGGAGTCCAAAAATGTTAATCAGGTCCTGCTGTTAAATCCGCTCCCTGTAAATATTGGGGATATCTCCATTCTTGATAAAGGTCCAAGGTTGTGAGGTGATATCTAGCATATAATCCTTTTACTTCCAATTTAGATGCCTCCCAAATGTGTGATGTGTTTTTTTTTTATCAGTGATCTTAATTAGTTTTACTGTTTGCAAGTAGAGTTGGTGGACTTGACGATATCAACTTATCCAATGCAAGATGTCAGGAAGAGGTTAAAAGCTAAATAAATAAATAAAAAGCTGTTTAGGTAACTTGTGCTTCAGTATAAAGGACAGTGAAATGTCGATTTGCTTTGCAGATCATTATACGTTTCATTCAACAGTTGTCAGCTGAGCTGAGAGAGCTTTATATTGCCTTTCAACGAAGGGCAGTTATTTCATGGAGGCCTTGTAAACTGGAGCTATTTTCTCCTCATCTTGGGTTCTTCATCATCATTACCACTATGGTCACAGCTATCACTGCCTTGGTCTTCATGTACTTGCTGGTGTACAGCTCCTGCTGCCTGAATGATTTGAATGGAATATGTTTCTGTGAGGATATTGATAATGCTCTAGCACTATTAAATCCAAATTCAATCTGGATTAAATACTGACAGTGCATAATGTTAGAATTTATTTATCATTGAAAACTGCAACTCCTAGTGGGGACGTGCAGATTGTGGTGTGGTACTATACATTCAGAAGGCACTAGGTTTGATCTCCAGTCTGTGCTGAATTAGTTGAGCTCAACCAGGGTAGCAGTTAGAATACTACAGTTAGCCTCAATACCCCTGGGCTGGTGAGAGAACGAATCGGCCAGGTTTGCAGCTCCTGATTACTATCCCAATGATTCATCTTGAAAACGATGGCCCTGATATTTACGGGGAGGTGGGGAGGGAGCCGAGCGGGACTTGTAGCGATGGGAAACACGGAAACGGGGGGGACGCAGAATTTAATGGCAGGACCTCATTTGAATTTTTTTCTCCGTTTCCCAGCCGGCAGCCAGCCAGATTGAGATGCTGGCCGGTTGTCGGGCAGGAAGGCCTGTGCTAGAAGGCCGCAGTTGGGGACCAGAGAGGAGGGAGGGAGGGAGAGATCGCGGGGGGGGGGGGGGGGCAAGAGATCGCGGGGGTGGGGAAGGTGCGTACAGCATTCAGATGGGCTACTTCTTAGATTTGAGCATGAGAAGTGAACTGGAATCTTAGATTTTGTTTCATATTTGAAACATTTTTTAGTTTTTTCAATCCGTCACCAACTCTTTACAGTATTCTTTTTAAAGCCAGTTTGCTGCTAAGTTTGATGCTATTATCTGCATATTTAAGAAGAGAAATTTCAAGTTGATCAAAAATTGATCTTTAGGCCACTAAAGGTTTAATTTTGGGTCACTACATATGTTCGGCAGGAAAAGGCATACTCTGGTTTGTAACAGTGGCATAAACAAATTGGAAGTACAGTTTTAGAAATATATTGCAACATCTTTAAAATGTAAATATGATTGTGGTGAGAGTTAGACACTGTTCTGCAATTACTTCCAACTATCTTGGAGCTAAAGATATTCCAGGCAGTATTCATTTTAGTTTTTAGCTTTTATTTTATTCAAATGGAAGTCTTTCTGTAAAAGAACTGTTGATATTGTAAGGGTTCTCTGCAGATGATAACACTTATTAATTACTTATCAATCAAATCTCATTTGAATAATGATGCGGATTGGCTACAAGGTACTCTTGACTGTTGATTGAGCATAGCGGGGGGAAATTCGGGAGGAAAAGAGTTTGATCAAATCTGAAAAATGTCACGTTGTAGGCTGAGAGGTTGATTTCTACATTGGTTTCATCTGTCAGCTATCCAACCTATTTTTGATTTGGGAAAATAGAACATGGGTGCATTATTTACAACTCAATCATAGTTACTATGTTCATTGCATTTTAATTCTGTATCTTGATTTTGTGTACTGTGTATGGTCTTTTACAATTAGTGGCAAGACAATCGAAATTATATGAGCTGCCATTGGATTGGATTAAATAAAGCAACAAAACATGAAAACAATTACTTAATCAACTTTAGCATCCAAACATGCAGTGTTATTTTGATGCTGGATTAGCTATTGAACTTCTAGTAGCAATAGGAGAGGTGGCTGTCATATGGAAAACTATCAAGTTATAGCAGTAAGAAACAGATAAATAAAGAACATCACAGCATAATAACATAAACCTATTAGCTTACAAAAGCCCAACAGCAGAAAGACATTTCTATGATGCACATAATGGGGTCGAATTTGATTGCATTAAAGGGGTTGTAACATGTCTCCATTTTGAAAGGGGCCTATCGCCAGGTGTCCAAAGCACCTGCCTGTTTCAGGTGATAGGCCCTTTTTTTTTAATGTGGAAATTGGGATCCCATGACGTAAATAGGATCCCGATTGCAATTTTAGGTCGGAACTGGTCAGAGCCTGCACAGAGCACAGCTTCACTTTGTCATTTTTCTTGGCTCATGAAATGCAGTGTGTTGCAAATTGCGTGCATTTGATTTCATGATCCACGTTCGACCCCTCTGCTGGCTGTGCAGAGCATGACAAAATTGGGGTTTATATGTATATCTGATGGGATCTGCATAACAATTGCAGGCTGAGAGATAGGTTTGTAAAGGAGAAATATAATATATAATAGAAATGTTAATTTAGCAATGTGGTTGATTCTTAATCAACCTCTGAAATGGCCTAGTAAGCCACTCAGTTGTAAAATCTCGCTACAGAAAGTCACAATAAGAGTAAAACCGGACGGACCACCCGGCATCAGACCACTAGGCACCAGACACGACAAAGGCAAACCAAGCTCAGCAGACCCTGTAAAGTCCTTCTCACTAACATCTGGGGACTTGTGCCAAAATTGGGACAGCTGTCCCACAGACTAGTCAAGCAACATCCTGACACAGACATACTCACAGAATCACACCTTTCAGCCAACGTCCCAGACTCTTCCATCACCATCCCTGGGTATGTCCTGTCCCACCGGCAGGACAGACTCACCAGAGGTGGCGGTACAGTGATATACAGTCAGGAGGGAGTGGCCCTGGGAGTCCTCAACATTGACTCCGGACCCCATGAAATCTCATGTAATCAGGTCAAACATGGGCAAGGAAACCTCCTGCTGATTACCACCTACCGCCCTCCCTCAGCTGATGAGTCAGTCCTCCTCCATGTTGAACACCACTTGGAGGAAGCACTGAGGGTAGCAAGGGCACAGAATGTACTCTGGGTGGGGGACTTCAATGTCCATCACTAAGAGCGGCTCGGTAGCACCACTACTGACCAAGCTGGCCAAGTCCTGAAGGACATAGCTGCCAGACTAGGCCTGCGACAGGTGGTGAGCGAACCAACACGAGGGAAAAACTTACTTGACCTTGTCCTCACCAATCTACCTGTCGCCAATGCATCTGTCCATGACAGTATTGGTAGGAGTGACCACTACACAGTCCTTGTGGAGACAAAGTCCCATCTTCACTCTGAGGACAACATCCAACATGTTGTGTGGCACTACCACCGTGCTAATTGGGATAGATTCAGAACAGATCTAGCAGCTCAAAACTGGGCTTCTATGAGGCACTGTGGGCCATCAGCAGCAGCAGAATTGTATTCCAGCACAATCTGTAACCTCATGGCTCGGCATATTCCTCACTCTACCATTACCAACAAGCCAGGGGATCAACCCTGGTTCAATGAGGAGTGTAGAAGAGCACGTCAGCAGCAGCACTAGGCGTACCTAAAAATGACCTGCCAACCTAGTGAAGCTACAACACAGGACTACGTGCATGCTAAACAGCGGAAGCAACATGCTATACACAGAGCTAAGCGATTCCACAACCAACGGATCAGATCAAAGCTCTGCAGTCCTGCCACATCCAGTCTTGAATGGCGGTGGACAATTAAACAACTAACGGGAGGAGGAAACTCCGTAAACATCCCCATCCTCAATGATGGTGGAGTCCAGCACATGAGTGCAAAAGACAAGGCTGAAGCGTCTGCAACCATCTTCAGCCAGAAGTGCCGAATGGATGAACCATCTCCGCCTCCACCTGATATCCCCACCATCCAAAGCCAGTCTTCAGCCAATTCGATTCACTCCACGTGATATCAAGAAAGGGCTGAGTGCACTGCATACAGCAAAGGCTATGGGCCCGACAACATCCCGGCTGTAGTGCTGAAGACTCATGCTCCAGAACTAGCTGCGCCTCTAGCCAAGCTGTTCCAGTACAGCTACAACACTGGCATCTACCCGACAATGTGGAAAATTGCCCAGGTATGTCCTGTTCACAAAAAGCAGGACAAATCCAATCTGGCCAATTACCGTCCCATCAGTCCACTCTCAATCAACAGCATAGTGATGGAAGGTGTCGTCGACAGTGCTATCAAGCAGCACTTACTCACCAATAACCTGCTCACCAATACTCAGTTTGGATTCCGCATGGACCACTCAGCTCCAGACGTCATTACAGCCATTGTCCAAATATGGACAAAAGAGCTGAATTCCAGAGGTGAGGTGAGAGTGACTGCCCTTGACATCAAGGCAGCATTTGACCGAGTGTGGCACCAAGGAGCCCTAGTAAAATTGAAGTCAATGGGAATCAGGGGGAAAACTCTCCAGTGGCTGGAGTCATTCCTAGCACAAAGGAAGATGACAGTGGCTGTTGCAGGCCAATCATCGCAGCTCCAGGATATTGCTGCAGGAGTTCCTCAGGGCAGTGTCCTAGGCCCAACCATCTTCAGCTGCTTCATCAATGACCTTCCCTCCAACATAAGGTCAAAAATGGGGATATTCGCTGATGATTGCACAGTGTTCAGTTCCATTCGCAATCCCTCGGATAATGAAGCAATCCATGCCCGCATACAGCAAGACCTGGACAACATTCAGGCTTGAGCTGATAAGTGGCAAGTAACATTCACGCCAGGCAATGACCATCTCCAACAAGAGAGAGTCTAACCACTTTCCCTTGACATTCAATGGCATTACCATCACCGGGTCCCCCACCATCAACATCCTGGGGGTCACTATTGACTAGAAACTTAACTGGACCAGCCACATAAATACTGTGGCTACTACAACAGGTCAGAGGCTGGGTATTCTGCAGCGAGTGACTCACCTCCAGACTCACCAAAGCCTTTCCACCATCTACAAGGCACAAGTCAGGAATGTAATGGAATACTCTCCATTTGCCTGGATGAGTGCAGCTCCAACAACACTCAAGAAGCTCGACACCATCCAGGACAAAGCAGCCCGCTTGATTGGCACCCCATCCACCACCCTAAACATCCACTTCCTTTACCACCGGCATACTGTGGCTGCAGTATGTACCATCTACAGGATGCACTGCAGCAACTCGCCAAGGCTTCTTCGACAGCACCTCCCAGACCCTCGACCTCTACCACCTAGACGGACAAGGGCAGCTGGCACATGGGAACAACACCACCTGCACATTCCCCTCCAAGTCACACGCCATCCTGACTTGGAAATATATCGCCGTTCCTTCATCGTCGCTGGGTCAAAATCCTGGAACTCCCTACCTAACAGCACTGTGGGAAAACCTTCACCACATGGACTGCAGCTCACCACCACCTTCTCAAGGGCAATTAGGGATGGGCAATAAATGCTGGCCTCGCCAGCGACACCCACATCCCATGAATGAATAAAAAAAAAAGAATAAAAAAGGTCCTTAGTAGTGAATATTCATATAAAATCTGTGCCATATTTTATGTCAGCTAAGTTAATTTGGGTTTTACATATCCTTCTTCACAGTTTATAAGGCTATGGAACAACATTACTTATCTTTATAATTAACTTTTCAGATTGCGGCCTGATACAGTGATAGACACACAGATATTACACAGATGATACGATTGAATTTTTTGAGCAGGTAACAAGGAGGGTTGATGAGGGTAATACATTTTATGTAGTGTACATGGATTTTAGCAAGGCTTTTGACATGGTCCCACATTGCAGACTGGTCAAAAAAGTAAAAGCCCATGGGATCCAAGGGAAAGTGGCTCAATGGCAGGAAGCAGAGGGTCATGGTTGATGGGTGTTTTTGCGACGGGAAGGCTTTTTCCAGTGGCGTCCTGCAAGGCTCAGTACTAGGTCCCTTGCTTTTTGTGGTACATGTTAATGATTTGGACTTGAATGTGGGGGGCTTGATCAATAAGTTGGCCATGTGGTTCATAGTGAGGAGGAAAGCTGTAGACTGCAGGAAGATATCAATGGACTGGTCAGGTGGGCAGAAAAGTGGCAAATGGAATTCAATCCAGAGAAGTGTGAGGTAATGCATTTGGGGAGGGCAAAAAAGACAAGGGAGTACACAATAAATGGATGATACTTTTTTTTTATTCGTTCGTGGGATGTTGGTGTCGCTGGCATCCCTAATTGCCCTTGAGAAGGTGGTGGTGAGCCGCCTTCTTGAACCGCTGCAATCCATGTGGTGAAGGTTCTCCCACAGTGCTGTTAGGTAGGGAGTTAGGTAGGTACTGAGAGGTGTAGAGGAACAAAGGGACCTTGGAGTTCATGTCCACAGATCCCTGAAGGTAGCAGGACAGGTAGATAAGGTGGTTAAAAAGGCATATGAGATACTTTCCTTTATTAGCCAAGGCATAGAATATAAGAGCAGGGAGGTTATGCTAGAACTGTATAAAACATTGGTTAAGCCACAGCTAGAGTACTGCGTACGGTTCTAGTCACCACATTACAGGAAAGATGTGATTGCACTAGAGAGGGTACGGAGGAGATTTACGAGGTTGTTGCCAGAGTTGGAGAATTTTAACTATGAGAAAAGATTGGATAGGATGGGGTTGTTTTCTTTGGAATAAAGGAGGCTGAGGGGAGATTTAATTGAGATATATAAAATTATGATGGGACTAGATAGAATGAAAAGGGAGAACCTATTTCCCTTAGCAGAGGGGTCAGTGACCAGGGGGCATAGATTTAAAGTAATTGGTAGAAGGATTTGATGGGAGCTGAGAATAAATTTTTTTCACCCAGAGGGTGGTGGGAGTCTGGAACTCACTGCCTGAAAGGGTGGTAGAGGCAGAAACCCTCAACTCGTTTAAAAAGTACTTGGATGTGCACTTGAAGTGACGTAACCTACAGGGCTACAGACTAAGCGCTGGAAAGTGGGATTAAGCTGGATAGCTCTTTTCGACTGTCACGGATACGATGGCCGAATGGCCTCCTTCTGTGCTGTAACTTTTTATGATTCTATGATCCTAAGGAATTTAAGCACTATGGCTGAAAATACTTTCTATGATTCTATGTTCATAGGCCTGGAGATGTTGCTCACTGCATACACGGTGCAATGCTCACTTGAGTTCTGATTGTTTTGATTTTTGTGAATAATTGGGAAAACTTTTCCTATTGTGTTTCCGAGTGCCATGAACCAATTGTCACCTAGGATTTAAATTATGACCACTATACTTGGAAAATAGCAGCAGATCTCAGTCAGGTCAGACTGTGGTATTTTGTGATGTTCACTGTGCTATCCAAACATATCAGTGGACTGCAAAAATGATACATTTTCCAGCACTGTTATCACAATTCATAGAAGTAGATAGAAGTTACAACATGGAAACAGGCCCTTCGGCCCAACATGTCCATGTCGCCCAGTTTATACCACTAAGCTAGTCCCAATTGCCTGCACTTGGCCCATATCCCTCTATAGAATCATAGAATTCTAAAAACAAAACAGATATATCTCAGTCAGGCCTTCGGGGGAGACACTAACTGCAGGCTAAGCACTCTGCCACGGAAGTAGAGGTAATGTCAGAGGGCAAGTCAGCAGGAGCTGCTTTTGGACACTTCTGAATGCCTACAGTATGCCTCATTCAGAGGCCTGAATGCAATTTGCCTGCCTACCATCTTGGCCAAGGATTGGACCAATCACAGAAGGAGGAAAGAACTACAATGGAGGATAAAAATTACACCCAGACATCGCACATAGTTAAAGGTACTACATAGGAATTGAGAGCTGTGAGTCGAAAGTTATGTCTGATAAACTCTCAAGTTGGTGTGGTAACGTAATGGCTGCTTTTATTTCAGACTCTCTGGAACATTGCCTTTAGATATAACTAAACAATATAAGAGGAGACCCTGGAATGTAATTGCTACAATATGCTTACTCCCATCAGGGGGCCCTCTAATGTTCAATTACCTATATGCAAGTACAAAACATACCACTTGCGTCCCTCAGAATTTCAAAGCGACAATAACTATCTTCAAGTCTGAACCAGGTAAACAGCTAAAAAAACCTTAAATAAAGAAATTCATGCAATAAAGTGTTTAAAAAAAACCATAGCACTCTTCTGGTAATGCACAGGAAGATGGGTTATGCCAACACTAGAATCATAATGATCACCACTACACTCAGAACTACTTACAAGTCCAAATGATTTGGAGGTTTCCTTGTGCTTTGAGTATATCTTCGAGGAGGTTTGACAATGGGATTAATAACAAGAGCAGTAGATAGCAAATTCTTAGGTTCGGTTTCAACACCATCTTTCTTGGGAGACCGTCTTAAAGAGTTCACATTAGAATCAAGAGCACGAGCAACGCCCTGGGAGGTGGTAAGTTCATTACACATGAGAATAGGCAAAACATCTGAAGCTTTCTGAGGAGTTGTAACAGCTACTTCCCTAGGTGGAATAGGTATTGGTGGTAGGTCACACTCAACGTTATCATTTGGTACTTCGAAGACAGTAGATCGATTCATTTCATGTAATCAATCTTTATAACGCTTCCACAGCAAACCATTCACCAAAACTAAAAACGTAACAGCTCCAATTCTCTGTTCAATAACACCAACACTCCATTTTCTCACATTCCCACTGAAATCTTTCTCCCATACAATATTGCTTCGAAGTTGACGATCCAGCATTACCAAGTTTTCTTCTCAAAACTGATGTTTCCAAGTCAGGTTTAAAAATATCAAAAGGAGCACGTAACTTTCTTCCAGTGAATAATTCAGAAGGTGTCATATGGTAAAGACATGGGGCATCATACGTTAACTCAAGAGAAATACAGCTAATTGCTGATGCATGTTGCCAGGATCTTGTAACACCATTTTTTAAAGAGAGGTTTAGAATGTACGTAGAAACATCTCAATTTCTCCATTTGACTACGGGATTCTGAATGGAGAAGTAATATGGGACATAGCTCAAATAACAGAAAAGTTGATGTAATCAGCACGTCTAAAGGTACAGCATTATATTTAACTGCATTTTGTAATAATAGAGTGACATCCAAAAATAGGACGAGTACTTCATTTGTTTTCAATAAGGTAGTCTCAATCAAAATGTGAGAAAAGTGAATGAGATTTCTATCCTTTTATTCGCTATAAACTCCTGGTTATCTCTTACTATACTTGTGTAGCATACATTACATTTTAAGCAGTGCATGAGTGAGCTTTTTAAAATAACAACTGATTCGCAATTTTATTATCACTTCTTCGATACTCCTAATAACACTGGAAGTCTGATAGATACCAAACGTGTTCAAAATCATTGCATGCTTTTGTCCCTTTTAATTACATTCAGCATCAGTGTAGCATGAAAATTGAGGTCATTGACATTACCTTCTGTAAATATCACTGCTCATCAGTCTTATCAAAGCTGTCAATTTGGGAAGAAGTGCCAGTTGCCTTTTTAATTATATCAGTGTTATACTGCATTATTGCCGTTGCCCCTTATCCTTTGTGCCCAAAGTAAAGTAAAATTACTGATTGCAAAGAAGAATGTCAGAATGTGCACAGGCGTGTCCATAAGCACTCGATAGTATGTATTGTACTTGCATATTGGTAATTGAACACTAAAGGACTTGAGCAATGTCTCAAGCAATAATCATACAGAGAAATAAACGATATTATCCGCTATCGTTCTGGATGGAGAACGTAATCTTCGTCGATTCTTTCGTTCTTGTCTCTCTACAAAGTGTAAAGGAAAGCTTTATAGGGCTCTAGTCATGCACAGCCATCCCTTAAAAGGAGTTGTTTTTCAGTTTCCTAACTCACCTGTTGATCATTGTTCTGTTTGGTTCTGATTATAGGCTACTTTTTTATCTGGGAGACCACTGACCCCTTATTCAGCATTTCTTGCTAACAAAGGACCTCTCCTTGCTGATAAAGCTTTTTCTTGCTAAATGTCATCCATACCCTGAAGAATTCTGGGAATGAGCAATTTGACCATTTTATTATTTCTAGTTACAGTACAAGTCTACAAGCTTTTATAAGTGAAATGAAAGCAAAAACCTTAATCATATGAGATTAAACCAAATCCTAATCCTATGTATATATGTATATAAGAATAGGGTATCTTACAGGACCCCAATGGGAATAAGCATATTGTAGCAGTTACACTCCAGGATCTCCTCTTATATGAACATACGAACAATGACAGTCAGGAAAAGACCCTCTGGTCCATCCAGCCTTTCCCACACAATTGCGATGCCTTGCGCATCATAATTTATAAACTCCCCACCCCACCCCACTCCACCCCACCCAAATCCATGTGATCTTCTGGGAAAGGTGATAAACTGTCTATTATATCTAAAGGGAATGTTCCAGAGTGTCTGAAATAAAAGCAGCCATTACATTACAACACCAACTTGAGTGCTTATCGGACATCACAGTTGGCAATGAGGATAATGGACAGCATGTTGTAATGAAGATTGAATATTGGGCATCTTTGTTACTTAAGTAGTGGCAATTTTTAAAATTCATGTCAGCATTGGTTACCAGAATACAACTGTTAAGAAGGTGCTACTAATCCTTTCATGCTTTCTATTTTCTTCCTACAATTCAACGAAATAGACCTTTATTTTGTGCAATATTTATAGTTTCAGTTGAGCTGGAATATTGACCCCGATTTTAACTCCCTCCATTGGTTGAAACCAGACGAGGCGGCAGTTAAAATGGAGTGGGGGCTTATTCACTCCTTTCCTGCCCTTATTTTAAATTGAAGGACATCTGCCCCAAGCTGGCGGGGTCCCCTTTAAATAGGCAGATCGGGCTCCGATGGTGTCATCAGGGCCCGAACTCCTGATTTAACCAGAGGCCTGAGACGGGGAATAGTGGTGGCTTCCCCACCACGCCAAACCCGCCAGGAGCTGGGTCGAGAGCTTTTTTTTAGTTTCCTTGTGGACCAGGAGTGCTCCTCTGGGCTCCACAAGGAAACCTTGGGCCTCCCTTGCTCCAGGCTTCCCTCCCTGTTCCACTTACCTGACTGCTGGGGACCATTCCCACGGGTCCCCAGCGGTGGCCTCCTGTTGCCCGAGTGCCTGCTCCCACCCAATAACCAGGCAGCAATTTCTGTTGGGCTCGGATAGGGAGTCTGAGCCTGGATATTAAAATGAGGCCCGGGAGTTAAAATCTCTCCGGGCCTCAACATACGAGTTTGTTGCTTACCCAGGCCCCTTGCACAGACTGATCCCGCCTGACTTAAAATCATTGAGACTTTTACGAAGTTATTTCTGGTCCACTGCATGGATGCACAATATTATTTGTAAATTGTAAAGAAATGTCAGTTTTTATAATAATCAAAGAGGTGGTGACACTTATAACAACCACTTTTGGAAAAGACATCAGATAGTGTTTACTAAGGAGGTGAAAATGGAGGTTAGAAGGGCTAAAAGAAGATTTTGAAAAAAGCTAACAGATAGTTACAAAAGGAAATATTACAGGCTTTTATAAATATATATAAAGTAAAGGAACAGTTAAAGATATTGTGAGAACAATCAGGGATGAAGGAGAGATTCCAATTATGGAGGAACAAGATATAGCAGAGAAATAAATTAAATATTTTGCATCGGTTTTTACAAATGATGATCGAAGTGAGAACATAGAAGTATTAGAGGAGGATATGGAACAATTGATAGAGCTATCTGTAGAAAAGGAATTGGTTCTGAAAATAATGAGCACAATTTAAGGTGGATAAGTCACCTGGCCCTGATGGCATTCACCCTAGTCTGTTGAAAGACATCAGAAAAGGAGAGTGCAGAGGCACTAACCACAATATTTCAATCAACCTTAAATATGCAAATTCCTTCATGGGCATGGACAGCAGCCAATGTAACAACTTTGTTCAAGAAGGGAGAGAAGGAAAAATTGGATACTAATGGATCAGTTAGTCTAATATCAGTTGTGGGTAATCTCTCAGAATCCATAATTCGATGTAAATTTACTGAGCATATAGCAATGCATGGATAGATCAAGGACTGCCAGCATGGATTTGTTAAAGACAAGTCATGTTTGATAAATGTAAGAATGTTTTTTGAAAAAGTGACCTATTTGGATAAAGAGAATGCAGTAAATGTAGTGCATATGAACTTTCAGAAAAAGTTCAATAAAGTGTTTCATTAAAGGCTTGTTAGAATATTTAAGGCATATGGTGTAGGGTAAAAATACAGCAGCTTGTGGATGTGATAACAGAACACTTGGAAGGCATTAACGGGATTGGACAAAGTCAGTTTATGAAAGGGAAATTATGCTTAACAAATCTACTGGAGTTTTTTGAGGAGGTAACAGGTAGAATAGACAAGGGAGAACCAGTGGATGTGGTGTACTTGGATTTTCAGAAGGCTTTTGATAAGGTCCCACACAAGAGGTTAGTGTGCAAAATTAAAGCACATGGGATTGGGGGGAATATACTGGCATGGATTGAGAATTGGTTGACAGACAGGAAACAGAGAGAAGGAATAAACGGGTCTTTTTCCAGGTGGCAGGCATTGAATAGTGGGGTACCGCAGGGATCGGTGCTTGGGCCCCAGCTATTCACAATATATATCAATGATTTGTATGAGGGAACTGAATGTAACATTTCCAAGTTTGCAGATGACACAAAGCTGGGGTGGAATGTGAGCTGTGAGGAGGATGCAAAGAGGCTCCAATGTGATTTAGACAAGTTGGGTGAGTGGGCAAAAACATGGCAGGTGCAGTATAACGTGGATAAATGTGAGGTTATCCACTTTGGTTGTAAAAACAGAAAGACAGATTATTATCTGAATGGTGATAGATTGGGAAAAGGGGAGGTGCAACAAGACCAGCGTGTCCTTGTACACCAGTCGCTGAATGCGAGCATTCAGGTGCAGCAAGCAGTTAGGAAGGCGAATGGTATGTTGGTCTTCATTGCAAGAGGATTTGAGTCAAGGAGCAGAGATGTCTTACTGCAGTAATACAGGGCCTTGGTGAGACCACATCAGGAGTATTGTGTGTTGGCGTTCATTGTAAGAGGATTTGAGTACAGGAGCAGGGATGTCTTACTGCAGTTGTACAGGGCCTTGGTGAGACCACATCTGGAGTATTGTGTACAGTTTTGGTCTCCTTATCTGAGGAAGGATGTCGTTGCCATGGAGGGAGTGCAACGAAGGTTTACCAGACTGATTCCTGGGATGGCAGGACTGACGTATGAGGAGAGATTGGGTCGACTAGGCCTATATTCACTAGAGTTTAGAAGAATGAGAGGTGATCTCATGGAAACATATAAAATTCTAACAGGACTAGACAGACTAGATGCAGGAGGATGTTCCCGATGGCTGGGGAGTCCAGAACCAGGGGTCACAGTCTCAGGATACGGGGTATGCCATTTAGAACCGAGATGAGGAGAAATTTCTTCACTCAGAGGGTGGTGAACCTGTGGAATTCTCTACCGCAGAAGGCAGTGGAGGCCAAGTCATTAAATATATTCAAGAAGGAGATCGATATATTTCTTAATGCTAAAGGGATCAAGGGATATGGGGAAAAAGCGGGAACAGGGTACTGAGTTAGATGATCAGCCATGATAATTTTGAATGGGGGAACAGGCCTGAAGGGCCGAATGGCCTACTCTTGCTCCTAATTTCTATGTTTCTATGTCTATGTTTCTATGGATAGGTTGATGGAGAGAAAACAGGTGTTGTTTGGACCCGAGAAAGATTGGAAGCGGTCAGTGCTTTTGTTTTAGGTATATAGAGATGATTTGTACTTGGGTGTGGGGAATACAATTTTGTAATTTGTTGACAACAGAGAAGAAGGAATGGGAAGACAGTGAAGGGTGTAGAAAGAACAGAGAGATCGAGGGGTTCAAAACTAGGAAAACGCAGGGGCAGGTAGATAAAGTCCCAAAAAGGCCAATAGTATTTTGGGTTTTATAAATAGGGGCATAGTGTATGAATGCATAAGTAATGATGAATTTATTCAAAGCATTGGTTAGGTCATAGTTAAAGTATTGACTGCAATTTTGGATACCCCATTATAGACTTTAGAGTGTGTAGTGTCGATTCACCAGGATGATGCTAGGGATGGGAATCTATAGTTATGAGGTGAGATTTGAGACAATGGGACTATTTCCACTGTAGCAGAGAAGGCTGAGTGATTTAATAAAGGTTTTTAAAATTATGAAAAATTTTGATAGTGAATAGAGAAGGACTATTTCCATTGGGGAGTCAGTGGAGAGAGGTCGTCAATTGAAATTAATACTAAGATAGTGAGGAGAGATGTTAGGAGAAATTGCTTTATGCAGCGGGTTGTTGGAGCATGAAATGCTTTGGCCTTTTTATTGGCCCTTTTATTGGCTAATATTTGAGGCAGAGGAAGAAACAAGGCTAGGGGGAGAAAGCAGGGCAGTAGGATTACTTTTGGATTGTTCTAGCAAAGAGCTGGCACAGACATGATGAGCTCAATTTTAAAATCAAATTGTGGGTGTGTTGCGGGGGGGGGGGCTGCGAAAATGGCGAAAATCCCGAGCGGGTTCGGAAGCCGGCTCCAACCTGCCAACTTCCGGGTCCCCACAGACGCACCTGTGTGCACCTGCTTCACGAGTTCGGAAGTCCCGCCGGCTTTAATAGTTAAAGAACCAAATATACCTCATTGAGGTAATTAGGGTACTTTATTTCTGACGTAGTAGATAGTTAAACCGATTTTAAACTTACCTGGGTGGCTTTCTCATGGCTTCCGATTCACGCCTGGTGAAATGAGGCATGAAGGGCCGCATCAAGCAAAAATAAACTAAATAAAAAACCATTACGCAAAGTTAAAAAACAAAATAAACCTATCTTTCCACCCTGCTCCAATATCCAATGTGTCCATCTCCAATGTCCCCCTCTTCCCCCGATGTCTCCCTCTCTGATGTCCCTCTCCAATCTCCCCTCTCCCCCCCCGATATCCCTCTCCGATCTCCCCCTCTCCCCCCTCGATGTCCCTCTCCGATTTCTCCCTCTCCCCCCCCCCGATATCCCTCTCCGATTTCCCCCCGATCTTCCCCTCTCACCCCCCCGATCTTCCCCTCTCCCCACCCCGATCTTCCCCTCTCCCCTCCCCCCGATCTTCTGTTCCAGTGCAGGATAACATCTCGCTCTCTCTCTTTCTCTCTTCCCACCACCCTCGACGTTGAGCGAAACCCAGAAAGAACTTTAATCACCGTCAATTACATCGCAATCGCGTCGGAAAAAGTTAATTTTTTTAAATTCGGGTTTGCCATGCACACCCCCCTCGCTGCCAACTCGTCACCATTTCAAAATTGAGCCCGATGGGTCAAATGGCCTCCTTGCTTTTTTTTTGCTTTTAGGGTATATGTTAACATGTTTTATTGTCCAGTGACTGCATTCATTCTGTCTGTAGGTATTGTGATGAACGTGAGGATCTGCCCTGTATCGGATCATAACAATTTCTACATTATATTTTTGTAATAGGAATTGTAGCTTTACCTAGTATTGTCAAATTTAAAAATGGCTTCTGTGACTGCTTACTGGGAGGGATTTCTGTTTTTGTGAAGGAGAGAGTATACAATCTGTCAGGGTCAGACACCAAAATACCTAGAGGTCAGTCTGTCTTTTGTTTACATCTCTGTAAGCAGTTCTCAGACTGGGCCAGTCAGGTTGAGGAGACACCTTAGGCTTCTGATATGTAAAGTGGTTACTGTGAGAGCAGATGCCGTAATTATCCCTATGATCGAATCATCAAGAATGAGCTTTGCTTTTCAAAATATACCATTTTGTCAGATATAGCATCTCCTGGTTAAAACAGTGACTGTAGTCAGTGGCAGTGATCGAATCAATACCTTCAATCACTTTGCTACATTTTCCTTACATGCTTTTATGATGTCTTGGCTCAATGGCTATATTAAGCTTGTGGTGTTTGTGGGTAGAAACACCACTTTAATGTTGTGACCTGCAAAACTGCCTGTAACAAATCAATCACTCTGCGCTGGCTACCAAGTTCCATGCTCCACTTTTGTAGTCAGTCTGATAATTGTTCTGAAGTCATCAAGGTATTCCTACTGCTTCTGTATTCTAATGGTAGGTTGCAAAGCCCACAAAGACAGTGCGGGTTTGCAGATTTGCCAATGGCTGCAGCACAATACTTACTGCACCCAGACATGGTTGCAACAGATCAGCACTGTGACTCTCTCTATCATTTTTATTCCACCTGCATCAGGAATGTCTTTGAATGTTAGTTCACCATTTCCAATAGCTCACCAAAAAAATTCCAATTTCATCACAATTATAAATGTCCTCCTTTTCAAACTCAGATAAGAAGAATTGGAATTTCTCTTATCCAAACATTGGATGATTCTGCACTGACACCTTCGCACCACAAATCCTCTTGAACACATTGTTATTCTGTGCATTCCAGTGACTGCCTGGTTTCTGTTGATGTAAAAGCCAGCTTTCCCATTGCTGTTACGAGAGTCTTTGCTTCTGTAGAAGCAGAGGGTGACTGAGAACTATCTCATGTGTTAGGACATGCAATGTCCAGTACAGCAATGTGTTCTTAACATCTGGGCCTTTGCCAGCACATCTGATTATGGTTAATCAACCAATCATTCATGATTTGATCTTGTTTGTTATCAGGTTAAACATTATGGAATGCACGATTTTAAAGTGTTTGGCCAAATCTGTTTGGCTAGATTCGAGCATTGTTTCAATACACTGCAGAATCTCCTCCTTGCTTCACAAGACTAGCGCAGAGTGAGTTCTCCAAGCATTTCAAATCGGCAAAGGTTTGTGCTCAGAAAGAAGAAAAATAGAGCTGGAGCTGCTTTTATATCCAAGGCAGGTCAATCCAGTTTTAATTGTCTTTAACATGCATTCCCACAAGCTCTGAAATTCTTTCCTGGCTGTGAAACATCAAAGTAAATCACTTCAAAATTAACCCGTATAACTGAATGACCATTGATCATTATAATCAAGTACAAATGGGAAATAGTTTTGGAAAGTAAGATTTGATCCAGAAAATTGACAAATTATTAAAAGCAAATTCCACTGTAGTGCTTTTTTTGCCCTCATCCTGGGCACAAACATTACTTGGATTACTGCAACTTCTGTGCCAGTGTGGGAGGGAAGAAATGGAGCTATGTTACAGAAAGAATGTGAAACTCTTTTGTGGACTTCCTCATCATTTATATCAAGGCGCCGTCTTCTTCACTCCTCCTTCTTTAGATGATACATCTGGCACCAGCATAAAAGTTCTTTAGTTTTAATTTTTATTCATTGTTTAAAAAAAAAGTTACTGTACAAAAAACCTAAATGATAGATTGGTACAGCTGGGATTCCCGCTGCTCCCAAGAAATGTACTTTTGAAGAAAACAGCTCAACATTTCTAATATTCTAAAAATGCAAGGTTTGATACATTTTTTGGAAGTACTTCATATAGTTTTTGTAAGTCTGATAGCATTTCAAAACTCAAAATCTTTGACAACTTATAAAAAATTAAACATAATTATGCAGAGATGTTACCGTGATTATCATCAACTTCACTTTCCAAAAATTGAAACAGAAATAAAAGAAACACCCCTTTTGCTAAATCACAAACTGGTTTATCTACTCTGCATGCTTACTCCTTATTTAAATTCATATGAAATATGTACAGAATCCATTTACCAAACTGATAGTCAATCTCATGTTTTAAGCTGGCTAAGTGGAAAAAAAAGTAACAAAAATATGGTTGTGCAACTCACAATTGGTAAGTACAGCAAAGTAACCTAAATTCAAATCTGAAATGTGTCAAAACCATAGTGACATACCTTTAATCTATTTACTCTTTTTGCTCATACAAGTGTCCGACAGGCAGAAACATCATCATGCTTAACTAGTGAGAAATACACATAAGTAGAGTTGTTGTTTGTCTGAGATGCAGTGCACATTCTCACCCTGAATGGACACACTGGACTGATCTCAGCCCAGAGAATGTAGTCACAGGTTGGTAAGAACCAAGACTTCAGGGAGTCCCAAGTGTGCAGAGGGGTACAGCTCAAGTTTAACAAGTACAAACACAGTTGGTTGCTGCTTGTTTAGCTAGGATCACCATACTGATTAGATCATTAGTTTGCTTAGTTATCTGGACATGGATGGGAAGATTCCTAGCCCCTGGTGACGGATCTACCCATGCAGATCCCATCAGGGAGCAGACTTACTGATCAACCACCAACAGCAACCTGGAGTGATAGCTCAGTAACACCAGTGTTTGTTTATTGTTCTAATAAATATCAAAATGTAGAATTTGTTTCTAGATACTACTTTTATCAAAAAAGAAAGTGCTGAAAACACTCAGTAAGTTAGGCACAGCATCTGTGGAGAGAAGTGACAAGTTAACATTTCAGTCATTGTCCTTCATCACCATGGGTTCTGCAGTATTTTGGTTTTTTTTACTGCTTTTTATCAAAATTAAACTTCTTACCTTTTCTATCACATTTTCACTCACTTATAAACAAAGTTCATTGTCAGTGAGTCAAAGTTAACAAAAATCAAGTTGGATTTTTATTTTGCTGTAAAAGTACTACTGCCGCCTTTGAAGTATTTACATGTGTTTGTTTGAAAATAATGAATTTTCACTGCCATTGTATGGGATAAATTTGTGAATAGGACATGATGGTTAAAGGAGCTCAATCTTGAAAAATGCTCAGCAAACCTTTTCTTATTTTGGGTTGAAAAAAGAGGCAGGGGAACATTACACCACTTTCAGCAATGATACCAAGTGTAAGTGATAAGATAATGCATTTTGAAATGATTTATGTTGTTTTTGTGCCGGCAAACAACTGAAAGCCTCCAAAATATTTCATAAGATGTCTGTAAAATCCGGTTACGAAACAAACTGAAAAATTAAGCTCAATAATTTGAATAAATTTTGGTTTAAAATGTACTCATGTAGTCAGAGGGAGTTTTCAATAATGCATTGAAAAATCTATCTTCCACAAAATTCAAATGATCTGTTGAGCTATAACATTTGAAAGCAATTGCTGTGACAATTTTATCAGCAAGCTGCATTACAGATCTGCTAAAACCACTATTATGCTGACTGTTGTTGCACTGAACTTGCAACCTAACTTAATCTTACTTAGACAATGTTCAAATTGAACATAATTGAGACCCATGGCCAAATTAAGTTTGTCTTTGCAATTTCTGTGTTTCTTTCCTACCTGAGCTGCTTGAAAGGTTCAGCCCGGACAATTGGTGTCTCCACAGAATGTTCGAAGAGAGCACCTTCTGGCCCTGGAAAAGGAGAGATAAAAGAAAGCTGTTCAGTCAAATAAAAGACGCAACAGAATCTCAAGGTAATATATAGGACCCCATTTTCACCTCAAATATAAAGGCTCCAATTGGAAAATGTCTGTCAAGTAAATTTAAAAATGCTGTATAAGTGCAGGCCAAAGGCCTTTTTTAACCAAAGAAATAATTGAAATAATTATGCTTTACCATAATGTCACCAACTCTGCAAATCACTGTTTAAAAATAATATAAAGTTTTGGTTACTTTAAGGCTATATCAAATGCATGATGGGATCACTTAGCTTCTTGAAATCCTGATTCAAAATAACAAAATCGCAAGATTACAAGATACTTATGTATGAAGAAGGCCATTCAGTCCATCTTATTTCATCCATCCCACACAATCCTGTACTCTTTCTTTCTGCATCTAATTGTTTCTTAAATGATTCCAGTGTTTTCACTTCCACTGCACTGCCCAGAATACATTCCAACTGCTGATAATTCTTTGTGTGAAGAAGAACCTCTTGATATCAGTCTTAAAGTTACTTTTTATTAGTTTGAACTTATGTTTCCTTCTACTCCCACTGTTTAATTTAATGTGGTATTCCAGATGAAACGTTTCCATACAATTTACTATCTTATAAAGGGCAAGGAGGAGGAGGAATTTCTGAAGTGTGTTCAGAAGAACTTTCTTGATCAGTACCTTTCCGGCCCAATGAGGAAGAAGGCATTGTTGGATTTAGTTTTGGGGAATGAGGTGGGTCAAGTGGAGCAAGTGTCAGTGGGGGAACATTTAGGGATCAGTGATCATAGTATCATAAGGTTTAGATTAATTATAGAAAAGGACAAGGAGTAATCTAGAGTAAAAATACTTAATTAGAGGAGGGCCAATTTCAGTGAGTCGAGAACAGATCTGGCCTGGGTACTAAATGAAAACTTTGCATCTGTCTTTACCAAGGAAGAAGTCACAGTGAAAGAAGAGGTAGTTGTGATATTGGATGGGCTAAAAATTGATAAAAAGGAGGTACTAGAAAGGCTGGCTGTGCTTAAAGTAGATAAGTCACCCAGTCTGGATGGGATGCACCCTAGGTTGCTGAAGGAAGTAAGGGTGGAAATTGCAGAGGTGCTGGCCATAATCTTCAAATCCTCCTTAGATATGGGGATGGTGCCAGAGGACTGGAGAATTGCAAATATTACACACTTGTTCAAAAAAGGGTGCAAGGATAAACCCGGCAACTACAGGCCAGTCAGTTTAAACTCGGTGGTGGGGAAGCTTTTAGAAATGATAGTCACTTGGACAAGTGTGGATTAATAAAGGAAAGCCAGCACGGATTTGTTAAAGACAAATCGTGTTTAACTAACTTGATTGAATTCTTTGATGAGGTAACAGAGAGGGTTGATGAGGGCAATGCGTTTGATGCTGTGTATATGGACTTTCAAAAGGCGTTTGATTAAGTGCCACATAATAAGCTTGTCAGCAAAATTGAAGCCCATGGAATAAAAGGGGCAGTGGCAGCATGGATACGAAATTGGCTAAGTGACAGGAAACAGAAGAGTGGTGAATGCTTGTTTTTCTGACTGGAGGAAGGTATACAGTGGTGTTCCCCAGGGGTCGGTACTAGGACCACTGCTTATTTTGATATATATTAATCACTTGGATTTGGGTGTACAGGGCACAATTTCAAAATTTGCAGATGACACAAAACTTGGAAGTGTACTAATCAGTGAGGAGGATAGTGATAGACTTCAAGAGGACATAGACTGGCTGGTGGAATGGGCGGACACATGGCAGATGAAATTTAACGCAGAGAAGTGTGAAATTATATATTTTGGCAGGAAGAATGAGGAGAGGCAATATAAACTAAATGGTACAATTCTTAAGGGGGTGCAGGAACAGAGAGACCTGGGGGTATATGTGCACAAATTTTTGAAGGTGGCAGGACAGGATGAGAATGCGGTTAAAAAAAGCATAAAGGATCCTGGGCTTTAAAGAGGCATAGAGTACAAAAGCAAGGAAGCTATGTTAAACCTTTAGAAAACACTGGTTCGGCCACAACTGGAGTATTGTGTCCAATTCTGGGCACCGCACTTTAAGAAGGATGTGAAGGCCTTAGAGAGGGTGCAGAAAAGATTTACAGGGATGAGGGACTTCAGTTACGTGGATAGCCTGGAGAAGCTGGGGTTGTTCTCCTTAGAGCAGAGAAGGTTGAGAGGAGGTTTGATAAAAGTTTTCAAAATCATGCAGGGTTTAGATAAAGTAAATAAAGAGAAACTGTTCCCATAGGCGGACGGGTCAAGAACCAGAGGACACAGATTTAAGGTGATTGGCAAAAGAACCAAAGGTGACATGAAGAAAAACTTTTTTATACAGCGAGTAATTATTGATCTAGAATGCACTGCCTGAAAGGGTGGAGGAAGCAGATTCAATCGTGGCTTTCAAAAGGGTATTGAATAAACACTTGAAGGGAAAAAATTTGCAGGGCTACTGGGAAACAGTGGATTGCTTTTACAAAGAGCTGCCATGGGCTCGATGAGCCAAATGGCCTCCTTCTGTGCTGTAACCATTCTATGATTCTATGAGTGAGAGAATTGAAAAGGTGGCATAGGACAGGGTAGGTTTGGAGGCACACAACCAGAAACCATACCATCAGGCTGGAAGAGAACTGCAAAAGAAGAGTCACAGAAGTAATGAAAGACACCTTTGGCCTAGAAACAAGAAACAGCAGCTACTGCGGGCCTAAGCATGTTAATATATGGTAATGATATGCAAAGTAATGCGGGCACATTTCCTGATTTTCTTGTTAGGAGTGTGCTCTTCATTCAGTTCACCAACATTAAATGGGCAATGAGGCAATCCCATTCTGATCTGATAGGAAATCAGTGTTTAAAGTGGTACCAGCTGTATTTTCGTTTTGAGCAAAAACAAAAGTGGACTTTTCACTATGGGTTAATGGGAGCTGAGTGTTTCAGCATCTTTTTCGCAACTTGTTTATTTTTAGGTTTTTGTCTCGTATTTGTGGTGACAAAATTTTTCATTGCTACAATTAAAAATATGGATATGGGAATTCCAAAAGGTATTCATCTCTCTCTGTGTATTTGGAGGAGGAGGAAGAAGATGAAAGAAGAGGCAGGCTTGCTCACATCAGATGCGGACTGCTAATGTTATCTTTACCCACACAGCAGTGTCAACAGACCCAGGCACACATACTGGGAATGTCCAAGGAAAACCACCTTTGCAGATTTTGTCTCAACAGGGAGGCAGTGATAGAGTTGTGCTATCTGCTTGAATCTAACCTGCAGATAACCTCCGCCACAGGGACACTACTGCAAGTAGTAGTCAAGGTCACCACAGCCCTGAACTTTCACACCTCAGGCTCATTACAAGCTATCACAGAAGACATCAGCAACATCAAAACAAAGGTTATAGACAGATTAAGTGAGTGGGCAAGAAGGTGACAGATGGAGTGTAATGTGGGGAAATGTGAGGTTATTCACTTCGGTAGGAAGAATAGAAAAACAGAATATTTTTTAAATGGTGAGAAGCTATTAAATGTTGGTGTTCAGAGAGACTTGGGTGTCCTCATACAAGAAACACAGAAAGTTAGTATGCAGGTACAGCAGGCAATCAGGAAAGCAAATGGCATGTTGGACTTTATTGCAAGGGGGTTAGAGTATAAGAGTAAGGAAATCTTACTACAGTTGTACAGGGCTTTAGTGAGACCTCACCTGGAGAACTGCATACAGTTTTGGTCTCCATATCTAAGGAAGGATATACTTGCCTTGGAGGCGGTGCAACAAAGGTTCACTAGATTAATTCCTGGGATGAGAGGGTTGTCCTATGAGGAGAGATAGAGTAGAATGGGCCGTTTCTCTCTGAAGCTTAGAAGAATGAGAGGTGATCTCATTGAAACATATAAGATTATTAGGGGGCTTGACAGGGTAGATACTGAGAGATTGTTTCCCCTGGCTAGAGAGTCTAGAACTAGGGGGCATAGTCGCAGGATAAGGAGTCGGACATTCAAGACTGAGAGGAGAAAATTCTTCACGCAGAGGGTTATGAATCTTTGGAATTCTCTACCCCAGAGGGCTGTGGATGCTGCGTCACTGAATATATTCAAGGCTGAGATGGATAGATATTTGGACTCTCGGGGAAAGAAGAGATATGGACATCGGGCGGGAAAGTGGAGTTGAGGTCAAAGATCAACCATGATCTGATTAACTGGTGGAGCAGGCTCAAGGGGCCTTATGGCCTACTCCTGCTCCTAGAATCATAGAATCACAGAAAGCTTACAGCACGGAAGGAGGCCATTCGGCCCATCGAGTCCGCGCCAGCTCTATGTAAGTGCAATTCAGCTAGTTCCACTTCCCCGTCCTATCCCCGTAGCCCTGCAAATTTTTTCCTTTCATGTACTTGTCCAGTTCCCTTTTGAAGGCCATGATTGAATCTGCCTCCACCACCTCCTCGGGCAGTGCATTCCAGATCCTAGCCACTTGCTGTGTAAAAAAGTTTTTCCTCATGTCACCTTTGGTTCTTTTGCCAATCACCTTAAATCTGTGTCCTCTGGTTCTTGACCCTTCCACCAATGGGAACAGTTTCTCTCTATCTACTCTGTCTAGACCCTTCATGATTTTGAATACCATCTCTCAAATCTCCTCGCAACCGTCTCTGTTCCAAGGAAAACAACCCCAGCTTCTCCAGTCTATTCACGTAATTAAAGCCCCTCATCCCTGGAATCATTCTAGTAAATCTCTTCTGCACCCTCTCTAAGGCCTTCACATCTTTCCTAAAGTACGGTGCCTAGAACTGGACACAAATCATGACTTCCTTACTTTTGTACTCTATGCCTCTATTTATAAAGCCCAGAATCCCTAATGTCTTTTTAACCAATTTCTCAACCTGCCCTGCCACCTTCAATGATTTGTGCACATATACCCCCAGATCTCTCTCTTCCTATACCTCTTTTAGAGTTGTGCCGTCTAGTTTATATTGCCTCTTCTCATTCTTCCTACCGAAATGTATCACTTTGCATTTTTCTGCGTTAAATTTCATCTGCCACGTGTCCGCCCATGCCACCAGCCTGTCCATATCCTCTTGCAGACTATCACTATCCTCCTCACTGTTTACTAATTAATTAATAAATAAATTTAAAACAGAAATAGACAGTTTCCTAGAAGTAAAGGGAATTAGGGGTTATGGGGAGCGGGCAGGAAATTGGACATGAATTTAGATTTGAGGTTAGGATCAGATCAGCCATGATCTTATTGAATGGCGGAGCAGGCTCGAGGGGCCGATTGGCCTACTCCTGCTCCTATTTCTTATGTTCTTATGTTCTTATTCTATCCTTCCACGTTTTGTGACATCTTCAAATTTTGAAGTTGTGCCCTGTACATCCAAGTCCAAGTCATTAATATATACCAAGAAAAGCAGTGGTCCCAGCAGCGACCCCTGGGGAACATCACTGTAAACCTCCCTCCAGTCCGAAAAACAACTGTTCACCACTACTCTCTATTTCCTGTCACTTAGCCAATTCTGTGTCCATGTTGCTACTACCTCCTTTATTCCATGGGCCGCGATCTTGATGATAACCCTACCAGCTGGCACTTTATCAAACGCCTTTTGCAAGTCCATATACACCACATCAACTGCATTGCCCTCATCTACCCTCTCTGTTACCTCATCAAAAAACTCTATCAGGTTAATTAAACACGATTTGCCTTTAACAAATCCGTGCTGACTTTCCCTAATCAATCCACACTTGTCCAAGTGACTGTTAATTCTGTCCCGGATTATCGTTTCTAAAAGTTTCTCCACCACTGAGGTTAAACTGACTGGTTTATAGTAGCTGGGCTTTTTTGAACAAAGGTGTAACATTTGCAATTCTCCAGTCCTCTGGCACTACCCCCATATCTACAGATGTTTGGAAGATTATGGCCAGTACCTCCGCAATGTCCACTCTTACTTCCCTCAGCAGCCTAGGATGCATCCCATCCGGACCGGGTGACTTATTTACTTTAAGTACAGCTAGCCTTTCTAGTACCTCTTCTTTATCAATTTTTAGCTCATCCAGTATCTCAACTATATCTTCCTTTACTGAGACTTTGGCAGCATCATCTTCCTTGGTAAAGACAGATGCAAAGTATTCATTTAGTACCTCGGCAATCCCCTTTGCCTCCATGAGTAGATCTCCTTTATGGTCCCTAATCAGTTTCACCCCTCCTCTTACTACCCGTTTACTGTTTATGTGCCTATAGAAGACTTTTGGATTCCCTTTTATGTTGGCTACCAGTCTATTCTCATACTCTCTTTGCCCCTCTTATTTCCTTTTTCACTTCCCCTCAGAACTTTCTTACTTGTCACTGGTTCTTACTTGTGTTATCAACCTGACATCTGTCATACACCCTTTTTTACCATTTCATCTTATTCACTATCTCTTTTGTCATCCAGGGAGCTCTGGCTTTAGTTGCCCTACCTTTCTCCCTTGTGGGAATGTGCCTGGACTGTACACGAATCATCTGCTCTTTAAGGGCTGCCCACTGTTCAATTACAGTTTTGGCTGCCAATCTTTGATTCCATTTACCCAGGCCAGGTCTGTTCTCATCCCATTGAAATTGGCCCTCCTCCAATTGAGTATTTTTACTTTAGAGTGGTCCGTGTCCTTTTCCATAGCTATTCTAAACCTTATGATACTATGATCGCTGCTCCTTAAATGCTCCCCCACTGATATTTGCTCCACTTGGCCCGTCTCATTCCCTAGAACCAAGTCCAGCAATGCCTCCTTCCTCGTTGGGCCAGAAATATACTGGTTAAGAAAGTTATCCTGAACACATTTCAAAATTCCTCCCCCTCTTTGCCCCTTATATTATTATTGCTATCCCAGTCTGTATTAGGATAGTTGAAGTCCCCAGTTATCACTACTCTATAGCTTTTGCACTTCTCTGTAATTTCCCTGCAAATTTGCTCCTCTATATCCTTCCCACTAGTTGGTGGCCTATAGAATACACCCAGTGGTGTAAAGGCACCTCTTTTATTTCTTAACTCTAACCTCAACTCTAAGATTCAGTCCTTGACCCCTCCAGGACCTTCTCTCTCTCCAGCACTGCAATGTTCTCCTTAATCAATACTGCCACCCCCCTCCTTTCTTTCCTTCTCTATCTTTCCTGAACACCTTGTATCCAGGAATATTTAGTACCCAATCCTGCCCTTTTTTGATCCAGGTCTCCGTTATCACCATGACATTGAATTCCCAGTTGGCTATTTGCGCCTGCAGCTCACCAACCTTGTTTACCATGTTTTGTGCACTGCAAACCAGTCTTAGACTTTCTTGTACTCTCTCTTAGTCTGATCCCACCTAATACTGTACTATTTCTTGCTCTTGTGCTAACTTTCTGTGTGGCCCTTATTTCTCCTTTCCAATGCTATATCCTGGTGCCCATCCCCCTGCCAAATTTGTTTAAACGCCCCCCGCCCCAGCACTGGCAAACCTCCCCATGAGGACACTGGTCCCAGCTCCATTGAGGTGCAACCCGTCCGACCTGTACAGGTCCTATTTCTTATGTTCTTTTATCAGGCAATTCAGTGCACTGATATGTCAGGCGGGCCACAGTTATGTTGTTTGCCAAGGCAAACTACTTCATATTTTTGCCCCTGGAAACTTGGCAACAGAACAAGAGGGCCCTACAATTGTTTGATATCACAGGCCTGTGACGATCCTGAGTGTCAGTAAGTAACTGTGCATCATGTTGCTAGGTGTATATTTGATGTGTAAACCCGTTGGTAGATGTGAGTGTGCCAAAGCTTTCAATTGTAAGTTGCATCTTGATTGTATGCCCTGCTGAGGTATGGGTATGCACAAAATACAATGAAAGAGTTCTAAGATTGTGTGAGGACTTGGCATGGCTGAGCAGTAAATGTGAAACTGGTTGACAGACAAATCTTTGTGGCATGCACACTCAGTCACCCACCTTGCTAATGTCACTTTGCCACATTCCTTAAAATGTGCTGTCTTCATCTATATCTGTTCCCAGATTCTGCATGTATTGTATCTATCATTAAGCCTGATCCTCACCTCCTGCCAGGCAAGGTGCATTACTGTCCTCTCGTGCCTCTGTAGTGCCAAAACCTTTCTACTTCCTATCTCTTTCACAGCATGTTCACCTCGCAGGCCATCAAACAGGGCTGGGGTATTACACCATTCTGTCATTTGCTCACAAACTCCATTTCATGCCCCTGTACTGAATCTGCCTTTCCTTCGTTTTGTCTCCTACTTTTCCCTTCATACAGCCTTAACAAAGGCTGTTCACTGTTTAAAATCAATTTTGATTATTTATAAAAAGTAAAGCAATATTTGCACCCGATACTTGTCTTTAAGAGTGAGCTTGGCTCAGTGGTAACACTTTCATCGCTGAGTCAGAAAGTGGTGGGTTCAAGCTCTACCGCAAGGCTATAGCACATAACCTAGGTTAACACTTCAATGCAGCACCCTGGGAATAGTTCATGGTCGGAGTTTCACTCTTTTGGATGAGGTGTTAAGCTCTGTTTGTTCAGATGAATGTAAAGATCTCATGGCACATTTTTGGAGGATAGCAAGCAGTTCTCTCAGTGTCTTGACCAATTTTCATTCCTCAACCAATACCATCAAACAGATTAATTGGTCCTTTATCTCAATTGCTTTTTCACATTGCTGTGTGCAAATTGGCTGCTCCATTTGCCTCCAAAACAACAGTGACCACGAATAGGTCAGACAATAGGTCACTTTGAAAGCAATCCATTGGCTGTGAAGCACTTTGGAATCTCCTCACTTGTGATGTGAAAAGCACTATATAAAGGTAAATTCTTTTTAAAAGGGACCACATCTCTTTAAATTTGATCTGTCCCTTCAAAATTGAGTCTTGCAAAATTTTCCAGTCCTCCCATACTGTGAGCTCATGGTTGCAGACGCAAGTTAGGCTGGAAGTTCGCATCAATAATTTAAATTGTCTGATCTAGGAAGGAAGTGCGCGGTCAAACTTCTGTTTTCTTGTACTCTAATCTTATTCACCTTGATGTGCTGCATCTCCAAAGAGCTGGCACGGGCTCAATGGGCTAAATGGCCTCCATCTGTGGTGTAACCAGTATATCATTCTATGTTGATGATGATTTTGACGACAAGTACTCAAAAAGCTTATCTGGAGTTGGAACAGCAATTATTAAATGTTGCCCCCCCACCCTTTCAGGTTTCTCACCTCCTCTTCTTATGGTGGTGATACATACTGGGTTGATATGGGAGGCCCTCTGGTAACTCACCCATGTGGTCATTCTTTCTGTATCAGTGTAGGTCGAAGTGTCTGCAAACTATTATCCGTGGAGGGCATCACAAGTAATTCTGTCCTCATCCATTTTTCACTCTAATACACACTTCTCACAGAGATCATCCGACAGAGAATAGGCAAAGGATCGCTGGCTGTTTCCTTCCCCTCCCTAGCCTAGGAACATTGAGGCCGTCTGCGATACCACCACCCCTGTCCCAATTGACATCAGCTAACTGAGCATCATCAGCAGCAGACAGGAGCATTTATAGCCTCTCCCTATCTCTGTAACCTCCTCCAGCCTTACAACCCTCCGAGAACTCTGCGTTCCTCCAATTCTGGCCTCTTGAGCATCCTCGATTTCCTTTGCCCTACTATTGGCGGCCGTGCCTTCAGCTGTCTAGGCCCCAAGCACAGGTCTAGCAGCTCAAAACTGAGCATCCATGAGGTGCTGTGGGCCATCAGCAGCAGCAGAATTGTATTCCAGCACAATCTGTAACCTCATGGCCCGGCATATTCCTCACTCTACCATTACCAACAAGCCAGGGGATCAACCCTGGTTCAATGAGGAGTGTAGAAGAGAATGCTAGGAGCAGCACCAGGCGTACCTAAAAATGAGGTGCCAACCTGGTGAAGCTACAACTCAGGACTACATGCATGCTAAACAGCGGAAGCAACGTGCTATAAACAGAGCTAAGCGATTCCACAACCAACGGATCAGATCAAAGCTCTGCAGTCCTGCCACATCCAGTCGTGAATGGTGGTGGACAATTAAACAAGTAACGGGAGGAGGAGGCTCTGTAAGCATCTCCATCCTCAATGATGGAGGAGTCCAGCACATGAGTGCAAAAGACAAGGCTGAAGCGTTTGCAACCATCTTCAGCCAGAAGTGCCGAGTGGATGATCCATCTTGGCCTCCTCCCAATATCCCCACCATCACAGAAGCCAGTCTTCAGCCAATTCGATTCACTCCACGTGATATCATGAAATGGCTGATTGCACTGGATACAGCAAAGGCTATGGGCCCCGACAATATCCCGGCTGTAGTGCTGAAGACTTGTGCTCCAGAACTAGCCGCGCCTCTAGCCACACGGTTCCAGTACAGCTACAACACTGGCATCTACCCCACAATATGGAAAATTGCCCAGGTATGCCCTGTTCACAAAAAGCAGGACAAATCGGATCCGGCCAATTACCGCCCCATCAGTCTACTCTCAATCATCAGCAAAGTGATGGAAGGTGTCGTCGACAGTGCTATCAAGTGGCACTTACTCACCAATAACCTGCTCACCGATGCTCAGTTTGGGTTCCGCCAGGACCACTCGGCTCCAGACCTCATTGCAGCGTTGGTCCAAACATGGACAAAAGAGCTGAATTCCAGAGGTGAGATGAGAGTGACTGCCCTTGACATCAAGACAGCATTTGACCGAGTGTGGCACCAAGGAGCCCTTGTAAAATTGAAGTCAATGGGAATCAGGGGGAAAACTCTCTGGTGGCTTGAGTCAGACCGAGCACAAAGGAAGATGGTAGTGGTTGTTGGAGGCCAATCATCTCAGCCCCAGGACATTGCTGCAGGAGTTCATCAGGGCAGTGTCCTAGGCCCAAACATCTTCAGCTGCTTCATCAATGACCTTCCCTCCATCATAAGGTCAGAAATGGGGATGTTCGCTGATGATTGCACGGTGTTCAGTTCCATTTGCAACCCCTCAGATAATGAAGCAGTCCGTGCCTGCATTAAGCAAGACCTGGACAACATCCAGGCTTGGGCTCATAAGTGGCAAGTAACATTCATGCCAGACAAGTGCCAGGCGATGACCATCTCCAACAAGAGAGAGTCTAACCACCTCCCCTTGACATTCAACGGCATTACCATCGCCGAATCCCCCACCATCAACATCCTGGGGGTCACTATTGACTAGAAACTTAACTGGACCAGCCACATAAATACTGTGGCTACGAGAGCAGATCAGAGGCTGGGTATTCTGCGGCGAGTGACTCACCTACTGACTCCCCAAAGCCTTTCCACCATCTACAAGGCACAAGTCAGGAGTGTGATGGAATACTCTCCACTTGCCTGGATGAGTGAGCTCCAACAACACTCAAGAAGCTCGACACCATCCAGGACATAGCAGCCCGCTTGATTGGCACCCCATCCACCACCCTAAACATTCACTCCCTTCACCACCGGCGCACTGTGGCTGCAGTGTGTACCATCTACAGGATGCACTGCAGCAACTCGCCAAGGCTTCTTCGACAGCACTTCTCAAACCTGCGATCTCTACCACCTAGAAGGACGAGGGCAGCAGGCACATGGGAACAACACCACCTGCACGTTCCCCTCCAAGTCACGCACCATCCCGACTTGGAAATATATCGCTGATCCTTCATCGTCGCTGGGTCAAAATCCTGGAACTCCCTTCCTAACAGCACTGTGGGAGAACCTTCTCCACACAGACTGCAGCGGTTCAAGAAGGTGGCTCACCACCACCTTCTCAAGGGCAATTAGGGTTGGGCAATAAATACTGCCCTTGCCAGTGACGCCCACATCCCATGAACGAATAAAAAAAAATCCTCCTTTAAGATTCTCCTTAAAACCTACATCTTTGACCAAGCTTTTGGTCACCTGTCCTAATATTTACTTAAGTGGCTCAGTGTCAAATTTTGTCTAATAACACTCCTGTGAAGCGCCTGGGGGCATTTTACTATGTTACAGGCGCTATCTAAATGCAAGTTGTTGTTGTTGTTGAGTTAGGATTTTCAAAATGCATGATTCGATTCATCACTAATTTACCACTGAGTAACATCCATTGGGAGGGCCGTTTTATTCTGTGTTCCATCTCTTCGACTGACATGAAAGCAAATGTTTTCCTACTTTGTTGTTGTATTGCTGAAAACAGGGACAAGATTTCGTCTGGTTGTTATGTGTCAGTGACACTGTAAACAAAGCAGGAAGATTTCTTCTGCTCGTGATTTCTAGTGAAATCTAGAGCTCATTTATGATTTTGCCAAGAATAGCAAATATAGGAAACCTTCTCGCTTTGTTTCTGGTGACCAGCGGAAAGTTTCCTTCATGGACAGTTAAGAAATTAAAATAGAACGAGATGGCAGAAGCTGTGAAAAATCAGCTTTACTGCTTAAACAGGAAGAGTTGGGAATGTGGTTAGAATGATGAGATTGTTTTATGTCATAGAAGACCTTCATAACTAAGGTACAGCTGTAGTTTTTAAGAGATAAGAATCTTTCACATTCATGAAAGAAAATGGGGAGTGGGACTAGTGGACAGCTCTTTCAAAGAGCCGGCCCAAATGGCCTCCTTCTGTGCTGTATGATTCTATGAGAATATGAGCCGTTATTATTGCAATGTCTAATATATTTTGCTGATACCTGCTGTTATCTATGCTCTATATGCTCGTTAATGAGATCTTCATCATTGTTTCAAAGCATCACTTGAAAACAGCACGATTTGCCACCATAGAAAGTCTGGTGCAGTGCACTCAGAATTTGTACCATTCATTCCAAAAATTAATAAATATGAATGGAATCACAAACAATATTTAATAATGATTAAATAAAAATTCAGTTAAGTAAATTCACAAACAATGATTTCTAAGAGCATAAATCTCAAACAGAACTTTCAAGGCATCATTGCATGAACTACTGTGCTAACTCATTTTTGTGATTAGTGTTGCTCAATCGTTACCCTTCCTAATGGCTGAAATCTGCTTCAGTACAGAGTCTTAAATCTCTGGAATCACTTCTGCTGGTTTCACGGGCTTAATGGACTATGAAACCAATGGTAGCTGAGGCCTAATGACTCCAAAGGATAAAAAATGACAGACAATACTTGAGCATTTACATTTGTCTCTGACTACTATATTCCCTGTTGTGCATTTGTATTTCTTGTGTATCTGTCTGCTTAATTTTACATTTCATTCTTCAGCACTTCACTGTGGACTTTGCTTTACATCTGAGGAGAGCAATCATCATCACCAAATAAATCTTTCAGCACACTTGTGAATGATCCTTTATAACAATAAGATATTTATTTCCTTCAGGCATCGAACATCAAGTCACTGAAGCAGGTTGCAAGACCCTTTAGACTGAGAAGAGATTTACCACATTTTCAGATATTTTGTTATTTAAAGTTGAGAAATAAGTTGTAATACTAAGACTTGTTCCTTGGCATAAATTAACTCAAGGGACCAACTACTGTCTGTTGCCTAATTTACATTGCTGAGCAGCATAACACAGGTCTGTATTTGTTTCCTTGTGCAGTATCTGCTCAAACTAACTTTGCTGACTTCCTCTATGTGATGCCAACTAAGCAGCTTTTAAAGAACTAAAGCATCCTCACTAAGACAGAAGGCAATATTATGAGCCTCAAAATAATAATGACAACATACAGATATGGCAAGGATAGTAATGGTGGGGTGGTCTTGAGATACGGGGGCACTGAGATGGTGGTAATGGGGTGTGGAAGCATTGGGGAGGGGAAGGTTGTTTGGTATGGTAATGCAGAGGGAAGGATCTTGGAGAGTGGGAACAGGGATTGCACACTGCTGCTGAGAAAAGTGATAGGGATTTGGTCAGAGGCGGGTTGCCAGATGTGAGTGCTTCAGTGGTTGGGGTGGGGTGGTGTGGGGAGAAAGTGTGGGCTCTTGGGACAGAGGTAGGAACAGCAAGAGGCGGAAGCTGGGACAAGGGGAGGAAAGCACAGGTGCTGGGGAAAGAAGGGTGGGAGCGGTGAGAAGCATTGGAAGGAGCAAGGAAGGGGAGAAAGGCATGAATGCTGGGGCAGGGAAATGGGGCAGGGTTGCTCAGATCTCAAGGAGAATCCTTCATGTCCCTCTCCCAGTAGGTTTTAAAAAGTAATTGGCTTCTTCAGCTATGAGCTAGATAAGCCTGTATTATTTTAAATAACAAACAGAGCTTGTACAAGATCAATAGTAAGTACAATATGGATAGTAAGTACACTATCAATAGTAAGTACAATATGGATAGTAAGTACACTATCAATAGTAAGTACAATATGGATAGTAAGTACACTATCAATAGTAAGTACAATATGGATAGTAAGTACACTATCAATAGTAAGTACAATATGGATAGTAAGTACACTATCAATAGCAAGTACAATATGGATAGTAAGTACACTATCAATAGTAAGTACAATATGGATAGTAAGTACACTATCAATAGTAAGTACAATATGGATAGTAAGTACACTATCAATAGTAAGTACAATATGGATAGTAAGTACACTATCAATAGCAAGTACAATATGGATAGTAAGTACACTATCAATAGCAAGTACAATATGGATAGTAAGTACACTATCAATAGTAAGTACAATATGGATAGTAAGTACACTATCAATAGCAAGTACAATATGGATAGTAAGTACACTATCAATAGTAAGTACAATATGGATAGTAAGTACACTATCAATAGCAAGTACAATATGGATAGTAAGTACACTATCAATAGCAAGTACAATATGGCTTGCCCAGCTGGTGTGGGAAACCCTTTAAGGGAATCCTGCCTTCGCATAAAGTGCTTAACAATTTAAAGCCAGTTCCCAGTCATCACCGGGAATGTGCTACTCTTTATGTGGAAGCATGATCCCCTTAAAGGGGGTCCCTACATTTGTTGGGGAACCCGCTGTGATATCTTGGGACCAAGACAGAGGGGTGGAATCGGAGACATACTTGGAGACAGTTGCGTGGGGAGCCTCAGAAGGGAAGCACAGGGCCATAACACCATCTACCTTGGGGACAGGAGCTGGGAAGAATCCATCAAAATAAGTATATGGTAAGTATAGATTAAGTATTGACATGTACAGGAAGTGCATAGCTATGGGAAACCCTTGATATATTGTACAAATATATAGATATAGGTTAGGTTTTGTTTCAGTGCTACTGTGTGTTTGAGCTAAAAAAAACTTTTTAAAAGATGGCTAGCTCGGGGACCCTGAAATATCCCAGGTCTTGCCAAAAGTTATTTACCAACACTGACATTCAGATACAATTATTTGCATGTAGTTATTTAACAATTCATCTCATTGTGCTCTACGCAGTTGAGGTGCTATAGCTGTTAACACACACACACACACACACGCGCAATAATTACACTTTTATATATACACAGAAAACATTTTGCATTTGGTAAGTGCTAATTACTTTTAAATCTTAATTAAAACAGATTTCTTTATACATCTAAGATCTGATTTTGTAGTGTCATATGCTTGTCATCTATAATAATGATGTGGAGATGCCGGTGATGGACTGGGGTTGACAATTGTAAACAATTTTACAACACCAAGTTATAGTCCAGCAATTTTATTTTAAATTCACAAGCTTTCGGAGGCTTCCTCCTTCCTCAGGTAAATTTACATTTACCTGAGGAAGGAGGAAGCCTCCGAAAGCTTGTGAATTTAAAATAAAATTGCTGGACTATAACTTGGTGTTGTAAAATTGTTTACAATCTATAATAATGTGAGAGGTTACAGCTTTTGTAAAACATTTGGCCACTGGGAGAGGCCAATACTGAACCTGGATTTGAGCCAACATTTGTGCAGTTTTGTTCTCTCTTATATTTTTGCAGTCTCCAGAGAATACTTTAGAAAGATGCTTTAGAAATATGTTTTGACAATTTAAATTTTAAAATTCGCTCATTTCTCTTGTAAAAAGTTCCCAGACAATCTAGTGGAATTCCTGGAAACTTATTAAAATGTTCTCATATTAGCAAATAACTGATAGTCCTGCTAGCTGTTCACTTACATTCAAAGTCTAGTCAGCAATTGGATGCTGGTGAGCGTAACTCTGCTTTGCCTGACCAGAGAATGGTAAAGAGCTACAACTCCACGCAGCCAGTCCGCACTGGTGTGAAACCTGCACTTGCATAAAGCATCCACTACCTGTCAGGATTTTAAAAGTTTCCCATTGTTTCATGTTGGAGGAATTACTTCCAATAGTTTCAATTCCTGCTCTCAAAAGATTGAGATAAGCTGAGTGACAAGCATATGCAGATAGTGGCAGAAGTATTGGAATTCATTACTTCATTGATCACCCTTTAATGAAGATCATGGAACATTATTCCTTGTTTAAAAAGAAAAACCCTTAATTTTGCAGCGCTATGAATTAAATAAGTAAATTAATTTCGAATGATTTTAACCTGCGTTTATTGTAAATCATTGTCGTGTTCTGCTCTTCTGTGACTTTGACGCAGCAAGAAACCTGTGTTAAATCTATTGAAATAAATCATGGGGCTTGGAGCGAATCGACTAGTAATGAAAACAACTGTACACCCCCTTCTCTTAGGTTGTGGTTGGCAAAAAATAATTATTTTAAGAAGTATTATTAGCCATTCTTCCATCTAATTATGCTGCATTTGACTTAGGTGTGCACGTTAAATATTGCAGAATTCAAGTATTAGTAGGATGAGTGAGAAAAGTCATCCAGACATGCAAACTTTCAACTAAATGATTGGTTAACTAATTTCCACAGCAGCATCACTGCACTGATTCTTATCAGTTTAAATGGAGCATATAACAAAGACTGAATGCTATTCTGTGAAATGTAGGATTTTCTCAAGATATTGCATAGACATATATTGAAGTAGGGTTAACTGATGGCTACTTGCTTTAATGATTGATAACATTAGCAAATTGTGAATATAAATTTTATTTTACAGCAGATTACTAATATTCTTGTGGTCCTTAGGGTGCAGGGGAAAAGGTACATGTATTCCTTTAACAAGAGAGCATCTCATCTACAGGTGTAATTGTGAGTACATACATACTCTGGTGTCATTTAAAGTGCACTGGCAAAATATATTGGGAAATCCAGTTAAACGTAAAAATAAATTCACCAAACATAAATACCAAAATACCACTGCAAGCCCCGCAAAGTGCATCGAATTTCAAGCAGCTACATTTAATCTACTATTATGTAATCTGCTCCCTTGCCACTAATTTCATGAAATCAATGAAATCATGCCTGATATGTTTTGAAAATCTTTTTTGATGCCACCCTGGCTTCCTTCACAAAGCTGAGGGCTCAGTACTGAAAATAAGGGGGGCTGGAATTCCACATGTGCTCCACTGATCTCCCATAACTCCGGCAAGAGACTGGCAGAACCCCTAGGAAAATGAGGGGAAAATGGCCATTTAAACTGTTTCCCTGGGGGTTCGGCTAGTCTCTCACCAGAGTTACAGTGGGAGATGATGAAACCCTCCCGAAATTTCAGCCACAGCGTCTTTAACAGTTAAGGTATAAAAAATCGCAACATTCCCAGAAAAAGCTTATTGCGTGTTTGAAACATTTCTAACTGTTTTCTGTCTGTGGCCTGGGAAACTTGAGGCATGAGTTTATGGGGCTCCCCAGAGCAATCACTCTCAGCTTTTCTTCAATGTCTTCATCCAATAGGCCATTGGGGGAGCGTCCCATGCTTTGTTCTTATAATAAATGTGGTATCTTCTTGATTTATAGCTGTTATAACTAACATGTCACATTGATGTGAACCTGTGCATTGTTACAGCTAAACCCTCTGGATCGCACAGGTGGCCGGAATATTAATGATTTATTTACATTATTTCCGATTCAGTATTTTGTACGCCCATCATTTTAAACTGCCCTCTGGGCTACAGCACTGTACACCACTTAGTAAAATTCAAATGTTAAAACCACTTTGTCTCACACTCTCAATTCTATTTTTTGTCTCTCACCTTCAATTCTGTTCTTTTCCATGTAAGTTAATACACAGAGCAAAAGGCCGTTCTTTCATTAATGCTTCTCTTTATCCTATATCTGTTAATCTTGAATGACGATGAAAACTTTTGCCATATTTTGTACCATGAGTTACTCCCAAACCAGTCCACCTCACAGTGGAATTATCCACTTCAACATGTACAGCAACTGTGTATCATGGGTTATGCAGCTGCCTACTGCCACAAAAGCCATTATGTTGTCTCAATTAAAAAAGAAATTTAAATAAATTACTGAGATTATTTAAATAGCATATTTTTAAGAAAAAGATTGAGATTGCACATTAAAAGAAACTTCTAATTTTGGGGATAGGTCAGGACTTTCTTCCTAAAACTACTGTTTTATAATCTCCATTTCAAACAATCGCTGCAGCTCAAATTTTACTTGTCTGCACGAGGAGGACAAACAGCTACTGCAAAGTACATTAGGCAATACTGACAATGTGATGACATACAAATTCTACTTAAAATCATGGATACTGGCCATGAAGTCACATAGTTACCTGCATATACCCAATGAATGATGGTATATAATTACAGAGCTCCTTAAATTCTCCTTGGCAATAATCTAGTTTTTCCTTCATAAAACTATCTAACAGCTGAGTGCGAGTTCAGAATTTCTCATGATTGGTCCTTAACAGGGCATTAACAATCAATTCTTCTGTGTATTTTAGCTAATTAATTAAGATATGATTTAGCAGAGGAACAAGACTCTGAGTAGTGGGAAAAAATAGAAGAAAAGTCTTTTATTGTTTTCCATTGCTTTTGCTTCCCTGTTTACTGACATGTACTTTTTCATTAAACTTAACACGCAGAGAAAAAATGGCCCTTAATTTCTAGCATACCTCCCAAATTATGATTGAAATCTGGAGTATATTAGATCATTCCTTTTGCTATTATCAAAATGTTCAATTATAGTTTGAATGGTGGGATGTATTAATGACGATCTCACTGTACGTGAATGAGTGGGCGAATCGTACTCCTTCACCTCTCTTATTTTTCACATTTTGTTTTCCTTTTGATTGAGGTGCTAGTGGATTGTTGAGTATTTCAATCAATCAAATAGAAGATGCACAGTTGCTGGCTGCGTTACACCTGATTGATATCGCAAGTGAAATCAGGTATTCATAAACCTCTATTAGGTCTCCCCTTAACCTTCTCTTCTCTAAGGAGAACAATCCCAGCTTCTCCAATCATTCCACATAACTGAAGTCCCTCATCCCTTGTATCATCCTGGTAAACCTCCTCTGTAACCTCTCCAAGGCCTTGACATCCTCCCTAAAGTGTGGTGTCCAGAATTGTACAAAATACTCCCGCTGAGGCCTAACCAGTGATTTGTAAAGGTTTAGCATTTAATTCAGATCGACTCCAGTTTGAATTCAGATTAAATTTGCAAGTACTTCATCACAACTGATACTTCCAATCTAAGTATGAAATTGTGCATACAATTTTTTTTTAAAATGCTATAGGCTGAAAATATAAGTTTGACATGAAACTATTGTTTTTGTTCCCTTTGATCTTACAAATACGTTCATCTGGGTAGAGGAGGTTTCCAATGTTTCCCAGACTGCCTGTGCTTCCAGTGCTCCAGGCAGAGTCAGTACATTACCCGTCCTGAACAAGGCCTTAACAACTTGCCCTGCCACCTTTGTAATTATGTACCCCCAAGTCCCTCTGCTCTTGTACCTCCTCAAAATAGTACTGTTTAGATTATACTGCTTCTCCATCTTGTTCCTCCCAAAGTGCATCACTTCACACTTATCCACATTAAATTGCATCTGCCATCTGTCTGCCCTCTCCACCATCCTATCTAAGTCCTCCTGAAGTCTGCTACTATCGTCCTTACTGTTTACTGTGTTGCCAAGTTTTGTATCATCTGCAAACTTTGAAATTGTACTCCCTATACCCAAGTCCACGTCATTTATATATAACAAGAAAAGCAATAGTCCTAATACCTATATCCTTTTATATTCTGAAATGAAAACAGATAATGCTGGAAATACACAGCAGGTCAGTCAGCATCTGGAAAAAGAAGACAGTTTAACATTCTGGGTGTTGACCTTTCTCTCTACTGATACTGACCTGTTTCCAGCATTTTCCGCTTTATTTCAAATTTCCTGCATTTGCAGTTTTTTATTTGTAGCCTTTTATATATGTCTTTTTTCAAATATTGGACTTCTTTTTGAATTAATGACCCTGTTAGCCAAAAGATTCATCCTTGATGCAAGACTTTTAACATATAGCTCCACACATCAAGACCATTTACAAACTGGTAACCCTTAATCTGTTTTGATACATCTGCTTACTGGAAATAAAGAGCGATATCTTTGACATAGTTTCTTTTATTTAAATAGGCCATTTTTAAAATGTAAATATTATCAAATGGCAGAGCAGGCTCGAGGGGCCGAATGGCCTACTCCTCCTCTTAATTTGTATGTAGGTTCATATGTAAATAGGCTGCGTACATGTCCTGGTTATGAAGATTGCAGATTTGGTCAGGTTATTATTTATTAATATAGTTCATCAACTAAGATCACAGTCCTCTTAAAATCTCATCGGAAACATTCAGCAGCTCAATTAGCATCAATATCTTCAATTTATGCTACACTTTACCTGCAGATGGCGCTATGATCCATTCTATGTTTTACTGATGACTCTTGTGAATGCACTTAGACTTGCTCTATTGGAAGGTATCTATACAGGTATGACCTTGTAAGGAATCTTACAACACCAGGTTATAGTCCAACAGTTTTATTTGAAAATCACAAGCTTTCGGAGGCTTTCTCCTTCGTCAGGTGAGTGTGGGATTCCATGGAAGGTACCGCATATATAGTCAGAGAACAATGCCTGATGATTACAGATGATCTTTTTTCACATTCTCCAAGGCGGCCTTCGAGACACACGACAACGCAAAATCATCGAGCAGAAATTGATAGCCAAGTTCTGCACCCATGAGGACGGCCTCAACCGGGATCTTGGGTTCATGTCACGCTACACGTAACCCCACCAGCGAAAAAAAGAGTTATCTGTTTTTAATACAACTGGTCATTCTCTCTCTTTCTCTTCCTTTCGGATGTTTCTCTCTCTCTCTCTCTCTCTCTGTCTTTGGGTTTTGACCATTTGTATATTCAGTAGTCCTGTATGTAATGTCTCTCTGTCTGAACACTATTCGACTCCTTTGATAGCCTTGACAACGGGCAGTTGGAAAGATTATCTGTAATCACCAGGCATTGTTCTCTGACTATATATGCGGTACCTTCCATGGAATCCCACACTCACCTGACGAAGGAGAAAGCCTCCGAAAGCTTGTGATTTTCAAATAAACCTGTTGGACTATAACCTGGTGTAAGATTCCTTACATTTGTCCACCCCAGTCCATCACCGGCATCTCCACATCAGGTATGATCTTGTTCTTGGTGAAATGTAGAGTACAGTATATGGATCAGATGGGCTAATAGCATGTTCATCACCGCACTGCAACCTCATTACTGCAGTCACATGCTCTTACTCAATAAGCAATTGCTTATTCCCATTCATTTAATGATTTATGTTTTGCTAGGAGGATGCTGGGGCAAATAAGAATGCTGAACTATATATTTAGAACAGGAGGCAACAAGTCAGAGAAGGTCATGATTAAGCACATGGCAAGACCACTTGGAGGAAGTTTGTTGTTTTAGTTTTTTTGGATGTTTTACCTGTTTTGAATAATTTTCCCCAGAAAATTTTCAATTGGGCTAGTTGGAGGTCATGCTACATTGAAGGGAACAGGCCCAAAGGACCGAAGGTTTTTTTTACCATTTCATAGTTTCCTATGTTCTTATGCATAAAATGTATAGTGTTCTGGTTAGACCATATTTTGAATACAATGTGAAGTCCTGATTAACAAGACACAAGGGAAACATTAAAACCCTGGAGGCAGTGCATAAAAGATACCACAAGACTGATGCCTAGCATCGAAGAACAGAGTTAGGAGGAACTTGCGCTCTTCAGCATTGAAAGGATGCAGCTAAGAAGGGGTTGGTAATACCAATCACAGGATAACTTGATGATGCCCCTCAGCGTCAGTTGAGTTTTGGAGGTTTCCAGGGTCCCACCTGCACAGGAGGCACCTCACAAGGTTTGGTCATTAGCTTCATGGCCCAGTCCAAAGGAGAGAATCCTTGATAGCTTATGACCAGGTTCAAAGTTGATACATTCTTACCTTCTTGTGGAGCATTTATATGTATTTGAGTGGGGGTGCCTGAGTAGAGTAGCTTTCCAAGAAAGGGCTCTAGACTATCTGGTGCTCCACCTCCCCAAACATGACTAGTACCGTTACCTCCACATGAAACACTTCCTTAAGGACCTGGAAATGCTTCAAAAGCTCCACCACAAACTGAATCCCCTGATACTGTACCTCCACTTGCCAATAGAGTCCACAAATACATATCTATCCTTTGCTCCATGTTTGTCTCCTGTTCAAAAGACAACATAGAAAATCAGAGAGACGTCTGGAAATGAGACTTAGTCTGCCAAAAAGCAGAGGAGGAATGGAGACAGTAAATCCCCATAACTATCGCCTACAGCACAATACAATCTTAAGATAATACATATCAGGTGAACTGCAATCCACAGATCATTCACAAATTCCACCTCCCCAAAGGATGTACACCGGAGGGGCTGTAGCCATGTCACACATATTCTAGTCGTCCCCTGCATTCAGCCATTCTGCGCAACACTCTGGGCGGTCACGGAAAGTATGACTAGACTCACAATTCCTGCAGACCCAGGCTTGTGCCTATTGGGCCCACCCATTGAAGAAGGAGCCTCCAGGGCAACTGATAAGCTGGTGCAGCTGCCATTACTGGCTGAAAGAAGATGCATTCCCCACAAGGTGAAATGCAACTGTCCCCTCAGCAAGCATGTGGGTGAAACACTTAAGCTGTTCAGGACGGGTAAAGTACTGACTCTGCCTGGAGCACTGGAAGCACCAGGCAGTCTGGAACACATTGGAAACCTCCTTTACCCAGGTGAACGTATTTGTAAGATCAAAGGGGAAAAAAACCCAATAGTTTCATGTCAAACTTATATTTTCAGCCTATAGCACTTAAAAAAAAATTGTATGCACAATTTCATACTTAGATTGGAAGTATCAGTTGTGATGAAGTACTTGCAAATTTAATCTGAATTCAAACTGGAGTCGATCTGAATTAAATGCATGACTTGGAATAAATTTACAATTTGAATTCACTTTAATTTATCTACACCTCCTCCTTATGTACATTCCATGCTTTTATCTGATTCTGCCACTAATTTGGATCCAATCCAAATGAACAGCCTCTGCATAAATGTTAATATTTGCACAAGCTTCCAAACCCTCTGAGATTTCATCATCACCTGAAGACACCTCTGATGCGGACAACACAAAATATTAGTCTAACAAATGGATCAGCCCTTTTTGTTTTCTACATTCTTTAAATCAATTAGTAAGTCACACTACCAGAGACAATTTAAACACTTCTTGCATAAAATTCAGCTTCTGCAATGAAGTGAATTCAAGGTATCTTGTTCAAGATAACTATGTTCACTGTCCAGCAGGCTCGATCTTAATGGGAATTAAGGCCTAATTAAAACTCAGATATTTGTCCAACTATATTTAGGGTTGCCAACTCTGGTTAGATATATTCCTGGAGGTTTTATTACATGTGTCCACCTCCTACTGCCCCGCCCCCTCGCTCCCGCCATTGGTCAGCCAACACGTCCATCCTCATGGCACAACATCTTCCCACGCCAATTGGAAAGCAAACAGAATCTTCATGACTCAATTGGATGATTCTTGGCAGTCAAACAGCCTTTTTCCCTCAACTCCTGTATTTTTATAACTATTAAACGACAGTGTTCAAAAAAAATGAAAAAAAATAACACAATGGGCAGAATTTTGCTGTTGATGGCAAACTTGCACTTGCCCATAGACTTTCTATGAGCTTTTGCATGGCAAATTGCTATAAACGGGACAGCCAAATGGCTTGACACCCTCTACAGGGCATCTGGGACCTGTGCGAGCAAGGCAAGCAACTCTGTATCTCCTTAACCAATCAGACTGAAGAATCGTTAATGAGCAGCACAGAGTCTGAACCAGGAAGTGTAAGTTAGAATAGTGAATTCAATGTCAAGTCAGGTACAATAAGAGAAATAAAGAGAGGGAAAGAAAGATTGGATTAAGAGACAGATAATTATTTTTTTAAATGTCCAACAATAATTAAAAGCTAAAGGAATGAGGCTCCACACTTGTAAAAGTTAATTTTCAGTGCCAGAGAGGTTGTTTGGCAGCATTTAAGACTTACTACGCCATTAAAAGGGTACTTACACTGGAATGGACAAGCCCTAACTTTTTTTGGCTCATTTAGTCCGTATCTATGAGGTAAGTACCAGAACTTCACGCTGTTCAATACATTTGAATGGTGAGTCAGTGCTATTAGCCTCACTGTTATTTTTAGGGCAAAATCAGGCCCATTATTTTTGATGATCCTACTGATTTTTCTCCTCGGTTGTTCGCAGCTGTGTCCTGGAAATTAATCTTCAATTCCTGGAGTCTCCAGGACAATCCTGGAGGGCTGGCAACCCTAACTATATTACTTGTTAAAATTACGTTATTAATCAATTGTTTTGGCAAATAAGTGCTACAGGTTTGGTTGAATTGAAGATATAGCCTCCAGATCTACTGGATCACTGTAATAAACTGCAAACCTGCCCATCTTCAAAAGGACACTGTGAGTTGGGGATGGTCTGGAGAAGAGCGGCAAAGATGATTCTGGGTCTTAAAGCCTAAGTTCTGAAATATGCCTCATAGAACTGAATTTATTTTTGTTAGAAAAAAGAAAATTGAGGGGCAACATGATCCTGGGTCAGGAATTTATATCTATCTATTTATTTGTCCAACTTTTTAAACAAAGTTTTTGCAAGTCTGTTCTCATTAAGGTGAGGGATGTTAGTTTTGAGGAATAGAACCTTATATGCATTTGGCTTCCAAGATCAGCATCCAGCATCCGGCATTCCCATGTGTGTTACATGCAGGGAGAAATACGCCTCTATTCTTGTCCAAAATTATATCTTAAACCTAACATCAGAGGAACACCCTCTATTTTTGCACTAAGGAAATACTTCCATTTCCTACATAGTCCCCCAGGAGCATTTTTAAGATCACATTCTGATGTGATTATTCTTGTACAAAAATATTTTCATCCCAGGAAGTAAAAAGTGAATACAGGATTTTTTTTAAAGAAATGCATGTGCCAAATGCGCACAGTGGTTGGTGTACATACAATTATTTTTAGGAAATCATTTTTGACACTTGTGATTCCAAGGTATAAACAGGAGTCATGGGGCTGGTAATTGGTTATAAAAATACTTCAGCTATGGTAGTTGAGGTGCAGAAGGACTTGAAGCAGGTAAATTCATCAGGGCGTGGAAGCCATTTTTTTCTTGGCTACTGCTTCTCACTCATGCATTAAAAACAAGGCAGATTTACCAGAAGGAAGGAAAACCAGAAATGTACAAAGCCGCTTTCATACACTACTCGGTGTATGTTGATGATGGTTTGTCCATCGTTGTCGATGATGACAGCCTGTGATTCATCTCCAAATAATACAGGTTATGGATTCCCATATGACTGTAAAGTCCGATTTTCATGAGGAATGATTTCCCACACACAGGACATTGGATGTCAGATTGACCCAAGGCCTGATCATTCCTTGATTTCCTTTGGTCTCTCTTCTCTTTGGCTATCTGTTGCTTCAAGCTTTGTCATGCCACGGTGAATCATCTTTTGCCACTTTTTCCAATCACAAGTTCCCATGGGCCCGATTTTAGCACCCACTACCGGGTGCGTTCTCGGCGGGGGGGCCCCGAAAATCCCGAAATCCAGGTGCGGGACCGGATCGCGCCTCGATCCCGCCCATTTCCGGGTTCCCCGATGACGCGCTGGCGTGCGCGCGCAGCCCCCGCTGGTGGGAATCCTGCAGGCAATTAAAGCCAGCGGGATGCCACTTGAGTGTATTTACTTTGCTTGTTCAGGTCATTAACTGACCTGATTAAGGGACTGTGTGAGATTTTGGATAAACATGGGACTGTTTCCCATACCGGGGGAAACACTCCCAGTTGAAATGGACGTGTTGCAGCCGTCAGACTGTGGCAGCTGCAAAGGTCCATTTGACAGGTGGGGGGGGGGGGGGAGACCCTCTGCCATTGCAGGAGGCCACTCTGTCACTTGGGACAAAGTTTGGCCTCCACCACCCTCCTCCTGACGGTCGAAGTCACCAACCTGCACACTTACCCCGGGGTCCGGAGACATGTACCTATCTTGCGGACCCCCTCAGATGTACATCTTCCAGATGGGGGCCGCCGTAGCTGCAGTCATGACCTCCTCGGAGGGCGAACAGCATCACCATCCTCACCAGCCTCGCCATCCACGCTGTCCACCTCTGACACGTGGAGCTCCACAACAGAGTGCTGTGACACATCCACCTGTACAGCAGGAGGGAGGGCTACCGCAGAGAGAGATGCGTCGCAGAGGGCACTACCCTCGCCACAGGGTCCACAGACCGAGGCTCAGCCTCCTGGACCTCTCTGAGCAGCAGTGCACACGGAGGCTCAGAGTCAGTCGACATGTAGCCGTGGACATCTGCAGCCTCTTTCATGCCGAGCTGCTCCTGGCTGGCCCGTGCATCATCTTCCTACCTGTCGCTGTCAAAGTCACCACTGCCCTCCCGAACTTCTGCTCCACAGCCTTCCAGGCTGCAACCGGGGACATCCCCGATGTCTCTCAGTCGTCTGTGCAGAAGAGCCCTGCAAATACACCTACACCCACTCTGCAGTGACACACTGGGTGGCATCAGTGGTGGGTCCTCATAGGGATGTCCAGGAGCGGGCATTATTGCACAAACCGCACAGGATTCGCGAAGACATGGCAGTAGTGGTGCCAATATAATGTGTGATGTGAGTTGTTCTTTAATTCAATAGAAGTAAGAACCATGACGAACCCTCAAACACCCTTGTGCATCCCCTTCATGCTCACGACACGTTTGCCTTACGCTGCCTACTGCACATATGTGATGCATGCCCTGTGGCTGCAGCACAGGTGGTGGCAGGTTGAGTGTGGCTAGCCGTGAGAGAGATGCACGAGAGGGTGAGTATGGGATAGAGCCATGAGATTGTATGAGGATTGGGTTGCGTGGTAGTGGCGGGGTGAGTACTCGCGAGGTGAGTAGGTGCAGGTAAGATGAGGATGAGGTTTGAGTGGGTATGAGGGGTGATGTGACAGAGTAGCGTTGGCAGTGCCGACGGAGATGTGGGGTGGGGGCAGTGTTGTGGCAGACGGACTGTAGGGGATAGACTACGTGTTCTCACTGTGGCTGACCTACTGAGGTCATTGGAGCGCCTCCTGCATTGTATGCAGGTGGGCGATATGTTGGTGGTGCAGGTGGCCTCCTCCGCCACCTCGATCCAGGCCTTCCTGGTGGCAGAGGCAGGCCGCTTCCTCCCGCCCGCCGGGGGGAAGATCTCTGTCCTCCCCCTCCTCCTCACCCCATCTGATGATACCTGAGGTGAGGCATCATTAAACTGGGAGCAGCCTTCCCCGTGGGCTGCTCCATGCTGTAATTTTTGCTGTTTGTGGCAGCATCTGTCAGTGGAGGACTGCCCCTTTAAATAGAGCGCCTCCAGCTGAGAGATCTTACTGCGCATGCGCAGCCCGCCTGACGCGCAGATCAGCAGCGGGGAACCCGGAGGAGCAGGTAAGTGAATCCAATTAGTGTGTTGCCTGCTACGATCGCGCGGGCAACCCACTAATTTCACCGGGCGCGTTTTCAACGCGCCCGCTGGCCCACCCGCCCAGAACCCGCACCCCTGGTAAAATTGGGCCCCATGTGTCAGTTGAGATGCGACACATTTTTTTAGATTTGTCTTTAGGCAATCCTTATATCTTTTGAACTGACCACCTTTCACAAATCCATGCTGGCTCTCTCTGATTAACTGAAAATTCTCAGAGGTGTTCAGTCACCCTATCCTTAATTATAGACGTCAGCATTTTCCCCACAACAGATGTTAGGCTAACTGGTCTATAATTTTCCTGTTTCCCTCTCTCTCCCTTCTTAAAAAGCGGAATGACATGTGCAATTTTCCAATCCAGAGGGACAGTTCCTGAATCTAGAGAACTTTGAAAGATTATAGTTAGGGCATCTGCAATGTGCTCACCTACTTCCTTTAAACCCCTGGGATGGAAACCATTTGGTCCTGGGGATTTGTCACTCTTTAGTGCTATTATTTTCTTCATTACTGTTGCTTTACTTATATTAATTTTATCGAGTCCCTGTCCCCGATTCAATAGTAGTTTTCTTGGGATTTCCAGCATGCTATCCTCCTTTTCTACTGTAAATACTGACGCAAAGTAATCGTTCAACATGTCCGCCATTTCCCCATTGTCAATGACAAGGGGCCAACACTGCTCCTGACCACCCTCTTTTTCCTAATATAACTATAAAAGTTCTTCGTATTGGTTTTGATATCCCTTGCAAGTTTCTTTTCATACTCTCTTTTTGTAGCTCTGGAGTGCAGTGTTGGTATGGGCGGCACTGTGTTGCATTTACAAATTTAAATACCCCAAACTCCTGTGTAATTGATTACATAGGTTTCAACGCCAAATTCAAAAAAATGTAAGATCATTTTCTGGTTTGTACACAGACAACACTGAGGCTGCAGCAAGACTGTTGTGACAGGTCTCAGGGGCATGGGAGCCCACCAAATTTGTATGAATGACCCTGAGGCTGATAAATAGTCCGGGGTCTGGGGTGCATCTTTGTCCTGGGTGGTAGCCCACAAGGCCAATTCTGCAAAAGTGGAATACTTAAGCTATATATCTGAAAGTCTCAGGATACGGGATATGCCATTTAGAACCGAGATAAGGAGAAATTTCTTCACTCAGAGGGTGGTGAACCTATGGAATTCTCTACCACAGAAGGCAGTGGAGGCCAAGTCATTAGATGTATTCAAGAAGGAGATAGATATATTTCTTAATGCTAAAGAGATCAAGGGATATGGGGAAAAAGCGGGAACAGGGTACTGAGTTTCAGCCATGATCATTTTGAATGGAGAAGCAGGCCCGATGGGACGAATGGCCTACTCTTGCTCCTATTTTCTATATTTCTATGTTTCTATGAAATAAAATCATAAGACTGTTTAGGAACAGGTAAATGTCATTAGACCCAATAAGCTCTTCCCTTTTAGATTAATCTCAACCTGCCTTCTCACCATATTGCTCAATCCCATCACTCTTCAGAAATGCTTTTAAAGATTGATTCCACAATCCAGGAGGAAGCAGTACTCACAGGGAGTGCATCTGAGGAAATTGCAGACATGCAACCTTTCTATTAATTTTAATGGGTGAACTAATCATGGGCTTCAAGCCTCTGATTCCCCGAGATGCACTCTTTGTGAGTGCCACGCACCAGTGACAGTGTCAGATTGCAGATTCACCCCTTAATTTCCTCTTGCAGGTGTTTATACTGTTTGTTTCAATGGGCTTCTCTGGTAACTTATTCCTCAAAGTTTTACTCTGTTGCAAAGTTGTTGTGCTTGATTTCTCTTCTTAATACTTGTTTTTGAACAAATTCAAATAGTTACTTTTGTCATCCTTTGCAATGAAGTAGAGTCACTTGCTAGAGCGAGTGTCACATATGCGCTGCCAACAGAAGTGCAAACATAGGCTTTTTTCCTACAATCTTCCACTTGGTTGCAGTGCTGTGAGTAAACACTGAGTACAAGCCATTATGCTGCTGCATAGGGAAGGGTAGGATTAGAGGTATGATCATATTCCTGAGTCACTCCTGTGAATCTCTTAGCCGTTGTCTGGGATTAGGCTCTCACCCATGGAAAAATAAAGGGAGACTTACCATCGAAAGACAGAAACAGAAAAAAAAGGTAAGCTACAGACTGATTTTTAAAAATGTCAGTAGTGCACAACATTTTCAATTCATGTACTTCTGCAGACAGGGTATCCTCATCAATACACTGTTTAAGCTTGAGGAACTGTCCTGGATAAACAGATTCCAAGCAGATAAATCAAACAGAAATTATGGACATGTAGACATTTTAGCTAATGACCTGTTACATTGTTTTAAAGATGAGCCATGACTGAAAATTATTAGATTAATTAATTTGCTGAAGTAATTAGCAGTAATTGACAGGAAAAATGATTCAAATTTAAGTTCATAGATCTACTCGGATAGATCGCTAACAACTTATAGGTCAGATATATTACCTAGCCCCGAAAATCCATTCATTCTGGTGTACTCCCAGAATGGCCTTGGTGGGGAGATGCTGAGCCCCATACCATCAGTGGGACTCAGCAAATGGTTGGCGGAGGTCAAACCAGATATATCTCCCCAACATGGGTGGAGGTTTGGACCCCTGAAGAGGAGCCAACTTTTCTGGTCAAAATTACAAGCATTTCCCTTACAAAGGTTCAGACAGCAGCTAGATCACCTTTTCAGAAGGGCTCTGACCCCAACCCCCACCAACCAAACAACCTATGTCAAGACTATCTAGCATATGCAGAATAGCATATGTGCCGATAATGATGTGGGTGCCCGCCAACGATAGGCAAATGAAAGTTTGACAGGGTCAATAATGGATGTCCCAGGTGGGTGTATGTTGGCACTTTTACTGAGACGTACCACCTACCCCATCAATTATCAGGACCAGTATTTTTTGAGCGTATGTAAAGCAGTTTTGACTTTGCATTGGTATAAACATATAGTATAACTCCTGTACAAATTCACTCAAATTGAATTCATACAAGTCATACGAGACCACTTCGTAGAGGTAATTTCTCACAGGTCTGGTTGCACACCCACTACAGTGGTGACTGTCCATTGGCTCTTAATTAACTTTAATAATTGGACGCCAGTGGGTGCACTGCTGCACATTTGTTAAGCACACTCGCGTGGAACCCTGTTTCCCTGGCTAGAGAGTGATGCAGGAGTAGGGGAGTAGGGTTTATTGGTCCCACAGCACACTAAGTATGTACTGGTGTCAAACCAGGTGTAAAACCAGGTGTATACAGTTTCCTTATACACAGCATCACACAAACTTGATATTGAGAAGAGATGATAGAATAGACTGTTCGTTTATAATTGGTTATCTTTTGTTGACATCTGACTGTCTTAATTGATGTCTTCAGTATTTGATTGACAGTCTCAGTAAGTTGAGACCTCCCTGAGTGACTACTCATTGACAGAGCCATGTCAGAGGCAGCCATGTGAAATTAAACTTTATTAATGCTGACAATAACTCAGCTGTTAAGCTGCTCCTGAACATTTACCTGACGAAGGAGGAAGCCTCCGAAAGCTTGTAGATTTCAAATAAAAATTGTTGGACTATAACTTGGTGTTGTAAAATTGTTTACAGTTGTCAACCCCAGTCCATCACCGGCATCTCCACATCATCAGCTGTTAAGATTCTTCTTCCTAAGCTCCTATATTAAAAAAAAGTCTTTCCCTGCAAAGTTCCAGGGAGCAGTAAATAAAATTGTTATTTTACACTTCTGCCTTTGTCTTTGTTCAACTGCCTCAAACCCCCACTGGAGCCCTCAGAAATCGAAGAAAAAAACTTTAAAAACTGCAAAATATTCAAGTACTAAGTGCAATAAAGTGCAATTAAACAGCAATAATTCGCTTGACTGAAGGACTTTGCCACCAATCTCATCCGGGAATTAAACTGCCTGTCTTCAATTACAGCCTAATCTAATCTTGAGCATCATTAGTGTCTGAGCAAAGCACATCACATCCATGTAATATTTATCATTGTACACTAGGTGCACCATGAATATTGAAGACTCAAATTCAAATATTTGAATGACATTCTATTTTGGTTCGAAAGGGTCCAATTGATACAATGTCATTTCAGGTGTGCATCAATGCAAATATGCCAGTATAACTCAGGAGTTATGCAAGCGATCTGACTCCTGAGCACGTTACAGTTAGAGACGTGAGTCGATTTCCAGCAGGTAGTGTCATACCACCTTATTTTTTCATCCTGGACACTGTGGGGCTAAATTTCCTCTGAGTTGCTCCTAGATAGTTCCCAAAAAATGACCAATTAAACTGTTTTAGTGGTGTTGGTTGTGGGATAAATGTTGGCCAGGACATTGGGGATCACCCTTACTCTTCTTTGAATAGTGTCATGGCATCTTTTATATTCACCTGAGAGGACAGACAGGAGCTAGTTTTACTGTCTCATCTTAAAGACAACATCTCCGCCAGTGCAGCACTGGAGTATCAGCCGAGATTATGTACTCAAATCCTGGAGTGGAGCTTGAGCCCATGACCTTCTAAGTCAAAGGCATGAGTGCTACCACTGAGCCATGGCTGACACACAGAGTAGGAATCCTAATCCCCCTGACCTGCTCCATGCCATGTGAAATAAAAGGAGAATCCTCACAGTCGAACCAGTATCCTCTTCCGATTCTTGCAGCATCTTTCTTCATACCTACACTTGGTGCTTCCACCTACTGCTTGGCTACTGCTTCTTACCTGCTCCCTCCAAGGCAGACTGCAGGGGTGTCCAGACTGCAGCTTGGAGCCCTGCTGCCATCCCAGCCATGGCACAGCAGCACAAACTCATTCACAAGGGCCGGAACCTTTAAGTTAACATGAAGACCACTGACATGCAAATCACAGCTTTGTGTGAGACTCACCTGACGAAGGAGAAAGCCTCCGAAAGCTTGTGATTTTCAAATAAAACAGTTGGACTATAACCTGGTGTTGTAAGATTCCTTACATTTAAAAATATACAGATGTGCTGGGAAATTTTATAAGGTTACTTTACAATGTTTTTAATGTTCGGAAAATCAGGCAGCCCCACTCACACTCTCCCAACATTTAATATTAGCTGCCCAAGAAGTGGAGGTCTGTTCCACTATAACAAACATACAAGCACTGTGCTGCTTTGGCACTGAGTGTAGTGAGGTGCAGTTGGCAATATAATTTGCGTTCATGAGCTGAACATTAGCGTTTACAGGCGCCAGTCTGAGACCGACATTTGGGGCTCGATTTTACCAGGCCTGCGGGTTTCCGGCGGGTTGGGTTTCGGGAGCGTGGTCAACACGCTCGGTGAAATTAGTGGGTTGCCCGCGCGATCGTAGCAGGCAACACACTAATAGGAATCAATTACCTGCTCCTCCGGGGTCCACGCTGCTGGTCTGCGCATCGGGCGGGCTGCGCATGAGCAGTACGATCGGTCAGCTGGAGGCTCTCCAGTTAAAGGGGCAGTCCTCCACTGACAGATGCTGCAACCAATGGAACAAATTTCAGCATGGAGCAGCCCAGGGGGAAGGCTGCTCCCAGTTTAATGATGCCTCACCCCAGGTATCATCAGATGGGGTGAGGAGGAGGGCGAAGACAGAGATCTTCCACCCGGCGGGTGGGAGGAAGCGGCCAGCCTCTGCCACCAAGAAGGCCTGGCTCGAGGTGGCAGAGGGGGTCACCTGCGCAACCAACATATCGCCCACCTGCATACAGTGCAGGAGGCGCTGCAATGACCTCAGTAGGTCAGCCACAGTGAGAACACGAAGTCTTTCCCCTACACTCCATCTGCCACAACACTGCCCCAACCCCACATCTCCTTCGGCACCGCCAACACTACTCTGTCACATCACCCCTCATACCCACTCAAACCCCATCCTCATCTTACCTCCACCTACTCACCTCGCCAGTACTCATCCTGCCACTAACACGCGACCCAATCCTCATATAATCTCATGGCTCTATCCCATACTCACCCTCTCGTGCATCTCCCTCACGGCCAGCCTCACTCAACCTGCCACCACCTGTGCTGCAGCCACAGGGCATGCATCACATATGTGCAGTAGGCAGCGTAAGGCAAATGTTTCGTGAGCATGAAGGGGGTGCACAAGGGTGTTGGAGGGTTTGCCATGGGTGTTACCTATATTGAATTTCAGAGCAACAAACAGCACACATTATATTGGCACCACCACTGCCATGTCTCCGCGAATCCTGTCTGTTGTGTCCAATAATGCCCGCTCCTGGGTATCACTATGAGGACCCACCACTGATGCCACCCATTGTGTTACTGCAGAGTAGGTGCAGGTGTATTTGCAGGGCTTTTCCGCGCAGACGACTGAGAGACATCCGAGGTGTAGCCGGCTGCACCCTGGAAGGATGCGGAGGAGAAGTTGTGGAGGGCAGTGGTGACTTTGACAGCGACAGGTAAGCAGTTGGTGCTGTGGCCAGCCAGGAGCCGCTCGGCATGAAAGAGCCTGCAGATCTCCACGACTACATGTCGAGCGAATCTGCGCCTCCGTGTGCACTGCTGCTCGGAGAGGTCCGAGGAGCTTCGCCTCGGTCTGTGGACCCTGTGGCGAGGGTAGTGCCCTCTGCGATGCGTCTCTCTCTGCGGTAGCCCTCCCTCCTGCTGTGCAGGTGGGCGTGCAACAACCCCGTGTTGGGGGGCTCCACGTCTCTGCGGCGGACGGCATGGACTGCGAGGCTGCTGGGGCTGGTCATGCTGTTCGTCCTCCGAGGGTGTCCACGCACCACCCATCTGGCAGGTGTTGGTCTGAGGGGTTGTGCAGGGTAGGTGGGTGGTTCCTCGGACTGGGGCTGCAGTTTCGTGTCGGTCTGTCCTCTGGCTTGGCGGGGGGTGGTGGGGGCCAGGGGTTGCCCTATGTGACGCGGTGGCCTCCTGCGTGGGTGAGGGCTCTCCCCCGTGGGGTGCACCTTGGCACCTGCCACAGGCTGCTGGCTGCAACACGCCTGGTTGGAGAGAGACTGTTTCCCCCAGTGTGGGAAACACGCTGTGATGCAGGTGAAATCCCACACTTCCTCTTTTGACAGCTGATTCAGCTCATTAACTGACCTCAACAAGCAAGGTAAGTACTCTCAAGTGGAACCCCGCTGGCTTTAATTGCCTGCGGGATTCCCACCAGCGGGGGCCACGCATGCAGCCCCGCACGTCATCGGGGAACCCGGAAGTGGTCGGGATCGCGGCGCGATCCGGTCACGTGACCTCATATCGGGATTTTCGGGGCCCCCCCGCTGGAAACCCGCAGGAAACCCGACCCTAAAATCGAGCCCTTGGAGTAAAGAAGCAAACAACAGCTAATCAGTTAGTTCAGTATCAGACTGCTCCATCCTTTTGTATCACAATTTGCTTCTTATAAATATAGATTTTAAAGAGACAAAACGATCTTTATGTTTCAGCTTGGAAATGAAAAATTCATCTGTACAGAGCCACTGGTAGGTAATATCCATTGCTATTTTAAGTAATTATGTTTTTGAACCATTTTGAAGTGTTAAACATACGAGCCTTGAATTTCCTCCGTATTTGCGCCCAGATACATATGTAACCGGGGCCCAAATCAATTATGCGGACTAAAAGATCGCAGAATTTTGGGTGTAAGTGAATTACATGGGTAAGTACAATACATCTAAATCTTCTCAATCTTTTACGGCTATCGATCCCTCTGCTTGACGCATCTCTGCCTATAAAACTGGCCCCGGCCCCGTTACAGAGTCTCATATATGAGTTTCCTGCGATTGTGTTTGCTCAGAGGCTCTTGTAAAATTATGACCAGCTTTTCAGGCGCAGCAGGAAACAATGTCATTTTTCTGGTGTTTTACTGCAATTTTTTGAGCATTTTAAAAAAATTATCCTCACTGAGAACTGCTCTGTATTTTCTGTACCTTTGAATGCATTTTTATAGCAAAAGTGTAAGTCACATTAAAACTTAAAAAGCTTCCTCAATTGCAGGTTCTTAAACATGCTGTGCCTGAATGATGGTTGAATGAGTTGAAACTTTAATTTTCGTGCTTAAAGAAGAGAAATACATAGTGTTTGCTGCTTTCCTTGAGCCCTGATTGTTTACACTGATTTACACCCATTTTACACTTTGGTGTGTTCTAATGAGATTTACAGGAAATTTGAGCGCAACTTGACAACAGTTAAGGGTAACTACTCAGACTGGCTAAAGGTGGGATGTGATGTTCCACAGGGATCGGTGCTGGGACCACTGTTGTTCACAATTTACATTAATGATTTGGATTTGGGAATCAGAAGTACAATTTTAAAATTTGCGGACGACACCAAATTGGGGGTTATAGTTAATACAAAGGAAGAATGGGTCAAAATGCAAGAGGACATTAATAAACTTGCAGAATGAGCGTGTAATTGGCAAATGAATTTCAGTGTAGACAAGTGTGAGGTGTTGCATTTTGGTACGAGGAATAAGGAGGCCACATACTGCTTGAATAATAAGAATCTAAATGGGGTAGAGGAGCAAAGGGATCTCGGGGTACAGATACACAAATCACTAAAAGTGGCGATGCAGGTTAATAAGGCCATAAAAAAGGCAAATCAAGCAGTGGGGTTCATTTCGAGAGATATAGTATTGAAAAGCATTGACGTTATGTTAAACTTGTATAGAAACTTGGTTGGACCACACTTGGAGTATTGTGCACAGTTCTGGTCTCCATATTATAGAAAGGATATAGAGGCATTGGAGAAGGTGCAAAAAAGATTCACAAGGATGATACCAGAACTGAGAGGATATACTTATCAGGAAAGGCTGAACATGCTGGGGCTGTTTTCTCTAGAAAAGAGAAGGCTGAGGGACGACCTGTTAGAGTTCTTTAAGATAATGATATGGTTTGATAGGGTAGACGTAAAGAAAATGTGGACCAGAACTAGAGGTCATCGATATAAGATAGTCACTAATAAATCCAATAGAAATTGAAGAGAGATTTCTTTACCCAAAGAGTGGTAAGAACGTGAACACGCTACCATAAGGAGTAGTTGAGACAAAAAGCATAGATGCATTTAAAGGGAAGCTAGATAAGCACATGAGGGAGAAAGGAACTCAAGGGTATGCTGATAGGGGGTTAGATGAAGTAGGAAGGGAGGAAGTTTGTGTGGAGCATAAACACCGGCATAGACCAGTTGGGCCAAATGGCTTGTTTCAATGCTGTAGACTCAATATAACTCGTAATGACTGCCAAACAACTAAACATTAACTTTTTAAAAAGTTGTTGGTCATTAAAAAAATTTTTTAAAGAAAAAGGGGAGAGATTGCTCCTCTCACTTCTCCCATGGGTCCTACCTTCACTGGAGCTAACGCTGGGCTTTTCTCCGCTCCCTTTTAGAGGAATTGCCTGCAGTAAAGACCATGCTAAGTTAGTGGGTTAGTATAAATCTATGGAGCGGCGAGCACTGTTGCTTCGCCACTTAGAGCAATTCCCGGCCCTATGTGACTCGATGAATGGCCGCATTTTCTGGTCTAACCTCCGGGTTGTAGCCATGGAGGAAATTCCAGGCAATTTAAAACTGTATGTTCTGTGCCCCCTTTTTCCACTATAGTTCCATTTCCTATATTTGAAATGACTGAGATAGATTGGAAGCTAATTACTTGTGATGATTGATATTCAAATGCTGAGGCTGGTTTTTTTTAACTTTCAGCTGTGTAATTTTCATTATTAATAATTAACATGGCTCTGGTTGTGTTTAATGAAATGTTTTTACTTAACATAGACTCTGGTAGTCAATATTTCAATTAACAAAAGGAGCTGATCACTAAAAAATGGGGAAAGACTTGTAATTTGATGAACTGCTCTGAGAAGAGTGGGTTATGAGGAGGATTCATTTTAAGTTTAATGCTGTGGATTTTAGTAATAGTCAACACAAAGTTTGCAAACGATAAAGTTTCCTGTGTCTGTAATATGTTTAGAAAATTTTAATTGCTTTTTTCAATTCTTCTTTCAGTTAATTGGAAAATAAATATGAAATGTAAACTATTTACAGCTAGGAATAACCTACTTCCAACAGCACACCCACAGGCTCAATGTTAATTCTATTCTTCGCACTATTAGGCTTATTATTAACTCCTTCAAGTCGATCCTCTTGGTGAAAGTAACAGCACTGTTTAAATAAAGATATTTAAAAAACAGAAATCAACAGTAGAATGCAAAGAATCATCATTAATGTTAACAGCATTTTAACTGTGTGTACAAATAGTGACATTTTAACACTTATTAAGATAAAGCAATTACCAAAATGTAAAAGGTATGAATTATATGATTAATACATTTTTGATTATATCTGGTCTTTGCTGCAGCACATCTTCAATAAAAATTAATAATAAACTGAGACTAGTCCAGACATTCTAGACTTTATTTTGCAGCCTTTTATTGTGAGGGGGAGCCCAATGACCCTGACATTGCAGCAGTGTTTCACTTAAAGAGAAACCTGCTTCTTGATTAGTGGCAAATTGTCTGCCAGCAGGGTTCTCATTAAACTTTACTGCCATTTTATCAGAATACAAAGACCTCAGCAAATTCTTGACATGCAAGATCAAGCTATTGTGTTCGAACTTTATGCTTGTTTCATTCTATCATTTTCTGCCCCTTTTGTTCTTCATCTTTCTCCTGGTTGCTCATTTAATTTCTTCTTTGTCCTTTTTCTATATGCCTTGCCCTCTCTCTCTTCTCCCTCCTTTCTGTATATGCACATACAAACTTTGCTGAATTTAGGCCCCTCTATAAGACAGACATAGCCCCATTTTCCTGTTTACTCCCTAAATTAATCCAATTTTCCTGCTTTTTCTCCAGGGCCTTTTACATGCTTCTTAAGTACTTATCCTGTACCTTTTCGAATACTGGCATTGGTTTAGCTTGTGGCAAAGCAATCCACATTCTGATAACTCTGTGTGAAAACATTTCTCCCCCTTTATGTATCTCGTGCTTATCTCAACCTACCTACCAGCAGAAATAACCTATCAATGTTTATCCTTCATTTCCTTATCATTTTGTACACCTCTATCAAATTCCACCTCAAACTTCTCAGTTTGAGAGAATGGGGTAGATTCTCAACTTGCTGCCTGGGTGTAAAATGAAATGAAAACCGGGCGGTTTCTATAACTGGCAGCCGATCCGCAATGCCAAAAGTATACCCGGGCGGCAAGCTGAAAATACATATATAAAGCTTCCATCTAGAATATTATCTTCATTTCCTTTGAATTCACCGTGGTCAGATAATGTGCAGTTGTGGTAGCAATGCAACTTTAAAATAAATCTTATACTGTTTAAGACTTCTAAACAAGAGCTGAATATTCCCTTCGAACATTATACTTTGTTTTTCCCTTTTCTCTCCAACTTTTCTCCCCTCCTCTCTAGAAGGTCTTGGCTCCTTGATGGAGCACAGTTTCATAGGCATCAGGCACTCTCTGATAGCTCACCCAAGTGGCCCTTGCTCATGTGTGAGCCTTGACAGTGAGTATAAGCAAGCTATTTGACAGCAGGGCACATCGCTACCAAGGCAATCCTGTCCTCTTCCAATGTCCAGGCACATCACTTGCGGCAGGAGACAGTGAGATAGCAATCAAGAGGGGGAGCTGAAGCTAATTTCCCCCTCCCCAACCCAGGACTGCCGAGGCTAATTACAGTGCCCCTAACGCGACCCTGGTTGAGATCTAGTAACGCAGTAGAGCAGGGAGGTAATTAGAATCTCCAAGAACGGGTGGGTTGGGAGCGTGCGGGAGGTTAATGCAGCAGCTTTTTGGAGCGGGACCACATAACGCCCACTTCTGGGTTTAACCCAGGCGCGTTATGATGCACGCGCACAACAGAAACCCAGAAGTCCCGTCCCCACTTAAAGCCGGCGGGCCGATATTTAAAGGACCATTTCAGGTAGTTGAAATATTTTAGGTACTTAACTCTTTGTGGATTCTGCAACAGAAATGGAATTAACTCCTCCTGAATGTGTCTCCTGTGGCCTTCTGCAACACACCATTGAAATGGAGGCGTGTTGCAGCCTATGCTCATTTGGCCCTTTAATTCAGTGATTGAAACATCTCAATAAAAGGTGAGTTTTTGCAGCTGGGTACTCAGTTCTCTCAGACAAACCTTTGGCTGGGAGTTCTTTGTGTTTCGATTGAGATTTCTTTGTTGTGTTTAGACAAATTTACCTACATTTTGGAGCCCCTCAAACTGACAAGATCAAGATATCTGAGGCGGAGGAAAATGAAGATGAGGAACCCATCGCCGGAGCAGCCGCGCACATTGCTGCCTGTGATATCAGGGATTCCCTCATCTCTAACAGGTTCTAATAATGAGATGTGTAAATTGAAGACTGGAACCACGACCACCACCAACGCCCCCACCCCAGCTTTGCACAAAACAGTCCTTCAACCACACATACACCCATTGCACACCCACATGAAAGGGCAAATTCACAAAAGGGACTCAAAAATGGCCAACACGCGGCGGTGGTGTTGATAACGATTAAATTTAATGTGCCATACAAAAAAAATATATAAATTAACAACATGACAGCTCGTCAAACACCCTTGTGCATTCCCTTGGTGAACTTAAATTGCTTAGCTTTCTCTTTCTACCTCTTGTACATGGTGCATTCCCTGTAGCTTCAGCAGAGGTAGTGGCAGGTTGCTCAGATCCCTGCCCCGATGGCTAAAATGCTCTCGACCTACAGCCTCTGGGTTTTGGAGCCCACGAGGGGCCCGCCAAAGACTGCTCCACCTGCACCTGTGCAGGGACAGACTTGGCCATCGAGAGAGGAAGCAGCATTGCAGGTACTGGTTGAGGAGGGGGCAATGGGTGAGATGTGGGAGTGCTTTGAGTGGAGTCCTCACTTCCATGTCCCCTTTCATCATCATCCCTCCCCTGGGCCAGCGCAACATCACTCCCACCAGTCTGGACAGCAGGTTGGTGAGCAGATGTGCCCACAGCTAACATATCTGTCTGCCTGTTTAAGGCGGCAGACATGTTGGCGTCCAGAGACTGCACAGCCGTTGTCACAGCCTGCATGGACTCACTTGAGAGCTGCGCTTGAAGCTCAATGGAGCCAGCCATTCTCTCCATCACAGAAATTTTTGCACTTATCTGCGCCACCAATCTACTAGCGATGCAGTTGGACTCCTCCATCCTCTCCGCTATTATGGAAAGTGTGTGTGGCACTTTTTCCCTAACCCTAACCCTAACCCTAATGCAGCATTACCTCGCAAACTTGCTGCTGTACCTCTATCATTCACCTTTTCAAGGATGGCCCCCGGAGTTCAACATCTATGTCCAGCTGAGCAGAGCTTGGAGAAGAGTGTGCCCCCCCCCCCCCTGACACGGACTCCCCACAGTTGCCCCTGCCACCAGTGTCTGCTCATGCTCACTTGTGAGTAGTGAATCACCAGGTAGCAACCCAACTAACTGTGTAACATGACCTATCGAAGTGTGAGTATCAGCATTGGTGCATGTCTGTATGTGCTGTGACAGTGCACCCTCAGAAGGAATGAGCTCCTCTCAGGAATTGCTTTCCTCCATTTCTGCTGATTCCCTGTGAAGGCGTGAGGCTCTGGAAGGCAACAGAAAGCGATATTAACGATTCATCGCAAAAGTGACAATCTTTCCAATGTCCATACTGCGGTCTGGAACAGTTCAATCATTGATAAAATCAATGCAGCATGTGTGTGAAAGATGTTAAAGTTCTGTCACCAGCCATCTGTGGATTTCCAGTCTCTCCCTCTCCAATGGATAGGCATACAATGGTCTGACTTATTTCCATGACATCCTCCTCCACATCTGCCACCTCCAGTTCTGCCCCTCTCCCTTGCGTTTTACGTTCTCTTCTCCTACAAGGTGAGAAATAACAGACCCGTGAGTGACTGAAGATGACGTTTTCACCCCATGAATGCATTGCTTTGGGTGAGGCTGACCATGAATGAGATGTATCAGAGGGTGAGTATCAGACAGATACATCAAATTGCATCAGGATTGGGATGAGTGGCAGTGGTGGGTGAATAAATGGGCAGTTGAGGAAGCGTATAGAAAGTGAAGGATGGTTGCTGCTACTGACACTTAAGTGGGTTTGAGGATCATGTGATGGGGTAGGCTTGTCAATACAGAGTGACAGGGGGAGGGGGTATTGAACAACACAGGATGTGGGTAAATCAGCAACTGTACTCACTTTTCCTGGCCTGGTTAGGTCATTAAAACGCTTCCTGCACTGAACCCAAGACCTGGGCACCGTACTTCTGCTGCTCACCTCTTCTGCCACCTCCAGCCAAGCAGTTTTGGTTACAGAGCCAGGTTTCTTCCTGCCATCCATTGGAAACATGACCTCCCTCCCGGCTGTCACTGCAGCCAGCAGTACATCCAGGGAGGCATCATTAAATCTAGGGGCAGCCTTTGCTTTCCTTGACTCCATTTCTCCTTTCTCCTTCAAAATCCACTCTTGGACTGGCCCTTTAAATAGTGGGCTTTAAATCGCATCATTTGGGTGCATAGTAGACCCGCTGCACAGCTTGGAGATGCGAAACCCGGAAGAAAAGATAATTGCCCGCGATCAAGTTGCAATTGCAGATTTAAATGCGCACACTTGACCTCCGGGTTCCTCACGCACAAATCCACCCACCCGCTGAGTTCCCGGCTCCAAGTTAAAATCATGCCCCAGAGATCAAACCTAGGACCTTCCTGATCTGTATGTCTCAGCTGTGTATACCTGCTGAATCATCGGGGGAACCCCTGTCTTTAATGCTGTCCTCTTCCCATAGGAAAACACTAGTAAAATTAGGTATCGTACTTTGTTTTCCTCTTGGATGTACCTTTTCAGGAAAATTCCAAATCTTTTACAAGGGAGTTGAGAGTTGCGCAGCAAATATAGAGAAGTCAATATATATTTTGTTTAAGTCCCTAGAAAGTGTAAGTTATTGGAGAGGTTTCTCCTTCATTGTTTAATAATTCATGACAGCCATGCAAGCACTTGTAAAGACTGGATGTATGGAGCTGTAGTATTTCAAGACTGTGAGGATCTCACCATTTTATTTTTTAAGAATGCTCAATTGGTATGAATATATGCCCAATTCCATATATTTCTTTACAGTACCAGCGAATGAAGACAAAAATAGAATGATTGCAGTGGGTGATGAATTCTTACTGCCAAAGTGTGTCTTTTCTTAAGTTTTACAATCTCATAAGAGAGATAATAGAGAGCTCTCTACTGCTTTATGATGGTAATACCCTGTCAAACAGAGTGCAGGCAGGGACCACTGACTAGACATTTAACTGGTCTTGTGCCAAAACATTTAAGGGCACCAGAAAAATGTTGTCTATACAAGCAAAGTCCTTCCATCTATGAAAGGAGATACATTACTGTCAAATATTTGACAGTTCTGTGGGCTTCTTGTGTGTCTATTGTGTGGGGTTGTAAAACTGTATTGACTGAAGAGGAAAAGGATGAGTGAGAATAATGGATTAAAGAAGCCGCTGATTTCCACTTTAAGTACCTTTAAGTTTCTGATAAATAACCTCAAATTGAAAACCATTTAAAATAGAAATGTGCTAAAGCTCAAATAAGCCAAAGTGTTTGGGATCCTTTACATAACATCGTGCAGCATCTAAAAATCAAGGCATATCCTAGTTTCTTTTAAAATAACATTTCAATTGAAATTCAAATGTACAATTTTTGCTAAGAGAAAACACAGAATATAATGGGAACACAATTAAAATATTAAGTTCAATGCAATGTTAAACCAACACAGGCTGAATAGTTTCACAGGACTGCAGAATAGTAAAATCGTTTTATAATGACATCCTCAGACTGATGAAAATATTCCCCCATATCAGGAGTGTCACTGTCAGCAGTGGTTTGATTGGGAGTTTGTCACTGGTAGTTTGATGAAACCAGGAAAACAGGAAGTTCAGGTTAAGGTACAATACCAGACATTGTCAGCATTACATATTTTTGATGATATCCAGATTCAGTTTCTGCTTCAAATCCATTCTAAGTAAACTTTCAACTTTAACTGGGATATCGTGAATAAATAACTTTCATAAATCAAATGATCTGGAGACTGTCCATTAACTGTCCATTGAATGCTTTTAAATGTGTAATGAAGAGATTCAGTCAGTTTACAGAGCTTAAAAGCTTCATTTTATTTCTTCTGCATAGCTGCTTAAAGTAGTGCAGAGACATTGCACTACTTTCGTCTTGTGCTATAACTGATCTGAGAGGACCAAAAGAACATGCACTAATATTCCTCACCTTCCCATTGTATAATTATGCATAAATATGTTTGATAATGTGAAGGAAACTGCAGAGTAAGATGTTAGGGTTGGTGACAAGCACAAGATATTCCATGATAAATGCTACTAACTCAAAGAGTAATTCTGCAATCCTATGCTCCCAGTGTGGGAGCATGGGTTAGAGATAGGGCTACAACATCTTTGAGCTGCACTCACGCCAGTGCAACTCCCTGCTGGGAGTGTGGGATCACAGAATTACAGGTATAGTTCAGCCATTTTTCAAAATGTTTATTGTCCATAGAGGAATTCCCTTCCTTAAGCCACATTTTCAGCAGTATCCTCTGTGTACAGTTTGAGTTCATACCCATTAGTTTTATAAGTTTTAATGAGATTAAGCTAAGAATGTTAGGCAGGTATAGGATATTGCCTGGTTGGGATTTTAACAGATATGCACCCAGGAAGTAATATCTAGCTGGAGAGCTTCAGCACACTGATGTACATGAAACTGCATAAAATTTATAAAGCTGATACTGAAAATCTCCTTTGATTTTGTAAACATTTAAGAAACTGGTATTTAGCTTGAATAGAGAGAGCAATAATTGTTTGCATATTCTTATCCCTTGGGTAAGACAATCAACCAAGTAGCTGCCAGGTCCACCTCTGACATCAACCTTTTCAACATTGTAGCACAATAGTCCCGAAAGGAGGTAGTCTAAAATGACTACTTACGTGAAGGTTAAGTAAAAAATTCTACAAATTTTAAAAAAGCCTTTATCCTGGTTTGATTAAGTCTGAAGTCTAGCTGACAAAAAAGAGAAATATCTTGCTTCAGGCTAAATACCTTCCTGATGAGCATTGAGGTTGTTGCCCCTTAGAGACATTGGGGCTGATTTTCCTGTCACCTGTCAGAGGATGGGAGCATGTGATTTTCCTGTCTGGCGCACACTCCTGGAACAGGCGCATGTCCTGGATAGGTCTTGTGTCTAAAAATCAAGGATGAAACAGGAGCATAGCTGCAGGCTTCTAAGGCAGCTCTGGGCTTCAAAAATGAGAAAGTTTGTTGTACCTCATTGGGCTGTTTGATCATTGGTCTGCCCCTGAGGTCCCATTGCCCTTGTGCCACGTTACTTCAGGCATTCCTTTGCCTGGACGCTGAACATTCATGTGATGCAGACTTTGAGGCAGCAGACTGGGAATGCTCCTTCCCACTCATTATAATGTGAATGCTGGGTCTGGGTCTGGTCTAGCTGCGGGCCCAGTACTGTCCACTGAGGACCCACATGGAAATACACAGAAGTTACGATGTAGAAATAGGACACTCTGCCCAATCAGTCCATGTCGGTATTTACTCTCCACATGAGCAAATAATCCTAATCACATTTATCCACCTTGCTCCCATATTCCTCCATCCACCTATCCAATCTAATCTTGAATGTTGACATAGTTTCTGCCTCAACCACTAAACCTGGAAGTGAATTCCACAGCCTCACAATGCTCTATGTAAAGAAGTTTCTCCTGCCCTCTGTTCTAAATCTTACATTTAATTTTATATCTATGGCCCTTTGTTCTTGACCCCATAACTTCTGAAAATGGTCCGTTTCCATCCACCAGATCCTGGTGAATCTGAGTTAAACTATGAAAAGGCACAATATCCTTCATATAATGTGTGTCCAAAACTGCACAGAATATTCTAAATGAGGACTTTTAAGGATTTATACAGCTTCATTGTTACTTCTTGGCTTTTATATTGTACACCTCGTGATAAAACCTAGAATTCCATTAATTTTTTTCATGGTCTTATCAACCTGAGGTGCTGCCTTTAATGTCCTGTTAACCTGTACACCTTAAATCTCTCTGCTCCTCCACAACACTGAGCCAGAGTATAATTGCTGCTTTTTTTCTGACCAAAATTCATCATCTAACATTTACTCGTTTTGAATTCCATCTGCCATTTTTTAACCCATTCCCCCATCTTATCAATATCACTTTGGTCTTCTAAAGAATTAGCCATACCTCCAATTTTTGTGTCATCTGTTTTGAGAGAAGGTGGATCCTGAAGTGGTTGAGAACAAGATGAACATTGCTCACCTTGCTCTCAACCACTTCAGGATCCACCTCCTCTCGGATATTCTTCTCCTTAATAAAGACCTTATTATTAGCAAAGTACTTATTAAATATCTCTGCCATTCATTGATAGTCATCTACAAATTGACAATCTTCTCTTCTCAGGGGCCCACCTTGCTTTTAACAATTCTCTTTTTACTAATGTGCTTGTAAAATACTTCACTGTTCCTTTGGATGTTTTTTGAATTTTTCCCCCTCATTTTCCCTCCTAGTTTTCCTTATCCCACTCTTATTCTCTTTTCTTATTTACCCATAGTCTCCCTTTTTTCATCATTATTATTCTTATTGTCTTTATAGGCCCTCTTCTTCAATTTTAATTGGTTTCTAAATTCTTTTTATATTCATGCATCCTAAAACTACTAATAGTTTCCTTATTTTTTAATAGAAGACATTCTGGAAAATCCCCTATGGGACACAAAGGGGAATGCCAGTTTAACTGTTACATCAAAGAGGAAATTCCAACCTCCTATACATGGGCATGGGGTCAGTTTAACTATGTATGCTGACAACAGCCAGCTCTAACCTTCTAGCAGTATGCTTGACTATACGACCACTGCTGTGTTGTCAGATTTCCTGCCCTGTCATAGATGAGCCAGCACACTTTCCAATTGAACATTGAGAAGACAAAAGCCATTTTATTTAGCTCCCACGAAAAGTCCTGAGTTGAGCTTTGAATGCCAGAACCTATCCATCACAAAGACTGCTTATTTCCAGCTCCACAACATTGCCTGTTTCAAGCCTTTACCCGATTCTCGCCACTGCTGAAACCCTTAAACACACTTTTGTTACCTCCAGAAATAAAAACAGAAAATGCGGGAAAACACTCAGCAAATCAGGCAGCATCTGTGGAAAGAGGCTGGCTGATCTGCTGATTGTTTTCCAGCATTTTCTATTTTTATTTCAGATTTCCAGCATCCGCAGTATTTTGTTTTTGTTACCTCCAGACTTGACTTATCCAATGTTCTCCTTGCTGGTCTCCTAAGCTCCACTCTACATAAACATCAACTCATCTAAAACTCCACCAGCCCATATCTTATCCCGCACTAAGGGAGTGATTTTAACCCCCAAGATCGGGTGGGTTGGGGGCGGGTGGGAGTTGAAAATAGTTATTTTTTGGCTTCACTTCCGGGTTTAACGTGGGCGCATAAAAGTACAGGCTTCCCACCGGGAAAGCAAAGTCTGAAAATTTTGTGGTTGCGACCCAAGAAAACAATTATTTTCAACTCCCACCTGCCCCCAACCCATCCGTTCTTAGGGGTTAAAATCACTCCCTAAGTCTTCTCGCCCTCCACTGACTCCCTGTCCCCCAACTAAGTTCAGAATTCTCATTTTTCTTTATGACTCCTTACAAGGCCTTGCCCCACCCTACTTCCGCAGTTCTACACCCTCTGACTTTGGCCTCCTGTGCATTGTCCTCTCCTTCTGCTTCACTGTCAGTGGCAGAGCCTTTAGCTGTCTTGAACATCTTCTCTGAAAGGCCACCCTAAACCAAGCTTTCAGTCATCTCTCCTAACTCTTCCACTATCACTTGAAGTCTCATTTCTCCACTGGAAAGCATCTTGGGACATTTACTACATTAAGATGCTGTATGAATGTTGTTACTGTGTCTTCCAACACTGAAGATTCAGCATTTCAACTTGCATGCAACTACAGTTCAAGGCAGGAGAAGCAGTGACCTATGATATTGAAGATCTCAGATCCACTCAAGCCTCTTATGAAGATGTCAAGCCCTCCATGGCAATGGTTTGAGATGCTCCTTGATCTGATGCATCATCAGGTATTTCGAGCACACTTTTTGAGCTTCAGCAGTCCAGCAGGTCCAGCATAAGCATGGACATGTCAGACCAATAAACAATGGCACAGCAAGCCAAATAAAACCAATCAAACATACTTCCATTGATTATATTTTTTTTATTCATTCATGGGATGTGGGTGTCACTGGCAGGGCCAGGATTTATTGCCCATCCCTTATTGCCCTTGAGAAGGTGGTGGTGAGCCTCCTTCTTGAACCGCTGCAGTCCGTGTGGTGAAGGTTCTCCCACAGTGCTGTTAGGTAGGGAGTTCCAGGATTTTGACCCAGCGACGATGAAGGAACGGCGATATATTTCCAAGTCGGGATGGTGTGTGACTTGGAGGGGAACGTGCAGGTGGTGTTGTTCCCATGTGTCTGCTGCCCTTGTCCTTCTAAGTGGTAGAGGTCGTGGGTTTGGGAGGTGCTGTCGAAGAAGCCTTGGCGAGTTGCTGCAGTGCATCCTGTGGATGATACATGCTGCAGGCACTGTGTGCTGGTGGTGAAGGGAGTGGATGGTTAGGGTGGTGGATGGGCTGCCAATCAAGTAGGCTGCTTTGTCCTGGATGGTGTCGAGCTTCTTGAGTGTAGTTGGAGCTGCACTCATCCAGGCAAGTGGAGAATATTCCATCACACCCCTGACTTGTGCCTTGTAGATGGTGGAAAAGCTTTGGGGAGTCAGGAGGTGAGTCACTCGCTGCAGAATACCCAACCTCTGACCTGCTCTTGTAGCCACAGTATTTATGTGGCTGGTCCAGTTAAGTTTCTGGTCAATGGTGACCCCCAGGATGTTGATGGTGGGGGATTCGGCGATGGTAATGCCGTTGAATATCAAGGGGATGTAGTTAGATTCTCTCTTGTTGGAGATGGTCATTGCCTGGCACTTGTCTGGCGCGAATGTTACATGTCACTTATCAGCCCAAGCCTGGATGTTATCCAAGTCTTGCTGCATGCGGGCATGGATTGCTTCATTATCTCAGGGGTTGCATTGATTATATTTCTGTCAAGTAAATCTGCGTCATAGTGTATATTATAGTTCCAGAACTGGGATTGATTTGATTCAGACATTTATCCCCTTAATGTTCCATAAAATAAAGTTTATTCCTAGCAGACACAATCAGTTATACAGTAATAAGCAGCGACCACCTTTAATTGTACAGTTTGATCCCTGTAAGAACATCATTTTTATTGGAAGGTTGGGTCTGCTTTCTGCATGCTCAATCTCTCTGAGCTTCTGAATTTTAAATAGGTTTGTTGTCAAATCGGAAAAATATAGTTATTTCTAAGCTGATTTGATTCTCTTTTTTTCCAGCCATTCATCACAGCTTGAATGTTATCCAATGATCTCCTAGAGCCAATGAGCTCCTTTTCAGTCATCATTTTCCAGGTCTCCCTTTGTGATGATGGGTCGGTTCTCCTTCGGGAATGTCAAATCTTTTGCTGTTAGGTTGAAGATTTATATGTTATTTCCTAAGGCAACCTTTTGTGGAGCTGGAAGCAGCATGATGTATTGTAACCCAACACCTAATATTTTTAGTACGACGTGGAAGTGTGGCCTCTTAAACCGATGTTCTCAGGAACAGAAAATGGGAGAACAAAAAATGTAGCCTTCTAGCTTTGTGAGCAACTAATTGTTAAGCCTTGAATTTGCATTGGTGATTCAGGTGCAACAAACACTTTTAAGGATTGAGGCCACGGGAACATAATGCTAGTAAGTGTAATATCTTTTGCTCGGAAGTGCTGTATGTTTTGCTAGTACATGTTGTACCTTTTGCTAATAAGTGCTGTATCTTTTGCCAGTAAGTGTTTGTTGTGTCTTTTTGAGTTTTAATTTCCTCATCTAACCCGAGTTGTGAATCGCTATTGCAAAAAAAAACCCAAAGTTTTAGATAAACGCCATTCCTCTGATTCTATAATGTGCTATATAAGGTATGATGTGAGGTATTAAAGTAATAAACCAATGAGCATTAATATATCCAGGTTACAGTAAGTACATGTTATGTTAATGAAAACCACTGACATCAATTTCTGTTACTTTTTATGGCTCTGCTAACTTAATAATTTTAAGGATATTTGATGGTACCTATTTATTTTGTCTGCTGCAGGAAATGCACCTTATCCTTTTTTATCCCTGTACCAAATCCAATAAAGATGTTTGAGTGGTGACTAATTGCTGCAACTTTCTTGATACAGTTGAACCTTGAAAGATACATAATTTGGCAACAAACTCTAGATTTGATTTATTTTCCCAGGGGTGGACACGAGCAGAAGAGCCATTACAAGCTCCATATGGGTATGGTTCCCTGGATGTGGCAATGCCTGAATTTAAAATATGTAAACATCCACCAAGTAGAATGTTCTTCCATGCTTAAACCAGTCCTTTCACTCTTTGGAAAATTAATTGAGTTTGACAGACTGAGGGAGCTGAGCTCAATTAAATCGGTAGAGATACAGTCATTAATTTAGGATGCTTCAGCAATCTTGTCACTTCAACAGTGTACGTTAATTCAGCTCCATCTTACTGTCAGGTTCAGTGACTCCTTCAAGCTAGTAGCCTTGAAGATGTTATAGCCACTTACTGTTTAAACAAATATATTTACTAAGATGGAAAAGAATGATGTTAACATTCATCTTAATTCTTTGTAATGATTAAGTTACAAATACAGTTTGAGCATGAAATCTGATCATTTTTGTATGTGCTGTACGAAGATTTATTTATTTATTTTTCTATTCGTTCATGGGATGTGGGCGTCGCTGGCGAGGCTAGCATTTATTGTCCATCCCTAATTGCCCTTGAGAAGGTGGTGGTGAGCCGCCTTCTTGAACCGCTGCAGTCCGTGTGGTGACGGTTCTCCCACAGTGCTGTTAGGATGGTAGTTCCAGGATTTTGACCCAGTGACGATGAAGGAACGGCGATATATTTCCAAGTTGGGATGGTGTATGACTTGGAGGGGAACGTGCAGGTGATGTTGTTCCCATGTGCCTGCTGCTCTTGTCCTTCTAGGTGGTAGAGGTCACGGGTTTGGGATGTGCTGTCGAAGAAGCCTTGGCGAGTTGCTGCAGTACATCCTGTGGATGGTACACACTGCAGCCACTGTGCGCCGGTGGTGAAGGGAGTGAATGTTTAGGGTGGTGGATGGGGTGCTAATCAAACGGGCTGCTTTGTCCTGGATGGTGTTGAGCTTCTTAAGTGTTGTTGGAGCTGCACTCATCCAGGCAAGTGGAGAGTATTCCATCACACTTCTGACTTGTGCCTTGTAGATGGTAGAAAGGCTTTGGGGAGTCAGGAGGTGAGTCACTCGCCGCAGAATACCCAGCCTCTGACCTGCTCTTGTAGCCACAGTATTTATATGTCTGGTCCAGTTAAGTTTCTGGTCAATGGTGACACCCAGGATGTTGATGGTGAGGGATTCGGCGATGGTAATGCCGTTGAATGTCAAGGGGAGATGGTTAGACTCTCTCTTATTGGAGATGGTCATTGCCTGGCACTTGTCTGGTGCGAATGTTACTTGCCATTGATCAGCCCAAGCCTGGATGTTGTCCAGGTCTTGCTGCATGCTTCTTCGACAGCACCTCCCAAACCCGTGACCTCTACCACCTAGAAAGACAAGAGCAGCACATGGGAATAACACCACCTGCACGTTCCTCTCCAAGTCACACACCATTTTGTTCCAAGTCTTTTGTGTTCTAAGTCAGTAACTGTTATAATTGAATTAATTTATGGAGAATTTGTAATAATCATGAAAACAAAATGGTATTAAAGACAAATGAAATCTTCCAGTCTGCCAACAAAACAGGGGTTAAAGCCTATGTAGTTGAGAAACTTCAACATTTCCTATTTACCACTTGAAATATCTCTTGTTTCTGTCTCCTTGAATCGTTTTACACGTAACTTAGGTTTTCACACACAAAACCTCACTACCCCAAAAATAATAGATAAGAGGATAGATCCTGGTGGCATGATGTATTATAAATCCTCCACTTGTCTGGAATTTGTAACTCATCATTCTTGAGTTATCTGGTCACTATCACTTGAGAAATATATCATATACTATGGCTGGCTGTGACATATTGTCCATGCAATATTTGTGGAGAAGAGGCGCTCTGTGTGATACATTATATTCATGACACTAGCAGTACATTTTCCATTGAAAACAGAACATTTAAGACATATCATAATTATTGTAACCCAAGAATATTAGTTGAAGCTGATCTGTGATATTTATTTTTATTGAGAAACGAGGTGAAGGGACAGGCCCATAATAAAGGCACCATTGAGTTTAAAAAAGAGAAGTGATAAATCAAGAAAAGATGGTTGGGTGATGTCAAGTCTGGGTTTTAAAAGCATGTCGATCAATTCCAATTGTGATGGTCAATCAACAGAAATTTGATTTTCTGCACTACAGATGTATTAAAATTTAAATTCAAGAAATATTTTAAAATAAAACTCATTCTTTTGGGATATTTGTTCATTTTCCATGAAAATATCTGCAAACAAGTTTTAAGTAAGTGATGAGGAGTATTTGTAATCTGGGGCTGGGAGAGTGGGGTATCATTGATTTTTTGAGAATGATTCAGTAGATGTTTGAGTGCTTTTCTAGCTTACCATGTGATTGACAGATAGCCCTCTGCTTGCAAATGCAGTTTGCAATGTGTCATTTAACCAAACCAGCTTACTTTCAGTGAAAATAGAAAACAATGCTTCACTTAAACTTCAAAATACATTTGTTTTTACTGGTAGGTTATGCAGGGTAAAATAATGCTCTGATTTAATGGTCCCAATGTTATAAGGCTTTGGGTGTGTGAAGCTTGCAAAATTGGACACCCGTCTGATTTGCAGCAAGCTAGACTTTGATGCTGGTGTTATTGTTAGGAATGTAGGAACATAGGAACAGGAGTAGGCCATTTAGCCCCTCGAGCCTGTTCCGCCATTCAATGAGATTATGGCTGATCTGTGACCTAACTCCATATACCTGCCTTAGACGCATATTCCTTAATGCCTTTGGTTAATAAAAATCTATCAATCTCAGATTTAAAATGAACAATTGAGCTAGCATCAACTGCTGTTTGCGGAAGAGAATTCCAAACTTCTACCGCCCTTTGGATGTAGAAGTGTTTCCTAATTTTTAGGCTATGGCCTCTAGTCCCAGACTCCCCAACCAACGTAAATAGTTTCTCTCTATCTACCCTATCAGTTCTCCTTAATATCTTGAAAACTTCAATCAAATCACCCCTTAATCTTCTAAATTCCAGGGAATATAATCCTAGTTTGTGTAATCTCGCCTCGTAATTTAATCTTTGGAGTCCAGGGTATCATTCTAGTAGATCTATGCTGCACTCCCTCCAAGGCCAATATATCCTTCCTAATTTGCGGCGCCCAGAACTGAACACAGTACTCCAGGTGTTAGGCAAGAAGAGGCTGCACTACTGGTGAGCACAAGACTAATTTCCATGGAATAATTACTCAAATAAGGTGCCATGCTGAATTTCACAATTTTTGCCCAACCTCTGCCCTCAGCATTCACCTAACCCAAATAAAATAGTTGCATGATTGGTCCACAGGCTTCACGTGGTTTTGTTGTGTTCTTAAAAGTAAGATGAACTTGAAAGTTACTTCTTTTTCTGATGTAGCATTTGAGTACAGGGACATTTTACTTACTTGTGTCTTTTGCCATTTTTGCAAATAAATAATTTATTTTTCATCTAAGACTTTTCTGCAGTCTTTTTCATTACTGCTTCTTCGTAACTTGCAGCTACCAAAATGTTGAGAATGGGAATCCCTTTGAGCCTTCCCATTGTGCTGCCTTATTTAGATGGAGGACAATTTCATGAGTGCCATCACATGCAGGTGTAAAGACATCTCATTACAATGAGAAGGTGGAACTAGCATCTCAAAATTCAGAATGGCTAGCCCTTCTCATACCCACCCATCCAACAGACAACAGACTGCCCTGATTTTGCCAGTCTTACAAAACTGGGGCTGTAATCAAAAGCTCTTGAGAAACTTTCCATTGCTCATCACTGACTTCAGTGAATATTCACACCTGGGCCTTTTTCCTTTGCTAATAGGTAACCATGCTACACATATCACATATTTCTTGTGCCTAACATTAACTATTATTTACACAATCCATCTGCTGATTAAAAAAAGAAAAACTGAAGATGCTGGAAATACACAAGAGATCCAGCAGTATCTGAAAAAAGATAGATCCATGTTTCAAGTGTTGGTGGTATCAGGGATGTGAAACTATAGTTATGAGGAGAGACTATTTCCACTGTCTCAGATAAAGATAAGTGGAGAGTTATTAACTCTTAAAGTTATAAATGGTTTTGTTAGAGGGAATATGGAAAGATTATTTCCTTTAGTTGGGGACCCAGTGACAAGGGGTCATCAATTTAAAATTATCACTAAGACAGTGAGGAATAAGGATAGGAGAAATTTCCTTATGCAATGAGTTGTTGGATCACAGAATGTTTCCATATAGAGAGTAGTTGCTTCAGTGACTATTATATTGTTTAAGGGAAAAATGGATAAATATATGAAGCAGAGGAAGATACAGGGCCATGAGGAGAGAGCACCAAAAAGGGCAACACAGATAATGGACTCCTTCTGTGTTGTAATTGTCTATGGGCCTGAAATTTTGGGAATCATGATCCACTGGCACAAATGTGGCAGAGTGGAATTCCCATCCGCCCATAATGATAGCTGTTGTCCCCATCCCAAATGCCAGAGATGGGGTCATTAGTATGATTAGAGCAGGTGGCCAATGCCTGTAAGGGCACATGAAAAGCGCTTACCCCAATCCAATAATGTAAGGTGGAGCACACCACATGCTTTATCAGGAGGTCCTTCAGGGCAAAGGAAAAATAACATAAGTAGTTCTTTAGCTCCTAAGGCAGCCACACAACACTTATAAAGTCTGGGCAAGGCATTGGGCCTTTCCAAAGGCCTCAATTAAACATACACTAGCTCTTAGCTGATGAGATTTATGTTGAGGCCTCTTAAGGGTGTAATGGGCAGAATTCCAGGGGAGCCTAGGAACTCCCCCAAATGTGTTCCCTTGATGGGGACGGGGCCAGGAAGAAGGTTCACCCTCTTCCTGGAAGTTAACGCACTTTAGAAGGGGCAGAATTCTGATGGATTCAGGTTCCGCCCCAAATTCCTGGCCTACTCCCAGGGCAGAAACTTCTTTTCCGCCATCCCCCAACCTAGGAATTTCAATTCCTGTGGTTCTATGGTTTCATGCACATGTGTTAACAGGCCTGCTGTGTATTTCCAAAATCCATCTGCTACTTTTTAAACTATCTTTGGACCTCTGGAATCCTTATATTCTCCCTTTCACTGGTCACCTAGCCACATCAATAGCAGATATGATATTACTCAGAGTTATGGACACTTGAATGTAATGACTATCATTTTGTGTCCCAAAGAGCAGGTTCCTCATAAGCCGGGTGTTTCCAAACTTTTCTGGTGAGGAGGCATCCTGCAAATATTGACACATTCCAAGGGCCCTTGTCCTAACTTCTGAAAGGCAGTCTCAGCTAGCCAATGGAAAGCAGTGCTATAACTGCAGAAATCATTTTTAATACCATACAGTAACAAAAATAACACTACTAGATCAACAAATGCAGAAAAATTCAGAAATCTGATGACAGATGGACAGGAATGTGATGGCCTCACAGGTGCTCTGGGGTCCCCTCATGGAACCCCTACGGTCCAGGGACACCGTTTTTGAAAGCCTGTCATTTGTAGTGCTAGTTACATTGTACTGAATATTATTTCTTTGACAAGTATGTACAGGTACTGTTTCTGAAATATATTTTACAGATAAATATTGCTTTGCAACATGTCAGTGTTGGATGCACTGACAATTCAGAGTTATGACCAAGTCAGCATATGAACAACCTTCACCTCCAGGGTGTCTGCACCTCTGAGGTTCAGCTACAGCTGTACCCTTCTACATGTCATTTCTGAATGGTATAAATAACAAAGAAAACAGAACAGACTCCTATAGTTTTCCACTAGGCTTTGACACCCTCCAAACATAGAAACATAGAAACATAGAAAGGTTATAGCACGGAAGGAGGCCATTCAGCCCATCGAGTCCGCGCCGGCTCTATGCAAGAGCAATCCAGCTGGTCCCACTCCCCCGCCCTTTCCCCATAGCCCTGCAATTTTTTTCCTTTCAAGTACTTATCCAGTTCCTTTTTGAAGGCCAAGATTGAATCTACCTCCACCACCCCCTCCAGCAGTGCATTCCAGATCCCGACCACACTCTAAACAGATTCTTGTCCATTTATTATTATCTTCTGCTTTCTGTCACCAAGTTAATTTTCTAATTAGCCAATTGGCTATTGATTCCTCAAGCCTTAATCTTTTTTAAATACTTCCAACTTAATCAAATTTATTCTTAAAACTTGAGCTCCAAGAGGCTAGTAGAGTGTGAAAAGCCAGAAGAGTGTGGAGCTTAGCCTCGGGAAGAGTGAATAGGATAAATATAAATATTGACATTTTAATTTATATATTTTATTGTATTTTGTGTTTAAATTTATTTTAATTTACTTAATTTTAACTGTTCAATATTAGGAGCTGTTTAAAGGTGCTTATTTGATACCTTAACTATTAATTGGTTTGAGGCCGTAATAGGTGATTAATTGGTTATAAAATAGGTATAAAGTTATAATTAGCTGTTTTCTGATTGTCTTTTTTTTCTATGGTAGTTGGGTTATTGTGGAAATTAAGATGATATAAATTTGAGCTGAGCAGTAGGACTCCAGTCTTGTACAGGAAATTTCTATGGTTCTAACCCAGGTAAATTATAACTGTATAGCTTCCTCTGACGCATTAAATAACTCTTTCAAAGGATTCCAGTAGTTTTAAGAAACAGTGGGGGTGGGGTGTGTGTGTGTGTGTGTGTGGTGGGGGGGGGAGGGGTGAAATTAGACTTGGGCGGGGATTCAAAGTAGGCGGAATTGCATTTTACGACCATTATACGAGACGCCTGAAATTCAGTTCTATTGAAGACAATGGCACTGAATATCTGATGCGGCATGTTATGGGCAACTAATGTGCTACTGCCTGTTTTGTGTCCCAGCCCATGTCCCATTTCACCCCCCCCCACCCCCCCACTTTGTTTCTGAAGCTACACTATCCACTCCTTTTGCCTTTGAATGCTTTTTAAATGAACACTGATTCTCTTGAGCATTTTCCTTACTGCTGCCACTTGGTCTGTAATTCTTGTTTGGTTTTTAATGTTAGGGTTACATTTGTTCCTACATTATAACAGTGACTACATTTCAAAAGTACTTCATTGATTGATTGTAAAATACTTTGGGATGTCCTGAGGTAGTTTAAAGGTGCTATGTAAATTCATTCTTATTCTTATTCTTTGATCTTCAGGTAAACCCCTCTGTTTATGGAGCTCCTATGAATATTAACCAGATCTTTAAGATAATTAGTAAACGAACCAGAGGGGAGTTTTTTTTATGCAGCAAGTTATGATCTGGCATGCACTGCCTAAAAGGGCGGTGGAAACAGATTAAATCGTAACTTTCAAAAAGGAATTGGATTATATACTCGCAAAGGGAAAAAATTGTAGAACTATGAGGAAAGAGCGGGACTAATTAGATAGCTTGTTCAAAGAGCTGGCACAGGCACAACGGTTGAATGGCCTGATTCTATGATTAACCTATTTTCTTGCTCATTTCTTTGAAGATAAGATGGGGCTAAGTTTCACAATTTAATGCTCCTGGCCAGCAGCCTTATGGGGCTTAGCTCGAATTACTTTTTTGGCGGTCTTAATGAACCTAGTGCCGAACACATACGTAGCCTTGGAGCACTTCTGTGGTGCTTCATCAAGCACAATACACATCAGGCACTCCACAGGCCTCTGGCTTTAGTTCCCCTCCCAGAGTGGTACATTATTGGCCCATAGACCCCTCAGTGAAAATGAGCCTGGGTTTGTTCAGAATCTGAAGACCTAAGTGAAGAATCCATTATGTAATTTCCTGATTCCCCTTTTTTAATATTTCTACCTTCAAAGATTAACCTGGACTTTTAATATGTATTTTATGTGACTGCCAATTTTCTTTGAATCCTTTACTGCTGTTCCTTTTTTCTTCCCTCTTGTTCCCCCCCCCCCCCCCCATACTTTTACAAAGGGACTAACTTGACTGGGGTACAGAACTAGGGTTCTTTATGTTTAAGAATAAACATTGAGTGCATCACAGGCATGCAAAATCCTGTCCTCCCCCAACATCTATATGCACTTTCCATCGTGGGTTATTGGATAATGGAAAGAAGCAGCAACCCTTGGTAATTTTGTTTCTCTTGATCCCTGGGGACTTAAACAATCTTAGTCACTACTGCTGCCCTAGCTCAGATACATGCACTCAGTACAGACCAGGGATTCAACTACAGATCTTCATGGACTGTATGGCTTACCTGCTAGTGTGTGTGTGTATATTGAGACCTCATTTTGCCCCTTCTAATGTTTATTTTAATTATCCTTTAACTGAGTGAGTGAGTAATAACAAAAGCAAAAATTCATCTCAAAGAAGTACTGGAAATAATGAAGAATCACAGGAAATGTCTGAAAGGAGGAAAGAAAATAAGAAATGAAAGATATGAAATCAAGGCAAGGAACAAAGCAATTAAATAAAAGACAAACAAGTGGGGAAAATAAAAGGAAGTGCAAAAAGGAAATAGAGATTAAATAAAATGAAGAAATGAATGAAAGGGGAAAAAAATCAAATGGATAGAAAATAATCAGGAGTATTGGAAAACAAAATCTGAAAAAAAACCCAATGTTACCATGGTTTCAAAGCAAAGAACTTTGCCTGTTTAGATCTGCCACAAAATTCTTAATGTTGCTCGTACCTCCAGGAGAAACTGCCACTTCAATAATTTCCTGGACCTTTGGGGAGACCTGACATTTTACGGTTAGGTAGTAAGCAAAGCAGTTCTCAGCCACAGGCTGTGTTGGCAAGTGCTTCTTCACCCAACAAGGGTCAGCACTCTTTTCATTCCTGGATGACGGTCTGAAACGGTTAGCCATTAAATAACTCAATACTGGCTGCTCCCTTTTAATGGAGTTGCACGCTGACAAAGCCTGTGTCTCGCCTCAGCTGAGTGCTACCCTGGCAGTTGCCCAACTAGAAACGGCTGGATGCAGAGAGAGATTAAAATCTCTAACAATTAAGTTTTTTAAAAAAAAATTGTTTTTGATGGACTCAAAGGGGAGATGAGAGTACTTTGTGTTGAAGATGCTCCTGATAGTGTGGGCAAATATATTGGTCCCGAATCTGATGTTTAATTGTTTCTGGGGTGGGATCTGTTTCTGCCTAGTTTCTGCCCTGTAATAGTAGGAACATCCTTTCTGATCAGGCCTCTCTGCGATCCACCTGCTGATTCTGCAGGCAACTACTTTAAACAAATGTAAATGAAAGGATTTGTCTTTGGTGTGTCAATATCCTGGAAGTTAAACTCATACACACCAGGGGCCTGATATTAGGAGGAAGGCGGGTTGGCAGTGGGGAGTCGACTGGGCGCGTGGGTGACGCGCCCAGTGAAATCTGGGTGCTCCGCACGTGATCGCAGCCTAATTGAAGGTACTTGCACGTGCTTCCAGGTTTCCCGTTCCAGACCTGCGCAACAGGTGCACTGCGCACCCGCATCAGAGGCTGTCAGCAGGTGGAGCCCTATTTAAAGGGGCAGTCCTCTAATGCTCCTCCTGCAGCAAACAACCAAATTGGCAGCATGGAGTAGCCCAGAGGCAAGGCTGCTCCAAGGTTCTCAGACTCCTCGATGGTGCTCGATGGGGTCAGAAGGAGGAGGGAAACGTTTTTCTCAGTGGACGGGAGGAAGTGGCCTGCCTCTGCAACCAAGAAGGTCTGGCTCATGGTGGCAGAGGAGGTCAGCAGCAGCAGTAACATCTCCCGAACCTGGGTCCAGTACAGGAAGCACTTTAATGAACTAACCAGATCAGCCAAAGTGAGTGTACTTACGCATTCTCCCACTCTCTGTCTTCCACATCACCTCCACCACCACACAACTCGTCCTACACTGCCACCACAACGCTCTCGCATCACTCCTCACATCCACTCAACCATCATCCTCAGCTTGTCTGCACTTACTCACCGCCCCAGTTCCCTTTCGAACACTAACACACAACCCAATCCTCATACAATCTCATGGCTATGTCTCACACGCACCCTCCCATGCATCTCCCTCACGGTCATCCCCACCCATACCAAGGCATGCAGCGAGTCACTATGCAACCATCATTCAATCATGCCTCTCTGTGTTTTGCCTTGATAGGAGAAGAGATGCCAGAATGCCTGGGAGAGGGATGATGGCGAAAGGGGACATGGAAGTGGGGACGCCACTCAAAGCGCTTCCACATCTCACCCGTTGCCCCCCTCTCAACCAGTACCCGCAATGCTGCCTCCTCTCCAGGTGATCGAGTCTGCCCCTGCACAGGTGCAGGTGGAGCAGTCTTTGGAGGGGTCCTCATGGGCACCGAAACCCAGAGGGCGTCCGCGCAAAGCATCTAATCGGTCAGGGCATGAACAAGAGCACCCTGCCACTACCTCTGCTCCAGCCACAGGGGAAGCACCACGTAGGAGTAGTAGGAAGCGTAAGCCAAAGGTTTTGTGAGCACAAAGGGGATGCACAAGGGTGTTTGACGATTTGTCAGGTTTTTTATTTATATTTGTTTTCTTTCACATTCACAATAAATCTTATTATTATCACCACTACTGCCACGTCTTGCCCTTTCTTGACTGGCTTGTGCAATAAGTCCCTTTCATGAGGTTCACCATGAACACGCACACTTGATGCCACCCATTGGATCATTCTTCAGTGGATGTAGGTGTAATTGCACCACTGTTTTGTGCAGGGGGCGGGGAGGGGGCTGGTGTAGCCACTCCTCTGTCCAGGTGGTGAGGACTGGACTCTTCACACTGTCTGATGTTAGAAGAACCGTTCACATATCAGTGACTCCCTGGCCTCACGAGCAGCCAGGTGAGCTGCTGTTCTGTCCATAGGTTGCTCCTCCTCCTCGGCCTCCTTCTCCTCCTCAATATGGGTGGCAGATGTGGATGAGGACTCCTCCAGCGGCACCCCTCTCTGTTGTGCCGTGTTGTGCAGGGCACAACAGACGACTATAACGCGTCCCACTCTGTGTGGCGCGTATTGAAGCGCTCCCCCAGAACGATCAAGGCACCTGAAGCGCATCTTGAGTAGCCCTATAGCAATTGTAGACCTGGTAGCGATGTGGCTGTCGTTATATCGACGCTGTGGCTCAGTGGTGGGGTTCCTCAAGGGTGCCATAAGCCACGTGTGCAGGGGTATCCCTTGTCCCCGAGGAGCCAGTCCTTGCAGGTGTTCGGTGCATGAAAGAGGGGCGGGACGTTGGACTCCAGGAGGATGAAGGAATCGTCGCAACTGCCAGGATATCTGGCGCACACGTGAAGGAATCTCTTGCGGTGGTCACAGATGAGCTGAGTGTTCATGGAGTGATAGCCCTTCCTGTTGATGAACAGTCCTGGCTCGTGTGGTGGTGCTCGTATTGCTATATGGGTGCAATCGATTACACCCTGCACCCGTGGGAAGCCACCCACCGCATGGAGTCCCACTGCCCTCCCCGTCTGGCTGAGGTCATCCATGGGGAAGTTGATTTAGTGCGTGGCCCTGCAGAACAAGCTGTCGGTGACCTGCCTTTTGCACTTGTGTGCAGACAACTGAGAGACCCCGGCGATGTCCCTGGTGGCACCCTGGAAGGATCCGGACGTGAAGAAGTTGAGGGCAGTGGTGACTTTGACAGCGACAGGTAAGTAGATGCTGCTCGGGAGCAGCTCCTCATTAAGGAGGCTGCAGATGTCCGCGACTACCTGGCGACTGACTCTGAGCCTCCGTATGCACTGCTCCTCAGAAAGGTCCAGGAAGCTGAGCCTCGGTCTGTAGACCCTGTGATGAGGATAGTGCCTTCTGCGATGCATCTCTCTCTGCGGTTGCCCTCCCTCCTGCTGTGCAGGTGGATGTGTCACAGCACTGTGTTGTGGAGCTCCACGTGTCTGAGTTGGACACGTGGCCGGTGAGGCTGGTGATGCTGTTCGTCCTCTGAGGAGGTCATGACTGCAGCTATGGTGGCCCCCATCTGGAAGATGTACGTTTGAGGGGGTCAGCAAGGTAGATAAATGTGTCTGAACACCAGGGTTGAGGTTCCAAGTTGGTGAATTTTAGTGTTAGGAGGAGGGTGGTGCAGGCCAAACTTTGTCCAAAGTGACAGAGTGGCTTCCTGCAATGAGTGAGGGTCTCCCCCCTCCCCCACCTGTCAAATGGACCTTTGCAGCTCCCACAGGCTGGTGGCTGCAACACGTCTGTTTCAACTGGGAGTGTTTCCCACAGTACGGGAAACACACTCAGTTTAGATGAAAATCCCACCCCTCCTAAAATATCCTCTCAATCAAGTCTGCAAACGACCTGAACTATCAAATTAATTGCTTTAAGTGGGATCCCGCCAGCTTTAATTGCCAGTGGGAGTCCCGCATGCGGGGGCTGCGCGCGCATCTAAGCACGTCATTGGGGAACCCGGAAGTGGGCGGGTTGGAGCCGGGCTCCGGACCCGCCCCGAGAATCCCAAATTTTCGGAGCCCCCCCGCCACGAACGCACCCACTCGGCCATCTGAAAATTGACCCCCAGATGTAAGTTGGAATTACAGGAATGAGGTGTACCTGTTGCCAGTTTCAGCTGAGACTTGTAGAAGTATGTTACTTAGGAGCCTGCAGCTGACAATACTTTCAAGAGCAATTGCTAAAGTTACAGAAGAGTTTGTAAAGTGTTTTTTCTTGCTATGCACCTGGGTAAGGATGGACTTGTCTCTGCCAACCTGTGGGCCTGTGAGACCACGCAATATAAGAGTTCTTAATACTAGGTATGGGATTTCCAATGGATATTCCTTTATTGGGGATTTTACTACAGGAGGAGGAGCAGTATAGAATGAAGGAGAGTGAGGCAGCATATGAGGAGGATGCATCCTACATGATATTTACAGGCTACACAGATCATGTGAAGATCTCATTGAGGAGCTCTGCATGAGAAGAATGTACTCCAACAAAGAGGCAATAAGGGAGCTGTATCAGTTACTACACGAAAACCTGCAGCCAAGATCATTTGCCTGGACAGCTGAGTGTAGCTGCAAAAGTGACATCTACACTCAATTTTAATGCCACAGGCTAATTTCGAGCAGCCATGAGCAATCTGTGTTACATATCCCTGGGTGCCATCCGAGCATGTATTCATCAGGTAACTGACACACTTGTAAGAGAGCCGGGAGTTCTTCCAGTTTGGCATGACAGCAGTGTTAAGTTTTTATCATGTTCTTGGATTCTCCAAAATGCAGGATATATCAGATAGCACCCACATAGTATTGCAAGCTCCTTCAGTTTCTTAATGTGGAGATGCCGGTGATGGACTGGGGTTGACAATTGTAAACAATTTTACAACACCAAGTTATAGTCCAACAAATTTATTTTAAATTCCACAAGCTTTCGGAGGCTTCCTCCTTCCTCAGGTGAATCGTGTCGAAATGACATTTTCGAATCCTTCGCATTTGAAAATCACAGAACAATGCCTGGTGATTACTGCCCGTTGCCAAGGCAATCACAGTGAGCAGACAGAAAGGTGTCACCTAAAAGGCCACCGAATATACAAACCCCCCAAAAAAAAGAAAGAGAGAGAGAGAGAAGGAAGACAGTCAATGACCCGATATATTAAAAACAGATAACATTTGTTCGCTGGTGGGGTTACGTGTAGTGTGACATGAACCCAAGATCCCGGTTGAGGCCGTCCTCATGGGTGCGGAACTTGGCTATCAATTTCTGCTCGACGATTTTGCGTTGTCGTGTGTCTCGAAGGCCGCCTTGGAGTATGCTTACCCGAAGGTCGGTGGCTGAATGTCCATGACTACTGAAGTGTTCCCCGACAGGGAGAGAACCCTCCTGTTTGGCAATTGTTGCGCGGTGTCCGTTCATCCGTTGTCGCAGCGTCTGCATGGTCTCGCCAATGTACCATGCTCTGGGGCATCCTTTCCTGCAACGTATGAGGTAGACAACGATGGCCGAGTCACAGGAGTATGAACTGTGCACCTGGTGGGTGGTGTCCTCTTGTGTGATGGTGGTATCTGTGTTGATGATCTGGCATGTCTTGCAGAGGTTACCGTGGCAGCGTTGTGTGGTGTCGTGGACGCTGTTCTCCTGAAAGCTGGGTAATTTGCTGCGAACGATGGTTTGTTTGAGGTTGGGTGGCTGTTTAAAGGCGAGTAGTGGAGGTGTGGGGATGGCCATAGCGAGGTGTTTGTCATCATTGATGACATGTTGAAGGCTGCGGAGAACATGGCGTAGTTTCTCCGCTCCGGGGAAGTACTGGACGACGAAGGGTTCTCTCCCTGTCGGGGAACACTTCAGTAGTCATGGACATTCAGCCACCGACCTTCGGGTAAGCATACTTCAAGGCGGCCTTCGAGACACACGACAACGCAAAATCGTCGAGCAGAAATTGATAGCCAAGTTCCGCACCCATGAGGACGGCCTCAACCGGGATCTTGGGTTCATGTCACACTACACGTAACCCCACCAGCGAACAAATGTTATCTGTTTTTAATATAACGGGTCATTGACTGTTTTCCTTCTCTCTCTCTCTTTTTTTTGGGGGGTTTGTATATTCAGTGGCCTTTTAGGTGACACCTTTCTGTCTGCTCACTGTGATTGCCTTGGCAACGGGCAGTAATCACCAGGCATTGTTCTGTGATTTTCAAATGCGAAGGATTCGAAAATGTCATTTCGACATGATTCACCTGAGGAAGGAGGAAGCCTCCGAAAGCTTGTGGAATTTAAAATAAATTTGTTGGACTATAACTCGGTGTTGTAAAATCGTTTACAGTTTCTTAATGGACGGGGAACGTCCAGATTGTCCAGACTGTGTATGACCACATGCAAAGAATCCTCCGCATCAATGCCAGACTTGGTGGAAGTTACGATGATTGCTAAAGTTACAGGAATTCTGCCCTCCCTAAGCTCTTCAAGGAGATCTGGTCAAGTGAGTGGATGGCTTCTGGATGATGGGTGTAACCATTGCTGCCATGGATAATGATCGCAAGAACAGCAGCTGAACAGAGTTGCAATGAGGCACATACCTCAGCCAGAGTTGTCATTAAAAGAACGATAGACATCTTAAAGGGCTGTTTTGCTGCCTTGATCGATCATAGGGGCTCTACAATAAGCTCCAGAGTGCACATCCTGCACAGTTATGGCTTGCTGTGTCTGCCAGAACGTTGCCATCCAAAAGGCATAGGCATGGAGATTTGTAGGAGGTGGCCCTAGATAATTTGGAGGCAGAAGAGCATGGAGTGAAGCATCAAGAGGGCTGTCACTCAGAGACCTCCCTAGTGACTACTCTACGGGGTATCAGGACTCAACTTTTGTCCACTTAATAACTGACTGCACTTCAGAGGTAATTCATTGGCTTTGGGGCTTTATGATGTCCTGAGGGCACAAAAGGTGTTGTATGAATGCAAATTCTTTCGTCCACCTCTGTCACCACTGTCATTATTCCTCTCTCTGAACTTCATATAAATTACAAATCCTTCAAACCAGTACCCATCCTCGAACATCACATCACTTCAAACCCTTCGTCCCTACATGACCCATACCAGTCTTTATAACCTCTATGAATAACTGAGCATGAAATAAGTGCACCTTCTGTGTTCTTACAAGCAGTTCAAAAGTGAACATTAGCCATCCTACTACCTCATACTGTGCTTCCCCTGGGTGTCTAAATATGCCTTTCTCCTATTCTAGTGCTTCTCAGAACTGCAACTTGAGGGACCGCATCATGAGAGGTGGTTATCTGCTCCTGTGGTGTCAAAGGCTCATGGGTCTGAGGTCTCACGGCAGCTTGCCCCGGCAGTATTTCTGGACCTTATACCAGGGCAATCTGGTGTCACATCGTGTTGATCTCAGGGAAGGTCAGATGGCCTGGCATACGCTGGTGTCCTGAGACATGGCAGCTTCCTATAGGTCTACTCCTGCTATCTCTGTTCTACTGGACTCTGGATCTCTTGTATCCATTGACCAGCAAGCTGGCTGGTATAATGGCAGCTTTCAGATTCTGAAAGCCCTGAGAAGATCCACACATACCAGCAAATTTAAAAAAAAATGCATTGCTGAACCATATAGTTAGCTGAACAACTCTCTGTTGATGTCCAGAAAAGATGGTTGTTTATTTGTCCAGTAGTAGAATTTTATTACCACTTGTGATGGTGATACCTCCAAAGACATTGGCAACACCCACCCATTTATGTGGACCTGATCACCAAATTTTCCTTGAATTGTCACTACCTCATTAACCTTATGGCTCCACCACCTCATAAACCTTAGTATCACTAACAGAAATTAAGCATATTTGTTTAAGATTTAGTTTGGTAGTGGACCTTTTTAAATTAAATCATAATACTAAAGGAGTTTAAAAAAACAGCTGTATTCAACCTCCATCACATTCACCACTCTCCCAGTAAATGTTGTAGCTTTATGTTTCCTTTGCCATCTACCATAGAAAGGATGGCCAGGCAACTTTGTCCCTAAGAACAAAGTAACCAAGCAATATTAAGCACTGTAAGTATTGTGAATTATTACCAACATATAAAAGCTTTATTTGTTTAAAAAATCATGCTTTGTTGCAGTGGCACAGAATGCTCAGCATGTGCAGACATGGGGTATGTTAAAACCAATGGCTAAAAGACAAATAATATTTTTGTAACAAAGCTAATTGTCCCTGGTAGTTGTATATGAGTATCAATTGAATTCAGGAAAAAAACACTCACGCTGAAGCCATCTTAAATTTCACAATGAAATTGAAGCTTTTGACAGAGGAATCTGTTCTAATCTTGCTTGCCGTAGTGCAGTTATTAAACTTTTACTGGCATTGTGTTGCTTTGATGTTGTATAGATACTGACTGCCCTGTCCACTTCCTGCCATAACTACTGTGCTGCTCTCCTTGGGGTGGGGTTTGCATTGCTTTGAATTAAAAAGGGTCTCCCTCTACTAACTTGTGAAGTTTCATCTGTGACTTTTTGGACTCTTTTTACCTTTCTTCAGACCTCGCAGATATTCATTTGAAGAGAAAAAAAAATTAGATCTGCCCTGAACTGCTGTAGGGCTTGACATTCTGCAGCAGCACATTGCTTCCTGCCTTCAAAATGAGAGGCTTCCAATCAAAGGTGTTCCTAATGCCAGGTGCACCATGAATATTACATTTTAGGCTGATCTCAGGCACAAACCACTTTCCATTGGGTGGGTGCATATTGTGCTCTGCCGTCTTTCTGCTCAGCATTTCACTTGAATGGAAAATACAGGACACAGTATGATAGATTTTCTTTCTAAAGAAAGCTGATTAAACAATCACATGACATGGGCTCAAAAAGTTGTTAATATCTGCAATAAAACCTGTTCTTCATCAGGCCTAGTTTCTGTGACGATTTGCAATCCTACTGAAAAACTGGACCAGAATTCTTATTGGAATGGGGAGCGAAAAACTCCTGAGGTAAAATGATCACAATTCCCTTGGGGGTCCAAAGGTGTTCTTGGATTTGGAGGAAGAAGAGCAGTTCTTCAAACATGTGCAGATAGACCTCACGTGTTTTATATGCATCTGTCCTGGCCTCAACACCCACACAAAGGATAAGTGAAGAAAAAAGACATGCAAACTATACTGAACCTTGCCCATATAAAATGGGTGTATGACTAATCCACTGGAAGAAGTAGTGATAACGGAACGCCTGAATCCTCTGTTTATATTACAGTGCTGGAAGTGGTTCTGTACTGTGGTGAGGCTGCTGGTGCTCTGAATTCACTCCATTTACATTCACAATTGTGACCTTGAGTTTCCCATCAAGGATTTCCCCAGTGTTGGCAGAGCAGGTCAGTACAGATCAGGTATCTGGAAACCATATTGCTGGTCCAGAGGGCTAGACCAAATGTATAAATGTGCCCCAGGAGCACACTGATTATCTTTAACTAACTGGATGCAGTAAGGAATCTACAGCAGAATGTCATCTGTCAACCATCTCTCCAACCTGACCACTGCACTAATTTGACCACTTTTTGAAAGTCACATTCAAAAAACTAGTAATGTTTTTTTTAATCATGGGATGTGGGCATCACTGGCAAGGAATGCAATTGCCCTTGAGAAAGTGATGATAAGCCACCTTCTTGATTGTACAAATGAGTGGCTTATTAGGCCATTTCAGAGGTCAGTTAAGAATCAACCACAGTGCTATGGGTCTGGAGTTACATATAGGCCAGACCTTCCACTAAAGGGCATTAGTGAACCAGATGGGTTTTTATGACAATCCGGTAGTTTCATGGTACCATTACTGATACTAGCTTTTTATTCCAGATTTTATTTAATTAACTGAATTCAAATTCCCCAGTTGCCATGACAGGATTTGAACTCATATCTCCAAATTATTAGTCCAGGCCTCTAACATAACCACTATGCTACCTTTCCCTACTATTGAAAATGATACCCCACTAATTTGACCACCCTACTATTCAGGAAATCAACTGATTATTTTCACTTCTCACTTCATTTTTGACCATCAAGTTGATTGCCTGTCAAATTTGCCATCTTGATTGATGTGCTGGCTCCCATTGTTTCACAGCTGCACTGACATCAACTCATGAATTGCTTGCTTGTTTTGAATGATCCATCAGTTAAGCAATCCATCAATTAAATAATCAATCACTGTCCTTACAACCTCAGCTCATTTAAAAAGTACATGGATGTTCACTTGAAGTGCCGTAACCGATAGGGCTACGGACCAAGTGCTGGAAAGTGGGATTAAGCTGGATAGCTCTTTTTCGGCCGGCACGGACTTGATGGGTCGAATGGCCTCTTTCTGTGCCATAACTTTCCATGATTCTATGATAACATCCACTATAAAACAGTGCCAAGAATTTGGTACAATGCATTTTAACATTTGAACATTTCATTCTAAACCATTATAAAATGCCTTCTGACATATTTAAATCCACAAAACATTGGAATGATTTGAACTTAATGGATAGAGTTAAAATGCTAAAGAGTAGCGCCGGTAAAAGTCGAGGACAATTAGTCAAATAATTTAACATCACCATATCAACTGTTCAGACTACAATGAAATGCGAAGTCAAGTACATGTCAGCTCATGCGAAAAGTGAACATAACTTGGAGGTTCAATGTCTGTGCGTGTCTTCAGACTTCAATGACAATGACATGCTGTGCTGTCAATGGTTTTGAAGATCCTTTGGGATCAGTCTACCAGTGAATGTGTAGTTCAGGAGAAGGCTAAAATGAGTTGATTGGGGAAAGAAGACCTTAATGCTTCCAATGGCTGGCTATCTGACTGAAAAGAGATGACACAATATTGAGTTTTGTAGTGTGTGAAGTGACCGTGTGGATGCTACAGTTATCAATAAATGAAATAAGAACCAACTTCCTGATAACCTTGTTGAATACTCACTGAAAAATTGCTGTAATGTGGACAAATCCATCTCTTAATCCATGTGTTGCCAGACAATTTTTTTAAATCTATGGAAGGCAGTGAAGTGATGATGAAAAAAATCTGTAAATCACATCACCATTTCTCTGGCCTGTAACCAGATTGGGGATTTTGATACCACAATCTGAATGCAATGTATGATTCCGAAGGGTAAATTATCAGTGACGCGTAAGGAGGCATGAATTTGGAATCTCACATTCATTGTACAGTACTGTGTACAATAATACTGAATGTGCAAAACACCCACTGAGAACCCAGGAAAGTTGTCTTGTTTCTTGACAAGTGGCCAGCACATTCTGCTCTTACATATGGTCTTCTTTCCTGCTGTACTTCAACTTCCTGGCCAGGAGAATGATTCAGGCTGTCAATGTAATGCCTGCTACATCAAGTGCACAGTAAGATGGATGAAAAGTACTGTGCTAATGAAGTAGCAAAGTACACTGTTATTTTGGATGCCAACCACAGGCTTTCTGACTCTCGAAGAGTGGTAAAGCCCAGCACAGCACAGATGAACTTTGCCAGCAATGGCTTTGGTATTGTGGCCCTGCAGAGAAAAATGATGATGTTCCTCTGGCTGAATTGCAGCATGTATTGATAGTGGCTAAAGATTCCATGATGTGATGGATGTGAATGTGCCAGGCAGTAAGTTGCTTGACGATGGATGGCAGCAACAGGTCACAGAAAAGCTTTGGGTGGTGATAGTTCGGCTCTTCCTGCTGCTGATATTATGGAGGATGAAGAGGAGGAGAAAGGATAGGAAGAAGTCAACTCTAGCACTTGTGCTGGGACTTATACTGATGCCCTTTGATGGCCGAATGAACTTTGGCCATTATCTAGAGTAGTTAGTATTTGTGAATAGAATTGGCTCAAATACATAAAAACATTCCAGACAAAATAAACCAAGGTAGCAAACAATTGACCCTTGAATAATTTTTATCTCATGTTAGTTAATGGCCCAGAAATTGCTTCTAAAATAACAGTGAGCTCAACAGCACTCACCGTTATTAGTGGCGGAATCGAAGGGCAAGTTCCGGCATCCGCACATGTGCAGTTAAATGCAGAAATCCAGAACTTGCTCTTCCTGGTTCACCGGCGATATGACAGACTTGAGTTAAAGGGATCTCGCCGGCTGGAATCAATGGACCAGTGCCAACTTGCTCTCCTGCCCAGCTGGAAACTAAGTAGTATCGCCACAAAAAAGGTACGCTCAAAAATATCAGCTCTAAACTAAGATTTAACGGTGAGGTAAGTCTTAATGACTGCTAAACAAGCTCTCTGGCACTGAAAATTAAATTTAAAAATGTGGCGTCTCATTATTTGTGACTTTAAGAGTTGTTGGACGTTGTTAAAAATTTTAAAATTTTTAAACTTTTTTTTTCTGTCTCTTTTATCTCTTTTTTTAATTCGCTATTTCTTACCCTCTCTTTATTTCGCTGTCTCTAACTGTTTTAACAAGGTTTTTATTTTCACTTCCTGGTTTTGACTCACTGACTCTTCGCAGCTTGTCAAAAATGCAGCAATCAGATTGGTTGAGGGGAGAGACCGATCCTCTCGTCGCTCGCATGGTCCTAGAGGCTGGAGGTACCGCTGGACTCTTTTGAGCTTTGAATTGGAGGAACTTCATGCAGTAAGTTTGTGGTGAGAATAAATCTATGGAGTGGCGATCGCCATTCATTCGTCATTATAAATTGTGAAATGTGTATGACTTTATTATATACAAGCTTGCTTCACTTTTTCTATAGGTCTGCAATATTGCTACAGTAACCATAAATTTGACATATATTGAGTGCATTCTGGAAATCAAGCGGGGACCTGATTCATCTGGGTCTCTGATGTTTTCCTGGGAGTTTTGCTGGTCTCCAACCAGCATTATGGCGCAAGAGTGACAGAAGCCAACAGAATTTCAGAGCCAATGGCTCCAGTGTACCAGAACCAGATAGAATACCCCATAGAATTCTCGAGGAAATGAATGAGGAAATATGCAAGTATCTGGCTAATATTTTCAGAAGCATCCTAAACATGAGGGTTGCAAAGACTGGAGAATAGCTCACATAATCTTGACATTTAAAAAAGGAATGGGGAATGAGGGACAAGTTCATCCAACGACAGATCTAGGGAGCATAATTTTACTGGACATTTCAATTTTCATCTGACGAATGACATAATGGACAGTCAGGATTATTTTAACAGTGACATGCCAAGGCTCATGAATAAGCTTAAACCATTTGAGATAGTAACTAAATTGGTGGATAAGTGACACCAAGTTAATATAATACACTATGATCTTTAGAGAGAATTTGACAGGGTCCTACATCTAAGGCTTCAAAAGACACCAAGAAAAATATAAAGACGAAATTTAAATGGCAAATTAGACATCTTGATAGAAAATTGGTTTAACAATAGAAAAAAGAATTTGTGATCAATGGGCAAAGCTTTGTCTGGGAATCTGTGAGTGGAGCCAGCCGTTCACTAGACTTGCACTTGCCCAAAGACTCTCGATGAGCTCTTGCACGGCAAGTTGCTGTCAACAGGACAGCCATTCAGTGCGGCGCCCTCTGCGGGGCATCTGGGACCTGTATGAACAGGGCAAGTAGCTGTGCGTCTCCTTAACCAATCAGATTGAAGAATCATTAATGAGCAGCGCAAGGACTGAACCAGGAAGTTAGAATAGTGAATTCAAAGTCAAATCAGGTACAGTACGTGAAATAAAGAGAGGGAAAGAAAGATTGGATTAAGAGACAGAGATAAAAGAGACAAAGAAAAAGTAAGAACATTTTTTTTATTTACTTTTTAAAAAAATGTCCAATAATAATTAATACCTGAAGGAATGAGACTCCACACTTGTAAAAGTTAATTTTCATTGCCAGAGAGATTGATTGGCAGTAATTAAGACTTACCACACCGTTAAGAGAGTGCTTACAATGGAATGGACAAGTCCTATCCTTTTTTTGGCAAGTTTTGTCCGTATTTACTACGTCAGTACAGGAACTTCACACCATTCAGTACATTTGAATGGGGAGCCAGCGGCGAGATGTCATTTTCACACAGCTTTTGGAGGAACAGAGCATCTCGAACAGCAACTTCCGGATTTCCACGTTTAACTGCGAATGTGCGATCGCCGGAAGTTACTAACCGATTTGCACACAAATAATGGTGAGCGCTATTAGCCTCATCGTTATTTTTACATGATGCCAAGTTACATGTCAATATGGCCAGTGCAAGATAACAGTAGATAACTGTCAACAGAATTTCAACAAATTAACTAGACTGGCTAAGGAAAGACATGCATGGTGTGCAAAATTGTATGGTAATGTGCACTGCTTTAGGAAACATGAAACGTGTACACAACAGATGAATGTGCATGAAGATAATGGGATTTGAGAGGTAATTTTACGAGTCTGCACTGCCAGTGGGGAGTCTTGCTAGTTGGGAGCACAAATTAGAAACATAGGAATGCACTGCCAGCAGTTCTCTGACCCGGTAAAGTAATGGTCAGAACATCATGGGCTACATGCACCCAAACTTATGGTTCTTACTGCCGATGAGTGAAGCCTTCCACTGGCACTACGGACTTACAAATTATCCCTGTGATTACGATGTTAGCCTTGGCTTAGTGATAGTACTATCGCCTCTAAGTCAGAAGGTTGTGGGTTCAAGCTCTGCTCCAGAGCCTTAAATACATAATCTAGGCTAACACTTCTGTGCTCTACTGTCGGAAATGCTGTTTTTTGGATGAAAGGTTAAACTAAGGCCCCGTCTGCCCTCTCAGGTGGTTGTGAAAGATCCCATGGCACTATTTAATGTTCTCCCGGTGTTGTGGCCAACAATTATCCCTCAACCAACATCACAAACGGATTATCTGGTCATTTATTTCATTGCTGTTTATGGGACCTTGCTGTATGCAAATTGGCTGCCACGTTTCCCTGCATTACAACAGTACTTTACTGGCTGGGAAGTGCTTTGGGAAGTCCTGAGGTTCTGAAAGACGCTATATAAATGCAAGTTCATTCTTATTGACTTTGCATTTGAAATGCACAGATAATATGAAACACTTATGAACCAAACCAAGTTAGTTAGGTGCAGCACACCCAAACCAACTTGGATTTGCATCTCCATGTCCTGGCACAAGCCCACACCAGCCAGGGCCTAGTGCCTGGAAGTGGGGCAGAAAAGTCCACTGCTGCAGCAGGTCTGAGTGGTCTACGGCAGCAATGACCACAATGGTGGGGACAGGGGAGGAGTGTGGGGGCTTCTGTTCAATATCAATAGCCAGAAGGCCTCCAACATCCATCCCTGGCTTGGTGACCTTGGAAAAAACAAGAGACTTTCCTTTCGGTCATGCGTGTTTGCTGCCTATCCCTTTCTGATTCTGGCTGCAGTATCTAAGGCCCATTTCTTCTGGGAGCCCCTCTGCCGCATCAATGAGACAAGGGGAGAAAAGAAACGGCAGGGGTGGGAACGCTTCCTTCCACCTCATTTACATAACATCTCTTAGCCTGTGCCTATTCCTCAGGGGAAGCCCTGGAAAGCCCGGGCAGTGAATAGGAGGTGTGGCATCACTGGTCTCCGCCCCTTTATCGTAAAGAGAGTGAATGGCGGTGTGCCTGGTCTATAAGGAGTGGATTGCTGAGGAATATTTACCTAGTAATGAATGAAACAGTGAAGAAATTTTTACCTGGGTTTCAAAAAAATCTTATTTTCTCCGTGAGCATTTAGGAAAAGCCATTTTAATGGATGGACAAAGGGAAGAGAGTGTTTACTTTTTTATATTTGTATACATGTCCCTCACATCAATGCAGGAAGTGGAACATAACTTTTGATATACGTGGAGTGGGCCAATTTAATCAGGCCCAGAAATTGCTTGGACCGGCGAACCAACAGTGCTCGCCATTCCTTAGATTTATACTAACTTACGAGGTGTAATTCCTCTACTAAGAAGCGGAGAAGAGTCCAACGTCAGTTCAAGTGAAGCTAGGACCCTGGGAGAAGCGAGAGGAATACACTCTCCCCTCGATCAATCAGATCGCAGTATCTTTGACACGCTGCGTAACTCTCTCTCCAGGCTTGAGACTTGAAATCCAGGAAGTGAAAGGTACAACATAAAAATCCTTGAAAAAACAACTACAGACAACGAAAAGAAAGGTGAGAAATAATCGAATTAAATGAAGGAGACAGAAGGGAAAAGTAAAAAAAAAATTTTAATTAAAAAAAATATTTTTTTAATGACCAAAATCTATTAAAATAAGGAGTAATGAGACTCCACATTTTTAAAAGTTAATTTTTAGTTGTTTGGTAGTCATTAAGACTTACAGTACTGTTAAAAATTAGTTTAGACCTGGTATTTTTAAGCGTACCTGTTTTGTGGTGATAGTAGTTACTTTCCAGCTGGGCAGATGAGCAAGTTGGCGCTTTTTCAATGATTTCACTGATTGCAGTCAGCGATATACCTTTAATTCGAAGCTGTCATATCGCCAGAAAATCAAGTAGGAGCAAGTTCCAGATTTCCGCGTTTCACTGCGCATGTGCGAATTTTGGAACTTGCTCCTCAATTTGGCCACTAACAACGGTGAGCGCTGTTGAGCTCTCCGTTCTTTTCCAAAGAATTTCTGCCCCAATGAATTTAATTTTTACTCCATTCTCAGATCACCGAAGCTGAAATAACTGCTGATCTAGTGCATTTTTCCTAATTACCATTTTAATTTACCCATCACAAAACACTGAGTTAAATTAAATGATTGATATTTTGTATTTAACCTTTTAATAGGGACTACTGAAACAAGCAATTTACAATTATGCATATTGTATGTTGATTTGAGGCCAAAGCTGCGATGGAAAATTCATTACACCGATGTGTAATACATAATCTGAAAACGTGGGTTTGTCAGGAGACAAATGGTGCAGCTGATCCATTGTAATGACATATGATGCTTTGGTTACCCAAAGTGGATTAAGTATAGTAATTCCATTGAAGAGCAGCTTGTACTTTTAATAAACAGTTATTTTTTAATAAACAATGCCCTTTCTTGATGTAGTCATAGAGCATATTTTTCACCCAACAGGATCCAGCTTGAACAGACTAGTGATATCACTGTACACACCCAGTATAGTAACCTCTCATTATAATGTTTCCTTAGGAAAGCTATTAAAAGCGGTGAATAGGGCATCACGTTGATGAGCTGTTTTGCGTTTTGTGATACTTCTTCAGTGAGATCAGGAGACTTACTGCGAGATTTTTAAGCTTACTACAGACTCCCTGACAAAGTCATAAACAATGTACTCTATTTTCTGCCCCCGTTAATTTATTGCACTGCTTCAGCAGCAGCGCTGTAAATTAAATGAAGTGGTGTTGCTGCCTCCAGAAGTACCAAGTACCACATAAAGAGGTGGACTTTCCCTGCATCTCTAGAAACAGCAGGGCCATATGGGCAAATATAAATGCTGCTCCCAGAGGCTGAAGCCAACATCTTTACTGGCCATGGCTGGGTTGAGTGCTCAGCGCACAATAAGAGGCCAGTAATGAAGTTTCCATTCACGGGCCTCTATGGGACTTTCAAAGTGGCTGAGCTATCACAACTTTTCAGATTTGTGAATGTACTGTTATTTATCTGTTGCTGCAGTGCTGTGGAATGTAAAAGTAATTTTACATCATAAAAGAAGACTAATATTTTTCTAATCACAGAGACTAAAGTGCCATGTTCAGTAAAATGCTGCAGCAAATGATTTTTCTTGATCTTAAGCACTGGGCCATGATTTACACTGGGGGAAGGATTATTATGGGTCAGCACCATTTTTGAGACCCTGTAAAATATCTCTCCATAACAAAGGACTCTGTGTTCTATGTAAATATTTCTAACATTTCAATAAGTTCATTCTTGCCCAAAATTATCTTAGGATGGCCCTAAAAATGTATTTGGTGGCATAACATTCAGATGTGTTTAGTTGCCCATTGTTAACAATATTGCATTTAACCTAACTGTTGTTGACCAGAACATCAAAAGTAGAACGATAAATATAGTGCTGACACTAAAATAACTGCTGACACATTATTTTAGTGTCAGCAATCACAAAATGAGATCCAATGATAAAATTGATATTTGCATTAGTTTGTGTGTCTTAAGGTGGAGATATCAGCACTGGGAATGGAGCACTTTAATTTATTTCACCAACTGTCGACACAAAACACTTCTTGATTGATTATAGTGCAGGGAAAAGCACCTCTGAGTCCTCCCTGCAATCCCAATATCAATTTTCCATACCACCCACTCTTGGGCCCTGATCTGGAATGAAGTAGCGGGTGCGTTGGAGGTGGGGTGGGGGGGGGCTCCGAAAATCGGTGAAATCCCGAGCGGGTTTGGAAACCGGCTCCAACCCACAGACATCTGGGTTCCCCACTGACACGTCAGGGTACGTGTGTGCGTCACGAATGCAGAAGCCTCACCAGCAATTAAAGCTGGCGGGATGATACTTAAGAGAGTTATTTAGAGAGTTGAAGTACTTGAAGTACTTAATTTTGTGCACATTGAGGCAGGGGTTCGATTTTCAAACATCCTCAGTGTGTTTCCCTTGCTGTGGGAAACACTCCATGTTAAGGAGACATGTTTCAGCCAGCAGCCAGTTGGACATTCAAATACTTGTTTGACAGATGGGGGATAAAGGGTGAGTTATTGCAGCAGGGCACTCAGTACTTTCAGACAAACTTTTGGCTGGGAGATCTTTGTGTTTTCACTGAAAATTCTTAGTTTCCACTCAGAATTCTTCTGTTCACAGATATTTACCAACTTTTCGGACCCCCTCAAACTGACATCATCAGGATGGTGGGGTGGGGGGGAGTGAGTTTCCAGGTGGTCGCAGACATCTGCAGACTCCTTCATGCTGAGCTGCTCCCGGCTGGGCCTGGCGGCATCTCATTACCCATCGCAGTTAAAGTGACCACTGCCCTCAACTTCTTCGCCTCCGGATCATTCCAGGGTGCCACCGGGGACATCACCAGGGTCTCTCAGTCGTCCGCACACAAGTGCATAAAGCAGGTCACCGACAGCTTGTTTTGCAGGGCCTCGCAGTATGTCAACTTCCCCATGGGCGACCTCAGCCAGATGGAGAGGGCAGTGGGATTCCACTCTGTGGCTGGCTTCCCACGGGTGCAGGGTGCAATCTATTGCACCCATATAGCAATACGAGCACCTCCACATGAACCAGGACTTTTCATCAACAGAAAGGAGTATCATTCCATCAAAGCTTAGCTTGTTTGTGACCACCGCAAAAGATTCCTTTACATGTGCGCCAGATTCCCTGGCAGCTGCCACAATTCCTTCATTCTGACGGAATCTAACATCTTTCCCCTCTTCCACGCACCAAATATCCTTAAGGGCTGGCTCCTTGGGGACAAGGGATAGCCCCAGCACACGTGGCTCATGACACCTCTGAGGAACCCCAATACCGAGCAACAGTGTCGATATAACGACAGCCACATCACCACCAGGCCTATAATTGCGCATGCTATAGGGCTGTTCAAGATGCGATTTAGGTGCCTTGATCGTTCTGGAGGAGCGCTTCAATACACACCAGACAGAGTTGGACGCATTATAGTAGTGTGTTGTGTCCTGCACAACATGGCACAACAGAGAGGGGTGTCGCTTGAAGAGGCCACATCCACATCTGCCATCCATATTGAGGAGGAAGAGCAGGAGGAGGAACTCAATGGGCACAGCAGTGGCTCCCCTGGCTGCTCGTGAGGCCAGGGAGTCACTGATATGTGAACGGTTCTCCTAACATCAGAAAGTGTGACGAGTCCAGTACTCAGACCACCTGGAAAGAGTAGCGCCCACACCAGGTCGCCCACCCCTCCCTGCACATAACAGTCCTGCAACTACACATATACTCACTGTAAAGTGACCCAATGGGTGGCATCAAGTATCGCCGTTCATGGTGAAGCTCACGAAAGGGCTCTATCACAAAAACCAGTGAAGAATGGGCAAGACGTGGCAGTAGTGATGAGAATGATAATGTTTAATGTGACTTTAACAAAAAACAAATATAAATGAAAAACATGACCGTCTGTCAGACACCCTTCGTGCTCACAAATCCTTAGGCTTTCTCTTCCTACCGCTTCTATGTGGTGCATCCCCTGTGGCTGCAGCAGGGGTAGTGGCAGGTTGCTCATGTTCATGTCCTGACTGCTTAGACACTTTGGGCCTATGCCCTCTGGGTTTTGGAGCCCATGAGAGCCCTCCAAAGACTGCTTCACCTGCACCTCTGCAGGTGCAGACTCGGCCACCTGGAGAGGAGGCAGCATTGAGGGTACTGGTTGAGAAGGGGGCAATGGGTGAGAGGTGGGAGCGCTTTGAATGGCGTCCCCAATTCCATGTCCCCTTTCGCCATCATCCATCTCCTGGACCAGGCCTACATCACTCCTACCATTCTGCTGGAGAACAGTTTGGAGGACGTGTGTGATGCCTTGGAAGCCCAATTGTAAAGTTTCTGTCTGCCTGTTTAAGGCAGCAGAATGTTGGTCACCCTGAGTCCGAACGACCATTGTTAGGGCCTGAATGGACTCATTTGTGAGCCGTGCTTGAAGCTCGACGGAGGCTAGCCTTCTCTCCATCGCAGACATTCCCGCACTTACCTGCAACACTATCTCAGAGAATTGCTCACGTTCCTGTGACAGTATCTCAGACATTCCCTCCCGTACCTGTGCCACCATTCTACTCATGCAGGAGTTAGACTCCTCCATCCTCTGCACTATTCAGGAGAGTGTGCGTGGCACCCGTTCCAGTACCTCGCAAATGTGCTGCTGTCCCTCGATCATTCTCCTTTTAAAGGATGGTCCCCGGGATTCAGCATCTGCGTCCAGCTGAGCAAAGCCTGGAGAGGAGTGTGCCCACTGACGCGGACTCTCCACAGCTGCCCCTGCCACCAGTGTCTGCTCGTGCTCACTTGTGTGTGGTCACTCACCAGGTGCCAATCCAATTAACTCACTACTAGGACCCACTGAGGTGTGAGTTTCTGTGCTGGTGGATGGCACGCTAAGATGTGACGGTGCACCCTCAGATGCCGGCAGCTCCTCTGAGGAATCGCCCTCTGCCATCGTTGCGGTCGTTGAAGGGCCTGTAAGAGGACAGAAGGCAATATTAAGCATCATCACAGATGTGTCATGTTGTGATGAGTATACTGAGGTGTTGAACATGCCAAGCATTGTTAACATCAATTCATATTGTGTGTGATGAATGTTAAAGTTGTGTCACCAGACGTTTGTGGGGTGCCAGTCTTGCCGTCCCCGACGGACAGGCACTCGAGGGTGCGGCTGATCTCCAGTGCCGCCTGCTCGGTGTTTGTGAGGACCACCACTTGTTGTGGCCCCCTCCAGTCTTCACCCTGTCGTGTGGCATTTTGCGCTCTATTCTCTTAGAAGGGGAGAAAGAACAGACATGTGAGTGAGTGATGGTGAAGCGGCCAACTGATGAATGCATTGCTTTGGGTGAGGCTGACCGTGAAAGAGACGCATCAGAGGATGAGTCTGAGACAGAGCCATCACATTGGATGAGGATTGGGGTTAATGGTAGTGGTGGGGTGACTAATGGGGAGGTGAGGAAGTGAAGGTAAGTTGAGGATGAGCCATAAGTGGGTGTGAGGAGTGATGTGATAGAGAAATGTTGGCAGTTCAGAATGAGTTGAGGGGGGGAGCGGTGATGTGGAAGACGGAATGCAGGAGAATCAGTAAGTGTCACTTTTGCTGACCTAGTTAGGTCATTGAAACCCTTCCTGCACTGGATCCAGGTGCGGGAGATGTTGCTGCTGCTGGTGATCTCGTCTGCCACTTCGAGCCAGGCCTTCTTGGTGGCAGAGGCAGGGCACTTCCTCCCGTCTGTGGGGTAAAAGACTTCCCTCCTCCTCCTCACCCCGTCCAGTAGCTGCTGCAGTGAGGCATTGCTGAACCTTGGAGCAGCCTTGACCCTGTGCTGCTCCACTGTGATTTCTGGGTCTTTGCTCCAGCAAAAGCCTTTGGAGCAATGGCCCTTTAAATAGAGCTTCTCAGCTGACAGCCTGTGATCTGGGTGCGCAGTCCGCCCACAGCGCAGCTTTTGGACGGCAAACCTGGAAGCCACGTTCAGTAGCACCAATTCACTTGTGATTGCATGTGAAATGGACACATTTTATTAGTCGGGTTGCCCATGCGCCCATTCACCCCCTCCCCCCTGCTGCCATGTCACCTCCATTCTAAAATCGGGGCTTTGATACCTCTGTAACAATTAGTGCCAAACTGTGGCCACTTTTATGCTTTGGGCCTGTGCCCTTGAGAACAAGGTTGAAACTGTCCTAATTATCTGACTCTGGACCCTATCAGCTGAACAGAGGAAAACTTCATCCTATCGATCTTGGCTAGATTTGAACCAGGTCCCAGAGGTCAAGGATCAACATCCCAAAGTGCCATCTCGTTGGTGTTACATGTGAGGTAACAGTACTTTGCCTGTAGCTTAATATCAATAGACAATTGCAATGTACTGATTACTGCTCGATTTTTGTAAAACATCATTTACATTTCCTTTTCACAAAGTTGAAAAATCACTTTTTTGAAATCTCTTAAATTCTCTGCTTGCACAAACAAAACCCAATTTACCAGGTTGCAGTATTAAAAATTTATTTTTGAAATTACAATTGTCCTATTTACTTTTTGAATTCCTCAAATTGGATATTCCATAATAAAGTCAGCAAGAGCAAGATTTCTTTTCAATGACCAATAACACACTTCCACCAGGAAATTAATAAATGCAGCTGAACAATGCTATGGTTTGAATCAATCACCTTTTCCTGTCTGGTTTTCATATTTTATGACAAAAGTCTTGTTTATATCCCATGAATACCTGATAATTGCCAGCACAACTAATGCTCCAGTTCTATAGCAGCTACAGCTTAGCATTAGTACCTGCTTTAGAAGAGTGGAAGTGGGCAGCATTGAGTGGGTACTGCCCATGCCCAGCTTGCACTGCTTTCTAATCATGGGACAGCCAAACTCTATGCACCCTGTGATTAAGGGGGTGATTTCAAACCCCAAGAACGGGTGGGTTGGAGGGTGGATGGGAGTTGAAAACAGCTGTTTTTTTGGGTCGTGACCGCAAAATTTTCGGACTTTGCATTCCCGGTGGGAAGCCTGTACTTTTCCGCGCTGACGTTAAACCCGAAAATAAAGCCGGGTTGCGGTCATGACCCAAAAAACAACTGTTTTCAACTCCCAAGCCCCCCTAACCCACCCGTTCTTGGGGTTTAAGATCACCCCCTAATTGTTTGCACAGAGCCCTGGTCAGTGTCATCCAGTTTCTGATGAAATTTCCAATGTTAGAAAACGGGCAGACGGGTGAGTCAGTTTTTTTTATGACATTAGAAAATGACTCCTGGGCTTCCTTAAGCTTTAATTAGTGTGCAGGCTGGCGCAGTGCGAGATTATCTGCTCCCGGTGTACCCACACCCAATGGAAAATTTCAATCCGACATTGCTTGTACTACAATTTTACTGACATTCCTACATCCATGTGTAGCAGAAATCACAGCCCCGATTTTAACTCGGGGCAGGTGGAGAGTGGGGGTGAACAGCAGAACTCTCTGACATCGCCAGGGTGAGGCCTGGATGATTTTAACTCCCAGGCCTCCTCCTTTTAATATGATTGACGGTCTGTCCATCTGATTGCGTTGGGAAACTGGTAACCTGCCCATTTTCTACGTGCAATTTTCAGCAGGCTGCCCGACCTATTTAAAGCGGGAATGTACCTCTTAAAGCATAGTTGCAGTCCCTGCTTTCATATTTCGTTGGAACAGTGTGGACAGAACTCTCGTCGCAGTGATGAGTCAGAGGGCTCGATCCAAGAAACTGACTCTTGGCCTGTACACCCTATGTGCTGAGTTTGGCCTCAATCAAGCAGCTCCCGCCCTCCCCCCCCACCTCTTACCTGCTGTTTTCTGATAGGCCCAACTGCTGCACCTCTTCCTGCAAGTGTTTCTGCATCCAAATGAAACTAGCAATAATAGCACCCATGGTAAGCATAGAGAGCTTACTGAGGGTGATAAGGCAAAAAAGCACAAAAGAAACGATTTGGAAGCTGGAAACTCTCCTGGCAAACCAGGCAGCAAAAAGGTCCTATGATCCACTGACTTGCAGCTGAGTGCTCCTTGAAATACAGCGTAAGTGGCTTTGAGACACCAAACCCCTTGAGTTTTACTGGTGGGCCAGACTCTGGGTGGGATTTCCGTGATGTTTAGTTAATTGAGGTCTTAATTGCGTCATGAGACCCTGATTTTAATGTATTCATGAGGTCCTCGCCTACTTGTGGCGGGCACCTGTCCCCAATTAAAAAACTATGTGGTTAAAATAGTGGCAGGCAGGAGCGTGTCAGGAACGCAGCACTAAGTGCACAACCGCTATTTTAACCCAGCCCATTCCCGTCGGGCGGGCAAGGTTAAAATCGGGTCTTTGTTGACCAGATATTCTCCAAAGCTGTTAAATATCAAATGCACATCTACCTGTGGAGCTTCTGCCCATCACGTGACCCAGGGCAAGCAGTCAAGTTTTCAACTTGGCATCGGAGAAGGCCTTTTGGTTGATAGACAATATTTGGTAAGGTTCTACACATACTCGGCTTTCTAGGTCAAACAATGTCAACACTAATAGTTGTACAAACCAGCAGTGCTGATAACATGAAAGAAAAATATTAGCTAATGCTACAGACTTTAGATGTGTCTTTTTTTTAATAAAGTTTTCTTATAGCATATATTTTGAATCCAGAACTTTACTGGGTGACCTTGAGCAGTACGCATCAGCCATGTCAATTTGTATTCAGTTGTGAATAACTGTGTAGAATTATGCCCAAGGTAATTTGCAAGGGAATATTGCACACATACTATTTTACTATTCATTCTGGGAAATGCCTCTTATGATTAATTTAGCATGGGGCCATTTATTGCTGACTTTAACTTGCAATTTTGAAATTTAGCAATTATGTTTATTTTCTTGTCAACTGATAGAATTAAGAAATACTCCCTCTGCAAATTTTAGTGCATGTTTCAACAAAATTTTTCAATTATTCTGCAATTTTACCGATCTTCTTGTTGGCCTAAGTTCTGCTGTTAATATTATTAACCATAAAGCACATTCCGCTTAATTTATTGAAGGAACAATTAAAAACAATATAGAATGCAGAATGAGTAACCAAAATATGTGGTGCTCACTTTTGCTCAAATTCATAGTTACAATTCTGTTTTGTCTCTTAACTTTAAAAGTGCCAGCGGGTTCAGGAAAAGTTCTGTCCCCCTGGGCTGGCCAGATTTGTTTTCATCATGATGCTGAAATATAAATTTAATATTGCAGAAACAAAACTATTCAAATAAACAGAAATTGCTTCAGTACTATAATATCGGGCCAGAAATCGCTCCTGAAATAATAGTGGAGCTCAACAGCGCTCTCAGTTTTTAATGGTGAATTGAAGGAGCAAGTTCCCGTGTTTGTATATGTGCAGTAAAACATAGAAATCGTGAACTTGCTCCTAGTGGTTCACCAGCGATATGACAACTTCAAATTAAAGGGCCATCGCACACTGCAATCAACAAAATCATTGAAAAACTGCCAATTTGCTTATCTGCCCAGCTGGAAAGTAACTAATTACACCACCAAACAGGTACGCTTAAAAGTAGCAGGTCTAAACTAAGTTTTAAAATTTTGGTTAGTCTTAATGACTGCCAAATAATGAAAAATTTAATTTAAAAAATGTGGAGTCTCATATTACTCTTTATTTTAATTGTTTTTGGTCACTAAAAAAATATATTTTTTTATTCGTTCATGGGATGTGGGCGTTGCTGGCGAGGCTGGCATTTATTGCCCATCCCTAATTGCCCTTGAGAAGGTGGTGGTGAGCCGCCTTCTTGAACTGCTGCAGTCGGTGTGGTGACGGTTCTCCCACAGTGCTGTTAGGAAGGGAGTTCCAGGATTTTGACCCAGCGACAATGAAGGAACGGCGATATATTTCCAAGTCGGGATGGTGTGTGACTTGGAGGGGAACATGCAGGTGGTGTTGTTCCCATGTGCCTGCTGCTCTTGTCCTTTTAGCATTAAAAATATTTAAATTAATTTTTTTTTTTCCCTTCTGTCTCTTTAATTCAATTATTTCTTTGGCTTTTTATCATAAAAAATTATTTTTTTTATTTACAATGACATCCAGAATACTAACTATAAATGAATGAAGTCTGCTTGCTTCCTTGAGCAATGCAGCCTGAATCTGTGGGCATGACTTCTGTTCATGACAGATTTTGTGGGCGTGTCTTCTCCTCACAGACGTTTCCAGCCGCGCTGCAACTCACACAGTGCAGAGGCTGGGTCAATAGCGCGTGGTTTTGCTTAAAGTTCAAATTCAAGCAATTGGATGCCACAAAGCCCGCAGTAATTATTTTCATTAATTAAATTCTCAGGAGCTGCGGTGAGCATCGCCTCGCTGCTCTGCGCGATTTCTGGCCCAATAACCTTAAATGCTTACATTAAACATCACATTTTAGAAATTAATTTTTTTCTTACATTATCAGCAATTTTTTCCTCCTGCTCATAGTGCCTGTCAGTCCACCTGCATCTCGGGCACCTGCTGCGGCATACTGTACTGGGACTGGGGTGGGGTATATTAGAGCCTCTTAGTAAAGATAAAGTGGTGCCCCTTTGTAAGGGGGCTCCTAATGGCAGTTACTTGGATGGGATATGGTGCCAGCTGCAGTAATTCAGTCAAGAACCATTTTTTGAGCATGAACTTAGACAATAAATGTTGGCAGGCTTTTTGACCATGGGGCTTAGTCTGATACTGTTATGACATGCACATTCTAGCAGCAGTCATTGGATAGGGATCAAGAGTAGGAACCTTGGCTGATTTTTTAACTTCACTAGCTCAGGGGATTCATCCAATTGTCGTACCCTTATCATTGCCCTAGCTGAAACCAGCTAACTCAGCACAGCCTAGAGATCTAACCTGGGACCTCCTGCTCTGTATGGTTCAGTAATACACCATTTAGTACACGTATCCACAGAGCCAGCATGGGAGCCTGCCTTCTAGTATTTCCACATTCTTACATAAGAACATAGAACATAAGAAATAGGAGCAGGAGTAGGCCATAAGGCCCCTTGAGCCTGCTCCACCATTCAAAAGATTATGGCTGATCTTCTACCTCAACTCCACATTCCTGCCCTATCCCCATATCCCTTGATTTCCTTAAATATCCATCGATCTCAGTCTTGATTATACTCCACGACTGAGCATCCACAGGCCTCTGGGGCAGAGAATTCCAAAGATTCACAACCCTCTGAGTGAAGAAATTTTTCCTCATCTTGGACCTAAATGGACACCCCCTTATCCTGAGACTATGACCCTAGTTCTAGACTCTCCAGCCAGGGGAAACAGCCTCTCAGCATCTACCCTGTCAAGCCCTCCAAGAATTTCATACGTTTCAAAGAGTGACTGAGTGATTGAGTTTGAATCAATGTATAAGACTGGAGCATATCCACATTATTTGTAATTCATTAATCTCCATTGTCACTAATGACGATACAAAGATCGGCTAGTCTTTGAAGCTGACATACATTTGATTTTGTGAAGCAATATGATAAGTTCTTCCACTTTATTTAAAAAAAAATTGGACAATGTTGTTAACGTGTGTAAAACAGGGTTTCCGCCGCACTTTCGGTGAAGTTACGGTGGCGGGAGTGGGAACAGCTCCAAGGAAATTCTGGGCCCTAGTTTCTGCCTCAGCCACTCGCCCTGAAAGTGAATTCCACAGCCTCACTACTCTCTGTGTGTAAAAGAAGTTTCTCTTGCTTGCCGTTCTAAACCTCTTACATTTAATCTTGTATCTATGAATTTAACCCTGAAATTATTGCCTGAAACCAACATTAAGTTGTGTCACTAAAATTGTATAATTCCAGCATCACTCTGGTTGGGAGGAGGGGGACACGGATGCTCCGATTTTAGCGGGGGACGGGAACGGAGCATGTGATGACAGAAGTGGGCGACGAGTCCGTAAGTCTATATACACAAGTTCTTTCTTTCTTGCGATTGGATTGGCCTAACCATCATGGGGACATTTCCTGTGGATTTTCCTCCTCTCCGTAGTGCTTACTGTTCTTACCTTACCTTAAGGAGTTCAGAATTTTAAGCAGCTGATATAATTTGCATGCCTACTACCTTGCCTTCTTGTCAGCAGTTTGTAATATTCGATACCTGTAACTCGAAGTCTATCGGCGCCAACCACCACCTCGTTTTCATCCGCAGAAAACAGCATTTTGCCTGTGTTTGAGTTGACTTCGAAATGTTTTCCGTGGGCTTGCACTGTGCTGGGTCCTTGAGCCAAAAGATAAACAATATCAAAATAAAAGGAGGTCGTGACATATGAAACAGTCCTAAAGAAAAGAAAATCAATATCAAATCACCTTGTGAGGGATTTTGAGAATGCTTCAAGAATGTTATTGATGTATTTTGAAACAAAAGGTGAAGTTTTAACTACAACAGATGTGTTTGAAAAGTTTCTATTCTCTTCCTGTTTCTAGGGTGTTCCAGACACTTAAATGTACAAAAAGCTACAATTTTCAAAGGTGAACACAAAAGAATTTTTGAGAACAGAGTAGATAAAAAAAGGCAGTGAAATGATCTGTAAAACAATTTTATAGTCACCTAAACTGCTCTTACTATAGCATAAGTTGAGAAAAATAGTCAGGAAATATGAAACTTGAGAAATGGAGAGACACTTGGTAATCTTCGGCAGATGTAGACAAAAGAAAAGCACAAAAGCTTACCAAAACATTACATTTCTCCAAAAAGTAATTATTCTGTGCAATTTACAATCCTTTTTCCAGCTCCACTTTATTGAAAATATGGACCTTTACCTTCCCCGTTATTCTCTGTAAATCACTCCAGCTGGTGTTAAAAATAACCTCTGCCTGGACTGCCATGTTGCCTTCATTTTGTGGTAGTCAATGGTGCCCACTGGTATAAGGTGTTGGCACTCCACATGGTACATTATGGATAGTGGGATGTGGACTGGAGTTCCTGAATCTACACATTGTGGGTTCATGATCTCAGCCATCCCAAAAAAATCAGTGGGAGAGCCCCTCAGGCTATTTTAGTCACAACAGAATTACTAGAACCCCCTAGAGAAACATTGCTAGCGGAGCTGCTGTGTCAAGTGCATGGTATGGGAAATAAAAAGGGAGAAAAGAAACACTGTACTCTCTTCTCCCTCCCCGTTAATAATTTATATCTGTGACATTAGGGTGCCCTGACTCAAAGCTAGATGCAGCTGCTCAGACTGCAGTTAGTGTCTACTGTAAATAATCAGTTTGGGACCTGAATCCCTGAGGAACAGAAAAATGAAAATTGAATGAGTTCAGCTGCAGGCTAGTCAGAGTGAACTGCCATGTTTGGATGGATGTGACTTTTAATAGGCATCACTCTCATTCATTTCATCCAGCGTTCCTTCTGCCTCTACTCCCCTTTAGAATCCCCTCCTAAAGGTACTTTCACACAGCAGCATGTTTCTTAGCTGAGCTCTTCTAATCAGAATGCATTCCAGCACAACCAGCTGTCTTTTCTTTTATTCATTCATGGGATGTGGGCGTTGCTGGCGAGGACGGCATTTATTGCCCATCCCTAATTGCCCTTGAGAAGGTGGTGGTGAGCCGCCTTCTTGAACCGCTGCAATCCGTGTGGTGAAGGTTCTCCCATAGTGCTGTTAGGATGGGAGTTCCAGGATTTCGACCCAGCGATGATGAAGGTACAGCGATATATTTCCAAGTCGGGATGGTGTGTGACTTGGAGGGGAACGTGCAGGTGGTGTTGTTCCCATGTGCCTGCTGCTCTTGTCCTTCTAGGTGGTAGAGGTCACGGGTTTGGGATGTGCTGTCGAAGAAGCCTTGGCGAGTTGCTGCAGTGCATCCTGTGGATGGTACACACTGCAGCCATTGTGCGCCGGTGGTGAAGGGAGTGAATGTTTAGGGTGGTGGATGGGGTGCCAATAAAGCGGGATGCTTTGTCCTAGATGGTGTTGAGCTTCTTGAGTGTTGTTGGAGCTGCACTCATCCAGGCAAGTGGAGAGTATTCCATCACACTCCTGACTTATGCCTTGTAGATGGTGGAAAGGCTTTGGGGAGTCAGGAGGTGAGTCACTCGCCGCAGAATACCCAGCCTCTGACCTGCTCTTGTAGCCACAGTATTTATATGGCTGGTCCAGTTAAGCTTCTGGTCAATGGCGACCCCCAGGATGTTGATGCTGGGGGATTTGGTGATGGTAATGCCATTGAATGTCAAGGGGAGGTGGTTAGATTCTCTCTTGTTGGAGATAGTCATTGCCTGGCACTTGTCTGGTGCGAATGTTGCTTGCCACTTATCAGCCCAAGCCTGGATGTTTAAAGGCAAATGATTTGCACAACTCATCCTCATCTACAGTAGATAATATTACAGATAATAATAGATAATAATATTTGGGAACAGGGTACTGAGTTAGACGATCAACCATGATCATTTTGAATGGCGGAGCAGGCCTGAAGGGCCGAATGGCCTACTCCTGCTCCTATTTTCTATGTTTCTATTACAGGACAGACGATGTAGCCAGGTGATTTTAGGCTGTGGCTTTGTTCCTAATTAAAGGTGTCAATCCTTTAGTAAGATGTAAATAATTTTTGTAAGAGTCGGATTCAAAGAAGTGACTTCCTAAGAATCTCCAAGTTAATTTTAATACAGAGAAAGTATATTTCATGCTTTTTGTTGGTATTTTATAGAACACAATCTTTTCAACAGAATTATGGGGGTGGGGGGAGCATTTCGAGTTCATGCTAACATTGAGGAGGCTTGCTCACCAATTGCACACATTGGGAACTGTGGGTGCGTTGCTCACAATTTTCTGCCCATTCCAATCAATTGGACAGAAAGTGGTGGACAGTGTGCCTGCAATTTTCTGATCTGTGCACTCAGAAGGCAAGACTTCCTGCCAGCAGAGCAAACTTGGAAAATTGCCTGTGTGTTATACAGATGAATAGTTTTTCACACGGTGAAGAAGTGTATATTGGTATGAAGATATATAAACCATAAAGTATGCCTTCAAATATCCGATGTGTTTATATTTGCAGAGCTGGAATTTTAAATTAAGTAGATATGAACTATGTGCTCTGTTTGATTGAATTCACTTACACAAAGGTTCAATTATGTGTGATGAAGAGCTTGGAATATCCTATACAACTGGGATTCGGTACACAGATGGAATTCTAATGGTTTGGAATAATCAATAAGTTCACTGCACAGAAAGAACTTGAAAAATAACCTTTTTATATACAGATGCTGGATAAAACATGTGGGGGCTAAATTGGGCCCCGTGGCGCTCGTTGTGTTAGCGCTACGTGGACTCCTAAGCCCCGAAAATGGCGTCAGAGATACGCACGCACACTTCCGGTGTGGCGTGCGCAGGACGGCATCTTGGTAAAGGCGTTTCCGCACGTGCGCCGGCGGCATGTAAAGTAGGGAGATTATGATGTTAATCAGTGTGCAACACTGATTCGAAGAAGCTGGTGCCATTTTCGAACTCCCTTTTCCAGCCAACGCACTGTCCTAACCTTGCACAGCTGAACAGGAGTTAAAGGGTGTAAAAGATACCCCCCACCAACGCTATTTAAAGGGATCATGCAGGAGCTACAGGTTAATTGCTGAATTAGTTATTCTGGCTGCTGGTACAATTGTGGGTATTTGTGGAAGTTTCCTATACTTGGAGAAAGCTGCAATATTCTATAGAGAATGGTCTGACTGGTCGTGCAGTACTGTTAGTGGCATTTCAAATAGTGTGCTGAACAAAGTTGCTGCAAGACATGGGTGGCCTGCTAGAGCTTCCTCTGGGAATTTAACATGACTGGGAGTGTACAGACAGGCCATGAAGTGCAGGACAAGCTGCCAGAAGAGGGGGGGGGGGGTGGGGGAGGAGATGCAGGTCACTCAGCAGGAGGCCATATCCAATGAGAGCCTTCATGAACCAATTCTCTTATCTCAACTTCAGCGACAACCAGTGCATCCAACAGCTGTGGTTCACGAAAGAGGTCGTGACTGAGATTTGTCAACTGCTGCAGCCACAACTGCAGCCTCACAGCAGGGCAAGGACAGCATTGCCTGCGGCTGTCACGGTAACCGTGGTGCTTAATTTTTACAGCTCTGGCTCCTTTCAGGCTGCTGCTGGAGATATAAACAACATCTCGCAGTTTGCAGTGCACTGATGTATAAGGGAGGTCACGGAGGCTCTGTATGCACTCAGAAACAGATTCATCACATTCCCTCTTGCCAGATACAAGCTGCAGGAGCGAGCATGAGGGTTTGCTCGTATTGCAGGCTTCCCCATGGTGCAGGGTGCCATTGACTGAATGCATATTGCCATGCGTGCTCCACGTGAACTCGGCCATACTCATGAACAGAAAGGGGTTCCACTCCCTCAATGTGCAGCTGGTGTGTGACCACACGCAATGCATCATGCAGGTCAATGCCCGCTATTCTGGCAGCAGTCATGACTCCTTCATTCTGCGGCAGTCCAAGGTGCCACCTATATTTCAACCAGCACAGCAAGTCAAAGGCTGGCTACTGGGCGACAAGGGTTATCCCCTCATGAAGTGGCTCATGACTCTGGTCCGGAACGCACGCACACTTGCACAGCAGGCGTATAATGAGAGCCAAGCTGCCACATGGAACATCATCGAGCACATCATAGGCGTCATCAAGAAACGCTTCCGCTGCCTGGACCGCTCTGGAGGAGCCCTGCAGTACTCAGCTGAGCGGGTATCAAGATTTGTCGTTGTATGCTGCTTGCTGCATAACCTCGCCATTATGAGGAAACAGCCCTTGCCACCGCCTATCAGGTGAGAACCTGAGCCAGAGGAAGATGCGAAGGAGAAAGTGGAGGAGAAGGAGGAGGAAGAGGCAGGGAGGCAACAAGGTAGACAAGACCTGTCTGCCAGGGCTCTGCAAGATCACCTGTTTAATGAGCGACACCAGTAACCTCAACCACACCTCCCCATTCACCAACAGTCCCACACTCCTTACCTTTCCTCTCTCACATGACCATCAAATCATCCTCCTTATGATTACACATCACTTCCTCCCTCAGCTCATCGCAGAAATGAAAACTAACACCAAATGCAAATTCAAATCCAAGTTTATAAATTAACACATGAAATAATTCAAACAAAATTAGGCTATTCACCCTTGTGCATTCCCTTAGTGTCTGTTGTTCGTGTGCTTTTATCTTTCCTAGGGCTCCTACGAGGTGCATCCCCAGTGGCTGGAGCATGGGTGGTGGAAGGCTGCTGACCTTCAATTGAGGAGATTGCAGATGGCCTTGGAGGATGACCTCGAGCAGCTCTGGACCAGGAGGACCCAGCTTCAGACTGCACGGTGATGGCCTGGACTGCAACAGTCTGGCCTGGATGACTGACAGGCAATAGCAAGGGCGCGGTGGAGTGGCAGGGGTGGGAGCAGGAATGCTGTCATCCTGAGAGAGGAGAGCAGGTTCGTCTTCCATGGCACTACTGCCACTCTCCCGGGGCGGCACCTCAGCAATCCTGGTGATTTGCTGGAGAACAGATTGCTGGACTGCTATGACGTCCTGGAAGCCCCATTCCACAGTGGAATCTAAAGCCATGATAGCATTAGATTGAGCTTCCAAGGCAGCAGTCTGACCTTGGATGGCAGATGTTCGTGCTGCAATGGAAGCTGTGACATTGGCCATCAGACCTTGTATCATGGTGGGTTCCACAGGTGTGCTGATGGAGGTGACCACCCGTTCCGTGTGGGAAAGGATGGGCTCCAAGCTATCCGCAGAGCCATGTGTCAAGTTGGAGTGGGACTCCTCCAGGCCCCTTGACATTGCGTGGAGGTTTTCTGGCAAGCTTTCCAGTGCACCAAGCATTTGGTTGTGTACGCCCATCAGCCTCCTTCTGTAGTCTGGCCCATCGAAGTCATCATCTGATTCCTCGACAGATGAATTTGTGTGCGATCTCGCCCTTGTGCAAGCTGGCACCTGCGGTATCCGTTCCCCCTTCCCTGGCTCCTGCGCACTTGTGCCCGGCGTCTCGCCACATGCAGATCCCTCCTCTAACCTAGCCTCTAAAGTACACACGGTGAGCTGGGTGGCTGCGAGTGTAAGATCGAGTGACGGTGTATCTGCATCATCACTGTCATCTTCTTCTGCCTCCTCTGATGGTGTCAGTTCCAGTTCTTGGGTAGCTGCAATGACAAAGGGGCATGGGTTGAGTTGTGGTGCGGGGAGAGGAGAAAGTAAGACGTGCTTGCTCACACCATCTGCAGCACGTGAGTCAGAAGAGGTTGTGGGCTGAGGGAGAAGTGGGGAGCGAGAAGGAGGATTAGGTGCAGTGACCCCCATCATCAATACTTCCACCACTGCCAGTGGCCAAGGCCGCAGCGACAACCTGCCCAATCATCAACAGCGCTGTCTCCTCCATGGGGGTGAGGACGTGAAGGCGTGCCTGTGCTCCCCCAGTTCTTTCCTGCTGCCTAGTGTTGTGTGCCATCTTCTCCTGCAAGAAAGAGGGAAGTGTGTCAGCGCGTGTCCTGCAAGATGTTTGGGTGATGTGGCTATCATGGTTGAATAGCTGCCAGTGTGTGTGACCTGTAAGTTGTGGGTATGTGGCTTGCAAGAGCGGTAATGTGTGAGGGTGGATGCAGCATCTGATTTGAAGAGTTGCATACCGATGGAAAGAGTTTGTTGGTAGGTGGGTGATGGGGGGGCGTAGTGTATGGAGCAGTAGATGAGGCTAGTGGTGCAGTTGGTAGGATATGCCACTTGACATTTGAAGACACTCACTTCGACCACGCGTGTCAAATCATTGAACTTCTTCCTGCACTGCATCCATGTGTGTGGGGAGATGCTCCTGGCATTCACCTTGTATGCCACTTCTTCCCACTGCCTCCTCACCATGTGTCTGGAGGGCCTCCTGCCCCCCTGCGGATAAAGGATGTCCCTCCGTGCGTCCACCTCTTCCACCAAGGCCTCTATAGCATCGCCCGAGAACCTTGGTGCACGCTCTCGCACAGGCCCAGCCATTCTTCAGTATATTTCAGAACAGAGTTAGTTGTCACACCAATTCCAGGTCTCCCTGCAGCCACAGTGCACCTCCCCTTTAAGAGATGCAGACTGCCTTTAAGTGGTGCTAGCCGCTCCCGATATCGGGGCTCCCCGCTGGTCCGTGCAGCCAATCAACAGCGCAGTTAGCGCTGGCTGCACGCAGCAATCACTGCAATCGCCAGGCAGCACGAATGTTACATGCTGCCTGCATCTCAACGAACAGGCACGGGTTAATCGCGCGCCGCGATCCCAGCACCTGTTTTCGAGGGTTAACCAATTTAACCCTCGTGCTGTTTAGGGAACTCTAAATAGTCAGTGGTTAACTTCCTAGACCTGCTCCATCACTACTTTGATGAGTTATGACTGTCAATCGGGAAAGGGATTCATTTCCCACGAGATGGTGTTTATAATTTTGTTTTGCAATATCTGGCCTGATGAAGAAGACATCACTACTCCCCCGCTTAGGCCTCTGACTTAAACTGCAATCAGGTCTCTAGGACCCTGCTGCCTTCCTGTGGGTGTCCTGCTCGCCTGCTCAAAAGAGCAAGTTGATATCTGGACACGGTGGGAAGGTAGCGGGGTCATAGTGGGTAAGCCCCTGCCCTTATTTTAACTGCTACCTGCTTGATTTCTGCCAGACGGGAGTTAAAGTCGGGGCCAATATTTCAGCGAGTGAGTGGTCAATCTATGGAACAATCTAGGGAGATGGTGGATGCAGTTAGTATTGATTCAATGAAATGCAAATTAGTTAGATTTCTTTCAGAAAATAACATTTTGGGATACTGTATATGAGTAATTTTGGGATACAGCATACCATTAATTTGAGACATGACTTGTGGTAAGTGTAGCATGCTTGGGAGGAACAGGTGACTTTGGACCTTTGGAGTCCACAGGGAGTGATTATTGATCATTCACTGAAAGATTATAATGATGCAAGGAGTATTACAAACAAAGCTGATGAGCTAAGGGCACAGATGGACACAGGGCAGCATGATATCATTGCTATAATGGAAACCTGGCATAAAGAGGGGGATAATTGGCAGCTCAATATCCCTGGATATAGAGTTTTCAGGCAGGATAGAGTGGTGATAAAAAAGGAGGGGGGGGGTAGCATTATAGGTTAAGGAATCAATTACAGTTGTGAGAAGGGATGATATGTTAAATGGATCATCAATCGAGGCCATACGGGTTGAGTTAAGAAATAAAAAAGGAGCAGTCGCACTACTAGGAGTGTACTGTAGACCCCTGAATAGCGAAAGGGAGATAGAAGAACAAATATGTAGGCAAATTTCTGAGTGCAAAAATAAGAGGGCAATAATAGTAGGGGACTTTAACTACCCTAACATCAACTGGGATTCAAACACTGTGAGGGGCACAGAGGGTGCAAAATTCTTGATCGGTGTCCAGGAGAACTTTTTTAGCCAGAACGTGACAAGCCCAACAAGAGGGAATGCAATTCTAGATTTAGTCCTGGGAAATGAAGATGGGCAAGTGGATGAAGTGACAGTGGGTGACCATATTGGGGATAGTGACCACAATTCAGTTATTATGGAAAAGGACGTAGTTAAATCAGGAGTAAACATTTTAAATTGGGGGAAGGCAAATTTTACAGAACTAAGAGGTGATTTGACAGAAGTGGACTGGACACAACTACTTGAGGAGAAATCAGTGACAAGCCAGTGGGAGGCACTAAAAAGTGAAATTCTACGGGTACAATGCAGATACATCCCCTCAAAGAAAAAGGGTGGCACTGCCAAATTTAGAGCCCCCTGGTTGTCCAGAAATATACGGGGTAAGATAAAGCAGAAAAAAAAAGCTTACGACTGTCACAGAAAACTAAATATTGCAGAAAGCCTAAATGAGTCTGGAAGTACAGGGATGACGTAAAAAAGGAAATAAGGAAAGCAAAGAGAGGGCATGACAAAATATTAGCTAGTAAGATTAAAGAAAACCCAAAGATGTTTTATCAGTACATTAAGAACAAGAGGATAGCTAAGGAAAAGGTGGGACATATCAGGGATGATAAGGGCAACTTGTGTGTAGAAGCAGAGAATGTGGGTACGGTTTTAAATGAATATTTTGTCTCCGTATTCACAAAGGAAAGGGATGATCCGCACATAGTAGTTAAAGAGGAGAGGTGTGAAATATTGGATAAGGTAAACATAACGAGAGGGACTGGAATCCTTGAAAGTTGATAAGTCACCAGGGCCTGATAGATTATTTCCTAGGCTATTGAAGGAAGCCAGGGAGGAAATAGCGGATGCTCTGAGGATCATTTTCCAATCCTCACTAGATACAGGGGAGGTACCGGAGGACTGGAAGACCGCAAACGTAGTAAAATGGGTACGAGGGAAAGGCCAAACAATTATAGGCCGGTCAGTCTTACTTTGGTGATAGGCAAACTATTAGAATCAATACTAAGAGATAGGATAAACTGTCACTTGGAAAGGCATGGTTTAATCAGGGACAGTCAGCATGGATTTGTTCAGGGAAGGTCATGCCTTACAAATCTGATTAAATTCTTTGAGGAAGTGACAAGGAGGGTTGATGAGGGTAGTGCAGTGGATGTTGTCTACATGGATTTTAGTAAGGCATTTGACAAGGTCCCACATGGCAAACTGGTCAGAAAGGTAAAAGCCCATGGGATACAGGGAAATGTGGCGAATTGGATCCAAAATTGGCTCAGTAACAGGAAACAAAGGGTAAAAGTCGATGGATGTCTTTGCGAATGGAAATCCGTTTCCAGTGGTGTGCCACAGGGCTCAGTGTTGGGTCCCTTGCTGTTTGTGGTATATATTAATGATTTGGACTTGAATGTAGGGGGCATGATTGGCAAATTTGCAGACGACACAAAAATTGGCCGTGTAGTTGATAGTGAAGAGGATAGCTCTGGACTCCAAGAAGATATCAATGGGATGGTGGAGTGGGCGGAAAAGTGGCAAATGGAGTTCAACCCGGAGAAGTGTGAAGTAATGCACTTGGGGAGGGCAAACAGTAAAAGGGAATACGCGGTAAACGGGAATATATTAAGCGGGATAGAGGAAGTGAGAGACCTTGGAGTGCATGTGCACAGGTCCCTGAAGGTGACAGTATAGGTAGATAAGGTTGTGAAGAAGGAATACGGAATGCTTTCCGTTATTCGCTGAGGTATAGAATAAAAAAGCAGGGATGTAATGATGGAACTGTATAAAATGCTGGTAAGGCCACAGCTGAAGTATTGTGTGCAGTTCTGGTCACCACATTACAGGAAGGATGTAATTGCTCTGGAGAGAGTGCAGAGAAGATTTACAAGAATGTTGCCAGGGCTTGAAAATTGCAGCTATGAGGAGAGATTGGATGGGCTGGGGTTGTTTTCCTTGGAGAGAGGAGGCTGAGGGGAAACTTGAATGAGGTGTACAAAATTATGAGGGAACTAGATTGAGTTGACAGGAAGTACCCATTTCCCCTAGAGGAGAGTTCAAGAACTAGAGGACATAGATTTAAGCTGATTGGCGGAAGGATTAGAGGGGACATGAGGAAAAACTTTTTTACCCAGAGGCGGTGGGTGTATGGAATTCTCTGCCCGAATACGGACCAGGTGCTGGAAGGTGGGATTAGAATGGGCACCTGATTTTTCTTCGAGACGGTGCGGACACGATGGGCCGAATGGCCCCCTTCTGTGCTGTATCTTTTCTATGGTTCTATGGTTCACTGTGAAAGTACAGTGTGAAATAAGGCAAATCATCATGATCCCAGCACAAGGGTCTGCCAGAGGACGGGCCTCGGCCAAGAGTGTGCTGGGGGTCAAGAATATTAGGTACACTCTTCCCTCTTCAAAAGCAAAGCACCTCCAGTATGCTGTACCTGTGGGGCATCCTGTGAGGGAAAATTGGTCCCTACTTCTTTGCTTTCAGGATAAGATGGCTCATAACAGAAGAGAATAGAAGAGGGGAGGAGACCCCAGAAATCTCAGGATATTGACATTATTCAAGGAAGCCACATTCTCAATTCTCAGAATGGAGAATATAGAAGATGTGAGAGGGTGAAACTGGAGTCTGTCCCAAGCTGAGAGCTTGTACCATCCTTCTGCTGTTATTCCATCTTCCCCTACTCACTCACGCACTTACTCACCCTGACACAGGCATGCACTCAAGCACAACAATATGGCACGCAGTCATATTGTAATGTAATCAGTTTTTGAAGGGGTATTCTGCAGCTAGCAGTCTAACATATGTTAAGCAAGGATCAGCATCGGTGTGGAGGAGCAAGTGTTGTTGGCAGTGGAGGACCAGAACCTGTTGCCTGGAAGGCCAGCTCTTGTCTGCTTGATCTGCATTAAATATCACAAATTCAGCGATCAACAGATAAGTTAAACAGTTGGAATTTTAGTATCAAAGGATTTAATGTTACAAAATGTTTTTGTTAGTTTATAGAATGTAATTTTATATATCTTTGGTGTGTTCTGGTCATTACATGCACTGAATCACTGAAAGCATTTTATGGGTCATAGAATAATTTGTTCACCTTTGCAATTCGTCCTCCAGCCAATTATTATGATATTCTTTCTCTATCTTTTACAACCCAGCTGGACATTGAATAAAGCTGCACAAATAATTATCTCCCTCAGCATTTAGAACTACCAGGAATAAATGCACATTTTCATCTTTAACAAATTCATTTTTCAAAATGAATTTTTTAACGGATGTGTTCTCAGACAACTGAAAAGAAGATTCCAATGATTTTTATGACGTTATTAATAAACTCAACTTCATGAAATTCGCTTCAGGGTTTCCCTGCACAGACATTGTTAAACCTTCGCTCACTTCTGCAGCATGCTTCATTAGCATTACACTCTGCCTATTACATTTTTAATGAACAGCCTTATTTCACAAGTGAATATCAGCATGGTAATGACAAAAGCTTTTAAAAATACATTGCCAGTACAACAGAGGAAACATTGAGCAGAAATGTATTATTTTCGGTAGGGAGAAAGGTGATAAGACGTGCATTTGATTTTATGTCGTGACGTATTTTTAAATAACCTGGGCAAGCCAGCAGAAAGCGGCTTCTAAAAGTAGAAGTTCGGACATATGATGCCAGTTAACATTACCACCTCCTTGTCATTTAAACAAATTCAGATGGTTTTGCGGTAGCTGAAATCGCTCTTAAAAGTACATCACACTTCACTTTCAATAACAATGGGGCTGATTTTAACTAGCTAATATTGACCAGTAAAGGTCTCAAAATGGGGTTGCTGGACCTACTGCTGTGTTAATGTCAAATCTCCAGGAACTGCCATTTGTTTCAGGTGGTAGGCTTCCTTACGATACAAATTGGGGTCCGATGATGTAGTTAGGACTCTGATTGCAATTTTAAGGTACACACGGGCAGAATTTGCTCCATGCACGGTCTGCCTCTGTGTCCTGCTATTGAGTGACCTAACCATATTAACCAAAAATACAATGGGCTGCTGCCGGCCTGGGCTCACCCCTTCTCCGATTCGCCTCCCCTCTCTCCTAGGATCTACTTGCGGGCCAGTGCAGTGTCCGATATTGGTCCAGCTCGAAACCGGCGAGCTAGAGCGGAATGCCTGTTCAGGATGTGTAGCTCGCCAGTGGCATGGAACTGAGACCCGCGCCTTGAAATGACTCAGGCCTCCCACCGGCAGGAACAGGTGGGAGGCCAGTGCCCTCTGCCAGTCGGCTGCCCAAAAGTTAAAATCTAGCCTATAATGAGTGTAGCAATGGCCAAGTTAAACACTGTCTCAATTTACTTTAGAAATATAGGGGTAGATTTTAACATTTAGGCAGCTGACTGGCAGCATGTGCCAGCCGGCCAGATGTTTTTGCGGGTGGGTGATCCGAGCGATTGTGAGGGCTGAGCCTTGTTGCCGGGCTGCCAGTGAGCAGTATGTTCCAATCAGGCATCCCGCTGCAGATCGCCGGCTCTGGGCTGCGGCAATATCAAGCGGTCTGAAGACTGAGCCAGTTGACAGGCAGATAGGACCATAAGGGGGTGGATCTGATCGTGAATGGGCAGCTACTGCTCGGTACTTAACTTATGGGGCCTGTTCCACAGCCTGATACAACTGGGTGGTGCATACACAGCAGACCCACACCAGTTGTCCATCAAAATTGCATTGGGGTCCTATGTACATTATCGGATTCTGATTTGCGTGTAGTACGAGGCACCTGCCCTGATTCAGATGGACGTCTGGGCCACCCAGCGGAAGGCCAGGGGAAATATGGCGGTGGTTGGAATCTGAGCAGGAATGGGGTGGTAAATGCAGCACAGCTCTTTTTGGGCCACGACTGCTCATTTTTGCTGGTGGGGCTGAGTTTAAAATTGGCCCTATACACTTTAAATGACTGTGTTTAATATTAAAAATTTACATCAGTAAAATCACAGTTGCTTTAATGTTTCAGTTTAGCAAAACAATAATATAATGTAAGGCTTTTTGTTCACTATGATCTCCAAGAGTTTTGCTATGATTGACAATCAAAATGCTGGTTTGCAGTTATTGACTGATGGACATGCCGTGTATTTGCAGCATTAGTAGTTTTTAAGAACATAAGAAATAGGAAGAGGAATAGGCCATACAGCCCCTCGAGCCTGCTCCACCATTCAATAAGATCATGGCTGATCTTCGACCTCAACTCCACTTTCCAGCCCGATCCCCATATCACTTGATTCCCCTAGAGTACAAAAATCCATCTATCTCAGTCTTGAATATACTCAACGACTCAGCATCCACAGCCCTCTGGGGTAGAGAATTCCAAAGATTCACAACCCTCTGAGTGAAAAAATTCCTCCTCATCTCGGTCTTAAATGGCCGATCCCTTATCCTGCAACTATGCTCCCTAGTTCTAGACCCTCCAGACAGGGGAAACAACCTCTCAACATCTACCCTGTCAAGGCCCCTCAGAACCTTATATGTTTCAATGAGATCACCTCTCATTCTTCTAAACTCCAGAGAATATAGGCCCATTTTACTCAATCTCTCCTCATAGGACAACCCTTTCATCCCAGGAATCAATCTAATGAACCTTTGTTGTACCGCCTCCAAGGCAAGTATAACCTTCCTTAGGTAAGGAGACCAAAACTGTACACAGTTTTTATTTTACTGCTTGGTTACTGTCACTTCTCTTCCTGGAATGCCAGATTCGGAGAAGTTTGTTTCTTCCCTTTGTCACGATTTATCTTGAAGCTTAAGTACTTAGAATAGAATCATAGAATCATAGAAGTTTACAACACGGAAACAGGCCCTTCGGCCCAACATGTCCATGTCGCCCAGTTTATACCACCAAGCTAGTCCCAATTGCCTGCACTTGGCCCATATCCCTCTATACCCATCTTACCCATGTAACTGTCCAAATGCTTTTTAAAAGACAAAATTGTACCCGCCTCTACTACTGCCTCTGGCAGCTCGTTCCAGACACTCACCACCCTTTGAGTGAAAAAATTGCCCCTCTGGACCCTTTTGTATCTCTCCCCTCTCACCTTAAATCTATGCCCCCTCATTATAGACTCCCCTACCTTTGGGAAAAGATTTTGACTATCTACCTTATCTATGCCCCTCTTTATTTTATAGACTTCTATAAGATCACCCCTAAACCTCCTACTCTCCAGGGAAAAAAGTCCCAGTCTGTCTAACCTCTCCCTATAAGTCAAACCATCAAGTCCCGGTAGCATCCTAGTAAATATTTTCTGCACTCTTTCTAGTTTAATAATATCCTTTCTATAATAGGGTGACCAGAACTGTACACAGTATTCCAAGTGTGGCCTTACTAATGTCTTGTACAACTTCAACAAGACATCCCAACTCCTGTATTCAATGTTCTGACCTATGAAACCAAGCATGCTGAATGCCTTCTTCACCACCCTATCTACCTGTGACTCCACTTTCAAGGAGCTATGAACCTGTACTCCTAGATCTCTTTGTTCTATAACTCTCCCCAACGCCCTACCATTAACGGAGTAGGTTCTGGCCCGATTCGGTCTACCAAAATGCATCACCTCACATTTATCTAAATTAAACTCCATCTGCCATTCATCGGCCCACTGGCCCAATTTATCAAGATCCCGTTGCAATCCTAGATAACCTTCTTCACTGTCCACAATGCCACCAATCTTGGTGTCATCTGCAAACTTACTAATCATGCCTCCTAAATTCTCATCCAAATCATTAATATAAATAACAAATAACAGCGGACCCAGCACCGATCCCTGAGGCACACCGCTGGTCACAGGCCTCCAGTTTGAAAAACAACCCTCTACAACCACCCTCTACTTGAAATGTAATAACCTGTCCTTTTTCTTTACAGGTGCTGACTGACCTTTTGTGTATTTCCAGGATTTTACATTTTTACTACAGTTATGTGACTTTGATCACTTCTGATGAATGGTCATGATATTTGGTGTTTTGCACTTTGGTGAGGTAATATAAATTGATACGAACAGCTGAGGGAGCAGCAGATTCCTCGGGCAGGAGTTTGGTAATCTATGTCTCTGTGCCATCAAGATATGGAAGATTTACAGGACCAAACTCTTGAAGGAGATGCACAATTTTCTTGCACTTTGATTCAGCTGTTTGCATTGTTGGAATTCAATGAAACTTGAGGGCTGATTTTAGTTCCCGATGGAAAGCTGCAGGGATCGGACAGCAATCCCACGCGGGAGTGTAAGTCGGAGGCTCAGCAGATTTTAACTGCTGGGCCTCATTTGAATGCCGCCTGTCAGCTGCTCGGCCATTTCCAGCAGAAAGTGGCAGCTGGCTGGCGGGGGAGGACGAAAATCGGCCGGCCCAGAGGAGGAGGCTGTCGGCAACAAGTTAGGTCTGTGAGGGGACTCGATATGGTAGATGCTGAGAGGATGTTACCCCTCATGGGGGAATCTAAAACTAGGGGGCATAGTCTCAGAATAAGGGGTCGCCTCTTTAAGACGGAAATGAGGAGGAATTTCTTCTCCCAGAGGGTCGTGAATCTTTGGAATTCTTTACCCCAAAAAGCTGTGGGAGGCTGAGTCATTGAATACATTCAAGGCTGAGTTAGACAAATTTTTGATCAGCAAGGGAGTCAAAGGATATGGGGAAAGGGCGGGAAAGTGGAGTTGAGGTAAAAAATCAGATCAGCCATGATCTCACTGAATGGTGGAGCAGGCTGGAGGGGCCGAATGGCCTACTCCTGCTTCCATCTCTTATGGTCTTATGGTGATGTTATGAGGGTCTTGCAGCTGTGGTGGGGGGCAGCCCGGGCCAACAGTGGCCCGGAATTTCCTTGCAGGGTCTCGCTGGCTTTTCGATAGCTTTACCTGGTGTTGCTGCTGTGGTGGGCACCCCACTCAGGGACGGGTTAAAATGCCATCAGAGTTTCATGAATGTCATGGGACCACGGTTTCTATTTATTAATGAGATTCCCCCTGATTACATTATATATTATGAGGCTCCCGGGAGAGTTAAAATCACTGCTTTGATCTTGGTTTTCAGCAAATATTGTGTCATCTCCACTCAGATGTGACAAGATTCCATTTTTCTGAAGAGTAAGGATAGTGGATTTGGGTCCAATGTTAGAAATATTTGATTCATCATGTTTTGGAATCTATTTCCGAGTTTTAAGAGGTGAATTTCCTTGGGGATTTCTCCCTGCTTATTGTTGCATTTCAATTATCCCTACATTTTAATATCAGTTTGGTATACCTCTGTACTTGATCGGGGCTGAGAAATTGTGGAAGAGAACCCAATCGGACAGAAATATGTATTCTCTTCACCTCGACTTGCAAAGTTCACCTAGGTGTAATACCCTTTCTTTCACTATGATTGTCACTTGATTTGGCTGCCGTCCTGTCTTGCTGCATGTCCTCTGCAAACTTCCAATTCATTAGGTTTCTTGATTTGCTCTGTAGGTCTACCCCATCTCCCTAGTTGGGTTTCTTTGGTTGGATTCATCAATCCTTTCCCTTGTGATGATGGAACACTATACTCCTCACATTATGGAGCAGCTGCTCTGATTTTACTTTTTATGGTAGGTAATTCTTTTGCTTTCTTCTAATTTTCTTTATGCCTGCTTTGCTCTCCGGTATTCCTTATTCTCTTAGAGTGCGCCATGTTGATCTTAGAGGGCAAATAATCACATATGTTGGGAAATTATGTCATGCAGCTTACAATTCAATAATGGAATGTGCTATCAGAAAAATTATCCTTATAAAAATCTTGATAATTGTTATCTAATTGTTTCTACTTTGACTGCTTAGCACTAATTGTTGAAGTTTAGGTTGTTACCTTGTTTGGATTTTTAAGCTATTTGTAACAATTGACTTTTGCCATCTGCATTTGTTAATTATATTATTGCAAAACACTGCCATGGGATGTTTAACGTCCACCTGAACTACCAGAACAGGCAAGCAAGACTTGATTTAATATCTCAACTGAAGGATGCCACTTCCAACACTGCAGCACGTCCTGAGTACTGCACTGGAGTGCTAGCCTAGATTACGTGCTCAACTCCTGGAGTGGGGATTGAATTTACAAGTTAAATGTTTTCCTGTTGCTATAGACACAGCCACATGCTACCTTCTGTCAGGTGGCTGGAATAATATATAGGGCTCTACCTGTCAATGAGCTCTTTTTAAAAAAAGGGTTCTCATTTAAATTTTATAATAGTGGAAATTCTATTTGAATCATATCGATATTTTTCCCACCATTAGACTAGACATTAAGAACCTAGTGCCTGAGATGTAGAAAGGTAGCAAGATTTCAAACAAATAGCATTGGGAGATGCTATAACCATCTATAACCATCTAGCAGGTCAATTTTCTTCTACCCTGAGGCAGCAAACAGGCCTTAGAATGCGTGTGAAGGCGGGGCCTATTTAAAACCCCTAAACCAGGGCTTATCTCCACATACCAATCATTTTAAAAACATCTTTGATTTATTTTTTCTGTAAGTATCAAAACTTAAGCAAAAAATGAAAAGCTTTAACATGGAAAGGGTTGTATGTATTCATTCCTTCTTCTTTGGGGCACACTGAAAATCCCCAAGGTCATTAGCATACAAATTGAATATTAATTCAACCAGCTCGGCATTTCATAGCTTATTTCCCTGTTTACTAGTGTGAGCAATGGGGGATGTGAATGGATTCCTTAGAGGTTTTGTTTAAACCACTAGCAGATCTATATGGCAACATAAGAACATAAGAAATAGGAGCAGGAGTAGGCCAATCGGCCCCTCGAGCCTGCTCCGCCATTCAATAAGATCATGGCTGATCTGATCCTAACCTCAAATCTAAATTCATGTCCAATTTCATGCCCACTCCCCGTAACCCCTAATTCCCTTTACTTCTAGGAAACTGTCTATTTCTGTTTTAAATTTATTTAATGCTGTAGCTTCCACAGCTTCCTGGGGCAGCAAATTCCACAGACCCACCACCCTCTGAGTGAAGGAGTTTCTCCTCATCTCAGTTTTGAAAGAGCAGCCCCTTATTCTAAGATTATGCCCCCTAGTTCTAGTTTCACCCATCCTTGGGAACATCCTTACTGCATCCACTCGATCAAGCCCCTTCACAATCTTATATGTTTCAATAAGATCGCCTCTCATTCTTCTGAACTCCAATGAGTAGAGTCCCAATCTACTCAACCTCTCCTCATATGTCCACCCCCTCATCCCCGGGATTAACCGAGTGAACCTTCTTTGTACTGCCTCGAGAGTAAGTATGTCTTTTCTTAAAAGACATACTGTATGCAGTATTCCAGGTGCGGTCTCACCAATACCTTATATAACTGCAGCAATACCTCCCTGTTTTTATATTCTATCCCCCTAGCAATAAAAGCCAACATTCCGTTGGCCTTCTTGATCACCTGCTGCACCTGCAAACTAACTTTTTGATTTTCTTGCACTAGGACCCCCAGATCCCTTTGTACTGCAGTACTTTCCAGTTGCTCGCCAGTAAGTTAATAAGTTGCTCTCCGATTTTTCCTGCCAAAGTGCATAACCTCACATTTTCCAATATTGTATTGCATCTGCCAAATCTCCGCCCACTCACCCAGCCTGTCTATATCCCCTTGTAGGTTTTTTATGTCCTCCTCACTCTCTACTTTCCCTCCCATCTTTGTATCATCTGCAAACTTTGATATGTTACACTCGGTCCCCTCCTCCAAATCGTTAATATAGATTGTAAAGAGTTGGGGACCCAGCACCGACCCCTGCGGAACACCACTGGCTACAGGTTGCCAGTCCGAGAATGTACCATTTATCCCAACTCTCTGCTTCCTGTTAGATAACCAATCCTCCACCCATGCCAGAATATTACCCCCAATCCAATGATTCTTTATCTTGAGCAATAATCTTTTATGTGGCACCTTGTCGAATGCCTTCTGGAAGTCCAAATACACTACGTCCACTGGTTCCCCTTTATCCACCCTATACATTATATCCTCAAAGAACTCAAGCAAATTTGTCAGACATGACTTCCCCTTCGTAAAGCCATGCTGACTTTGTCCTATTAAATTATGTTTATCCAAATGTTCCGCTACTGTCTCCTTAATAATAGACTCCAAAATTTTACCCACCACAGATGTTAGGCTAACTGGTCTATAATTTCCAGCCTTCTGCCTACTACCCTTTTTAAATAAGGGTGTTACATTAGCAGTTTTCCAATCTGCCGGGACCTTTGCCGAGTCCAGAGAATTTTGGAAAATTATTACCAAAGCATCCACAATCCCTACTGCCACTTCCCTCAAGACCCTAGGATGTAAGCCATCAGGTCCAGGGGATTTATCCGCCTTGAGTCCCATTAATTTACTGAGTACCAATTCCTTAGTGATTTTAATCGTATTTAGCTCCTCCCCCCCTAGAGCCCCCTGTTTGTCCAGTATTGGGATATTCTTAGTGTCCTCTACCGTAAAGACTGAAACAAAATATTTGTTCAGCATTTTTGCCATCTCCATGTTTCCCACCATTAATTTCCCGGTCTCATCCTCTAAAGGACCTACGTTTGCCTTAGCCACCCTTTTTCTTTTTATATAACTATAGAAACTCTTGCTATCTGTTTTTATATTTTTTGCTAATTTATTTTCATAATCTATCTTCCCTTTCTTAATCAATCCTTTCGTTACTTTTTGCTGTCTTTTGAAGACTTCCCAATCTTCTATCCTCCCACTAAGTTTGGCTACCTTATATGTCCTTGTTTTTAGTCGGATACTATCCTTAATTTCTTTACTTTGCCACAGATGGCTGTCATTTCTTTTACACCCTTTTTTCCTCAGTGGAATATATTTTTTTTGAAAGTTGTAAAATAACTCCTTAAATGAACACCACTGTTCATGTACCGTCTCACCCTTTAAACTATTTTCCCAGTCCACTTTAATCAATTCCGCTCTCATACCATCATAGTCTCCTTTATTCAAGCTCAGTACGCTTGTTTGAGAACCAACCTTCTCACCCTCTAATTGGATATGGAATGTAACCATGTTATGGTCACTCATTCCAAGGGGATCCTTAACTAGGACATTATTAATTAATCCTGGCTCATTACACAGGACCAGGTCCAAGGTTGCTTGCCCCCTTGTAGGTTCAGTTTCATACTGCTCAAGAAATCCATCCCTAATACACTCAATAAACTCTTCCTCAAGGCTGCCCTGCCCAATTTGATTTGTCCAGTTAATATGATAGTTAAAATCCCCCATAATTATAGCTGTTCCCTTATTACATGCCCCGACTATTTCCTGATTAATACTTCTTCCAGCAGAGTTGCAACTATTAGGAGGCCTATATACTACGCCCACGAGTGTTTTTTTCCCCTTATTATTCCTTATCTCTACCCAAACTGTTTCATTATCCTGATCCTTTGTCCCAATATCTTTTCTCTGTATTACAGTGATTCCTTCCCTTGTTAACATAGCCACCCCACCTCCCCTTCCTCCTGCCTGTCCTTCCTGATTGTTAAATACCCTGGCATATTTAATTCCCAGTCGTTGTCACCCTGCAGCCATGTTTCTGTAATGGCCACAAGATCATACCCATACGTCGTTATTTGTGCCGTTAACTCGTCCATTTTGTTACGAATGCTACGTGCATTCGGATAAAGAACTTTCAAATATGTTTTGTGACACTTAGTTCCTGCTTTTTCCTTTTTTAACATTTTACATTTTACTCCATACCTTCTGTCCCTTCCTGATACGCTTTCCTCTGTCTCCCTGCTCAGGTTCCCAACCCCCTGCCACAGCTTTGATGCTGGGTTAAGCGCCTTACGCCATCTAGTTTTCATTTTATCTGTCGTGCCTAAAGTACCTAAAGTGCCTAAAGTACACTTTCTTTCCGCTGCTCTCTGCTTTTCCCTTTCACTTGTTCTTGAACAACTGTTTGTATTATTTGTATTGTAGATTTCCCCTGGGTCTTCCCCTCTCTTGCTGCTCTCAACTTTATTCCCTTCTGACTCCCCGCTCAGGTTCCCATCCCCCTGCCACTCTAGTTTAAACAATAGCGGTGTTATCAATAAAGTGTGTCAGGGGAAGTATCACAGAAAGTGTGATCCTTTTAGAAAATGTACACTATACACAACTTCTAATATATTCCAGATAGGATTCTCCAGTATTTAACTACAATCTTTACTGACATTAATTTAACATTTCACCATGTCATCCATGTTGATTAGATATTGGTGCCTCTGCCACGGACACAGTTACACAGAGACAGACGGGAGTACTGTAATAGTTAATCCTTTTGACATCATAAATATGCTGACAATAATCTGCTTTTCAACTCAGCCATGTGCATGGGAATGTGAAGGCATGAATGGAAATAAGACCAAGTGGCAAATAATCAGACAACAATCGCTTACTTTTGGAGAGAAAATAGAGCATGGTTATGATGAGTGACAATATAGATGTACTTAACTGAAATAATAACGCTGGGCGTTTTATTATTATTATTTTAATAGCCTACTTATTGCCACCTATTTATTGTCATTGGTTCTAGTTCCAGCTCATTTCAATGAAGCATACGTATGTGATCTAATAATTTAATATTTTCATTCTGTCTTCCCACCTATTGCCACATTGGCACAAATATTTCACGAATGTAGGCATTTTATTGTCATTTCATGTCCCTCAACGTGCAGTTAAAGTGAAGTGATATGAAATGACATGACACTTGAAAGGGAGTTTGCTTTTCCAACCCATTAATTTTGACTATTACTTAGAAATTATTGCAATTTGTTGACCTGCAAGGCTTGTGAGAAAGCCCAATTTGGATAGAGAAGTAGTGACATGCAAATTACACGAATAAAGTAACACAGCTAATCAGCAGCAAACAATTTTTGCCTCATTTCATAGATTCAATGTCATTGTGTCATGAATTCCTACGCAACTCTGTGTGAGTTGTGTTGTTTAGCTCCACTGCAGCCGGTGAGTCAGAACTAAGTATTCACAGTTTCCTCCAAATAATGAATGTCTCTATGAAGCTGCAGTAGCAGTCACCGGAAAAGCGATTTCCTTACTTCTGTAGTGATTTTCCTGCAAAGTGGCTTAACATTTTTTCTTTGAGGTTAAGCTGTATCATAATGGAGTGAAAACCTCCATGAATCTCACTTAAAGGCTACTTACATGACACAGTTGAATGTCATTGGGAAAAATGAATGATCCCATCTATGTGAAGATGCCAGAGATTGAGCACCCCAATTCATCCACACTGGCACCTAAAAAATCTCAATTTTTTTCAATTGTATAACAAGTTAATTTGTAACTGGTGGGCTCTCAAATTAAAGCAACACTGTAAAACTAGGCACCTGCATTGGTTGCTACAAAATGAATATTGCAGTATACATGAAATTGCCTAATAAGAAATAATTGTTTAAACAGGGTATTGTAAACAATAGCCTGGCTTCAAATAAGGATACTACTGATATTTGTTGGAAACTCTCGACTCCGATGAAACACAACCCTTGAGTAATTGAAACAAAAACAGAAAAATGTTGGCAACACTCAGTAAATTAGGCAGCATCTGTCGAGAGAGCAGATGTTAACAGTTCAAGTATGGACTTTTTTCTGCTCCTCACAGGTATTACAGAATTAGAGTAAACCAAAACAACTCTGGAAAAGCAGCGAAATTTCTTATACATGAAATCATTTGATTATAAAATTGTTATTTGATTTTGGATTGGTTTAAACACTAGAGATTTCTGGATTCAACCTTCCAAGATTCATTAATATTTTGTAAGAAATACACAGATGACTTGAGCCTAAAAATTACTGTTTGTAATATTAGCATAAGAGCATTTAACATATTCTTATGACACTCCTCTGTCTCCTATTCTAATAAAGTTGTTAACCTGTTTATTTTAAAAATGGGTTCAAGTCTCTGTTCAAATAGTGGACAGAGGAATGTCACAGAAATATGCCGTGTTTGTGTGATAATACTGAAAACAGTAATTTCTAGGCTTAAAAATTGGCTAATCAACTAGGCAAAACATGTCTAGAGGCTACATTGATGAATAACATAATAATTAACTAGATCCAATTAAAGCAATATTGCTGCCTTTTTGTGATGAGGGACAGCATATTTATCTACCCTTTTCTCTTGTTTCAAAGGTTTTTAATTGAAGTATGTCAGCATGTCTCAAATTTTTCCCAGATTTTCTTACATTGAATGTGAAGTGCTTTGCGATGTTTCAGAGAGATATGATTAGTTGCTGTATAAATGCAAGTTATATCTATCTTTGTTTCTCCTCCCTCAATTCACACTGGCACTTCTTCCAACCAGTTGATGCTCGTGCTCTTCTTTACCTACCCCACCCAGCTCATGCTGGCACTCTTCACTCTCTCCTCACTTCATATTCATTCATCATTGACATTCTTATCCTCTTTTGCATTCTTCCCTCAATTCAAGATGACACTCACCCCATCCCCATGCTGCCATCCTCCATTCCTCTCCACCCTTAATTTATTGTGGCACTCTTCACCCCTCCCTAGTCCATACTGGTCCTTTTTTATCCTTCTCCACCTCCCACTCCTCCCTTAGTTTCTGATGACACTCTCCTTCCCTCTCCCTCAGTTTAGGCTGAAACTGTTATTTCCTACTCCTCCGTCGCTCCTTCACACTAGCACTCTTCTCCCCTCACCCTCATTACCACTCTTGGCTCCTACCTCTTTTGGTACTCCAGAGGACTGAAAGACACTGCCTACAGTGGGCAGCAATTCCTGATCTTACGAGAATTCCCCGCCCGCTTAACGATGTTCAGTCTTGAGGGGCAGCAACCAGAGGTTGGGTCCAGGAGTAATGCTGACTTTCAGCAGTAAATGCAGACTCTGCTCTGAATACACTGATGGTTAGCGGTGTGCCGTTGTCCTTCATATATATGAAGTTCTTTATCTCCCTGTAATTTTATTTTGGAACTCCAACTCCATACCCCTATTATAGTCTGAATCATGTCATCATATAAAAGAGTGATAATTCCATAATAGGCTGTCAGATTTCTTCTGGCAATGAAAAACCAGCTCCACTATCTATTTAGTTAAAAGCTTTAAAAGCTCTGCTCACATTTTGGATGTCACAATTTTATGAACACCAACAAATCACAACTGAATTATCTTTAAAAATATACAAAAAGAGAAAGAAATACAGTTACTTCTATCCGTTTTCCTGACCTGGAGATAACCTGGAGAGATTGTTGCGATAACGAGGAGAGAAGATAAGTACCTGCCAACACAGAGAAACTTCCAACAACAATAATAATTAACTAATAAATGACCTTAGGACCTATTTAGGCCACTTTTTCGCCGGGAGTATCTGACCAGTGACCTCACACACTCAGCGTGATGATTTCATCTGAGATCCTAGAATAAATACAACCTGTTGCTAAAATCCACTATCCACTGATCCACTGGACATTGATTGGTGGGTATGAGGGGAACTTTCAGATAGGTGCAAAATACAAGGCTGTATCTTAATTTGGAGGTTCAGATTACATCAATTCTGATATCTGAACTCCTTAATTAAATTAGCGACTGACTACATATTCCCAATCTTCAACAATCCTTTACATTAAGTGCAAATTAAATATAATACAGAAACACAGTGAGTTAGATTAAAGTGGAACTAAACCCAAGTAGTGAATGTTCATCTACCATGCTGTCAGCTCTCTGTCCCACTTTCCCCTCCCCAGTTTCTACCACTCCTACCCTCTTTCCTTCCTCCATACCCATGAACATGTGGTCACCTCAGTGGCGGTTGTAGTTAAATGCCCTTGAAGAAGCCTGTGACACCAGTACTAACAGCTCCCAAGTGTGGTCATACTGGGGTCATGCAGGCTCTGGGCTCAACTATCTCCTCTGCCTCGGGCAGATTGGGAGATCAAATGGGTAGATGCTTCACTTAGATCCCTGATCTCCTAATGTCTGCTCTCCCCCAGATCAGTAAGAGCAGTAATCTAGCATCCAGTTGTAGGGGCAGTTGTGTAATAGTAATGGAAAATGATGTCATCTCTCATGATGACAACACTTCTGTACCTTTCCAACACCCTGAACCAATGCAGCCTTGGTGCTAGAAAGCAAGCTGGGCCAGATTGCCCTGGTAGACGTCAAATTGCTGCAGTCTGCCCAGAGGTCGCTGGACATGAACATTTCATGAGCTGTTGACTTGAGCCATAGCAAGCTCCCTCCTCTGATTTTGCAGCTATTGGTGGACAACCTTACAGAAGCACAAGAGCAAGTAACAGAGCACTCCAGATAGGCATTAAGGGTTCACACCAGGGTGGCAAATAGTTTGTAACCCTTTCTGGAAGCCAGTAAAAGAAAAGAAAGACTTGCATTTATATAGTCCCTCTCACGTTCTCAGGATATCCTAAAGCACTTTACAGCCAATGAAGTACTTTTGAAGTGTAGTCACTATTGTAATTTAGGAAATGCGGCAACCAATTTGTGCACAGAAAGGTGCCACAAACAGCAATGAGATAATGACCAGATAATTTTTTTTTTAGTGACATTGGTTGAGGGATAAATATTGGTCAGGACCCCTGCTCTTCTTCGAAATAGTGCCATGGGATCCTTTACGTCCACCTGAGAGGGCAGATGGAGCCTTGGTTTAACGTCTCATCCAACACCACAGTGCTGTTTGAAATCTTTGTGTGTAGGGAGTATTCCTTTAGTGGCTGGTGATCTTGCAATGTTAGGTGACACGAATATCAATTTTGGTATTTGGGCAGATGCTGTTCATTATAGTGCAGAAGGATTAGGACACATGTTGGACATAGCTGTTAATGCAGGGAGCACGGATTGTTTTGCTGAAGTTCTCTTCAATGAGCTGCTGCCAAACAGAGCTGGCTGCAGGCAACTGTTGGACCCTCCCATTTCCTCACCATCCTCTATGTCATCAGTGTCCTCTCATCATGCTGAAGGCTTTCCTCCAATGGTGGTTCATGTTTTGTCCATGTTGCAGAGCAAAGTTATGCAGCTAATAGCAAACCACAATTAGATGGGAAATCTTTCCGGGCTGTATTCTATGAAGCCAAAGGACCTGCCTAGACATCTGAATCAACATGTGAGGACACTAATAGCCTGCTCAATGAAGGCTCTAGTTGACCCATAGATCTGATAATAGCATAGTTTGCAGCCAAGCTTGGGTTCCTAAGAGGAGTCATAAGTAAGGTGTGCAGGGGAAAGCCATTGTTTCCAAATAGCCAGCCTATAACTTGCTTGCTGTGTAATGTCAAACAGTCAAGTGGGTGGATGGATGACTGATGCAATATAAAAGCATCATAGCAGCTGCCAGGAAAGTGGACACAAACCTGCAAGATGCAGTGCTGGTGATCACACACCAGTTGCACATTAATTAAACCAGTTGTGCTTCATGATAGCAGTTGCAGGGTCAGGTAATGATGTTATGGACTTGGGTGATTCCTGCTCTCCGTGCAAACCTCAGAGACCTATTCTGGAAAGAGCCAGAAGCAAAAACGTTAAGGTTTTCAGTGGCCCTAACTGCAACAGGTGGCATTGTGGTAGCTGCAGCAATGACTGAAGACCTTCTTACATGTGTCACTATATACGTGGAGAATCAAAACTTCTTAATGCTACGTTCCTCTGAAAACTGCAGGTATGTTGTTCTTGGCCTATAAACTCTGTGTATTCCAAGCATGCCTCTTTCAACCTCCAGTTGAAGCTCTGTTTACTCCCTTCTCTTGCTTCTCCTTCTTCTTTCCTTGCCCCCTCCGTCCCTGCTTTCAAAAACTTTCCATTTTTGATATGTCTTCCTTTAAACTCCTTTACCTCAGTATCCAGCTCCCCATAACTCTACCCCCATCGCATTAAACCACTCTAAGATATTTTTTTACATGATGGTTGCTTTGTAAATACAAATTGTTGTTGCACTTTAATTTTTCCTGTCCATTAATTACTTCAAATGCTTCTCACCTATTTCTTATATCTGTAATTGGAGGATGCCATGCTTACTTGTTTAAGTCATCTGGGTTGCCAAGACATTTTCTTACTCTGAACTATGGGTAAAAATATCACTGGGGATTCGCAAGGCTGCTAACCAGGACTTTGATTCCTGGGGGTCCTTGCTGTCTGTTAGCGCCATGATTTGCTGGGCGAGTTTATCATATGGCGGGTCAGGTGCTGGGGCAGACCAATTTCACAAAAGGATCCTACAACCAACTTGGGACCCTTATTTAAATATTATAATGGGCATTTTTAATACTTCTGGCGTGCATCCTTGATGCCTATGGAGCAGCCCGATCCAATATTGTGGGCGGCGCCATTCTGACGTGGGAAGGATGCGCGTGCGATACCCACCATATTGGACCCTTAGGCACCCTGAAAAATGGGCCGGCGCACTCTAATTTTTTGGTTAGAAACTGCGCTCCAGACCTCAGACTACCTGTGAAGAATACACCAGGAGTTCTACCAGTATAGTATTATTAAATACACATCTGGTAGGGATTGATTTAAAGACTGTTTAATCGTGGAGTTCAAATTAAATCTGCAAGTGACCGGAGCTTTATCCTGATAGTTAATGATGTTATCAGAATCCCTTGATTAAATCCCAGCCTCATTATTTCCTCCAAAATAGTTATGATTCCATACATAAATAATGATTTACTTTATACACCTGAATAAATCCCATGACAAATTCTTTACACGTCCGATTTCCAATTTTGAAACAACTCCTAATAAATTGTGACGTATATTATTCTGTAAAGAGCAGCTACAGAAGTTGTATACCGCAGTAGGAGAGGTGAGTGACAGGCCTGAAGTACAGCTGAGAAAATGTGTAAAATAACATATTTTAAAGAGGACACTGATGATCTTGCCAACTGACCTTTAGTTTACAGGAACCCAGTGAGTGGTCCAATCACTGATTTATCTTCTCCTAAATTCAGGTGACATTTAGAGATGCCATAACACTTTTACCTCCAGAATTATGATTAACTGCACCTCATAAATGCACATATCTCAATGTATTACATGGAAGTGAGTTGTGGTAGAGGTTATACGATTGTTTAGGATTTATGACCAGGATTGGTCACATGTGATACCAAGGATAAGCAAGGGCTTCCAGTACTTGCCCAGACGGTTGTATAATGTAGAAAGAAAGAACTTGTAGTAATATAGTACTGTCATATTTCAAGGATTTTTGACTATTTTTTCCACAAAAAGGATTTGGAAAAAAGAGTTATATTTAAGGGTTGTGTTTTAAATCAAAGTGTGTTCATAGAAGATTTAAAAAGCTGCTGAGACAAACGGTAGTTATAATACTAAAGAGCTAGGCTTTGAAGTTATTTTCCCAAAGACGGTAAACAATAAGCAATTCGTTAGCCTACCTTGGTAATTGATAAACATTGTGTTGGGATGCCTCTAAACCAGGCATTCAGGTTCAGAGACAGAGACACATGCAGTTTTTTAAACAGAAAGCTGTGAAGCTCAGAAGGTTAGAATGCAGGACTGTAATTAGAGGTTATTTTGTTTAAGTCAAGTTTAAGATGACCCACTGATGTGGGGAAGTGTAGCATGTTCGCTATTTTGTATTTTTAAGTGAAGGTGGTTGTACTAGTTGAACTAAGTCAATTCGATTCACTCCACATGATATCAAGAAACGGCTGAGTGCACTGGATACAGCAAAGGCTATGGGCCCCAACAACATCCCAGCTGTAGTGCTGAAGACTTGTGCTCCAGAACTAGACACGCCTCTAGCCAAACTGTTCCAGTACAGCTACAACACTGGCATCTAGCCGACAATGTGGAAAATTGCCCAGGTATGTCCTGTCCACAAAAAGCAGGACAAATCCAATCCGGCCAATTACCGCCCCATCAGTCTACTCTCAATCATCAACAAAGTGATGGAAGGTGTCATCGACAGTGCTATCAAGCGGCACTTACTCACCAATAACCTGCTCACCGATGTTCAGTTTGGGTTCCGCCAGGACCACTCAGCTCCAGACCTCATTACAGTCTTGGTCCAGACATGGACAAAAGAGCTGAATTCCAGAGGTGAGGTGAGAGTGACTGCCCTTGACATCAAGGCAGCTTTTGACCGAATGTGGTACCAAGGAGCCCTCGTAAAATTGAAATCAATGGGAATCAGAGGGAAAACTCTCCAGTGGCTGGAGTCATACCTAGCACAAAGAAAGATGGTAGTGGTTGTTGGAGGCCAATCATCTCAGCCCCAGGACATCGCTGCAGGAGTTCCGCAGAGCAGTGTCCTAGGCCCAACCATCTTCAGCTGCTTCATCAATGACTTCTCTCCATCATAAGGTCAGAAATGGGGTTGTTCGCTGATGATTGCACAGTATTCAGTTCCATTCACAACCCCTCAGATAATGAAGCAGTCCGTGCCTGCATGCAGCAAGACCTGGACAACATCCAGGATTGGGCTGGTAAGTAGCAAGTAACATTCGCGCCAGACAAGTGCCAGGCAATTACCATCTCCAACAAGAGAGAGTCTAACCACCTTTCCAGACATTCAATGGCATTACCATCGCTGAATCCCCCACCATCAACATCCTGGGGGTCACCATTGACCAGAAACTTAACTGGACCAGCCACTTAAATACTGTGGCTACAAAAGCAGGTCAGAAGCTGGGTATTCTGCAGCGAGTGACTCACCTCCTGACTCCCCAAAGCCTTTCCACCATCTACAAGGCACAAGTCAGGAGTGTGATGGAATACTCACCACTTGCCTGGATGAGTGTAGCTCTAACAACACTCAAGAAGCTCGACACCATCCAGGACAAAACAGCTCGCTTGATTGGCACCCCATCCACCACCCTAAACATTCACTCCCTTCATCACCGGCGCACCGTGGCTACAGTGTGTACCATCCACAGGATGCACTGCAGCAACTCGCCAAGGCTTCTTCGACAATACCTCCCAAACCTGCGACCTCTACCACCTAGAAGGACAAGGGCAGCAGGTACATGGGAACAACACCACCTGCACATTCCCCTGCAAGTCACACACCATCCCGACTTGGAAATATATCATCGTTCCTTCATCGTGGCTGGGTCAAAATCCTGGAACTCCCTTCCTAACAGCACTGTAGGAGAACCTTCACCACACGGACTGCAGTGGTTCAAGAAGGGCAGCTCACCACCATCTTCTCAAGGGCAATTAGGGATGGGCAATAAATGCTGGCCTTGCCAGCGACATCCACATCCCATGAATGCATTAAAAAAAAGTGAGATCATAATTATTGCTCTGTATGTTCACTTGCTATGAAATAAAGCAGCTTAATGATTCATATCTGGCATCATTTAATCAAATGTTTTCTCTGTCTGCCTTTGAAAAGACTGCAGAGGGATACAAGGGGGCATGTGTGAATGAAACGTACATCCAGTTCAAATCACAAAGCAATACTATTGTTACATCTCTGGGTTATGCCATTTTACAGTTATATAGTGGGCACTATAGGCACATCCTTGAATGTTAATTGCTCAGACCACTTACAGGATTGACTAACATCACTGTATCCAAGAGAATATCTAAAAACAAGGCCTAAATTTGTAACAAGCACCTTATCACATCAACATGTCTCCAAGTGCTTCGCAAACCAATGAAGTACTTTTGAAGTGCAATGTTACGTTTCAGAATTTTTTTGGATCATTTTGCACAGAAAGGATGTGGAAATGAGTTACATTTAATTGGTGCGTTTCAAATTAAAGTGGGTTCACACATGTTTAGAATTCTCTTTACAGCCATATGCTGCAGCTGTTGAGACAAAGAGGAGTTTATATGTTAATAAGCTAAGCATTGAAGAAGTATTTACATAATGACCTGATAGACTAGTTAATTTGTTATCTAGTCTCAAGCTTCCTAGAAACATGATGTGGAGATGCCGGTGATGGACTGGGGTTGACAAATGTAAAGAATCTTACAACACCAGGTTATAGTCCAACGATTTTATTTGAAAATCACAAGCTTTCGGAGATTATCTCCTTCGTCAGGTGAGCGTGGGACTCCTTGAACGTTTCGCATTTATAGTCAGAGAACAATACCTGGTGATTACAGATAATCTTTCCAACTGTCCGTTGTCAAGGCAATCAAAGTGTTCAGACAGAGAGGTGTTACCTACAGGACCACCGAATATACAAACGGCCAGAACACAAGACAGAGAGAGAGAGGGAGAAACATCCGAAAGGAAGAGAAAGACAGAGAATGACCCGTTGTATTAAAAACAGATAACCTTTATTCGCTGGTGGGGTTACGTGTAGCGTGACATGAACCCAAGATCCCGGTTGAGGCCGACCTCATGGGTGCGGAACTTGGCGATCAAATTCTGCTCGACGATTTTGCATTGTCGTGTGTCTCGAAGGCCGCCTTGGAGAACGCTTACCCGAAGATCGGTGGCTGAATGTCCTTGACTGCTGAAGTGTTCCCCGACTGGGAGGGAACCCTCCTGTCTGGCGATTGTTGCGCGGTGTCCGTTCATCCGTTGTCGCAGTGTCTGCATGGTCTCGCCAATGTACCATGCTCCGGGTCATCCTTTCCTGCAACGTATGAGGTAGACAACGTTGGCCGAGTCACAGGAGTATGAACCATGTACCTGGTGGGTGGTGTCCTCTTGTGTGATGGTGGTATCTGTGTCGATGATCTGGCATGTCTTGCAGAGGTTGCCGTGGCAGGGTTGTGTGGTGTCGTGGATGCTGTTCTCCTGAAAGCTGGGTAATTTGCTGTGAACGATGGTCTGTTTGAGGTTGGGTGACAGTACTTCCCCAGAGCGGAGAAACTACGCCATGTTCTCCGCAGCCTTCAACATGTCATCGATGACGATGAACACCTCGCTAAGGCCATCCCCACACCTCCACTACTCGCCTTCAAACAGCCACCCAACCTCAAACAGACCATCGTTCGCAGCAAATTACCCAGCTTTCAGGAGAACAGCATCCACGACACCACACAACCCTGCCACGGCAACCTCTGCAAGACATGCCAGATCATCGACACAGATACCACCATCACACGAGAGGACACCACCCACCAGGTACATGGTTCATACTCCTGTGACTCGGCCAACGTTGTCTACCTCATACGTTGCAGGAAAGGATGCCCCGGAGCATGGTACATTGGCGAGACCATGCAGACACTGCGACAACGGATGAACGGACACCGTGCAACAATCGCCAGACAGGAGGGTTCCCTCCCAGTCGGGGAACACTTCAGCAGTCAAGGACATTCAGCCACCGATCTTCGGGTAAGCGTTCTCCAAGGCGGCCTTCGAGACACACGACAATGCAAAATCGTCGAGCAGAAATTGATAGCCAAGTTCCACACCCATGAGGACGGCCTCAACCGGGATCTTGGGTTCATGTCACGCTACACGTAACCCCACCAGCGAATAAAGGTTATCTGTTCTTAATACAACGGGTCATTCTCTGTCTTTCTCTTCCTTTCGGATGTTTCTCCCTCTCTCTCTCTGTCTTGTGTTCTGGCCATTTGTTTATTCGGTGGTCCTGTAGGTAACACCTCTCTGTCTGAACACTTTGATTGCCTTGACAATGGACAGTTGGAAAGATTATATGTAATCACCAGGTATTGTTCTCTGACTATAAATGCGAAACGTTCAAGGAGTCCCACGCTCACCTGACGAAGGAGATAATCTCCGAAAGCTTGTGATTTTCAAATAAAATCGTTGGACTATAACCTGGTGTTGTAAGATTCTTGACATTCCGAGAAACAGCCATACCAATTATTGTTGTGAGGACCTGCTCATTTGATCCCAGCATGCATGTCTGCTCAGAAACCACTCTTTGTGGGGATCAGTGAGGGTGGGGGGGGGACGCATAGCTGATTTTATTGATAGGCCTCCTGCAAATCACTGAATGTGTCAGCTCTGGTTCAGTTGGTAGCACTCTCAGTCAGAAGGTCGCAGGTTCAAGTCCCACTCCAGAGACTTGAGCACAAAATCTAGGCTAACACTCAAGCGCTGGATTGTTGGAGGTGTTGTCTTTCAGATGGGACGTTAAACCAAGGCCCCGTCTGTCCTCTCAGGTGGAGGTAAAAGATCCCACGGCACTATTTTGAAGAAGAGCAGGGGGAGTTATCCACAGTGTCCTGGCCAATATTTATCCCTCAACTAACATCACTAAAACAGATTATCTGGTCATTGTCAAATTGCTGTTTGTGGGAACTTGCTGTGTGCAAATTGGCTGCCGTATTTCCTACATTACAACAGTGAGTACAGTTCAAAAATACTTAATTGGCTGTAAAGTGCTTTGGGACGTCCTGAGGTCGTGAAAATCGCTATACAAATGCAAGTCTTTCTTTCTTTCTGAATGGGGAGGAAGTCGGAGGGACAGCCTTCCTGTGGTGAAAATTTACAAAAAGATAAAAAACCCATCTTCAAGGGCAGTCAGCTGGGACAACCTGCTCAGAGAAAGGCAATAAAGGCCTAGGCAGTTTACTGTAAGAATAGTGCCAACCAAGCCCATGTATGCCTTAGTGCGTTTCAGTGCTGGACCTGATCAAAGCAAGTAGTAATAGTCAGTCCACTAACCAAAGCCGAGACAGAATGGCTCATTATTTTTTGTATTCACCAGGAGGGGTTGGGAATTAAGTTCTGTTTATAAATGTTACTCTGTATGTTCACTTGCTGTCTGTAAAATAAAACAGCTTAATGATTCATAATTGGTCTCAACTCACTAAAATGTTTTCAGTCCACCTACTGAAAGATTGGAGAAGTATATGTGAAGATACATGTGAAAGACACAGTATCCAATTCAGATTATAAGAGGGTACTTCAGTTTACGCGATTATATGATTAGATATTGGGTACTATGGCCATAATCCTGAATGTTAAATGTGGGGATCACTTACAGGAGTGACCAGCACTACTGAACTCGAGAATATCTACGATAAACCCGAAAAGTCTAACATGCAGTCATTGTTATGTAGGTAAGCATGGCAGCTAACTGCACACAGCACTTCTCGGGTGCTAAATTGGGCTGTGTAGTGCCTGGTGTTTTGGCGCTACACGGCCTCTCCGACATTCAAGATGGCGTCTTGGATGCGCACGCACATTTCCTGCGTGACATGTGCCGGATGCCATCTTGGTATAGGAGTTTGCGCAGGCGCAGATAACGAATGCTGGAATCATGTAAAGTAGGGAGAATATGGCTTCAATCAGTGTGCAACGCTGATTTAAAGTGATAGATACCATTTTGGATTTAACGCTCAACTCAACACACAGTCTTAACCTCGACCATCTGAAAATGTTTTAGAGTGCCTGGAGGTCCCCCATCAGCGCTATTTAAAGGGACCATGCAGGATTTACAGGTTAGTGGCTGGATTCTTGCTTCTGGCTGCCGAGACATTTGTAACTGTTTTTGGAGGTCTCCTAGACTTCAATACTAAGACGTGGGGACATAGCCTAACATTTAGAGTCAGGACGTGCAGGAGTGAAGTTAGGAAATGCTTCTACACGCAAAGGGTGGGAGACGTTTGGAACGGTCTTCTGCAGACGGCAGTTGATGCTAGCTTAATTGTGAATGTTAAATCTGAGATTGATAGATTTCTGTGAACGAAGGGTATTAAGGGATATGGGGCTAAGACGGGTATTTGGAGTTAGGTCACAGGTCCACCATGATCTCAGTGAATGGTGGAACAGGCTCGAGGGGCTAAATGTCACTGCCACTTGCTGCCTCTTAATATGCGCCACCTTCTCCTGCAAGAAAGCGGGACATGTGCCTGGGTGATGTGCCTGTCATGGTTGTTTAGCTGCCAGTGTGTGTGGTCTGTGAGTTGTGGGTGGGCGGCTTGAAACAGTGGTAATGTGTAAGGGTGAGAGGAAGCATCTGATTGGAAGAGTTGAGTACTGATGGAAAGATTTTATTGGTATGTAGGTGATGGGGGGGCGTAGTGCATGGTGCAGCTGGTAGGAGACACCACTTGACAGTGGACCTCACTCACCTTGCCCACTCATGTCAAAGCATTGAACTTCTTCCTGCACTGCATCCATGTTGCTGTGTGCCTGGCGTTGACTTCGCCTCCTGTTGCCTCCCACTGTCTTTTGAGTATATGTCTGGAGGGCCTCTTGCCCCCCCCGCGGATATAGGATGTCCCTCCTTCTGTCCACCTCTTGCAACCAAGGTCTCTAGTGCATCAGCAGAGAACCTTGGTGCACGCACTCTCACAGGCCTGGTACAAACTCAGATCGGCAGATTGGTGAGGTCTGTGTTTTATGTGTGCGATGTCTGATCTCCGTGCTGACAGTAGACTGCTATTTTCAGCTAAAAACAGGTACCAGCTATCTTAAGGAGATTTCTAAGAAACATCCTCCCTTTAAGATATTGCGCTCCCTCTGGTGATGGAAAGTGCGAATTGCATTGATTCCACATGCGAGGCCTGGAAAGGAATGCCGATTGCAGGTAAGTGCTCCGGTGGGTCCAAACTTGTGTTCTGCCTGAGCAGGGTCCGTTGGGCGCGGATGGTAGCGCTACCACCGCCCAAAAGGGACCCTTATCAAATTTTTCCCCCCTCTTTTTTTGAATAATGTCATGATGTCTTTTATGTCCACCTAAATAGGGCCTCAATTTAACAACTCATCTGAAGGATAACGCTTCCAACAATGCAGCACTTCTTTGTACTTCATTGAAGTGACTGCTTAGATTATGTGCTCAAGCCTTAGCCTTTGGCTTGAACCCACAACCTTCTAACTCAGAAGCAAATCTATTACCAAATCAGCCAAGCTGACATTCGACTATTTAGAACATACTTTTTAGCAACAAGGTGAGGAATTGTGAAGATTTATTTTTGAATTTCTTACCCTCCTTCCTGAAGGTGCTGAAGCATGTGCTGCCCCACGCACCCGCAGCCCCCTGGTACTGTGCCCAAGTCGTTATTGTATTATATGGCCAATTTTACAAACATGCTCCCAGCAGGGCACCTCACCTGCCTGCTGCACATATTGGAAAATCGTAAGCAGGACTCCAGCAAATTTCTGATATGTCTGACTGGCAGACAAGGCCCGCCAATGGCACCATACATTCACTAAATCAGCCCTTATGTGTTCATTTATCATTAAGCGTCAGCAGGCTATTTGACCAAGGACATCATAGCCAAGCCCACTCACAGCCCATCCACACACACACACACACACTCACATACTTCTAAGGATGGGTCAATAGATAGCAATCAGAAGCAGGAAGCCTTGGTTACTGTATCCCTCTATAAGACCAAATTTAGTGTTCCCACCACATCCTGGCAAAGACCAATTAACTCAACATGGTCATGGGATCTTCCTAGATCATATGACATGTTCTATTTTGTTCTTTTTCATCTTATTCTGGAGTCCTCCTGAAAATGCTAGACAAAGGGATGTTGTCACCTTCTCACGGAGTTTTCTGCTAAGCTCAGTTCCTGAACCGCCAAGCCCAGTCTCCTCTAAAAACATGGTTATATAACCATCAGGAATGTTTGCAGAGAAGCTGATGTTAACTGTTGTAATTTGCTTTCCAGAGGGCTGTTTCAAATTTTTTATGCGTTTTTTAAAAACACATCATTCTTTAGTACGACACTGCCAGTGGCACAATTATATCACCATGTCACTAAGCTTGTTATTCTTGATCAACTGCCTGTTTACAAGTTCCTGGAAAAAAATCTCAGGTAGAAATTATCGTTTTGCACTTGAAGCCAGAGTTCTGTGCATCAGAAGTGTATATTAGAAATTCAGATGAGCCTCACCCAGATTGTCCGTCCATCAGAAGGAACAGCTAAGTCGGAGTGCAAATCAACTGCGCTATGCTGTAATTTTTGTGAATCAGGCGCTGTTGCTGGCGACCCGGCAGCACAGTGTCTCCGTGTCCCGGTTCCAGCCTCTGCGTCTCCATCAGCCTGAACCGTCAATTCAGCCCGTCACTTCCCGTTTCTCCAAGATCGCCATCGGCAGCGCCCGGCAGATGGATCGTCCGGGAAACCCAGGAGGGTTGGCAACCCTAGTTCTCTGTCAATGGATTCTCCGCGCCACGAGCGCAAATTCATAAAATTCCCATCAGGTGTTCAGTTAAATTCCTATATCCAGTTTTCAGGGTCTAAATTCTAACTCGAAAAAATGGGTGGGTTGGGGGCGGGGGAGGGGGACAGTAAAAATGTTAACGATCTAAAATCTAAAATCCTCCGGTTTTAACGGAGGTGGCACAAGGGGCGGGCAACCAACCCGCTCTTAGGAGGCGGGTTGGTCATTAAAAGCTTTCAAGGAGGCTGCAGGCCTCCATGTTGACAGGTTTTTTGCTTTTAACTCCTCGGGGCTGGGATTTCCGGGCCTTCTACTTCACGCCACGTGAAAGGAGGTGAGAAGGCCTGAAACAGCAGGTAGGTGCCTTTATAACACTGCATGTGGGCTAGGAGGAGCAGGAGTGGTTCCCCCAGGCCCAATAAGCTTACCTGCAGCAATCCCCCACCATGATCTCCTTCCCCCACCATGATCTACAACCCCTCCGATGACTCCCGACCCCGATGACCCCCGACCCTGACCCCTGATGGCTCCCGACCCCCTGATGATCCCAACCCCGACTCACGATGACTCCCGACTCCAAGACCCTCCACCCCAAGACTTACCTTCTCGCATCCGTTCCCTTCCTCTTCTCCCGTCCGACTGAGGCCAGCCTGTCAATCAGGCTGGCTTGTTGGGCGGGAAACCACAAAAAAAAGACGTCCGCGTACAGATTTATATACTTGACAATACCTCCTCAGGATATAGAAAACAACAAAATTGCTTCCCCAGCGTTAACACGCAATATAAAATGAAACCTTGAAACACGGTCCCTGGCATGGCCATTGACTGTTGGGCTGCCCCTAACTATGATGGCTTCAGAGTAACTCCGGAGCTGGGCAAAGGTTGCCAAATATAAACTCACATCAGGCTATTCCTAGCTACAAAGGTTGTTCATCAAATGGAGTACAATCACAATTTTACCCCCTCCTCCCCACAAAGATCTGACTCAAGCCTTTCCTCGATTCCTATGACAAAACGTGTTTGTCCACACAAAGACAGCTGCCACTTGAAGGAGGGTTCAAAGGCATCTCCCAGCCTAGCCAAATGAGGTGTCAGGAACACATTCGAGAGAGTAATGTGCATTTTCTGCGGGCCAAGGAAGCAGCTACCAGTAACTCACATTTAAAGTGACTGCTAGCCTTCTTTACCAAGATATTAAAATATATTGATTATCTTATTATTAGAACAGTGACTAAAATTCCCACACACATCCAATGGTCCCCTGAATCCATTTATAATGTTCACTATAAGAATGTTAACATTTTGAATACACTGTTAATCTCGCATATGTGACACAACAGAGACAGTTCTACTTTAGCAACTGAAATAAAATGGCCCCAGGCTTTACACATCTGTCTTGCTAAATCTAAAATTTATCAATAAGATACTCTCAGTGACAAAGTGAGTGGGTGTAGAGTTTCTGTCACGTCGTGATGTGACGTGGAGTTTTACGCATGGACCATTTCCTGGATGCTAATACTGCACCAGATTTATTCAGATACTCAAGTAGAATGTTTACAAGCAGGCACACTAGGCTTAAAAGCATTACATTTCAACATAAACTTCTACAGTGTGCAAAACAATAAACAAGCCTGGCAACTTAATCAAAGTCTGGTAATGATTTCTGCCATATGTTCTTGGAATTGGTCGCAGTTATTGTTGGTGTGAGCCTTTTTTTCAGAAAAGCAAATTGTGCTGAATTGTAGAAACAATACAGAACCACCTGGACTTTACAGCACAAAAGGAGATCTTTTTGTCCATCATGTTTGTGCCAGCTCTTTGTTAGAGCAATCAAAAACTAATCCCTCTGTCCTACTTTCTTCCCGTGGATCTGTATCTTTCTGCTTCAATTATTTATCCATGCTTCCCTTAAAAGATGCAATGGTCTCTGCCTCAACTACTCCCTGTGGCAAAGCATGCCTGCTGTAAAACTCTCTGTAAAAAAAAAATTCTCCAATCCTCACTCCTCGTTCTCTTCCCAATGACCCCTCATCATTGATTCCTCAACCTGAGGTAATTGTCTGTTCCTATTCGGCCTGTCAAAATACTTTATTAGGTTTCCTGATGGACTTCTCTGCTCCTGTGAAAATACTATCAGTATCTCAACAACATAGGTAGAAAAAGGGATAAGGTCCTGCAGGCAGATTTTAGGGAGCAGGACCTCAAAAGTAGTACTCTCCGGATTACTCCCGGTGCCATGTGCTAGTGAGTATAGAAATAGGAGGATAGAGCAGATGAATGCGTGGCTGGAGAGATGGTGCAGGAGGGAGGGCTTTAGATTCCTGGGGCATTGGGACCAGTTCTGGGGGAGGTGGGACCTGTACAGGCCCGACGGGTTGCACCTCAACGGAGCTGGGACCAATGTCCTCGTGGGGAGGTTCACTAATGCTGTGGGGTGGTGGGGGGGGTGGTTTAAACTAATATGGCAGTGGGATGGGCACCAAGATGTAGCATTGGAAAGGGGAAAAAAGGGATACAAAGGATCGGAAGAGAAAGATTGCACTAGAGCAAGAAATAGTCTGGTATTAGGTGGGAGCAGACTAAGAGAGAACAAGAGAGTCTAAGACTGGTTTAGAGTGCATGTGTGTGAATGCACAAAGCGTAGTAAACAAGGTTGGTGAGCTGCAGACGCAAATAGCCACATGGGAATTTGATGTCATGGCGATAACGAAGACCTGGCTCAAAAAAGGGCAGGATTGGGTACTAAATATTCCTGGATACAAGGTGTTCAGGAAAGATAGGGAAGGAAAGAAAGGAGGGGGTGGCAGTATTGATTAAGGAGAATAGTGCAGTGCTGGAGAGAGAGAATGTCCTGGAAGGGTCAAGGACAGAATCTATTTGGTTAGAGTTAAGAATCAATAGAGGTGCCATTACACTACTAGATGTATTCTATAGGCCACCAACTAGTGAGAAGGATGTAGAGGAGCAAATTTGCAGGGACATTACAGAGAGGTGCAAAGGGTATAGAGTAGTGATAATGGGGGACTTCAACTATCCTAATATAGGCTGGGATAATAATAATATAAGGAGCAAAGAGGGGGAGGAATTTTTGAAATGTGTTCAGGATAACTTTCTTGACCTGTACGTTTCCAGCCCAAAGAGGAAGGAGGCATTGCTAGACTTGGTTCTAGGGAATGAGGCGGGCCAAGTGGAGCAAGTGTCAGTGGGGGAGCATTTAGGGAGCAGCGATCATAGTACCATAAGGTTCAGAATAGCTATGGAAAAGGGCACATAGACCACTCTAAAGTAAAAATACTCAATTGGAGGAGGGCCAATTTCAGTGGGATGAGAACAGATCTGGCCTGGGTAAATGGAAACAAAGATTGGCAGGCAAAACTGTAATTGAACAATGGGCAGCCCTTAAAGAGGAGATGGGTCATGTACAGTCTAGGCACATTCCCACAGGGAGAAAGGTAGGGCAACTAAAGCCAGAGCTCCCTGGATGACAAAAGAGATAGAGAGTAAGATGAAGCGGAAAAAATGGGAGTATGACAGATGTCAGGTTGATAACTCAAGTGAGAAATAGGCAGAATAAAGAAAGTTCAGAGAGGAAGTGAAAAAGGAAATAAGAGGGGCAAAGAGAGAGTATGAGAATAGACTGGCGGCCAACATAAAAAGGAATCCAAAAATCTTCTATAGGCATGTAAACAGTAAACAGTTAGTAGGAGGAGGGGTGGGGCCGATTAGGGACCATAAAGGAGATCTACTCATGGAGGCAGAGGGGATGGCCGAGGTACTAAATGAGTACTTTGCATCTGTCTTTACCAAGGAAGGAGATGCTGCTAGAGTCTCAGCAAAGGAAGATATGATTGAGATACTGGATGGGCTAAAAATTGATAAAGAAGAGGTACTTGAAAGGCTAGCTGTACTTAAAGTAGATAAGTCACCCAGTCCGGATGGGATGTATCCTAGGTTGCTGAGGGAAGTAAGGGTGGAAATTGCGGAGGTACTGGCCAAAATCTTCCAAATATCCGAAGATACGGGGATGGTGCCAGAGAACTGGAGAACCGCAAATGTTACACCTTTGTTCAAAAAAGCAAACCCAGCAACTATTGGCCAATCAGTTTAACCTCGGTGGTGGGGAAACTTTTAGAAACGATAATTCGGGACAGAATTAACAGTCACTTGGACAAGCGTGGATTGATTAGGGAAAGCCAGCACGGATTTGTCAAAGGCAAATCATGTTTAACTAACTGGATAGAGTTTTTTGATGAGGTAACAGAGAGGGTAGATGAGTGCAATGCAGTTGATGTGGTGTATATGGACTTTCAAAAGGCGTTTGATAATGTGCCACATGGTAGGGTTATCATCAAGATTGCGGCCCATGGAATAAAGGGGGGAGTAGCAACATAAATACAGAATTGACAAAGTGACAGGAAACAGAGAGTAGTGGTGAACGGTCGTTTTTCGGACTGGAGGGAGGTGTACAGTGGTGTTCCCCAGGGGTCGGTGCTGGGACCACTGCTTTTCTTGACATATATCAATGACTTGGACTTGGGTATACAGGGCACAATTTCAAAATTTGCAGATGACACAAAACTTGGAAGGGTAGTGAACAGTGAGGAGGATAGTGATAGACTACAAGAGGATATAGACAGGCTGGTGGCATGGGCGGACACGTGGCAGATGAAATTTAACGCAGAAAAATGTGAAGTGATACATAGGAAGAATGAGGAGAGGCAATATAAACTAAAGGACACAATTCTAAAAGGGGTACAGGAACAGAGAGATATAGGAGTATATGTGCACAAATCGTTGAAGGTGGCAGGGCCGGTTGAGAAAATGGTTAAAAAAGCATCATAGGCTTTATAATAGAGGCCTAGATCCTGGGCTTTATAAATAGAGGCATAGAGTACAAAAATAAGGAAGTCATGTAGACCTTTATAAAACACTGGTTTGGCCACAACTGGAATATTGTGTCCAGTTCTGGGCACTGCACTTTAGGAAAGATGTGAAGGCCTTAGAGAGGGTGCAGAAGAGATTTACTGGAATGATTTGAGGGATGAGGGACTTTAGTTTCGTGGAGAAGCTGGGGTTGTTCTCCTTGGAACAGAGAAGGTTGCAAGGAGATTTGATAGAGGTATTCAAAATCATGAAGGGTCTAGACAGAGTAAATAGAGAGAAACTGCTCCCATTGGCGGAAGGTTGAAGAACCAGAGGGCATAGATTTAAGGTGATTGGCAAAGGAACCAAAGGTGACATGAGGAAAAACTTTTTTACACAGCGAATGGTTAGGATCTGGAATGCACTGCCAGGAAGGATGTTGGATGCAGATTCAATCATGGCCTTCAAAAGGGAACTGGATAAGTACTTGAAAGTAAAAAAGTTGCAGAGCTATGGGGATAGGGCGGGGGAGTGGGACTAACTGGATTGCTCTTGCATAGAGTCAGTGCAGACTTGATGGGCCGAATGGCCTCCTTCTGTGCTGTAACCTTTCTATGATTCTGTAAGTCTGTCCTCATTGTGGTGAAGCTACACTACAATTCTCAATGACTTTAATGTCCTTTCTTTAATTAGGTGCCCAAAACCACCACCACCAGCAAAGCAATAATTTAAATTTATATAATGCATTTAACATGGAAAGATATCCCAAGTCACTTTACAGAGGCGTAGTAAGAAATGGATGTTAAGCCAAAGAGAAAAATATTACAAGCAGTGATTGACCAAAGACATGGCAAAGAGGTGGGTTTAAAGGAAGGACTTAAAGTAGGGGGAGAATGAAGAGCTTTGGGGAGGGAGTTCCAAAGAGTGGGGCCCAGAATGGTATCAGTGATGAATGACTTCAGTTACGTGGAGAGGCTAGAGAAACTGGAGTTGTTCTCCTTAGAGCAGAGGAGGTTAAGGGGAGATTTAATAGAGGTGTTCAAAATCATGAATCAAATAAGGAGAAACTGTTTCCAGTGGCAGAAGGGTCAGTAACTAGAGGACACAGATTTAAGGTAATTGGCAAAAGAACCAGAGGCGACAGGAGGAAAACATTTTTTACACGGTGAGTTATTACGATCTGGAATGTACTGCCTGAAAGGGTGGTGGAAGCAGATTCAATAATAACTGTCAATAGGGAATTGGATAAATACTTGTAAGGGAAAAATGTGCAGGGCTAAGGGGAAAGAGCAGGGGAGTGGGACTAATTGGATAGCTCTTTCAAAGAGCCGGCACAGGCACAATGGGCCGAATGGCCTCCTTCTGTGTTGTATCATTTTATGATTCTAGGCAACTGAAGGCTTGACTGCCAAGAGTGGGTTCAAGGAAGGGGAGGATGAACAAGAGACCTAAGTTAGAGGGATAGAGAGTTTGGGAGGGGATGTAAGGCTAGGGAAGGTCATAGCAGGAATGAGGGGCAAGGACATGGAGGGACTGAAGGACAAAGACAAGAATTTAAAATTTGGGACACTGGTGAATTGGGAGCCAATACAGGTCAGCAAAGATGGAGGAAATGGGAGAGTGGGATTTGGCGTGGAATCGGATATGAACAGCAGAGTTTTGGGTGAGTTGTGTTAATTGTATGATTTATATCAATTGGTGTTAATTATATTCAGGTGTTGGGTATAAATTGGGGACTCTCTTGTATCCTTTTTATAGGAGAGTTTAGCTAGGGTGTGGTCTGTGTATAAGGGGAATCTCTGTGAATAAAGGCTAGGAAGCAACTAAAGACCAGGCTTTAGTATTTTATCCTTCACCACATGATTATCCAATTTTAACAAGTTGAAGTTTATGGAGGATGGGAGGTGAGCCAGGAGAGCACTGGAATAGTCAAGTCTGCAGGTGATAAAAGGTATGAATGAGGGATTCAGTGACAGATGGGGAGAGGTAGGGGCAGAGGTGGGCATTGTTATGGAGATGGAAGTAGTCTATCTTTCATATAGGGAGGGTATGGGGCTGAAACTCAGCTCAGAGTCAAACAGAGCTTTGAGGTTGAGAGCCATTTGGTGAAGGCTGTGACAGTGGCCGGCGATGTAGATCGAGTTAGTGACAAGGGAATAGTACATGTGGCAGGATCTGAAGGAAATGACTTCAGCTTTCCTAATATTCAGTTGAAGTAAGTCAAGGCTTATCCAGGACTAGATGTCAGACAAGCAATCTGACAGAACAGAAACAGTGAGGGATCAAGGGAGGTGATGGAGAGGGAGAGAGCTGGGTTTCATTAGCGTATATGTAGAAGCTGACATGGCGACTACTGTTGATGTCACTAAATGGTAGCATATAGATGAAGAAGTACTCTAACTGTGGTCTTACCATTGCCTTCTACAAATTGATCATGACCTCTTTGATCTTGTAGTTTATATCCCTATTTATTAAAGCTAAATGCTACTGGCCTTTTTTATGGCTTTATCATAATTGCGCTTTCAAGGAATTATGCATTGGTACTGTAAGAACCAAGACTCTCTGCAATCAGCACATCACTCCGGTTATCCCAGGACAACCACTTGATCATCCCGTGTTCTGGACCGTGCTCTGCAGTTGTAAGCATTGTTTTTAACTGTGTATATTGCCGAATGACAGCCAATAAACTGGCTTGATTACTGTCAGGCTGTGTTATTGTCTCAGTACGGGGTTCAATTTTGATCTTATGATCCCTACAGCATCCCTAGGTTAATTGGTCCTCCACATTCTTCAGCATCTTTCCATTGAGATAACACTCCCGGTAATTGATTTTCCTTCCAAAATACATCACCTCATACTTCTCCACATTAAATTGCAGCTTTTAAAAAAATCATTCTGGGGATATGGGCATCGCTAACAAGGCCACCTGTCTGCCCAGTCTTCTAACCTGTCTATGTCCTCCTGGAGTTTTTTGCAGTCCTCCTCACTGTTTGCCAAACCTCCTAACTTTTGTGTTTTCAGCAAATTTCAATATGATGCTCCCTATGCCCAAATCCAAGTCATTTATATATTGAGAATAAAGGTGGACCCTGCAGTACACTTCTTCCAACTCTTCCAACCCTAACCCTTTGTTTCCTGTCTGCCAACTAAATTTTTATCCATGCTGCTACATTTACCCTTGCATTATACTCCTGAACGTTTGTAACAAACCTCATGTGTAACACTTTATCCTTCTGAAAATCCATGTACACACATCTACTGCAGTCACTTGTATTTATACAGTCACCTCTTCAAAGAAAACGATTAAAATTTGTCAAATATTGCTTGCCTTAAACAAATCCATGCTGGCTTTCCTTGATTATTTCATACATCTCTAAATGCTCATAATCTATAATAAGTTCATAGCTTTTGATGTTGGATTCCTGTTTGATTAACTAAGGCAGGGCGAACGAGCATATTGCTGTTTTCTTCATGTACCCGCCTAAACGGTGAGCGTCGGACATACACACACGGTTAAGGTCACTAGATAACAATCAGATGGGAGTTCTTTTAACCTCCTTAGGCTTTAAGCGCTGAGGTCAATTGCAGTTCCCCATTGCCATTTCAGCTGAATTGAATTAACTTTGCACACAGCATGGATAAAATCTAAGGTCTCCTTAGTCTTTATGTGTAGTGTTTGGCATGGCATTGTGTAATTGCATATGGGATTTAGTCATGGTGGTAATGGGTCATTCATTGGGTAATCTCTTGTTGACATCTAGTTAGAAAATGGTTGCTGAAAATAAAGAAGTAAAACTCAGGACAGGGATCTTATAAAAACAGTGGTTTCTCTTCAGTTTCGTTTAGAACCCATTGCATGCACAACAGTTTGCCTCAGTACATGGTGCATTTACACACTGAACCATCAGGGAGGCAGGTCAATAGAATTTCTTTAAAAGTATTTGAGATACAGCTAAACTACATATAGTCATGCTACAGTATGAAGTGTATAGGGTCACACTAAGGAATTATTGCAAAATTCTAGGGGAATTCCAGTATTGATGATTTACAGACAATTTAATATTGTATGAAGGCGAGAGATACAACATGACCAGCTTACTTAACCGTACAGAGTTGGGCTCTTCCTATGTAACCATCAGACTTTCTCTTATAAATAAGTTTTAAAATTTTACAAAATTGTAAGACTGCAGACAAATCAAAGATCCTTAAAGATCGCCCAAAGTCGCAGAAGTTCATACAATACAATAACAATTTTAGAACGCGTCTTTAAGAGTCTTATACAACCTTAGCCCTCATTGTGTGTCATCCTCAAGAGGACTTCAGAGGTATCAATGCTAAACATTCTTTAAAAACTTTTTTCACCCACTATCAACATCAAGCACTCACATTATCACGTACAACTCAGATAAAACTCAAGCGAAAGCTTCTTTTGCATTGCACGTGACCTGGGAGTCTGCAGCATTAGAGTGGCCCTTAATCCGATATAAAAGCAGGTAAAAACTTCGGCCCTAATAATGCACTTTAATCCCAGATTCTGAAGAGCAAAACCCTTTTTACAGCAGAGTTATGCTTCCACTTCTCACCCCAGCCAGCCATTTGGCCTTTCTGTGTGACACTGGCATCTTCGTGGCACTTATTGCTGAACTGATTTTGTTCTTAAAAATTGCAATGCGCATTTAACTACAGCAGATTAGAAAGCAGATTATAAAACAGTACTCACCCACTGTTAATCTGCCTGTCACCTGTCCTTCAGAGTTACGAGCATTAACAGTCACATTCTGGGAAGAATCCACAAGCAAGGGGGAATCCTGCAGAGGAAAAAAAAGGAATTTACTTTGAATATTTAAGTATTTGGAAAAAACCTCAACTAAAATATCTGAGACACATTACTAAAGGATTATTAAATGGACTGTATTCAAAAGAATGGAGCATGTTACAGTTATTGTTCTGGCAAATGGAAGTAAATCCCCAAAATAATAATGGGGGGTAATTTTCATCTTGGGCGGTAAGCTGGTGGAGTGGATCACCAATTCGTTATACAACCTGCCCAATTTTCATTTCCACTGAAACGAATGGAAATGGATATCGGGAGGTTTCTATAATGGGTGGGTAATCCGCTCAGCCAGATTACCACGAAGCAGTGAGTGTGAAAATTACCCCGAACAAGTTTTATTATTTCTGACTGATGTGCACCCATCAACAGAACGGACTAGACAGGTTTAAAAAAGAGGTTGCATTTATATAGTGCCTTTCGTGACCTCACGATATCCCAAAACATTTTCACAGCCAATAAAGCACTTTTGAAGTGTAGTCACTGCTGTAGTGCAGGGAAACACAATAGTCAATTTGTGAACAGCAAAGTCCCACAGACAGCAATGAGATAAATGATCAGATAATCTGTTTTAGTGATATTGGTTGAAGGATAAATGTTGGCCAGAACACTAGAAGACCTCCCCTGCTTTTTTTCAAATAGTGCCATGGGATATTTTATGTCCATCTGAGAGAGCAGATAGGGCCTCGGTTTAACATCTCATCCAAAAGGCAGTACCTCTGATAGTGCAGCACCCCCTCAGTACTGCACTGACACATCAGCTTAGATTATGTGCTGAAGTCTCTGGAGTGAAACTTGAACCAATGACCTTCTGATTCAGAAGGAAGAGTGCTATCAATGAGTCAAGGCTGACACTTCTTCAGGGAAAACAGTGGAGCTTGGGATATCCCCTCCTCCAAAGAAAGGCTTGCTATTTGCTCATAACAAAAATTTACATGGATATTGTGAGTTATCTATTTTCAACGTTCAGCCTTTAATCAAAAAGGCTCTGAGGTGTCTTCTTCCAAAGTATAATAGCTTTATTAAGAAGTTATAATAAGTAGCAAAAATGTTAAAATACAAGAGTGCAATTAAACATACAACCTGTAAAGTTTATCACTGTACAAAGCTTCAAGGTGCACCTCTTGAAAATCTTTGATATTAGTTGAGCGATCCAGCCTAGCTCCGAGCACGCTCTAACAAATACGATTTCATTCTTACCTTATGTACGTTTTTAGACACATTGGGGTCGATTTTAGGATGGTCGAGCGGGTGTGTTGGGGGCGGGGGGTCTCGTAAAATTGGGGAATCCCGGAGCGGGTCCAGAGCCCGGCTCTAACCCGCCCACTTCTGGGTTCCCCAGTGACGCGTTCGGGTGTGCGCACAGCTCTCGCATGCGGGACTCCCACCGGCAATTAAAGCAGGTGGGATGACAATTTAAATACTTACTTACCTAGTTGAGGTAATTGACAGACTTCATTGACAGGAGATTTTGGCAGGGGTGCAATTTTCATGGATCCTCAGCGTGTTTCCCGTGCTGTGGGAAACACTCCCTATTGGAGCAGACGTGTTTCAGTCAGCAGCCAGTGGGAGATGCAAAGGATTTTTTTGACAGTTGGGGGGAAACCTCATTTATTGCAGCAGGGCACTCTGTCACTTCAGACAAAGTTTTGGCTGCAACACCTTTGTCCTTCCATTTAAAATGATTAATTTATACCCTAAACTTTGCTGTGCAAACACATTTACCTACTTTGCGGACCCCCTCAAACTCACACCGTCAGGATGGGGGGGTGCCATGGCTGCATTCATCACTTCATCCGAGGACGAGCAACATCACCAGCCTCGCCAGGCACGCCGTCCACCTCTGCCACGTGGAGCTCCACAACACAGTGCTGCGCCACAGGCACCTACACAAAATAGTCGTGCAACTACACATACACCCACTGTAGGGGACCCAATGGGTGGCATCAAGTGTGGGTGTTCATGGAGAACCTCATGAAAGGGACTTATTGCACAAGTCACTCAAGAATGGCCAAGACATGGCAGTAGTGGTGATAATATAATATTTAATGTGAGTTGAACCAAAATCAAATATAAATAAAAAACATGACAAACTGTCAAACCCCCTTGTGCATCCCCTTTGTGCTCACGAAACCTTTGCCTTACGCTTCCTACTACTCATACGTGATGCATCTCCTGTGGCTGCAGCAGAGGTAGTGGCAGGTTGGGTGAGGGTGACCGTGAAAGAGATGCATCAGAGGGTGAGTATGAGACAGAGCCATGAGATTGTATGAGGATTGGGTTGAGTGGTAGTGGTGGGATGAGTACTGGGGAGGTGAGTAAGTGCAGGTAAGCTGAGGATGAGGTTTGAGTGGGTGTGAGGAGTGATGTGATAGAGTAGTGTTGGCAGTGCAGAAGGAGTTGTGGGTGGGGGCATTGATGTGGAAGACGGAGTGTAGGAGAATGAGTAAGTGTACCGGCAGGACAGACCCACCAGAGTTGGTGGTACAGTGATATACAGTCAGGAGGGAGTGGCCCGGGGAGTCCTCAACATTGACTCCGGACCCATGAAGTATCATGGCATCAGGTCAAACATGGGCAAGGAAAACTCCTGCTTTGCTTACCACCTACCGCCCTCCCTCAGCTGATGAATCAGTCCTCCTCCATGTTGAGCACCACTTGGAGGAAGCACTGAGGGTAGCAAGGGCACAGAATGTACTCTGGGTGGGGGACTTCAATGTCCATCACCAAGAGAGGTTCGGTAGCACCACTACTGACCGAGCTGGCTGAGTCCTGAAGGACATAGCTGCCAGACTGGGCCTGCGGCAGGTGGTGAGCGAACCAACACGAGGGAAAAACCTACTTGACCTCGTCCTCACCAATATACCTGTCGCAGATGCATCTGTCCATGACAGTATTGGTATGGGTGACCACCGCACAGTCCTTGTGGAGACTAAGCTCCGTCTTCACACTGAGGACACCATCCAACGTGTTGTGTGGCACTACCACCGTGCTAAACGCGATAGATTCAGAACAGATCTAGCAGCTCAAAACTGAGCATCCATGAGGCGCTGTGGGCCATCAGCAGCAGCAGAATTGTATTTCAGCACAATCTGTAACCTCTTCGCTCGGCATATTCCTCACTCTACCATTACCAACAAGCCAGGGGATCAACCCTGGTTCAATGAGGAGTGTAGAAGTGTATGCCAGGAGCAGCACCAGGCATACCTAAAAATGAGGTGCCAACCTGGTGAAGCTACAACTTAGGACTACATGCATGCTAAACAGCTGAAGCAACATGTTATAGATAGAGCTAGCGATTCCACAACCAACGGATCAGATCAAAGCTCTGCAGTCCTGCCACGTCCAGTCGCGAATGGCGGTGGACAATTAAACAACTAACGGGAGGAGGTGGCTCCATGAACATCCCCATCCTCAATGGCAGAGTCCAGCACGTGAGTGCAAAAGACAAAGCTGAAGCGTTTGGAACCATCTTCAGCCAGAAGTGCCATGTGGATGATCCATCTCGGCCTCCTCCCGATATTGCTACCATCACAGAAGTCAGTCTTCAGCCAATTCGATTCACTCCACGTGATATCAAGAAATGGCTGAATGCACTGGATACAGCAAAGGCTATGGGCCTCGACAACATCTTGACTGTAGTGCTGAAGACTTGTGCTCCAGAACTAGCTGCGCCTCCAGCCAAGCTGTTCCAGTAGAGCTACAACACTGGCATCTACCCGACAATGTGGAAAATTGCCCAGGTATGTCCTGTCCACAAAAAGCAGGACAAATCCAATCCGGCCAATTACCACCACATCAGTCTACTCTCAATCATCAGCAAAATGATAGAAGGTGTCGTCGACAGTGCTATCAAGCGGCACTTACTCACCAATAACCTGCTCATTGATGCTCAGTTTGGGTTCTGCCAGGACCACTTGGTTCCAGACCTCATTATAGCCTTGGTCCAAACATGGACAAAAGAGCTGAATTCCAGAGGTGAGGTGAGAGTGACTGCCCTTGACATCAAGGCAGCATTTGACAGGGTGTGGCACCAAGGAGCCCGAGTAAAATTGAAGTCAATGAGAATCAGGGTGAAAACTCTCCAGTGGCTGGAGTCATACCTAGCACAAAGGAAGATGGTAGTGGTTGTTGGAGGCCAATCATCTCAGCCCCAGGACATCGCTGCAGGAGTTCCTCAGGGCAGTGTTGTAGGCCCAACAATCTTCAGCTGCTTCATATCAATGACCTTCCCTCCATCATAAGGTCAGAAATGGGGATGTTCGCTGATGATTGCACAGTGTTCAGTTCCATTCGCAACCCGCCAGATAATGAAGCAGTCCGTGCCCGCATGCAGCAAGACCTGGACAACATCCAGCCTTGGGCTGATAAGTGGCAAGCAACATTCACGTCAGACAAATGCCAGGCAATGACCATCTCCAACAAGAGAGAGTCTAACCACCTCCCCTTGACATTCAACGGCATTACCATCGCCGAATCCCCCACCATCAACATCCTGGGGGTCACCATTGACCAGAAACTTAACTGGACCAGCCATAGAAATACTGTGGCTACTACAGCAAGTCAGCGGCTGGGTATTCTGCAGCGAGTGACTCACCTCCTGACTCCCCAAAGCCTTTCCACCATCTACAAGGCACAAGTCAGGAGTGTGATGGAATACTCTCCACTTGCCTGGATGAGTGCAGCTTCAACAACACTCAAGCAGCTCGACACCATCCAGGACAAAGCAGCCCGCTTGATTGCCACCCCATCCACCACCCTAAACATTCACTCCCTTCACCATCCGCGCACCGTGGCTGCTGTGTGTACCATCTACAGGATGCACTGCAGCAACTCACCAAGGCTTCTTCGACAGCTCCTCCCAAACCCGCGACCTCTATCACCTAGAAGGACAAGGGCAGCAGGCACATGGGAACAACACCACCTGCACGTTCCCCTCCAAGTCACACACCATCCCGACTTGGACATATATCGCCGTTCTTTCATCGTCGCTGGGTCATAATCCTGGAACTCTCTACCTAACAACACTATGGGAGAACCTTCACCACCTGGACTGCAGCAGTTCAAGAAGGCGGCTCATCACCACCTTCTCAAGGTCAATTATGGATGGGCAATAAATGCTGGCCTTGCCAGCGATGCCCATATCTCATGAACGAATATAAAAGAAAAATTCCAGATGACTCGCAACATCTAACATCATGCCTCCTATATGATTGGTTTTCTCCAATTATCAAGGATAATATGTTTGCCCAAAGCATCCTGCACACCCACCAAAGTATGGATAACTCCCTTTACCATCTTATGCACGAGATAAGAATGACACATAGCACTCATTACTCCAGGGGGTCCTCTCTGCACAAAGTAACCCAAAAACTTGTTCATAGAATCATAGAAATTTACCACACAGAAGCAGGCCATTCAGACCATCATGTCTGTGCTGGCCGAAAAAGAGCTATCCAGCCCAATCCCACTTTCGAGCCCTTGATCTGTAGCCTTGTAGGTTACGGCACCTCAAGTGGACATCCAAGTACCCTTTAAATGCGATGAGGTTTTCTGCCTCTACCACCCTTTCAGTCAGTGAGTTCCAGACCTCCACTCACCTCTGGGTGAAAAAAGTTCTCCTCAATTCCCCTCTATTCCTTCTACCAATCACTTTAAATATACGCCCCCTGGTTATTGACCTCTCTGCAAAGGGAAATAGGTCCTTCCTATCCACTCTATCTGGGCCCCTCACAATTTTATACATCTCAATTAAATCTCCCCTCATCCTCCTCTGGTCCAAAGAAAACAACCCCAGCCTATTCAATTTTCCCTCATAGCCAAAATTCTTTAGTCCTGGCAACATCCTCGTAAATCTCCTCTGTACCCTCTCTAGTGCAATTACATCTTTCCTGTAATGTGGGGATCAGAACTGTACGCAGTACTCTAGCTGTGGCCTAATTGGTGTTTTATGCAGTTCTAGCATAAGCTCCCTACTCTTATATTCTATGCCTCGGTTAATAAAGGAAAGTATCTTCTATGTCTTCTTATCCACCTTATCTACCTGTCCTGCTACCTTCAGGGATCTGTGGACATGCACTCCAAGGTCGCTCTGTTCCTCTGCACTTCTTAGTATCCTACCATTTATTGTGCATTCCCTTGCCTTGTTTGCCCTCCTAGTTTGATGAACAGAAAGCCTTTGTTCACGAGAAAAGCTGACATAACGCTTTTCCCTAACAAGGTTAGCAATATTATATAGAAAGCTTGTACAGTGCTTTTCTTACAGATTTCATAAAGGAGATGGAGCAATCATTTAATGTTGATGCTGATTGCAACTGATTTCACTTGTCCTTTTCTACCAGGGCTGTTCCTGAGAATACATAAGAAAAGGTCTTAAATAACCCATTAAAAGTATATGAAATTCAGCTCTCCCATTAGAACTTTGAACCTCTTTGAAGCAGTGACCTCAATTCTATCTTTGAAATTGTACAAAAGTATAATTATAAAAATTACAGGGAAGTCAAACACAGCCATCATGTTCGATATTCCAAATTTCTCTTCATGCAATCTCATGTCTTGTATGACACTTCTGGAAAATTATATACTTCCTTGAAGAAACAAGAAAAAAAAATATTTTTATAGATGAAGAAGGGAAACCATGCAGATATTGTAAAGAACTGGCAGTAATCGTACAGCTAATGTTCAGCTCTATCACTAAAATACACAACTTACCATTAGATTTTAAATCATTTGTACGGTATAACTCTTAAAGATATTTCAGTGGAGATTATTGTTCCGCATTTTTCAATTTTTAACCCCCCCCACCCCCGTCGCGGGGGGTTAATAATGAAGCAATTACACCTGAAAAAATACTTCTTAAAATTAGGACTGCAAGGTAGACTATTTTCATGCTATTTTACATAACATATAATTTTTTAATGTGCATGAGAAGTCTGAAGTAGACAGGGCCGGTTGACTATAGAAAATCAATACTGTGATGTTTAAAGCAATTCAAGCAGTTTTGTTCTTCGACTGGCTGTAGGATTATATTGAAAATTTGTTTTCATTTTTATTCATAAATTTTGCACAATTTTTCTCATTTTTTAATTTAAAATTGGTCACTCTTCCTTTTCTTCTTTCACTCCTGTTGCACTTCTAGTCAACCTATTGATCTGAGAGTGTAGGCTCAAAAGTCCCAAGGGGCTGCCACAATTGTGCCCATGCTTTTCATCCATAAATTTTTCCAGACAGGGGTTATTCAAGGAGCTGGAATATAGTCATCTCCTATTGATGAAGAAGGGAATAGAGGAACTTACACAGTCTGCAGATGCTGACTTTATTCCCTGAATGTGTAGTGTGATCAAGTTGCTGTTATCGTATAGAACTGATTATTGTTGTTGTCAGTCTCATTGCACCTTTCCCTGAGTTTTAATGGATGTTTATATTTGTTATTAGTTGGAAGAATTTTTTTTAAAGTTTATTAAAAAATAAAATGATCGCTTGTCTCGAAGTTTCCTTTTTCAGGTCAGGCATCAGGACAGCCCAGAGCTTACTGTTCACTGTGCACTTATGACAGACACCACTTCATAATAGAATGAGGCAGCAAATGTTAGCTTTCACTATCCCTGAAGTACAAATGCACATTTTCAATGAGCAATCCATCTTTTTGCCCAACTGAGCAATTACAAAACTTGTGACTGGCAGATTTGAATATTAAGAAACTGGAGCAAATAGTCCATGATCATTGGATTGTAAAGCAACCATTCTTACCACTAGACTAACAGGCCACTTTTCTACATAGAACATTTGAGTCTAGAAATTCCAGGATGCAGTTGTGTGCAAATAGCACTCTGACTGGAGGACCATCAACCTGAAATGTTAACTCAGTTTCTCTCTTCACAGATGTTGGTGACCTGCTGAGTGTTTTCCAGTGCTTTCTGTTTTTATTTCAGATTTCTAGCATCTGCAGTATTTTGCTTTTGATTTAGTGCAGGTGAGTTTGATGAATAGGGAGTTTAGGTGACATTTCTAGCAGCAAGAAGCCCATGGTCCTGAAATTCCCCGGGGGTGTGTGTACCATTCACTCCAGTCATAGAATCGCCTAACCCCTAGGAAACATAATAAATAGACATTATGGTCTAGTATGTAAAACACCATTTCAAAGGCACAGAAATGTGACTGTTTACCTGCTTTCTGCATTTTTTATGTTAAAAGTATTTTACTGATTCCATGGAACTAAAGGTGGTTTAAAATGTTAATATTTGAGCTCTTAGCAGCATCTCTGCTAGCTGTCTGGAAAGATTTGAATGTTCTGCAATTATATGTCTTGAACTTCAAACGATGCTGGAGATTTCCCTCACTAGCAAATATTCTTTGTATTTGACATACTGTGGATCGCTTTGAAGTATATGTTTGATTGACAGCTCTATCTGAGTTGGGTAAATACATGTTATAATTCCCTTTGTTCTAGGAAATCATCAAAGGAATTTGAAATTGCATCCGGGGCTGTATTGCACCAAATTATTAGTCATTCTGAAGTCGACAATGATAGAGCAGGCTAGAGAATCTGTGGTAACAAAGTGCCATGTAAGACATAAGGGATCACAAGCCCGATTTTCCTGGGTAGGCGCTGTCCAGGGGTAACGTGAATGCAGCACACCAAAAATGCACTGCACCTGAGAATGTGAATAAGCACCAGAACTTCCTGCTGTCCATCAGCTGCACATTGAGGGCTGGCTAGAGGGGTGCAGATCGGTGCAGTTGACAGGAAGTTCGAGCACACTTCAGGCCTTGAAGGAGCATGGAGCAACAGGAGGCAACTACAGAATATTCATTTTTTGATTGGCTTTGAGGTTCTTGTAAGAAGGAGAGTGACTATTATTTACTTTTGATATTTTAAAAGTGCAAAAAATTGTTTTTTGTTTAAAATGCTTCTATTATATTCATGACTTCCCTGCAATGTATTTGCTTTTGCTGTTTTTGAAGTTCCATTCCCTGATAATGTCTCTCTGTACTTCTGACAGGATAGGATGGCAACAACTTGAGGAGGAAGGAAAAGGGCTCTACAGTTGGACGAGGTAAGCACAGAAATACTGCCACAAGCTGTGGAGAGGTGGAGGGTAGTGGTGGACTCGGCATCAGGCACAAACGTATCAAAAACGGCTGATCGGAACGCGTGGCAGCAAACAACGGAGGAACTGAACTCACCTCCAACGCATATGGATGCAATGCCAGAAGAAGTTCACTGACCTAGTCAGAAGAGGCAAGATAGGGCATTGGTTGGATATGCTTTTCACCAAGGAAAGATGGATTGTGGTGTGCACCTCAATACATTCTGCCCCTCACAATCTCTTTTGTATTGCTCCTGAAAGCCTAAGATCATCAATCTTCTAAATCTCCTTTCACCACCACTCATTTCCACTGCCAGATACTCCTAAACTTGAAAGAATGTCTCCTCACCTGCGTGAAACATTTTTCTCTCTTACCAATGCCCCCATCCCCTTCTGACATGGGCTTCTTCGAAGCTACTTCTCAGTATGTTATAATCCTAATCCCTCTTTAATTTCTTACAGGAGAAAGCAGGCCACCACAGAAGGTCACAACTTATCAATAAGATGATGGGCAGCCTCCATAAGGGACCTCACCTATTTCAAGGAATAGGCCATCTCCACCCAAGGCCACTAAATCCATGAGGTTGCAGGAGCTGGAGAAGCAGGAGAGTAACTCCCAGCAAGGGGTAAGAATCCTAAAGCTCCTTCCAGAACACTGCAACATGACATCCTATTAGAAGGACTCTCACATCACCTTTCCAGGAGCACTGGAAATATGTGAAATACTTGCCTATGCCATGTCAGTATGACCATTCTAAGTTTCTTTTTGTCAATATCTTTTTTGTGTCTTTGCAGGATCTCCTCAGGCTCCCAGAGGCAGCCCTTCCAGGGACTCATCTGACAGCAGCCCCCTCCTCGTTCCCAGTCCCATGTTCTAAAAACACAGCTTAGCCTCCCCTACAATTCTCCTTTCAGTGGGTGTTCCACTTAGGAGTGCTAGGAAACGTAATCATGCACCCACAACACCATCATTATAAGTGGTGATAAGGAGTCAACAGTCACACAAGGACCATATTTTAATAAATCACTGTTGGCACTTGATCTATTTATGCCTTTTTACTGTCAAACAACAGAGAAAAATGAGTGTGGGTGTGTGCACTGAAGATTTGGGAACAGGAGGACCCTGTAAATTTGAGTGGAAGGATTCTCTTTGTATTGACTGTGGGATGGAGCTATTGTATGGAAATGTGGAAGGAAGGTTTCACAGATACCTCTTTGCTGGAGAAGCAGTTTATGGTGACTCTGGAGAGAGTCAGGCAAATATTTTCAGCAATTATCAAGGGTGTTTTCAGTTGTTGCTCCCCTTCTGCCTCCAAATAAGCTGTCTCCAAAAGTCGGGGGGGGGGGGGGGAACCAATGTACTAAACAGTGAGTAAAAAAGAGTTGTAGCATTCTGCAATAGCATCTGAAGCTCGAAAACTATTCTTTATTCAAAAGGACAAAAATAAAGGCCTTTTGTGACAAGATTAGCATGTCCCTTTAAGACAGCGTGCACCTAAATGGCAACTTTGGAAGCTATAGTCCCTGTTTTATTTAGAAGCAGTTTGCTCCTGAACTGCACCTGGTGCTAAAGCAGAAAATCTGAGTGCAGAGCTGTCAGACATTCATTAGAACGCCATTTATATTGCTGTGCTCTCTTCAGGCACAGTCAGGTGCAGCTACCTGAAAAGCTACATATGCGTTCAGCTGCGGTGCTATTCAGGCACAGAATGGGGGGAAAGGATTAGAGCCCATTTTTCCTGTGCATAGCACCCGTTGTTCCAGAGCTATTTGGGTGCTGAACCCAGAAAAATGTGTTTCAAATGTCAGTGCAGGAGAAGTGCTGAGAAGAGTAGGATGTAAATCTATTGTTTGTATTTAATTCCATTCATTTACCCATTTCAATAAATCTATCTAGTAATTTATAGCCTGAGGCATGGTCTGACAGAGTGTTTAATCTTCCACTTTCCAAAGAACATAAAGGGCTGCAGTTCACCATTAAAGACAAAATTGTGGTGGCGGCAGAAAAGTGAACTAATTGCAGATATCCATGGGAAAAGTGATGAAGGTGTTTGGTTTTTCAAACAAGGTATCAGTCACCTGCTTGATACTAGCATGGACTGCAGAATGGCCGATATTATTGGTGAGCCTGTGGCAGCCTGTAAGGATTGACCTCACCCTGCGTTTGCTTACCAGCGATTAGACTTTGTGATCTTAGCAGGGCACAGCTCCATCTTAACAGCAAAGCAACAGATTTTGCATTACATGGTATAATGCCCCTGTCCTTTTACAACATTGTATCAAATGACTTACTGTGAGCGATGGCATGTGGGATCTACTCGTATTAAAGTATGTTTGGAACGAGTGACTGCTGTGCTGTGTGCATTAATGGATTAAATGCCAAGTTTGAAAAGTCAGAGTTTAAATTGGGGGTGATTTACTTGGGAAGTACTGTACGATTAACGCAGCAACCTTTCCAAGCTGACATTTAATCTATCAACATAAATCATCCCAGAGGTCTATTATTCTCTAATTATAATTGCAAATCCCTAAATACAAAATGGATTTTAATTGTTTCATGAATACATTAAATATGTTTCAGAGCCACCTCTCCTCAATCTAAAGACTACACACATTCATTTGTCGTTGTTCAATCCTTTTTTCTAGTATTAATGTTCAGGTATTAATATACATGAAAAGATGTACCTTGCGGTTAACTATATGCAGCAGGAAGATAAAAAAAATAGCTAAAAGGTTCAACTTGCATGGCTTCCCAGTCAATTATTGTTTTGTTAAACAACTAGAATATTAAACCTTTACTTTCTATCAACTACAAATCATATTTTTTCATGACCGCAATTATTGAATTCTTGATACATTTATTACATTCCTTTTTATTTTAAAAATGATCATTAACTGTATGTTGTTGAAGAACATACTTCAAATATGTTATTTATTACCGTGTTGCATACCATGCCCTTTCTAGGAAGTTTCTACACATAAAAATTGCTAAAATGTGAAAGTACCTCACTGATTAACTGTGAAGTTAAAATGTTACGGCCTGAAAAACTACACCATGTGCTGGTGGCATCACTAATGAATCTGTGGTTAAATGTAATGTTGTATTAAACCATACAGAATACAAAGTCACAGATTTATCCCCTGGCCTGTGCTGAATTCAGCCAAGACATCCGTGGAACAGGGGGAGCTACAATTGCACTTTACATTCCTGGGCTAGCAATGGGGTGTTGAAATTCTGCATTTTGTCCAGTGGATTTTGTATTGTCCAGGATTTCCCTAGACTTTCCACTGTTCCCTCGTTTACCTACTGGTAGTTTGCTCCAAGTGCAATTTAGGTAATGGGATTTCCAGAGCAAATGCTTCAATGTGCAAACACAGCTCCTTAAAGTCGTGCCTCTACTTCCTGTTGTCTGTAAATTGCTGATTCTGCTTTTCTTTCATCTGTATTGTGCTGAGAGGAGCCAGGTGTCTGCCAGTTCACTGGGGAGGGGGAGGACAACTTTATTTTCTGAGAGCGTTCTGCAGGTTATGCTGAGGGAAATGATGGCGAGCATATGTGTCATTTTCGGATATGGGGGTCACCCTCCTCAGCAAGCAGAAGAGGTGGCTAAACAGGCCAATGCAGTGCCTGCAGTAAAGAGGCCATCTTCCCAGACAAGGAACAACTTCCAAATGAATTTCGCCAAGATCAGTGCACTTATCTCTTAACAATATACTGTGATGCCATGCCTGCAACATAAACACATCCACCCAAACAAACTTTCCCTTCAAGCAGCTGCATGCTCATGTGAGATGCTTTCTTATCTTTGCACATCCCTTTACACTAACATTAGCATAAGGAAACCCATATTCATGCAAGACACACCTTTCCTCTTCCTTTCGCAGGTGGTGGGTTGAGCCATTACGTATTCTCCAATACCCACTTGCGTATTCTTTCATTTTGAATTTGAACTAATCTAATATTAGAAGCATGTTTTACAATTCCATCTACCTTTCCTTCCATCTTGAATACTAGGCGTTATTTTCCTGAAATATTCACAAAGGACATGCGAACCCTGCAACAGTTCCCTCACTCAGCCTAATATGAAAGTAAGCATATGATCAGGGTAAAATTGAAGCTAAAGAAAAAGGCATACTCTAAGTGCATAGATAATAAAGGAGAGGATGATAAACGGGAATGAAGAGGTTGGGAAAGAAGTCAAAAGAACAATTAGGAAAGCAAGGAGGAACTATGAGATTAAATTATCAAGGAATATAAAAAGAAATAGTAAAGTATTCTACAGACACAGAAATAACAAAAGAAAAATCAGAATAGGAATAGGGCCAATAAGAGATGCACAAGATAAACTCGCAGGTAATGACAGCGAAATGGCAGAAATATTGAATAGTTACTTTGCCTCAGTATTTACCAGGGAGACTAACAAGGTAAGCAGGACATTAGAAGAAGAGATTAAAAAAGACATTAAATCTCATGGGATCCAAGGTGAGGTAGCCAATTGGATACAAAATTGGCTTGACGACAGAAGACAGAGTGTGGTTGTGGAGGGTTGTTTTTCAAACTGGATGCCTGTGTCCAGCGGTGTGCCTCAGGGATCGGTGCTGGGTCCGCTGTTATTTGTTATTTATATTAATGATTTGGATGAGAATTTAGGAGGCATGGTTAGTAAGTTTGCAGATGACACCAAGATTGGTGGCATTGTGGACAGTGAAGAAGGTTATCTAGGATTGCAACGGGATCTTGATAAATTGGGCCAGTGGGCCGATGAATGGCAGATGGAGTTTAATTTAGATAAATGTGAGGTGATGCATTTTGGTAGATCGAATCGGGCCAGGACCTACTCCGTTAATGGTAGGGCGTTGGGGAGAGTTATAGAACAAAGAGATCTGGGAGTACAGATTCATAGCTCCTTGAAAGTGGAGTCACAGGTGGATAGGGTGGTGAAGAAGGCATTCAGCATGCCTGGTTTCATTGGTCAGAACATTGAATGCAGGAGTTGGGATGTCTTGTTGAAGTTGTACAGGGCATTGGTGAGGCCACACTTGGAGTACTGTGTACAGTTCTGGTCACCCTATTATAGAAAGGATATTATTAAACTAGAAAGAGTGCAGAAAAGATTTACTAGGATGCTACCGGGACTTGATGGTTTGACTTACAGGGAGAGGTTAGACAGACTGGGACTTTTTTCCCTGGAGAGTAGGAGGTTAAGGGGTGATCTTATAGAAGTCTATAAAATAATGAGGGGCATAGATAAGGTAGATAGTCAAAATCTTTTCCCAAAGGTAGGGGAGTCTATAACGAGGGGGCATAGATTTAAGGTGAGAGGGGAGAGATACAAAAGGGTCCAGAGGGGCAATTTTTTCACTCAAAGGGTGGTGAGTGTCTGGAACGAGCTGCCAGAGGCAGTAGTAGAGGCGGGTACAATTTTGTCTTTTAAAAAGCATTTGGACAGTTACATGGGTAAGATGGGTATAGAGGGATATGGGCCAAGTGCAGGCAATTGGGACTAGCTTAGTGGTATAAACTGGGCGATATGGACATGTTGGGCCGAAGGGCCTGTTTCCATGTTGTAACTTCTATGATTCTATGATTCTATGAAAACATTTAAGGTAGAATATAGGGCGATAGTTGATAAACTAATCAAACTTAGGGAGGATAAGAGCCTGGTCCGGATGGACTGCATTCGTGAATATCAAAAGAAGTTAGGGAGGAGATAGCAGTGGCGCTATTACGTATATATAAAAATTCATTAGTAAAGGTAATAGCGCCAGAGGATATTCCTATATTTAAAAAGGGAGAAAGAACAAGTCCAGGAAACTAAATACCAGTTAGCTCAATGGCGGTGGTAGGAAAGATAATGGAATCTTTACTCAAAGATGTAACAGAAAGACATCTAGAGAATGAAAATATAATAAAGAATAGTCAGCACAGATTTCAGAAAGGAAACTCATGCTTGACCAACCTTATTGAATTCTTTGAAGAAGGAACTGAAAGAGTAGACAAGGGTAATGTAGTAGATGTAATATATTTGGACTTTCAAAAGGCTTTTAATAAGGTACCACATTGTAGACTCATGGCTAAGGTCAGAGCACGTGGAATCAGGGGACAGGTAGCAGAATGGCTAGCAAGTTGGCTACAAAACAGAAAACAGAAAGTAGGGGTTAAGGGTAGCTACTCAGACTGACATAAGGTGGGAAGTGGTGGTTCCATGATTGGTGTCTCTTGCTGGGACCACTGTTGTTCACAATTTACATTAACAATTTGGATTTGGAAATCGGAAGTACAATTTCAAAATTTGCGGACAACACCAAATTGGGGAGTGAGATTAACACAAAGGAAGAATGCAAGAGGACGTTAATAAACTGGCGGTATGGGCATATAATTGGCAAATGAATTTCAACAGAGATAAGTGTGAGGTGGTGCATTTTGGTAGGAAGAATAAGGAGGCCACATACTGCTTGGATTAGAAGAGTCTAAATGGGATAGAGGATCAAAGGGATCTAGGAGTACAGATACACAAATCACAAAAAGTAGAGATGCAGGTTAATAAGGCCATAAAAAAGGCAAATCAAGCACTAGGGTTCATTTCTAGAGGGATAGAATTGAAAAGCAAAGAAGTTATGCTAAACTTGTGTAGCACCTCGGTTGGACCACACTTGGGGTATTGTACACAGTTGCGGTCTCCATATTATAGAAAGGATATAGAGGCATTGGAGACGGTGCAAAAAAGATTCACAAGAATGGTATCAGAATGAGAGGATATCCTTATTTGGAAAGGCTGAACAGGCTGGGGCTCTTAAGAGAAAGCTGAGGAGTGACGTGATAGAGGTCTTTAAGATAATGATAGGGTTTGATAGGATAGACTTAGAAAAAATGTTTCCACTTGTGAGGGAGTCCAAAACTAGAGGTCATAAATATAAAATAATCACTATTCAATCCAATAGGGAATTCAGGAGAAACTTCTTTACCCAAAGGGTGGTAAGAACGTGGAACATGCTACCACAAGGAGTAGTTGAGGCAAATAGCATAGATGCATTTAAGGGGTTGCTAGATAAGCACATGAGGGAGAATGGAATAGAGGTATCCTGATAGGATTAGATGAAGTAGGGAAGGAGGAGGCTTGTGTAGAGCATAAACGCCGGCATAGACCAGTTGGGCGGACTGCCCCACTTCTGTGCTGTAGTTTTGATGTAACTCGATGAGATGTATGTGCTTGTTTCATGCATCTATTCTCACCTGTATTAGAGATTATTTTCTCGTATATAGGTGATTGATGGCAAGTGGACTGCCTTTCCAATCTCTACTTAAAGAGGAAAATGGCTCACAAACTGCTGGAAAACATCAGCCAGGAGCCTCAGATTCTCCTGCCACTGAGGGAGCATTGAGGAGAAATAAGAGCTTAGGATTGAAGGAGCACACACAATTGTAGGCGATTGTGTTCTGTGCTTTATAGATGACTGTACAAAAAATTAAAATACACAACGCCAGCAGTAATGCTGCATCTTTTACCAAGGTGGTCAGAGAAAACGCACCAAAAATTCAAACTAAAATTAATAGTCCTTCCCCTACTTTACACTGCCTAGAAACCAGCAACGCCTCATATATGTAGGCACTGTTCTTTTTACAGGTTGGTTATAGGCCTTTGGGGAAGGTGTTTGAAGGGGGCTCCTTTTCAAATCATTATAATACAATTAGCATGCAGCAGGCAGGATGGCGACAGGCATTGCAGAACGACCACATGGCAATTGGAGGTTAAATTGCAGCAGCCTTGTTTTCAAGCAGGGACTGGACAGTAGGCCTCCTCATTCTGGCCTCACTGGGATCACCTAACAATGGGCAATAAAAGTTACATCATCTTGGAAACTGGGTGGAAACTGCGGACACATCAGCTCGCAGTTTCATGATTTCATTTGAAACTCTTATCTTCACTATTTTAGTCGATTTATTTTAAAGACGTTAATCCATCTGCTGAAATACTGGACAGAGGAACATCAAGGCCGATGTATTAAGCATTTGAATGCTAGTACTTCACAGTATAATTTCAATGCCGCTGTGTTTAAGAACTGGCATGCTACCCATTCAAATTACTTTCAAGTATAGATGACCCGAGGATTAAGCAGCTCCACCCACCTATCTACAGAGAATGCAGACTTATTTGGATTTCGGGCTTTTAGCTTATCGTAATGTTCTGGCAGTTTTAAGCAATACTTTACATAGTGCAATGATGGATGGATGGAAAGCTGCCAGGTAACTGCTCAGAGTGAGCTCAAGGAAGCTTTCATCAAAGCGTTCCTTTCAAAGGCTTACACTTGAGCTGATGGGGAGAAACAGTGGCATAAAGAGGAAAAATATGGGAGCATAAAAAAAGTTTTTGGCACTTGAACAATGTACAGCCAGTGAAACAACTGCCATAACTGAGGTAGTGATCCTAAAAGGATCCACAAGAAAGAGAGTCATGACCTGACTAGTTTCCTAAGAAGACAGTCATACCACAGATACATTGGTACACTTCAGTATGGAAAACAAAAGAAGCCACAACAAGACATCCATGGGGTCATTTTGCGATTGTGTGCACCGGTTGTGCCATCATTTGACCGGCATGATGGGGGGGGCGGCAGGGATAAAGGTTCAGACAATCTGCGCTGAGATTGCACAGGCTGGATTTTTACTGCTGGGCCGTGCTGAGATTGTTGGAGACTCTCATTGATGATGCATGAAAATCTCATTAAGCACTAAAAGATTTTAATTTATTGATCCACAGTTTCCCCAGGTTTGCCTGGGAAATGTACAAGCAGTGGTCTAGGTCACCAATTGGTCACAATCAAAGGCCTTTCCTGTTATTCAAGGGTTTTTCCTTAAAGCTGGGTTGTGCTGGTTCAGGGTTGTTCCACAGATAATTGCATTTTTTCACTTTTTGGATGCATTCTTGCATTTTGTTGGGAGCATTTACTAATTCTTTTGTTTTACTGTTTGCGGTTTTTAACTTTTTTGTAACATTTAATTGAGCTTAAAATTAATTTTGAGCACCATCACATGTCACAATGGGCATTCCTCTTGTCCTCAGGGAAGAAGAAGATTCGCCTGCACCTGAGGACGGTGCCGCAGACCCAAGTATGAAGCTCTACAAACCTTGCAGAGCTACTTGGGCATATCAGAAACATGCCTTCACCATGTATCCTTCACCAGGGAGGCCTCTCTACAGGTCATGACTGTGCCTTCAATGTATCATCTTGTTGTAGAAGCAGAAAAGTAGTCTTGACATGTTGGAAGTTAAAGGGGCACATGCACATTTATAGACATGTGTGCAACCTACAGGACAACCTGGGCTTTAGTCAGTGATTATGTATTACATAGCTAGGTTGAGTTACAATGACTTGAGGTTATATCCTTGGAAAATGTGAGTGTGGCAAGCTTTTAATTGTACTTTGCATCTTGAAGGTATGAGGTATGGCTATGGATAGGATACAATGAATAAGCTGCAGGTTTGTGTGAGGGCTTGGCATGGGTGAGCAGTAAATATATAAACATGGTCAGAAAATCATGGGCAGTGCGCATCCAAAACTCTGATATGCAATTCGACGGGAGCTTGAAGTTGAAAAATTACCCTTTAACTAGGTCTGTGTCAACTAGATCTACGGGGTCGATTTTAACTCCCAGAAAGTTTCAGGCAGGCAGGGGATGGGGTGAGTGCAAAACACACTTGCAGGCCCAGATTTCAGGCTCAGGGTATTTTAACTCCCAAGCCCCCTCAGCTGCCCATCTGAATTGGGCCGAAAGTGTCAGCAGGCTGGCAAGCGGGAGTGGAGGTGTGGGCGGTCAGAGGTCGCCAGCCAACACCAAAGGAATGCTCACTGGCAAGAAGGTAAGTCGTGAAGAGGGGGTTTTGGAAGGATCTCACGGGAGGGAAAGTGGGGGGATTCCAGGGCAGGGGAAGCTGCAACTCTCCTTGGGGGCCTAGAGGAGCATTCCTGCTTCTTCTGGCTCCACAAGGGAAAGATTTCTGCTTACCTTAGAGGGCCCCTTCGACATCTGACAGCTTCTGACCTACCTTCGCCTGGCTGAAAATTCCTATTGACATAATGGGACCCCAATTTGCTTAAATTTATGAGGCTCTTACCTGCTTCCCAGCCACCGAACTGCAGTGAGCAGTTAAAATAGTGGCCAGTGGGAACGGGGCTGTAGGACCGAACACTCCATTTTAATGCACCTGCCCTTTTCCCAACGTGCAGGGTGGGTTAAAATTCTCCTCCATTTTTCTTCTAGATGTACTTCTTGTTAATGTTTCCCATACTATTCTGACAGTATAGCCCTGATTACCCAAGTCCAGCATTTGCATTAGGAGGGAGGGCTGGTCTCATCATATTTTGTCATGCAAGCCCCTCCTCTTACTTTCAATAGGCATCCTGCACATGGAAAACATGCACAGGAGTCAAGCCAGCCACACTGTTGGCTGGCAGTTGCAAATTCCAGCCAGACTTGTGCTGGCAAGAAAATTGTAACTCCTAGGACAAATGACTGAACAAAGAAATGCGAGCAAAACTGTCCCCATCACTGATGATGCCTCGAAGGTCATGCTACAGGATGTCAAAGGAGGGTGTGAAGTTCCACTGCAGGATGTAGCAATGAAAGATGCTCTTTTTGGAGCAGAAGGTCACACTCATATGAAGGAGGAGGTGTGAGCTGCATGCAGAGAGGTGGCCAAGAGAAGGAATGTAGTTTCGCAGATCTATTGTGCCTTAGAGTAAATGTGGAAGAATGTTTCTGGTATCCGTAAAAGTGCCAAGATAAATGTAACCTCCTTTTTGTACATGTTGCTCTTTGTTCATAAAGGTGTAGCCCCAATGGAAATGTTTCTCATCCATACCTCAGGGAGGGAGCATGTAGTAAACATGTATCCCTATATGCTGGACTCCTGCTTACAACAGAGGGTGCGGGGCAGTGGGCACACTAATACCTTGCACACTGCAGTTCCAAATTTTGCTTGCATAGAGTACTTGCCTACAGAAACACTATGCTAGCTCATGTGCAAAATCTTCCACCTGGGAGGAAGGTGGTCTGATCGTATGGGTGCTGTTTGGATCTTCTTTACTGTGTTCTGCAAACAGATCTCAAAGCTATGCATAACCACAAGGAAAAGATCAGGAAAGCAGGGAATCTAGCACCATTAAGCAGCTGATGGCAAGTGAAGTGGTGGTCTTTTTAGTAGAGGAACTGCTAAACAGCATTGGCAAGAGCATGTTTGGAGGTGTGTTGCCGCCAACCAATAAGTATGATCCATTTATTAGGATTCTTCATAATATTCTAAATCCTTTTCTTAATCATCATGGTAGCACTGCCCAACTTAAATAAGTGTATGATGCGTGAAATGTCTTATGACATATCTCTTTGAAGGCGTTGTCTTGGGCATGCATTGTAAATGAGTTCCCTTTTCTCATTCTATAGGTTTTTTTTTCCCAAAATGAGGTGAGATGAGGTGGTTCCAAAGACCCTGGGCACATCACAGGAGATTGCATCAAGGACTCCTCCTTCCCCCAGCACCAACACAGATACTAGCACCCTGGAGAATGTAGCTGGTGAGTTTGAGGAGGCCTGTAGGTGAATCACAAGTCACAAGTAGGAGCAAGTGGAGATGGAAGAAGAGGAAGAAGCAAGCTCTGAATAGATTGCAAGCCCACGCCACATGTCAACAGTATGGGTAAGGGAACGGTATCCTACTTGGACTACCTCCAGATAACAGTTAATGCTGCAGCCCGCTGTGCCGCTGCAAATGAGGCCCGGTCCTTAAAATGGACCAAGCCTCCCAGCAGGACTACCAGGCAGCCGATGGGTGCGTACCATCGCCCAGCCGCCCAAATACCGCTCTGTGGCAAAATCTTCCCTGACCCTGGCAGGCCTGTAGCACTCCATGGCACTGCTGATGATTGAACTGCCAGCCTAACTCACTAATTGAACCTGGAAGGATAGAACCTGTCAATGGGGCTAGGATTCTTCCCACTCACCTCCACATAACTCTGCAAGCCGACGGCTAATCTAAGGGTGCAGTAGTGTAGTGGTTATGGTAGTAGACTAGCAGGCCAGAGGTTCATGAGTTCATAATCCCACCATGGCAAGTTATGAAATTGAATGTAATAAATCTGGCAATTTATAGGTTGGAGCCAAGAAATGAAAATGGTGGATTGTTGGAAAAGCTCAACTGTTCATTAATATTCTTCAGTGAAGAGAACTATGTGTGGAGACCCTTAAAGGCTGACAGAAGTGGCCTTACAAGCCCCGCTGCAATTTCCAATGTGTGTGTTCTGCTGGATACCGCTCTGAGTATAAATCCACTCCAGTAGTCCATATATGTAAGTGATTTAATAATTTCTCTGAATGTGATTTTGCCCATTGTGTTGTATGTTTGTAAAAAATGAACACAAAGGCTTTTTTTATAAACATGGCATCCCTTTGAAACTATTTTTTTGAGGCTTGGGTTATGACACCCTCCCTTAATCCCCATGAAGTTTACAACTAGAAATTACTATTGTCAATGTTACTGCCTGAATGCTTAACTCACATATCTGGAACTCTCTCCCCCAAAAAGCTGTTGAGGCTAGGTCAATTGAAAATTTCAAAACTGAGATTGATAGATTTTTGTTAGTTAAGGGTATTAAGGGTTACAAATCCAAATTGGGTAAATGGAGTTAAGATACAGATCAGCCATGATCTAATTGAATGGTAGAACAGGCACGAGGGGCTGAATGGTCTACTCCTGTTCCTATGTTCCTTCCTATATTCCTATATCAATCCCTCCCTCTGCTATTTTAATATAGGCAGTAAACCACTTAATGCCCCCAGTGAAATAGCAGAAAAAGGAATTTGATACGAGCCTGTTCAGCTTTTGTACAATAAGATCATCAACTGTAATTTCCAGGCTTATAAGCTCATTAATACATTTCATGGAGCATTACAAAGGTCACCTTCAACCTCTCCGTCCTCTCCAATTACCACCTCATTAAAAGACAGAAAATCAGGTATATTGCCTCCGTGCCAGAATTCCCAATGTGCACTCCAGGCCTAGGAAGTTCTGCAAGGGGAGCTCTAAATCATTAAATTTGCCCTTATACAAAGGTAAGTTGTTGCTGAGTTCTAACAGTAATTAGCAATAATTATTAGCAGTTGTTGAGACTCTTGACAAGTTCACATATCTTAATAACTCCTAATATTAAATAATCTTGCTTCACTGGAATTCTACACCAGTTTCTTTGTACTCACTACATACCATTCTGGAGCGAATTTCTTTGGCATACAACGGGAAGAGAAACTCTGAATCTCCTTCCAGCCGAATCCCATTTTCTGTGACTCTCAGGTGTCCCATTCCACCCTACAGGAAAATAAAATGAAACACAAATCAAATAGTTGCACCATACAGCAGTAACTGATTGGCAATTTCAAAATTGCATCTGAGAGGAGAGGTAGCAGAAGTATGTTATTATATATTCTGAATGTAGTTAAAGGCCCAGTGATGTCATGGCTGTTTAAATCATTGAACGCTGCAGTCACATTTCTGTACCAGTATATGTCAGAATAGTGAAATGATATCATCGCACGCAGGCGGGAGTCAAAATAGGTCAGGGGTCAGGCCACTGCCGGGGACCTAGGGAAATGGATTGGTGGAGGGAGGGTCGACAAATTCCCACTCGGGGGCAGGGGGGAAGCCCGGGGCAGCGGAGGGCCAAGGTATCGTTGAGGGGTCAGGAGGATCACTCCTGCTCCTCCTGTCCCATGACAGACCGTAAATCTTTTAATAAAAATGCATTTACCTTGGTCTGGATTCTTTGCTGCCAGCAGTTTTTGCTGGTGAGCTGGAGACTGTGCAGGATGCAGATGGGCCCATGGTTAAAATGATGTGCGCCTCCCGATGAACGTCATTGAGATGTGACACTGCCATTTAAATTAAGACCACACTCCTCCCGGGCAGGCAGCCTTTTTGTGCCTGAAGTCAGGTAAGTAAAGATAGTGGGGGGCAGGAGCACATCGGAAATGCCGGACAAACCATCCCACTATCTTAACCTCCTGACTGCTCCGTTCAAGGGATATGGGGATAGGGCAGGAAAGTCGAGTTGAGATAGAAGATCAGCCATGATCTCATTGAATGGAGGAGCAGGCTCGAGAGGCCATATGGCCTACACTTGCTCCTATTTCTTATGTTCTTATGTTCCCGTCGGGCAGAGGAGATTAAAATCGGCCCTAGTCGTTCAAATAATCATCCTGAGGATTCAGGATGTTATATCTAGTTAGTGACCCCATGATGGAAGACAACGGGTTATGAAGCATGCTACAGGTTAAATCACAGGTTACAATTTTATTACTTATTTCTCAGTGCAAGACTCCCTCAGTAGAAGGTATTTTACCCATTTTTTGTTTCTGAGTCTCTTCATGCAGTACATCATCCCTGGCTGAGGAGATGGGTGAATGAGAAAATACTGTAACTAGAGCACAGACCACAGTGACATTCCCTCTCTTCCTACACTTGCCCTCTGCCTACAATAGCCCTCTGCCTACAATACCATAATTGACATCAGAAATTCAGTTTGCTGGGGGAAGGGGGACAAAGATTATAGAGACACATTTGCAAGCTGGTATTTCATGCTGTAATGTATTAGAAAGGAGAAAGAACTTGAAATTATATAGCAGCTTTCATGTTCTCAGACTGTCCCAAAGTACTTTGCAGGCAATGAATTACTTTAGAATTGTAGTCACTTGTTGTTATGTAGATAAATGTCAATTTGTGCATAGTAAGATTCCACAAGCAGAAAATGAGATAAATGACCAAGTGCCCTGATTTGGTGGTGTTGGTTGAGTGATAAATGTTGGACAGAAAATCAGGAGAACTCGCCTGCGATTTTTTATTCCAAATAGTGCCATGGGATCTTTTACATGCACCTGACCACGCAGACGGGGGCCTCAGTTTAACACCTCATCCACAAGGTGGCACCTCTGCCAGTGCAGCACTTCCCTCACTACTGCACTGAAGTGTTAACCTAATTTACATGCTAACTCATGTGGTGGGGCTTGAACCTACACTGATCTGACTTAAAGATAGGGAGCGATGCCAACTGAGCCAAACTTTCAAATGTTAAATGAGCATGGTTGATATTTCAATTACCTATGAGTTACAGGCACTGCATGAGGTCTTTCTAGCAAAAAGTACTCAACTCTGCAAGAAAAGAAACACTAAGGTGGTAATTTGCTGAGTAAGCACTGGTAATGGAGAACCTCATCTGCCAAAAGCACATATTGGAAAAGCACAGGCATTCTGCATGGGATTTTCCATCCATTGGAGAGGAAATTTCAGGCAGCACATCTGTGAGTTTCCGATGTATGCTACTATCAGGCAAAGTTCCTTGCCGCAAGTACGTACTTGGCAAATTAACTCTAATTTCTATGGTAAAATGGTGCTAATTTTGATCAATTTAATATTTGCTGCCATTTTTAAGCATCAGAGAAAATGGGCCAAATGTCCCGAGACCCTGTGGCATCAGTTGGGGTCTCGCACACAGCAGGTGCTGTATTAGAAAATGGCGGGTATACTGCTTGTGATTTTTTGTGCATTGACTTTAATAGATAGAAAATCATGAACTACCCGCTAATGAATTTACAATAAGACACCCCCTGGTTGCAAGGCCCTGTCGGTGGTATGGGTTCTTGGAAAATTTTGCTCAATATGAGCTCTTCGGACAGTTCCCTTATTTCACTGTAGGATCGATTTCTCAATTCAGCAAGTAAGTCTCAAAGAATCAGGCAAGCAGGTCCTGAAATTAATGGAAAAGAAAATCGGGAGGAGTGGAGTAAAACCTTGAGCGCAGCACCCTCAAATGGAGTAGACCTGCTCCTTTGCCTCCTGCACTCCATTCTTCCAAACTTCAATCCTTTTTCCAGATCTTCAGTGTAGCTCTCTTTTAAACGAGCTAGCTCAATGGATATTCCACATATACATGAAACACACTTCCTGCATTTAGGACAATGTGCGGGCATTGTGGATGTGTTATTGTAATGAGCTAACCTTGCAAAATCAACGTCACCTGTGTAGGCAAAATGCGCACAGTGCAATCTGGCCACAGTAAGACTGCACCAGGACTGGATAGTCAGCCTTTATATTTAACTCTCTTCCCTTCTATATACTCTTTTAAAAAAAAATAATTTCTCTGTAAGGCTTATTAAGTGGTTTGACCTACCTTGATGAGAATGGGCAAGTGTGTGTCTATAAACTCCTTTAACATGCTTTCATGCAGAGGATTCAGTTTACACCATGAAGTTGCTAGAAATTTGTTTGCGAGCAATTATTTATTTTGTTTTGTCTGGTTGATTTAGAACATGGATGACCTGAGCTTTTAGAAGTCAGCACACATTTCAGTAGATTTACTTGTGTTATATTAGGACTCTTGGAGTGATTCCACTCCAAACCACAGGATTCTCAGATATCTCTTACAGAAAGAGACATTACATAAATTGAGTTTATCTCCCAGGTCAGGAAGACTTTATAACTCAACAGTGGTAAAGTCACAAGTGAATTATGAAGTTCTTACTCATGAAGGGATAAAATCAGCATCCCACTGTTCCCCTCTGTGTGTTCCAATTACACCACATATCAAACATTTGAACACAAACTACTTTGGCATTTATTAAAAAGTTGCTTTCAAGTCCATTCAAACAGTTGAACATCGTTACAGGAATCTCATCAGACTAAGTATGCAAATTGCCAATTACATTGTCAATGTAGCATCTGTGTCTTAAGTCATGGCCCACATCAGAAATACGTGAATAAATCATGGTCAATTCATCCCGTGTCAGTAAAATCAAAGCCTCCACTCTATGGCAATCATTCAATAACCGCCGCCATGATTTCTTCCAATTCCTGGCGTCTGTCTGACAATCAGCTCAGAGAGCAAATTGTAAACATAAGCCTATATTTTTCTTTAAAATTTTCTCCCCTCCTTTCATGTAGGCACTAACTCATACAGGGGTATAGTTCCACAGGCACTTGTCTGTTACCTCACCAGAGTGGATATTATTTTTGCATGTGAGCCCAGACAATGATTTGTGGCAGACAATTTGACTTCACAGCTGAGCCTGATCCTGTTTGTATCCAGTGCCAACAAGCACATACACCAGCAAGGGTCCCTGGCTGATTTCTTCCCTTCCATAGGCCATGGATGCTGAGGTCAAATAATAACAAATAACACCAGAGCTACTTTTGTTCCAGATGGACTTCCCTGTTTAGTTTTTTTCTTGTCATGAATCCATTTGATAGCATTTCTGTTATTTTCCACCTGGGTATGTTGTAAACTTTATGCTCATAAAGACAAGGGATGTTTGCAATGGTAAATGGGATATTTGTCCTCTTTTTGTGCCCAGTGACAGAAACAAGCATTCCCAGGTCGAGAAAAATATAGATTAACTGAAAATCATGTTTTTTCCACACTCATCAGCAATGTTGCGAAAAGTTGGTTTAGAAACTCTCAGTCATTACCACATGCATTTAATTTCCTTTGTACTTTAACCCATCTGTGGCTTTCTCTAACCCTTTGTCTTCTAAATTGGACAATGGCTAAATCAAAAGCAAAATACTGCAGATGATGGAAATCTGAAATAAGAACAGAAATTGCTGGAAATACTCAGCAGGTCAGGCAGCGTCTATGGAGAGAGAAACAGAGTTAATGTTTCAAGTGGATGATCTTTCATCATCCCTTCCATGACCAGCATTTGCATGCTCGGCATTTCTTTCTTCACCTATCTTATTAAGTGCAGCTTCACACATTGGGCCATGCAGATTGCATCCAGTCATTGTCAAATGATCAATATTTGCTTCTGTTTCAGTAGAAGCAGACAACTCACAACAAGAGGCAGATAGAGGATAGCAAATGGAGGCGTCGGGGCGGGGGTGGTGGAGGAGGTCAAAAACACTGCATGATCTTTAATGAGCAGACCCTACAATTTCAGGGGCAGGACTTGGAGGAGCAGGCAGGAAACATTGGAGAGTTTGTGCAACACTTATCCTTCCTTTCTCACTCTATTAACACACAAGCACCGACACATAAGCTTGCATATATCAGTAGCTCCATGCCAGCTGTCTGGCAAAGCCTGCTGTTCAAGAAGTTGCTCTGAAGACCTGCTCCTAACACTTTTCCTTTATTCATCTCTGCAGGTATGGCATCAGGACTGACCCAGTACCTTACCTAACACCATATCATACCATCTCACACATCTCCATTCACCCAGCTCTATAAACATAAGTTGTTGTTAATAATTGCTAGCAGGTGCAGGAACTCACCATGTAGGGAGTCACTATGCCAGTCTATGCCCTTCCGGGCAGGCACAGCTCATTTACACTGCAACATGCCAAAGCACTATACAACCCTCCTACAATTTATTCTATATAGTCTTGTATTTAACTGGCTTGATCAACATATTAGAAAAACTTTGCAATAAAAAATATCTTCACATTATGTTGCAGTCGTTATCTGTATGGTGCATGTCTTGGTTAATAATCAGTTCTTTGTATGTTGTCAACAAGACCACAAAAACATTTGTCAGAAATCACCGGTCTAACTGAGAAATCTTGAAAGGTCAAACGGCAACTGTTATATTCACACCCCAACAGAGTTATTAAATTGAAATCAAGTGTATTGCAGAACTTAGTATTGACTATGAGCATGGATTGTTTTGCTGCAATTTATTTTGACATAGTCAATCGCAGTGTTGTTCAATACATTAGTCACTAGCCACATGTCGCTAATTGGGAGTAGAGGGGCATGATTTTTACTTGGAGCCGGGAAGAGAGCGGGTGGGTAGATTTTCTTGTGGGAAATCCGGAGGTGAAGCGAGCACGTCTGAATCTGCAATCGTAACTCAATTGAAGGCAATTATTTTTGCTTCCGGGTTTCGCGTCTCCAAGTTGCACAGCAGGCATACTGCGCACCCACATGACACGACCTGAGACGCGATCTGATGTCCACTATTTAAAGGGCCAATGCAAAAATGGACTTTGGAGGAGAAAGGAGGAAATAAAGATATGGATTCTAAGAGAGCAAGGGCAGCACCCAGGTTCACAGATGCTTGGCTTGAAGTATTGCTGGGTGCAGTGAGAACCAGGATGGAGGTCATCTACCCAAGGATGGGAGGAAGAAATCTGGTTCTGCCACTGAGAAGGCATGGCTGGAGGTGACAGAAGAGGTCAGCAGCAGGAGCACGGTGCCCAGGTCTCGGCTGCAATGCAGGAGGCCGTTTAATGACCTAACCAGGTCAGGAAAAATTAGTACAATTGTTGATTCACCCTCATCCTGTGTTGTACAACACCTTCCCTCTCACTCTGTCTTGGCAAGCATGCTCCATCACTTCACTCCTCATACCCACTTAAGTTTCAGCAGCAGCCATCCTTTACTTCATATGCACTTCCTCACCTATCCATTTATCCACCCATCACTGCCACTCACCCCAATCTTGATGCAATGTGATGCATCTGTCTGATAGTCACCCTCACCCAATGCACTGCATCCATCGGGTGAATACGTGATCTTCAGTCACGCACTGCTCTTTTGCCCCTTGTAGGAGAAGAGAGCACAATACGCAAGGGAGAGGGCAAGGACTGGAGATGGCCCTGCACAAATTGTCCAGCTGGCAGATGCAGAGGTCATGGAGATAAGTGAGACATCTGCATCCCTATCCATCAGAGATGGAGAGACTGGGAACCCGCAGATCCCTGGTGACAGAACTTAAACATCTTTCACGCACATGATGACTTTATTTCATCAATGACTGAATAATGAGAAACCTGAGAATGGTGATTGGCAAGATTGTTACTTTGCCATTGCTAATCCATATCGCTTTCTGTTGTCTTCCAGGGCCTTCACACCTAGAAGAAAAATGTGGAAAGATGGATGACATCAATTCCTCAGAGGACCTCATTCCTTCTGAGGGTACACAGCCACAGAACATACAGCCATGCATCAGTGCAGATATTCTGCTCAGCTGGACACAGATGCGGAACCCCAGGGGCCATAACAGAATTACATAGAATGTACAGCACAGAAACAGGCCATTCAGCCCAACAGGTCCATGCCAGGTGTTTAGACTCCACCGAGCCTCCTCCCTCCATTCTTCATCTAACACTATCAACATATCCTTCTATTCCTTTCTCCCTCATGTGTTTATCTAGCTTCCCCTTAAAGGTATCTATGCTAGTCGCCTCAACTACCCCTTGTGGTAGAGAGTTCCATATTCTAACCACTCTCTAGGTAAAGAAGTTTCTCCTGAATTCCCTATTGGATTTATTAGTGACTACCTTATATTCATGGCCCCTAGTTCTGGTCTCCCCCACAAGTGGAAACATCTTCTCTACGTCTACCCTATCAATCCCTTTCATAATCTTAAAGACCTCTTTCAGGTCACTCCTCAGTCTTCTCTTTTCTGGAGAAAAGAGCCCCAACCTATTCAATCTTGCCTGATAAGTATAACCTCTCAGTTTTGGTATCATCCTAGTAAATCTTTTTTACATCTTCTCCAGTGCCTCTATATCCTTTTTATAATATGGAGACCAGAAATGTTCACAGTACTCCAAGTGTGGTCTAACCAAGGTTCTATACAAGTTTAACATAACTTCTCTGCTTTTTAATTCTGTCCTTCTAGAAATGAACCCCAGTGCTTGTTTTTTTTATGGCCTTATTAACCTGCGTCACTACTTTTAGTGATTTCCCCAGATCCCTCTGCTCCACTACCCCATTTAAACTCTTAATATCCAAACAGTATATGGCCCTCTTATTATTCGTACCAAAATGTAATACTGCATACTTATCTATATTGAAATTCATTTGCCAATTACACGCCCATTCTGCAAGTTTATTAATGTCTTCCTGTATTTTGTTGCAGTCTTCCTCAGAAATAACTACCCTCAATTTGGTGTCTTCCGCAAATTTTGAAATTGTACTTCTGATTCCCGAGTCCAAATTGTTTATGTAAATGGTGAACAACAGTGGTCCCAGCACCAATCCTTGTGGAACACCACTTCCCACCATTTGCCAGTCTGAGTAACTACCTTTAACCCCTACTCTCTATTTTCTGTTTTGGGGCCAGCTTGCTATCCATTCTGCTACTTATCCCCTGACTCCACATCCTCTGAGCTTAGTCATGAGTCTACTATGTGGTACCTTATCGAAGGTCTTTTGAAAATCATCGTTGAGAATAAGAATGATTGAGGTACAGCTGCACCTTTGCGAGGTACTGGAAAACGTTCCACACACACTCTTCACAATAGCGGAGAGGATGGAGGAGTCCAACTCCAGCATTAATGGATTGATGTCACATGTAATTGTGAGAATGTCTGCCGTGGAGAGAGTGACCACCTGCATGGAGCACGGCTCTCAAATGAGGCTATGAAGGCCATGACCACGGCCGTGCATATTTTGGAAGCCGGTACGCTTGTCGCCTTAAACAGGATGACAGATACTTTATCCATGACCTTACAACGCGGCACATAGGTGCACCAAGCTGCTGTCCAGCAGAGTGGTAGGAGTGACATTGCGCTGGCCCGGGAGAGGGATAATGGTGAAAGGGGACATGGAAGTGGGGACTCCACTCAAAGCGCTCCCACCTCCCACCCATTGCCCCCCCCCCTCAACCAGTACCCGAAATGCTGCCTCCTCTTCTGATGACCAAGTCTGTCCCTGCACAGGTGCAGGTGGAGCAGTCTTTGACCAGGCCCTCATGGGCTCCAAAACCCAGTGGTCGTAGGCCAAAAGCATCTCAGCAGTCAGGACAGGGATTTGATCGTCCTGCCTCTACCTCTGCTGAAGCCACAGGGGACGCACCCTGTAGAAGCAGCAGGAAGCCTAAGTTCAAGCAATTGAAGTTCACCAAGGGTATGCACAAGGGAGCTGAAGAAATGTTATGTTGTTAAGTTTCCTTTTTTTATATATTGGCACATTAAATGTATTGATTAGCACCACTTCCTTGTCTTGGCCATTATTGCGTCCCGAGTGATAAGTTGCCCTTTCATTGGCTTCATGATGAATGCCAATACATGACGGTACCCATTGGGCGGATGTGAAATGGGTGTTTGTGTGGTTGAAGAACTGTTTTGTGCAAAGGGAGTGGGGGGTGGTGGTTAGTGGTGGTAGTTATGCCAGACAGCCTGAGTATCTCAATGCATTTCTTTTGCCACTGTTATTAAGAGAACCTGTGAGAGATGAGGCCATCACTGGCATCCCGGGCAGTGAGGTGCGCAGCTGGTCTGGCGATGGATGCACCATCATCATATTCCTCCTCCTCCTCATCCTCTTCCTCTTCTTCAATGTTGTCACCAACAGAGGATGATTGACGAGCGCCTTCATCCTCCACTATCTGTAAACCTCTCCACTGAGTTATGCTGTGCTGGACGCAGCACACCACGATTATTCTGGAGAGCCTCGCTGGCGAGTACTGAAGGGAGCCTCCAGACCTATCCAGGCACCTGAAGCGCATCGTGAACATGCCTATGGCTTGCTCAATGACACACCTGGTGATGACAGAAACATAGAAACATAGAAAATAAGAGCAGGAGTAGGTCATTCGACCCTTCAAGCCTGCTCCGCCATTCAATATGATCATGGTTGATCCTTTATCTCAATACAATATTCCCACTCTCTCCCCATACCCCTTGATGTCTTTTGTGTCTAGAAATCTATCTAGCTCCTTCTTGAATATATTCAGTGACTTGGCCTCCACAGCCTTCTGTGGTAGAGAATTCCACAGGTTCACCACCCACTGAGTGAAGAAATTTCTCCTCATCTCAGTCCTAAATGTCCTACCCTGTATCCTGAGACTGTGATCCCTCGTTCTGGACCCCCCGGCCAGGGTAAACATCCTCCCTGCATCCAATCTGTCTAGCTCTGTCAGAATTTTGTATGTGTCATTGAGATCCCCTCTCATTCTTCTAAACTCGAGTGAATAGAGGCCGAGTCGACCCAATCTCTCCTCATATGACAGGCCTGCCATCCCAGGAATCAGTCTGGTGAACCTTCGCTGCATTCCCTCTCTGGCAAGTATATCCTTTCTTAGGTAAGGAGACCAAAATTGCACACAATACTCCAGGTGTGGTCTCACCAAGGCCCTGTATAACTGCAGTAAGACATCATCCTTGCTCCTGTACTCAAATCCTCTTGCAATGAAGGCCAACATACCATTTGCCTTCCTAACTGCGGGCTGCACCTGCATGTTTGCTTTCAGTGACTGGTGTACAAGGACACCAATGTCCCTTTGCACATCACCATTTCCCAATCTATCACCATTTAAATAAGACTCTGCCTTTCTGTTTTTCCTTCCGAATTGGATAACTTCACATTTATCTACATTATACTGCATCTGCCATGTATTTGCCCACTCACTCAACTTGTCTAAATCGCCTTGAAGCCTCTTTGCATCCTCCTCACAACTCATGATCCCACCTAGTTTTGTGTTGTCAGCAAACTTGGAAATATTACATTTGGTTCCCTCATCCAAATCATTGATATATATTGTGAATAGCTGGGGCCCAAGCATTGATCCCTGCGGTACCTCACTAGTCACTGCCAGCCACCCTGAAAAAGACCCATTTATTCCTACTCTCTGTTTCCTGTCTGTTAACCAATTTTCAATCCATGCCAGTATATTACCCCCAATCCCATGTGCATTAATTTTGCACACTAACTTCTTATGTGGGACTTTATCAAAGGCCTTCTGAAAATCCAAATAAACCATATCCACTGGTTCTCCCTTATCTATTCTACAAGTTACATCCTCAAAAAACTCCAGTAGGTTTGTCAAACATGATTTCCCTTTCATAAATCCATGCTGACTTTGTCTAATCCCGTTGATATTTTCCAAGTGTCCTGTTATCACATCCTCTATAATAGACTCTGGCATTTTCCCTACTATTTATGTTTGGATAACCGGTCTGTAGTTCCCTGTTTTCTCTCTCTCTCCTTTTTTAAATAGTGGGGTTACATTTGCCACCCTCCAATCTGCAGGAACTGTTCCATAATCTATAGAATTTTGGAAGATGACAACTAATACATCCATTATTACCATGGCTACCTCTTTTATTACTCTGGGATGCAGATTATCAGGCCCTGGGGATTTATTGGCTTTCAGTCCCATTAATTTCTCCAGCACTATTTTTTTACGAATACTAATTCCTCCTTCTCACTGGCCCCTTGGTTCCCTAGCATTTCTGAGAAGTTATTTGTGTCCTCTTCCGTGAAGACAGAACCAAAGTATTTGTTTAATTGCTCTGCCATTTCCTTGTTCCCCATTATAAATTCTCCCGTTTCTGACTGTAAGGGACCTACATTTGTCTTCACTAATCTTTTTCTTTTTACATACTTGTAGAAGCTTTTACAGTCCACTTTTATGTCCTTGCAAGTTTATTCTCATACTCTATTTTTCCCCTCTTAATCAATCTCGTGGTCCTTTTTTGCTGAATTCTAAACTGCTCCCAATCCTCAGGCTTGCTACTTTTTCTGGCAACTTTATATGACTCCTCTTTGGATCGAATAATATCCTTAATTTCTTTTGTTAGCCATGGTTGGGCCGCTTTTCCTTTTGTGTTTTTGCACCAGAAAGGAATGTATAATTGTTGCAATTCATGCATTTGTTCCTTAAATGTTAGCCATTGCCTATCCACCATCATGCCTTTTAATGAAACTTCCCAATCTATCATAGCCAACTCACTCCTCATACCTTCGTAGTTTCCTTTGTTTAGATTTAGGACCCTAGTTTCGGATTGGACGACTTCACTTTCTATCTTAATGAAGAATTCTATCATGTTATGTTCACTCTTCCCTAAAGGACCCCGCACAACAAGATTATTAATTAACCCCTTCTCATTGCACAATACCCAATCTAGGATAGCCTGTTCCCTGGTTGGCTCCTCAACGTACTGGTCTAAAAAAACCATCTCGTACACACTCCAGGAATATCATCCTCCACAGTATTATTGCTAATTTGGTTTGGCCAGTCTATATGTAGCTTAAAGTCACCCATGATTACTGTAGTACCCTTGTTACATGCATCTCTAATTTCCTGTTTGATGCCGTCCCCTACATTACCACTACTGTTTGGAGGCCTATAGACAACTGACAATGACACACCTGGTGGTGATGTGGCTCTGGTTGTATCGCTCTTGTATCTCATTGTGAGGTTCCTCACAGGTGTCATGAGCCACGCTTGCAGGGGGTATCCCTTATCTCCAAGGAACCAGCCCTTAAGTTTGTATCCTGTTTGGAAGAGGTATGGAATGTTGGACTCGCGCAAAATGAAGGAATCATGACAGCTGCCAGGGAATCTGGCGCACACCTGCATAAATCTCTTGTTGTGGTCGCACACCAGCTGTGCATTGATGGAGTGACAGCCCTTACGGTTTATGAAGACTCCTGGCTCATGTGGTGGTCTTCGGATTGCCACATGTGTGCAATTGATAGCCCCTGCACCTGTGGGAAGCCAGCCAGAGAGGTGAAACCCACTGCCCGCTCATTCCGGCTGTTGTCGTCACGGGGGAAGTTCAAGAAATCGGACGTCATGGCAAACAACCCATCCGTCACCTGCCTTAATACACTTATGTGCAGATGACTGAGAGACCCTGGAGATGTCACCAGTGGTGTTGCCCTGGAAGGATCCAGAGGCAAAGAAATTGAGAGTAGTGGTTACTTTTACTGCCATGAACGATGCATGGTGACCTGGTCCAGCAGGGAGCAGCTCTTCTTGAAGGATGCTGCAGATGTCTGCGACCACATGCCGACTCAATTTGTGCCTGCGTAGGCACTGCTACTCAGAGAAGTCTGGGAAGCTCAGCCTCTGCCTATAGACCCTCTCACGTGGGTAGTGACCTCGGCCCCTCTGTTGCTCCCCTCTCTGCCATTCTCCAGGTCCTTGTTGCGCACCTCCCTCTTGTGCACCTGCAGATCCCAACACAGCACGACATGGCTGCCGTGGATGGTCATTTTCCTCCTCCTCAGATGTCCTCTGGAATACATCCATTGCGCCCTCCCATCCTGATCTTGTCAGTTTAAAAGGCTCCAAAGTTTTGTTAACTATGTCTCAACAAAGAAATCCCAGCCTCAACACAAGAACTCTCAGCTAAACGTTTGCCCGAGAGAACTGAGAGACCAGCTGTAATACCTGAGCTTTTATTGAGATGTGTCAATCACAAGTTCAAAAGCTCAAATCAACTTCGGCTGAATCCCGCCTCTGTTTTACTGGTGAGATTCAAAAGGCCTGGGTAACCTGTGCAGGAGAAGTTAAATTTGTTTCTGTTTAAGAATCAATTAAAAAATACCTACCTGAACTACCTCAACGAACTTAATGACATGCTAATTACCCGCCCGCCAGCGGTAATTGGGACGTGATATCTGGGTTTCGGCTGCACCCGTGCATTCAAACACACCCACATTAAATGCAGAAGTAGGCACGTTGGAGCCAGGTTGAGGTCGCGCTACATTAACCAATAATTTTCACTACCCACCTGCCCCCAACCCACCCGTTCTTGGAGGTTAAAATTACCTCCCTGATGTGGCTAATTAGATGTCTGATTAACATATAAAAAATGAGTAACAGACAGTGTCCTTGAGCATGTGATTCAATACTCAAATTCGTACGGTGTATGCATGTGTACTTTCACCTTTTGGTGTGTTTGTTGGTAAAATGGTAAGGCAAAAAGCAGAGTGTGCAAGTGTTTTTTTGATTGCTGTGAGTGCTTTACTGCCTTAATTATTGAATGTCTGTAGATGTTTGTTAAGCAAATATGTACACGTGAAGTACATTTACCTGTATTGTGTGAGTGTATGCAAGGCAGCTTCCACTGACATTAGTGCATGTGGCTAAAACAATGTTGGAGAAGCCACAGCTGTGGATAGTCAGCGATTTCTATTGGACAACACTGGTCTATCGGGGTATTCTTCTTGCTCCATAGTGTAAAGAGGTTTTACAGAAATCAGTTGGTCTTTCATGCCCTGCTGACTAGTTATTTATCACAGCTGACAATATATTGGCCTAGTGCAGTGTTTCCTGCTCGTTGTTTAAAACTGAAAGATTTTCTTAAAGGACTCAGACACTGGCTGATTTGGAGTGAAGAATCAAAGATGTCTCTCCCTGTCCCTCTTTCTAGACATATTCAGTGCCAGTAATATATTTTCAAAATGAGGAAGTTGTCTTGTAATTAATTTCAAGTCAAAATAAACTCTGATACAGCAGACACTCAAGTTAGTAGCACAACAAAAGTAAAAGGTTAATTGCATATTAGGCATGTAGTAATAAGCTCTCTTCATGCTACTTTTCGCTTGAGCATGATCGTGAATGAACTGTGACAACATAACATTCAAGTAATTAATCCTTGTACAGTAATCCTGAAATGTTTAAATTTTTCATCAGTAGGCGGTTGGTTCTGGGTCAAAGTCAGATCGACCTCTATTAATATTGTTTGTTGCTCAATTAAAAGGCAACACATATCTGTTATTGCTGGACATCTTATGGTATATATTAAAAATACTTAGAACACTTGTGTGGAACAAAAATTATTCAATTTATACAAGACATAATTAATTTTTAACACAGTAGTTGTGGACTGCACATTGGAATTTTAAAAAAATGGTTAGAAATGTTTTGGCTGTGAATTTAACCAACATATCTGGTTTAAAGAGTAACAAATGGGAAAGGGTACCTTTGCCCAAGGTGCAGGGAAGAGGGAAGTTGCCAGATATGTGATTATTTGGCGTAAGATGTAGCTGGGTGCTAAAACAAACATTGTGACATGCCAGAAATAGGCAAGCCTTCAAGTTCATTACTGCCACCAAGTCCCAAAAATCACACCCTAAACACTAACCTGTCTTTCTTTCTAATGTTGAAAGATCTGCATTGCATTTCAACATTTTTTGTTATTATTTGGATTGTATACTCTGTCCATTCATCAGGAAGCAAAAATCAATTTGCCTTCAAATATTAAAAAAAACTATCCAAACTTCTAAACATAGAATCATATGAAGGTTACAGCACGGAAGGAGGCCATTTGGCCCATCGAGTCCACGCCGGAAAGCTAAACATAGAGCTAAACATAGAGTTAAACATAGAGCTAAACATAGAGTTAAACATTGAGCTAAACGGTTTTGAAATGGGGTAGTTAGTGGCAAACTTGAGTACATCAGACATTTTACAACACTCTGATAGCCAATGATAGCACAGATATTGATTCTACACTGAGCTAATGTTTATTTGACCAAACAATTGCAATATCCAGACAGGTATTATAATTTATACCACCAAATGCTGATCCAAAAACAACTATTGCAATTTACATCAATCACCTAGTACTTGGGAATGCCAGTATATTGGCATTTCCATTAATGATTCTGGCAAAGGCAATCGAGAACACAATCCCATATATCATCAGTCCATCAATATGAAATCATTCATGCAAATGCTAATGCTTCATTCTTTGTTGTTTTTCCAATGAAGTGCACTGTAGAAGGGATGGTCTGCCTGGGACTCAATGACAGCATGGCTGTGAGGTGATCAAATTCCTCTGTCTTTCACCACTCAAACCTAGCTAAAGTTTTAAAAAGTATAATTAAAATGTATCTGATGAGAATGATTGCATCGCAGTGGTGCCTTCTGTTTCCTTTTAAGTTATTTAGATGAAATCATTATATATCAATGTTTCATCTACCAAAGTATATGGCAAAATATTAACAACAAATATATATTTAAAAAATGTATGGAGTGGGGGTGGATAATCAACGTAGTTATCACCAGACCAAAGGTTCCAATCTGTGGCACAATACATTAACACATTGGCCTGGAATTTCCTTATAGCTGTTGCTGATTTTCCAAGTGTGATGGAAACAAATGGGTTTTCTGCAGCATTTCCGACAAAGTTACGGCAACAGAGCAGGACCAACTCTGAGGAAATTCCAGGCCCATATGTTACTAGTCTTCCATTCAAACCTAGGTTTCCAGCATAGGGCAGTGCATTAACATGCCGCATTATTGGTCTCCTGTTTGAACCTTGGTCTCCAGTATGGGATACAGTGCATTAATACATTTTTGCTACAGGGCCATCGGATTTCCAGCATGGGCAATGAGCCACACTCTATCATTCAAACCAAGGCCTCTGGTCTGATTCACAGCATATTAGAGTACTACACTGCTGGACCACCATTCAGTGCAGGATACACAAAGAATTACAAAGAACGTACAGCACAGAAACAGGCCATTCAGCCCAACAGGTCCATACCGGTGTTTATGCTCCACACAAGCCTCCTCCCACCTCTTCATCTAACTCTATCAACATATCCTTCTAGTTCCTATTCCCTCGTGTTTATCTAGCTTCCACTTAAATGCATCTATGCCAGTCGCCTCAACTACTCCTTGTGGTAGCAAGTTCCACATTATAACCACTCTCTGGGTGAAGAAGTTTCTCCTGAATTCCCTATTGGATTTGTTAGTAACTATCATATTTATGACCACTGGTTTTGGTCTCCCCCGCAAGTGGAAACATCTTCTCTACGTCAACCCTATCAAAACTTTTCATAATCTTAAAGACCTCTATTTGGTCACCCCTCAGTCTTCTCTTTTCGAGAGAAAAGAGCCCCAGCCTATTCAATCTTTCCTAATTCCTAAATTCCTCTTATTTCTGGCATCATCCTAGTAAATCTTTTTTGCACCTTCTCCAGTGCCTCTATATCCTTTTTATAGTGTGGAGACCAGAACTGTTCGCAGTAGTCCAAGTGTGGTCTAACCAAAGTTCTAAATAAATTTAGTATAACTTCTCTGCTTTTCAATTCTATCCCTCTAGAAATAAACCCCAGTGCTTGGTTTGCATTTTTAATGGTCTTATTAACCTGCGTTGCTACTTTTAGTGATTTGTGTATCTGTACCCCTAAATCCCTCTGCTCCGCTACCCTGTTTAGACTCTTAATTTCCAAGGAGTATGTGGCCTCCTTATTTTTCCTACCAAAATGTACCACCTCACACTTTTCTATATTGAAATTCATTTGCCAATTACAAGACTATGCTGCAAGTTTATTAATGCCTTCCTGTATTTTGTCGCAGTCCTCCTCAGTATTAATTATACCCCCCAATTTGGTGTTATCCGCAAATTTTGAAATTGTACTTCCAATTCCCGAGTCCAAATCGTTTCTGTAAGTGGTGAACAACAGTGGTCCCAGCATCGATCGTTGTGAAACACCACTTCCCACCTTTTGCCCGTCTGAGTAACTACCTTTAACCCCTACTCTCTGTTTTCTGTTTTGTAGCCAGCTTGCTATCCATTCTGCTACATGTCCCCTGACTCCACATGCACTGACCTTAGTCAAGAGTCTAATATGCAGTGCCTTATCGAAAGCCTTTTGAAAATCCAAATATATTACATCTACTGCATTGCTCGTGTCTACTCTTTCTGTTACTTCTTCAAAGAATTCAATAAGGTTGGTCAAGCATGACCTTCTCTTTTGAAATCCGGGCTGACTATTCTTTATTATAGTTTTGGTTTCTAGACGTTCCTCTATTACATCTTTAAGTATGGTTTCCATTATCTTTCCTACCACTGACGTTAAGCTAATTGGTCAAAAGTTCCCTGGACTTGTTCTATCTCTTTTTTAAATATAGGAATCACATTAGCTGCCCGCCAGTCCTCTGGCACCATTCCCTTTTCTAATGAATTTTTATATATATGTAGTAGTGCCTCTGCTATCTCTTCCCTAACTTCTTTTAGTATGCACGGATGCAATCCATCCAGACCAGGGTTTTATCCTTTCCAAGTTTGATTAGTTTATCAATTATCTCCCCCCTTTCTATCTTAAATGTCTTTACATCTTTTATGATCTCTTCTTCTAATGTCATGCCCACCAAGTTAGTCTCCCTGGTAAATACTGAGGAAAAGTAATTATTTAATATTTCTGCCATTTCGCTGACATTACCTGTGAATTGTGTGTATCTTTTAATGGCCCTATCCCTATCCTGATTTTTATTTTGTTATTTATGTGTCTGTAGAATACTTTTTTTGATATTCTTTGATAATTTAATTTCATGGTTTCTTTTTGCCTTCTTAATTGTTTTTTTGACTTCTTTTCTAACCTTTTCGTATTCCCTTTTGTCATCCTCTCCTTTGTTGACTGTGTACTTAGTGTATGCCTTTATCTTTAGTTTAGATTTTGCCTTTATTTCTCTATTCATCCATGGTGTGTCATTACTGGCTAGTTTGTTCTTGCTTTTTAGTGACATAAATTTCTTCTGGACTCTATTGATCACCGTTTTAAATGTTTCCCACTGCTGTTCAATTTAATTGTTTGTCAGTAAATTTTTCCAGTTTATTTTTCCTAGTTCCATTCTCATACCCTCCAAATCAGCATTTTTCCAATTTATTACTTTGGTCTTTGTCTTGCTTATGTCGTTCCCAATCTTTATCTTAAACCTTATGATGGTGTGATCGCTATTGCCTAGATGTTCCCCATGCTTACTTTTCTTATCCGTTCTGCTTCATTTCTCATTACTAGATCCAGCAGTGCTTCCTCTCTTGTTGGGCTTTTTACATACTGGGTAAGAAAGCAGTCCTGCACACATTGTAAAAACTCCATTCCGTGTATCCCTTTACCTACCTCTTCTTGCCAGTTTATTTGCAGATAGTTAAAATCTCCCATGATTATTATTCTATGTCCTTTACTCATTTCACATATTTGTTTACATATTTCTTCCTCTACCTCCTTTCCATTATTAGTTGGTCTGTAGTATACCCCTATTACTGTGATCGATTCCTTCTTATCTTTTATTTCAATCCATATGAATTCTGTTTCTACAACAAGGAACAAGTAATTAAACTGTCTGGTTCACTTTTCCTTACTGAACACTCAGGGGGGAGTTTTGACTTTGGGCGATAGTTTAAAGCGGGTGATATTGACTCAACCGCCCGTTATACATCTCTCCCGATTTTCATTTCCATTGACTTCAATGAAGATTCCACATCCTGCATGTGTGGGGTTCCAATGCACAGGATTGAAACTCTGCAGTTCACAATGGAGCAGATGGTCACGCCACGCCCACCTGCAGCAAAGCCCCCAATGACCATGTCTGTAACACCAATAATAAGATTTCTCAGGATAGGTCATACTGTTTCTATGCAGACCCTAGGCTCTACTATCTCCTCCATCTTGGACAGACTAGGAGATTGTTTGATAAGGCATTTGAGACTGGTCAATGGTTTGCTTGAGTCTGCTTTCCCATAGATTAGTGGGTGTGTTGATACAGAGCCCACTAACAGGAACAGATGTGGAATGGGTGTGGATGTTACCATCTATCTCTTGCGGTCCCTCAACCAATGCCTGCCAGAAGGTATGCAGGGCCAGGCTGCCCTGGCAGCCACCAAAGTGATATAGCTTGCAGGTGTCTTAGACCTGTGCTTACAGAGGTCAATAATCATCACTATCACAACCAAACGCTTGATGCTGTAATGGAGGAAGTGAGTTAATATAATGGAAGGAAGGGAGGGGGTGTCCCTGACTCCCCCCTTAAGTGTCTGGTTTATAAACCATTGCAGGAAATAACCAAGAGTATGGGCAATAGATCATGAATTTGTCTGATGTCTGGGGGGACGCTCACAAGAAGATTTCATACCTGAAGAGATCCACAAAGACAAGTAATTAATATTAATGTGGATGACATGTACCTGTGATAAATGGACATTAAGTCAGCCCTAACAAACATGTCATCTTGAACTGCTAATCCATGAAAAACATGATCAGGATGTTAACAGGTGCAGTGCAGCCATGAAGGTTAAGCATTGATGCTCACTCTTCTATGCTTGGACAGACCAGTGGTCACATACCTTCAGCAGCGGTATGTGTGTATTAATCAAGGATTAGGTGGTTGACTCATGATGATGCCCAATCTGGGTCATCAATTACCTCTGCACAAGTGGCAACAGATATGCCAGACAGCATGAAAGGTGAGGCAGCCGGAAGAACACTGCACATAACTGCAGACCCTCTAGGTCTGCAGTACATGGAGGTCCCATGCTAAGATGCTCACAGGGAAACAGCAGCTCGACAGCATGTCTACTGGTTCATTTAATAAGTCACTTAGGAATAGTATGGTGGATGAAGGAAAAGAGGCTGAAGGGTTGTAGGAACAGGGTGGGCAAATGTGATTAGAACTATTTGCCTGCATGGAGGGTAAATGCCAACACAGGCTAATAGGGCAGAATGGCCAGTTTCTGTGTTATAATTTCTACATATCCTAATGGCAGAAAGCAAAGGTAAAGGGAAGTTCCTTGGACTGGAAAGATGTGATGAGTAATGTTTCACAGTGGTCTGTGTTGGTCTTCCGTTATTTATGAAATTCATAAATGATTTGGAGATAGGAATTGAGGGAACAACATTGAAATTTGCTGATGACAGCAAATTGGGGGTAGGCAAATTATGATGAAGATTAGGAAAGACTTCAGGAGAATATATATAGGTCAGCAGAACGTACACATGTTTGGCAGGTGCAATTCAACGTAATACGTTTGGAAGTAAGAGAACAGGAAGAACATCTTAAATGATAAGATTTTTAATGGAGTCAAGGAGCAAAGGGACCTTGGAGTGAAAATATGCAAGCCAATAAATGTGGCAGCACAAGTAGTTAAGGCAATAAAGAAGACAAACTGTTTTGTATCGAGAGGCATAGAATACAAAAGTAAGGACATAATGTTGAACTTGTGCAAGACCTTAGTTAGACATCAATTAAAGTATTATGCAGAGTCTTGGGCACCCCAAGGGCAGGAGAAATTTCTTCACACAGAGAGTTACAAAGCGGTGAAACTCACTGTGCAGGGTTAGTGGTTGAGGCAGAATATGGGGGTAATTTTAACCCCCCATGATGGGCAGGACAGTGGCATGGGGTGGGGGGGTGTTAAATTGTTAAAAATGGGAAACCCAACACCAACCCACTGCGAACACGCCTACTTCTGGTTTTACTGTGGTGGGTTGGGGGTCAGCTGAGTAACCCACTCTTGAGAAGCGGATCGGTATTTATAATATGTTAACGAGGCTCCGTGCCTCAGATTTTGTCAGCGATTTGAATTTAATGGCTGTGGGCCGGACTTCCCAAGGCTTGGAAACCCGGCAGCTAAAGGAAGGCGAGAACTGCCGGACCCAACAGGTGAGCACCTTTCCAGCAATGCTTGTGGGCCAGGAAGGAGCAGGAGTGCTGCCCCTGGCCCCTCAAGCAAACCTGCCATGATCTTCAGACTTACCCCTGCGATCGGCAGACCCCTCCCCACCCACCGCTATCCAATCTCTTCTCCCCCCGCGATCCGGTCTCTCCCCCCTGCAATCCGATCTTTCCCTCCCCTCCCTTCTTCCTCTCCAGTCCCTGGGTGCTGCCTTCTACAGCAGGCTTTCACACCCAGCTGTGCCCAACCCAGTTGGGTTTCCCGGCTGCTGACAGGCACCCTCACTCCCTCCCCGCCACCCTGTAAATATTAGGGCCAATGTCAATATTCAAGATTAGATTTAATAGTTGGGGTTGGTGACCATGCCCAATCAAAAATCAAACCTGCATTTATATAGCATCTTTAATGTAGTAAAACGTACCAAAGCCCTTCACAGGAGCGTTATCAAACAAAATTTGACACCGAGCCACATAAGGAGATATTGGGACAGGTGACCAAAAGCTTGGTCAAAGAGGTAGGTTTTAAGGAGAGTCTTAAAGGAGGAGAGAGAGATAGAGAGGTGGAGAAGTTTAGGGAGGGAATTCCAGAGTTTAGGACCTAGGCAGCTGAAGGCACGGCTGCCTTTGGTGGAGCAATTAAAATCGGGGATGCTCAAGAGGCCAGAATTGGAGGAGCGCAGAGATCTCGGAGGGCTGTAGGACTGGAGAAGATTACAAAGATAGGGAGGGGTGAGGCCATGGAAGGATTTGAAAATAAGGATGAGAATTTTAAAATCGAGGTGTTGCCGGACTGGGAGCCATCGGAGGTCAGCGAGCACTGGCGTGATGGGTGAACGGGACTTGGTGCAAGTAAGGATACAGGCAACAGAGTTTTGGATGAGCTCAAGTTTATGGAGGGTGGAAGGGTCAACTAACTTAACTGCCCTCCTCAGGACATGACTCCATCCATTGCAAGTTGGGAAATTTACAAAACAATATTTAAGAGCTGCTTTTGGGGTCTTAACACTGTGTCAATTTTTAAACTGGAAAATCAGTAGCCAGCAGGAATTACCATCAATTACCAGTAATATCCCTACCCTGGTAGTAAACCATTTCTCCTGTTCTCAGCACTCAACAGCAAATGGCATAATCAGGTGGACTAATATCGCCTCCCTGAAACTCCCCGCAGTGAGATTTGGCATGTCTGACTATTTGATGAGCAGGATCATATGGAGTGATTTGAATGTAAAAAATACTGTCGCAAAATTTACAATCACAAACATTTTAAAAATAAAATAAAAGAATGTGCCCTTCTAAATGCTTCTGCTGCAATGATTTTCATTTGCGGTGAAATGCCCTTTCAGTCATTTTATAGTGATAAGTCATAGAAATTTGCCTGTGCAGCAATTGTGTTGGAAAGTGCACTATGTCATTGTGTAGATTAGGTCCACAATTATTCATTCATAAAGACAGGACTTTTTACAATTAACTCAAGGCCTGTATGCAAATCAAATTTCATTAACATATGTAATATGCGTAATCTTAGCATAATTATTATACCTTCCCTGTTTTTTAAGGATAATTCTCATTTTTAAAAACAATGGGCCAGATTTCACTGTGAGCAGCACTGTTTGTTAGACTTACACTTGCCCATAGACATTCTCTAAACTTTTGCACAGCAAGTTCCTGGAAATTAGAGATCAAAAAAGCATGACACCCTCCACAGGGCATCTGGGACCTGTGTGAACAGGGCAAGCAACTGTGTATCTCCTTAATCAATCAGTTTGAAGCATCGTTAATAACAGTGCAGAGTTTGAACCAGGGAGCGTAAGTTAGAATAGTGAATTCAATGTCCAATCAGATACAGTAAGCAAAATAAAGAGAGGGTAAAAAAGATTGAAATAAGGGTCAGAGATAAAAGAGACAGGAAGATAAAGTAACAAAAAATGTATTTAAATCTTTTTTTAATGTCCAACAATAATTAAAATCTGAAGGAATGAGACTCCACACTTGTAAAAGTTAATTTTCAGTGCCAGAGAGGTTGTTTGACAGTAATTAAGACTTACCATGCCGTTAAAAAGGTACATGGACTTGAAATTACTTCATTACTTTTTTTTGGTGAGTTTATTCCGCATCTATTAGGTAAGTACAAGAACTTCACACCATTCAATACATTTGAACAGGGAGCCAGACAGCGAGATGCCGATTTCGTGCAGCTGCCGGAGGGACAATACATTTCAGACAGCAACTTCCGGATTTCCACGTTTAACTGCGCATGTGCGGTCGCCGGAAGTTACTGTCCGATTTGCACATGAATAACAGTGAGGGTTATTTTTACAGCTAAATCGGGCCCAAAGTGGGGAAAGTCCATTTTGTTATTAATTTATTTTTTACAACAACGAATCAGGTCTAGTTGACGTAGCCTATTTAATATTGTTCTTATTCATATAACAAATACAGCATTGAAGTTTTGGATTGATAGAAATCACAATTGTTGAGTCAGGAGTGGAAACAGGGAAGAGTCTATGTCACCATTACCCCTTGACCTACAATCTCGTTGTTCTGTTACACAGACAAACCAGTAGTTAAACAAAAACCTCTCACAGCAAATTTGTTGCTGGGAATCTGGTGAAGGACTCTTACATCTGCTATGAAAATAGGTCGAGATGAAAGAAAGATAGAAAGGAAAACTTCTTAAAATTTCAAATTTTATGCAATGCAAAATAGGTTTTTGCCAGTGATGACAATTGCAGTAAGGTGATCTATAAGATTAAAAGTCTACAATTCAGCAGTTAGATTTTAAGGCCTCGAAATTGCAAGACCACGATCTGTCTCCAGAAATGTGGTGGAATGGAACTTCCACCTTCCCAATGTTGCCAACGATGACCCCACCAGAAATCCTGGGTCAGTTCATTTTAATATTATTGGGCGAGACAAAGACACAAGTCCCATCATCAATTGGTAAGTTACATCAGGGAGCCCAGAAAATGCATGGGGCTTGGGGGATGGGGAGGAGGGGGCAGTGGAGGAAGCACTTCTAAAGGTGCAGCTGCAGGATTTAAAGATGGACTGCTCTTAAAGTCGAATTGGCAGACTGCAATCTGAAGACGTAGCTGCAACAGGAACCAGTTAAAAAGAAAGCATCAAACTTCTTGGAAAGTGACATTAATATCCTTCTGTCTGAAATTAGGCACAAAAGGGATAGAATAGTGGGGGTGAGTGGCCAGAGACCTGTCAATATAGCAGCCAGGGTCATGTGGCAGGTCATTTAGAGATAGTGAGGGACAACTCCCTAACCCCCAGGATCGCCCTCCGCTGCAGGAGGTTCAATGACCTCGCAAGGTCAGCAAAACTAAGTGTGATGGCAGCAAACTTCCATTCATCTCTATTTTAAACATCACAGACTGATATTAACCCTAAAAATGCAGTAACAAACTTAAGGGTATGATTGTGAACTAAACAAACTATGCAGATTTCTTCACATGAAACAATTACATAATATCACTGGAGAATCCTGCAATTAATGCTTTCTCTTTGAAGAATAATTTTCTGTATTGAAACTGCATAATAGAAGTGATACACATTCTCCAATAGTTGTCAAATAAACCAGCCTGACGACGGGGGTAAAGTTCCGCAAGGGTTCTCCTGCTGGTTTGCCATAACTTCAGTGGAAGAGGGATGGAAACCCCAGAAAAACAGCGTTTTACTGGCATTCCCACGGCTTTTCCACCAAAGTTACGGTGGGAGAGCAGAAGTACTCTTGGGAAATTCATCCCCAAACATTCTGTTCTCATGTAGGAAACAATTGCACACCATTTGGGGGAACAAGCTACAGAAGGAGGAACAGGGGACATTTGTCCATTAACCCAACAGGAGGAGGAAGCAATTGAGATATTGGGATCGCATTTAGCTGAGGCGATAGGGGAAGGAGATGGGGAAAGTTGGTTTGTGCAGAAGAAGTGCTAATGTCCAAGGATCCTTAAAAGATTTCAGTTTTCTGACACTTAAGGCTGGAAATTCCATGGGGCTTTTCCCAGTCATCTGCTGTCACTTTGTTTTCAGCTGTTTCCTCCATTTCTCTGAGGGGGGGGGGGGGTGGGGGTGGCACTGATCCCACTTAAGTTACAGTGGGAAATTAGGAGAACTCCCATGGAATTTCAGGGCCTGATACTATGAGAAGACCCTTACATGACGGTAGAGAGAGATGGATGAAGGTGAAGGCATTTAGGAGGAGAATTCTAGCGAGCTGGTTTTAATGGCTGTAGGTTTTTCCACTGATGGTGGGGATGGGGGGACACATAGTAGACCAAAGTCAGAAGACTAGAAGGCGCAAGCTGGGACTTAGGGCTGGAGGAGATAGCAGATGCAGAGTGAGGTAAGGCCATGGAGAGATCTGCAATTGGGAATAAGGATTTTGAAAACAATGAGCTGGGTGACAGAGAGCCAGTGGAGGTTGGTGAACACAGGAGTGATAGGTGAGAGGAGTAGAATGTGAGCCGCAGAGTTATGAATGAATTAAATATGCCTTTTACAGTAAGACACTGCCTTCAGAAAGGGAGACAATAGCCACTGCCTTTGTGTACTTAGATTACATTTATTTCAAGTAGGAAAGAACATTAAACTTTATCCAAAGGCTGAGCATAACAAAGTGCCAGCATCGTTCTCATTCATTTTGCATGCTCTGTTCTTTTTCATTTACATCCATTCTCCCTTCACACTTCAGTACATGGTAAAGTCATTAGTTAAAGCAGCTCAGTAAGTTAAAGCTGTAATATACTTTTGGCATTTTCCTTCAGTCCTTATTTGCAATCAAATTTTATCATCATTTCATGCAGAAAACAAATGTAAAGCAAGCCAGTCCATTAGTGAGTTTCTTGAGTGACAATTCCTCTTATTGCCTATCTGGGATTTCAGAATCTTTCATTATTTCTTTATTTATATTCAACAGAGCCACAAAAGCTATTAAATATCCCTGAAAGCTTACAGATTTTTGTCAAGCTATATCTCTTATCATCACATTTACTCTAATTCAAAATGTGTCAAAGTTAAGCATGCATTCAAGCCAAGCTTTGGCTGCTTTTTTGATGTTTCGATCCCCTCTCTCAGTTCTAGTTTTAGTGTATGTCATAAGAAGATAAGTAAGCATGGAATAAGGAAAAGGTTATTCATCCCATCAAACCCATTATTCCATCATCCATGTAGAATCCGATCTTTCAACTCATCCGTTCTTCTGAATAAAGGTTTTGCAAAGTTTCTCCCTGCCCGAACCATGGCAAATCAAGCAAAACTCCAGAAGACCTATCTAATCTCTAATTTTACACCCTGCGCCATGCCTTCCTTGACATGACATATCCAAGGTCCCAGCAGCTCAGGAACTATCATTTTCAAGAGACCTTGATTATTTCTATCTGTACTAGGACTGTCATGCGATATAAAAAAAACGATTAATCTCGCGACTAAAAATTATAATCTCAGTCTTGGTTTTAATGGTACATTTAATTGATACAATTACTGCATCCATCTCCTTCAAGTTTATTTTATACATATTTTTAAAAGTTGGAACAGAACCTCTTAAAATTCATGCAGTATTACTATAAACTGTTAGTAAATGATGAAATTACTGGATAAAGGGTCGCATTTTAATAACGAAAACTAAAAACCAAGCCCAACTAAATTGTAGCACTGCCTCAACCCAACACATTGAAATGAGCCACTATGTGAAAAGGATATCTAAACCCCTGCTGCTTGCTATTAGTCACATCACAAATCAGCAAGTTTTAAAAAAAAAATCATTTAATTTAAACCTTATTCTTTACATTCATAAACTGAGTAACTCCCACAAATGGGCTCAAGACACCACAGGAATATGTTCACTCTATAAACGTAGTATTAAAATTCTGCAAACAATACGTTCCAAGGTCTACGTTCCAATTTTCCACAGCAAACATTTTTACCGCGCACACTTCCTATGCAATGGCCCAGATTTTGCTGAAAAAATAATGGCGTGTGAACGATGCAAGCCGTTATTAATGCGCAAATCGGCCAGCGACTTGTAGCGAAGAAGAGATACCCCGTGAATTGCGAATCACCATAAGTTGCTGGCCAATTTACGCTGCTCCGCCATTAGCTTCACTAAAAATGGCACCTTAACCTCCCTGTGATTTTCATGAAGGTGCTGCATTTGCACATTAATTGTCCATTAAACTCGCCATTAAAGTCTAGTAATTAACAGCATTAGTATCTTTTTAATGATGTGATAATTATTAATGACTGCCAATCAAGCTCTCTTGACTAGAAAGTAAATAATTTTAAGTGTGGTGTCTCATTCTTTCGGGTTGTGAATTGTTATAGGAGATCTTTAAAATGTCAAATTTTAAATTTAAATTTTTTTCCCTTAATTTTCTTTCTGTCTTTTCTTTCCCTCTCTCTTAATCCAATCTTTCTTTCCCTCTTTATTTTACTTTCTGTACCTGATTTGACATTGAATTCACCCACTCCATTTCACCATCCTTCTCAGTCTTTCCTATGTTTATTTCTCAATCCTTCAATCTCATTGGTTAAGGAGATACCCTGTTTGTCTCTTTGTTCACTAAGATCCCAGATGCCCTGTTTCCCTCGCTGCGCTGTTATCAGTTCGTACTTCCAGCAACTTTGTGGGCAAAAAATGTTAAAACCTAAATGTGCACGAACAAGTCTAACTAATAGGGTACACCGCAAGACGCTCCCCTCCAGCAAAATCTGACCCATTGTCTTTTTGCTCATCACTATGAACAAGAATTGGGTGCTGTGGCTCCAAGATGGTACACTCCGAGCGGAGAAAAGAGGACGTCTTTATTCGACAGCACCACAAGCAGAAAAGGAGGTCACTGTTCAGCAGGCTAAAGGTCTTGGCCTTTGGTAGGCAAAAACTTACACCTACCAAGGTACTCTCCATGTAACTTCCATTTGTCTACGCCATTTAGAATCTTATTATCCAATCAATATGTGGCCTTCTTATTCTTCCTACCAAAATGCACCACCTCACACTTAACTATATTGAAATTCATTTGCCAATGACACACCCATTCTGCATGTTTATTAATGTCTTCTTGCATTTTGACGCATTCTTCCTTTGTATTAACTACAGCCCCCAATTTCACGGTGTCCACAAATTTTGAAATTGTATTTCCAATTCCCGAGTCCAAATCGTTCATGTAAATTTTGAACAACAGTGGTCATAGTATCATGTCCTTTATTTCTGCACTCAGACTCTAAAGCCCCAATTATAAGTCTTGGCATGAGTCACTCATGCGGGGGCCAAGGCGGACAGGAAACTGTCTGGCCCGCTGCACCGTGAAGCCCCCGATATTTGAACTCCTGGGCCTCATCTGCATGGGCCCCGCAGTCTTCTGCCCAAAATCCAGCACACTCACTTTGACAACTTTCTCCAGGTACATTTGTGCTGGCCCTGAGCCAGTCCTTGAAGTTGAGCCTTTGTGACTGCTGGCTTGTCTCACTGCATTAAGGCTCTGGTGTCGCTGATATTCCAGTCCTCAGTGCCCAAGCAAAATATCAAAGCTACTGAGGAACATCCATGAATCACACATTTTATGAGGCTGTATTTCTAGCACACCCTTCCAACAAATGTCCATTGAGCTGACAGGAAAAGTACTAATACAATTGTCTTTCATTAAGTGCGTTCATTATGTGATAAAAACTGACTAATGTTTTTGTTGAAATCAGCAATAGGAAAATCTATATAGCAGAAAACTTTGCAAATTCCACCCCCCAACTCCTGAGCAGACTTCAGGTGGCTGGCTAGCGGAACCTACCGGCCAGCCACCTGGTAGTCTCTGCAAGAGTCCACTTTGAGGATCGTGCCTCAATGGTATCGGGACAGCGGGCTGCGGCTGGAGATCTGAATATTCGGCAGCCTGGCAGCTCGTGGAGGGGGTCCCAATATTTGGAGGGAGAAAGCTAGAATGGCTCAGGCTGCTACTGTGGAGCCTGGAAGAACTTATCTTTGTGATCCTCTTCGGCTGCCAGCCCATACTGGTCGGAGGGTGCACAGTGTACACTCCATCCAGTTCATTCCAAAAATGGCAATCATAGGACCCCGATTAGCATTTTAAATGGGCCTACTGCATGACTCAGGACCACTCCGGTGGCTCAGTGATAAGCTGGAGAGAACTTTGCGACGGTGGTAGGTCATTGCCAAACATTTTTAGGGTGTTACCACCCTGTTTCTGCCTGAAAATTCACCCCATTGTGTCTAAATAACAACGCACCCAAAACACAATACATATCGGGACCAGCCAATGAATGGAACTGGTCTTTCTTGCTCCCATACAGTCATATATATTCCTATTGGAATATATTGGTGGGGGTGGGATCTAGTGATGGGACATGGGTAACTATGATTTCCTGGAGCTTGCTTGATTGCCATATGCAGTTGGGAAGGAATTCGCCAGAGTTTGTCCTGCAATTGACCAGAGATTCCTTCTCATTTTTTTTTGCCTTGCCCGAAGAGTTAACATTACTCATAGTTGGAGAGATTGCTCATGAAGTTGCCCTGTTTAATGGATAGGGTGAGCATTGATGGGCTTGATGGGGTTTTGTTATCCATCTTTTCATATGTATAATAGCTAGATTCTCTGGGCTGCCACCTAACTGTAGTGATAGACATTTGATCATTGTAAATGATTTTCTATATAGGCAGCTTACTTAAAAATATGAAAAAGAGAACCAGCCATTATTAGGATCTGTTTATTCTCTCAATTTTACCTGAAGCCAGTAGCGTCATAAGTGATCCAGCTGTGGAGCTGTTACTGATGTTCGAGAGCACTAAGGTGAACGGCCCAGGGAGAAATGGGGTAATCATATGAAATTGTGTTCCTCATATCAGGAATTCAGGTATGCACTCCTCATGATTTTCATCCATTTTGTAAAATTACCCCATGTGACTTGGTTCATCCAATCTCAGTGTAGCATTTGAAACAGAGATCTGATAAAACGATAGCCCCTTCACCATCTCAATGCCAACAGAGAAACCTGGCTTAATGCCACCTTAAAGCCCCTGGGCCATCAAATATAACAGCCCTGGCCTATTATACAGTATCTTTAATACTAAATTCAACAATGGCATATCTAGTTTTCAAATTTTTGCAATAAACCCTTTTAAGGAGGAATTGTTGTTGACGTAATATACCTATAATTACAACTTGGAAGCATTGCAGGCAATAAAGAAAATTGCTGCTAAGTGGAAGAATTTGTTCTTAACAGGAACTCAGTGTCATTGAGATGAATGAGGTAGACGATCTACACTTGGAGCAAACTTCTTTCTTTCTTTTTTAGCCACTCTAGGGACCTTCTCTTCTCTGCTTCCCATCACCTGGCCATGCCACCTTTAATTTCCTCCCTCTCAGGTACTTTTCTCCCCCAATTCCTACCCCAAGAATCACTACTCCTCTAACTTCCTTCTCTTCTGCTGCAACCCCAGGCTTGAATCTCCTTTGAATAAGCCCACAGCAACTCTTTGTGTCTTTCTTACCATTCTCCTACATGCCTATCATGGGAGCCATTGCTGCCTCCTAACAAACAGTAATCCCAACTGCCCAATCCTTCTCTCAGATTAACATTCCCACCCAGAAAATCCACTGGGAGTTAATGCCACAAACCTGCTTCCCATCTCGTTCACCCCTCCCACCTAGATTCTGCGGGCAGATCAACAATCACCACCCGACTCCATGTTTTCCTCCGGAATGTCTGTTCACTCATGAACAAGGTTCATTCTATCCAAATCTCATTATAGACAATTATATTGATATCCTGGCTTTGACTGAAACTTCACTCATGGGTAGCGACACCTTATCTCGTGCCAAAGCCTCCCTGCCTGGCCAAACTTTCCATTCAGTGCCCACCCAAACCGACGCATGGCAGTGTGGCCCTTATCACCAAGTCAAATTTTCCCTCTACTCCTCCGGTACCTTCTCTTCCCTTTCAAAACCATCATCCCCTCCTCAAATAGCGCACCCTTAACCTCTGTTGATGTGAACTGCCATTCTATCTCCAACTTCTCTTTACTCTCTAAGGTTCTTGAACATGCTGCTGCCTCTAAGATCTGTGCCCATCTCTCCTGCAACTCCGTATCTCAATCCTTTCAATCAGGTTTTCGCCCCTCCCACACAACTGAAATGCTGAAATGGCCTCAACCAAATTCATGAATGGCATTCTCTGTCACTGTGTTGCAATATCCCTTCTCTCCCTCCTTGGCCTCCCTACAGCCTTTGACATGGTTAATCACACCATACTCCTCAAACACCTCTCCTCTGTTGTCCAGATCAATGGGACTGCTCTTGCTGGGTTCCACTCTTCCCTATTGATTGTACCTACAGCATCTCTAGCAATGGCTTCTCTTCCCACCCCTATATCATCACCTCAGGAGTACCCCAAGGATCTATCCATGGCCCCCTCCTCTTATCTACATGCTGCCCCTTGGTAACGTTGTCTGCAGACATGGAGTCAGCTTCCACATGTACGCTGGTAATGCCCAGCTGAAACTCTCCACCACCTCTTTCAACCCGGCCACTGCCTCTGTGTTGTCAGACTGCTTATTTGATATTCAGTCTTGGATGAGCTCAATTTTCTCCAGTTAAATATTGGGAAGGCTGATATCATCATTTTTGGTGCCTGCCACAAGTTCTGCACCCAGAGCTAAGCTTCCAACCTCACATCTTCTCCGCTTACTTCCACCTCTGTAACATCCTCTGCCTCGGCCACTGAAGTCCTTATCCATACTTTTGTCATCTCCAGATTACACTATTCCAATACTCTCCTAACCGACCTCCCAACCTCCAACCTCAACAAATTTCAGCTTATTCAAAACTCTACTGCCTATATTCTATCCCACACCAATTCCACTCACTCATCACCCCTGTCCTCAGTGACGTACAGTGGCTTCTGGTTCCCAAAATGCCTCAAATTTAAAATTCTTATCCTTGTGTTTAAATCCCTCCATGGCCTCGGCCCTCCTAGCTTTGTAACCTCCTTTCAGCCTCCCCCTCCCAAACTCTCTGTTCCTCTAACTCTCGGCTCTTGTGCAGCCCCCTCCCTTCATCCCTCCCTAATGCATTCCATCCTCTTATCCTTTAAAGCCCTTCTTAAAACCCCCTCTATCACCCCTTCTAATAGCTCCTTCTTTGACTCAATGTCCATTTTTTTCTTTATACCTCTGTGTGCCACCTTCAGACATTTTTGTAAACTAAAGGTGCTATATAAATGCAAGTTGTTGGTTTTGTTGCTGCTATGTGAAAAATGCTCATATCAGGCTTCAGTGAAGAAGACTATTCTTAAATATGTTAGATAAGGAATCCCACATTCTCCTATGTTTAGCATTGTCTAGTTTGCTGAAATTATTCCCTTGATCAAGTGAGTGTTATGGCAGCAGATGAAAGATGGAGAATTTTCCCAATCTGAATTTGAAAATAAAAACTGTACATAAAAAGTAGAATCTGTACATTTACAAAATGCAGTCTGAATTCTAAACTGCATCTCTATAACCTGCTTTTAAATCTGAATGTCCTTAATATTTCAATAGATTTCTGAGGACAGGCAGATGGAATTATAGTAGAACAGTTGAGACTGAAGTAATGCAGCCAAATGGAACAATACTAATTTAGTGCAGAAGCTAGAAATACCAACAGAAATCTAATCATGCCACAATTACTGGGCACTGCAGAGGATGGTCTACACTATCGGGTAGACTGAAACCTGGTTAAACTGAAGCTAAAATAATATTATTTCTGCACAATGAGGGAAAAAGTAATTCCAAAGAAAGGTTAAAAATGTGAAAGGAAGGACAAGACAGAATGAATAAATTGGGAGAAGTAATACAATATCAGGAAGAGCAAACGTAAACAAAAAAAAGGATTTTGTTTATCTCAGCACGATGAAAAAACTGAGCCTTTGTAATAACAATAAAGAAAGGAAACAAAGCCATTTTACTGTTTACTTTGAAGATATGACTCAAAGACAAGATTAATGAAGTGCTCGTAGTGATACAATAGTCCTCCCAGTCCCTGAAATTAAAAGATTTGTTTGTTAATGCTCAAGTTTTTCCTTATTAATATTTTTGGGTGCATTTTTGCACTCATTAGGATTTAGATTCTGGGACTGAATTATTTCCCATTTTTTAAACCAAGTGTTTAAGACTCCCAGTTCAAGTAGTGAGATTACAAGGGCAAACTCCTTAAGTCAGCAGTTTCCACTCCTAGGTCCTCCGTTGGGAAACAGCATACCATCGATGCAGGTACATCTTGTTTCAGCAGGTGTGCTTGGCCAATATCAGGGGACAGGAACTTAGGGCCTTAATTCCAACAATCCTATTACACCATTGGAACTGAGGATGAGTAGAACATCTGCCTACCTTCAGGCAGTGGTGCTGACCTCGCTGTAAATAGCAGGATCTGCACCACTACCTGAAGGCGGGCAGAAGTTACATTGGCAGAGGGGTGCAGGCTGTTCAAAATAGAGCCTGCAATGGCTCAGATACCCTGCGGGTGGGGGCAGAAAATACTACAGGGCAGGAATTAGGCTCCAAATTGGCCATGAAGTGGGAATCTGGAAGAGGGGTAGGGAGGAGTGAATGAGACAAGTGAAGAATGGGGTGTGGGGTCGGAGGAGAAGGTGGTGGCAACATGGACATCTACATCCATCCACCCAGCAGAGAGGCATCCAGACCAGTCAGTGTATCCAAAGTGAATACTTTGACCATTGATTTTCAAGACTTTGGGGGATCATTTGGAGAAAACAATGGAAACCAGCTTCTAGGAGCTGCCAGGTGACATCTCCTAAGGTCCACAGGATCTGATACAGTCAGGTCTGACCACCCACTGATCAGTGCACATTTAGATCCAGGACCCAGCACAAATGACATGGCTAGAGTCGGCCTTCCAGATCCATATTCTCTCCTGGTGATAACTCACATTACCATTCTAGACAGCCCCCTCAGGTGTCTGCTCATCTACATGCCAGGATACAGAACCAGGCTGCCCAGGAAAACAACAGTGACAACGTAACCTGCTGAAGAACCTTCCTGGGATTCAGAAGCCCTGGGACTCAGGGCCACTTTGATCTCAAGAGGCTCATGATACCAAGCACCACAGGTATTCCTGGCTTCAGGCATCAACTCAATGTAGAATCAGGATAGGTTTAATTATATCAGAGAGGCACCAGGGGTAGGCACATTGCTAATAAGGTATGCTTGCTGTATATATAAAAATGCACTGTAAAGCCACTTTATGATATGAAGCCCAGTATTCTGGTTAGTCTGGTCTTTGGTTTTTGTGTTTGAGAGGATGTTACGAGATCAGTTTGCAATTGGCGAGACTTCCGTCTATACGTCCTTACTGAACCATTGCGTCCTTAATCAGACCCCTTCTGAGACAACATCAAGGGATTGGTGTGGTCTGTAGGCTGGAGCAAGGGTACCGCCTAGTTGATCTTAATCTCCTTTGGAGTAGTCTTATGCTGTTTGCCTCTATCATTTCCTCCTCCTCTTCTTCCTGCTCCTGTTTTGCCTTCATATTAAGGTCATATATAGGAACCCCATAATGAACTGCCCATAGTAAGAGAACCATGACAGATCCCTGTCTGAAACTGTCTGCAAAGTCCTTTCTTAGTAGCACGTTTGAGAAAACATTTTTATAATTGCTTGTAAACTCAACCACTTCCTGATTTGGCATCATGCAGATAACTTACTATTCTTTTCTACAAGCTTAACTTAAGTCAGGTGCAATTCTGAGGTAAATGGGGAATTTGTGGGACAGCAGCTTTGGTCTCAGTACCCTGTCATTTACTTTATGGGGGGTGCGGGCACCACATCTGCCAGCAGCGAATTCTACCTGAATTCAGTGTATATTCTAGAATGGTTGTCAACTCGTCTCACATTCCAGTCCTCTATTTCAGACCTACACTGCTTCTGCACCAAAAAAATCGGCCCCTAAGCAACATTTCTGGGCTGGTGTAAGTAAGATGGGGTGGGACTCCCGCAAGAGTCCATGGAGGCCAACCACGTCAGAAATCTCGAGGTCAGCTAATTTTTATAATGCTGGCAGGACAAGGGCGTGAGTCCCGCCAGCAGGATACCATCTATGATGGGGGGAGGGCAGAACATTCGGGAAGTGGGTGGAGTAAGGGCACATCATTGTCATTTAAAGGGCTGAGTTGGCAGCCAGGAATTAGATGAGCAGTGCTTGGGTTGACTTACTTTTCAATCTTCCCCTTTTCCCATCTAGGAAGCTCTTATCCACTCAAGTGGATAAGAGCTTCCTAGATGGGAAAAAGGGAAGATTGAAAAGTAAGTCAACCCAGAATGATGTGTCATTGCTGCGACATATGACCCTGACACAAAAAGGCTGATACAACGAGGGCTTGGTTCTTTCTAGGGCAACAAGGGCCTATTTCATTACTGTGGAGCTTCTGCAGCTTTAATTATCAGCCTCATTTGTCACCAAAGGATCTTTAGATGATAAGGTAATTGCAAAACACTGATTAGTTCATTGTCTCTGGCATCACATTTTTAACTGAATGATTCTAGTAACCAGATAAAAATTTGTAAATATTTTGGAAGTGACCATATATATATATACCAGTGGAACACCAGTGGTGTTGTTCATGTTGAATTGGAAGATATGGAAACTGCTGACTTGTAACCGTTTTTTCAGAAGAAGAGGAATTTCAGAGGGAGGGTTCCAGCTATAAAATAAGAAAATTATTGACATACTTTATTGCCAGCTTTGTTTTTGCAGCAGTACGAGTTTATCCTGTAATTTTAAAGTTTTTATATGGTGAATAAGATTAATGGGAGGAGGGTGTTGCCTGACATGATTGAGAATTTGAGTGAAGTGTAGAGAAAAGAACCTTTTATTAGAAAGTGGTAACCTGTTGAAGGGAGAGAGAGTGAACAGTAATTAAAAGTGATGGATGTTCTGATTGGCAGGTTTCTGTCTGGCCAGCAGTGTTCTCCTGTCAGATGAAGCAGCAGCTGGGAAGCTCGAGGCAGCGAGTGAGTCTGCTGACCAGGGTTGTTGATCTCAGGCCAGAAAAAGTTTTATAGCACCTTGCCTCTTTTAATCAGTAACTTATACATGTGTGTGACATAGCAAGGGACAGAGAGGCAGCCATGTTGAAGAGAGCCGGGGGTTAAATTGGTTAACCCCTGAATATCTGTCTTCACAGTAGAAGACTCAAAAAGCATACCAGAAATAGTGGGGAGCCAAGGGGCTAATGAGAGTGAGGAACTTAAAGTAATTATTGTCAGTAGAGAAAAAGTACTTGAGAAACTAATGGGACCAAAAGCCGATAAATCCCCTGGACCTGACGGCCTACATCCGAGGGTTCTAATAGAGGTGGCTGCAGAGATAGTGGATGCATTGGTTTTGATCTTCCAAAATTCCCTAGATTCTAGAACGGTCCCAACGGATTGGAAGGTAGCAAATGTAACCCCGCTATTCAAGAAAGGAGGGAAAGAGAAAACAGGGAACTACAGGCCAGTAAGCCTAACATCAGTCGTCGGGAAAATGCTGGTATCCATTATTAAGGAAGTGGTAACAGGGCACTTAGAACATCATAATATGATTAGGCAGAGTCAACATGGTTTTATGAAAGGGAAATCGTGTTTGACAAATTTATTGGAGTTTTTTGGGCATGTAACTAGCAGGGTAGACAAAGGGAAACCAGTGGATGTAGTATATTTGGATTTTTGGGATATCGGGAGTGGCTAGCACTACTTAAAGGCAGTCTGCACCTCTAAAAGGGGAGGTACACTATGGCTGCAGTGAGAGCTGGAATTCATTTGTCAATTAACTCTGTGCTACAGGAAAGTGAGGAATGGCTGTGGTTCTCGGACGACGCGCTAGAGGTCTTGGTGGAAGAGGCATCCTTTATCCGCAAGGGGGCAGGAGGCCCTCCAGACACATGCTGAAGAGGCAGTGGGAGGAAGTCATGCACAAAGTAAATGCCAGGAGCATCGCCTCACGCACATTGATGCAGTGCAGGAAGAAGTTCAATGATTTGACATGAGTGTTCAAGGTAAATGAATTAAGCGGCATATCCTACCAACTGCACCACTAGCCTCATCCACTGCTCCACACACTACACCCCCATCACCCACCTACCAACAAACTCTCTCCATCAGTCCGCAACTCTTCAAATCAGATGCTGCATCTCACCCACACGCAGTTCCACTCTTGCAAGCCACACACCCACAACTCCCAGGTCACATATGCTGGCAGCTATTCAACCATGACAACCACATCACCCTTACAGGAATCTCACCGACACACTTCCCTCTTTCTTGCAGGAGAATGTGGCAGCAGGAAAGACCTGGGGGAGGACAGGCACGCCTACACGTCCTCACCTCCATGTTGGAGACAGTGCTGGCCATCACTGGATGGGCCGTCGCTGAGGCCGTGGCCACTGACAGTGCTGGAAGTATTGATGATGGGGGTCACTGCACCTAATCCTCCATCTCGCTTCCCACTTCTCCCTCAGCCCACAATCTTTTCTGACTCAAGTGCTGCAGATGATGTCAGGGCGCATGTCTTACTTTCTCCTCTCCCCGCACCACAACTCAACTTGTGCCCCTTTGTCATTTCAGATACCCAAGAACTGGAACCTGCCCAGTCAGAGGAGGCAGAGGCAGAGGCAGATGACAGTGATGATGCAGACACACCGTCACTCGATCTTACACTCGCAGCCACCAACTCAGAGACTGACACTGCGCGTACTTTAGAGGCTAGGATAGAGGAGGGATCTGAATGTGGTGAGACACCAGTACAAGTGCGCAGGAGCCGGGGCGGGGGAAACGGATACCAGAGGTTCTAGCTCGCCGGAGGGCGAGGTCGCATTCTAATTGTGCTGTAGAGAAGTCAGATGATGACTTCAATGGACCAGGCTATAGAAGACGGCTGATGGGCGTACACAACCAAATGCTTGATGCACTGGAAAGCATGCAGAAAGCCTGCACACAATGTCAAGGGGCATGGAGGAATCCAGTTCCAACTTGGCACAGGGCTTTGCTCAGAGCTTGGAGCCCATCCTTTCCCACATGGAACGGGTGGTCACCTCCATCAGCACACCTGTGGAACCCAACATTATGCAGCGTCTGATGACCGATGTCACAGCTTCCATTGCAGCACAAACATCTGTCATCCAAGGTCTGACTGCTGCATTTGGAATCTCAGACTGCTACTATCGTGGCTCTGGGTTCCACAGTGGAACGGGGCTTCGAGGGCATCTCAGCAGTCCAACAATCTGTTCTCCAGAGATCACCAGGATTGCTGAGGTGCCGCCCTGGGAGAGTGGCAGTGGTGCCATAGAAGACAAACCCGCTGTCCTCTCTCAGGATGACAGCATTCCTGCTCCTGGCCCTGCTACTCCACCACTGCCCTTGCTGTTGCCTATCAACCAGCCGGCCCAGACTGCTTCAGCCCAGGCCGAGATGGTGCAGTCTGAAGCAGGCCCTCCAGCCCAGAGCTCCTCATTGCCATCTGCAATCTCCTCAATTGAAGGTCAGCAGCCTTCCACCACCCATGTTCCAGCCACTGGGGATGCACCTCGTAGGAGCACTAGGAAAGGTAAAGGCACATGAACAACAGGCACTAAGGGAATGCACAAGGGTGAATAGTATCAGTTTGTTTGAATTATTTCATGTGTAAATCTGTAAATGTGGTTATGAATTTGTATTTGGTGTTGGTTTTCTTTTCTGCGATGAGCTGAGGGAGGAAGCAATGTGTAATCATAAGGAAGACGATTTGATGGTCATGTGGGAGAGGAAAGTAAGGAGTGTGGGACTGTTGGTGAATGGGGAGGTGTCGTTGAGGTTACTGGTGTCGCTCATTAATCATCTAATCACGCAGAGCCCTGGCAGACAGGTCCTGTCTACCTTGTTGCCTCCCTGCCTCTTCCTCCACTTCCTGCTGCACTGCCTCCTCCTCCTCCACTTCCTCCTCCATCTCTTTCTCCTCTTTGTCCTCTGCCTCTTCCTCTGCCTATGGCTTAGGATAGGCGGTGGCAAGGGCTGTTCCCTCATAATGGCGAGGTGGTGCAGCATGCAGCATTTAACGACAAATCTTGATACCCGCTCAGCTGATAACTGCAGGACTCCTCCAGAGAGGTCCAGGCAGCGAATGCATTGCTTGAGGACGCCTATGGTGTGCTCGATGATGTTCCACCTGGCAGCACGGTTCTCATTGTAGGCCTGATGTGCATGTATGCGTGCGTTCCCGACCAGAGTCATGAGCCACTTCATGAGGGGATAACCCTTGTCGCCCAGTAGCCAGCCTTTGACTTTTCATGCTGGTTAAAATATAGGTGGCACGTTGGACTGCTGCAGAATTAAAGTCATGACTGCTGCCAGGATAGCGAGCATGGACCTGCATGATGCGCTGCGTGTGGTCACACACCAGCTGCACATTGAGGGAGTGGAATCCCTTTCTGTTCATGAATATGGCTGAGTTCACATGTAGAGCACGCAGTCAATGGCACCCTGCACCATGGGGAAACCTGCAATGCAAGCAAACCCTCGCACTCACTCAAGCTGCTTGTCTCTGTCAAGAGGGAACTTGATGAATCTGTTTCTGAGTGCGTACAGAGCCTCCGTGACCTCCCTTATACAGCAGTGCACTGCAAACTGCGAGATGTTGTTTATATCTCCAGCAGCAGCCTGAAAGGAGCCAGAGCCATAAAAATTAAGCGCCACGGTTACCTTGACAGCCACAGTCAGTGCTGTCCTTGCCGTGCTCTGAGGCTGCAGCAATTGACAAATCTCAGTCACGACCTCTTTAGTGAACCATAGCCATCTGATGCACTGGTCATCGTTGAAGTTGAGGTAAGAGAATTGGTCCCTGAAGGCCCTTGTTGGATATGGCCTCCTGCTCAGTGTCCTGCGCCTTCTCCTCCTCCTCCTCCCTCTTCTGGCAGATTGTCCTGCTGTGCGTGGCCTCTCTGCATGCTCCCAGTCATGTTCAATTCCCACAGGAAGCCCTAGCAGACCACCCATGTCTGGCAGCAACTTTGTTCAGCACACTATTTGAAATGCCACTAACAGTACTGCACGACCAGCCAGACCATTCTCTATAGAATATTGCAGCTTTCTCCAAGTATAGGAAACTTCCACAAATACCCACAATTGTACCAGCAGCCAGAATAACTAATCCAGCAATTAACATGTCATTCCTGCATGATCCCTTTAAATAGCGCTGGTGGGGGGGTCCTTCATGCCCTTTAACTCCTGTTCAGCCGTGTGGGTTAGGACAGCGTGTTGGCTGGAGCGGGGAGTTCCAAAATGCAGCCGACTGCTTCAAATCAGCGATGCGCGCTGATTAACGTCATAAGCTCCCCACTTTGCATGTTGCTGGCGTTAGGTGCACGTGCGCAAATGCCTTTACCAAGATGGCGTCCTGGGCACATCACGCTGGAAGTGTGCGTGCGTATCTCGGACGCCATTCTCAGGGCTTAGGTGTCCGCGTAGCGCCTACAGAATGGGCGCTACATGGCCTAATTTAGCCCCCCCAGTCTTTTGGCACAAGTGTGCAGTTCCAATAAAGATTGGGACTGAGTATCCAGGAAAACAATGCCGGTTGTAAGAAGGAAGGAGAATGCATGCCCAAGGCCCCTAAGAGAAGGGAGGCCTGGAAAGTAAAAGTTCTTTTGTATGTTGGAAGGTGGGATGTTTTGGTAAGTTGTGTGATTTGTTTTGAGAAGAATTGATTTTTTATGGTCTTTCTTATGTTAAAAATTGTATTTGGAAGAGGGATATAATGGGGCTGTGATGGAACAATAAAGTCACTGAAGGGATTTGCAAATAATTTTGTTTTCAGTAACAATTAAGTTTTACAGTATTTTTTGATTGGTTCCAATTGTGATATTTTTCCGCATAAGACTTTTTCCCACGTCTTTTTGGGCACAGCAGATGTGTGCCTGATGCAACACTTTTGTAGATAAATAGAAAACTAGATAGATAGATAAATAGATAGACAGACAGACAGGTGGATAGATACTTCGAAGAACTTAAATATCACAGGACAATGAAAAACAAGATAATGAATAAAAGCAAGTTGCTTGCACAGCAACTTCCATTTCCAACAAAAAAATTTGCTTAAAAGATTTAATTATCTTTCTTTCAGATCTCAGACACATCACATAACACTGTGTTATTCAACAACTGTCACCACAACCATTTATACTATTAATAAACACAGCGTAATGGCTGTTCAGCAGGAATTAAACAGCAACACTGTATCATGCAAGTCAATGCTCATTTTCCTGGCAGCTATTAGATTGCAATTATATTTAGACAGTCCAGTATTCCCGCACTCTTTCAAGTAGAAAAGCAAGTGCCTAGGTGGATCCTGAGAGATCAAGGCCACTCACTATACTTTTGGCTGATGACACCTGTGCGCTTTCCCAGGTTACCCAGGAACTGCTTCACTGAGATGCATTCCACCATCAGGGTAATCATTGAACTCATGGTTGGTGTGCTACATGCTACATGCAGCACAACCTTACTTTGCAAAGAGACCTAGGCTTGGAAACCACAGAGAAGGAAGGTGCCCTAGGACACCAATGGCCATGAAGATGACCAACAGGAGCATCAGCAGGAAGAGGAACTGAGAACAATTCGCTGTTAGCTAACAAAGATATTTGTAACTGTCTTGATTTAGGAGATGTTCTTTTAATTATTTCATCTGCCCACTGCATGAACAGTCCTTTTAACATTCTCTCCCCTTCCCATCCTAAAGAATCCACCATGCCCAAAATCTTCTATGTGCATAACAAATGACACGACTCCCATTTATGCCACTTCATCCCAGACACTTCCAAACCTTACCAAAAACATTGTTGAATGAACTTCAGTGATAACTGTGGCGGTGGTCACCTCATAGCAGCAATGCCCTGAGATGGATCAGTTACAGCCTGGCCTTGCCTACTTTCTCCCACATGTGCAGAAATCTGAGGGAGCTGGCGATAAACTATGCATAAGCTGCTATTGTGAAAGGCAGCACCGTCATGTGACTGCTTTTCTGATATGCCACTGGTATTAGACCCTGCCTCTACATTGCCATTGATCAGTGGGATTACAGACCCAATGGCACCAATCAGGTCATTGAAGCCCTGTGAGATGTTTATCAGTTGCCCAGCCACAAGAACTTGGAAGTGGGTAGAGATAGCCTTCTCTAATCTCTCACCTCACTGGCAGCAGTCTGAACAACCTGGAGGAAGCTCTTTCTGGAGCTTCTCCATTGAGGATAGCCTGGAGTGCTAAGAGGCTATCTATTATGGTGTGGCACATGTTAGCTTTCATTCCTCCAGTTGGCCTGAAGGTGCTGCCCATCCTGGTGGAGTGTCCCAAGAGCCTGCACATAGGTATGATGCTCTGGAAGCATCCTTCTTTTAAAAGCAAGAGATTGTGGTGCCTAGTCTCTTCATCTCAGGGCACATGTCTCCTTACCCTCCTCTCAGGAATGTCTGCCTCCTCATCGTCCACACCAGCTCTGCCTGTCCATTTGCATGCATCTATGTGTTTCACTTGCCTCACTCTCTAATGCTCCCCTATGCATGTTTCTGGGCTGATGCTTGGTAGACAGAGGGAGATCGATGGCATGCATGATGTGTCGCTAGCAGGTTCATGTGCAGAGGGAAATTTTACATATTCTAAATCCTGCATTTCATCCTCTTGCTCTGTTAAGTCTAAGGAAGGAGAAGTAGAAGAGAGGCAAGGATGGGTTGCTTATTAGCTAAGTTCATTTGAGACTGCAGCATAAGGTATAACTGAGAGGTCATAGTGTGTGCAGCATGAATGTGTGTCTGTGGTCCTATATCATGAGTTGGAGGGGCAGAAGGATATCAAAATGAACCTGCAGCTGGCACCTGTCCTCCCATTTCTCCTTCCCCAACACACTATGGTGTCAGCCTCCCTAGCAGTTGCAAGGCTTCCTTTTCATAGGGAATAAGAGGCTGCCATGCAGATGGTGGTGGTAAAGATAGAAGCTAGCTTCGAAGACAGAAGCTAGCTTCTATCTTTACCTACTTCAAGGTTCTTTGCTGCCACTTATAGTATTGCAGCGACGACCCCGCTGCATCACAAATGCCCCCCTTCCAGGGAAATTGATCAGGGGCTGATTCAGAGGGGCAAGGATACGTCCTGCTTTGCTGGAACTCTGCCCCAAAGAGCAGAATCCTGGCAATGATGTCATCCTGGCTTGAACCCATCCTTTGCATGGCTGCACCTTACATCTTAAACCTTCCAGCGGAATTCAGGGCAGAACTTAAAGGTGGCATAAAATGGACTTTTCCTCTCAAAGTTCCAAATTCCAGTTCCACAACCTACTAAACAGCAGAATTTTAGGGCCAGAGGATGTTACCCCAAGGTAACTATTCAAATTTTACCAGATTTCACATGTTGTTCTGACACTGCACTGCAGCGTACTACCTAAATGACAAACAATAGTGGACTAAATTACAGTTCAATGATACTGCACTGTAAGCTTTAACATCACAGCCTATATCACTAAGAAACATTTTTGAGTTGCGATGTAATCATCTATTCATCGTGCTACAATTGACATGATTCCTGTCAATCTCCACTTACCACTTACTTTACAAGAAAGAATGGTACAACTTTCCTTTAGATAATGCCTTGCAGTTATAATCATGGTGAAGTAACAAATTGATCAAAGTAGTGTAATGACGGGTAATGAGAGGCATTCTAGGGAATGTTTGTCTGAATGCCTCTGAATTCAGTCAGCTCCACAAATTGTCTGCCATATGTGGAATATGTGTGAATGTGTGCCTTGATTTATCTACCAGACATCAATCTTCTAATAGGAGCTGAGCGATGAAGTAGAAGCATTGGAGCAAGTAGTGGAAAATCAATAGAGAGTCAACAAATCAAGCAAGGTGCGTCAAGGTCCCAATGTATAAAACGCAATGCAACAGTCCAAAAAATGATCAACTTCATAACTACTTCTGTCTTCAAAGCTAGCTTCTCAAAATCTGACATTACTGAACTATCTCAACAAAAACACCATGGCACAGAAATTTGGGCGCTCTTATCCCAAGAATGACTATATATTAAAAAAGCATCAACCAGCATTGGGGTGACTGAAAGGTTTGTATAATTGCAAGCATACATACCTTAGGATTAAAAGTAATACTATGACATTACACCCACATATGACACTTAAGTGCAACAAAATTACAGAATCAAAGAATGGTTACAGCACAGAAGGAGGCCATTCGGCCTGTCGAGTCCATGCCGGCTCTCTGCAAGAGCAATCCAGCAAATCACACTCCCCCGGCCCTTTCCCCGTAGCCCTGCAAATATTGTTCCTTCAAGTACTTATCCAATTCCCTTTTGAAAGCCACGATTGAATCCGCCTCCACCACCCTTTCAGGCAGTGCATTCCAGATCCTAACCACTCGCCGTGTAAAAAAGTTTTTCCTCATGTTGCTTTCGGCTCTTTTGCCAATTACCTTAAATCTGTGTCCTCTGGTTCTCGCCCCTCTGCCAATGGGAAAAGTTTCTCTCTATCTACTCTGTCTAGACCCATCATGATTTTGAATACCTCTTTCCTATTAAATCTCCTCTCAATCTTCTCTGCCCTAAGAAGAACAATCCCAGCTTCTCCCTCCTAGCCACGTAACTGAAGTCCCTCATCCCTGGAACCATTCTAGTAAATCTTTTCAGTAACCTCTCTAAGGCCTTCACATCCTTCCGAAAATGCGGTGCCCAGAATTGGATACAGTACTCCAGTTGTGGCTGAACCAGTGTTTTATAAAGGTTCAACATAACTACCTTGCTTTTATACTCTATGCCTCTATTTATAAAGCCCAGGATCCCATATGCTTTTTTAACCACTTTCTCAACCTGTCCTGCAACCTTCAGTGATTTATGCACACTTACCCCCAGATCTCTCTGTTCCTACACCCCCTTTAGAATTGTGCCCTTTAGTTTATATTACCTCTCCTCGTTCTTCCTACCAAAATGTATCACTTCGCACTTCATCTGCCACGTGTCTGCCCATTCCACCAGCCTGTCCATCACTATTCTCCTCGCTGTTCACTACACTTCTAAGTTTTGTGTCATCTGCAAATTTTGAAATTGTGCCCAGTACATCCACGTTCAAGTCATTAATACGTATCAAGAAAAGCAGTGGTCCTAGTACTGATCTTCAAAGAACACCACTGTATACCTTCCTCCAGTCCGAAAAACAATTGTTCACTACTACTTTCTGTTTCCTGTCACTTAGCCAATTTTGTATCCATGCTGCCACTGCCTGCCAACCTTTGATTCCAAGGCCCAGATCTAGATCCAGCCCAGATCCGCTCTCAATCCACTGAAATTAGCCCTCCTCCAATTAAGTATTTTTACTCTAGATTGCTCCTTGTCCTTTTCCATAACTAATCTAAACCTTATGATATTATGATCACTGTTCCCTAAATGTTCCCCCACTGACACTTGCTCCACTTGACCCACCTCATTCCCTAAAACCAGATCCATCAATGCCTCCTTCCTCATTGGGCCGGAAACGTACTGATCAAGAAAGTTCTCCTGAACATACTTCAGAAATTCTTCCCCCTCTTTGCCCTTTACACTATTACTATCCCAGTCTATATTAGGATAATTGAAGTCCCCTATTATCACTACTATATAGTTCTTGCACATCTCTGCGAATTTGCTCCTGCATATCCTTCCCACTAGTTGGTGGCCTATAGAATTCACCCAGTAGTGTAATGGTGCCTCTATTGTTTCTTAACTCTAACCAAATAGATTCTGTCCTTAACCCCTCAAGGACATCCTCTCTCTCCAGCACTGCAATATTCTCCTTAATCAATACTACCAACACCCTCACCCCCCCGCTTTCTTTCCTTTCCTATCCTTCCTGAAAACTTTGTATCCCGGAATATTTAGTACCCAATCCTGCCCTTTTTTGAGCCAAGTCTCCGTTATCGCCACTACATCATATTCTCATGTGGCAATTTGTGCCTGCAGCTCACCAATCTTATTTACCATGCGTTTACACACATGCACTGTAAACCTATCTTAGACCTTCTTGTTTTCTCTCTTAGCCTGATCCCACCTAATACCATACTATTTCTTACTCTAGTGCTATCTGTCTCTCCCGATCCTTTGTGAACCTTGTTTCTTCTTTCCAATGCTACATACTGGTGCCCATCCCCCTGTCAAATTAGTTTTAACTCTCCCTCACAGCACCAGTGAATCTCCCTGCGAGGACATTGGTCCCAGCTCTGTTGAGGTGCAACCCGTCCGGCCTGTACAGATCCCACCTCCCCCAGAACTGATTCCAATGCCCCAGGAATCTAAAGCCCTTCCTCCTGCACCATCCCTCCAGCCATGCATTCATCTGCTCTATCCTCGTATTTCTATACTCACTAGCACGTGGCACTTGGAGTAATCCAGAGATTACTACCTTTGAGGTCCTGATTATTAATCCAATCCACTAATACAAGTAGGTGTGACAAACAGGAAGTGCGATCTAGATGCAAGAGTTTTAATAAAATATATATATTCCCAATTCGCTTCCCTTCTATCTGGAAAGCACTGAGGTTACAGTTTCACAGGTGCCAGCTGCTTTCTCATATCTCAGTTACGTCCATTTTCTACTTTTGAGCTTAGCTGTTCGATTGCAGGCACATCACAGCTTATCCTGACCCTGTCCTCACTTCACATCCACATAGAAGTCATAGCAGTGTGATCAGCAGTGCAAATCCTGGCTGATATTTTCTTTGCCCAGCTCAGAGTACTGAAATTGTTGCACTTGCTGAGGCCCAGTTAATTCAGCACAGACCAAGGATCTTCCTTCTGGGTATTGCTCATGCAGTACATTTACAAGCTGAACCATATTTTTAATAGAGTTATTTTATCCCATCCAACATTTTGAAGGTGTCTTGTCAGGTTAAGGTTTTTCCATTTTGTTATGTATCTGATTTTCAGATCGACCTTTATTATTAGTGTTAAATGTTATTTTTACAAGCTGCATTGAGACAATGTGATGAGCAGCAGAGTTGGCACTGAACAGATCGTGATAACATTACCAAGTGACACTATCATGAAGTACACCAAAACTGATATAGCAGCTTAAAATGATTTCAAATTGCAGAGGTTGATTATCTCTGGAAGCCTAGTAATGGCTGTGTTTGTCTGATTCAGATCTGTGTTTATGGCATTTCATTTTCCTCGTAAGGTACTTCCAAAACTCAATAAGAAAACGGATTACTCCACGGAATGTTCCCTTCACCCTTCGGGACATGGGTACCACATCAGGTTATCTATAGTTTGCACAATTGCAATGCTAAATGTTACAGGATGTAACGATAAATCAAGTCATACATTAAGTGGAAGTTCATCCACAATACAAACTACAAAAAAGGCAAATACCATCCCTGTAACATGGTTCAAAGATTCTAATGCAATCCTCAATTGGTCTGCTATTTAATTATAATAACAGATGTAATAGATATCAAATACTGTAAAAATGTTCTATAATTCATACCCTGTCTATGAGCTGGTCATATAAATCACTCTAGTGTAATATTACACTGGTCAATAAGTAACCCTATACATGGAGTACTTGAAAACAAACATCACCGAGTTGTGCTGCTTTGTTGTAAAAGGGACAGCTATAGGCATGGAGAATATTGGCAGACTTCACAGACATACATGGTGCAAGTTTCCTGCAAGAGGCAAAAATAACATACCCAGACTATAGATACCATCCATAAGATAAAATCCTTATTGTATTTGTCGATGATGGCTTCGGTCTTCCCAATCTTTAACTGGAAGAAATTGGAGCTCATCCATGACTGGATGGAAGACCAGTGTTGGCCACTAGCCACATGTGGCTAATTGGGAATCCAGATGTGGCTAATTACATTTTTGATTAGTAAAGAAAAAGTGAGTAATACACACCATCATTGAGCATGTGATTCAACACTCATATTTGCATGGCGTATGCATGTGCACTTTAACCTTTTTGTGTGTTGTTGGTAAACTGGTAAGACAAAAAGCTGAGTATGAAGTGTTTTCTGATTGTTGTGCGTGCTTTACTTCCTTGGTTACTGCTTATTGGTTGTCTGCTACAGGTGAAAGTGCCAGACTTCAGCACCAGGGAAACACCAGCGACATTGTAAGTTGTCATCGTGGTCAGCTTGACCATGTGGAATAACCGGTCCAGGCCAGTAGAAGAAAGCAATCCAACCAAGAATGAGCATCTCCAACTGGGCATGTTAGGGCAAAGGGCAAGCAGCATCCAATTTATTAGTTTTTCTGCCATATAAAAATTTGATTATGAATTGTTTGATTTGTGTTTTCTTCCCCCCTTGTAATGTTTCCCTTCTCCCTTTTAGGTACTTGTGGCATTCTCCACAACCAAGAACGTTTACCTACTCCCATGCCTCTGCTATTGTTATGCTGCGATAGGAGGTGTCTTAGAACTGCCTACAGTTTATCCTCTCTAATTTCCTCTTCTGAACCTCGTCTTAGCACTATTCCTCAATAGCATGTCCAAAATATTAGAATTTACAAATCTGATCACCCCAAGGAACAGTGCACGAAACCAACAATATAATGTGCCAGTTGGATGCCTTGTGATAGAAATCTTCATAAAGGTTGGTTTGTGAAGAAGTGTGGGGAAATTTTACAAGGTTTCCCAATGGTACTGCAGATTCATTAAGTTGATCTCATAGTCTACAAAATTTGGAGAATTTACAAATATTTAAAAATACTTTTTAGCTAGTAACTGTGTGTTAGAATGTTTATTATCTTACATTAAGATACTAACAAGTACATTATGTGCAATGTTTAATTTACTTTGCGGTTTGTACAGAAATGATTAATATTCTTTGTGCAAGTGTCAGGACTGTAGACGATGCTCGACGGCTTCAGGCAGATCTTGATGTGATGGGGGACCGAGCTCATGGCTGGAAAATGATGTTTCATTTGAAAAGTGCAGTGGGCAGTGTGAATGTTGGAAATGCATACAGCCTTCAGGGAAAAGCATTAAAGCAGGTGGAGAAAGAAAGAGATCTGGGATTCTAGTGCATAGTCTCGAAAGGTTCATGAACAATGCTGTGAAGCAAGAACGAGAACGAATAGGATGTTGGGGTGCATTTATAGGACAGTTGACTATAAGACAAAGCATATTATTTTGTCCTTGTACAAGATCTTGGTCAGGCCTCAGTTGGAATATTGTGTCCAGTTTTGGTCTCCTCACATGGTGGGTGATATTGAGGCTTTGGAAAGAGTGCAGAGGAGGGCCACTAAACTAATTATGAGTTTAAAGCTTCTTAGTAATCAAGATAGGCTAAAAGAGTTGGGACTTTACACTTTAGAGAAGCGTAGACTTAGGGGTGATCTGATCGAAGTTTATAAGATGATGAGGGGAATAGATTAGACAGTTTGTTCCAGTTAAATAGGTTAGGGAGAACAAGGAGTCATAATTTTAAGTTGTACAAGGCCAGATCCAGGTTAAATGTCAGGAGGTGGTTCTTTTCCCAGAGAACAGTTGACCTCTGGAACAGGCTGCCGGCTCATGCGGTGGACGCCGATTCGCTGAATTCCTTCAAGCGAGAGCTGGACCTGTTTCTGGCTGGGGAACATAGGAACAAAGGAACAGGAGTAGGCCATTCAGCCCCTCATGCCTGCTCCGCCATTTGATAAGATCATGGCTGACCTGTGATCTAACTCCATATACCTGCCTTTGGCCCATATCCCTTAATACCTTTGGTGCCAAAAAACTCTCTATCTCAGATTTAAAATTAGCATTTGAGCTAGCATCAATTGCCGTTTGCGGAAGAGAGTTCCAACTTCTACCACCCTTTGTGTGTAGAAATGTTTTCTAATCTCACTGCTGAAAGGTCTGGCTCTAAATTTTGGACTGTGCCCCCTACTCCTAAAATCCCCAACCAGCGGAAATAGTTTCTCTCTATCCACCCTATCTGTTCCCCTTAATACCTTATAAACTTCGATCAGATCACCCCTTAACCTTCAAAACTCCAGAGAATAGAATCCCAATTTGTGTAATCTCTCCTCGTAACTTAACCCTTGAAGTCCGGGTATCATTCGAGTAAACCTACGCTGCACTCCCTCCAAGGCCAATATGTCCTTCCGAATGTGCGGTGCCCAGAACTGCTCACAGTACTCCAGGTGCGGTCTAACCAGGATTTTGTATAGCTGCAGCATAACTTCTGCCTCCTTGTACTCCAGTCCTTCAGATATAAAGGCCAGCACTCCATTAGCCTTATTTATTATTTTCTGCACCTGTTCATGACACTTCAATGATCGATGTACCTGAACCCCTAAGTCCCTTTGGACATCCACTGTTTTTAACTTTTTACCATTTAGAAAGTACCCTGTTCTATCCTTTTTTGGTCCAAAGTGGATGACCTCACATTTGCCTACATTGAATTCCATTTGCCACAGTTTTGCCCATTGACCAAATCTATCAATATCCCTTTGTAATTTTATGTTTTCATCTACACTGCTTACAATGCCACCAATCTTTGTGTCATCTGCAAACTTAGATATGAGACATTCTATGCCTTCATCTAAGTCGTTAATAAATATTGTGAATAATTGAGGCCCCAAGACAGATCCCTGCGGGACTCCACTAGTCACATCTGGCCAATGTGAGTACCTACCCATTATCCCTACTCTCTGTCGCCTTTCGCTTAGCCAACTTCCTAATCAAGTCCGTACTTTTCCCTCGATTCCATGGGCTTCTATCTCAGCTAACAGTCTCTTACATGGGACATTATCAAATGCCTTCTGGAAGTCCATATAAATAACATCCATTGATATTCCCCTGTCGACTAGGAACAAAGGAACAGGAGTAGGCCATTCAGCCCCTCGTGCCTGCTCCGCCATTTGATAAGATCATGGCTGATCTGTGATCTAACTGCATATACCTGCCTTTGGCCCATATCCCTTAATACCTTTGATTGCCAAAAAGCTATCTATCTCAGATTTAAATTTAGCAATTGAGCTGGTATCATTTGCCGTTTGCAGAAGAGAGTTCCAAACTTCTACCACCCTTTGTGTGTCGAAATGTTTTCTAATCGCGCTCCTGATAGGTCTGGCTCTAATTTTTAGACTGTGCCCCCTACTCCTAGAATCCCCAACCAACGGAAATAGTTTCTCTCTATCCACCCTATCCGTTCCCCTTAATATCTTATAAACTTCGATCAGATCACCCCTTAACCTTCTAAACTCCAGAGAATACAACCCCAATTTGTGTAATCTCTCCTCGTAACTTAACCCTTGAAGTCCGGGTATCATTCTAGTAAACCTAAGCTGCACTCCCTTCAAGGCCAATATGTCCTTCCGAATGTGCGGTGCCCAGAACTGCTCACAATGCTCCAGGTGCGGTCTAACCAGGGTTTTGTATAGTTGCAGCATAACTTCTGCCCCCTTGTACTCTCATCCTCTAGATATAAAGGCCAGCATTCCATTAGCCTTATTTATTATTTTCTGCACCTGTTCATGACACTTCAATGATCTATGTACCTGAACCCCTAAGTCCCTTTGGACATCCACTGTTTTTAACTTTTTACCATTTAGAAAGTACCCTGTTCTATCCTTTTTTGGTCCAAAGTGGATGACCTCACATTTGTCTACATTGAATTCCATTTGCCACAGTTTTGCCCATTCACCTAATCTATCAATATCGCTTTGTAATTTTATGTTTTCATCTACATTGCTTACAAAGCCACCAATCTTTGTGTCATCAGCAAACTTAGATATGAGACTTTCTATGCCTTCATCTAAGTCGTTAATAAATATTGTGAATAATTGAGGCCCCAAGACAGATCCCTGCGGGACTCCACTAGTCATATCCTGCCAATGTGAGTACCTTCCCATTATCCCTACTCTCTGTCGTCTTTCGCTCAGCCAACTTCCTAATCAAGTCCGTATTTTTCCCTCGATTCCATGGGCTTCCATCTTAACTAACAGTCTCTTATGTGGGACTTTATCAAATGCCTTCTGGAAGTCCATATAAATAACATCCATTGACATTCCCCTGTCCACTACTTTAGTCACCTCTTCAAAGAATTCAATCAGGTTTGTCAGGCACGACCTACCTTTCACAAATCCATGCTGGTTCTCTCTGATTAACTGAAAATTCTCGAGGTGTTCAGTCACCCTATCCTTAATTACAGACTCCAGCAATTTCCCCACAACAGATGTTAGGCCAACTGGTCTATAATTCCCTTGTTTCCCTCTCTCTCCTTTTTTAAAAAGCGGAATGACATGTGCAATTTTCCAATCTGGAGGGACGGTTCCTGAATCTAGAGAACCATCTGGTCCTGGGGATTTGTCATTCTTTCGTGCTATTATTTTCTTCATTACTGTTGTTTTACTTATCTTAATTTTATTGAGTCCCTGTCCCCGATTCAATATTAGTTTTCTTGGGATTTCCGGCATGCTATCCTCTTTCTACTGTAAATACTGACGCAAAGTAATTATTCAACGTCCGCCATTTCTCCACTGTCAATGACAATATCCCCACTTTCAGTTTTTAAGGGGCCAACACAGCTCCTGACCACCCTCTTTTTCCTAATATAACTATAAAAGTTCTTCGTATTGGTTTTGATATCCCTTGCAATTTTTTTTTTATTAGTTCATGGGATGTGGGCGTCGCAGGCAAGGGCAGCATTTACTGCCCATCCCTAATTGCCCTCGAGAAGGTGATGGTGAGCTGCCTTCTTGAACTGCTGAAGTCCGTGTGGTGAAGGTTCTCCCACTGTGCTGTTAGGAAGGGAATTCCAGGATTTTGACCCAGCGATGATGAAGGAACGGCGATATATTTCCAATTCGGGATGGTGTGTGACTTGGAGGGGAACGTGCAGGTGGTGTTGTTCCCATGTGCCTGCTGCCCATGTCCTTTTAGGTGGTAGAGGTCGCGTGTTTTGGAGGTAATGTCGAAGAAGCCTTGGCGAGTTGCTGCAGTGCATCCTGTGGATGGTACACACTGCAGCCACAGTGCATGGGTGGTGAAGGGAGTGAATGTTTAGGGTGGTGGATGGGGTGCCAATCAAGTGGGCTGCTTTGTCCTGGATGGTGTCGAGCTTCTTGAGTGTTGTTGGACCTGCACTCATCCAGGCAAGCGGAGAATATTCCATCACACTCCTGACTTGTGCCTTGTAGATGGTGGAAAGGCTTTGGGGAGTCAGGAGGTGAGTCAGTCGCAGCAGAATACACAGCCTCTGACCTGCTCTTGTAGCCACAGTATTTATGTGGCTGGTCCAGTTAGGTTTCTAGTCAATGGTGACCACCAGGATGTTGATGGTGGCGGATTCGGCGATGGTAATGCCGTTGAATGTCAAGGGGAGGCGGTTAGACTCTCTCTTGTTGGAGATGGTCATCGCCTGGCACTTTGTCTGGCGCGAATGTTACTTGCTACTTGTCAGCCCAAGCCTGGATGTTGTCCAGGTCTTGCTGCATGCGGGCACGGACTGCTTCATTATCTGAGGGGTTGCAAATGGAACTGAACAATGTGCAATCATCAGCGAACATCCCCATTTCTGATCATATGTTGGAGGGAAGGTCATTGATGAGGCAGCTGAAGATGGTTGGGCCTAGGACACTGCCCTGAGGAACTCCTGCAGCAATGTCTGGGGGTTGAGATGATTGGCCTCCAACAACCACTGCCATTTTCCTTTGTGCTAGGTATGACTTCAGCCACTGGAGAGTTTTCCCCTTGATTCCCATTGACTTCAATTTTACTAGGGCTCTTTGGTGCCACACTCGGTCAAATGCTGCCTTGATGTCAAGGGCAGTCACTCTCACCTCACCTCTGGAATTCAGCTCTTTTGTCCATGTTTGGACCAAGGCTGTAATAAGGTCTGGAGCTGAGTGGTCCTGGCGGAACCCAAACTGAGCATCGGTGAGCAGGTTATTGGTGAGTAAGTGCCGCTTGATAGCACTGTTGATGACACCTTCCATCACTTTGCTGATGATTGAGAATAGGCTGATGGGGCAATAATTGGCCAGATTGCATTTGTCCTGCTTTTTGTGGACAGGACATACCTGGGCAATTTTCCATATTGTTGGGTAGATGCCAGTGTTGTAGCTGCACTGGAACAGTTTGGCTAGAGGCGCGGCTAGTTCTGAAGCACAAGTCTTCAGCACTACAGCCGGAATGTTTTCGGGGCCCATAACCTCTGCTGTATCCAGTGCACTCAGCCGTGAAATGAATCGAATTGGCTGAAGACTGGCTTCTGTGATGGTGGGGATATCGGGAGGAGGCCAAGATGGATCATCCACTCGGCACTTCTGGCTGAAGATGGTTGCAAACGCTTCAGCCTTGTCTTTTGCACTCACGTGCTGGTCTCCACCATCATTGAGGATGGGGATGTTTATAGAGCCTCCTCCTCCCATTAGTTGTTTAATTGTCCACCACCATTCACGACTGGATGTGGCAGGACTGCAGAGCTTTGTTCTGATCCGTTGGTTGTGGAATCGCTTAGCTCTGTCTATAGCATGTTGCTTCCGCTGTTTAGCATGCACGTAGTCCTGAGTTGTAGCTTCACCAGGTTGGCACCTCATTTTTAGGTATGCCTGGTGCTGCTCGTGGCATGCTCTTCTACACTCTTCGTTGAACCAGGGTTGATCCCCTGGCTTGTTGGTTATGGTAGAGTGAGGAATGTGCCGGGCCATGAAGTTACAGATTGTGCTGGAATACAATTCTGCTGCTGCTGATGGCCCACAGCACCTCATGGATGTCCAGTTTTGAGCTGCTAGATCTGTTCTGAATCTATCCCATTTAGCACGGTGATAGTGCCACACATCACGTTGGATGGTGTCCTCAGTGCGAAAACGGGACTTCATCTCCACGAGGACTGTGCGATGGTCACTCCTACCAATATTGTCATGGACAGATGCATCTGTGACAGGTAGATTGGTGAGCACAAGGACAAGTAGGTTTTTCCCTTGTGTTGGTTCGCTCACCACCTGCTGCAGGTCCAGTCTGGCAGTTATGTCCTTCAGGACTCAGCCAGTTCGGTCAGTACTGAGCCACACTTGGTGATGGACATTGAAGTCCCCCACCCAGAGTACATTCTGCGTGTTTCATACTTTTCATGCTCTCATTCTTTTCATACTTTCTTTTTGTAGCTCTTACTATCTGTTTTGTGACCCTTTGTTGATTTTTGTATCTTTCCCATTCGCCAGGATCTGTGCCATTTTTGCCTTTTTGTATGCCCTTTCCTTAGGTCATATACTGTGCCTTACCTCTTTAGTTGTCCATGGCTGTTTTTTTTGGCAAGTAGAGTTCTTGCCTCTCAGGGGTATAAATCGGTTCTGTATCACGTTAAATGTTTCTTTCAACATTTCCCACTGATCATCAGTCGTTTTACCCATTAACAGATTTGCCCAGTTTACTGTGGTCAGTTTCTGTCTCATCCCATTGAAGTCGGCCTTACCCAAGTCTAGAATCTTAGCAGCTGATTCACTTTTTTCCCTTTCAAACACTACCTTGAACTCAATCATGTTATGATTGCTATTGAATCGATGTTCACACACAGTTAAGATGTTAACTAAATCTGGTTCATTACTCATTACTAAATCTAGTATGGCTTGCCTCCTTGTTGCCTCTAGGACATACTGCTGTGGAAAACTATCCCGGACACACTCAAGAAATTCACTACCTCTCTGACAGTTGCTTGTCTGCTTTTCCCAATCTATGTGAAGGTTAAAGTCCTCCATTAAGACCACTATGCCTTTGTTACACGCTTGTCTAATCTCTGCATTTATGCCATCTAGCACTTCAGAGCCAGGGGTCCTATACACAACTCCCACTGTAGTCTTAGATCCTTTCCTATTTCTCAATTCAACCCATAAGGTTGGCTGCTTACCTCTCGTTATCTCCTCCTTAATCATTGACGTGATTTCATCTGTAATCACTAAGGGTACTCCTCCCCCTCTTCCATTTTCCCTATCTCTCCTGTAGACCTTATAACCCGGTATATTTAGTTCCCAATCCTGACCATCCTGCAGCCATGTCTCAGTAATAGCTATCATGTCATACCCTCCAATTTGAATTTGTGCCTGTAGTTCATTTAATTTATTCCTTATACTCTGTGCGTTTATATATAGAACTCTTAGTTGGGCCACACACCCTAGCCTATCCTTCAGCTTTGATGCTGGGTTAATCGCTTTACACCTTCTAGTTTTCACTTTATCTGTAGTGCCTAAAGTACACTTTCTTTCTGCTACTCTACACTTTTCCCTTTCACCTGTTCTTGAACAACTATTTGTACTATTTGTATTGTAAATTTCCCCTGGGTCCTCCCCTTTCTTGCTGCTTTCAACTTTACTCTCTTCTGACTCCCCGCTCAGGTTCCCATCCCCCTGCCACTCTAGTTTAAACCCTCATCAACAGCAGTAGCAAACCTCCCTGCGAGGATATTAGTTCCGGATCTGTTGAGGTGCAATCATTCCGGCTTGTACAGGTCCCACCTTCCCCAGAATCAGTCCCAATTCCTCAGGAATCTAAATCCCTCCCTCCTGCACCAATCCCCCAGCCACGCATTCATCTGATCTATTCTCCTATTCCTATACTCACTAGCACGTGGCACTGGGAGTAATCCTGAGATTACTACCCTTGAGGTCCTGCTTTTTAACTTATTTCCTAACTCCTTATATTTTGCTTGCAGGACCTCATCCCTCTTTTTACCTATGTCGTTGGTAGCGATATGTACCACGACCTCTGGCTGTTCACCCTCCCCCTTCAGAATGTCCTGCAGCTGCTCAGTGACATCCATGACCCTGGCACCAGGGAGGCAACATACCATCCTGGAATCACATTTGTGGCCGCAGAAACGCCTGTCTGCTCCCCTAACTATAGAATCCCCTACCACAATTGCTCTCTCGACCTTTCTCCTCCCCCCCGTACAGCTGAGCCACCCATGGTGCTCTGGTCTTGGCTCCGGCTGCACTCCCCAGAGGAACCCTCTCCACCACCAGTACCCAGAACCGAATAAGGGGCGGAGATCACCTCTTACAAAAGGTAGTTAATGCATAGAATTATCAGGGCCAGAGTGATCTCCTGGACTAGATTCGATCGTCTAGGAGCGGAATTTCCTAGATTTTTTCCCCCCCAATTGGCCTGGGTTTTTATCTGGTTTTTCAGCTCTCCCAAGAGATCATATAATATTGGTTGGGGGTGGAGACAAAGGGGTTAATTTTAACCCCCAAGAACGGGTGGGTTGTGGGCGGGTGGGAGGTTAAAATAATAACTTTTTGGAGCGGGACCGCACCCCGGCTCCAACGTGCCCACTTCTGGGTTTAACTCAGGCAGGTTTGGATGTGTTTGCACAGCAGACACCTGGAAGTCCCGGCCCCACTGAAAGCTGGCAGGCCGTACTTACAGGGGCATTGAGATACTTGAGGTACTTAATATATTGTGTATTGGAAAACTTAAATGAATTTAACCTTGCCCATTCGGGTTCCCCATCACTTCCAATTCACATCAGGAGGAAGCAGACGGGAAGGGCTGGATCCATGAGGTGAGTGCCTTTATTGCACTGCTTTTGGGCCCAGAGGATCAGGAGTGTTTCATCCAGGCACAACAAGTTCACCTGGCTGACAGGAACCCTGCAATCAGCCGACCCCTCCACCCCACCCCTATGGTGGGCCCTCCCTCCAATCCTGGGCAGCCCCCTCCCCCCGATGCTGGACCCCCCCCCTCATCACCGATTTCTAATGGCTGACCCCCCCTCCCTCGAATCTCCGATGCTGGCTGACCCCACCCCCCCATGTCATCACTGGCTGACCCTCAATTCCCAATGCTGGCTGACCCCCACCCCACCGAAGTTGTCGCTGGCTGACCTTCCTGATCCCCGATGCTGACTGACCCCTCCCCCCCGATGTCGTTGCTGGGTGACCCCCCCCCCCCCACGAACCCCGATGCCGACTGACCAAGCCCTAATCTCTGATGCTGGCTGACCCCCCCTGATCCCCGATGCTGGCTGACCCCCATCCCCGATGCTGGCTGGCCCCCGATCCCCGGTGCTGGCTGACCCCCCGATCCCCAATGCTGGCTGACCCCCCGATCCCCGATGCTGGCTGACCCCCCGATCTCCGATACTGGCTGACCACCCGATCCCCGATGCTGGCTGACCCCCGATCCCTGATGCTGGCTGACCCCCGATCCCTGATGCTGGCTGACCCCCCGATCTCCGATACTGGCTGACCACCCGATCCCCGATGCTGGCTGACCCCCGATCCCTGATGCTGGCTGACCCCCGATCCCTGATGCTGGCTGACCCCCAATCCCCGATGCTGGCTGACCCCCCGATCCCCGATGCTGGCTGACCCCCCGATCCCCAATGCTGGCTGACCCCCCGATCCCCGATGCTGGCTGACCCCCCGATCCCCGATGCTGGCTGATCCCCGATGCTTGCTGACCCCCGATCCCCGATGCTGGCTGACCCCCCCGATCCCCGATGCTGGCTGACCCCCTCTCCCCGATGCTGGCTGACCCCTGATCCCCGATGCTGGCTGCCCCCCGATCCCCGATGCTGGCTGACCCCCCGATCCCCGATGCTGGCTGACCCCTGATCCCCGATGCTGGCTGACCCCCTCTCCCCGATGTCATTGCTGGGTGACCCCCCCCAATCCCCGATGCTGGCTGACCTCCCCCAATGTTGTCACTGGCTAACTGCCCCCCCCCCCACCCCGATCTCCGATGCGGGCTGACCACCCCCCCCAATGATGTCATCGCTGGCTGACCCCCCCCAATCCCCGATGCTGCCTTGATCCCCCGATGTCGTCCACATCCCCCCACCATCACCGCCCCCCACCCCGCCCCACCCCACTCTGATTTTTTGCAGTGATGATGATCTCTCTCTCTCTCCCTCCTCTCTGATTTGCAGCTTCTTTCATTGCCGACAGGAAGCTAGCCTGTCAATCTGGCTGCCTGGCGCGTGGGAAACCTGGAAACACAAATACTCACCTTCAATTGGGTTGCGATTGCAGATTGCGACTCACTCAATTCACTTCCAGGTTCCCCAGGCGAATATTTGTGGACGTGTGGGGTACCCGGCTCCGAGTGAAAATCATGTCCAAGGTATCAAAATTGTGTAGGATAGGCTGGATGGTCCAGAGGCTCTTTTCCTGTCCGTCATTGTTCGTATGTTTGTATGCTTTCAGCTCAAGGGCATTAACAGTCTCTTCTCTGTTATAAGGTTTTACAAGGATTTTCGCTATTTGGTGAATCTGACACATTGCTGCCAGTATTTACTTCTAGTGAATCTACTTCCTTGGCTTTCCATTTATTGGAGCTTTCCTACTTTGTAGATTACTAATCAATAAGTATCACAGTACAAATGTAGAAAAAAAAGACGAGCAAAGATACGGCTTTGAAACATTGGCAGTGGTTTGTTCCCATCAACATTTCAGGATTGTGATTAATGCCTGTGGAAGATTTATCACTTCTAAATTTTCTCCCAAATTAAAAGTAACATTTTCTCTTTTAAACACAGCAATGATGACTCCCTTAGGAATATTGTCTGTTTAAGCGATGTATATCACAGTAGCTAAATTTATGAGGCAATAAACCGCACAAAATAAGCAGTGAGATGAAGAAATATAAGTGTTACATTTAAAGGGGAAGTAAAGTCTAGGTGAAGTACCTTTTGTTCAAGGACTTCCTCCTCCAATTTATCAAAAAAAGTAATAGTCTAAACAGAAAATGCCAAGTTTCTTACTGGCATTCAGACTTGTAAATAAAGCATCCTTCTCTGCTAGCCCACTTTGGAGCTGGAAAACCATGCTTTAGACTGGAGTATGGATTTTCCAACCTAAAGAACAATTCTTGGAATTGAAAGTCACCAAAGCACCATTACCATGTGGCAGACCCAATTCAAGGGTTTCCATGCCAATATTACGCCATGGAAATGAAAGATATGAGCACTATCACATTCATCTGAAATTCTTCGCTCTCCTATTTTAACCTGTTTAAAATAAAATGTACTGGTCAAGCAATGCATTGATAGTAACATTTGAAGGACGTTTTAAACACTCTTCTTCAATAACTGTCTTCAGTACCTGAGTTATTCAGTTAGAAATCTAGAACATTATGCATAGTATAAAATGCTGCATTTTCTTTAGGTAATAAACCGTGAAAAGTGTGCTTCTACAAATGAGCAATATGATCCTACAGGACAGAAGAAATGTTAATGATATTTTTGCTCTGTAAACTGTGTATGGACAGTAGTATGTGTGGCCGGGGTAACTGCATATCCCAGAGGACTAATGCAGATGAAAGCATTTGTGTTTCCACAGGTGTCAACGTCTGTAAAATTGCTATGTTGCATATACTGGCTTATTTAACTTTTTAAGACTATTCTCTGAAAGCTGTGATGATACTTTGAATTCTGTTCATTAAGCTAACACCAGTTCTGAGATGTAAGGATTTGCTTTTTGTTTATCTCCTCACTGCACAATTTCCCATGGGTTTGTTGTAGATTGGTCTTCAACCAGGTGTTAACAGTATCAGTACAAACCGACCAAAAATCTATTGCTCTTGCTCCCAATTGCACACTGTTTTTTTAATCAAAATTAACACACAGAGGAAAATATGCCCCTCTGTGACAAGACAACTAGCTTCTGAAATCAGGACATGTCACTTAGTTCTGTTGTTTATAGTATTGACTCCAATATTAATAAATTGTGAGTTCAAGTTTCAATTTGCTTAGCAGAACTGATACTCATATTCCAAGCCAGCAATGCAAAGCAAATGTGAAACACAGCTGAAGGCTTTGACAGTAATAAATGGAGGAGGAGGAGGAGCAGAGGCAAACTACAGAAAGTACTATCTAAAATCTTACTTCTAAAAAGTCTGCCGAACATATGGGCTTGAAGGGCTGAATGATTTTCTCTAATTCCTGTTTTATGTTCTTAACAAAGAAAATGTACAATTAAATTGACAAATGAAAAGATGAAGTTGGCTTAGTCTGCCAAATGTTGATTTCTATATAAGTAAATCTTCACTCCTGCACAGAATTTGATCTAGAGAACTGTTAGTAAAATGAGGAAAGCCCTGCGGCATAAAACCACTGCTGACAAATTATACGCTTTCTCTAGTTATTGAAGTACTACATTAATGCCTTAGGTGGGTGACTGATTTTATTATGTCTGCATTTAGGCAAAACCACAAACAAAATCTTATTTGTATTCTCCACATGAAAGGAAAATCAGCATAATATGTAATGGCTAAATGTCACTGCAGCTTCACTATATTTTGCTCCTTTATTGTTGCTGCAGTGAAAAAAGTAGAATTTACAACCTATCCCAGTGCCATTCCCATTAGAAAACAATGAGAGCATGAGAGAGAATATTGGATGGGTATTTGCAAGCAGTGGGTGCCTCTGTTGTATTTAGTTTGAAAAGAAAGTACAGGTGAGAGCCATTACTGTGTCATAATCACCTCACAAATGAACAAGGCCCCAATTAAACATATAAAAATTCACAAGTCACTGACCTGTACAAAACATCCAACAGGATATATTCTAAATACATCACTAACAGAAGACTTGGGAGGGTTCAGTGGTTTAGACATTGGATTTTTGCTTGAGACCAGGATTCAAATCCAGTCCAGACTAATGTGACAAATGTCTCTTTTGCCTTGTTTGCTGTAACAACAACAACTTGCATTTATATAGCGCCTTTAATGTAGTAAAACGTCCCAAGGCGCTTCACAGGCGCGTTCTCAGGTAAAATTTGAAACCGAGCCACATAAAGAGATATTAGGGCAGGTGACCAAAAGCTTGGTCAAAGAGGTAGGTTTTAAGGAGCGTCTTAAAGGAGGAGAGAGAGGTAGAGGCAGAGAGGTTTAGGGAGAGAATTCCAGAGCTTAGGGCCTAAGCAGCTGAAAGCAATGATGAAGCAATGAAAATTGGAGATGCTCAAGAGGTCAGAATTGGAGGAGCGCAGAGATCTTGGAAGGTTGTAGGGCTGGAGGAGGTTACAGAGATAGGGAGGGGCAAGGCTGTGGAGGGATTTGAAAACAAGTATGAGAATTTTAAAATTGAGGTGTTGTTGGACTGGGAGCCAATGCAGGTAAGAGAGCACAGGGGTGATGGGTGAACGGGACTTGGTGAGAGTTAAGATACGGGCAGAAATTTGGATGAGTTCAAGTTTACAAAGGGTGCAAGGGGGGAGGACAGCCAGGACAGCTATAAAGGTCCTTCATGAAATTAGCCTTGGCAAGCTATATCCAGTTGCTACTGGGCATAGGTCCAATGTACAAACTGCCCCTAATTTGACATTGTTTGGCAATCTCATTCAGAAAGCCCACAATATAGTTGCTGTGGGAAGTGGTAAAATGTCACACTGGCCTATTAAAGGGTGCTTCTCTGAAATTTGGATTGAGGTACATTGTTGCGGCAGAGTGGAGGGAGCTTTACTCTGCATCTAACTGTGCTCTATCTGCCCTGGAAGTGCTTGAAGCTAACATTACAAGGCAGATTTTCGACTTTACCACCTGGGCTTTAAGCATCGCCTGAGTGGAGCGCAGAGAGGATAGTCTGGAGGGGAGGATTGCACGCTGGTAACAGAACTCGCCTGATTTCGCTTCTACTTAAAATAACTGGAAGAAAATTGAGCATGTCTGTATCAGATGTACAATCTTCCCCGTCCAATTTTCCTCTCTGCTCTACACCCAGGTGATGCTTAATGCCCATATAAGTAAAGACAAAAATCTACCTCTATGTGTCTGAAATGAAAATTATCCCATTCCCTCAATTTCATAAAGAAAAAATCATTCAAAACTCTGAGTTAGTTTTGGAACTTCAGGTTCACTGTGATAGGAGTGATGTCATGATTCACTTTGGGTACCTATGCAAATCTCAGGCAATAATGTAATCCAGAGGGGTGCAGAGTATTTTCATTAGCTGCTGTGCTGGGCCTCCAACCGTTAAGTAGTAATTAAGACCAAATTTTGTTTTTTGTGTGTATTAGAGATAAAATGCAATTTTAAGGGTTGAAATTGCATCTAAAGCAGATGGCCCAAAAAGACTATCGTAGATAATCTTTAACTGTTTGGCACTGGTGTCTGCAGAACTAAGATTCCAGAATACAAACTGAGCATCTGATAACAAGAAACAAAGAAAGAACATATATTTTAGAGCGTCTTTCACAACCTCAGGACAACCCAAAGCGCTTTACAGACAATAAAGTACTTTTGAAGTGATGTCACTGTTATAATGTAGGGAAATGTGGCAGCCAATTTGCACAGAGCAAGGTCCCACAAACAACAATGGGATAAATCACCATACAATCTATTTTTTGGTAGTGTTGGTCGAGGATAAAGGTTGGTGAGGAGACTGGAAAAACTCTCCTGCTCTTCATCAAATAATGCCATCTGACAGGGCAGACGGGGCCTCGGTTTAATGTCTCATCTAAAGGATAGTACCTTCGATAGTGCAGCACACCCTCCCTCCCCGGGCCTTATCTAAATAGCCGCGCCTATTGCACCTCCACAGGCAGCTTGCCCGACTGAAGAACTGAATTTCAGGCCACCTGCTTCACCAGCAGTGGCCCTCCGGTAAGTCGCAAGGGTTGTGGGGAGAGCAGGAAGGGGCCGAATGCAGCCAGAAGAGACCTTTTCAGTGGCGGCTGTTGGTTCAGCCACATCCACACCTAGAAAACCTGAGCAGAGCAGGCCCAACACCCAATATTCCAGACGGGTTCTAAAACAAGCGTTAGTCCCCTCATTAGCATATGCAAAGGGCCTAACACCTGTTTTAGGTGGCAGTCCTAGAAGTCTGAAAAATAGCTCGACCCAATGTTTTTCAGGCGCCTTTGGAGTGCAGGACATCGGTCCCCAAAATTATGTCTGATTGTGCCTGTTGTTTTATCATCATAACCGCGTACAACGGATCCAATTTCTACCCCTATACCCCTGCCTCTTAATTCTACAGATTCCAATTTCATTGAGGAATTATTCCTTCTGGGACTGCTGCCAACCTTAGTAGCGGGTCACTGTCAGTTGTCTGATTCAAGTACAATCCTCCAGGGAACAATGCTTACTTCAACAGAGATCATTCAAGCCATTTCCCAAGAGGAGACAGCAGGGCACTGCCCTAGTCTGTATCCAAACGCATTTCTAATCAAGAAAATCGGAAAGTTTCACTGAGATCTGCATGTCACTAGGTCACTGGCCGGGAATGTTGATTGGATTAGAACAAATCGCTGAGACACACTGAGAATGAATGATCAGGTTTTTAGTATGGACCTCAGTTACAACTGGACAAGGTTTGTGTCAATCACACAGATTCACTAAATTGTCCACTCTGGCAGGCCATAAAGGCTTAATGTAACCTGCTACCATTTGGGCAGCAAAATACAATTAGTTATTACCTGTGGCTCTCACCAAAAATACCTCACAATCTTTATCAAGTGCACTGCCAGAAGATATGTTATAAATGGTTTTACGTGTATAATTATATAAATTCTCATTGGTCACACGATAGCCTTGAATACTCATCTTATTTAATCATAAAATTAATGGCAAACATGCATTTTAATGCCACAAATCTTCATGTTTTCCTAAAGTCAAATTTACTGAATGGTCAAGAAGTAAGCTTTCTTTGTATTTTTCCCTGTTAGAAAGCAAAGCTGCAAACCTCAAGTCAGTTTTTCATTACTTCATTCACTATAAATAAGCTATGAATTGACAATCTGAAAACTACTAAATTATGCAAACGAATCACCCTGGAGATTATCATCAGGTTAGTTGACAAGACTGTGTACAGAAGTGATTAAAATTGTATTTCGAGGGCTGGCACGATTCCTCTTTGTGAAAAGTATTTATAGACTCCAGCAAAGAAAGAAAAAACATCATCTGAAATCAGAACATCCATTAGAGCTGTGATAGCAGAACACATGAATTTCAACAGACTTATCACTTAACTTTCTCAAACATTATTTACAATGCCTGCCTGTAGTATCAAGAGAAGTGAAAATGACAAGATTTCCAGCTGATGATGTGAGAGTTCATTTCTCCTGTAATTTAAAGGAGGACAGAAAGGCAGCTTTAAAACATGACTGTCACTTAGTAATCTGAACATTTGAATATTAAATTTGTAAAGGATTCCTGATATTTAGAAAACGGTCAATGCAGTATTTGAAAATACAGCTAACATTTAAAGGTCATAGAATCATAGAAAGGTTACAGCACGGAAGGAGGCCATTCAGCCCATTGAGTCTGCGCCGGCTCTGTGCAAGAGCAATCCAGCCAGTCCCACTCCACTGCCCTTTCCCCGTAGCCCTGCAAGTGTTTTCCTTTCAAATACTTATCCAGTTCCCTTTTGAAGGCCATGATTGAATCTGCCTCCACCACCCCCTCGGGCACTGCATTCCAGATCCTAACCACTCGCTGTGTAAAAAAGCTCTTCCTCATGTCGCCTTTGGTTCTTTTGCCAATCACCTTAAATCTATGTCCTCTGGTTTTTGACCCTTCCGCCAATGGGAACAGTTTCTCTCTATCTACTCTGTCTAGACCCTTCATGATTTTGAATACCTCTATCAAATCTTCTCGCAATCATCTCTGCTCCAAGGAACACAACCCCAACTTCTCCAGTGTAGCCACATAACTTAAGTCCCTCATCCCTGGAATCATTCTGGTAAACCTTTTCAGCACCCTCTCTAAAGCCTTCACATCTTTCCTAAAGTGCGGTGCCCAAAACTGGACACAATACTCAGTTGTGGCCGAACCATTGTTTTATAAATGTTCATCATGACTTCCATACTTTTGTACTCTATGCCTCTATTTATAAAGCCCAGGATCCCGTATGCTTTTTTAACCACTTTCTCAACCTGCCCTGCCACCTTCAATGATTTATGCAGATATACCCCCAGGTCTCTCTATTCCTGTACCCCTTTTAGAGTTGTACCCTCTAGTTTATATTGCCTCTCCTCATTTTTCCTACCGAAATGTATCACTTCGCATTTTTCTGCGTTAAATTTCATCTGCCATGTGTCCGCCCATGCCACCAGCATGTCTATATCTTCTTGAAGTCTATCACTATTCTCCTCACTGTTTACTACCCTTCCAAGTTTCGTGTCATCTGCAAATTTTGAAGTTGTGCCCTGTATAACCAAGTCCAAGTTATTAATGTATATCAAGAAAAGCAGTGGTCCTAGCACTGACCCCTGGGGAACACCACTGTACACCTTCCTCCAGTCCAAAAAAACAAACGTTCACCACTACTCTCTGTTTCCTGTCCCTTAGCCAATTCTGTATCCATGTTGCTACTGCCCCCTTAATTCCATGGGCTGCAAACTTGATGATAAGCCTACCGTGCGGTACTTTATCAATGCCTTTTGAAAGTCCAAATACACCACTTCAATTGCATTGCCCTCATCTACCCTCTTTGTTACCACATCAAAAAACTCTATCAGGTTAGTTAAACATGATTTGCCTTTAACAAACCTGTGCTGGCTTTCCCTAATCAATCCACCCTTGTCCTAATGACTGTTAATTCTGTCCCGGATAATCGTTTCTAAAAGTTTCCCCACCACTGAGGTTAAACTGACTGGCCTATAGTTGCTAGGTTTATCCTTGCACCCTTTTTTGAACAAGGATGTGACATTTGCAATTCTCCAATCCTCTGGCACCACCACCGTATCTATGGATGTTTGGAAGAATATGGCCAGTACCTCCGCAATTTCCACCCTTACTTCCCACAGCATCCTAGAATGCATTCCATCCAGACCAGGTGACTTATCTACTTTAAGTACAGCTAGTATTTCAAGTAGCTCCTCTTTATCAATTTTTAGCCCATCCAGTATTTCAACTATATCTTCCTTTACTGAGACTCCGACAGCATCTTCTTCCTTGGTTAAAGACAGATGCAAAGTATTCATTTAGTACCTCGGCCAACCCCTTTGCCTCCATGAGTAGATCTCCTTTATGGTCCCTAATCGGCTCCACCCCTCCTCTTACTACCCGTTTACTGTTTACATGCCTGTAGAAGACTTTTGGATTCCCTTTTATGTTGGCTGCCAGTCTATTCTCATACTCTCTCTTTGCCCCTCTTATTTCCTTTTTCACTTCCTCTGTGAACTTTCTATATTCTGCCTGGTTCTCACTTGTGTTATCAACCTGACATCTGTCATACGCCCCTTTTTTCCATCTCATCTTACTCTCTATCTCTTTTGTCATCCAGGGAGCTCTAGCTTTAGTTGCCTTACCTTTCTGCCTCGTGGGAATGTGCCTAGACTGTACCCGAACCATCTCCTCCTTAAAGGCCGCCCACTGTTTAATTACAGTTTTGCCTGCCAACCTTTGATTCCAATTTACCCGGGCCAGAAATGTTCTCATCCCATTGAAATTGGCCCTCCTCCAATTGAGTATTTTTACTTTAGAGTGGTCCATGTCCTTTTCCATAGCTATTCTAAACCTTATGATACTATGATCGCTGATGAAGATACAAAATGCTTAAATCCTGATAGGTTATTTCGCAGGTTTAAATGTTGGGAGGAACCATGGTTTAACATCAACTCAGTTTGCTTTCCATAAAATAAATGGTGAATTACTGCTTTACAAGACACTGTGCATAATAATATAGGAGCCTTAGAGGTCACATACACAAGGATTGCCTCAAAATTCAAAGATGCAGTGTCATGTTCTGTGGTATACTTCCAGTGCTTAGAAATGAAAAGCTTGCATTTATATAACACCTTTTACATCTTCACTGGGAAGGCTCAAAAATCACAAGGAAATTCAGAGGAAGGTTTTAAAGTTCGCCAAGCAGTGGAAATGGCTTCCACCCGAATGTAAGGTCTCCTATTACTACTCAGTTATCTTTTCAAGGTCACAGGTTAAAGTCCACCTTCTTAAACTATCTCATTTGTAACCCTCCTAAGTGATGCTCTGCTTGAAATCTGAGGAGCAGCTTGGCACTTCCAGAGTGACTACCCCTGCACCAGCCTTAGCCACTCCATTATGGCACCTTACCATGTGTTGCAGAGGGCCTGTTCTTTAATCCTCCTTCTTATGCCCCCCATTTTCATCTGGAAAGAATAATCCTTTCTGCATGGCATAAGTTGTACATCACGCAGAAGGCAACGATAACTCTTGAGGCCCTTCCCAGGCTATACTGCAGGGACCCTGAATACCCACAGAGGCACTTGAAATGGGACTTGAACAAGTCTATCAGAATTCGAGTGGTTTCTCGGGCCTCATTATATATGGTCTTCACTGCTGAGCTTGGATGCTGCTGAGGTGTCATCAGCCAGAGCTGCAGGGGATATCCCTCAGCTGCAATCAACCATAGAATCATAGAATGGTTACAGCACAGAAGGAGCACATTTGTCCCATTGAGTCCGTGTTGGCTCTCTGCAAGAGCAATGTAGCTAGTCCCACTCCGCTGCCCTATCCCCATAACCCTGAAAATTTCTTCCCTTCAAGTACTTATCCAATTCCCTTTTGAAAACCACGATTGAATCTGCCTCTACCACCCCCTCAGGTAGTGCATTCCAGATCTTAACCACTCACTGTGTAAAAATGCTTTTCCTCATGTCGCCTTTGCCAATCACCTTCAATCTCTGTCCTCTGGTTTTTGACCCTTTCGCAATTGGAACAGTTTCTCTCTCTCTACTCTGTGTAGACCCTTCATGATTTTGAATACCTCCATCAAATCTCCTCTCAACTTTCTCTGCTCTAAGGAGAACAACCCCAGCTTCTCCAGTCTCTCCATGTAACTGAAGTTCCTCATTCCTGGAACCATTCGAGTAAATCTCTTCTGCACCCTCTCTAAGGCCTTCACATCCTTCCGAAAGTGTGGTACCCAGATCTGGACACAATACTCCAGTTGTGGCCGAACCAGTGTTTTATTAAGGTTCATCATAACCTCCTTGCTTTTGTACTCTATGCCTCTATTTATAAAGCCCAGGATCCCATGTGCTTTTTTAACCACTTTCTCAACCTGCCCTGCTGCCTTCAAAGATTTGTGCACATATACCACAGATCCCTCTGTTCCTGCACCCCTTTTAGAATTGTGCCCTTTAGTTTATATTGCCTCTCTTCGTTCTTCCTACCAAAGTGTATCACTTCACAATTTCATCTGCCACATGTTCGCCCATTCCACCAGCCTGTCTATGTCCTCTTGAATTCTATCACTATACCCCTCACTGTTCACTACACTTCCAAGTTTTGCGACATCTGCAAATTTTGAAATTGTGCCCTGTACACCCAAGTCCAAGTCATTAATATATATCAAGAAATACAGTGTCCAATACTGACCCCTGGGGAACACCACTGTATACCTCCCTCCAGTCCGAAAAACAACCGTTCGCTACTACTGTCTGTTTCCTATTACTTAGCCAATTTCGTATCCATGCTGCCACTGCCCCTTTTATTCCATGGGCTTTAACTTTGATGACAAGCCAATTATGTGGCACTTTATCAAACGCCTTTTGGAAGTCCATATGCACTACATCAACCACATTGTCCTTATCAACCCTTTTTGTTCCCTCATCAAAAAACTCAATCAAGTTAGTTAAACACGATTTGCCTTTAACAAATCTGTGCTGGCTTTCCTTAATTAATCCACACTTGTCCAAGTGACTGTTAATTTTGTCCCGGATTATCATTTCTAAAAGTTTCCCCACCACCGAGGTTAAACTGACTGGCCTGTAATTGCTGGGTTTATCCTTACACCCTTTTTTGAACAAGGATGTAACATTTGCACCCACCAGTCAGTGAGGCTGTCCATGCTGAGCCCATCACACTGTATGTAATTGAGACCGAGTGGGTGTGCTTTGCTTGAACCTGTTATGTTCCATGATTCCCATGCCTATATGGCCCTCAGGAGACAATGCTGCTACAAATATGGCCTGGGAAAGGCCAGTGGAATGTCCAAGAAGCAGCAGAACAGAGCAGAGGCTGTAGTTTTAAACCTATAGGTCTTTTACAGACTGAGAGGGACTATGGATTTGTGAAGTCATTTTATATCTTAGGCACTTGGTCGTTCATAACTTTTCAGAGAGCACTAAAAATATTTTAAAATTTGGGGGAAAGTAATGATTTCCCTTTCGGGATACCCTTGTTCCTGTGCTATGGGGAAGATGAGAAGATGGAGGAGGAAAGGATGGAAGCAAGACTGGCGAGACATCACAGATGGTGTCAACATCCAACCCATAATTACCAATACCACATCGTTTACAGACTCAGGAGGTCATACCTGAATCTCAGATTATGCCAGCTACTGGCTGCAGACTTGAAGTCCACCTAAAGAAGAAGTGCAGTGCTGTCACTGCCCATTAAAGTGACCACCTGGTCCTTTTAGGCAGTTTCTGATGACCTGAGTCACACCAGTCAATCTGCTGTGCACAAATATATCAAGAAAGTCACAAATGTTCTGTTCAGTTAGGTGACTCAATGTATCACCTTCTGTATGGACACCACCAAGCAACGAGAAGGAGGTGTAAACTGTATAGGTTAGCAAGGTGCACCCAGATACAGGGTGCATTGATGGTACCCTTATGGCCTTGAAGGCCCTGGATTTTATCAACAGGAAGGGATATTCTATTAATATGCAGCCAGTGTGTGATGTCAGTCACATAATTAAGATGTGAATGCATGCTACCCAGGAAGCTGACATGATTCATTTATACTTTGTCAATCAACAATATCTGCTCTGATGAGCCAAAACGCTGTATTGGTTTGGAATAAAAAGGGCAGCGGCAGTTTGGATACGAAATTGGCTAAGTGACAGGAAACAGAGAGCAGTGGTGAACGGTTGTTTTTTGGACTGCTGGAAGGTGTACAGTGGTGTTCCCCAGGGATCGGTGCTGGGACCACTGCTTTTCTTGATATATATTAATGACTTGCACTTGGGTGTACAGGGCACAATTTCAAAATTTGAGGATGACACAAAACTTGGAAGTGTAGTGAACAGTGAGGAGGATGGTGATAGACTTCAAGAAGATATAGAAATGCAGAGAAGGTTGAGAGGAGATTTGATGGAGGTATTCAAAATCATGAAAGATCTAGACCAAGTAGATAGAGAGAAACTGTTCCCATTGGCAGAAGGGTCAAAAACCAGACCACAAAGATTTATGGTGATTGGCAAAAGAACCAAAGACGACAGGAGGACAAACTTTTTTATGCAGCGAGTGGTTATGATCTGGGATGCACTGCCTGAGGGGGTGGTGGAGGCAGATTCAATCGTGGTTTTCAAAAGGGAACTGGATAAGTACTCGAAGGGAAAAAATTGCAGGGCTATGGGGAAAGTGCGGGGGAGTGGGACTAGCTGAATTGCTCTTGCAATGAGCCGGCATGGACTCAATGGGTCGAATGGCTTCCTCCTGTGCTGTAACCATTCTATGATTCTATGAATCTATGAATACAGACCCAAAAAATTATATTTTTTCCTTAACAATTTTCTCCCCTGCCTCCATTCTCAGAATGTTGACTCCTTACTGAGCCATGATTCCATAGGTTACAGTCACCTCTGGCACCTCACCCAAACATCCATTATTCACGAATGAGCCTCAATAGTGAGCACTGACAGGCTATTCAACTGGAAGAGGCATCATAGCTCAGCTCAGTCCTGTCCCCACCCACTTCCAGTAGGGGGCATTTGGTAGTGATCAGGAGCATGAACTTTGGCTAAAATTCTCTTCTCTAATCGGGGAGCGAAGGTCAATTGCTGAGTTGGCTCAGCTAACCCAAGCCCTTAAACATATTTGTAAATACTGAATCAACTATTTTACAGGCTTGGCAAAGGAAAGACTATTTGTGAAAATTAATGACTGCCTGTTGATGAGCAACTTGTAAGATTTTTATTTAAACAGTGCATATGGTCTTGATTATGCTAAAATAAATTATTGCTCATGTGTATTTATACTGTATGTACTACTAAGCTTCTTTTTATGTTTCTTTATATTATTGTGCCTGGAGCATTAATGTTAATTTAGTGTGAAATGCTAGACAATTATCAACACCCGAGTTGATATTGCTGCTGAATAATGGATTTAATGGTTAGATTTTTGCCGTCCATTTTAATTGAGGGGACATCTGAGGCATGATTTTTACTTTGAGCCGGGAACTCAGAGGATGGGTAGATTTTCGCGTGGGTAACCCTGAAGTAAAGTGAGCGTGTCGGAATTTGCAATCGCAACTCAATTGAAGGCAATTATTTTTGCTTCCGGGTTTCCTGCTCGACAGCCAGGCAGATTGACAGGCTGGCTGCCTGTTGGGAGGGAAAGCAGTCGGGGAGCGGATGCCAGGTAAGTCTGAGATGATTGGGGTGGTTTCGGAGACATCGGCCATTGAGGGGGGGGGGGGGTGTCTCGGCCTTCGTGGGGGGTGGGGGGGTCTCGGGGTGAATTTTGGTTTAAATCCTAACCAGCAATTTCTGAGATGGGGGTGGTTGAGGGTGATTGAGAGTTTGTGATCCTGTGCCAGAATTTCTGCACAGTGGTGGGGAGAAGGTTTGTTGTCCTATCCTTTGTGGTCTTATGCTCTCAGGATGCATTTGGGCTTATGGTCATTTTTTGGGGGGTTGTTTCCAGATATATACTCATTGGCTTGGTTCCCAATTTTTGCTCAGTGGATGGAGTTTGTTTTGTTTTTTTTTGCTCAGTTGAATGGGGCCCTCGTTTATTATTCTACCGGGGGATGTAGGAAATGGTGCAGTGGTGGTGCTGTGGGGGAGGGATTTATTTTCAGTGGTTGCAGTTTTTTGCTAGTTGATCTCCCATGGCATTGCACACGAAAAGTCCAAACCAATGAAACTTTTCAGGTCAACCAAGGGAGATAATTGAACCAAGACAGGGAGGGGAGGGTTAGAGAAAGGGAGAGGGTGAGAACAGTGAAGGCAGGCTGAGTGAGGGGGAGAGGAAGGGTAGGGAAGGGAGAGGCAGCTAGGGGGAGGAATGGGGAGGGGAGAGAGCACGGATATAAGGTGAGGACAGGGGAGGGGTGGGGGGAGGGATAGATGAGGTGAGGAGTATGGTAAGGGAAAGGAGAGAGGGAAAATGAAAGAGATGGGGAGAAATAGAGAGGGAGCAGTAGGAGGGGACTTGGAGAGAAGAAGGTGAGGTGAAGGAGGAGAAAAGCAAGTGAAGGGGAGAGAGGAATGAGTGGGGGAAGGGGCAGTGAGGCAGGGGCTTGAGATTTATTTGATTTCTGGATGGGATGTCTTGGTGCTTCCCAAGAACTCAGCAACAAGTCTGATTGGTAGTTTCCTCAGCAGATTGGAAGTTTGCTGAACTATTTGGTTGCCACTAGCCACAAGTGTAATTCAAGTAGATTTGTTAATGAACTTTTTAAATCATTTTTGGTTGGCTTCTGCGTTTCATGTTCTTTGGGATTCATTCTTTGGGGTTGCCTATTGTTCTGAGGATTCTACTGTTGATTCTATGTGTGTTTCCACTATCCTGGATTTCCATGGACGTTTACTCTTTGCATCTTGCTGTATTTTTAAGGTACTCTATACTTCCTTATGTTTACAAACAACTTCAGTGTTTTTATTACTGACCGTATATTGGGGAGAAGCCAGCAGATAGCATACACCAACATACTGAAGTTGAGCAGAGAGTCAATGGGAGCCACCAACATCTCGCACCCACTGTAGTATATGCCGATCTGCATTGAGGCTGCACGGGGAACCGGGTATGAAGAGCTGGCTCCAAAGTCAGGCCAGGAATAAGGAACATATACCAGGGTGAGCAGGAGAGAAGCGATTTGATGATCAGTGCAATATAAGTGACATTCGTATTTTGAACTTCCTAACAGCACCAGCTCTAGCATAATCATTAAAAGATGAAAAGCATAACGAATGTCCCTGGCAGTTATTTTCTGCTGCATATGAGAAATGTGGCGGATTCAATCAAAGGGCCTGTCAACCACTGCTGAGGGAAGGCTCAACTGAAGAAAAAGAAGGATCTTTTGGAAATCTGGGCTTGAAAGTAGATTTATTACAACAGATATGACAGAGAAGGAGAAAATTAGAGAAAGGGATGAATTATTTACTGGAAGTGGGGTGGGAAGCAACACAATCCAAATAGTTGTGGGAGTCCAAACTTGTAATAAAAATCCATGGAAAACCTATTGCCAAAGATGGAGAGAAAGAAAGCCAGAAAAAGGGTAGAGATGGACCACACAAAGATAAAGAATGGATTAGAATTGGAAACATATTTGGAGTGCGAGAATTTATATTAGCAAAAGAGCCAAATTTTATAATACTTTCAAGTACCTTGACTGCAGAATATTCCAATATTTCAGATTTTGTCATCATTCTTAAAAATATAAGCTTGTGCGCATACTCAAGATTGATTCAGGATGGTAACAATTGATAATTTTCTGAATCTTTAATTTAATTGAGTGATGGCTGGAAGAGTGAATAGAGACCCAACACAAAGAACTCTCAGCCAAACGTTTGCCTGAGAGAACTGAGACACCAGCTGCAATACCTGAGCTGTTATTGATGTGTGTCAATCACAGGTTTAAAGGGCCAAACCAACTTCAGCTGCATCTTGCCTCCATTTCAATGGCGAGATTCAGAAGCCATGGGAAGCCCATGCAGGTGAAGTAAAATTCGTTTCAGGTTCAGAAGCAACAAAATATTACCTACCTCAAGTATTTCAAGTAGGTAAATTGCCCCTTTAACAATCTGCCCGCCTGCATTAATTGGGGGCGCAACTTCCGGGTTTCAGGTGTGGTACGCATCCAAACCTGCCCACGTTACCCCCAGAAGTGGGCACATTGGAGCCGGGTTGAGGTCATGCTTGAAAAAGCTGTTAGTTTAACTTCGACAACTGTCCCTAACCCCCCCTGTTCTTTGGGGTTAAAATTACTGCCCTTATGTCTAACTAGAGTGGGGCGGTAGTGTAGTGTCCACTAACAATGTTTTCATTCTTTTAATCATGGGCTATACAAATAGGGTTGCTTATGTATATTGCACCAGGCAGAAATTATATGCTTGTCTCAAGTATTAGTGCATGATGTCTCCACATACATCAGTATGGTATGCACACTCATAATATACCAATATACCAAAGGTTATTGAAAGCTTAAACCTTGCCAAAAAACTAAAGCCAATATAATGGAAGTTGCTTATTAGTCGACAAAATATGTCAGATTTGCATACCATGCTGATGTATGTGGAGGTATAATGTACAACTAGTGACATGGTGCCTAGTGCGATATGGGTAATTCTATTCACTGTGCATTATTGAGTTGATTGGACATTTATGTAGCTGAAATGCTTTTTTTTCTTGCCAACTGGTGTGTTTCACGTGAATAAATTAATGACAAGAGTGCCACATGTGACTGAACATTCCAGAAACAATTACACACAGGAGGCTGAACAGGCAACAAGCATATGGGTACATTTACACATGAAATAGGATTGAAAAATGGGAACAACACTTAAAGACAGAAATTAGAAAAAAATGTCTTTTACTTCAACAACAAAAAACAAATTGCAACTATCCACTGGAAAACGAATGCACATATCAGCATAATGCACAAAAAAATCTGGCAGGTTTACAATGATGTGGCCAATGGCTGCAGAAGACTCATGCACTTGGAGGAGATGGCTAAAGTGGTTACCTTCACTAGAACCTGAAGTAATAACTGTAAATAATAGGAAATACTCATCAATCTGCCTTAGCATTGCACATGGGGAGTCAGGGCCAAGTATAGTGTTTAGGTAATGTGGGGATAGAAAGTGGGGATAATTTGATCTGGCCATACATATGTAATTCAGTCTCCAGGGAACCTATTAGTGGATATCACCAATAATGATTTCTATTGCCTCAAAATTCAGTGGGCAATTGGAAAGACCTAGTGAAAAATGGGTTTTCCTGGTTGCCGGTCTAAAAAATCTGGCAGGTTTACAATGACGTGGCCACTGGTTGCAGAAGACCCATGCACTTGGAGCAGATGGCTAAAGAATATAAGAGCATCTACTGTGTACCTGAATTTACTAACAGCAGTATGATGTTATGTACCAGAATTTGCAGTCTTTTTACCTGGGTGATAAATTAAAGCACTCAACACTGTAAAAATCCCTAAAGTCCCTTAACACTGAACTGTTTGAATATAACCCTCGCCCCCAAACATTTTCTTATATATATTCAGAACAGCTATTCTTCATAAATTTGCTAATCTTGGCAATGGAGTAGCTTCAGATATTATGGAGTAACTGTTAATATATAACTTGTACATTTTTTTTCATTTACGTTGTGTACGCAGTCTTGACTGTAGTTAAAATAAACCTGTACTCATGCAGATTTATATTTGCAAACATACTGCTAAGCTTCTTTTTATGTTTCTTATACACTTTTATGCCTTGAGCATTAATGATAATTTAGTGTGAAACCAGACAATTATCAACAACTGAGTTAATATTGCTGCTGAATAATTAATTTGATGATTAAATCTTTCCCATCTATTTTAATAGTGACTATGAGAGAAAACCTCACACCTATCTAGAACGAAACGTTAACTACCAGTAATGTTTTAATTCTCTTAATGGCTGCCGTTGTTTAAAGCTGTAGTGCATATCAGTAAAACATCAATATTCTGTTTTAAGACTCCCCCGTTACCCAACCCACCCACTCCACTGATCATATCCTGGCCATAATAACAGGCATGCAGCATGCTGTGAAGTCTCTGCCAATGCTATCTCTAAATAGCCACTAGGAAGTGCCCAAAACCAATCTGGAGTGATTTTCTCCAATTTTCCCTTGGCAATGGAATTTTTTTTAAACATATATTTGTTCTTGGGATCTGGGTGATGTTGGGAGAGACGCATTTATTGCCCATCCTTAGTTGCCATGAGAAGGTGGTGTAATCCCAGGTTGCCTTAGCAGTGTGCCATTTATGAAAAAGTTAAGATCCTCATCTGTGAGCCATACAGAGACCTATGTATTGAAGCAGAAATGATAGGGGAAAGAATGGTGCAAGATGCAAGGTGCACTCCACCAACTTTTCACCATCACATAGCTCTACAGGAAAAAGGAGAGCCGTTTCATCAGGATGAACATGTCTCATGTGGAACTGGACTAATGACAACTAGAGCAGATTCAGCTGGAGCTTACTGCTATGTTACAAGCCACAAGCAGAAGGCACCCCATGGGAGAAAAAAAATCTTAAGGGCAAACTTGGCATTAGCCCTACCCAACCGGTTCACTAATATCCATTCTGCTTGCTCTGTGCTACATGTGACTCCAATCTCACACTATGTGAATGACCCTTAATGATCTCCAATGTGGCCTAGCAAACCACTCATGTGTAAAAACAATTGCTAGAAGTATGCCCACCACTGCCTTCCCAGTGTAACCAGGGTTGGGCAATAACCGTGGCCTTGCCAGCAATTACCCGCATGATGAGAACAAACAAAAAGAAAAAGTTTATGCCTACAATGACATATAAGCCAAGCAAAGACTATGAGGAATATGATGCTCCAGTTAGTGATGCCTTCAGTCTGAATTATTAAAAAGAACTATGATCAAGCAAGCTATTAGGGCCTGCAGAGAACCCTTTGCCTGTACAGGCAGTGCTTCTTTAGGGTAAGCTTGGATAAAGATGTCAAGGAATACATGAATAGGTATAAAGGATGCACTGTGAGTAAAGTTTGTGAGCCACAGGACAGAGCTCTTTCAAAACAGTTCACTTACCCACTAGAAATGGACTTTTTAGATTTCTGAACAGCAGAAACAACAACATTGCAGTAACTTTACAAAGGTGGCCCAGGCATCTCCTCGCACCAATCAGGTGGCTCAGAAGATGTAGGACCACTTTTTTTGTATATGAGTTTCATGAACACATACACATAGAAAGAGGGACAATTTTGAGTCTTAACTGATTTCTGAAGCTGTTGGCAATTTCTGGTGTGGAAAAGTCACATTACCAAATACATGTCATGGTTGGGGAGGGGGGGGTAGGAGGGGTTGGGGGGGAAGGCACTTGTACTTATCGCTACAAAGCTGGGTGTTCTGGTCTTCTGCACAGGTACTCTGCGTTGCATAACTCTCTTTCTCTCAATCTTTCAATGATACACGGGTTTCCCATTATAAAATCCTGGGATAGATTTTCAACTAGTTGCCTGGGTCTAAAATTGGAATGGCGGATCGACTGCCTGATATGGAACACGGTCGATTTTGAAAAAAATACTTTCTTCCAGCCACACATGTGGTTTCATCAAAGGCAGGCCAAAACTGCCAGATATCAAATGGCCAAACCGTTTAGAAAATCAGCATTTTTTCAGGAAACTATACATCACTGCTATATTATGTCATATTAAAAACCCTGGTCTGGAACTTCCACTGTAACTTCAGTGGGAGATCGGCAGAACCCCCAGAGAAAAGGTGTAAATGGCTGTTTACTTCATTTCTTTGGAGAATATGCTGATGTCCCAACAAAGTTACGACGGAAGATTGGAAGAACCGCTGCAGAATTTCACGGACCTTACATCTGTATGCACTTCCTGTCTACAAAACTTTACTTCCTGTTGATATTTTTTTTGTTGCACTTTTGTGTTAACTTTTTCCATTATAAATTCCCGGGATAGATTTTCAACTAGTTGCCTGTGTCTAAAATTGGAATTGCGGATCGGCCGCCTGATACAGAACATGTCCGATTTTCATTTCCATCAATGACTGGCTCTGGACTGGCACCAAGGCTGATTTAAGTCACAGGCCAGCTGTTTACTTATGGGACCGTATTGGGATATACGGAACCACTCTTGTTGGTAACATCACTGGAGCATCCTTGCAGGGTCAGAGAGCTGACTCAGGGATCTTCATGGTGGCAATAAATCTGACATTTTTTCTAAAACGTCAAAGGAATTTCTGGTGTAGATATTACTTCCTTCTATTAAAGGGGTAGTGCTTTCAGATTTCCTTCGCTTTTAATAATGCATTCATAGCACATAGGTAAAAGCTGTAGAATGCTGCCATGCAACTCTCACAGGGTCCCTCAACTCTCAGTACACAACGTGATTGCACTACAGAGCAAAACTCCCAGAGATCTACCATTTAGTAATACAGTCACATTCTCTCCACTTGTCTATCTTACGATTCAATTTTACTGTCATTTGATGCAGAGGCTGTCACTGATTTTGAATTTATTTTCACATTTATAGTTCTAATCATTAGAGCCAACAATTATGAACAATGGATTTTTTGCCTGGTTTGCTTTGAACAACAAGGCAAATCATTAAATCTCTTAAAGTTCCGATTTTGTATTTCAGTAAAACTTTTCTGTTTTCAGTTTATATTGCATGATTCTGTAGAGAAGCACAAAATGATCTTCAGTAATTTTTTTGTGTGTTGTTAAAACCGTGCTCTGTATTAAAAGACTAGTTAGATGAGTAATGTCAATGAAAATGCAATAATATATTTTATGTAAATGAAGATCAAATACTTCATTTTAAATGTTAAAGATACAAAATTAAATCCACAGATCAGAAAGGCTTGTATTGGAACATTGACTTCTCAAAGAGCTGACATGTTAAACTCCATTTTAGGATATTTTGAACTCTGGTTTTTACCTGGTGAAAATTTTCCAGATAATTTACTGTAAGGTACTACCAACCTGTAGGCCTCTCATTACATTGCTCACAGGTAGACCAGGGCATGGAGTGTAGTTTTTAATGTTTACCAGAAGCCTGATGCAGCCTTTGACCCCAGTTTGCCCATCGCTATAATACAGAAAATTACTGAAGCAATATTTCACATAACTGGCCAAAGGCAGAAATATTATACATCTTACTAAGACTGAAAGATAAAGACCTCGTAGATATAATATCTGTAGCATCTACCTACCACTTTAGAAAACATGGTTAAGATACAAGCAGTGTTTGCACTACCCTCTCCAAAACCTCTTATTCCCAGTTATTTACATTATAAATTTGTTTTTCTCCATCTCCCACAGCAGATTTGCCAAAGTCGTTTCAGTTGCAAGTAATTTTCATTTGTTTGTTGTTCCATCCTCAAAACTTTAATTTTTCTTTTTCAGTTATTTGCATTATCATAAAAGATTTTTCTCCGTTCCCATGACGGGCTTGTACTGAGGCTGGCATTGGTGTAGCTTTGTGAGATTAGTTCCCCACTGCCAAGAAATTAGCATCAAAACACCATCAGAGCTGGTTGTCACAGTATGCTCTAGGTATGGTAGTCCCACAATAGCAAGGCGAAAACTACAAGTTCCGAGATCTGTCTCTCTCTCTCTCTTTCTTCTTTCTCCATTGCAGCTAGAAATCCCAGGTCCAAATTAAATTGCCAATTCAGGCTCCAGACAGAAGGACAGTCCAATCTCCAGGAAACTTCTTGCAGGCATTTCTAACATTAAGTAATTCATTTAGGGTGAAGTTGGCAAGTTTGCAGAATTACATAATTTTTTATATATTATATCATTTACATTCCCAATTCGATGACCCTAGCCATTCACCCTTGGAAAAAACTTTCCACTAGCTCCCTCATGAATTCCCTAACTCCTAACTCCCTCTCTTTTAGCCCTTCACTCGCATGACACTTCTGCTGTTATCAACCTATTAAAATGCTCCATCACCTCTATCTTCAATGCCCTAGTTCTGAACACACCTATCAATGTCTCCCACTCAGGCCCACCTCCTAACATTCCTCCCTTAAATCAGAAGGTCATAAAGTCAAACGTACCTGAAGCATAATCGGCCCTGTCACCAGCTGCCAGATCTGGCTCAGCTATATCAAGCTTTACTGTGCCAGTCTCTCTTCTGCCAAAACTGCCTAATTCCCAGAGTCACCTTGGAAGGCAAGATAAACCTTGACATGTCTTCTCCACAACTAACCATTTCCACAACCCCTTTCTTCCATCCCATTCACTTTCACCTCCAATACCAAATGTGAGAAGTTCATGGATTATTTTTATCTCCAAAATTGAGACCATCTGTGCAACTGCCTCTGGTGTTTCCTCTCTTCCTCTCCCCCTTTTGTTCCAGGCTTTCTCTTAGTCTGCCAAACATTTTGGACCACACCCATCATCATATTTCAGTTTCTCCCCCATTGTCCTCTCCAAACTTATCTCATCCATGAGATCGGCTCCATCTCCCTTGATCTCCTTCCCACACAACTCCTGATCACTCCACTACCATTCCTGACTCTCAACAATCCGCTTTCCATAGGCACCGTCCCTCTTCCCTTCAAAGCCACTGTAATCAACCCTCTACTCAAACAACCCAGACACAACTACCCTCTCTCATTATTGCCCTATCTCTAAGCTCCTTTTACTCTCTAAGGGCCATCAATATGTTGTCATTTTCAAGCTTTATGCCCATCTTTCCAGAAACTCCCTGTTCAAATCTGTCTAATCTGGCATTTGCTCATGCCCACCAAAACTGCCCTTGCCAAAAGTCATGAATGACATTCTCTATGTCTGTGACTGTTGTGTCCTATCTGTCCATATCCTCTTTCAAAATGTTTGATGTGGTTGATCAAGTTGTCCTTCTCCACCTCCTCTCTGCCATTGTGCAGCTGTGTGGGTTTGTCCTTGCATGGCTCCAATCCTATCTATCTGGATGCATCCAGTGTATCTCTAGCAATGGCTTCTTTTCTCTTTCCTGTCTTGTCACCTCAAGAGTCCCTCAAGAATCTATTCTTGGTTCCCTCATCAATATGCTGCCCTTAAGTGATATCATCCCCAAGCACAGGGTCAGCTTCCATATGTAAGCTGGTGACACCCATGTTTATCTCTCCTCCATTTCTTTTCACCTCACGAGCACCTTCTTGCTGTTACGTTGCCTGTGTGATATTAAGTCCTGGATAAGCCACAATTTCCTTCAGCTGTATATCAGGAAGACTGAAGCCATAATATTTTGGACCTGCTACAAACTCCACTGCCTTGACACTGATTCCATTCCCCTTATTGGGCTTTCTTTCAGGCTGAACAAGACCATGCAAAATATTGGAATCCTGTTGAACCCCTGAGCTGAGCTTCAGGCTCCACCCATATCCTCTTGTCACCAAGATAGGCATGCTCAGGTTTGTCACCTTCTGATTTATTTCCATCTTGGCAACATTGCCCACCTCCATCCCTAGCTAAGCCCCATCCATCACTGAAACCGTTATCCAATGTTTGGCCACCTGCAGACTCAATTATTCCAATACTTTACACACTGGCTTTTTTTTTGTCTACGCTTCTTAAACCCCAACTTGTCTAAAATGCAGATGCCTGTATCCTATCCTGCATTAAGCTCCACTCACCTATCATTCCAATTCTTGTGAACTGGTTAAATTTAAAATCCTCATTCTCATCAAATCCTTTCAATGCCTCGTTCCTCTAGACTTACTTTCCCTCATGTACCTTTGGTCTTCTGGCTCTGACTCCTTCTTTTCATTGCATAATTAGTAGCAGAGCTTTCATCCACCTAAACCGTGCTCTCTGGAACTCCCTCCCTAAACCTGTCCACCTCTCTATTTCTCTCTCCTTTAAAAACTTTACTAAAACCCATCAAAGGGAAGTTTAACCCACCCCCCCCTGGGATGGGTGGGACAGTGGCGGGGGTGGGGGGTTAAATTGTTAAAAATGGGAAACCCAACCCCAACCTGCTGCGAACGTATCTACTTCCGGTTTAATCGAGGCAGAATGGGGGTCAGCCGAGTAACCCGCTCTCGAGAGACGGGTCGGTAATTATAACATGTTAATGAGGCTCTGTGCTACAGATTTTGTCAGCGATTTGAATTTAATGTCTCCAGCATGGGTTTCCCAGGTCTCGGGAAACCCGGCAGCTAAAAGGAGGTGGGAACTGCCGGATCCAGCAGGAAAGTACTTTTCCATCACTGCTTGTGGGCCAAGAGGAGCAGGAGTGCTTCCCCCCGGCCCCTCAAGCAAACCTCCCTTGCGATATACTGACTCCCTACCACGATCTGCCGACCCCCCACCCCCCCAGCGATTTCTCCCCCTCCCGCGAACCAATCTCTCCCCTCCCCTCCCACCATACGATCTCTTCCCCCAGTGATCTCTCCCTCACCTCCCTTTCTCCGGTCCTCGGCTGCTGCCTTCTACAGCAGGCATTCCAGCCCAGCAGCAGCCAGCCTCTCAATCTGGCTGGCTGCCGGGTAGGAAACGGAGTATAAGAATTCTAATGAGATCCTGTCATTAAATTTGGCAGGATCTCCACCTTCCCGGTATTACTGGGTTTCCCGGCCGCTGACAGGCACCCTCGCTCCCTCCCACCCGCCCCCCCTAAATATCGGTGCCATTTTTTCACTGAATTCTTCAGTCACCTCTATTAAACTCTTGGGTTATTTTGTATATTAAAGACTTTTAGTAGTAGTAGTAAATGATATTGCTAGCTGTATGTAGTAATTGGAGTGAAGAAGGAAAATGATGGCCGTACACAATGTAAAGATATTATTTGAGTGATTTGGTTGGTCATTCTTGTGATAACTGCTAATTCGTCAATGGCAGCTTTGAAAAATACTGAGAGATTTGATTGCTCATTTTGCTGTTGGCTATTTGTTCATCATTGGCACATTTTGCAACTTTTTGACTGGTTCACATTTAGTCAATTGGATATTTGGTAATTTAACAGGTAAGAGCTTATTTAAGTCCAATCATGATATTTTTTGCCTTACAGACATCAAATACTCTGATGTGTTACACTTCTGTGGTGTGATATCTCTGAGGTCACAATCAGGTGTGATGCCTTTAAAAGATGTGACATGACAGACACTCTCTAGATACAAGACTTTTAAGTATATATATTTTCTTCCATTTCTTAAGATTATTTTTGCCATCTTTTCAGATCTATGGTACCACTATATTCTTCTACTAAGAGCACAGGCAGCATATTTCCATATCTGTGGCCTTTCTACCGTTCAGCTGACATGAAGGAAGTGCAGAATAGTAACACACTGGTCATTCTCAGTGTCTTTGGTCCCTACAGGAAGCACCTGACCTATACTCTGCTGCTCTCTGTTGGCCTGGATGAGATGAGGAACTCACCATATGGAGAACTTCAAGTGAACTCATTAACTACCATTGTATATAGTGCTTCAATGAAGTGATATGCTGTGTCACCATAACACCTCTCTATTAAATCATTAACAATGTTCATATCACTAGTTATCACATTTATATGAGCCGAGAGTCACAGTTTTATATCAAAACAACATAGTGATGGCACCAACGGCTTCTGTGTTACTTTTCACAGCTTCTCTATTAAAAGAACATAAACTGTGATTATTTTTTTCTTCCAGTTTTCTACTATTTTCTCACCTGAAAGTGACTCATTGGTTGCACAGATGTTAGTAGCCTTTTAATATCCTTCCCATGTGATTATCAGCAGTCTATTGTTAGATGTCTATTCATGCAAGTGGGAGCGGTATTAACACTGAGCCCAATCTTAACCTCACTTGATGTTTGTACACAATATTGAAACCTTGGCTGATTTCCCCTTCTTATCCTGAGAATACTGCAGTTAATTGTAATGTTGACTATGCACTGACTGAAATCAGTTAATTCATTAGAGCCTTGTCAATGAGAATGGTATTTATGAAACTTTTTGCAAGCAGGGAGGAAAGTGATTAAGTAGTGGGGCTTTTGGAGGGATTCCAGAGGACAGGGTCAATGGTTGAAAGAGTGGCCACCAATGGAGGCAATAGGGAATAAGAAGTAAACCAGTGTCAGAAGAGCAGAGGGTGTATGAGGAATGTACAGCTGGAAGAGACCATGGAGGTTGGGAAGGGTGGGGCCTTGGCAGGACTTCAATGCGAGGATGAAGATCTTGAAGTAAACTTGCTGGGACTTGGAGAACCCATGTAGTTTGGCAAGAATGGGATACTACAGTTGCCATCAGTGCCCCTGAGTTAGAGACTGGAAAATCAGCCTATGCTCGTTGTGTTGATTATTATGTAGTAGGTGGACAATGGGTGGGCGAGAACAATAGCAGATTCAGCTGTAAGTACCCTGCTAACACTCACTATCAAGACTCAAACACAGCTATAGCTGGGACTGGAATTCCCACTCCCAGCAAAAGATTTGGGCCATGATATTAGCGGGGAGACGGGATGGCAGCAGGGGGTGATTGGGCGTGTGAGTAACCTGCCCAATAAAATATGTCCATTTCCCACGCTATCGCGGGTCAATTGAAGCCATTTAACGCGGCTTCCAGGTTTGCCGTCCAAAAGCTGCGCAGTGGGCGGACTGTGCACCCGCATCATAGCCTGTCAGCTAGAGGAGCCCTATTTAAAGCGGTAGTCCTCCAATGGCTGCTCCTGGAGCAAACATCACAATGGAGCAGCACAGGGGAAAGGCTGCTCCAAGATTTAGCGATGCCTCACTCCAGGTGCTACTGGATGGGGTGAGGGGGAGGAGGGATGTCTTCTACCCGGTGGACGGGAGGAAGTGGCCTGCCTCCGCTACCAAGAAGGCCTGGCTCGAGGTGGCAGAGGATGTCACAAGCAGCAGCAACATCTCCCGCACCTGGATCCAGTACAGGAAGCACTTCAATGACCTAACTAGGTCAGCCAAAGTGAGTACACTTACTCATTCTCCTACATTCCGTCTTCCACATCACCGCCCCCACCCCCTTTCATTCTGCACTGCCAACATTACTCTATCACATCACTCCTCACACCCACTTAAGGCTCATCCTCAACTTACCTGCACTTCCTCACCTTCCCATCAGTCACCCCACCACTACCACTCAACCTAATCCTCATACAATGTCATGGCACTGTCTCATACTCCCCCTCTGATGCATCTATTTCACGGTCAGCCGCACCCAAGCCGATGCATTGATCGGTTGGCCACGTCACCATCACTTACTCACGCCTCTCTACTTTCTCCCCTTATAGGAGAAGAGAGCCCAGTTTGCACGGGGGAGGGCGGGGACCAGAGGGGGGCCGCAACAAACCGTCGTCCTCACAGCCGCCGAGCAGGAAGCGCTAGAGCTGATCCGCATCCTCGAGTGCCTGTCTGTTGGGGACGCCGAGACTGCCACCCGAAAAACGGCTGGTGACAGAACTTTAACATTCAGCACTCACAATATGAATTGATGTTAACATGTCTTGCCATCTTCAGCACCTCAGTATGCTCATCGCAACATGACACATCTGTGATCATGCTTAATATTGCCTTCTGTTCTCTTACAGGGCCTTCAGCGACTGCTGTGATGGCAAAGGGCGATTCCTCAGAGGACCTGTTGGCCTCTGAGGGTGCACCGTCACATCTGAGTGAGCCATCCACCAGCGCAGATACTCACACCTCGGTGGGTCCTAGTCCGCACTTAGTTGGGGTCGCACATGGTGAGTTACCACACACATGTGAGCACGAGCAGACACTGGTGGCAGGGGCAGCTTTGGAGAGTCCGCGTCGGTGTGAGCACGCCTCTCCAGGCTCTGCACAGCTGGACACAGATGCTGAACCCTGGGGCCATCCTTTAAAAGGAGAATGATTGAGGGGCAGCAGCACATTTGCGAGGTGCTGGAACAGGTGCCACGTGGACTCTCCACAATAGCGCAGAGGATGGAGGAGTCCAACTCCTGCATGAGTGGAATGGTGGCACAGGTAAGGGAGGGGATCTCCGAGATAGTGTCACAGGGACGTGAGGGCATCTCTGAGATACTGTCACAGGTAAGTTTTTTTTTTATTCGTTCACGGGATGTGGGCGTCGCTGGTAAGGCCGGCATTTATTGCCCATCCCTAATTGCCCTTGAGAAGGTGGTGGTGAGCCGCCTTCTTGAACCGCTGCAGTCCGTGTGGTGACGGTTCTCCCACAGTGCTGTTAGGAAGGGAGTTCCAGGATTTTGACCCAGCGACAATGAAGTTAACGGCGATATATTTCCAAGTCGGGATGGTGTGTGACTTGGAGGGGAACGTCTGCGATGGAGAGAAGGCTAGCCTCCATTGAGCTTCAAGCACGGCTCGCAAATGAGTCCATTCAGGCCCTGACAACAGCCGTTCGGGCTGATACACTAGCACTGGCCTTATAAGGCTTCACACATGTCCTCCAAACTGATGTCCAGCAGAGTGGTAGAGTGGTATGGGCCTGGCCCAGGGGAGTGATGATGGCGAAAGGGGACATGGAAGTGGGGACACCACTCAAAGCGCTCCCACGTCTCACCCGTTGCCTCCCTCTCAACCAGTACCCGCAATGCTGCCTCCTCTCCAGGCGGCCGAGTCTGCCTCTGCACAGGTGCAGGTGGAGCAGTCTTTGGAGGGGCCCTAACGGGCACCAAAACCCAGAGGGCATAGGCCCAAAGCATCTAATTGGTCAGGGTATGAACAAGAGCAACCTGCCACTATCTCTGCTGCAGCCTCAGAGGATGCACCACGTAGAAGTAGTTGGAAGCAAAAGGCAAAGGTTTTGAAAGCGCGAAGGGGATGCACAAGGGTGTTTGACGGCTTGTCATGTTTTTTATTTATATTTGATTTTTGTTAAACTCACATTAAATATTATTATTATCACTACTACTGCCACGTCTTGACCATTCTTGACTGGCTTGTGTAATAAGGCCCTTTCATGAGGTTCACCATGAATGCCGACACTTGATGCCATCCATTGGGTCACTCTACAGTGGGTATATGTGTAGTTGCGGGGCGGTATTGTGCAGGGAGGAGTGGGGGGGGTGGGGTTGCTGGTGTGGCCACTGTTCTGTCCAGGTGGTGAGGACTAGACTCTTCACACTGTCTGATGTTAGGAGAACCGTTCACACATCAGTGACTCCCTGGTCTCACAAGCAGCCAGGTGAGCCGCTGCTCTGTCCATGGGTTGCTCCTAATCCTCCTCCTCCTCCTCCTCCTCAATATTGGTGGCAGATGTGGATGGGGCCTCCTCTAGCGGCACCCCTCTCTGTTGTGCCAGGACACAACACACGACTATAGTGCATCCCACTCTGTCTGGCATGTATTGAAGCATTCCCCAAGAACGATCACAGCACCTGAAGCGCATCTTGAGCAGCCGTATCGCACGTTCAATTGTAGACCTGGTGTTGATGTGGCTGTCGTTATATCGATGCTGTTGCTCAGTGATGGGGTTCCTCAGAGGTGTCATGAGCCACGTGTGCAGGGGGTATCCCTTGTCCCCAAGAACAGCCCTTAAGGGTGTTGAGTGCGTGGAAGAGGGGCGGGATGTTGGATTCCCGGAGGATGAAGGAATCGTGGCAGCTGCCAGGGTATCTGGCACACACGTGACGGAATCTCTTGTGGTGGTCACAAATGAGCTGAGTGTTGATGGAGTGATACCCCTTCCTGTTGATGAACAGTCCTGGCTCGTGTGGAGGTGCTCAGATTGCTATATGGGTGCAATCGATTACACCCTGCACCCGTGGGAAGCCAGCCACAGCGCGGAATCCCACTGCCCTCTCTGTCTGGCTGAGGTCATCCATGGAGAATTTGACGTCGTGCGAGGCCCTGCAAAACAAACACTCGGTGACCTGCCTTATGCACTTGTGTGCAGACGACTGGGAGACCCCGGCGATGTCTCCGGTAGCACCCTGGAATGATCCGGAGGCGAAGAAGTTGAGGGCAGTGGCGACTTTGACAGCGACAGGTAAGGAGATGCTGCTCGGCCCAGCCGGGAGCAGCTCGGCATGAAGGAGGCTGCAGATGTCTGCGACTACCTGGCGACTGACTCTGAGCCTCTGCATGCACTGCTCCTCGGAGAGATCCAGGAAGCTGAGCCTCGGTCAGTAGACCCTGTGGCAAGGGTAGTGCCTCCTGCGACGTCGCTCTCTCTGTTGTTGCCCTCTGTGTTCTTGTGCAGGTGTCTGTGGCTCACTGTGTTGTGGAGCTCCATGTGGCGGAGGTGGATGCTGTGCCTGGCAAGGCCACTGATGTTGCTCATCCTCGGATGTAGTGGTGTATGCAGCCATGGCGCCCACCATCCCGGCGGTCTGAGTTTGAGGGAGTCCGCAAAGTAGTTTGAACAGCAGAGTTTTGGGTGGAAAGTAAGAATTTTGAGTGAAAACACAAAGGTCTTGCAGCCAAAACTTTGTATGAAGTGATAGAGTGCCCTGCTGCAATAAATGACATTTTCTCCCCATCTGTCAAATAAGCATTTGCATCTCCTACTGGCTGCCTGCTGAAACACGTCTGTTACAACAGGAAGTGTTTCCCATAGCATGGGAAACACACTGAGGAAATTTCAAAATCACACCCCTGCCAAAATGTCGAGACAATTAAGTACTTCAACTAGCTGACAAACAATGCAAATTATCATCCCGCCGGCTTTAACTGCCGGTAGGAATTCCGCATTCGGGAGGCGCGCGTGCACCCTGACGGGTCACTGGGGACCCCGGAAGTCGGTGGGTCGGAGCTGGGCTCCGAACCCACTCGGGATTTCAGCAATTTTCGGAGCCCCCCCGCCCCCAACTCACCCGCTCCTTCACCCGAAAATCAAGCCCTTGTACACGGTGGGGGTGATTTTAAACCCCAAGAATGGGTGGGTTGGGGACGGGTGGGAGTTGAAAATAGTTGTTTTTTGGGTCGCGACCGCAACCCGGCTTTATTTCTGGGTTTAACGTCGGCGCAGAAAAGTTCAGGCTTCCCACTGGGAATGCAAAGTCCGAAAATTTTGCCATTGTGACCCCCAAAAAAAACTATTTTCAACTCCCACCCACCCCCAACCCACCCGTTCTTGGGGTTTAAAATCACCCCCACTGTCTCTCCCTTCTCCCCAGCACTGATACTGTGTTCTCAGTTTAAGAAATGCTGCTTTTATTAGTTGCTGCAACCCTCTACTTCGGGATACTTGGGGAGGCAATGCAGCACAATTGGCACTTGTGGAACCATATCCCAACAGACAGTGTCTTCAGCAGAGGAGAGGAAAGGGAGAAAATTGGCAAGTATTGTGCAAAAATGTTGCCTACTTGTACGAGCAATCTTTTGTTCCTTATACTGTGCAGCTGTTTGATGTAAGTGTGCTTTTATTGCAATTGATCTCTCTACATTTGTATCATTTGTCACTCTTTTCAGCAAAGTCCCAGTGACAAAATAAACTTTGCTGATTTAGATTTATTTTGTGCAAAGACCGTAATAAGTAAATGAAATATGCTCCAAAAAGCCACCCCATTTCTGAGGGTGGTGGATTGCTTCACTGAGCATTACTATCTCAATAGTTGGCACACATCCACTTTGAAATATAGTGAGATGACCAAACTGCTCCATGGTAAGTTCTGTACTACGTGATCTTCAGTCCTTCAAGGCACAAGTCAGAAGTGTGATAGAATACTCTCCCTTTGCCTAGATAGGTGAAGCTGCAACAACACTCAAGAGGCTCGACACCATCCAGGACAAAGCAATCCGCTTGATCAGCACCTCATCCACTAACCTAAACATCCATTCATTCCACCACTGGCCTACAGCGTACAGTGCAGAAACTCGCCTAGGCGTCTTCAGCAGCACCTCCCAAACCCATGACTTCCACCACCTAGGAGAATAAAGGCAGCATGTACATGGGAACACCATCATCTCCAAGTTCCCCTCCAAGTCACACACCATCCTGACTTGGACATATATCGGCTTTCCCTCATCGTTGTGAAGTGTGCAGGACGTCACCTTGGTAAAGGTGGTTGCGTGCACGCACCTAACGAACGGCAGAAGCATGTAGGGTAGGGAGATTATGATGTAAATGCCGATTTGAAGCAGCCAACGGCATTTTGGGACTCCACGCTCCAGTCTTAACCTTGCACAGCTGAATAGGACCTAAACGGCAAGATGGACCCTCCACCAGTACTATTTAAAGGGATCCTGCAGGAGTTACAGGTTAGTTGCTGGTTTAGTTACTCTGGCTGCTGGTACAATTGTGCATGTTTGTGGAAGTTTCCTATATTTGGAGAAAGTTGCAATATTCTATAAGAGAGTGATCTGGCTGGTTTTGCACTGCTGTTAGTGGCATTTAAAATAGTGTGCTGACCAAACTTCCTTCCAGACATCGGTGGCCTGCTAGGGCTTCCTCTGGCAATTGAGCATGACTGGGAGCATGCGTAGAGGCCACGCACAGCAGGACAAGCTGCTAGAAGAGGGAGGAACAAGAAGAAGAGGAGGAGGCACAGGGCACTCAACAGGAGTCCATATCCAACGAGAGCCTTCAGAGAGCAATTCTATTCACTCAACTTCAGCGACGACCAGTGCATCCGATACCTACGGTTGACTAAAGAGGTCATGACTGAAATTTGTCAACTGCTGCAGACACAACTGCAGCCTCAGAGCAGGGCAAGGACAGCATTGCCTGTGGCTGTCAAGGTAACTGTGGCACTTAATTTTATGGCTCTGGCTCCTTTCAGACTGCTGCTGGTGATATAAGCAACATGTTGCAGTTTGCAGTGCACTGCTGTATAAGGGAGGTCATTGAGGCTCTGTACGCACTCAGAAACAGATTCATCATGTTCCCTCTTGCCAGATACAAGAAGCAGGAGCTTGTGCAACCACACGCAGCACATCGTGCAGGTCAATGCCTTTATCCTGGCAGCAGTCATGACTCCTTCATTCTGCGGCAGTCCAACGTGCCACCTATATTTCAACCAGCAGGGCAAGTCAAAGGCTGGCTACTGGGCGACAAGGGTTATTCCCTCATGAAGTGGCTCATGACTCCAGTCAGGAACGCATGCACACGTGCACAGCAGGCGTATAATGAGAGCCCTGCTGCCACACGGAAAATCATCGAGCACATCATAGGCATCCTCAAGCAACACTACTGCTGCCTGGACCGCTCTGGAGGAGCCCTGCAGTATTCAGCTGAGCGGGTATCAAAATTTGCCATGGTATGCTGCATGTTGGACAACCTCGCCATTATGAGGGAACAGCCCTTGCCACCGCCTATCAGGCGAGAACCTGAGCAAGAGGCAGAAGAGGAGGAGGAGGAGGAAGAGATGGAGGAGCAAGTGGAGGAGGAGGAGGAGGAAGTGGAGGAAGAGGCAGGGAGGCAACAAGGTAGACAGGCTCTGTCTGCCAGGGCTCTGCATGATTAGATGATTAATGAGCGACACCAGTAACCTCAACGAAACCTCCCCATTCACCAACACTCCCGCACTCCTTACTTTTCCTCTCCCACATGACCATCAAATTGTCCTCCTTATGATTACACATTGCTTCCTCCCTCAGCTCATCGCAGAAATGAAAACTAAAACTAAATGTAAATTCATAACCACATTTACAGATTTACACATGAAATAATTCAAACAAACTGATACCATTCACCCTTGTGCATTCCCTTAGTGCCTGTTGTTCGTGCGCCTTTTCCTTTCCTAGGGCTCCTACGAGGTGCATCCCCAGTAGCTGGAGCATGGGTGGTGGAAGGCTGCTGACCTTCAATTAAGGAGATTGCAGATGGCCTTGGGAGACGACCTCGATCAGCTCTGGACGGGAAGGGCCTGGCTTCAGACTGCATTGTCTCGGCTGCACCAGTCTGCCCTGGCTGGCTGACAGGCAACAGCAAGAGCACTGTTGGTATGGCAGGGGTGGGAGGAGGAATGCTGTCATCCTGAGAGAGGACAGCAGGTTCGTCTTCCATGTCACTACTGTCACTCTCCTGGGGCGGCGCTTCAGCAATCCTGGTGATCGGTTGGAGAACAGATTGCTGGACTGCTGTGACGCCCTGGAAGCCCCGTTCCACAGTGGAACCCAGAGCCACAATAGCAGCAGTCTGAGCTTCCAAGGCAGCAGTCAGATCTTGGATGGCAGATGTTTGTGCTGCAATGGAAGCTGTGACATCGGTCATCAGATGCTGCATCATGGTGGGTTCCACAGATGAACTGATGGAGGTGACCACCTGTTCCATGTGGGAAAGGATGGACTCCAAGCCCTGCATAAAGCGCTGTGCTAAGTTGGGGCTGGACTCCTCTATGCCCCTTGACGTTGCGTGCAGGCTTTCTGGCAGGCTTTCCAGTGCACCAAACATTTGGTGGTGTACGCCCATCAACCTTCTTCTGTAGCCTGGCCTATCAATGTCATCATCTGACTCCTCTGCAGCAGAACTAGTGTGCGACCTTGTCCTCCAGCGAGCTGGCACCTGTGGTATCCGTTCCCCCAGCTCGGGCTCCTGCACTTGTGCCCGATGTGTCACCATGTGCAAATCCCTCCTCTATCCGAGCATCTAAAGTACGTGCAGTGTCAGTCTGTGAGCTGGAGGCTGCGAGGTGTAAGATCGAGTGACGGTGTGTCTGCATCATCACTGTCATCTTCCTCTGCCTCCTCTGACTGGGCAGGTTCCAGTTCTTGGGTATTTGAAATGACAAAGGGTCACGAGTTGAGTTATGGTGAGGGGAGAGGAGAAAGTAAGACGTGCGTCCTGACACCATCTGCAGCACGTGAGTCAGAAGAGATTGTGGGCTGAGGGAGAAGTGGGAAGCGAGAAGGAGGATTAGGAACGCAGGGATGCTTATCATCGATATCTCCAGCACCGCCACTGGCCATGGCCGCCGATGGCCCATCAATGATGGCCAGCACTGTCTCCTCCAAAGGGGGAGAGGACATGTAGGCGTGCCTGTCCTCCCCCAGGTCTTTCTTGCTGCTTACTGTTGTGTGCCACCTTCTCCTGCAAAAAAGGGTGTCAGTGAGTGTCCTGCAAGATGTTTGGGTGATGTGGCTGTCATGGGTGAATAGCTGCCAGTGTGCATGACCTGTGAGTTGTGGATGTGTGGCTTGCAAGAGTAGTAATGTGTGAGGGTGAGATGCAGCATCTGATTCGAAGGGTTGCATACTGATTGAAAGAGTTTGTTGGTAGGTGGGTGATGGGGCGTGTAGTGTGTGGAGCAGTGGATGAGGCTAGAGGTGCAGTTGGTAGGATATGCCAGTTGACAGTTGAACTCACTCACCTTGACCACTTGTGTCAAATCATTGAACTTCTTCCTGCACTGCATCCATGTGCGTGGTGCGATGCTCCTGGCATTTATCTCGTCCGCCACAGCCTCCCACTGCCTCTTCAGCATATGTCTGGAAGGCCTCCTGCCCCCCCCGCCGTGGATATAGGATGCCTCTCTGTCTATCCAACTCTTCCACCAAGGCCTCCAGTGCACCATCCAAAAACCTTGGTGCACACTCTCACAGGCCCAGCCTTTCATCGCTATTTTCCAGCGCAGAGTTACTTCCCAAAGGTCTTCCTGCAGCCACAATGCACCTCCCCTTTAAGGCTGCACTTAAGTCGTGCTAGCCACTCCTGATATCGGGGCCCCCTGTTGGTGTGTGTAGCCAATCAACAGCATAGGTAGCCCTGGCTGCACGCAGCAATCATTTAAATCATCAGGCAGCACAAATGTTACGTGAACCGCGATCCCAGCGCCCATTTTCGGAAGTTATCCAATATAACCCCCATACAGTCCTGAAATTGCAGCAAACGAGGAGTGGATGTCAGCGCTCCTAACTTGTGTCGCTCTCCATTTTTTGGATATTGATTTATAATGTCTGAAAAATAGGGAACACCGTCAATTGGTGGAGTTGACCTTCACATCCAAATCTCTGATTTATGCTCCTGTCAGGAGTCTCATAATTCTGGGGCTACACAGTCACTAAATGGGACTGTGATGCACAAGGAGGAGGTGAATGGATGCAGGGACACATGCCTCCCACAGTGCAATATCCTTTGACATAATATGTGGTATAATATGACCACAGGTCATGCAGTGTAGAGGTGGATTGTGCTCTACCTAGCCTCACCGGATAAGGAAAATGACAGACTGGTTTACTTCAAGGGGGTAATGACTCTTACTGGCCCCTCCTGAAGTAAACAGACCCGTTCTTCCACGTCTGAGGGTGGTGGATTGCTTCACTGAGCATTACTACAGCGGTGGCTCGATGTTCCCAGTTTCAGCAGGATATCACCACTCAGTGACTCTCCCACTCCCTACCCCCCACCACCCCTCCCACTTCCATCTCCAGCACTGAGAATTATTGTTCTTGGCTGCAGAACTGCTAGTTTCATTGGCTTTTGACATCTCCTACCAGTTCTGACTGCCAAGTAGCATCTCTGTTCTTACCTCATGGGAAAATGTCAGAAAGCAATGGCAGGTGGTGCTTCATAATCTTGGACACTCTGAGTCACACAACACTATGGGAGGTCATGCGCTGCTTGCCACATTCTAGCATAACCAAAATGAATCAGAATAATAACGTCACAATTAAATAAAAGTGGAAAGGAAAGGAGCCCAAGAGACCCTCCAAAGATAACCTAAAATAAAAGGTTCATCCCGATACCGGGGCTATGCATAACAACTGAAATTAGAAGTGACTGAGGAGATCACAAGACTGCATGTGCCAGAGCAGGAGCACTTGAAGTAGCAATTCAGCCCATAGGTGGAGCTAGGCTATACCAAAAAAAATTCCCAGCCATGTCAAAGGGCAAGGGATGTATAGGAAGGATTGGTCTCAGTTTAAAAGTTGATCTTTTCTCAGCGACCAAATAAGTCAAATTAATCAGTAGAGCACCAAAGGACGCTTAAAGCTAAGGTCCACCGGAGTTTATTTGAGGTATTTCTGGGTATTGTAGGAGGTGCCGATTCAATGCACTAGTACAAAAAAACTGTGATTGTTACTTCTACTTCTGTAATGTTGTTGTTTATTTAATATGGTTACGTTCCATAATTTACATCATCTAGAGTGATGTTACATTGCAGTGCATACATTTAATTTTACACTACTCTTCACCCTTCAAATCTGTGTTCCAATATGACTTTTAACGAAGCGACAGTAATGAGAAGGATATTTACTGGGAAATATTATAAATGTTGAAACTTTAACATCCAAGACAGAGCCTTGGATTAATGCTTTACTCATAGGACAGTTGCAGGACCTAAATCCACAGTGCGTGACTATTGTCAGGAACACCATGTGAGTAGCCAACATCTGTGTTTGCCAGCTGAAAATAGCACAACAGCTGAAACAATTCTGGCCACTTCTGCATCCTGGTGGATCTCTTGTGGCATTGCTCATGGTGATTCAAAGGATGTGATCATGTTTTATAACATGGACCAGCTAAGCCCCAATACCTACCATCTTTCTCTCGCTTCCAGCAGAAAGAGATTCCTCCTTTCCACCACAAAATGCTTTCTCTCCTTCCCTTTTCCCCCCAACCATAGCGCCGAACAGAGTCTCTCTCTCTCCCCACTTTATAGGGCTTTTCCTTTGAACATGTTCTTTCTCATTTAAAATAATAATTCGGTCAAAATTCATCAAAAATATGTTCAAAAAGATACAGTAACAGATAAACTTGGTATAAAGAAACCAATTGTTATTTGCTGACCTTTTTTTAAGTTATTACCTGCGCAGACGGGGGGAGGCATATTGAATGGTGAGCTATTCCGATGGCACTTTGTTAAACAACCCCAATTCTAGGACTTTCTGTCAGAAGTGACATGCACCCAAATATGGGTGGCAGACTATAATTATATGTAAATAATGGGATGATGTCATGTAAAGTATTTCCGACCATTTGTGCCTCAGCAATGCTGGAGTCAAGGAACACCAGTGTGTTCCTGGCATCGAGTGCTGCTCTGGGCCACAGCAGTGGTTTTACATTTTAATGGGCTGATTTGATTGAGGCAATCAATTACAGTGCAATTGATTGCATTAGTCAAAGTGACAATTTAGAAAACGGAAACTTTTCAGTAATTTTTTTACTTTTCATCCGGCACCTTGGTCCCTACGAGGCTACAGAAAGAAGCCACAGCCACAATCTCTCTCTGCCGTCACCCCCACCAACCCCTCCACCCCCAACACCCAAGCCGGGCTCTTCAGACAGGCTGGAAATAGCCCTGACACCCACCTTAAATATTTTAATTACCCTGACCCTAGAAAATGGGCTAGAGTCAGGAGTACAGGCAAGAACATAAGAAACATAAGAACATAAGAAATAGGAGCAGGAGTAGGCCGATAGGCCCTTCGAGCCTGCTCCGCCATTTAATAAGATCATGGCTGATCTGATCCTAACCTCAAATCTAAATTCACGTCCAATTTCCTGCCCGCTCCCCGTAACCCCTAATTCCCTTTACTTCTAGGAAACTGTCTATTTCTGTTTTAAATTTATTCAATGATGTAGCTTCCACAGCTTCCTGGGGCAGCAAATTCCACAGACCTACCACCCTCTGAGTGAAAAAGTTTCCCCTCATCTCAGTTTTGAAGGAGCAGCCCCTTATTCTAAGATTATGCCCCCGTGTTCTAGTTTCACCCATCCTTGGGAACATCCTCACAGCATCCACCCGATCAAGCCCCTTCTCAATCTTATATGTTTCAATAAGATCACCTCTCGTTCTTCTGAACTCCAATGAGTAGAGTCCCAATCTACTCAACCTCTCCTCGTATGTCCGCCCCCTCATCCCCAGGATTAACCGAGTGAACCTTCTTTGTACTGCCTTGAGAGCAAGTATGTCTTTTCTTAAGTATGGAGACCAAAACTGTATGCAGTATTCCAGGTGCGGTCTCACCAATACCTTATATAACTGCAGCAATACCTCCCTGTTTTTATATTATATCCCCCTAGCAATAAACGCCAACATTCCGTTGGCCTTCTTGATCACCTGCTGCACCTGCATACTAACTTTTTGATTTTCTTGCACTAGGACCCCCAGATCCCTTTGTACTGCAGTACTTTCCAGTCTCTTGCCATCAAGATAATAACTTGCTCTCTGATTTTTCCTGCCAAAGTGCATAACCTCACATTTTCCAATATTGTATTGCATCTGCCAAATCTCCACCCACTCACCCAGCCTGTCTATGTCCCCTTGTAGGTTTTTTTTGTCCTCCTCACTCTCCACTTTCCCTCCCATCTTTGTATCATCTGCAAACTTTGATATGTTACACTCGGTCCCCTCCTCCAAATCGTTAATATAGATTGTAAAGAGTTGGGGACCCAGCACCGACCCCTGCGGAACACCACTGGCTACTGGTTGCCAGTCCGAGAATGAACCATTTATCCCAACTCTCTGCTTCCTATTAGATAACCAATCCTCCACCCATGCCAGAATATTACCCCCAATCCAGTGATTCTTTATCTTGAGCAATAATCTTTTATGTGGCACCTTGTCGAATGCCTTCTGGAAGTCTAAATACACTACGTCCACTGGTTCCCCTTTATCCACCCTGTATGTTATGTCCTCAAAGAACTCAAGCAAATTTGTCAGACATGACTTCCCCTTCGTAAAACCATGCTGACTTTGTCCTATTAAATTATGTTTATCCAAATGCAAGGCGTGGGCGGAAGTATCTTTTCTCCAAAGATCCAACGCTAATGCTCAAAGAGTGAAATTTGGGATGGTAAATATGCAATGATTTTTTAAGCTCTTTCTCAAAAAACACATGATCATTAGTTTTGCCTTTTGTGCTAACTACTGAATAATCAGCTCCCTGAGTTAATCATCACAGCTTCTAAAACTAGACATGAAAGCGAATTCCTGCACTCGGACTCTTCTCTTGGAGGAGCAGAGAGATTTAGGGGTCCAAGTATTTTTTTTAATCGTTCATGGGATGTGGGCGTCGCTGGCAAGGCCAGCATTTATTGCCCATCCCTAATTGCCCTTGAGAAGGTGGTGGTGAGCCGCCTTCTTGAACCGCTGCAGTCCGTGTGGTGAAGATTCTCCCACAGTGCAGTTAGGTAGCGAGTTCCAGGATTTTGACCCAGCGACGATGAAGGAATGGAGATATATTCCCATGTGCCTGCTGCCCTTGTCCTTCCAGGTGGTAGAGGTCACGGCTTTGAGAGGTGTTGTTGAAGAAGCCTTGGTGAGTTGCTGCAGTGCATCCTGTAGATGGTACACCGTGCAGCCATGGTGCGCCAGTGGTGATGGGAGTGAATGTTTAGGGTGGTGGATGGGGTGCCAATCAAGTGGGCTGCTTTGTCCTGAATGTGCCTTGTAGATGGTGGAAAGGCTAAGGGGAGTCAGAAGGTGAGTCACTCGCCGCAGAATACCCAGCCTCTGACCTGCTCTTGTAGCCACAGTATTTATGTGGCTGGTCCAGTTAAGTTTCTGGTCAATGGTGACCCCCAGGATATTGATGGTGGGGGATTTGGCAATGGTAATGCCATTGAATGTCAAGGGGAGGTGGTTATACGCTCTCTCTTGTTGGAGATGGTCATTGCCTAGCACTTGTCTAGCGCGAATGTTACTTGCCACTTATCAGCCCAAGCCTGGATGTAGTCCAGGTCTTGCTGCATGTGGGCACGGACTGCTTCATTTTCTGAGAGGTTGCAAAATCACTAAAAGCTAGTGGAAAGGTACAAAAAATAATTTAAAAGGCTAATGGAATGTTGGCCTTTATCTCAAGGGGGCTAGAATACAAAGGGGTGGAACTTATGTTGCAGTTATATAAAGCTCTGGTTAGACCCCATTTAGAGTACTGTGTTCAATTCTTGGCACCACACCTCAGAAAAGATGTATTAGCCTTGGAGGGGGTGCAGCGCAGATTCACCAGAATGATACCGCGGCTAAAAGGGTTAAATTGTGAGGCCAGGTTGCATAGACTAGGCTTGTATTCCCTTGAGCATAGAAGATTACAAGGTAATCTACTTGAATTGTTTAAAATGATTAAAGGAGTTGATAAGGTAAATAGAGAGAAATAATTTCTCAGATGGGGGTTCCAGAACTAGGGGGCATAACCTTAAAATTAGAGCTAGGCCGTTCGGGGGTGATGTCAGGAAACACTTCTTCACACAAAGGGTAGTGGAAATCTGGAACTCTCTCCTGAAAAAGCTGTTGAGGCTAGGTCAATTGGAAATTTCAAAATGGTGATTTTTGTTAGGCAAGCGTATTAAGGGTTACGGAACCTAGGAGAGTAAATGGAGTCAAGATACAGATCAGCCATGATCTAATTGAATGGCGGAACAGGCTCGAGGGGCTCAATGGCCTACTCCTATTCCTATGTTCCCATATTCTGTTACAAGAATCTGCTTTAGATCATTGTGCACACTGTGAAATCCAGTCTGGGAAAAAGCACACTTTACAGTTGCTTCAGAGGCCTTTGGACAACAGATGAAAAATAATCACACACTGTACCAGTAAAATATTAAACTTTGTGCGTAGCTTTACTTTTGAAGCTCAATTACAAAGTTTACTGTTGCAGCATTTGAGCTGAGGGGCAAATGAGAACAGCAGCCGGAGCAGGATTTTAATAAGTTCAGCTGCTTGCGGTCAGCATTAAGGCCTGACCCACTGCTAGATGGTGCACCTCTTCCCTGCTCAGTACTGGTGACTTCCCTCATTTGTGGAGTTGGGCCATGGAATGCTGCTAAAAAGGGGTTGGGCCAGCGTGAGGATGCAGCCCATCAATGGGATTAAACCATGTGGGAAGAACAACAGGGAGTTTCCAAATAAAGGAGGAGTGGAGCCTAGAGGCGAGTATCCGTGAAAACATCAGACAGCTGCAATAAGAAAAAAAATTAAACAAATGTCAAAGCAGGAAATCGTTGAGGGAGAGAGAAAGAAAGAAAGAAATAATGAGCATCTATATAGCACCTTTCTCAACCTCGGGATGTCCCATAGCGCTTTAGAGTCAATGAAGTACTTTTTGAAGTGCAGTCACTGTTGTAATGTAGGAAACACAGCACCCAATTTGCACACAGCAAGCTCTCATAAACAGCAATGAAATACTGACCAGATAATCTGTTTGTGTGAGGTTGGATGAGGGATAAATATTGGGCAGGACACCAAGGAAAACTCCTTTGCTCTTCTTCAAAATAGTGTCATGGAATCTTTTATGTGCAAAAGACAAGGCTGAAGCATTTGCAACCATTTTCAGCCAGAAGTGCCGAGTGGAGGATCCATCTCGGCCTCCTCCAGATATCCCCACCATCACAGAAGCCAGACTTCAGCCAATTCGATTCCCTCCACATGATATCAAGAAACGGCTGAGTGCACTGGATACAGCAAAGGCTATGGGCCCCGACAACATCACGGCTGTAGTGCTAAAGACTTGTGCTCCAGAACTAGCTGTTCCAGTACAGCTACAATACCAGCATCTACCCGACAACGTGGAAAATTGCCCAAGTATGTCCTGTCCACAAAAAGCAGACAAATACAATCAGGCCAATTACTGTCCCATCAGTCTACTCTCAATCATCAGCAAAGTGATGGAAGGTGTCGTTGACATTGGTATCAAGTGGCACTTACTTACTAATAACCTGCTCACCGATGCTCAGTTTGGGTTCCGCCAGGACCACTCGGCTCCAGAACTCATTACAGCCTTGGTCCAAATATGGACAAAAGAGCTGAATTCCAGAGGTGAGGGGAGAGTGACTGCCCTTGACATCAAGGTAGCATTTGACCGAGTGTGGCACCAAAGAGCCCTAGTAAAATTGAAGTCAATGGGAATCAGGGGGAAAACTCTCCAGTGGCTGGAGTCATACCTAGCACAAAGGAAGATGGTAGTGGTTGTTGGAGGCCAATCATCTCAGCCCCAGGACATTGCTGCAGGAGTTCCTCAGGGCAGTGTCCTAGGCCCAATCATCTTTAGCTGCTTCATCAATGACCTTCCCTTCATCATAAGGTCAGAAATGGGGATGTTCGCTGATGATTGCACCGTGGTCAGTTCCATTCGCAACCCCTCAGATAATGAAGCAGTCCGTGTTCGCATGCAGCAAGACCTGGACAACATCCAGGCTTGGGCTGATAAATGGCAAGTAATATTTGCACCAAATAAGTGCCAGGCAATGACCATCTCCAACAAGAGAGAGTATAACCACCTCCCCTTGACATTCAATGGCATTACCATCGCCAAATCCCCCACCATCAATATCCTGGGGGTCACCATTGACCAGAAACTTAACTGGACCAGCCACATAAATACTGTGGCTACAAGAGCAGGTCAGAGGCTGGGTATTCTGTGGCAAGTGACTCACCTCCTGACTCCCCAAAGCCTTTCCACCATCTACAAGGCACAAGTCAGGAGTGTGATGGAATACTCTCCACTTGCCTAGATGAGTGCAGCTCCAACAATACTCAAGGAGCTCAACAACATCCAGGACAAAGCAGCCCGCTTGATTGGCATCCCATCCACCACCCTAAACATTCACTCCCTTCAACACCGGTGCACCATGGCTGCAGTGTGTACTATCCACAGGATACACTGCAGCAACTCGCCAAGGCTTCTTCGACAGCACCTCCCAGACCCGCGACCTTTACCACAACACCACCTGCACGTTCCTCTCCAAGTCACACACCATCCTGACTTGAAAATATATCATCGTTCCTTCATCGTCTCTGGGTCAAAATCCTGAAACTCCCTACCTAACAGCACTGTGGGGAGAACCTTCACCACACGAACTGCAGCGGTTCAAGAAGGCGGCTCTCCACCACCTTCTCAAGTGCAATTAGAGATGGGCAATAAATGCTGGCCTTGCCACGACGCCCACATCCCATGAACGGATAAAAAAAAATGTCCACCTGAAAGGGCAGATGGAACTGCAGTTTAATTATCATCCGAAAGATAGCACCTCCAGCAGTGCAGCAGTCCCTCAGTATTGCACTGGATTGTCAGCCTAGATTATGTGCTCAAGTCTCTGGAGTGGGACTTGACCCCACAACTTTCCGACTCAAAGGTGAGAGTGCTCCCACTGAGATTGTGGGTTCAAGCCCCTCTATGAGTCTGAGCACATAATCAACACTTCAATACAGTCCTGAGGGATTGCTGCATTGTTGGAGGTGCCTTTTTTTGAAGGAATGTTAAACTGAACACCCAGCAGCAGCCTTCTTAGGTGGATGAAAAAGATCACATGGCACTATTTGATGAACAGCAGGGAAGTTCTCCTGGAGTCCTGGCCAACATTTATCCCTCAACCAACACCATCAAAAAGAGATTCTCTACTCGTTCATTTATTTGGTTGTAAAGCAGATTGGAATGTCCTGAGAATGTGATTAAGTGCAAGTTCTTTCTTTCTTACATATAGCTTGGTGGATTGGAAAGCAACATGGCATCTAAAATGATTTGAGAGATTTTTTTTGTTGTTGTTGGCTGCATATTGATAACTGTGAAAAATTGATTGGTTTTATGCAGTGGTCTTGTTCATGTCGGGAATATTAGAGCAAATCAGCTTGGTTAACTGAAGAGACAATGGTTAGTGTGATAAATTCTGGATCTGATCTTTATGTTTGGCGTGATGCGCACTACACACAAAACCTTTTAGTTATATAGATCAGGTAGCTTAGAAAAAGGATGCACCCAGAAGTAACAGTATCGCAGGTGGATATCTCAAGAATTCGACTCTGGTAGTTGATGACAGCACACAAACACTGGGAGCAATTCAAATGGAGAGCCCACAGGCAAGTGATGAAAGTCACAGATTTTGTCACACCTAATGTGCACTCCACCTTTATTCAGCAAGGGGTGGTCAGCCCTTTAACATCTGCGTATAAGTGACAAGAGTTTGAGATAATATCAATGTCCAGGAGAATGTGTCACAAGGAGGAGACACAGTGAAACCAATAATACAATACGAAGCACCCAAGGTGCTTTGGTTGCTAGGACCCTCTAAAATTGGCCTAGTCCACACTTGATGTGATGACCATGAGGAAATGTGGGCAGAAGGTGCTTCGTGTGCTAGCAGCCTCCATGTTAAGGACTTATATTTGATGTAAATTAAGAAATTAAATATCTCCTATTATATGGCATGAGTGCCTGAGCAACGTGCTAGATGCTGAGCATCCAGCAGCCCTTTAGTTGATGCTGGTGCCCATTAATGTAATCCCCAACCCCCATGGTGCTCCCAACGCATCATGTGACAAATGCCAGGAGCAGCCCAAGATATTTAAATGATTGGCCTTGCATTATCAGTGGGGCACAGGTGCACCAGGCACCCGAGGAGCAGCAGTTCTGGTGTTGCTGTGCCGGGACTGCATTATCCAGCTCAGTTACGTTGACTTCACTACTGGTAATCTGTACACATTTTTTGGATTGATCCAGAATTTTAAAGTGCAGCTTCACAGCTCTTGTGTTCCTGAAAGTCTGGCTTAAGTTCTAGCAAATCTTGCTGTAATATAGTCCAGTCATAACCGTGTACAAGATTGACAGCACAGTTACAATTATCTGACAGAGACAATGGGCTCAATTTTAACTGTGAAAAAACGGGTGGGTTGGGGGCGGGGGGGGCATTGAAAATTGCCACTATTTCAGACCTGCCCCCAATCTGCCTCCAACCCGCCCATTTCCACTCCTGAAAGGAGATGAGAAGGCCCGAGACTAACAGGTAGGTGCCTAGAAAGGCACAGCTTGTGGGCCTGGAGGAGCAGGAGTGCTTTTCCCAGGCCCAACAAGCCTCCCAGTACCGATTCCCCATCGATTGCTGACACCTGATCCCCGATTACGGACACCCCCCCACCCCGATCGCTGACTCCCGATCCCCGACCTCCAACCCCGATCCTCCGACCCCGATCCTCCCAACCTGACACCCAACCCTCTGACCCCCGATCCTCGATCCTCCCCTTCAACGATCGCGGACCCCCGCGATGACCCTGATCCCGACACCTCACCTTGTGATTGACCCCCGATCCCTCCCCCCATGACTCATGACCCTGTGACAACCCATGCCCGCCTATGCCAATCTATGCCCACCCATTCCCCCATGCCCCTCCCCATCCATACAAACAAAGACTTACCTGAAGACTTACCTGAGCACATCCTCTCCCTGGCTGGTCTCCTGTCCGAACGGGAAACCGGCAAAAAAAAATAGAAGATGTCCTTACGTCAAAGTCGTAAGGACATCCGGGAAACCCATACTAACGGATTTCCCATCCTCAATTTGACCCCCCCCCCCCACCTCCTTCCCGGCTCAGTTTAAAATCGAGCCCAATATCATCCTCATGAAGTATACTGATCTACTTGGCTTTGGAGTATAATGACTTCAGGAACAATGGTTTTCCTTGCACCTTGCCAAATTGGGTTAACAAATTCCAACACTGGGAGGTTACAGGCTTTGTAGAAAATTGAAGTTGCGAACAGTTACAAGTAGCATTAAGCTTTCTCGAGGATTCAATTCTTCTACAAGTTTTCTAACCATCTTTGCCATTTGTGTCCTCCAGTGTAGATAAGGTGTGATTATGAAGTCAAGGAACTGAATGTTGTAACTAAATATATTGGTACTTTATAGACTACAGATGGGTTTTCTAATGTCATGGTCAATCTCTCTTAACAACTGTCGATTTGTCCATTCCCAACTCTAAAAATAATGCACGGAATGTAAAGTAATATGTTTTGGAAGTAAAAATAGGGACAAGATACATACTTTAAATGGATAGATTTAAAATAGAGAAGCTGAAGGACCTAAATGTGTAGATACATGTGGCATTAAAGATGGCAATGTAATTTGGCCTTTTGCCACAAAACAAGGCAAACGGAATCATTCTTGGTTTTGTATTTAAAGACATACAAAAGCAAGGAAGTAATGTTGAATTCATACAAAGACGTAGTTGATTCGCAGTTAGAATATTGTGTGCAATTTTGGGGTATCTCATTATGGAAAGGGTATAAACGCAATGACAAAGGTGTGGTGTAGATTTACTGGGATGTTACCAGGGATGAGGGGGGTCACAGTTATTTCTTTATTGGTGCTGGGGAGACTATGGGGTGACCTGACAGAGGTCTTCAAAATTATGACGGGCTATGATAACATAATTATGCCCGATTTTGGTCTCTCTATCACCCCATTTTTCAGTGGCAAGGGGATTGAAGCAAGACCAAGAATTGCAAGAATTGACTTACCACCAACTTCCTGCCTGAGGCTTGCCTGCTGTGATTTTCGAGCAGACTTTGATTTAGGTTGCGAATGCTCCGCTAGAGACAGGTTTTATTATGCTGTGCCAAGTAAATGTCATTTTGGTATACGGAGTGGGAAATGGCCAGAACCACTATCCCTTAAAGGAGTTGCTGGAAGCAGGTCTGGCAAGAAGAAAAATCACTCTACACTCTAGGATTCAGGATGAGCATAACTGTTCTCCTTGCTCCTCGCTGACAATCCTTGCTCACTATCAATAATTCTCTTTGTTCCCCTTCCCCTCCCTCCCCCAAATCAGCTCTTTAATACGGTACTGCAGGCCTGTGCTGTATGGCTGAACTGCTTGATTTCCTGCCCTGCCAAAACGGTGAGCTGCCTATCAGAACACAGATAGCGCAGGCAGCTCACCAGTTAAATTTAATTGAGGCCTGACCTTCAAAGTCATGAGTCACTCGCCAACAATATCGGCTGGGTGTTACGATGGCAAAAATAATTAAAGGGGAGGTTAGAATTTTTTTTAATCTCACCCGGCTGATTAAAATGTGGACTTCCCTATCACAATCCTTCGAGACGCAAGAGTCCATAAATTCTTTAAAAGATATTAAATAGTGGCTTGATAAAGAAAAATGTTAAAGGAAATGGGAAGTAAGCAGAAGAGTGGGATTAGGCTAGATAGCTCAATTGGAGAGGAACACTAAGACTACAAATCAATGTGAGTGTTCAGGTACTTGGCTTAGATCTGGCTTTGCAACAATATATATCATTTTAACCTGTCCCATTACCACCTTCCTTCCCTTGCACCATCATCCCTTTTGTCATTTAATCACTTGTGCCCTCTACCCTATCACAGACCTTCCCTTTTGTTATTTCCTCCCCTCCCCTCCCTCCCCACCACCTTTTCCTGGCTCTGTACTTGCTTAAAAACTTTAAATCTTTAACATCTTCCAGTTCTGATGAAAGGTCTTCGACCTGAAACGTTAACTCTGTTTCTTTCTCCACAGATGCTGCCTCACTTGCTGAGCTTCTCCAGCATTTTCTGTTTTTATTTCAGATTTCCAGCATCCGCAGTATTTTGCTTTTGATTCTATATTATCTGCTTGTTCTAAGCCCATATGAAGTGTAAGACTTTTGACTGATAGATGGAATGGATTCTAAGATCTTCCTTCATGATACCGTTAATAATGGCAAACTTTGCCGCTGATATTTCTTTCAAAATGACCAACGTAGATTGTTTGGATGCATACCAAGTAGTTGTCAAATACAGCAACTTCATTAAGTGCTTTTGGGGACCTGAGTAACACCTCGAAAAGAGCTCAGCACTGCCTTTGTGATCTATTTTATATAAGCAATAGTCTCGTAGAGGTAAATAATATACCACAATAAGATTAATTGTCATCTTAGGTCTAATAGTCCCTGTCTATTCCCAGAACTTGTTCATTTCAATTCTGCTCAGTCACAAAAAAGGATTTACTTGGGTATCATTTTTGGACACTGCTGTTCATCTAGAAAATTGAACCCATAATTTGCAAGAAAAAAGTGGCATTAAGCTAGGTGTTTCCTCTGCTATAGACTTTGGGGTCCGGATTTCCACCCGTTCGGGGCGGGAAGTCAGCAGGAAATGGCGCAAATCCATGCAGCCAGGAGGCCACCTGCCAAAAGCAGGTAAGTCCACGGGAATGGCTGCTGCACCATCCCTTGGAAGGCCTGGCAATGGGGGGCCGCGATCGTGACAGGGAAGGCCTAAGATATCCTTGTGGGTCTGGAGGAGCACTGCTATTTAGTGTGGACCTATAAGGAAATTTCAAAAACATTTCTGGCCCCGATCCCATTCGTCACAGGGTAGGCCTGGCAGGAAACTCGCTGCCACTTGCTGCTCGGGCCTACTAGTAAAAATTACAGTCATTACAGCTGGACATGCTTATGTTAAAAAGGATGCTGGTCGCTTTGGGTGGGTATTTTTGCTGTCTGCAGTGAAAATACTAACTGGTCAGCTCCCAGTGGCTCCAGGGCGGTTAAGTGACCTGGGGGATTTTAACTGCCCAGTTTACATCCCCAATATTTCAAAATGACGAACCCACTAGGTAATTAGGAGGAGTCCAGCTCTTGTTTGACTCTGATTGGGTCAAGGATTTGGCAAAGTGAAATGCAATACTACTGGAATAACAATTCTGTTGACTCATTTATTATTTATTGTATCAAGTACCTAAGCAATCCAGAAGATCTTCTGAATGACGCTTAAAAACATTTTTACATTACACTTGTTACCTTACAGTTTCAAGAATAACCTCTAACAGCCAACAATATCCTTCTTTAATTTTTAGCCATTATAATATATTATCAGCTGTGTTTTGCATATCATACTATATTCACACGAATTGCATATATATTGCATATAAATACACTATAAATGTGTTTGAAGCTGTAGCAAATACCAGTAAAGCGATGGCACTTGTGATTTGAGCAGCTGACATTCGCAGTCATCCTTGTACTCCAGCCGGCTAATTTATTAACCTAATCAGTTGTAAAAACGAGAAGCCACCAAGTACAATCAAATCTCACAGAATGAACAAGAATTAGAAAATACAAGAGGCAAAGAGTGAAAGGCAGAAGGAGATAGAGATACAGCCGTGAAGAATGAGAAGGGTGAGAGAAAAATAATGTGAAGAGGGAAAGATAAAAGAAACTCTTAACAGTTGTATTACAAAACATTTTCAATAAGCGTGTTTAAAAATCAAATGAATGCTAGTGAGCATAGTTAGCACTTACTGTAGAGAACCACATCACTTTGAGAATCCAGATCGTTAATGCAAAATTCACAACCAGGATGATGAGAAGCAGCAGCACAAATAAATAAAGGCAGCGCTTCCTCCAGCCATAGATCCCAATCTTGTAGACATATTGGTTCTCTGGCCTCTGTAGGCTATTGCCTTGTGTTGTCAGGTATTGTTCCCGTACCATCTGCTGGGAAAGGGAGAGAATGGAAATTAGTAACGTTCCATAACCGAACAAAAAGATTTCATTTTCAATGAACTCTGTGGAAGTATTGTAAACTGAATACACCTAGGGTTAAAATAAGGTCCGCAAGATGGGAAATGGTGTATGTCACCCAAGTCCTGCTCTGTACGAAAGGTCATCACATAGACAAATCCATCAGTTTCAGGAGATTGGCAAACTAATTTCTTACTAAAGGAGAAATCAATTGCAGGTGACTATCAAAAAGGAAAGAGCACCCACAATGCACTAGTCAGGCATAGAATTCCCAGGGCATACCATTAATAAAATCTTTGAGTTGAGCTGAGAGATTAAAATTTGTTGACATGGGCTATTTATCAACACCAACAGCAGGAAACATCTGTTACAATGCTTCCCGATGCAGAAGCAAATCAAGTGTCAGGAAGCTGGGTAATTCTGCAAGCCCTAGAATTGCATACAAGCCAGGTGAGTCCCAGCAGACCTGCCATCCACAAAAGCTGCACATTTTTCTTCCCTCTGCTATTTACACAACAAGAAACGTTGCCTGAGAACTTAATCGAGTGAAGGCAGAGCTCTGAGTGAGGCCTCTTTATAGTTCTGAATCTCCACAAGGGAATAACGGTTTACTGTGCTCAGCACATATGATTTGACAAACATGATTAAATCTCTTCACTCTTGCAACTGAATTATTCCAACCTGTTAAACAAGTTCATTGTCGGACTTTGTGCCTCCAAGATATACAGGCTCTGCTCAGTAAACTCCAGCTGTGTTCACCTCCATTGTGGCTCCATGCTCCCTAAGGTTCATTACAGAAAAACTCCAACCTAACTAGAAAAACAATTGATTCTAATCAGTCCAGATTACTATTTTCTGACACATTTCCTTGAATTCAATCCTGTTGCCGACTGTCACTATTCTTTCTGAGACCACCTTCCCATATAAATAAAATTGTTGTCACCTCAGTGACTCACCTCCTGACTCCCCAAAGCCTTTCCACCATCTACAAGGCACAAGTCAGGAGTGTGATGGAATACTCTCCACTTGCTTGGATGAGTGCAGCTCCAACAACACTCAAGAAGCTCGACACCATCCAAGACAAAGCAGCCCGCTTGATTGGCACCCCATCCATCACCCTAAACATTCACTCCCTTCACCACCGGCGCACTGTGGCTGCAGTGTGTACCATCCACAGGATGCACTGCAGCAACTCGCCAAGGCTTCTTCGACAGCACCTCCCAAACCCGCGACCTCTACCACCTAGAAGGACAAGAGCAGCAGGCACATGGGAACAACACCACCTGCACGTTCCCCTCCAAGTCACACACCATCCCGACTTGGAAATATATCACCGTTCCTTCATCGTCGCTGGGTCAAAATCCTGGAACTCCCTTCCTAACAGCACTGTGGGAGAACCCTCACCACACGGACTGCAGCGGTTCAAAAAGGCGGCTCACCACCACCTTCTCAAGGGCAATTAGGGATGGGCAATAAATGCCGGCCTCGCCAGCGACGCCCACATCCCATGAACGAATATATTTAAAAAATCACCAGATTTAAGATAACTAAATGCCCAGTATTTCATTTCTGGGTTTCTGCTGAATTTTTTTATCTTAGGTTTCTCACTAATCTTCTCGCCTCCCCTTCAGAAGATGTTGGGTGGAACGTTTAACTTCAGCAGAGACTTCAATGGAATGGAAAATCCGATGGGGTGTATAATGGGCAGCCGATCCGATCCGATATCGTCCGTTTCCTCCTCTTTGCTGAAGTTGAAAGTGTCGGCGGTTGATTCAATAGTAGGGTACAAAGCCCTAAATATCTCTTAATTTACAGGTGACCATTATTCATGTATGAGCCTTAACAGATTGGCCCATAATTTCTTGCAACGGCGAGATCGGCGACGTACACCCTAAATATCACTGTCTTGCACATCAATCTCACCGTTGATAACTTACTCTGTATTTTCCTGCATTTCTAATTAGAATAAGCTGCAGCGAGCATAGCAGCAAATCAGAAGCAGTGCAACCACTGGCCTTTGCACTCTCCATCACTCCATAGACGATTACTGATAACTTCATTGAAAACTGTCTTGCTGATACTTGGTTTTGCCTGCCATGGGTTAAACATTTGTACAAACAGGAACATAGGAACTGGAGTAGGCCATTCAGCCCCTCGAGCCCATTCTGCCATTCAATTAGATCATGGATGATCTGTATCTTAACTCAATCTACCCACCTTGGTTCCATAACCCTTAATACTCTTGCCTAGCAAAAATCTATCAATCTCAGTTATGAAATTTTCAATTGACCTAGCCTCAACAGTTTTTTGAGGAGAGAGTTCCAGATTTCCACTACCCTTTGTGTGAAGAAATGCTTCCTGACATTGCCCCTGAATGGCCTAGCTTTAAGGTTATGTCCCCTTGTTCTGGACTCACCCACCAGAGAAAATATTTTCTCTCTATCTAGCCAAGCAATTCCTTTAATCATCTTAAACACCTCAATTAGGTCACCCCTTAATCTTCTATACTCAAGGTAATACAAGCTTAGTCTATGCAACCTGGCCTCATAATTTAATCCTTTTAGCCCCGATATCATTCTGGTGAATCTGTGCTGAACCCCCTCCAAGGCCAATATACCCTTACTGAGGTGCGGTGCCCAGAACTGAATTCAGTTCTCTAAATGGGGTCTAACCAGAGGTTTATATAACTGTAACATAGCTTCCACCCCTTTGTGACATATCAATACACAATTGTTGAATTGTTTTTTTTAGGCATTTCTTTATTGTTGAGTGAGCTTTGAGCTAAACAAAGTGGTGAAGTAGCAGATTAGCAACAATTAATGCTTAGAAAAGAAACATAGTTAAAATATACTTAAAAGAAAAGAATTATTAATAATTCTTTTTAGTGACATGACAATGCAATGGTTTATGAACCTGTCTTTCAACAAATCCCGAGCAGAAAACACAATAGCGGGTCATTTAAAAGAAAGCAGAGAATAATTTCAAGTAAATCACACCGCTGCCAGGTCACCGCCGCCATTATTTTTCAGTCTAAGTGGCAGTGGTGTGAAAACTGACTGAATTGCAGGGAAATGGGATTGCTATATGATTTTAATGGAGGGTGGAGCTAGGATAACTACCATCTAACGGTTTTCAGCTAGAGTAATAGCAGAAGGGCGCAAAAGTCCCAGGAAAATATGGAGTCGCCTAAGTACCGGCGTAAGTCAGTTACTCCATAACTTCCTCTTTCTTTTGCACCGTTTAAGGGCCTCTAAGTCGTAGGTACGTCATTACAGTGGCACAAGTCCCCAGGAGCACAACTCTGTATTTTCTAAGGGGAGGGGGGGCACTGCACCCCGCAGATGCAGTATGCTGCATTTTGCAGTCTCCAGGGACAGGAGCGCACCCAGGGTGTGCCTCTAGTGGTGGGCTCCTATCAGAGACATCCTAAATAGGGGACCTCCTCCGAACCCAGAAAGTTTTCCAGGATGAACGGCAGCGGTTCCAGGTTACAGCAATTCTGATGTAACTGTCGGGATCAAAAGCCTGTCGATTTTCAGGGCCACTGACGAGGTTTGAACATTAGAAACATTCTTTCATTCAAATTTGTCTGAAGGGTAGGAGCCTGGCTAAGAATAACCAGATTTACAAGAATTCTTCATACAAAGGTAAATTTTGTGAGGCTCCACTCACAGCAGAGGGTAATGCAGATCAGAGAATTAGGCGTGGCGGTTAGATGCTCCTGATTTTCCAGTAACTTAATTACAGAAAAATTGGGAACACTGGGAATTTTCCAATTAATGCTCTCATCAAGCAAGGCTTTGTGCTGAGAGTGCAGCGTTGCAAAAATTGCTCCTTAATGTCATTCGCATGCCTGATGATAGAATTCCCAAAGCCGACCTCGACAGTGAGCTGCAGTCTGGATATCGTAACAGAGGTGGGCAGATGAAACGCTATAAGGACACACTAAAGACCACCTTGAAATTTTGAAATCTTACCCTAACACCTGGGAAGACACGGCCACCGACAGACCATGTTGGCAGGATGCCCTCTGGGTTGGTTTGAATGAATTTGAGGCTGTAAGATTGTGAGATTGTGAGATCTGGCTGCCAAGCACCTGGCAAGCAAGGCAAGTCATCCACTGGTCACATCTGGCTATCAGTGCGATATGTGTGGCCATATATGTGCGTTCAGCAACGGGCTTTTCTCCCAACAGCGCATCCATAACAACTGAGGCTTAGCCATCAATTAACGGGAGATTCCATCACCCTTTAATATGTAACAAGTCTATTGTATGATGTACTAAGTATATCATGTCTTTAAGAATTAGGTTCAGAGTACAGTAATTTGCAACTATTTTGGAATTTTGTTTTTCTTATTGTTGAAGATGGGAGTGACAAATATAGAGCTGATACCTGAGTTTATCGATATATGGCAAAAAATAGCTTTCATAGGTTCAGATTCAGTTTAATGTTAAAAAGTCAAACAGAAACCTAGAGGTGAGCTAGATTTTCACCTTGTTATTGAGCTGGAAAAAGGAACAGTCATTTTAGCAGTTCGGATTTGGCCTGTATTTGACTAAGATTCAAAGCAGGGCCATTTATTTGCTCGTCTTTACTTACTGTGCAGAGGGAAGCATTCCAGCAAACAAACAGTCAATTTGTACCCTACCCTTCTGTGGATTGAACTCTTTTGTGATTTAATTACTGAATCTCTAATTAACACATGCAGCTGGTGAACAGAACAGTGAAATCAAATACTATTGGAATGTCGCTTTGTTAGAACCTCGTTATCTGTGCAATAAACAAAAAGCAAAACTAGACAACTCTCGGGTGACTTTAACAATCATTTAGTATATTCACAGCATACCATTTACTCCAACTATATTTTGGTTGAGGTATTTTCTTAATTTTTCCCTCTCTGTAGTTCTCCTGACACTATTCTCCAGCTGAGAGTGAGCGCAGGAGTCTACGTCCCTGCCTCTGCTCATGTGGTTCTGTGAACAGTCTCTTATGCCCCGTGTATATTGCAGAATGACTTTCAGTGGAACTTACGGTACTGTATTGTCAATGAGGTGTTAGAGTTGGCAAGTTGGAGTTAGAGTTAGAGTTCTCCTTCCACCTTAGGGAGCAGTGCCTGACACTTTCCAAGATAGCATACTGAGACTGTGGTGTGTGTGTGGGTGGGGGAAGGGGGGAACTCTTCTTCATGATCCTGCCCAAAATTAGGTGGAATTGTGGTGGAAAACTTACATTGGAAAATTCGGGTGGTGGGGCCTCCCGCTGCCTCATTGCTCCAATCAAGAATCCCCCCCTCCCCCTCGACCACTGCCCTGGGACCGCCGCTACATGCAAATAGCACTGGAGGTCAGAGCCCAGGTTGCCGGAGGATTTCCCTCCTGTCCGTCCCACTTACTGCCACTTCCTGTGGTCAAGATATAAAATGTGGTTCCAACTGCCCCGTCCCCCCCGACTCTTCCATTGATCGGCCAACATGTCCATACTCGCCGTGCACTCCTTCCCACGCCAATTGTACAGTGAATAGACTTTTCATTACCTGACTGGATGATTCTTGACTATCAGTCAAACAGCCTTTTTTCCCCGTGTCCAATATTTTTATAACTAGTAAACAAAAGTGTTCAAAGAAAATTTTAAAAAAATGTATTGCCCTTATGATTTTTCTCCTGGATTGCTCGCAGCTGTGTCCTATTGGTTAATCTTTAATTCCTGGGGACTCCAAGGCAATCCTGCCGTGTTGGCAACCCTAGGCTGTAGGCCCCAGAAAGCAGTGGCAAAGGCCTTGCTGGTGCAACATTGTTGGTATTTTCCACCCTCTCGCTGGCGAACCATGGTGGTGGGACTCCACCAAGAGCCCACCGTGCTTGTGGCACAAACTCTGGGCCAGGGAGATGAACAGAATCCCAGCGTGTAGCTCACCCTGTGGAGAATCACTAGGCATAAACAGACATCCAACTACTCCAGGTGATAGTCCATTGGAACTCCGGTGTGCTGCCCTTAACAATGAACCAAACACCAGGGGCATGAAATTTGTGGAAGCGCAAAACGGGTGATAGTGAACCGGCTGCCCGGATTACACCTCACCCGATATTATTTTCCATTGTGAAACAGGCTGCTGGTTCATTCTCACCTGTTTTTGTGCTACCACCACAAGACAAATTTCACTGCAAAGAAACTACTTCCTGTCTGAAAACTCAAGCCTTGTAATTTGCGCCTTTTGATGTCAGAAACATTTTAGGAATAACTGAATTATAGTCAGTCACATAATTATAAAAACTACACCATCAGACATGTGTAATCTTTAATTACAATTGTCTATTCATGCTGACACATTAACAGCCATATTTGATAGTAGTGTATTAAGGAGAAATAACAGGTGATCAGGAACAAATTACTTTTAATCCTATTTGCTAGTTAGTTTGGTTAGAGGAGATTTTTTTTGCTAAGAATGAAATATTTTCTACATGTACATGGAACTGTATCTGTCAAGATAAAGGAGGCCAGTTGCTGGATAACATGGAGCATTTTTCCACATTGCATGCAGTGAAAGCATCAAACATTCTCCAGTCTGTGAGGGCACAGACCAAAAGCAATAACATAACACAATAAGCAACTTGTTAACCTCACACGCAAAGAAATATCCTGATCTCTCACTGGCCAACTCCCCATATATCAAACAAAACTGTGCCTCCTGTTAAAGACACAAGCCTAAAAATTACTGCTGCCAACATTAGTGGGTGAACTCTTAAACTGTTCATATGATATTCCTTAAACATGGGCATTACCATGTTTATTTCAAATGGATTAATTCCCCTAAATTATCCTCCCTCCTTTCAAACCTGCTGCAATCGCCCCACTGCTTAAAACTTCTACTCTGCACCCCTCCATCCTCTCTATCACCCTCTTTATAGTTTCTTGAACGTCTTGAGCCATCAAACTGTACACACCTCTCCCACCATTCCTTTTCAAATCCCTTCAGTCTGGTTGGCTTCCATCCTGCCTACCACAACACTGAGAACATCCTTGTCAAAACCACCAATGATATTCTTTCTGATTGCAATCATGGTGCATCATCTCTCCTCAACTTCCCCGTGGCTTTTGATATGGTCAACCACACCATCCTCTTCCATCCCCTCTCCTCACTGGCACCACCCTCTCGCACTTCCAGTACTATCTATCCCAACAAAGCCAATAGATCCCCGGCTATCGATACTACTTGGGTTTCCACACATTCAACTCAATGTGCCTCAAGATTTCATCCTTGGCCACTCTATACCTTGACCCCAAGTGACATTACCTGCAAGCATGATATATGTACACCGATGATACCCAACTTTACCTTTCCACCAACCCTTTATTCCAAAACTGTTGCTGTGCTGCCTGTCAAACACTGAGTTGTGGATGAGCCAAAACTTCTTGGAGCTCAATAACGGCACGACTATTTAACCCGAATCAGAAACTAGCCATAATTCACAATCCCACCCCCTTCCTGAATGCTCACCTAAGCTCAACTTGACAGCGCACAATTTCAGTGACCTGTTCGATGCTGACCTAGTTTCAAACCTCGTATCCAATCCATCATCTATCCTACCTGCTATTCATATCAAGAACCTAAGCAGTAAATCTTCATATGCCTGGAAGGGGAGCAGCTTGTTTGTTTTCCAGTTGCAGAAAGCAGCTCCTAATCTTTATTCATTCCAAAAGCAGTTTAGCCTTGAAAGAGGGAACTTTTACTGGTATCTCCAGATTTGGCACTGTCTCTAAAGGGATTTGATTATGGACAAGATCTCTCAGTCAGTGCCACTGATTAAGTCTATTTTATCCTCAGTTTTTAGAGACTAAATAGGTCTCTTTGTGCTTGTTCCTTTTCTTTTCTATGGCCATCCTAGACAGGCTAGGGAATCTCACCTGGGACAGGCCATTCTGGATGGGCGAGGGAGAAGATTCGCTTGTCTGTTTCTAAGGTGACTTTGAGCAATTTCCTTGACAGTGTGGGAGAAGGTCTACTCAAATCCTGCACTGTACCTACTATACATTGGCACTGTCACCACTTTCATTGGAAATCCTGTTTGATTTAGGGGTGGAACCATTTCATTGACTTCTTTCTTCATTTTGGATGCATTTGCATCCCAGGCATATTGCACCTAGTAGGGCATCTAGCAAGGTCTAACTAAACCCAGATGCTCCAGAATGTGGTCTAATCCAAGAGAATTACATTGCTCAGGCCAAGTTTCTTTTTGGAGTCTTGTATATTATGAACTGTGAAAAGCCCTTGTTCCTGAGCCTATTTGGAAAGCTCACTTAATAGCTTGTTGGATTAGTTCAGGGGAGAATTTTGTGGCTCTGAAGATTGATTTTTTAACTCACTCATAAGGATCGGCGAAAGAAGACAATTTCTCGGATTCTTGTTTCCGATTTTAGTGTTTGCACCCTTCTTGTGAGTGAATTAAATTAAGTTAGATCTTTCCAGGTTGAGTCCTCCAGCCATATCTTATTGATCTACTGGACTCCCAACTTGATGAACATGTAATGCAAGTCCCATTGATAGGCTGGTCATAATTATAGAGTCACTTTTCCAAATTATCTTTCTCAAGTCTATGTACTCAGGTTCTTTCTTGATGGTTGAAATCTTTTTTTTTATTCGTTCATGGGATGTGGGCGTTGCTGGCGAAGCCGGCATTTATTGCCCATCCCTAATTACCCTTGAGAAGGTGGTGGTGAGCCGCCTTCTTGAACCGCTGCAGTCCGTGTGGTGAAGGTTCTCCCACTGTGCTGTTAGGAAGGGAGTTCCAGGATTTTGACCCAGTGACGATGAAGGAACGGCGATATATTTCCAAGTCGGGATGGTGTGTGACTTGAAGGGGAACGTGCAGGTGGGGTTGTTCCCATGTACCTGCTGCTCTTGCCGTTCTAGGTGGTGGAGGTCGCGGGTTTGGGAGGTGCTGTCGAAGAAGCCTTGGCAAGTTGCTGCAGTGCATCCTGTGGATGGTACACACTGCAGCCACAGTGCGTCGGTGGTGAAGGGAGTGAATGTTTAGGGTGGTGGATGGGGTGCCAATCAAGCGGGCTGCTTTGTCCTAGATGTTGTCGAGCTCCTTGAGTATTGTTGGAGCTGCACTCATCCAGGCAAGTGGAGAGTATTCCATCACACTCCTGACTTGTGCCTTATAGATGGTGGAAAGGCTTTGGGGAGTCAGGAGGTGAATCACTCGTCGCAGAATACCCAGCCTCTGACCTGCTCTCGTAGCCACAGTATTTATATGGCTGGTCCAGTTAAGTTTCTGGTCAATGGTGACCCCCAGGATGTTGATGGTGGGGGATTCGGTGATGGTAATGCCGTTGAATGTCAAGGGGAGGTGGTTAGACTCTCTCTTGTTGGAGATCGTCATTGTCTGGCGCAAATATTACTTGCCACTTATCAGCCCAAGCCTGGATGTTGTCCAGGTCTTGCTGCATGCAGGCTCGGACTACTTCATTATTTGAGGGGTTGCGAATGGAACTGAATACTGTGCAATCATCAGCGAACATCCCCATTTCTGACCTTATGATGGAGAGAAGGTCATTGATGAAACAGCTGAAGATGGTTGGGCCTCGGACACTGCCCTGAGGAACTCCTGCACCAATGTCCTGGGGCTGAGATGATTGGCCTCCAACAACCACTACCATCTTCCTTTGTGCTAGGTATGACTCCAGCCACTGGAGAGTTTTCCCCCTGATTCCCATTGACTTCAATTTTACTAGGGCTGCTTGGTGCCATACTCGGTCAAATGCTGCCTTGATGTCAAGGGCAGTCACTCTCACCTCACCTCTGGAATTCAGCTCTTTTGTCCATGTTTGGTCCAAGGCTGTAATAAGGTTTGGAGCCGAGTGGTCCTGGCGGAACCCAAACTGAGCATCTGTGAGCAGGTTATTGGTGAGTAAGTGCCGCTTGATAGCACTGACAATGACACCTTCCGTCACTTTGCTGATGATTGAGAGTAGACTGATGGGGTGTTAATTGGCCAGATTGGATTTATCCTGCTTTTTGTGGACAGGACATACCTGGGCAATTTTCCACATTGTCGGGTAGATGCCAGTGTTGTAGCAGTACTGGAACAGTTGAAATCTGATACATCAATCCATAAGGGATTCTATCTAAAGTGATGGCTTTCCAAAACAGCCAAAGCTATGAAAGAATCGGTGTCGGCTGCTTTTAAGTCATTTAAGTAACATGCTTTTGTGACCTTCCAAAAATCTGTGTTTAAGGTAGCATACTGGTTTTAAATGCACCTGAGAAACACATTCCCATGTCATCAGGAATCTCCATATCCTTGGTTCCCTGGATCCTCTTTCCAAAATAGTTTCATCTTTTCATAATCTTAAAGGTTTTATTTTTGCAAATTCAATGTCATGTCGTTTCACAATTTATTTATTCGGTGAGACCATACAAATCTTCTTTTCAGTATAGTGCAACACGATTATTTGCAATAAATCAGGCCAGATAAAAACTTTGGATATATCCAAACTCATAAATGAGAAGGCTGGCTATACATTAGTGTAACGGAATCTTGACAAAGGAAAATTATGCAGAGATTTGCATTCATGAACGTTACCTACAAATGAGATTCACTATATGAACTTGCGGTACACGATATAAAATACAGAAGATTTGAAATTAATTTCTTAATCTCATCATGTTTCTGAGTCTCACAAATTAGTGGCTTAATGTAATTGATAATTAATTGGAGCAAATAAGATATTTGTGCCTAATTCTGCTCAAGTATTTCTGCTACTGTGTGGCAATGAGTCACCTTCATGGCTGTTATAAAGACAAAAAATTAGTGTATGATTTACATGGGCCAATTGCAATTGTTTTCCTTTGGACTATTTTTATTTTCATTGATACCATTTCAGACAGAATGGGGGATACTGAGTTGCAAAACAGTAATCAGTACAATAATGAGTTACCAGGTCAGGCATTGAAGCAGACAGTATAAATGGGCTTAAGAGGCAATTAGATGTGTTCTTATAGAGGAGAGATTGACAGATACGGTAAGAAAGTGAGTAGGTAGTGTCAAAGTCCATCAAAAAGAAATAAGCTTGTCACACTTAATGGCCTTCTACTGTCCTTAAAAATTCTTACATCTTTTATGTTATTTTTTCCACCTTGAGTGGCTCTTAGAATTTAAGGACATTTTATTTTGATATTCTATGCTTCATTTAGTCAACAATTTTAAATAAACAAAAAAATTATGATTTGATTTTTGTTAGGTAAGGATTAGCTAAAGAACAATTACAGCACTGTCAACAACACTAATGAAAAAACGTAGTGTTGGTGTCTTACACATCATGATAGTTCTTAGATGCTCATGGGCAGTTTCCCTCAAAGTGCATTAAATTCATAGGGGGTTAAATTCCATAAGGCCCGATAACGGGCGCAGGGGTCGCGGTGTGGTGTTAGCGATGCAGGCAGCCTGCGAGATTCATGCTGCATCCTCATTACCATGATTCCCACATGCAGCCAATGCTACCGTTGAGTGGCTGAACACATGAATAGGAGGCCAGATATGTGGCGTAGCCAGCATTAGGTAAAGGCAGCCTGCACCTCTTAAAGGGGAGGTGCACTGTCAATGGAAGCAATGTAGGATGGCAGGCAGAATGGCCGGAGCGGCAAGAAAGCATGCCCCGAGGTTATCCGACAGCGCACTGGAGGCCTTGGTGCAGGGAGTGCAGGAATGGAGAGCCATCCTGTACCCGCAGTGTGGCAGGAGACCCTCCAGACACTAGCTGTGGAGGCAATGGGAGGAAGTGGCCATGAAGGTGAATGGCAGGAGTATAGCACCACACACATGGGTACAGTGCCAGAAAAGTTCAATGATTTGACACGAGTGGTCAAGGTGAGTGAATGCAAGTGTCGAGTGGCACATCCTATCAACCGCAGCACTGCTCCACGCATGACACCAACCCCCTCACCCACCCACCAACGAACGCTGCCTATCCGTATGCAACGCTGCAGTTCGGATGCTGCATCTCACCCTCACATAGTAGCACATTTGCAATCCACATACCTGCCACTCACAGGTCACACACACTGGCAGCTATTCGACCACGACAGGCACATCACCCAAACACATTGCACACTGACACACTTCCCTTTGTCTTGCAGGAGAAGGTGGCAGGCCGAAAGACCTGAGGGAGGACAGGCACGCCCACACGTCCTCACCCCCTTGGAGGAGACCGTGCTATGAATCATTGGGCGGGATGTTGCTGCAGCCATGGCCACTGGCGGTGCTGGAGGTCCCGACAAAGGGGGTCTCTGCATACCTAATGCTCCTTCTCGTTTCCCACAACTCCCTCATCCCACAATCTTTTCTGACCACGTGCTGCAGATAGTGTCAGCATGCATGTCTTACTCACTCCAATCCCTGCTCCACAAGTCAACTCGTCTCCCTATGTCATTGCAGGTGCCCAAGAACTGGAGCCGGCACCGTCCGAGGTGGTGGAGGAGGAGGAGGAGGAGGGGAAGGAGGGGGACACCGATAACGAAGCTGCACTGTTACTCGATCTGACACTCACATCCACCAGCTCCGATACTGACACTGCGCGTACTGTAGAGACTACGTAAGAGAAGGGATCTGCACGTGGTGAGACAACGAGCACAAGTGCGCAGGAGCCGGGCGGGGGAAACAGAGAGCACAGGTGCCAGCTTGCCGGAGGGCGAGGTCGCACAATGGCTCTGCTGCTCAGGCATCAGGTAATGACTTCGATGGGCCTGGCTACAGAAGACGGCTGATGGATGTACATAACCAATTGCTTGGTGCACTGGAAAGCCTGCCAGAAAGCCTGCGCACAATGTCAAGGGGCATGGAGGAGTCCACCTCGAACTTGGCACAGGGCTTTGCTCAGAGCTTGGAGCCCATCCTTACCCACATGGAATGAGCGGTCATCTCCATCAGCACACCGGTGGAACCCACCATGATGCAGTGTCTGATGGCCGATATCGCGGCTTCCATTGTAGCACAGACCGATGTCATCAAAGGTCTGCATTCTTCAGTTGAAGCCCAGACAGCTGCTATGGCAACTCAGACTGATGCTGTGGCAGCTCAGACTGCTGCTACGGAAGCGCAGACTGCTGCTATCGTGGCTTTGGGTATCACCATGGAATGGGGCTTCCAGAGCGACACAGCACTCCAGCAATTTGTTCTCCAGCTGATCATCAGGAGTGCTGATGCACCGCCCCGTGCGAGTGGCAGTGACACCATGGCAGTCGAACCCACTGTCCTCTCTCAGGATGACAGCATTCCTGCTCCACACCTCTGCCACTCTGCCAGTGCCCTTGCTGTTGCTTAGCTGGCTGACAGGCCAGACTGCTGCAGCCCATGCCGAGATGGTGCAGTCCGAAGCCGGGCCCTCCCAGCCCAGAGCTGCTCGAGGTCATCCTTCAAGGCCATCTGCATGTTCCTCAACTGAAGGCCAGCAGCCTTCCACCACCCATGCTCCAGCCACTGGGGATATGCTTCGTAGGAGCACTAGGAAAGGCAAAAGCACATGAATGACAGGCACTGAGGGAATGCACAAGCGTGAACAGTCTAATGTTTGCTACTACAGTTAATGTGATATGTTATAAATTTGGATTTGAAGTTGCAGTTGGTGGTGGTTTTTATTTATGCGATGCACTACGGGAGGAGGCAATGTGTAATCACATGGAGGGAGATGTGATGGTCATGAGGGAGAGGGCAGGTGGGGAGTGTAGGGTGTTGACTTGGGAGGTGTCGTTGAGTTAATGAAATCACTCATGAATAAGGCGTACACACAAACCCCTGGCAGACAGGGCCTGTGAACCTTATTGCCTCCCTGCGTCTTCTTCCACTTCCTTCTCCATCTCCTCCTCCTTCTCCTCTGCCTCTTCCTCCTCCTCCTCCTCCTCCTCTACTTCTACCTCTGGCTCAGGGACTTGGCGGATAGGCAGAGGCAAGGGCTGTTCCCTCATAAGGGCGAGGTTGTGCAGCATGCACCATACCACAGGGCTCCGCCAGAACGGTCCAGGCAGCGGAAGCACTGCTTTAGGGGGCCTATGGTCCACTCGATGATGTTCCCTGTGGCCGCATGGCTCTCATTGTATGCCTGCTGTGCACGTCTGCGTGTGTGCCTGACCGGAGTCATGAGCCACCTCATGAGGGGATAGCCCTTGTCACCCAGTAGCCAGCCTTTGACTTGCCGAGTCGGTCCAGAGATAATTGGGTCGTTGGACTGCCGCATAATGAAGGCGTCGTGACTGCCGCCAGGGTAACGGGCATTGACCTCCATGATGCGTGGCCTGTGATCGCACACCAGCTGCACATTGAGGGAGTGGAATCTGTTCATAAAGATGGGGGAGTTAAGATGTGGAGTACTCATGGCTATATGCATGCAATCAATGCCACCCTGCACCATGGGTAAGCCTGCAATGCAAGCAAACCCTCGTGCTTGCTCATTCTGCTCCTCCCTGTCAAGAGGGAACGTGATGAACCTGTTGCGCCGCTCTTACAGTGGCTCTGTGACCTCCCTTATACAACAGTGCACATATCGCAGCAGAGGCCTGAAAGGATCCAGAACCGTAAAAGTTCAGCGCCACGGTTACCTTGACAGCCACAGGGATTGCTGTCCTTGCCCCGCTCTGAGGCTGCAGTTGTGGCTGCAGCAGTTGACATATCTCCGTCACAAAGTCTTAGTGAACCTCATCTGTCGGATGCACTGATCTTCACTCAAGTTGAGGTAAGAGTATTGTTCCCTGAAGGCCCTCATGGGATATGACCTCCTGCTCAGTGCCCTGCGCCTTCTATTCCTCCTCCTTCTCCTTGCAGCTTGACCTGCTCTGCATGGCCTCTCTGCATGCTCCCAGTCATGTTCTATGCCCAGCGGGAGCCCTAGCAGGCCACTCATGGTTGCCAGGAATCTTGTTCAGCACACTGTTGTAAATGACACCAACAGTAATGCAGGACCTGCCTAACCACTCTTTATATATTATAGCAACTCTATCCAGGTATAGGAAGCTTCAACAAACACAGCAGCCAGTAGCAGTACCAGCAGCCAGTAGCAGTAATCCAGCCACTAACCTGCAACATCTGCATGACCCCTTTAAATAGCGCTGGTGGGGGGTCCTCCAGACCATTTACGACATGTTTAGCTGTTCGTGATTAAGAAAGTTTGTTGGGTGGAGCATTGAGTGCCAAAATGGTGTCTTTCCTTTTAAATCAGTGTGGCACACTGATCTAACGCATATTCTCCCTACTTTACATGATGCCAGCATTTGTTATCTGCGCGTGTGCAAATGCCTTTACCAAAATGGCATCCAGCGCATGTCATGCTAGAAACGTGCGTGCGCATTCCAGTTGCCATTTTGGGTCCTTAGGAGGCCGTGTAACACCTGAAAAACAGGTGTTACACAGCCCAATTCTAGCCCATAAGTTTTTCACTGTTTTTTTCCACGGAGTTGGCTAAAATAGTCCCTTCACCTTTTATTACAAGAACCCAAATTGAAAAGGTGCTATTTATTATATTTTGGCCAGCTATTATGTAGGCTAATCATAGAATCATAAAATCATACAGCACAAAGGGAGGCCATTCTGCCCATCGTGCCTGTGCCGGCTCTTTGAACGAGCTATCCAATTAGTCCCACTACCCTGCTCTTTCCCCATGGTACTGCAATTTTTTTCTTTTCAAGTATATATCCAATTCCCTTTTGAAAGTTACTGTTGAATCTACTTCCACTACCCTTTCAGGCAGTGCATTTCAGATCATACCAACACGCTGCGTAAAAAAATTTCTCCTCATCTCCCCTCTGGTTCTTTTACCAATTGACTTAAATCTGTGTCCTCTGGTTACCGACCATCCTGCCAGTGGAAACAGTTGCTCCCTATTTACTCTATCAAATCCCCTCATAATTTTGAACACCTGTATTAAATTTCGTCTTAACCTTCTCTGCTCCAAAGAATACAATCCCAGATTCTCTAGTCTCTCCACATAATTGATGTCCCTCATCCCTGGTACTATTCTCGTAAATCCCCTCTGCACCCTCTCCAAGGCATTGACATCCTTCCTAAAGTGTGGTGGCCAGAATTGGACATAATACTCTAGTTCAGGCCTAACCATTGATTTATAAAGGTTCAGAATAACATCCTTGCCTTTGTACTCTATGCCTCTATTTATAAAGCCAAGGATGCCACATGCTTTTTTACCAGCCTTGTCAACCTGTCCTGCCATCATCAAAGATTTGTGTATGGAAACCCCGAGGACACTCTGTTCCTGCACCCCCTTTAAAATTCTACTATTTATACAATCATTCATGGAAACTTCTGATTTCAATTTCAAACATTAAACACAGATTGGTAGAGAGTGAGGACGTAAGGCTTCTAGTTCGGTAATATTGTTACCTTTGCTATAATGAAGGAAAATACAATAGAACGATGTATTTAGATTATATTGCTGTTTGTGGGACCTTGCTGTGCGCAAATTGGCAGCCACGTTTTCTGCATTACAACAATGACTACACTTCAAAAAGTACTTCATTGACTGTAAAGCGCTTTGGTACGTCCTGAGGTCATGAACTGCGTCTTAGAAATGCAAGTTCTTTCTTTCTTTATGGACTCTGTATTCTAATATAAGGCACAGATCCCATAAGGGGAGACATCAGGAATTCCATTGTGGAAATGCTTTTACCATTCACAATGCCACATTTTATACCAATATAAGCACTGGAACACACAGGCCCATTCTGCAGAAGCACACTCCAATGTTAAATAAACCTTATTTGTGGCTTTTTGTTGTCAAAGCTGGAAATGTCCAATTTTTATATTTTGTCAAATGTTTCTCAAATGGTCATCAGTGAGGAGTAGACCTCAGTCCTCTGGTGTCTTATTGTGAAATGATAACGCTCTATGACAAATTTTAACATGCATCACAGGGAACTTGGAAGAGACCAGAAACACCCTTGAACTGAAGTGGAGTTGAGCAGCTACCCAAATTTCTCAAAGCTGCAGCTATTTCATGACAAAACTTAAGCTATTTAAAGTAAGTATTTTCAGACAATCCAAATTAGTCTCTCAGGTCCTCATTAGATGTTAGTGACACATTCTGACATGTGGAAATGATGGCCTGTGTTCAACTAAATTATTGCCACTTTGTATATTGATATTATGACATATAAGTCTTTTGGGAGAAAAGATTTTTAATAACTGTATAGGTTTTCACAGTGTGAAGACTGTGACAACTTAAGAATTGAGGTTGGTCAGATTTCTGCATTTAAATATAACAGTGGTATTCTCTTAAGTAGATCATTATAGATCATCTGGGATTCATTACTAAATCACTCTACTATATAACAAAGATAAAAAGGTAAAGAGAATGATAAAATTGGAAAAACTTAATGCAGCTCTCATTATATTAGCCCTTCCTAACAGCACTGTGGGAGAACCTTCACCGCACGGACTGCAGCGGTTCAAGAAGGCGGCTCACCACCACCTTCTCAAGGGCAATTAGGGATGGGCAATAAATGCCGGCCTCGTCAGCGACACCCACATCCTATGAACGAATAAAAAAAAAGGATTGGGAGGCTGAAATTAGGTGGGTTTCTTTCCAAGTGTATGTTCTGACCTACCGATTTTCAGCAATCTGCTGCATCAAGTGCAACTGGGCACAGACCCTTATTTATCCAGTAAATGGCTGATTATAACCTTGTCGCACTGAGAAAGATACCAGCATTGAACTTAGAGGATAACACCAGAACTTGAAATCTATCTATTCCCAGTCATTTCTTACTCTTGACAAAAAACCATCCTTTCAAAACATCTCGGAGGCTATTGGTAATCTAAATGATTGCACTATTGTTAAATTTCTGATTTGTTTCTGCATTGCACTGAAGACCTTAAAAGAATTAAATGTATCTGTCACTTTCCCTTCACATGTATGCAAACCTAAGCCAGGAGATGCCATTCAACCCATCGCCCTCAGTTCATTCACGATATAATGAACCCTGTCATGCACTATAGCCCACCCATTAATCTCCTGAGGGAAAGTTCTGCATACATTCTGATCTCTAAAAGCAATACTCCAAAATATTGATCATCATAACTCGATTATTCAACCCTGGTCTACTGTCACCACAAAATTCTCCAGTCCAGCGACAAAGAAATGTTGAGGGCCATTTTAACCTGCTCGAAACAAAACATTTTCGGCGTCAATCAGCCATGGCTCTTAGGCCACTGAAGAAGCCAATACTTCACAGCATCCTCCATCTGTTAAGCACTAAGTATATCCATCCCATGGGATATAGATAATCCGTTTGAGAATAGCGCACTGGATGAACCACAGAGTACAAGTGAGTAAGAGCAAGTTTAATTTTATCATATGTTTTGGTCCTCTAAGTTCAATGCTGATATCTTTCTCAGTGGAGCAAGTGAAGGTGGTAGTTGAAGATCAGCTTCCTGCTGGTTAGAGAGACAGCTCATGTTCTTCCTCAGCTATAGAGCCCAGGGATTTGGACATGATAAGGAGAACCCTCACAGAAATTCAACCCCAAAGCATGTGAGAGGCATACAGGGAGAATGGGAAACATACAGGGGAGAGACAGAGGGGAAAAGAGACTTGCAGAAAGAGTGACAAAAAGAGTCCGAGACAGAAATGACAATGAAGAAGGTGTATGAGAATCATACAAAGAAACAAAAAATAAACAGAAGTCAGGGAAAGCAAGATAGAGACAATTACAGAGTAGGAGATGGTCAGAGCCAGCTACAGTACGTGAGCCTCAACATCTTTATTTTTGTCTATGAGCAGCGCTACTGGAGATCAACTAATGATAATAAAAGTAGGTGCTTCACCGATCTAATTTATACAATCATATGCCATTCCATTTTTGAACTAATTGGGTTTTATTATATCAATCTATTTGCTCACTGTCTCTGTGACTAAATCAAATTAAGTATAGAGAGAGGTATTGGGGTGCTACAATTGGCCTTAGTGAAGGGAAAAGTGCACCTTGGTTCCTATTTCATTTCAGTATCCAATGATCCTTTCTCGAAAATATGCAAATGCAACCATTGATTGAGAACAGGATCAGACTGGGATGTGATGCCTTAAAGTCACATAGCTTCTCAACAGTCACCGTCTAAACACACATGAAGAATGACCACATGGATGAGGTACCAGTACTATGAAAACATACTTCAGCACAAGTCACTGCCTTCAGGAAAGATAATTGGTAAAAAAATAAATTGTGCTGAGATACTAATAGGCAACAGATTATGTCACAGTCATTAATCTTTCAAGCTGAACGAAATGCATTGAATGTCAGAATCCTTGATCAGCCTCATTACAGGCAGAAAAAGACAGTAAATGCGTCTCCTCCCAAAAACTCCACATGTTATTTATTTAGAACATAAAATCAATAGGTAATGAATACATAGGAGCAATTTCAAGCATGTAACTAATAATACTGAATGAACCTTATGGCCACAATGGGAATTTTCATTCAGGAACTGATGCCACAAATATTCAATTCAAACTCATACATTGGGCACTGGGGAAAGATGTAACAGCTGCTACTGCGCAAACAACTTCAATTTTCAGTTTTTATTTTTGGTTTTAATCAACCTTCATCTAAATTTTAAAATGCTGGCATCATCAAGTCACTGATTGTTCTATTGGACATCCCTCAGTTACAAGACTAGTCAACTGCTTTGCAAGACAACACCAGATGATATTGCCCCTTTAATACACAGCATTAACATCCAATATTTATTTGCAATGAACAGATTATTTTTTTAAAAATCTCTTAGCACAAAAAGGATTTGCTTTTCAACTCCAAAACGTTTACCAGGCAAGAGCAGACACGATGTACCTCAAAATGACAAGATATGGATTTGTGTCCTTTCAGTGCCCCACACACTAGGGCTGATTTTCACCTGGCCAAATCGGCATTAACAAGGCAGTGCCTCAAAATGGGGTTGGTAGATTTAACACCCCATTAATGCCGATGCTCTGGCCGCTGCCATTTTTAAAGGGGCCTACCCTAGGGAGGCCGAAGTGCTTTACTGTTTCAAGTGGCAGAATTCTTGATTATGCAAATTGAGGTTCTATGATATAGTTAGAATCCCAATTGCAATTTTCAGCGATACATGGACAGAGCATGCGCCATGCACACTCCGCCCATGTGTCCTGGCATTGAGCAGCCTAACTAGCGGTGGTAAGTTTCCTGCTGTTTGTCCAACCAGAACTGCCCTACTTGTTAGGGCATTGGATTGCAGGATTATCTGGAGCTAAGTGGAGAGATCCCCATCCTGTGACAGACCTTCCATCCAAAACCCCATTAGTGATCCAGGATGGCTAATCAGTCATCAGCAGTGCCATGGAATACTGTGAACCTACCTGGTTCAGGTACTGGGTTCCTGACTCTGCCACAGACTTCTGTTGCAATCTTCATCTTGGAATCCTCTGACACCAAAGAGATCCCATTTACCACCCCCAAGGAGGATAGTCAAGGAAGAAGAAGGGAAAAAATTGTATTTATATATCACCTTTCACATCCTCAGGACATCTCAAAGCGTTTTAGTCAATGTATTACTTTCGAAATTTAGTCACCATTGTTATGTGGGAAAATACGGTAGCCAATTTGTGCTCAACAAGGCCTCACAATCAACAATGAGATAAATGACCATTTAATCTGTTTTGATGGTGTTAGTTCAGGGATAAATGTTGGCCAGGACACTGCTTGTCTTTGAACAGTGCCATGGGATCTGTTACAACCATCTGAAGTACATGACAGCCACTTTGTGTCAAAGAATAGGTAATTTATTTGTGAGACACTCAGATGTTTGATGTAAGGCGCTATAGCTGGAGTGGCCAACCTTTTATAAGGTTGCTGAAAAGCTAGAAAAAGGTACCGTTTCAGACAATGGTTGGGTTATTTAAGCTCATGGGTTCCATTGTCAATGATACAAAAACTGCACAGCTGCAGTCATGTGCATTCCAAAGTAAAAGTGCTTTACAAGGACTGTATACTATAATGCTCACTGGTATTGTCACTGTAACCTATCACACACTTTTTAATCGAATGAATTGTGCCAATTGAAGGTTATTAGCTTTCACAAATTGAAATTGTTCCAGTAACTAAAAGGAAAAAGAAATCCAGAGGTGATTTTTTTTTGTTCAAAGCACTCTCCTTTTTTATATAGGAGAAAATTATAAACTCACCTTAAACTTATTTGAAATATTTTTGAAAATGTCAATTTTCCTGCCGGCATGAAAACTGTCTAGTATGATCTTCCCTGGAAGGCCACTCAGGTGATGTCCATATTAGAATCATAGAAAGTTACGACACAAAAGGAGGCCATTCAGCCCATCATGTCCGTGCCAGCCGAAAAAGAGCTATCCAGCTTAATCCCACTTTCCAGCACTTAGTCTGTAGCCCTGTAGGTTGCGGCACTTCAAGTGCACATCCAAGTACTTTTTAAATGAGTTGAGGTTTCTGCCTCTACCACCCTTTCAGGCAGTGAGTTCCAGACCACCAACATCCTCTGGGTGAAAAAATTTTTCCTCAGCTCCCCTCTAATCCTTCTACCAATTACTTTAAATCTATACTCCCTGGTCACTGACCCTTCTGTTAAGGGAAATAGGTCCTCCCTATCCACGGTATCTAGTCCTGTCATGATTTTATATACCTCAATTAAATCTCCCCTCAGCCTCCTTTGTTCCAAAGAAAACAACCCCATCCTATCCAATCTTTTCTCATAGCTAAAATTCTCTATCTCTGGCAACATTCTCGTAAATCTCCTCTGTACCCTCTCTAGTGCAATCACATCTTTCCTGTAATGTGGTGACCAGAACTGTACACAGTACTCAAGATGTGCCCTTACCAATGTTTCATACAGTTCCAACATAACCTCCCTGCTCTTATATTCTATGCCTCAGCTAATAAAGGAAAGTATCCAGTATGCCTTTTTAACCAGCTTATCTACCTGTCCTGCTACCTTCCAGGATCTGTGGGCATGCACTCCAAGGTCCCTTTGTTCCTCTACACCTCTCAGTATCCTCCCATTTATTGTGTATTCACTTGCCTTGTTTGCCCTCCCCAAATGCATTACCTCACAATTCTCTGGATTGAATTCCATTTGCCACTTTTCTGCCCACCTGACCAGTCCATTGATATCTTCCTGCAGTCTACAGCTTTCCTCCTCACTATCAACCACACGGTCAATTTTTGTACCATCTGCAAACTTCTTGATCAAGCACCCCACATTCAAGTCCAGATCACTAATATATACCACAAAAAGCAAGGGGCCCAATACTGAGCCTTGTGGGACCCCACTGGAAACACCCTTCCAGTCGCAAAAACTTCCGGGAAGTGTTCCAGAGTGGATTCATTACAAACAGTGCAAAATTTAATATCAAACTACTTAAAAATAGGGAGGATACACTCTTTTCAATGTTATAGTTACGACCAATGATTTGCCGATTCATCTCTGGTCTGTGAAGGTCTAAACCAAAGGAAAATCGAATACTTTGTTGCAAATACTTTTAGTGCTTACTCTGCCAATCAAGTGCACTGACTTTCTGCTTTACCATTTCATACTTGTCCTTGTCAGACTATGACTGCCCACCACTGGCACTGAATTTAGATGTAAAATTGCAAACCTGGCAAGCCACATTTTTATAACAAAGTTAGTATTGGTATTCCAAATGACTTATTCCTGTCAATGGGTTTTGCCTGCTGTCCTGCAGCTGGCAATCTGCTGTGTCACTCTATGAGCGATGCCTCCTATTGGTCAAACTGCTAACCTGTGGACTGCTGCACTGGGACATTATTGGGCTGTTGGGACTCTTGAGATAACTCAGAGTGCTGTGGCATTATAGCCACATGTTGAGAACCATTTATACTAACTACTTTCTGTTCAAAATGCTTTTAGTGCCATGGTGAAAAAGCTAATCATATGAAACAGAAAATCATTCTTACACGAATATATAATGCAGACACCAACTTCACATGATATAATTACAAGGGTTAACTTCTGCATGGGTTTCTTTTATGCTAATCAACCATCTTGCTCAATAAGTCAAAATTGCCGCCGCAAATGCAACACACAAAACTTTTTGCGGCTTATTATTAAACTTTAAAAAAATAGAAACAGAAACAGCAGTTGAATTGTGTTCGCACTGAGCATTAGAATTAGGATCTGACGATTCTCCTTGCTGAATGTTTGTAATCCCCAGACAAAAGCTTAAAAGTTTCAAAATCAGCTTTTAGTCATTTTATGCCTGGCTGAACTAGACTTGATACCAAGATCTTTGTCATCACCTTTTTTCTGTTCCTCTCTCCTACTTAAGTTGTCTACAGTATTTAAATTTTCCATACGTGGATGCAGAATATTTCAGCCTACTCTAATCCATTTAAAAATAACCAGTGCTTAATCTTCTCACTTTCTCCTATTAAAAAAACCCCTTGGATTTCCAGCCATCGTAGCAAAACGTAAGAGATACTTCTATTTAGAGAACCTTGTACCAGTTTGCGTAAGACCTGCTTCTATGTAATTTTTGTTATCCCTTTGTCTTTCGACCGTAAAACATGTGACCTTGAGCTATTTCAAATTGTGGGATTTTTTTGTTAACTATTGCAACAAACCAACCCATGACCACATGCAGCAAATCAATCTACTACTAGGGATGTCCGTCTGTCCATTGTGTTCTGCCTAGGGCAGGTCCTAACTCAAGTCTCACATATGAGATTCTTGAGCCACTTATTAGGAAAGAGTAACTGTGGGTTTCACATTGCCTTCCTCATGGTTTTTATCTTCAGAGTACCTTCTACTGGGGGGCTGCAATCAAGGCTAAAGAGCCCAACCTACCCTTTCAATGGAGTGGGAGTCACCTGCACCTGTTGGACTCAAGTATTCCCACTGGATGTCGGTCCAGCATTCAGAGCTGCCCTTTGATCTCACCTCGGCAGGCCTATCTGGAACCCAACCATACTGACTCACACACACTGGGATGCAAGATGAGCAGTTGCATGTCACTGTATGTGCTCTTCAAACTTTGTATTCAAGGTTTAATGAGTTAAAAAGAAACATTTTGTGACAAACATCTACAGGGAAATGCTGGGCAGCCTTAGCTTAGCAGTTCTCCTCAGGTTGCCAAACTTCTTTCTTATCTGCTCCCAGGTCCTCTGGGTTTCGATCACAGCATTCACCCTTTCTATCATCTCCCTCCCACCCCTCAAAACAGCCTGACTGCTCTCTTGTGGGGTGGGTACCCCACAGTGAAGAACAGGACAACTCTCCTTTCTTCCCCTATCTGAAGCAGCAGCTTCACAGTTGCATCTGTGGAACAGGGTGTATGCAGCTGCTGCTGCTCCATAGGTTCAGCAGAGATTTCTTGGCTCAGTAGATTTTCTTTGCAGCCAAAAAACAGATTGCTCTAAATGGCTATCATGTGAGAGATCCAATGCAGGTCAAGAGCTTGCCATGAAGATGTAATTCCGGCCAAATCTAAAGATCCAACAGGGTTCACCAGGTGCAGGCCAGGTGTGAGTTAAGCCACATTGCGCACCATTCTTGCTGAGAGAAAGCTAACATCGGTAAATTAACTTGAATTTCCAGTCTCTTTCCTTCCACATCATTAATCAAATTCCACCATGGCAGTTTGAGAATTTGAATTCAGTCAAAAAATCTGGAAATAAAAAGCTGGCATTGGTAAAAGTGACCATGAATCTATTGGACTGTCATAAAAACCCAACTAGCTCACTAATGTCCTTTAGGGGAGGAAACCTGTTGTCCTTACCCGGTCTGGCCTATATGTGACTCCAGTCCCACACCAACGTGGTTGACTCTTATATGGCCTCTGAAGTAGCCTAGCAAGCCACTCAGTTGCATCAAACTGTGACAAAAAATACCACTATGAATCCAGTGGTTCAAGAAAGCAGCCAGCTCACCACTACCTTCTGAGGGGAACCAAAGGTGGGCAATAAATGCCGGCCTTGCTAGCAACGCTCACATACCAAGAATGAATTAAAAACTACAGTGACACTACTGATGAGGAAGAACCTGTTTCTGGGGGCAGATTCATTAATTTTAATGTTCACCTGTAATTTCAGACCAGACTGTGATTGAATCGAAGCTGCCCAACCTCAGGAAAACATTCGGCATACTTTGTCAGTAGTGAGTTTTACTGTGCTTCTTTAAAACATAGGAATAATAGTTTTTTCACATTGACAATTGAGAGTGAGCAAAAAGAACTCCACATAAAGTTTTATTTCCCATTAACTAATGACTATCTGACTCAGGTAAGCATAATTCTCATTGGTGACACGTTCAGTTTATTCAGCCGCAGGAAATGATTCCTGAAATCTTTGTGCAGCTTTTATACTAAGTGTTCAATTCTACATCAGGCTAAAATCTCTCAACTGATTATTAGTTTTCACAGGTGAATTATCAATCTGCAGGACGAGAAAAAATAGACTTCCTCATTTGTAAAACATAGGTCGTTGTCAATTGTGCACCAGACAGACAGATAAATAACATCAGATGATAACATTAAATGTTGCTGACCTCCATTTCTAAATGGAATCTAAAAACCCACGACCTCTACCACCTAGAAGGACAAGAGCAGCAGGTACATGGGAACAACACCACCTGCACGTTCCCCTCCAAGTCACACACCATCCCGACTTGGAAATATATCGCCGTTCCTTCATCGTCACTGGGTCAAAATCCTGGAACTCCCTTCCTAACAGCACTGTGGGAGAACCTTCACCACATGGACTGCAGCGGTTCAAGAAGGCGGCTCACCACCACCTTCTCAAGGGCAATTAGGGATGGGCAATAAATGCCGGCCTCGCCAGCGACGTCCACACTCATTACATCCACTCTGGAAGGATAAAAAGCTGAACAAACTTCAAATCAACTCAGATTCCTCTTGCCCCCAAGTTCAGCTCTCAGCCAACTAAGGTACACGGCATTGGATTGGTCAGCCAAAAAATGATATTTATCTTTAATCAATTAATTTAATAAATTAAATTAAAATGAACAATTCCATCCCACAAATGCTTAAAAATCATTGGGGTGTGAGAGGGGGTTTAAGAGTCTTTTAAATATAGGAATTCATTTCCATCTTTTGTGCTCCCAGCACAGTGCTTCATTTTGCCAGGAGCACATATCAGGAATTCAGGTTTAAGCTCCCCATGATTTTCCGCCCATTGGAAAATTAGCTAGGAGTGCTGAAGATGAATTTACACCATAGACTTTGTAATAACAAGTCACAGTCACTACTGGAATGGTAGGAAATATTTTCTGAAAAACATTAGCGGCAAGTTAAGAAGCTCGTTGCCCTTATTCAAATTTACCGTGCCAGTGAAGCCCTTTGTTTATAAAAATGTATTCCTGTTACTTTAGATAGGCATGTTATACAAATGGATTATAATAAGAGCAGCAATGTAATTACATTTTCATTTGAGGGCAGAGTTATATTGCAATTGCTGGTGAAAAAAGGTGAACATTAATTAACACTTACAGGCTTCACTGCCATGTTCCACATATCTGTGAAGTGTGACCCTGGAAATTGCTGGTCTTGCTCTGCACAGTAGCAATTTCCCCAGAAGATATTGAATATTTGTGTGAACACATTACAATAGTACTATTAAGACATAGGTTTCAACTATTGATTGAAGCTGTTTATGTTAAGACATAGTTATATTACTTATTGCACCACTAGAGATTGGTGTGTGCTCATATAACCAGGATATGCTATGAATTCATCTCAGAAATGCTAACTAAGAGGTTTCCTGGTTCAGTGCAATGAGATCAAACTCTAAAACTGTCTCTTAATGATTTTTCCTACCCACCTATTTTATGCCGGCTCAATTGTTTTATTTCCAAACATCTCTTTCAGTGGTTTCCCATTATTTTCAGTCCTTATAAAAAATGGCAATAGGAGAGGAGGATAGTGATGGAAGAGTAGACAGCAATACATAAGATGCTCCGCACACACACATACGTTTACCCCACACCCCCTTTGCCTAATAGTAAATATGTTAAAAGAGTAATTACACTGCATATTTGTCATTTATTCTTTTTTCAAAACTGTGTTTGATTCAATTACTTTAGTGTTCTTTAGTCACACAGGCCTATAAATGGTCCTTTGTGAATAGTTATGGAGCTAAATAAAAAGTAATTCCGATAGTTAATCTTCAGTGAGTGAAAGATCACGGTGCATTCAGGTTTTCTTTCAATCTCCCTTCCTTTGTTATAAACACAGACTATATAATACTAAGTGTTTAGAGAGTCCCTTGCAGTCTGTCCGGTTTATATCTTTGGCAGTAGTGGGATCAGCATGCTTGCAGTCCATTCACAGAACCATTGTGGAACATTTATTCTCAGTCTCTGCCAAGTATTTGTTAAACCACAGAAAAAAATTACATAAAAATATAAGAAAACAAAACCATCCAGCTATCATTCTTTCTTCACAGCATGTACAATGTTATGACATAACAAAGCTACTCCCGCATGGAACACAGTCCACAAACTAAGTAACACCTTTTTAATGTTGGCTCAATTCTTCTATTTTCCAAATGTCTGTTTCATTTGTTTCCTATCGTTTCCAGTCCTAATTGTAAGTGACATGTTGGAGGAATGTGGCCACACGGAGATTAAATCTCACTTAAAATGTAAAAAAAATCTGTAAATCCACTTTGGCCATTGCAATGTGAAATGCAATGGTTAAAATCAATTTAAATTTAAAATATTTACAATAAATATATAATCCTTGGCCATTTAAGATCAAATTATCTGCCTCTTTCCAACACTACGATAGCAAGTTAATCAAATCTCTGTGCTTTAATCATCTTCACAGCTGCAAACTAAGACTTGAGCACTACCAATCAACTAGAAACAGCACAAAGTAACAATGTTGAATACTGCTTTACAGGTCCTGAAGTGGAGATGTAAAATAATTTGAGATGCGCTCTGGAGTGCTTTCCAAATATGAATTTGTCCAAATAGTGCTGGCATCTGTTGGTACAACTGTTTCTGTGCCAGTTTAGGAAGTTGGTTTGGGGAATCTGCCTGCATTGCATCCAATGCCCTTGTCGTCTGAAATTGGAAAGTACGTTCGCAATATTTTGGCAGGCTGAGGGAAGGGGATATGTATTCCCGCCATTAAAAGAAAAAAAGTCTGCATATTTTGAAAGGCGACTAGACATTTTTAGGGTACAGTATCCTAATGGTTGTGGCACTTGACTAGCAACCTGGATGTTATGAGTTCAAATGTCACCATGATAAATTGTGAAATTGAATTAAATAAATCTAGTAGTTTGGGGGCACGCACCAGAAAAAAAAAATGACTATAAAATCTGCTAGATTGTCATAAAACACCAACGGGTTCACTAATGGCCTTCAGGGAAGGGAACTTGCTTCCCCTACTCAGTCTGGCCTGCATGTGACTCCAGTTCCACCCTATGTGGTTGACTTTTAATGCCTTCAGGGTAACTGGGGATGGGCAATAAATGCGGCCTTGCCAGCATTGCCCACATCTGAGAACAAATATATTTTTAAAAAATTCCTTATTGATCTGGGGAAGAGGGGGAAGTTTATGGGCTTAATTTTCAAAGTGAAAAACGGGTGGGTTGGGGCGGCGGGGCATTGAAAATTGCCACCATTTCAGACCGCCCCCAACCCGCCCATTTCTGGTTTTCACCGAAAATTTTCAAGGCGGCTTCGCTCCTCCATTTTTCTGGACTTCCCAATTTCAACGCCGGGGGCTGGGATTCCCGGGCCTTCTCTTTTGCGCCTCGTGAAAGAAGGCAAGAAGGTCTGAGTCTAACAGGTAGGTGCCTAGAACGGCACAGCTTGTGGGCCCAGCGGAGCAGGAGTGCTTCCCCTAGGCCCAACAAGCCTACATGCACCGACCCAACGATCATGGATACCCGACCCCTGATCGCGGACCCCAGATCCCCAATCCTTCCCCTGACCCCCGACCCCAATCCTCCCCCTGACCCCCGACCCCAATCCTCCCCCTCCACTCCGATCTTCCCACCCCCGACCCCGATCCTACCACCCCCCACTCTCCCCCTCCCCCTCAACGATTGCGGACCCCCGCAATGACCACCGATCCCGACACCCCCCACCGTGACTGACCCCCAATCCCTCCCCCGACTCACGACCCCCGTGTCAACCTATGCCCATCCATGCCAACCTATGTCCACCCATGCCCCCCTGCCCACCCATGTCCCCCCTCCCCCCCCAATCCATACAAACAAAGACTTACCTGAACATGTCTTCTCCCTGGCTGGTCTCCCGTCAGACTGAGACCAGTCTGTCAATCAGGCCGGTCCTTTGGACAGGAAATCGACAAAAAAAATAAAAGACGTCCTTACGTCAAAATCGTAAGGACGTCCAGGAAACCCGGACTAATGGGTTTCCCAACCTCAATTTGGCCCCACCCCTTTCCCAGTTCAGTTTTAAAATTGAGCCCTATGTGTCCAATTCCCTGAAGGTTAGAAATAAAATATCCCCTCGCAGTCAACTGTATCCCCTGATGCTCGTGTTCAGTATCCATCAGCTTTATCTGCTCCCTACTGCTATATGCATCTGATTCTCCAACACTCTAGGAAGGAGATGGTTCTCCTGAATCACAACAGGTGATTTTGACTTAAATTTGTAATATTGGAATCCAAATTTGAAGTTAGATTTCATCCAATCATTCATCTCAATAGAGGATTGTTTGTGAGATAGTAGTACCACTGGATAGAGACTACCAGTGGTTTAAGCCTAGAAATTTTTCTATGCAATATTATCTGGTGAGTGCTTAACACATTCGCATCACATTCTTTGGTCTGCTATTTTAACAGAAGTGTTAACCCATTTATTTTAAAATAATGTTAATTGTTCATCCTTGATTATCACCAACAGCCAATTACAGATTATTGTTAGCAATGTTCATTTGAATTGTTCAATAGTAATATGATATAATCTTATAATATTGTATAGTCAAAGTAAATTGGTGTCAGCCATGGCTCAGTGGGTAGCATTCTTGCCTCTGAGTCTAGAAGGTCATAGGTTCAAGTCCCACTCCAGAGATTTGAGCATATAATCTCGGTTGATACTTTCGTGCCAGTACTAAAGGAGTGCTGCATTATCAGAAGTGCTGTCTTATAGATGAGGCGTTAAACTGAGGCCCTGTCTGCCCTCTCAGGTGGATGTAAAAGATCCCATGGCACTATTTTGAAGAAGAGCTGGGGGAGTTCGGGCCAATACTTATCCCTCAACTAACACCTAAAACAGACTAGCTGGTCATTATCTCACTGCGTTTGTGGGATCTTGCTGTGCGCAAATTAGCTGTCGCATTCCTACATTACAACAGTGACTATACTTCAAAAGTACTTAATTGGCTGTGAAGTGCTGTGGTCATGAAAGGTACTATATAAATGCAAGTTCTTTCTTTTCATAATATGCCCTGTAAACCATGCATCCACACATCTAAAAGTATGAGTCCTGATTTTTTCTATCCACAGCAATGGCTCCGCTGGTGGTAAATGAATTGGCAAAGATTGGGATATTGAGACTTACTCATAATGTACACCATGCTATTTTCTGATTCACATTTCTTGCCAGTGTTCTTTGCTTTTGCATAGTATTTGCAAAAACTTCATTCTGCATATATAATTGATGTTAATAAAGCCATTGTGACGCAGACTTTGATTTGCTTTGGGTGGAAGTCCCGCCCAGTGTTAAGCCTGTTCACTGAGAGTGGGCATTAAACACCAACCGCAAAATTGCACGTGGGGAAGATATAAAGGTTTTTTTTAAGTGGGTAGTTTTCTCTAAATATGTGGTTTGCGCCTACCACAGGTTTTCATGCTTGAAAACTAAGAAGATGAAAGAAGGGAGGGCAAGGCGATCAGCTAGCACCACAGCAAGCCTATCCATATTCACTATTACGCCATGAACCATTTCTGATTGTTCTGACACACCTACCTCGCAATTCCCCTCAGTTATTGTCTCTGCAGCCTCCCGGTTGACACGGGATGTAGGAAAGGTTTGAAGGAATTAGCAGTACAAGAGGCGGTGAGGAAAACTTTGTGGCATCTATATTTGGGACTGATACGTGCTGTAGGAATCTGCTGGATAGTGTTACCTTCCTCATGTCTGCCATCTTCTTCCACATTTGCGGCCACGTCCATTGGGTGTTGCAGAGAGCAATCTCCCTGCTAAATTTTTTGAATACACTTTCCTGGGGAGAGTGCCCTTGAGCAGCAAGTGATAACTCTCCTTTGTTTCACTGTATACATCAGCATCTCAACAGCATCGATCAATCTACCTGTGTGCTTCCAGGGCCTCTTCATTGGTGAGAAATAGTGTGAACCTTTAAACCCCTTCCCTTTATATAATATGGAAGTTTAATTCAGAGGATTTAACAACCCTGAATTTCAAAATGTTTCTTTTGTTTCTTAAATCAATGTATTTTATTTCTAGGTCATAAGAGAAAAATGTAAATAAGACTTTTTCTGCACTAGGGCAATTGCAATATGCTACCACCCAAGAACCCAGCATATCCAATTTTCTCAGTTATTTTTAACCAATTCTACATGTTGTAGAGTAAATGCAGCCTTCATTTTATTCAAGATACCAAAATTGGTTCAGTTCTGATCCTTGTATACCTGAGTTTGCACCTGCCTTTAGCTCCTTTTCTATATACAATACAAAAAAAATGGTCTGAGAAAAATAGCAATGGACAGAAATAAAACATAGATAGTTCAGACATGTAAAGAGAATAGGATAGATTTTGACTTTGTGCTATGGTGTATAACAGGTGATAATGAATCAGCAGCCTGTTTTACATCTCTGTGAAAGAGTGGGGAGTTGAATGGGATACAGTGTCTCCTTCACTGAATTTGGAGGACCTGAAGTGCCTTTGGGGAAGGTGGAGGTTTGATGTGGGAGAGTAACTGTTGAGGCAACTTTTGGGTAAGTGATGCTCTGGTTGGTCTGTTGGAAATCCGAATGTCACTGTTTATCTTTTTAGAATTAAACAATCTGTCAATTGTGAAGTTTGACAAAGTTTAAAATTAATTAGAATGCATCAATTCTAATGTAAAACTTAACCTTTTTCCAGACCTGTAGAAATGCATCATCAATTTTGCACCTTCAATATTTTGCACCTTCATGTAATTATGTTTTTTTATTCCTCTAAAACAAATGAAGAATGTTGTGTATACCTATTCACTTATTACAAAGTCTACCTAACTACTTGCTTTCCTTGATGAGTGCAAAAATATTGTTTAAAACAAACATAGAAAATAGGAGGGCATAGGTCTGCATCTCTGTGAAGAAAATAACTTACAGAAACCCAAAAGGTCATTGAAAGAATGCTGAGGCATTAGAATAATGAAAAACAGTAAGATTCATGAAACAGGGTGTCCTAACCTAGTATAAACATACTGATAATGGTAAAAGGCTTTGTAAACACTAAGACATTAAAGGATCCTTGGTGGTTTCTGGAGTCAGCACAGTTTACACGGTTTACAAACAGGAGATAAGACCAGCGCTGCTTACGTACATAGCTGAATGGTATAAAGGTAGGGCATGCTCCCTCCCAAAGGTTAGAGCTCTCAAGAGGGGACAGTCGTCCATTGCCACAGACAGTCTGTGGAGTTCAGGTCTGTTCAACCTGAAGAACGGGCAGATCAGGTTATATTGATTACTTGTCATTAATGTAATCTGTAGACAGTTGTATTATAACTATAATAACTGTTGAATGTAATGTTGAAGACAGCTGTAGTGCAACTCTGTTGTAAGTCAATCTATTAAACTTGCTATTTTATAACCACTCGGGCTAGAATCAAGCGGGGGTTATTGTTGATGGATTAACAACCCATAGTTGCGAGAGTTACGGGAGAAATTTGCGAATATAATGGCATCCCTGGGTGGGCCCGAGTTTTAAAGGTTTACGGTAGCTAGTGTTAAGAGTCTGTATTCTGATGAGACGGGGAGGATGTGGTTCTGACCAAGTGAGGTAGCCACACCTTATGTCAGCGGGAGAATAAACCATGGTGAGTGCACCGGATGATTTATGCTTGACAGTCCACATGTACGTGGAGAAGTCAAGGTTAGGGTTGTGCGTGCCCTTGACAGACTAGGAAAGAAATTATGCAGGAGGACAAGGAGTTAAAATAGGAACTTCTGTCAGTCTTTGTGTGCGGTAGAGACTAAGATGAAGGAATTGGTAACGGAGAAGGAAATTAAAGAGGAACAAAAAGAAAGATGGAGGGACCTTCACCACGCCAGGCTTGGGTGAGGACATAGATTGTGAGCTTGAGATTTTGAGTCGGTACAGGATGGAGTTAAGTCATAAACATCAGAAATTGAAATTTGATTTAAGTAAAAAAAGGGTAGTCTATGATGGAATCAAGAAGATGAAAGGGAGATCATCACAAGCTACAGAATGTGTTCTTTTGTTTTTGGTGTACTGTCTCTTTAAAAAGCCTATCCTCATCGTGAGTGCTTTCTTTTCGCTGTTGAGGCCTACGGCTACTTTTTGATGCTTGTTATGTGTTTTCCTTTTTTGTGCAATTAAACAAAGATTTTGTTTGGCAGTGAAAGCAGTTATTTCCAGTATTTTCACAGTTTTTGGAAAGACGCCCCGAAGAAGAACAAAACAAAAGACAATGTAATTTACTGGGTTTTAGTAAGTGCGTGCTATATTGATAATTTTATCTATTTTGTCTGATGTTTAATTTTGATATTGCTGAATTAAAATTGGAGTTACTGAGGTTAACTAACCTATCAAATTGTGCAAACCAGACTTCTATTGTGGTCACAGTAAAATTCTTGGTTCTTATAAAAATGTGAGAGTCTCAAATTCCGGACATGAGATCATCACATATGAAAATTAATCTGATTGAAGTTGTGTTGAGTATTGGTGAGTGTGAATTGATGTGCTTGAAGTTGTGTTGAGTATTGATGAGTGTGAATTGATCTGATTGAAGTTGTGTTGATTATTGATGAGTGTGAATTGATCTGATTGAAGTTGTGTTGAGTATTGATGAGTGTGAATTGATGTGCTTGAAGTTGTGTTGAGTATTGATGAGTGTGAATTGACTTGGAAGGAGTTAATGTTGTGTGTAACTGTAAATGGAAGAACGATATCTTGTTATCTAGCACAAGGCATCAATTTTGACAATTTTGGGATAATCATCTTGATTGCACTGAAATATGATAGCTGTTAGCAAACTGAGAGCACCCCATTTTATCTTGAGATTGGCTGTGGTCAGAAAAAGTGACCGAGAAACAGAAAAGATTAAATAAAGGATATCTCGTATCTCCTTGATGGAAAAAGCAGAAAACCTAGAACAGCTAGAAGTGTTGGTTAAGATCATACCCACGAAAAGCATGTGGAAAAGGAAAATCAGAAAATTATAGTTGTGTTATGGCAAGGACAGAAAATTACAAAACTTAAATTAGAAACTGAGGGAGACCTCAACAAAAAGTTGATGGAACAAAATTTAGAGGCGGAAAATCAATTAGCTCATAACGCAACTTTGGCTGTGTCAATAGATTATCTTAAAACTGAAGATATGATTAGAGCCAGAAAATTAGTAGCACGTAGTGCCAAACTACAACGACAGGTAGGTCAGAATAAAATGTGATAAAAGAAGGTAGATGAGTTAAGTTGTGCCCTACGAGGAGTCCTAAATCAAAAACCAGGATGACCAGCGTAGTGTAGCAGGAACGGGAGATCATACCTCCGTCAAAAGAAAATACAGGAGCAGGAGGGAAGATTAAAATCTGAGATAGACACTCTGAGACAGGAGATAGAATTCTTAAGGAAGCACTTAGATCACTCCGATACTATCCTTCCCCAGCATTCCCCCCCTCCCACTCCCCGCCCCAGTGTGGAAGCATAAACAGCTCAGTGCCACCCCATGAAAGTCAGGGCTAGGGGGATTTGGAGGAGGAGGAGATATGGGGAAGATGGTAGAGACTGAAGTCACAGTGGGAGATGGAAACACTCGCCACATGGTAGCGTGGACTCAAAAACGACAGGAGGGTGGTATCTTAGGAGTAGACTAGATGGGAAAGAACAATGTTGTAGTGGAATGGTAAATATGTGTTTGTAGCAAATGGGTGCAGACTCTCCGCAAGGAGGGCTGCTGATAGGGATACAAGGTCATTATGACGTAGCAGTGTGCCTCCGACACAAGCGGAGAGAGTTTGGTCAACTGATAAAGACCGCCCCATGTTGGGTACAACACAAGAATGAGTGTGGCAGAATAGGCCGAGTAGTACAGATTGACCAATCAGTGCCAGTATAAATTTACTTTCACCCTAGGGGACCAACATTATACCTGGACCTGTTTACCACAGAGATATCGCAACTCCCCACCATCGGTGGAACAGACGTTCACTGCCTGTGAGAAACACCTTTTAACTGACTACCGGGCCACTAACAAATTTGCCTATATCACCGGATTAGATAAAGTCGTACTTATGACCGCTCATATCCCCGTCAAGTTGTTATTGTCAGGTGCATTAAAAGATTTAACTGGAGGCTGATCAGCACAGCAAGCTGAATTAGCCACAGTGGCCTATGTCCTCCAGGTGGATGTAGGGGAATGAGCCCTGACCATTTTCTCAGACAGTCATTTTACTTGTTTGTCACTGACCAATCCGGGAGAAACGAGGGTTCACCTCAGTGGACAGACCCACCGCTGATCCCTTACAAAAAAACTTTGGAACTGTCCTGAAATCGAACACATTTGGTAGCTATTATAAAACTAAAGACACATTTGATAAATAAATTGGTACGTTATCAGAACCGAATGATTGTCCCCACAGAACTCCGAAAAGTCCAACGGCTGCTTCAATAAGTATTATCTTAAATAAATGTTGGAACTGCTTTAACAACAATTGGAATTTGATCTGCAACGTTTGTAGATAAAAAGGTCTGAAAACGTTTTGCCAAAAGTAATTTTGCTTGGGCTAAGTTAAACTTAATCTTCTGTCTCTATGACAACAATGTGGAAATGTTGGACTGACTAAAAACTAAGATGAACGAACTGAAAGGCTATCTCCTGACATGAAAGGTTTTTAGAAAAAATTACGTAAAAGCGAAGTTGAGGTACACTGAGAACGCGCGTACATCTGATGATATTTGGCTCCATCATTTTGTTTCTACAAAGAAGTTAACCCTTTCCAAGGACACCAACATCTGTTTTTAATTCACAGAGCAACATCCTTTGCATTTATTTAAAATAATTGGCATAATTTAATTGGATATTTTTCCATGGTGAAAGAATGAAATCATAAAATCATGAATTGACAAATTAACCCCTTGGGCTCTCTAGAAGAGGCACAATGGATTTCTGTGTTTCTTTTTAAACAGGGGACCATGGTTTTCGGGATCGCATGACTGTTGATGGTGTAGGATTAACAAAAGTAGTTCTTTGACATAAAAATGGCTTCACAAAGCTACGGAGCAAGCTTTGCTGGAGAAATGTTGGTGCAGGAGACATCCAGTGGTGTGAAGAATTTAAGACCTTATCTGCAGACATCGGCAGATATCCAATATCACAACATGGTGACATTTTGGACTAAGACTTAAAACTTGGATTACAATAGTTCAAAATTACATAGCGAAGGAAATCATCAGCTTTGAGCCAAGTTATTTTTCCTCTTTTGAAAACATTTTGATTTGTTTTTAATCCATTTATTTTCCGAAACAGAGTGCTTATGGGGGTGGGGGGAGGATTACTATCCAGGAGAAATTGATTACAAGCACTTCCATCTCTACTGTAAAACCACAAAACCTGGACATAATTTGTTTCTGAAATTGAAATTGATAAGATAAATTGATATAAATTGCTGTTCTTGCACTTGAGAAGAGAAAATTTACCTGTAATTTAAGGGGACAATCAAATTATATTTTAAAATAAAAGAAGTCCAGTCCAAATGGTACCTGTCCAATGCTGAGTACCAATGAGGAAAGTGTTTTGTGGGGGAAAATAAAATTGTACATTGACAAGTTCTGTCAGTCCAAAAATACTGCTCTCGAATTGGGATAAATAAAAGCGGTCCAAGAAGAATTTAAGTAAAGCAAACAAAAAAATGTATTAAGATATTGGACCAAACTGTAAATATTGCATTGGACAGTAAAGTTCCTCCAGGGCTCATGAATGAGATGAAATGATAATATAATGGGATGTGTAAAATTGGATGAGAGGAAGTGATTGAGAATATAAGATAGAAACAGAGAAATTACATCACCAAATGGGAATTTCTCTAATGTCATCACCCTGGGTGATTATGGGTAAATAAATTATCTGGGAATGATTTACCAAAAAATATCAATCTGGTATAAATGTACGATAAATGCGAAAGCCAGGAAAGTGTAGTTGAGAATAGTAAATTGATAGCTTTCTCTTAGAGATATTTGTGTCCTTGCCTATACTGAACAATGAGAAAACTGCATTTGATAGCCTGACCACTTCCTGAAACATCAGGACCAAGCAGGGGGAGATAAGCAAAGACCTCCAGACACCCTCCAATCTTTTGATAAGATAACCTGAAAGCCCAAGAATAGCTACAGTGGACCACCATGTATGTTGCCATCAATTGGAAACAGAGACTAGGGTGAAGGACATGATTACAAAGACCTACGGCCTGGTGAGCTACTGGAACCAATCTTTAAACAGAGCAGTTGCTCTTACAGGATTGAATCTTACTGGACATATGACGTGTGCCATGGAAAACAGATTCATGAGGGAAAAGAAACTGGCCAGCAGAAAGTTAATTGATATGTTGCGTGTGAGGCAATTATTATGCGGAAATGTGTGATGAAGATGCACTGAAGAACGGGTCTCTGACATGCTCAGTTACTTGACAACAGCACAACATGAAATGGTTAATGTGGTTCAGGAGAGTGAGAAAATCTTTTAAACAAGGCACTGATACATGCTCTGTAAAGAAACCAACTAATTAATGAAACAATCATGAAACACTGGTACAAACCAGAGGGATTCCCAGATTTAAAGTAAAGAGGGACATAGTAATTTGGATTTCCAAAATTCAGGGTTAGTTTCCTTTCAGTTCACAATGAAATTGGGCTAAGGAGAAATAATATTTAGCAAAAATATCCACAAGATGGATATTAGTAAAAGGAGAGCTGGAGACTCTTTTAAGTCCATGATTTCTTGATTATATGATCCACTGTAGGTTTCTGTATTAACCAAATGAAACTTAGAAGCAGTATATATAGGTTTATGTGTGCTTATGTCAACTCAAGACGATCTTAGGCAAGACCAAAGAGATAGTTGAGGGATAAAGTGAACATTGAACCTGGGTGGAACCAAGAGCCAAGCATGGTCAATATCCCACCTCATGTAGCGCGCATAAAGCTCCCAAACATTTAGCAAGAAGGCAGTGTTAATAGGAGGTGGGCGAAGTCATGCCTCGGTGTGTGTATGAATGACAGTTTGTAAGTGACAGAGCATGCTGACACTTCAGAACTATAAACACCCAAAGGTTAAGAGATGGCCCATTTCTTGATGGATTAATAACCCATAGTTGCGACAGTAATGGGAGAAATACGATAACAATGCGTTGTCAGCTTTTTGATGGCTGTGTTTGTTTTTGAAACCCCAGCGCTTGCCATACTCCACTGGATACCCATGCCTCAGAGAACCAACTTCAAGATCCTCATCCTCACTTTAAAATCCCTCTGTGGCCTTGCCCCTCCCTACCTTCGTGACCGTCTGCAGCTAAATAGTCTCTGTGTGTACCCTCTGCTCCTTTGACACCAGCCTACTTCTTGTTCCCTGCTTCCTCCACTCCAGCATTGGCAGCTGTCACTGCCACTATCTCCCCACCCCCTGGAACTCCATCCTTTAGTATATTCACCTTGCCACCTCTCTCTTTGACTTCAAAAGCCACCTAAAGATCCTTTCCTTTGACTATCCTTTCATTCCCTATCACTCTGTCGCTTCTCCCTCCCATACTCAGCATACACTCAATATCTACAATTCTATAGAGCACTGAGATATCTGTATTATTAAAAAAAGTAGTTTTATATTTTAATTATTTTTATTATTCGGCACCATTTTTCAAAATTTTCTTTCTGTGCATCCAAGTCCTAATCTCCTTACAATCTGTGCTGTATCCAACTTTGATTTCTCCTCCCTTTCTCTATGAGCGATGCCACAGAGTTCAACTAGTAATACAATAAAGCGAATAACATGTGCCATAGTTTTTGTGACATTTCTCTAATGTCTAATTTATTCTAGTTTAGGAAAAATTATACTAGGCAAGTTTCTTTTGCCTCATTGGCTCATTCTTACCTGATCCTCCCTGATGCATCTCCTTCTTCCAGGGAAAACAGTCACCAAAAAACTTCTCAGGTTAAAGTTATTAAAAGCTAGACATTTGTATAACATTTAAAACATAACTTGCACTCCAAAAATGCTTATGTCTATGAGATGCAGCAGGGAGGATCAGGCTGGGAGTCAGTCACATGGTTAGAATGAGCCAATGAGGCACAAGATACCCGCCTAGAATAAACTTTCCGAGGCTAGAATAAATTAGACAATGATTAAGCGCTAGAGAAGTGCTTTCTTTCTTTATTTAACCTGATGCGTTAAATAAAAGTTGCCTCTCCTGCCTCCCTCATGTCCTGGTTCTTCACTTATCTGTCCCAAAATCTATTCCCAACCCACCTGCGTCCCAAGAAACAGCCCTGATGCTGCATTCCAGGTTGTAACTGGGAATTGGTTTTAAGTTCTTTCAAATGCTTACTGCCTTTTGCTCACTCCCACAGCTGCTTCTGGTAACTTTCTATTCCAATTGTTTACGGCAGCATGTGGCTGCTTCTTCCCACTCCAAAACCAATTAACTAGTGCAGACTTTTCTGGTCCTCTGTGACCCCCATTTTCCATTTATGTCGCACTACTGCCTCTCTCCTGACTCAGGCTCAGCTCAACACATCTCCTGCCTGCTCACTTGCCCTCCAAAATACACAAGGAAGAAAGAATTGCAAGGGAGATTTTCTATTCCAGCCAGGAAATTGCGCACACCCAGTCTGTGATTTTCTACTCCATGGGTTTTTCTAATCGAGGTCAGCACCCATGGCTGAAAAGGACAGCCCTGGTTTGCCAAATGTCACCCATTCATTCTGTCAGGACCTTCAAACAATGCAGGGCTGCTGCAGAATTAAAACAGCATGTCTACTGCAGGGATAACGGACATTCAAATGCAGGATCACATTTTGAGTGGTACCCCTCCCTGGTGATCTACGCATTCAGGTTGGCGTGTGAACCCTGTTGGTTACGTATGTCCCATCTATAATGCAATGGACTCTTGGGAAACCAGCCAGGCAGTAACAGTTCTGTGTCCTTTCCAGTTGGTTTCTCCTTTCTACTGGAGAAGTAATTAAGGTATTTCCCCTGGCAATCAGAGCATTAGTCACTTTCTTTGTACTGGAATGAACTGAAGCCTGGCTAATCTGGCAGATGTTCCCTGTGGTGGCCTGGAAGGATCCTGATGCGTAGAAACTTAACACAATTGTGACTATCACAGCTACAGGAATAGTCTTCCCAGTCCTTGAGGTTGTTAGCAGGTCAGCCCACAACAGGTGACATTGGTTGATCACTGCCTCTGCAGTGAAGACCAAATGGCAAATGCAGATCTCCTCTGGGTACAAGTGATGTGGTCTATAAGGACTAATGCATTACTGGACCTGAAGATACTGTCCTTTCATGAATTGGGCTTTCTCATCCAATTCATGCAGCACAATAGGGGCAGCCAAAGGGATTTGTATCTGCCCAACCTTGTTAGCTGCAACTTGTACTTAAGCAGTAATCGACATCAGGAAAGTGAGGCTTAGAAAACTGAAGGCTTCTGCAAAAGTATGCAAGATGTTCAATGCTCAAGTAGAGAAATATTCAATGCCAAAAAAACAAACTTTAATGTGCTTGAAACTGTAACCTTGCTTTAAGAATCATTCCAAAGTAGGCCAGGCAAACTTATCTGTCATGCATCTACACCTGCCACTAGTGAGGCTCTGCATTGCTGGCAAAGCCTCATAAAATCGACCTTAAAAGTGTTGCATCTAGTGCCCATAACATGTGGTGTCTGTCACAAAATATCCTAATTGGCTAAACTTTATAAAAATTACTAATTTTCTCACAAAGAGCACATCTCTCACAAATTCTTGTCAAATCCTTTCAGAGGCCATTTGCATGCCTCCTCCACTGCCGCAGCCCAGCACTTCCCCCCTTTCCCTTTGCAAAAGTAACTTCACATGGGATCTATTAATATATAATTAAAGTAATAAATAATACAGGTTATATCATTCTTTGCATTACTTTTCAACCCTATCTACAGTATATGGATGTAAAAGTCAGAGCACAGTTTACAATGTATACTTTAAATCAAAATACTATTTACAATATGTATCACTAACATGACACCACTTTTGTAATTACAGAACAGACTTGGGATTCTGATGCAAATATCTAATGCAAAATTAATGACAAACGTGCAGTAATACACATAGGAAAACTGGGTGCATACAGAATACCAAAGTTGTGCACAGCATGGAGACAGCAATTCACATGTGGAATTGGGTAGGCAGGCGTGAATTAATGGGTCAGCTCACTGTGGATATAGATTAAATCCCAAGGCTCCTCATTACATATCTGCTATTTAAAGACCGCAGAATGTTATCCAAAAATATTAAAGGCTTCATTTTCAAAAATTCAATAATACTGTTGCATTTTAGTGATACCTCCCATTATACTGTGTTCTGTTACCTATTTTTTTGATAATTGTTTTGTTTTTCCACTTTCCCTCATGTCCCTGGGCCATGCACATGTACTAGCTGACTTGATAGGTAGAAAAGCTGTCCCTGGCCTTCACCAAAGCTGTCCTTTGAGCTGGCCGTAATGTGGGGGAGTGGCTGCCCTGTGCTTGAGATGGCAGGAACACTGGCAATTCTTCTTTCTCCAACCTAGGGGTCCTTTCGTTAAATGTGATGTCCTTGCCACTATCTCGGCTGAGGTCAGCTAATGCAGTGTGGATCAGGTAGGCCCTTCGGATCTGTATGACTCAGAGACTGAAACTTTACCTTTGCACTGCTGGGGAATAAAGTTTTGTATTTTCAACAGACATCTGATGCGAATCAGATTTCTGCATCCCTGCAGAATTATGCCATTCACAACATATGCAACAAAATTAATTCGGAAAAGCATAACATCGACATCACAGTTTTCCTTGTGCAGGCATGTCTGGGTCTGTTGTAGACTAATTGATAGAGATTGATTGCTACGATTAGTCAACAACTCCATTATCGTTGTATCATGTGACTATCAGGATGGTAGAAGGCAAACTAGATGGACCTTGGTCTTTTTTTGTCTAGCAATTCCTATGTTCCTATGACAATATGCCAGAATTCATGGAAAACTATGCACAGGATTTGGGAAGTTACAATTTAGTAACATCAACAGTAAACATTGTAAAAACATCTCCTCAATCGTCCCCACAACTGCATGAATGTACACCCACACAAGCAAGGAAAGCATAGAGTCCCTCAGACTCAATACATTTTCAAAAAGTACAAGCATGAAGGAAGCAAAGCATCCAGAGCGAGAACGGCTAGGTAACAACTAAACAAGCAAAGGAGGGTGAAAGGATTCATCTGGAAGAGGCAGGAAGATTTGGAGAAATGGATAATTGCACGTGATAATCTCTACTGAGACGTCAGAGTTCCAAGATTTCAAATCAGTAGAAAAATTGCATATTGCAAATATTCCTACAGTGATCAAAATGTTCAGATTTGCCTTGGGTTCTTACTTTAATTAAGACATTATTACCTCACTTCTAATTGATCATCAGCACTCTTCAAATCTGCACTATGAACTACAGCAGTGAACAATTCTTTGTTAGAGAGGCAGCGCTGTGTTAGATTGAGGAATCAGACATATGAGAGAAAGAGAAAGAGAGAAGGAAGGGAGTCCAGGCCAAGGTAGGCAAGGAAGGAGGTGTGAGAGGATTCATCTGGGAGGGGCAGGAAGATTTGGAGAAAGAGACAACTTGTAAAAAGAAAAAAAAATTGATTTGCTGTTTTTCGTCTTTGCTAATTTTCTGATCTCCCTTCCTCTCCTGAAGACGTTAGCTACTTGTTGGGATCTGGTTCTACAGATACCAGATGCCCTTCAATACCGCGTCCAAGTGCTCATCATTCATGTGAGTCTCAATAGTGAATACAGTTGAGTTATTTTATTGTGGGGGGATTACAGCTGAGCCCATTCCTGTCCTCACCCAGTGTCCACATATGCTCACATACAGAAAGAGTCATTTGATAGCAATCAGAAGCAAGAATCTTGGGCTGATTTTCCCCTCCCAAGAAAGCTGAGACCAGTTGTAACCGGAACGCCACTGCACCCCCCACCCCCCCCCCCACAACGCCTCTGCTCCCTCAGCTGAGATCAACTAACACAGCATGCAGACTGAGGATCTAACTTGAGATAATTCTGATCTGTACGGGTCAACTAATCACTGAGCAATGGGCTAGCCTCATTCTGAGAGAACCACTGTCCTGATCATGCTCTCTCTCCTGCCAGGTACCTAAATAATCACTGTGTAAACTCATTGAATCATCAGGTGAGCAAAAATGTTTCTAATTACTTCCCCTGATGCCTCCGCAGTTTTATCCAGTGCAACCTGGGCTGATTGCAATACATCTTCACTGGTGTAAGAACATAACTGATGTTACACTTATTTCTGAGGCCGTAAAAGGAAACCCATAAATTTAAACAATTTAAAATGTTGTTAATATATAAAACAAAGCTACACATCAGGAAGGTATATTAAAACACTACAGATAGCTAGTGTACTATTTTTTTTACTGAAGCCACGGCCTCAATAATAACAAATGCATGGTGAAAAAGGAGGGGTTCCATTTCATGGGACACAGGCACCAGAACTGGGACAGGGAGGAGCTGTACCTCTGGAATGGGCTCTACCTGAACCGGAATGGGACCAGTGTCCTAGCGGAAAGGATAAATAAGGCGGTGCATGAGGATATAAACTAGCAAGGTCGGGGGAGGGATCTGGTTGCAATAACAAAAGCTTAAAGATAAAAGAAACAAGAGATCAGTATAAAGATCAGACCAGAGTAAGGAATAAAGATGACATAAACGGTCAAGGAACAAATACAGTTATAAAACAGAAGTATAAAAGGACTGTTAAAAATAAAGTAAAAGGAATAACAACTAAAAATGAATTAAACTGCCTGTACAGCAATGTACACTGCGTCCAAAATAAAATGGGGGAACTGAAGGCAGTAATCCATAGCGAGGAACCAGATGTAGTAGGATTAAACTGAAACATGGCTGTATAAAGAACAGGACTGGCAACCAAATAATATAATCAGAAAGGGTCGGGAGAGAAGGGGGGGTGAAGCAGCTGTACTAATTAGAGATAACATAATGGCAGTAGAAAGAAGGGACATCACTAACAGAAGGATAGAAACAGAATCCATATGGATTGAAATAAAAGATAAGAAGGGATCGATCACACCAACAGGGACATACTACAGACCACCTAATAGTGGAAAGGAGGTGAAGGAAGAAATCTGTAAAAAATATGTGAAATGAGTAAAAGACATAGAATAATAATCATGGGAGATTTTAACTATCCCCAAATAAACTGGCAAGAAGAGAGAGCTAAAGGGGTATAGGGAATGGAGTTTTTACAATGTGTGCAGGACTCCTTTCTTACCCAGTATGTAAAAAGCCCAACAAGAGAGGAAGCACTGCTAGATCTAGTAATGGGAAATGAAGCAGAACAGATAAGAGAAGTAAGCGTAGGGGAACATCTAAGCAATAGCGATCATAACATAATAAGGTTTACGATAAAGATTGAGAAGGACATAAGTAGGGCAAAGACCAAAGTAATAAATTGGAAAAAGCTGATTTTCAGGGGACGAGAATGGAACTAGGAAAAATAAACTAGAAAAATTTACCGATAAACAAAGAAATGCAACAGCATTGGGAAACATTTAAAACAGTGATCAATAGAGTCCAGGAGAAATATATTCCAGTAAAAAGCAAGAACAAACTAGCCAGTAGTGATACACCATGAATGAAGAAGTAAGGACAACATTGAAACTAAAGAAAAAGGCATTGACTAAGTAAACAGACAACTATTATCATTACATGATAGTAACATTATTCAGATGTACATATCTTTAAAATGACCCTCTGAGAATTTAATAATAAAACTGTTAATTAAATATACTGAATAAAGCTGCATTTATTTTTAAAAATTCTAACAAATTCTAACATCATCACATATGTTATTCAGCTATGAAAATCACCATGTCATTTGTCAGTCATGGAAATTTACACCCAAAATGTTGACTTTTGGCCTCTCCACAGATACTGCCGAGGCTGCTGAGTAATTCCAGTGTTTTCGGTTTTTGTTTCAGATTTGCAACATCGGCAGTATTTTGCTTTTTGTTAGTACAAACATATTGTGATTGACCATTTTGGGGCTGTTCCCACTATTGAACTTATGTTTAATGACGTAGATGTCACGAAAACTGTCCCCAGTTGCGATTTTGATTGCTGGGTGTCTAAATCTAGAAAAAATGCCATAAGAAGACTTCATTTCATGAAAGATCAAATTATAATCCTACATACTAATGTAAATTATAATAATGAAGAATAAAATGCTTTGAGTTCCAAAGTATGAAAAGAGCAAAACAAGGGACTAAAGCTTAAAAACAGACTAAACCAAAACTCATCTAACTGAGGAATAGGCACCATCTAGTCAGGTAACAAGTGTACAAGTTGAGACCAGGAGAATTCTCAAAATCATAAGACGTAAGGATAAAAGGGTCAACCAAGAGCCAAACTGAACACCCACCAAGAATGTGGAAGAAAGAGCCATGGAAAATATGATTTTATGATTCACAGTGCCGGCAGGGAACCTTGTCCATCAGGAACTTAATTCTGTAAAATCGTCCTTCATAATCCAACATGAAGAAAACACAAGCCCAAACAACCTATGGAACTAGAGAAGCTAACCTTTAAAGGATTTTTAAAAATTACTTTTCACCATTCTTGTAGTCAACTCCAGATAAATACAAATCTGATTCAAACACAAATCTGAATTTCAAAGTATTCCCGTTAAAAGGGATTAATTTACTGCTGTCACGCTCATACAGAATTTTGATGTTGGTATAAATTGTTCTGGATTATACAGGTTTGTAATGCTCACCAGACCAAATTCACCTGCTAAAAATTTACCTTGAAGTAGCACAAAACATTTAGGAAATCTAGTCGCTCCTAGAATCATTGAATCATAGAATGACTACAGCACAGATGGAGGCCATTCAGCCCATCGAGCTCGTGCCAGCTCTTTGTAAGTGCTATCCAGTTAGTACCATTTCCCCACTCTTTCCCCATAGCCCTGGAAATTTTTTCCCTTCAAGTATTTATCCTGTTCCTTTTTGAAAGCCACAATTGAATCTGCTTCCACCACCCTTTCAGACAGCGCATTCCAGATCATAACTACAAGCTGCATAAAAAAGTTTTTCCTCATGTCGCCTTTGGTTCTTTTGCCAATCACCTTAAATCTGTGTCCTCTGGTTCTCGACCCTTCCGCCAATGGGAACAGTTTCTCTTTATTTACTTTATCAAAGCCCTTCATGATATTGAAAACTTCTATCAAATCTCCTCTTAACCTTCTCTGCTCTAAGGAGAACAACCCTAGCTTCTCTAGTCTATCCACATAACTGAAGTCCCTCATCACTGGGAACATTCTAGTAAATCTTTTCTGCATACTATCTAAGGCCTTCACATCCTTCCTTAAGTGCAGTGCCAGCTGTGGATGAACCAGTGTTTTATGAAGGTTCAACATAACTTCCTTGCTTTTGTACTCTCTGCCTCTATTTATAAAGCCCAGGATCTCATATGCTTTTTTAACCGCTTTCTCAACCAGTCCTGCCACCTTCAAAGGTTTGTGCACATATACCCCCAGGTCTCTCTGTTCCTGCATCCCCTTTAGAATTGTACCATTTAGTTTATATTGCCTCTCCTCATTCTTCCTGCCAAAATGTATCACTTTGCACTTCTCTGCGTTAAATTTCATCTGCTATGTGTCTGCCCATTCCACCAGCCTGGCTATGTCCTCTTGAAGTCTTTTATTATCCTCTTCACTTTTTCTACATTTCCAAGTTTTGTGTCATTTGCAAATTTTGAAATTGTGCCCTGTACACCCAAATCCAAGTCATTAATATATATCAAAAAAAGTAGTGGTCCTAGTACCGGCCCCTGGGGAACACTACTGTATGCCTTCCTCCAGTCCAAAAAACAACCGTTCACCACTACTCTCTGTTTCCTGTCACTTAGCCATTTCGTAACCATGCTGCCACTGCCCCTTTTATTCTATGGGCTTCAATTTTGCTGACAAGCTTAATATGTGGCAGTTTATCAAACGCCTTTTGGAAGTCCATAAACACATCAACCGGATTGCCCTCATCAACACTCTCTTACCTCATCAAAAAACTCAATCAAGTTAGTTAAACAAGATTTGCCTTTAACAAATCTATTCTGGCTTTTCCTTATTAATCCACACTTGTCCAAGTGACTACTAATTTTGTCCCGGTTTATCGTTTCTAAAAGCTTACCCACCACTGAGGTTAAACTGACTGGCCTGTAGTTGCCGGGTTTATCCTAATACCCCTTTGTGAACGAGGGTGTAACATTTGCAATTCTCCAGTCCTCTGGCACCATCCCCATACCTAAGGAGGATTGGAAGATTATGGGCCAGCACCTCTGCAATTTCCACCCTTACTTCCCTCAGCAACCTAGGATGCATCGCATCCAGACTGGGTGACTTATCTACTTTAAGTACAGCCAGCCTTTCTAGTACCTCCTCTTTATCAATTTTTAGCCCATCCAGTATCTCAACTACCTCCTCTTCTGCTGTGACTTTGGCAGCATCTGCTTCCTAGGTAAACACAGATGCAAAGTACTCATTTAGTACCTCAGCCATGCCCTCTGCCTCCATGCGTAGATCTCCTTTTGGTCCCAAATTGGCCCCATCTCTCCTCTTACTATCTGTTTACTATTTTGTATGCCTATAGAAGACTTTTGGATTCCCTTTTATGTTAGCCGCCAGTCTATTCTCATACTCTCTCTTTGCCCCTCATTTCCTTCTTCACTTCCCCTCTGTACTTTTTATATTCAGCCTGGTTCTCACTTGTATCATCAACCCGACATCTGTCATACGCCCCCTTTTTCTGCTTCATCTTACTCTCTATCTCTTTCATCATCTAGGGAGCGCTGGCTTTGGTTGTCTTTCCCTCTTGTGGGAATGTACCTAGACTGTACCCGAACCATCTCCTCTTTAAAGGGCGGCCATTGTTCAATTACAGTTTTGTCTGCCAATCTTTGATTCCAATTTACCCGGGCCAGATCCGTTCTCAACCCATTGAAATTGGCCCTCCTCCAATTAAGTATTTTTACTCTAGATTGCCCCTTGTCCTTTTCAATAACTAATCTAAACTTTATGATATTATGATCACTGTTCCCTAAATGTTCCCCACTGACACTTGCTCCACTTGACCCACTTCATTCTCCAGAACTAGATCCAGCAATTCCTCCTTCCTCATTGGGCCTGGAAACATACTGATCAATAAAGTTCTCCTGAACACACTTCAGAAATTCCTCCCCCTCTTTGCCCTTTACACTATTACTATCCCAGTCTATATTAGGATATTTGAAGTCCCCCATTATCACTACTCTAAAGTTCTTGCACATCTCTGTAATTTTCCTGCAAATTTGCTCCTCTATATCCTTCCCACTGATTGGTGGCCGATAGAATACACCCAGTAGTGTAATGGCGCCTCTATTGTTTCTTAACTCTAACCAAATAGATTCTGTCCTTGACCCTGCAAGGACATCCTTTTTCACCAGCACTGCAGTATTCTCCTTAATTAATACTGCCACCACCCCCCCCCCCCCCGCAACTCCTTTTTCTCCTTCCCTATCTTTCCTGAAGACCTTGTATCCAGTAATATTTAGTACCCAATCCTGCCCTTTTTTGATCCAGGTCGCCGTAATCGCCACTACATCATATTCCCACGTGGCTGTTTGCGCCTGCATCTCACCAATCTTGTTTACCATGCTTCATGCGTTTACACACATGCACTCACAACCTATCTTAGACCTTCTTGTATTCTCACTTAGTCCGATCACACCTAATACTGTACTATTTCTTACTCTAGTGCTATCTGTCTCTCCCCATCCTTTGTGCACTTTGTTTATCCTTTCTAATACTACATCCTGGTGTCCAGTCCCCTGCCAAATTAGCTTAAAACCTCTCCTCGCAACACTAGTGAACCTCCCCACGAGGACATTGGTCCCAGCTCTGCTGAGGTGCAATCCATTCGTCTTGAACAGGTCCCTCCTGCCCCAGAATTGGTCCCAATGCTGCAAGAATCTGAAGCCCTCCCAACTGTACATGTCTCTAGCCACACATTAATCTGCCTTATCTTCTTATTTCTGTACTCACTAGCGCATGGCACTGAGAGTAATCCAGAGATTACTACCTTTGCGATCCCACTTTTTAACTTCCTCCCTAGCTTCTGAAACTCTGACCGCATGACCTCATCCCTTTGCTTTCCTATGTCATTGGTACCCGCATGGACCATGACTTCTGGCTGTTCCTCTACCCTAACAGAATGTTCTACACCCTCTCAGTGATGTCCTTTACCCTGGCAACAGGGAAGCAACACATCATGTGGAACAAATGTCTTGTAAAATGGTTTTTCTTTTCGATATATTTGCTCAATGAATAGATTGATCACGTTAATAGGGGTATACTACAGACCACCTAATAGTGGAAAGGGGGTGGAGGAAAACATTTGTTAGCAAATATGTGAAATGAGTAAAGGACATAGAATAATAATCATGGGAGATTTTAACTATCCCCAAATAAACTGGCAAGAAGAGATAGGTAAAGGGGTACAGGGAATGGAGTTTTTACAATGTGAACGGGACTCCTTTCTTGCATAGTATTTAAAAAGCCCAGCAAAAGAGGAAGCACTGCTGGATCTAGTAAAGGGAAATGAACCTGAACAGATAAGAAAAGTAAGTGTAGGGGAACATCTAGGCAATAGTGATCACAACATAATAAGGTTTAAGATAAAGATTGAGAAGGGCATAAGTAAGACAAAGACCAAAGTAATAAATTGGAAAAAACTAATTTTCATGGGCCGAGGATGGTAATAGGGAAAATAAACTAGAAAAATTTACTGATAAAGAAAGAAATACAACATTATTGGGAAACATTTAAAACGGTGATCGACAGAGTCCAGGAGAAATATATCCCACTAAAAAGCAAGAACTAAGTAGCCAGTAATGGTACATCACGGATGAATAATGAAATAAGAGCAAAATTAAAACTAATGAAAAAGGCATACACTAAATACATGGACAATAAAGGAGAGGATGACATAAGGGAATGTGAAAATGTTAGGAAAGATGTTAAAAAAAAACAATTAGGAAAGCAAAGAAAAACTACGAATTTAAATTATCAAGGAATATAAAAAGAAATAGTATAGTGTTCTACAGACACATAAATAACAAAAGAAAAATCAGGATAGGGATAGGGCCACTAAGGGATACCCACAATAAACTCACAGGTAATGACAGTGAAATGGCATAAATATTAAATAATTACTTTTCCTCAGTAATTCCTCAGAGACTAACATTGTGGGCATGACATTAGAAGAAGAGATCAAAAAAGATATAAAGACATTTAGGATAGAAAGGGGGAAGATAATTGATAAACTAATCAAACTTGGAGAGGATAAGACCCCTGGTCCAGATGGACTGCATCCATGCATATTAAAAGAAATTAGGGATGAGGTAGCGGAGCCGCTATTACATATATATAAAAATTCATTAGAAAAGGGGATAGTGCTAGAGGACTGGCGGACAGCTAATGTTATTCTTATATTTAAAAAGGGATATAGAACCAGTCCAGAGAGTTAGAGACCAATTAGATTAACGTCGGTGGTAGGAAAGAGTGGAATCCTTACTCAAAGATGTAAAAGAAAAACATCTACAAACCGAAAATAATGAATAGTCAGCATTCATTTCAAAAGGAAAGTTCATGTTTGACCAACCTTATTGAATTCTTTGAAGAAGTAACAGAAAGGGTAGACAAGGGTAATGTAGTAGATGTAATATATTTGGATTTTCAAAAGGCCTTTGATAAGGTACCGCATAATAGACTCATGACTAAGGTCAGAGCATATGGAGTCAGGGGACAAGTAGCAGAATGGATAGCAAGCTGGCCCCAAAACAGAAAACAGAGAGCAGGGGATAAAGGTAGTTACTCAGACTGGCAAAAGGTGGGAAGTGGTGTTCCACAAGGATCGGTGCTGTTGTTCACCATTTACATGAACGATTTGGACTTGGGAATCAGAAGTACAATTACAAAATTTGTGGACGACACCAAATTGGGGGGGTATAGTTAATACTGAGGAGGACTGCGACAAAATACAGGAAGACATTAATAAACTTGCAGAATGGGTGTGCAATTGGCAAATGAATTTCAATATAGATAAGTGTGAGATATTACATTTGGTAGGAAGAATAAGGGGGCCACATACTGCTTGGATAATAAGAGTCTAAATGGGGTAGAGGAGCAGAGGGATCTGGGGGTACAGATACACAAATCACTAAAAGTAGCGATGCAGGTTAATAAGGCTAGAAAGAAAGCAAACCAAGCACTAGAGTTAATTTCTACAGGGATAGAATTGAAAAGCAGTGAAGTTACGTTAAACTTGTATTGAACCTTGTTTAGACCACACTTGGAGTACTGTGAACAGTTCTGGTCTCCATATTATAAAAAGGATATCGAGGCACAGGAGAAGGTGCAAAAAAGATTTACCAGGATGATACCAGAACTGAGAGGTTATAGCCATCAGGAAAGATTGAGCAGGCTGGGACTTTTTTCTCTAGAAAAGAGAAGACTGAGGGGTGACCTGATAGAGGTCTTTAAGATTATAAAAGGGTTTGATAGGTTAGACGTAGCTAAGATGTTTCCACTTCTGGGGGAGACCAGAACTAGGGGCCATAAATATAAGATAGTCACTAATAAATCCAATGAAGAATTCAGAAGTAACTTCTTTACCCAGAGAGTGGTTAGAATGTGGAACTTGCTACCACAAGGAGTAATTGAGGTGACTAGCATAGACACACTTAAGGGGAAGCTAAATAAACATGAGGGAGAAAGGAATAAAAGGATATGCTGGTGGGGTTAGATGAAGTAGGGAGGGAGGAGGCTCGTGTGGAGCATAAACACCGGCATGGACCTGTTGGGCTGAATGGCCTGTTTCTGTGCTGTATATTCGATTTAATTCTATGAAATTCTATGTAAACCCCCTAACCCCATGATGGGCAGGAGGGGATCAAGGAGGAGGTGTTAAAAATTAAAAATCGGGGAACGTGTTCCCAACCCGTCGCATACACACCTGCCGCCATTTTTACGATGGTGGGTTGCAAGGTGTGTATGTCCCCCATCTTGGAGAGGCGGGACAACCTCATTATCATATTTAAATGAGGCTCCCACTGTGTAGTTGGGAGCCTGATTTAAATTTAACAGCCGACAGCTGTGTTTCCCAGAGTTCGGGAAATGGAGGTGAGAGCTTCAGCAGGTTAGTGTTTTTTTTAGAGAACTCCTTGTGCGCCAGGAGGAGCAGGAGTGCTTCCCTCGGCCCCTCAAGGAAGCCTGCGGCCTCCCTTCTGCCGATCGCGGGTTGTCCTCGTTGCCGCAATCGGCGAGCACCCCCCCCCCCCCACCAAGCTCCAATCTCGACCCACCTGCCGGGCTCTGCCTCCCCCCCACCAACATGCAATCCCATGCCTCGATCTCTCCTGATTGCGGGGACCGCACCCTGCCGCTGGTTTTCCCGCCCGGCAGCCAGCTAGCCTGTCAATGTGGCTGGCTGCCGAGCAGGCAACGGAAGAAGAAAATGTTCATGAGATCCTGCCTTTAATATCTGTTGGACGTCCGCATCCCCGGGCTTTCCAGGTTTTAGATGTGCTACCGCACTCCCCAGCACCCTCCCACCACCCCGTAAATATCGGGGTCTATGTCACTCGGACACATTTCTATTTTCCTCCATTTATACTGAGTAACTTTTCCATCTATTTACATTTTCATATTTCATTCTGTGTCATTTGTCACTTATCATTTGCTATTCTTGAAGGTTACTTGTACCATTTACTTGATAGTTAAATGTAAGCAAGGTACATGTCTTCTTGTACCAGCCAAGGATAATCGTAAAGTCATAATTATCTCAACAGCAGGCATTCTTGAGAGTTTGCCAAACTTGTCTAACTACCATAAACAACAACCTTTCTAATGGTCCTGCTCACAGAACAGATGAGGAGAAAAATATAAAAGCAACAGATTAAGAGTGATTGTAAAACCATTTTGAAATACTAAAAAAGCTGTTTTCCAAAAGTACAAGGTGACATTATTCTACTTTCTTACATTACACTCAGCCTAAATTACTATCAGCTACTTGGCTATTGCATCTGGGCTGCAGATTTACTGCCACCTTTGTATCGTTATGAAACAGTTTCAGTGCATCAGTATGAAAGTGGCAGCATAACTCTGAAGTTAAGTCCTGATCTGATCCCTGAGCACATCCCTGAAGCAAAAGGTGACAACCCACTTCTCATCTGTAGTCTCAGACTGCTCGTGCTTTTCATTGGGTGGAAGATAATTCCAGCCTGATTTGGAGTTACAGGACCTCCTTCAATCTTTATAAGCCTATTTTTCAATGTTTTTAATGTTAGGAGGAAGCAGCAGTCCCTGCCTGCCCTTCATAATGTTAACAATTAGCTGCCTGGGGAGCAGAGATCTGTGCAGGTGTATAAACATGCATGAGCAGAATGCATTGCTATTTAGCTCAGTGCATGATGCAGTCAACAGTATAACTTGGGCCTGCTGGCTGTAAAATGCACTGTACAATATCAGTTTCTGCCTAGTATCTGTGGTATAACTACAGTTAAAGATTCAGAGCAGGCAAAATATTGCTGGAACTATGGCGCCTACACTGATTAAAAATTCATAGCAAATGTTATTTTACTTTTGGTATCCCATATATAACTTGCTGTATGAAGAAACAGAGCAAAAGAATCAAAAGAAAGAGTGGAACCCTCTTATACTTATATAAAAATATCAAATTATATGTTATAGGTAGCAAATTATTTGGAGATTTCACAGTAGGAATACAAAAAATACTGAAACCTTCACTTCTATTGTAAAGTGATTACGTTTTGTACGTTCTCTTTCAATATTGGTGCACAGTTTCTTTTGAAATGCTGATGAACATCTTAGTTGCATTATGTAACTTAGAACATAGATGGTGCGATATAATATATAGTGTAACTATAATTCATGGGTTGTATATGCCTCTGCTCCACCCACCTGTTACATCTTGTGCTCCAGGAAGGTCAAATTGGCAGAATTATTACTCTATTTTTATTCAATAACTTATGTTCACACCTTTGGAGATTATTTTTTTGTCATATTATTTTAATTTTGAGTGGGATGGCATGCCTTTAATTGGGTGAGCTCATCCAGCCTGCAAGATGTTCTGGGGTCAGGTATAGTGTTAGATATGATAATGAGCTGATTGTGTCTGTCACAGATTGGGTTTAGGCTCAGCCTGCAGCAGAGTGGGAACATGCAGCTGTGGTGTCTTCAGCACACACAAATGAGAAAGATGGCCCTTGAGGAATAGCAGGAGGGCTCGTCTGCGAATGTAATTATTTTTATAAAATGCAGAGAGTTGTGTTTAAAAGCTCTTAATAAAACATTCTGTTCCCCTTTTTTTGAGAATATTATCTTCTCCTATTGCCTCAGATTTGTCCCTTCTGCAAAGCATCAATTGCCAAACGAGGGGACGGACAGGTCGCCTCTTCTAAGTCATTTGGTTGTATTGTTCTATAACCCGTTGCTAAGAGATGAGTGGGAGCATCATGGGAGAAGATTTCCGCTGTTCATTCATTGTAGCACAATCAGAAACGTGTTCTTTCTGCTCAACATTTATGATTTCACTACAAATAAAGGAAATTCTCTCCAGAGTTCAACTTGCTCTCTGATTTTTACCCATTTATTTGGGGGCAGGCCTCACCTCTGCTTGCCACCACCCGCAGGGGATGCCAGATGGGCTTAAGAATTCCATTGTGTGGAGAACTGTGAATGTGAATTCACATCAGTGGTCCAGTATGCTCAAATAGCAAGACATGAATTTCACCATCAAGCTGTGAGGAGTTCTGGTTTTAATTAGTGCACCAACCTGTCACATTGCAGAATCGTATTATTTGGGTTCCAGATTTCAGCCAAGCCACCCGTGGAGATGCTGAGTGCGGGATGCTGTTACAATTCCATCTTATTTCCAATGCTCTACTCATGTTCAATATAAATGTTAGCTTCACAGGCAAGCCAGCACCCACTATGAACAAAAACTTATGCTGAAGTATATGGGGTAGTGAGCCACATGGTGGACAAAGGTACCCTTGTACTGTTGGGTTATACACTAGAAAAATTACAGGATGCCAACACTTGCTCCTGATTTCTCGAAAAGATGGGAAAACACCATACAGAGAGACTATGTAGCTCAGGCTAAAGCTGCTAATTTGAGTTTATTGTAAGATAGCAGGGTTGATTTTAAGTCCTGGGCAGGAATGCAGCCTAGCAAGTGGCTGGCCTGTCCGGGAGCAGCAGGGGGAGGCCCAGCCAATTTTAACAGCCGGGCCTGATTAGCATGCCGCTGGCCAACTTCTTAACCAAATTGCCCTGAAGGTCGGTGGGAAGTGGCTTCACAACCGTTAAAATTGGGCAGCAGGAGGCCTCTGCTAGGGACCAGAATGAGTGATCCCTTGCACTAAGGTGGCACTTCAAAAGGAGATCCAACAGGGATCGCAGTTGAGGGATGGGGGGAAGGCCGGGGCATGGGAGGCCCAGAGTCTTCTTGCTCCCCCTGGCCCACAAGGAAACTTTAAAGAAATAAACCAACTTACCTTTCTGGGCCTCTTCTGGCCCTGGATTACTTTGTGACAGCTTTGGCCTGGTTGGGAAGCTACCACTGTTTAGGCCTCAATTGAAGTTGGCCATTTCACGGTTGGAAACTAGTGGATAAGTCCGTACCTCTATTTTAACTGCACTCTCTCCACCCACGCCACCCTCCCACCCCGACCATTTTCTGCTGGGCTGGGTTAAAATTGCCCCCATCATTTTTTACAGAAGCAAGAATAAATCCTCTGATAATTTTACGTGAAATACATTTGGCCTTCATGGAGCTTCATCTGGCCACAGTAAGAACAAGACCAGATTCCCAGGTAGCAATAGGGGGTAGAAGTTTGACAGGGCCTATTATTGGGTGTAGGTAGCGTGATCCGCGCCTAATGGCCCCTGTGCAGGCAAGACGAGAACTTCATCCAGCCTCAGTAATCATCGTCAATCTGAGTTGAAATCCAGGCCTTGTATGTCGATTCAATGCAATTTTCACTTCCAACCAGCATATACAACCAACCTCTCTTAAAAGGAGGATGTCTCTTCAAAACTCTTAAAGGTAGCCGGTACCTGATATTTGCTAAAAATAATTGTGCTGTCTGCGCAGAGTCTGAATGGAGATCAGACATCGCACATGTAAAACACATATGCAGATCCAGTTCCAAAGTTTACACACTGATGGGTTATATTAAAACATTGAATAAAGGTTGCGCACTACTAAATCCCACATCCTCCAATCTGCATGCCAGACCTCACCAATCTGCCGATCTGAGTTGGTACCAGGCCTGCGAGAGTGCATGCATCAAGGTTCTCTGTTGATGCACTACAGGCCTTGGTGCAAGAGGTGGACAGAAGGAGGGACATCCTATTTACACAGGTGCCCTGGGTTTCCTCATCTGCCACATCTTTCTGCACTCTGGTACTTTTCTTTAAACTGCTGCTTGTTTCTGGTAATTTACTTCGATTTACAATTTAAACAGCCTGCTTGGTCTGCAGATGATATTTAAAACACCTTACCTGCCACCAATAGTTAGAATTGAGGCTTTTCCCCAATTATCGTACTCATGCCCAGTGTAAACGTTAACTTCCACGAGCAAGCCCGTGCCACCTATGAACCAAAGCTTGATCTTTCTTAACTCTTTTCTAAATATATATTTTTTAAAATTGGAACAGGACAGATCCAGGATCAGTCACAGTGCTTCCCTAGGGTGGGGGAGAGAAAGCTGCAGGGTTAGTCAACCTGTGCGGTCTGCTCACGCAGAGTTTGGGAGCAGGTCAGGCAAGAAATAATAGGTGAGAAATTAACTGCTGGCAATATTAACAGATGAATGCTTAAAGTAAATGAGTTCATGAAGTAATGTCCGCATTAAGTAGTGGACATTGAAATGACATATGAACTCATTAAGTATTCGTCCACTAATATTGCTGACAATAATTTTTAGTTTAATGTGTTTTGTAGAAGGGCTCAATAAAACAGGGGGGAAATAAACATTTGTTTTTCAAATGTAAGTTAAGTTTCTAATTTGCTGGTGGTAATCATAATGCCAACCATGATCAAATGCTGCCTCGGGCAGTCTGCTCATATAAAGAGCTCCTGGGATTATGGAAATAGAGCCCTTTCAGTTTGTTTTTGCAGAATCAGGCTCCCCCCCCACCCCCCGATATTTATGGGGAGGCGGGGTGGGTGCGGGGGAGCATGGTAGCAAGGAGGAAACATGTCGAAGCCTGGGGCGCGGAGGTCCTGCCGAGTTTAACGACAGGACCTCATTATAATTTTTTGGCTGGCTGCCAGACAGGAAAACCAGCGGCAGGTGACCACAGCCAGGGACCCTTGAGGACGGTCACAGGCAATCAGGAGAGGGGGTGGGCTTTAAATCGCCGGAACGGGGCCGGCAATCGCGCGTTTAGAACACAGGAGGGGAGCTGACAATCGTGGGTTTAGATCGCGGGAGGAGGGCCGGCAATCGAGGGCTTCAGATCGCAGGAGTGGGGAGATAGGGAGGCCATCGGGGGTGGAGGTGAGGGGATGGCCGATCATGGCAGGGGCTAGAGAGAGATTGCAATCGGCAGAAGGGATGCTGTAGGTTTGCTTGAAGGGCCGGGGGGAGCACTCCTGCTCCTCCTGTCCCACAAGGAGTGCTATAAAAAGCACTAACCTGCTGGGGCTGGTAGCTCTTGCCTCACTTTCACTGCTGGGTTTCCCGAGACCTGGTAAACCCGGTCGTCAGCAGTTACATTTAAATCAGGCTCCCAATTGCACTGTGGGAACCTGATTTAAATATGATAATGAAGTGTCCCAATTACACTGTGGGAGCCAATTTAAATATGATAATGAAGTGTCCCACCTCTCCAAGACCAGACACTCACACACCTCGCAACCCACCGTTGTAAAAACAGCAACATGTCGGGTTGGAGGACGCAGTCCCAGTTTTTTAGGGTTTAACCCCCCCCCCCCCCCCCAACTCCAACTCCTCCCGCCCGTCGTGCGGAGGTTAATATCGAGGCCAGGATGTCCAATCTCAAACAAACTATAATGTTTGTCTGATAGTCCAGATTTCTAAATGGTACAAACTTGCAACTGATTGACAAGACAGACAAAATGAGGAGACTAAATAAACAAATGAAATCATCCTGATGTGATCAATATTCTGGCTGGTCACGATTTGATTATAATAATATCTTCTCGTGACTTGATCTGTGTTGAGTTGTGTGGGCTATGGTTACCTATACTTTGTTTCCTCTGTGAACTATTGCTTCTTCTACCTCAGTAAATTTCCTCATATCTTAAGCAGGTGAGAATGCCAACTTTCTCCTGTACAGAATACGGGCTCGACATTGAACTGGATGTTACGAAGCAGTAATTATGCACTTAGGTGAACTTACATTGTAAGTCAGGACAATGTTTGAAATCAGAGGAGCTGAAAACTCAGCTTCTCCTGTAACCTTAGAGTAGCCCCTTTAACCTTTTTTTTTATTCGTTCATGGGATGTGGGCATCGCTGGCGAGGCCGGCATTTATTGCCCATCCCTAATTGCCCTTGAGAAGGTGGTGGTGAGCTGCCTTCTTGAACCACTGCAGTCCGTGTGGTGACAGTTCTCCCACAGTGCTGTTAGGAAGGGAGTTCCAGGATTTTGACCCAGCGACGATGAAGGACCGGCGATACATTTCCAAGTCGGGATGGTGTGTGACTTGGAGGGGAACGTGCAGGTGGTGTTGTTCCCCCCATGTGCCTGCTGCTTTTGTCCTTCTAGGTGGTAGAGGTCGTGGGTTTGGGAGGTGCTGTCGAAGAAGCCTTGGCGAGTTGCTGCAGTGCATCCTGTGGATGGTACACACTGCAGCCACAGTGCGCTGGTGGTGAAGGGAGTGAATGTTAAGGGTGGTGGATGGGGTGCCAATCAAGCGGGCTGCTTTATCTTGGATGGTGTCGAGCTTCTTGAGTGTTGTTGGAGCTGCACTCATCCAAGCAAGTGGAGAGTATTCCATCACACTCCTGACTTGTGCCTTGTAGATGGTGGAAAGGCTTTGGGGAATCAGGAGGTGAATCACTCGCCGTAGAATACCCAGCCTCTGACCTGCTCTCGTAGCCACAGTATTTATATGGCTGGTCCAGTTAAGTTTCTGGTCAATGGTGACCCCCAGGATGTTGATGGTGGGGGATTTGGCGATGGCAATGCCGTTGAATGTCAAGGGGAGGTGGTTAGACTCTCTCTTGTTGGAGATGGTCATTGCCTGGCACTTAGCTGGCGCGAATGTTACTTGCCACTTATGAGCCCAAGCCTGGATGTTGTCCAGGTCTTGCTGCATGCGGGCTCAGACTGCCTCATTATTTGAGGGGTTGCGAATGGAACTGAACACTGTGCAATCATCAGCAAACGTCCCCATTAGTACAAGAAGAGCAATGAAATGGAGGCCTGCTGTCACTGGTATTAACCACATTCCCAGATCCATTAATAGGCTTCCACCACAGTAGAATTTTTCCAATTAGCAACCTGGACTCACATTGATGGGGGACTGGGTGGTTTGCACAATGCACTTATGCCCAGGGTTAAAATCGGGCCTAATGTCTCTCAGTCTAAATCTCAGAAGACCCATATATTTAACACCCCTGCACCACTCATCCTGTGCTCTTTGAGTAAGATTGACAATTTAGGGGTAACTATTCTGCTTCTGCACTCTCGGTGCACAATCCCAGTCCATGATTTAATGGTCAGAAATTTGCAATTTTCCGGCATATGGCAGGATTCTAAAAGTGGAATTTTTACCCCTCATTGCCAATTAGGACCGAGTTGGGCCAGTTTTTTTTACTATAGGTTCAGGCATTCTAAGATCTAGATTGTGATTTTCCCAAACTCAATTCACAAAGGACCATTACAACCCATAACGGAGGAGACTTTCATCCTTGGTTCTGAGAAAATTAGCCGAACTCAAGGTGCACAAGTCACCAAGCCGCGATAACATGTACCTAAGGCTGCTGTGAGAAGTCAAGGAGGCTCTGATCATAACTTTTCAATCCTCCTTAAGAAGCAAATTATGCCATGGGACTGGAGAATAGCTGTTCCAACACCCTTATTTAAGAAAGGAGACAAGGATAAACCAGGTAACTATAGACCAGTTAGTCCAACTTCATTTTTGGACAAATTCTTAGAATCAGGAGCAGCGTTTGCCTTTCAGGAGTCCAGTACAAAGATTTAATTTGGGGACCCTACATTTTACCAAATGATACCAAATACTACCTACTTAATCTGGTGTCAAATCTGCACATGTATGATCATGAAAAGGCATGTTTGCAATCGGCTATATAAAAATGGTTGACAAAATGATCAGGGATCAGCTGTTGCCATTGTGTATGTGTCCTTTCAGTCGATCCGCTCAATTGCACCGTCCTGCTTACAATCCATAAATGAAGATAAAATTAGTAAACATTTAGAAATGCATGGGTTAATAACGGACAGCCAGCATGGGTTTGTGAAAAGCAAATTATGTTTGACAAATTTTATAGAGTTTTTGAAGAAGCAACTGATTGGATAGATGATGGAATAAATTGTTGGCCTGCCACAAGCAGATATATGAGGTATTGGAAAGCCTGCCAGTTGTTTAAAAAGGGAGAAAGGGATAGACCGAGTAATTATAGGCCAGTCAGTCTAATCTCGGTGGTGGGCAAATTATTGGAATCAATTCTGAGGGACAGCATAAATCAAAAGGCATGTGTTAATCAAGGACGGTCTGCGTGAATTTGTTAAGGGAAGGTCGTGTCTGACTAACTTGATTGAATTTTTTGAGGAGGTAACAAGGAGGGTCGATGAGGGTAACGCGTTTGATGTAGTCTACATGGATTTTAGCAGGGCTTTTGACAAGGTCCCACATGGCAGATTGGTCAAAAAAGTACAAGGCCATGGGATCCAAGGGAAAGTGGCAAGTTGGATCCAAAATTAGCTCAGTGGCAGGAAGCAAAGGATAATGGTCGACTGGTGTTTTTGCGACTGGAAGGATGTTTCCAGTGGGGTTTGGCAGCGCTCAGTACTAGGTCCCTTGCTTTTTGTGGTCTATATTAATGATTTAGACTTGAATGTGGGGGGCATGATTAAGAAGTTTGTAGATGATATAAAAATTGGCCGTGCGGTTGATAGTGAGGAGGAAAGCTATAGACTGCAGGAAGATATCAATGGACTGATCAGGTGGGCAGAAAAGTGGCAAATGGAATTCAACACAGAGAAATGTGAGGTAATGCATTTGGGGAGGGCAAACAAGGCAAAGGAGGTACACAATAAATGGGGAGATACTGAGAGGTGCATGTCCACAGATCCCTGAAGGTACTGCGACAGGTAAGTAAGGTTGTTAACAAGGCATACAAGATACTTTCCTTTATTAGCCGAGACATAGAATATAGGAGCAGGGAGATCATGCTAGAACTGTATAAGACACTAGTTAGGCCACAGCTTGAGTATTGTGTACAGTTCTGGTCACCACATTACAGGAAAGATGTGACTGCACTAGAGAGGATACAGAGGAGATTTACGAGGATGTTGCCAAGGCTGGAGAATTTTAGCTATGAGAAAAGATTGGATAGGCTGGGGTTGTTTTCTTTCGAACAAAGGAGGCTGAGGGGAGATTTAATTGAGGTGTATAAAATTATGAGGGGTCCGGGTAGAGTGGAAAGGGAGGACCTATTTCCCTTAGCAGAAGGGTCAGTGGCCAGGGGGCATAGATTTAAAGTAATTGGTAGAAGGATTAGAGGGGAACTGAGGAGATTTTTTTCACCCAGAGGGTGTTGGGGGTCTGGAATTCACTGTTGGAAAGGGTGGTAGAGGCAGAAACCCTAAACTCATTTAATAAGTACATGGATGTGCACTTGAAGTGCCGTAACCTACAGGGCTACGGACCAAGTGCTGGAAAGTGGGATTAAGCTGGATAGCTCTTTTCGACTGGCACGGATACGATGGGCCAAATAGCCTCCTTCTGTGCGATAACTTTCTATGATTCTATGATTCTAAGGAATTTCAGCACCATTGCTGAAAATACTGAAGAGTCTGCTTCTGGCCTGTGTGGTGTTATCTCACATGGCACCGGCACTCTGCAATCTACCCTGGAGAAACAGGTTACCTCCAGGGTTACTGCAGCCGGGCCCTCACAAAGGGAGTCAGTGTCACCAGCCTTTTCAGCTTTGGTGGAAGATCCAACAGCTGCCATGCAGGCTCTGAGCTCCACCTTGGAGAGAAGGCTGTCCATCTTGGACAAATTGGTGACCAAATAGTTGGGGGCTTTCAAGGAGTCAATCAACTTTGGCAATCAGTGGAAGTGATGGCCATAGGGGCGGCAGTGGCAATGGAAGCAATATGTTTTGCCCTCTCTCAGGATGTCAGAACATCTGCTCCTTTGCCACTCCCTCAATCTACACCCACCATGGAGCCAGGAATTCAGCTGGGTGAGACTGCCCTGACAGCAGCCAAGGTGCAGCAGTCTGCAGCTGGGCCCTCACAGGCTCGAGCACCCAGACATCACCAGCCACGAGCATCTCAAGTGTCCCAACATGAGAAACAGCAGCCTTCCACCAGCTTTGCTGAGGCCACTAGGGGAGTATCTTGTAGGAGTAGCAGAGTTAGTTTATCTTCTTTTAAGAAAAGCACTTCGGGTTGTTTTCTTGGATAAGAAATGAATGGAAGGCAATTATTATGTTTGCCATTAAATGAATCACCTTTACCACATTTGGCATTTTGGTCTGCAGTGTAGTTTATTGGCAGCTTTTGAGTCTGCAATGTCAGGGGGAAGAAATTCACTTAGGCCCGTTATCAGCCCTAAAATGGTCGATGTGCTCACAGTGCCCACCAGTAGCCAGAAGCCCGAGGCTCATCTGAAATTGGTCCTCAGGCCTCGTCTCAATAATTATGGCCAGCTTCAGGCCTGTCAGGCAGCTCGTTGGATTCCTCTAGACCAGTTTGGGCTGGCTGCGACACCTGCAGTGGCCCTCAGATGGACCCTGATTTTATTATATTCATAAGATCCCCATCAATCTTGAAGCAGGCTGGGAAATAAGGCTCCCATCAGAAATAGGAGAAAAAAAACGGCAGAAAGAAGAAAAAAATTATTTTCATTTAAATGTTTTTTTAAAAATCTCCAACAACAATTAAAAGCTGAAGGAATGAGACTCCACACTTGTAATAGTGAATTTTCAGTGCTAGAGAGGTTGTTTGGCAGTAATTAACACTTAACATGCCATTAAAAAGGGTACTTAGAATGAAATGGACAAGCCCTAACTTTCTGTGGCGAGTTTAGTTCGTATCTACCGTGCAAGTAAAGAAACTTCAAACCGTTCAATGCATTTCAATGGTGAAATGTAAGGAATCTTACAACACCAGGTTATAGTCCAACAGTTTTATTCCTTACATTTGTCCAGCCCCGTCCATCACCGGCATCTCCACATCAGTTCAATGGTGAGTCAGACAATGAGATTCCATTTTTGCGAAGCTAATGGCGGAGTGGTGCATCTCGGACAGCAACTTCAGGATTTGCGCGTTTAACTGCGCATCTGCCCTCGCCTGAAGTTGTTGTGCGATTTGCGCATAAATAATGATGTGTGCCGTTAGCCTCACCGTTATTTTGACAGCAAATTCTGGGCCTGTATTCTAATGAGGCCTAACCATGAAAATAGTTTAGGCCTCCAGCAAGCTTCATTAGGTGGGTGGTGGGCTTGCTCTGCACACTGCCCAGCCGAAGAACAGGAACACTTGAAAATCGACCGCTCTTTGTTTAAAAGCCTTTATAAAACCCAATGCTTTGAATCACATCTAATTCTCCCACATGGCTTGGTGTCTGTTCCTTGTTATTTTCCCTGCTGTGAAGCACCTTGGGACATTGTTCTACACTAAAGGCACTACATAAAGGCAAAGTGTTGTTGTTGGCTTTAAGCCAGGCCTCATACTTGAAAGCACAGTATTCTAATTTCCTGCTACAGCCAGTCTTGTATTCGTTAATAATCCAATATAAGGTGCAAGAGCTGCATTTTAAAGTATTCTCCTAATATAAATAGCATCTTAATATTAAAAGTTATTTATTTCTTGGTCTACTTACTAAAACATAACAGTATATAAATTCTAAAATACAATGCTTCATAACTTTACATGAATGCCACTAACTTAATATGCCTTTTGCTTTCAAAGGAACAGCTCTCTAGCCAGAAAGGAGACCATTAATACAAAACTTCTAATGAGTACAATGTGTCTTTTATTTGAAGGTTTTTATTAAGGAGGTATCATTAAAAAGATATCCACTGTGCCACATTGGCAGTAACATGTCTAGGATGTAAGTGCCCAAGAAATAAAGTTATTAACCCACTTCCAATGGTAGGTTTCGATTCACGGATAAAAGTGCAACATTCTTCAAATAAGCTCCTTAGGACTGAGTCTTTCTGATGATAATAGTAGAAGGGTTGGGTCGACCTGAGATTGTTATATAGCAATATGTTATAAAAAACCTATTCAATCATGCTGTATATGTTGAAAAACCTAATTAGAAACAGTGACAGAGGGTCACAGTGTTTGGTTAATTATTTGCAAATAAAAGTCTGACTATTTTCTTCCATTTAAAGAGCTTAGATTTTCTAACCTGAAGTGCTGGCTGAGAATCATTTTAAAAAGGTCTAAGCAACAACCCCATTCTAGATTCTGTAAATCAACAGCTTTCTGCTTGATCGTATAAGCATTCAAATTACGCTCTTGGATGCTAGTTTACAAAAGCTTAACGTATCATTTAAAATTCCCATTTCCATTATTTTAGAGCAGGCAATAACCCATTTATTTTAAAGCTTTGTTCAAATAGTGGAGAGAGGAATTTCGGACGGAAGCATCAAGCACTTGAATTTTAGCATGCCACAAAGTCATAGACAATGAATGGCGGTTTTTGCACGCAAATGGATGGCAAACGGCTGTGCACACAGATTTTGTCTAACAGCACCAGGTGTAGATCAGGGACAGCCCATCCCAAACAAACCTGTCACTGCTGCTTTCTGAGCTGCCATTTAGGCACTTTTATTACTTCAGTGCCAAAACGCCACAAAGCCACACAGCAGCTTCTGCAAAAGCGTTATCTAGGAAAAATTACTTTACATTGATATTTTGATGACAAACTATTATTTTTAAAACACAATGGGGGAAAAATTGGATAAGGGTCCGTTCTGGGTGACGGTAGCGCCACCCCGCGCCCAACGGACCCTACGCAGGCAGCACATGGACTTTGTGCTGCCTGCTACTTACCCTGAAATCTCCGTGCAGCAAGCGCAGCCCTCGCTGCACGGAGAATGAGGAAGTTGGAGAGAGAATGGTATCACGGATAGCTGCACCAGCAAGAAAGCGGGCACCAAGATTCTCCAACGATGCTCTGGAGGCCCTGGTGGAAGGTGTGGACCAGAGGAGGGCAGCCATGTACCTGCAGGGTGGCCGGAGACCATCTAGACTACAGCTGCGTAGGCATTGGCAGGCCGTGGCACAGGAGGTGAATGCGAGGAGCATTGCACCACGCACGTGGGTGCAGTGCCACAAGAAATTTAATGATTTGACACGAATGGTCAAGGTGAGTGAATGCAAGTGTCAAATGGCACATCCTACCAACTGCACCAATACTCCATGCACGACACCTCCCGTCACCCACCCACCCACCAACAAACACTACCATCCAGACGCAATGCTGCACCTCACCCACACATAATACCACACTTGCAGGCCACACAACCACCACTCAAGTCACACAAACTGGCAGCTATTCGACCATGACAGGCACATCACCCACACCCCTTGCAGGACACTCACTGACACACTATCCTCTATCTTGCAGGAGAAGGTGGTGTATAACATCCGCCAGCAGGAGGGACCTGAGGCTGGTCGGGCACGTCTACACGTCCTCAACCCCCTAGAGGAGACGGTGCTGCGGATCATTGGGCGGGCTGTCGCTCCAGCCGTTACAACATGCTGCGCTGGAGGTTGTGGTCAAAGGTGGGGGGGGGGTCTCTGTATATCTAATGATCCTTCTCCTTTTCCACATCTCCCTCCTCCCATAATCTTTTCTGACTCACGTGCCGCACATGCTGCCAGCACGCACCTCTTACTTGCTCCTCTCCCCACTCCACAACTCAACCAGTTTCCCTTTGTCATTGCAGATACCCAAGAACACTTGGTGGCACCCGAAGAGGAAGAGGGGGAGGAGGAGGAGGAGGACACTGAAGCCACACCGTCACTCGATCTGACGTTTGCTTCCACCAGCTCAGAGACTGACACTGCTCATCCTTTAGAGGTTAGGTTAGAGGAGGGATCTGCATGTGCTGAGACACTGAGCACAAGTGCGCAGGAGCCGGGGCAGAGGGAACGGATACCACAGGAGCCAACCCGCTGGAGGGTGAGGTCGCTCACTAGTTCTGCTGCAGAGGAGTCAGATGAGGACTTTGATGGGCCTGGCTACAAAAGACGGCTGATGGGCGTACACCAACAAATGCTTGGGGCACTGGAAACCCGCCAGAAAGCTTGCGCATAATGAGAAGGGGCATGGAGGAGTCCAGCTCCAACTTGGCGCGGGGCTTTGCATAGAGCTTGGAGTCCATCCTTTCCAACATGGAACGGGTGGTCACCTCCATCAGCACACCTGTGGAACCCACCATGATGCAGCATCTGATGACTGATGTCATAGCATCCATTGCAGCACAAACATCTGCCATCCAAGGTCTGACTGCTGCATTTGCAGCTCAGACTGCTGCATTGGAAGCTTAGACTGCTGCTATTGTGGCTCTGGGGATCATGGTGGAACGGGGCTTGCAGGGCATCACAGCACTCCAGCAATCCGTTCTCCAGCCGATCACCAGGAGTGCTGAGGCGCCGCCCTGTGAGAGTGGCAGTGGCGCCATGGCAGTCGGATCTGCTGTCCTCTCAGGACAATGGCATTTCTGCTCCCACCCCTGCCACTCCGCCAGTGCCCCTGTTGTTGCCTGTCAGCCAGCCAGATCAGACTGCTGCAGCCCATGCTGAGATGGTGCAGTCTGAAGCCGGGTCCTCCAGGCCCAGAGCCGCTTGAGGTCGTCCTCCAAGGCCATCTGGACGTTCCTCCATTGAAAGCCAGCAGCCTTCCACCACCCATGCTCCAGCCAACGGGGAAGCACCTCGTAGGAACACTAGGATAGGTAAAGGCACACGGACAACAGGCACTAAGGGAATGCACAAGGGTGAATAGTTCTGTTATGTTTGCATATTTTCATTTATTAATCCATAAATGAGAGTTTGATTTTGCATTTGGTGGTGGTTTTTATTCATGCAATGAGCTCAGAGAGACACCAATGTGTAATCTGATGGAGGGCGATTGGATTGCCTTGGGGGAGGGGAAAGGTGGGGAATGTAGGATTGTTGGTGAGTTGGGGGATGTAGTTCCAATTATTGATAGCGGGCATGGATCAGGTGAGCATGCACAACCCTTGCAGACAAGGCATGTGGTCCCTGCTGCACCCTTGCGTCTTCCTCCATCTCCTCTTCCGGCTCCACCCCCTCCTCCTGCTCCTCCTCAGCCTCTTTCTCCTCCTGCTCCTCCTCCACCTCTAGCTCAGGATCTTCTGCAGTCATTGGTGGCAAAGGCTGGTTCCTCATGATGGCGAGGTTGTGCAGCATACAGCTGACCACCACAAATCTGCCCACCCGCTCAGGGGAGTACTGCAGGGCTCCTAAGACTGGTCTAGGCAGCGGAAGCGTTGTTTGAGGAGGCCTATGGTGTGCTCCACGATGTTGCGTGTGGTAGCATGGCTCTCATTATAGGCTTGCTGTGCACGTGTGCGTGGATTCCTGACTGGTGTCATGAGCCACGTCATGAGGGGATAGCCCTTGTCGCCCAGTAGACAGCCTTTGACTTGCCGAGTTGGATGAAAGATAGCTGGCACGTTGGACCACCACATGACAAATGATTCGTGACTGCTCTCAGGGTAGCGGGCATCGACCTTCAAGATGCGATGCGTGTGGTCGTACAGCAACTGCACATTGAGGGAGTGGAAGCCCTTTCGGTTGACGAAGAGGGCCGAGTTGATGTGCGGGGCATGCAGGGCAATATGTGTGCAGTCCATGGCATCCTGCACCATGGGGAAGCCAGCAATGCGGGCGAACTCCCATGCTCGCTCATTCTAATTGTCTCTGTCGAGGGAGAAGGTGATGAACCTGTTCCTCATGTGGTACAGTGCATCTGTGACCTCCCTTATGCAGCAGTGCACTGCATACTGCGAGATGTTGCACATGTCTCTAGCCATAGAAATTCAGCGCCACGGTGACCTTCACAGCCACAGGCAATGCTGTCCTCGTCCTGCTCTGAGGCTGCAGTTGTGGCCGCACCAGTTGACAGATCTCGGTGACGGCCTCCTTGGTGAACCTCAGGCGTCAGATGCAATCCTTCTCGGTCATGTTGGGATAAGAGAATTGATCCCTGAAGGCCCTCATTGGGTAGGGCCTCCTGCTCACTGCCCTGTGCCTCCTCGTCCTCCATCTTCTCGCAGCTTGACCTGCTGGGCGTGGCCTCTCTGCATGCTCCCAATCAGGCTCAATGCCCGACAGGAGCCCTAGAAGACCGCCCATAGTTGGCAGGAATGTTGTTCCACCAGGGCTGTAATTTTCCGACCCGTAAGGCAATACCTGCCAAAGCACTCTCAAAAATAGTGTAGGAACTCTCAATAAGAATAGGGAGCTGCAAAAAAAAAAAACACTTCCTACTCCTCCTGCAGCCAGAAGCAATAATCCAGCAACTAACCTGCAACACCTGCATGGCCCTTTAAATAGCATTGGTGGGGGGTCCTTCAGGCACTGTAAGAAACATTTAGATGGTCGGGGATAAGACTGTGTGTTGAGTTGAGAGTTAAGGTCCAAAATTGTGTGTATCACTTTAAATCAGCGTTGCACACTGATTGCAGCCATTTTCTCCCTACTTTACATGGTTCCAGCGTTCGGGATGCGCTAACTCCTATACCAAGATGGCGTCTGGCACACGTCACGCAGGAAACGTGCGTGCGCATCCAAGATCGGAGGGGCAGTGTAGCGCTGAAACAACGGGGGCTACAGGGCCCAATTTAGCACCTAATGTAATCAATAACATTCAAGTGAAAAATCTATAGCTGGTCACCTTTCATCTGAGTTTTCTAAAACAATTACCTGTACAAGTGCTTAGGATTAGGATGAAATGGAATAGTCCTGGGGCTCTCCTGTTCCAACTCTTTTAATGTTGTTGCTACCTTTAAGGCCCCAGTAGTACCCGGACTCCCTCTGCACTGTGGGCCTGCACCCAATAGTGTATGCCCCACCTGCATACCTGCATTATTTAAATTAGGGCCAAGAAGCATTGAGGCCTAGGTCCCGATGGAGTGCATTTTCAGTGTGATCCACATGAATTGCCTGCAGACAGCACTTATATCAGGGCTTCTATACTACATCAGTAAGAGTATTGCTGATATATACAACAGACATGTACTCATATAGTGTTTTTCACGTGGTGAAATATCTCAAAGGTGCTTCACAAGTTGGGAGGGCAGATGTTTACCTGCAAACAGCAGTATTGCAATACAAAGTAAGTGCTCAGTGTTATTTGCACTGTTAGGTCTGTTGGCATTAGTCAACTCTAAAAAAAATTCTACCTTTCATAGTCTCTCCTCTTCTCTTGAAGGTGCTGGCTGTCCTCTAAAACTTCATTCACACTGTCATTCCTCATGCATGAACCTGTAGCTTCACATCACCAGGCAGGGGCATCGCATCTAAGCTTGATCATGTCCTCGCCCAACATTCAAAGGTAACCATCCACACTTGCCCTGGCTATGACTGTCTAACCACAGAACAAGTCAACTCTTGTTACAGTTTTGATTTTATATGGTGCTCTGATGGTTAAATTAATTTGTAAGATTAGGATGCAATTTGACATAGGGATTCCCAAGTAAGGAATAAAGTCACACAGACGTGTGTGATACTTTACCCAGTAACATGAAGGTAATAGATGTTTGATCTGGGTATCAGTTCCTTATATAAATAGCACAGAATTTAGTTTAAATCCTTGACATAGACGATCGTCTATGAAAGATATTTAATTGGAACAGATTTTACAATCTGACTTCAACCCCTACAGTCATTTCACCCAGCCATTGGCAAACAACAGAATGTTTATGGAAATTGGGCCTTCCCTGTTTTATAACTAGGCTTATTTTATTTTGCAGACCTGCACAAAAGTTCAAATGGTGCTTATATAGTTTTAAAATGGGATTAATTTTTAATGGCATTCTACAAACGCTCTAGGAGGCGACTGGGATGGGGCTTCAAGATAAAGTTCCCATTTCTACAGATCTAAGGCTCTGTTCTACACCAAAGGGTTTAATTGCCTCTGTGTGCGATTACAGCTATTGGCCCATTTAAAATAAACAGATTAAAAACTGTGTTAAAACAACACAGACAACAATTTAACACAAAAGCATTAAGCAGCGCTCGAAAAATAGCAGAGAAAACAAAACCGCAAAGTGTGAGATTTTTTTAAAAGTAATTCCCAGGATGCGGAGGTCGTTGGCAAGGCATTTGTTGCCATCCCTAGTTCTCCTAAGAAGGCGGTGGTGGATCTTCTTCTTGAACTACTGCTAGTGGTTTGGTACAACTTGCTAAGCCACTTCAGAGGTCAGTTAAGAGTCACGTGGGTGTGGGACCAGAGTCACACATAGGCCAGACCAGGTAAGGATGGCGGGTTTCTTTCCCTTAGGTACATAATTAAATCAGTTGGATTTTTACAAAAATCCGACACCAGCTAATACTGATACCAGTTTTTTATTTCCAGATTTAAAAAGAAAACTGAATTCAAATTCTCAAACTGCCAGTGGTGGGATTTGAACTTATGTTCATTGGATTATTAGTCCAGTAACATAATCACTACACCTTCAGCAAAAACAACAACTTGCATTAATATAGTGCCTTTAACGTAGTAAAACATCCCAAGGCACTTCACATGAGCGATTTTCAAACAAAATTTGATACCGAGCCACATAAGGAGATATTAGGATAGCTCGCCAAAAGCTTGGTCAAAGAGGTAGGTTTTAAGGAGTGTCTTAAAGGAGGAGAGAGAGGTAGAGAGGAAGAGGGGTTTAGGGAGGAAATTCCAGAGCTTAGGGCCGAGGCAGCTGGAGGCACGGCCGCCAATGGTGGAACGATTAAAGTCAGGGTTGCGCAAGAGGAAAGAATTGGAGGAGCGCAGAGATCTCGGAGGGTTGTAGGGCTGGAGGAGGTTACAGAGATAGAGAGGGCCGAGGCCATGGAGGGATTTGAAAACAAGAATGAGAATTTTAAAATCGAGGCGTTCCCGGACTGGGAGCCAATGTACACACTACCATACCTGGTATTATACAACTGCTGCTGGATCCTGTCTTTTAAGAAAATAGGAACGCAGTGGTGGCATATCTGTAAATACACGAACACATCTCTCATCGAGGGCACATGGAGCAGACCTCGCGAGAGATTGTGAGGTCCGCTTATTTAAATAATTATTCAGCGCTCCCAGTGCAGATGTATCCATGTATTCCAAGCCTCTAGGCCACAGGAGCAGGATATCTGGTGCAGCAGCAGATTTCAAGAGCAGCTGCTGTGCCAAAAACAACTTCAGTGATTGAAGTTTCCAGCAGGATAAAATTATGTGAACTGCATTGAAAAAGATGATTAAGAACATAAGAACAGAAGAAATAGGAGCAGGAGTAGGCCATACAGCCCCTCGAGCCTGTTCCGCCATTCAATCAGATCATGGCTGATCTTCGACCTCATGGTTGAGGGTCATGCAAAGGGCCAGGGAAGAGGGAGTACTGCACCTTAACATAGGGAGCCCTGGAGTTAATGCCAAAGGGAGGTGCAGCAAAGGGAGTTCGCCATCTTTGAGTTCCAGGCATACTGTCTTCAGAAATTTGCTGCCAGAGCTTTCCTGGGAAGAAGTGACAGAGCAAGCCAATACTGTTTAACATGTTAGAAGGTTATTGGCATGGATGAGAAAAAAGTTTAACATGTTGAGGAAGTTTGCTGGGATTGTTCTCCTTAGAGCAGAGAAGGTTATGGGGAGACATAATAGAGGTATTCAAAATCATGAGGGGTTTTGATAGAACAAGTAGGGAGAAATTGTTTCCTCTGGCAAGTGGGTCGGTAACCAGAGGTCATAGATTTAAAATAATTGGCAAAAGAACCAGAGGAGAAATGAGGAGAAATTTTTTCACAGAGGTTTGTTAAGATCTGGAACGCACTACCTGAAAGATTGGTGGAAGCAGATTCCATAGGAACTTACAAAAGGCAATTAGGTATGTACTTGAAGGGAACTAATTTGCAGGGTTATGGGGAAAAAACTGGGGTGTGGGACTAAATTGAACAGCTCTTTCAAAGGGCCGAATGGCCTCCTTCTGTGCTGTAAGATTCAATGATTCTATGATATCTATTCAGATTTAGGGGTTGATCATGTGCTCCTGGCTCTGAGTCAATGAGAGTGCTGCACTTTAGTCGCTGTATGTGCCCGATATATTACAAGGTCAGCTCCTTTCCAGAATATTGCAGCAGTCCAGGCACACAATGGGGGCGAAATGTGACTTGGGCGGAAACGCATCGGCCACCCGTTATACACTCTATCCAATATTCAGTTCCATTGATGGTGAAGTCCCCAAGGAACCCTGTGGAAGAATAAAAAATAATACTTACGTTGGCCTCTCCTGGCCTCTCTGCTGCATCCTGCCAGGTGTCTCTGGCGGGTTTGACACCGGGCAGGCCTCACCCCGAGTCATTGTAAAAATCACAATGCGGCATCGATGATGTCTTCGGATCGCAGTTTTAAAAACAAAGTAGGCCCCTGCCTGCAGCGGGACCCCTCGGCTGACTTCAAACTCAGCAAAGGTAAAATGACACTCGACGGGAACAGTGCAGTCTTGGGCTGGTCAGTGGACTGAGCCGATTTTAATCCCTCTCACACACTGCTCCTGCCAGGCGAGGGCGGGTGGGGGTGGTGGTGGAAGTTAAAATCAATCCCCATAAGTCTGGTCTAGATTTACATTAAGTAGTGGTGGCATTTTCAGGTGCTGTAAGACAATGTTTCATGGCAACCTCCAGGGTACTTTAATTTACCAGCATGAAGTGATCCTGATGGTCACATACATATGTTAATTAAATGGAAATCCTTGTTCTGCTTTTGGGTTTTTATTCCCTATATATTTCTTGGGTACAGCACCTCAGAGCAGTCCTGTAGAGGAGCCCTTGCTCTCTATGGCCTGGAATATGCCAAATATCTAGGTAATTTGTAGCCAGTCCAAGGATCAAACAGAAACCCTTGCTACTGTATTTTGCTTTACTGGTTATGTCACATGCCCTCAGCTGATCTTTCTCGACTCTGGAAGGCAGTAGAATAAACCTTTCACTCCACCCTGCCTTAAGCTATGGATTTGCAAACAGCTTTATTGAACAGTAAATGATAAGTGAACAGAACCAATGACACATTATAGATTTGCAGCAATTGCAGGCGTAACTATCCCTACTCGACAGATAGAAAATAAACAGTTGCACCTGCTGCAATAAACTGCAATGTAATCTGCACCAAATACAAGGTCCCTGAATATTAACCATAATGTGCAGATCCACAGAGTCTTTCAAGGCTATCTATATCTTTCTAATAGCTTCACCTGGATTATTCAATTGGAACAAGACAGGTTGAGAAATACTTTTCAAAATTTGACTAGGACAAAAGAAGTTTAAATATATGGGGCCGATTTTAATCCTACCCAACCGGCAAAAATCAGGCAAGCGGGCAGTTAAAATTGGCCAGGTTACTTATCGCCCTGTCAATGCCGGGAGCTGACGTTCTGATGACGTCATTGGGACTCGACTGCAATTTTAACTCAGTAGCCTAAACGGGAAGCCGCTGTGAGTTTCCCACCAGGCCAGCGTAACAGGGAAGAGGATCGGGGCCAGAAGAGGCCCAAAATGGTAAGGTTTTTTTTACTTTCCTTGTGGAAACAGGAGGAGCAGGAATCTTGGCAGGCTGCCTCCGGGCCATACAATATTCAACAGAATCCTGCCAACTTCCCAGCCAGAATAGCTAGGAAGTCAACTAGCGAGATTTAAATGAGGCACAGATTTAAAATTCCCCAGTCCTCATTTCTGGAGCAGCAGGTGAGTTTCTAACTCACACCTCTCCTCACCTTCCAAAAACTGACACAGAGTTAAAATTGGGCCACATGACTCTTAAACTCAAACAGAACTGCCAATCAAACATATATTCAGACAAATCACACAGGATGCTTGTATTTGCATTGACTACCTGACCGGGCACAATGTTTATTCTGAGGCTATTGTGCATCAAAACAAACAGGAGCATTTCCTGTGAATGTACCTGGCTTTTAACCCTTTACTAGTTTGAACATGACAGTTAGTAGAATTATTGATATAATAGAAAAATTAAACATTTAATTCAATGTACTAGCTTCATCAATGACCTTCCCTCCATTATAAGGTCAGAAATGGGGTTGTTCACTGATGATATCACAGTGTTCGGTTCCGTTCACAACCCCTCAGATAATGAAGCAGTCCGTGCCCGCATGCAGCAAGACCTGGACAACATCCAGGCTTGGGCTGATAAGTGGCAAGTAATATTCGCACCAGACAAGTGCCAGGCAATGACCATCTCCAACAAGAGAGAGTCTAACTACCTCTCTTTGACATTCAATGGCATTACCATCGCCAAATCCCCCACCATCAACATCCTGGGGTTCACCATTGACCAGAAACTTAACTGGATCAACCATATAAATACTGTGGCTACAACAGCGGGTGAGAGACTGGGTATTCTGCGGCGAGTGGCTCACCTCCTGACTCCCCAAAGCCTTTCCACCATCTACAAGGTACAAGTCAGGAGTGTGATGGAATGCTCTCCACTTGCTTGGATGAGTGCAGCTCCAACAACACTCAAGAAGCTCGACACCATCCAGGACAAAGCAGCCCGCTTGATTGGCACCCCATCCACCACCCTAAGCGTTCACTCCCTTCGCCACCGGCGCACCGTGGCTGCAGTGTGTACCATCCACAGGATGCACTGCAGCAACTCGCCAAGGTTTCTTCGACAGCACCTCCCAAACCTGCGACCTCTACTATCTAGAAGGACAAGGGCAGCAGGCATATGGGTACAACACTACCTGCATGTTCCCCTCCAAGTCACACACCATTCCAACTTGGAAATATATCGCCGTTCCTTCATTGTTGCTGGGTCAAAATCCTGGAACTCCCTACCTAACAGTACTGTGGGAGAACCTTCACCACACGGACTGCAGCGGTTCAAGAAGACGGCTCATCACCACCTTCTCAAGGGCAATTAGGGATGGGCAATAAATGCTGGCCTTGCCAGCGACGCCCACATCCCATGAATGAATAAAAAAAACACATTCTCCTTTATTATTTGTCATTTCCAGGTTACTGAATAATTTTTTTGGACCTTATTGAATTTATACTTGTTCGTCATCTGTGTGGATAATTATATTTTGATTCCGTATTCAGCATGAAACTACACAGACAAGCTTCTAATCTACTTTTCTTGCTTTTCCTCAAATTCTACCTTTAAATCTACAAAACAAGATACCATTGCAAATAGCACAAGTAATTTAACAATACAGCAATTCTTATTGTGTGAAAAAGAAAGATTTTGAAATGACAAGTACTAGAGCTTTTACCTAGAATGACATAGAATTTACAGCACAGAAACAGGCCATTCGGACCAACAGGTCTGCACTGGTGTTTATGCTCCACATGAGCCTCATCGACCTTACCTCATCTCACCCTATCCATATATCCTTCCATTCCTTTCTCCCTCATGTACTTATCTAGCTTCCCCTTAAATGCATCTATGCTATTCGCCGCAACCACTCCATGTGATAGCGAGTTCCACATTCTCACTTTTGAGAAAAAGAAAACACGAATACTGAAAATCTGAAGTAAAGAAATAGAAAATGCTGGAAATACGCAGCACATCAATTAGAATCTGAAAGAAAAAAGTGCCAACATTTTGGGTGTAATTCTTCACCAGAACCTTATACTTACAATGAAATGCCGATCACCCTGCTGTGCATTTCCAGCATTTTCTGTTGGATAGATTTAGTTATCTTTAAGTAAATCAAACAGAAAATTGGAAATTGCAGTTATTAATATTGTCTCCATTTACATACATTCAGGTACAATATTGACTTTGAGAAGCTGCATCATTACTCTCCATACAACTGTTTCATAAATCCAAAACAACTGAATCTCTCTGAGCACTTAACCTGACCTAGCAACAGACTATCAGTAAATAAATTACGATAATAAAATCCAGTTAATTTAAAAATATGGAATGGCATTTAATTGTATAAGTTAAGCAGGGAAGAATATATATTTATTCTATTAGAGATTTTTATCTAAATATAAAGGAAATCAAAATGAACAGAAAGGTCAAACAGGAATGTTAAGCTATATATTCTCTTTTCGATGCTGAGCAACCATTTGTAGATTTCCAGTATTTTCTGTTTTATTTCAGAGCTTTAATGAATGCGGACCTCAAATAGGAGGCAGCATTGTCAGACATACTCTTTAGAAAGGGCATTGCTCCAGTTTTAATGGCCAGAAAAGCCTGCTTACCTCCACACCTGATTTCTCGATATACACTCCTGGTGCCTGAACCTCCATGTCAGGAGTTGAAAATTTGTAAAATTCTCCACACACTTGCAATGTTTCCAATACCAATCCCCAGTGTCAGTATTTGTTTCAATTAATTAGCTGCAAAGTGCATTTTAAAATGACACTGCTAATGAACATATTACATTTAATTGGGTAATAATAAATGATATGGAATAGTATAATCTGAATCCAGAAGCCTTGATCCAACTTTGGCTCTTGACTAACAAGATAGAATTATCAATTTGATGAAATATTATTTATGAATAATGTATGCAAGCATTAATTTAGGTACAAGGCTGACACCTTTCATAACATTTGTATGTTGGACAACTTTACATATTTCCAGGGTAAGATTGCGTATTACTGGTTGATTGGAGACTAATTGTTATTTGGAGGGCTATTTTACTCATTTTAATATTTGTTCAAGTGTGCAATTCACTCAGAATTAAATAAATTAACAATGATGCACGTGTTCAAACATTTACATATTTCGCACTGTCAACAGGGAAATTGAAAATGGGCATTAGGTGACCGATGCTGCAACTTCAAAGTTCAAGAACTTAGTGACCTTATACCAGCGTTTGGACCACCAGAGGGATAGAGCTGGTCAATTTTTGAAAAGAAAATTAAAACAAACATGGACCAAATGGATGCATTGTTATATCCCACTTATAATGACAAACAGAAGCTGAATACATCTGTCATGTAATTAAACATGTTGGGATTTTTGAAAGTCTTACTTTTAGAATTCCAAAAATTCTTAGTTGCATGATGTTTTTTTTAATTCATTCATGGGATGTGGGCGTGGCTGGCAAGGCAAGAATTTATTACCCATCCCTAATTGCCCTTGAGAAGGTGGTGGTGAGCCACCTTCTTGAACCGCTGCAGTCCGTGTGGTGAAGGTTCTCCCACAGTGCTGTTAGGAAGGGAGTTCCAGGATTTTGACCCAGTGATGATGAAAGAATGGCGATATATTTCCAAGTCAGGATGGTGTGCGACTTGGAGGGGAACGTGCAGGTGGTGATGTTCCCATGTGCCCTTGTCCTTCTAGGTGGTAGATGTCGCAGGTTTGGGAGGTGCTGTCGAAGAAGCCTTGGCGAGTTGCTGCAGTGCATCTTGTAAATGGTGCACACTGCAGCCACGGTGCGCCAGTGATGAAGGGAGTGAACGCTTAGGGTGGTGGATGGGAGGCAATCAAGTGGGCTGCTTTGTCCTGGATGGTGTCGAGCTTCTTGAGTGTTGTTGGAGTTGCACTCATCCAGGCAAGTGGAGAGTATTCCATCACACTCCTGACTTGTGCCTTGTAGATGATGGAAAGGCTTTGGGGAGTCAGGAGGTGAGCCACTCGCCACAGAATATCCAGCCTCTGACCTGCTCTTGTTACCACGGTATTTATGTGGTTGGTCCAGTTTAGTTTCTGGTCAATGGTGACCCCCAGGATGTTGATGGTGGGGGATTCGGCGATGGTAATGCCATTGAATGTCAAGGGGTGGTGGTTAGACTCTCTCTTGTTGGAGATGGTCATTGTCTGGCACTTGTCTGGCACGAATGCTACTTGCCTGGCATGAATGCTACTTCCCACTTGCCAGCCCAAGCCTGGATGTTGTCCAGGTCATGCTGCATGCGAACACGGACTGCTTCATTATCTGAGGGGTTGCAAATGGAACTGAACACTGTTCAATCATCAGCGAACATCCCCAGTGCTGAAGCAGCTGAAGATGGTTGGGCCTAGGACACTGCCCTGAGGAACTCCTGCACCAATGTCCTGGGGCTGAGATGATTGGCCTCCAACAACCACTACCATCTTCCTTTGTACTAGGTATGACTCCAGCTACTGGAGAGTTTTCCCCCTGATTCCCATTGACTTCCAGTTTACTAGGGCTCCTTGATGCCACACTCGGTCAAATGCTGCCTTGATGTCAAAGACAGTCACTCTCACCTCACCTCTGGAATTCAGCTCTTTTGTCCATGTTTGGACCAAGGCTGTAATGAGGTCTGGAGCCGACTGGCTTCTGTGATGGTGGGGATATCGGGAGGAGGCTGAGATGGATCATCCACTCGGCACTTCTGGCTGAAGATGGTTGCAAATGCTTCAGCTTTGTCTTTTGCACTCACATGCCAGGCTCTACCATCATTGAGGATGGGGATATTCACGGAGCCTCCTCCTCCCGTTAGTTGTTTAATTGTCCATCACCATTCACGACTGGATGTGGCAGGACTGCTGAGCTTTGATCTGATCCGTTGGTTGTGAAATCGCTTAGCTCTGTCTAAAGCATGCTGCTTCCGCTGTTTAGCATGCATGTAGTCCTGAGTTGTAGCTTCACCAGGTTGGCACCTCATTTTTAGGTACGCCTGCTGCTGCTTCTGTCATGCTCTTCTACAGTCCTCATTGAACCAGGGTTGATCCCCTGGCTTGTTGTTAATGGTAGAGTGAGGGATATGCCGGGCCATGAGGTTACAGATTGTGGTGGAATACAATTCTGCTGCTGCTGATGGCCCACAGTGCCTCGTGGATGCCCAGTTTTGAGCTGCTAGATCTGTTTGGAATCTAGCTCATTTAGCACGGTGGTAGAGCCACACAAGACTTGGACGGTGTCCTCAGTTTGAAGACGGAACTTTTTCTCCGCAAGGACTGTGTAGTGGTCACTCCTACCAATACTGTCATGGACAGATGCATCTGCGACAGGTAGATTGGTGAGGACGAGGTCAAGTAGGTTTTTCCCTCATGTTGGTTCTCTCACCAGCTGCTGCAGGCCCAGTCTGGCAGCTATGTCCTTCAGGACTCGGCCAGCTCAGTCAGTAGTGATGCTACCGAGCACCAGAAGTCCCCCACCCAGGGTACATTATGTGCCCTTGCTACCCTCAGTGCTTCCTCCAAGTGGCGCTCAACATGGCGGAGTACTGGTTCATCAGCTGAGGGAGGGTGGTAGGTGGTAATCAGCAGGTTTCCTTGTCCATGTTTGACCTGACGTCATGAGATTTCATGGGGTCTTAAGTCAATGTTGAGGACTTCCAGGGCCACTCCCTCCTGACTGTATACCACTGTACCGCCACCCCGGGTCGGTCTGTTCTGCTGGTGGGACAGGACATACCCAGGAATGGTGATGGAAGAGTCTGGGACAAAATGAGGATGAAATGCAAGTACATTTGTGTTCCTGCCTGCTGGCATTGGGGCCTCCTGGCTGCTGCTAGAGAACCTCAAAAGCACCATGATTGTCCTGGAGATTGGAATGGAAACATAAAATTTTCAAGCTGCCCTGGGACTCACTCAGACTTTCTAATCCCAGGATCAGAATGTAATGAATCACACTTGTCACATCACTATAAAAGTCACCATTTTTATAAATCTGACCTTTCAACGGTTAGTCTAGTATCTGAAAGTTGGAGGCACCAACATGGCTCCCTAATCCTGCCTTACCGCTGTGAAAGATGACTGCTGTAAAGTGACGCCAGTAGTGGCCAAAATTCGTGGCCAGCACATAGATTATATAGATGTAGCCCACCCACGTCAGTGGTAAATTAAAGTTTTTAACCACACTCAGCTAATACTATGCCTAATTGAGAGAGAGAGAGAGAGAAGGAAAGTGAAAGAAAATACAGGAAGAAAGGTAACAAATGGAGAAACACAGTAGATTACCATTATAATCTGCCAGATTCATATTGGAAAATCATAGTAACTGATCCCGCTGTGACCCTTATCAAAGAGGCTCTGCACTGGTTCCACGTTATAGCAATGCAGCATCCTTTTCCCTTATCCAACACACACATACAATTGGACAAGAAATGAATGGAACAATCTGTTGGACCAGCACAAAAAAATGTGCAAATATAAGGAATGACTCGAGATCCTCTGTTGCTGCACTCACATAGGAACAGGAGTAGGCCATTCAGCCCCTCGTGCCTGCTCCGCCATTTGACAAGATCATGGCTGATCTGTGATCTAACTCCATATACCTGCCATTGGCCCATATTCCTTAATACCTTTGGTTGCCAAAAAGCTATCTATCACACAGGGTGTGTGGGTCAGAGATGGGCTACAACATTTTAGCTGCAATTCTCAGAATTCTATGACTTGAGGGATGTTCTTGCTGGGAGTGGAACTCTTAACGTCTGAGGCAGACCTGGTGTTAGCACCAAGCAATCCAAGGTACAGAGTAAAGCTCCCCCTCTACCATCTTTCGGATGAGATGTTAAACCGAGACTCCCGTCTGCCCTCTCAGGTGGATGTAAAAGATCCCACGGCCCGATTGGAAGAAGAGCAGGGGAGTTCTCCCCGGGGTCCTGGCCAATATTTATCCCTCAACCAACATCATTAAAACAGATAATCTGGTCACTATCACATTGCTGTTTGTGGGACCTTGCTGTGCACGAACTGTCTACCTGCATTACAACAGTGACTACACTTCAAAAAGTACTTCATTGACTGTGAAATGCTTTGTGACGTCCTGAGATCATGAAAGGCGCTATATAAATGCAAGTCTTGCCAATAATATGGCATCATTTTCCACATCAGCCTTCTCCTGGTGAGATTGCCAAATTGGGAATGTAGGAACAGGCATGGGTCATAGCATAGAGGCCTTTAAGGGGAAGCTGGATAAATACATGAGGGAGAAAAGAATAGAAGGATACGTTGAGAGGGTGAGATGAAGTAAAGTGGGAGGAGGCTCTTTTGGAGCATAAACATCGGCATACACCAGTTGGGCCGAATGGCTTGTATCTGTGCTATAAACTCTATGTAAAAATACCTCCAATCCCTGTGACTGCAGCTCTCTGCTGGAAGTGCGGGATCGTGGAACCACCCCTACAGTGCACAGAAGATACTTACACACACAAGATAAAAAATAACAAAAGCATTCAAAGCCTAACTTGAAAACTGGCTTCTAGGTTCTCATGGCAGTAGCTCTGTTGAGACTTTTTTTGAAATACGGTTCAAGGATTATTCCCACCTTCAGTTACCCCACACCTGCCTTTGCCTTCCCCTCCCTCATGCCTGACACACACTCAAAGGAGTAATGCATGAATATCACAACAAGAACATAGGCAAATAGCTAATTTGTGACCAATACTATAAGCACATCACTTTACATGCTGGCGAGAATTACATAGGATTTATAGCAAAGAAACAGGCCATTCGGATCAACAAGTCTATGCCGGTGTTTATGCTCTGCACGAGCCTCCTCCCACCCTCCTTCATCTAACCCGATCAACATATCCTTCTATTCCTTTCTCCCTCGTGTATTTATCTAGCTTCTTCTCAATCAGGGCTTGAGGGTTTTTCCATCAAGGCCTTTTCTGCGCTTTTCAACGAGAGATGAATAAGGCCGTTTACCTACTGGGAAGCTGAGATGATGGGCAAGGCCCCTAGTGCTGAACACCACCGGGGGCTGAAAAAATAGGACAGAAAATGTGGCAGATCAAGGTTAATGCTTTTGGGAACAAAAATAGTAAATGGTGTATAACATGCAAGGGTTTCCACTCTAAGAGGTTGATCCGGAATAGTATTTGGGAGTGTTTATTGATCAGCTACCGAAATCACCTGGTCAGTTTGAGGCAGCTATCAGACAGAGCTAAGCGATTCCACAGCCAACGGATCAGATCAAAGCTCTGCAGTCCTGCCACATCCAGTCGTGACTGGTGGTGGACAATTAAACAACTAACAGAAGGAGGAGGCTCTGTAAACATCCCATCCTCAATGATGGCGGAGTCCAGCACGTGAGTGCAAAAGACAAGGCTGAAGTGTTTGCAACCATCTTCAGCCAGAAGTGCCGAGTGGATGATCCATCTCGGCCTCCTCCCGATATCCCCACCATCACAGAAGCCAGTCTTCAGCCAATTCGATTCACTCCATGTGATATCAAGAAACTGCTGACTGCACTGGATACAGCAAAGGCTATGGACCCCGACAACATCCCAGCTGTAGTGCTGAAGACTTGTGCTCCAGAACTAGCCGCGCCTCGAGCCAAACTATTCCAGTACAGCTACAACATTGGCAACTACCCAACAATGTGGAAAATTGCACAGGTATGTCCTGTCCACAAAAAGCAGGACAAATCCAATCTGGCCAATTACCGCCCCGTCAGCCTACTCTCAATCATCAGCAAAGTGATGGAAGGTGTCGTTGACAGTGCTATCAAGCGGCACTTACTCGCCAATAACGTGCTCACCGATGCTCAGTTTGGGTTCCGCCAGGACCACTCCGGACCTCATTACAGCCTTGCTCCAAACATGGACAAAAGAGCTGAATTCCAGAGGTGAGGTGAGAGTGATTGCCCTTGACATCAAGGCAGCATTTGACCAAGTGTGGCATCAAGGAGTCCTAGTAAAATAGAAGTCAATGGGAATCAGGGGGAAAACTCTCCAGTGGCTGGAGTCATACTTAGCACAAAGGAAGATGGTAGTGGTTGTTGGAGGCCAATCATCTCAGCCCCAGGACACTGCTGCTGGAGTTCCTCAGGGCAGTGTCCCAGGCCCAGCCATCTTCAGCTGCTTCATCAATGACCTTCCCTCCATCGTTAGGTCAGAAATGGGGATGTTCGCTGATGATTGCAGAGTGTTCAGTTCCATTCGCAACCCATCAAATAATGAAGCAGTCCGTGCCCACATGCAGCAAGACCTGGACAACATCCAGGCTTGGGCTGATAAGTGGCAAGTAACGTTCGCGCCAGACAAGTGCCAGGCAATGACCATCTCCAACAAGAGAGAGTCGAACCACCTCCCCTTAACATTCAACAGCATTACCATCACCGAATCCCCCACCATCAACATCCTGGGGGTCACCATTGACCAAAAACTTAACTGGACCAGCCGCATAAATACTGTGGCTACAAGAGCAGGTCAGAGGCTGGGTATTCTGAGGCGAGTGACTCACCTCCTGACTCCCCAAAGCCTTTCCACCATCTACAAGGCACAAGTCAGGAATGTGATGGAATACTCTCCACTTGCCTGGATGAGTGCAGCTCCAACAACACTCAAGAAGCTCAACACCATCCAGGACAAAGCAGCCCGCTTGATTGGCACCCCATCCACCACCCTAAGCATTCACTCCCTTCACCACCGGCGCACTGTGGCTGCAGGATGTACCATCCACAGGATGCACTGCAGCAACTCGCCAAGGCTTCTTCGACAGCACCTCCCAAACCCACGACTTCTACCAACTAGAAGGACAAGGGCAGTAGGCACATGGGAACAACACCACCTGCACGTTCCCCTCTAATTCACCCACTATCCCGACTTGGAAATATATCACCGTTCCTTCATCGTCGCTGGGTCAAAATCCTGGAACTCCCTTCCTAACAGTACTGTGGGAGAACCTTCACCACACGGACTGCAGCGGTTCAAGTAGGTGGCTCACCACCACCTTCTCAAGGGCAATTAGGGATGGGCAATAAATGCTGGCCCCACCAGCGACGCCCACATCCCATGAACGAACAAAATAAAAAGGAAGATAGGGGTTAGGGGTGTAAGAATGGTGCCTCGAAACAGTCTTGTCGGGGGTATTTTGGGAACAAGTGTGCAACCAAGCCATCTTTCTGAATGTTTCCAAACTAACATTTTCCAATTTGATATTATGCCAGACCAAGCTTTGCTCAGTTCAAGTCTGCAGTTGGGTATTTTGTATTTTTGCTGTGGTGAAATAGATGTCTGAGACAACCAAGTTGCTGCTTTGCCACTGAATGAGCTGGAAAGGCTGCAATCATCTTCGTTACGAATAGACTGACTTGATGCGCTGAGCTCAGCTGAATTGAGTCCATTCACTCTCGAGCTGAATCTGTTACTGTGCTCCATACATCACTAATGATTTCATAGAACATTCACAATTGCAAAATATATGAGCCGATTTGCTACAGTGACATTACGATCTACTGGAATAGATGAGGGTGATTAAATAAATATTTCCATTATGTAAAAAAAAACTTGGGTCTAATGCATTTCCCTTGTTACCCTTTCTGAATGAATCAGTCTTAATTGACATGACATTTCAAAATTTCCTGCTTTCATTCGATTCACACACACAGTTCCAGACAATCGTTTAATACAATACAAACCTTTCATCAGTTTAATACTTGACAACATGCATCCAAATCTCTAAGGTACCATAGGTCAATGGTTACATTGCACCACTGTTTATTAATACTCTCTTGCTTTCTGGACATTGGGTTCAATATCCTCTATGCTCTGCAGTTGGTTGGTCACCAGATTTGATGCATAATCATTTATTCCCCCCAAGAACCTTCACATTTCCACTCATACATTCCCCAAACAGATTACATGTCTGGGACTGGGGAAACTTAATAAGAAGTCGGAATTATATGAAAAGCTCTCTTTAAAATGACGGTGACCTTTAAGAATATGCTTGAGCTGGAAAGAAATGAAGACTGTTGGGAATGAATTGTGAGAGAAGGTTCAACTTCATTTCAGAGCTGCCTACATCTCTTGACAAAGCCTATCTTTATCTACAACTTTTCTGATGATTCAATGGATAAATTCTGAATGGTATAATTGATGACTGACAGCTTCATGTCAATAGGAGTTTCTGTTCAACAGCACATGAACTGTAATTATCTATCATCTTTTCTGTAACTGGCACTTGAGTGCTTATTGCAGAGCAAGATTATGAACATATGAAGGGTAGGGTGAGAAAAGATCTTAAGGTGCATCAGTGCTCACTCTGTCTCTGGAAGGTTCAATTTTGTGCACTACCCTCCCCAACTGCTAGTCATCCCGAATCCTAAAAAGGACATAAAAGTTAGATGGCAATCAGGTAAGGAGTTTTGTAAGTTGATAAAAGATGCAAACAGAAATAATATTTTAACTTACAAAGATTGTTCTTAGGAACAAACTATTATGTTTTTATAGACCAGTTGTCGCACATCGTTTGCACTGATGTGAAACGGTTTGGCTTTACAGTGACAGATACTTATATGTAGTGTAATTTGAATGTGCAGGGTATGGTAGTGTAGTGGTTACATTACTGGACTAGTAATCTAGAGGCCCGAACTAATAATCCACCAGACAGACCAGGAGAAACAGGCAGGTAGTGCAGGAATCCCCTGGGAATGTGGCACTCACAAACCGGTGTTCACTGTTGAATACCAGTGAGGGTGATAATACCTCAAGGGAGTGCAGTCAGGAGCAAATCCACAGCACCGTGGGAGACTCAGCTGCACAGGGGAGCAAAAGAAATGCAGTTGTTGTAGGGGATTCGATAGTCGGGGGATAGACAGGCGTTTCTGCAACCGCTGATGTGAGTCCCACATGGTGTGTTGCCTCCCTGGTGCCAGGGTAAAGGACATCACTGAGAGGGTGCAAAACATTTTGAGGGGGGAAAGGGAACAGCCAGAAGTCATGTTCCATGTGGGATCCAATGACATATGAAGGAAAAGAGTCGAGGTTCTGCAGTCAGAGTTTCAGGAGCTAGGGAGGAAGTTAAAAAGCAGGACCTCAAAAGGTAGTAATCTCTGGATTATTCCCAGTGCCATGCGCTGGTGGGTAAAAGAATGGTAGGATAAGACACGTTAATGTGTGGCTGGAGCAAAGGTGCAGGAGAGAGGGCTTCAGATTCCTGGGACATTGGGACTAGTTCTGGGGCAGGAGGGATCTGTTCAAGATGGACGGATTGCACCTCAACAGATCAGGGACCAATGTCCTCACAGGGAGGTTAACTAGTGCTGTAGGGGAGGGCTTAATCTAATTTGGCAGGGGGATGGGCACCAGGGTGAAACATTAGAGAGGAGAAACAAGGTGTACAGAGGACTGGGAGGGACCAGTTGCACAAGAGTGAAGAATAGCTCAGAAATAGGAGGGGTCAGACAGGGGGAAAATGCGAGGCAGTCTAAGGTAAGATTGGAGTAAAAGTGCGAAAATACACAACGTGGTAAATAAGGTCGGTGAACTGCAAGCCCAAGTTGCCACGTGGAACTATGATAGAGTGGCAATAACAAAGACCTGGCTCAAAGAAAGGGAGGATTGGGTACTTAATATTCCTGGTTATAAGGTATTCAAAAAAGATAGGAAAGAAAAGAAAGGAGAAGGGGGTTGCAGTATTGATCAAAGAAACTATTGTAGAACTAGAAAGGGATGATGTAGTTTTGGGGTCAAAGACAGAATCTATTTGGTTAGAATGAAGGAACAATAGAGGAGCTATTACGCTACTGGGTGTGTACTACAGGCCACCAAATAGTGGGAAGGAGATAGAAGAAAACATTTGTAGGCAAATTACAGAAAGATGCAAGAACTATAGAGTAATGATAATGGGGGACTTCAATTATCCCAATAAAGACTGGGACAGTAACAATGTAAAGGGCAAAGAGGGGGAGGAATTCCTAAAATGTGTCCAACAGAACTTCCTGGAACAGTGTGATCCCAGCCCAACCAGGAAGGAAACAGTGCTAGATCTAATTCTGGGGAATGATATGGAGCAGGTGGAGCATGTTTCAGTGGGGGAGCATTTGGGGAATTGTGATCATAATATCATTAGATTTAGAATAGTTATGGAAAAGGACAAGGAACAATCAAATATGAAAATGCTTAACGGGAGGAGGGCACATTTCAGTCAGTTAAAGAGGATCTTGCCCAGGTGGATTGGAATCAAAAACTGGTAGGCAAAACAGTAATTGAACAGTGGAGGCCTTCAAGGAGGAATTGGTTCGGGTACAGAGTAGACACATCCCTACGAGGGGGAGAGGAAGGACATCCAAGCTAAAGCTCCCTGGATGACTAAAGATATGGAGATTAAAATGAGAGTATGAGAATAGATTAGCGGCTATCATAAGTGGGCACCCAAAAGTCTTTTATAAACATATAAGTAGTAAAAGGGTAGACAAAGGAAGGGTGGGACTGATTAGGGACAAAAAAGATCTTCTTGTGGAAGCAGAGGGCATGGCTGAGGCACTAAATGAATACTTTGCATCCATCTTCACTAGAGAAGAGGATGCTGCCATTGTAGCAGTAAAGGAGGAGGTATTAGCAAAATTGGATAGGATAAAAATAGATAAAGAGGAGGTACTTAAAAGATTGGCAGTACTCAAAGTAGAAAAGTCACCCGGTCCAGATGGGATGCATCCTAGGTTACTGAGGGAAGTAAAGGTAGAAATTGTGGATGCTCTGGCCACAATCTTCCAATCCTCCTTAGATATGGGGATGGTGTCAGAAGATTGGAGGATTGCAAATGTTACATCCCTATTCAAAAAAGGGGAGAGGGAGAGGGAGAAAGGAACCTAACGCTGGTGGTGGGGAAACTTTTAGAGACAATAATCCGGGACAAAATAAATTGGCACTTGGAAAAGTATGGGCTAATAAATGAAAGTAAGCACGGATTTGTTAAAGGAAAATTGTGTTTGACTAACTTGATTGAGTTCTTTGATGAAGTAATGGAGAGGGTTGATGAGGGTTGATGTTGTGTATATGGACTTTCAAAAGGCATTTGATAAAGTACCACATAATAGACTTGTTAGCAAAATTAAAATCCATGGGATTAAAGGGACAGTGGCAGCATGGATACAAGCTTGGCTAGGGGACAGAAAGCAGAGAGTAGTGGTGAACGGTTGTTTTTCAGACTGGAGGGAAGTATACAGTGGTGTTCCCCAGAGGTCAGCATTAGAATAGCTGCTCTTTTTGATCTATATTAATGACCTGGACTTGGGTATAGAGGGTATGATTTCAAAGTTTGCAGATGACACGTAATTCGGAAATGTAATAAACAATATGGAGGATAGTAACAGGCTTCAGGAGAACATAGACAGACTGATGAAATGGGCAGATGCATGGCAGATGAAATTTAATGCAGAGAAGCGTGAAATGATTCATTTTGGAAGGGCGAGGCAATAAAACTAAATGGTACAATTTTAAAGAGGGTGCAGGAAGAGAAAGACCTGGGGTGCACATACACAAATCTTTGTGGCAGGACAAGTTGAGAAGGCTGTCAAAAAAAGCATTACGGATCCTGGGCTTTATTAATACAGGCATAGAGTACAAAAGCAAGGAAGTTATGGTAAACCTTTATAAAATACTGGTTAGGCCTCAGCCGGAGTATTGTGTTCAATTCCGGGCACCACACTTTAAGAAGGATGTCAAGGCCTGAGAGAGGGTGCAGAAGAGATTTACTAGAATGATGCCAGGGATGAAGGACTTCAGTTATGTGGAGAGACTGGAGAAGCTGAGATTGTTCTCCTTGAGGGGAGATTTGATAAAGGTGTTCAAAATCATGAACGGTTTTGATAAAGTAAATAAATGGCAGAAGGGTTGGTAACCAGAGGACACAGATTTAAGGTGATCGGCAAAAGAACCAGAGGCGACACGAGGAAACATTTTTTTACTCAGCGAGTTGTAATGATCTGGAATGCACTGCCTGAAAGGGTGGTGGAAGCAGATTCAATAGTAACTTTCAAAAGGGAAATGGATAAATAATTGAAGGGGAAAAATTTACATGGCTATGGTGAAAGGGCAGGGGAATGGGATCAATTCGATAGTTCTGTCAAAGAACTGGCACAGGCATGATGGGCCAAATGTCCTCCTCCTGTGCTGTAACTATTATGATACTATGATAGAACGAGTTCAAATCCCACCATGGTAGTTTGAGAATTTGAAATTTAAAAAATCTGGAAATAAAAAAAGTTGGTATCAGTAAAGTGACCACGGTGCTTTTGGATTGTCGTAAAAACCCACCTGGTTCACAAATGTCATTTAGGGAAAGAAACCTGCTGTCCTTACCCAGTCTGGCCTTTACGTGACTCCAGTCTCACACCAATGTGGCTGACTCTTAACTGCCCTCTGAAGTAGCCACTTAGTTGTATCAAACCGCTAGAAAGAAAAAGAATAAAACCGGACATGCCACTCGGCTGTAACTTAGGCATCAAATCAGGACACGACGATGGCACACCCAGCCCAGTTGACCCTGCAGAATACTCCTCATTAACATTTGGGGACTTGTACTGAAGTTGGGAGAGCTGTCCCACAGACTAGTCAAACAAGTGTTTGCATTTTTCCTCTCAATCTTTGATCTGTCTGTCTGAACTTACTCGCTACCAGTGCCGATGGGCACGACTGCCTGTTCGTTGGGTCTAGCGAGATTTTTGCGAAGAACCTCCTGCCAGTGCAAGAGGCACCAAAACATTAAGAAACAGCTGAGTGCAATGGACACTAGTGCTGAGGACCTGTGCTCCAGAGCTAGACATGCTTTGGCTAAGCTGTTCCAGTACAGCTACAATACTGGCACCTATCCTAATGTGATAAATTGCCCAAATATGTCCTCCCCACAAAAATCAAGACAAATCCAACCCAACCATATAAATGCCATCGTTTCTAGAACATATCAGTGGCTGTGTATTCTGTGGCAAGTGATTCACCTCCTGACTCCCCAAATTCTCTCCACCACCTACAAGGCACAAGTCAGGAGTGTGATGGAATACTCTCCACTTGCCTGGGTGGGTGCAATTGCAACAGCACTCAAGAAGTTCAACATCATTCAGGACAACGCAGTCCACTTGATCTGCACCTCTTCCACTAGTCTAAACATCCACCTCCTCAACCACCGATTGAAGTGTATACTATCTACAGGATGCACTGCAGCAACTTGCCAAGGCTTCTTTGGCAGCACCTCCCAAAACTGCGACTCCCACCATCAAAAAGGACAAAGATAGCTGATGCATGGGTACACCATCACCTCCAAGTTCCCCTCCAAGTCACACAACATCCTGACTTGGACATATATCGCCATTTCTTCATTATCGCTGGGTCAAAATCCAGGAACTCCCTCCCATTGTGGGAGCACCTTCACCGCAGGAAGAAGGTCCAATACCACCATTTTCTCAAGGGCAACTTGGGATAGGCAATAAATTCCGGCCTTGGCAGTGATGCCCACATCCCAAGAATGAAAAAAAAACTTCAGGGGTCAGTGTTTGATCCACATATGCAGCATATATAAATGATTTGCACTGCTTATAGATAGGGAGCACAATCCTGCAATTTGCTGACATCACAAAAGCAAGAGGCTTGGCAAACAGCGAAGAGGACTGTAAAAGGCTTTAGGAAGACAGAGACAGGTTAGTGGAATGGGCAGATAGGTGGCAGAGGTAATTTAGTATGTGTGAGGTTATATATTTTGGGAGAAAAAAAACAAGAAATGAGAGTATACAATTAGTGGAAAGGCACTGAAAAGTGTTCATGAGCAGAGGCCTAGGGGTTCGGAAACATAATTTCCTGAAAGTGTGTGTGCAGGTAGATAAAGCCATAAAAAAGACTAATGGAATTTTGGGTTTGTAATAGAGGCATAGAGTACAGGAGCGAAGAGGTAATGATAAATTTGTACAAAACATTGGGTAGGGCACAGGCAGCTATTGTGTGCAGTTATGCGTACCCCAATAATGAAAGGGCAATAAATTCATATAGGATATACAGTATAGATTCACTAGTATGATGCCAGGAATGGGAAACTATAGTTATGACGAGAGACTTGAGATACTAAAACTATTTCCTCTGGAGTAGAGAAGACATTTAACTGAGGTTTTAGAACTATGTAGAGTTTTGGTAGAGTGGAGCAGGAAAGACTATTTTCTCTGGCTGGGCAGTCAGCAACAAGGGATCTTCATATAAAATTATCACTGAGGAAAGAGGTTAGGAGAAATTTATTGTGCAATTTATTTATTTACACGGGGGTGTTGCTGGAGAATGGAATGCTTTGCCACGGGAAATGCTTGAGACAAAGACCATTGCAATTGTTAAGGGCAAAATGGACAAATATTTGAAGCAGTGGAACATACAAGGATATGGAATAACAACTGTCACTGCCTTTCAAAGTAATACATTGTGTGTGAGGTGCTTTGACATGTTTTTCAAAGATGTGATCAGGAGCTATCTGAATGCAATGTTTTTCTGTATTTTTCTCTGCAAAATAAGTGAACAAAGTGAAAACATTGCAACTATTATAACATTGCTATATAGTAAAGAACTATAAGTTATGCGTGGTTGAGACTGACATTCGTGATTAACTAATGAGTGCCTCTCCTGCAATGTGCCCCGCCTATTGATGTTTGGTAACATACCTTTGAATGATGCACATAAAATGCCTGTCCTGTATTAGTCCAGTTTTAACATTATGACAGCCTGTTAATGGGATACGAGGACACATCTTACATGTACATATCTCTTATCCCTGTGGTTTACCCAGCTTTCCTTATTCTCCTGTAATATAAAAGGGGGAATTTTAATTTCTGGACGGTCAGCCAGCCTAGGTCAATTTTAATGACCAGGCCTCCTTTAAATGGAGCTTAAACAGGCATCCAGAGGCTGCTCGGCAGGTTCGGACCAGTGAAATATCGGACATTAAGATAACTCGTCGAGGGAGGGTCTAGGGAATGTGGAAGTGGGGGTAAGCCCGGGGCAGCAGTTGTTCAAACTATTTTTGTGGGGTTCAGAGGAGGACTTCTCCTGACGTAACTTCTTTACTTACCTTAGAGATCCTCTGCTTCTGGTCTGACAGCTTCTACTAAGTGGAGCGTCCATGGTGGACACTTCGCCCAGTCGGCCGGCAAAATGGCTTTGGGATCCTATCTGTGTCATAGCATAAATTCATGAGGATCCCGGTAGCGTCAGGTGGCTTTAAGATAGCTGCATGGCAGAAAAAGAGTGCTTTGATTTTAACTCCTGTCACGGTTTCCGTTGGCCGATGGGAGTTAAAATTCCTCCTATAGAATCTTATAAATAAAGAAGCACTGAACTTAATATCTGCCTGAGGAGGGGAGTAATTATGATACCGGGTGACAGAGCCTGTATCAAAGAGTGTAATAAACTACACATCCACCATATATAAACTTTCCAATAATGCTAATTCTAAACAGTATGAACAGTGAGAAATTCCACAATAATGATTGCTCAGTACTCAGTCATATACCTTATACAGGAAGATGTTAAAGACATCTCATTTGTTGTTAAAGTACTAAAGCCAAATGGTGGGACTGGGCTCTCAATGCTCTTTGGGTCAGTTCAGATTGAAACAAAATGCAACAAGGACTCCAGTTCTCTGAGTGATTTCAAATCCCCTACTGCTGAAGATTGTGAACTAGGTAAGCTGCTCGAAGTGGCGAATGCCTCATTAGAATCTTAGATCTGGTTGAATAGGTGGGCTCTCAACTGCCAACAGCAATGCTAGAAACTGTACTAATATGGCTCGTCTGTCTGATTTTCCCCCATGCCTAGTGGGAGAGACTGCAGATTCTACTTGATGCTACCCTGTCTTATCAGGAACCTTTTCCATCCCCACCATGTATCAGTGCACTAATTTTTAGAGCCACTACTATTGCACGCTCAAGTCAGAGAAAACACCCCCTCAAATATTCTCAACCTCTGTATGTATATGTGTGCATCTACACTTTTGACAATTTTAAACAAATCTGCACGGCTTTGTCTATACATGTATAAATGAACAGCACAGCGCACACAAATGGTAAACATATACAAGCTGTTAAAAAGCACACCATTAAGAACAAGGAATTCTAAAAGGAGGCAAATTCTTGCATTTTTTCCAGTCAGGTAAATTAGTAGAATTTTCCGCATCATTTCTTCAAGCCAATAACCTTGCGCAAACACCATTACATTTTTAGAGCTGTAAAATAGATTGATGTTGGAACAAGACAATGGGAATTTGAATTTCCACTGTGGGTTTCTGGAGAGAAATTTAATTGAATTACTTGGTAGATCTAATAAAATGACTCATTGTAACATGTTTTGTTCTTTTCCAGCCAGAATTTGATGGTGAAATAGAATTCCAGTGCATGATGAAACTTTCTGTCACATTGAGGCTCAGCATTTTTTTAGCATTCACGACAAGTCTCATCATTAATTAAGCTCAAATCTGAAGTAATCTGTACTTTTTTAAATTACTTGTTTTATATCTATAGGTTCTGTAAAATGAGCTGTTCAATCCACTGATGTGGAAGCAAATGTGAAGCTAACAGCAAAAAAAAGGCATGATAGAAATTCGTCATGGGCAGTAACTTCAATGGAAAAGAAAATCAGATGAGGTGTAAAACAGGCGGCTGATTCGCTATCGCCCGTTTTGCACTACCGCTTAAGTTGAATTTGTTCCCCGATATGTGGTGAAACTTCTCAGTCCCAAGTAAATAATTTAGGCTGATAGGTTTAACTACATTTCTCAAAAGAGGGGTCTGGTAAATTCTCCACAACATATTGACGGGGAGGAAGTGGGGGAGGTTTAGTGGCCGGGAAACATGGAAATACGGGTTTCCCGGAGGTTCTGCCGAATTTTTGAATCCGTTTCCCGGCTGTAGCTAGCCAGATTGCGCGGCTGGCTGGCTGTCGGGAGGGTAGGCCTGCGACACCAGGCCGCAGCAGCCTGGGAGTGGAGCGGAGGGAGTGGCAACCCATGTCAATGCATACAGGAACTCCTGAAGGACATGGCTTTAAATATACAAGATTACAGACCTCAGTCTGCTAAAGGTTAGTTCAAGCACCACAATATTCTCCTAAGTAGGATATCTTTCACTCATTTCAGTGCTTACCATGCATGACCATTTTGCCATCTGTATCATCCTCAATAGCCTATGCTCACAAGCTTCCTATATGTTCATAACCTGCCTAGGAAGCTGCATTGTACTTTCTGTCATTTCCAGTGTAGCTACATGATATATGTCCATGTAATCACATCTACTGTTGCCTACTTATTGGTCTTGGCTTCTGACTGAGCCAAAATAACAGGAGCTCTCAGAGTAGGGAGTCCCCTCCCCTGCACTCCACCCCCTTGCCATCATTAGCCTTGTGGTGGGGGGGGGGGGGGTGCGGAGGTTCCACCCCTTACAAAACAAAGAGAAAACTCCTGGAAATGGCAGAAACTTGATGTAACTGGCTGTCTGCTGTTTTCCAGAGGGTTCTGCCAGTCTCTTGCCAGAGTTACGGCAGGAGATTGGCAGAGCTGCCAAGGAAGTGTGGCCCGATGACTTTAGGCTACCACTTCTGGCGTAAAGTAGTATAAGATTTCCCCGTAGAGTCTTCAGTAAACTTCACATGCTATTGAATAAGACTGAAGTTAGCATCTTAACAGCATGCACTCCATGCCTTATCCCAATTAACAATGGGAAAGTATGTACCATTATAGGATTGAATCACAGCGATATTCTTAATAAGAGCGACTGCCCTCATCATCTTTTGTTGTCGGTGCAAACCTCAGACAATGAACACAGTGGGCTCGATTTTAGGGTCGGGTTACCTGCGGGTTTCCAGCGGGGGGGCCCCGAAAATCCCGATCTCCGATCACGTGACCGGATTCAGACGAAATCCCGGCCACTTCCGGGTACCGCGCTGACGTGCGGGGCTGCGCGCGCAAGCCCCGCTGGTGGGAATCCCGCAGGCAATTAAAGCCAGCGGGGTTCCACTTGAGAGCACTTAACTTGCTCGTTGTGGTCAGTTAATGAGCTGAAGCAGCTGTCAAAAGAGGAAGTGTGGGATTTTACGGTCAAAGCAGTCAGTTTCCCACACTGGGGGAAACAGGACCCTTCAAACCAGGCGTGTTGCAGCCAGCAGCCTGTGCCAGGTGCCAAGGTGCGCTCCACGGGGGAGCGCCCTCACCCACGCAGGAGGCCACCGCGTCACATAGGGCAACCCCTGCCCTCCACCAACCCCCGCCAAGCCAGAGGACAGACCGACACGAAACCGCAGCCCCAGTCCGAGGACCCACCCACCTACCCTGCACAACCCCTCACACCAACACCTGCCAGATGGGTGGTGCGTTGACATCGTCGGAGGACGAACAGGATGACCAGCCCCAGCAGCCTCACAGTCCACGCCGTCCGCCTCGGAGAGGTGGGGCCCCCCAACACGGTGCTGCGGCACACCCACCTGCACAGCAGGAGGGAGGGCAACCGCAGAGAGAGATGCGTCGCAGGAGGCACTACCCTCCGCACAGGGTGTACAGAGCGAGGCTCAGCTTCATGGACCTCTCCGAGGAGCAGTGCATACGGAGGCTCAGAGTCAATCGCCAGGTAGTCGCCGACATCTGCAGCCTCCTTAACGACGAGCTGCTCCCTGATGGACCAAGCAGCATCTTCTTACCTGTCGCCGTCAAAGTCACCACTGCCCTCAACTTCTTCGCATCCGGTTCCTTCCAGGGTGCCACCGGGGACATCACCGGGGTCTGTCAGTCCTCTGCACACAAGTGCATAAGGCAGGTCACCGATGGGTTGTTCCGCAGGGCCTCCCACTACATCAACTTCGCCATGGACGAGCGCAGCCAGATGGAGAGGGCGGTTGGATTCCATGCCATGGCCGGCTTCCCACGGGTGCAGGGTGTAATCGACTGCACCCACATCGCAATACGGGCACCTCCGCATGAGCCAGGGCTGTTCATCAACAGGAAGGGGTATCACTCCATGAACGCCCAGCTCATCTGTGACCACCGCCAGAGATTCCTACACGTGTGCGCCAGATACCCCGGCAGCTGCCACGATGCCTTCGTCCTCAGGGAGTCCGCCGTCCCGCCCATCCTGCAGGCACCCAACGCCGGCAACGGCTGGCTCCTCGGCGACAAGGGGTATCCCCTCCACACGTGGCTCATGACACCTCTGAGGAACCCCATCACCGAGCCGGAGCGTCGGTACAATGACAGCCACACTGCTACCAGGTCTACAATTGAGCAGACCATAGGGCTTCTCAAGATGCGCTTCAGGTGCCTTGATCGTTCTGGGGGAGCGCTCCAATACACACCATTCAGAGTGGGACGAATCATAGTTGTCTGCTGTGCCCTGCACAACATGGCCCAACAGAGAGGGGTGCCGCTGGAGGAGGCCCCATCCACACCCGCCACCCACATTGAGGAAGGCGAGGGCGAGGAGGAGGAGGAGGAGGAGGAGGAGGAGGCGGAGGCGGAGGAGGAGGAGGAGGAGGAAGACGCGCCCGAGGATGTTGGACGACCCATGCGCCGAGCCGCGACTCACCGGGATGGTCGCCGGGCCAGGGACGCACTCATACGTCAACGGTTCTCCTAGAGTCAGACACTGCGAGGCGCTCGCATCTCCTCACCTGCACATGCGAGCGGCCATACCAGCCCCCTCCACTGAAGAGTGCTGCCAGTAATCCTGCACCCACAGCAGTGTGCCCAATGGGTGGCAGCAGGTGTTCGCCGTCATGATGGCCTCCACGGAACGCAACTACTGCACAAGCCGCGGAAGAATGGACGAGAGGTGGCAGGAGTGGTGAGAATAGACTATTTAATATGTGGAATGTGACATCATTTAAGAAACAAAGTACAAAATAATAAACACCCTGGTGTATTCCCTTTGTGATTATAAGGCCTTTGGAATTCTTCTCCGGGAACCCCTACGTGGTGCTACCCCTGTGGCTCCAGCAGAGGTAGTGGCAGGTTGCTCGTCTTCTTGCCTTGACCGGGTAGATGCTTTTGGCGGACGGCCCCTGGGTTTCGGTGCCCGTGAGGGCACCTCCACAGACTGCTCCTCCTGCACCGGGGCAGGGGCAGACTCGGCCACCTGGAGAGGAGGCACCATTGCGGGTGCTGGTTGAGAGGTGGGCGACGGGTGGGACGTGGGGACGCCTTGAGAGGCGTCCCCGCTTCCATGTCCCCGGTCACCATCATCCCTCTCTTGGCCTCGGCCCACATCACCCCTTCCACCCTGCTGGACGGCAGTTTGGATGGCATGTGTGAGGCCTTGCAAGGCCACCCCTAGTGTATCCCTCAGCCTGTTGGTGGCGTCGGAATGTTGCTCACCCTGAATCCGTACAGACGTTGTGAGGGCCTGCAAGGACTCGAAGTGGAGCTGTGCGTGACGCTCGAGGGAGGCCAGCCTGTCCTCCACCGCAGACAGTCCCGCACCTACCTGCGACACTGTGTCGTCGGTACCCTCCTGTGCCTGCGCCACCAATGCCCACATGCAGGAGGTGGACTCCTCCATCGCCTGCGCTATTGTGGACAATGCGCGCGGCACCTCTGCCAGCACCTCAGCAATTAGCTGGTGGCCCTCGACGACTCTCCTTTTCTCTGGTGGCCCCCTGGGTTCAGCATCTGGGTCCGGCTGAGCAGAGCCTGGAGATGAGTGCTCCCTCCGTCGCGGACCCTCCGCGGCTGCCCCTGCCACCAGGGTCTGCTCATGCTCACTCGTGCGCAGTGACTCACCAAGTGCTACCCCAACTAGTTGGCGAGGGGGACCCACCGAGGTGCGTGTCTCTGCGCTGGTGGATGGTTGGCTCTGATGTGACGATGCACCCTCAGAGACCGCCATGTCCTCTGAGGAATCGCCCTCCATGCTCGCTTGATCCAAAGACGCACCTGCAAGAGAACAGAGGGCACTTTGAGGCATGTGGACCAACTTGACAGTGCGCCTGATGGCAGGTGATGATACGGTCACTCGCGATCATGGGTGTTGAGTGTCAGCTTTCCCTTACCGCCCATTTCGGCAGCGACACACTCGCCATCGGCCACCGACAGGCAATGTCGCGTGCGGGCGAGGTCGAGCGCCTCCACCTCTGCGTCGGTGAGCTCCACCACTTGCGGCGGCCCACCTCCGGTGCGTGCCCTTTCGCGGTTGTTCTTGCTCCTCTTCTCCTGTGAAGGCAAAACACAGATGTGTGAGTGGGTGCGTCTTGCATCGTGAGACGCATCGAGCATCGGTGTGGTTGGGTTGAGCGTGGCGCGGAACGGATGGGAGGAAGTGTGGGCCACGTGCCCATCCCATTGCATGGGGATTGGGGTGTGTGGTAGTGTTCGGGTGGGGTCAGGGACGGTGGGTACTTGCGTGCACGGCGAGGATGGTGAATGAGTGGCTGTGAGGATTGCTGATGGAGCGCAGTGGTGGCTGTGCAGGAGGGGGTTGTGATCTGCTTGGCGTGATGGTGGGGACGGGATGTGGGAGGGTGCGTTGGTGTACTCACCTTGCCAGACCTAGTCAGGTCATTGAAGCGCTTGCGGCACTGCTCCCAAGTCCTTGGGGTGTTGCCCCTGTTGCTCACCTCCGCCGCCACCTCTGCCCATGCCTTCCTGGTTGCGGCGGCAGGGAACTTGCGCCCATCCTCAGGGAAGAGTGTTTCCCTCCTCCTCCTCACGCCCTCCAGCATCAGCTGCAGTGCCAGATCTGAAAAACGGGGCGCAGCCTTTCCCCTTGGTTGAGCCATTCTCCCAGACCTCTTGCTTGCAGCAGGAGGGGCTTTGGGAGACTGCCCCTTTAACTGGAGCTCCTACATCGCGTCGACGGTACTGCGCATGCGCAGCCGGCCGGCACGCAGCTGGGGAGCGCAGAACCCGGAAGCAGGCCTTAATGGGTCCAATTATCCCGCGATCGCGTGGGGGACGCGAACAATTACCCGTCCGCGTTTTCGACGCTCCCGGAGGACCACCCGCTGGGAACCCGCAGGCCTGCTAAATTCGAGCCCAGTCTATCAGTTCCAAATTTTTGATCTGCAAGCCAGGAGTTTTGCAAAATGGCTGCATTATCCATGATCCCTGCATTTCAGGATAGTTAAGAATCATGCTTTTGTTGGAGCAAAATATTTCCATGCTGAATAACATATATATGTATAAAACAGATGCACTGTAATGTCATGGGGACTGAGCTTGATTTTTGGGCCTTCTTCTATATTCCCATTATGTCTGATTTAATAAAATGTTTATATATCCTAAAACTTCCTTGGAAAAATACCAACAAAAGCAAACTGATTTCTTGAATGATGAATCTAGGGACCTGATAGGCCAAATGAACTTTTCTTTTTCAATTATTATGTTCCTACTACTATATGGAGTTCAGCTACGTAAGAACAGGAAAAGCCCATCCCCTTTTCCATAGTTGTCAACTGCTCGCATTTTGAGCAGATGGTATAAGTTTCTGACCTCTGTTCACATCAGACTTCAAAAACAAAATCACTACATAATGCATTGCACATTACTATGTGTGATGTTTTACCATATGTGCAGAAGATATAGGGTTGGATTTTCATCCTTACGATTCTGCCTAAAACCAGAGTAGCTGCAGAAAACAGGGTAAAATCGGGCGGTCCCTTGCCTCTCTGCCCTGAGCTCCACAAAGACCTTCAAACATTGTTCCTTATTCATCCTCAGAGCTCTTCAGCACTTATAAATGCTGCAGCGGAGGTCTTCTGGTGCTAACGCATCTTCCCGGCTGCAAGACCATGCGATTCCCCTCCGCTGCAGCAGTGAGCTTCCTCTTGGTAGTAGGAATCCTCTGGGAGCCCACCTGGCATGTGTAATTCACCTGACCCGGGAAAATGGGTCATGGTTATGGTGAGATGAAGGGGTGGGCATTAGTCCTGCCTGCCACTACAGCAACGTGAAGAGGGAAATGCAGCCCATAATGCACAATGCATTATGGAGCTGGGAATGTTGTCAGATAACTATGTAGTTTCCATAAAGTATAGAAGAACCAGTTACTTTGGGCCTTTGATGAATTTGTTTGAGGGTTCCAAGCACACGATTGTGGGTTATTCAGCTCCACCTCTGATCTCTGCTCGTGAGGTGCAGCGGCACGCAGGAGGTACAGACATGGCTTCAAGGGTGCCAGAGAACATGAACATCACATCGTTGTGGGGGGGCGGGGGGGGGGGGCGGTAACATGCGGAGGAAAAAACACCACTCATTTCAACATTGCTGAGTGACTTGAACCTTACTGTATGATTGGTGCCAGAAGATGCGATGTGACAAGAGTCAGGGTTGGTTTATGGTGGTGTGAGATCATCCCATAATAATGCTTCCCTCGTTACTAATATTTATGTCGCCGTAATTTTGTGCCACAGAGGCATTAAGAAAGGTTTATTTAAAAATCAATGCTACGTGGTATATTTTACTCAGCCCAGAATCGTATTGTTGTGGATTATATCTTGGCTTGTGGAGACTGTGGTTGTTCCCTCTCCATCAGCCTTCATAGGCAGAAATAGTCTTTTCCAACACATTTGTGTTCCAGTTCCATTTCATCATTCAACAGGGCAGAAAGCAGAAAGCGATGGGTGAGTTTGTTTATTAGATTTTTTAATTTATTGAGAGACATATCGAGAAGTCGTCCTCGTGATTTTAAGGCTCCGGCTTCATTTACATTCACCAGACGAGCCAAACAGGCATCCTGACGCAGCTCATCAGATTTGGCAAAGGAAAACGGGGGATGGGGGACGGGGAGGGGGGTTGAGATCACGGAGGGTTGGTGTCCCCGGGCAGCAGCAGTCCAGATTATTTTGGAGGGCTCCGGAGTTGCACTCCTGCTCCTCCAAGGCCCACAAAAATAATTCAAGACTTACCTTTTCTGGGCGTCTTCTCCTCCATCGCCTGCACTGCACAGGCTCCGACCAGTTCCTACCTAAAATGATAATCAGGGTTCCATAATTAAAGGGGCCCATTGCCTGTAACAAGCTTTGGACTCCCAGAGATAGGCCCCTTTTAAAATGGCACTGGCCGCATCGCCAGTGTTAACGGGGCGGTAAGGCTATTATCCCCATTTTGAGGCCGTTACCGTCCCGTTAACGCCAGGCGAAGGGAATCAAAATTGACACCAAGGAGTCATCAATTTAAAATTGTCACTGGAGAATGAGGAGTGGTTAGGAGAACTTTCTTTATGCAGAGGGGTTTTTGGAACATGGAATGCTTTGTCACAGGGAACGGCTTAGGTAGAGGCCATTGCCTCTTTGAAGGAAAAATTGGATAAACATTTGAAACAGAGGAAGATACAAGACTATGGGGAGAGAGCAGGGCATTGGGATTAGTTTTGGATTTATCTAGCAAAGAGCTGGCACAAACACAATGGAGGTGATATTAGGAGGCAATTGCGGGTGCATTGGGGGTGGGGGGGCTCCGAAAATCGTGTTAATCCTGTTTGGCTTCGGAAGCCGGCTCCAACCCGTCGACTTCCGAGTTTTCCAGGGACCCACCTGTGTGCGCACAGGTGACCCAAAAACGGATGCCCCGCTGGCAGTTAAAGCCGGCGGGATGACAGTTAAAGAGCCAAATGTACCTCATTGAGGTACTTAAGGCACTTTACCTGTGACAGATGATGGGATTAGAAAGATTTTTAAAAACTTACCTGGGCGGCTTGCCCACCGCTTCTGACTCACGCCAGGGCCAAAACTAAATAAATTAAATAAAAAACCATAGACGGAAGTGAAAACACTAAGTGAACCTACCTCTGCACCTTGCTCCGATGTTCAATGTCTCCTGCTCTGACCTCCCCCTCTTCACCCACCCGATCTTCCCCCGATGTCCTCACGACCTTCCCCCGATCTTCCCCTCTACCCACCCCCCCCGATTTTCCCCTCTTCCCCCCATGCCCCGGTCTTCCAGTCCAGCGGTGGATGATGTCTCGCTCTCTCTCTTTCTCGCCACCCCCCCCCCCTCGCGTTGCAGCTCCTGACGGCAGCCAGCCTGTCAATCAACATGCGATTGCGTTGGACACGGTATATTTTGTTCATGCAGGTTTGCCACGTGCACCTTCTCCCCCCCCCCCGATCTTCCCCTGTCCCCCCCCCCGATCTTCCCCTCTTGCTCCCACCCCCCCCAAAACCTGGTCTTTCAGTCCAGCGCCGGATGACGTCTGGCTCTCTCTCTTTCTCTCCACCCACCCCCCTCTCGCGTTGCAGCTCCTAACAGCAGCCAGCCTGTCAATCAGGCTGGCTGCCGGGCTTGAAACCCGGAGAGGATGTGAATCATCCGCAATCAACATGCAATCGCGTCGGAAATGGTAAGGTTTGTTCATGCGGGTTTGCCACACACACCTTCACCCCCACCCCGCCCCCCCGGCAACCCGCCACCATTGTAAAATCGAGCCCAATGGATCGAATGGTTGAATGGCCTCCTTGTGTGCAGTAAACTTCTGTGGTTTCATGGAAGCACTTGGCCAAACCTTGGAATTTATCTGGAAGGTGTACTCCAGCTCGAAAATCTATGCAAGGGTAGATCAGAGATTCACCTAACTCATCTCTACCAAAAGAGGAGTGAGGCAGGATTGTCCACTGTTATGAATCCTATTCAGTGTCTTCTTCATCAATGGCCTCAGAAAGGATGGTCTTAAAGCACCAGTTCTGAACATTTCTGAAATGTGCTTTTTGTTATCGTGTTGTTGGCAGAGTCACCTGGGGATCTAATACATTCCGTTCCCAAACAATTTAGGCTTCAAAAGCAGAATACTGGAAAATGCACCAGAAAAATGTCAAAAGTCAATATTTCCTGCAGTAGTATTTCCCCAGACCATCTGTGCTTACACCCACCTTCAGAACTGTCTAAATTGACTGGAAAATTGCAATTTTGTACTTTTTTCCCCTGATGAAGGTGTATTGGGTGCAGCTGCAGTTTAAGCCATGAAGCTTGCATTCCACTGCACTCTCATTGTAACTACTTTTCATATGACAGAGGTGAGACCATTTGGTTTCAGCTTATACAGAAAAACAAACTAAGGTACGGCATGTAATTCCAAACACTGATAAAAAATCCTGAAATCCAATGTAATAAAAAGAAATTTAACTCATTCAGTCACCTTAAAGCAGTGGCCTTCATTCAGAGACGTTTTTCAGTTGTACATTATTTTTTGACTTGTCAGCATTTTTGGGGGCCAAGTCAGCTTTTTTGAAACTTTTTATCAATCTCAACCTTAATTATCCACCTTCTCAACATATCCTTTAATTTCTTCTCTCCAGAAATATATATAATTGTCCCTTAAACCATTTAGACTGTCTACTTCAGTGACCCTTTCTGATTAAATTATTCCACAAGTCTTTGGGTGAAAAGGTCCTGACCAACTTTTCCTGTTATTTCTGATCTCCTATTTTTAAATTGTGTCTCAACATTTGAACTCTCACCACAGGAACTTGTCATATATGTTTTGCATGTTATCAATGGGTCTGGCTTGCTGTTGCAAACTTTCCCTGTACGGAATTAATTAAGCAATTTTCAGAAAAGAATGCTATCTGCATCATTATTTCCACTTGACATGCAATCTGCACTCTCTTCATTTTTTTTAACAGTACACACTATAATGTCATGTACAGTAGCTCGAACTGTGGGTTTTCCCTAAAATTCAGTAATGTTTTATATTAAAAAGGCATGTCAGAAATACTTTTTAACCAACAGTGAAACTAATGGAAATTTCAGCCACCATGCCGTCAAGGAAAATGTTGAGAAACAAATGCCGTTAAGGGAAGAGTTGACTTAAAATTGAGCTTAAGTGAAGGCAATCAATACAATTTTTATTACCTGCTATGTCTCCATTAAACATTTCACACCCCTGCTTCAGTCACTCAAAACTGCTTCAATGACTTGTATCATAAAATTAATTTATTGCCTTATTCAATCGCAACTTCAGCTTTAAATCTTTAAAATCCTTTTTATTGTCTATTTACATTTATTGTTATGGAAAGAATGACTTCTCCAGCACTGCACTTTGTCATTCAAAAATAATTTATAGGTTTTTTTTGCAATTAGGTATAAGTCCTTAGTAAGTATACAATAAAACAAATGCTGGCTTTGGAAAAGGACCAAGTCAGTTATTTATTATGTGTTTAAAATTCATTAAGGTCAGTTGTAGGCTAGAGTCTATTTGATATATATCTAGGAATTACTTTTACCATACAAAAATGATGTAAACTAATTGGAGCTGTCTGAAAGTCATTGTAATATACTGCACTAAATACGGTACAACAGTAATCCTGCTAGTAAGGTTATACATCTCATTCACTGTACAGTCAAAGTTACTCAGACACAAATTGAACTTATGCAAGTTTCTAAAGAAGTCCAAATTTCCCACATTATTTTATAATGCTGATACTGTTCACAGGTTAGCCCCAGTCATTTGAGCCCCAAGTGTACATTGAAGTTTCCACTATATTCAGGCAAATCAGTGGCATGGTCTTGCCAGACAAACATAAACTATAAAATTCTTACAAATGTCCATCAAGAGTGAATATTACTCAGAATTCAATGTAAATCGATATGAGTTGCAGAATGTCACAGCGTATGGGATCTAGCCACAAGTGGGTGAGTTTTACACAAGTGGGTCGGTTGACCAGGTGAGGCACCATATATGAAAACCTATCCCCGTTGCTTCTTTGATTCCTTTAAGTACTTCTGAGCTCAGTTGTTACACACTGAAGTGGAATTCTGCTAGACTTATTCTCACAGTAAATAAAAGAAAACCAGAGGTCATCGCTTAGCATTAATTATTAAATGGTTTACATCGAGTTACATTGAAACTACAGCACAAAAACAGGCCATTCGGCCCAACTGGTTTATGCCAGCGTTTAAGCTCCACATCGTAATACCACAAGACATAAGAGACCATAAGAGATAGGAGCAGGAGTAGGCCATCCAACCCCTCGAGCCTGCTCCGTCATTCAATGAGATCATGGCTGATCTGATTTTCACCTCAACTCCACTTTCCCGCACTTTCCCCATATCCTTTGAATCCCTTGCTGATCAAAAATTTGTCTAACTCAGCCTTGAATGTATTCAATGACTCAGCCTCCACAGCTTTTGGGGTAAAGAATTCCAAAGATTCACGACCTTCTGGGAGAAGAAATTCGTCCTCATTTCCATCTTAAACGGGCAACCCCTTATTCTGAGACTATGCCCCCTAGTTTTTAGATTCCCCCATGAGGGGTAACATCCTCTCAGCATCTACCCTATCGAGCCCCCTCAGAATCTTGTATGTTTCAATAAGATCTCCTCTCATTCTTCTAAACTCCAATGAGTATAGACCCAACCTGTTCAATTTTTCCTCATAAGACAACCCTTCCATACACGGAATCAACCTAGTGAACCTTCTCTGAACTGCCTCCAATGCAAGTATATCCTTCCTTCAATAAGGGCACCAGAACTGTACGCAGTACTCCAGGTGTGGTCTCACCAGCACCCTGTACAGTTGTAGCATGACTTCCCTACTTTTATCCCCCTAGAAATAAAGGCCAATATTCCGTTTGCCTTCCGGATTACCTGCTGCACCTGTATGTTGACTTTTTGTGCATCTTGCCTCCCTACTTCATCTAACCCTATCAGCATATCCTTCTATTCCTTTCTCCCTCATATGCTTATCTAGCTTCCCCTTAAATGCATCTATGCTATTTGATTCAACTAGCAGCGCGTTCCACATTCTTACCACTCTTAGGGTAAATAAGTTTCTCCTGAATTCCCCATTGGATTTATTAGCAACTATTTTATATCTATGGCCTCTAGTTTTGGACTCCCCCACAAGTGGAAACATTTTCTCTACGTCTACCCTATCAAACCCTTAAAGACCTCTATCGGGTCACCCCTCAGCCTTCTCTTTTCTAGTGAAAAGAGCCCCAGCCTGTTCAGCCTATCCGAATAAGGATATCCTCTCATTTCTGGTATCATCCTTGTGAATCTCTTTTTCACCCTCTCAAATGTCTCTATATCCTTTCTATAATATGGAGACCAGAAATGTGCTTTGGCAGAGCTCTGGCAGCAGTTATCTGCACTCCCACTTGGCCAGGAAATAGTGTGCGACATGGGTGGTTGGATTTGAAGGAGAGAGAAAAGATTAAGAAGTTATATATTTCCTTGCAGTCCTAACAGTATAGCCCTGGAGTCGGAGAAATGGGCTGTCACCATAGCTGCAGGACTTTCAAGCAGATTGCGTCAATTTGAACAGCACCATATTTAGAACTCACCTGCCTTGTGCCAGTCGTACCAATTTTTGGCCAGATGCAGTAAGAAAGCATCCTTGCCATAAGGAAGGAAAAGATGACAGGGGCTATCCTGTCCTGTCCTGTCCCGCAGAAGTAATCCCTTTCAACCCTCAGGTGACTAATTGGCCTTGGTTGAGAGCTCTGGAAATGTGTACGGCTCATATTGTCCTCATAGTCTGATTGAGAATTAACTCTTAGGACTCTAAGAAGAAAGGTGGGAAAATATAAAGTTGAAAAGAAAAAATGCAGTTGCATGAAGTTTGAGTCTGCACCCTGTGTAGGACAATACAATGACCTTTCACCTCTGCATGCAATGAGGTTTCTCAGTTCTCAGTTCCAAAGTAAGCATTCGGCTTTTATTTGGCTCAACCTCTCCTTACTGCCTCAAAATGGTCAGCTGACAATCTAAAACCTCCAATTTTGGTGCACTTTTGGTGCAAAGCCGTGTCCCCCAATTAGAACTCCAATAAGTTGCAGCTCCAACATTTAATGTCATTGCACATCCTCATTTTATTTTTAGTTGCTGATCAGAATCACCTGCCTACAGCTGCTAGCCACTGTACATTGAGAGACTTAGGATGCCTTTTGAGTCTGGATTTTCCTGCGCTCCGTGACCAAAATCAGGCGGTATAGCATTGGAGGAGCAGGGAAAATGGGACAGGGCGGCCTACCGCTGGATCCCTGATCCTAAAAGCGGCATTACCAGTTTCCTCCACCCCCCCACATCCAAGCAAGGATCTCGGCTGCCCACTCTTTGACCACCCTACTGAGTTAAATGACAATCAGAAGGGAGGTGTTGCTAGAGAAACCAGATGATTTTCCTACCCTCCCTGCACTGTACTGCAGACTCTAGATAATACTCTATAAGTGGGTGGCAAAACTGTTTGTGGCCGCAGTAGGAAGGTTGAAGAGCCTGAATGAGGGAGAGGACTTGGATGTGGTCATCTCTCCCTCTCTTCTGGCTTCCTGATGCCAGGAACTGAGATATGGCCTCAATCAGAGCCCGCTTACAGAAATTGCTACAATTATTTAGGGAGCTACTGCCCTCTTTAAATTTTGCTCCTTCCCCCTTCAGGTGCTGCAGTGAGTGTCCTGCTGCAGCATCACCAGATTTCCCTCACTGGCAGTGATTTGCTCTATCTGTAGAGCAGAGTCACTTTTGAGAGCCTGAGCTGCATGTGTAATGTCACCCGATCCAGGAAAATGTGTCAAGGTCACGGTGGGCTCATGACAGCAGGTGGTAGTCCCACCCTGACCCACCTCTGGTGACAAAATCACCCCAAAGGAAAATCCAGTCCTTGTAAGTCTATGTCCACAGAATGGAACCAAGAGCAGAAAGATGTTACTCTATAAATGGGTGGCAGTATTTTCAGAATACTTCAGAACAAAACAACCATTCAGAAGGAGAGCAATTGCCTGTGTTGGTATTAATATCAATATCAGAGAGACAGAATATGATCATTTAAAGTAGTCCAGACTTGGCTGAAAATTGTCATTTGAATCTGAAAAAGTATTTTAAAGACTGTGGAAAAGAGTCACTTTTGCAGTCAAATTCTGAAATAAGTTTGAATTGGAACAAAATGTACATTTCATTCCTCCCCACCCACGTACACACAGATATCAGCAATTTGGCCCAATGTGAACTGGCTCAGATTCCAGATTCAATTTCCTCAGTGTTGACTAATTAATGGTCATGGCATATCCTGCCAGGTTCAAAATGGACTCTATTCTAGGTTGCCCATATCTGCCTTCAGGCAGGGACGCAGAGCTAATCCATTGCATTGCACAAGCATCAGAGATATGAAAATATCTACCATTTCTCCCAGCTGCTCTTTTCATTGGAGCAGCAGCCCGAGCTAATGGAAGGGAAGGAATAGGACAAATGTTAATTAAAATTATCCAAGCCTGTAGCAAAACTGTAATGTACACACTAGGTCACTTAAGAATGCCCTGCTTTAGTCACTGTCACATATAGGTGATTTCTTATCTATACTCTTTTTTTTACACATTCCCCAAAGGCAACCCGTAATGAGGTGGAGATTTCGCTTTGCCTAAACCTAGTCATGAAGAAGATAGGAGAAGCACTGCAAAAGTGACTCTTTTCCACAGTCTTTAAAATACTTTTTCAGATTCAAATGACAATTTTCAGCCAAGTCTGGAATACTTTAAATGATCATATTCTGTCTCTCTGATATTGATATTAATACCAACACAGGCAATTGCTCTCCTTCTGAATGGTTGTTTTATGCTTAATTACACAGTACTCTTAAAAATACAGTGAGGGGGCACTGACATCGGAGTATACAACACTAAAAACATGTTTCTTTTTAAAAGTGTGTTCAAATCAAGGAATGGAATGAAGGGAGTTATCTCTTGTAGCTATGTGTGTAAGTCACATGAATTTGGCTATGCTCTTTCGGATCGCCTACGGTCACTAACTTCCAATCGAGTCCAGCAGTCCAAACAAATCATTAACATTATCCAAGCAACACCAGAAATTTTTGCTAAGATACTGCGGTTGAATTTCTACGAGTGTTCTCTCCCGATCGTACAGCATGATTTTGGCAGATAATCCGCAGAAACCCTAGCATTTTGACGGACCTTCTGCCGAAGTTATGGGGGATGATCCGGAGAACCCCTGCGGAAGTTCCACCTGACTGTTACAGCTCAGGCTTTTCCCCAACAATCATCTTTTGTAGGTGACTAGACTACAGTTTCCATGAGTAGATTGAGTCTTTTATGAACTGAACCCAACCCAAGCACTATGTTAAAGGCACTACATAAATGCAAGTTGTTGTTGTTGTATTCTCTACTATGTACATGTTAGTGCACCCAAGTTTAACAAATATGCCCAAATCATGGTAAATAGCTTATTGGAGAATATGTAGGATGCCCACTATGTTCTCCTATCACCTCAGAAGGTGAACAAATAACATACTGCTGGACCATTGCAAATGATTTGGTCAGATTTATTTACAGATAAGATTATTTATCAAAGCAAAAAGACATAGCATAATACTAATACAGTATAACAACCAGATTTACACAATAAATGAACTGGTCTAAATAAAAGAAGAAACTAGAAAAGGTGGGAAACAAAAAAAGCAGAAAATGTTGGCAATACACAGCAGATCAGTCAGCATCCATAGGGAGAAAAGGCAAGTTAACTTTTTGGGTAGAACTTTTGCTCTGAAGAAGGGTTCAACCCAAAATATTAATTTTTCTCTCCCATTGCTGACCGACATCTTGTGTATTTCCAGTACTTTCTGCTTTTTCTTCATAAAAAAACTGTCTGACGAATAAAATTAAAATCCTTGAAACTATTCACCGCAAGTTCTTGGAAAGATTGGCCCTGATATTTACTCGGAGCCGGGAATGGGAGGGGGGGAGGATTTTCGGACGGGAAACCCTTGCATGTCATGATGATTTTGACGGTAGGAAGTCTTCTAAATTTTTTCAACAGGTTTCGTCCCCGACATCCAGCCAGATGGACAGGCTAACTGCCTACTGGGCACGAAAGCAAACGGGGAGCGATCCGAGTCTGCGGGGTTTGGATGGGGTATTTGGGGAGAGAGTAGGTCTTCAGGGTTTGGATCGGGGGGCGATCGCTAGGGGGTTAGGGGAAGTTGGACATCGTAGGGGGCAAATCAGACATCGTTGGGGGGGTGAGCAGTCGGACATCGCGGGGTGGAGAGTGGGGGCAGCTGGAGATTGTGGGGGGGGTGAGCAGCCAGAGATCATGGGGGGTGCTGAGCAGTTGGAGTGAGCAGCGGGCTGGGGGGGCAGTCGTTGATTGTGAGGGGTGGGGTGAGCAGTCGGTGATAGCAGGGTGTGTAAAGAGGTTAGCTTGGGGGGGCTGGGGGAACACTCCCTCTCCTCCTGGCCCACAAGCAGTGATGTAAATGCACTTACCTCACGGATCCAGCCCTTCTCGCCTCCTTTGAACTGCCAGGATTCCTGCAGCCTGGGAGCCCGGCCTCCATGGGTGAAAAATAAAAATTTAGGTAAAGTGGAGGCTCGCAGCCTCCTTAAAAGATTTTACCGACCAACCCGCCTCCTGAGAGAGGGTTGGTCGCCCAACCCCTGACCCGCCTCCATTAAAACCAGAAGTGGGCGGGTTGCAGGCGGGTTTGAGAAATTTAAAATTTTTACTTCCCAACTGCCCCCAACCCACCCGTCCTTGGGGGTTAAAATTCTTTCCATTGACCCTGAAATTACCCTGTGTGATCCGACTGAATGAACACTTAACATCTGTTATTTTGGCAGAGGCATTAAGCCATTTAAAATAGATGGGTTAACACCTGCAATTGTGGGGAAAGGAATTTCAGATGAATGCATTAACCATTCGTCTGCTGGTATCCAACAGTGCAATTTCATAGAATCATAGAAAGTTACGGCACAGAGGGCGGCCATTCGACCCATCGTGTCCAGGCAGGCCAAAGAAAAGCTATCCAGCTTAATCCCACTTTCCAGCACTTGGTCCGTAGCCCTGTAGGTTGCGGCACTTCAAGTGCACATCCAAGTACTTTTTAAACAAGTTGAGGGTTTCTGCCTCTCCCATCCTTTCAGGCAGTGAGTTCCAGACCCCCAACACCCTCTGGTGAAAAAAAATTCTCCTCAGCTCCCGTCTAATCCTTCTACCAATTACTTTGAATCTATGCTCCCTGGTCACTGACCCCTCTGCTAAGGGAAATAGGTCCTCCCTAACCACTCTATCTAGTCCCTTCATAATTTAATATATCTCAATAAAATCTCCCCTCAGCCTCCTTTGTTCCAAAGACAACAGCCCCAACCTATCCAATCTTTTCTCATAGCTAAAATTCTCCAGTCCTGTCAACATCCTCGTAAATCCCCTCAATACCCTCTCGAGTGCAATCACATCTTTCCTGTAATGTGGTGACCAGAACTGTACGCAGTACTCAAGCTGTGGCCTAACCCATGTTTTATACAATTCTAGCATAACCTCCCTGCTCTTATATTTTATGCCTCAGCTAATAAAGGAAAGTATCATGTGTGCCTTCTTAACCACCTTATCTACCTGTCCTGCTACCTTCCGGGATCTGTAGACATGCACTCCAAGATCTCTCTGTTCCTCTGCACCTCTCAGTATCCTCCCATTTATTGTCTACTCCCTTGCCTTGTTTGCCATCCCCAAATGCATTACCTCACACTTCTCTGAATTGAATTCCATTTGCCACTTTTCGGCCCACCTGACCAGTCCATTGATATCTTCCTGCAGCCTACAGCTTTCCTCCTCACTATCAACCACATGGCCAATTTTTGTATCATCTGCAAACTTCTTGATCAAGCTCCCCACATTCAAGTCCAAATCATTAATATATACCACAAAAAGCAAGGGACGTAGTTTTGAGCCTTGCAGAACCCCACTGGAAACAGCCTTCCAGTCGCAAAAACACTTGTCGACCATTACCCTTTGTTTCCTGCCACTGAGCCAATTTTGGATCCAACTAGCCACTTTCCCTTGGATCCCATGGACTTTTACTTTTTTGACTAGTCTGCCATGTGGGACCTTGTCAAAGCCTTGCTAAAATCCATGGACACTACATCAAACGTATTACCCTCACCAACCCTCCTTGTTACCTCCTCAAAAAATTCAATCAAGTTAGTCAGACACGACCTTCACTTAACAAATCCATGCTGACTGTTCTTAATTAACCTGTGCCTTTCTAAATGACGATGTATGCTGTCCCTCAGAGTTGATTCCAATAATTTGCCCACCACCGAGGTTAGACTGACGGGCCTATAATTACTCGGTCCATCTCTTTCTCCCTTTTTAAACAATGGTACAACGTTAGCAGTCCTCCAATCCTCCTGCACACGCCTGTATCCAGTGAGGATTGGAAAATGATGGTCAGATCCTCTGCTATTTCCTCCCTTGCTTCTCTTAACAGCCAGGGATACATTTCATCTGGGCCTGGCGATTTATCTAATTTCAAAGATGCGAAACCCTTTAGTACTTCCTCTCTCACTATGTTTAATCCCATCCAATATTTCACACTCCTCCTCAACTACAATGTCTGCATCGTCCCCCTCTTTTGTGAAGACAGACACAAAGTATTCATTTAGAACCATACCCACATCTTCTGCCTCCACACATAGGTTACCTCTTTGGTTTCTAATAGGCCCTACTCTTTCCTTAATTATTCAGGACTATGAGCCGCGATTTTAGTCCCCCCGCGCACAAAATAATGGGATGGGCGGGGAGTTAAATTCCTTGCTGTGACCCACTCACCCGATTATTTCTGCCTCACGCCACGTGCTATTTTAACAGGTGCGTTCTGGTCAGCCAGTCAGGCCCTCGCACCAGGCAGGGGAGGGCCTCATTGAAATTCAAGAGTCTGGGTCTGAAGACATCATTCCGACCCCGACTGCATTTTAACTGTGGGCAGCCTCATTCGGCACCCAGTGCCGGCCTCGATTGCAGCAATGGGCGCGCAGGAGCAGCAGACTCAGAAGAGGGCCAATAAGTTAAGTAAAATTTATTTTTTAAACATTTCCTTGTGGGCCAGGAGGAGCAGAACTGCTCCTCTGGGCCCCAAAAGGAAACCTAGGATCCTGGACTTCCCTCCCTCGACCACAAACGCCTACCTCTTCCTCTCCATCACTTACCTGTGCCGGGGACTCTTACTGCAGGTCCCTGGCTGCGGTTTCCTGTCACACTTGCCCTTCTCACCCACCAGCTCCACGATTTGGTGTTGTTCGATCAGGAATCAATTTATTTAAATGATACAAAAGCAAACATTTTGAAGACTGCCCTTCAACAGTGTTGAAGCAAGCATTTATCAGAGTAAACAGTGCAATAATGGTTCAGGAAATGAATCTCTTCTTCATGCTGTTCATACCCTTCCAGTTATACTACTTCTCAACACCCGATAAAGCAGGCAACAGTATATTCAGTTTCCCCCAGCGCTAGCATTTCTGATTTACTGGTCACAAACAACAACTTTAACTGTTTGGCTGGTCCTGGAATTAGCATATAATTACCCAGTTTCCTTCAAAGAATCTATAATTTTATTAATTCTGAATCAAAACTTACTGGAGCTTAAAATAGATGAATTAGAGGTAAAAATTCCATGGCACTGTTGCACTGCTGGAAACCAGAATGTCAGAGCAGCACCCTACCACTCTGAAAGTGAACACAAAATGCTGAACAGCTGAGACAATTTAAAGGTTTTGGTAAGATGTTCCAACGCTGGCAGGCTCTGAACTGAACAGTAATCAATCCATCCGAGATTCATTTCTGAGGTTGAGGCCCAGAACAACACCTACACCTGCACTCAGCTTATCAGGGCCACATCTGGCAGGATTCCTGAGTAGTCAGGGAATGTCCCAGACATGACCCCAAACTGCTGCCAGAACATAAGTGGGCTGGGTAGAGGAAGCGTCAAGGTCCATTCCCCCCAGATAAGCAATTTGCATTTTCTTTGTGAATGGGGTGAAATCTGGCAGATTCATGCTCTGCTGCATTATTAGATACTCCTGCCGGATTTGCACCATGGAATTTCTCCTGTATTGTTTCCAAGCACAGACTCCAATGCCAAGGGAACCACAAATTTAAAATGATATACTATAGAAATTATACATTATTCTCAGGAAGAAAACTCTATCTTCATCAGGGATGCCGTAGGGGGCGATTTTGGCCACCCATTTCTCACCTGAAAAAAATTGTAAATCGGTTAGGGTGCGAGGGACCGCAGATGCCTTATTGACATCCATGGCCCGCCTGATGGAATTTTCAGGTCGGCCTGTAAATGGGTGAGCAGCATGCCTACCTTTTTCTGGCGGGAGGCTGCTTAAATATGCAAATCAGGGTCCTACGCCAGTTGTCAGACCCCAATTGCAATTTTCAGGTAGCCTGCCACCATTGGACTGCCAGATTCGCTCAAAAAATGGCTGATGAAATTTTAACATTTTATTTTTATGGGGCCAGGAGGAGGAGGAGGATTCAGGATTGCCTCCCCCCTCCTGCTTCCTCCATCCTAGCCTAACCTGCCAGACCCAGGACCTATGTGAAAGCCGCTGCCAAAATCACAGCAGTCCTACATTCATCTTTGCTTCGCCAGTGAGCTGCCTGGAGACACACGGTAAGCATCTGCATCTCGTGGTCTTATTAAAACGGGGCCCGAGGCCCAATATTGATCAGGCCCGAACGTACCTGTTGCGGTTTGCGCCGGACAATATCCACTCCAGTATGTCTGGTTCAGATTTATCAATTCCCTTCATAATTATGATAACTTCAAATAAGCAACATTGGAACAGCACCCAACGCGTATAGTGGGCCCAAATGCGATTTACCCGCCATACCCGATGACCGGCGTAAGCAGGAAATTAACAATCCATTCCCTGATAAAGCCATTGATGATACGGTACAGTAGTTGTTAGGGATGTATCTGTGTTCTCTGCAGTGCTAATTTGATTTTGCTTATTTTGGACCTTCTATCCCTGTGGGCAGGAAGTATGGAAGCACAGTATTTCAAAGTGAGTAAATGTTACTTGAAGGGAAAAAATCCATTTAATTTGTGTTCACAGTACAGTATATAGCGCATGGATGAAATCTGTCCCCCACGGAGGGAATCTTCATCCTTTGGCTCTCCACCTGTTAAAAATGGGTTTCTGTCAAACAGTTGCAGTCTCTAAATAGGATTGAATTTAGCTGTTAGATGAACCAGAGTGGTTTCGGCAGATTCTATATTTAATGTTGAATCGAACGAGTGTTCAGTCCAGCCATTCTTTATGTGAGTTTGCAGTCACTTTAAATTGGCTACTGCATGGCTTACAAAAGAGTGCTGGAAACAAAGTGGTCTGCAATGAACAAGCAATTAATCAATTAAGGGATTGTTTGATCCGGTTGAATGGGGCTGAAGTACACAGCGGTCTGGTCAGTGTCACCTCTGGTCTTTCATCCTTGTAAGCAGCAATCGCAGGCCGGGCAGGGGGCTGACTGTAGGCAGTGAACGGTACTCAATGAGGTGCGAACAACTGCTTGACCAACCCGCAAAAGTTGGCACGATTAATGCGGCCTATGGCGATGGTAAATGGTCAGCACCATTTGTTCGATATAGGTGGCTGTTCGGGATAAGCGTGGACAGTGTAAGCGGTGGGAACTGTATCTCCTGTTTTCCAAAGAAAATACGCCAAATTTTTCTTAACTTTACCTCATAAATTAGCATTCCTGGTAACGAGAATCACCTTCATTGCTTTTCTCTGAGCACAATAATATCCTTTTGATGAGTGGGTGACCAGAATTACACATTTCACTCCAGATGGGCTCCGACTAGTGCTTTATACAGCAGCAATGCTTTTGATTTGACATGGTTGTCAAAGTGACGTCAAAAAGCTTTCTGCAATTAGGAAGCAATGACTGCATTTTCCAGGACTGCATGTTAAAGTGTGACACAGAGTTGAAAAGAGATGGCTTATGTTGCGCAATAAAATCCAGTGCTCGGGACTTAGGATCGAAAAGTCGGAATATAAACTAAAGGCAAAAATGGAGCTTTATTTCATGTGATTATACACTCCACACAATACTACAGCGATTCAATTTTTGATAACTAGAAGTACAAAGCCACCTATATACAGAAATACATAAGAGCTAGTTCTGTCTAGATTTCTCCATGGGAAGGTAAAAGCTTTTTCAAGTTGATTATATCTTTAGTGTGACGAGGACAAAGAGCATTTTAAAAGCTATCAAAGTGCACAGCAAACAATATTTTGATGCACTAACATGCTTTCTTTAACCGCTGTTGACGATTTTATAACAGCTAGTATTATAGTTTAATAACAAAAAGGGTAGATGCTGGAATCATTCAGGTAACAATTGGTTTGCGTTATGCCTGTCTATCTGCACAGTTGGTCCCACTGTTAAATTTGTGGAGACCATTTTTTTAGGCGCCTTAAATATGTTAATGACGGGTCTAATGCCCCTGAAGCACCCCTGTGTAAAATTTGTTCCTGATGAGATTCCTCAACGGCTTCCGCGGCCGGCAACAAAAGGTAAATGTTAGGGGTATGGAAATTTTTAAATTACATTTTCTGTGGAGCAGGAGTACACCCACGCCTCAACCTTCTGCCCAACTTCACAGTCCTGCCGATTTGCACCCCCCTCCTGGAACTTACCTGGGGGCTGCTGCCAGTGGCCCAAACTTAATTTTTTTGCTATAGCGAGCTGCCCGTGGAGGCGCAACAGGTGGCGGCAGTTCACCTCGAATATGCAGATGAGGCCTAATTTCAGCCCAGTCTTGGGCCTCTCTGTTTGGGACCAGACTAATTTCCACCCCATTGTGTTAGGTCCTACAAATAATTGATATCTGCTTTATCTTCACTCTGATATTGCATATTCTGGTATTAATATCCCACCCTAAGATGGTGTGATAATGATGCTAATATTGCTGTTATACAGCGTGTACCAGTTTGAGGCCGGTAACTGCTTAGACCAATGTGGAGTTAACAGTACTGAGTTATACTGCTGGCTGTGCATCATTCTCAGGGAAAGCATGCTGAGTGTGCTCACATGTACGTGCTCAGCTCCGCTTACTATATCCCAATGCTAATGAAGAATCGATTGGACAGTCAGCTCTTTGCTAACAGTAAGTAGTTTCAAAATGAAGTCCACTACAAAGCTGAAGTGGTTTGAGAATGCTTTCTTGTGATGGTCTCACACAACTTTTCCAAAATGCAACGCATCACCAGTTCAGCAAATCCATACTTTATTTATATTGCTGTTTTTTGTATTATTAATTCAATATCATCACAGAATCAATTATTGGAGCATATGTTTAGTTTGGAGGAGTTTTCAACTCCCAAAAAAACATCATTAATTTCATGATGAAGTATCACAGATCTGCCAAATGTTATTTAGAAATGTTCACCAGTTCATTCCCCCAGCCCAGAGGGAGATTTATAATAGGGTCACTTATTTTCTGTCAAATTCTGTTTAAACAAAAAAGTCAAAATTGTGACGATCGATAATTGTCAAAAATATTAGATTTATGGGCCAATAATGTCTTCAATAAATTCTCAACAAAACATCAAGCATGTGTTTTCTGATTTAAGGTGAGATAAATATGACTCAACAGTAGGAGCTTTGAATAATGTAGGATTTACAATGCTTAAAACTGGACTAATAAAACACAGTCACAGATTGGGATAGTAAAACAAGTGCATTAATGGGCCAAATCTTGCTGGAGCGGGACCTCTCTCAGCGTACGTCATTGTTCGATTTTCTCCTGCACCCTTCAGCTCGAATATAATTTGCACCTTAACGTACTGGAAGTGTGAGCTGATAACAGGTGAGGGCAACGGGGCATCTGGGAACTTAGTGAACGAAGGAACCAATAGTGTATCTCCTTATACAATGAGATTTAAGGTTTGAGAAAGAAACAGCGGAACGATAGAAAAGGAGGGAGGATTAGAGTGGGGGAATTAGAGCCAAATCAGGTACAGAATGAAATAAGGAGAGAACATTATAACATAATAGGAGCAGGATTAGGCCATATGGCTCCTCAAGCCTGCTCCGCCATTCAACAAGATCATGGCTGATCTTCGATCTCAACTTCACTTTCTTGCTCTATCCCCATATCCCTTGATTCCTCTAGAGTCCAAAAATCTATACCAGCCTTGAATATACTCAACGACTTAACACCCCCAGAGGAAAAGAAAGATTGAATTAAGAACGTTAGAAAAAAGAGATTGAAAGGAAAAGTAAGACAAAAAATTGAAAAATTTGAAATTTTAAAAATCTCTAAGAACAATTTACTACATATAGGAATGAGGCTCAAGAGTTTAAATTGTTCCCTTTCTGGGCCGGAGAGATTGATTGGCATTGCATTAACAATTATTGTGTTGTGAAAAGACTACTTATGCTGTTAATTATGAGCCCTAACCTTCTGAGGCAAGTTTAATGGACAATTAATGTGCAAACCCAGCAAGTTCTTAAAAACAATGGGGAGGCGAAGGGCGAGATACTGTTTGTGCGAAGCAAACGGCAGAGCAGCGTAAATCAACCAGCAAGTTCTTGAGATTCACAACTCATGCCATATCTCATCATCCTCTGAACTTGCTGGCCGATTTGCACATTAATAATGGTGTCCACCATGAACTCGCCTTTATTTTTCCAGGAAGATTTGGCCCAAGATCTTTTACTTTTCGAATGTGCCCACAATGCAGCTGAATCCTGATTTTTGCATTATTGGTTTGCCAAGAACTATTATGAGTGAATAAGGATTATCGTTAGATCAGCATTGCTATAAACTGAACAAAAATAGCCCATTTACATTGTTTCTAACACTGCCCATTGAATCATTCCTAGAATTACGTAGAATGTACAGGAAAGAAACAGGCTATTTGCCGGTGTTTATGCTCCATACGAGCCTCCTCCCTCCCGACTTCATCTAACCCTGTCAGTATATCCTTTTATTCCTTTCTCCCTCACGTGTTTATCTAGCTTCCCTTAAATGCATCTATGCTAGTCACCTCAACTACTCCTTGTGGTAGTGAGTCCCACATTCTAACCATTCTCTGGATAAAGATGTTTCTCCTGAATTCCCTATTGGATTTATTAGTGACTATCTTATATTTGTGGCTCTTAGTTCTGGTCTCCCCTGCAAGTGGAAAAATCTTCACCCTGTCTACCCTATCAAACCCTTTCATAATCTTAAAGACCTCCATCAGGTCACCCCTCAGTCTTCTTTTTTCAAGATAAAAGACCCCCAGCATGCTCAATCTTTCCTGATAGGTATAACCTCTCAGTTCTGGTATCATCCGAGTAAATCTTTTTTACACCTTCTCCAGTGCCTCTTAATCCTTTTTATAATATGGAGACCAGAACTGTTCACAGTACTCCAAGTGTGGTCTAACCAAGGTTCTATACAAGTTCAACATAACGGGCTCGATGTTACCAGGGCTGCGGGTTCGCAGCGGGGGGGGGCTATCGGGCGCGTGGGTAACGGTGAGATTAGTCAGCCACCCGCGCGATCGCAGCCCAATTAGATCCACATACCTTGTCTTCTGGGTTCCCCACTGCTGATCTGCACGTCGGGTGGGCTGCGCATGCGCAGTAAGATCTGTCAGCTGGAGGAGCTCTATTTAAAGGGGCAGTCCTCCACTGACAGATGCTGCAACAAATAGAAAAAATTACAGCATGGAGCAGCCCAGGGGGAAGGCTGCTTCCAGTTTAATGATGCCTCACTCCAGGTATCAATACATGGGGTGAGGAGGAGGGGGAGGACAGAGATCTTCCCCCCGGCGGGTGGGAGGAAGCGGCCTGCCTCTGCCACCAGGAAAGCCTGGCTCGAGGTGGCAGAGGAGGTCACCTGCACCACCAACATATCGCCCACCTGCATACAATGCAGGAGGCGCTCCAATGAACTCAGTAGGTCAGCCAAAGTGAGTACACTTACTCATTCCCCTACACTCCATCTGCCACATCACCGCCCCCACCCCACACCTCCTTCTGCACTGCCAACACTACTCTGTCACATCAACCCTCACACCCAATCAAACCTCATCCTCATCTTACCTGCACTTACTCACCTCGCCAGTACTCATCCAGCCACTACCACTCAACCCAATCCTCATACAATCTCATGGCTCTATCTCATACTCACCCTCTCGTGCATCTCTTTCACGGTCAGCCTCACTCAACCTGCCACTACCTGTGCTGCAGCCACAGGGCATGCATCACATATGTGCAGTAGGCAGCGTAAGGCAAACGTGTCGTGAGCATGAAGGGGATGCACAAGGGTGTTTGAGGGTTTGTCATAGTTGTTACTTATATTGAATTTCTGACCAACTCACATTACATATTATATTGGCACCACTACTGCCATGTCTTTGCGAATCTTGTCTGGTTTGTGCAATAATGCCCTTTCCTGAGGATCACAATGAAGACCCACAACTGATGCCACCCATTGTGTCACTGCAGAGTGGGTGCAGGTGTATTTGCAGGGCTCTTTTGTGCAGATGCTGAGAGACGTCGGCGATGTCCCCGGTGGCACCCTGGAAGGATGCGGAGGAGAAGTTGTTGAGGGCAGTGGTGACTTTGACAGCGACAGGTCAGAAGATGGTGCTCGGGCCAGCCAGGAGCAGCTTGGCATGAAGGAGGCTGCAGATGTCCACGACTACATGTCGAGTGACTCTGAGCCTCCGTGTGCATTGCTGCTCAGAGAGGTCCAGGAAGCTGAGCCTCGGTCTGTGGACCCTGTGGCGAGGGTAGTGCCCTCTGCGACGCATCTCTCTCTGCGGTAGCCCTCCCTCCTGCTGTACAGGTGGATGTGTCACAGCACTCTGTTGTGGAGCTCCACGTGTCAGAGGTGGACGGCGTGGATGGCGAGGCTGGTGAGGCTGGTGATGCTGTTCACCCTCCTAGGAGGTCATGACTGCAGCTACGGCAGCCCCCATCCGGAAGATGTACATCTGAGGGGGTCCGCAAGGTAGGTACATGTCTCTGAACCCTGAGGTAAGTGTGCAAGTTGGTGAATTTTCTTGTCAGGAGGAGGGTAGTGGAGGCCAAACTTTGTCCCAAGTGACAGAGTGGCCTCCTGCAATGAGTGAGGGTCTCCCCCCCAACCTGTCAAATGGACCTTTGCAGCTGCCACATGCTGATGGCTGCAACAGATCCATTTGAACTGGGAGTGTTTCACCCAGCATTGGAAACAGTCCCAGTTTGCTATAAAATCCCACCCCTCCTCACATAATCCCTTAATCAGGTCAGTTAATGACCTGAACAAGCAAAATAAATACCTTCAAGTGGAACCCCACTGGCTTTAATTGCCTGCGGGATTCCCACCAGCGGGGGCTGCGCACGCACGCCAGCGCATCAGTGGGGAACCCGGAAGTGGGCGGGTTGGAGCCGGGCTCCCGACCCGCTCTGGGATTCTCCGATTTTCGGAGCCCCCCCCTCCAGGAATGCACCCAATAGCGGGTGCTAAAATGATGCCCAACTTCTCTGCTTTTCAATTCTATCCCTCTAGAAATGAACCCCAGTGCTTGGTTTGCCTTTTTTATGGCCTTATTAACCTGCGTCGCTACTTTTAGTGATTTGTGTATCTGTATCCCCAGATCCTTCTGCGCCTCTACCCCATTTAGACTCTTATTATTCAAGCAGTATGTGGTCCCCTTATTCTTCCTACCAAAATGTAATACCTCACACTTATCTATATTGAAATTCATTTGCCAATTATATGCCCAATCTGCAAGTTTATTAATGTCTTCCTGTATTTTGTCGCAATCATCCACGGTATTAACTATACCCACCAATATTGTGTCGTCCGCAAATTTTGTAATTGTACTTCCAATTCCCGAGTCCAAATCGTTTAAGTACATGGTGAACGACAGTGGTCCCAGAATAAATCCTTGTTGAACACACTTCCCACCTTTTGCCAGTCTGAGTAACTACCTTTAACCCCTACTCTCTGTTTTCTGTTTAGCCAGCTTGCTAGCCATTCTGCTACTTGTCCTCTGTCTCCACATGCTCTGACCTTAGCCATAAGTCTACTATGCGGTATCTTATCGAAGGCCTTTTGAAAATCCAAATATATTACATCTACTACATTACCCTTGTCTATCCTTTTCTGTTTTTTCTTCAAAGAATTCAATAAGGTTGGTCAAGCATGACCTTCCCTTTTGAAATGCGAGCTGACTATTCTTTATTATATTTTTAGTTTCTAGATATTTTTCTATTACATCTCTGAGTAAGGATTCCATTATCTTTCCTACAACCGACGTTAAGCTAATTGTTCTCTAGTTCTCTGGACTGGTTCTATCTCCCTTTTTAAATATAGGAATTGCATTAACTGTCCACTAGTCCTCTGGCACTATTCCCTTTTCTCGTGAATTATTGTATATATGTAATAGCGCTTCCACTATCTCTTTCCTAACTTCTTTTAATATGCATGGATGCAGTCCATCTGGACCAGGGGTTTTAACCTCTCTAAGTTTGATTAGTTTATCAATTATCTTCCCCTTTCTATCTTAAATGTCTTTATATCTTTTTTGATCTCTTCTTCTAATGTCATGCCCACCATGTTAGTCTCCCTGGTACATACTGAGGCAAAGTAATTATTTAATATTTCTGCCATTTCGCTGTCATTTGAGTTTATCGTGTGTATCCCTTAGTGGCCTTATCCCTATACTGATTTTTCTTTCGTTATTTATGTGTCTGTAGAATACTTTACTGTTTTTTTATATTCCTTAATAATTTAATTTGGTAGTTTCTCTTTGCCTTCCTAATTGTTTTTTTAACTTCTTTCTTAACCTTTTCGTATTCCCTTTTGTCATCCTCTCCCTTGTTGTCTATATACTTAATATATGCCTTTTTCTTTAGTTTCAATTTTACCCTTATTTCTTTATTAATCCATGATGTATCGTTATTGGCTAATTTGTTCTTGCTTTTTAGTGGGACATATTTCTTCTGGACTCTATTGATCATTGTTTTAAATGTTTCCCACTGTTGTTCTATCTCTTTGTTTGTCAGTAAATTTTCCAGTTTATTTTCCCTAGTTCCATTCTCATCCCCTGAAAATCAACTTTTTTTCCAATTTATTACTTTGATCTTTGTCTTACTTATGTCCTTCTCAATCTTTATTTTAAACCTTATGATGTTGTGGTCGCTATTGCCTAGATGTTCCCCTGCGCTTACTTTTATCTGTTCTGCTTCATTTCCCATTACTAGATCCAGCAGTGCTTCCTCTCTTGTTGGGCTTTTTACATACTGGGTAAGAAAGCAGTCCTGCACACATTGTAAAAACTCCATTCCCTGTACCCCTTTACCTACCTCTTCTTGCCAGTTTATTTGCGGATAGTTAACGTCTCCCATGATTATTATTCTATGTCCTTTACTTATTTCACATATCTGCTTACAAATTTCTTCCTCCATCTCCTTTCCACTATTAGGTGGTCTGTAGTATACCACTATAAGTGTGATCGGTCCATTAATTAAGCAAATAAATTGAAAAGAAAAAACATTTTGCAAGACGTTTATACAGAAGTGACTAGATTTCCTCAGTGTGTTGTGCTACCTCAAGGTGAATTTTTAGCAGGTGAATGTGGTCTGCGGAGCATTACAAACGTATATAATCGAGAACAATTTATACCTGCATCAAAACTCTGTATGATTGTGGCAGCAGTAAATTAATCCCATTTAACACAGTATACTTTGGTGCATTGAAATTCAGATTTGGGTTCAAATTAGATTTGTATTGATCTGGAGTTGACTATGACTACAAGAATAGTGAAAAGTAATATTTAAAATCCTATAAAGATTACCTTCTCTGGTTCCATAGGTTGTTTGGGCTTGTGTTTTTTTCACGTTGGAATATGAAGGACGATTTTACAGAATCAAGTTCCTGATGGACAAGGTTCCCTGCCCGCACTGTGAATCATAAAATCAGTCCCAGGTCTATTCTCTTTTTTATTTTCCATGGCTCTTTCTTCCACATTCTTGGTGGGTGTTCAGTTTGGCTCTTGGTTGACCCTTTTATCCTTACGTCTTATGATTTTGAGAATTCTCCTGGTCTCAACTTGTACACTTGTTACTTGACTAGATGGTGCCTATTCCTCAGTTAGATGAGTTTTGGTTTAGTCTGTTTTTAAGCTTTAGTCCATTGTATTGCTCTTTTCATACTTTGAAACTCAAAGCAATTTTATTCTTCATTATTATAATTTACATTAGTATGTAGGATTATAATTTGATCTTTCATGAAATGAAGTCTTCTTATGGCATTTTTTCTAGATTTAGACACCCAACAATCAAAATCGCAACTGGGGACAATTTTCCTGACATCTAAGTCATTAAACATAAGTTCAATAGCGGGAACAGCCCCAAAATGGTCAATCACAACACGTTTGTACTAACAAAAAGCAAAATACTGCCAATGTTGCAAATCTGAAACAAAAACCGAAAACACTGGAATTACTCAGCAGCCTCGGAAGTATCTGTGGAGAGGCCAAAAGTCAACATTTTGGGTGTAAATTTCCATGATTGACAAATGACATGGTGATTTTTGTATGAGATGAATAACATATGTGATGATGTTAAAATTTGTTAGAATTTTTTAAATAAATGCAGCTTTATTCAATTCAATTCTCAGAGGATCATTTTAAAGATAAGTATACCTGAGTAATCTTACTAACATATCAGAAATAATAATATTTCTGAATAGGAAGAATCAGGAGGCCACATATTGCTTGGGTAATAAGAGTCTAAATGCGATAGAGGAACAAAGGGATCTAGGCGTACAGCTACACAAATCACTAAAAGTAGCGATGCAGGATAATAAGGCCACAAAAAAGGCAAATCAAGCACTGGGTTCATTTCTAGAGGGATAGAACTGAAAAGCAGAGAAGTTGTGTTAAACTTGTATAGAACCTTGGTTAGACCACACTTGGAGTACTGTGCACAGTTCTGGTCTCCATATTATAGAAAGGATATAGAGACATTGGAGAGGGTGCAAAAAGGATTCACATGGATGATACTAGAACTGAGAGGATATTCTTATCAGGAAAGGCTGAACAGGCTGGGGCTCTTTTCTCTAGAAAAGAGAAGACTGGGGGGGTGACCTGAGAGAGGTCCTTAAGACAATGAAAGGGTTTGATAGGGTAAACGTAGAGAAAATGTTTCCATTTGTGAGGGAGTCCAAAACTAGAGGTCATAAATATAAAATAGTCACTAATAAATCTAATAGAGAATTCAGGAGAAATTTCTTTACCCAAAGAGTGGTTAGAATGTGGAATTCATGACCAGAAGGAGTAGTTGAGGCAAATAGCATAGATGCATTTAAGGGGAAGCTAGATAACCACATGAGGGAGAAAGGAATAGAAGGGTATGCTGATAGGGTTAAATGACGTGGGGAGGGAGGAGGCTTGTGTGGAGCATAAACGCTGGCATAGACCAGTTGGGCCGAATGATCTGTTTCTGTGCTGTAGTTTTGATGTAACTTGATGTAATATTTCACCATTAATCATTTACGTATAGCTGTTTATTACTTAATACTCATATAAATGTGCCATTTTTAATTTTTAAGAAATTAACTAAAATCCAGTAAGGCATATAAAAGTAGAACTGGAACTGAAAATCAGTGAGGCCCTGAAATAGAGCAAATGTAATATTTCTGGTTTAATACAATATTTTTTGTATGGTAAGAAATGTAAAGTTTCTTGTATGCTGATAACACAGATGAAACTGAATTGTGCTTGTCTGTTTAGATTCTTTATGACGAGCACTGAAATTACACCGCACCTTCTGTCCCTCCCTCTCCAAATTTGTCCCCTCCTGTCCCATGGCTCAACTCAACCAAAACCAGCCATCCTTTGGCACCTCACTTTTAGGATAAACGACCAAGAGAGTGGAAACCAAGAGAAATATCTCCAGAGGTTTTGGAGGACTAAGAGAAGGGTACATTAACGATAGCTGAGATTCTACAGGACCTTAGAGAGAGAAGGGAGAGCTGAACTGAAGATTCCAGTAGTTGAGATAGGTAGTCCAAAGAAGCAAGAGAAAGAGAAACAACAGTAGAGAATCTGAAGGATGGAGATGTAGAAAGAAAATAGAGGAGCACAGCTGGATATTTTGAAGAAGCAAGACCAATAAAAACACACATTTATGAGAGAAGAATTGGACAATCTGAAGTAAAGGGTCAAATGAAAACAGAGCTGGAGAAACTCATAAATCAGTCAAAGGATTGAAAAAATGGGTCCAAAATAGAATTGAAAAAATATATAAATAGTAAGGATAGATAGAACAAAGAGATTATGGTCTTTTTAAACTTGCTTAAATAGATAACTATTTCCAAGCTAATAGATTCTCAAATAGTTCATCACAATCAACCTGTGTTCTGGAATGACTTATGTTCTGTATATAGAGGATGATTTATTGTAGTCTGAATTGCAATTAATCTGATTTTCTATTGGAATGTAGTATTTAAAATAACTTCACTTGAGGAACTATTGATAAAATTAATTTGTTTAAAAAAATTCAGTGAGAAATGACCTTTGAGGTTGCCAGCCAAGGTCAGATTAATGAGGGTGCAGCTGAATGCCCCCTAAATCTGCCACTGACAATAAGTACTTGCTGTGCTAATCTTACCCTACCTTTATTTGACTAACCCCCTTCTGAATGGCAGCTCAGGAAATGGAAGCTCAGGACACAATTTTTTTGCTCTCTCATGCATCCCCCCACCCTGTCCTTCGCCCTATCATCGGTGACCGTGCCTTCCACCGTCTAGGTCCCACGCTCTGAAATTCCCTCCCTAAACCCCTCTGCCTCTCCACCTCCCTCTCCTTCCTTAAGACTTTCCTAAAACCCACCTCCTTGACCAAGCTTTTGCTTACCCCTCTTAATATCTTCTTCTTTGGCTCAGCATCTATTTTTGTTTGATTACACATCTATGAGGTGCCTTGGGACGTTTTTCTATATTATAGGTGCTATATAAATGCAAGTTCTTTATATTCCCTGTTTGTACAACTGAATTAATTTATCATCATTGGTCTTGGGAACTGAGTTAGTCCTCCATGGCAGACTCAGTAATCCAATACCGGAACCAGGCAGGTCCACAGTGCTCCAAGGTACTGATTCACCAACATGCTTGGCTGATTAGTGACATCTAGAAAGGTAGAACTGCCATTGGAGCTGGGAGTCTTCCCAATTGGCTCCAGATTACCCTGGAAGCCAATGCTCTAATGGATAGAGTGGTCCTCAATAGACAACCAGCTTATACTTTGTGCTAGAAAACTGCATGGCTTTAGCTGGTTAAGTTCCAGCTGTACCCTTGTGCATACTTCGGGTTCCCTGAGCCTTGCCAATCTGCAACTAAACACCCGGACTTAGATAAGTAGGGAGTGTCACTAAGGGAAGAGAATGCGCATTCCATATTAGACAAACACGAACTCCACCCATGTGAATTTCTCTACCTGTAGCTTGATTTGGAGACTCTTAAGTATGGTGATGGGTCGCCACACATGTCAGACACCCAACTGAAACAAAAAAAAGGGTCGACAAGCATATTTTCCCTTTATTTTCACTACTCCACTTACATCCATTTTAAGCTGCAAGTAAAATTGAGACCAATGAGAAAAATGAAAGGAAAGTCTTACTTGTTTTGCTCAACAGTTTCCGAGTTTGATTTTTCATTCTCATTAATTTGCAGAGGATAATATATCCTGTGATTTTGATTGCCTTTGCATTGTACTCTGTTCTTTTTTCTATTAGTTGGAATTCAACAAAAAAAAAGAAAAAAATTGTATATAAAATTTTATGCAGCTTCTACATTAAAACAGGAATCTGGGCCTGGAATTTCCTGAGACACATGGGCTTGGAGCGCAAAGCAAATATGCAGCCTAAAAGATTGCGAAACACTGGGCTTAAGAGATTAACGCATGTATTTAAAATATGGCAAAATCTCCTCGATCTTTTTACGATCATCTATCGATCCCTGACGTATCTCAGCTCATTATAATGGATCCGCCCCCAGGCTAAAGAGCTGTACAAGCAAATTTCCTACAATTACGCTGGTTCAAAATGGGTGTAAAATTAAGCCTAGAATTTTAGGCATAGCAGGAAACAGTCATTTTTCTAAAGTTTCAGTGCAATTTTTTGAGCGTTTTAAAAAAAAATTATCCTCACTGAGACCTGCACAGTGTTTTCTGTTTCTTTGAATGCATTATTACAGCATCAGTTTAAGTCACATTAAAAATTGAAAGCTTCCCTGATTGCAGGTTCTTAAACATGCTGTGCTTGTTGTGCATGAATGAATGGGTAGAAACTTTAATTTTCATATTTAGAGAAGGAGTATTTGGTGTGAGTTTGCTGCTTTTCTTGGGCCCCGATTGTTTTCCCTGATTTCCGCCAATTTTTACTTTCAGGCGTATGCTAAATTAGCAGGAAATCTGAGCGTAATTTGACATTGGCAGAATGGACGCAATTTCGGGTGCAACTTCCAGGTTGCGCCCCTGCAGGAAATTCCAGGCCCAGATGTATAATGAAGGATGCCCAGATGATAACAAATTGCTCTATAATGGTAACTGCATGTGGTAAGTTATTATTTTTAGTTTGTGAGTAATGGGTATGAGATGTGGCACATAAGTTAAGCAATAAAAGTGTGAGCCATTAGCACTGTGAGAACAGACTTAAAAAGGACACTTTGGGCTCGATTTTACCAGCGGGTTCCGGGTGCGTTCCCGGCGGGGGGGCGTCGAAAATCGCGATATCCAGGCGTGCCACCGGATCACGCCTCGATCCCGCCCACTTCTGGGTTCCGCGCCGACGTGCGGGGTTGCGTGCGCAGCCCCCGCTGGTGGGAATCCCGCAGGCAATTAAAGCCAGCGGGATGCCACTTGAGTGTATTTACCTTGCTTGTTGAGGTCATTAAATAACCTGATTCAGCTGTCCTAATAGGAAGTGTGGGATTTTACCTTCAACCGAGACTGTTTCACACACTGGGGGAAACAGTCTCACTCCAACCGGACGTATTGCAGCCAGCAGCCTGTGGCAGCTGCCAAGGTGCACTCCACAGTGGGGGGGAAAGCCCTCACCCACGCAGGAGGCCACCGCGTCATATAGGGAAACCCCTGCCCTCCACCACCCCCCTCCAAGCCAGAGGAAACACCGACGTGAAACTGCAGCCCCAGTGCGAGGAAACACCTACCTACCCTGCACAACCCCTCAGACCAACACCTGCCAGATGGGTGGTGCGTTGACATCCTCGGAGGACGAACAGCATGACCAGCCCCACCAGCCTCGCAGTCCACGCCGTCCGCCTCAGCGACGTGGAGCCCCCCAACACGGTGCTGTGGCACACCCACCTGCACAGCAGGAGGGAGGGCAACCGCAGAGAGAGATGCGTCGCAGGAGGCACTACCCTCCGCACAGGGTCTACAGACCGAGGCTCAGCTTCATGGACCTCTCCGAGGAGCAGTGCATACGGCGGCTCAGAGTCAATCGCCAGGTAATCGCCGACATCTGCAGCCTCCTTAACGACGAGCTGCTCCCGGATGGACCAAGCAGCATCTTCTTACCTGTCGCCGTCAAAGTCACCACTGCCCTCAACTTCTTCGCATCCGGATTCTTCCAGGGTGCCACCGGGGACATCACCGGGGTCTGTCAGTCGTCTGCACACAAGTGCATAAGGCAGGTCACCGATGGGTTGTTCCGCAGGGCCTCGCACTACATCAACTTCGCCATGGACGAGCGCAGCCAGATGGAGAGGGCGGTTGGATTCCATGCCATGGCTGGCTTCCCACGGGTACAGGGTGTAATCGACTGCACCCACATCGCAATACGGGCACCTCCGCATGAGCCAGGGCTGTTCATCAACAGGAAGGGGTATCACTCCATGAACGCACAGCTCATCTGTGACCACCGCCAGAGATTCCTACACGTGTGCGCCAGATACCCCGGCAGCTGCCACGATGCCTTCGTCCTCAGGGAGTCCACCATCCCACCCCTCTTCCACGCACCCAACACCGGCAACGGCTGGCTCCTCGGCGACAAGGGGTATCCCCTACACACGTGGCTCATGACACCTCTGAGGAACCCCATCACCGAGCCGGAGCGTCGGTACAATGACAGCCACACTGCTACCAGGTCTACAATTGAGCAGACCATAGGGCTGCTCAAGATGCACTTCAGGTGCCTTGATCGTTCTGGGGGAGCGCTCCAATACACACCATTCAGAGTGGGACGAATCATAGTTGTCTGCTGTGCCCTGCACAACATGGCCCAACAGAGAGGGGTGCCGCTGGAGGAGGCCCCATCCACACCCGCCACCCACATTGAGGACGGCGATGAGGACGAGGAGGTGGAGGTGGAGGAGGAGGTGGAGGAGGAGGAGGGGGAGGAGGAGGACGCGCCAGAGGATGATGTACGACCCATGCGCCGAACCCCGGCTCACTGGGATGCTCGCCGGGCCAGGGAGGCACTCATATGTCAACGGTTCTCCTAGAGTCAGACAGTGCGAGGCGTTCGCATCTCCTCACCTGCACATGCGAGTGGACATACCAGCCCCCTCCACTGAAGAGTGTTGCCAGTACTCCTGCACCCACAGCAGTGTGCCCAATGGGCGGCAGCAGGTGTTCGCCGTCATGATGGGCTGCACGGAACGCACCTATTGCACAGGCCGCAGAAGAATGGACGAGAGGTGGCAGGAGTGGTGAGAACGATAGTGTTTAATATGTACATGGTGCAATACTATAAACAAAAAGTGTACAAATTAACAGACACCCTGGTGCATTCCCTTTGTGCTTATAACGCCTTTGGCTTTCGTTTCCGGGTACCCCTACGTGGTGCTACCCCTGTGGCTCCAGCAGAGGTAGTGGCAGGTTGCTCCTGTTCTTGCCCTGACCGGGTAGATGCTTTGGGCCGACGGCCCCTGGGTTTCGGTGCCCGTGAGGGCACCTCCACAGACTGCTCCTCCTGCACCGGGGCAGGGGCAGACTCGGTCACCTGGAGAGGAGGCACCATTGCGGGTACTGGTTGAGAGGGGGGCAATGGGTGGGACGTGGGGGCACCTTGAGAAGCGTCCCCGCTTCCATGTCCCTGTTCACCATCATCCCTCTCGTGGCCTCGGCCCACATCACCCCTTCCACCCTGCTGGACGGCAGTTTGGATGGCATGTGTGAGGCCTTGCAAGGCCACCCCTAGTGTATCCGTCAGCCTGTTTATGGCGGCGGAATGTTGCTCACTCTGAATCCGTACAGACGTTGTCAGGGCCTGCACGGACTCGATGTGGAGCTGTGCGTGACGCTCGAGGGAGGCTAGCCTGTCCTCCACTGCAGACGCTCCCACACCTACCCACGGCACTGTGTCGCTGGTACCCTCCTGTACCTGCGCCACCAATGCCCGCATGCAGAAGTTGGACTCCTCCATCACCTGCGCAATTGTGGACAATGCGCGCGGCACCTCTCCCAGTACCTCGGTAATTAGCTGGTGCCCCTCGACGACTCTCCTTTTGACTGGTGGCCCCCTGGGTTCAACATCTGGGTCCGGCTGAGCAGAGCCTGGAGATGAGTGCTCCCACCGACGCGGACCCTCCGCGGCTGCCCCTGCCACCAGGGTCTGCTCATGCTCACACGTGCGCGGTGAATCACCAAGTGCAACCCCAACTAGTTGGTGAGGGGGACCCACTGAGGTGCGTGTCTCTGCGCTGGTGGATGGTTGGCTCATATGTGACGATGCACCCTCAGAGACCGGCATGTCCTCTGAGGAATCGCCCTCCTCGCACACAGCGCTCGCAGACGGCCCTGCAAGAGAACAGAGGGCACTATGAGGCATGTGCACAAACGTTACGGTGCGCCTGATGCCAGGTGATGATACAGTCACCCGCGATCATGAGTGTTGAGTGTCAGCTTTCCCTTACCTGCCGTTTCTGCAGCGCCAGACTCCCCATCCGCAACAGAGAGGCAATGTTGCGTGCCGGCGAGGTCGAGCGCTTCCACCTCCGCATCCGTCAGTTCGACCATGTGCGGCGGGCCACCTCCGGTGCGGGCCCTTTCTCGGTTGTTCTTGCATCTCTTTTCCTGTCAAGGCAAAACACAGATGCGTGAGTGAGTGCATATTGCATAGTGAGACGCATCAAGCATCGGTGTGGGTGGGTTGAGCGTGGGGCAGATGGATGGGAGGATGCGTGTGCCACATGCCCATCCCATTGCATGGGGATTGGGGTGTGTGGTAGTGTTCGGGTGGGGACAGGGACGGTGGGTACTCGCGGGCACGGCGAGGATGGTGAGTGAGTGGCTGTGAGGATTGCTGCGGGAGCACTGTGGTGGCTCTGCAGGAGGGGTTGTGATATGTTTGGCGTGATGGTGGGGACGGGTTGTGGGAGGGTGCGTTGGTGTACTCACCTTGCCGGACCTAGTGAGGTCATTGAACCGCTTGCGGCACTGCTCCCATGTCCTGGGGGTGTTGGCCCTGCTGCTGACCTCCGCCGCCACCTCTGCCCATGCCTTCCTGGTGACGGAGCCAGGGCACTTGCGTCCGTCCGCCGGGAACAGCGTGTCCCTCCTCCTCCTCACACCCTCCAGCAGCAGCTGCAGCGCGAGGTCGGAGAAGCGTGGCGCAGCCTTGCCCCTGGGTTGCGCCATCCTGTGTTGCCTCTAGCTTGCAGCAGGAGGGGCTTTGGGGGACTGCCCCTTTAAGTGGAGCTCCTCCATCGCGAAAACGGTAGTGCGCATGCGCAGCCCGCCGGCACGCAGCTGGGGAGCGGAGAACCCGGAACCAGGGCTTAATGTGCTCAATTATCCCGCGATCGCGCGGGGGGCGCACTCAATTAGCCGTCCGCGTTTTCCACGCTCCCGAAGGACCACCCGCTAGGAACCCGCAGGCCTGCTAAAATCGGGCCCTTTGTGTTCCATCATAAAAAAGTTCTTTTTTAATTTTACTTATGAAGAGATTAAAGTCTAAATTACATTAATTTGTAGAAGTGACGTTGAACATACAAAGCTGTGCTAGAGGGAAAATAATGTAGAATGTAATATAGGTAACTTGGAATGGATCCACCACATGCTTTCAATAAGTGATAGGCAGCTTAACAGCAGTGATGAATCATATAACTGCCTGGCCAAAAAAAAAAGCAGAGGTTCCAAAGTACACAGAGACTACAGTAACATTTCTCATCCAAAAATGGTAATAACAGAGCTAGGACCTGTCTGTAGTTACAGCCGTAAAAATCAATGAAGCTAAAGCAGCATGAAATGCTGCTATTACATATATATATACATATACCAGTGCTAGAATGAGAATCAAGATTTCCCCCCTTCCATTTTCTCCCTTCCTCTCCTGCAGGTGCTATTTCACACTGGGGTGGAGTCCCACTTGGGTGACTGTTATCATCCAGTACCTCACCTAAGTGGCCATTCTCTATTTTTGAGTCTGTACTGTGAGTGTTGCCAGGCTACTGAATCTTGGGAGGACATCGCAATTGAACCTGGTCCTGTCTTCGCCTGATGTCAATACACAGGTATTTTTCAGCCCGAGTCACTTGATAGCAATCAGGAGGAGGAATCCTAAGTGATTTATTTTCCCCCTCCTTAGCCCAGAAACACTGAAGCAAACTGCGTTGCCCTCACTTCCACTAGGGTGAGATAAGCTAAATCAGCACAGTACAATGAACCCTTCAGGTCTGTATTTCTCAGTTCCACGCTGTTCAGCAAAATTATCAATTAAGACATAGGGGGAACTATGGGGTAGAAATTGGTATGCATTGCACCCGATTTTCGGGCGTAAAATGGGCACAAAGCATACCAATTTAGCAGTGGGACGGCCTGCACCAATCTGCGCGAGCACTGGTCCCACTGCTTTATTAGGCATCCCGGGCGGAGGTCCACAGAAGTCGTGATCGGTCACCCCCTGTATGGCCCCCACCGTAGCCTGCTCCAACCCCCTCAACCGGGACCTCTGGAGATGTCACCAGTGCCAGTAGCTGATGCCGAGTATGCTGATGAGGCCCGAGGATCAGTTTCCACCGATCCCCAGGCCTCTTGGTTCGGGTGAGCGCCAGTCACCCAGCGCTGAGTCTGGACAAGCCCAGACCAGAATCTACACCTGTATCTTAAGAAGGTCAGTACTTGCTTCTTGCATCCTGGCAAACTAGGCTGTTCATCTGAGGCATTTATTCAGGGTATGGGAACATGCACCATTTACATTGTTACACCCCTCCCCCTTGCCGAGGCAACTCAGTTGAAACTAATGAGATTTCAAATGAAGCAGTAAAACTGTTTATTACAGGCAATCTCTGCAATCCATAATTCACAGTGAAGACAAGAACAGGTTTGTGTCGATCCTCCCTCACAAGTGTCTATTGGAGATCAATTTGTGTCAGTTCTTGATGCACAGGGATAATCTATTCAGACTATAAAATTCTTATGCTGTGGATTTTTGCATGTTTGTTCAATAGATTAGTGATACTGTTAATAGCTTTAGTAATACTTTCAGCTCAGGCAGTCAGCCTGGCAGGGTGCCTCTTCACAAACTGTATGTTCCATATCAAAATTAATTCAAGGAAGACAACAGAAAATTACTTTAATCAAGACTCGCACACCTGTCTCAACTTTCGAAGAAAGAAAGACTTGCATTTCTTTAGCACCTTTTTCGACCTCAGGATGTCCCAAAACCCTTTACAGCTAATGAAGCACTTTTGAGGTGCACTCATAGTTGTAATGTAGGAAACAAGGCAGCCAATATGCACACAGCAAGTTGTCACAAACGACAATGAAATAAATGACCAGATCATCTATTTTTTAGGTGTTGGTTGAGGGATAAATGTTGATCAGGACACCAGGAACACTCCCCTGCTCTTCTTCGAACAGTGCCTTGGGATCTTTTACATCCACTTGAGAGGACAGACAAGGCCTCGGTCTAACATCTCATCCAAAAGACGGCACCTCCTATAGTGCAGCGCTCCCTCAGAAGTGGCAGTCTGGATTATGTGCTCCAGTCTCTGGAGTGGGGCTTGAACCCACGTCCTTCTGACTCAGGCGAGAATGGTATCACTGAGCCAAGGCTGACACATAACTTTGGTCGCCTCCAACCAAATTCAATTCAAACTGCGGGAAAACTAGGTAAATATTTCATCTGTGTTATCTGCGGAATGAAATCCCAGACCTGTTAATAAAGAATGGCTTTACAATTTTGTTACACATAACACACAGAGGAAATCTTTCCCTTGGCCTCGATTTTAACCCACCTTGTCTAGCGAGAATGATGTGTGGGAGGGGTTAAGATTAAGTTGAGTCTACTTACCGGCCTGAGGTTGCTCTGTTCCTGCCCGGTGCCATTTCGCTGACTTTCAAGACAGCTGAGGCTCCCACCACAGGCAGGCGGGGGCCCACTTGCAATTCAAAAGTGCAGTGCTGTGACGTGGTTTTAACGTCGAGTCAGGGGGAGGCCCGTATGACGTAAGACCTGACCACGGCGGGAGGCTCCAACTGGCCAGAAAAGGCCAAGGTATGTTTTGTACAATTACTTTATCCTTGTGGGCCAGGAGAAGCAGGAGGGCTCCCTCTATATCTCGCTAGGAGTCCTTGGACCTCCCCAGCCCCGGCCTTGCCTCTCCCTCTATGCTCTCACATTGGCTGCAAAAGCCCTTGCCCGATGCTGAGGTTATGCCGAGGACTGTTCCTTTGGGTCCTCGACATCATAAGGCTCCCGATCTGATTTTACGCTCCCACCTGCCGGCCCTGACGTCAATTCTGCCAGCTTTGGGTGGGAGACAATGCTGGAATATTTAAATGAGGCCCGGGAGTTAAAATGGCCCGGGAGTCAAACTGAGATCCCTGTGAGGGTTTTGCTCCCGCCTTCACCTCCGTCCATCCCAAATGTGCTCCCCGGTGAAAATCGAGACCCTAATATCTCAACTTCCTCCTGAGCACTCAGCTGTCCTCCAGTCTGAATATTGACTGAAGTCAGACCTCAGCTGTCTCCCCCTTTTTCTGCTAATTCCTCCCAGCCACATTGCACTTTACTGCCTTCCACTTTGGAAATGTTTTACTCACACTTTGGAGGAGAAATTGATCTGCACCCAATTTCGGGTGCCGAATCGACCATGTGCACGCCTGATCACGTCAAACTGGGTCTGCACAGGGATACACACTGAACACTTGTGCGGTGAAGAAAGGGTGATGGATAGGCCAGGACGTAGCTCGCCAGAGGCAGAGCTGCATCCTAACCATGCTGCAGACGTCGCAGAGTGTAGAAGAAGACTGATGGCTGTTTACTAGGAACTTCTAGGTGCACTGGGTTGCCTGCCAATTAGCCTCTACACATTGGCCTAGAGCATAGAAGAGTCCACCTCTAACATGTGTAGAGTCTTCACACGGGCCATCAGGACACTAGAATCAACCATGGAGCAAGTGGTCAGCTCTGTGAATATTTCAGGGGTGGTTCACAGCGATGGAGCAGTTCGAACAGCTTCGCTGAGGGAGACTATGGAAAGGGACTTTGACAGCCTCACATCACTCCTGCAGTCTGTTCTCAGACAGCACAGTGGGAGTGCTGAGGGCAAAGGCACCATAGGACAGGCACATGCTGTCCTCTCTCACCTTTAATATCTGCAGACTACAGTACCATTTTTGCACAAGATCAAAAGAATTCCAAACTTATGATTTTTCAGTTTATTCTGAGAACAGTGTTTCTAGAAATATTCCATGGTTCTGTATTTTTTTATTTTTCCTTCTAATATTCAGCTTTCAAGAATCCACAGGATATCAGTTTTGTAAATGCCACATAACAAAACAATTGCTTGTTTTGATGTATGGAATGGAAGGCCAGGGTCTAAGAGCCTATTGAAATGTTGTAAAGTGGAACAATTTCACATCCTATCAAAAAAAATGGAATTTGAAGCTAGACATCTGGGTGAACACTGATATCTAGTCATCATCTTTCAAATCATTACTACCGCTGGTACTCAGTCAATCATGGGAAAAGCCCATCTTGTATTCCAATGCAGAATTGCGGACGGTCAAAACTCATTTGTTACACTTGCTGATAGGAGTTCTTGGGGATTAAATTGAATAACCCCCGAAATCGGGCATGGGGATCACGGTACGTGATTAACCCGCGTCCGTTCATGTGGCAGCGGGTTAAATTTTCTTCAATTCATATGTTTTACCTCATCCTCGCACACGTAGCACTGTTGCAAGCCTCTCACCAACAACTCACAGCTCACACACACTGGCAGCTATTCAACCATGACAGCGACATCACCCAAACATCTGGCAGGGCACTCACTGACACACTTCCCTCTTTTTTGCAGGAGAAGGTGACGCATAACAACAGGCAGCAGGAAAGAGCTGGAGGAGGACAAGCGCGCCTACACATTTTAACCCCCATGGAGGAGACAGTGCTGGTCATCATGAGCAGGCAGAATGTTAAATTTGTGCTGCCTGCTGTTTTACATGATTGCTGCATGCAGCCAGCACTACCTGCGCTGTTCATTGGCTGCACGCATCAGCAGTGGGCCCGATATCGTGAGTGGCTATCACTACTAAAAGGCAGCCTACACCTCTTAAAGGGGAGGTGCACTGTGGTTGATGGAATTGGTGTCACGAAGTGGATTGCTTTGGAAGAAGTTTTGTGAAGATGTCTCAACCTGTGAGAGAACATGCACTTAGGTTCTCTGATAATGCACTGGAGGCCTACGTGCAAGAGGTGGAGAGAAGGAAGGACATCCTGTATCCGTAGGGTGGGCAGGAGGCCCTCCAGACATATGCTCGGGAGGCAGTGGGAGGAAGTGGGGTGGAGGTCAATGCCAGGAGCATAGCTCCAATAACATGGATGTAGTGCAGGAAGAAGTTCAATGATCTGACACGAGTTGTCAAGGTGAGTGAGTTCAATCTTCAAATGGTATATCCCACCAGCTGCAACACTAGCCTCATCTACAGCTCAAAGGGAGGTGGTTGGACTCTCTCTTGTTGGAGATGGTCATTGCCTGGCACTTGTCTGGTACGAATGTTACTTGCCACTTATCAGCCCAAGCCTGGATGTTGTCCAGGTCTTGCTACATGTGGGCACAGACTGCTTCTTTATCTGAGGGGTTGCGAATGGAACTGAACACTGTGCACCATCAGCAAACATCCCTATTTCTGACCTTATGATGGAGGGAAGGTGATTGATGAAGCAGCTGAAGATGGTTGGGCCTAGGACACTGAGATGATTGGCCTCTAACAACCACTGCCATCTTCCTTTGTACTAGGTATGACTCCAGCCACTGGAGAGTTTTCCCCCTGATTTCCATTGCCCGCCCCCAAAAGTGGCATAAAAGAGAGACCCCTTGCAAGAATCAGGATGAAAGATAGAGAAGAAGTTGTAGAGAAGATAGAAGTTAGAAGTTGTAGAAAAAGTTAGAGAGAATGAAGAAGTGAAACAAACAGGACCAAAAGTTATGATCTCTACCCAGAGGACAGCAGTTAATATGATTCCTTGTTTTCTGATAATTAACGCTTAAATACTTGCATGTATTGATCCTTGAAATATTTATCCTTCACATAAAAGGTCATCACTATAACCAATTGGTGTCAGGTCGAAAGACATAAATCTCACAAAAGGTAAGCAATGTGGTACTGTTGGTGACTGGGGAGGTGTAGTTGAGGTTACTGGTATTGCTCATGAATAATCTGATCATGTAAAGCCCTGGCAGAAAGAGCCTGTCTACATTGTAGTCTCTCCTCCTCTTCCTCTCCCTCCACTTCCTCTTGCACTTCCTCTTTCTCCTCCACTTCCTCCTCCCCTTCCTCCTCTCGCTCCTCAGGTTCTTGTCTGATAGGTGGTGGCAAGGGCTGTTCCCTCATAATGGCGAGGTTGTGCAGCATGCAGCATACTACCACAAATCTCAATACCCACTCAGCTGAGTACTGCAGGGCTCCTCCAGAGCAGTCCAGGCATTGGAAGCATTGCCTGAGGATTCCCATGGTGTGCTCTATGATATTCCGTGTGGCAGCATGGCTCTCATTGTACGCCTGTTGTGCACCTGTGCGTGGATTCCTGACCGGAGTCATGAGCCATGTCTTGAGAGGATAATCCTTGTTGCCCAGTAGCCAGCCTTTGACTTGCCGTGCTGGTTCTGGTGGAACAGAGGACTGCCACAGAATGAAAGAATCATGACTGCTGCCAGGATAGTAGGCATCCACCTGCATGATGCACTGCGTGTGGTCTCACACCAGCTGCACATTGAGGGAGTGGAATCCCTTTCTGTTGATGAATATGGTCAAATTCAGATGAAGAGCATGCAAGGCAATGTGCGTGCAGTCAATTGCACCCTGCACCATGGGGAAGCCTGCAATCCATGCAAAACCTCGAGCTTACTCCTTCTGCTTGTCTCTGGCAAGAGGGAATGAGATGTATGCATTTCTCATTGTATAGAGTGCCTCAGTGATCTCCCTTATACTGCAGTGCTTATATCTCCAGCAGCAGCCTGAAAGGAGCCAGGGGGATAAAAATTAAGAGCCACGGTCACCTTGACAGCCACAGGCAATGCTGTCCTTGCCCTGCGTTGAGGCTGCAGTAGTTGACAGATTTCAATCACGACCTCTTTTATGAACCAAAGACGTCTGATGCACTGATTGTTGCTGAAGTTGAGGTAAGAGAATTGCTCCCTGAAGACCCTCTGCAGATATGGCCTCCCGCTGAGTGCCCTGCTCCTCCTCCTCCTCCCTCTTCGAGCAGCTTGTCCTACTCTGCGTGGCCTCTCTTCATTCTCCTAATCATGTTCAATTTCCAGAGGAAGCCCTACCAGGCCACCCATGTCTGGAAGCAACTTTTTTCAGCACAATATTTTAAATGCCACTAAAAGTACTGCAAGACCAGCCAGGCCACTCCCTGTAAAGTATTTAGCCAAGTAGAGGAAACCTCCAAAAACGTACAATTGCACCAGCAGCCAGAAGAAATAATCCAACAATTAACCTGTAAGTATTTCATGATCCTTTTAAATAGAGCTGGTGGGGGTCCTTCACGTCGTTTAACGTCATGTTCAGCTGTGCAAGTTTAAGATAGGGCGTTGGCTGGAGTGTGAAGTTCCAAAAGAGCAGCGGTGCCTTCAAATCAGCATTGCACACTGATCCACGTCATTATCTCCCTGTTCTGCATGCTGTCGGCGGCCGTTAGGCGCACGCGCAAACGGCTTTACCAAGATGGCGTCCTGCGCACTTCCAGTCGGAAGTGTGAGCGTGCATCTCGGACCATATTTTTGAGTCTTAGGTGGCCGTGTAGCACTCCATGGCCCAATTTAACACCCACAGTTTTCTAATAGTTCATCAAAGCATATTGATGAGAACCCCAAAATACTTACTTGATAGGTATGATAGGTACTAGACTGAACCTATGTTAAAGAACCCACATATCCGTGCAGAGAGACCACTTTCTGTTAATTCTAGCCATAAAGCAATGATTCTGGCCCGAACAAGTCATCAGAGACTGAAGCCAGTGCCAAATAGGAAGATTAAACAGCAAACACATGCCCCAGGCACAATCGAGAAAGAAAGACAAGCAGTGAGGTTGTCTTTCGTGAAATCATAGAAATTATTGCACAGATGAGGTTACCTATAAGCTATCGACTCTAATCACATTTCCCTGTCCTTTCTAATCTTTTCAAGAAATTTACCAAATCCATTTTAAATGATGTCATAACCTCTGCCTCAATAGCCATTTGCGGTAAATGCTCATGTTCTAATAACTATGAAACAATGTCTTCTAACTTTTCCCCTGCATTCTTCTACTGATTATCTAAGTCTATGTCCCCTTGTTATTGGTTCACCAAACAGTGAAAACAATTTTTCACTATTTACCCTCTTAAAATATTATTGAAAGTAGAAAATTCACCAGGGCCAGAATGCATGCATTCCAATCTTTCATCATTTTGAAACTCTCTATTAGACCAACCTTCTCTGTTCCAGTGAAACAGCCACAATTTTTCATCTTTCTTCATAACTACAACCTCTCATATTCACTGTATGCTTTCCATCACTTTAATATCCATCCTAAAATTGGGGTGTTGAGATCTGCATACAATACCCTAATTATGGCAATAACTAATGCCTTTGTCCACCCCAGTCCATCACCGGTATCTCCACATCATTGTACAAACTCAGCATTCCTTCGTAAATTCAACCACAAAAAGACTAAAGACATCCATTTTGTCAAAGAATGCTGGATTGGATCTCTAAGTTTGATCTCTAAGTTTGAAAATGTTTGGACTCTTTGGATCTTAACTTGGACTGAGAAGCCAATTTTTAGATTTTCCAATCCAGCATTCCAATTTTAAAGCCCAATTTTTCAAGAATCCAAGGGTAGCTCTCTGACATTCTATCTAGCAGCTGCATTTTTAAAAATGTAAGTATCATAGAATTACATAGAACATACAGCACAGAAACAGGCCATTTGGCCCAACAGGTCGTGCCGGTGTTTATGCTCCACACGAGCCTCCTCCCTCCCTACTTCATCTAACCCTATCAACATATCCTTCTATTCCTTTCACCCTCATATGTTTATCTAACATCCTGTATATGCATCTATGCTAATCGCCTAAACTACTCCTCGTGGTAGCGAGTTCCACATTCTAATCACTCTCTGGGTAACGAAGTTTCTCCTGAATTCCCTATTGGATTTATTAGTGACTATCTTATATTTATGGCCTTTAGTTCTGGTCTCCCTGGCAAGTAGAAACATCTTCTCTACGTCTACCCTATCAAGCCCTTTCATAATCTTTAAAACTCTATCAGGTCACCCCTCAGTCTTCTCTTTTCTAGAGAAAAGAGCCCCAGCACGCTCAATCTTTCCTGATAGGTATAACCTCTCAGTTCTGGTATCATCCTGGTAAATCTTTTTTGCACCTTCTCCAATGCCTCTATATCCTTTTTATAATATGGAGAGCAGAACTGTTCACAGTACTCCAAGTGTGGTCTAACCATGGTTCTATACAAGTTTAACATAACTTCTCTGCTTTTCAGTTCTATCCCTATGGAAATGAACCCCAGTGCTTGATTCGCTTTTTTATGACCTTATTAACCTGTGTCGCTACTTTTAGTGATTTGTGTATCTGTACCCCAGATCCCTCTGCTCCTCTACCCCATTTAGACTCTTATTTTCCAAGGATTATGTGGCCTCCTTATTCCTCCTACCAAAATATAATATCTCACAATTATCTATATTGAAATTCATTTGCCAATTGCACGCCCATTCTGCAAGTTTATTAATGTCTTCCTGTATTTTGTCGCAGTCTTCCTCCATATTAATTATACCCCCCAATTTGGTGTCGTCCGCAAATTTTGAAATTGTACTTCTGATTCCAAAGGAGTATTGGCCTCCTTTGCTGAGAATCGTGTGTCCAGAGTTTGGGAGGGTAGTGCAGGCACCACCCGGATGGTAGCCAGTTACTGGAGGTCCTCAGCGGTGTGGGGTAAGTAGGTGCCCAAGATACGGTATGGACACCCACCGGCCTCCTGCAAATCATAGAATTACACAGAAATGACAACGCGGAAATGGACCTATTGGCCCAACCATGCCATGTTGGTGTTTATCCTCCATATCAACAGTAGGCCTGTCACATGTGTCTGCGCTTTTCCCATATTCCTTTACTCCCCTTTCCTTCAGCCACCTATCTAACCTATTCTTAAATGCTGATATGGTCTTTGCATCGATCAATGACTCCAGTAGTGCATCAGCCTCACAACCCTCCGTGTAAAAATGTTCCTCCTGTTCTCGGTCTTAAATCTCTTAAATTGAATCTTACGTCTATACTTCCCTTGTTGTAGTCCCATCAACCACTGGAAACAGTTTGTTCTATACACTCCGTCCCATCCCTTTGTAATTTTAAACATCTCTATCAAATCGCTCCTTCAATTCCTCTGTTCTAATGAAAATAGCCCTAATTTTCCAAGTCTTTCTTATTTGTATTTTCTCAAACCAGGCAGCTTCCTAATGAATCTGCACTGATTCCTCTCTATTGCCTCAACATCCTTCTTATAGTTTGGAGCCCAAAATTGCACACAGTACTCCAACTGCGGTCTTATTAAAGATTTAGATAGATTCACCATTCCATCTCACATTTTATATTCCATACCTCTTGCCATAAAACCCAATATTCCATTAGCTTTCTTTATGGCCGTACCCACTTGAGGTGCTGTTTTTAATGTCATGTGAAGCCAAAATCCCAAATCCCTCTGCTCTTCCACATCACCCAGCTTTCCCCCATTCAAAATATAATGATTACCTTTTTTTACCAAAATGTAACACCTCACATTTACTGACATTGAATTCTAGCTGTCACTTTTTTGCCCATTCCAATATCTTATCGATAAACCCTTGCAGCTTCCTTTGGTCCTCAGAATTTTTTCCAATGCATCCTATTTTAGTATCATCTTTAAATTTGGACACCACTGCCTCTAGTCAGGTGCTGCCCTCCTGCCTCGCATACACTGGTGGAGTCTGCACTGGAGGGCACTGGTGGGATCATCCTGGTGTAACTGCCGGGATTGCATCCTGCACATTTTCAGGCTCCTTGTAGTTTTCAGCAGTAAATGGTGCACAAAATACTCCTGCATTGCTTACGAGAGTATGTGATGTGCACTTATATAATAACCTTGAACATTCCCTTCCTTGAATATGTGTTGCCAACAGTCTCAATATTTCGGACTTGTTACCAAAATCCCATCCTTAAGGGTCATACTGACCAAGAGAACAAAACTACTGAAGAAATATTAATTATTAGTCAAACTTCTTTTGTATCAAGTTCAAAGTCACATTCAGAAATACCTCCTTTTACTCTGAATGCTGGCTATCCTTTCACAGCTTTCAAAATGGTGACATTTTACATCCTGTGACATCTGTTAAATTGATTTTCTGTGCAGTTCCAACAACAAATTTTATAAAATAAAAATACAGAAGTATACAGATCTACTAACCATTTCTTCATTTATAGTATTCTTAGAATAAATATTTTCTCCCTTCCATTTTGGCACTGAAGTCTTCCTCCAGTACTTTAATCATTCAGCGTACTAAAGGCAATGATTAGAAACCAAAATATATTTCAGTCATCCCAAGGTCCTGTGGAATGGGCAGGGATTACTCTATCAGTGTGAACTTTTCTCTCGGAGAAAATGAAGTGAATATTCAAAATAAATATATCATATGTCACCAAAAATTACCATTTCACCTACAGATTTTTCATTTATGAAAATTATTAGTTTATTCTAAAATATAATTCATGAGCAGATTTAAAAAAAAATAATGTTGAATAATGAAAAGATATTTGCTATTCATTAGCAGAGCTGCCTGATATTGTGGCAATGCATCAATATTGCTCATAAAGGAAAGTGAGATTAGTCTCCTGAGGTAAACACAATTACTGGGCTTATCAAATACGACTCAAATGCAGTTCTGCCTGTACTGTGACGGTGCATTAATAAAAGTCTCACGCTACCGCACCAACATGGGCCTTTATTTCTTTCCTTATCGGTTTTCTTTGTGGCTCTGTGCTTGATTACACTAAGCTGGGTAAGGATTTGAGTTACGAGGATGAACATACAGCTGGACCACTGTTAACCCACAGATAATTTAAGAAGCTCCATAGATGGACTGATTCCTGTGATCTACAGTATGCGCTCAAATTAGCACAGTAAAAACAGGCTGTGACCTTATTGTGCATTCACGCCTAGTTGTAGGACCACGACTGTAGCTCTTTTGACTAGACGTGACAAAAAGGTTTTTCTTTAATAACTTGAAATCAACTTCAAGTATTGTTGAGCTTAAATCTCTGATGCCTGTGAAGTGCATGGCAATGCTTTATCCATTTGTATGAAAATGTAACGGAACACTTGACATTCTACACTGCAGCCTGTATTATTTAACAAACTTTCTCCCGCTGCCATTTCTGTAGGTTTTTTCATTCAATCGCTCCAGTAAATTTTGTGAGATTCCAGCAGCTATTACATACATCAACATACGTTTTGTAATTCTAAAAGGCTACACTGTGATCCCATTTCAGAAACCTAGCAATGCAATGTATCACATGGCTAGAAAGAATCTTACAGGGAAGCCGTTGCAAATGGGGATTGGCAAGGAGAAAGAGTGCCTCAGTGCAAAATGCAAACCTATAATCTATCATTTCAGGGTTTAAATAATGCCAACAGCAATGTGTGAATGTCTCAGCAAAACCCTCTGAACAAAACCAGTCAGTTCTTTAGTAAATTTGCCATGAAACTGCAGTGAGATTTATCAGAAATATACATTATCATTAAGATTGACTATGAATTCCTATCTGCAGCAACTTCACCGCTAACTCTTCAAAATTTACATTGAGAAAAAGGCTCCATTAACTTAATTGTCCATTATTTTTAAAAATTATTTATTATTTTATTATTTACCTGCAAAAAAATCAGACACTGTTGCAGCCATGCAAACCACCAGCAATTCACTTGAGGGATATCTATGAATTAACCTTACAAATATTTGTTTCCTATACATTGTGACAGGAGCCATTCTTTCCTCCATATTGCTCTTAGATGTTTCACAGACACTGCACTTATAGGTCTCTCATAGTGATGGTAATAATGTAGGTCCAGAAAATCCGTGGGTTTACGATCCCATAATTACTGCCTGCCGAGGCGGCTAGGAAGTCTGGCTGACACCTGCCGGAACGAGGGAGGTGCCAGGTTTCCCACCCCACCTCAGAAACGTAATAGGTACACCTTTTTTAAGGGAGCTACTGTAAAAATTAGAAAACAAATACTTCCTCAAAATCGCCAGGTGTCCAGGCCACAACCCCTGGTGGGCCAACATCCGCTGGTGGCCGGGGACTGACCAAGAGTACCTCTGCCAACCACTGGATCTCAGTAAAGCTCCAGGGTGCAGGAACTCCCGATACAGGGAGCCCCTGGCCCCGGCCCTATCCCCTCCTTGTGACAATAGCCACTTTTAGGGTAGGCAGGAACTCTGAGGGAAGTTTGGGATCCGGCATAGCTGGGTTTAGGCCTAGTGTTCAGATGTTCCAGCAGATTCTCGATGAAATTAAGGTGGGAGCACACCAAAACATTCGCAGATTCTCTGAGCCACAATGTCAGTTTAATAAAGAGCCCTTACAACCACTATATAAAATTAAGGGACAAATTAAGGGATAACCTATCTTAACTGAGTGACAAGAGAATGACTTGAAGAGAATGATCTGAATCCTATTCAGTGGGTACTCGATGTGATGGAAGCAGAACTCCATCTTGCTTCAGATCATAACATTTATGTATTACATTTTTTCATACAACCATTAACTAGGCCAAGTATCGTGAATTCAAAATGCTGCAGGCTGACAAGAACACGTTTGTGTGAGGTTTGAGGTAGAGTGAATATCCAAATTCTTTACGGACCATCTAATCTCCCAAGAGCTCACTGGAGCCAATTTCTGTCTTCTTAGCACGCTGATTTGGGGTGCTGAGTGTGTTGGGGGGGGAGGGGTGGTACAGGCCAAAAAATTCAGTTGTGCTGGACTCCCACTGAATTTTCCAGTTAGACCTGGGGTGGGCGCCTGAGGCTTCCATCTGAAGCCAGCAGGAGTCCATTAGCATATGTAAAAGAGGCTTGGGAAGTATGGCATGCCACTTTCTTGCCTGCCCCAGCATGCCCAATGAGGTTTGGCAGGAAGAAGGCCTCAGGTGGACATGCAGGTGGGAGAGCCGTTAAAAGGCCTGCAGATTTTGCAAGTAAGTGTTTCAGGCCTTTTAAAGGCTCCTCTTGTATTTTTATTTAGTTTTTTTTCAACTGGCACTTAGATTTTCATGTGTCTTTGTGCCAGTTACTTTTTTTGCCGCAAACTCCCTCTATTGGCACTCGAGGATTTGCCAATAGGGATCCTCCAAGATGGCATGTTTGGAGGAAGGGGAGGAGTTGTGGAGGGATGCCAGGTGGGTCAAGCCACTCGAGAGGTGCTCTGTGTCCCCTGCCCGGCATCCCCACGTCTACTGAGAGAGTTAAGATACCTCGCTCCGGCAGACATTGTCCTCTTCGCAATGATGTTGTGCCAACAGACTCCCTGTGGCATCACAATGAGATGTGAATGCCTGACTAATAAGATCTGGCCATGTTTTATTTACTAGTTTGATTGAATGTGATACTTATACTGTCAGAATGTAAGAAGTGTAATTTGACATCTAGACTCATGGATTGGGAGCTGATTGAGGAGACAAAATGTTTATGTGTAATGGTCTAGCTTCAACATGCAAACACTTTATCTCCTCAGTTAGCTTTCTTATCTGTGTTCCTGATGTAAAAAGCAGACTTATGGTACTCTGCCATAATAGGCATGGTCAATGGATCCACAAATAAAATACATTTACATTTTATTTTAAAATCATGTCTTTAAAAATGAGAATATACATTTTTGATTTTGCCTTTAATTTATTGAGCATTCTTAAAATGAAACAAAAAAAATGAAATGTAACTTTAAATTGGGCCGTTTCATGGTTTACTGAACAAGCTTTAACCCACAGGCATTTCCTGCACTATTTGTTGATTTTGCATCCCACGTCTCTCCTCGATGAACTTTATTACCTATGTACTATCATCATTCATGTTAATGAATAAATTATAAAATACTGAAATCAGTTTGACATTGTTACTTAGTTGCAAATCATCTGTTAGAAAGAGGGCATGATTCAATCTTTCTCAAACAGTCTTCTGGGTAATAATATGATGGATCTGCAGATATTTCATAAAATTAAAATGATTAAAACAGTTTTCCTTTAAAACAGTCCCACTTCAGGGACTTGAGCATAAAATCCAGGCTGATACTCCAGAGCAGTACTGAGGGAGTGCTTTTTTTTTGGAGGTGCCGTCTTTCGGTTGAGACGTTAAACCGAGGCCCCATCTACCCTCTCAGATGAACGGAAAAGATCCCATGGCACTATTAGAAGAAGAGCAGGGGAGTTCTCCCAGTATCCTGGCCAACACTTATCCCTAAAAACCAACATCACTAAAACAGATTATCTGGTCATTATCACATTGCTATTTGTGGGAGCTTGCTGTGTGCAAATTGGCTGCCACGTTTCCTACATTACAACAGTGACTACACTTCAAAAAAGTACTTAATTGGCTGTACAGCGCTTTGGGTCATCCTGAGGTCATGAAAGTTGCTACATAAATGCAAGTCTTTGTTTCTTTTCTTTTTTTACATTAAAATGTTAATAAAAATAACATTCTGTAGTCATTGTAATTTAATTATGAGAAACAAATTGTAATTTTGGTTGCAATTAATACTGAAAGTCTGACTTCCAATTCCTATTTAAAAATTTTAAACAATTTATTTTTGCTGTGAATTTGATTCATGATGCATTGGAGTCAGGAAAATCAGTTCATAAACCGACCACACTGGCTCTTTTAAAATGTCGTATCCTTCCTACTAAATATCAATCACAGTTTGACCTTGCAGGGTTGACAGGACACCATTGAAACATAACAAGGGACATGGACTTTCTGTTTGTTGGTTTCAATCATTATAAAATAGATATTAGCTGCTAAACTCTCCAGAGGTTTCTAAAAAGAAGTTAACTTTCTGTCCTATCAAACAAGTGTTGTAAAAACCAGGATGATGCTTTTCATTGTGAAGGTGTCCACTTTATTAAGTGTTCTTATAAACAAAGGCAAATTGCTTTGCTTGGATATCCTTGGGGACCACATTAGCCCTTTGGACCATGGGGATCGGGCAGGAAAGTGGAGTTGAGGCCAAAGATCAGCCATGATCTTATCAAATGGAGGAGCAGGCTTGAGTATGGCCTACTCCTGCTCTTATTTCTTATGTTCTTATGGACTACATAGACATGTTTACACCTAAGGGTTTATGTCATCCTGGTTGTATTAGTATGATTATTGACATAAATTAGTTCACAGCTATGATACTAAGAAGGTAGGAATAGCTTTATTACTGTAATATTAACACCATACAAATGAAACACTTTTAAAACAAATGCAAATGTCCACCTGCTCATCCTGTCTTCCTTTCTGCCTATTATTTCTTTTTTCCTATTCTCTCTCTTCTATTGTAATTACTTTTACTTTTTGTGTCTAATAAAGTTTTCTACTTTAACTACTTTTTCTGCTACCTCGGTCCTAGCATCCATTTTTGGGTGGAAGCCAAATTGTAAATATTATCTTCTGATTGGCTCCGAAGGCTATTTTGTCAGTGTATCAAATGGTCACACTGCAAAGACTTACACTGTCATATCATTGGCACAACAAGATCATTCTTTGGCACATTTAAAACATCAAACAAAGATCTGTTAATGCAGGACGCGTTATCTCGTCTACAGTGCTGGCACCCCCATCTTGTACAGGCAAGATAACTTATCCATGATGTAGGACAGGTCAATGCTGATTGCAGTTTTATTTTTGTCGGCAATAGCATATGTCAGTGCAAAAGGCCTAAAATTGTTATTAATCTGTCGAAAATCAACATTTTTTTTATATAGGGGTGGCTTAATGTTCCCAATACTGAATTCACAGGTTGGAGATGAAGGACGACCTTTCTCAACAGGCATTCACACTTGGCAGTTATAATGAATAAGTGTAAACAATTTTACAACACCAAGTTATAGTCCAGCAATTTTATTTTAAATTCACAAGCTTTCGGAGGCTTCCTCCTTCGTCAGGTGAACGATGTGAAAATGAAATCCTCGAAATGAAATCGCATTTATAATTCACAGAACAATGCTTGGTGAGTACAGACAGTTTTTTCAACTGCCCGTTGCCAAGGCAATCAGTGTGCAGACAGACAGGTGTTACCTGCCAGGTCTCACAGAATATACACAGAATTTTGTATATTCTGTGAGACCTGGCAGGTAACACCTGTCTGTCTGCACACTGATTGCCTTGGCAACGTGCAGTTCACCTCAAGTGAGCCTCACACTCATGAGGACAAGCCTAGCAAGTAGGGGAATGGGTCTGAAAGGAGGTCAGCGCTGTTCATGGATTTTGAGGCATCCCTGGTTGCTTCTCAAAATAGTTGGATTTGGGGCCAGGACCAGAAAGTATGCATGAACATGCAACTCTAGGCATATGTGGTAGTGTTGTGTTTGTTACTAGACTGGTAATCCAGAGGTCTGGACTAATAATCTAAAGGTTGCGAATTAAAATCCCACTGTGGAAGTTTGAGAATTTGAAGTTGGTTTAAAAAATCTGGAAATAATAAGCTGGTATCAGTAAAAGTGATCATGAAGCTGTCAGATATCCTACAAACCTAACTGACTCACTAATGTCCATTAGGGAAGGAAAGCTGCCATCCTTACCCAGTCTGGCCTGTATGTGACTACAGTCTCACACCAAAGTGGTTGATTCTAAGCTGCTCTCTCAAGTGGCCTAGGAAGTCACTTAGTTGTATCAAACCCCTTGCAGCGGTTCAAGAAGAAGGCCCACCACCACATTCCCAAGGCAATTAAGAATGGGCAATAAATGCCAGCCTTGTCAGCGACGCCCACACTCCGAGAATGAAAAAAAAAATCTCTTGATTTCTTGATCCACTGATGGATAATGCAATGTTCTGTTTTGCATCACGGTGTAAAATCTGGGGCACTGTAACAGATTCTCATTGTGGATTTTTCAACACATTCATGTTATCATCTCTATCATGTTCCCCCAAATCAGTGACAACCCTAGACTTGTCTTCAGTTGCAATAATCTTGGGAGTGATATGAATTTTTAATTGCTGTATGTCCGTTTTGTTGAGCATGTTGCTCTGGTCACTTACATCAACCATATATTTTGGATTCAAAAGAATGGATAGTTCCCCTTTTCTCTTTCAACGTGCCAGTACCACGTCAACTTGTTTGATCTTTAGCTCAGCATTTGCATTCTGCATATGTTTTCCTTTTCTTTTTACCTCTTGATCCTTTTGTAGGATTGATAACTGATGGGAGCTTGATTCACACATTTTGACCAAACAGAAGCTCTGCAGGAGATTCAGCAGTAGCATGAAAAAACATTGCTCTGTAGTTTTACAAGAATATGTTTCCTTTACTTTTTTGATGGTAATAAAGGAAATAGCATTTTGCACATATTTTTATTACAAACTCTATTTGAGCATTGGCTTTGGGCCAATAAGGTATGCTTTTACTATGTTTGAAACCACAGTGTTAAAACTTACTGATGTTGAAAGAAAGGTTACTTTTTTGACGTATAACAAATGGTGAAAATATTAGCCCTAATTTTGCAACACCTCGCGTGCTGTAATTTCTGTGATTCTATGATACTGATAATTTGGATTGACCCGTTTACCATATGCAATGTGACATATTCTACTTTTGTTTTCAATTCAGCTGTGGTATTCAGTTGTCTCATATTAGGCTGAGCTGCACTCAATCCACATTGAAAGGTCTTAAATATTCTTCTTCTAATGGTGTTTCAGATTGCTTTAGACATTTGCAGGGGGTAAATTTGCACTTGCCCTCATCCGTCATTACTTTCACGGTAGTGTTCAGCATAGCTCCTCAGATAGGCCACACAACAGATAGTATAAAGGTAATCAGCATCTGTGCTCATTGAACTCAAATATGTATGGCTGTTAAAGATTAGTATTGTCTTGTGTCTGTCCTGCTGCTTTGTGTACTATTCCTAAGAAAAAGATATTCTTCATGTAATCCACCTGGGGTTTGACAGCAACTATACCTTACAAAGTGTTTTGTCGTGTCAATATGTAGTTTACTTCTGGCAAGGTACTTGGCCCCTTTATGATTGGAATTCATTTGTGTGCTATTTCAGTGCACTGGTTGACATGCTTTAGTTAAAATTCCTGTGCACATTATTGTAACAAAGTCAATAGCGGCAGAGTCAGTACATGGATAAGGGATTTGCCTCTGACCCCCCAAATGGGTTGGCCAATTTTGCAGGAGAGGACTTGGCCAAAACCGATTGCAAATAATTTACTCACTTAACTTAGAAGGGTATGTTGATAGGGTTAGATGAAGTAGGGAGGGAGGGGGCTTGTGTGGAGCATAAATGCTGGCATTGACCAGTTGGGTTGAAAGGCCTGTTTCTGTGCTGTAGGCTTGATATAACTCGACGTAACTTTTAAATTCCCGACTGTGGTTTTGAGTCTGACGTGAATCGCCATGCAGCATTGGAGGATGTCCTTGTGGCTGTGTTGTGCCAACTCAGCCACATCTAGACTTAGACCACTTCCCCCCACCCCCCCATCCTCCCAATCCTTTGCCCTTAGAAGTAATTTGCGTATTGGCTAATAACTGCATTAAATAGTGCGCAAAGTAATTTGATGCAAATAATTCAAGCACTATATTAAAATAATACATAAAGTACAACCTCCTTGTGTGGATAATTATCTTAGTGTTAGATTGTTGTGCTGAACGATGTTTATGGGTTTGTTGTTGCTGATTACAATGTTATGCTTGATCTACCCAATGCATTGAAATCTGCTATCTCAGTTGTTCAAGATAGCTTCAGCAAGTCTTTTCAGGATTGTGCTGAGATCCTCCTCTGCCCAATGCTTCAGGCAGGGAGGGAGACTACTCAGGATAATTTGTGATGTTATGGCTGAGAAATTAATTTAGTGCTGGAACCCAGCATGAAACGGACGTCGCGCCTGGAGCACGCGCCCGAAGATGTCAGCCTGAGGCTCACCAGAAGTTGTGCCTTGGGCCTCAACTGCATAAAGCCGGTAATCTGCAAATGCCAATCTTGTGTCTGCTGCAGGTCTCCGGTCAGGGCCTCAGGAAAATCAGCCGGCCCACAGATAAGTCCTGGCGCATGCTCCACCCAGTTCATGCCGAATTTGGGAGTGGGGTCCTAAAACAGGCGCTAGGACTCTGATTACCATAATCCAATCCGGCCAATTACCGCCCCATCAGTCGACTCTCAATCATCAGCAAAGTGATGGAAGGTGTCGTCGACAGTGCTATCAAGCGGCACCTACTCATCAATAAACTGCTCACCGATGCTCAGTTTGGGTTCTGCCAGGACCACTCGGCTCCAGACCTCGTAACAGCCTTGGTCCAAACATGGACAAAAGAGCTGAATTCCAGAGGTGAGGTGAGAGTGACTGCCCTTAACATCAAGGCAGCATTTGACCGAGTGTGGCACCAAGGAGCCCTAGTAAAATTGAAGTCAATGGGAATCAGGGGGAAAACTCTCCAGTGGCTGGAGTCATACCTAGCACAAAGGAAGATGGTACTGGTTGTAGGAGGCCAATCATCTCAGTCCCAGGACATTGCTGCAGGAGTTCCTCAGGGCAGTGTCCTAGACCCAACCATCTTCAGCTGCTTCATCAATGACCTTCCCTCCATCGTAAGGTCAGAAATGGGGATGTTTGCTGATGATTGCACAGTGTTCAGTTCAATTCACAACCCCTCAGATAATGAAGCAGTCCGTGCCCGCATGCAGCAAGACCTGGACAACATCCAGGCTTGGGCTCATAAGTGGCAAGTAACATTCGCGCCAGGCAAGTGCCAGGCAACAACCATCTCCGACAAGAGAGAGTCTAATCACCTCCCCTTGACAGTCAACGAAATTACCATCGCCGAATCCCCCACCATCAACATCCTCGGGGTCACCATTGACCAGAAACTTAACTGGACCAGCCATATAAATACTGTGGCTACAAGAGCAAGTCAGAGGCTGGGAATTCTGCGGCGAGTGACTCACCTCTTGACTCCCCAAAGTCTTTCCACCATCTACAAGGCACAAGTCAGGAGTGTGATGGAATACTCTCCACTTGCCTGGATGAGTGCAGTTTCAACAACACTCAAGAAGTTCGACACCATCCAGGACAAAGCAGCCCGCTTGATTGGCACCCCATCTACCACCCTAAACATTCATTCCCTTCACCTCCGGCGCACTGTGGCTGCTTTGTGTACCATCCACAGGATGCACTGCAGCAACTCGCCAAGGCTTCTTCGACAGCACATCCCAAACCTGCGACCTCTTCCACCTAGAAGGACAAGAGCAGCAGGCACATGGGAACAACACCACCTGCACGTTCCCCTCCAAGTCACACACCATCCCGACTTGGAAATATATTGACGTTCCTTCATCGTCGCTGGGTCAAAATTCTGGAACTCCCTTCCTAACAGCACTGTGGGAGAACCTTCACCACACAGACTGCAGCGGTTCAAGAAGGCGGCTCACCCCCAGCTTCTCAAGGGCAATTAGGGATGGGCAATAAATGCCGGCCTCGCCCGCGACGCCCACATCCCATGAACGAATAAAAAAAAAATCAAGAAGCCTAATGCCAGTTCCAGGTGGGCACCCCGGACATTTGAGCAGCAATTTTATATAAGCCCGCCCAGAGGGAATGGGGTAGGCGGGTGGTTAAAATTGCATTTTAAGTCTCCCCGCACCGTTCGCACCTCCTCCAATTTTTGGGACACGCACCCACCCCAGCCAAGCAGGAGCCTAGTTAAAATCTGAAAGTCATGTTCCAATGACATTATATGCACACCCAATTTTAACTCAAAATAAATGAGGCCACCTCACTGTACCCTCTAAGCTGTGCGCGTGCGTGGCCGTGCAGCAGTCTGTTGTGAGATGCGCACTTAAACATTTAGTCCGCACATCAAACCGGTGCTTTCGGCCCCTCTCTCACACGGACCAGTCCCCAGACCCCCCTCCCACACTGACCATTGCCCAGACCCCAGGCCCTTCTCCAGCTCTGCCTCCCCGGTCCCCAGTGCTCCAGTCCCAGTCGTGCTGCTCTGCCTCCGGTGCTGGGGAGTGTCCGAGTGTCCGATCCCGCGGCTCCAGCCCCAGGAGGCGGAGGATTCAAGGTCTCATTTTTTTTCTTCCTGAGCCCCTCAACTTCATCCGGCAGTGTAATGTTGGCGAGTGGTGATTGATTGCCCCGGGAACCAACAGGAAGAGAGCTCAAGCCAGAGGGCCAAGGGAGCAGCGTGTTCTGCACCAATCTCGGTGCTTGAGGGGTGGAATCTGAGTCGGTGAGTCAGGTGAGTTCGTGTGAACCCGTTAAACAATTTATCTTTTAAAAGCTAAATCGAGATTTCTTTTGTCAAGAAAACAGTTTAACATTTGTCAGTATTTTGTTTTCCTGGAGTTTCTATTATGAGTTTCAGACACTTTAATGCCAAGTGGACCAGGTGTTTAAAGGTCATTCATTTCCCTCTTTCCACGTGCTGTTCGTTAAAGGTTCAGAGATTAATTTCCCCCTCATTATGCATCGATTTGTGATATTTAGAGTGACAATGTCTCATCTTTTCTGCACTTTTAGTAGTTAAAGTAACATCCTTCCTGTTAGTCTTGAGATACATTCTGTACTGGGGGAAACGGCTGTCTATTTTGGTGGCTTCTGCCTTTAAAATTCTCATCCTCTCATCAAATCCCTCCAAGCCCTGTCTATGGCTGTAACCTCCTCCAGCCCTCTTTTAAAAGGAGAAACTGTTTCCAGTGACAGAAGGGTCGGTAACCAGAGGACACAGAATTAAGGTGATTGGCAAAAGAAACATAGGCTACATGAGGAAAAAACACTTTACACAGCAAGTTGAAATAATCTGGAATGTACTGCCTGAAAGGGTGATGGAAGCAGATTCAATAATAATTTTCAAAAGAGAATTGGATAAATACTTGAAGTGGAAAAAATTGCAGGGCTATGAGGAAAGAGCAGAGGAATGGGACTAATTGGATAGCTCGTTCAAGTAGCCAGCACAGTCACTGTGGGCCGAATGGCCTCCTCCTGTGCTGTAAAATTCGATGACTATCCCGCGGCTGCGGCTGCGGCCCCAGCCCCAGCCGCCGCACTGTTTACCGCCTTGCTGGGAAATGCAGTCAGCGAGCAGCTGATTGGCTGCACGGAAACCAGACCAGGAAGTAAAATCGAAACTGATGTGTTTGTCAGTGGCCAATCGCAGACTGGAACTATCTACCCAATCAGAGACCTGGCATCTCTGCGCAATCAGAGTCCAGGCATCTCTGCCCAATCAGAGACCAGGCATCTCTGCCCAATCAGAGACCAGGCATCTCTGCCCAATCAGAGACCAGGCATCTCTGCCCAATCAGAGACCAGGCATCCCCGCCCAATCAGAGACCAGGCATCTCTGCCCAATCAGAGATGAGGGGCCCATACATAGAGGCTTCCAAAACTAATGGGACCTGCAAGATGTACAATTGGAAAGCAATAATTTGTTAAACCCTGCTGAGGATTCAATGGATGGGGGGAAGGGAAGGGGGAGGAGAGGAGGAGAGGAGGAGGGAGGGCAGGGGAGGGGGGAGGGATGGGGGCAAGAGGGAGGGGGAGGGGGGGAGGGGGGGGACAGGGAGGAGAGAGCTTTAATTAAACTGTCCCGATCCCCAAATTCGCACTGACTGATTTGACAACTGTTTGGTATTTCTGACTCAATTTAAATATTCTGATTGCACACAATTTATTTCTGTTTGAATCAGTCATTAAGCTGATTCAACAAAAAGCTGATTGGAATCGTTCCCATCAAATAATTTTTAATAAAATATAACGAGACTGGTCTGCTTAATCCTAGTGCAACTTAAGAAACCCATTTCATAAATTATATAAATGTATCAGCCAATATAACATTAAATAGTTACAATTATCCATTATTCTGTACATTTGCTGTGTTTGTTATTTACCCTGAATAATGTTATCTAAAAGATGTTCTATTTAAAATTGTGATTTTTTTTTTACGGTGGCGCACACAGCCTTTATATCGGTGGGAAAACCCAAATTCGTTCCGCACACGGCCGAAAAGAAACAGAACATTGGGCCACACTCAGCACACAAGGTGTTCAGGCCAACCGTCACTTTCTTGGACCTATCTGAAGAACAGTGCAGGAGCAGTCTGCATTTCTCCAGACAGACTGTCGCAGACCTCTGCAACCTCCTGGAACAGGACATGCTGCCTGCTGGACTAGGGTGGGGGGGATGTCATGCCAGTGACCCTCAAAGTCACCACAGCCCTGAATTTCTTCGCATCTGGATTCTTTCAGGGGACATCAGCCGCCACTCCCGGTCTGTAGTGCACATCTGCATTAAGCAGAGTCATTGACACTATCTTTGCCCGGGCAGAGCTCCACATTACCTTCATCACTGACCTCAGCAAACAGGAGAGACAGCTCGGGGCTATGCTTTAGCGGAGGGCATCACTGACTGTACACACAGCCATCAAGGTACTGGAACACGAACCAGCAACATTCATCAATAGAATCGGAAAACAGTATCAATTTAATTCTATTAATTCTATCAATATCCAGCTAGTGGCCGATCACTGGAACACCGTCATGCAGGTCTGTGCAAGGTACCCAAGGATCTGCCACAATGCTTTTATCCTGAGACAGTCTATCATCCCCCCAATATTTGACCCTGTGAGGAACGTGACAGGATGGCTGCTGAGGATATCCCTCGCAGACCTGGCTGATGGCACCCCTGCACAACACTATCATGCCCGTGCAGCACAGATACAATCGAAGCTAGGGATAACCAGGATCATTATAGAGGACACGATAGGAATGCTCAAATAGATGTTTAAGGTCTGGACCGCTCAGGCTGCTCCCTGCAATATGTCCCAGATAGAGTTCGCACATCATCGTGGTCTGCTGCATATTGCACAACATTGCATTGCAGAGAGGCCTGCATTTGGAGGAGGCAGAGCAGCAGCAGCAATCGTCACCAGACGAGGAAGACCGAGGGAAGGACAGGAAGCAGCAGAGGAAGGAGGGTCACCTCAATGCCTTGCAGTCAGAGATATCAGGGATCAGCCAATAGCTCAATGATTTGGCTGTGCTTCTCACACCCCTGCCCTGAGAACTTAGACAGAGCACCTCAGCATAACAGTCCTTGTTATATCATTCACCACTCCCTTAATCCCACATTAAATTATATCGAAACCATTCAGACAACTTCTAAATCAATGACATTCTGACAATGCAGACTCAAACTGCTGTTACACTGTACTGCAGACCGAAGTGCCAAATGTAATGAAGGTGATCCATTTAATGGCAAACATAATAATTGCCTTCCATTCATTTCTCACCCAAGTGATCAACCTATAATTTTTTTCTTCACAGATGGTTTACAAATTCAACTACGTGGTCTTGTCCACGGGTGAGAGTTAGTGAATGGCTGCAGTGAAGGTCTGTAGGGCATATAATGGATGTGGTGAGAGGCGGAGAAGAAGCAAGATAGAATGAGGTTGGAGAGGTGATGAATGTAAAGGGAATTGTGTGCAATGTGAAGTGAGATGGAAGTGGTTGGACTAGTCGGTGGTTGTACAAGTGGTATGATGTGGAGATGCCGGTGGTGGACTGGGGTGTATAAATGTAAGGAATCTTACAACACCAGGTTATAACCTGGTGTTGTAAGATTCCTTACAAGTGGTAGTATGCGAGAAGAGAATGGTGTTAGTATAGCTAGATGTAGCTGGGTGCCTCACACACCGAGAGTGCATATCAGAGATTCAGGCACCTATTACATTTGATTCCAGGTTCAATTCCTATTCTGTGCTTAGTTAACTAATCTCACCTAAGCTATCAGGTGCTCCTGGGCCAGGAAAAGGAAAATTAACCAGGGTTCAAAATTGACTAAAACTCATTCCATTGAGCTGATTCTTAAAAATACACAGAAGCCTCACATACATATATATCTATAAGATGTTTTAGAAATGGATAGGGGAAGAATGGCTATTTAGCTGATGGGAATTTTTCATGGCCAGTTACTCCACAATGGCAAATAGAGCAAGGATCAGTCCCTTGAAAAGTCATACCCAAAATGTTTAATCAACATTTTCAGATCTTGAATTGCCTGCTGCACATTTCCAGCATTTTCTGTTTATACTTCAGATTTCTGGTACTTAAAGTTTTTTTTTATTAGCTACAGCCATGTGTGTATTGAAAGCTCACTGTAATGTAATCCAGATTTGAGGGATGATTAGCATTGTCCAATAAAGCACTGCATTCCATTTCATTGCCAAAAGATAAAAAGATAAAATAACATATTTTGGAACAAATAAAAGCTCAGCAGAGTGGAGGATACACTTACACAAGATAAGTTGAATTGTTATTATCTTCAAAGAGAAATATTGTATGACATAATCATCTTACATATATTCTACATGGCAATGATTAAACAGACAGATATGTGAATATTTCTTTATGGTCAAATAAAAAAATTCATTTTTCTACATCTCTTATATTTGACACTGCTTTTATTATGTGCAGATTTATGTACATTATGTATTATTTTAAGGACATTTTAATTGTGAATTATACATAAGATATTGTAATGTCAACACAGCATTACAGGAGTTATTTTACAGGTTTAGGCTCATAAGTGTAAGAAAGTCACACTGTAACAGTCTTTCACAAAAATGAAAGAATGTGATTGATGCGCCCTCAATGGTTGTGATGTTCTGTTTACTTCATGGGAGGAATTGCATTTTAACCCTTTTTTTCTATTTTTCCCTCTTGTCTCTCCCCGCTTACTCAAGGTGCTGACTCATGTTGGAGTGCCAGCAATGCTCCTGTATCTTACTCGAGTGGCCACTCCTCATGTGCAAGCCACACAGTGAATTGTGGCACATTTTTTGTCTCCAGGAGGAATCTCAGTTCAGCTCGATTCTGTCCTCACACAGATATTCCCCGGCAATTTCCATGGGATCTCGTAAAACACAAAGCCTCTGCCTGCCCCAAACAAGACCAGTGGCGTAGGAGCGAGCATGGTGGGGCGACGGGGACTCTCAGGCCAAATGATCCCATGTCCCTGGCCTGGCAGGACATCAGCGAGCCAGTATGTTGAGAGAAACAGGCATACCAGACTGCTAATCCTGGAAGTGGGGCCCATCTTAGAGATTCAAGCCTGGGATTGGGACTGAACCTGCAAAGATTTTCATAAGCTGCAGCATTTTTTTGGCAATGGGCCACAAAGAGGATGGCCTGGAAATTGGTTCACGCCCGTTTTCAGGTGTTAACCAAACAGCAGCAAAGACCACCGTGCCTAAACCAATGGGCGAGAAGACCATACAATATTGGTCTTCTTGCGTCATCAAGAAGGGAGTAAAAGGGGCAGTTTGCCAGTCCTGAGAAAGAGCAAAATCAGTTGGCTGACGCGCTGACCAAGGGCCTAGGGTAAATCCAGAAGGGGAGGGAGAGGCAATAGAGAGGGAGAGGGGGGGCCGAGAGCAGGCTGGCAGCTCCTCCCCCCTCCGCATTCAGATGGGATTTAAAACCCTACCTTTGTGGTTCTTCTACAGCCTCCAATCGTCCATTTAAGGACTACCGGTTAGACTGCTGTAGAAACAAAAAAACCTGTCACTGCAAGGTCCGATGGGATTTTGCCCAATATGGCAGATGGGTCCTGCAATAGGTGCAGGACACTTCTTCGCATATTTAAATTGGGCCAGCACTGCTTTCAGGCAATCACCAGGGATGCCTGAAAGCAGCGCAGTCCAATATGGCGGCGGCCATGCTGCCACTGCATATCAGGCACGAGACGCTGGCAATATCGGACCCATCAGCTGAGCAATCTAATTTCTAGGCCGATACTACCGGGGGTGACCCCTCCTTGATGATTGTCAGCCTCCCTGAAAAGTCAGGCAACCAAAATGCACACCGAGTGGTGTAAGCATTTGCCCAGAATATGCTGATGAGGTGAACTCCCCAACGCCCCCACTTACTTTGGCAGGATCAGCACCAGAGGTCACCAGTGGATGCATCACAGCACTTATTCCAGGATAAAAGGCCCACTGGTTTTCAGGCCACCAATTAACACATGGGGGTTAAATTGGTTAGGGCCCGAAACCGGGAGCGGGTATCGCGATCCATGATCAACCCGCACCTGGTGCTTCCGTCGCAGGCAGGACAAGGCATTCATCCAGCCGCAGCACTTACCTGAAAGCAGCATCCTATATCAGGGTTGCCACGAGGAATGAATGACTTTTGCACTTTTCACCAGCAAGGGGAGCCTGAATCTCTTAAAGGTAGCTGGTACCTGTTATTTGCTAAAAATAATAGTCTGCTGTCTGCACAGAATCTGAATGGAGATCAGACATTACACACGTAAAACACAGATTCAGGTCCCGTCCCTATGTTTACAAACTGATGAGTTATGTTAAAACATTGAATAAAGATTGTGCTCTACTAATTCCCACATCCTCCAATCTGCATGCCAGACCTCACCAATCTGCCGATCTGAGTTTGTACCAGACCTGCAAGAGTGCGTGCATCAAGGTTCTCCGCTGATGCACTAGAGGCCTTGGTGCAAGAGGTGGACAGAAGGAGGGGCATCCTATATCTGCAGGGAGGGGGGCAAGAGGCCCTCCAGACACATGCTCAAGAGGCAGTGGGAGGCAGTAGGGGACGAAGTCAATGCCAGGCGCATAGCACCATGAACATAGATGCAGTGCAGGAAGAAGTTCAATGCTTTGACACGAGTGGTCAAGGTGAGTGAGGTCAACTGTCAAGTGGCATCTCCTACCAACTGCACCACTAGCCACATCCACTGCTCCACGCACCACACCCCCCATCATCCACATACCAACAAACTCTTTCAATCAGTACTCAACTCTGCCAATCAGATGCCTCCTCTCACCCTTACACATTACCGCTGTTTCAAGCCGCCCACCCACTATTCACAGGCCACACACACCGCCAGCTATTCAATCGTGACAGGCACATCACCCAGACACATGTCCCGCTTTCTTGCAGGAGAAGGTGGCGCATAACAGGCAGCAGCAAATGGCAGTGGCATTTAGCCCCTCGAGCCTGTTCCGCCATTCAATGAGGTCATGGTTGACCTATGACCTAACTCCATATACCCGCCTTAGCCCCATATCCCTTAATACACTTGGTTCACAGAAATCTATCAAACTCAGATTTAACATTCACAAGTAAGCTAGCATCAACTGCCATTTGCAGAAGAGCGTTCCAAACTTCTCCCACCCTTTGCGTGTAGAAGCATTTCCCACCTTCACTCCTGCACGTCCTGGCTCTAATGTTAGGCTATGTCCCCTAGTCCTAGTATTCAAATATAGGACACCTCCAAAAACAGGTACAAATTCATCAGCAGCCAGAAGCAATAATCCAGTAACTAACCTGTAAATCCTGCATGGTTCCTTTAAATAGCACTGGTGGAGGTCCTCCAGGCACTCGAAGGCATGTTCAGATAGTCGTGATTGAATGGAGCGTTGAGCGCCAAAATGGTGTCTCTCACTTTAAATCAGCATTGCACACTGATTGCACGCATTTTCTCCTTACTTTACATACTGCCAGTGTTTGTTATTTGCGCATGTGCTAAACCCTTTACCAAGATCATGTCCGGCGCATAACACGCTAGAAGCATGCGCGCGCATCCACGACGCCATCTTGGATGTTTGGTTGGCCGCGTAGCGCTGAAACAACGGGCGCTAGAAGGCCCAATTTAGGGTCCATATTTTCCGGCATTGGATAGTGGTCAGGAGTGGGAGCCCTGGTTGATTTTTAAACTCCTCTAGCCAATGGAAAACAAGACCAACTGTAATGCCCCTCGGTTGAGATCAGCTAACTCAGCACAGTCAGTGGATCAAATCTGAGACCTTTCTGCTTTTATCCCAGTTAAGCAAGGTAAGGAAACCAGCAGAAAATTAATGGTTTTATTTCTCTTTTTGTATACTTTTGGAACTTTTGAAGTGTAATATCTTATGTCATTGAGGTGTGTTAGCTGCATGAATTTTATACACTAGCTGATCTCTTGCAGCATTGCACATAGCAAGTCAAGACCTGTACCACCTACAAAAGTTTTATCTCAATGTTCCTAAACAATGTGGTGATAATAAACCCTATAACAATGCACAACAGGAGGTCTCACTACAATAACATGCAGATTAAAAATGATTAGAATAAATTGGAGAACTTAAATTACAACAAAATGTGCTATTGGTTTTGTTGACACTATGCAATGGCAGAAGAAAATTCAACCCACACAAACCACACACATGACCACTCACTCACAACTACAAATCATTACTGATGACCATTGGAACACAGCTAAGCACCAGTGAATTAATGAGTTAATGGAACTGTGGGCTCCTGAACAAATCAATAAGGGGCACGCCAAATAAAATCAATGAATCAATAGAGCAGCAGCCACCAGCAAATCAATATATTAATGGATTCCAGCGATCAATAAACTCATAGAACAGTGGACACCAGTGAATTTGTAAATTATTGAGCGGCAGGTGCCAGAAGAGTTATAAATCAAAACAGCAATGGGCAGCAGTGATTACTAAATTAATAGAAATGCAGGTACCACTAAATTGATGCAGCACTGGGCAGTGGCAAATATCTAAATTAACAGAGCAGTGGGCAGCAGCAAATCAATAAATTCCTAGTGCAGAAAGCACAAGAAAATTAATAAATGAATATAGGCACACCAGTGAATTAATAAATTAATACAGCATCAGGCACCAGAGAATCAATAATTTATAACAGCAGCAGGCACCAGTGAATTAATAAATTCATAGAACAATGGGTAACAGTGTACAAAAAATTAATGGATGAGCAGGCACCAGTAAATTAATAAATGAATGGAGGAGTGGGAATGCAATTTTTATGAGTCCATCTGTGCTGCCATCTACCTACAGGTTTCTGTTGATTCTGGCTTGGGATCAGAACTGGGAGGAGAGCAAGGTGGAAGCAGAGCTGAGGTAAGGCAGCAGAACAGAGGCATGGGGAGAGGTAAGCAGCACAAGCGATGCCTGAGGTAGAGACAGGAGGAGTGTGGGGCTGGCCAGCAGGAAAGCAGCGCCAAACCAGCTGGGAGCAGGGCTAGAGGGGAACCAGGTCACGCAGGAGAGAAGCAGGGCTAGAAGCTCAAATTTTGGGTCCAGACAGGAGGATAATGGGGCTGGAGGCCAGGTTTGGACAGCAGGAAAGTGAGATTAGAGACCAGAAGCAGGCAGGAGGGGAGTTGCAGAGAGGAGCAGGATCACACAGAAGGGGAGCAAAGTCAGGCGGGAGGAACTGGGATAAGAGGAGTCTGGGGTCAGAGCTGAGTAGGAGAGGAGCAGGGCTGAGATGCACGATTTTGAGATTAGGGACCAGAGTTTGTAGGAGCCAGAGAGCAGAAAAGAAGCTAGGGGAGGGAAGAAAGGGTGACAGTGGCACAGGAACCTATTGCAGCAAGGTAATACAGCCAGGAACAACGAGGCAAGGTGAGGAAAAGCCACAGAGGGCAGCAAAGATAAATCAAAATATATAAAATTAACAATAAATAACGAGACAATATTAAAACAAAATGGCAGCCAGAACTGTGAGACTTGCCATAGAGCTATCAATGGTGGAAGGGCTGAATACTAATGTTAATTATTAATGTAATAGTAGCAGGAATCACCATTATACTTTCATTGTTATCTAATACTACAAAAGTGTTATTAAATTGTAGCAACCGGTAATACACATGTCAAGGAGAAAAATTGGAGAATTTTAATATATCGTTGACAGTTCATATATTGCTGATTACTGTGACATCATATTTATAAGTTATATAATTAATTCCCACCTCACTCTGTGACAAACTACCATTCATAGCCATAGACCTACATGACATTTCAGTGTTATTGCATTCTTTTCAATTGAACAATACAAAACTGCATTGAATAACAGAATTGAAATTTCTAAAAGCAGTAAAAGCATCATGATTATTCACCCGGTAGTAAGTACTGAGCACTCCCAGGCAAATAAGCGAATCTGAATCCTGACCCCCTCCCTCACCTCCACTGTTTTGCCAGAAACGCTGAACCCAAAAGCTCAGAGGAGCTGCGTGACCTGTGTGCAGTGAAGATAAGACCTAAACTGTGTACTGTATGTAACTCAATGCATCACAGTTAGTATTGGACTGATAACAAAAGTCACTGGTCTGGTCTGTTCCAATATAATTTGTATTCGTTATCTACATGTAAAGGTTTAGTACTGGTAAAATCAAGACTCTTGTGAAACAAGCAAAAATTGTTGGAAATATTTTTTTTATTCATTTATGGGATGTGGGCGTCGCTGGCAAGGCCAGCATTTATTGTACCATCCCTAATTGCCCTTGAGAAGGTGGTAGTGAGCCGCATTCTTGAACTGCTGCAGTCTGTGTGGTGAAGGTTCTCCCACAGTACTATTAGGTAGGGAATTCCAGGATTTTGACCCAGCGACACTGAAGGAACGGCGATATATTTCCAAGTCAGGATGGTGTGTGACTTGGAGGAGAACGTGCAGGTGGTGATGTTCCCATGCGACTGCTGCCCTTGTCCTTCTAGGTGGCAGAGGCAGGTTTGGGAGGTGCTGTCGAACAAACCTTGGTGAGTTGCTGCAGTGCATCCTGTAGATGGTACACACTGCAGCCACGGTGCGCCGGTGGTGGAGGGAGTGAATGTTTAGGGTGGTGGATGGGGTGCCAATCAAGCGGGCTGCTTTGTCCTGGATGATGTCGAGATTCTTGAGTGTTGTTGGCGCTGCACTCATCCAGGCAAGTGGAGAGTATCCCATCACACTCCTGACTTGTGCCTTGTAGATGGTGGAAAGGCTTTGGGGAGTCAAGAGGTGAGTCACTCGCCGCAGAACACCCAGCCTCTGACCTGCTCTTCTAGCCACAGTATTTTTGTTCTGGTCGATGGTGACTCCCAGGATGTTGATGGTGGGGGATTCGTTGATGGTAATGCCGTTGAACATCAAAGGGAGGTGGTTAGACTCTGTCTTGTTGGAGATGGTCATTGTCTGGCACTTGTCTGGCGCGAATGTGGATTGCATTGTCTTACACTTGAGCAAAATGTGGACTGCATTGTCTTACAATTCAGCATGTACTGCAAACCTGTGTAGCAAGACCACCACACTAGCACCAATCTGTTATTTGTACCTGGTTACTGCTAACTACTGAACCAGCTTTTGGTCACCCTGCCCAATATCTCCTTTTCTGGCTCACCGTCCATTCTTTCTTTCCTTGTGCTTCTATGAGGCACCTTGGGACATTTTTCTAAGTTAAGGCGTTATAAACGTTATAAGACTGTTTTCCACATTGTTTAATGTGCTTGTTTATAATTCAAAATGATGTGAATGTTATGCCGTGCCTGCCTCTATTCTTCATACAGACCACAGCAAAATGAAGAACTAAAACCTTATTTGGTCTAATTGTGGCATATGTGATCTTTACATGCTAAAAGCATGCTGTATGTGTCCACCAGTTGGAAGTATTGTGTGAAATACAGACGAGGGAAAGACTGTTATTTTACAATCATGCCAAGCTCAGGATTCTCAGCACTCTGTTAGGATTCTTGATCTCTTGAATCAGGCTTGCCTGGTGGGATATTTGGTTGAGTTCCCCTGACCCTACAACCTTTGGTGGGATCAGCACCGGACGTCACCATTGGGCAGATCTCAGCATTTACGCAAGGAGCAGAGACATGCAAGATTTTGGCCCCACTGTGTTCAGCAATTCTCTTTCTAAGGATCTTATTCATGAGCCAGTTATAGATCTGCAAGATATGGATCAGCACCATTTTCATGAAATTTCTTATTTGGAGCATCAAATTCCTTTGTAACTCACTATCTAGGTTGGGGAGATTTCCTCTGTGCTAACAGTAACAAAACTGCAAACCTGTTTATGAAGAATGGATTTATGATTTAATTATACATAACATACAGAAGAAATCTTCCCCCACCTCCCAATGTTCTCTGAATACAGGGCCATTTTTCATCATCATCCAATGGGTATCAGAAGAAACAAGTGCATCAACATAGGTAAAAAAAATAATCTATATATATCTATCCGTAATGCATTAAAAGTCTTTCATCTAGTGCATTCTTTCTGCTTATCACATTTACTATTTGTTTTCACATTTTTGCTCGAAAACTTTGTTGATTGGCTCAAAGTAAAACAGCAGCACTCCCAATGCCACAGGACATTAGCTAGTAAAATATAAAAAAAACACTGGCTAGGTAGCAGAGTCCAACCTTGAGGTTCACATGACAAACAAAGCATTTGACTGCATTTGAAGCATTTCACTACTTTGTTTAATGATATTATCTGAAGCTCTCAATTGGATTACTGCTTGTATTTTTATGTTTCCTCCATATAATGTACTCTGTACCTTTTGAATTTAAGAACAGTCCCATCCCATGTACATGCTGGTGGTTCCAACAAAAATGTGACTGGCTTGTATATATTAAACTTCACACTGGTCTGGCATATACAATATTACAGACAGTGGCACCTGGATAAGTACCATCCTGTCTATTATCTTCATATATTGGGTGTTATGTTTCCCATATCTTTTAATGGACAGTATATGCAGCCTTAAACAATGCAAATGGGAATTGGAAATAAATATTGGAAAACTGCTACTTGTGAAGGCTGTGCTATAATAGAAAATGGGACTTGATTTTTGCTTCATGCTCCGGTTGCTTTCTCTTGAAGAAAAATGCATTCATCAAACTCTTTTATTATGGCTATTTGTGGATCCCATCAGGTGCAATTAGAATGACTGCTACTTAACTTGTGAACAATATAAAGCAAGTACATGCGACATTCTGTGCATACTTTGCCTGACTGTAACAGTCGGTGTCAGGAAGTCAAATTAATTTTCAAATTCTCAGCATGATAAACATTCATGAAATAACCTGGGTCCAACAGCTGAGCATTTAAGAAAAAATTCACATTTCATTGGTTCTTATCCAAAATAGGAAAATGAAATTCCATTTAAAGGCCAATTTCTTTTTTAATTCCGAGTTGTTTCCGTTACTGGAATTTGCTAAGAGTGGCAGCACAGCAATAACAGATAGAAATGACTCAGCTCAGCACAATCTCAGGCTGCCTCCGCATCCAAATTCCTCCTCTTTAATACTGAAGCTATCCAGCATTAACACTGGGTGATATAAATCTACATTCCCATATTAGGATAGCCTTTAGAACATTGTAGAATTACCATATTTTCCCCATGCAATGCTAAAAGACATTTTAAATCTTATAGCAGTTATAATGTCTTAAACAATGTGAATGGCTGCAATCAGGCCACCCACCTGCACTTTCCACCTCCAGGTCAGAACTGGGGCTGTCTTGGCCCACTTAAAAAGTCCTGAGTCTGCTCAAATTGAAGTCAGTTATAAGGAAGCCAAGCTTCAGTAGAAGCTCCAAAACAAAGATATAAACAATTTGCCAGTGCTGCATAGCTTAATGGCGCATTTCATATAACAATATCTTTGTGGCTGAGTATTTAGAACTAGGTGTTATTTTCCCCATGCTAGCCAGTTTTAGATGTGGCTACAGTAGATCTTTGGGCACACCTTTTGGAATGACAGAGATAATATTGTTTTTCTTTGCTTCTGCTGTTACCTGTATAAGTGAGCCTCAATTCTTCAAATCTGACAAAATTGGCACTGCGCTCACCCGGGTCACAGGCGCAGTTGCACCGACAGTAGGGATGGCTGGCCTTGCCGAGTTTTGTGCGGCAAGCCATGGCTGACACCGTTATAGGGCCAGAGTATACACCACATGAAGGTCTAGTGCCACCAGAATCCCAGCAGACTGAAACCCTGCAACCAGCCAGCACACTCACACCTTCCAATAGAAGTATCAGTCTATCAAATCACAACCACAAAGGGAAGCACCATAGCCAATCAGGCTGACAACATTCACAGAATGTATAATAGATGAGCCAAATGTACTGTATTGGTGAAAATAAAGCAGGAGCTCAGCAAAAGTTGGGAATAGATGGTATCTGAGGAAATGAGCAGGAAAGTGTAGGATGAAATAAAAACTAAACAATCTAGACATACACAACAGATGCATCAGCAGCTGTAAAGAGAAAAGACAGGCTCAGTTCAGAAGAACGGTTACATCCAAAATGTTAACCTCTTTTCTCTGACTGATCTGCTGTGTATTCCCAGCATTTTCTGTTTCTCAGATTTCATATATTTGCAGTTTTGTATGCCTTACAGAGAAGCCTTATATTGGAGGCACCAGAGGAGGAAGGCACCCCAAGGATCAGTCAGAAGAGCAGCAGCAGCCTAAAGGTTGGCAGGAATGCATGCAGTGGCTGGCTGCCAGATATCAATATAAGCCTCTTGGGACTGAGGAGGCCCTTCTTGCATGGCAGTCAAGTCCTGAAATGGGCCTGCTGCAAGTTGCACCTCTTCTGTTGCTGCATGGACAACTGGCTCTTCGAGCTTCAGAGGAGGCTGTCAATGGGCGGGACCATGCATTACCATCCTGAGAGGAAGCATCATCATCTGACTATATTCTTGCCAGGCCACTGGTTCTGGGCACTGATCTACAGAGAAGCAGACCTAAAAGTATCACTAAGATCAGTGATACCCTGCCTGTCAAGGCCAGAAGAGACAGCCTTCTCCAATCTGGCATTCATGGCAGCAAAGGTAGCACAGACTGCTTTGAGGGCCTTTGTCATGGGGTTTTTGCAGATGTCCCTGGAACTGCCAAAACCCTATGATGCACTGCAGTGCTGCTAAATTGTCCTCCAATGTCCTGTGCATGCTGCCAGTGGCCTCCTCCACCTGACTCACCATTTGCAGCACATTATCTGATAGTTTCCTCATGCCTGCATCAATACTTGATGCTCTGCCATCATCATTCTTTTAAATGCAGGATCATGAGCTGTAGATCCCCAAGCTCTTCAGCCAAGAGGTGATGCCTCCTGACCACCAGACAATAATGTCATCTTCCTCATGTGCCACCACCATCTTCTTCTGCTTATTCATGCTCTATGTGCTTTCCTTTATGTTACTTTCTAACTTCCCCAGGGTGTAAGTCTCTGAGCCAGTACTTTGGAGGGACAGAGCGACATTGGTGCATGCTGGATTATAAGGAGCTTGCTTCTTCCTCTTGCTGTGACATTTAACGAAGATAAAGAGGAAGAGATGTTAAAATTGTTTCTGGCAATTTGGATGGACATTAAAGATCCCATGGCATTATTCGAAGAAGGGCGGAGAGTTCTCCTGGTGTTCTGGGCAACATTCCTCCCTCAATAAATATCATCAAAAAAACATTAACTGGTCATTTATTTCAGTGCTAGTTGTTGGGCTTTGCTAGCACAGAATAGTTGCTGTGTTTGCCAACATAACAGTTACTGCACTACAAAAGTAATTCATGTGTGAAGCACTTTGAGATGCTTTGATATGATAAGTTGCTATTTATTGGATCAGTTATCCTCCTCCTCCTGACTGCACAAAATGTTCAGATCATAGAATCATAGAAAGGTTACAGTACGGAAGGAGGCCATTCGGCCCATCGAGTCCACACCGGCTCCATGCAAGAGCAGCCCAGCCAGTCCCACTCCCCCGCCCTTTCCCTGTAGCCCTGCAAATGTTTTCCTTTCAAGTACTTATCCAGTTCCCTTTTGAAGGCTGTGAGTTCTGCCAGCATAGCAGGCCGATCAAAGTTTAGGGTTCTCACTGTGCTAGGGTCCTAAAGCTCCTGGTGACACACTTTACTCATTTAGTGAAAATCCAGAATTTTATAAATCTTTAATAATATTGTGGGGAAAATACAAACTCACAATACATTATTTACATCCACCCATGAGTAATCCATTGAGTCAGAAAAATCGATAATATATTAGGAATACCCTCAGTGAGAGTGGGAATAACCCAACTGTGAAACCTAGCACAATCAGACTGATGGTTTTGACCTGTGTTTTTGATAAGATTTTACAACAATTTTGAAGCAGAGACAAAATGGGACACCATAGGAAGAATGTAGGGCTAGAAATTTGGCCATGTAGCGCCCATTTTTCAGGCGCTACACGGCCTCGTAAGGACCCTCAATTGCATCCAAAATAGCGTGACGTGCGCCGGACGCCATCTTGGTAAAGGTGTTTGTGCACATGCTGATAACGATCGCCAATACCATGTAAAGTAAGAAGAATATGCATTAAATCAGCTGATTTAAAGGGATAGATACCATTTTAGCACACATCGCTTCTCTTAACCACGAACAGCTGAACATGTCTTAGATGGCCTGGGGGACCCCCACCAGTGCTATTTAAAGGGACCATGCAGGATTTACAGGTTAGTTGCTGAATTATTGCTTCTGGCTGCTGATGCATTTGTACCTGTTTTTGGAGGTGTCCTATATTTGAATACTAGGACTAGGTGACATAGCCTAAAATTTACAGCCAGGACTTGCAGGAGTGAAGTTAGGCAATGCTTCTACATGCAAAGTGTGGTAGAAGTTTGGAAGGCTCTTCTGCAAACGGCAGTTGATGCTAGCTCAATTGTGAATTTTAAATCTGAGATCGATAGATTTTTGTTAACCAAGGGTATTAAGGGATATGGGGCTAAGGTGGGTATATGGAGTTAAGTCATAGATCAACCATGATCTCAGTGAATGGCGGAACAGGCTCGAGGGGCTAAATGCCACTGCTCTCGTTATTTGCCATCTTCTCCTTCAAGAAAGTGGGATGTGTGTCAGTGAGTGTCCTGCAGGATGTTTGGGTGATGTGCCTGTCATGGTTGAATAGCTGCCAGTGTGTGTGGCCTGTGAGTTGTGGGTGTGCGGCTTGCAACAGTGATAAAGTGTGAAGGTGAGAAGAAGCATCTGATTGGAAGAGATGAGTACTGATTGAAAGAGTTTGTTGGTATGTGGGTAATGGAGGTGTGGTGCGTGGAGCAGTGGATGAGGCCAGTGGTGCAGTTGGTGGGAGATGCCACTTAACAGTTGACCTCACTCACCTTGACCATTCGTGTCAAAGCATTGAATTTCTTCCTGCACTGCATCCATGTTCGTGGTGCTATGCGCCTGGCATTGACTTCGTCCCCCACTGCCTCCCACTGCCTCTTCAGCATACGTCTGAAGGGCCTCTTGCCCCCCTGCGGATATAGGATGACCCTCCTCCTGTCCACCTCTTGCACCAAGGCCTCTAGTGGATCAGCAGAGAACCTTGGTGCACGCTCTCTCGCAGGCCTGGTACAAACTCAGATCGACAGATTGGTGAGGTCTGGCATGCAGATTGGAGGATGTAGGATTTAGTAGAGCACAATCTTTATTCAATGTTTTAACATAATTCAGCAGTTTGTAAACATAGGGACGGAACCAGCATCTGTGTTTTATGTGTGCGACGTCTGATCTCCGTTCAGACTCCGTGTGGACCCATATCTTATTTTTTGCAAATAAGAGGTGCAGGCTGCCTTTAAGAGATACAGGCTGCCTTTAAGAGGTGCGAGCAACTCACACGATATTGGGGTCCCCTGCTGGTGAGAACACTGAACAACACAGCTAGGCTAGCTGCGCTACAATCAGGTAAATGAGGAGGCAGCATGAACCTCTCGTGCTGCTTGCATTGGAACGGCTGGGTGCGGGTTAATCGTGCACCCTGACCCCCATGCCCAGTTTCGGGCCTTATCGAATTTAACCCCCGTAGTCTTTTTGAGGTCTGACATCTTAATTGCTGCACAACCACATTATCCTAGCTTTATAGCGGGATCATACTTAATGACTGGCAAGAAAGTACCTTGCTAATTTATTTCTTTAAGAATTTGTTTATCAAGAACAACTCCTTGGAATTCAGCAGCATGTTTCTGTGAATATACTGGAAATGCAGAACAGGTCAAACAGCATCTGAAAGAGAAAATTAGGCTCATGTTTTGAGTAAGTCCTTTTTCTCTCCCGTTCAATTTCCTGACTTATATATTTACAGTTCCAATTTTTACATCTGCATGGATGGTCCTGCAGACTGCAAAAATTCTAGATTATTATATACAAGAGGGAAATAATAAAACAATAACTGTCTGGCAGTCTCTATGATGCTTTCAGTTATTTAGTTGAAAATTATTATTTCATTCTTGTCTCAAAAGAATAAAATAGAAGAGTTTTTACTAAATTTTAAAATTAGGGAGTTATACGGAACAGTGCTGCGATAAAACAAGGACCAATCAGCTTTCTGAATTCCTCCTGACCTGTTACCCACACCCATGTTCGTTTATTCTGTTACTGGATCTGGTTTTCAGAGTGAGGCCCTGAAATTTCAGGGGTTGGAGAGGTAAAGCCTGATTTCCATGCAGGGGGACAGGTATTTGGAGTGGAGCCCAATTCTGCCAGGATTCTGCCCCATTTAGATTAGCCCTTTAAATTCCGGTGGTGGGGGGGGGGGCATGGGCAGATCTTGTACCCACCCTCCAATAGGAAGAGGGCATGGCTGGGGAAGTTCCCAGGCTTCCTAACATAATCCACCCTTTAAGCCCTCCATGAAGCCTCACACCAGCTGAGCGCTAACGTGCGTACCACCAAAGCTCCAGTAAAGGTCCCAGAAGCTCCTGAGAGAAAGATAATCGTCTTTTGAGGGGATAAATTGCCTTTTTTTCAAATGGTGCATTGGCCTCTTGGAGCTGAAGACATCCTTACCTTTTTGTCCTTCACTCCCGGGATGTGCCTTAGGGGGTCCCCCTCGAGGAGTGGTTTTGAGCCGCTCCACTTTCATGCAGACAGAAAGAGCCAGATGCCACTGAAGGGCCACCAAAGGGCCCTTGCAGGTACAAATGAACCTGTCCCCAGCACTTGGGACAGGGACCCCACTTGCGGCTAGGGCGAGCAGAGATTCTACTCTGCCTCACTTGCCTCACCGATGGAGCAGGGCCCCAGGAATTTCAGGGTCTGACTATTAGAACATGCCTGCAGTTTGTCATTTAAGTAGCAAGGTAGCTGAGGTTGGTCACTTCTACACACAAGTTGGCAGTTATGCTTGAAGGATACTGATTAAAGGGTGTGATCATAGAGAAACTTTGGTGTTGCCAAGAAGTGGTTTCCACTTTCCGGCAACGCTAAAATTGTGGTACAAGAACATAGGAAATAGGAGCAAGAGTAGGCCATACAGCCCCTCATGGCTGATCTTCTACCTCAACTCCACTTTCCTGCCCTATCCCCATATCCTTTGATTCCCTTAGTGTCCAAAAATCTATCAATCTCAGTCTTGAATATACTCAACAGCACTCTAGGGTAGAGAATTCAAAAGATTGACAACCTTCTGAGTGAAGATATTTTTCTTCATCTCGGTCCTAAATGGCCGACTCCTTATCTTGAGACTATAACCCCTAGTTCTACACTCTCCAGCCAGAGGAAACTACCTGTCAACATCTACCCTGTCAAGCCATCTAAGAATTATATATGTCTCAATGAGATCACCTCTCATTCTTCTAAACTCCAGAGAATATGGGCCCATTGTACTCAATCTCTCCTCATAGGATAACAGGATTCAATCTAGTGAACCTTTGTTGCACCCTCTCTAAGGCAAGTATATCCTTCTTAGGTAAGGAGACCAAAACTCTACACAGTACTCCAGGTGTGGTCTTACCAGAGCCCTATATAATTGCAGCAAGACCTCAAAACTCTTATAGTCCCACCCCCTTGCAATAAAGGCCAACATACCATTTGCCTTCATAACTTCTTGTTGCACCTGCATGTTAACTTTCTGTGATTCATGTACAAGGACACACAAATTACAAATTCATCTGAATACCAACATTTCTTAATTTCTCACCTTTTAAAAAATATTCTGCTTTTCTATTCTTCCTACCAAAGTGGATAATTTCACATTTCTCCACATTATACTCCATCTGCCAACTTCTCGTCCACTCACTTAACCTGTCCATATCCCTTTGCAGTCTCTTTGCGTTCTCCTCACAGCTTACTTTCCCACCTAGCTTTGTATCGTCAGCAAACTTTACTAATCTTAATTACTTTAAGTTCCTTTCTCTCACTAGACCCTTGGTTCCCCACTATTTCTGGGGGCTTTTTTGTGTCTTCCACTGTGAAGACAGATACAAAATATTTGTTTAACGTCCCTGCCATTTCCTTATTCCCCATTATAATTTCTCCTCTCTGCCTCTAAAAGACCCACGTTTACTTTCGCTATTCTCTTGGTTTTTACATACTTGTAGAAACTCTTACAATCTGTTTTCATATGACTTGCTAGTTTACTCTCATCCCTTGCTGATTTCTAAAACCCTTCCAATCCTTAGGCTTACTACTCTTTTTGGCAACATGGTAAGCCTCTTCTTTTAATCTAATATCATCCTTAACTTCTCTAGTTAGCCACGGTTGGATCACTTTTTCCATGGAGTTTTTATTCCTCAAGGGAATGTATATTTGTTGAGAATTATGAATTATTTCTATAAATGTTCACCATTGCTTACCTAATGTCATATCTTTTAATCTAATTTCCCAATCTACCTTAGCCGATTCGCCCATCATACCTATGTAATTGGTTTTGCTTAAATTTAAGACCCTAGTTTCAGACTTAACTACATCACTCTCAAACTCAATATGAAATTCTATCATATTATGATTACTTTCTCCCAGAGGATCCTTAACTAAGGTTATTAATTAACCCTGTCTCATTATACAATACTAGATCTAAAATAGCCTATTCCCTAGTTGGTTCCTCGAGATATTGTTCTAGAAAACTGTCTCGTATGCATTCCATGAACTCGTTCTCCAAACTACTTTTACCAATTTGGTTTGCCCAGTCTATATGAAGATTACCCTTGTTACATGCTTCCTTAATTTCCTAATTTATACTCTGTCCAACACTATAAGTACTGTGAGGGGGTCTATAAACTATTTCCACCAGTGTTTTATGCCCCTTGTTGTTTCTTAGCTCCACCCATACTGATTCTACATCCTGATTTTCTGAGCCAAGATCCTTTCTCACTATTGCCTTTATCTCATCCTTTATTATCAGGGCTACCACCCACCCCCCACCCCGCTCCTTTTCCATTTTGCCTATTTTTTCTAAAAGTCAAGTACCCTGGAATATCTGTTCCCAACCTTGATCACCCTGCAACCATGTCTCAATAATGGCTACTAGATCAAACCCATTTATCTCTATTTTTGCCATTATTCATCTATCTTGTTACGAAAGCTTTGTGCATTCAGATATAGCGCCTTTAATTTTAACTTTTTACTAATCTGGAGTTAGGGCCTGACCTGTGGAAGCAGACGATAATGCCACTCACAGGAGGGTGTAGTCTCACATTGATCTGAGAAATCAGTCGGGCGGTAAGGCATGGAATGTTTGCTGGAAGCCAAACAGATATCTTCCAATGTTAAGTTGAAGAAAGTTCTGGCTCATCCACAACTTAATGTCCAACAAGAATTCAGCAGCGCAGTAATAGTCAAGAGCTGTGATGTAGAACTAAAGCTTGGGTGTGATCAGCCTACATGTGGAAGGTTTTTCCATGCATATGGATAAAGGGGGTGAATTTATGCTGGGGTTCTTCTGTTCATCTGCCGTAATTTAAATGGAAGAGTTGTGGATACCCCAGAAAAATGTTTATACTATTTTTCTGAGGTTTCCATGGCCCTTCCGCTGATGTTACAGCATACAAGTGGGAGAACCTCTGTGGAAATTCATCCCTAATGCTGCTAAGGGGGGTCATGTAGACAAAGAATAGAAGAGGGGCATCAATACATCAGAAATGACCATGCAGTATTGGAGGAAATGCTATTGCAGAAAATTTGCTGGCTACTTTAGGACGGGTGGGAATGGAACATGAGACAGTAGTCCCATGGAGTTGATCACAGAGAAGACACTGTGAAGGAGGATAGAATGGGCAGCCATGCTGAAGACTGCGGAGGTTGAGGAGGACAAGGAGGAATAATCCTTAGTCACAGTTGTAGACGTTGTCATTGGTCATTTTGATCAGGCTAGTCTTGGTACTGTGAGTGGGACGGAAACTAGACTGAAGGAATTCAAGCAGGCAGTGGTGGGTGAGGTGAGCGTGGAACTGTGGGGCACTGACACATTGAAAGACCTTAGAGAAGAAAAGAAGGTTAGCGATGGAGTGGGCTTTTTAAGGAAGGAATGATCATGGCAGTTTTGAAGGTGTGAGGCACTGCTTGTGAAAAGAGAGGCAGCAATGACGTCAGCAAGTATTAGGCCAAAGGGAGATAGTTGAGTGATCAAGAATTAGGTCAGAATGAGGTTGTGGGATCTCATGGAGGGGATGAATTTGATGAGGAATGGGAGGGGGTGATGGGTAGATGTTATAAAGTGTTGTGGCTGCCCTTTTTACCACCACTGGGTAATAGGACAGTAGAATTATCAGCCACTGGAAAATCCAGTCCTAGCAGTGCCTCACATATTTTAAACTGTTTAGTAAACCTAAGATTTTAACTTGAAGTTTCAAAATATATATTCATTAAATGATAAGAATTCAGCTAAATCTATTCTGAAAATACACAGTGGTCTGAACTGTCTGACTGACTGTCCTATTAAATGCAATAGTGAAGTTAGAAACTGGGAGTGGGAAGATGATTTAAGACTCAGGAGCTCACGGTGGGTTTTAAGTTAAAAGACTGTATGCACTGGTGCTGCTACCAACTCCTCCTCCAGCTGTTTATTAACTCACGTTGGAATTCACACATGGTACTTGGAGTGTTCTGGTCCAAGGATATTTTAAGCCTGGCAAAGAATTAGCAGAAAATGTACTCACATGGTGAGCCAGGCCTCACGTTCTGACCCTGTAGACTGATGCCATAAAACTGCTGCTGAGTTTGCTTCATAACATCAGCCCACTCTGCCCCCAGAACTTTTGTTTGTTCCTTTAGAAACAAATGTCACACTCATGCAGTGCAGCTCTTTAAAGATACAATGCTTACAAGTTTTGATTTTATAGATCATTACTTATTAAAGATTTTTTTTCTTCTTTTAGGTGAGATCCAGTCCCATTTTGTTTGCAAATGTTACAGACTCCATGGCACTGGTGTCAGGCGGATGAATTAAAAAGAGTTCACGCCAGAATAATTTGCAAACTAACAGGCAATTGAGGAGTCTGCCCTCACAAACATGATGGAAACAAATGAGAAATAGATTGGATATGAAAGACAAGCTTTCCTGAGTAGCGTACTTCAATAATGAATAATGTTGGGGTGCATTTGCTCCATATATTAAAGGTTTGAATGTCTACGATTGCCCAATCTCTGGAGTTTGGTCGATGATATCATTTGCAAACTTACTTTCCTCTCTGCTATCAGATTCCAGTGTGTGACTTGTTTTCTAATTGTAGAAGTGGAGCCACACCCTGCCTCAGATACTTTGTTATTCCATTAGATTCACTTATTTCTTAAACACATTTTATAGACAAGTCAGCGCTTCTGAACTCAGAATTTGGGTCTGTCATTGAAAATAAATGTTAAAAGTAGCAAATATATTTGTGGGGAACTGAAAAGCTGTAAATCAAGATCAAAGGTTTTCACTACCATCATTTATGAGCATCAACCTGTATCACATTTTACTGTAGCTTTTTCAACATTTTATTAATTGCAAATCATCCAATGCCACGCTGAACGGATTCAGGCTGAAATATGTCACCCATGACTACAGTATATAATATCTCAATACATAAACAAGGATACAGATCGATTAACTCCAAGGGCTTTAGTGCTGACATCTCTAGTTATCAGTTGGCTATGACACCTTGCATGGTTTTATCATCTATTACGTGAAATAACTGCACAAAAACTTCTCTGTATCACATCATGAGTAACAATCACCCCTACTTATCAAATTGCAAGCTTGTCAAAAATAGAAAGGTACTGATTACAGTTTCATATGGAAACAAAAAGTGTGTCTCCTGTTAATGAAGAGGTAACATTCAAAAAACGGCATTTTATTAAAAGTACAGTGTTAGGAATAACAAAGGTGAAGGTTAACTACCAAGTTGCACTGTTTCCTACCCTAGTTTCTTGTGCTGGACTTGTTTTTCTGTTGAGGTCTCCCTGGATTGCTGTGCTTCGCACTACTGTTCAGTGCTGAGACTCGTATCAGACATCCAACAGCTGCAGGTCATAAATTTAGGTCTGTCATGGTTCAAACTAATCATGTGGGTACCAGACACTCGTTGCCTTTTATAAATTCCCTGCCCAGGATTCCTTTTCTTTGCTTGCATTCAAAATATTTACTACTATTTGAAAAAATGATTAACTGGCAGTTTTCAAACCTCCAGACCCGATTATAATAAATACTTGGCAAATGATTCTTTATTTATATGCAAGGTTTTTATAAAAATATGTATACAATTTAGACTCTTGAGGTCCATAGGCTCCCACAGCACAATGGCACAAATGCAATTTGAAGTAGTACTTTACGTGAGTATAGGAACAGGTTTTGTGCCGACACCAGGGCAAATCCCCCTTTCCCCTCACTAGTGTTACAGCCTTGCCATAAGGGCATATTGGATGAAAGCAAAGCAGCTTTATATTTTGGGTGCTTGACAATGCTCATTTTCCCTTTTGCTCAGGGCAAAGTCATGTGGAGATTTGTTCAGGGATGGGATCTGTTACAGTTAGACTTCGGTCTGGGAATCCTTTTTATACATATTTTTAAAAATCTACAGTCAAAGCATTCAGCTCTAATCCTTGTTCAGACCAGAATTTCAACACCTATGGCCTGGAATTTGCTCTGGGCAGTGGAGCAACTTCACGCCGGTCCATTCATTTCACCGGTGAGCTGTCCTTCCCACGCAGCTTTCAAATGAGCAGGGAATCTTGTGCAGCAACTTTCGGATTTCTGCATTTGACTGCATGCCTGCTCACTGGAAGTTGCTCTTCTATCTGTCCTTAAGTAACGGTGAGCGCTGTTCGGCTTTCTGATATTTTTGGAGCAAATTCCGGGCCAATATTGAATTTTGTTTTTTTTTAGGGAGGGTGGTAAAAGTTAAAATGAAAACATTAACATTTTTGGGAAAAAAAAAGTTAGTTTTACAAAGTATGTAACCATTTCACTGAGGATGCTTCATGAAGCCATCTCTCATGTTTTACTTTTCAGGATACCAATAGGTCTGAACACAGATGGGTAGTGAGCAACTTTGCCTTTGTTTTGGTGCCCAAGTTGACTGAAGGGTAAATCAGTGCTCAGTCTAGTTTGGCAAGAAGAACATTGGAAGTAGGGATCTTAATGAGGATAAAAATAGATAAAGAGGAGGTACTTAAAAGGTGGAAAAGTCATCCGGTCCGGATGGGATGCATCCTATGTTGCTGGGGGAAGTAAGGGTGGAGATAGCAGAGGCTCTGCCCACAATCTTTCAATCCTCCTTTGATATGGGAGCAGTACCAGAGGACTGGAGGATTGCAAATGTTACACCCCTGTTCAAAAAAGGGGAGAGGGATAAACCCAGCAACTGGAGGCCAGTCAGCCTAAAGTCAGTGGTGAGGAAACTTCTAGAGACAGCAATCAGAGACAAAATTATTTGTCACTTAGAAAAATATAGGTTAATAAATGACAGCCAGCACAGATTTGTTAAAGGCAAATCGTGTTTGACTAACTTGATTGAGTTCTTTGATGAAGTAAAGGAGAGGGTTGATGAAGGTAGTGCGGTTGATGTTGTGTAAATGGACTTTCAAAAGACGATTGATAAAGATTTCAGAAGGGAAAGTCATATCTAACCAACTTTATTGAACTCTTTGAAGAAGTAACAGAAAGAGTAAACAAGGGTAATGTAGTAAATGTAATATATTTGGATTTTCAAAAGGCCTTCGATAAGGTACCGCATTCTAGACTCATGACTAAGGTCAGAGCATGTGGAGTCAGGGGACATATAGAAGAATGGATAGCAAAAGCAAAATCTGCAGATGCTGGAAAAAGGAAACAAAAACAGAAAATGCTGGAAATACTCAGCAAATCAGGCAGCATCTGTGGAGAAAGAAACAGAGTTAATGTTTCAGTCGATGATCATTCGTCAGAACTGGAAGAAGTTGAAGATTTAACAGTTTTTAAGTAAGTACAGAGTCAGGCAGGTGGGGGGGAGGGGCAGGAAGGGGAGGAGAGAACAAAAGGGAAGGTCTCTGAGAGGATGGAGGGCAGGAATGATTAAATGACAAAAGGGATGATGGTGCAAGGCAAGGAGGGTGGTACTGGGACAAGTAAAGGAACAAAAGATGGGTATAGAGGAGCTGTAAATGGCAACAACAGAACCATTACCAGTTCCTACTGACCGAAAAAATGGGAGCAGTGGTTATGATCTGAAGTTGTTGAAATCAATGTTGAGTCCAGAAGGTTGTAAAGTGCCTTATTGAAAGATGAGGTGCTGTTCCTCGAGCTTCTGTTCAGCTTCTTTGGAATAGTGTAGGAGGCCGAGGACAGAGCGGTCAGTGTGGGAGTGGAATTAAAATGGCAAGCGAACAGAAGGTCAGGGTCACGCTTGCGGACTGAGCGGAGGTGTTCAAAGCGATCACCCAATCTGCGTTTGGTTTCCTCAAAGTAGAGGAGACCACATTGTGAGCAGCGAATACAGTATACTAAATTAAAAGAAATACAATTAAATCGCTGTTTCACCGGGAAGGAATGTATGGGGCCCTGGACGGTGGGAAGGGAGGAAGTGGAAGGACAGATGATGCATCTCCTGCGCTCACATGGGAAGGTGCCATGGGGAGGAGAGCAGTTGTTGGGGGTGATTGAAGAGTGGACCAGGGTGTCACAGAGGGAGCAGTCCCTTTGGAATGGTGAAAGTGGAGGGGAGGGGAAGATGTGTTTGGTGGTGGCATCGCGTTGGAGGTGGCGGAAAAGGCCAAGGAAGAGACATTGAAGGTGGAAGCTAGTGGGGTGGAGGGTGAGGACGAGGGGGACACTATCATGGTTCTGGGAGGGAAGGGAAAGGGTGAGGGCAGAAATGCGGGAATTGGGTCGGATACGGTTGAGGGCCCTGTCAATGTACCGGAAAATGAGGTGAGGGGGGGACCTGAGTTGGATTAGAACAAAAAATGTTCCACATATCCCACGAAAAGGCAGGCATAGCTAGGACCCTTACGGGTTCCCATAGCCACACCTTTTATTTGGAGGAAGTGAGTGGAGTCAAAGGAAAAGTTAATCAACGTAAGAACAAGTTCAACCAGGCAGAGGAGGATGGTAGTGGATGGAGACTGGTTGAGCCCCTGTTCAAGGAAGAAGCAGAAGGCCCGCAGGCCGTCCTGGTGGGGGATGGAGTTGTAGAAGGATTGGACGTCCATGGTAAAAAAGAGACGGTTAGGGCCGGGGAACTGGAAACTGTTAAAGTTGTGGACGGCGTTGGAAGAGTCATGGATGTAGTCGGAAGAGACTGGACAAGGGGAGAAAAAATACAGTCAAGATAGGAAGAAATAAGTTCCGCAGGGTACGAACAGGCTGAAACATGGGTCAATCAGGGCAGTCCTGCTTGTGGATCTTGGGAATGAGGTCGAAGCGGGCTGTGCGGGATTAGGGGACTATGAGGTTGGGGGCCATGGGGGGAAGATCTCCACTGGAGATGAGGTAAGTGACGGTCTGGAAAACAATGGCTTGATGTTTGGTGGTGGGGTTATGGTCCAAGGGGAGGTAGGAGAGGTGTCAGAGAGTTGGTGTTCAGCCTCCGCAAGGTAGAGGCCTGTTCGCCAAACAACAATAGCGCCGCCCCTGTCAGCAGGTTTAATGACAATGTCAGGGTTGGACCTGAGAGAACGGAGTGCTGCAAGTTCAGAGGGAGATTGGTTAGAGTGAGTGAGGGGAGTAGAGAAATTGAGGCAGCCGATATCACACTGACAGTTCCCAATGAAAAGATCAAGAGAGGGTAAGAGGCCAGAGGGAGGGGTCCAGGTGGAACTAGAACTCTGAAGGCGGGAGAAAGGGTCCGCCGAGCAGCGGAAGACTCCTGGCCAAAGAAGTGGACGCGGAGGCGGGGGTGACGGAAGAAGAGCTCAGCATCGTGTCGAGCTCGAAATTCATTGAGGTGGAGTGTAAAAGGGTGAAGCTGAGACCTTTGCTGAGGACTGATAGTTCGGGGTCAGAGAGGGGAAGGTCAGAGGGGATAGTGAAAACACGACAATAGTGAGGTTGGAGGGAAGGATGGGGTCAGAGGAAAGTGAATTGGAAGAAGGATCAGAAGGGGGGTTGGTGTCTAAGAATTGTTGAAGCTTGCGATCTGAATGGATAGCAAGTTGGCTACAAAACAGAAAACAGAGAGTAGGGATTAAGGGTAGCTGCTCAGACTGGCAAAAGGTGGTAAGTGGTGTTCCACAGGGATCGGTGCTTGGACCACTGTTGATCACGATTTACATTAATGATTTGGATTTGGGAATCGGAAATAAAATTTCAAAATTTGCAGACGACACCAAGTTTCGGGGTGTAGTTAACACAAAGGAGGAATTCAAGAGGACATTAATAAACTTTCAGAATGGGCGTAAAATTGGTAAATAAAATTCAATATAGATAAGTGTGAGGTGGTGCATTTTGGTAGGAAGAATAAGGAGGCCACATACTGCTTGGATAATAAGAGTCTAAATGAGATAGAGGAGCAAAGAGATCTAGGGGTACAAATACACAAATCACTAAAATTAACCATGCAGGTTAATAAAGCCATAAAAAAGACAAATCAAGCACTCGGGTTCATTTCTAGAGGGACAGAATTGAAAAGCTGAGAAATTATGTTAAACTTGTATAGAACACTTGGAGTACTGTGCACTGTGCTGGTCTCCATATTATAGAAAGGATATAGAGCCATTGGAGATGGTGCAAAAAAGATTCATAAGGATGATACCAGAACTGAGAGGATATCCTGATCAGGAAAGGCTGAACATGCTGGGGCTCTTTTCTCTAGAAAAGAGAAGACTGAGGGGTGACCTGATGGAGGTCTTTAAGATAATGAAAGAGTTTGACAGTATAGATTTAGAACAAATATTTTCACTTGTGGGAGAGTCCAAAATTAGAGGTCAAAATAGTTGCTAATATATCTAATAGGTAATTCAGGAGAAAGTTCTTTACCCAAAGAGTGGTAAGAATGTGGAACACGCTACCACAAGGAGTAGTTGAGGCAAATAGCATAGATACATTTAAGGGGAAGCTAGATAAGCACATGGGTGAGAAAGGAATAGAAGGGTATGCTGATAGGGTTAGATGAAGTAGGGAGGGAGGAGGCTCATAAACGTCGGCATAGACCAGTTGGGCTGAATGGCCGGTTTCTGTGCTGTAGTTTCGATGTAACTCGATGTACAACATAATAGACTTGTTAGCAAAATTGAAGCCCATGTGATTAAAGGGGCAGCAGCAGGGTGGATGCAAAATTGGCTAAGAGACAGAAAGCAGAGAGTAGTGGTGAACAGTGGTTTTCCAGACTAGAGGGAAGTATATAGTGGTGCTCCCAGGGGTCAGTATTAGGACCGCTGCTCTTTTTGATACATATTAATGACATGGACTTGGATATGCAGATAATGAAGCAGTCCGTGCCTGCATGCAGCAAGACCTGGACAACATCCAGCCTTGGGCTGATAAGTGGCAAGTAACATTCGCGCCAGACAAGTGCCAGGCAATGGCCATCTCCAACAAGAGAGAGTCTAACCACCTCCCCTTGACATTCAACGGCATTACCATCGCCGAATCCCCCACCATCAACATCCTGGGGGTCACCACTGACCAGAAACTTAACTGGGACAGCCACATAAATACTGTGGCTACAAGAGCAGGTCAGAGGCTGGGTATTCTGCGGCGAGTGACTCACCTCTTGACACCCCAAAGCCTTTTCACCATCTACAAGGCACAAGTCAGGTGTGCAATAGAATACTCTCCACTTGCCTGAATGAGTGCAGCTCCAACAACACTCAAGAAGCTCGACACCATCCAGGACAAAGCAGCCCGCTTGATTGGCACCCCATCCACCACCCTAAACATTCACTCCCTTCACCACCGGCGCACCGTGGCTGCAGGATGCACTGCAGCAACTTGCCAAGGCTTCTTCGACAGCATCTCCCAAACCCACGACCTCTACCACCTAGAAGGACAAGGGCAGCAGGCACATGGGAACAACACCACCTCTACGTTCCCCTCAAAGTCACACACCATCCTGACTTGGAAATATATCACCGTTCCTTCATCGTCGCTGGGTCAAAATCCTGGAACTCCCTACCTAACAGCACTGTGGGAGAACCTTCACCACACGGACTTCAGCGGTTCAAGAAGGCGGCTCATCACCTCCTTCTCAAGGGCAATTAGGGATGGGCAATAAATGCTGGCCTTGCCAGCGACACCCACATCCCATGAACGAATTTAAAAAATGATGCTGTGTGCCCCATTGCCTCTCACTATCTTTTGGGTATATGTCTAGAGGGCCTCTTGCTCCCCGCCCACCCCATGGTTATAGGATGTCCCTCCTTCTGTCCACCTCTTGCACCAAGGCCTCTAGTGCATCAGCAGAGAACCTTGGTGCGTGCACTTTTGCAGGCCTGGTACAAACTCAGATCGGCAGATTGGTGAGATCTGGCGTGCAGATTGGAGGATGTGGGATTTAGTAGTGTGCAACCTTTATTCAATGTTTTAACATAACTCATCAGTTTGTAAACATAGGGACGGGAACTGCATCTATGTTTTACATGTACGATGTCTGATCTCCGTTCAGACTCTGTGCAGACAGCAGACTGTTATTTTCAGCAAATAACAGGTACCAGCTACCTTTAATAGATTTTTTAAGAGACAGCCTGCCTTTAAGAGATTGAGGCTGCCCCTGCTGGTGGAAAGTGTGAATTTCATTGAATCCTCGTGTCAACGCTGATTCGGAACGCTGCTTGAAGGTAAGTCCTCAGGCCTCATGAAAGTCTCGTCCTGCCTTTGTCGGGGCCATTCGGAACGGGGTAATAGCGGATCACGCTACCTCCGCCCGATAATAGGCTGTATCCAATTTTTGTTTTTTCCCCCTCATTTCTACTTTTGCTATTTAATAACAATTAACATTTTTAAAACTCCTTGCCTGTCTAACTGTTTCTTCATGTCAGGTATATTTAATTATGGTTCCATATTACTTGGAGCTTTTATTACAAACCAGGAAAATCTTTTTCCTATTACTAGGTGTAGTATTGTGTTGGATAAGTAAAGATGATGGCTTTTATTCCGATTAATTGGTGGCAAAAGATGTCACAAGATGATTTTTTTGACACTCCAATCAAAAAGTATAATATTTAACAATTATGTATTGCAGTATAGAATTGATGTCATCATTCAGTAAATGTAACCTTCCTTGTCATAATCCAAGTTGCAGTACTGGTTTACAGGTCCTTCTCTAGCTTTACATAAAATTATTACTTCAGCAGCGGGATCTCAAAATCAGTAGCAAAATTTCCTGTATTCCAGTCAATGAGTTAATATAGTAGATTATTCTAACTGTATGAAGCCTTCCCTTTTCTATAGATCTGTTGCTATACCTGCAATGTTCTGATTTTTTTTCATTTGTATTCATTAATTCAAAAATTCTGAGAAAGTGAGTGTTTTTCTAAGTTGTAGCTTTCCATCATCATCACTGCTGATTTTTTTGTTTGTTTTGTTTTCGCTATTTGCTTCCCTTCCCATATTTTCTCCCATCTTCTTGTGAAGGTGGCGACTCCCACTGGGCTGCAGCTCCACAGGTGCTAGGCTACCATCTGGTACTTCCTTTATTCTTTACATGTGAGCCTAAACAGTGGGTTGGAGACAATTTAAGCCAAGAAAGATCCTGACCCGCCAAACTCATCATATGTGCGCTTATGAGCAGAGGTGCCAGAGAGAAATGAGCATGATTAAAGTTTGTCCACCGCATCTCTTGGAAGAGACCAGGGTGGCCACATTTAATTCTGTCGAGGCAAAATCCTGGAGCTGTGGAGCAAAATATTGCAATAACTATTTAATTCAGAAGTTTCCAAACCTTTTTGAGTCAAGTCCCACTCGTGCCCCTCTTGCAAAGGATACTGTTGCTAGTAAGTCTACAATAACTTTTCTCTTTCTACTCCTTTATTTTTTCTCTTTCTCTCCTTCTCTTTCACTTCTCTATATCTCTTGCCATCTTCCACTTCTATTCATCTCTCTTCCACTTCTGTCTCTTCTCCTCCACTTGTCCCTTTCTCTATCAAAGTAACTTCAGCCTCTCTCCCTCTCATGCACCACTTCAAACTGCCCACTCTTTCACTCCTCATTTCCTTGCAATGTGCATTTTTTTTGTTGCAAATTTTCAAACGTAAGATGTGAAATTGCAATGTTGAAATTGCTGGAACAGTCAATTCTTAACCACTGGACTCAGGAACATAATGGAGATGAGTAGGTGCCACGATGTGTAGAGACTCAGGTGCCATTTTGCACTGTGAGAAGGGCATTCTGCAAATGTGTAGGTTAGGAATTCACTCGCACCAAAATTAAATTTCTTTTAATGATTCCTGGTCTTACTGGTGCAGCTTCTGATTCTGAATTGGGTTTTGAATGAATTCTGAACATGGAGTCTGGATCCAGGATAAGGAACCTTCAGCGCACATGAACAGCAAAAACTGAAGGAAAGTGTGATGTGCTGAACTTGCTTAGAACTTCTACAAGTTAAAGTAGAAATGTAAGTTCAGTCATCAGTTTTTTTGCTGGTTTTTGTGCTTATTATTTAAAAAAATAATTGGGGTATGCAGAGAACTTTCGGTGCTTTTTTGTGGTCTCCTTGTGGTTTTCTTCTAGGAATGTGGGAGGAAAGTAGAGCTTCAGCACCATGGGGGAATTTTAACCAAACCTGTCCGGTGGGAAACTGACATGATTGGATCGGGAGCGGGTTTTACACCCCGCCCAATTTTACTTTCCATTGAAGTCGATCCTGTCAGATTCCTGCCAGGTGGGTTAGGTTAAAATTATCCCCAATGTGCCATTTTTTGTGTTGTATTAAGCTGTGGGGAGAAATAAGCTGAATTTTAGGTTTTATGAATAAGGGCATGGAGTACAGGAGTAAAGAGGCAATGAGAAATTTGCACAAAGCAATGGTTCGGCCACAGTTAGAGTACTGTGGGCAATTTTGTTGCACCACAATATAAGAACAACATTAAAACTATAGAGAATATATAGGATTGATTCACTAGGATTATGCCTGGAATGGGAAACCATAATTATGAGGAGGGATATCAGACGAGGGACTATTTCAGTGGAGCAGAGAAGATTCAGAGAAGGATTTAAAACATGAAGGGTTTTGATAGAGTGAATAGGGAAAGATTATTTTCTCTGGTTGAAGAGTCAGTGATGAGGGGTAATCAATTTAAAATTGTCACTAAGATAGTGAGGAGAGAAATTTCTTTACCTAGAGAGTTGTTGGAGATTAGAATGCCTTGCTACAGTTGAGGCAGACAATTGCATCTTTTAAGGCAAGAGTCGATAAACATTTAAAGCAGAGGGAGATACAGGGCTACCGGGAAAGGGCGCGGGAGTGGGACTAGCTGGATTGCTCTTGCATAGAGCCGGCGTGGATTCAATGGGCCAAATGGTCTCCTTCTGTGCTGTAACCTTTCTATGATTCTATGGGGAGTGAGCAGGACAAAGGGTTTCGTTTTAGATTGCTTTGGCAAAGAGGTAGCAGATATACGATGGCCAAATGGCCTCCTTCTCTGCTATAGACATTTAAATTTCTTATGTACTTGCTTTCTTGAATCTGAGGGATGTCCTGATAGAGGTCTTTAAGATTATGAAAGGGTTTGATAGGGTAGACGTGGAGAAAATGTTTCCACTTGTGGGGGAGACCAAAACTAGGAGCCATAAATATAAGATAGTCACTAATATATCCAATAGGGAATTCAGGAGAAACTTCTTTACCCAGAGAGTGGTTAGAATGTGTAACTCACTACCACAAGGAGTAGTTGAGGCGAATAGCAGTGTTGCACTTAAGGGGAAGCTAGATAAACACATGACGGAGAAAGGAATAGAAGGTTATGTTGATAGGGTTAGATGAAGAGGGATGGGAGGAGGCTTGTGTAGATCATAAACATCAGCATGGACCAGTTGGGCCGAATGGCCTGCTTCTGTGCTGTATATTCTATGTAATTCTATGATTTTGCCATTTTTTAAAATGTTCAATAATGCATTTGCATATCTTATCATCTCTTACCCTTTATGTCTCCCTGCACCCCCATCAAAATGAATTCCCAATGGCAAGTGAGAACTGCAATCTTGTTTGCATCCAAGAACAAGGTTTAAAAACATTAACTGGTTATTGTATAGTAAATAAAGCCGAGGAGTGCATAAGGAAGGAGAGGTTTTCCAGCTAATTTGTAACTATCTATTTTTTAGTACAACGATAAGCCTATATTTTACTTTTCACTTCTAACTGGGTGATGGGCCTCTGAAACCGCAAGTTTCCAGTCTCAGTTCAGTGCAACTTCCCAACGAAGGCCAGGGACCGCACCTCCAGCATACAAATGACCCCAGGGCCAGAAAGTCGACTGAGATCAGGGAGGCATCTTCGTGATCCTGCGATGCCAGAGATGTGCTCCAATCGGAAAGCCTAGGCCAAAACCTACGCTCATATTTCAAGGCTGCTTTGTCAGAGGTGCCATCATTCAGATGAGACATTAAATTTGGCAGTCCATGTGAACATAAAAGATCTCATAGAACTATCTGTAGACAAGCAAGGAATTTCTCCCAGTGACCCGGCCTACATTTCTATCTCAAATAAAGCCACCAAATGCAGATTAACTGGTCGTTCATTTCATTTGCTATTTGTGGGAACTCACTGTGCTCAAATTGACGACACTTCAGAAGCACTTAATTGGTTGTGAAATGCTTTATGATGTCTCAGGGACACAATAAGGTGCGATATAAATGCTAATTCTTTCTTTCTTTAAACAAAAAAGCATCAGTTTAGTTAGCTGCCACTTGACACCTAGATATAGGAACAGGAGTAGGCCAATCAGCCCCTCAAACCTGTTCCGCTATTCAATGAGATCATGGCTGATCTGTATCCTAACTCCATTTACCCACCTTGCACCATATCCCTTAATGCCCTTGACTAGCAAAAATCTATCGATCTCATATTTAAAGTTATTAATTGAGCTAGCATCTACTGCTTTTTGTGGGAGAGAGTTCCACAATTCTACCACCCTTTGTGTGAAGAAGTGTTTCCGAACTTCTCCCCTGAAAAATCTGGCTCTAATTTTATGGTTTTGTCCCCTTGTCCTAGACTCCCCCACTAGGGGGAAAAGTTTCTCTCTATCTACCCTATCAACTCCTTTCGAAATCCAATAAACATCAATCAAATCACCCCATAACCTTCTATATTCCAGGGAATACAAGCCTAGTTTATGTAATCTCGCCTCCTAATTTAACCCTTGGAGACCTGGTAACATTCTGGTGAAACTGCACTACAGGACAGACCGACCAGAGGTGGCGGTACAGTGATATACAGTCAGGAGGGAGTGGCCCTGGGAGTCCTCAACATTGACTCCGGACTCCATGAAATCTCATGGCATCAGGTCAAAAATGGGCAAGGAAACCTCCTGCTGATTACCACCTACCGTCCTCCCTCCATGTTGAGCACCACTTGAGAAAGCACTGAGGGTAGCAGGGGCACAGAATGTACCCTGGGTGGGGGACTCCAATGTCCATCACCAAGAGTGGCTCGGTAGCACCATTACTGATCGAGCTGGCCGAGTCCTGATGGACATAGTTGCCAGACTGGGCCTGTGGCACGTGGTGGGCGAACGAACATAAGGGAAAAACCTACTTGACCTCGTCCTCACAAACCTACCTGTCGCAGATGCATCTGTCCATGACAGTATTGGTAGGAGTGACCAGGGCACGGTAGGAGTGACCACCGCACAGTCCTCGTGGAGACGAAGTCCCGTCTTCGCAATGAGGACACCATCCACCGTGTTGTGTGGCACTATCACCGTGCTAAATGGGATAGATTCAGAACAGATCTAGCAGCTCAAAACAGGGCATCCATGAGGCGCTGTGGACCATCAGCAGCAGCAGAATTGTATTCCTGCACAATCTGTAACCTCATGGCTCGGCATATTCTTCACTCTACCATTACCAACAAGCCAGAGGATCAACCCTGGTTCAATGAGGACTGTAGAAGAACATGCCAGGAGCAGCACCAGGCGTACCTAAAAATGAGGTGCCAACCTAGTGAAGCTACAACTCAGGACTACATGCATGCTAAACAGCGGAAGCGACATGCTATAGACAGAGCTAAGCGATTCCACAACCAACGGATCAGATCAAAGCTCTGCAATCCTGCCACATCCAGCCGTGAATGGTGGTGAACAATTAAACAACTAAAGGGAGGAAGAGGCTCTGTAAACATCCCCATTCTCAATGATGGTGGAGTCCAGCACATGAGTGCAAAAGACAAGGCTGAAGCGTTCGCAACCATCTTCAGTCAGAAGTGCCGAGTGGATGATCCATCTCGGCCTCCTCCCGATATCCTCACCATCACAGAAGCCAGTGTTCAGCCAATTCGATTCACTCCACGTGATATCAAGAAACAGCTGAGTGCACTGGATACAGCAAAGGCTATGGGTCCCGACAACATCCCGGCTGGTGGTGAAGGCTTGTGCTCCAGAACTAGCTGCGCCTCTAGCCAAACTGTTCCAGTATAGCTTCACTAGGTTGGCACCTCATTTTGAGGTAAGCCTGTGCTGCTCCTGGCATGTTCTTCTACACTCCTCATTGAACCAGGGTTGATCCACTGGCTTGTTGGTAGTGGTAGAGTGAGGAATATGCCGAGCCATGAGGTTACACTGGCATCTACCCGACAATGTGGAAAATTGCCCAGGTATGTCCTGTCCACAAAAAGCAGGACAAATCCAATCCGGCCAATTACCGCCCCATCAGTCTACTCTCAATAATCAGCAAAGTGATGGAAGGTGTTGTCGACAGTGCTATCAATTGGCACTTACTCACCAATAACCTGCTCAGCGATGCTCAGTTTGGGTTCCGCCAGGACCACTCGGCTCCAGACCTCATTACAGCCTTGGTCCAAACATGGACAAAAGAGCTGAATTCTAGAGCTGAGGTGAGGGTGACTGCCCTTGACATCAAGGCAGCATTTGACCAAGTGTGGCACCAAGGAGCCCTAGTAAAATTGAAATCAATGGGAATCAGGTGGAAAACTCTCCAGTGGCTGGAGTCATACCTAGCACAAAGGAAGATGGTAGTGGTTGTTGGAGGCCAATCATCTCAGCCCCAGGACATTGCTGCAGGAGTTCCTCAGGGCAGTGTCCTAGGCCCAACCATCTTCAGCTGCTTCATCAATCACCTTCCCTCATCATAAAGTCAGAAATGGGGATGTTCGCTGATGACTGCACAGTGTTCAGTTCCATTTGCAACCCCTCAGATAATGAAGCAGTCTGTGCCCATATGGAGCAAGATCTGGACAACATCCAGGCTTGGGCTCATAAGTGGCAAGTAACATTCGTGCCAGACAAGTGCCAGGCAATGACCATTTCCAACAAGAGAGAGTCTAACCACCTCCCCTTGACATTCAACGGCATTACCATCGCTGAATCCCCCACCATCAACATCCTGGGGGTCACCATTGATCAGAAACTTAACCGGACCAGCCATATAAATACTGTGGCTACAAGAGCAGGTCAGAGGCTGGGTATTCTGCAGCAAGTGACTCACCTCCTGACTCCCCAAAGCCTTTCCACCATCTACAAGGCACAAGTCAGGAGTGTGATGGAATACTCTACACTTGCCTGGATGAGTGCAGTTCCAACAACACTCAAGAAGCTCGACACCATCCAGGACAAAGCAGCCCGCTTGATTGGCATCCCATCCACCACACTAAACATTCATTCCCTTCACCAACGGCGTGCTATGGCTGCAGTGTGTATCATCCACAGGATGCACTGCAGCAACTCGCCAAGGCTTCTTCGACAGCACCTCCCAAATCCGTGACCTCTATCACCTAGAAGGACAAGGGCAGCAGACACATGGGATCAACACCACCTGAACATACCCCTCCAAGTCACACACCATCCTGACTTGGAAATATATTGCCGTTCCTTCATCGTCGCTGGGTCAAAATCCTGGAACTCCCTTCCTAACAGCACTGTGGGAGAACCTTCACCACATGGACTGCAGCGGTTCAAGAAGGCGGCTCACCACCACCTTCGCATGGGCAATTAGGGATGGGCAATAAATGCCGGCCTCGCCAGCGACGCCCACATCCCATGAACAAATTTTAAAAAATTCCTTCCAAGGCCAATATACCCTTTCTAAGGTGCGGTGCGCAGAACTATACACAGTACTCCAGATGTGGTCTAACCAGGGCTTTATATAGCTGTAGCAAAACTTCCTCCCCTTTATATTCTAGCCCTCTAGATTTAAAGGCTAACATTCGATTCGCCATTTTGATTATTCTTTGTACCTGACCACTACATTTCAATGATCTATGTACATGGACCTCTAAATCTCTTTGGACCTCCACTGTTCCTAGCTTTTCATCATTTAAAAAATACTCGGATCTATCCTTTTTTGGTCCAAAATGGATGACCTCACATTTACCTGCATTGAAATCCATCTGCCACAGTTTTGCCTACTCACTTAATCTATCACTGTCTCTTTGTAATTTTATGCTGCTGTCTACACTACTGACTATGCAACCCAACTTTGTGTCATTGTCAAACTTGGATATATGACTCTCTATTGTGTTACCGAAGTCATTAATAAATATAGTGAATAGTTGATGTCCCAACAAAGATTCTTGTGGGACACCACGAGTCACTTCCTTCCAACTTGCGTACACACCCATTATCCCGACTCTCTGTCTTCTACTGCCTAACCAATCTCCTAACCAGGTCAATAATTTGCTTTCCATGAGCTTAATTTTAGCTAACAGTCTCTTATGTGGAACTTTATTGAATGCTTTCTGGAAGTCCATATAGACTACATCCTTAGACATTTAGTTACTTCCTCAAAAAATTCAATTTGGTTCGTTCGACATGACCTAACCTTTACAAAGCCATATCTCATCTAGCTAAGGAAAAAATCAGGTGAGACAGCTCTGTGCTAAGAGATAGCTTTTCGGTTTAACAAACAGAAACCAAAGAAAATTAAGGAATTAGAATCAGTTAAATACCAATCAGATTCAGAAACCTAGGTCTGTGAATTATCAAGTACAATTAGAGTGGTGCAAGATTGGCAATCAAACAAAGAGCATTAGAATCCCCAGACATTGCAACTATCAAGTAACAGATTGAACAGATCTCATTTGACCACATATTCTTGCTGCAGTCTGCCAGAGAAATTCTGAGGGTAGTTTAGGAATGGTATTAATCATGTTTTTATTTGTATAATGTATTATTAGTATTAGTAAGGTTTATCCTGGTTTAAATAGGGCCATTAAAAACACTAATCCAGTTGGATGCTGTTGCTATGGAACTTGCAAGTGTGGGCTGCGATTTCAGGATGGAAGCCCCTTTCACGTAATCCCCATCAGATTTGCATTGAGCACAATCTTCTGTTGGAACTTTTAGTTAGTTCATTCTGACTGTGAATGTCATGCAAATAAACCAAAGGAACCTTGTCCAAGATTTCCTGTTTTACTCACTTGTAATGCACTCTGCTCGCAAATTCAGGAGAGGAGGGGCATTGCTTTTCTAATGAATGGGTGTCATGTCCCAGTTAGTTAGGGAAAAAAGCTTGGTAGGAGGTTGACGTCCATGTCGTTGCTAGCAGCGTTTATCCAAGGATCTGGAGGATCTCACCAGGTGTGTCCACATAGGAAACCTCACTCACAACTCTCAATGCTTCAACTATGAAGGGCATGACTTGTACCCTCACCTCTCCCCCAATTTGTCAGTTCCTCGGAAGCTTCCCATGGTTGTTCATTAGGTAGCAGGGACGATTTTGATGTGCCTCCCTATGCTTTATCTCACACCTTGAACTGCCTCTTCCCTCAATAACTCCTTCTGTCTCGTGTAGCAGCATGATTAGTGTTACCATCGTGTAGATCTCAGGAGGTGTTGATGTCATCATAGGTGGCAGGCCAGAATAGGGGACAGTTAGAGTTTGAGAGGGCACCTTTTTCAGTGGCAGAAAGTGAAAATGAGAGGTTTGGGCCAGGTAGGGAAATGTGGTGGAGAAAAGAAATGAGAAATTAATCAGAGAGCATTCTGTTGTTGATAGAAACCTCAGAAGTCTCAAAGCTACATTTACTGAGTAGGTCAAGGGGTTGACCATGTGTGTAAATGGGAGGTTCAAGGTGGGGGATAAGGTTAAAGAAAGTATCTATGACGAGGAAGCTGGTAGACCTAAGGACTGATTTTATGTGTCCACACTCCTGGAGGTATCATCTTTCTCTAAGCTCATCCAATTTAATAATAGTTGCAAACAAAAATTGCAGACAATTCCAATAAAAGCAAATTCTTACAAATGTCAAAGTTTTGATATTTCAAAATTAAGTAAACCAGGTCATTCTGAAGTAGATTCTTGAAAGATTTGAAGGTTGCAGGATTTCTTCCCCTGATTAGGACCATTATATCTTGCTGGAGGGGAGCCAGCATAATTGTGAAATAGTTTCTAATAACTTTTACATGTAACTTTCTCACATGAATTAGTTTTCTTAAGGCAAAATGAAACTGCCAAAGACAATGATGAATGACCCAATAACATAGTTTTCCCAGAAACTTACACGTTCAGTAGCTTCTCATTGATATTTATGTCCCAAGATTGCAGTGTCCAGATGTTTTTAGTTACTTAAGTTCTCTTCTAATAAGCGAGACCTTCCACAGCTTTTTGTGGTAGCTTCAAATCGCTGGTGTGAGTAGAAATAACTCAATCGGTATCATTGGACCCTCATTTTAACAGAAGTCTAATTATCAGTGCAAGTCACAAATCAGTGCAAGTATGCTGAAACAACTGTTTTATAGAAAATTTGCAAGTAATGCACAGTGTAAGTCCTTTATCATTGTCATAGTAACAACAGCCTGTAAAGCCTTGAGCATTTGCCATTCTTTCCCCTCGGTACAATAAATTCAGTTATCAAGGGATAGCTAAAACTAGTTCTGTGTTGAATGTACACCACTTACATACCAAAGGGGCTCCTCACAGCTCTATTACAGCTCTATTCAACTCACGTCTACAAAAACCTACACCTACCTTAACTTCTGCAGCATAGAAAAGATTGTTTCCAGTGTTAGTCTCCCAGTTTCTGGATGCTTTTACCAGTGGCAGGTTATTCTGTCTGCTAAGCAGACTTCCTATTGCACTCTAAGATTTTGAAGTTAACTGTGGAAATATTAGCATACAAACACAATGCTTTAATATATAATTAGCGTGTCCACTACTTTAACAGAAACATTAACCTGTTTGTTTTAAAATAATTGAAGAAATAATGCATTAGTCCACATTATAAAAAAAACTGGGCAACATTACATTCTGAGCTTAACTAAGCCCTGTTACATGTCTATAATATACCCCAGACTTGCTTTCGTTAATTATGTCCCATTACAATATTGCTTGTCCCTAATTTTTGATTTACTAGTACTGAAACTGTTACACTTTGAGGGATACATGTCCTAATTGGAATTTACTCCAGGGCATTTTGTGCAGAGTTACATAAAGAAACAAGCACTGCAGTCCCTGCAATTTAAACTTTTTTTTATAGGTTTCCATGATACATGTGGAACATTCATCACAAACACCACTCAAAATGCAGTCAAAATTCTAGATGCAGTATACTGCTGATTTGAGATAAGCTAGGAGATTCAGTTAAGGTGAAAATTTAGAATGGTCAATGCACTCCACACAGATAACAGGTGATGGGCAGGACCACTGATGTATGGTGACTGAATAATTCATTTTTCTATTTATTACACAGGCTTCTGGGATTTTTACTGTTATTTTGGGGGGATTGTGTCAACAATTAGGTCCTTTTATATTTAGAGCCATTGAATTATAATGGCCAATTAAGTAAAATTCTGTTTTTATTGCATGGGATTCCAATATTTCTGCTAGTGCCTGGCAGATTGAAATTCTGCAATCCTGTCAATGTTTCTGTGAATGCCACAAATCAGTGGCTTTGATCATGGAGCGTGCTGCAGGAGACAAGGAAAAGAGCAGAATTTCAACTCATGAACTCAGTGGTGTTTTGAGCTGAAGGATCCAGTGGTCTTAAATAGTTAGTATCAATGGAAAAAAATCCTACACCATTTTTTTAAGTAGGATCCAATTATACTGAGCGACAATATGCTTAAGTAATATCTGCTTCATTTTTAAAAATATGACAGACGATTTTATGGTTGCGATGGCCGGTGATGTCACATGGACAGGACTGATCATGACCAAGAAATAATTTATATGAATTTATATAGCTCTTTTCACAACCTCAGGACGACTCAAAGCAATTCCAATGAAGTACTTTTGAAGCACTGTTGTAATGTAGGGAAATGCGGCAGCTAATATGCGTACAGCAAGGCTCTGGACTGACAGGAAGTCAATGTTTAAAAGGGGAGAAACTTATTTAGAGCATATATAAAAATGTATTTTAACTTCGGGTTTGTGACACTTAAATAGTTCAGTGGCAGTTTATTTTTTGATTGCAAGGAAAGTAGGGTTGGTCATACCTGTCCTTAAACATACAGACATCTCTGTGGGCCCAGGTACAAATGCCAGAGGTCTGAGGAAAACTGCAATCATGGGCTCTTTGATAAGACTTGTGCCATCTTCTTGAATCTGACCTGCACACAACCTCTACCACAGGGGTGGTGTTATCAGTGGCAGTTATGGTCACCTCAGCCTTGAGCTTTTACGCCTCAGGCTAATTCCAAAGTAGCACTGTAAGATAAAAATGTAAAAGAATAAAAGTTGGCTAGCTTATACTAAAAAATGCTCAGCACACAAAGGGTCAAATAGAAGAATGGAATGTAAAAAATAAGAACTGCCAGTTGTGCTGATAAGAGATCTCTATTGATCAGGGAACAGATGTCGCCGAGACGGTCAGTCTATACAAAGCAATTGTCAGCAATGTATGTCCTGTACAAGGTGTGGAGATGCCGGTGATGGACTGGGGTTGACAATTGTAAACAATTTTACAACACCAAGTTATAGTCCAACGATTTTTATTTGAAATCTACAAGCTTTCGGAGGCTTCCTCCTTCCTCAGGTAAATGTCAGGAGTTCCTTGAAGCCTACGCATTTATACATCACAGAACAATACATGGTGTTTACAGACTGCCCCTGCAACTGCCCGTTGCAACAGGCAGTTGCAGGGGCAGTCTGTAAACACCATGTATTGTTCTGTGATGTATAAATGCGTAGGCTTCAAGGAGCTCCTGACATTTACCTGAGGAAGGAGGAAGCCTCCGAAAGCTTGTAGATTTCAAATAAAAATCGTTGGACTATAACTTGGTGTTGTAAAATTGTTTACAACTGTATAAGGTAATTGTCAAATCAAAGAAGTCAAAACATGTCCGTGCCGAGCAATTGACTTTCTATTGTGTAGATGCAAATGGTGTCACTCGAGACCATGTTTGCCCGGGAAAAAGTATAAGCTAAGAAGTTTGCCCAGCTCTGTTTTATCAAACAAAGGAAACAAAAATAATCCCATTAACTGTTAAATTACTTTAGGGGCCTTTGACCTTGTTACTTGATAAACAACAAAGACAATGGGCTCAATTTTAGGAGGCAATTGCGGGTGCGTTGGGGGCAGGGGGGCTCCGAAAATCACGGAAATCCCGTTCGGGTTTGGAAGCCGGTTCCAACCCGCCGACTTCCGAGTTTCCCAGGGACCCACATGTGTGCGCGCGGGCGACCCGAAAACGGAAGTCCCGCCGGCAATTAAAGCTGGTGGGATGACAGTTAAAGAGCCAAATGTACCTCATTGAGGTACTTAAGGCACTTTACCTGTGACAGATTAAGTAATTGTAACGATTTTTAACTTACCTGGGCGGCTTGCCCACCGCTTCTGATTCACGCCTGGTGAAACCAGACGTGAAGGGCCGGATCAGGGAAAAAGATACTAAATAAATTACATAAAAAATCATAGAACGAAGTTAAAACACAAAATGAACCTACCTTTGCACCCTGCTCCGATGTCTCCCTCTCCGATCACCCCCTCTTCACCCTCCCGATGTCCGCCCGATATCCCCTTCTTCAACCCCCCATGTCCTCCCAATCTTCCCCTCTCCCCCCCGATATCCCCCTCTTCACCCCCAATCTTCCACTCTCCCCCTGAATCTTCCAATCTCCCCTCGGACCTTCCACTCTCTCCCCCTCCCCCGATCTTCCATTCCATGCCGGATGACGTCTCGCTCTCTCTCTTTTTTGCCCCACCCGCCGCGTTGCAGCTCCTGACAGCAGCCTGGCTGAAAATCAGGCTGGCTGCCAACTCGGAGAGATGTTAATCATCAGCAATCACCATGCGATCGCGTTGGTAACGGTAAGGTTTGTTTATGCGGCTTTGCCACAAGTACCTTCAGCCCCCCACCCCCGCTGCCAACCCGCCACCATTGCAAAATTGACCCCAATCACTCTGGGAAAGATCAATCAAGTACAGGGAAGTTACACTTCAGCCTAAAGGACACGGTAATCTGCATTAGATCAGTGGATTTACACCTAATTGAGGAAAACAAAGACACAGCAATCTTTGTAAGAAGCAAGCCGTTTGAAGCCAAATCAAGCAAAGACACTCAGTCAGTGCATACTAGATGAGTTTCAGCTAATGCAAAAAGTAGGCGTATCCAACAAAAGTATAAGAAAAGGTATAAATGAAAAAGCAAAAAAGATCTAATCATAGCAGAGAACAAGTTCTACCTGCTGCACTGCTGTCCAGGGGATTTGGAACCGGGTAATACCAATCTTGTATTCAGTTGTTGTCGCTTAAATACAGTGTGTATTGATGATTTTGCTGATGTTATAATAAAGCCTCGATATACCTAATTGGGACTGCCAAGTGAATAATTGGAAGGGTAACCTAGGGCTAAGTGCCCACAAAACCTATCTCAACAAATTGGCAACTCTGGTGGGACTCGGCACATAACGAGGCATACATAACTGAAGCAGGATCCCTTCGGGTTGAAAAGGGCCATAACCGAACTGCTGGGGGAGGAAACTAGTTGAAAAGACTAGGAGCGAGGGCGATGCACTACCCTCCAACAATTAGGCACCAATATGAAGATAAATTAAAATTAGGTAAGGCAATGATCCTGGTTATGTCCAAAGGGGAACGAACCGTTCAAGGAGGCATGTGGCTGGATACAAGAACAGGCTGGGGCTAAGGAAATAAAGCCAGGCTAGCAAGCAGAGCGTTTATGCAGATATGCTATGTGGTTCTGTGCATCTAAAAATGAAGATAGGGTGAAAAATTTAAAGGAGAAAATGATGGAGCATAAGTGCCAGAGTGCAAGAAAAAGGAACTAGGAGAAAAAGGAGTTATTTTACAACTTTCAAAAAATATATATTCCACTGAGGAAAAAAGGGTGTAAAAGAAATGACAGCCATCCGTGGCTAAGTAAAGAAATTAAGGATAGTATCCGACTAAAAATAAGGACATATAAGGTAGCCAAACTTAGTGAGAGGATAGAAGATTGGGAAGTCGTCAAAAGACAGCAAAAAGTAACTAAAGGATTGATTAAGAAAGGGAAGATAGATTATGAAAATAAATTAGCAAAAAATATAAAAACAGATAGCAAGAGTTTCTATAGTTATATAAAAAAAAGGGTGGCTAAGGCAAACGTAGGTCCCTTAGAGGATGAGACCGGGAAATTAATGGTGGGAAACATGGAGAAGGCAAAAATGCTGAACAAATATTTTGTTTCAGTCTTTACGGTAGAGGACACTAAGAATATCCCAATACTGGACAAACAGGGGGCTCTAGGGGGGGAGGAGCTAAATACGATTAAAATCACTAAGGAATTGGTACTCAGTAAATTAATGGGACTCAAGGCGAATAAATCCCCTGGACCTGATGGCTTACATCCTAGGGTCTTGAGGGAAGTGGCAGTAGGGATTGTGGATGCTGTGGTAATAATTTTCCAAAATTCTCTGGACTCGACAAAGGTCCCGGCAGATTGGAAAACTGCTAATGTAACACCCTTATTTAAAAAGGGTAGTAGGCAGAAGGCTGGAAATTATAGACCAGTTAGCCTAACATCTGTGGTGGGTAAAATTTTGGAGTCTATTATTAAGGAGGCAGTAGCAGAACATTTGGATAAACATAATTTAATAGGACAAAGTCAGCATGGCTTTACGAAGGGGAAGTCATCTCTGACAAATTTGCTTGAGTTCTTTGAGGACATAACGTACAGGGTAGATAAAGGGGAACCAGTGGACGAAGTGTATTTAGACTTCCAGAAGGCATTCGACAAGGTGCCACATAAAAGATTATTGCTCAAGATAAAGAATCACTGGATTGGGGGTAATATTCTGGCATGGGTGGAGGATTGGTTATCTAACAGGAAGCAGAGAGTTGGGATAAATGGTTCATTCTCGGACTGGCAACCAGTAGCCAGTGGTATTCCGCAGGGGTCCGTGCTGGGTCCACAACTCTTTACAATCTATATTAACGATTTGGAGGAGGGGACCGAGTGTAACATATCAAAGTTTGCAGATGATACAAAGATGGGAGGGAAAGTGGAGAGTGAGGAGGACAAAAAAAACCTACAAGGGGACATAGACAGGCTGGGTGAGTGGGCGGAGATTTGGCAGATGCAATACAATATTGGAAAATGTGAGGTTATGCACTTTGGCAGGAAAAATCAGAGAGCAAGTTATTATCTTAATGGCGAGAAACTGGAAAGTACTGCAGTACAAAGGAATCTGGGGGTCCTGGTGCAAGAAAATCAAAACGTTAGTATGCAGGTGCAGCAGGTGATCAAGAAGGCCAACGGAATGTTGGCTTTTATTGCTAGGGGGATAGAATATAAAAACAGGGAGGTATTGCTGCAGTTATATAAGGTATTGGTGAGACCGCACCTGGAATACTGCATACAGTTTTGGTCTCCATACTTAAGAAAAGACATACTTGCTCTCGAGGCAGTACAAAGAAGGTTCACTCGGTTAATCCCGGGGATGAGGGGGCGGACATATGAGGAGAGGTTGAGTAGATTGGGACTCTACTCATTGGAGTTCAGAAGAATGAGAGGCGATCTTATTGAAACATATAAGATTGTGAAGGGGCTTGATCGGGTGGATGCGGTAAGGATGTTCCCAAGGATGGGTGAAACTAGAACTAGGGGGCATAATCTTAGAATAAGGGGCTGCTCTTTCAAAACTGAGATGAGGAGAAACTTCTTCACTCAGAGGGTAGTAGGTCTGTGGAATTTGCTGCCCCAGGAAGCTGTGGAAGCTACATCACTAAATAAATTTAAAACAGAAATAGACAGTTTCCTAAAAGTAAAGGGAATTAGGGGTTACGGGGAGCGGGCAGGAAATTGGACATGAATTTAGATTTGAGGTTAGGATCAGATCAGCCATGATCTTATTGAATGGCGGAGCAGGCTTGAGGGGCCGATTGGCCTACTCCTGCTCCAATTTCTTATGTTCTTATGTTCTTATGAACTACAGCAGTCAATTGAAAGCTTTCGCTTGTGAACCACTGAGTTAAGTGCTATGTTAGGAAACCAATCAGCGCTAGTGAACTTAGCAGTTGCACAAGAGTCGGAACAAACTCACAGGATTGTGAGAGAAAGAAGCTAAAAAAAAGTAGAAAAGTTAAAACAGCAGTTGCAGGATGCAAGAGGAGCAGTGAGGTAAGAGTCAGAAAGGAATAAGGAGATGAGTAAGCCTGACCATAGACAGTGTCAGAAGCAGATACAAGCGCTCAGGAGTCACTTTGGGCGGAGAACAGCTATGGTAGAAGCAGTGGATTTGGAAATGATGAGGGTGATGAGATTGATGAGGGAACATTGGAGGGTGTGGCGTATCATTACAATGATGATGATGATCCTCCTAAGGGAGCACAGAACCAGGTAGAGATGGTGTACTGGACAGTCTGGACTAATTCAGCGGGTCAAGTAACGAGTAATTATGAGGAGGATCACCTGATCACCCACGTAGAACAGCAGGCAATGGGGCATGAGATAGGTCCGATTAAAGAAGGATGGGACCCATTAGAGCTCGCTCAGACATTCCGGGTCTTCATCCAGGGTCATCCTGAACTTGGCGATCCAGATCTTAAGCGCATATTGAGTACAGACCTCAAGGCACGGTTGGACCCAGTAGTCTTTACCGCCGCCACTAATTCTCAAACCATCAAAACTGCTATTCTTACAGCGTTAGGAATCGGTTAGATCGATGTTTATGATGCGATCGGTAAATGTAAACAGGGACAGCAAGAGCAGCCACCAGTGTTCGAGCAAAAATTGCATTAACTATATCTTATGTCCCAGTCGTTGGTCCCAATAAGGACCAATCATCATAATCAGGAAGGATTCTCTCAAAGTTGACCCCAAAAGATAAAATAGCCCTGGGGTTAGTAGTGAATGGAAACTGTGCTAGGGCCACAATCATGGCTGCTGTCCTTCAGGCATATCAGAATGTACGAGCCTTTGGGCCAGGGGACAAGACCGGAGCAAAGTCCAGGGCAAAGTTTGAGGTCCATATGGTCGAGGGTCCATACCCTAAAGGGGCTAGTGGGCACGGCAGGGGTCAGAGTAGACAACTGGGCTATGGTGCCGGACCAGGGAACAAAAATCACCCTGGTGAGGAAGGATGTTTTAACTGTGGTAAACTGGGAGACTGGGCGAGAGATTGCCGAAGTGCACCCGCTCGATCCGGGGGTAGCGGAGGTTCAGCACCAAGATCCAACCACCCTCCTCCCTATGAACTCCCACATCTGTCCCCACAGATCAAAGATTGGACAAATTAATTGCGTTATTGGCTACTCAGCAATTAACTGGGGGCGGCCTCCCTCAGGTCCATTCAGTCCAGGCCTCAGCGTCAGTGTTGGAGGGCAAGCCAACTCGTCCAAGCTCACAACGTCGGGGTTCTGACCCTCATAATTATCCGATAGTAAGTTTCCGTTGGACACGTGACAAACGGTTTCTCGTTACTGCTGTGATCAGAGGGGGCCCACAGCAGATGTTATTAGTTGACACTTTTTCTAATGTCACTGTCTTACGTACCTTACACCCCTCTGACTTTGCAGGAGACACAGGGGTTATTCATTCACTGCAAGGCTTTAACGGCTCTGTACAGGAATCTATGCAATTGACTCATGTTGATCTGAATATGGATAGTATTCAGATGCGAATATCTTATCGGTTATGATGACTGCCGATGAAAGGGGACTATTGGGATCTGATGCATTAACCTGGTACAGGATATTGATTGATTATGTCACCAATATTTGCGGATAAAAGATATAACGGGACAACAGCATAATGTGTCTTCCACGATTATATCCGATGTCTTTGCTGTGTATGCAATTAAGAAACCTGAACCATACCCTCCCCTCACTCATTCTGATCCAGGCATTCAAGCAATCTTGGACCAGATGGATGGGGCAACGGCCACACATAAATATGATTGTGGTAGGCTGGACAAGGAAATAAGGGTTAATGGCCCACTGCACGGTAAATGTAAACAATATCCAATTCCCATTGAGAGCCATTCTTTTGTACAAGCTGCAATTGAATCTCTGTTAGAGTAAAATGTGATCCATCAGGGAATATTCACGGTGAATACACCAATTTGGCCAGTAAAGAAACCAGATGGTAGTTGGTGATTAACAATTGATTACAGGAAATTGAACTCAGTCACACCTTCGTGTGCACCTGTTGTGAGCAATTCACCCACGTTGCTGGCATAGATTCCGAGGCCGTGATCTTTTCGACCCTCGATGTCTGCAATGGATTCTGGAGTGTTCCAGTTCACCCGGAGGATCAATATAAGTTCGCCTTTACTTTCAACGACCAACAATATACCTGGACATGCTTGCCACAGAGATACCATAACTCTCCAACAATCTTCCACAAGTGTGTGGCGTCTAAATTGAAGGGATGTTCTCACTCTCAGCTTGTTCTACAATACATGAATGATATTTTGATTGCCACCAGGAAGCAAGAACAACATCTGATAGTACTTCGGGATGTTCTGGGCAGACTAAGGAAGGACGATCTAAAGATCAATCCCAAGAAAGCTCTGCGACTACAATCAGAAGTATCTTTTTTGGGGATCAGTTTATCGCACAAAGGAAAGACGCCTGATAACCACAAAGTGGAGATTATACCGAGGCTACCATTGCCAGTGTCAAAGACTGCTCTCCGATCGTTTTTGGGGTTGATGGGGTACCAACAATTGTTCAATGCACAATTTGCAGAACTCGCTAAGCCAATGTACGACTTACTCAAGGGAAATGATGATTCAATTCAGCAGGATTGGATGGACAAACGTACCGATTCAGTAACTGAGCTGAAGCGAGCGGTTGCACAGGCTAAGTGCTTGATCTCTCCAGGCCCAAATCAGCCATTTCACCTGTAAGTGGCGGCCACATCCAAAAGCCTAGCAGCCGTATCGTGTCAGGAGGTGCACGGCCGATTGACACCAATCGCTTATGCATTCCACATCCTGACTAGAGTCGAGAAGACATTCGACCCATGTGAGCAACACCTTCTAGTAATCTTCTGGGCAGTCAAGCATTTTACTTATATCCCCGAGCTACAGACTTTGGTGTTGCATTCTCTTCACACACCTCTGAACTTGCTACTAAAGCCTGACGTTGGTCTAGTCGCAACGACTGAACTACTGGACATTGCTGCTGATGGAAAGTGACCTCAGGTCACCCCTAAAAAGACAATGCTCATTCTGCTTCTTTTATTTACCAAGGGGAGATACATGTGTCCCCTGCATATCTTACAGTTTGATCACCACCCAGTCCTGAAGACCCCAATAGACGATGTGCAAAGCGTCTACATTGATGGCTCATCCTACCACATGAATTGTAGACCACATACTGGATTGGCGGTAGTTACCCCTGAGCAGGTGTACCAGTATAAATGTAACACGTACTCTGCACAGAATGTTGAATTGGTGGCTTTACTTATGGCCATTCACATTACATCCAAAATGGCTACCAACAGCTATTCGGACAGTGTCTATGTCGTCAACACAGCATTATTGTTGCGGGAATAACTTCTGTACCGCAGACCGGAAACCGCTGGTAATCGCAGCAATGCTCTCCCAACCTTGGGTGGCACTACAAGAAAGGGAGGCACCCATCTACCTCGGGAAAGTGAGGGTTCATAGCAAAATGGTGTCCCCACATACCCACGGAAACTCGCTGGCTGATCAACATGCTAAGGCGGCAGCTCAGTACGGGGTGCCGTGGGAACCTATTTGCATGCAGCAGGTGACAGTGGTGGACTCTTCAACCCCTCCCCTTTGACCTGCACACCTTACAGAATGAATATGAGCCCTACTGCCAGATTCGCAAGTGGAACGATCAAGGGAAACCTGTTCCACAACCCACGCTGAATGCCCACGGTACGACTCTCCTGATCCACGAGTCACATTCGGTCCTCATGTACGAAGGGCCCAGGTGTCAATTCCTAGTTATGTGCGTACCACCCAGTTGCACAGAGGACTTCTTCAAAATGTTTCACTCACTACCTGTGGACGGTCATACGTCATCGGAAACGACCATCTCTAAAATGAAAGCATCAGCCTGGTGGCCCTCACTTGAATCCAGTATTGTTCACAGAGTTAGTCGATGTTTAATTTGTTTGCAGCACAACCCAGGTGCTAGTGTTAATAGAACGTTTTTAAGATCAGCACCTCCTCCAGACGGTCCTTGGACCCACATTCAAATTGATTTTATTGGCCCACTACCACAAGTGGCAGATGGTTTTATTCACTGCCTAGTCCTTTTGGATAAATTTACTGAACGGATAGAGGCTTTCCCTGTATGCACCAACACAGGTTTAACCGCAGCTCGCGTGTTATTGCACGAGGTAATGTGCAGGTGGGGAGTACCAATACAGGTGGACAGTGATCAGGAGTCACATTTCACAGAGAAAATTTTTACCAAGTTACAAACATTTCCCATCACCCACAATCCTCAGGGTGGTGGAAAGGGTAACCAAACCCTAAACACGATGCTCAGGAAATGTTGTGCAGATCACCCCGCACAATAGGCAAACATGCTTCCTATTTGTTTAATGGCTATCAGAGCTGCCCCACATTCGACAACTGGCATATCGCCATACCAGGCTATGGTTGATGAAGACACCTGGTCACTTGTTAACCCCAACAGTTACATCAATGTTGCAGGGAACAGTTAATGAAAACTGGGTACATGAAATGAAAGAATCAATCAGGACCACAAGCATGTATGTGGCTAAACAATCGGGCAAATCAAAAAAACAGATGAAAAGGTACTTTGACAAAAAGGCACGACCTTTTGAGTATCAGGTTGGCAATTCAGTAATGGTAATAGATTATAGAAAAAAGGAACACCCCTTTGCACCTAGATGGAAGGGACCGTTCCCCATAATCAATAAAGCTGGCCAGTCAGTATATCTGATTCAAAGTATCGGGAAGAATAATGTCAAAAGTAGCAGATGGTATCATATTAACCAACTTAAAACAGTGGGTTAAAAATTATGTTTTAAACTGAGATAGTAACAGAAAATATGCTTGATTTACAGAACCAAAAGAACTGGAAATGGAAATTGGATGGTAGCTACTGCTCGGACTAATATCCAGCCTCTGGTCCACGCTCAATGACTCAAGCATGCAACATCACAGTTGGTGGAGATGGAGTTCAGGAAGGCTACAGCACACAGCTGAGCCAGTCACTTCAAGGATATATCACAGGGACAGAAAGCTTATGAACTGTATGCTGAATGTAACCAAAGTGACGATTTATCAGATCCTGGAAGGGTCGAGGGTTTGTGTTAAATGTTTATTTGTTGGTCAAGACACAACCTTTGTGGGGTCACAGCATGTACATTTTTGGGGATGGTCTAGTAATAACCACACCCTGGATAAAACTAAACCTGGGAGAATGAAAGAGGAAGATGTACAAGGAAATCTCACTAGAAGAAATAGCACCGGAAGCACGAACACCGAGGAAATATGTTGGCCTCAGTTTTGGGAGTATAACGAAGGTTATGTCACATGTCTACTAAGGTCAGGAATCAGTTGCCTGTGGAATGCCTCCCACAGTAAAGGGACCTGTCACTTACATAGTCGAACAGCCAGGGATAATGGTGACACCTGCACACCCTCCCACATCAGCCAGCCCATCAACCTGGTGAAATTGTAAGTCACCAGGCAACCAGTTAGATCCAACCCATCACCAGACACATCCATCCCATGCACTGCAATGTTACTCGGACCAAAGAATGGTCTAGTGGTTGTCCCAACCAAAACAGTACTGTACAATGCTTTACATTCAGAAATTTTCAGGGGATAGGGTGGGTGAGTGGGACTAGCTGGATTGCTCTTGCATAGAGCCGGCGCGATCTCAATGGGCCGAATGGCCTCCTTCCGTGCTGTAACCGTTCTATGATTCTATGATTCTCACACCACAAGGAAGATAAGCAACATCTACACAGAATTACATAGAATTACATAGAATGTGCAGCACAGAAACAGGCCATTCGGACCAACAGGTCCATGCCGGTGTTTATGCTCCACACGAGATTGCTCCCTCCCTATTTCATCTAATCTTATCAGCATATCCTTCTATTCCTTTCTCCCTCATGTGTTTGTCTAGCTTCCCATTAAATGCATCTATGCCTTCCGCCTCAACTACTCCTAATGGTAGCGAGTTCCACACTCTAACCACTCTCTGGGTAAAGAAGTTTCTCCTGAATTCCCTATTGGATTTATTAATGATTATCTTATATTAAAGGCCCTTGGTTCTGGTCTCCCTCGCAAGTGGAAACATCTTCTCTGCGTTTACCCTATCAAACCCTTTCATAATCTTAAAGACCTCTATCAGGTCACCCCTCAGTTCTCTTTTCTGGAGAAAAGAGCCCCAGCCTGCTCAATCTTTTCTGATCGGTATAACCTCTCAGTTCTGGTATCATCCTAGTAAATCTTTTTTGCACCTTCTCCAGTGCCTCTATATTCTTTTTATAATATGGAGACCAGAACTCTTCACAATACTCCAAGTGTGGTCTAACCAAGGTTCTATACAAGTTTAAAATAACTTTTCTGCTTTTCAATTCTATCCCTCTAGAAATGAACCCCAATGCTTGGTTTGCTTTTTTTTATTGCCTTATTAACCTGTGTTGCTACTTTTAGTGATTTGTGCATCTGTACCCCCAGATCCCTCTGATCCTCTACACCATTTAGACTCTTTATCCAAGCAGTACGTGGCCTCCTTATTCTTCCTACCAAAATATAACACCTCACATCTGTCAATTCACAGATACATCAAGCAACTCACTGAAGCATTATTCACCAAGGCAAACAACTTGGTCACTTTCGCCCTGGAAGTCTATCAGCAGGCTTTGAGGGCCATGTCATTTTTTTGCATTGCAGGATTCCCCAAAGTACAGGGGCTCAAACCTTGCTGGTAGGTTTCCAGGTGCCTCTATAGTTCCACGTGCTCCGTGCTGGAATGCAGTTCTGCTAAGCGGCCGTGCATGACTGCACACATGTAACTAGTTGACTTTCCCACAGCTGCCATTAGATCTTACAGGGTGTCTCTAAAAATGTTGCTTCTCAAATAGCATCCTTCTTTTAAATGCAGGCCCTGTGAGGTCTAAATCCACATACGCTACCGCTGAGGAAGAATGCAAACTGGAGCTTGAGTCATCAGGTTCCTTCTCTTCCCCTGCCATCATCTGTTTACTCATGCTTTATGTATCACCCGGTGACCCTTCTCAAATTGACTATCTAAATCTCTTTGGGTGGATATACCTGTGCTAGTACCTACTACAGACGGTGTTAGTGATGCAGGGTGCTGTGAGGTGATGGATTCATGGGCACCACTGGTTCTTGGAGCTTTCCCACAGAAACAGAAGATGAATGTATGTTAGAATGCTGGCTGCAGGACACTCCTTCAAACAGGGCTTAAATAATTAATAGTGTGTCATGGCGGTGTGCTGGAATATATGCAAGTGAGTGAGAGCGTGATTGCAGAAACCGAAAAAAGAAAGAACTAGCCCTAAACTTCAGGGAGGCCTCCAGCTTCGCTCTAGGCTATTTCCTTTATGTTCTCTGGAATATAGGAAGACAGGAACATAGGAATAGGAGTAGGCCATTCAGCCCCTCGAGCCTGTTCCGTCATTCAATTAGATCATGGCTCTAGCCTAAGGGTGTTGAGAATGGCCTGTTCAAATTGACTCACTGGTCTGAAACTACAGCCCCTCCTCTCATTCAAGTTATCTCCCTCCTGTTGTGCACTGCCTTCTCCTGAAAGCAGAGTAGAAAGTTGAGAGGTAGAAAGTTTCTGTGTGAGTAAATGAACATGTGCAGGTTGTGTTGTAAGATTGCTTTGTTGACTCACCTTTCCAAATGGTAATGCAACAAGTGACAGTAATGAACTGTGCCCCCTTGTAGTATGGGCATGCATGTGAAGATTGGAAAATGCTATTTTGTGAGGACTTGGCATTCAGGCTTAGTGACGATTTAACGGAGTAAGAGCAGACTCTTTGTATCATGCATAATTTGTCATTTACTTATAGTGAAATACTGGTACTCTTACCGTTGCGAATTTCCTGAGGCTATTAACCTTTTTTTCTCATCTGACCCTACATCCTTTAGCCATTTGACACAGCATTTATTCTGTCCACTACCTCTTGCCAAGCAAAGTGTACTGTTCTTCTCTGAGGATGGTTCCCTGGGTTCCAATCAGGGCACTCCCCTTTGCTGCACTTCTTGCAGAAGTAGCATCTGAAAATAGACGTGCTCTGCATCACTGACCAGACATTTCCAGTTTTCTGCCCAGCAATAATCAAGCACCTTTAAGAATTATAGCTGCATGCTATGGCCCTGCCCCTTCCCCCAGCTGACAGCGAGCTCCCACTGCTAAACCCAATCTGGGCTGGAGCTCATTGTACCTTCGTAATGAGGATGACTTTGGAAAATCCTGTGACATTGGCCTGGGATAATTCCAGAAAGTGGAGTTCCTCACTCCAACCTCTTCAGCACTGGCATCACAAAATCAGTCCCAAATTAATTTCCTTCCCATTGATACTATTCACTGCCCTGTACCTCCCACAGGATCCTGATCAATGATTTCTTCTGCACCTTTGATAACTGCACTGCTCCATTTATTGACCAATTTACAGTTTGTTTTGGCCAGAAGGGTAACGGATGAAGGTTTTACTTTACCTTCCATTGAAATGGATTCCCTCGGGTTGTGCATCTTACCACAGAACTAAAACTTAAGAAAACTCATCATGCAGAAGAGACAGCCTGAAATGCTGCCTTCTACATCGCACTCTCCTATCCTCTACTTGCTCAATTACTACTGGTTGTCCACTGCTATGTTAACATTTTATTTTAATATTAATATTAATTAGATCTACTATACACTAAGGTCTGTACAGTGTTAATTGCACTGATAATTGTGAAATTTATAGTGAATTCAAAAAGCTGGCAACTCTAAGGGTGGTTGTAGAGGGTTGTTTTTCAAACTGGAGGCCTGTGACCAGCGGTGTGCCTCAGGGATCGGTGCTGGGTCCGCTGTTATTTGTTATTTATATTAATGATTTGGATGAGAATTTAGGAGGCATGGTTAGTAAGTTTGCAGATGACACCAAGATTGGTGGCATTGTGGACATTGAAGAAGGTTATCTAGGATTGCAACGGGATCTTGATAAATTGGGCCAGTGGGCCGATGAATGGCAGATGGAGTTTAATTTGGATAAATGTGAGGTGATGCATTTTGGTAGATCGAATCGGGCCAGGACCTACTCCGTTAATGGTAGGGCGTTGGGGAGAGTTATAGAACAAAGAGATCTAGGAGTACAGGTTCATAGCTCCTTGAAAGTGGAGTCACAGGTGGATAGGGTGGTGAAGAAGGCATTCAGCATGCTTGGTTTCATTGGTCAGAACATTGAACACAGGAGTTGGGATGTCTTGTTGAAGTTGTACAAGACATTAGTTAGGCCACACTTGGAATACTGTGTACAGTTCTGGTCACCCTATTATAGAAAGGATATTATTAAACTAGAAAGAGTGCAGAAAAGATTTACTAGAATGCTGCCGGGACTTGATGGTTTGACTTATAGGGAGAGGTTGGATAGACTGAGACTTTTTTCCCTGAAGAGTAGGAGGTTTAGGGGTGATCTTATAGAAGTCTATAAAATAATGAGGGGCATAGATAAGGTAGATAGTCAAAATCTTTTCCCAAAGGTAGGGGAGTCTATAACGAGGGGGCATAGATTTAAGGTGAGAGGGGAGAGATACAAAAGGGTCCAGAGGGGCAATTTTTTCATTCAAAGGGTGGTGAGTGTCTGGAACGAGCTGCCAGAGGCAGTAGTAGAGGCGGGTACAATTTTGTCTTTTAAAAAGCATTTGGACAGTTACATGGGTAAGATGGGTATAGAGGGATATGGGCCAAGTGCAGGCAATTGGGACTAGCTTAGTGGTATAAACTGGGCGACATGGACATGTTGGGCCGAAGGGCCTGTTTCCATGTTGTAAACTTCTATGATTCTATGATTCTAAAAGCAAGGTGGAACAAAGAAACTTTTTTGGTTCAAGACACCTGGGTAAAGGGCCAAGCTGCAGAGTGCCAACTTTGCGCATAACAGAAGAGCATATCATAAATTCAGGCACATACTGATTTTCTAACCATTAATAGTTGGAAAATCATGCGCAGCATGCCTCAAATTTCCAATATGTGCTTCTGGTGGGCATATCTCCCCGGCAATAGTGTGAAGTCGGACAATCGTGCTCACAGAATGGGCCATTACTTACCAAACAGGAAAGAAATCTCTTAACAGCACTGTAGAAGTGTGATCTTGTTGCAGTTTTGCGAGATGGTCACTTTACCTCTTTGGTTGCAGATCCTAGATGGTCACTTTACCTCTTTGGTTGCTGTCAGTTCAGACGCAAAATCAAATGGAACTTCTGTTCATTCTTACTTGCCTTTGTCACAAATGAGGTACTAGAAAGTTCATGTAGTCGTGGTGATTTCTAGCCTAATCTACAAGGGAAGCAATGAAGCTACTGGGGAAGATATGGGGCAGCCAGAGAAAACTAGTGGAACTGAGTGGCTTCAAAACGGAGGAATAGAAAAAGTGGGAACCAATTCGTAGGCATCTTCTCTTACAACTTCACTAGTTATTAATACTTTGAGAAATAAGCAGCTATGTTTCACTGTTCCCTAATTGGGAATGTGTAAAACTGTAACAGACTAGACAACAAAGGAATAAGAGAGAAAAGGTGGAAATATAACTGATTTGCTAAAAGCTGAGTTTGCATTTTTAATCAAATTCATTTGGTATTATCAGTTCAGTAGATACATATCTACAAATCTTCTGGACTCTGCGTTGTTCGGGAAAGATTATTGTCCATTTCTCTAGAGGATTGTAGATTCCATGTCCATGTTTAGCGCTGTAGTTGAAAGTAATACTCTAATTTCTTAGCATTGTAGTTAGATCTATCTGAAATTCATTAAATAAAAATGTTGAATTAAAGTAAGAAACATGACCATCTTTAAGCTAAAATAAATTAAAAAAACAAAATTAATCAAAATAAAAAACCATGGGAAATTGGTCTGCCAGCCTCATTAATATAGTACTGGTGAGCTGTGGGCGCCAGTCGTGGCCTGAAAGGCAACTCACTTGTTGTGGGAGGAGCGAGATTGGCCGGCTGAATGCCAGCTGAGGGCAGCAGGTAAATCCGGGGGGAGGCAATCGGGAAGGGGTAGTGAGCAGTGGCCTGCAAGGCCCACAGTTGTAACTTCTCCTCTTGTCTCTTTTTTTACTTAACTTTTTGATGGCAGCATCCAGCGGTCTCTTTAAAGACCACAGTTTGGCCGTTGTGTGCCTGAGAATATTGACCGTAGCATGCTGTGGTCAGTTGCTAACCAATTTCGGAAAAGGACCTGAAATAGCCATTAGGCTCCCGATTTGTATAGGCAATGGGCATAACGTCAGTTTCAAGCGGGCGCCCTTGACGACTACAGGGTGCCCTAACCAATATGGCATGCAGTGCATTTCCAGCATTGACTGAACGCATGCATGCCATATGCCTCATCGGAACCTTTAGTGCCCGTTTTTCGGCTGAGAAAAGGGCGATGCACAAACAAATTTCTAGGCTACCAATTTAAATATAAATTCTTGCCAAACACAGTCGACAAATCCTTACATTTCAATGCTAGGAAAAGAGAAAAAATCAGGGTTTTTACTCATGATAACCATTCAGTGACCCCCCACATGTGGATATTAGGTTAGGGCAGAATATTGTTTTGTAGTGATGGCCCTTATGGTTTAACAGCATGTCACAATTCACTGTCTAGGTTCACATATGACGAATTATCTCTTTGGTGAGGTTGTAGATGAGTCACTGCAGTCAGGAGGTGAAGGGGAGAAATATAAAACTGCACCTTGAAGTCCAAAGATCCAAATGGAATGCAGATGCAGCAATTCTGGTGAAAAGCCAAGACTTAGATTGAAATTTAATGGGGTCTAGCAATGGACCTTGACAAGTTTAATAGGACTGTTGTAAAGCATTAGAATTTATAGCAGACGAGAACATAGAAACCATGCATGGTTGATCAGCAAGAACAAACCAATCAACAGTTGCCGGTAAGTGAGTAGAAACCAATAACTATGGTGTAGCTATCTAATTAAGACATATTGATGTGTGTGCTTTCTGAGTCCCTGAAGACACCAGGTCACCAGTTCATTGGTCCTTCTTAAAGTTGCAACAGATCATTGTTTTACAAATTGTTTTTATAAGAAGTAAAACAACTTCAGAAAAGTCTTTCAGTTCAGTGCTTGGCTTCTCCATTGGTGCTTCTGCTTAAAGTATTCAGATAATCAAATTCAACTCTACTTTGAATTTCTGATGTTACTTTATAGAAACCATAATCTCACACTTTTCATTGCCTTAACAGAGAACTCTATGAGAAATGTTATAAATAATCAAGGTATATCTGACCAGAAACAGTACACTGCCAAATGAACTGGATTGAGAGCTCCCTGGAATAAACACAGAAGTGCCAAGTAGACAGAATTTCAGGGAGATTTTTTCAAAATTTCAAGTCCAGAATTATCTTAAGGAAAGATTTGTTTGAAATATATCATATTGTGGAAATATATACCTCTGTGTTGAAAATGTTTTCTTGAGATTCCTGAGGGAATTGTTTATCTGATCACTCACAATTCTAGGAAGAGTGTAGGAAGAAATCAAAAAAAGATACTCCCAATGAAAAGGCAACTATCTGCAGAAAGCATTGTAAAATCACAGCACAAATGTACATGTATTGCAGAATTATGGTGCAGAATCAAGCATTAATCAGTTTTCACCTACAACTATAGCAGGTTTAAACGGTAATTATCAAAATCATGGAGCACCCTACTTAACGGCAATGTAGGGGCATCTTTATCACATGGACTGAAGTGATTTAAGGAGACCCACTACCACCTTCTCAGGGCAACTAGGGCGGGCAATTTGCCTTTGCCAGCGACACCCACATCCCAAGAATGAACAAAAATAAAGAATATTAATTATGTAGTTATAATCTATACAGTTCTAATAACACACAATTGTATCTTCTATCATTTAACAGCATGCAATGGGAGAGCCAGAAAGTATAGGAGCAATTTTAACCCACTGGGATGACACAGCACAAGCTGGAAGTGGATTCCTCCATACCTTCAGCCATGATGTGGCAACTCATTAGCAGGGCACCCACTACCACATATAATTGCTTGTGTGCCTCATGGAGTCTTATTTTCAAGGCTAGACCCTGAAATCTGCATCTCGAACCTGATCAGTAGAGCTGGAGATGACCTCACCTTCCGCCGAGCTGTCTCCTGGGCTATCGTTGGCACAATACCTGCTTGTGCTCATTTGCGCTTGATGTTCACCACGTGCAGAATTCCCAGATTTTGGTTGGATTGGTAGGAAAGACCCCAAGCAGAATCCATATGTTTCCAACGAAGAAAGAAAAATTTGCCCTGAAAATCTGCGGGGCTGCCTAGGCAACCCCCAATGGTGGGCCAGCACCATATTTTTCAGCTTCCCCAAGTAAATTAAGTGCCCTCCCACTAACTTCACAAATTCGGTGAGGTCAGTCGGGTGGGCATCAACAGGCACAATCCCAGCAAAACTGGGGATTTTGGGGCTATTGTATTCTAACAAAAGATCTACATTGATCTATCTTTCCCCCTGATGAATACTGTTGCAACTGCTGCGTGTTTCCTGCATTTTATTGAAGATAACATGATTGAGTCATACCAACTCTACTCCTGCACGTTTGCTAGCAGCCAGCAGGGTGATAAACAGCACTGGCAAAGTTGCAGAAGCCAGTCACATTCTTGGTCAAGAAATAGATTGCGCCATGAGTGGGGGAGGCAGGCCTTTAACATGATAAAATAAATGGGGCAGGGGCAATTAAAACAAAACTTAGGTTGATTTTTTAAGGACAATCCCAATCTCGTCATTTAATTTTTTAGTTTTGTCTAGTTTTCGTCTAGTGAGAATTTAACCTGCATCCTCAGTCTGCATTGTCCTGCTTATACTTCCTGGAAATTTCAACAATTTTGAAGTTCATTACTGTTTTCATTTAGTTAAACTGTTATCAGTAAGTCTGAATTGCTGTTAAATGATGGGATAAATGTTACAAAATAAAACATTTAACATCATTATTAAAGATTCAAAACATCAGAAAGTCAGTCGATCACGTAATATGTTAATCAGGTTTTATTTTGACAAAGCTTTATTAAAGAGTTTTTACAAGGTTTTCAGAGGACATAAACCAGCATGTAACTACACTTTAATGAGAATTTAACTACACAGTAACTACATTTTAGCTGTGTAATTACACAGTTGAAACAATGTTATTAATATGCTGAAGAGCAATGGCTAGATGAGTTAATGCTGCAGTTCTGAACACCATTATTGCTTAGTTGTTAAATGTGGTAATTTGTTATATTATGCTTGCATATTAAACGTGAATGCTCCTATAGGGAAAAATGCTTTCAGTGTAAGGTATTTGTTCTTAATGTTATTTTTTAAAGATAGTATTCCTGTTTCTTCGACAGTGCAGCAGATCAACATTTCACAGAAGTAGATGCATTCTGCTAACGCCAGGCGGAGAGATCCCTTTGGAGCACGTCCACCAGATGATGCTAAATTTGGTTACTCCTGTTAATTCAAAGTTTTTTGAGGCAAATTTGAATTAAGCAATTTAAATAAAACCGCACAGGAAACATTTGTTTTTGCTTGAATACTTATGAGGAAGGACTGGAGAAACTTGGGCTTTGCAGATTGAAAGCAGGCATGTGAGATGTGATCTTATAGAAGTATACCAGCTAGTAAAAGGTATGTAAAAGGTAAATCCAGAACATAACTTTAAATAAATTGTGAGAGTAAGACAAGAGGCCACAGGTACAAGCCAGTGAACTGACATCAGGAAGAAGAATGATCAATACGTCTGGATAGAATAGTTAAGGCATAAACCACAGAATCATTTAAAGAATCATTTAAAGAACAATTGGGTGCTGCAGTGGGTGAATGGCCTTCCTCATCCATAAATATCTTTACGATCTTGTCGAAAGTCAGTGAAGGCCATGTTTAAAAAAAACCATAATTGTTGGTTAAACTTTAAATGTATTAAATATGTGATTCTCAATGCGTATCATGGGAGTCCTGGAAAAGGATCATTCTTCTCAAATCCACGGAGCATGACCATTTCTATGAAATGTCAGTGTTCTGGAGTTCATAGAGAAGCCACCAAGAGATGTATATTCTTCACAGCTAATTCAAAAATGGTAGGTACTCTACTTCAATGGGAACATTCATTTTGCTTACCAACTGTCTTGTGAGCACATTGTCAAAAGTTCTATGTACAAGTTCCTTCAGAATAAGATGGAACTATTATTCTTCTGTAGTTTCACCAAAATAAGCACTACAAATTGCTGCATTCGATGTAGTTCAAGAGCGTATGGGGGTTTAATGTTTCAGTTGCACATAAGCTGTGAACCCAGAATGTAGCATCATCTGGTTTAAAATATATCCCACAATTTACTATGCATCCACACTACAAGTTTAACATCAGTGTGACTTGGTTCCGGCTGCACACTGACACTAAACTTGTGGGGGACGGTTTTCATCTTCTGATGTAAGACAATTAGTATTTGTTTGGACTGCATTAAGACCTGCCTGAATCTCAAATGTAAATCTAACTCAATTTTCTGGTCCAGCCTTGTTTGCGTTATTATTCACAACTCCACGTGCAAACTCAGATAGGCCTAGGAATGACACCACTGGCAGGAGAGGAAATGTGTCTAAGTGAAATTTAAAACAATTAAAGGGAATTGTCATAAGGAGGGACAAAAATTCAGAAAGCTTCTGGAGAGCATTAAAAGGTATTTCAACCCATCAGCAGCCTTTGCCAAGGCTGGAGGGGCAGGGATTTAAGAAGTGGCAGGTCAAGGTGACGGGAAAGGGAGCACTCAGTGCAGGCATGAGTCTGCAGGCAAATGACAGTGCATCCCAGCACTTGGCCTCCTCTTTGATTGCAGCTGAAATTGAAGAGGTGCCGCATGAGATGTTTGCAAGGAGGGTTGCTGTCCACGACTCCACTATACCCACCCCAACCACCCCATAGGTCAGCACTGTAACATGCTTGCTTAAGGTGCAGCCAAGCTTAAGGCTACAATTAATTATTACTACCCATGCACAGGTACAAGCTCTATGTTGTGTAGTCTTTACAACGGATGGTACAGCTTAGGATCTGCACTTCTGCTGACCCTGAAAAGGTAGGTTCCTATGGTCATTCCCGCATACGTATGACAGGGTCCACAGAAATGGTTAGTGGCATCTTGGCAGGTGCAGTTAAACAGGCAACGCTGGCTCCTGATTACCCTGGCTTGGTACTTTTTTCATGAAGTGCCAACCCTTAGCACTGCGAAGCAAGGCCTTAAAAAGATGAAAATCGCATGGTAATTAGGCGTGTCATGGTTTGAATGCAAATCGAAGTGGAAACTACCTCCTCCAGGGAATATCATTCCATTTCATTCTGGTATGAAACTGGGCCCTGAGTCCAGGTTCAGCTGCATTTAAACAATGCCTACATTGCTACATTTCTTGTGTGAATGCATTCTTAAACTCCCTCATTCTGAAAATACTCCAATATTCTCACAGTTTGTGCTGATGTTCTCCAAAAACTGCAGTACAAATAGCTTGGTGGGGGAGGGGACACAGACAAAAAGCACATCTAAATAAAACAAGGAAGTGAAAAAATATCCTTTTTGAAGAATGTATATCTCCCTCCCCTTTCAGGCTAAAAATTGAAGAGTAGTAATCAGTTTAAATAATATATCAGCACTGCAGGGCTGACAGCTGAGTATCATTGACACAATGGAGACATTTTAATTGTTCAGACAGGTAAGAAGATGATGGGAACTACTCACCTTCTTTTATCTTCCTCTTCAAAATGAGTCTATCAACCTGGTGTGCATTTTCTACCTTTTCCTTAAGCAGCAAAAAGCTTAATTGGTCCTCAGTATTCTGATCCTACACAAATGAACGAGTAATTTGGTTAAAATTTTAACATTTTAAAAGCAAACAAATAAACAGTGTAAACATCTGCCCTACAAGTATCTCCGTCCAAGATTGTGCAAACACATCACAGCAGCTTTTAGAATGGTTCTTCTCAGATTTTCAGAAGAGTTAAAAAGAAAAACTGAAAATATACTGCAGGTCTGTTGAGATTTGAAAGAGGGAAGTTTGGTTTATGCTTTGAGTGGCCCCCAAAATGATAACCTGAGCCTAAATTTTTACTCTGAGCTGGAGGGGGGGATCTCCTGACGGGAAACCAGGAAGTACGGGTTTCCTGGATGGCCTTACGATTTTGAAGTAAGGGCATCTTTCATATTTTTTCTGTCAGTTTCCTGCCTGTCAGGCCAGCCTTAATTACGGGCTGGCCTCAGTCGGACGGAAGAGAAAGGAAACGGATGCGAGAAGGTAAGTCTTAGGTGGGGGGGAGGTGGAGTGGGTCATGGGGGAGGAGGGTGGTTGGGGTTGGGGGTCACTGGTGGATCGGTCATGGGGGGTTCGGGGGTCACTGGGGGGGGTTCGGTCATGGGGGGGGGAGTCGGGGTCGGTGTCGGGGGTCACTGGGAGGCCGGGGTCAGGAGTTATCGGGAGTCTTCGGGGGTCAAGGTCAGGGGTCGGGGTCATCGGGGGTCGGGGTCAGGGGTCATTGGGGGTCAGGGCAAGGGTCATCAGGGTTGGGGATTGGGGTTAGAAGTCATCGGGGTCGGGAGTCATCGGGAGTCGGGGTCGGGAGGTCAAGAGTCATCGAGGTCATCAGGAGGGTTGTAGATTGTGTGGGGGTTGTAGATTGTGTGGGGGTTGTAGATCGTGTGGGGGTTGTAGATCGTGGGGGGGTTGAAGATCATGGTGGGTCGGAGATCGTGGGGGGGGGTCGGAAATTGTGAGGGGTGTTGGAGATCGTGGGGGGTTGGTCGGAGATCGTTGGGGGGAAGAGTTCACTGCAGGTAAGCTTGTTGGGCCTTGCGGTAGCACTCCTGCTCCTCTGAGCCCAAGAGCTGTGCTATAAAGGCACTTGCCTGCTGTTTCGGGCCTTCTTGCCTCCTCTCACGTGGCATGAAGTAGAAGGCCCAGGAATCCTGTCCCCCGGGGTTAAAAACAAAAACCCTGTCAAATGGAGGCCCGCAGCCTCCTTGAAAGCTTTTACCGACCGACCTGCCTCCTAAGAGTGGGTTGGTCGCCTGTTCCTCATCCTGCCTCCGCTAAATCCAGAATTGGGCGGGTTGGGGGCAGGTTTTAGATTTTTAAAATTTTTACTGGCCCCCCCTCCCCCTGTCCCCAACCCACCCATTTTTCCGAGTTAAAATTTAGGCCCTGATCTCTGATGAAAGATTCCAAAAATTTACCCTACCACTCTCTTTCTGATCTGATGTGCATTTCTGGCATTTTCTCTTTTTACTTCAAAAGAAGTGTTGGGTGTGTGAGTGCACCTTGTCACTGTTAGATAATTTAGTGTTTCACTAATGTCAAAACCATTAATTCTGAGTGCCAGATCAGCTTCAAGGGGAAATGAGTCCAGGGGATGAATCTGAATGTGACATGTACCCAATGCAGCAATTACAATAGTTTTCCAATGATTGTGTCATAATACATCTTTTTCTTTTAAATAGTAATGTAGAGGAATCTTTTTTCACACATTTGTAGTTTCCATTTGAAGAAAATAAATACATAAATGCAAAACACCTGACCTAAGAGCTAAATGCATTGTTAGATATAACTTAATGGGATCAATTTACTTGCATACAGATGCTGACAAAGCATATTTCAGGCATAAAATTCAATATAAAGTATCAAACAATAAAACATTTTTCCCAATTATGTTTTGTGGTTATTGTTTAAAAACTGCATCCCAACTTATGAACAGCTTGGGTGGGAGCCTGTTATTGCCACACAGAGTAATTATTTACCAATCTCCTATTAAAACCATCAGAATGCTCATGAAAATATAGGAGAATACACAATGAACATACAAAAAATATTCCTGATTCATGTTGCCTGGATTTTGTGCAGACAAATGGCAATTAGCAATGAAAACTCAATTAAGGTACGTCAACATGTTAGGCTTAAGAAAAAGCTGGCTGCCTCAAATTAATCACGAAGTCTATTTTCTAAAACGATAACACATCCACAAGGTAAATGTGCAAGGTAATAATATGCAAGTACTAAGGTGGAATGTGATGTCTTTGCAAAGCTGAGGTGTTAATAATTTACTTTCATTTTAATCATGAAATGAAATACAGCCAATTAAGCAGTATAGATGTTGGGATTAGTACGGAATAAAGCAGCACAACCGAGGGTATTTACATAGAGAATAACAGATGGGTGGGAGTGTATTACAATCTTAACAGACTCCCAGAATCTTTCCAAGCCTAGAAATTACACTTGGTGATATCAGTGTACAGACACATAACATGTTATTATTATAATTCCTCTGCTATTTTAATGGAAGCATTAATCTTTTAATTTAAATAGTTTAATGCCTCTCTTAAAATAGAGGACAAAGGAATGTCATAAGAACATGTTAAGTGTTTGTAAGTTAATATTGTCAAGAGTAATTTCTAGGATATAGTCTTCCAATTGTTACTATTTTCCAGCTTTTCTATTTCAGTTTCCTTTTTGCTATTACCAAATTTCCTTTATTTTATTCCACTGAATTGCCCCACAATTCCAAACATGTCATTTTCTGTTACAACGTTCATACTCAAGAACCACCAGATGGGGACATGGCGAGCAATACTTCCCCACGATCCCCTGCCCCACACCAATCTCCACCCCCCACCCCCCGCACAATGTTATAAATTTGAGGCATAAGCTATTTTAACTCCCAGGCCTCAGGCGGCCGATATTATGGAGGTGGAATCAGGCAGTCTTTGTGGTGGAGAGGATATGGGTCAGAAACTCAGCTCAGAGTCGAACAGGATACTGAGGTTCAAGCAGGCTATTTCAGCCGGAGATAGAGGCCGGGGTGGGGGATGAAGTCTATAGTGAGGGTACGGAGTTTGTGGCAGGGCCGTAAAATTCAATATAAAGTAGCAAACAATAAAAAAAATTTCCCAATTATGTTTTGTGGTTATTGTTTAAAAACTGCATCCCAACTTATGAACAGCTGGGGTGGAAGCCTCTGTTATTGCCACACAGAGGAACTATTTATCAATCTCCAATTAAAACCATCAGAATTCTCATGAAAATATAAGAGAATACATAATAAACATACACAAAATATTCCTGATTCTTGTTACTTGGACTTAGTACAGACAAATGGCAATTAGTAATGAAAACTCAATTAAAGTACGTCAACATGTTAGGCTTAAGACAAAGCTGGCTGCCTCAAATTAATCACAAAGTCTACTTTCCAAAATGATAACACATCCACAAGGTAAATGTGCAAGTACTAAGGTGGAATGTGATGTCCTGGCAAAGCTGAGGTGTTAATAATTTACTTTCATTTTAATCACGAAATGAAATACAGCTCATTAGGCAGTATAGATTTTGGGATTAATACTGAATAAAGCAACACAATCGAGGTATTTACAAAAAAAATAACAAACGGCTGGGAATGTATTACAGTCTTAACAGATTCCCAGAATCCTTCTCACCTAGAAATTACTTTTGATGATCGTACAGACACATAACATGTTATCATGATATTCCTCTGCTTTTTTAATGGATGCATTAATCTTTTAATTTAAATAGTTTTATGCCTCCCTTAAAATAGAGGACAAAGGAATGTCATAAGAACGTGTTAAATGTTTGAAAGTTAATATTGATAAGAGCAATTTCTAGGATAAGAACATAAGAAATAGGAGCAGGAGTAGGCCATATGGCCCCTCGAGCCTGCTCCGCCATTCAATAAGATCATGGCTGATCTTCTACCTCAACTCCACTTTCCCGCTCTATCCCCATATCCCTTGATTCCCTTAGTGTCCAAAAATCTATCGATCTCAGTCTTGAATATACTCAACGATTGGGCATCCACAGCCCTCTAGGGTAGAGAATTCAAAAGATTCACAACCTTCTGAGTGAAGAAATTTTTCCTCATCTCGGTCCTGAATGGCTGACACCTTATCTTGAGACTATGACCCCGAGTTCTAGACTCTCCAGCCAGGGGACACAGCCTCTAAGAATTTTATACATTTCAATGAATCACCTCTCATTCTTCTAAACTCCAGAGAATATAGGCCCTTCTACTCAACCTGTCCTCACAGGACAACCCTCTCATCCCAGGAATCAATCTAGTGAACCTTCACTGCACCCCCTCTAAGGCAAGTATATCCTTCCTTAGATAAGGAGACCCAAAACTGTACACAGTACTCCAGATGTGGTCTCACCAGAGCCCTATATAATTGCAGCAAGACATCCTTACTCTTATACTCCAACCCCCTAGCAATAAAGGCTAACATACCATTTGCCTTCCTAATTGCTTGCTGTACCTGCATGTTAACTTTCTGTGATTCATGTACAAAGACATCCAAATCCCTCTGACTACCAACATTTCTTAGTCACTCACCTTTTAAAAAATATTCTGCTTCTCTATTCTTCCTACCAAAGTGGATAAATTCACATTTCCGCACATTATACTCCATCTGCCACCTTCTCGCCCACTCACTTAACCTGTCTATATCCCTTTTCAGCCTCTTTGAATCCTCCTCACAGCTTACTTTCCCTCCTAGCTTTGAATCGGACGCAAACTTGGATACATTACACTCGGTCCCCTCATCTAAGTCATTGATATATATTGTAAACAGCTAAGGCCCAAGCACTGATCATTGTGGCAACCCACTAGTTACAACCTGCCACCCCAAAAATGACCCGTTTATTCCTACTCTCTGTTTTCTGTCCGTGAACCAATCCTCTATCCATGCTAATATATTACCCCCAATCCCATGAGCCCTAATCTTGTGTAACAACCTCTTGTGTGGCACCTTATTGAATACTTTTTGAAAATCCAAATATACTCCATCCACTGGTTTCCACTAAACTACCCTGCTAGTTACACCCTCAAAAAATTCTGATAGATTTGTCAATCACGATTTCCCTTTCATAAAACTGTGTTGACTCTGCCTAATCATATTATGATTTTTTAAGTGCCCTGTTACTACTTCCTTAATAGATTCTAGCATTTTCTCTATTACTGATGTCAGGCTAACTGGCCTGTAGTTCCCTGTTTTCTCTCTCGCTCCTTTCGTGAATAGTAGGTATATAGGTTATAGTCTTCTAATTGCTACTATTTTCTAGCTTTTCTAGTTCAGTTTCCTTTTTGCTACTACCAAATTTCCATTATATTATTCCACTGAATTGCCCCTCAATTCTAAACATGCACTGTTACTGGTGTCTCTCAGCCATTTTCTGTTACAATGTTCATACTCTAGAACCACCAAGCGTGGGACAGGGCGAGCAATACATCCCCCCCTCCCCCCCCTGCCCCCCCCACCCACCATGTCATAAATTTGAGGCCTGGGTTATTTTAACTCCAGGGCCTCAAGCGGCCGATGTTACGAAAGTGGAAGCAGGCAGTGTTTGTGGTGGAGAGGATATGGGATCAGAAACTCAGCTCAGAGTCGAACAGGATGCTGAGGTGCAAGTAATCCATTTCAGCCGGAGATAATGGCCAGGAAGGGGGATGAAATCTGTGGTGAGGGCCAAAAACAATGGCTTTGGTCTTCCAAATGTTTAGGTGGAGAAAATTAGGGCTCATCCAAGACTGTATGTTGGACATAGACTGTATGTTGATCTTATTGAAACATATAAAATTCTGAGGGGACTCGATAGGGTAGATGCTGAGAGGATGTTACCCCTCATGAGGGAATCTAAAACTAGGGAGCATAGTCTCAGAATAAGGGGTCACACATTTATGATGGAAATGAGGAGGAATTTCTTCTCTCGGAGGGTCGTGAATCTTTGAAATTCTTTGCCCCAAAAAGATGTGGAGGCTGTCATTGAATACATTCAAGGCTGAGTTAGACACATTTTTGATCAGCAAGGGAGTCAAAGGATATGGGGAAAAGGCGGGAAAGTGGAGGTAAAAATCAGATCAGCCATGATGTCATTAAATGGCGGAGCAGGCTCGAGGGGTCGGATGGCCTACTCCTGCTCCTATCTCTTATGCTCTCATGCTCTTATACAAGCAGTCTGATAGTACAGAGGCAATGGAGGGAGAGAGGTGGTGAAGCGGTAGAGCGGGTGTCAGCATACATGTGTAATCTGACATGTCTGCAGATGATGTTGCCAAGGATTGTATTTCGATGAGGAAGAGGAGGGGGCCAAGAATGTACCTTTGAGGGACTTCCAAGGTGATGATGTTGGAGTGGGAAGAAAAGCTATTGCTAGAGAAGCTCCTGCAGCCCTACTGTGACCCTGGCTGCCTCAGCACAAACCGCGGACTGAACCTGGTTCCTCTATTGTTCAATTCCACAGTAGGCAGTTCACTAGAAAGCTGGAAAAGTTTTTAAAAATCTAGCCCACTGTTCCTTTAACAAAATGCAATAGCAGAAACAGCAGCTTAGCCAATGAATAATTGATGGTAAAGAGGTCTTCATGCCATTGCAATGAGCCAATGTCCTATACTCCAGCTTCTTCTGATGTTAAGCTCTTACAAATGCCAGAGTAGCAAATAAATTTGCATTCAGCTTGGGATCACCCATAATTCGCAAGATAGCTTAGAGACAAAATGATCTCTACTATACTGCAGGAAGAGGTAAGCAGTACAGCTATGACTGCAGAAAGTCTGTCCTTGACCACAAGTGACATCCATCATGTACAGCATGAATAAATTGTGTTGTGTCACTGCAAGCACTGCCTCACATAATGCTTTGAGTAATAGAGCAAATACCTGCCAGGCAACTTGACTGCGTTGAGCCCCTTACCCAGAAAAAATATTAATAAAATGGTTAAAATACAGCAATTGACTGAAAAATGCCTCAATCTGTAATTTCCAGAACATCATGAATTATGTTACACAGCTGTGCAAATGCCTGATTGCTTCTGTTTAAAATCTGATTTTAAAAATACAAGGTCCTGCGTTCTCATCTTCTCGAAACGAGGTGTAAGTCTTCCTGAAATTGGTTTGAGTGTTTCTTGTGTTTCACATCCTACAATGTAACAAGTAGCAACTTCTCAAGGCAGCACTTTAAGGGGTAGAGTTTCCGCTTTGGGCACAATCGGGAAATTGCACCCAAAATGAGCTTGAAATTGCACTGGTTAAGTTACAGTTCAAGTTTCAAGTAAAATTTATTTGCATAATCACAAATGTAAAATCTTCCATGAACCAGTGCAATCGGGCACTTATTTATGTTATTATGTTAGAATTCTCCGATATTTTCATGAGAATTCTGATGGTTTTAACAGGAGATAGGTAAATAGTTACTCTGTGTGGCAATAACAGATGCTCCCACACAAGCTATTCATAGTTGGGGTGCAGTTTTTAAACAATAACCACAAGATGTAATTGTTTCTTTTTTTTTCTTTCCATTAAAAAGTATTCCTTGATGTATTTAAGATTGGTAACCTGGTGCCATTTTATTAGTACAGCTGAAAATGGGTTTATCACCAAAAATAAACATTTTTAATGAGGGTGTCCAGTCCTTCACCTGTGAGTAACCTGATTTAAAATCACTAAAATGTATTTAAAAAACTATACTGAACCATTTAATAGTTTAATTGATGTACACTAGTCAGTTTTTGGTAGAATAAATTCTTTTTCATATGAAAAAACTTTTAAAACGTGCGTACTAGAGCCAGTGAGCCTAAGAAAATTAGCGCAATTTGAAGAGCCTTCCCAAACCAGCGTAATTGGCGGAATCTTGCAATTTCAACCTGGGGGCATGGCCAGTTTTGTGGACGGGGCCTGATTTGGGCGAATTGAATCTTGAACCATTGTCAAAGATCGTGGAAAACATGAGCGTGAGTGGTTTTGGGCGTAACTCACTTCGTTTAAAAATTCCACGATCTTTTGCGCTGGTTCGGCCAATTCCGCCCGGATTGAGCTGATATAACGAGCGGAAACTCGACCCCTAACTATTTATACAAAAGGAAAGATTTTCTTTCTTTACCAGATGATTTTTTTTGAGAAACTGTCAATGTAAACAACATAAACATAAGCTGAGACTTTTTAGAGCGGAAGCCAGCACAGAGTTTTCTTTGCCCTACAGTTGCAATTTGCAAAATTTAAAAGATAAAAGCCCTGAAATTCTGTGGGGGTCCTCCCGATCTCACACCGCCAGTCCAGTGAGAGACCACTGGAATTCCTGGAGAAGCAGCATAATCGCTGAAAATGACCTTTTATGCCATGGCTCTGAGGTTCTGTCAATCTCCCACTGAAGTTACGATGGGTAATTGAGAAAGCCCCCATGGAATTTCCAGACCATAATTTCAGGGGAAAAAAATTACAAAAAAAAACTAGCAGTATTACTGTTCCACCTAAGTTGGCACTTGGAAACTGGGCAGGCTGAAAGTGCAGTGATGGCATGTTCCTGTCCATCTGAAGCTTGTCTCTATTTTCCAGGCAGCATATGATGCAATTTAAAGTACAAATGGCTCACTATTACAGCTGTCGCTGAACATGGCTTAGAAACAGGGTAGAGGAAGGCAGGTTGAGGAGAGTTAGTACAGTAAACTGACGAGAAATAGAAAAAATAGACAGTTTAAAAGGTAACTGGGCTGGATTTTCTTCCAGTTGATGGGTTAGTGCCAGGGCGGGACTTCTGCCCGCCTACGTGACTCTGTCATTAACTACCAGATTTTCTTCCAGGGAACCTATTTATTCATGTGGGGTGGGTTAGAAGTGGTTATACCGCTCCTAGTTGATTGACTGCCGCAGGTGTAATGTTTAACATGCTGCAGCTGATTAATGAGAGAAAGATCCACAATTGTCTGAAGGAGAAGCAGCCTCAGGGGAGTCATAGAATCATCGAATCATAGAAGTTTACAACATGGAAACAGGCCCTTCGGCCCAACATGTCCATGTCGCCCAGTTTATACCACTAAAGCTAGTCCCAATTGCCTGCACTTGGCCCATATCCCTTTATACCCATCTTACCCATGTAACTGTCCAAATGCTTTTTAAAAGACAAAAGTGTACCCGCCTCTACTACTGCCTCTGGCAGCTCGTTCCAGACACTCACCACCCTTTGAGTGAAAAAATTGCCCCTCTGGACCCTTTTGTATCTCTCCCCTCTCACCTTAAATCTATGCCCCCTCGTGATAGACTCCCCTACCTTTGGGAAAAGATTATGACTATCTACCTTATCTATGCCCCTCATTATTTTATAGACTTCTATAAGATCACCCCTTAACCTCCTACTCTCCAGGGAAAAAAGTCTCAGTCTATCCAACCTCTCCCTATAAGTCAAACCATCAAGTCCCGGTAGCATCCTAGTAAATCTTTTCTGCACTCTCTCTAGTTTAATAATATCCTTTCTATAATAGGGTGACCAGAACTGTACACAGTATTCCAAGTGTGGCCTTACTAATGTCTTGTACAACTTCAACAAGACATCCCAACTCCTGTGTTCAATGTTCTGACCAATGAAACCAAGCATGCTGAATGTCTTCTTCACCACCCTATCCACCTGTGACTCCACTTTCAAGGAGCTATGAACCTGTACTCCTAGATCTCTTTGTTCTATAACTCTCCCCAACGCCCTACCATTAACGGAGTAGGTCCTGGCCCGATTCGATCTACCAAAATGCATCACCTCACATTTATCTAAATTAAACTCCATCTGCCATTTATCGGCCCACTGGCCCAATTTATCAAGATCCCGTTGCAATCCTAGATAACCTTCTTCAATGTCCACAATGCCACCAATCTTGGTGTCATCTGCAAACTTACTAACCATGCCTCCTAAATTCTCATCCAAATCATTAATATAAATAACAAATAACAGCGGACCCAGCACCGATCCCTGAGGCACACCGCTGGTCACAGGCCTCCAATTTACAAACAACCCTCTACAACCACCCTCTGTCTTCTGTCGTCAATCCAATTTTGTATCCGATTGGCTACCTCACCTTGGATCCCGTGAGATCTAACCTTATGTAACAACCTACCATGCGGTACCTTGTCAAAGGCTTTGCTAAAGTCCATGTAGACCACGTCTACTGCACAGCCCTCATCTATCTTCTTGGTTACCCCTTCAAAAAACTCAATCAAATTTGTGAGACATGATTTTCCTCTCACAAAACCATGCTGACTGTTCCTAATCAGTCCCTGCCTCTCCAAATGCCCGTAGATCCTGTCTCTCAGAATACCCTCTAACAACTTACCCACTACAGATGTCAGGCTCACCGGTCTGTAGTTCCCAGGCTTTTCTCTCCCGCCCCTCTTAAACAAAGGCACAACATTTGCTACCCTCCAATCTTCAGGCACCTCACCTGTGGCTGTCGATGATTCAAATATCTCTGCTAGGGGACCCGCAATTTCCTCCCTAGCCTCCCATAACGTCCTGGGATACATTTCATCAGGTCCCGGAGATTTATCTACCTTGATGCGCGTTAAGACTTCCAGCACCTCCCTCTCTGTAATGTGTACACTCCTCAAGACACCACTATTTATTTCCCCAAGTTCCCTAACATCCATGCCTTTCTCAACCGTAAATACCGATGCGAAATATTCATTTGGGATCTCACCCATCTCTTGTGGTTCCGCACATAGATAACCTTGTTGATCCTTAAGAGGCCCTACTCTCTCCCTAGTTACTCTTTTGCCCTTTATGTATTTGTGGAAGCTCTTTGGATTCACCTTTGCCTTATCTGCCAAAGCAATCTCATGTCCCCTTTTTGCCCTCCTGATTTCTCTCTTAACTCTACTCCGGCAATCACTATACTCTTCAAGGGATCCACTTGATCCCAGCTGCCTATGCATGTCATATGCCTCCTTCTTCTTTCTGACTAGTGCCTCAATCTCCCGAGTCATCCAAGGTTCCCTACTTCCACCAGCCTTGCCCTTCACTTTATAAGGAATTTGCTTATCCTGAACCCTGGTTAACACACTTTTGAAGGCGTCCCACTTACCAGACGTCCCTTTGCCTGCCAACAGACTCTCCCAATCAACTTCTGAAAGTTCCTGTCTAATACCATCAAAATTGGCCTTTCCCCAATTTAGAATTTTAACTTTTGGGCCAGACCTATCATTCTCCATAGCTATCTTAAAACTAATGGAATTATGATCACTGGTCCCAAAGTGATCCCTCACTAACACTTCTGTCACCTGCCCTTCCTTATTTCCCAAGAGGAGGTCAAGTTTTGCCCCCTCTCCAGTCGGGCCATCCAATACTGAATGAGAAACTCCTCCTGAATACACTCAACAAATTTCTCTCCATCCAAGCCCCTAATGCTATGGCTGTCCCAGTCAATGTTGGGAAAGTTAAAGTCCCCTACTATTACCACCCTATTTTTCTTGCAGCTGTCTGTAATCTCCCTACATATTTGCTCCTCAATTTCCCGTTGACTATTTGGGGGTCTGTAGTACAATCCTATCAAAGTGATCCCTCCCTTCTTATTTTTCAGTTCTACCCATGTAGACTCCGTGGGTGAACCCTCGGATATATCCTCTCTCACTACTGCCGTGATGTTCTCCCTAATCAAGAATGCAACTCCCCCTCCTCTCTTACCTCCTGCTCTATCTTTCCTATAGCATCTGTACCCTGGAACATTGAGCTGCCAGTCCTGCCCCTCCCTTAGCCATGTTTCAGTAATAGCTATAACATCCCAGTCCCATGTACCCATCCATGCCCTGAGTTCATCTGCCTTGCCCATCAGACTTATTGCATTGAAATAAATGCAGTTTAATCTAGACTTCCCTTGGTTTTTGCCCTGCTTTCTCAGACCATCTGTCCGGTTAAGGTTTGGTGCACTCTCCCTTACTGCCTTTTGTTTCTGTCACCACTTTACTTCCCACTGACTTTCTGCATCGATTCCCATCTCCCTGCCACTTTAGTTTAAACCCTCCCCAACAGCACTAGCAAACACTCCCCCTAGGACATTGGTTCCAGTCCTGCCCAGATGCAGACCGTCCAATTTGTACTGGTTCACCTCCCCCAGAACCGGTTCCAATGTCCCAGGAATTTGAATCCCTCCCTCTTGCACCATCTCTCAAGCCACGTATTCATCCTAGCTAGCCTGTCATTCCTACTCTGACTAGCCCGTGGCACTGGTAGCAATCCTGAGATTACTACCTTTGAGGTCCTACTTTTTAGTTTAACTCCTAACTCCCTAAATTCAGCTTGTAGGACCTCATCCCGTTTTTTACCTGTATCGTTGGTACCTATATGCACCATGACAACTGGCTGTTCACCCTCCCCCTCCAGAATGTTCTGCAGCCGCTCCGAGACATCCCTGACCCTTGCACCAGGGAGGCAACATACCATCCTGGAGTCTCGGTTGCGTCCGCAGAAACGCCTGTCTATTCCCCTTACAATCGAGTCCCCTATCACTATAGCTCAGGAAGAGCTCCCAGATTCATCCGTGGCAATTTTGCTGGCTGAAGCAAGGACTTGAAGAGAATGACTCCCAGGGACTGCGGGCAGGAAGCTTTATGAGGGTGGTTCATGTCGTATGGAGAGAGGTTGCTAAAAGAACAATGATTAGGGAGCATCAATGTCATGTGCAGGCCGTGGAGATGGTTTTCATGCATACAGTTGAGATAATGGAGGTGTGGGTTGAGTACACTACACGCATCTGCAATGCAGTGCATGGGGTTTCTCACAACATGCAGAACACCATGGAGAGAGTGACAGTCCGGGAGGTTTCTGCAGTAGCAAGGAACTAGGAGGAGGTACTAAGGGCATTGGTGGCTTTCAGAGTGGCAGCTACCATTGCTTCAATAGATTCCGAAAGGTTCAGCTTGAACAACACCATTTTATAGGGCTGTCAAGACTTGATTGGGACTATTAGGTTTGTCATCAAACCAACAATCATAGTATCGTAGTGGGTTCGGCATAGGAGGAGGCCATCAGCCCAACGTGCCTATGCAGGGTCTATGAAAGAGCTGTCCAATTAGTCCCATTCCCCTATTCTTTCCCCATAGCCTTGAAATTTTTTTCCCTTCAAGTATTTATCTAATTCCTTTTTGAAAGTTACTATTGAATCTGCTTCCACCACCCTTTCAGGCAGTGCATTCCAGATCATGCTACAACTTGCTGCGTAAAAAAATGTTTCCTCGTTTCACCTCTGGCTCTTTTGCCGATCACCTTAAATCTATGTCCTCTGGTCACCGGCCCTTCTGCCACCGGAAACAATTTCTCCTTATTTACTCTATCAAAACTGTTCATGATTTTGAACACCTCTAGCAAATCTCCCTATCAAATTTCCCCATAACCCTCTCTGTTCGAAGGAGGACAACCCAACTTCTCCAGTCTCTCCGCATGACTGAACAAGAAGCACCTCAGAGTATGTGCCCTGCACGAGCGGACTGCAAGGAGTGGTCGCAGATTTTGTTCCCTCTCCATAGAGTGCCAATGCACCCACTTCCTTAAGGCCCCCTCCATGCATGCAATGAGGGAGTTCCAGACAGGGGCCTTGACATTTCAAAAGAAAAGCTGTCCGAAGTTGGTCTCTCTGGGACAGTTGCTTCACTGAGACATGAATCAGTACAGGCCTTTAAGGCTCCAGGAGAAACTTCCCATCCACACACCACTCAGCCTCATTTTATTCAGGAAGCCCTTTGTAGAAGTAGTACATTAACAGCTAGAACAATTAAGATGCCTGGCACAACACATAGACACAGCAGTGAGAAGTACATATAGATAGGGTGTATGGATTTGTTCACACCTTTTGGTGAATGTTTTTCTAGAAGGTAAACACGGCTTGACTACAAGGGCTTCGGACTTCATTTATGTGTATGCCTGCAACTTTTTGGATGATGGCAAGGGAAATGTCGACTTCTATCTTATAAAGAGAATGGACAGAAATCTTTGACAGTGAAGATTTTGTGAGGGTGGGGGTGAGGGGAGAACAGGCAAACGTAAAGTGACTTTAATTGGTGTGTTATCTTTTATTCATCGATAGCACTGGGCTGTAAGTTGTGTCCTCCTTTCTCTGTTTGTGGCTGCTGGCATCTCCTTCCTGTGCAGCCTCCTAATGCTGTGGGATGGAGTTCCTTTCCTACTACCTTCATCATCATCTCCTTCAGCTTCTGGAAGCAGCAAGCCTTTCTTCATTGTGATGTTATGTAGTATGCAACAAGTTACAATGATTTTGGTGGCTCTTGCTGGGATGTATTGCAGAGATCCTTCAGATTTATCCAGGTATCTAAAATGAGATTTTAGAATGCCTATTGTCTGCTTTATCACATTTCATCGCACGGGCCTCATTATATTCATTCTCACCCTCTGTCTATAGAAGCCTTACTGGAGCCATAAGCTATGACTACAGGAGATAGCCCTGATCACCAATTAACCATTCTGATACTTAGAAACATCTGGTCTGGTATGGTGGATTGGTATCTGATGAAAGTGTCATGACAGCTTCCTGAGGTAATTGCACTGCATAGTGGCTACATATTAATCAAATAAAGGCCTTTCCTGTTCATGAAATTGAGACCCCTATGGTATGCAGTGGCAACTGCATTCCTTCAATTGCACCTTGCACCTGTAGGAACCCTGCCAGTCTCGAACTGGTGGCTCGCTCTCTCTGTTTAGCTGGTTCACTGAAAGGAAATAAACTATGCATCCTGCCTGGAGAGTGTCAGTGGCCTTCTTTATACAACGATGAGTTGCTGACTGATTAATGTGACAAAGGCCACCAGAAGGATCCAGTTACAAAGAAATTCACAGTACAGACAGTGCTGTTTTCCTAGTTCATGTGGGCTGCAGGTCTTCAGACAGAAGCTGACATATGTTTCCAGTTGTCTCCAGGGAGAAAGCACAGTCCCCTGAGGCAGTGATGTACACAGAAATCCAATTAAGGTCTTCTAGATTTGTGAAACCTATGGGATTTGAGGAAGTAGGCCTTACCATCCCATCTTACTCTTTTTAGACCCCAAAAGCACTTGAAAACGAGGAGTAATTTGAAGGAAAATTTAGCCTATTGGCTCTTGGAAAGGGATAACAGTTCATATATTGTAACTTTTAAAAATAAACAAGACATGCTGTTCTTTTAAGAGCAGCTTTCATTAACCAGCCAAGTACATATTTTTTGCCATTCATTTCTTTCCTCAAATTTCTCCGTTCCGGTCCTGAAGGCATTAATTCATGTTGAGCTATAGTCCAACAGTTACAGGTAATTCTATAGCCCCTCACCAAGGCTTCATGCATGCACTAAGTATTAGCAGCGTATTTGAACATAGGAAAGAGCATCACAGCCGAGCCCGATCCTGTCTTCACCTAACATCCGTGACTTGCCAACAGGGTCTGGCTGACTTTTTCCGTCACAAGCCCATGGTGCTGGGCTCAGTTAACAGGGGTGAGGCAGCACTTGCCGCTAACGTCACCTCTTTTGTGGGTCTCCTTCCCTAAAGATCTTTCTTCATGGATTACTGAATCTTCCTTTATGGATTACTGACAGTAGCATCGCAACTGAAGTCTTTAAATTTGTCAGGTCAGCGCCCTGAAGAAACATTAACCTCAGAGATTGCACTGAGCCACATTATTACAGACACAAAATGGCTGCATGGATCTTTTCAGCTCCTGTAGCAGCACAGGATTTCCCTCTCTCCCCCCACCCGAGGAGGACTGCATATAGAGGGCATTAATACCACTAGAAATCTGCCTTGAGTATGTAATGAAAGTCCACTAAGGAAAATTGGGCTGGTTCTTGGCAGTACAACATCATTGGGTTAAAGAACAGGCGCCTGAATTACTCATGAATACTGGCAAGCTTACAGCCTAAAATAGGCATATTTGGTGGTGGATTCTGGGGCCAACTTTTAAGCCCTTCAATGGCAATGCTTTAGTTTCCGTTGCAATCTGTAGCTTTCTAAAGTGCGTACAGCAATGTTATTGGGAGGTCATTAAAATAAACACTAATGAGGAGAAACAGTTTTGGAGTGTCCAAAACCCATGACTTACGCTCCCATGACATGAAGGGTAATGAGTTAACAAATGAGCTAATGGAGGCGTACTTGTTGCCAACATCAGCTGAGATTGGCAGAAATGTTTTTCTTTGGAGTCTGCAGCTTGAAGAAACTTTTAGGAGTGATTGCCTGAGATGCAGAAGAGCTTTGAAAGGGTTTTTTTTGCCATGCACCTGGATAAAGCTGGCCTTACCACAGCCAGCCTGAGTGTCTGTGAGACCACTGGAATATTTTTGTCCCCAGCCACAGTAAGAGGTTGAGTACCAGCTATGGGATTCCCAATGGGCAATCCCTTGTTTACAATGTTAATGGAGGAGAAAAAGCAGCTCATAATGGAGGAAAGGAGAGTCTGGCAGCATTTGAAGAGACAGCGCCCTACAAGATATTACCTCTCCCACAAAGAATTTACAAGCCACACAAATCTTACGAAGGCCTTAGTGAGGAGATCTGTGATAGAAGAATGTACATCATCCAAAAGACAATCGGGGTGCTGCAGTAGCTACTACACGAACACCTGCAGCCACATTCATCTGCCCGAAAGGCTCTGCCTGTGGCTGTGAAATTGACGACCACATTTAACTTTTATGCCAACAACACATTTAAAGCAGCTGTGGGGAGTCTGTGTCATATCACGTAGGGTACTGTCCACACATGCATTTGTCAGATCACTGACACATGTTTTAAGAGAGCTTGGGAATTTAGCTAGTTTGGCATGACATTAAGGCAGCAGGGTGATAGGGTGATCCAGTTTTATCACTTTGCAGGGTGCAATAGATGATACGCACATAGTATTGCAAGCTCCTAAAATTAAACCTCTCAACTTTCTTAATAGAAAGGGATATCATTAGCTGCTTATCTAAATCGTAAAGATGCAATGAACTCTTCATGTGAATGCAAGATTTGCTGGAAGTGGGCATGATATATTCATCCTCAGGAATTTTGCTCTCCCCGAGCTCTTCAAGGAAGATAGTCAAGTGAACAGATGGCTTATAGGTGACAAGGCATACCCTTGAGGAGCACTAAAACAAGTCACATGCCTCTACTAAAGTTGTCATTAAGAGAACCATACGGGTCTTAAAAGGGTACTTTCATTGCCTTGATAGATCAGGAGGGGCTCTGCACTTTGCTCCAGAACATGTATTCCACATAGTTGTAGCTTGCTGTGTCCTGCACAACTTTGCCATCCAAAAATGCCTGAACATGGAGATTCCTGGGGAAGTGGCTCTAACTTACTTTGGAGACAAAGTTGTATGGAGCGGAGCGTCAGGAGCGCCATCACTCGGAGGACTCCTCAATGACGGCTGCAATGGGCATCAGAATTCAACTTATTAATTGAAGAGTTCTCATCTGTTTAACAGTCTTCTTTTGTCGTCAATACCATTACACCTTATACCCCTCCTTCACATAAATTACAAATACTTCAATCCAATATCCAAACTAGAACATCACATCAGACCTCTTTGGCCCTCCATAGCCATGAACATTTAAATAATATTAATAAATATCTGAGCATGATATAAGAGCACCCTTTCCAATATGTCTATAATACCCAAGAATAACAGAGTATGAGCCAGGTGCACACTCTCCTTTATTACCAGGAACTCAAAAGTGAACATAAACCATCCTCTTCTTTCCTCACACAGTGCTTCCTCCAGCTGTCTAAATGTGCCTTTCTCTCTCCTATTCTAGTGCTTACCCTGAATACAGTCTAAGGGTAAGTGTCAACTCCTGCATGCCACTTGCATGGTGCTCTGAAGGGATATGCTGGATGCTTGGCATGTGCTGTTGTCTTGGGAAATGGTATCCTCGTGTAGGTCATGTCGACTCATTGCCATTGGACTGTGCTCGGGGTCTGTTTGTCCACTGATCAATGAAACAGCTGATGTAATGGTTGCTATCAGATGCTGAAAGCCTTGGGAGACAGCAGCCTGCATCTGGCCCCCAGGATCTAAAAGCTGGTATGAAGTTTGCTATCTAATCTGTCCACTATCCTCACCAAGGCAGCAGTCTGTGCTTCCATGGCGCCTGAGTCACCAACTGGTCCTGAGCCACTTCTGAGATACACGACTGTCACAGACTCCATTGATAACAGCAACAAAGTAAAACGTCACCTAATGTTGCATTAAATGAAGGCTTTAGATTCTAGATTCACAGCTGCTAGTTGTCTCACATCCTCGGTGACCAATCTCAGAGTCTGTACTTAAGTGTGATGTTTCTTGTATATACGTTTTTTCAGGCAAGTACTCATGAGTTCTAAGTCCCACAACTCTGAAGCCATGGGCAGCCTTTTCCTCTGCCTCTGCTGGGAAGGTGTCACTTCCTCACCTACTCCCCATTCCTCTGTGTATTACCCAGTGCCAATCCTCACTTACCTCATCTAATTCCCCACAGGTGGCAGTACCTGGGCTGGTGCGTGGGAGTGAGAAAGCAACTGATGCAGCAGGTGACATTGAGGGGTTTGAGGCAGGACTGTGCTCTTGGGACTCCTGAGTGGCCTGGTCCTCATTATTATTTTCTTTATCATCGGGCCAGGACCTACTCCGTTAATGGTAGGGCGTTGGGGAGAGTTATAGAACAAAGAGATCTGGGAGTACAGGTTCATAGCTCCTTGAAAGTGGAGTCACAGGTGGATAGGGTGGTGAAGAAGGCATTCGGCATGCTTGGTTTCATTGGTCAGAACATTGAATACAGGAGTTGGGATGTCTTGTTGAAGTTGTACAAGACATTAGTAAGGCCACACTTGGAATAGTGTGTACAGTTCTGGTCACCCTATTATAGAAAGGATATTATTAAACTAGAAAGAGTGCAGAAAAGATTTACTAGGATGCTACCGGGACTTGATGGTTTGACTTATAGGGAGAGGTTGGATAGACTGAGACTTTTTTCCCTGGAGAGTAGGAGGTTAAGGGGTGATCTTATAGAAGTCGATAAAATAATGAGGGGCATAGATAAGGTAGATAGTCAAAATCTTTTCCCAAAGGTAGGGGAGTCTATAACGAGGGGACATAGATTTAAGGTGAGAGGGGAGAGATACAAAAGGGCCCAGAGGGGCAATTTTTTCACTCAAAGGGTGGTGAGTGTCTGGAACGAGCTGCCAGAGGCAGTAGTAGAGGCGGGTACAATTTTGTCTTTTAAAAAGCATTTGGACAGTTACATGGGTAAGATGGGTATAAAGGGATATGGGCCAAGTGCAGGCAATTGGGACTAGCTTAGTGGTATAAACTGGGCGACATGGACATGTTGGGCCGAAGGGCCTGTTTCCATGTTGTAACTTCTATGATTCTATGATTCTATGATCATCATCATCATTATCATCGTCAATGAAAAATATATTTCTTCCCTGCTGCCCCTCCTCATAATAGTCTTTCTCCTAGATATCAACAGGACACTCTTCGTGAAAGATGAATTCAAGTCCTACATGGAATACAATTGCTGAAATGCTAAAACACCATAGCCTATAAATTGCAATATGACATCGCTTTTCCATATTAACAGAGATGTTAACCTATTTAAAACATGTTTAGAATATATAAAGCATTTGTAGACTAATATCACAAACTGTAATTTCTAGACTCAACTCTATAAGCATGCCTCTGGCCATTGCTACAACTTGCTTTTTGCAAGAAACTATTATTGAAATTGTGTTGTTAAAAGTTTAATTATTTTCTCACCGTTACCAGCTTCTTATTTTGAACTTCAATGTTTTTAAGTAGCTACGGGTAAACCATTATTCATGGTGGCTTAAAGATTTCAATCCATTCTGTACGATTGTAGCTGATTAATCATTTAATCATCTTTACAAAGGTGATCCATCTTTTGTTGGATAACACCTTCACGTGAGAGAACCAGCACTACTCTGTTGACTTTTGCTGACAGCATTTATGTTGTCTCCTGAAGTTTTATACTCATTCATGAATTTTATTATCATGAGAGACACATCAGGTAGTAGGAAATAAATCCTGGAATGACAAATGCCACATCATAGATTTTCTTCAAGAACAGCTGGTACAGAACTAGTGATAAATAATGAACACTGAGAGTCACAGAGAACCATGTTGTTAAGTACAATGTTTATAGAGTACATCATGTAATTACCACGGCAACTTTAACTTTGCGGAATAAATTTACTGATAAAAAGCTGAAACCAGCCCAGCATTGTATGGCACTCTCTGAGATCATGTTTATTTTTTATGTATGGAATAATTTATTCAATGGATGTGATTAGTAATTTCATTGTGTGTAGGGCTGATATTTCACGCGTCTAAAAATAATGGCCCAGAAATTACTCACCTGAGGATGCCATTCCATAATGGCGTCCTCTCTCTCCGCTAGAGAATCGATGGAGTGAGTTCACGAATGCACATATGCACACTAAAACCCGGAAATCGTGAACTTGCTCCCATTGGTTCGCCTGCGGTTGACAGGTCCAAATTAAAGAGCCACGCTACCCTATACTCAATAAAATCATTAAACATTCATAAACTTACCCATCTGCCCAGCTGGAACGAAGATACTTATGCCACCAAAAGTTACACTGAAAAATACCAGCTCTACACTACTTTTTAAAAAAGTAGCGACGACTGTTAATGATTGCGAAACAACAAAAAATTAAATTTAGAAAATGTGGAAGTTATTTTAATTTTTTTGATCATTAAAAATAATTTTAAAAAATTTAAAATTTTAAACTTTTTTTTACTTTTAACTTCTGTAAGTTTCATTACATTATTTCATTTCCAGCCCAATACTTAGCTACCTACAACAGCTCAAGGTGTTCCAAAATTAATTTAAAGAGATGCTCAAAATTCTACACAGAATTTTGCACCCACTGAATAATCAGAAGAGCTCACCAGGAACAGAGTTAAAGATGTTCTACTCAAGTAGACGTAAATGTTAAATATGCAGTGCTCATGGGTTGTGAATTTCTCACATTTGGGAAAGAACTGTTCTAACATCACTCTCAGACAACGAAAATATACGCTAGCAGTTAGGTTACCAGAGGAAATGGTATAATCTATTTAAGTGTTCTTGAATTATTTCAGTATGGTGAAACATTTTTTGATTATTACTTTTTTCACATCATCAGGACATCCCAAAGCAATCACAGCCAATTAATTACTTTTGAAACGCAGTCACTGTTATGTAGTCAAACACAGCAGCCAATGTGTGCATAGCAAGGTCCTAAAACATCAATGAGACAAATAACCAGTTAATCTTTAATGGTGGTGATAGGTGAAGGATAAATGTTGGCCAGAACACTGCTCTTCCTCAAGCCGTGCCATGAGATCTTTTACATCCACCTGAGAGTGCCTTGGTTTAACGTCATCCAAAAGACAGAACCTCCAACAATACGGCACTCCCTCAGTACTGCAATGAAGTGTAAGTCTAGATCATGTGCTTCAGTAAATTGCTACTTAACTGTAATTATGAGGTGTTATAGGCTACCAAAAGCTCCAGGAGCTTGCTTGATTGCCTTAGGGAGAATTTTCCAGTGTTTTTCCTGAATTGGCCATGGTTTTATTTTTCTGTTTTTTTGCCACTCCCAGAAGATTATATGTTTAAGGGTGAGTAAATGGTTAACAGAGTTTCACTGCTGTCTGTTTGGGATGGGCTTGATGGGCCTGATGGCCTTTTCTCACCTTTTTGTATGTTCGTATGTATACAGTTCTATGTAGGTGCAATTTATTGTTCTCCTTGTTCTTATTCTTGTTATTGACATCCACACAAGTACACTCTCCAGCACCCATTACTGAACAGCAATCAAGAATGGAAAAGCGGGCTAAATTTTTCCCCTCCCTAATCCAGTGGCACTGAGGACAATTGAAGCACCCATACTGCTATTCCAGCTAAGCCCAGCAAACTTAGTACACATCAAGAAATGACCTAGTGATGTTCCTGGTCTGTATGGGTCAATTTTACACAGCATTTACCAACTGAGCCATCCAGAAACTTAAGAAATGTCTGTCACTAGGGTACACTTTCACTGTATTTGCAGTGTTACAATTATGTCATGACTATAGCCTTGATCAACATTGCATTAGTAAAGACCCTCCTTTAACACTGATGTGATCCCAGTTTTCCATTCTTATTTTGGTCGACACTCCAATTTGCTAACCACTTATGTTGCGAAGTTGGTCTATTCTAAGCAGCAGCATTGGGCGACAAATCTTGGTAGCAGGAAAAGTAATTGATCTAATGTGTAAGTGTTACAGAATCTTTCCCAACAAATAATGACGATAAAAAAATGATGGGGCCGCATTCTCTTGGTCATTACGCCGTAACTCCTGCCATAACTCCAGCAATAGTCCAACAGAGTGGCTTAGGAAAAGGCTGGGATTTGAAGGCACCATGTCCAAATATTTTGGTTACAAATTCCAACTCGGCTTTATAAGCGGCAGTGCCTCTGCCTGTTCCCCACAAGTCCACTTATGCAGAGGGGGCAGGGACTAACTAAGCTCCTGCTTCTGCAGCCCTTGGCTGACACTTCAGTGCAATACTGTGGGAGTGATGTCTTTCAGATGAGACATTAAACCAAGGCCTTGTCTTCCCTCTCAGGTGGATGTAAAAGATCGCATGGCAGTATTTCGAAGAATAGCAGGGGAGTTCTCCTGGTATCCTGGCCAATATTTATCCCTTAAACAACATCATCAAAACAAGTTATCTGGTCATTATCACATTGCTGTTTGTGGGAACTTGCTGTGCACAAATTGACTGCCGCGTTTCCTACATTACAACAGTGACTACACTTTGGGATGTCCTGAGGTCATGAAAGGCATGATATAAATCAAGTCTTTATTTCTTTCTTTCTTAAAGGGACTAGAATAACACTGGAGGCTAGTACACCTAGTTGAGATGAGGCACATCGGCCTCCAGAAGGGTGCAAGTGGGGCCCACTAGAAAGGTCCAGGAGAGGGAAACAGCCTGGACCCCTGAAGATGGGGAGTTTTAAAAATAAATTTATGGATCAGCAGGGCATGCACAGGATAGTGGTCCACGGATTGTCAGGGCCGATACCTGAAATCTCCAACCTGATCCAGAATTTATGAAGAACTGGATTTTTTTTTAAACTGAGCCTATGCATATTTGTCTCCCACATAATGATAATGCAGGGCATTTGAAAAGCCGAGTGAGGAAGTGGCATTGCTTTGCATCGTTGTTAAAATGTATCCAATGAAAATAACATTTTGCCTAAATTACACTGGTATCTCATGAACCCTTCTCTACACAAAATATATGACAATAATGGGATTTGAATCTTGAAATTTTGCAGCAGCTCAAATTTGTGCAGCACTAGTGCACTATTGGAGAGAGGCTACAGTCAAATCTGTGGGTTAGTATCGGTAATATACGATCTCCATGAAATGAAATGACCCCCTCTCCAAATTTATAATGTGCACTGTAGTGTCATAAAGAAGCAAATATGGCTAGTTACAGTGTGATGTTAGCTGCTGTTTATGTTGTGTTTGTGAATTTTATTATAATGCTGCATTTCTATTTCTCACTGAAGTTGGTTTAAAACAAAACATACCAAAACACATTCTGAAGCAAATATAATTGACTAAGGCAAATGAAAACACGTTTTTTCTTTAAACAGAGAAATCTAGATAAAGAGCAAGTTTCATAGTGCAGAACACTACCAACATTGAATAAAGGCAAGGAAAGTTTGACTTCCAGTCCAGGCAGACATTTCTCAAGCTGTACGCTGGATCCTTGAAGGCTTATAAGACCACTGGGCGGCCAAAATGCCCGGCAGTTTCAAGCGGTAGGCACTTTCAATATGCAAATCAGGGCCTTATGAAATGAATAGGATCCCGATTGCCAATATAGGGTACAATTGTTTCACAGGCTGTACAGTTTTACAGGTCTTCCAGGCTCCACATAAATAATCTGGGCCACTGCCGTCCTTACCCTGCCCCCACCCCCTCACCCTGCCTCCCTCCCGTACTGTCGGCCAGGGATAAGGCCAGGGCTCAAAATGTCTCTCCAGGTCGTTGCTCCAGGCACGGGCGGGTTGCCGCTGTGCTCAGCCGGTCGGCCTTCCAAAAGTTAAAATCTACCCTACTATATAATATCAAGCGACTCCATTTTGTAAACTGATTCCAGAAACCAACGATAAATGACTACGGTATTCTTTCAAATTTAAATATTGTTATACTTGTTTTTAAAAAATGGTTTGGAACTCAACCAAACTAAGTCAGCAAAATTGTCTAATTTAATTCCTGTTACTATATACTGTAGCCGCTTACTTTGATATAACACAATCTCTGACATACCATCCATCATTTATAGCTGTCTCTCTAATTCAGGACCCACGTAAAATATCCTGTTTATAACACAATTTCAATTTAGTAACCACTGTATGGGCACCCAAAAACAGTTTTACTAAGGGGGTCAACTTCAATAGACCCAATTGTGAGGCTCTGACACATGTAGCTTAATTTCAATGCCAGGCACTGTTTACCAGCAATAAACCTCTCGTTTATAATTGCCCAATGACAACACAACTATTACAACAATGACATTGCAGCAATCTGGTGTAAAGCTGGTATAGCTGTCATTTTCAATTCTTACAATAAATATATTGCTTAATTTACACCTACGTTCACCTTACAGCGAAAACTGTGAGTCTCAATGTAACTTCCCTAATACTGGTTCTAATTTACTTTCGGAGGCTTCCTCCTGAGGAAGGAGGAAGCCTCCGAAAGCTTGTGAATTTAAAATAAAATTGCTGGACTATAACTTGGTGTTGTAAAATTGTTTACAATTGTCAACCCCAGTCCATCACCGGCATCTCCACATCTAATTTACTTGACATTGTTGGTGAGTTTCCGATGTCAAATCAGCATACAGGCAATTTTATGGGTGGTTTCTGGGGCGGGACTCTCTTCCACTGGATCTCCGCCCTGTATTGGTTGTGCTGAGGTTCCCCACCCAATCTGAGGTCTTTCATGTGTATGCTTAACAATGCGACTGGGAGCTAATTAGCCATGTACTGCATTAAATTGAGCACCAATGATGCTGGTCTCATAATTTGCAATCCCAATGCACAAAGAGTAACTTTAAATGAAATAAAAGAGGCATACCTTTTGCCAGTGTTAGCTGATACTGGTGAAAGTGCTTTACTTTGGAGCCTGCAACCTGAAGAAATTTTCAATTGGAGTTACAGAAGAGCTTTTAAAGTGTTTTTTTCTGCCTTGCAGCTGGATTGAGCTGGACTTGCCTCTGACAGCCTGAGAGATGTTTTTCCCGCAGCCACAGTAAGAGGTTCTGAGTGCCAGCAATGAGATTCCCAATGGACATTCCCTTGCATACAATTATAATGAAGGAAGAGGAGGAGGAACAGTGCAGGACTGAGAAAAGGAGAGTGAGGCAGCATTTGAGAAGACAGTGCCCTACAAGATATTACACCCACCCCCCCCCCCACAAATGTGCAGGCCATACAAATTTTATGAAGTCTTTAGTAAGGAGCTCTGTGTTAGAAGAGTACACTTCACCTATAAGGGAGCTGTACTAGCTATTATATGAAGGCCCCTAGCCACAATCATCTGCCCAGACAGTTCAGCCTGTGGCTGTGAAAGTGATGACTGCAATTAATGTTTACACCACAGGCTCATTTTAAACACTGCGGGTGATCTGCAGTGATTCAAGGAGTAGGACCATCATAGGGTGACTAGAAATGGGCAATAAACGTGTTAGGAGCATGTGTGTGAACATTGACCGTATGCACAATAGCAGTGTCAATTTGTTTCCTTGCAGCAAATAGATGTGGCAGCCTGTTAGTCATTGACTATAACGTGCTAGCAAAAATGTTGGTTGAGGTGGAGGAGGTTTGGTGGTCCGCCACCAGTTTTCTCTCTCCCAATGGTTGTGGGCAGTATTCTCCTAGAAAACAGAGCTAACAGTCAATTTAAGCATTAGGATGAAAGGCTAGGTGCATTCCTATGCCCAGCCTACATTGTACTTACAGTACAAAGAGAATTAGAGAACATGCAAGTGGTTGAGCAATCATAATGAGTGGGTTAGAAAACATGTGACAATTATGCGAGTGAAGGGAAGCCTTTGCCTTCATCTGGCATCAAGTCGGAGCTGCGGCTTCACTGGCATGGTAGTGAGGGGATATAAGTTATGACAGAATATAAGATGTGAGGGCTGGGGTCAGTGCTTTGCAGGCTGCATTGCTGAGTTCTTTTACATGTACAGTATAGGTATTTCACAATATCATCATCGTGTCATAGTATGTTACAGGACAGAAGGAGGCCATTCGGCCCATTGTACCTGTGCCGGCTCTTTGAAAGAGCTAGCAAATTAGTCCCACTCCCCTGCTCTTACCCCATAACCCTGCAAATTTTTTCCCTTCAAGAATTTATCCAATTCTCTTTTGAAAGTTATCACTGAATCTGCTTCCACCAACGTTTCAGGCAGAGCATTCCAGATCATAACAACTTTCTGCTTAAAAATATGTTTCCTCATGACGCCTTTGGTTCTTTTGTCAATCACCTTAAATCTGTGTCCTCTGATTACCAACCCTTCTGCCACTGGACACGATGGAGGCTAAATTGGGCCACATAGCGCCCATTGTGTAGGCGCTACACGGACTCCTAAGCCCCGAAAATGGTGTCCGAGATGCGCGCACACACTTCCGGCATGACATGCGCAGGACGCCATCATGGAAAAGGCGTTTGTGCACGCGCACCTAACGAATGCCGGCAGCATGTAAAGTACGGAGATATGATGTTAATCAGCGTGCAACGCTGATTTGAAGCAGTCGGCAGCATTTTCGAACTCCCGCCTCCAGCCTACGCACCATGCTAACCTCACACAGCTGAACAGGAGTTAAAGGACATGAAGGACACCCCCCACCAGCGCTAGTTAAAGGGAGCATGTAGGAGCTACAGGTTAATTGCTGAATTAGTTATTCTGGCTGCTGGTACAATTGTGGGTATTTGTGGAAGTTTCCTATACTTGGAGAAAGCTGCAATATTCTATAGAGAGTGGTCTGGCTGGTCGTGCAGTACTGTTAGTGGCATTTCAAATAGTGTGCTGAACAAAGTTGCTGCCAGACATGGATGGCCTGCTAGGGCTTCCTCTGGGAATTGAACATGACTGGGAGCATGAAGAGAGGCCACGCAGGACAAGCTGTGAGAAGAGGGAGGAAGAGGAGGAGGAGGAGGAGGAGGCGCAGGTCACTCAGCAGGAGGCCATATCCAACGAGGGCCTTCAGGGACCAATTCTCCTACCCCAACTTCAGCGATGACCAGTGCTACTGATGGCTGTGGTTCACTAAAGAGGTCGTGACTGAGATTTGTCAACTGCTGCAGCAACAACTGCAGCCTCAGAGCAGGGCAAGGACAACATTGCCTGTGGATGTCAAGGTAACCGTGGTGCTTAAGTTTTATGGCTGTGGCTCCTTTCAAGCTACTGCTGGAGATATAAGCAACATCTCGCAGTTTGCAGTGCACTGCTGTGTAAGGGAGGTCACGGAGGCTCTGTACACACTCCGAAACAGATTCATCATGTTCCCTCTTGACAGAGACAAACTGCAGGAGGGAGCATGAGGATTTGCTTGCATTGCAGGCTTCCCCATGGTGTAGGGTGCCATTGACTGCACACATATTGTCATGCGTGCTCCACATGTGAACTCAGCCATATTCATGAACTGAAAGGGATTCCACTCCCTCAATGTGCAGTTGGAATGTGACCACAGGTTGCGCATCATGCAGGTCAATGCCCGCTATCCTGGCAGCAGTCATGACCCCTTCATTCTGCGGCAGTCCAACGTGCCACCTATATTTCAACCAGCAGGGCAAGTCAAAGGCTGGCTACTGGGCGACAAGGGTTATCCCCTCATGACGTAGCTCATGACCCTGGTCCAGAATGCACGCACACTTGCACAACAGGCATACGATGAGAGCCATGCTGCCACATGGAACATCATCAAGCACATCATAGGCGTCATCAAGCAACGCTTCCGCTGCCTGGACCACTCTGGAGGAGCCCTGCAGTATCCAGCTGAGCGGGTATCAAGATTTGCATGCTGCAAAACCTCGGGGGAACAGCCCATGCCACTACCTATCCAGTAAGAACCTGAGCCAGAGGAAGAGACAACAGAGGAAGTGGAGGAGGAGGAGGAAGGGGGAGAAGAGGCAGGGAGACAACAAGGTAGATAGGCCCTGTCTGCCAGGACTCTGCACAATCAGCTGATTAATGAGCAATACCAGTAACCTCAACGAAACCTCCCCATTCACCAACAGTCCCACACTCCTTACCGTTCCGCTCCTACATGACCATCAAATCGTCTTCCTTATGATTACACATTGCTTCCTCCCTCAGCTTATCGCAGAAATGAAAACCAACACCAAATGCAAATTCAAATCCAGATTTATAAATTAACACATGAAACAATTTAAACAAAATGCAACTATTCACCCTTGTGCATTCCCTTAGTGCCTGTCATTTGTGTGCCTTTACCTTCCCTAGCGTTCATAGGAGGTGTATCCCTGGAGGCTGGAGAATGGGTGGTGGAAGGCTGCTGACCTTTAATGAAGGAGCAGATGGCCTTGAAGGATGACCTCGAGCAGCTCTGGGCCAGGAGGGCCCGGCTTCAGACTGCACCATTTCGGCCTGGGTTGCACCAGTCTGGTCTGGCTGGCTGACAGGCAACAGCAAGGGCGCTGGCAAAGTGACAAGGGCGGGAGCAGGAATGCTGTCATCCTGAGAGAGGACAGCAGGTTCGTCTTCCACGGCGCCACTGTCACTCTCCTGGGGCGACACCTCAGCAATCCTGGTGATCTGTTAGAGAACAGATTTTTGGACTGCTGTGACGCCCTGGAAGCCCCGTTCCACTGTGGAACCCAGAGCCACAATAGCAGCAGTCTGAGCTTCCAAAGCAGCAGTCAGATCTTGGATGGCAGATGTTTGTGCTGCAATGGAAGCTGTGACATCCGTCATCAGATGCTGCATCACGGTGGGTTCCACAGGTGTGCTGATGGAAGTGACCACTCATTCCATGTGGGAAGGGATAGGCTTCAAGCTCTGCGCAAAGCCCTGTGCCAAGTTGGAGCTGGACTTCTCCATGCCCCTTGACATTGCACGGAGGCTTTCTGGCAGGCTTTCCAAAGTACCAAGCATTTGGTTGTGTACGCCCATCCGCCTTCTTCTGTAGTCTGGCCCATCGAAGTCATCATCTGATTCCTCTGCAGCAGAACTAGTGTGCAACCTCGTCCTCCGGCGAGCTGGCACCTGTAATATCCGTTCCCCCCGCTTCCAGCGCCTGCGCACTTGTGCCCGGTGTCTCACCACATTCAGATCCCTCCTCTATCATAGCCTCTAAAGTACGCGCAGTGTCATTCTTTGAGCTAGTGGATGCGAGTGTAAGATTGAGTGACAGTGTGTCTGCATCATCACTCATCTTCCTCTCCCTCCTCTGACAGTGCCGATTCTAGTTCGTGGGTATTTGCAATGATAAAGGGGCATGGGTTGAGTTGCCGTGATGGGAGAGGAGAAAGTAAGGCATGCTTGCTCACACCATCTGCAGCATGTGAGTCAGAAAAAATTGTGGGGAGCGAGAAGGAGGATTAGGTATGCAGAGACCCTCATCATCGATCCCTCCAGCACCATCAGTGGACAGAGTCGCAGCGATGGCTCACCCAATGCTCACAGCACTGTCTCCTCCATGGGGGTGAGGACGTGTCGGTGTGCCTGTCCTCCCCCAGGTCTTTCCTGCTGCCTGTTGATATGCGCCACCTTCTCCTGCAAGAAAGATGGAAGTGTGTCAGTGAGTGTCCTGCAAGATGTTTGCGTGATGTGGCTGTCATGGTTGAATAGCTGCCAGTGTGTGTGACCTGTGAGTTGCGGGTGTGCGGCTTGCAAGAGTGGTACTCTCACTCACCTTGTCCACTCGCGTCAAATCATTAAGCTTCTTCCTGCACTGCATCCATGTGCGTGGGGCGATACTCCTGGCATTCACCTCCTCCCACTGCCTCCTCAGCATATGTCTGGAGGGCCTCCTGCCCTCCTGCAGATAAAGGATGCCCCTCTGTGCGTCCACCTCTTGCACCAAAGCCTCTAGTGCGTTATCCAAGAACCTTGGTGCACGCTCTCTCACAGGCCCAGCCATTCTTCAGTATATTCCAGAACAGAGTTAGTTGCTACACCAATTCCAGGTCTCCCTGCAGCCACAGTGCACCTCCCCTTTAAGAGGTGCAGGCTGCCTTTAAGTGGTGCTAGCCACGCCCAATATCAGGCCCCCTGCTGGTGCGTGCAGCCAATCAACAGTGCAGTTAGCGCTGGCTGCATGCAGCAATCACTGCAATCACCAGGCACGAATGTTACATGCTGCCTGCATCTCAACGAACAGGCACGGGTTAATCGCGCACTGCGATCCCAGCGTCCATTATCAGGGGTTAACCAATTTAATCCCCAGTTTCTTCTTAATTACTCTATCAAAACCGTTCATGATTTGAACACCTCTATCAAATCTCCTCTTAACCTTCCCTGCTCTAAGGAGAACCTCAGCTTCTCCAGTCTCTCCACATAACTGAAGTCCCTCATCCCTGGCACCATTCTAGTAAATCTCTTCTGCACCCTCTCTAAGGCCTTGACATCCTTCCTAAAGTGTGGTGCCTAGAATTGAACACAATACTCCAGCTGAGGCCTAACCAGTGTTTTATAAAGGTTTAGCATAACTTTCTTGCTTTTGTACTCTATGCCTCTGTTGATAAAGCCCAAGATCCTATATGCTTTTTTAACAGCCTTCTCAACTTGTCCTGCCACCTTCAAAGATTTGTGTACATACATCCCCAGGTCTCTCTGTTCCTGTATCCCCTTTAAAATTGTACTAGTTATTTATATTGCCTCTCCTCATTATTCTTACCAAAATGTATCACTTCACATTTCTCTGCATTAAATTTCATCTGATATGTATCTGCCCATTTCACCAGTCTGTCTATGTCCTCCTGAAGTCTGTTACTATCCTCCAGATTGTTCACTACATTCCCGAGTTTCATGTCATCTGCAAACTTTGAAATTATACCCTCTATACCCAAGTCTAGGTCACTAATATATATCAAAAAGAGCAGTGGTCCTAATACCGACCCCTAGGGAACACCATTGTATAAATTACATCAAAAAAGCTGACATTTTACATTTAGTTATTATGTTATTGAATAATGTGATATGTTTTAACATTTAGTAAATCTGATGCAGGGAATTAATGAAGTGATTTAATGTGACACTGCTTCAGAGTTCATTTTTCTTCAGTGGTCAGTGGGTTCACACCTGGGAGTGCTTTATGCTCAAACTCACAATATCTTGATCCCAGTCTCTGCAGAAAAGAGAAATAAAACATACAAGACAAAGAAGATAATCGACTGACATGGCATCACTGATAGTTACACACATGAATCTTCTTTTAAGTGACACCAGGAAAGGCAAATGCAAGGTTATGTATACAACCTTATCTCTGTGCCCACAGAATTTACCACATGGTCTTATTTGTTCTATTGTACTACTTCAAAAATGTAGTGATTCCAGTACAGTTAATTTCTGATAAAAATAGAAATAAAAAATCTCAAGGCTGGAAAAGAGCATGGGGTGGATTTTAGTGTCTGGTATTCCCCTTATGTGCCCATTTTCGAGCCTGGAGCGGCTGGGAGCTTCATTAAGATAGTTAAGAGGGGAGAACGAAGGGTGTTGGTTAATTTCCCAGCCTCTAGGCATGCTGGATCTATCCTCCCGCACCCCCCCCTCCCCATCTATATGCTACCTCTTGGCGAAGTCATCCACAAGAGTTTCCACGTGTACTCTTGACGACGCCCTGCTCTACAACTCCACCACTTTTCTTGACCTTCCACTACCTCTGTGTTTTCAGAATGCTTGTCCGACATCCAGTCTTAGATGAGGTGTAATTTCCTCCAGCTAAACATTGGGAAGACCGAAACCATCATCTTCGGCTTCCATCACGAAGTCTGTACTCTTGCCATTGATTTCATCCCCTTCCAGGACCTACAGAAATAATTGGTGGTCCAAGTGGGCAGTGGTTGATGGGGTGAGCGAGATGGGAAGGAGGTTGGAAAGATTAGCACCCAGCAGGCACGCTGGACGGGAAGGTCAGTGATAGGGGAGAATAGGGCAATTGGTGTTGCTGCTTGTATGGAGGCAGCGACAAGTGCCTTAGTTGGCCCTTCAGAGATTGCCGAGAGAGGCAAAGAGAGTAGCTGTAGGCTTATTCAAGGAGGATTCAAGCCTGGGATGGTGGCAGGAGAGTGGGCAGGCAGAGGAGTAGTGATGGGTTGGAGTAGGAAGTGGGGGGCTTGGGTAGGAATTGGGGGAAGGGTAAAGTATCCAAGAGGGGAGAAATGAAAGGTGGCATGACAGGGGACAGCAAGGGTAGGAGACAGGAGAGAAGTGTCCAAGAGGGGCCAAGAAGAAAAAGGGAGGTAGAAGTAATGGGCTAGAGTCTGGAGTGGTACATGTGCATTGACACAAGAACTTCAGGTTGCATAGGCATGGCAAAGATTAGAACAGACATCTCCTGGTTTTAAACAGAGAATGGGGAGGAGACAATATGCAAGAGTTCAAACTAAAGTCTGAGGCCCTATAATGAGGTGAAGTTGACTTGTAAACAGGGTGGACTCAGCATGGTGTATCCACGAACCAGTGTCCAGGTTCAGAGACAGTTGTGGTGATGGAGTGGATCCAGGAGCCATTTGTGGGTCAGAGTATACAATATTCACCTGAAAATAGTGACTCATATTGGTGTACAGTTCCACAGGCACAGGCTGCTCTCTAGTACCTCGCCTCAGTAGCCATTCTTCATGTGTGGAACTAGACCGTGAATGTCATTGAGTGATTTGATCATACGGGGCATTGCAGCCAAGCCTGAACTTGTCTTTACTTGACATCCATACATGTACACTTTCTAACAGAATTCACCAACGGTGCTGAGCACCGGGGGAGGAACCCCAGGTATCAGTACAAAAGCAGGAGCGGAGCGGAGTCGAGAGAATTGGTGCTGAGCACTGGGGGAGGAACCCCAGGTATCAGTACAAAAGCAGGAGCGGAGCGGAGTCAAGAGAATTGGTGCTGAGCACCAGGGGAGGAACCCCAGGTATCAGTACAAAAGCAGGAGTGGAGCGGAGTCGAGGGAATTGGTGCTGAGCACCGGGGGAGGAACCCCAGGTATCAGTACAAAAGCAGGAGCGGAGCGGAGTCGAGGGAATTGGTGCTGAGCACCGGGGGAGGAACCCCAGGTATCAGTACAAAAGCAGGAGTGGAGCGGAGTCGAGAGAATTGGTGCTGAGCACCAGGGGAGGAACCCCAGGTATCAGTACAAAAGCAGGAGTGGAGCAGAGTTGAGAAGTGGTGCAGAGCAACCGGGGGAGGAGCCCTTTCCCCATTCACTAAGAACAGAGAGAGTAACATCACAGTGATGTCACAGTGAACTGAGAGGAAGCTCTGAGAGACCTGGGATAAAAGGGTAGGTTAATCGGGGTAAGTAAACAGTAAGTAAATTAATAATAATCGAGTATCTAAAGGGAGATTAGGCAAAAAAGGTTTCTAAATTTAATGGACGGGCAGCTGAGACCCATTGCCTGCAATTTCTGCGCCACATGGGAACTTCGGGACGCTTCATGTGTCCTGGAGGGCCACATGTGCAAGAAATGCCGCCAGTTGCTCAAGCTCAAGCTGAGGGTCACTGCAGAGCATAAGGGAGGCTGAAGGTTTCCTGGATGGTACGTTCCAGGAGGTGGTCACCCCACTATCACAGAAAGTTCAGGATAACAAGTGGGTGGCCATCTGAAAGGGTAGGAAGAGGCAGGCAGTGCAGGAATCTCCTGGGTATGTGGTACTCTCAAACCGGTATTCAGCATTGAATACCAGGTGAGGGTGACAACACCTCAAAGGAGTGCAGTCCTGAGCATGGCACCATGGGGCAAAGGACTGCAGGGGAGCACAGTAAAGTGTAGAAATGCAGTAGTCATAGGGGATTCGATAGTCAGGGGGGCAGACAGACGTTTCTGTGACTGCCGACGTGGTGTGTTGCCTCCCTGGTGCCAGAGTAAAGGACATCAGGGAGAGGGTGCAGAACATTCTGCAGGGGGAAGGGGAACAGCCAGAAGTCGAGGTCCATGTGAGTACCAATGATATAGGAAAGAAAAGGAATGAGGTCAGAGTTTCAGGAGGTAGGGAGGAAGTTAAAAAGTAGGACCTCAAAGGTAGCAATCTCTGGATTACTCTCAGTGCCACGTGCTAGTGAGTACAGAAATAGGACGATAAGGCAGGTTAATGTGTGGCTAGAGGCATGGTGCAAGAGGGAGGGCTTCAGATTCTTGGGGCATTGGGACTAGTTCTGGGGCAGGAGGTATCTGTTCAAGACGGATGGGTTGCACCTCAACAGAGCTGGTACCAATGTCCTTGGATGGAAGTTCATTAGTGCTGCGGGGGAGGGTTAAACTAAATTAGCAGGGAGATGGGCACCAGGATGTAGCATTAGAAAGGAGAAACAAGGTGCACAAAGGATTGGGAGAGACAGTTAGCACTAGAGTAAGAAATAGTACAGTCTTAGGTGGGATCAAACTAAGAGAGAATACGAGAAGGTCGAAGATAGTTTTAGAGTGCATGTGTGTAAACGTATGAAGTGAGGTAAATATGGTTGGTGAGCTGCGGGCACAAATATCCACATGGGAAAATGATGTAGTGTCGATAACGGAGACCTGGATCAAAAAAGGGCTAGATTGGGTACTAAACGTACCTGGATACAAGGTGTTCAGCATTGATTAAGAAGAATATTGCAGTGCTGGAGAGAGAGGATGTCCTTGAGGAGTCAAGGTCAGAATCTATTTAGTTAGAGTTAAGAAACAATAGAGGCACCATTACACTAATGGGTGTATTCTGTAGACCACCAAACTAGTGGGAAGGGTATAGAGGAGCAAATTTGCAGGGAAATTACAGAGAGGTGCAAGAACTATAGAGTAGTGATAATGGGGGACTTCAACGATCCTAATATAAACTGGGATAGTAATAGTGTAAAGGGCAAAGAGGGGGAGGAATTTCTGAAGTGTGTTCAGGAGAACTTTCTTGATCAGTATGTTTCCGGCCCAACGAGTAAGGAGGAATTGCTGGAACTAGTTCTGGGGAATGAAGTGGGTCAAGTGGAGCAAGTGTCAGTGAGGGAACATTTAGGGAACAGTGATCATAATATCATAAGGTTTAGGTTAGTTATGGAAAAAGACAAGGAGCAATCTAGAGTAAAAATACTTAATTGGAGGAGGGCCAATTTCAGTGGGTTGAGGACGCATCTGGCCCAGGTAAATTGGAATCAAAGATTGCCAGGCAAAACCGTAATCAAACAATGGGCGGCCTTTAAAGAGGAGATGGTTCAGGTACAGTCTAGGTACATTCCCACGAGGGGGAAAGGGATAGCAACCAAAGCCAGAACTCTCTGGATGATGAAAGATATGGAGAGTAAGATGAAGCAGAAAAAGGGGAGTATGACAGATGTCAGGTTGTTAATACAAGTGAGAACCAGACTGAATATAGAAGGTACTGAGGAGAAGTGAAAAAGGAATTAAGAGGGGCAAAGAGAATATGAGCATAGACTGGCGGCTAACATAAAAGTGAATCCAAAAGCTTTCTATAGGCATATAAATAGTAAATGGGTAGTAAGAGGATGGGTGGGGCCAACTGGAGACCAAAAAGGAAATCTACCCATGGAGGCAGAGGGCTTGGCTGAGGTACTAAATGAGTACTTTGCATCTGTCTTTACCAAGAAAGAAGATGCTCAGTAAAGGAAGATATAGTTGAGATATTGGATGGGCTAATAATTGATAAAGAGGAGGTACTAGAAAGGCTGGCTGTACTTAAAGTAGATAAGTCAGCCGGTTCCAGATGGGATGCATCCTAGGTTGCTGAGGGAAGTAAGGGTGGAAATTGCAGAGGTGTTGGCCATAATCTTCCAATCCTCCTTAGATATGGTGGTGGTGGCAGAGGACTGGAGAATTGTAAATGTTACATCCTTGTTCAAAAAAGGGTGTAAGCATAAACCCAGCAACTACAGGCCAGTCAGTTTAACCTCGGTGGTGGGGAAGCTTTTAGAAACGATAATTCGGGACAAAATTAATAGTCACTTGAACAAGTGTGGATTAATAAAGGAAAGTCAGCACGGATTTGTGAAAGGCAAATCATGTTTAACTAACTTGATTGAGTTTATTGATGAGATAACAGAGAAGATTGATGTTGTGTATATGGACTTTCAAAAGGCAATTGATAAAGTGCCACATAATAGGCTTGTCAGCAAAATTGAAGCCCATGGAATAAAAAGGGCAATGGCAGCATGGATACAAAATTGGCTAAGTGACAGGAAGCAGAAAGTAGTGGTGAACGGGTGTTTTTCAGACTGGAGGAAGGTATACAGTGGTGTTCCCCAGGGATTGATACTAGAATCATAGAATCATAGAATCATAGAAGTTTACAACATGGAAACAGGCCCTTCGGCCCAACATGTCCATGTCGCCCAGTTTATACCACTAAGCTAGTCCCAATTGCCTGCACTTGGCCCATATCCCTCTATACCCATCTTACCCATGTAACTGTCCAAATGCTTTTTAAAAGACAAAATTGTACCCGCCTCTACTAGGACCACTGCTTTTTTTAAATATATATTAATGACTTGGACTTGGGTGTACAGGGCACAATTTCAAGATTTGCAGATGACACAAACTTGGAAGTGTAGTAAACAGTGAGGAGGATAGTAATAGACTTCAACAGGACATAGGCAGGCTGGTGGAATGGGTGGACACATGGCAGATGAAATTTAACGCAGAGAAGTGCGAAGTGATACATTTTGGCAGGAAGAATGAGGAGAGGCAATATAAACTAAATGGTACAATTCTAAAGGGAGTGCAGGAACAGAGAGACCTGAGAGTATATGTGCACAAATCTTTCAAGGCGGTTAAAAAAGCATATGGGATCCTGAGCTTTATAAATAGAGGCATAGAGTACAAAAGCAAGGAAGTTATGTTGAACCTTTATAAAACACTGGTTTGGCCACAACTAGATTATTGTGTCCAATTCTGGGCACCAAACTTTAGGAAGGATGTGAAGGCCTTAGAGAGGGTGCAGAAAAGATTTATTAGAATGGTTCCAGGGACGAAGGACTTCAGTTACGTGCATAGACTGGAAAAGCTGGGGTTATTCTTCATAGAGCAGAGAAGGTTAAGAGGAGATTTGATAGAAGTGTTCAAATTCATGAAGGGCTTAGATAAAGTAAATAAAGAGAAACTGTTCCCATTGGCGGGAGGGTCGAGAACCAGACAACCCAGGTTTAAGATTGGCAAAAGAACCAGAGGCGACATGAGGAAAAACATTTTTACGCAGCAAGTAGTTATGATCTGGAATGCGCTGCCCGAAACAGTGGTGGAAGCAGATTCAACCGTTGGTTTCAAAATGGAATTGGATAAATAATTAAAAGGAAAAAATTTGCAGGGCTACGGGGAAAGAGTGAGGGAATGGGACTAACTGGATCGCTCTTACAAAGAGCCGGCATGTGCTTGATGGGCCGAATGGCCTCCTTCTGTGCTTTAACCATTCTATGATTCAATGATTCTAAGATTCTATAGTAATCAGGAACAAGAACCCTGGCTGTTTTTTTCCCCTTTCCAGCTAAGTGGCATCTGGGCCTCTATTGCTAGTTAAGCAGGTAACTCAGCATAGCCTGGGAATCAAAAGTCAGACCTTCCTGGCCTGTCTGGAACAATACTCTACTGGACAGTCCATTTATCGACATCATTTCCAATCTTTTTTTTAAGTCTTTGCATTGATTCGTTGTTCCCACCTTACTGCCAAAGCTGCTCTGTAGCAACCTAGAAAAAGGTGCTGAGGCTCAGGGGTCTCCCTCTGCAGACCCAATCAAGACTAGAATGTTATCACAATGAAGAAATTACAGGCATGAACCTGCGTTGAGCTTCATTGGAACAATACAGAAGACCAAGGATGGAGAGCTCAAAGTGGGAGTGGGACAAAAATTAAAGTGGCAAGTGACCAGGAAATCAGAGTTGCACTTGTGGACAGTAAAATGATCACCCAATCTGTGTTTGGTCTCCCAGATGTAGAGGAGGCCTCATTGTGAGCAGCGAATACAGTATATTATGTTGGAAGAAGTACAAGAAGTACAAGTAAATCGTTGTCTCACCCGGAAGGAGTGCTTGGGGTCCTGGATGGTGGTGTGGGAGGAGGTGAAAGTGCAGATGTTGCATTTTGCATTGCTGTCCTTGGCCTTCTACACTGAAGCTCAATGCAAGCTGGAGGAACAGCACCTCCTCTTCTACTCAGCATTTTACAACCCTCTGGCCTTAACATTGATGTTAACAACTTCAGACCTTAACCACAGCTCCCTTTTTCTCTCTGACAGCAGGTGCCGGTAATATAGGAAGGGTGGGGGAGATTGCCGGTTGGTGCCTGTGATGAGGATCTGAAATCGGTACACGGTCGGCGGGGTGGTCTGCATCTGCCTTTTTCTTCCATCACACTCCTGGGTCACTGGAGCCTACTCTGCTTTCCTGGTTTTTCCATGCTTCACTTCCCCTCTGCTATTCTGCTTTACCACATTCACATATCCTCTGGGTCTCATATATATATATATATATATATATATTTTATTTCTCTAATTTCTCTCATCATGCCTCCTTTTGTCTTATGATATTATCACTTCTGTCATTTGATCATCTTCGGTTCGCCAGCTAATCACTTTCTAGATCATTCTTTTTCTTGTGTACCCGATCATTTTTTTCCCCTGACCCCCTCTTCCCTTGCTCTGTTCCTCCTTATAAGCTGTTCGTCTCTAACATTATGATGAATGGTCATAAGACCTGAAATGTTACCTTTTCTTCCCTTCTCCACCTGCCGGACCTGTGATTGTTTCCAGTCTTTTCTGTTTTTATTTCAGATTTCCAGAATCTGCGCTGTTTTGTTTTTTGTAGAAAGCCTCTAATTATTCACCTGTGTTTTGTTAACAGGAAGTATGAACATTCTAATTACTGACACCTGTGAGACATAGAGAGACTCATAAACTCCGATGTTAACTCAGGGCGGCAGTCGTGCAGCAAACCACCCTGACCTCTGCAGCTTATGTTGTCTCCCAGATGTTGATTGCCATCTTACCACATGCCCTGGGCTTTGCCAAAGGTAATGTTTAAAAATTGCGCCATTTATAAAGGAACATGTGTGAGAGGAATTAGAAGATAGTGGAAGAAATACAGGAGAGCAGACAGAGGGAAGGAGCGACTTAGAGGAAAGTAGAAGAGGGAAATAAATTTGCACATGAACATAAGATGTGATTCTGAAATCTGTTGGGGGTCCTACTTAAAATGAGCATACCTCAGGAAATCATGGGCTATGTGCCTGCAGTTTCCTGAGATATCCTTCCTCCAAGTACTGCTCCCTGCTGAGAGCACAGAGTCATGGAATCATTCCAATGGAGACGACAATAAGAGGACAGTGTATGGAGAGTACAGAGATGGAACGAGAGAGAGAGAGAGACAGAAAGTTCACAGAGTGGAACAGAAAACACAAAGACAGTTACAGAAAAAGACATTTTCTTTCACTTTTTTTCTGTGAGTAATGTGATAGGTGATTTGTTAGAATTATATAATACACTGTACATTACATGGTATAATGCTCTTGTAAAAGAGCATACTTTCCAACTCAACATGAGCAATGTCACAGGAGATCAGTTAGTAGACTGTGAATGTAGATCTATGCACCCTTTTCTGCTGTAGTTAGATTAATACAGAATGCTGCTGCTTATTATTTTTCACTGCTGAAGGAAGTGGCAGCCTCATGTTATGACACTTTGCATATTCTGAGAGCATTGAGACTTGAAAAATTACACTTCTTCAATACCACAATCATGATTACAGAATCAAAGGTTCAATAGGCACTAGCATAGATCATAAGGTTCAACAGGCAATATTAATTTAACTCAGTCTATTTTTAGAAGGGCTGTCATTTCTCTTCTTAATAAACTTTTATACCCTCTAATGATTTTCCTCGGAACATGGCAAGAGATTTGAAAGGTTGCCACAGGGGAATAAAAAATGCTCAGATGTGTCTCTCAGCTGTGGCTTTGTATTTTTAATAATTTATAATCAAAATGTTCTGATCTTCCAGCCTCATATTTTACAATTGTTGTCTTCATCATTCATTAATACTGAATTTGCTAAAATTGAAATGTTTAGGCTCTGATCATCATTGGTAATGTCACTGCACACAGGGTAAGCATTTGGCATATGCAAAGATCAAAAAAAATTCACTTGTGAAATAACACTTGGCAATCGACAACAGGACAGGTTCTTTTGTGAATAAATTTATTTTTAGTTACGTTTTAACTGCTACTCTTCAGATCTCCACCCATTACCTACAGCTAAATTTCTCACGTCATTCTGAGTGTGACAGTCTGGGATGCAGATTTCTTCCCATTCTTCATCTTCAATGACTGATTGGCAGGAGATGCATTTAACAAAGGATTGTTCCTGCTAGTTTCTTTCCTCTCCTTATAATGGCCCAGTAAAGAGCCAGTGAAACTCATTCATCGATCTCCAGTCCTCTGATATCTTAATGTTTTAGTGCGTTGACCTCTTAGAACAATAAGTGGTACGATGTGGTTCTCCTCACAGTTTCTGATTTCAGTTAAGGTGTAAAGTAGAATAAAGTATTTCTCCTGAGGGATAATGGAAGGATCATGGGGTATGTGACTGCATGCTGGTCTCACACAGATCCCAGTGGCTGATTCAGAGTCTAACTGAGGTAGATCTCGGAATGGGACAACTGCCTGCCCTCTTCAAAGGTGCATGCTTTGAGGGTAAGCGGGTCCCTTCGGTACTGAGGAGAAAATAAACTGCGTATTTTAAAAATAAGGTGGTTTAAACAAGGAAGCTCACGCCCTCAGCAATGATAGTTAAGTGCTGGTATTCTGTCATTCAGGCAACAGGACAATCAAAACTCAGTTGTGATTCCAGTACTTGTGACTTGTAGATGCTCCATTTTAATGTTTAAAAAAAACTGCCATATCTGACATTCTTTATTTACTGAAGGTATAACTGTCACTATCCAACATTTTTTGTTGGTTTATTGGTGATCTCATCAGCAAAAGTTTCAGCCAAACTTAAAACTGAGCTGCAATCAAGCAGTTTAACGATAATGATATTCTACTGACGTAATTGATTTTGAAGCAGGGTTCATTTTTAAACAGCACTAGCAGGAAAGATGCAAAAATAGTCACAGAAGTCACATAACAACCAGGCCAATAATATAATCCAAGGCCCCCAAAATTCTCCAGGACACAATCCTGGCAGTCACACCAGGATTGTTCCCATTGGTGCCCTCCAGCACTAATCCTGATAGAGTTTGTGGGGTCAGTAAGAGGGCACTTAAACTTTCATGGGTCACACGGGCACGTTTGTAGAAATTCTGGTTCTTGCCCACCATTGGGAGAGGAGGGGTTTTCTCAGACAATTCTCCCATCAGCCCCCAGCCATACACATCTGTATAAGGTGGACAATCTAATTTATTTTTTAAAAATCAGCCTATTCTTTGGTGGGTCCAAGTTGCTTCCATGGCGTGGACCCCACTGGCATGGCCCACGTTCACTTGATATGCCTCAACTCACTCGGTGAACCGGGCTTCAGAGATATGCTGGGTCATGAGTAAGCCAGGCTAGTGGGAACTCCTAGCAGAGGGAGTCCCTACCCCTGATTCCACCCTTCTCCCTCCAACATTTACCTTGTAAGAGGCAGACAAAGGTTCCACCCATTACAAAACAAGTTGAAAACAGGAAATGGCAGAGACTCAGCACAACTGGATTTCCATTATATTTTGAGGGAGGGGGTTCCATTGATCTCCCACTGGAATTATAGCAGGAGACCAGAGGAACCTCTGTGTATTTTCAGGCCCCAAATTTTCAGCAGTTTTTTTTGGAGATGAAGCATAGAGGCATGAAAATATCATTAGCATTGTGAATCCAATTCAAATGCTTAAGTTTTTGGTCATTCATATAATTTTGGAGTGAAGTCAACAATCACCATTAAGCATGCCAAGAATGCAGGGGGCACCATCCAGGATGACCAAAAGCACCAAGAGAACATCAGTCAATCTTTGATACTGATAAACAGGTTCAACAGGAAAATGCAGCAGAAAAATTGTTCTGCAGAATTGCAGTCCCATACTAATTTTAATTCACAAGAGCAGCACTGAAACAGGGAATATTAGACAAAGGAGGTCTCCTGAATCTAGGTTAGATTGTGCATAATGCAGATAACTCTTGTGGGTCTGGTTGAAGGATTTCACTATTGTTCACTGCATCTAAGTTCCTGTGAAATCAAAATATCTATGGTTCTTCTGGTACACTCCCAATGTAACTATGAAGGGATGCCACAGAATGACTAGAAAACAGGCTGTGAACCAAGCCAGGACCTGGCCTGCACTGGGAGTTTCCATGGGGCCTTATAAGGTGTATAATCTTCACCCACCCATTTCCGTGCCAGTGATGCAGAGAGGACGGGGGCCCCCTAAGTTGGGAGTTCCCATACCCTCGGCCTCGCAGAAAGTCAGAACATCTTTGGAGGCTGGTTCATCCAGTGAGGCTGAAAATCCTTTGGGATACAATCCCAGTAATTACACTGAGATTGCGCCCGCTGGTAACCTCTGCTGCTGATCCTGCTGGAATACGCGGGTCAGAGGGTCATCTAATCAGCATACAGGTGGCAGGTGTCCATGTCACTAGGAGCACAGTAACAATGAAGTCAAAATTCTGGAACTCCCTACCCAACAGCATTGTGGGAGCACCTTCACCATACGGACTGAAGCAGTTCAGGAAGAAGACCCAGCAACACCTTCTCAGGGCTACTAGCAATGGACAATAAATGGCGACCTTGCCAGCGACACCCACATCCCGAAAGTGAATTTAAAAAAAATAAAAACAAGAGAATTGTATGGGATTAGGTTTTGCACATTACTAATTGAGTTATTTTGAGTTATGTATTTATATCTACACTGCTCTCATATATCTATACATCTAAATACGCAGCTAAAAATGTAAAGTCAAGGTCAGTTTTAAACTAATGATTCATAGCTGCTGAAACTGAATAGTAATGATCAACTCATTTTAATTACATACTGTAACAGTTAACCTGGCAGTAAAGAGCATAATTTCCATTTATATCATATTTGTTACTGTCCCTTTAGTTCAGCTATATTATGTAATTATTGTGGTTAGATTCCAAAAACCAGTGATTCCGTATAAATCCTAAAATGTTTTTGAGATTACATCATAGCAAATAATAATGAATCCAAATTATCATAATGGTTTAATTTAGCAGAATATATATGGCAGATTTGTGGCTAACCATTTGTCAAATAGGTAGGAAGGTATTAAATGTGCCCATTTGGCATGTCAGTATTGCACAAATATGTTGTGAAAAATTGCAGGTTAACTTATTTCAGTTAGGTGGAGCCCTTATATTTGGTTCAATTGGTGTTTTAGTTAATTTGCGTGAATGCATGCAATTTATATTAACTCACTGAAGAAAATATGGGTTGCAGTAATTATTTCAACAGGCTGATTATCACCAAAATAACCATCCTACCATAAGCAGTACCTTACCATAGACCACAGACAAAATGGAACAGATTTTGGCTCTTGGGTGGCCCACCTGCAGAGCACGCTGACCAACCGGCCATTCCGCGGGGAAGAGGCCGCCACAATTTTGAAACCCGAGTCTCTTTCGAGTCCGACCCGGGAAATGTGTCGGCCCCAGAAGCAGCTCGCCGGTTCTGGGAGCAGCAAGGTCGGCTGATTCAAACGCCAGTCGAGCTCGTTAGGAGAGTGCGGAGGGTGGGGGGTGGTGAGAGAAGGCAGTAAAAGAGTTCAAACTTACCTTTCCAGTGACGGCCTCATTTGGCTGCCAAGTGCCTGAATAAACTAAGTGCAGCATGCACGGCGCATGTTTTGGTCATGTGCAATTGAATTTTGAAAAGGGGGCCTCAAGCAGGCATGATGCCCCCTATTTTCATGTATAAAGGGCCTAACGCCTGCTTCATGCATGCGCCCTAGATGCCTACGGAGGGGTCTTTACCAATATGGCGAGTGTCGTACTTCCAGCAAGGAATGAACTCGTGCCACTGCCCGCCATATTGGGCCCTTATGCACCTGTTTTATGCTCGTAAAACAGCCGCAGCGCAATCAAATTTCTAGGCCTAAATATTTGTGTACCAATTAAACAATGATGGACATGTGTTCACACTGTCTTACCAAACTGAGGATAAACTGGACTATGGAAAGCCACGATTAAGCCTTGTTATCCAGGCTATAGTATCTCTTGTAATACAGTACATGTGTACCCATTACTGCTACTTCATCACATCTTGGAAAATTATCACATTCAGCTTTATTTTTTTTAAATGTGCTTTTATCTGCCTTTTTATCTGACTGTATAAACAATTCAGTTTCTTCTGGATTATTTATATGGTACTTCCTGGAATAGAATCCATTCGAACTTCAGAACACTATTAACATGTTGTCAGGGCATCCTCCATCAAGCTTAACTGTCAAGTCAAAAACTGAGGAGAGGTTTCAGTCAACCATATCTCAATATTCAAACATGGTGGCTGATTGTTGCGATCTACATAAACATTTTGAGAAGTGCATAATTTCTGAAACACAGAATGGTATTACAACACAGGGAATAACACGAGCTTTTTTAATTGTTTCGGGAAAATTCATTACAATAAAACACTTTTTATGATTTCCACTTTTAACAATTTCTCACCCAAAATTCTTGTGAATTCTCAGGAAGAATAATGGAAATTCCTGCTTTTGTGCACAAATTTTGTTCCTTGTCATTAAAATTTATGGTGCATGTTTCATTGGAGAATAAGTGATGAAAACTGCTGGATTATATATTGCACTAGAAATTAACTACTCAAAAAAATGAGACAGTTTTTATCATATCTTTTTAAATTCTATACCAAGCACTTGTAAGCTTTATCAAATTGAGCTGAGCTTCCGTCCATATATCCACTCCGTCACAAAGACTGCCTACTTCTACCTCTCTAACATCGCCTATCTCTGCCCCTGCCTCAGCCCATCTGCTGTTGAAACCCTCATCCATGCTTTTATTATCTCCAGACTCAACTATTCTAATGTTCCCTTGTCTGGCCTCCCATCTTCCACCCACATAAACGTGAGCTGATTCAAAACTCCGCTGCAAGTATTCTAACCCTCACCATCCCACTCACCCATCACCCCTGTGCGCGCTGACCTACACTGGTTCCCAGTCCACCAACGCCTCGATTTAAAAATTTTCATCCTCATGTTCAAATCAATCTATTACTTCACCCCTCCCTATCTCTGTAACCTCCTCCAGCCCTACGACCCTCCAAGAACTCTGCATTTCTCCAACTCTGGCCTCTTGTGCATCCCCCATTTCCTTTGCCCCACCATTGGCGGCCATGCCTTCAGCTGTCTAGGCCCTAAGCTCTGGAATTCCCTCCCTCTCCACCTTTATCTCTTCCTTTAAGATGCTTCTTCAAACCTACCTCTTTGACGAAGCTTTTAGTCACCGGCCCTAATATCTCCTTCTTTGGCTCGGTGTCAAGCTTTGTCTAATTACGCACCCATGAAGCACCTTGGGACATTTTATTACATTAAAGGTGCTATATAAATGCAAGTTCTTTCTTTAGTTACGTTTATACAGTCAAAAACCTTTTAAAAAAAACCTGCATGAATTGGTAAGTATTTTGTGGCACAATGATGACTGGAATACAAACTTGTATTTTGTTCTGGATGAAAGTTATGAATTTATGCTGCTTCATTTTACTCAAGATTACTCGCAAGTTATGGTTAAATGAAAACTGATATCTGAAATTCAAGCATTCATAGGAGTCCACTTTAGCCTGAGGAGTGTCCCAGCAGATTTTGTGAGCGGTCTCCTGTAATATTTGAAAAGGAGTTGAAAAACTCCATCATAACCTCGGCAAGAAACAACCCACATGGGAACACTAATTGAGAAGGATAACAGCAGATATTGTCAGGATTCAGAAAATTGCCATTGGAGGGGGATGAACATTTATACGGTTGACTATTTATTCATACTGTGAATTAAAACTGCAGTAGTAGGAAACTATTTGAGTTTCCCAGGAAACAAATTGATGAAAGAGGAAGAAAATGATTAGAAAAACCATAAAATACCTTAAAGAAGGGCTCTAAAAGAATTATGATGACATTATTAATTATTTTAGTATCTCCAAGGATCATAAAAGGAATTAATAACCCAACCCAAAGTCTTTTAAGTGGACTCATATGCTGTCCTAAAAAATATGGTACTGTAAAATAGTAGTTTGTGCCATATTTCTCACGACATCAAAATCAGACTTTAAAATGTTTAAAAAGGTTTCTTTATTCTTTGTACTTACTTGAGATGACTCTACTGTGTTACAAATTCTGAAATTTATGTTTTATTTTCATTGTTCCTGTGACTGTGGGAATTATACAGTTGTCAGTCAGTCGTGCTGTTGTGCAGTCAGTATTTAATTTTTAAATAGTAATTTGATGCACATTTGTACATCAGTAGAGTTGTTGAAAATGGCAAACGTTATGCTTGGTTATGAAAATAACACAGTCCAGAGCCATTGTAACTTCCAATGAAGTTACAGTGGCATAGTGGCAAACAGTACAAGGAAATTCAGGGCCATTATGTTCATGTCCTGGAGTGGGGCTCAAACCTGCAACCATCTTCTCCAGATATAAGAATGCTACCATTTAAGCTAAGCCTCAAAGTTACATGCTGATCAAAGAAACATACTGGCCTTTAAATTCAATGGTGCTTAAAATGGTACCTAAGGGTCCAATGTGGCAGGCGGCGTGCATGCTCATTCCTGCCCTCCATATTGGATCAGGCTCCCCGCTCCCAATGGACATCCAGGGAATGCTCTGGAAGTATTAAAAATATTTAAATAAGGGTTCTACACTTGTTGTAAGACTCTTTTGTGAAATTGGGCTGCCCCAGCGCTAGATGGGATAGAATGATAGGTAGATAGACAGACAGATAGATAGATGGATGAAACAATTAATTGAACTCAATGGAAAAGAAAATTGAGCAGGGTGTAAAATGGGCGGCCGATTCGCTATCGCCTGTTTTGCGCTACTGCCGAAGTCGAATTTTACCCGCAATATATATTTAGCCACTGTTGTTCCCTCACCTCCCTCAAAAGTCATAGACATATTCAACAGCAAAGTTTAGTTTCTACATCTAGTTGATCTTATATGGTATTGAGTACAAATCGTTTCTTTTTTGCCCCCATGCAATTCAGTCCCAGAGCCCAGTGTGCATTTGTCACAGATTTACTTACTTCAGCCCCTATGCAAACAGTGCAGGATTGAATTCACATCAGACCAGACTGTGTAGGCGTAGCCTGACTATAGGAAAACCAGAACTACAGCCTATGCCACTACTGCTGCTGTTGTTGGAGGCCATTTCCTCTCCAGTTTTGGCATAGACCAAATCCTATCCCATCCTGTCTCCACTAGTCACAAACTCAAAATAAAAATATATATTAGAATTATTAACACTATAGTACAGACTGTTATCCATTATTAATGAGACCTGTTATTTATTTTGGTACTCATCCCTCCCATAGTGCTCTTACGATCTAACAAATCATCTTCTTAAAATAGATGGCAAACACATGCTTGATGCACGATTATCCCACTGTAAATCTGTTTTGAGTGTGTGAACCTTCACCCAGCTCCTCATCTGCTATGGTTGCTGTGTAGAAGCACGAGAGAACGTGATTAGAGGAACGAGTGGAAACCACTGACAACAATGCTGCTTCCTTAGCTTAAAAAAACAAAAATAAAAATCCAAGTCTAAGCCACAGAGCATTAATTCTCCAGGCCCAGGGTGTACAGACAGACGAGCCTTTCCCTCTGCCCTGCAAACACCATTTCACACTCAACTCCATTTACTTTAATAATTTCCAACCATGACTCTGGTTCTCTGCTTCTGCAGGCTCTGGCTGTAGAGCCATACTGTGCTCATCAGCACCTCCTGGGATTCCATCACCACAATGGAACTAGAGTTACCCAAGATTGAGATTCCACACGATCAACGCAGGCCCAAAGCTGCTCAATCCTGCTATGATCCCTGGCTCCTTTAGCCCTTTTGTCAGCCACCCAAAATCCTGCTGTGGTCACTGCCACTGCTCCTGGTGGTCTACTCCTGGCCCTATCCATTCACCACTGGCTGATGGAGACAAAGGGCGGCTGAGTGCTTTTCTCCTGACAGAAAATATTTTCAGCCGTTAGTGTGTGACTCTCTAATGATTGATAGTGCAAGGATGGAGCCAAAGTGACAGCACTGAAAGCTATAGTTTCAGTTCAAAAAATCCACACATACATATAGCATTTAATAACTATAATAAGTAATCTGACACTCATTAAATATACACTATCCAACAAAAATAGCATTTAATAACTATGAACTTAGGTTGAAATAAGATGGTGTTTAGCACCAACAAATCAGAAAATGTAACCCATTAGAGCTCAGATTTAATGGTCCTATAGTTCTCACAAACCAATTAGTTTGCTACAAAAGGCCACTCGGTCGGTCGGTAGATAGAGGGACAGACAGATGAAACAATTAATGCGTGGCCATAAGAAAACAGAATTGATGTAGGTGATCACTGAGACTTTGGAAAGTCATATATAAGATTTGGTAATTAATCATATTAAGTTAATGGGTTTAGCACCATTATGAGAAGTTTATAGCTCTGACAGATAGGACAAATTTCATTCAATGAGAACCAATTTTGGAATGAAATAATCAAATAAGTATTTTGAAATCCATAATTGTGAAAATAAGAAACTGAAATGTCACTTGCAATGTCTTCTATTTAATAGTATGGTCAGTTTCGAGAATTAAGAAAATTCTAATAATAGAACATCCTTATTGAAATGTATTGATAATTCATTGCAGAGCTTCAGTGTTATCACAGCCTAAATGGGAGCATCACTGGTCAATACTGTGTCCTGTTGAATGTTGGTCATTGAATGATAATGGAAGTGTAAATACTGCAAATTCTCAGGAGTTATCTGAAGGAATTATCTGTATTAGGATGTCTGTGTTATCAAAATATTAAATGCTGTATAATGATCATAGGTTTACTAAAGCAGGGAGAACATATGAACTCAAATCTGATAACCCTAATAAGGTACATCTTAGGTTAATCTGAATCCAGAAAAAAAACATTGGTAGACTTAGGGTACATTTACACACCAGCTTTAGCACTGCAGCAAAGCGGTTTCTGCTTTGTTGCAAAACTAAATTTGGAGTATAAGCATGGAGTCAGAACTGTGACCTGTGGTATTTGGAACTGAAAAGTGAAACCTCAGTTAAACTGCAGAACTGTGACCATAATGTAAACTATGTCTTCAGTACTGCGGGTTCCAAATTTTTCATTCCTATCATGGGCAATCTTGTAGCATCATGATGTCACGATATCACAATGTCACAAGGCTTGAAAAATGATGATTTACTCTCAATTCATTCTGTGTAGTACAGAGTACATGTTACACATATGTGGTTAGGCACAGAGGTTTGTGATCCATAAACACATATTGGGAGTTTGGCCACTGAGATACAGATGCCCCACAGGATTTTCTGTCCACTGATTTCAATAGATGGAAATTCCTGCAAGGCTTGTTGACCTCTGTACTCGAACTTCCAATATGTGCTGCTGGTGCATGAAGTTGTGCGCTAGGGGCATGAATTTGTAAAATTTACCCGTCTAAATGCACTCTAAATCTACTGTGAAATCTGCCAACTAACTGCATAATGATGTACACACCAGGCAATTTACAAAATCCAGAAATAAATCATGTTGCCAGATTTGAAAGTCAAAATCTCCCATGAAGACATGACCTACACACTAGATTTTATGGTATGTGGCATTCCCAATGCCGAGTACAACTGCTCCTTCATTTAGTTACATTCTCTCACTTCTTGCAAGATTCAAATAATGAATGTATTCCTTGGTAAGTGATATCAAAATGCAATTGGGTGGTTGGAATGTGCTGTTACCAATTCAGAAACAATTTTAATAATTTGACATAGGAGGTAATTTTAATCTAACCCACCCGGCGGGAAACTAGCGGGATCGGATATGTCACCTGTTTTACACCCGCCTGATTTTACTTTTCATTGACTTCAATAGAGAGTGAAATCGGGTGAGGTGTAAGACAGGTGACTGATCCGAGCCCGTCAGGTGCCCGTCAGGTGCCTGTCGGGCATGTTAGGTTAAAATTACCCCTACAATCTCTTCTAAATTCATATTCTCAATCCGACAGATCAAATCCGAAAGAATTCTTACTATCATTATGTTTTAGCTGGTGAAATAGCTTTGCAACAAATGAATTTCACAAAATTGATCTTTCAATAGTCTTTCAATTACCTATTATAAGGGTCCCTATCCAAGAACAATGGCAGCAATCAAGCCATACAGACCAATGCCTTCCTGAAGTATGCATGATTCTGCGTTTGTCCCGAGGCATGAAAATTATCCAGACTGTGATATGTATCTATGCAACTTGCAGAAACAGCCAGCGGTAGCTAACTTTGATCGTGTATGTGCCATATCCAGCAAGAAGGAATCCAATAAATAATCATACATTAGCAAAAATGTGTCATTTTGTCACATTCATGTGTGTTCTGTTATTGTTAATTCTGTCAAGCATGGATAGCTTATCTTTCCCCAGAAAAAACTTTTTGCTGCATGGCATGTTTGAATTTTCTTTCAAACCAACAATGTAATCTTGTTTCCTATAAAAGCTGCAAAATGAATGTGGGATTTGATAACTGAAGTAAGACTCAATTCAGATACTCAAGTTAGCACAGCTAATATTGATTGGAAGGTTTCTCCTTGGCCAAATAGCTATTTATGTCATTCTGATATCCAGTTGCCAAAAGCAGATCATTAACGGGTCTTATTTTAAGAGATATGTATCTGAAATCAGATTCCAACAAAAAAAGAGAAATGGCTCTAAACCAAAAGCCATCTCCTAACTGATTTGCTATGGCTTGAATCTCAACACTGCCTTCACCCCAGCGCTGTCTCATTAGTTCTCCTGTGGGTCTCCAGATGGTATATCCTGCTACAGCAGGAAACAATCTTCTAATAAGGGAGGAAATGACACTTGCCTTACTCAACAAGTGAATCCCCCGTCAATTAACCATGATGTCGATCAGAAGCACTGTAAAATATATTTATATTTCACATTTATGCAAATTTTTATGAACTACCAACTTGAGGTTGTAACATATGGATTGGCAAGAGTAAAAGTTTCAAATGCAATTTTTGCACTGATGCAAACAAAGCCCTGAATTTCACAGTAGATCAGGGAATAGAAATCCTGCCTTCTCAGTTGATAAAGCTTAAACAATGGTGATCTGCTCCAACTAACTCTAGGGGTAAAAACTATAAAAGGTTTGTATTTGCCCTAAATCAGTCCTTGGTATTTAAGAAACTATACCAAGCTCCTGCTCCCTGAAGCTCTGCATTCATCTATTTTGTGAACCAAAGAGTGGAGCAGGTGCACTAGAATGACACAAGCCAAAAGGATCTCCTCAGTGCCCATCTGCTCTTTATTTTTGATGTCAGTGAAATCAATCTGAGATTGTTCTGATCAACGACAGGTTGCTTTTTTTCCTCTCCAGAAAGCATATGCCAAGGAATTTTTCATTGGAACTGGGTGGCAAAGTGGATCAATATAGTATTTTTTCACCACTGTGACCAGTTTGTATGCAGCCCAAACTGATGGGATGAAGTTTGATGGCTCCAACCATTCTGAATGCAATTATTTTGGCCTCAACCCTCATGGACACTTGTCAGTCATAGTACATACTCCTAGAGTTGCCTAGAGTGAGACTCAAAGAAACACGCAGAATCAATAACAGAAAAAAACAGCTACCAACATCCTTTGAAGTAAGTTTCAAAGTTAATATTTGCAAAAAAAATATTGTAAATCTATAATATATTAAAATCTTACATCTGTGTGCACTTCCTGTCAATGTTTTACATTATAAATTCCTATGTCCACATTTATAATAGAAACTGCCAATGTAAACTTGTCACGCTGTAATTACACCTTGTTCCCAGTGGAGGCACTTACATAGGCATATTCCATTATAAATGTGGACATAAGGATTTATAATGGAAATATTTCAAAATAAGTACACCCCTAGTCCAATTATCACCCAGCCTCTAACTCCACTTCACCTGAAGGCTAAACCTGGTCTTGTCTCCCTGTGTGCAACGTCACAGGAATAGACTAGTAACTAATAAAAATTGTGTCACTTCTGATTCTCTACCTGGCCCTTCTCAGTTTTTTAAAAGTTAAATGGTTCAGAAACAGGGTCTAGCCACAAGCAACTGAAATGATGACAGGTGTCACACAAATCTGATTTTATGGTTGTTAGAGGCACTGAAAAACTTAAAGAAGTTGTACCAGTGAACCAGTAAGGCGAGTCAGAGATTTCTTACAGCATGGTACATGTTTAAGCAACTTTGGTTCAGCAAGTGTACATCACAATATAAATCAAATGAGATTGTATTGTTGTTGTATAAAACAATGGTCAAACCACATCTGGACTGGTGTGTACAGTTGTGATCACCTAGTCAGAGAAAGGATAGTGATGTGTGAAGAGTCACTGCTGGAATCTCATGATGATTGTTTAGACTGATACAGAATGTCGAGGTACAGCTGTTGTAATTCTTGTTTTCCTGACATGCAATTCTCTCCAAGACTTTAGTGTGGATGGTGGAATGAAGTAGATCATCTTCCTCCAGTAGCCATCACATCTTTAGACTGTACTGAGTTCAGGAGCAAGAGAAGGCTTTTCTGTTATCATCCAAAAACACTCTATCATTGGGTAGATGTAAGCTTTGTAAATTAGTGCAGTTGACAATGGTATCAACTATGGACGCACATTCCTGGGGATTCTCAGTTTTCTACTAGTTTTTCCAGCCATATTTGTCATTTATTTCCGCCACAGTAAATCTGATGTAATTACCAATCAAATTAATTGAATGTTTATAACTGGAGACCCTGCCACTCTTTTAGAGTAAAGGTTAGTGGGTGTCATTAAAGTCAATCTTTCTTGACAGAATTATTGACTTTGCTGCCCTAATAACATTTACATGATAATGGATGACCCAATGAACGGTATAAGGATACTGCACAGGTTGATTTGAAGGACGAGACAAGGTCAGCTACTTCAGTAGCGCTATTAACTCAATATAATACAAGTAGAGTTCATTATTGCTATTCAACATCAGTTTCTGCTGCTGATTGATCCATTGCCCTATTTTTTTGTCATTTTTGCAGCTTTCCAGAATCTGTCTAGGTACAATCAGTGGAACTCTTCATTGCTAGTGACACACTGTAGAGGGTAAGTGACACTGAATCAGTCACTGCACTCCAGAAAGTAATTCATTGCTTCAAGGTGATAAGATGTTATATAAATGTAAAGATTAATAGTTATTATGTATATCACAACATTTCATGAGAATATCCTCAGTCAAGCCTTGCTATCCTGAACCAAGTTTGAGGTGTGTTCAATCACTAAGACCATTTATTGTTACAACAGTGAAAATGAATAAAAATTAAATTAAGTACCAACTAACAACAATATAAAGAAAATAAATCCTCTGTAGGGATGAGGATTAGTAACTTTTTGTGATTAAAAGAAAAATAGAACAGGTGATGTTAGGATTATACCCAGCAAAAGCTAAGAAGTATTTCTGCAGTAAATAACAAATTTTACAGAATTTTTTCTTCCGTAAACAAATTCTGCAAGTGAGGAAATATGCCATGGCTTAGGAGATGTTTCTAACTCTATAACCATAATCATCAAAAAATTGTCAAATAACTGGTGAAAATTTTGGAAGCTTCAAAGGAAATGTCAGTACTTGATTAGTTAACATTTGTAAATGATATAAAAATTAAGTTTTAGTCTGACTTGCCCTATTGAAAAAAAATAATCTAGTTGTCCTTACACAGGCTGACATGATTCTCAGTTCTACCCTTTGCATGTCTCCCTGCTGTACTCCAGTAGATTACTCAGTTCAAAGATTGACAAATTAAAATGCTACATTTTAAAAAGCATAGCACTTTTAAAAACTGTAATTGCTTTTCCCAGAATAGACTCAAATTATAGATAATTTTCAAACAGTTTATAAGATTCCATAGTTTATGCCCACCCTGAACAAAATCTCAAATCAGAACTGCTTCATTCCATAATAATGATAATCCTTAAGATTGGGCAGGCATTCATGAATAACAGGATTCTGTAGGCTATGTATTTTTAAGCAATGATTTAATTAATAATAAATGTGGTATATTTTTCTTGTCACAGAAAACTCATATACTGGGCAGAAAATGTACAATATAAATATTTTTCATCAGTTCAGTCTTTGTGCCTTCTGGCTGCTTTTGACAGATGTAACTTTAAAAAAAACACCTTTGCAAATTTGAGCCGGTTTAGTAGTATGTTTATTTAAGCCTTTCTGGGGCTCGTTGTTAACATTCTCTTCAGGTATAGTTACTATGTCAGAAGCTCTTAGCCACTGGATTTCCCTATTTTAGCAGTTAAAAGTCATATATTTGTATCCAGGAAGAACACTATTACAGTTTTTTTTCAGTCCTGTATGTGACAGTACGACTTCATTTAAATATCTTGGCTGACAGCTTATATGGACCAAGCTATGCTGCAGAAAGCAATCTTGTGTCAAAAACTTTCTTGGCCACAGAAGCTAGAAGGAAAATTAGAGAAATGTCAACATAACACCATCTTTATCTGTACAACAGTGACTTGCACAGACAGGCCCCTGAAGCTGTTTGCCATGGTTCCTAATAACCTTTCACATTGACGAAACAAAGAGATGTGAAGAAATGTTAAGATTACATCAGTTAACAAGCATGTAGCAGGCCAAAAATAAGTCTCCTAGCCCCTGGATTTCAGGCTACTATGATAGTAAGCTAAATGCTTCTTACTGACCCATTTCAACAATGTGTATGCTATATTCAACACTGTAGTCATCTCTCCCTGCCAGAAGTGGAGTATATTACAATTTATTATTTTTAATTTGTTCTTGGGATGTGGGCAACACTGACCAGGCAGTATTTATTTCCTATCCTTAGTTGCCCCGAGGGCATTGAGAGTCAAACACATAACCCAAGCGGAAATCGGGTGAGTGGGGCTGAGGCGAACGCCAAACACCCATGACCTCAGCAGCATGAAGCCCAGGAGATTTCAACTCATGTATATGTAGGCCAGATGAGGTAGGGCTAGTAGATTCCTTTCTCTGAAGGACATTAGTAAACCAGTTGAGTTTTTATAATAATCCAGTAGCTTTTGTGGTCATTTTTCTGGTGCTAACCCACAAATTACTAGATTTATTGAATTCAATTTTACAATTTGCCACAGTGAGATTTGCTCTTACAACTTCTGGGTTACTAGCCCAGTACCATTAACTTAATCCAACCTGAATTCCAGTAACTTCCATATTTACAATTATTGTATTGAACATGCATCACTGTATCATGTCTATATTTGTGACATATACATAGAGGTACACAATGTTGGTAATTTATGCAAAGCATTAAGTTTTGAGACTCCACCCCTGCCCCCAAATCACTGGAAAACAATTACTTAACAGTGAATCCACCATTGTACTGGGAATATGCCTAACTCAGATTCACACCAAATTACTAAATTCACTCATTCACACAGAGAACTAGTTGTTAATGAAAGTGTGATTTTCTTGGCATAAAAGTTAATTAATTTTCCCTACCTGTTACTTGTTCTCTCTGTGACATATACCATCTCAAGCCAAGAGGCCCAGAGGGTAGCCACTCCTAGCTCTTTGTTGATCCTAAACTGTACCCAGCCACTAGGAGGTGCACCAGAGGAGCCTAACATTATTCTTTCTCATATTTTTCTTCTCTCCCTACGTGGCATTCACCTGATGCCATGTATTAAGTTAGAAATTCACTAAGTGAGAACTACAGGTGCCAAGCTGAGTTCTACCATGCTGTAACATAGCACAATTGATTTCTCTTGTATAAAATCCTTTTTATTGGTCTAAACTCACTTTTAAAATTTTTATTTTTAAAAACAAGCACCAAAATGATAATACCCAGTAACATATTCATTTAATTTCATGTTCCACAGAAATATAATTAATTTTCAATATATATAGTCAAACACAGAAAGTGAAAATCTGTAACATATTAATAGCAGTCAAACTGAATTGTTAAATAAAGTTATTCAGGAATCCTAATATTTCTGAAACGTTCAACAAGAATGCACTGTTGTTTCTTTTTATGAATCTGAATTATTCAAAAGTATTAAAGAAAGTTGAATAAGATTTTAAAATTGCATGGATTAGCCTAATTTGTTTATTTTGCATTGGTATGAAAGCATTTTCCACCTCTAATTATCTTAAATGATGTTTTCTTGATGCAAAATATATTTTTTTCCAAATGTCCGAACTCTACTTTAAAAGGGAAAGGATGTTCACATTGTAAAGTGCCTTCCCTTTTCATTCATGTATTTATCGAGGGAAATGCACTGGGCAATTGAACGTTTTATCACTTTAAACTCAATGACAAAGCAGTAACTCTCAAGATAAGCATGCCACAGGTCAGACGAAATGCACAACTCCTTCTTCACATCCTTCATAAGGTGCATTAACTCTAATCTCAAAAGTACATTCTCCACTATTCCAATGTGAAATTTCCATTTGCCACTATCTATCCTTTTGGCTTCTTTGAAGAAGACTGCTGAATCAGTACCAATTAGTGTGAAGTTTGAAACTACTTTCTGTAGATCAATTGGGAACCGGTTTGCAATTTAAAATCTATTTTTATTTGAGCTTCTTAACAGCAAGAAGAGTTTGCTACATAATCCTCAATCTGGATTAGATTTTAACCCAAGAACATCCTGTTACTTTCTCACTTTTTTTAAAACTATTTTTATTCTAGACATTTTTGGCTTCCATGTATCAGGATCCCTAGGTCTGCAGTGCGGAATCCCACAACAAGGTCTACAGGCCCAGACTGAGCTACTTGAACCTCAGTGAGGTGCAGTGTAGGGAGAAATTGTACTTCTCATGGCAGGCCATTGCAGAAATCTGCAGCATGTTCCATCAGGTGCTGCAGCCCACGATCACAAATGAATTGCCTGTGGCAATTAAGGTCATGGTAGGTTTGAATTTCTATGCATTTGGGTCATTTCACACTGTAGCTGGAGATGTATGTCACATCAGTCAGGCTGCAGGGCATCCCTCCATTAAAGCAGACCACAAACATGCTGTTTGCCAGGGCTAATGATTTGATCGTTTTCCCCATGGATCCCGGGAGCTAGCAGGAAAGGGCTGTGGGGTTTGCAGCCATTGCAGCACTCCCACAAATGCAGGCCACCATCGGCTGCATACACGTAGCCATCAGGGCTCTCACCAACAAGCCTGGCACCTTCACGAATGCAAAGGGTTTCATTCCCTTAATGTCCAGCCGGTCTATGATCACCAGCAGCGATTCATGCAGGTGTGTGCCCACTTTCCAGGCAGGTCTCATGATGCCTACATCCTGCAGCAGTCCAGCATTGCCCCTCTCTTTGACAAGGAGCAACACGTCTCACGCTGGCTGCTAGGAGACATGGGATACCCTTAGCTGATAACCCTGCCGTGAAACCCAAGGATGCCGGCACAGATTAGATACAACATGTCTCAACCAGAGCAGTCATCGAGCAGTCCACAACAATTCTACTGCCTTGGCCGGCATGCGGGTTTCCAACAGTACAGCCCTGGGAGAGTGTTGAGGATAGTAATGGTGTGCTGCCTCTGGCATAATTCTTCCCTGCAATAAGGAAAGATAATGTTGGTGACAGATGAAGATGGCCATCCATCACGTGATGAGGAGGGAACTGATGAACCACAGGATGCAGCAACGGCAGGCGTACTGCAACATCAGCCTGCAGCTACCAAATCATTGACCATCGCTTTTCCTAAATTATTTCTTTCCCACACATCCCATCACGCACCCCGTTTCCCACCCAGAACATCATCTTAACCAGTCCATCTACCCTCCAATAAAGAACTTCCATCGCACTAACCATGTACATCCCACTTGGCCTTGCCATGAATACAAATACTACACTCTGTAGACAATAACATCAAATGAAAGCGTTTTATAGTTTAACCGTGTTTACAAATGACAAAAGAAATAATAAGCACCCAGGTACCAACCCATAGTGTCTTCTTTACGTCACTTCAATCTTAATCTGCTACAACTACGAGGTGCTCATCCAGTGGCTTTAACATGGAAAGTGGAAAGCTCCTGATACTCAGACGAGAGCTTCTGAGATGCTCGTGGTTGGAGACCATTAGGAGCTTGAGCATCAGTAGGCCCGACTGCAGGCTGCCAGGGCAGCCTGGCCCAGCTGGCTTTCTGGAACCATGGAGGACATTGGTTGAGGGGATGGCAGGAAGGAAGTGTGCTATCATCATGAGAAAGATCAATTGCCATTGCTCCACTGCCACCTCCATGCTACTGCCACTGATCTATGGGAGAATATATTGTAGGAGATCTATGACATGCTTGAAGCCCCTATGAATGCATTCGGCCAGCCTTTTGAAAGCGATGGCACAATGGAGCCCAGAGCCTGAATCACACCAGTTTGAGCTTCGATCAAAGATGCTAGTGCTGATGCTACAGGCTCCTGGATTGAAGGACCAGCTGCAGCATCCAGAGGTGACCACACACTCCATGATAGACTGCAGAGTGTTGATGCCTTGCACAAGAATGCAGCACAAACTGGAAGCAGACTTCTCTATACTGTCTGACATAGTACAGCAGCTCTTAGTCAGACAGTCCAATGCCTCAAGCAATTGCTGGTGCACATGGAGGATCTTTCTTTTAAGGCTGGGCCTCTGAAGTCAGTATCTCTGACCTTTTCAGCAGAATATATGACCCGAGCTAGCCCTTTGACCAGCCATCTTCAGATCTGTTCTTTCTACTATTCCCAGCTCCTGCCCACTAGTGCTGAGTGATTGACCCTGTGCAGACTGCCTCACTCTCCACCCCACTTGGGATGCTGATCTCTGTTTTGGTGCTTGGGAAAGATGGAGCGAGTGATGGTGCATCTTAGCAACTGTTGTTCCCTCTCCATCTCTTGTATGGCAGCACCCAAGTCATTGGATGGACCTGACAAAAGGGGAGAGGGGCAAGGGTCAGCAAGTAATGGGATCATTACAGTAGCAAATGAGTGGCAGCACTGAAGAAAGAGAAAAGATAAGGGAATAGGCAGATCCTGTGGTCTCCAGTCTTCCCATCCCTGATGCTTCTCCTGCTGCCTCATCCAATTATCTCCAAGACTTCCTCTTCTGATCTTAGTGAGGACTTTACAGAAGATGGCCCTCCCCCAGTTCTGGTCCTCTCCCTTGTGTTATGAACCAGCTTGTTCTGCAGGAAGAGTGGGAGTGAGTTAGTGTGCGATTCTTGTAACGGATTGTGCAGATGTGTGAGGCAGCTTCATATAGTGTGCATGCTGAGAGGCAGAAGCAGCAAGTTGTGAGCAAGATGGTAGGTGGTAATGTGCAAGAAAGTAGCTCCAATGTGAAATGTGAAGGCAGTTAGCAGAAAAATGAAATGCTTTCCAGTTGTTACCAGGTGAAAGCAGAATGCTATTTGTGCCAGTTCTGAGGGCAGCAGCAGGTGAGTGTGTGGTTAAAATTAGGAGAATTGGTGCAGTATCCCCTTCTGATTGAATGTGGAGCGGGGAAGGGGAGTGTTTGGCATCTTGGGGAAGAAAGTGTTGTGGCAAAGTCTCATCCTAAGAAAAAGAGACAGCAAGGCATCATTCTCACCTTTGCTGTTCAGGTTAAGTATTGAACCGCTCCCGTGTCCTGGGGTTGAAGCTTCTCAGCCACCTCAATCCAGGCCTGCTGCAGCAAGGGCCTGACCATGTTGCTGCTTTTTAAGGAGAAAAGAACCTGTTTCCGAGTCAACACCAGGATCTCCATCGCTGCATCACTGAACCTGGGAGCCCTTACAGCAGACATCTATCACAGAAAGTTCCAAAAATAGCACCAAATTTTGTTTTCCAATTTAATGCACATCTTGCTTTAAGAGATACAATCTCACTCCAGGAGTTAAGTGTGCAATCTAGGTTTTTCAGTTCAGTATTGAAAGAGTCCTGCATTGTTGGAGATGCTGTCTTTTGGATGAGATGTTAAACTGAGGAAAAATATCCCATGGCACTATTTGAAGAAGAGCAGTGGAGGTTTCCTAATGTCCTGGTCAATTCATCTCTCAACCAAAACAGATTAATTGCCTATTCATCTTATTGTTGGAACTTTGCTGTGTGCAAATTGGCTGCTGTACATAACAACAGTGACCGCACTTCAAAGGAATTTATTGGCCCTGAAGTGATTTGGGAGGTCCTGAGGCTATGAAAGGCACGATATAAATGACAATTCTTTCTCTACTATGTGCTAAGACTGTGTGAAAATTAACATCAGTCCAAACAGGTTTCCTCATATTTTTACTGGAGAAGACGGAGATTTTTTCGATAATTTTGCACTCGCCAGCAGATGACTCTTCAAGTGAGGCCCCTCACTTGAAGAGTCAATTCCCTCCCGCAAGCAAACTCACAAAGTTCCCCAATGAAATTATTGGAAAAAGTATTCTAACACTACAGACAATTCCATTCCTCTCTCCCTGGTTTGGGGTGGGTCACGCGCACTGTTAAAGGAAGAAAAGTCGCCAATTCTTCCTGAATATTTACATCATAAAGTGTAAAATGTTGCTACCAACTAAATAGAGAAAACATGCAGCATGGCGGAGCACAGACGCCTTGGGACCACTGCCAGTCTCGGGCCAGCTGCCGAAAGGATTAATTGGGAAACCTCTGGATCTGTGGTTGAAACAAGCCGTTTCCCATTCAATTTTCAATGCTGGGAAAGCCTCGCTTAGAAAGCCACTGCCCGCATTAGAACGTGCGACTCCTAGAGGCAAGTTAGTCAATTTGATCTTCCAAGATTCGGTGCTGAAATCTAAAGGCTGCCGGCACAGATCTGATACAGGTTATAACCTTACCGTACTGGCACAGGTATGCTGATTACTTCATGAAATGGCAGGTACGGTTGACATAAACCATCTTTCAGTATTGTTATGAACCGGTACTATGTTACATGGCTTAGTTGTATTAAATTGAAGAAAAGTTTGGTTTAAAAACAATCTAAAATTGTGATGAACAAAAATCCTTTAAAAGCGCCTGAAGACAACGCCATTACCTCCTTTGCATTCAAACAAATCATAAGAATGACATTCAATCAAGGGTTGCACATGTCACTTACTGCAATTGTCATCTAACATATGGTTAAGAAGGAAGCTGGCGCTTTATCGCAGGCTCGCGTACCTGGGACTGTCGTGGATCCCACCAGCAAAGGCATTTCTCTATCTGAACAACAACCACGCAGTACCTTTTATATCTTTAACCCGAAGTTATGTTAAACGAAGCAAAACAAAAACGTGAAGCTAGCTGGTATTTTTAAAATTATTAATTTATTGAGAGAAGCCAATATAACGTTAAGGAATGCCAGAAGGCAAGTGGTATTGCCACTAAATGCACATTTTGTCTGTTTTACGAAATGTCACAAGATTGCGTATATTAAATGTATTTTATTGTGAACCAGAATTGGATCCCGGAATATCTACATAATTTGTAAGCACATTTCCCAATTATATTTCACAATATTTCACAACGTATTGCCTTGTTTCAATCCCACATTAACTGTTAATCGTCATACTAATGGCACGAATAACAGATTGCTCCTTAACTTTGTTGTCTGTTGGGAATCGCAACGTCTGAACACATCAAACGGCAAACTAAACAAATATCAGTAGTTACTTAACACAGCTGGTAAGCAAACCCCTGGGCGATGTGAGATTTGATTTTCTGTATACAGTACTCCCTCGGGTGCAGCGATTCTGCTTTGCATTCTGTCCCCCTTTTTTTTCTGCATTCTGAGCAGGTTCCGCGTAGTGTTCCACTGAGAATGGATTAGACCCCAAATACTGTTTGGCGTTATAAATGAACACAGATATCAAAACGACATTACAGCCTCCATATGAATAACGTTTCCTTCAGCACCAGCTATTTGCAACCAGCCGCCGAGTCTTTTTCGGCTTGAAAACTTGCAACAGCAAAAAAAGTGCAGGCGACACACTGCAATTACTTTTTCTTAACAGATGTATGTATGTATTACCCAACAAATGTGAAGTACATCTTACCTCTTAAAAAACTAATGATAGCTATAAATCATGGTCAAATCGAGTTTTTTTCAAGTTACGGTTCCCATTTTCCTGGGGTTCGGGTAAGGTTATGTTGACATTTTTAACAAACTATAAACCTACAAGGGAATTGCTTTGGCATTGCATCACGGCCCTTGCCTATTAAAAGTTATTTAAATATCATTGGAGTTATTTATCTATTGATGGTCCTGTTTCTAATTCAGCGACAGTACACACTAAGATCATTTCTTTGATCTTACATGTTTCTACCTGCAACGAGCAGATAGGCTGTTAGAATACTTATGAGGTTTTTGATAGTTTGAAAACATGGTGGGAAACAAATGTAGTTGTCTATTACTTAGGAAACATCATCAATAATAATTCTAATTAATAATAACGCAGCATAACAAATACTGTAAAACCTTACCTGAACCCTCTAGTAACCTGCGTGAATCGAGTCCCTTAGCTGTTACGGGATAAGCCAGCAGTAACAGGGTGCTCCGCAACAGTGTTATACAGTAACAAATTCTGACAAGTTCATTTTCATCATCACACCACGCCTTTTTACATGGTAACACCCGGCCTACCTAGCGGCAGATACGCTCATTTCTGTCGAACCGTGCCAAGATTTATACTCCGCAATATTCATGCATCCTTCTCAAATTGCATCTGCCAATCAGTTCTTAAAAGATTTTTTAAAATATAATTCTTCTGCACGTGGTATCACAAATTTAAAATAAAAACAATAAAACTGTAGTTTTTTTTTTGTGTGTGTTTAAATCCTGGGAAATCCACTGTATTACATGGAGCGGCTACAAGCTCTCATTCATTTTCTCTAGGGCGAAACATTGAATCACATTATTGGTACAGCACCATATGATCCAACCAGTAAAATACCTCACTCAGGAGACGGTCCGCGCTCCAGGCTTTGCAAACGCTGCGCGCCAGATGCTGCCCGCGCTGCACTCTGGGCTTCGTAGTTCATTACTCAGTCTCCGGCTGAAGACCCAAGTACACAGAGGCATTCAAACTGTCGTTCCCTGGATGCACCGCCCTCCCACACCATCTCCTGGAGACCACACTGTTTGTTGCCCGAGAGTGGGACCTGGTCTCCAGTCTTTATAGCGGCCTCTGAAGGAAAGCTTGGGAAGGACAAGAACATGCAACCAAAGGAACGACCTCTGAAGTGTCAGGTATTAAAATCACTGTGGCTAACAATATCTAATTTCGGCTTTAAAATTCTACTTTTGAGGTATGTTGCTGTTAAATTTTTAAGTGCTAAAATAGTTTTACAATGTATTTTCACTCTTCTGATCACAGATCTTAGTCCCGAGTTCCCTGTTGACAGTTCTGCAATTGAGTTACCATAACGGTCACTGATAATCTTTTCTTTCAGGAAGGCTTTTAGAACTCACTGAAAGCTTACAGCATCTGGTCGATTTTATCAACGTGTTCTTCCTGCAGGAAATTTTGTCCACCAGCCACGCACTTCAGGAAATACAAGCATGCTGCCCTTTATTTGCCATCCATTAAAACTGTGGATGGCAGTGCTGGAATGGACCTCATTATGGTAGTGTGCCATTCATGTCCTGAGAAAGCATACAGCTGTCAACAACTGGTAGTGGAGGATAGCCTTGATTTCATAGGAGTCTCCAGAGACTTGTTTTCCTGGGTGAATGAGTGTTTGCCTTAAGATGAAGGCATTGTGGCAGCTGCCAGGAAAGCGAGCATACACTTGCATAATGCTGTGCTGCTGATAACAAACAAGATGGACATTGAGAAAGTGGAATTCTTTCCTGTTGGCATAAATGATAGCATTGATTAAGGGAACATGTATGCAAGTTTAAGCTATGATCTTTTAGACCTTGGGGAATCCTTTCACTCTGTAAAATTGCTTTACCCTGTTATGCTGCTGTCAGTTGTATATGGAAAAGTGGATGAACTGACTTTCTGTAGCAAGCAATCAATCTATGGCTTGCTTCATACACCTGTGCACAGTTGATTGACTGATGCTAGTGCTGTGCCCAGTGTCAGCCTGGAATGGTCCAATAACTGCCAGTCCAGAACTCATCAGAATTTTCTTCTCCCACTCATGTGATCGGCCCACAGTGTCCACCGTAATCCCACCAGCCACATGTAAATGAGAATTAAATAAACTCCTAAAATCCAATGTTCGTTTTTCCTACTCTACCACCTGCAGACTGCCTCAAAAAATGCCTATATAAAAGAGATGTTGCTGATTGCTAGGTGGCAGGAGACTGGCAGAAGTAATGTTAATTAAAGGCCAATAGACATGGAGGATTTAATGAATGTGCCAAACCCTTTTGCTGCTTTTGCACCTCTACTACCTGATCTTTCCAGCATTGCTCCTGGGCTTCCTTCCCTTCATTTTTTTGCCTCTGCAGCCCTTTCTCCACAGGAGACTGCACTTTGGGCATCCCACTGTACCTTTGTTATTGGGGGGGGGGGAGCAAAGAGGAAAGTGACCAAAGCCAGCAGGGTGAGCAGGCAATTAGTTCCTTGCTTCAGATAAAATATGAACAAAAGCAACCTTTACGAGACGACACACAAATGTGAGCACAGCTCATTAGGGACACCTTCAGCTAAATCATTGGTTTTCCCATTGCTACATCAGCCCTGCTTTTATGTTTTTCCTTTTGAACACACATCCAATCATTCATACACTGATATTTCTCTCTACTGCTCAGTAACCAATGCTACGAGTTCAGAATTTTTCTGTATCTGTTTTCCCCGGGCTTTCTTCCACAAATCAACACTGGTAACAATTCTTTCATCAACGTAAACAACTGAGTGTTCCTACTTCTTCCTACCACTTTCCATTTCTCCTCAGCGCTCTCTCAGTGATAGGAGCTCCTGAGGTGATGGGCTGGTTCATTCCAGGAAGAACCTCTTTTTGCAGAATGGTCCTTATGTCAGGGAAGCTGAAGCCTATTTTTCATGGTGTTGCAAAGTCTGATGGCTGTGGCTGATTTCTTCCACCTGTATAGGTTTCTGAGGGGGTTGGCAAGAGAGTTCACATGTGACACTGCCCTGAGAGACAGCATCATCCTATTTACCTGCCAGGGAAGTAGTATTGGGTTGCAGATCTCTTTGACCTTTGGCCACTGTAACCAGACCAAATGGCTCCAATCAGATCTTGGAAGCCCTGAGGGACAGTCCTTCCCCCCCCCCCCCACTGCCCCATCCCCATTCCTCCAACCCCACCTCCCCCCCCCCCATCCCCATTCTCCAACACCTCCTCCCCCAACTCTGGTGGCCAAGGAGTCTATGGCAGCAGTCACAGTTTCTATACTGGAAGCTAAGACTGACTTTAAATCCTCTATTACAGGTGGGGGTGGGGGGGGGGGATGCTGCTGCAGATTATTCCAGAGTTGCCACATGATCCATGGTTGCCTACGTGGTTGTACACACATCCATCACGTTGCCAAAGATGGGGTTAGTGGACTCCTTCAACTGAACAACCATCCGCCACACGTTCTGGGACACCACTTTAAATGCCTGCACATCGGTTTGATGCTCTCCAAGTATCCTTCTGTTAAATGCCAGACCCCTGAGATATGGGTCCTAAGGCTTCTCAGCGAAAGGCAGATGCCTCCTCATCTGCCATCCCAAACTCTTCATCACAACTCATGTTTTATGCATCACCGTATTCTATTCCCTCAGTCATACTAACTATAGAACTTCACAAGTCAGCCTGCCAGGGCTGGTGCTTGCAAGAAGGAGATGCAATGACTTGTGGATGAAGTGGGGCTGTGTGGAACCAGCACTGAGGACCCTGGTTTTTCAGGCTGTTTCTCCTCTACATGTTGCTGGGATAGTCTGAGGAGGGCAGAAAAAGAGGAACGGTTAACAAGGCAAAACTGGCCTGTGCACTTTTTGAACAAGTTATGAGGTTAAGTATTCCCAATAATTGCGATGAGAGGTTGTATTTGAGGGACAGGAATTGAAGAGACATGAGACAATGTGTCTTGACCAACCTGCATTTGGCACCACGCCTCCTACTTGTCCATCACCTAATGCTTCCCTAATGTGCCTGCCCAGCAACTACAAAGTTTTCTTATCAAAATGGGTGAGAGGCCGGAATCCTCCCCTGGTTTCTTCTCAAGTAGCAATTATCTGTCAAGCATTGTATCCAGCCTTCTCCTTTCAGGAAATTAGAAAGTGTAAAGGCAGTTATCTTGCCATCATACAGAATACTCCCTAGCTGTGCAAAAGCACTAGTTAATAGGGCTGAGAATAGGTGCAGGAAATGAGTAAATACTTCTTCCCTGCATATTAGGCTGTGGGTGAAGGAATAATTGAAGGAGAAGGAAGGTGTTCTGTTTTCCACATGAAAATTTCAGAGCAGTAATACAAGAAGATACTGGAGATCAGTCTCTTCTCACGATGAGAGAGAGCGGGTGAGCCCACTCACCCCATTGCCGGCAGCCTATGTTATCAGGCAGGAGATCATCACCAACTTCTTCACATAAAAAATGTGCCCTCCTTCTGTAGGACACAATAAAGCTCTTCATAACTCCTTGCCTTGCTCTCAGACAACCATTCAGCTAATCTGTAATACCTCCAATTTCCTCTCCAGGGGAGGACAGTTACAAACATTACTCACCATATAAGAGGGATAACAGGAGGTCTCACTGGAAAATATACAAATGCACCAAACTGCCGGAAGTATACATGTTTATTACCCTCCTTGTCTTACTACAACAGTTACTTCTTATCATTATAACAAACCCTTTTGCCGAAAACTCTTTTCACATGTGACCCTAACCTCTTACTCCTTTGTGGTTCTACCTCAGTGTCAAGAGGTTGTGAAGTTTGTGGCAGGGACTGTGCTGATGGAGCCCTCAAGAACTGAAGTGGCACTCATCTCAGTGAAGCCAATGTCTTCGAGGACCTCTTTCTAATGTCACATCTCTTGCATGTACAATGCTTACTGGCCCAGTGTTACTGCCGTGAGAAGCAACTACATCTGCAACCACTCCTTGCAGCCTGGGCAGAGGATCAGTTGGGCTAATGGTCTGACCGAAAGCCCTGAGCTGGAATTCTTTTCAGGCCATCTATTGAAGGAGTCATTGCTACAACAGCTTTTAGAGCCTCTTCCTGACGTCTTGAGGCTGCATTGATCGCCTCACTGTCACAGTCACCAAAGCGTTCCTCATGTGCCATGCCTCCTGCACTGTATTGCAAATGCAGATTGTGAACTTCTTCAGCTTTTCCGCCAACTGCACCACATGAGAGGAAACTAACTCCACTGCCAGCACATGAGATCTATGCTCCTAAATCATAGGTCTTTTAAAGACTTGGGGCGCTAAATTGGGCCATGTAGCGCCCGTTTTTTTGGCGCAACATGGCCTCTCTGACATCCAAGATGGTGACTTGCATGTGCACGCACGTTTCCAGTGTGACGTGCGCCGGATGCCGCCTTGGTATAGGCGTTAGCGCAGGCGCAGATAACGAATGCTGGAATCATGTAAAGTAGGGAGAAAATGGCTTCAGTGTGCAACTGTGATTTAAAGCGATAGACACCATTTTGGGATTTAACGCTCAACTCTACGCACAGTCTTAACCTCGACCATCTAAACGTGTCTTAGAGTGCCTGGAGGACCCCAACCAGCGCTATTTAAAGGGACCATGCAGGATTTAAAGATTAGTGGCTGGATTATTGCTTCTGGCTACTGAGACATTTGTAACTGCTTTTGGAGGTCTCCTGGACTTGAATACTAGGACACGGGGACATAGCCTAACATTTACAACCGGCACGTGCAGGAGTGAAGTTAGGAAATGCTTCTATACGCAAAGGGTGGGACTCGTTGGGACGCTCTTCTGCAGGCGGCGGTTAATGCTAGCTCACTTGTGAATGTTAAATCTGAGATTGATAGATTTCTGTGAACCAAGGGTATTAAGGGATATAGGGCTAAAATTGGGTATATGCAGTTAGATCACAGGTCCACCATGATATAAGATGTCCCTCCTTCTGTCCACCTCTGGCACCAAGGTCTCTAGTGCATCAGCAGAGAACCTTGGTGCACGCACTCACGCAGGCCTGGTACCAACTCAGATCGGCAGATTGGTGAGGTCTGGATGTGGGATTTAGTAGTGGGCAACCTTTATTCAATATTTTAACATAACTCATCAGTGTGTAAACATAAGGATGGGACCTGCATCTGTGTTTTACATGTGCGATGTCTGATCTCTGTTCAGACTCCGTGCAGACAGCAGACTGTTATTTTCAGAAAGTAGCAGGTACCAGCTACCTTTAAGAGATTTCTAAGAAGCATCCTCCCTTTAAGAGATTGAGCTCCCCCATTGGTGGAAAGTGCCAATTGCATTGATTCCACATGCAAGGCCCGGAATGGAACGCTGATTGCAGGTTAGTCCTCCTGTCGGCCGAAACTTGCGTCCTGCCGGCACAGGGGTCATTGGGCGTGGGGTAATAGCACAGCATGCTACCTGCACCCAAAAACGGCTCTTATCCAATTTTTCCCCCAGGCCTCTAAGATCTTGGTCCTTGGGCTCATCAGTCGAGGGCAGCCAGTTCTGTCCCCACCAGTGAGAGATGAGAGATGTCTGTTTCTCACTATTGCCTGCCAGGTTCTCCTGTTCACTGATGCTCTGTGATTCACCCAGTGGCGACCTTGTCCCTATTGGATGTACCTGGATTGATGCCTGAAAAAGTACGGTGCCATGATGGAGTAAGTGAATCATCTCTCTCTCTCTCTCTCTCTCTTTCCCCCTTCTGAGTCACCTACTGTGCTTCTGACCATTTCAGTCATTGCTGCAGCTATCCCTGATTTCAACCCCTCCCAGTGGTGAAGACCTAGGCTTGGGTTTTCCTGACATTATCAGTAAAATGACAGGGCTCTACTTCCACCAGCCCACGTGATCCTGTTGGCATCTGACCACATTTCAGGAGAATTCCTGACTGGGTAGAGAGAGACAGAGAGAGCTGCACTCTACTTCTAGTGTTTCAGTAGAACATTGACAAGCACTATTTAGGTGGAAACGGTGGGAAATCTTGGGGACAACTTGGTCACATTCCTGCTTCATTTTAGTGCGGCGGGAATGCTTCCAGTGGATGGATCAGGGTCAAAGTAGGAACACAGGAAGGAATTTGTGCTGGCCATTTTACTAGTGGAATTTCGGCAGAGAGTCTTTTCACCTCATTTGACTCTACAGTGTCCAAAAACAGGTATTTGTTAAAAAAGGAAAATCATTGAGTTAAGAGTAGGATTCTCGCTGAAATTCTTCCCTGCATATTCCAATAGGCCCCCCGCCTCATGAAAATGTGGTCAGATGTTAGTGGGATCATGTGGTCAGGCATAAATTCCTGCCCTGCCATATTTCCAATGAACTCAGTAAAATCCAGCCCATAATATCAGGGCTGATGTCCCTGTGCGATGTGCCTGGCGAATACTCATATATTAGTAGGGATTATTGAAAGGAAGTAAGTGGCAAATAATCTCAAAACTGATGCAGAAAGTGCAGTCATTCTATTATAGAAAAGCTTGCCGTTAAGTGACATTAATCCTAATGGCCCAGAATTTGCTGAAGCATGCCCCGTTTGTTAGATTTTTTTCCTCACCCTTCAGCTCGAAAATGATAATGGTTAATGGAGCATCTGGGACATTGGTAAACGTCTGGACCAACAACCCACCTCCTTAACCAATGAGATTTAAGGATAGAGAAACAGAGGAACGACAGAGAAGGAAATTATGTTTTTGAATGACTCCTGTGTGACTGATAGATGTAATTACTTGTTTATAAGTTCATATTTTAAAACTAATATCGACAATTTAATGGTTTGTTTGAAATTACATAATAAATTAGTAGCATTAGTCTACTTTCCATATTGAAAATGTAATAAAGCAGACATGCAAGCTGACATGTAAAGGAGTTGAAATAAATACCTAAACATTGATTTCCCGATCAGTTCTCTGTGACATTTGTTGTCAGGAAAATATCAACTAGGATAGCAAGTCTCCTTATGATAATACATCGAAATCACAGTTGTTAAAAGTATTTCAGTCAGTAATGTATAACTTTCGGTATAATTCTGTATAAGTATTCTGTATTTCGGTATAAGTCTGAACAGACTCTTTCCAGATTTCTGTACTGTTCAGAAATGGAGTGATTTTAAAAGCCAATTACAAATTAATTGGAAAATGCTATCTTTCATAATATTATCCTTACTTCAAACAAAGGAGCTCATTTTTGTGCAGGATCTAATTCCTTTTGCTATATGTTTGCAGTTGATGTGACAAATTAATCTACTTGTTAAATTTTGATTAACTATGAATCCTTTACCATGTAAGAAAATAAATAATGAATACACTCATCATTAAAAGAATGTAACAGGGTAAATGAGAAATTATTTATTCTACGGACACAGCTTTATGCTACAAATTGTGCCACAGGTCAAACAATGTTAACAGCGGATCTTGTACTTTTTTTCTTCCACTCTCATCTTAAAGATTATTTTCGGTATACAGTGTATGTGGACGCACGTAAACCCTGTACCTACATGTAAATGGGGTTTCCACCAAACTTCCACCAAAGGTGGAGCAGGAAAAGCCCTGAGGAAATTCCCAGCGAATATTTCATTGGAAAAAGTCACGTTATAAAGTCTCATCTGTCTGCTGGCTGTAAGTGACATGAAACATGAAATAGTTTTTATTACATCAAATTACATAGAAGTTACCACATGGAAATAGGCCATTCACCCTAACCAATTTATATTGGCATTCATCCTCCACACAAGCTATAGTCCTAAATCCACATGCCTGCCTTGTTCCCATATCTCTTTATCCCCCTTTCCTTCAACCACCTTTCCAATCTAGTCTTAAATGTTGATATGGTTTCTCCTTTAATCACTAACTCTGGTAAAGCATTCCACAACAATTCTCAAAGTTCCTAGTGAGCATCGACTCATAGAACAAAACTGCCCCTAATTTTGTACTTTTTGGCACTAAATTGGCAGTTTCATTCAGAGGGCACAGGAGATTGCCCACAGTAATTTTACATAGAACTTTTAAAGGTGGCAGACAGAAGAAAAAATGTTCAATTTGACCTGGCTTCAGATGCAAGTCCCTGAGGTAAAAGAAAAGAATGGTAATCTATTTTGCCATGCAGCCACTTTGCCCACTTATTATTAAATAAATGTTTTGTTGAAAATTTAATTGAGCAGCAGGACCAGCCTGCAGCACCTCATATAGATCTAGAGGCGGGGGAGGGGTGAAAAACTAGAGAAGGGGCTACAATTAGACTCCAAAACTCTCTCATTGATTGCCAGATTTGGGGGTGGGGATGAAAATAGCAGAGGAAACAGAGGTGGAAACCCAGTGCAGGAAATAAAACCTGCTTCTGTTCAAAGGGACAATAGCAGCACTGAAGGAAGGAAAAAAGAATGGCAACAAGGACCAAAAGAAGAGCAGACAATTTCAGGGAGTCTGAAATGTCCTAATTATGGAGATTCAGTATGAAAGGGAATGGCTGTTTGGAATCAGAGGCCGCAGGCTCACCAAAAATATGGTGCACGCTCTGTGGAAGTGAGAACCACCATCTTGACGCCCCCCCACCAGGACTTCTTTTAGATGCAAGAAGAAGTTAAATAACTTCACCAGAACAGCCAAGGTAAGCTACCTGGCCATCCTGACCCTTCTTTGTAGTCTTTTTATACGTGAGGCGCACCTTAATTCATGATGTTCTCGAACTGTACTCTGAACCTCTGATCCTTTCTTCCATCCTGTGCTAAGTGCCAACTACAAATACACCTTCCCTGGCAGGGTACAATATATAAGTAAACCTCCCAAACTCGCCATATCTTCCCTTTCTGACTTTTTGCACCTTAAATAGCTGGATGTGTCATACACCCATTGAACTCCATAGTAAGGGCTCCATGACGAAAGGATGGGAAGAAGATTTCCCCGTCTGAAACTGCTTAAAGGCAGCTTTAGAATCCTTTTCTTAGCAGGACAGCTGAGAAAATATTTTTCTAATCGCTCCAGTCAAAGTTGACGTTTCTGATAAAGTTTGTGAATGTCCAAAACATGTTAATTCCATCACTTCCTGATTTTTTTTTATTCGTTATGGGATGTGGGTGTCGCTGGCAAGGCCAGCATTTATTGCCCATCCCTAATTGCCCTTGAGAAGGTGCTGGTGAGCCGCATTCTTAAACCGCTGCAGTCCGTGTGGTGAAGATTCTCCCACAGTGCTGTTTGGTAGGGAGTTCCAGGATTTTGACCCAGCGACAATGAAGGAACGGCGATATATTTCCAAGTCGGAATGGTGTGTGACTTTTTTTTTTATTCGTTCACAGGATGTGGGTGTCGCTGACGAGGCCGGCATTTATTGCCCATCCCTAATTGCCCTTGAGAAGGTGGTGGTGAGCCGCCTTCTTGAACCGCTGCAGTCCGTGTGGTGACGGTTCTCCCACAGTGCTGTTAGGAAGGGAGTTCCAGGATTTTGACCCAGCGACAATGAAGGAACGGCGATATATTTCCAAGTCGGGATGGTGTGTGACTTGGAGGGGAACATGCAGGTGGTGTTGATCCCATGTACCTGCTGCTCTTGTCCTTCTAGGTGGTAGAGGTCGCAGGTTTGGGAGGTGCTGTCGTAGAAGCCTTGGCGAGTTGCTGCAGTGCATCCTGTGGATGGTGCACAGTGCAGCCACAGTGCGCCGGTGGTGAAGGGAATGAATGTTGAGGGTGGTGGATGGGGTGCCAATCAAGCGGGCTGCTTTATCTTGGATGGTGTCGAGCTTCTTGAGTGTTGTTGGAGCTGCACTCATCCAGGCAAGTGGAGAGTATTCCATCACACTCCTGACTTGTGCCTTGTAGATGGTGGAAAGGCTTTGGGGAGTCAGGAGGTGAGTCACTCGCCGCAGAATACCCAGCCTCTGACCTGCTCTAGTAGCCACAGTATTTTTATGGCTGGTCCAGTTAAGTTTCTGGTCAATGGTGACCCCCAGGATGTTGATGGTGGGGGATTCGGCGATGGTAATGCCATTGAATGTCAAGGGGAGGTGGTTAGACTCTCTCTTGTTGGAGATGGTCATTTCCTGGCACTTATCTGGCGCGAATGTTACTTGCCACTTATGAGCCCAAGCCTGGATGTTGTCCAGGTCTTGCTGCATGCGGGCTCGGACTGCTTCATTATTTGAGGGGTTGCGAATGGAACTGAACACTGTGCAGTCATCAGCGAACATCCCCATTTCTGACCTTATAATGGAGGGAAGGTCATTGATGAAGCAGCTGAAGATGGTTGGGCCTAGGACACTGCCCTGAGGAACTCCTGCAGCAATGTCCTGGGGCTGAGATGATTGGCCTCCAACAACCACTACCATCTTCCTTTGTGCTAGGTATGACTCCAGCCACTGGAGAGTTTTCCCCCTGATTCCCATTGACTTCAATTTTACTAGGGCACCTTGGTGCCACACTCGGTCAAATGCTACCTTGATGTCAAGGGCAGTCACTCTCACCTCACCTCTGGAATTCAGCTCTTTTGTCCATGTTTGGACCAGGACTGTAATGAGGTCTGGAGCCGAGTGGTCCTGGCGGAACCCAAACTGAGCATCGGTGAGCAGGTTATTGGTGAGTAAGTGCCGCTTGATAGCACTGTCGACGACACCTTCCATCACTTTGCTGATGATTGAGAGTAGACTGATGGGGCGGTAATTGGCCGGATTGTATTTGTCCTGCTTTTTGTGGACAGGACATACCTGGGCAATTTTCCACATTGTCGGGTAGATGCCAGTGTTGTAGCTGTACTGGAACAGCTTGGCTAGAGGTGCAGCTAGTCCTGGAGCACAAGACTTCAGCACTACAGCCGGGATGTTGTCGGGGCCCATAGCCTTTGCTGTATCCAGTGCACTCAGCCGTTTCTTGATATCACGTGGAGTGAATGGAATTGGCCGAAGACTGGCTTCCATGATGGTGGGGATATCGGGAGGAGGCTGAGATGGATCATCCACTCGGCACTTCTGGCTGAAGTGTGACTTGGATGGGAACTTGCAGGTGGTGTTGTTCCCATGTGCCTGCTGCCCTTGTCCTTCTAGGTGGCAGAGGTCACGGTTTGGGAGGTGCTGTCGAAGAAGCCTTCGTGAGTTGCTGCAGTGCATCCTGTAGTTGGTGCACACTGCCGCCATGGTGTGTTGGTGGTAGAGGGAGTGAATGTTTAAGTTGGTGGATGGGGTGCCAATCAAGCGAGTTGCTTTGTCCTGGATGGTGTCAAGCTTCTTGAGTGTTGTTGGAGCTGCACTCATCCAGGCAAGTGTAGAGTATTCCATCACACTCCTGACTTGTGCCTTGTAGATGGTGGAAAGGCTTTGGGGAGTCAGGAGGTGAGTCACTTGCTGCAGAATACCCAGCCTCTGACCTGCTCTTGTAGCCACAGTATTTCCAGTTAAGTTTCTGGTCAATGGTGACCCCCATGATTTGGCATGTCATACAGGAAATGTAGCCCTCTTTTCTGCAACCTTTATTTAAGTCAGATGCAATTCAGGCTTAAATGTTGAAATTTCTGGGACAGTGGGTTTGCCTTCATTCTGCTGTCATTTGCGTACATCCATCACTTGGTGGAAGGGCACATTTTCTGCCACTACCCACTTCCAATCAAATTTAGCATTTATTTTAGAATGAGTATAACTTCGGGGTATCTTACACCCCAAATTTCAACGTTCTATACTGGAAGTACCCCACTTTTGCCCCAAGAAAGCCTCAGAAGTTCAGGCTCTGAATCTCAAAATGAAGGACCTAAAGTTCAAAACAGAAAGGAGCAGGGCCATCATAAAGAAATCTTATTAAGGAGGCAATTCATTGGAGAGAAGACAGAATTTAATAGAAACTGGTGTTTAACAGAGGATCTTAGAGGCAGGTATTTCCATGGCTATTTTTTAGATGGGTGGTTTATTGACTTGATTTTTGATTTGAAAGTACTGTGAAGGCTAGATACGTGTATGCACTTGTACAATATTGTTAAAAGAATAATTGCTTGTGTCATAGGATAATGTACCATTGAGCACTTTAAATTGTAATCTCTCATAGTCCTATCTGAAAAACAAATATTTTAAATAACTGAAAAGCTTTTGTGGAACTTGTGGAATTGTCAATCATGAGTTTGACACTTTATGATTAAGGAGCTTCATGGCCAATCATATTTCTCTGGTTAATAATGACCAGAACACTGTTAATTTCGAATAAGTTCTCTGTGTTACATTGTGAAGTTGGAAGTCAACTTATATGTTTCTCCTCTGAAAAAAATCCTGGAGTTTGGGCTTTTGAAAATCAAGAGAATTTTTTGCCTTGTAATAAAACCAAACAAAATTGAATCCATAAAAGTGAGATATTTAGTCAGTTATTTGAAATACTGTATAACAGACAGTCTATTGCAAATTTCAGGTCTGCTTTTGATACTCTCTTGGGTTCAGCATCACTGGTCTCTCCTGTAATCAAATCCTGTGCCCCTTATGATAAGAAGCTTACCTTTACTGCCCAATATCTAGCCAGATGATAGCATGGCCTGGAAGGTGTAACAATGAAAACCCTTTGTAATATGAACTGGATACCATAATCTCACATCTGCATTTCTCCAATCTTCCGAAAGGTAGACTGATTAACACTTTAGTGAGATGAGACCTAATGCAAATCAACAAACTGCTTTATTTTACAATTGTTAAGTGAGTGTACAGGGGAGCATTTATAGTAAACCTCACCTCACTTCAAATTAATTCAGTAAACCTCCTTGTAGTATAGAAAATAACAAAACATAACATATTGTTCCTGTTGGTGGGCTAAATTAACTTTACAGTCCAAGATTTCCTCTGGACCTGATCTGCTTTATCTTAAAAAGAACATAAGAACATAAGAAATAGGAGCAGGAGTAGGCCAATCGGCCCCTCGAGCCTACTCTGCCATTCAATAAGATCATGGCTGATCTGATCCTAACCTCAAATCTAAATTCATGTCCAATTTCCTGCCCGCTCCCCGTAACCCCTAATTCCCTTTACTTCTAGGAAACTCTCTATTTCTGTTTTAAATTTATTTAATGATGTAGCTTCCACAGCTTCCTGGGGCAGCAAATTCCACAGACCTACTACCCTCTGAGTGAAGAAGTTTCTCCTCATCTCAGTTTTGAAAGAGCAGCCCCTTATTCTAAGATTATGCCCCCTAGTTCTAGTTTCACCCATCCTTGGGAACATCCTTACCGCGTCCACCCGATCAAGCCCCTTCACAATCTTATATGTTTCAATAAGATCGCCTCTCATTCTTCTGAACTCCAATGAGTAGAGTCCCAATCTACTCAACCTCTCCTCATATGTCCACCCCCGCATCCCCGGGATTAACCGAGTGAACCTTCTTTGTACTGCCTTGAGAGCAAGTATGTCTTTTCTTAAGTATGGACACCAAAACTGTATGCAGTATTCCAGGTGCGGTCTCACCAATACCTTATATAACTGCAGCAATACCTCCCTGTTTTTATATTCTATCCCCCGAGCAATAAAAGCCAACACTCCGTTGGCCTTCTTGATCACCTGCTGCACCTGCATACTAAACTTTTGTTTTTCTTGCACTAGGACCCCCAGATCCCTTTGTACTGCAGTACTTTCCAGTTTCTCGCCATTAAGATAATAACTTGCTCTCTGATTTTTCCTGCCAAAGTGCATAACCTCACATTTTCCAATATTGTATTGTATCTGCCAAATCTCCGCCCACTCACCCAGCCTGTCTATATCCCCTTGTAGGTTTTTTATGTCCTCCTCACTCTCTACTTTCCCTCCCATCTTTGTATCATCTGCAAACTTTGATATGTTACACTCGGTCCCCTCCTCCAAATCGTTAATATAGATTGTAAAGAGTTGGGGACCCAGCACGGACCCCTGCGGAACACCACTGGCTACTGGTTGCCAGTCCGAGAATGAACCATTTATCCCAACTCTCTGCTTCCTATTAGATAACCAATCCTCCACCCATGCCAGAATATTACCCCCAATCCAGTGATTCTTTATCTTGAGCAATAATCTTTTATGTGGCACCTTGTTGAATGCCTTCTGGAAGTCTAAATACACTACGCCCACTGGTTCCCCTTTATCCACCCTGTACATTATGTCCTCAAAGAACTCAAGCAAATTTGTCAGACATGACTTCCCCTTCATAAAGCCATGCTGACTTTGTCCTGTTAAATTATGTTTATCCAAATGTTCCGCTACTGTCTCCTTAATAATAGACTCCAAAATTTTACCCACCACAGATGTTAGGCTAACTGGTCTATAATTTCCAGCCTTCTGCCTACTACCCTTTTTAAATAAGGGTGTTACATTAGCAGTTTTCCAATCTGCCGGGACCTTTGCCGAGTCCAGAGAATTTTGGAAAATTATTACCAAAGCATCCACAATCCCTACTGCCACTTCCCTCAAGACCCTAGGATGTAAGCCATCAGGTCCAGGGGATTTATTCGCCTTGAGTCCCATTAATTTACTGAGTACCAATTCCTTAGTGATTTTAATCATATTTAGCTCGTCCCCCTCAGAGCCCCCTGTTTGTCCAGTGTTGGGATATTCTTAGTGTCCTCTACCGTAAAGACTGAAACAAAATATTTGTTCAGCATTTTTGCCTTCTCCATGTTTCCCACCATTAATTTCCTGGTCTCATCCTCTAAGGGACCTACGTTTGCCTTAGCCACCCTTTTTCTTTTTATATAACTATAGAAACTCTTGCTATCTGTTTTTATATTTTTTGCTAATTTATTTTCATAATCTATCTTCCCTTTCTTAATCAATCCTTTAGTTATTTTTGCTGTCTTTTGAAGACTTCCCAATCTTCTATCCTCCCACTAAGTTTGGCTACCTTATATGTCCTTGTTTTTAGTCGGATACTATCCTTAATTTCTTTACTTAGCCACGGATGGCTGTCATTTCTTTTACACCCTTTTTTCCTCAGTGGAATATATATTTTTTGAAAGTTTTAAAATAACTCCTTAAATGAACACCACTGCTCATGTACCGTCTTACCCTTTAATCTATTTTCCCAGTCCACTTTAATCAATCAGAAAGGACTGTCCACTCCCTGTATCTCCACCAGCAGATCTTCTCAACTAGCCTTTCGGCTATGGGTTGATAGAAAGCCATCAACTTGACTTCTGACCCTCTCCCTCTCCAGGGGTTGGCTAGTATGGCTGGCAATTAAACCGGATACCATTTGCTCCTGGGCGAGAGACCTTTGAAATTATCTCCTGCTGTCCTCAAACTGGATAGGACAATCTCAACACATTGAGTCAGATGGTTCATAGGAAGATCTGAACACCCTTCATTGTCTGGAGCTGATGTAGCACGCAAGGAACCTCATTCAACAAACTGGTTCACCTAGCTTTAATACACATCTTCTCCCCCTCCCTCCCACACACACAGACTTCAACTGATGTGTGGATTTTAATCCCTTGTCAGCTAAATTTGATTGATATCACCATTTTAATATAACTGATACCAATGTCCTAGAGCAGAAGGACAGGTTAGAGTGTTTCGCCCAAATAAGCGTTCTTTATACAAAACATGGAGTATAAGGAACAAATTGAATGAACTGCAGGCGCAAATTCAACTTAGAGGGTACAACATGGTAGCCATTATTGAGACATGGCTGGAAGACTGTCAGGACTGGGAACTGAATGTATCAGGTTATAAGGTCTACAGGAAGGATAGAGAAACTGGTAGAGGGAGAGGAATAGCCTTAGTGATTAAGGATGAAATTACTTCAATGATGAGAGAGGATATAACGAGAGGTAAGCCGACAGTAGAGCCTTTATGGATAGAATTAAGAAATAGAAAAGGATTTAAGACTGTAGTGGGAGTTGTGTATAGGCCCCCTGGTAGCAGCAGTGAAATGGTTGAATGTATAAATGCAGAGATTAGACAAGCATGTAGCAAAGGCAGTGTGGTTTTAATGGAGGATTTTAACTTTCACATTGATTAGGATAAGCAGATGAGCTCCTGTCAGAAAGGTAGTGAATTTATTGAGTGTGTTCAGTACAGCTTTAGGCAACAATATGTCCTAGAACCAACAAGGGGGCAGGCCATATTAGATTTAATAATGAGTGATGAGCCAGATTTACTTAACAGCCTAACGGTGCATAAACATTTATCTAATAGCGATCATAATAGGATTGAGTTCAATGTTGTGTTTGAAAGGGAGAAACCCGAATCAGCTACTAGGATTCTAAATTTAGGTAAGGCCTATTTCAACGGGATGAGACACAGCTGTCCACAGTAAACTGGACAAATCTGTTAATGGGTAAACAACAGAAGATCAGTGGGAGGTGTTCAAAAAAGAATTTAACGTGATACAGAACCAGTTTATACCCCTAAGGGGCAAGACCTCCACTTGCCAAAAAAAAGCCATGGATGACAAAAGAGGTAAGGGACAACTTAAAACTAAAAATGCAAAATTAACTAAAATGCAAAAAATAGCACAGATCCTGATGACTGAGAGAGATATAAAGAACAGCAAAGGGTGACAAAACAGATAGTAAGAGCTACAAAAAGGCAGTATGAAAAGAAACTTGCAAAGGATATCAAAATCAACACAAAATTTTTTTACAATTATATTTGGAAAAAGAGGGAGGTCAGGAGCAATGTGAGCCCCTTAAAAACTGATAATGGTGATATTGTAAATGAAAATAGGGAAATGGTGGACGCGTTAAATAATTACTTTGCGTCAGTATTTACAGTAGAGGAAAAGGATAGCATGCCGGACGCCCCAACGAAACTAATTTTGAGTCAGGGACGGGGACTTACCATAATTAACGGAAGCAAATGAAGAAAATAATGGCACTAAAGAGTGAAAAATCCCCAGGACCAGATGGTTTGCATGCCAGGGCTTTAAAGGAAGTAGGTGAGAACACTGCAGAAGATCTAGCTATAATCTTCCAAAGTTCATTCGATTCAGGATAGACAAAATAGTTGCACAAATAGAGATAAATGGGCTTTATCTAATAGCCATTACAGTGACACGGTTGCAAAGTGACCAAGGTTGGGAACTAAATATTCCAGGGTACATGACATTTAGAAAAGACACGCAGAATGGAAAAGAAGGGGGTCTAGCCCTACTAATAAAGGATGACATAAAGACAGTGGTGAGAAAGTATCTTGGCTCGGAAGAGCAGGAAGTAAAATCAGTATGGGTGGCAATAAGAAATAACGAGGGGCAGAAAACATTGGTGGGAGTATTTATAGGCCCCCCAATAGTAGCTATCCCATTGGACAGAGTATTAATCATGAAATAATAGCAGCTTGTAACAAGGTAATGCAGTAATCGTGAGGGACTTTAATCTTCATATAGACTGGGCAAATCAAATTGGCAACGGTAGTCTGGAGGACAAGTTCATGGAAAGCATTTGAGACAGTTTCCTAGAGCAATACACCATTGAACCAACCAGGAAACAGGCTATTTTAGTTCTTGTGTTGTGTAATGAGACAGGGTTAATTAGTAATCTCACAGGAAAGGATCCTCTGGGGAAGAGTGATCATAATATGAAAGAATTTTACATTGAGTTTGAGAGTGACGTACTTAAGTCAGAAACTAGAGTCTTAAACTTAAACAAAGCCAATTACATAGGAATAAAGGGCGAGCTGGCTAAGGTAGATTGGGAAATTAGATTAAAGGGTATGATGGTTGATAAGCAATAGCAAACATTTCTTAAAAATTTCAATATTCTCAACAAATATACATTCCATTGAGAAATAAAAACTACACAGGAAAATTGATCCATCCATGGCTAACTAAAGAAGTTAAAGATATTATTAGTTTAAATGAAGAGGCCTATAATGTTGCCAAGAAGAATAGTAAGCCTGAGGATCGGGAGAGTTTTAGAAACCAGCAAAGGATGACCAAAAAAAATGATAAAAAAGGGAGAAAATAGAATACGAAACTAAACTAGCAAGAAATATAAATTGGATTGTAAGAGTTCCTACAAGTATGTAAAAAGGAAGAGAGTAGCAAAAGTAAATATTGGTCACTTAGAGGCTGAAGCAGGAGAAATTACAATGGGGAATCAGGAAATGGCAGAGAAGTTAAATAGATATTTTGTATCTGTCTGCATAATAGAAGACACAAAAAGCATACCAGAAATAGTGGGGATCCAATGATCTAATGAGAGTGAGGAACTTAAAGTAATTAATATCAGTAGAGAAAAAGTACTTGAGAAACTAATGGGACTAAAAGCCGATAAATCCCCTGGGCCTGATGGCCTACATCCAAGGGTTCTAAAAGAGGCGGCTACAGAGATAGTAGATGCATTGGTTATGATCTTCCAGAATTCCCTAGATTCTAGAACGGTCCCAGCAGATTGGAAGGTAGCAAATGTAACCCCACGATTCAAGAAAGGAGGGAGAGAGAAAACAGGGAACAGACCAGTTAGCCTGACATCAGTCATTGGGAAAATGCTGGAATCCATTATTAAGAAGTGGTAGCAGGCCACTAAGAACATCATAATATGATTAGATAGAGTCAACATGGTTTTATGAAAGGGAAATTGTGTTTGACAAATTTATTAGAATTTTTTGAGGATGTAACTAGCAGGGTAGATAAAGGGGAACCAGTGGATTTAGTATATTTGGATTTTCAAAAGGCATTCGATAAGGTGCCACATAAAAGGTTGTTACGCAAGGTAAGGGCTCTTGGGGTTGGGGTAACATATTGGCATGGATAGAGGATTGATTAACAGATTGAAAACAGAGAGTAGGGATAAAGGGGTCATTTTCAGGTTGGCAGACTGTAACTAGTGAGGTGCCGCAAGGATCGGTGCTTGGGCCTCAGCTATTTACAATCTATATTAATGGCTTAGATGAAGGGACCGAGTGTAATGTAGCCAAGCTTGTTGACGATACAAAGCTAGGTTGAAAAGTAAGCTGTGAGGAAGATACAAAGAGTCTGCAAAGGGATATAGATAGGTTAAGTGAGTGGGCAAGAAGGTGGCAGATGGAGTATAATGTGGGGAAATGTCAGGTTATTCATTTGGTAGGAAAAATAGAAAAACAGAATATTTTTTAAATGGTGAGAAACTATTAAATGTTGGTTTTCACAGGGATTTTGGTGTCCTTGTACAAGAAACACAAAAAGTTAGCATGCAGGTAGAGCAAGCAATTAGGAAAGTAAATGGCATATTGGTCTTTTTTGCAAGGAGGCTGGAGTACAAGAGTAAGGAAGTCTTACTACAATTTTATAGGGCTTTAATGAGACCTCACCTGGAGTACTGCATACGGTTTTGGTCTCCTTATCTAAGGAAGGATATACTTGCTTTAGAGGCGGTGCAACAAAGGTTCACTAGATTAATTCCTGGAATGAGAGGATTGTCTATGAAGAGAGGTTGAGTAAAATGGGCCTATATTCTCTGGAATTTAGAAGAATGAGAGGTGATCTCATTGAAACATATAAGATTATGAGAGGGCGTGACAGGGTAGATTCTGAAAGGTTGTTTCCCCTGGCTGGAGAGTCTAGAACTAGAGGGCACAGTCGCAGGATAAGGGGTCGGCCATTTAAGCTGAGATAAGGAGAAATTTCTTCACTCAAAGGGTTGTGAATCTTTGGAATTCTCTACCCAAGCGGTCTGTGGATGCTGAGTCATTGAATATATTCAAGGCTGAGATAGATAGATTTTTGGACTCTAGGGGAATCAAGGGATATGGGGATGAGGCAGGAAAGTGGAGTTCAGGTCGAAAATCAGCAATGATCTGACTGAATGACGGAGCAGGCTCGAGGGGCCATATGGCCTACTCCTGCTCCTGTTTCTTATGCTCTTATGTTCCTTTAGGTTGGATGATTGTACATGTCACTCTGCTATTAAAGAAAGGTGAGAGAGGAAAATCAGGGGATTATAGACCAGTTAGCCTAACATCTGTTGTCGGGAAATTACTAGAGTCTATAATTAAGGATAGAGCGATGAAACACCTTGAAAATTTTCGGCTGATCAGAGAGAACCAGCATGGATTTGTAAAGGGTAGGTCATGCCTGGCGAACCTGATTTAATTTTTTGAAGAGGTGACTAAAGTAATGGACAGGGGAATGTCTATGGATGTTTTTATGGAATGCCTTGTGGAAGTCCATATAGAGTCCCTCATAAGAGATTGTTAGCTAAAGTTGAAGCTCATAGAATTGAGGGCAAATTATTGACCTGGTTAGGAAATTGGCTGAACGGCAGGAGACAGAGAGTAGGGATAATGGGCAGGTAGTCAAATTGGCAGGATGTGACTAGTGGTGTCCCACGGGGATCTGTGTTGGGGCCTCAACTATTGACTCTATTTATTAACGACTTAGGGATAGAGAGCCTCATATCCAAGTTTGCCGATGACATAAAGATAGGCAGCATTGTAAGCAGTGTAGATGGAAGCATAAAATTACAGAGCGATATTAATAGATTAAGTGAATGGGCCAAACTGTGGCAAATTGATTTCAATGTAGGCAACTGTGAGGTCATCCACTTTGGACCTAAAAAGGATAGATCAGAGTACTTTCTAAATGGTGAAAAGCTCGACACAGTGGAGGTCCAAAGAGGCTTGGGTGTGCATGTACATAAGATCATTAAAATGTCATGGACAGGTATAGAAAATAATCAAAAAGGCTAATGGAATGCTGGCCTTTATATCTAGAGAACTAGAATACAAGGAAGTAGAAGTTATGCTGCAGCTATACAAAGCACTGGTTGGTCCGCACCTGGAGTACTGTATTCAGTTCTGGGCACCACAAATTAGGAAGGATATATTGGCCTTGGAGGGAGTGCAGCTTAGATTTACTAGGATGATACCTGGACTCCAAGTCTCAAATTCCAAGGCGAGATTACACAAACTAGGGTTGTATTCCCTGGAATTTTGAAGATTAAGGGATGATTTGATCGAAGTTTCCAAGATAGTAAGGGGAACTGATAGGGTAGATAGAGAGAAAATATTTCCGCTGGTTGGGGAGTCTAGGACTAGGGGACATAGCCTAAAAATTAGAGCCAGGACTTTCAGGAGTGAAGTTAGGAAACACTTCTACATGCAAAGGGTGGTAGAAGTTTGGAACTCTCTTCCGCAAACAGCAGCTGATGCTAGCTCAATTGATAATTTTAAATCTGAGATTGAGAGATTTTTGTTAATCAAGAGAAATGGGTCTAAGGTGGGTATATGGAGTTAGGTCACAGATCAGCCATGATCTCATTGAATGGCGGAACAGGCTCGAGGGGCTAAATGGCCTGCTCCTGTTCCTATGTTCCATGACCAAATGGCCAAAAATCCAAAAGCACAACACAGCCATTTCCTTATTCAATTATAATATGCTTAAATTTCAGTAACATTTAAAACATTTATTTTAGCCAATTAAGGAGAATTGTCACCAATAAATGGATTCCAGCAGTTTAATGTTTGTACTGTTTCAGCTTTTACTATAGACACCCAAAGGCTTGAATATTAGGCCTTCTAAAGGCAAACGTTAAATAACTCCAAAAAGCTGTCCCTAACAACTGAAAATTTACAATGATTCTATAATCCCTCAGAGATTCTCCTGCCATAATTCCGTTGGAGACTGGTAGAGCCCCCCAAAGAAATGGCAGAAACATAGGGGAAAAGATTGGATAATGGCCGTTTTTGGATGTAGATAGCATGATGTGCTATTACCCCGCGCCCAATGACCCCTGCGCAGGTAGGGCGCAAGTATCAGCCCACCCGAGGATTCCCTGCAATCAGCGTTCCATTCCAGGCCGTGCATGTGGAATCATTGCAATTCGCACTTTCCACCACCAGGGGAGCTCAATTAAGGGCGCTAAATTGGGCCCTATAGCACCCATTGTTTTGGCTCTACACAGCCTCGCTGACCTTCAAGATGGCGTCTTGGATGCGCACGCAGGTTTCCAGCGTGACGTGCACCGGACGCCATCTTGGTATAGGAATTAGCGCAGGCACAGATAACGAATGCTGGAATCATGTAAAGTAGGGAGAAAATGGCTTCAATCAGTGTGTAATGCTGATTCAAAGTGATAGACACCATTTCGCTCAACTCAACACATTCTTAACCCCGACCATCTGAACGTGTCTTAGAGTGCCTGGAGGACCCCCCACCGGTGCTATTTAAAGGGACCATGCAGGACTAACAGGTTAGTGGCTGGATTATTGCTTCTGGCTGAGGAGACATTTGAAACTGTTTTTGGAGGTCTCCTACACTTGAATACTAGGATCTGGGGACATGGCCTAACATTTAGAGCCAGGACGTGCAGGAGTGTAGTTAGGAAATGCTTCTACACGCAAAGGTTGGGAAAAGCTTGGGAAGATCTTCTGCAAACGGCAGTTGATGCTAGCTCAATTGTTAATTCTAAATCTGAGATTGATGGATTTCTGTGAACCAAGGGTATTAAGGGATATGGGGCTAAGGCGGTTATATGGAGTTAGGTCACAGGTCCACCATGATCTCATTGAATGGCGGAACAGGCTCGAGGGGCTGAATGCCACTGCCACTTGCTGCCTACTGATATGCGCTACCTTCTCCTGCAAGAAAGTGGGACGTGTGTCTGGGTGATGTGCCTGTCATGTATGAATAGCTGCCAGTGTGTGGTAGGCGGCTTGAAACAGTGGTAATGTGTAAGAGTGAGAGGGAGCATTTGGTTGGAAGATTTGAGTACTAATGGAAAGGGTTTATTGGCATGTGGATGATGGGGGGTGTAGTGCGTGGTGCAGTTGGTGTGAGACACACTTTACAGTGACCTTACTCACCTTGACCATTCATATCAAAGCATTTAACTTCTTCCTGCACTGCATCCATGTTCATGAGGCTGTGTGCCTGACATTGACTTCATCCTATACTGCCTCCCACTGCCTTTTGGATATGGGTCAGGAGGGCCTCTTGCCCCCCTCCACCCCCCACTGCTGATATAGGATGTCCCTCTTTCTGTCCTGCGCTTGCACCAAGGCCTCTGGCGCATCAGCAGATAATCTTGTTGCACGCACTCTCGTAGGCCTGATACAAACTCAGATCAGCAGATTGGTGAGGTCTGTTGAGCAGATTGGAGGATATGGGATTTAGTAGTGCGCAACCTTTATTCAACGTTTTGACGTAACTCATCAGTGTGTACACATAGGGATGGGACCTGCATCTGTGTTTTACGTGTGCGATGTCTGATCTCCGTTCAGACAGTAGACTGTTATATTCAGCAAATAACAGGTACCAGCTACCAGATTTCTAAGAAACATCCTCCTTTTAAGAGATTGAGCTTCCCCTGGTGGTGGAAAGTGGAATCGCATTGATTCCACGTACAAGGCCTGGAATGGAACGCTGATTGCAGGTAAGTCCTTGGGTGGGCCGAAACTTGCGTCCTGCCTGCGCAGGAGCCATTGGGCACGGGGTAATAGCGCATCATGCTGCCCGCACCCAAAAACGGCCCCTATCCAATTTTTCCCCAATGTTTCTTAGAAATCTCTTAAAGGTGGCTGGTACCTGTTATTTGCTGAAAATAACAATCTACTGTCTAAACAGAGATCAGACATCACACATGTAAAAAACAGATGCAGGTCCCATCCCTATGTTTACACACTTATGAGTTTTGTTAAAACATTGAATAAAGGTTGCGCACTACTAAATCCCACATCCTCCAATCTGCACACCAGACTTCACCAATCTGCTGATCTAAGTTGGTACCAGACCTGCGAGAGTGCATACACCAAGGTTCTCTGCTGATGCAATAGCGAGCTTGGTGCAGGAGGTGGACAGAAGGAAGGCCATCCTATATCCGCGGGGGGGAGGCCCCAAGAGGCCCTCCAGACGTATATCCAAAAGGCAGTGGGAGGCAGCGGGGGACAAAGTCAATGCCAGACGCACAGGATCATGAACATGGATGCAGTGCAGGAAGAAGTTCAATGCTTTGACATGAGTGGGCAAGGTGAGTGAGGTCAACTGTCAAGTCAGACAGTTGACAGGTCAGAAATGGGGATGTTCTCTGTTGATTGCACAGTATTCAGTTACATTCGCAACCCCTCAGATAATGAAGCAGTCCGTGCCCGCATGCAGCAAGACCTGGACAACATCCAGGCTTGGGCTCATAAGTGGCAAGTAACATTTGCGCCAGACAAGTGCCAGGCAATGACTATCTCCAACAAGAGAGTGTCTAACCACCTCCCCTTGACATTCAACGACATTACCATCGCCGAATCCCGAAACCATCAACATCCTGGGGGTCAACATTGACCAGAAACTTAACTGGACCAGCCATATAAATACTGTGGCTTCAAGAGCAGGTCAGAGGCTGGGTATTCTGCAGCTAGTGACTCACCTCCTGACTCCCCAAAGCCTTTCCACCATCTACAAGGCACAAGTCAAGAGTGTGATGGAATACTCTCCACTTGCCTGGATGAGTGCAGCTCCAACAACACTCAAGAAGCTTGACACCATCCAGGACAAAGCAGCCCGCTTGATTGGCACCCCATCCACCATCCTAAACATTCACTCCCTTCACCACCGGCGCACAGTGGCTGCAGTGTGTACCATCCACAGGATGCACTGCAGCAACTCGCCAAGGCTTCTTTGATAGCACCTCCCAAACCCGCGACCTCTACGACCTAGAAGGACAAGAGCAGCAGGCACATGGGAACACCACCTGCACATTCCCCTCCAAGTCACACACCATCCTGACTTGGAAATATATCGACGTTCCTTCATCGTCGCTGGGTCAAAATCCTGGAACTCCCTTCCTAACAGCACTGTGGGAGAACCTTCACCGCACGGACTGCAGCGGTTCAAGAAGGCGGCTCACCACCACCTTCTCAAGGGCAATTAGGGATGGGCAATAAATGCTGGCCTTGCCAGCGACGCCCACATCCCATGAACGAATAAAATAAAAGTGGCATCTCCTACCAACTGCATCACCCACATGCCAACAAACTCACTCTTTCCATCAGTACTCATCTCTTCCAACCAGATGCTTCCTCTCACCCTTACACATTACCACTGTTTCAAGCCGCCCACCTACAACTCACAGGCCACACACACTGGCAGCTATTCAACCTTGACAGGCACATCACCCAGACACACGTCCCACTTTCTTGCAAGAGAAGGTAGCGCATATCAGGAGGCAGCAAGTGGCATTGACATTTATCCCCTCGAGCCTGTTCCACCATTCAATGAGATCATGGTGGACCTGTGACCTAACTCCATATACCCACCGTAGCCCCATATCCCTTAATACCCTTGGTTCACAGAAATCTATCAATCACAGATTTAACATTCACAAGTGAGCTAGCATCAACTGCCGTCTGCAGAAGGGCATTCCAAACGTCTCCCACCCATTGCGTATAGAAGCAGTTCCTAACTTCACTCCTGCATGTCCTGGCTCTAAATGTTAGGCTATGTCCCCGTGTCCTAGCATTCAAGTGTAGGAGACCTCCAAAAACAGTTACAAATGTCTCGGCAGCCAGAAGCAATAATCCAGTCATTAACCTGTAAATCCTGCATGGTCCCTTTAAATAGCGCTGGTTGAGGTCCTCCAGGCACTCTAAGACATGTTCAGATGGTGGGGGTTAAGACTGCGTTGAGTTGAACGTTAGATACCATGTTGGGACTTCTCACTTTAAATCAGCATTGCTCGCTGATTGAAGCCATTTTCTCCCTACTTTACATGATCCCAGCGTTCGTTATCTGCGCTAACTCCTATACCAAGATGGCGTCCAGCACACGTCGCGCCAGAAACGTGCGTGCGTATTCAAGACACCGCCTTGGATGCTGGCGAGCCCGTGTAGCACCGAAACAACGGGTGCTACATGGCCCAATTTAGCGTGCATCGTCCTTGCACTATTTCCCTGGGGGTTCTGCTGGTCTCCCACTGGAGTTACAGCAGGAGACAAGGGGAACCCTGACAGAATTTCAGGGCCAATAGTTTTTTGTAAAAAAAATCCATTTTGTGATAGGTTTAGATTAATATTTAGGTTCTCTTGAACACATCTGCTTGAAAAATATAAGAGATAAAAAATAACTGGGGCAGAGAGAGGATAGACAAAACAAAGGGTAAAAGATCAAAGGGCAAATTTTGAAAGGAAATGTGCAAAAGTCGAGCCTTGCTGGTTGGGGTTGTGGATTGCAGAATCAGGCAGAGGTCTGCACGTCTGATTCACGATGCGGTGCGGTGCAGTTCACAATTCAAAAATGTGCACACTTTTTGAGACTGAGCTGCTATCCAGCACAAGCCTCATTTCACCTGAAAATCCTATGAAAATAGGATTTCATGTTTTTTGCCATGTCTCTTTCCCTATACTGCAGCTCAAACATATAAAATGGGTGGATAGCTATCTCGATGGCCTGGCTTGTAAGAGTATACCTCTTAGAGGCAAATAGTAGTTTTTAGATTTGATTCGAAATTTTGTTCATTTGGCTTATCATATTGTTTAATCTGCATTTTCATTGGTGCATTACTTTTGTTGCTATTTAGGCCTGATCTTTTGCATTGCAAGAACTTTATTTATAACTCTTTTTTCTATAAAGTTCATGCTTCCATTTACCATGTCACTTGCAGCAAGCAAGTATGCCAGGATGGAAATCTTTTGTCGTTCCAAAGGTAATCCTAGATTTGGAGTAGGAAGAGCAGTTCTTGAGGGCACAAAAAAGGCAGGTGCAATTATATATCTGGCATTATGTACACACCTGTCCTGGCCCAGACAATCTTTCCTGGTGTGTCAAAGGAGAGCTATCTGGATTCTGCACTTCATAAAGGAGGCAGTGATATAGCTATTCCATCTCCCGGAGGCAGACCTACAGACAAGTTATACCAAAGGGTCAGCTCTCCCCATGGATATGAAGGTCACTACTGCATTAAACTTTCATGCCACTGGATCCTTTTAATCCACCACCAGTGACATATGTCAAATCAGTCAGTTGGATGTTCACAGTTTAATCAAGCAAGTGCCATAGGCCTTTTTCGCAAGGGACAACACATTTATCACTTTCCCTGTAGAAACAAGGCATGGACTCAACAGAGCTACGTGACAGGGTTCCCAAGAATGCAAGGCATGTGGCCATCTAACCAGAAGGTTCCTGCTCCTCCTCTGCCATCACCACTTGTTCCTGCTCAGCTATGCAATCTGTCTTAATTTGTGCTATTTCCTTAAGCTCAATAACTGCATCCTCGGAGGAGTGTGGAGCTGAGTTGGTACTTGCAAAGTGAGAAGGATGTAGGGTGTTGTGTGGTACTGCCTTGCTCTGGCCCACTGACTGCTGAGTGGCCACAATGACAGAAAAAGGGCAAGTCTTGAAATGCTGACTCCTGGCAAACAGAGTTTGCACTGTATGTGATGTTTGTGTGGCTGTGTGTATGTATTTGTGGGACTGAGTGACGAGGGGAACATGACATAAGAATAGGTTGCTACAAGGCCTTGGTGCTTCACCTTTATAGTCTATAGTCTGCTGTGCCAGAATGTCCAGGTTGGTCCCTCCAAGGATGTCTTTCTCCAGTTGGGATTTGTTCTGTTAAATTCTGCACCATGCAAGCAGAAGAGTTTTCTTGAAATGCAATTTGAAGGACTACCTGCATTGTGACAGCCGTGTGCCTAATCTGCAGGCTGACATATGTGTTAGTAAGTGACCGTGCAACATGCAGTTAGGTTGTGTTATAATGACTTGATGTGTGAAGACCTTGGAAGATGTGAATGCAACAAAGCTCTCAATTATATATTTCATCTTGAATATGTGCCCTGCAGAGTACGAGTTTGGATGAGATGCATCGTAAGAGTTGCAAGGTGGTGTGTACGTTTGCCATAGGCAAGTAGTAAATGTGTAATGAGTTGACAGGTAATACTTTGTGCTACTATTTTGGGCCTTTGACTTAATAAATGGTACTATTGTGTAGTACATTCCTGCAAATGTGCCATCTTCTGCAGCTTGCGTTCCAAGCCCTTGAGGTGCTGTACAGACTGTTGAACCTGGCCACCACCTCCTGATAGGCACATGCATTGTTATCCTCTCAGGAGAGTGCCCTAGAGTGCTGAACAGGGTAACCCATCTTGCAGCCTTCTCATGCAGCAACATGTTCACTTTTCTAGCTAAGAAAGAGAGTGCCATTCCAGCACTTGTCCACCAACTCTGTTTCATGCTTCCACATAGGGTTTCCTTTCTCTTCAATTTTGCCTGGCACTTCTTCCCTGGCAAAATATATAAACATCATTTTGAGCCATTATAAGAGTTTTGCTCCCATATAAAGTCAATTAAGTATGTTAAAATTTGAGCTGCTAGCCAAATTTTCAGCATCTGCATTAGGATAGCTCCCAACCCAAGGCCAAATATGCATCGGGAATGTATGCGAATTAGAAAATAATCGACTGTCAGCTCAGTACACTTTTGGCTAGCTTTGTACTAGCAGCTACCCATTTTAGGCTCAATTACCAAAATTGGTCATTAAATATAAAATAGCTTTGTAAAGATTCTGCACATGATGCAGATTAATGTGAAGACGGTGAATATAGTTCAATATCATGTACAATTTTTTTCTTTAGTCTTTTTTAGGATCTGACATGGAGGGACTACCAGTCATGGACACAAGCCAATTCACTTTAAAAAACTTACTAATGCTTTTGTTAACAAACTGTTAATCATAATAGAACCTTTGTCCTGGAGAGTCTTGACGCCCAAGATGGAGGGGCGATCAGTTCCAAGTCTTTGAGGGTTCGTTATTGACGTCTTCTGTCTCCCTAGGAGGCAACTTCTCACCGTCGACTGCAGCCCCGAGGAGGGTCAAACAGCCTCTTTAGATTCACCTTTTACTGCATGAACACTGGCATGATCTCCTTCTCCTCCAATCCTAAATCCTTGTTCACATGCACAGTTTTTGGTGATTCGCTAAGCATGTTTGGGGCTGTAAACCATGAAGTGTCTTACTAATAGCCCAAACTGTAGTGTGGTAGGGGCCATCTGTTTTCCATCTTCCATTTCTTCTTTGTTTCAGCTAATCCTAGGTTCCACCATTTGTTTATCTAAAGGTGACCTCATGATGCTGTTACTTTCTTGCCAATAAGCCAGTTTAGAGTGCAACAGTCCTAGCCGTCAGTGACTTTATGTGTTAAGGTTCTTTCTTTTTATGTCAAGCAAACTTTTTCCAATCATTACAGATTCAGTGAAGCAACTAAGCAGCACCACAGCATCATCTCATTTTCTTTTTTTCTTGACAATCCTGTGCACTCAGCAAATAAATTGCTGTTTACTTTATATGGAAATTCATTCACTTTTGGGTCCAAATAACTGAACTTCCAAGACTGCTCTAACAAAGAATTGTTGCAGAACTCCTGTCTGAGAGATAGATGTTATTTGCCACATTTGACAAATTATAAGGGTATAGTTTCCATTAGCCTCTTCCACTGCCTTGATAACATTTAGAAGGGCATGGATTAATCAAGGACAGTCAGCATAGATTTGTTAGGGGAAGATCGTGTCTTACTAACTTGATTGAATTTTTTGAGGGGGTAACAAGGGGGAGCCAATGAGGGTAGCGCATTTGATGTAGTCTACATGGATTTTAGCAAGGCTTTTGACAAGGTCTCACACGGCAGACTGGACAGAAAAGTAAAAGCCCTTGGGATCCAAGGGAAAGTAGCAAGTTGGATCCAAAATTGGCTCAGTGGCATGGGTCAATAGGTGATTTTGTGACTGGAAGGCCGTTTCCAGTAGGATTCCACAGGGCTCAGTACTAGGTCCCTTCCTTTTTGTGGTATATATCAATGATTTAGAATTAAATGTAAGAAGATTGCAGATGATACAAAAATTGGCTGTGTGGTTGATAGTGAGGAAGAAAGCTGTGACTGCAGGAAGATATCAATGGATTGGTCAGGTGGGCAGAAAAGTGGCAAATAGAATTCAATCTGGAGAAGTATGAGGTAATGCATTTGGGGAGGGCAAACAAGGCAAGGAAATACACAATAAATGGTAGGATACTGAGAAGTGTAGAGGAACAGAGGGACATTGGAGTGCATGTCCACAAATCCCTGAAGGTAGCAGGACAGGTAGATAAAAGGTGGTTAAGAAGGCAAACGGGGTACTTTCCTTTATTAGCTGAGGCATAGAAATAAGAGCAACGAGGTTATGCTAGAACTGTATAAAACATTAGTTAGGCCACAGCGAGAGTTCTGCGTACAGTTCTGGTCATTACATTACAGGAAAGATGTGATTGCACTAGAGAGGGTACAGAGAAGATTTACAAGGATGTTGCCAGGACTGAAGAATTTTAGCTATGATGAAAGATTGGATAGGCTGTAGTTGTTTTCTTTGGAACAGAGGAGGCTGAGGGGAGATTTAATTGAGGTGTATAAAACTATGAGGGGACTAGATAGAGTGGATAGGAAGAACCTATTTCTCTTAGCAGAGAGGTCAATAACCAGGGAACATAGATTTAAAGTAATTGGTAGAAGGATTAGAGCGGAGTTTAGGGTAATTTTTTTCACCCAGAGGGCGGTGGAGGTCTCGAACTCACTGCCTGAAAGGGTGGTAGAGGCGGAACCCCTCATTGCATTTAAAAAGTACTTGGATGTGCACTTGAAGCGCCGTAATCTATAAGGCTACGGACCAAGAGCTGGAAAGTGGGATTAGGCTGGATAGCTCTTTTTCAGCAGGCATAGAAACGATGGGCCAAATGGCCTCCTTCTGTGCTGTAAATTTCTATGATTCTATGATAACTCGCTGCTTAAGGGTACGATTTTTTTTTGTTCGTTCATGGGATGTGGGCATCGCTGGCAAGGCCGACATTTATTGCCCATCCCTAATTGCCCTTGAGAAGGTGGTGGTGAGCCGCCTTCTTGAACCGCTGCAGTCCGTGTGGTGACGGTTCTCCCACAGTGCTGTTAGGAAGGGAGTTCTAGGATTTTGACCCAGCGACGATGAAGGAACGGCGATATATTTCATACGCTCAACCAGCCCAGCTGCCTGAGAATTATATGCAATGTGGAATTTTTGCTTGATTCCTAGGAGCCTTAGTGTCTTCTTCATTGGCAGTTCCCAATGAGTGAAAACATGCTCAGTAAGTACCTTTGCACTTTGGATAGCAGTGGCTTGTCTCACAAGGATAGCCTCAATCCTTCTGAGTCCTCTGAAATGGGCCAATGTAATCAATCTGTAAATTTCTCCATGGGCCATCAGATGCTGGGATTTGGCTTGGAGGCATTTTAATTCTGGGCCCATATTGGGCTCAATTGAGGCAGTTGTTAATAATGGCATTCATGGTCTGATCCATACAAGGCCACCACGTCTGCTGCATTCTGTACTGTAAAATTGTCCTTTCTGTTAAAGGCATCTTTGTGCCATGGGCCCTCACCTTTGATGGCTGCCTGGACTGATTTAATCCAAGAGTCCTCACCATGCATCCCTATAAGATCTAAAGGGGTGTTTCACTTTGAACTTTACAAAAATCATTGTTTTTAAATTGAGGGACAATGAAACTGTTTGTACACTGATTGCTCTTTCCACTCAGAAAGCTGTGACTCATCAGATTGAAATGCTGGAAACTTCTTAAAAAAAAACTTCTTAAAAAAAAACTAGGACAGTCCAAATACTTAACTTCAGCAATACAGAAGTTAGGGTTAATTACTTCTTGTTTGTCAAAACCTTAGGGGGTGGGGGAGGAGTCAATCACAATAGCACAAAGTGCTTTGAAGAAGTTCAAATTGATTTATAACCAGAGACCATCCTGCAACTGTAACTTGTAATTCTTTAAAGCTGCATTTTATCTTTTTTTTCAAAAAAAAGTCTTTGTGCTGTTAAAATAGTAATAACTTGCACAATGATGCTAATATAATTACATGCTAGATAATGAAATCTGTTAAAACAAGCCAAAATCATTAGTAACATCACTATTAATTTTAAACACATTCTTGTCAGGAAGATGGCATTTCAGTTCGTTCATCTCATTTTAAAGCATTAAGCATTTATTTAAGAGCTGTCCAAAATTTTATTGACTCTTAGATAGTCCAACTACAAAACATCTCCAGATTGTTGTCAGAGAGACAGCGGGAGACCCTTTAATCATTCTTTTTCCTTTTCTTCGGTCACTTTTTTTTTCTGACCACAGTCAATCAACAAGATCAAAAGGATGCTGTCAGTTTGCTAACAGCTATCACGTTCCAGTACAAACAATATCATTAAACCAATAGCATCACCTCCAATGTCAACATTTTAAGACATCAATTCATGCTCACCGTTACTCAACCCAACTCCAAACACATCAATTCACTTGACATTCACTTCAAATCATTAAGCATTTAAGAAATTCAAAATGCCAATTTTTACATGTGATAATCTCATGTCTGGAATGAGAGACCCTCACCTAAATTACAATAACCAGAATTTTACCATGGCCACAACAAAAGTCTGGTTTTCACAATTTAATAGGTTAGTTAACCTCAATAACTCAAATTTCATTCAGCAATATCAAACTTAACACAATACAGAGCAGATAAAATTATCAAAATAGCACATGCTTACTAAAACCCAATAAATTACATTGTCTTTCATTTCATTCTTCAGGCGCCTTTCCAAAAAAACTGTAAAAATACTGAAGGAAAAGTTAGCTTTCACAGTTAAACAAAATCTTTGTAACATTCTTAGTCTTGAAAAAGAAGGCAGAGCCATAGCCAGCGGCATCATCGAAAATTTTACGCAGCCTTTTTTAAAGGGACAGTATACTGAAAACAAAAACTTCTGTAGAACAGTAGAAAAGAGAAAGGATCGTCCCCTTTCTCCTCTATTCCATCAGACTAATTTATCCTTTTTCACTTAAACCAATTTTCAATTTCTGATGTTTGTGACTTAACCCCACCTGTACTGATTCATAGAGCATAATTTTAACATGGCGGTGGGAACTCAACGGGTGGGTGAATAGTTGCGTGGGAAACCAGGAAAAATTGTCTGCCTATCGGCTTGATCGATTGTGACTAAGTGGAAGCCTCTTAAAGTTACTTCTGGGTTTCGCATCTCCAAGCTGCGCAGCGGGCGTACTGCGCACCCGAACAATGTGCTGTGAACGGGAGTATTTAAAGGGCCATTGCAACCATGGATTTTGAAGGAAAATGGAGGAATCTTCAGAGATGCAGCATCATAGGTGTACAGCAGCACCCCGTTTTAGCAACTCCTCTCTTGTGTTGCTACTGGCTATGTCAGAAGCAGGAGGGACATACAATATCTGGCTGACCGGAGGAAGTGCCCTGCTTCTGTCACCAAGAAGGCGTGGCTGGAGGTGGCAGAGCTAAGCAGCAGCAGCAAGGTAACAAGGTAGTGGGTACAGTGCAGGAAGCGATTTAATGACCTAACCAGGTCAGGAAAAGTGAGTACAGTTACTGATTCATCTACATCCTGTGGTGTACATTATCCCCCTCTCTCATTCTGACTTGCCAAGCATACTCCATCACATCACTCCTCACACCCACTTAAATCTCATTATCAACTTACCTTAATTTTCTGTGCACTTCCGCACCTCCCCATTTGTGAACCCACCACTCCCTCACCCCAATCCTGATGCAATGTTAGGAATCTGTCTGATAGCCACCCTCTGATGCATCTGTTTCATTGTCAGCCTCACCCAAACCAATGCAGCCATCGGGTGACCACGTCACAATCAGTCACTCACAGATCTGTTCTTTCTCCCCTTGTAGGAGAAGAGAGTGCAAAATGCACAGGAGAGGAGTTGGACTGTAGGAGGCCCACCACAAATAGTGCCCCTGACAGATGCGGAGGAGGAGGCATTGGATCTGAGCCGCACAGTAGAATGCCTGGCCATCGGAGATGGTGAGACTGGCAACCCACAAACGGCTGGTGACAGAATTTTAACATCCTTCACACACATCATGAATTCATGTTATCAATGGTTGACCTGTTGCACACCTCAGTATCTCATTGCAAACTAACTTCTGCGATGATTTTTAATATTGCTTTATGTTCTCTTCCAGGGCCTTAAAGGATTGATGAGGAGGCATGTGCCATGGAAGAGGGCAATTCCTCAGAGGAACTCCATGCTTCTAAGGTGCACTGTCACATCAAATCCAGCCATGCACCAGTGCAGATACTGGCACTTTGGTGGGTCCTGTTAGGCAGATAGTTGGGTTGTCACCTGGTGATTCAACACTCACAAGTGAGCACGAGCAGACACTGGCGGCAGGGGAAGCTGTGGAGAGTCCATGTCGGGGGGCACACTCCTCTCCAAGCTCTGCTCAGCTGGACCAAGATGATGAACCCCGGGGACCATCATTGAAAGTGAGAATGATCAAGATACAGCTCCACCTTTGCGAAGTAATAGAAAAGCTGTCATGCACACTCCCCACAATAGCGGAGAGGATGCTGGAGTCTAACTCCATTGCTAGTGGACTGGTGGCGCAGGTAAGTGTGGGAATATCTTTGATGGAGTGAATGCTAACCTCTATTGAGCTTCAAGCACAACTCTCAAATGAGTCCTTGCAGGCCATGACATCGCCCGTGCAGACTCTGGATGCCAACATGTCTGCTGCCTTAAACAGGCAGACAGAAACATCATCCATGGCCTTAGAAAGCGCCACATCTCCTCACCAGCCTGCTGTCCAGCAGAGTGCTGGGAGTGATGTTGCGCCGGCCCAGGAGAGGGATGATGACGAAAGGGGACATGGAAGTGGGGATTATACTCAAAGCACTCCCACGTCTCACCCATTTTCCCCCCACCTCCAACCAGTACCTGCAATTCTACCTCCTCTCCCGACGTCTGAGTCTGCCCCTGCACACGTGCACATGGAGCAATCTTTGGCCCTCACGGGTTCCAAAACCCAGAGGTTGTGAGCCAAAAGCATCTAAGCAGTCAGGGCATGAATCTGAGCAAGCTGCCACTACCTCTCATGAAGCCACAGGAGATGCACCATGTAGAAGTGCTAGGAAGAGGAAGGCTAAGATTTTGTAATCATCAAGGGTATGCACAAGGGGGTCTGACAGAATGTCATGTTTCTCATTTCTGTTTGTTTTTTGTTAAATGCACATTAAATGTTATAATTCTCATCACCACTGCCACGTCTTGCCCATTCTTGAGTCCCTTTTGTGAAAGCGCCCTTTCGTGTGCTTCATCATGATGCCACCCATTGGTTGAAGGACTGTTTTGTGCAAATGGAGGGTGGGGGGGGCGGTGGTGTAGTTCAACACCTTCAGTTTGCAGATCTCATTATGAGAACCTGTTAGATATGAGGGAATCCCTGGCATCATGAGCGGCCATGTGTGCCGCTGCTCTGGCAATGGGTTCCCCCATCTTCGTCCTCCTCCTTGTCTTCTTCAATTTTGCTGCCAGATGAGGGTGCTTCATGAGCGCATTCGACCTCCTCTACCTATAACCCTCTAACAACTATAATGTTGTGCAGGACGCAACACACGACTATTATTCTACACACCCTCGCTGGTGAGTACTGAAGGGCTCCCCCCAGATCGATCCACGCACCTGAAGCGCATCTTGAGCATTCCTATGCCTTGTTCAATGACAGACTTGGTGATGAGCAACTCTCTATGGAGGAGATGTCTGCGACGACCTGGCGACTCAATCTGAGCCTTCGTAGACACTGCTCATCAGAGAGGTCCAGGAAGCTCAGCCGCTGTCTGTAGACCCTCTCACATGGGTTGTGCCAATTGCGACGTCAGTCCCTCTGTCGGTCCCCTCTCTGCTTTTCTGCAGGTCCTTGCGGCGCACCTCTGTCTTGTGCACCTGCAACTCGCAGAACTGCACACCATGCCTGCTCCTCAGATGGTGATGTGCCTCCTCCTCAGATGTACGGAGAATAAATCCATTGCCTCCCCCCCGCCCCCCTCTTCCTTCCCCTTCCCCCCCTCCCCCTCCCCCTCCCTTCTTCCCCCCCTCCCTTCTTCCCCTCTTCCCCCCCTCCCTTACCCCCTCCCCCTCCCTTCCTCCCCCCTCCCTTCCCCCTCCCTTCCCCCCTCCCCCTCCCTTCCCCCCTCCCCCTCCCTTCTTCCCCCCTCCCCCTCCCTTCTTCCCTCCCCCCTTCCCTTCTTCCCTCCCTTCTCCCCCCTCCCCTTCTTCCCTCCCTTCTCCCCCCTCCCCTCCCTTCTCCCCTTCTTCCCTCCCTTCTCCCCTTCTTCCCTCCCCTTCTTCCCTCCCCTTCTCCCCTTCTTCCCTCCCCTTCTCCCCTTCTTCCCTCCCTTCTCCCCCCCTTCTTCCCTTTCTTCCCTCCCTTCTCCCCCTTCTTCCCTCCCTTCTCCCCCCTCCCCCCTCTTCCCTCCCTTCTCCCCTTCTTCCCTCCCTTCTTCCCCCTCCCTTCTTCCCCTCTTCCCCCCTTCTCCCCCTCCCTTCCCCTCCCTTCTTCCCCTTCTCCCTCCCTCCCCCCACCCTCACCCCCTCCCCTCCACTCCCCACCCCTTCCCCCACTCACCACCCTCCCCTCCACTCCCGACCCCCTCCCCACCCTCCCACTCCCCACCCCCTCCCCCCTTCCCTCCACTCCCCACCCCCTCCCCCCTTCCCTCCACTCCCAACCCTTCCCCTCCCCACCCAACCCTTCCCCTCCCCACCCCCACCCCTACCCTCCCCTCCCCCTCCCCCCCCCTCCCCTCCCCTCCCCCTCCCCTCCCCTCCCCTCCCCACTCCCTTCCCCCCCTCTCCCCCCTCCCTTCTCCCCCCTCCCCTCCCACCTCCCCCCCTCCCCTCCCCTCCCCCTTCCCCTCCTTCTCCACCACCCCCTTCTCCCCTCCCCTCACCCTCCTTCTCCACCCCCCACCCTCCCCTCCCCCCCCACCCTCCCTCTCCCCTCCCCCACCCTCCTTCTCCACCCACTACCCCCCACCCTCCCTCACCCCTCCCCCACCCTCCTTCTCCACCCCCTACCCCCCACCCTCCCTCTCCCCTCCCCCCACCCTCCTTCTCCACCCCCCTCCCCTCCTTCTCCACCACCCCCTTCTCCCCTCCCCCCCACCCTCCTTCTCCCCTCCCCCCCCACCCTCCTTCTCCCCTCCCCCCCCACCCTCCTCCCCTCCTCCCCTCCCCCCCTCCCCCCCACCCTCCTTCTCCCCTCCCCCCCACCCTCCTTCTCCCCTCCCCCCCACCCTCCTTCTCCCCTCCCCCCCACCCTCCTTCTCCCCTCCCCCCCACCCTCCTTCTCCCCTCCCCCCCTACCCACCCTCCTTCTCCAACCCCCCTCCCCACCCTCCTTCTCCAACCCCCCTCCCCACCCTCCTTCTCCAACCCTCCTCCAAACCCCCTCCCCACCCTCAAGTTTCTTCCTTTGTTCTTGTTGGACATCTTCCCTCTAGGCAAGGTTCGTTAGGCTCCAACCTGACTGCAGTGTCCAATTTACCACATTGCCTTCTTTTTTGTTGATTCTGCCCAATGGGACGTTGAATATTAGGGAAAGTGTCATTTTGTCCAATCACCCATTGTTGCTATGCCTCAACCACGAACAGGCCTCAATGATTGACAGTTAACTCAGTCAAAAACCAGGTGTAAAAATCTCAGCTGTTGTTCAGGCAATTGGAGCAGTGTAGGCCTCTCTTATCTATGCGTAGACTTTCTCATGGCCTTGCATATCTCCAATATGTCCTGTTTCAAGCCACAATTCTAATTGCCTCAGTAGCCTTTTTCTTTAACCACTCTGTGTGTCTTTGTATGATATGTGACTCCTCTTTCTTATCAGTTATTTTCATAAGCAAAAGACTGTACAGTTGCTGTTTCTGCAGTTTTAAATTGATGCTGTTCAAATGTTCAAATGTAATATTCAAAAAGGCAAGTTAACCCTTTCTTTCAAATGTAATGTTCAAATGTCCTGATGTTTTGAATTCACAATGTTCAAGGGGTTTTAACCCCTATCCTAAACATTGAGCAAGCCATAGGCATGTTGAAGATGCGCTTCAAGTGCTTGGATAGATCTGGAGGAGCCCTTCAGTACTCACCTGCAAAAGTGTCCAGAATAATCGTGGTGTGGTGCCTCCTGCACAACAGCACAGCAGGGAGATATACAGGTGGGGGAGGATGAAGGCGCATGTCCATCATCATCTGTTGGCTGCAACATTGAAGAGGAAGAGGTTGAGAAGGAAGACATTGAGGAGGAGGAGGAGGAGGAAAATTAAGTTGGGGCACCCATCGCCAGACCATCCTTGCATGTTGCTGTGCGGGATGCCAGGGATGCTCTCATCTCTCACAGGTTCTCATAATGAGGGTTGTAAAATAAACTCAGGCCGCCCGTCACAATCAATCCCACCACCACCACCACCAAATTCCTCCCCTCCCTTTGCACAAAACAGTCCTTCAACCATACGTACACCCACTGCGCATCTGCCCAATCGTCATGTATTGGCATTCATAATGAAGCAAATGAAAGGGCAACTTAACACTTGGGACACAATGATGACCAAGACATGGACGTGGTGCTAATCAATAAATTTTATGTGCCAATATAAGAAAAGAGAAAAATTATTAACATAACATTTCTTCAAACACCCTTGTGCATATCCTTGGTGAACTAAAATTACTTAAACTTATGCTTTCTACCGCTTCCATGTTGTGTATCCCCTCTGGTTTCAGTAGAGGTAGTGGCAGGCTGCTCAGATCCCTGCCCTGACTGCTGACATGCTCTTGGCCTACGACCTCTGGGTTTTGGAGCCTGTGAGGGCCCCGGCAAAGACTGCTCCACCTGCACCTGTGCCGGGGCAGACTCGGCCACTGGGAGAAGAGACAGCGTTGCGGGTACTGGTTGATCGGGGGAGGGGGCAACAGGTGAGATGTGGCAGCGCTTTGAGTGGAGTTCCCACTTCCATGTCCCTTTTCGCCATCATCCCTCTCCCAGGCCAACGCCACATGACTCCCACCACTCTGATGGAGAGCAGCTTGGTGCAGATCAGTGATGCGCTGTGCCCCAATCATTATCCTTTTCAATGGTAGCCTCTGGGGTTCCACATCTGTGTTCAGCTGAGCAGAGCTTGGAGAGGAGTGCGCCCTTTGACGTGGACTCTCCATAGCTGCCCCTGCCACCAGTGTCTGCTCGTGCTCACTTGTGAGTGGTGAATCATCAAGCGACAACCTAACTGACTGTGTAAGAGGACCCACCGAAGTGCCAGGATCTGCGCTGGCACATGGCAGTATGTCCTGTGACAGTGCACCCTCTGAAGGAATGAGGTCCTCTGAGGAATTGATGTCATCCAGCTCGCCAAATTCTTCTTCTACACGTGAAGGCCCTGGAAGACAATAGAAGGACATATGAATTAGTCATGGTAAAGTAACAAAACAATCTTGCCAGTGAACATACTCAGGTTTCTCATAGTTCACTCATTGGTGAAATAAAGTCATCATGAGTGTGAAAGATGTTTAAGTTCTCTCTCCAGACATCTGCGGGTTCCCAATCTCTCCAACTCTGATGGATAGGGATGCAGCTGTCTGACTTATTTCCATTGCCTCTTCCTCTGCATTAGTCAGTTGCACAATTTGTGGAGGTGCACCTCTAGTCCTCACCCTCTCTTGCATTTTGTGCTTTCTACCCCTACAAGGGGTGACAGAACAGATCTGTGAGTGACTGAAGGTACTGTGTTCACCCAATGGGTGCAGTACATTGGGTGAGGCTATCATACAGATGCATCAGAAGGTTACTATCAGACAGATGCATTCACATTGCATAAAGATTGGAGTGAGTGGCAGTGGTAGGTGCATAAAGGGAGAGGTGAGCAATTGCATAGAAAGCGAAGGATAGGTGCTGGTGAAATTTAAATGGGTGTTTTTTTTATTCGTTCATGGGATGTGGGCGTCGCTGGGGAGGCCAGCATTTATTGCCCATCCCTAATTGCCCTTGAGAAGGTGGTGGTGAGCCGCCTTCTTGAACCGCTGCAGTCCATGTGGTGAAGGTTCTCCCACAGTGCTGTTAGGAAGGGAGTTCCAGGATTTTGACCCAGCGACGATGAAGGAACAACAATATAGTTCCAAGTCGGGATGGTGTGTGACTTGGAGGGGAACATGCAGGTGGTGTTGTTCCCATGTACCTGCTGCCCTTGTCCTTCTAGGTGGTAGAGGCCGCGGGTTTGGGAGGTGCTGTCGAAGAAGCCTTGGCGAGTTGCTGCGGTGCATCCTGTGGATGGTGCACTCTGCAGCCACAGTGCGCCGGTGGTGAAGGGAGTGAATGTTTAGGGTGGTGGATGGGTGCCAATCAAGCGGGCTGTTTTGTCCTGGATGGTGTTGAGCTTCTTGAATGTTGTTGGAGCTGCACTCATCCAGGCAAGTGGAGAGTATTCCATCACACTCCTGACTTGTGCCTTGTAGATGGTGGAAAGGAGTATTGTGATGGAGTAGGCTTGCCAAGACAGAGTGAGGGGGGATGTGGGGGGGAGGTGTTGTACACCAGAGGATGTGGGTGAATCAGCAAATGTACTCACTTTTCCTGACCTGGTTAGGTCATTAAACCGCTTCCTGCACTGTAGTCAAGATCTGGCCACCGTAATTCTGCTACTCATCTCTTCTGCCACCTCCAGCCACGCCTTCTTGGTGGCAGAACCAGGTTTCTCCCTCCCATCACGTGGGTAAATCACCTCACTCCTCGTTCTCACTCCAGCGAAGTATCAGTACTCTGGGTGCTGCCTTTACTCTCCTGGAAGCCATCAGTGTTTTACCTCCTTTTTCCACCAAAATCCATTTTTCTTTTGTCCCTTTAAATAGCAGACTTCAGATCGCGTCATGTGGGTTCGCATTATACCCACTGCGCTGCTTGGGAACTGGAAACCCGGAAATAAAATTAAGTGCCTTCAATTGAATTGCGATCGCAGATCCCGACGCGCTCAATTACTTCTGGGTTTCCCACGCGATAATCTACCGACCCACTGAGTCTCCGGTTCCAAGTAAAAATCATGTCCCATGTGTCTGTTACTGTCTGGCTGCACTGCAACAATATGCACTGGATGACGCTGTGGGGGTGAACCATGAGTTGTAAAGCGTCTACTCTGAATGAATAGTTACTCTAATCAGTGTCCGACTGCCAATTTATTGAATACTGGTGTTGGGCTGCAACGACTGGCACTATCCAAGTATTCTCACACGGTTTAACCCGATGTAAGAATTAGAATTTTTTGTGTGACAGAAAAACAGATATGGAATACCAGATAAGAAGGAATAACAGATGCAAGGATCATGAAAATCAGACTGGAAAGTGAAGGAACTGTAACGTTTAATTATCTCCAATTGTAAAAATAAAATTGATACTAAGTTAGGAGGCACAGTAAGTTATGTGGATTGGACCAGAAAGTTACAAGGGGATATAGACAGACTAAGTGAGTGGGCAAGACTATGGCAGATGGAGATCAATGTGGGGAAGTATGAGGTCACCCACTTTGGATCTGAGCAAGAAATATCAGAGTATTTGTTTAATGGTGAGAAACTGGGAACTGTGGAGGAGCAAAGGGATTTGAGTGTGCACGCACACAAATCACTGAAAGCTACTGCACAAGTACAAATATTAATTAAAAAGGCTAATTGAATGTTGACCTTTATCTCAAGGGGGCTGGAATACCAAAGGAGAGGAAGTTATGCTTCATTTGTACAGAGCTATGGTCAAACCCCATCTGGAGTACTGCATTCAGTTTTGGGCATCAAACCTCAGGAAAGATAGATTGGCCTTTGAAGGGATACAGCACCGCTTCACCAGAATGATGTCGAAGCTTAAAGGGATAAATTAAAATACGATGACAGGTTGCGTAATCTTGACTTGTATTTCCTTGCGTTTAGAAGGTTACGAGGCGATCTAATTGAGCTATTTAAAATGATTAAGGGATTCATAGAATCATAGAATGGTTACAGCACAGAGAAGGCCATTCAGCCCATCGAGCGCGTGCCGGCTCTTTGTAAGAGCAATCCAGTTAGTCCCATTCCCCCGCTCTTTCGCCGTAGCCCTGCAAATTTTTTCCGTTCAACTTTCATCCAATTCCTTTTTGAAAGCCATGATTGAATCTGCTTCCACCACCCTTTCAGGCAGCGCATTCCAGATTATAACTACTCGCTGTGTAAAAAAGTTTTTCCTCGTGTTGCCTTTGGTTCTTTTGCCAATCACCTTAAATCTGTGTCCTCTAGTTCTCGACCCTTCCACCAATAGGAACAGTTTCTCTTTATTTACTTTATCTAAACCCTTCATGATTTTGAACACTTCTATCAAATCTCCTCTCAACCTTCTTTAATGTAAGGAGAACAACACCAGCTTCTCCAGTCTATCTACGTAACTGAAGTCCCTCATCCCTGGAACAATTCTAGTAAATCTTTTCTGCACTCTCTCTAAGGCCTCCACATTCTTCCTAAAGTGTGGCGTCCAGAATTGGACACAATACTCTAGTTGTGGCCGAACCAATGTTTTATAAAGGTTCAACATAACTTCCTTGCTTTTGTACCTATGTCAATATTTATAAAGCCCAGGATCCCGTATGCTTTTTTAACCGCTTTCTCAACCTGTCCTGCCGCCTTCAAAGATTTGTGCACATATACCCCCAGGTCTCTCTGTTCCTGCACCCCATTTAGAATTGTACCATTTAGTTTATATTGCCTCTTCTCAACTTGCCAAAATGCATCAATTCACACTTCTCTGCGTTAAATTTCATCTGCCATGTGTCCACCCGTTCCACTAGCCTGTCTGTGTCCTCTTGAAGTGTATTACTATCCTGTTTACTACACTTCCAAGTTTTGTGTCATCTGCAAATTTTGAAATTGTGCCCTGTACACCCAAGTCCAAGTCATTAATATATATCAAAAAAAGCAGTGGTCCTAGACCCTGGGGAACACCATGGTATACCTTCCTCCAGTCCGAAAAACAGCCATTCACCACTACTCTCTGTTTCCTGTCACGTAGCCAATTTCATATCCATGCTGCCACTGCCTCTTTTATTCCATGGGCTTCAACTTTGCTGACAAGCCTATTAAGTCCATATACACAACCGCATTGCCCTCATCAACCCTTTCTGTTATCTCATCAAAAAACTCAATCAAGTTAGTTAAATATGATTTGCTTTGAACAAATCCATGCTGGCTTTCCTTTATTAATCCACACTTGTCCAAGTGACTGTTAATATTGTCTCAGATTATCGTTTCTAAAAGCTTCCCCACCACCGAGGCTAAACTGACTGGCCTGTAGTTGCCGAGTTTATCCTTACACCCTTTTTTGAACAAGAGTGTAACATTTGCAATTCTCCAGTCCTCTCTCACCACCCCTGTATCTAAGGAGGATTGGAAGATTATGGCCAGCAACTCTGCAATTTCCACCCTTACTTCCCTCAGCAACCTAGGATGCATTCCATCTGAACCTGATGACTTATCTACTTTAAGCACAGCAAGCCTTTCTAGTACCTCCTCTTTATCAACTTTTAGCCCATCCAATATCTCAACTACCTCCTCTTTTACTGTGACTTTGGCAGCATCTTCTTCCTTGGTAGAGACGGATGCAAAGTGTTCATTTAATACCTCAGCCATGCCCTCTGCCTCCATTCGTAGATCTCCTTTTTGGTCCCTAATTGGCCCCACCCCTCCTTTTACTACCCGTTTACTATTTATATGCCTAAAGAAGTCTTTTAGATTCCCTTTTATGTTAGCCACCAGTCTATTCTCATACTCTCTCTTTGCCCCTCTTATTTCCTCTTTCACTTCTCTGTACTTTTTATATTCATTCTCCTCTGTGCTTTCCATATTCAGCCTGGTTCTCACTTGTGTTATCAATCTGACATCTGTCATATTCCCCCTTTTGCTGCTTCATCTTACTTTCTATCTCTTTCGTCATCCAGCGAGCTCTTCCTTTGGTTGCCCTACCTATTCCCCTCATGGAAATGTACCTAGACTGTACCCAAACCATCTAATTTTTAAAGAATGCCCATTGCAATTCCAGTTTTGCCTGCCAATCTTTGATTCCAATTTACCTGGGCCAGATCCATTCTCAACCCACTGAAATTGGCCCGCCTCCATTTAAGTAATTTTACTCCAGATTGCTCCTTGTCCTTTTCCATAACTAAGGTTCGATAGGGCAGATGCAGAGACACTATTTCCTCTGTAGATGGATTCCAGAACAAGGGAGCACAATCCTAGAATTAGAACTCAGCCATTTAGGAGTGAACTCAGGAACCACTTTTACACACAAAGGTTAGTGGAAATCTGGAACTCACTCCCCTAAAAGGCTGTGGATGCCAAGTCAATTGAAATTTTCAAAACTGAGGTCGATAGATTTTTGTTAGCAAGGGTATAAGGGATATGGAACAAAGGAGGGTAAATGGAGTCAAGGCACAAATGGGCCAGGATCTACTTTAATCACGGAACTGGCTCAAGGGGCTGAATTGTCTACTCCTCTTCCAATGTTCCTACCCCACACAACATCCCATTCGCCCATCACCCTTGTCCTCGCTCATCTACATTGGCTCCCTTTTCCCCCAATAACTCAAATCTAAAATTCTCATCCTTGTACTTAAAATGCTCTATGGCCTTACCTCTCCCTATCTCTGTAACCTCCTCCAGTTTTACAACCTCCCTTCATCAAACTTGCTATTTTATTGACTCTGACCTCTTGTGGATCTTTAATCTGATCTTACATTCCCTCACTAAACTCCTTCATCTTATCTCCTCCCTCTCCTCCTTTAAAACGTACCTTAGAACCTATCTCTTTAATTATGCTTTTGGTCACCCAATCTAATCATTCCTTCTTTGGCTGAGCATCTGTTTTTTTCTTATATTCTGTGAAATGCTTTTGGCCATTTTTCTGTATTAAAGACGCTATATAAATGCAAGTAGTTATCTTATAGTGCTGAACCATGTTCTGAGAGAATTCCAAATGACAGATGTCATAGTTGGTATCTTGTAATGGAATCAGTGCAATACAGTACTCTTCATTACTTGATTAAGTAGTTTCTTATATTTAAAACACAGAATTCAAAATACAAGTATGTTAAATGGTAGAAATTCCAGATAACTTTACCATTATTAAATAATTTGGCTAACACACAAAAGCAGACAAACTAATGATTTTACATGGATATATTCACAAAAACTAATTTAATCAGAACATTCATGGGAGACATCCACAGCAGATAATGCAAACATAATAATTCAATTTAAATGTCTGAAGAGCAAGATTGATGAGCATCCTGTCATAACAGTTGTTTAAACTCTTGCTGACTCCAATAAAAATGAAAAACAGAATTGAAATATTAGTAAAACAATGAATATTAAGTGACGATGTTGCTTTTGACAGTTTACATGGTCCTGTGGCATAGTCTTTAGAATAATACATAAATACCCCTACTAGCAGTCTTCATCCTTCATTGTTGTCACTTCATACCAATTAAATTAAAATTATTTATTTTAAAAATTTAAACTGATTTCAACTAATGTAATTTCCAGCCTGTTTCCCCGCCCTACCATATGGGGTGCTGTGAAACGTTAGGTCAGAAATGAGGTAATCATTTTTGAGAGATATATACCACTCTACCTGCCTTCTGCAGGAAAGCACACGTTTACAGTTCAAAATTAATTTTGACTATCGATGGTAGGACAGGAAATCAGTTTAAACAACTGTCAAAGAAATGGATAAAATTTATTGCTAGGTGTGGTAACTAAATGAATTCAACCTTTACCAATTCGGTTCAAGGACAGCAAGTGCATGGGAACACCATCACCTCCAAGTTCCCCTCCAAGTCACGCAACATCCTGACTCGGACATGTATCGCCGTTCTTTCATTGTCGCTGGGACAAAATACTGCAACTCTCTACCTGAGGGCATTGTGGGAGCACCTTCACCACACAGACTGCAGTGGTTCAAGAATGCCTACCAGTAGCTTCTCAAGGGTAACTAGGGATACACAATAAATGCCGGCTTTGCCAGCGATGCCCACATACTGAGAATGAAATAAAAATAAACTGCAACCAGTTCAAAACTTTCCACAACACTATACAGGGCTTATAGTTTTAAACAAGTGGTTTGACTTGTGTATGCTCGGATGGCCTTACCTCCACCGCATCCTTTTACTTTCATTCACTGAAATGTGAGAGAACAAAACAGAAAAAGCCTTAGTCTGCAAAGCTGGGAGGTACTGGTGCAGTACAGGACAAGCATTTTTTTTGTCACTGCTTGAATTGGGTCATCCCATATAATCACTTGATCAGCATTTGATAGGCATACATTTGTCTAAAGATTAATAGAAGGGAACTAGACAGAGCCTTGTCAATGTCCCTGGGTCAGGATAACGACGGCAGCAGCCAGTAGAGTTCCACCAAAAAGAAAAACTCATAACATATGCAGTGGGATGATTGGAGCGCTAGCTGCTGCATGACTTGAATTCATAGAGATAAAATACTGCAATTTATTGTTTTACTACTGAAATGCATTAGTTGCTTGAATTTATAATTAATAATTTTGTAGCCCTCCCAAAAATATGGTATCTCAAGGATACAAAATCTGTTTCACTGGAATACTGCATGAAATATATGGGGCTCAATTTTAAAAGGGCAGCGGGATGGCAGCGGCGGGGGGGGGGAGGGCGGGGTCTATGGCCGCGCGGCAAACCCGGATAATAAAAATTTACTGTTTCCCATGCGATCGCGACTCAATTGGTGGCCATTAACGTGGCTTCCAGGTTTGCCGTCTGAAAGCTGCGCTGCGGCGGACTGCGCACCTGCATGACAGGCTGTCAGCTGGAGCATCTGTATTTAAAGGGCCATTGTTTTATTGGCTTTTGTTGGAGCAAAGACCAAAATGACACAATGGAGCAGCACAGGGGCAAGGCTACGCCAAGATTTAATGATGCCTCACTTCAAGTTCTATTGGCCGGGGTGAGGAGAAGGAGGGAACTGTTTTACCTGGCTGACAGGAGGAAGTGCTCTGCCTCTGCCACCAAGAAGGCCTGGCTCGAGGTTGCAGAGGAGGTCACCAGCAGCAGCAACATATCCCACACCTGGGTCCAGTGCAGGAAATACTTCAATGACCTAACTAGGTCAGCAAAAGTGAGTACACTTACTGATTCTCCTGCATTCTGTGGTTCACATCACCACCCCCACCCCCAAATCATTCCACATTGCCAAGACTACTCCATCACATCACTCCTCACACCCACTTAAGGCTTATCCTCAACTTACCTTCACTTCCTGAGCACTTCCTCACCTCCCCATTTGTGACCCCACCACTACCACTCTCCCCAATCCTGAACCAATGTGATGTCTCTGTCTCATACTCACCCTCTGATGCATCTCTTTCATGATCAGCCTCACCCAAACCAATGCATTCATTGGCTGACCGCTTCACCATCACTCACTCACACGTCTGCACTTTCTCCCCTTCTAAGAGAATAGAGCGCAAAATGCATGCGAGAGAGTGAGGACTGGAGGGGGGCCACAACAAATAGGGGTCCTCACAGAAGCGGAGGAGGAGGCGCTGGAGATCAGCCGCACCCTCGAGTGCCTGTCCATTGCGGGTGCTGAGACTGGAACCCCACAAACACAACTTTAACATTCATCACACACAACATGAATTGATGTTAACAATGCTTGGCACGTTGAACACCTCAGTATGCTCATCGCAACATGACACATCTGTGATGATGCTCAATATTGCCTTCTGATCTCTTACAGGCCCTTCAGCGACCTCAGCGATGGCAGAGGGCGATTCCTCAGAGGAGCTCGAGGCCTCTGAGGGCGCACCGTCACATCTTAGTGAACCATCCACCAGCGCAGATACCCCTCGGTGGGTCCTAGTAGTCAGTTAGTTGGGTTGACACCTGGTGAGTCATCACACACAAGTGAGCACGAGGAGACACTGGTGACAGGGGCAGCTGTGGAGAGTCCGCATCAGTGGGCGCACTCCTTTCCAGGTTCTGCTCAGCCGGACGCAAATGCTGAACCCCGGGGGCCATCCTTTAAAAGGAAAAAGATCGAGGGACAGCAGCACATTTGCGAGGTGCTGGAACAGGTGCCATGCACACTCTCCACAATAGCGCAGAGGATGGAAGAGTCCAACTCCTGCATGAGTGGAATGGTGGCACAGGTATGGGATGGAATCTCTGAGATAGTATCACAGGGACGTGTGGGAATCTCTTAGATAGTGTCACAGGGAAGTGAGGGAATCTCTGAGATGGTGTCACAGGGACGAGAGCAACTGTCTGAGGTAGTGTCACAGGTAACTGCTGAAATGTCTAAGATAGCGTCACAGGTAACTGAGGAAATATCTGAGATTGTATTGCAGGTAAGTGCAGGAATGTCAGCAATGGAGAGAAGGCTAGCTTCAGTTGAGCTTCAAGCATGGCTCACAAGTTAGTCCTTTCAGGCCCTGACAACTGCCGTTCGGACTCAGGGTGAACAACATTCTGATACCTTAAACAGGCTGACAGATACTTTAGAAGTGGCCTTCCAAGGCATCACACATAGGCAAAAATTTGGCAGAATGGGCAAAAATTTGGCAGATGGAATATAATTTGGGAAAATGTGAAGTCATCCACTTTAGGAGGAAAAATAAAAAAGCAAAATATTATTTGAATGGAGAAATACCACAAAATGTTGCGGTACAGAGGGATCTGGGTGTCCTCGTACATGAAACACAAAAAGTCAACATACAGGTGCAGCAGGTAATCCGGAAGGCAAACAGAATATTGGCCTTTATTTCTAGGGGGATGCAGTATAAAAGCAGGGAAGTCATGCTACAACTCTACAGGGTGCTGATGAGACTACACCTGTAGTACTGCATACAGTTCTGGTGCCCTTATTTAAGGAAGGATATACTTGCATTGGAGGCAGTTCACAGAAGGTTCACTAGGTTGATTCCGGGCATGGAAGGGTTGTCTTATGAGGAAAGATTGAACAGGTTGGGTCTATACTCACTGGAGTTTAGAAGAATGAGATGCGATCTTATTGAAACATATAAGATTCTGAAGGGACTTGATAGGGTAGATGCTGAGAGGAATCTAAAACTAGGGGGCATAGTCTCAGAATAAGGGGTCGCCTGTTTAGGACGGAAATTAGGAGGAATTTCTTCTCCCAGAGGGTCGTGAATCTTTGGAATTCTTTACCCCAAAAAGCTGTCGATGCTGAGTCATTGAATACATTCAAGGCTGAGTTAGACAAATTTTTGATCTGCAAGGGAGTCAAAGGGTATGGGGAAAAGGTGGGAAAGTGGAGTTGAGGTAATAAATCAAATCAGCCATGATCTCATTAAATGGCAGAGCAGGCTCGAAGGGTCAAATGGCCTACTCCTGCTCCTATCTCTTATGGTCTTATGGTCTCCAAACTGTTGTCCAGCAGGATGGTAGGAGTGATGTGGGCTTGACCCCAGGAGAGGGATGTTGGCGAAAGGGAACATGGAAGTGGGGATGCCACTCAAAGCGCTCCCACGTTTCACCCGTTGCCTCCCTCTCAACCAGTACCCGCAATGCTGCCTCCTCTCCAGGTGGCCGAGTCAGCCCCTGCACAGGTGCAGGTGGAGCAGCCTTTGGAGGGCCCCTCACAGGCTCCAAAACTCAGAGGGCGTAGGCTGAAAGCATCTAAGCAGTCAGGGCATGAACATGAGCAACCTGCCACTAACTCTGCTGCAGTCACAGGGGATGCACCACGTAGAAGTAGTAGGAAGAGAAAGGCTAAGGATTTGTGATCACGAAGGGGATGCACAAGGGTGTCTGACAGACTGTCATGTTTTGCATTTATATTTGTTTTTTGTTAAAGTCACATTAAATGTTATCATTCTCACCACTACTGCCACGTCTTGCCCATTCTTGACTGCCTTTTGTGATAACGCCCTTTCATGTGCTTCACCGTGAACGGCGACACCTGATACCACCCAGTGGGTCACTTTACTGTGGGTGTATGTGTAGTTGCAGCACTGTTTTGTGCAGGGACGGGGGGTGGGAGGTGTTGGTGCTGGTCTTTCCAGGTGGTGTGAGGACTGGACTCTTCTCACTTTCTGATCTTATGAGAACCATTCACATATGAGTGATTCCCTAGCCTCATGAGCAGCCAGGTGAGCTGCTGCTGTGCCCATGGGTTCACCCTCCTCCTCCTGCTCCTGCACCTGCTCCTCCTCAATGTGGATGGCAGATGTGGATGGCGGATGAGGGGATGGGGCCTTCTCAAGCAGTACCCCTCTCGATTGCACCATGTTATGCAGGTCACAATACACTACTATAAAGCGACCCACTCTCGCTGGTGCATATCGAAGTGCTCCCGCAGAACGATCGAGGCACTGAAATCGTATCTTGAGCAGCCCTATTGCATGCTCAATTATAGACCTGGTGGCGATGTGGCTGTTGTTGTAGCGACGCTGTTGCTCGCTGATGGGGTTCCTCAGAGGTGTCATAAGCCACGTGTGCAGGGGGCATGCCTTCTCCCCAAAGAGCCAGCCCTTAATGGTGTTCGGTGTGTGGAAGAGGCCCACGATGCAGCAACCATGGCAGCTGCCAAGGAATCTGGTGTAGACGTGAAGGAATCTTTTGCGGTGGTCACAAATGAGCTGAGTGTTGATATCCCTTTCTGTTGATGAACAGTCCTGGCTCGTGTGGAGGTGTTCAGATGTTTTTTGCGTGCAATCAATTACACCCTCTACCCGTGGGAAGCCAGCCACAGAGTAGAATCCCACTGGTCCCTCCGTCTGGCTGAGGTGATCCATGCGGAATTTGACGCATTGCGAGGCCCTGCAAAACAAACCGTCGGTGACCTGGCTGATGCACTTGTGTGCAGACGACTGAGAAACCCCGGCAATGTCCCCGGTGGCACCCTGGAATGATGCAGAGACAAAGAAGTTGAGGGCAGTGGTGACTTTAACATCGACGGGTAATGAGATGCTGCCAGGCCCAGCCGGGAGCAGCTCAGCATGAAGGAGGCTGCAGGTGTCTGCGACCACCTGACGACTCACTCTCAGCCTCCGCATGCACTGCTCCTCAGAGAGGTCCAGAAAGCTGAGCCTCGGTCTGCAGACCCTCTGGCGAGGGTAGTGCCTCCTGCGACGTCGCTCCTTCTGTTGTTGCCCTCTGTGCTCTTGTGCGGGTGCCTGTGGCACAGCACTGTGTTGTGGAGCTCCAAGTGGCGGAAGTGCATGCCGTCTCTGGCGAGGATGGTGATGTTCCTCGTCTTCGGATGTAGTGGTGAATGCAGCCATCGCGCCACCCCATCCTGATGTTGTCAGTCTGGGGTCTGAAAACTTGGTAAATATGCGTAAACAGAAGAATTCTGAGTGGAAACCAAGAATTTTCGGTGAAAACACTAAGATCTCGCAGCCAAAAGTTTGCCTGAGAGAACAGAGTGCCCTGCTGCATTAACTCACCTTTTATCCCCATCTGTCAAACAGGCATTTAAATGTCCAAATGGCTGCCGGCTGAAACACGGCTCCTTCACCATGGCGTATTTCACAGGCCATGGGAAACATGCTGAGGCAGAGTTAAAATCCTTTCCCTGCTTTAATCAACATAAAATTAAGTAGTTTAACAAGTTCAACTCCCTTAATTACTGGTTTAAATACCTTCCCGTTGGCTTTAATTGCTGGTGGGACTTTCGGCTTCCTGAAGCACTCGCACATACAGATGCGTCTGTGTCAAATACAGAAGCCGGTGGGTTGGAGCAGGGATTAGTTCCCGCTCTGGATTTCCCTGATTTTCTTGGCCCCCCCCGCCCCCAATGCACCCGGACTTGGCTTTCAAAATTGAGCCCATGATGTTAACACAGTTCAAAACACACTAAAAATAGACTGCTGATTTTTGATTTTGCATTTTGCTGATTGTCACAAAGTTGGAATTGCTTGTTTTGTTCACTTAAAGATCAGACTGCATCGTTTGATCAAAAAGTTAAATCAGCTCTTTTGCTGCATTTAATTAATAGCTTTGATGTGTGTGAAGTATTGTGGAGTGTATCTGGAAAATGTACTTCAAAGGAAGCTAACAGAAGTATTATTTTTGATACCTAAAGGTTTAAAGGCTGGAGCCTGAAACAGGAAAGAGTTTGCTCGAATTTCCAATTTGCACTGCCAGTAGGAAAGGCTTCCCAGCAGAGTGGATTCGTGAAATTCCCCCATAGATTACATTTAGTATTTGCCAAATTTTCATGGTTCATATCTACTATTTATTTGTAAATAAATATATTAGTAGTTTCAATGACCAAACTTGTAGCCTGTGAAGTAATATCTGCCATTGTGAAGACCATATGAGCCTGTGTTAAGTCCAGTAAGCTGATGTGGAGCAGTTATTAATCCCTCAGGTATCAATTTATGTGAGGGTTGAATTTGGAAATGTTACAGATCGCAGGGGACAAAGTCCACAAATGGTAATTGCTATTAAACCGTATAGACAGAAGATAGTTCCATAAAGCCCAAAATCGTAACATTAATTTAAAGCAAAAGATGTAACATTTTCTTCTTTACAATAGATCACTCTAGTAATGCTTTGTACCAAGTCTGCTCGGCTTTGTAGTGTCAGTCAATTCATTTAAATGTAGGTTCATGGCCTGAAGTTTGATTGATGAGTTGTCTACCTGAGTGGATATGTCAGTATGATGTATAATATACAAGTACATTTAAATTATAGAAAACATCAAACAGAATGACTGGCTGGAAATCTGGAATGTAGAGTTTTGCATTTACTTTGGAACTACAGGTCCCTAGTTGTGTTTTAAAATGAACATGTTATACTTTGGAAATTAATGTTTTGAATGTTGTCCTCTACTACTTCTCATGTTTTAGGAGACTTTAATTACCAATTAAAATGGAAAGTCCTACGCTGGTTGTAGAACACTTTTGTGAAATTGGGCTACTCCAGCGCCTGACTCGCCATGTGATAAACTCGTATAACAACTCATTGCGCTATCAGGCAGCAAGGACCCTTCAGCAGTGCTATTTAAAGGGCTCATCCACTACATACAGGTGTTAGAATCCCGTATGCCGATATGGAGATTCCTTTCAATTAATCCGAACTGACACCATATTGGTTAGAGAATATTTTACGCCAGAGACAGAAGTGTTTGTAATTATGTTTGGATGTAACTCCCATATCTCCCCACCTTGAGCACTCTGTCTCAGAAGACAATAAATAACCCTGAATTAGTCAAAGCCGAGCCTTTGAGAGGCAAAGTCTCAGTCCAAATCGTCACCCGCTGTAATATTGGATATCTGCCGATGTCTGCAGATATGGTCTTAAATTCTTCACACCACTGGATCGTCTCCTGCACCAACACTTTTGCGGTCCCGAAAACCATGGCTCCCTGTTTAAAAAGAAAAATAGGAAATCCATTGTGGCTCTTCTTGAGAGCCCAAGGAGTTAAAAATAACAAACAGTTCACTAAATTTCTTCTGTCACCCTTTACCCCGGGACCAGCGAGGACTCCACGCACATTTCCATGAATGAATCTAATTACCTCACTCCAGGAGGAATAGTCAGCAAAGGAAGCACAAAAATAATGTTCAATATTTCCTTCTATCATGTGGGGAAATATCCACTTAAATTAAGAAACTTAAAAATCTCAAACGCTTATCTAAAGCATTACGCCAACAGCACTAAATGATCTATTTTTTTAAATATTCCCTTTAAACTGAAACAAACCTAGACAAATGTCCAGAGGAACATGGGAGAGACTGACTAACTTCTTTGTCTATCTCCCAAAGTTTCTCTTTCTCTCTTGGAACTCACTAAGAGACAATAAAACTGCTTATGAGTCCACAGATTAACCAGCTGGAAGCTCATGGGGTGGGGGAGGAGTCAATCACAATAGCCGATTTTTTAGCTGTGATGTCATTAAAACAAAAATGCTTTAAAGAAGTTCAAATTGATCTTTTCCCAAAAAGTTTTTGTGCTTTTATAGCAGTGATAACTTGCACAAAGATCCTAACACAATTAATGTCTTGATAATAAATTTCAACTTCTCTAACTTCCAATTTTCAAAATATGAGCCATGAAGGCACATAAGATTTGCCAATTTTTGATCCATCCTTAGCAATTGAAAATCCGCTAAAAACAGCAGAAATAAATAGTATTTCCTTCTGATAACTTTAAATATTCTATGAAACAATTCTGCAGTACAATCTAACTACTCTAGATCATTATCACAGAGATAGCAGAGATCCTTTAACTGTTTTTTCTTCTTCATGGTCACTTTGGTTTGACCACCATCAATCACAAGATCAAAGGGTCAGTTTTCTAACAGCTGTCACATTTCAGTAAAACATGATTAAACAAATGGGGGGAAAATTGGATAAGGCCTGTTCTTGGGCGGGGGTAGCACAATCCACTATTACCCCATGCCCAATGGCTCCTGCACAGGCAGAACGAGACTTACGTCACTCCTGAGGACTTACCTGCAATCTGCGTCGGAAATCAACGTTGAACTAGGATTCAATGCAATTCGCAATTTCTACCAGCAGGGGGAGGTCCATTCTCTTAAAGGCAGGCTGGGTGTTCAAAATCTCTTAAAGGTGGCTGGTACCTGTTATTTGCTGAAAATAACAGTCTGCTGTCTGCACGGACTCTGAACAGAGATCAGACATCGCACACGTAAAGCACAGATGCAGGTCCCAGCCCCATGATTACACACTGATGAGTTATGTTAAAACATTGAATAAACGTTGGGCACCACTAAATCCCACATCCTCCAATCTGCACGCCAGACTTCACCAATCTGCCGATCTGAGTTTGTATCAGGCCTGCGAGAGTGCGTGCACCAAGGTTCTCTGCTGATGCATCAGAGGCCTTGGTGCAAGAGCTGGACAGAAAGAGGGACATCCTATATTCGCAGTGGGGGGGGAGGGGGGGGGGGCAAGAGGCCCTCCAGGCATATACCGAAAAGGCAGTGGGAGGCAGTAGGGGATGAAGTCAATGCCAGGCGCACAGCATCATGAACATGGATGCAGTGCAGGAAGAAGTTCAATGCTTTGACATGAGTGGTCAAGATGAGTGAGCTCAACTGTCAAGTGGTGTCTCATACCAACTGCACCACGCACTACGCCGCCCATCCCCCACATACCAACAAACTCTTTCCATCAGTACTCAACTCTTCCAACCAGATGCTTCTTCTCACCCTTACACATTACCAATATTTCAAGCCGCCCATCCACAACTCACAGGCCACACACACTGGCAGCTATTCAACCATGACAGGCACAACACCCAGACTCACGTCCTGCTTTCTTGCAGGAGAAGGTGGCGCATATCAAGAAGCAGTGGCATTTAGCCCCTCGAGCCTGTTCCACCATTCAGTGAGATCATGGTGGACCTGTGACCTAACTCCATATACCCGTATTAGCCCCATATCCCTTAATACCCTTGGTTCACAGAAATCTATCAATCTCAGATTTACCTTTCACAACTGAGCTAGCATCAACTGCCATCTGCAGAAGAGCGTTCCAAACGTCTCTCACCCTTTGCGTGTAGAAGCATTTCCTAACTTCACTCCTGCACATCCTGGCTATAAATGTTAGGCTATGTCCCCGCGTCCAGAAGACCTCAAAAAACAGTTACAAATGTCTCGGCAGCCAGAAGCAATAATCCAGCTACTAGTCTGTAAATCCTGCATGGTCCCTTTAAATAGCGCCGTTGGGGTTCCTCCAGGCACTCTAAGACACGTTTCAGGTTAAGACAGTGCATTGAGTTGAGCGTTAAGTCCCAAAATGGGGTCTATTACTTTAAATCAGCATTGCACACTGATTGAAGCCATTTTCTCCCTACTTTTCATGATCTCAGCGGTCGTTACCTGCTCTTGCGCTAACTCCTATACCAAAATGGCATCTGGCGCACGTCTGCAGGAAACATGCATGCGCATCCAAGACCCCATCTTGGATGTCGGAGAGGCCGTGCAGTGCCAAAACAACGGGCGCTACACGGCCCAATTTAGTGCCCATAGAGTTACTTCAAGATGTCCCAATATTTTAAACTGAAGTTAAGGAATGTATTAGATTGAAAGGAGAGGCCTATAATGTTGTCAAGAAGAGTAATAAGCCTGGGGAATGGGTGAGTTTTAGAAACCAACAAAGGATGACCGAAAAATTGATAAAAAGGGAGGAAATAGAATATGAAAGTAAACGAGCAAGAAATATAAAAACAAATTGTAAGAGCTTCTACAAGTATGTAAAAAGGAAGAGAGTAGCAAAAGTAAACATTGAGACAGGAGAAATTATAATGGGGAATCAGGAAATGGCAGATGCGTTAAACAAATATTTTGTATCTGTCTTCACAGTAGAATGCACAAAAAGCATATCAAAAATAATGGGGAACCAAGGGGTAAATGAGAGTAAGGAACTTAAAACAATTAATATCACTAGAGAAAAAGTCCTGGACAAACTAATGGGACTAAAAGCTGACAAATCCCCGGACCTGATGGCCCACATCCTCGGGTTCTAAAAGAAGTGGCTGCATAGATAGTGGATGCATTGGTTATGATCTTCCAGAATTCTCTAGATTCTGGAGTGGTCCCATGACTGGAAGGCAGCAAATGTTACCTCGCTGTTCAAGAAGGGAGGGAGAGAGAAAATGCTGGAATCCATTATTAAGGAAGTGGTAACAAGGCACATAGAAAATCATAATATAATTAGGCAGAGTCAACATGGTTTTATGAAAGGAAAATTGTGTTTGACCAATTTATTACAGATTTTTGAGGATGTAACTAATAGGGTAGATAAAGGGGAACCAATGGATGTAGTATATTTGGATTTTCAAAAGGCATTCAATAAGGTGCCACATAAAAGGTTGTTACACAAGATAAGGGCCCATGGAGTTGGGCGTAATACATTAGTATGGATAGAGGATTAGTTAAAGGACAGAAAACAAAGAGTAGGGATAAATGGGTCATTCTCGGGTTGGCAGGCTATAACTAGTGGGGTCCGCAAGGATCGGTGCTTGGGCCTCAGCTATTTACAATCTATATTAATGACTTAGATGAAGGGACCCAGTGTAATGTATACAAGTTTGTTGACGAAACAAAGGTAGGTGGGAAAGCAAGCTGTGAGGAGGACACAAAGAGTCTGCAAAGGGATTTAGACAGGTTAAGTGAGTGGGTAAGAAGGTGGCAGATGGAGTATAATGTGGGGAAATGTGAGGTCATTCACTTTGGTGGGAAGAATAGAAAAACAGAATTTTTTTAAATGATGAGAAACTATTAAATGTTGGTGTTCAGGGAGACTTGGGCATCCTCGTACAAGAAACACAAAGAGGGTGATTTTAAACCCCAAGAACGGGTGGGTTGGGGGCGGGTGGGAGTTGAAAATAGTTGTTTTTTTGGGTCGCAACTGCAAAATTTTCAGACTTTGCATTCCCAGTGGGAAGCCTGTACTTTTACACGATGACGTTAAACCCAGAAATAAAGCTGGGTTGCGGTCACGACCCAAAAAGCAACTATTTTCAACTCCCACCTGTACCCAACCCACCCGTTCTTGGGGTTTAAAACCATCCCCAAAAAGTTAGTATGCAGGTACAGCAGGAAATTAGGAATGCAAATGGCCTGTTGGCCTTTATTGCAAGGGGGTTGGAGTACAAGAGTAAGGACGTCTTACTACAGTTGTACAGGGCTGTAAGGGGTTTTTACTGTTTCTCGGGCTTATTGTAGGTCAGCCAGTTATGTTTTCCTGAGCTGCCCTGCCCGCTGTGCGGTTGCGAATCGCTTACCCCTTCCTGATTCTGAGCTGAGGACTTATCGGGCGGTAACAAAGACAGACTAACAGACCAGTGGATTGGTACAAGGAAAACCAATGTTTATTAATAAGAAAACTAAAACTACAAGGTAAACAGTATTATACAGAAGATAAAGAAATCGCTATAGATACAATACAGTCTTACACTTAACGGGTTGGAAGAAACGGACACATCGAGGGAAAATTCTAAAATCACAAGTTTAGCAATATCCCCTTTAACCCCCACCCTTACACTTATGCTAGGTTGTCTTGTGGCGGCCAGAAAATTAATGCTCACCGGTGAAACAGATGAAAAGGCCTGGCCCCTGTTCCCTGCTGCTGCCGTCGACATGTGTTTGCGAGGTTTACTGGATGGCCTTCCTTCTTGGTTGCTAGCAAGCAGACAGGACACCGGGCCAAGAGGCGAAGAGAGAAGAGAGAGAGAGATACTGGGCAAGCCCCAGTTATAGTCTCCCTATAATGGGTTATTCCATTGTCCGATTTGGGCTGAAAACGTAAGACAAAAGGGGTCCCAATCTCTGGCCCATTTACATAATGGCCGGTTCCTGTACTGATCTGTTCCATAACTGCTTTACCATTGTTCCGAATGTTCCTTGATGGTCTATCTTTTGTCCTGGAATTTCTCCTGCTCGAATTTTGATGTGTAGGCCGGCAATGTTGATGGCTTGCCTCAGGGCTTGAATGCAACTGCATTGTTTAAAGAAACCTGTCTGAAACACGAAGCCTGCCATGTGTCTGACCGCAGCCATTTTGAAAGACCTTGGATTTTTAAAAACACAGTCACACCAGGGTTTCTTTAATAACTCCAATAAATCTTCGGTGGGGGGGGGACATGTGAAATTTTGCGAATCCCTTCAGGCTTTAGTGAAACCTCACTTGGAGTACTGTGTACAGTTTTGGTCTCCTTATCTAAGGAAGGATATACTTGTCTTGGAGGCGGTGCAACGAAGGTTCACTAGATTAATTCCTGAGAGAAGAGGGTTGTCCTATGAGGAGAGATTGAGTAGAATGGGCCTATACTCTCTGGAGTTTAGAAGAATGAGAGGTGATCTCATTGAAACATATAAGATTATGAGGGGGCTTGACAGGGTAGGTGCTGAGAGATTGTTTCCTCTGGCTAGAGAGTCTAGAACCAGGGGGCATAGTCGCAGGATAAGGGGTTGGCCATTCAAGACTGAGCTGAGGAGGAATTTCTTCACTCAGAGGGTTGTGAATCTTTGGAATTCTCTACCCCAGAGGACTGTGGATGCTGAGTCATTGAATATATTCAAGGCTGAGATGGATGGACTTTTGGACTTTAGGGGAATCAAGGGATATGGGGATCGGGCAGGAAAGTAGAGTTGATGTCGAAGATCAGCCATGGTCTGATTGAATGGCAGAGCAGGCTCGAGGGGCCATATGGCCTACTCCTGCTCCTATTTCTTACGTTCTTATGCTCTTAGCACATCAATTCATGCTCACCAATACTCAACACAACTTAACTTCAAATCACTCAACATTTACTTCAAATCATGAAGCATTTAAGAAATTCAAAATGCCAATTTTTATGTGATGATCTCGTCTGGAATTTGAGATGCTCACATTTTTTTTATAAGAACCAGAATTTTACGTGGCCACAGCAAAATTCTGGTTTCCACAAATTAATAGGTTAGTTAACCCCAATAACTCCAATTTTAATTCAGCAATATCAGAATTAAACACAAGACAGAACAGAGAGTAAACACAAGACAAACAGATAAAATTATCAACATAACACATGCGTACTAAGACCCGATATATTACATTGTCTTTCATTTTGTTCTTTCTTCAGGCCCGCCTTTCCAACAAACTGTAAAAATACTGGAAATAACTGCTTTCACAGCTAAACAAAATCTTTGTTACTTTGCACAAAAAGGGAAACACATGACAAACATGAAAAAGGGCCGTAGCCCACAGCAGCGAAAATAAAGCACTCACAATGAAAACAGACCTGTTAAAGAGACAATACACTGAAAGCAAAAGAACACATTCTTTGGCTTATGATCGTCTGCCTTTATCCTTCTTGATTTCATCATAGACTACAGCCCCATTCTGTACCAATTCAAAGTCTCAAGCTCACAGTCTGTGTCCTCAACCAAACCTGGTGTGGTGAAAGTCCCTTCATCTTTCTTTTTGTTCTTCTTTATTCCTCATCTTGCAACCTACCCTTCTGAATTTCAACTTCCTCTCTCAACCTTCCTAACTCCTATGGCTCAAAACAACAAGGCACTCACTTTCCTATCCTCCTCTTTAATTTCTTTCTCCTTTTCCAGTTTTTTCATCTTAGTCTCCACCTCACACAAAGTCTGACAGGTTTTAACTAATACAGTACAAGTTCCTATGTTCTCCTCATCCTCCTGCACAATCTTACCCACAGTTACTTGACTTTGAATCCATTTTGTTACCTTTTGACACGAGTCCCCTTTTGGACTAGTCAAAAATGAAACTAAATCTCTTACACATAATTTCTCAAGCTTCTTATCTTCTACCTCTTTCTGTATCCTTTCTCGGGTGGCACTGTAGGTCAGTCCCTCCATGGTCAGACATGCTAACAGCCATGTCACGTCCTTCGGACTCAAGTCCTTGGACAGGTCCATATCCTTACATAGACCTTCGGCCATACTTCTCCGCCTTTGTTATTGGTATGTATTAAAACTTACATTGCCCTCAAGACAACCTCAAGGGATTTCTACACAACTGATATGGTGTCTCATGGGTTCCCTATCCAATCGACGTGGTGATCAATCAGATCGGCCAAGCCTATCTGTGAAGGACAAAATATCAACTCTCTTTGTCAGTCTCCTGGCTGGCCCGCCACTGTTAGAATCCCATATGCTGGTACGGAGAATCCTTTCAATTAACCTGAACTGACACCATATTGGTTAGAGAATTGAGGTTTTTAATGTTCACAGACATCGTTTGATCATTTTATATAACAATCATTGAGCAGTAACTAATAGTCTTAAACAAGCATGATATTACCCGTTTCACGACTGGACAGCCGGCGAGGATTGCCTGTTCCTAGTTGTTCCTCGGAGAGTTACACAAGGTTAGGCCGAAGCCAGCATTAACATCCCCTGGAAATATCTAACTCTTGGAGAGTTACACAGGGTTAGGCCAAAACCAGCATGGATCCCTTGGATATGTCTAACTCCCCTTCTCCTCAAACTGCGGGATTTCTGACTAAAAGCCACTCTTTATATACCCTATTTTTGCCTGAGGAATGTGCACTTCGGCATGTACTCATCTGCATATGGGGGCTATACAATGATATCAGTTCCCTTATCTTCTTAACTGTGTAAAAGGGTATTCATGGAATCAGTCCGAAGGTTACCCTTTTGCCCTTACTACATTTGCAGAAGCAGAACAAAGGTTCTCCAAAATAGCTGACTCAGGCAGTTTCCTGAGGGTCTGCAGCTTTCCTGTTATCTGACCACATTATTCTGTTAGAAGGGTCAGTAGTTTCCCATGCTGCTGCTTCATTATACTTTGCCCACTGCCTGTTCTGCTACTTAATCTTAGTCTTTAATCCATTTACAGCTGATTTCATATTTAATAGATTCTTAGCTTATTTGATAGATTCTTACACAGGTTAGATGCTGGTTAGTCCTTTTAGGCCGCTGGTTAACATTTGGGCATTTTTTAACTTATTTTCTAACTTCTACAACTTAATTCTGACTTCTGATAAGAAGTTTTTGCTGGTGCGGGACTGCTTTTGGCTGTCTTCAAAACTGTTTTACTGCAGTCATGGATGGTCTGGTAGGTCTGCCTTTAGGGCTGGAGGAGGAAGGGGAGCCGTCAAGAAGACAAGAGATAGCAGTTGGGAGAAGAGAGAAGAGGACACTGTGCAGGTGACCATACCCACAACGGGTCATCAGGGAGCACTTCTCATACCTCAACCTCACTAAGGAGCAATGTCTTAGCTTCACAAAGGAGGCTATCGTTGAGCTACGTCACCTGCTGCAACCACAACTCGAACCTTGAACCAGGGCATGGACAGCACTGCCTGTAGCTGTCACGGTCACTGTGGCCCTTAACGTATAAGCAAAAGGCTCTTTTCAGGCTGCAGCATGTGACATCAGTGACATCTCCTAGTTTTCAGTCCATCATTGTATCAAGGAGGTCACCAAGACCCTCTACGCCAGAAAGAAACCTATGTCGCTTTGCCAATGGACATAACAAAGCAGAACAAGAGAGTATTAGGCTTCACCTGCATTGCAGGCTTCCCCAGAGTGCAAGGTGCCATAGACTGCACGCACATTGTTTTGCGTACTCCCCATCACCGTCCTGGCATCTTTCTCAATAGAAAGGGATTTCACTTCCTCAGCATCCAGCTTCAATGTGACCACAGGTAACACATCACACAGGTCTATACCTGGATTCCTGGCAGCAGTGATGATCCATTCATTCTACCCCAGTTCTCTGTTCTGCCTTTATTCCAACCAGGCCGTCAGGTCACAGGCTGGATACTGGACGACATGGGCTAGCCCCTCCAGACATTGCTCATGACTCCTGTCAGGAACCTGGGCACAGCTGCAGAGGTGGTGTACAATGAGAGCCATGCTGGCGCCAAAAATATCATCAAGCAGACAGTCGGCGTGCTCGAGCTTCCGCTGACTGGACCATTCAGGAGGACTATTGCAGTCCAGCCCTGACTATATCTCCAGATTTGTGGTTGTCTGCTGTACGTGCTAAAACTTTGCCGTCATGAGGGACCAGCCCTTACCACCACCTGGGCAGCAAGATATACAGCAGGAGGAGGAGCAGGGGCAGGAGGAGGAGGAGGAATATCAATGAAGGAAAAGAAGATACCAGTGCCCCTAGCTGCCAGAGCTCTTATAGAGAAACTTATCCAACAACGCTTCACATGAACCATCCCTCCCATCCCCAATACAGCAACATTTCTGTAATCCTTATCACCAATGTCCTTACTACCACCATCCGATTACCTTCCTTCAATCCAACATTCTGGGTCTTGACCTCACTTTGCTACAAATATTAACACCAACATCAAATCCAGAACAAAAAAAATCCAACAACTCAATTCCATCTGTGTCTAATATTTAACCCTTGTGCAACCCTTTAGTAAACAATTTTACAACACCAAGTTATAGTCCAGCAATTTTATTTTAAATTCACAAGCTTTCGGAGGCTTCCTCCTTCGTCAGGTGAACGATGTGAAAATGAAATCCTCGAAATGAAATCGCATTTATAATTCACAGAACAATGCTTCAGTTGCTGTCTTTTCTAGGTAGAAACATAGAAAAGACAGCAACTGAAGCATTGTTCTGTGAATTATAAATGCGATTTCATTTCGAGGATTTCATTTTCACATCGTTCACCTGACGAAGGAGGAAGCCTCCGAAAGCTTGTGAATTTAAAATAAAATTGCTGGACTATAACTTGGTGTTGTAAAATTGTTTACAATTGTCAACCCCAGTCCATCACCGGCATCTCCACATCATGACAACCCTTTAGTGCCTGTTTTGTGTGCGCGTTCACCTATCCTACTGCTCCTATGAAGTATATCCCCAGTGGCTACAGCTTGGGAAGTTGCTTGGTTCCATTGAGGACACTTCAGATGACCTGCAGGACGACCTCTACCAGTTGTGGGTCTTGCAGGTCCGGCTGCAGATTGCAGCATCTCATGGTGAGCCGGGGCAGTCTGGCCCAGCTGTCTGCGTGGCACTAACAAGGGCACTTGCGGAGTTGGTGGCGGGGGAGCAAGCATGCTGTCATCCAGAGAGAGGACAGCAGGTGTCTCTCCCATGGAGCCAAGGCCACTCTCCTGGGAGTGCGCCTCAGCTCTCCTACGGCATTGCACGAGAACAGAGTGCTGGTGTGATATGACTCTCTGGAATCCCCTGTCAACACTGGCCCTCAGAATTAAGATGGCAGCTGTGTGAGCTGCCATGGCAGTAGTGTAAGATGCCATGGAAGCTATCAGCAGTTGCTCCATCATGGTGGGCGCCACTGTCATGTTCATGGAGCTGACCACTCACTCCATGTTGGACAGAATGGTCTTCATGCTCTGCACGAAGCTGCAGCACAAGTTGGAGCTGAGAACCACCATGCTCTGAGCCATTACACGCAAGCTCGCTGGTAGGCTGCACCTAGCATTCCCTGGTATATGTGCATCAGCCTTCTTCGGTAGCCCGGTCCCTCAAAGTCTACGTCTGCATCTGAGTCGTCTGCTTCAGAGCTAGTATGTGATCCCGCCCTCCAGCGAGCTGGCACCTGTGGCATCCTACCCTCTGCCCTAGTTCTTGCACACTCGTGGCTGACGATTCATCACTTCAAGACCCCTCCTCTAGCCTACCCTCTAAAGTACGAGTGGTGCCAATCCCTGAGCTGGTGCTTGCTAGGATCGGATCTAGTTACATTGCAGCTTCAGAAAGCCTTCTCTTCCCGAAGTGGCAGACGGGTGTCCACATTTTGAGCACCTGAAATGAATGAGAGGGACAAGGGTCAGCTTTTAGAGTGAAGGGAGAGCAGAGAAAGAAGTGGCTGGTAAAAGCAGCTGCATTTCGTCATGCAGAGTATGTAGGGAGAGATAGAAGTAAGAAGGGAAAAAGAGGATGAGGGTTTGAAGAAACTCTGCACGATGTCTCCTCCAGCGTTGTCACTCACCACGGCCATGTCTCTCCCCCTCACCGTGATGACCAGCATGTTTTATTCCACGGGGGAAAGGATATGCAGTCTCTCGGCCTCCTCTGGTGGCAGCCTCCTGGCACAAATTGTGCATGACTTCTCCTGCAAGTCATAAAGGAGTGTGTTAGTGACATCCTTGTGAGGTATTTAGAGAATGTGCCTTTCATGGTAGAATAGTTTGTATGCAGTGTGTAACGTGTGCGCTGTGGGGGATTAAGGGTTGCAATGGTGGTGAGTATATGGGTATGAGGAGAAGGAGGTATAGTGAAGAGTGGTGTAGTGATTGCAGAAGTGAAGGGACGCAGGGGTGGGGTGTATTGTCATTATTGTGAATAGCGTGGCTGATGGTGGTGGAGATGTGAGCAGAGAGTAAGAGAGCAATATTCTTTCCTTGATATCTCTGGTGAGGTCATTGAACTTCTTTCAGCATTGCAGCCATGTCCTGGGAGTTAATCTCCTGGCATTTACCTTCTCTGCAACCTCTTCTCACTGGTGGCAGAGGTGCTGCCTGGATAGCTTTCTGTCCTCTGAGGGGAATAGGATCTCCCTCCTCTTATCTACCACCTGGTTCAGCGCTTCCAAAGTGGCATCAGAGAACCTGAGTGCCCTCCCTGGACCTCTTCCAGCCATTCTTTTTAATCTCATGAGTTTCCCTATAGCCTGCACCCAGAGGGCACCTTCCCTTTAAGAGGGCACCTTCCTCTTAAAGGGAAGGTGCCCTCTGACTGCTTTTAAGTGGCATCAGAGATGCCCGATTTCCTGCAACCCCCAAAACAGGTGTGAAGCCAATGAATAGCATGGGTATCAGTGACCGCACTCCTGAATCATTATAATGAGTTGCCAGCACTAATTTTCTGGGACCACATGAACAGTCGCATGCAGCCCCCGATCAAATTTCTAGGCCCTGTTTTGTGAAAGACCAGTTTGCATCTGTCTTCAGCTGATGAAGGCACAGATCTCAGGAGACCTGTAGTTAGAAGAAGGATGATTTATGAGGTGCAGTCATTGGACACAGTGCCAAACAACCTTGAACAAATGACAAATAGTGGAGGAATCCACTAACCTCATATGTGCAAAGCACTGCAGTCTACCATGGAACATGTGGCAACTCTAGGGATGTCTGCAGTGCAGCTACCCACTGCAGAGTTCCCACGTTCAATCAGGTCTGTGTTTGTTGAAGCAAAATCTTGAAGCAAAATGGTTTAATTTTTAATTTTTAAAGTCCACTTTTATTGGAGGCTTGGTTATACAAATATGACCACAAATTTCTAATTGCCCCTTCCTACAAAATTAGGAATTCCCACTGGTCTGTAAAACTTAGTATTACGGCATGTGGTATGTAATGCATCTCTTAATGGTTTGTAACTTTCAACAGATTATCCGACAAAACATTTAAATATTTGGATTGTGCCAGTGTGCTAAAAGCAACCATCCTGCTTAAAAGTCGCTGATGAAGGTGGGGCAATCTATCAGAACAGCCTAATTTTCACAGAACAATAGGATCAAATATCTCACTAGTTGTCCCCCTCTACGGCATTATACACCAAGTTGCTCAACTGCTGTTTGTGGCAAGATAACAGGAAACTAGTTTTAAAGGACAGTCAGAGATTGCATAAATTGTTTGTTGCAAAATGGGTTTTGTTCTCATTATGCTGTTTTACAAGGTGAGTCATATAAGTTGTTTATTTAGGTATTAAATAGTGCCACGCTAGTGCCAGTGTCACAAACGTGAGTCTTGCACAGTATAAAAGCTTTCTAGCTCCCTTTTTTTGAATACATTGGAATATCTTCACTGTACAATGTATGGTGAATCACTTTTTAAAAATTGCTGTTCGTGATAAACTGAAATATAATCATCCATTTTAATGGCATTAAAATCAGACCGCTGGTTTGGGGGAGGAAAATGGAGTTGGACCCTGATCTGCCAAAATCACACCTCTTTTTACGTCTGCTGTAATGTCTACTAGAAGTGGATGCGGGCCCACTCCTCCACTGGTAAATATATGGAAATGGAATAATTTGTCAAAAATCCCATTACTACCAGGATTGCCCCCAACACAACTCAAACCTGTATAAATCAGGCATGAGAGGCTGCAGCAGTGAATCAAGGTTTAAGTATCTTTTGTAAAGGCTTCTGGCTATCATTCAAGAAGTGGCTATTTCTGCAATTTCTGAACAGATCTAAACATTTTTTTGTTTTGAAGCTGTAGAGGGGGGTACTGCTATCTGCCTCTGTATAATCTCTAGGACAAATTCTTGCTTATACCTGAAAAAAGCTTCAACAAAGGTTTCTCAATGGAGATTCCTCTCTGCACTATATTAATGGAGGTAGAACAAAAGCAGGAGGATAAGGATTACAGGGAAGCACATTTCATATGACATCACCAGGAGGATGAGACCTACTCTTCACTAGCCAGCAGCAAGAGTGTACAGACCCCAATGCTCCTTGCAAGATGTCACTCAAGAGATCTGTTTAAGGAGGTTACGTTTTTCACTAAAGAAGCTCTCGACAAGCTGTGTCTCTTGCTCCTGCACTTACTGTCCCTGTAAAAGTAGCAAAAGCACTCAATTTCTTTGCTTTTTTCAGGGTGCTACAAGGGATTTCACTAATATAAATCAATATGCTGTCCATTGTTGCTTATGTCAGGTGACTGATGTCTTGTTTATGAAGGCTGAAGGGTTCATAAATGTTGGCATATCAACAGGGCAACAACGTGAGATGTCTTTACACTATTATGATATTGCAGGCTAACCTAGTGTGCAAGGGGCAATAGATGGCACCCATGTTGTCATCCAGACCTCATCTCTTTATCCAGTAAAATATCAGAATTGGAAAGGATTCCATTCATTAAGTGGCCATTTGGTATACAACCAGCAGCATAGAATTACTTATGTAAATGCTAAATTTGCTGGCAGCTGCCATGACTCTTTTGTCCTGTGGCATGCCAACATTCCACCTCTCTTCCACCCTAATACTGTCAAGTTAGCTCCTGGGGTGGAGGGGGGTGCGGTGCAAGGGCTATCCCCTTCTTCCACGGCTCAGGCCACCTCTCCGGATCCCCACAACACCTACCAAGGAGAGAAATAGTGAAGCCCATACCACCACACACATCATTATAGAGCTCACTGTTGGCGTGTTAAAATGGAGATTCTCAGGTCTTCATTATTTTGGAGATGCTTTGCAATATTACTCCTATCAGAGTCTCAAGGATTGTTGTGGCTTGTTGTGAATGGGAGCAGTGGTTATGAAACTTTACAACCTTCTGGACTCAACATTGATTTCAATAACTTCAGATCATAACCACTACTCCCATTTTTTCGGTCAGGTAGTGCTGGTAATGGTTCTGCTGCTGCCATTTACAGCTACTCCTGATCAATCTTTTGTTTCTTTACCTGTCTCATTACCACCTTCCTTGCCTTGCACATCATCCTTTTTGTCATTTAATCAGTCGTGTCCTCTACCCTATCACAGATCTTCTCTTTTGCTCTTTCCTTCCTCCCCTCCCCTCTCCCCCCTTTCCCTGGCTCTGTACTTGCTAAAAAACTTTAACTCTTTTAACGTCTTCCAGTTCTGAAAAAAGGTCTTCGATCTGAAACGTTAACTCTGTTTCTTTCTCCACAGATGCTGCCTGACTTGCTGAGCTTCTCCAGCATTTTCTGTTTTTATTTCAGATTTCCAGCATCCACAGTATTTTGCTTTTGATTCTATTACATTCAGTCCTGTTTGTGAACACTGTGTTTTCTCTTGGTGCCTTTGTGTGCTGAGTCATGGGAGAATCCTTCGGTAGGCTGCATCTCCAGTGCTTCTGCATAGACAGTTTCCTCCTAGCTCCTTCCAGCTGCATGTACAGGCATCTGAGGTGGTGACTTCGAGAGCTCATGCATACTGTAATCAGGAATGAGAACTGCACGGGTGATTGGGATAGTCCTCCAGGAGCCAACCAAAGATTTCTCTGTCAACGTGGAAGAGAGGTAGGATGCTAGAGTGCCTTAGCACAAAAAAGTTATGCAGCTACCTGAAAATTTAGCCTTCACATGAGGAATTCTATACATATACAGACTTTGCCATGCCAATTCTACTGGGTTTTGGATACGGCTGATCACTGATCAGCAGGAGAGCAGACCTAATGGGTGCAGTAAGGTGCTGGAAACCGTGGGAGTTGGTACTCTGAAGCCCTCAGAAGCTAGTTGCCATTATTCTCTCCAAATGTTCTCCTAAGACCTGAAAACCAATTATCAATGCCTCTGCATTGGAGGCACTGACTGATCGGGTGGCATCCCTACAAGGACTATGGATGCAGATGTTCCTGGAGCTGCCACTTGCTCTAGGTAGCACTGCAGTTCCAGATGTTGGCGCAAAGGATGGCATTGGACTCCTCCTGCTACCTGCCTTGTGTTTTCAGAGATGCTGCTGAATACCTGAATACAGCTGTGAATCTCATCCAGCATCCTTCTTTGCAGAGAAGAAACCCTGAGATCTATATCAAAAAAGCTGAGCCCACAAGGTCTTCAGAAAAGGGCTGATATCTACTGAGCCTCTGCTCAGCATTCAGAAGCCAGTTTAACTCCTGGCTCCTCCAGCAGCCTCATGCTCTGTCTCTCAGCCAGTGACAAAACCTCAACCCCCAAGACAAAGGGACCATGCCTAGTTTCTTCCTCCTTCTCAGTGGCTTTTTGCTATTTTTCATCTATAAGAAAGCAAGAAGAGAATATTTGGCAGGTTAACTGAAGTGCGCTATTTAGCATTTAAAGAAACATGATCAGGTTGCTTGCAAGGGTACCTGTGCTTCCATACCATGAGACATAGAAGCCACAGATGGTCCAGACAAACTTCTGCTTCGTCCCTGCAGCCCCAATTCCTGCCATGAGTTAAAATCAGGGCTATAAACTTTTTTCAGCACTGCACGCCATCCTAGAAGTTATCAAGGTGGCATTGACAGTCACAGCAACCTCCCTCCACCATTGACTTAAAAGGCCTTCTTCCACTGACCCAAACAGTCTGTCTCTCATTTGCTGCATCTCAGCGAGAAGAACATCTGAGTGAGAGTCCAAGAAATTTGGCTGTGCTTTTCTCAGATGTCTTTGCTGCTATTTTGAGTGGAAAATTTTAATTCTTCCTCCAGTCCTGCTATTGCCTCTAAGATTTTCTATCCTGCTGATGCACCATTTCTCCATCCCTCCCATAAGATTTCAGCCCCCGGCATCCTTCTCTAATTGTGGATGGGAGGCTGCACAGAAGTTTCCGGGAGGTTCAGCTGCTTACACCCATTTTACATGGGTTTTACACCAATGCTTGAACCAGTGGGTAGGCAAATAAGCTTACCCTGGAAACTTGCATGTAGCTCCCTTTGCTGGACCCTGGTGGGTGCAACTGTTTTCTTAAAGGAGCAATAGTGGTGTAAATCACATTAAGGAAATTCCATTCCAGAGTTCTTTAGGGATATTTTTGTACGTGTATTTTCATATTTACAGTGATGACTCTACATCACCAATCACAATGCATAGCGTCACACTCAGGCGGTTTAACAAAAAGATACATTTCTATAACTGGAATTCATGTTTGTAATGACAGATCATAATCTCAACATAACCTTAGGACATTCTTGTATTCCACAGTTAATATTAGGCTAGGTGAAATTGTAAATACAATTCATCTGCGCCAGGATTGGTAACAATACAATTTAGACCATAAGACCATAAGAGATAGGAGCCTAGGAGATTTGTAGCAGTAAGAATATAATTTCATCAGAAAGACATTTTTGGCAAATGTGAACATATGGGCTAAGATACATTTGCTAATTTAGTAGGAATACAATAGCTTCCCTCCAGTTTTTTCAGTGGAAACAATGTGCCAAAGAATTTAATTACATGCTCCTACTCAGTCCCCGGACAAACAGTTTTTCTTTGTTCAGTAATTATATTTTACCAATGCAAAATTTCTCCATACGTTTTTGTTTGAATAAACATAATGAAATCTCTTGTTGCATATTAACATGACCTGCACAAATCTATTTTAAGTTTGCATGATATGAACTGTCAAATGGAAATTGCTGAAAATAAAGGCATTGCTGGAGGTTGTTCTTCTAGATTTTACCTTCGAGTGAAACTGAATAATTTCTTTTCAACTATATTTTTGGCAGCCTATTTCCACTAAAATACTATTTTCAGAATAGCTTAATACACACATATAATGCATTTTAGAAATTATTATGTATTGCTATTACTGCACATACATCACTATTTCCTGATTGCTACAAGCTGGAACATTTCTAATTTTATAAAAATTACATGCCCAGTTTGATAATAGTTTCAGTTATTATGCCCTTAAAGACATGGTGAAGAGCCTTGAAGTAGCCAGCGTATTTTTATTCAAACTACCAGATTACCCCAGTGCAAAATCATGAGTTGTTTGGTATCTGAAGCACGTCTGCTTTAGATGTTTAGTTTCTAACCTGCCGTGTCCCCATAAAGCCACTGCTCAGGTACCCTCTGTGTGAATCCCTATAATTGTAGCTGCTTGAAAATTGGAGGTCAGGAAATTGGTTGAGAATTTCAGATTCCAGATCAGAAGAACCCAGAATTAAAATGCTTGGCTTTCTTCTTAAGATTGTTGTACATCTGTAACATCTGGAATGTTAGAGACTTGCATTAGACTTAAGATATTTTTGTTATATACTGACAGATCCTGTGACATTGCTCACAGTGGGGCCTCTATGAAAGTAAAAATAACCTGCAAAATAAAGGATATTTTTGCATAGCAAAGACTTTCCTCCTGGCACAGAATCTTGCTTGCCGGAAGAGCAAATCAGAGAATCAGGCATGGAGGTCAGCACACCCAATTCGCAGTGGTCCCATCCTTCCAGCCATTCATTTTCTCATGGCATCACAGTCACTTTGTTCAAATTCTTTTAATGCCAAATAGATACCGCATAAAATATAGACACTACTACAAAAGTAAGGAACATACGAACAGGAGTAGACCATTCAGCCCCTCGAGTTTGTTAAGGGGAGAATTTAATTAATATCCCCATTAAAAATAAACAAAAATCTGCCGTGAGATTATAGTTGGAACACGCAATCAATGGTAACAATGATGGAAGTGCTGGTAGCAGTTGTAGAAGTAGGTGATATGGAGAGGGCTTTCATAAAAGCAGTATCAGTGTGAGCTATGTCAAATTATTTACCATGTTGGCATTTTCCAAGTAATAACTTACAATCATCAACAAAGAAACTGGATTTCGATGCATCATTGTTTAACCAAGATTAAACAGAAAAAAGTTTTTCTTACCCCTCTTGGGTGAATCAAAGGAGGAATAGAACGGATACTGGATTAGGTTGACATTTTAGAAGCTGATCTAAAAATATTGTGCCTTTAATATGTCATCTGCTCTGGCTTTTTGCATGTAGGGATTAATCAGTCATGACACTTTGGGAACACTGATGCCTGTTGATTTTCTCAACGGTGTTTTTAGAATTTTAATTTCGGCAAATCGCTATACTGACAGACCAATTAAATACAAGTTAAGCTGATTATCAAAATCTTTTAATTTTTAAACTAAGTTGCTGAGTTTATATTGATGTTTAACCATATTGATGATGGTACTTCTCCCATTACCACCCGCTTTTGCCTTGCACCATCATCCCTTTAGTCATTTAATCACTCCTGCCCTCCATCCTATTACAGACCTTTCCCATTGTTCTTCCTCCCCCCTCCTTTTTCCCTTGCTGTGCACTTGCTTAAAACTGTTAAATCTCTAACTTCTTCCAATTCTAAATGAAAGGTCATCAATCTGAAATGTTAACTACGTTTCCCTCTCCACCGATGCTGCCTGACCTGCTGAATGTTTCCAGCATTTTCTGTTTTTATTTCAGATTTTCAGCATCTGCACTATTTTGCTTTTGTTGATGTTGAATTTGTCTCGCTAGTCAATTTTATTTTATTATGTAATACAAATACATTATAGTTAATCACAGGGAAAATACGTTCTTACTTGGCTGCACAAATCAACCAGTTAAGAAAAGTACACTTTCAGGACTATTTTTAAACAAAACAAAACACAAAACATCAAGAAATAACTAAATACTATTTCATTATTGTGACTGCAGAGAACAGCAAATATTGAAAATACTGAAGGCTTTTACTAAGATTCAGTTGCAAATGATGACACCTCTTGATTTCGCAGGTGGGAGTACATGTTAAACTAGCCTCATTTGATTCTAGTACAGTTCCCACACAATTTATTATGACACATCTCAGCTCACTTTCTCAGCAGATAGTTACTGGGTAGAAAAATAACTGAAATGTACTTTTGCGATTTCTAACTTTTATTTTCCTTAGCTGTCTCCACTAACTGCTACCTTCTGTTTCATTCAGAGTCCAAATGGTGGGAGGGAGAGAACTGTAAACTTCTGTACTGCGGCCATTAACACTTCTCTGTATTAGCAGGTGTACTTCTGTAGGACAGTACTTGTCCTGCACATTTTTAATGTCAGAGATAAAGCAATGGAGTTTTTCCCAACATTGGGTATGGTCCCATAGGCATTGGCTGCCCTCCATTACCTCACCCTTCTGGCCATTTCAGATGTATAAACCTTGGCAGTGACTGCTGGCAGGATTGTCAACAGTGGATCATATCAGAGCCAAGTCGAATCCTGTCCTCATCTCTAGTCCACACACACTCATTTTCTAGCAAGGGCTACAGGATGGTGGTTATTTTTATCATCCTTTCTCCAGGGACAGCCAATTGTGATGTTCCTGATCCCTCATCAAACCTGGGACCTTCGTCAGCTCCAGTCAACAAAAGAAGAGCTCTATAATAACTAATAACTGAAAAAACATACAAGTGATTGCAACTGAGTTTGAATGTCAAGCAAAGGCCAGAATTTGAACTCTCAACTCTGTTGCTAGATTTACTTGGACACCCTAAAGTGCTGTGCTTAAAGAACAAAATTGTTCAAAATTTTGGCCAAATTAGCTCAGAGTTACCGAATTTGTATTGATTTAGTTTTTTTAACCAAGATCTTCGTTGTCTCCCACTACTTTTTAATTTAGCGCTCTTTATTCTCTACCTAGATATTAACTGGTCATGTTGCATGTATTATTTAAGTTCATTGAATAAACGCACACGTAACCAGTCAAAAATGTAGATTTTCCAATCAGGCATAAAGGTAACCAGAAATTAATCGCACCTGTCCAACTGCAGTCAGCTGACCCTGCTCAAATTTCTAGGGTCAGCACTAATTTTAATAGTGTAGGTAAGCTGCAGGCGTGGAAAGTAGTTATGTGGGAGCTTGCCCACTGGGGAGTGGAAATTGCACGCTGCTGCCAGAGGTAGAGTCCGACAGCAACTTAAACCTGCAGACCTGTTGATTTTCCCTATTTGGAAGTCAGTAAGCTTCTATGCAAAAAATGATTCTGGAACAAATAAGCACCCTGTTTCTCCAGTGGGTCATAAAGATTCTTTTAGAGGAAGTGAGGCAGAGGAGGGTGGGAGTGGGGTCTCTTTTAAGTGGTAAGCATCCCTGGGCCTAAGATGAGCAGCCAAGAGGAATGGGAGGAGGTGCCACCAGTGTGGAGCATTACTGAAAAAAGTTCAAAACTTTACCTTTTCTTCGGCAGCCTCCAGAGGTCCCTTTAAGGACCGCTGATTTAGCAGTTGTAGAACTGGAAAAACTAGTCGTAGCATGCACAGTGAATGCTCCGCCCAATTTTTGACCAATTTCTGGTAGGGGCCCTAAAATAAGCATTTAGCCCCTGAAGTGTAATTGCAAGGGACCTAATGCCTGTTTCCAGCGGACACCGCAGATGCCCGGAAAGTTGCCTTTACCAATATGGTAGCATCATGCCCCAGGCGCAGATTCGGCATGGGATCTCGCGCCCGAAATTCTTTCTTGTTACCCCCTGTTTTACGCCCGGAAAACAGGTGCAACAAGGACCACTTCACCACAGTAGATTTTTAAAGGCAATTGCCTGCATTCAATACAGCTGAACCATATACACAAACATAGCAGTAAAAAGGTTCCTTAACTCATCTCCACTTCTCCCAAAAAAGAATAGTTTATTAAACTAAACTTTCTATACATTGCAGGAGCAATTACTATGTGAGGCTTCAGCAATAGATGAACTTGTGACCTTTCAGCCAAAGATGAGAAAATAAGAAGGTAAGAAATAGGAGCAGGAGTAGGCCATATGGCCCCTCGAGCCTGCTCCGCCATTCAATAAGATCATGGCAGATCTTTTATCTCAACTCCACTTTCCTGCCCAATCCCCATATCCCTTGATTCCCTTAGTGCCCAAAAATCTATCGATCTCAGTCTTGAATATACTCAACGACTGAGCATCCACAGCCCTCTGGAGTAGAGAGTTCCAAAGATTCACAACCCTCTGAGTGAGGAAATTTTTCCTCATCTTGGTCCTAAATGGCTGACCTCTTATCTTGAGACAGTGGACTATAAATTGGGCTGCGTAGCATCCATTTTGTAGGCACTACGCAGCCTCTGGTGTCTGGAATGCGCACGCACACATCTAGCGTGATGTGCACCGGATGCCATCTTGGTAAAGGTGTTTGCGCACATGCAGATAATGAACGCCAGCAGCATGTAAAGTAGGGAGACTATGCTTTAGATCAGTGTGCAATGCCGATTTAAAGGGCAGATACGATTTTGGAACTCAACACTCCAGTCAACTCACTGGGCTTCATTTTAGCACCCGCTATCGGGTGCGTTCCTAGCGGGGGGGGGCTCCGAAAATCGGGGAATCCCGGAGCGGGTCGGGAGCCCGGCTCCAACCCGCCCACTTCCGGGTTCCCCACAGACGCACCAACGTGCGCGCGCAGCCCCCACATGTGGGACTCCCGCAGGCAATTAAAGCCAGTGGGGTGCCACTTAACAATATTTATTTAGGTATTTCAGGTCATTAACTGACCTGATTAAGGGAATATGTGAGGATGGGTGGGATCTTAGAGACAACTGGGACTGTTTCCCATACTGGGGGAAACACTCCCAGTTGAAATGGACGTGTTGCAGCTGTCAGCCTGTGGCAGCTGCAAAGGTCCATTTGACAGGTGGGGGGGGCAGACCCTCACTCATTGCAGGAGGCCACTCTGTCACTTGGGACAAAGTTTGGCCTCCACCACCCTCCTCTTGACAAGAAAATTCACCAACTTGCACACTTACCCCGGGGTCCAGCGACATGTGGACCTTGCGGACCCCCGCAGATGTACATCTTCCGGATGGGGGCTGCCGTAGCTGCAGTCATGACCTCCTCGGAGGGCGAACAGCCTCGCCGGCCACGCCGTCCACCTCTTGACATGTGGAGCTCCACAACAGAGTGCTGTGACACATCCACCTGCACAGCAGGAGGGAGGGCAACCGCAGAGAGAGATGCGTCGCAGAGGGCACCACCCTCGCCACAGGGTCCACAGACCGAGGCTCAGCTTCCTGGACCTCTCTGAGCAGCAGTGCACACGGAGGCTCAGAGTCACTCGACATGTAGTCGTGGACATCTGCAGCCTCCTTCATGCCGAGCTGCTCCCGGTTGGCCCGAGCACCATCTTCTTACCTGTCGCTGTCAAAGTCACCACTACCCTCAACAATTTCTCCTCCGCATCTTTCCAGGGTGCCACCGGGGACATCACAGACGTCTCTCAGTCGTCTGCACAAAAGAGCCCTGCAAATACACCTACACCCACTCTGCAGTGACACAATGGGTGTCATCAGTTGTGGGTCTTCATTGTGATCCTCAGGAAAGGGCATTATTGCACAAACCAGACAAGATTCACAAAGACGTGGCAGTAGTGGTGCCAATATAATATGTAATGTGAGTTGGTCAGAAATTCAATATAAGTATCAACCATGACAAACCCTCAAACACCCTTGTGCATCCCCTTCATGCTCACGACATGTTTGCCTTATGCTGCCTACTGCACATATGTGATGCATGACCTGTGGCTGCAGCACAGGTAGTGGCAGGTTGAGTGAGGCTGACTGTGAAAGAGATGCATGAGAGGGTGAATATGAGATAGAGCCATGAGATTGTACGAGGATTGGGTTGAGTGGTAGTGGCGGGATGAGTACTGGCGAGGTGAGTAAGTGCAGGTAAGATGAGGATGAGGTTTGAGTGGGTGTGAGGGGTGATGTGACAGAGTAGTGTTGGCAGTGCAGAAGGAGGTGTGGGGTGGGGGCGGTGATGTGGCAGATGGAGTGTAGGGGATTGAGTAAGTGTACTCACTTTGGCTGACCTACTGAGGTCATTGCAGCGCCTCCTGCACTGTATGCAGGTGGGCGATATGTTGGTGGTGCAGGTGACCTCCTCTGCCACCTCGAGCCAGGCCTTCCTGGTGGCAGAGGCAGGCCGCTTCCTCCCGCCCGCCGGGGGGAAGATCTCTGTCCTCCCCCTCCTCCTCACCGCATCCAATGATACCTGGAGTGAGGCATCATTAAACCTGGGAGCAGACTTCCCCCTGGGCTGCTCCATGCTGTAATTTTTGCTATTTGTTGCAGCATCTGTCAGTGGAGGACTGCCCCTTTAAATAGAGCTCCTCCAGCTGACAGACCTTACTGCGCATGCGCAGGCCGCCCGATGCGCAGATCAGCAGTGAGGAACCCGGAAGACCAGGTAAGTGGATCCAATTAGGCTGCGATCGCACGGTGGGGCAGACTGATTTCGCCGGGTGCGTTACCCACGCACCCAATAGCCTCCCTGCTGCGAACCCGCAGCCCTGGTAACATCGAGCTCACTGTCTTAACCTCGCACAGCTGAACAGGTCGTAAACAGCATAGAGAACCCCCCACCAGCATTATTTAAAGGGATCATGAAGGATTTACAGGTTAGTTGCTGGATTATTGCATCTGGCTGCTTATGCATTTGTACCTGCCAGGGCACTGTCAGAGTGGCAGGGGTGAATGCTATCATCCTGAGAGAGGACATAATGTTCCATAGAGCCACTGCCACTTGCTGTCTTCTGTTATGTGCCACCTTCTGCAAGAAAGCGGGACGTGTGTCGGTGAGTGTCCTGAAAGATGTTTGGGTGATGTGCCTGTCATGGTTTAATAGCTGTGTGTGACCTGTGAGTTGTGGGTGTGTGGGTGATGGGGGGTTGTAGTGCATGGAGGAGTTGATGAGGCTAGTAATGCAGTTGGTAGGAGATGCCACTTGACAGTTCCTCATTCACCTTGACCACTCGTGTCAAAGCATTGAACTTCTTCCTGCACTGCATCCATGTTCGTGGTGCCATGCACCTGGCATTGACTTCGTCCCCAACTGCATCCCGTTGTGTCAGGAACATATGTCTGGAGGGATTCTTGCCCCCCCCCCACCCCTGCAGATATAGGATGCCCCTCCTTCTGTCCACCTTGCACCAAGGCCTCTAGTGCATCATGAGAACCTTGGTGCATACTCTCTCGCAGGCCTGGTACAAACTCAGATCAGCAGATTGGTGAGGTCTGGCGTGCAGATTGGAGGATGTGGGATTTAGTAATGCGCAAACTTTATTCAATGTTTTAACATAACTCAACAGTTTGTAAACTTAGGGATGAGACCCGCATCTGTGTTTTACATGTGCGATGTCTGATCTCCGTTCAGACTCCCTGTGGACCCATAGCTTATATTTTGCAAATAAGAGGTGCAGGCTGCCTTTAAGAGGTGCAGGCTGCCTTTAAGAGGTGCTAGCCACTCGCGATATCGGAGCCCCCCTGCTGGTGAGCAGCTGCTCAGCAGCACAGCTCGGCCTGGCTGCTGGCAGATATCAGGTAAATGACCAGATAACGCGAATATCACTTGCTGCCCACATCACAACGAGCAGGCGTGGGCTAATCACGCACCACAACGCCCACGCCTAATTTTGGGGTTTATCGAATTTAGCCCCATAGTTCTAGACTCTGCATCCAGGGGAAACAGCCTCTCAGCATCAGCCCCATCAAGCCGTCTAAGAATTTTATACATTTCAATGAGATCACCTCTCATTTTTCTAAACTCCAGAGAATATAGGCCCATTTTACTCAATTCCTCCTCATAGGACAACCCTCTCATCCCAGGAATCAATCTAATGAACCTTTGTTGCACCCCCTCAAAGGCAAGTATATCCTTCCTTAGCTAAGGAGGGCAAAACTATACACAGTACTGCAGGTGTGATCTCACCAGAGCCCTATATAATTGCATTATTTTGATGAAATGTCCACAGACCATTGTTAGAATCTGCACTATAAATGTGTAACACTTTTTACAGCATTTGGTGACAAACTGTTTAATAGTGATTCGCTGATAATAAATAAGTGCAGGTTAAAGTTATAGCTCAGAATGCACTTGTGTCTTTTCCAATTAATTTTGGGTTTATTGAGTAATCTGGTCATTTCTATAAAAACAGTATTTACAATCAAATCACAGTAATTATAGGTCCTGACAATACACAAAACTCTCTCATGACTTATATTTTGACAAACTCAGAAATATGTTTGAGTGGTAGTTGAAGAATGAATATATTAATTTTATATAATAAGCCAATAACAACTTCAAACCTGACACAATAGCCTCAATTCCTAATGTTAAATAAAGTTATGGGACTAAATCTTACAGCAACTGGGGTCGAAAATCGCTGGCCCACAATCCTGCCAGATCACATCCTCGGATGCTGAGGGGTTATGGCTGGGTTGGGTGCCGCAGCTTCTGGCCATCATGGGTAGCCGGGTACCGCAGCTTCACCCGAAATGACGCTTGTGCTCATCTGTCCCATGATAATGAGATGTCCTTCTTGCTGAGCTTGCAAACTCCAGTTAGATGAGCGCTAGAGGGCACCAGCGGGATTGCAAGCCACGGATTCTCAGCCCCCATATCCCTTCTATCTCCCTCTAGCCAAGATGCATTCTTTTGATACTGCAGTGCAGTCACTGATCTGATTCCAGTCACATAGAGCAGGACAACCTTGAGGAATTTTAAGTTATCATTTTCTAACTCTGAGGAAAATATAACAGCACAGTATAGTCAGAATAAAGTTTTGATTCTCACACATTCGCACACCGTGGTATTGTCTTCATTGCTTTTTTGGAAAGAGCGTTGTGCTATGTGAAGATCAGTTGTGCTGTAACTGACAATTCATGTGCAAAATCTGAGCACTTTAATTTTCACCTCTACAGGAAGATGGCCAAAGAGTACACTCCTGGCCAGCTCCTTTTGACACGCACCTGCTTTATTCATTAAGCTTCTCATTGGATATTAGATTTTGGTGAAGCTCCTGGTATCTTTAAACTGGGAGAGTCATTAATCTAGAATAAAACAGCATTGAATGATTAACCTTTGGTGTTAATACAATTAAAATGTATGCACTTTGTTGAAAAGGCATTTTGTTTTATTTTGAAAATACCAAGGGAAGACCCCTTTTGGGTGCTCTGTGTAACAAGATTGTACACAATTTATAAAGAACGAGTTTGCAATTAAGTTACATGTAGCACATAACACACAGAGAAGATCTTGCAGATAAATGTTAAATGTTTCCAAAAAAGAATCTGATGTCATTGTTCAATAGAAAAGGATTTCTAAGGCCTAGCACTTTGAAAGTGCTACAGATATGTTAATTTAATAGATTGTACCAATGAAATTTAATTCTCCAACCAGCGAAGAAATAATTTTTTTCACATAATTGAACATTGAGGAATTCCTGATCATTAATCGAACTGTATTGAATATAAGGCAGAATTCACTTTTACCTTTAAAAGCCTGCACAGTGTAATTTGGAGAACACTTTTCAGTAGGTAAACCAAAGCAAGTTTGTTTGCCTTATGGTTGAGTCAGTGTGATAAATTCATAAATATTACATTTCTACCCATTGAAGGAATTTCTACAGCTTGTGTCAGTACTTCTGAGGTCAGCCACACGCCTTGTTTTATTGGTAGAATTTTTTTTCTTAAAGTTCTCCATATCTTTGATTCTCATGCCATTTGCTCACTCAACACAGGCAATCAAATTGCTCACCGGCTTCTGAAAAAGCACTGCAGAAATGGCTGCTAGAAGGTGGAGGAATGAAATTTTACAGTCAATAAAGAGTGGATGATGTCTCCTCTTATAATTCTGCCCTTTCTATAAGGTTTTGCATCTCCCCATGATAGTACAGTTGAGACTGGTAATCTGAAACAATGGATGTAATCTTGTTTCACTCCATGGCACAGTGCACTGACACCCCAATATTCTTCATCAGCCTACCTTTACTTTTTAAGATCAGTTAAAGATCACTGAATTTGTTTGTAAATTAATATTGTAGATTGGTTCTGTGGTAATGAGTTCACAAATCTTATCTTTCATGTGTGATTGCCATCAGTCATTAGGGTCATGGAGTGCATTGACAGTTACCTTCTGCACTAACAGCTGCTGCCATCACAAAAGTGGAATAAAATCTCCACATAAAATGTAAACATAACAGATCCCATGGGCCGATTTCAAGGTTGTGATGTAAACTTGAAGTTCAAATAATAACAGTAAACAGTTCAAACTTTACTATCACAAGTTACAATGTAATCTGAATCCCTTGATCAGATTATCTCAGAATCTTTCATCTACATCATTCTTCATAAAATATTTTTACTCTCTTTAATCTTTTGTAGATTTTGCACTTCCGAGCTAAAGGATGTCAGTGATAGAGAAAGAACACATTTCACTTCTGAACCCAGTGTTCACATGGCTTTATGTGCACAGTAAATCTCTTTATGCACTACCAACTCAGGGGAGCACTGTCTGCTACCTAAGTATGATATCTTCATTTTTTGCTTCCTTGTGGCAGCACTAAATGAGATGAGCAAGTTAGTGCCAGCTAGTGTTAAATTTTGGATAGTCTTGTCATTGTGGACTCATTTCCACCAAGAGCTGGAGTTTCCACAAACTCATTGGCCTAGAAATTCGATTGTGCCAGAAGAATAATGCAGTGACTATTGCTAGATAAGTGAACTGGCGTCAGGCGTAGGGTTCACGTTGGTTCTCTCTGAAAGGTTTTCATTCAGCTTTGAATAACCTTATCTGAAATTCCTATAGAAAAGTGGATATACATTAACATACAGAAGAGACTGTAAAGCAGCCAAAGTAACATCAGGTGATGCAAATGACACAAGTCAATAAAACTTAAAATGCTTCTTTTAATAACTGAAGTGCTAATTATACAGGCTAGCAGGTCTCCCATGAATTTGCTCAGAGTTATTTGAAGGTTACACTGTTGCAAGGGAGAGTATTGAGACCGTAAGACCTTAAGACCATCAGAGATATGAGCAGGAGTAGGCTATTCGGCCCCTCGAGCCTGCTCCATCATTTAATGAGATCATGGCTAATCTGATTTTTACCTCAACTCCACTTTCCCGCCTTTTCCCTATATCCTTTGACTCCCTTGCTGATCAAAAATTTGTCTATCTCAGCCTCAAATGTATTCAATGACGCAACCTCCATAGCTTTTTGGGGTAAAGAATTCCAAAGACTCACAACCCTCTGGGAGAAGAAATTCCTCCTTGTTTCCATCTTAAACGAGCAACCCCTTATTCTAAGACTATGCCCCCTAGTTTTAGATTCCTCCATGAGGGGTAACATCCTCTCAGCATTTGCCCTATCGAGTCCCCTCAGAATCTTATATGTTTCAATAAGAGCTGTAGGAGTGAGAGGTGACTGCGAAGAGGAGTTGGAAAAAAGTCTGTGAGAGATGTGCTTAGAGACAGTGAAGTAAATGTTTATTGATTGGTTCCTGGGAGATTTGGGCCAAATCAGGATTTTTCTGTGTGACAAGCACTTCTGGTACGATGATGTAAAAGTTTTGTATCTAGTGGCATCTGTCACATCTCAAAGTATCACATTGTTATGCTTCAAAGCATCAACCTTTCAAGTGTCACATGTGAAAGAGTATATTACACTTACACCTAATTGGCTGCTATATCATTTTCATAAAACAGCAACAAATCACAACTGAACGAATACAGATGTACCAATAAACAATTAGAAAGCATAAGCAAAAATGACCAATCATAAACCAGCAGTCAGGATGCAGCTGCCAAGAAAAGAATGGTAACCAATAAGATCTTTCAAGATAGTTCTTGAAAACCATTTTAGCTGCCACCTTGGTTTATCTGTCACATCACATTTCTAATGTCAGTAAAATATAACAAAAAATCACATTAAACCAACCAACATAGTTGATTATTGTATGTTTCAATTTCTTCATGAATGTATTTATTCAGAGGTCTGCCCCTGTGTACAAAGCACAGCACTTTGTTGTTTGAACAGGTTCTTGAATGAAGTGGATTAAACCAAGTAGCAGACTCCCAGAACTCGTTAAGAGTCACACTGAAGGACTACAATCCCCCGAATGCAACAGTGCCAATGTACACGTCAGTCTCATAGACTACAACTCCCAAAATGCAGATTAGGCTGTCTCTTTCTTCAGTCTGTATTGGATAGTATAGTAAGGCAATCAGGGCAAGGCTTACCAACAGAAAGTTATGTTTCACTCTGCGAATGGTCAATCTTTGTGTCAATCATAAAAAAAATTCAGTGCTTTAAAGATGTATCTGATTGGGCAAACAGTTTTTTTTTCTCTTAGTTACAGTGTTCTGATTGGAAATCAAATTCAGGAAAAAGAATTCTCAGAACATCTGCCATCATCATTGACTCCATTTCTAATGCTACTAAACAGGTAAGCACCCACTTCTCTTGAGGTTCAATGGTTTTAGTTTAACAATTCTGTATCCTTGTACCCTCTCTGCCCCATTTTGCACATTATCCTCCTATCACCACAGTTGCATTCTGTTCCCCAGCTCACCCTCAGCTGTACTCTTTGCTGACTCTCTCCAGCTATGCACTGTTCCCTATTCCCATTCCTTTCACCCTCTCCAGTTGTGCTGTGATATCTGGCTCACCTCTGTTGTGTGTAGCTCCCCACCTCTTGCTATGCTGTTCTCCCTGGGTGAATTCCCAACCATGGAATGCAACCATATTGTGGCTCAGTGGGCAACACTCTCACCACTGAGTCAGAAGGTTGTGGGTTCAAGTCTTACTCCAGAGAGTTGAGTGTAGAATCTAGGCTGATACTCCAGTGCAGTACCGAGGGAGTGCTGCACTGTTGGAGGTGCCGTTTTTTGGATGAGACATTAAACCGAGGCCCCATCTGCTCTCTCAAGTGGACGTAAAAGATCCCATGGCACTGTTTCGAAGACTTCTGCCTGGTGTCCTGGCCAATATTTATCCCTCAACCAATATCACTAAAAAAAAACAGGTTATCTGATTATTATCACATTGCTGTTTGTGGGACCATGCTGTGGGCAAATTGGCTGCCGCGTTTCCTACATTACAACAGTGCTACACTTCAAAAGTACTTAATTTGCTGTAAAACACTTTAGGACGTCCTGAGGTCATGAAAGGCGCTGTATGAATGCAAGTCTTTCTTTCTTACTTTCTTTAAAGGACAATACCATGGGAAATCAGCTAGATTATAATATTTACCTGTAAAAGTTATGATGTGTTCATACATCCATGCTTTACATTGTTCTAATGATTTTATATGAAAAATAAAGAAACCCACAACTACTTTAAAGTATTCACTACTCCTAATAAAGGCTTCCCTTGCCTTTTGTTGCTCTCATTCCTCAGGCATTTGGGGGCATTGCTTATAAATAGTAAGTCCTGGTACACTCTGTGGATGTACAGTCTTGCTGTCAATCATTAAAAAAAATCTGAGTGCACTATATGCCACCATCCCCCCTCCACATCTTCCAACTGTGGAAGCAGCCATTGGGTGCCTTCTGGGAGATTTCTCCTCCAACAGAGTGATAGTTTGAGTTCATGGGAGGCCCCATTAACTCAAGTTCCAGGCACCAACAAGAGGGCAGGCATCTATTGGGGAACATCACTGAAGTGATTTCAAAGACAGAAACAGCAACTGTATGGACATTTTTAAAATTTTGCTGTTGAATTGTATGTTTTTATGTGTTTATTATGTTAGAAAGAAAGAAAGAACTTGTCTTTATAAAATGCCTTATCATGTCCTTTAGACATCCAAAATACTTTGCAACTAGTATTACTTCTTAAAGTTCAATCACTGTTATGTAGGCAAACATTCTTGTTATATAGGGTATAAGCCTTACTTCTAGCACTATAAACTCTGGTCACTGCGAAGATAAAATGGCGGTCAAAAATATTTTAAAATATGTTTTGAAACAATTTAATTAATTCCCCTTCTCCTTGTTGTTATTGGCAACTGTTTGCTGACTGCACAGTAGTCACACTTTTCATTATTGGTTACACTGAAGTGCAGAAGGAAAGTATTTTGGCTTAATGTATCGCCAGCCATGTTGAATTTCAGTACCGTTTTAGTTTTCATATTTTATCAATATAACATTTTACAATGTAAAAGGAAAAAAGACATGAAATGCAGAGATGATCATGAATTTATGATATGCCAGAACCACAGAATCAAATTCACCACTACCTAATATAAATACGAGGCTTATAAGATGCCATAGATATCCTTTAACTTATGTTCGTACGGTTCTACATCCAATATCAGCTGCATCCTATATATATTTTTAGTTGGAGTAAATGTCTCGTTTATTTTTCTTTCCTATGAAACATGGAAAAATCATGTTGCAAGTTTTGATTGGAAGAAGATTTAAAGATGTTATTTTTATGAGCTCATAAAAAGGGTTATTTACCATGCAATGGACCCACTTTTAACTTTATTATGTGAATTGGCAGTGTCAAGGATGCACGTATGCTATAAATTCCCATTTCATGTTTATGCACACACTGGCACAAAGCTGTATTTGGGCTATAGGTAGATGATAAAATCTAGTTCATAGCATTAACAGATGAAGAGATTCACATTGGTAGAATTGTGCTGACTAGAGATTGTTGTTTCATGCATCAGTGAATTAAGAGGCCCCCTCCTCCATAATATTTAAGTATTAAGTTACATTTTTTTTTATGGCTGAACAAATTACTGTATGCCACATATAAACAGAATTCCCATTTTTAAAAGAAAGTGTATTTTTAAAATAATGTTTTTAGCTTGAGTACCAGGTCTATTGATTTGTTTCCTGGCATTAAGTAAGAACTAAAATATTTCTGTACAATCTGAGAGGGAAAAAAAATCAAATTTAGTCTTTCTGTGCACTGATAATGGCCTCTCAATTATGTCACAGCATATGTTAACTTTTTGAAGGCAAAGGTAAGTATTCTACACACAAATATATAGTTGACCACAATACATTGTCTAACTGTGAGCTTCTATACATACAACCCTTCTTTTATGATAAAGATATATATATTTCTCTGATTTGCTTCAGAGATGGCTGGGGGATTTCCTCTATGTGCTACATGTATCAAAATCATAAATACATTTATAGAGAAGCATTTACCTAAATTTTCAAGTACGCTTTGACTTAATTCATTCAAATAAGGTTATGTGGTGTTTAATCTTTTTACAACAGGAACAACAAATTGCAACATCTTTAAAATAGAAAAATATTCCAAGGTACTTCACAGAGATGTAAGGGAAAAAATGAATATCGACCCAAAGAAGGAGTTATTAGGAGGAGTGACCAAAGTTTGGTCAAAGAGGTGGGTTTTAAGGAGTTTTTTAAAGAAAGAGAGAAAGCTGGAGAGGCAGTGAGATTTAGGGAGAGAATTCCTGAGTGTAGGCCCAAGCGGCTGAAGATATGGCCATTAATGGTGGAGCAAAAGGAGGCAGGAATGCAAAAGAAGCTGAGGTCAGAGGAATGGAAAGTTTGTGGGAGGTTGTATCACTGAAGGAGGTTACAGAGATAGGGAGGGGTGAGGCCCTGGAGAGATTTAAACAGATAAAAATGTCAAATTTGAGGCATTGGGGAACTAGGAGTCAATGACAGTCAGCAAAGGCAGGGGTGATGGGTGAGCAGGACTTGGTGCATTTAGGCAGCAGAGTTTACGAAGAATGGCAGTGTCTTAGATGTGATAAAAGACTCTTTGTGATGGAGAGCATATGGGGTTGGAAGTTTAGTTCAGGATCAAGTAGCACATTCAGGATGCGAACAGTCTGATTTTGTCTGAGACAATGGTTGGGGAAGGGGCTGGAGTTGGAAGCGAGGGCACATACCTTGTGGTGGGGGCTGAAGACGATGACTTTGATTTTTCCAGTGTTTAGCTGGAAGAAATTACAGCTTATCCAAGACTGGATGTCAGATAATCAGTCTGATAGCATGGAAGCAGTGGGGGGAGTCGAAAGAACTGATAGAGAGAATAGGAACGCTGTTTTTTGGTATCCTGACAAAAACGTGCCGAGGAATAAGACAAATCCTTAACACCCTCGTTTTCCTCCCCACTAAGGAACCGACTAAGGTTTTGCTGCCCAGTTTTAGGTCTAAGGATATGTGATTTCTGAGACGGCTTGCCGAACTGTCCTTACTTTAACCAGTTCGGATTGAAATGGATTTATTTTACCAACCCTCAATTGGGATACCCACAAATTATGCAGTGAGTGAGTTAACTCTTTCTTGCCAAATCATCAAAGATGCAGTCAGTCAGCAAGTCATGCACTAACAAGTATTTATTGACTACAAGATCAGAACTTAAAGTTAAACATTGGATATAGAGGGTTGAAGGGCTGGAGGAGGTTACAGACATAGTGAGGGGCGAGGCCATGGAGGGATTTGAAAACAAGGATGAGAATTTTAAAATCGAGGCATTGCCGGACCAGGAGCCAATGTAGGTCAGTGAGCACAGGGGAGTTGGGTGAACGGGGCTTGGTGCGAGTTAGTATACGGGCAGCAGAGTTTTGGATGAGCTCAAGTTTATGGAGGGTGGAAGATGGGAGGCCAGCCTGGAAAGCATTGGAATAGCCAAGTCTAGAGGTAACAAAGGCCTGGATGAGGGTTTCAGCAGCAGATGAGCAGAGACAGGGACGGAGACGGGCGATGTTATGGAGGTAGAAGTAGGCGGTCTTGGTGATGGAGTGGATATGTTGTCTTAAGCTCATCTCAGGATCAAATAGGACCCCAAGGTTGCGAATAGTCTGGTTCAGCCTCAGACAATGGCCAGGGGGAGGGATGGAGTCAATGGCTAGGGAACGGAGTTTGTGGCGGGGACCGTAGACAATGGCTTCAGTCTTCCCAATATTTAGTTGGAGGAAATTTCTGCTCACCCAATACTGTATGTCAGACAAAAAGCGTGACAAATCAGGCAGTGGAGGAGTTGAGAGAAGTGGTGGTGAGATAGAGCTGGGTGTCGTCAGAGTACATGTGGAACCTGATGTTGTGTTTTCAGATGATGTCGCCGAGGGGCAGCATGTAGATGAGAAATTGGAGAGAGCCAAGGATAGATCCTTGGCCCCCTACTATTTTAGTTACAGAACTGCTTTGGCAATAGCTTGTGAGTTGGCGACCTGCCTACTCTCTCTGCCAGTGAATGCTGCATCTCAAGGCAGAGGAAAAATAATAGCAAGTAAGAATTGATCCATCTAATTCATCCTTTATTACTGTACAACTGTCATATTTGAGCTAAATTGTTGTTGGTTTGCCTGATATCTAATTACTTGTTTTAAATCCGAAAGCTGAAAATCCCGTTGCAATTTGCAAAACATAATGGGGCCAAATTTCATCCCCTTGTCTGGCAGGAACGAGGCAGTTGTACAATGAAAATGGCAGTGCAGCACTTACCATCTGATTTTGGTGGAAGTCTTGAATTGGGCAGCCCAGACGCCCACCGGAAACAAATGGGAGCCTCATTAGGCCATGTAAAATATTGTCCTATCACTTAAATAGGACCCTGATGCACCATGCAAGCTCCACCCATCGGTACTTGGTACTGAGCAGCGTAAACAGTTGTCCTTAAAGGGAATGCTGCAGGCAGCGCAAAAAAGTTGAAAAAAAAGTTTTTAATTAATGAATGCTCCTCCTGGCCACAAAAATTTGATCCTCCCTCCCTGATGTGTGACCCTCTGTGGCCCGCCCCCCCAGATCGCTTTCCCCTGCCATTTAACGTGCCTGCACTGGCTGGGCTCCTCAAAGGTGCTGCCTCTGATTAGACAGCTGTTCCAAAAGTGCGAGCAGCTAGCTGATGGAATGCTAATGAGACCCAAGTATGAAAATAGTTTGGGCACCCGACCATTTCCATTGGGCGGGAAGCGTGCTTACTCTGTCCACCTCCCAGCCAATGGAAGATGGCACTTGAACATCGATCCCAATTATTGGTTTTATCACTTAAACAGAATTGCATATGATTGTTACATTAATGAATACAACCAAATAACATGAGAGGCAAAGTTACAAGTGTTTATGTTGGTTTTATTTAAAAACTAATATCCAGTGGAACTTTCTTGTATTTCTAATTTATATGGTAATCCCACTTGACTTCTGTGGGAAGTAGTTTGCATAGTTGTGTTTTGAAATTTAAAAACTTAAGATAAGGGACTTAGCAGGCAGAAGACTTGAGTGCCATTTCATTAGCAGTTCAAAAATTATAGCCCCAGAATAGCGAAGCTCTGCTGTAGGCGGGAGGCCTTGTCATGAGTCAGTGCCGGTTGTAATTTTGGGCAGGCATGGACATGTGTTCAAGTTGCTCCATGCTGTACATTACCAAAGTCCAAGAAGTGGGCTAAAGGGAGACAGCGCTGCTGGTTAGTATCTACTTCCTTGCAAAGGAAGAGTTCTGATAATGAGGTCCCAAGCTGAAATTCAAGTTGTTTGGGTGAGCTTCGTTCATGGTGTTCACCTCTCCCATATAAAATGAACACAAAACTACAACATTGGCCTGGCTTGCTAAAGTTGGATTCTTAAACTAAATTAGTGTTCTCAAAGGTTAATCAAAAGTTGTGATGGTTGATGTTTTTCTCTGGAGGCCCAGTGGAAACCTTAACGTGTGCAACGCACTCTATCTCTTTATATCATAGGTGTTAGCAGTTAGAACCATCAGGGTAGATTTTCAACTTGCTGCCTGGGTGTAAAACTGTCATTGTGTATCAGCCGTCTGTTATAGAAACTGCTTGATTTTCATTGCCACTGATTTCAACTTGAAATTCTACCCTACTGTCACACAGGTGCAAGCAATTAGCAATTGCTTTTTCTGTCAACAAAACATGGGTGAGATAATTGGTTAGCTTCAAAATTCAACTGGTGTTTTTTTGAAAATTGAACTGTTAGCCTGACGATTCTCTCTGTCTCTCTCCCCCTCTCAGTTTAATATATTTTTTGAAGTTTATAGAACACAAGACCAAAGCTACAAAAGGTGCAGAATCAGTACAGAGTCCTCTCTATTGCTGTCACGTGCACTCAGACATACACAAATAGAGTATATTTTTAAAAAATGTATAAACCATACCTGAATAAAGCTTTTGAAATTCGTGTACCAGCTTTTCTTCAAATAATTTTGAAAACAACTGGGCAGAAATTGCTAGATACTAATGGAAATATTCCATCAGTACAGCTAATTGAATGGTTTTGATGCATCCTGGGAAATAAGGTATACTGCACATGCTCAGACTGCACAATCCAAATTCCGCTTATTGTGTCACAACTCTGAGCAAAAGATATCAATTTCAAGCCTAGACTTTAAAGAGAGGCTGATGCCTTAAAATAAAACTATTAATGAAGACATGAAAGGACACAACAGACACTGAAATGGATAAATATAATCAAGTTACTGTGAAATATGTCATTCTGGACAGTAGAAATTTTAGTTTCTGAGGAAAAATGATGGGTGAAGAATTTTCGGATGAAAATGTTTCAAAAAGCATTTTGAGCAACTTGTGGAGAAAGCCACTCGGTGGCCAGATTGTGCAACTACAGAATGGCCATTTACAGCAACAACTTGCATTTCTATAGCACCTTTACATCCCGAGATGCTTCCCATGAGTGTTATCAAACAAAAATTTGATACCGAGCAACATAAAGAGATATTAGGACAGGTGATCAAAAGCTTGAAGACAGAGGAAGGTTTTAAGGAGCGTCTTAAAAGAGGAGAGAGAGGTAAAGAGATGGAGATTTTTAGGGAGGGATTCCAGAATTTAGGACCTCGGCAGCTGAAGGCACGGCCGCCAATGGTGGGGCAAAGCAAATTGGGAATGTGCAAGAGGCCATAATTGGAGGAGCGCAGAGGTCTCGGAGAGTTGTAGGGCCAGAGGAGGTTACAGAGATAGGGAGGGGCGAGGCCATGGATGGATTTGGACATAAGGATGAGAATTTTAAATTTGAAGCGTTGCCGGTCTGGGAGCCATTGTAAGTCAATGAAAGCAGGGATGATAGGTGAACAGGACTTGTGCGAGTTAGGTTACAGATAGCAGAGTTTTGGATGAGCTGAAGTTTACGGATGGTGCAAGGTGGGAGGCCAGCCAAGAGAGCATTGGAATAGTCAAGTCTGAAGGTAACAAAGGCATGGATGAGGGTTTCAGTAGCCGATGGGCTGAGGCAGGGGCAGAGACGGCCGATATTACGGATGGAAACATCGCAACGCCCTCTATGGGGCATCTGGGTTCTGAGTGAACAGGCAAGCAACTGTGTATCTGTTTAACCAATCAGATTGAAGGATTGTGAAATTACCAGTGCAAGGACTGAAAAGGAAGTGTAAATTAGAGTGGGTGAATTCAATGTCAAATCAGGTACAGAAAGAGAAATAAAGAAAGGAGAAGAAAGATTGGATTAAGAGAGAGAGAAAAAATAGACAGAAACGAAGAATATTTTCTTTTGAATCTCCAACAATTAAAACCTGAAGGAATGAGATTCCACAATTGTAATAGTTAATTTTCAGTGCCGGAGAGGTTGACTGGCAGTAATTAACACTTATCATGTCATTAAAAGGGTACTTAGACTTGAAATGACTTGACTTAACTTTCTGTGGCGAGTTTAGTTTGTATATACCACGCAAATACAGGAACTGCATGTCGTTCAATGCATTTCAATGGTGAGGCAGAGAGCAAGATGTCGTTTTCGTGAAGCTGATGGTGGAGCGATGCATCGCGGACAGCAGCTTTTGGATTTTCGCATTTGATTGCGCATCTGGCCTCGTTTCAAATTGCTGTAGCATTTGCGAGCGCCATTAGCCTCAGTTATTTTGACAGCAAATTCTGGGCCAATATTGTGCATTTCACAACCTCAGGATGTTCAAAAGCATTTTACAGCCACTGAAGTATGTAGAATTACATAAAATGTACAGCACAGAAACAGGCCACTCCTCCCAACAGATCCATGCCTGTGTTTATGCTCTACATGATCCTCCTCCATCCCTACTTCATCTAGCCCTATCAGTATATCCTTCTATTCCTTTCTTCCTCATGTGTTTATCTAGCTTCCCCTTAAATGCACCTATGCTGGTTGCCTCAACTACTCCTTGTGGTAGCGAGTTCCACATTCTAACCACTCTCTGAATAAAGAAGTTTCTCCTGAATTCCCTATTGGATTTATTAGTGACTACCTTATATTTATGACCCCTGGTTCTGGTCTCCCCCGGAAGTGGAAACATCTTCTCTATATCTACCCTATCAAACCCTTTCATAATCTTAAAGACCTCTATCAGATCATCCCTCAGCCTTCTCTTTTCTAGAGAAAAGAGCCCCAGCCTTTTTATCCTTCCCTGATAAGAACATCCTCTCAGTTCTGATATTATCCTAGTAAATCTTTTTTTCACCGTCTCCAATGCCTCTACATCCATTTTATAATATCATAGTAGGTACAGCACAGGATATTCAGCCCATCGTGCCTGTGCCAGCTCTTTGAAAGAGCTATCCAATTAGTCCCATTCCCCTGCTCTTTCCCCATAGCCCTGTAATTTTTTTCCCTTCAAGTATTCATCCAATTCCCTTTTGAAAGTTACTATTGAATCTGCTTCCACCGCCCTTTCCGGCAGGGCATTCCAGATCATTACAACTTGCTGTGTAAAAAAATGTTTCCTCGTGTCGCCTCTGGCTCTTTTGCCGACCATCTTAAATCTGCGTCCTCTGGTTACCAACCCTTCTGCCTTTAGAAACAGTTTCTCCTTATTTACTCTGTCAAAACCGTTCATGATTTTGAACACCTCTATCAAATCTCCCCTTAACCTCTTTTCCAACGAGAACAACCCCAGCTTCTCCAGTCTCTCCACATAACCGAAGTCCCTCATCCCTGGCACCATTCTAGTAAATCTCTTCTGCATCCTCTCCAAGGCCTTGACATCCTTCCTAAAGTGTGGTGCCCAGATTTGAACACAATACTCCAGCTGAGGCCTAACCAGTGTTTTATAAAGGTTTAGCATAACTTCCTTGCTTTTGTACTCTATGCCTGTATTAATAAAGCCCAGGATCCTACATGCTTTTTTAACAGCCTTGTCAACTTGTCCTGCCAACTTTGAAGATTTTTGTAAGTGCACCTCCAGGTCTCTCTGTTCCTGCACCCCCTTTAGAATTGTACCATTTAGTTTTATTGCCTCTCCTCATTCTTCCTACCAAAATGCATCACTTTACACATCTCTGCATTAAATTTCATCTGCCATGTGTCTGCCCATTTCATCAGTCTGTCTATATCCTCCTGAAGTCTGTTACTATCCTCCACATTGTTTACTACATTTCCGAGTTTTGTGTCATCTGCAAACTTTGAAATTATACTCTCTATACCCAAGTCCAGGTCATTAATATATATCAAAAAGAGCAGCTGTCCTAATACTGACCTCTGGGGAACACCACTGTATACTTCCCTCCAGTCTGAAAAACAACCGTTTCACCACTACTCTCTGCTTTCTGTCCCCTAGCCAATTTGTATCCACGCTGCCATTGTCCCTTTAATCCCATGGGCTTCAATTTTGCTAACAAGTCTATTATGTGGTATTTACTATTTATATGTTCATAAAAGTCTTTTGGGTTCCCTTCTATGTTAGCCGCTAATCTATTCTCATACTCTCTATGGAGATCAGAACTGTTCACAGTACTCCAAGTTTGGCTTAACCAAGGCTCTATACAAGTTTAACATAACTTCTGTACTTTTCAATTCTATCCCTCTAGAAATTAACCCCAGTGCTTCGTTTGCTTTTTTTATGGCCTTATTAACCTTCGTCGCTACTTTTAGTGATTTTTGTATCTGTACTCCCAGAACCCTTTGCTCCATGACCCCATTTAGACCCTTATTATCCAAGCAGTATGTGACCCCCTTATTTTTCCTACCAAAATGTAATATCTCACACTTACCATATTGAAATTCATTTTCCAATTGCATGCCCATTCTGCAAGTTTATTAATATCTTCCTGTATTTTGTTGCAGTCCTCCTTGGTACTAACTATACTCTTCAATTTGGTGTCATCCACAAATTTTGAAATTGTTCTTCCGATTCCCGAGTCCAAATCATTTATGTAAATGGTGAACATCAGTGGTCCCTGCACTGATCCTGTGGAACACCACTTCCCACCTTTTGCCTGTCTGAATAACTACCTTTAACCCCTACTGTCTGTTTTCTGTTTTGTAGCCAGCTTGCTATCCATTCTGCTACTTGTCCTCTGACTTCGCACACTCTGACCTTAGTCATGAGTCGAATATGCGTTACCTTATCGAAAGCCTTTTCAAAATTCAAATATATTACATCTACTACATTGCCCATGTCTACCTTTTCTGTTACTTCTTCAAAGAATTCAATAAGATTGGTCAAGCATGACCTTCCCTTTTGAAGTCCATGCTGACTATTCTTTATTATAGTTTTGGTTGCCAGCTGTTTTTCTGTTACATCTTTGAATAAGGATTCCATTATCTTTCCTACCACCGACGTTAAGCTAATTGGTCGAGAGTTCCTTGGACTGGTTCTATCTCCCTTTTTAAATATAGGAATCACATTAGCTGTCCATCAGTCCTCTGGCACTATTCCCTTTTTATAAATATGTAATAGTGCCTCTGCTATCTCTTCCCTAACTTCTTTTAATATGCACGGATGCAATCCATCCGGACCAGGGGTCTTATCCTCTCTAAGTTTGATTAGTTTATCAATTATCTTTCCCATTTCTATCTTTAATGTCTTTACATCTTTTTTGATCTCTTCTTCTAATGTCATGCCCACCGTATTAGTGTTCCTGGTAAATATTGAGGCAAAGTAATTACTTAATATTTCTGCCATTTCGCAGTCATTACCTGTGAGTTTATTTTGTATTTCCCCTAGTGGCACTATCCATATCCTGATTTTTCTTTTGTTATTTATGTGTCTGTAGAATACTTTACTATTTCTTTTTACATCCCTTGATAATTTAACTTTCTAGCTTCTCCTTGCTTTCCTAATTGTTTTTTTTATCTTCTTTCCTAACATTTTCATATTCCCTTTGTCATCCTCGCCTTTGTTGTCCATGTATTTAGTGTAAGCCTTTTTCTTTAGTTTCAATTTTGCCCTTATTTCTTTATTCATCCATGGTTTATCATTACGGACTAGTTTGTTCTTGCTTTTTAGTGGGATATATTTCGGCTGTTGATCACCGTTTTAAATGTTTCCCACTGCGGTTCTATTTCTTTGATTTTCAGCAAATCTTTCCAGTTTATTTTCCCTAGTTCCATTCTCATCCTCTGAAAATCAGCTTTTTTCCAATTTATTACTTTGGTCTTTGTCTTGCTTATGTCCTTCTCAATCTTTACCTTAAACCTTATTATGTTATGATCGCTGTTGCTTCTCTTAATGGTTCATTCCCCATTACTAGATCCAGCAGCACTTCTTCTCTTGTTGGGCTTCTTACACACTGGTAAGAAAGGAGTCCTGCACACATTATAAAAACTATATTCCCTGTATCCCTTTACCTACCTCTTCCTGCCTGTTTATATGGGGGTATTTAAAATCTCCCATGATTATTCTATGTCTTTTATTCATTTCACATATTTGCATACAGATTTCTTCCTCCACCCCCTTTCCACTATTAGGTGGTCTGTAGTATGTCCCTATTAGTGTGATCGATCCCTTATCTTTATTTCAATCCATATGGATTCTGTTTCTATCCTTCTATTAGTGATGTCCCTTTTTTCTACTGCCATTATGTTATCTCTAATTAATACAGCTGCTCGACACCCCACTTCTTCCTTCCCTATCCTTTCTGATTATGTTATAACCTGCAATATGTAGTTGCCAGTCCTGTTCTTTATGTAGCCATGTTTCAGTTATTCCTACTACATCTGGTTTCTTGCTACGGATTATTGCCTCCAGTTCCCCCATTTTATTTTGGACGCTGTGTACATTGCTGTACAGGCAGTTTAATTCATGTTTAATAGTTATTCCTTTTACTTTATTTTTAACAGTTCTTTTATACTTCTGTTTTATAACTGTACTTGTTCCTTGATTGTTTATGTTATCTTTATTCCGTACCCTGGTCTGACCTTTACACTCATCTCCTGTTTCTTTTATCTTTAACCTTTTGTTATTACTACCAGATTCTTCGCCCATCTTGCTAGTACTTTTGAAGTGTAGTCACTGTTGTAATGTAGGAAATGCGGCAGCCAATTTGCACACAGCGAGGTGCCACAAACAGCAATGAAATAAATGACCAGATCATCTGTTTATAGGTGTTGGTTGAAGGATGAATATCAGCCATTCTGTTGAACTGTTGTAAATGCTTCAATTATAATCAGTTCTCCGGTGTTTCTGCAGAAGATTACTGTTTTTGTTTCTGTATAAATATTCCCTACATGTTCTGATAACAAAAAAACACCAAAAGAAATCACAAGAACAAAACAAAATAAGCACTAAAAAGCCTCTGATATAATGGAAATTTGAAAAAAAGTCACACAAAACAACCTTTGCCCTCCAAGAACTCTTTCACCCACTGCAGATGGGCCAGCAGAGTGCGCAATTTGATACTATCCTAAGCAGATGGAAAATTGCATGAGGTCATTTAAATCAATTAAACCTGACACAGAATGTATGAGAGCTCTTTAGGCTGGCCTAAAAGGAAGGCTGGAAGATCATGCACAAGCACACTTGGAGCAGAGATAGAGAGAAAGAGATATCTGCCCAATTTCCAGGCCCTCATATGTCCATTACGTGCCAACACGACCTATCCCACCGATTGTAAAATCTACCTGCCAATTTTTTTTCCTGAGGGATGTTTATTTATATTTTTTAGTGATATTTTGTTGGTGCTCTGTGTCTCGAGGTGAACAGGGAGGTTAGAGTGATTGACTGACTGAAAGTAATTTTGGATGGCCGGGAGGCTGGGAAACAAATTTTGAAAAATCAATAACGGAACTACTGTGGAGATAGGGTGTGTGTGAAAGCTGAGGGGATGATGCATTTCACAATCAGGTTGTTTTTCTGTAGGTTTTTATTGCTGCATGATTTGGACAGGGTTTCTTTGATTTTGCCACCCCTGCCTATTGGCTGTTTCCTTTATTTTGTAGCATTTTGTTATATTAACTGTACATTTATTATGATCAATCAGTCTCATTACAATATACAACAGCAAATGTTCATCCGATTTGCCACATTGGACTAAAAACACTGTAACTAAAAATTGCATCATTATTTTAAACAGTCAAGTTCAATGCTTGCTGTCTGAGTGTCTGCTTATAAGAACATTCATCTTTTGGTTCCCCCTTAAGGTACAATAAAAATGAAATAACTTCTATAACTTTCTCGCTGCATTAGATGGTAGTTGAAGAACTTGTTCTGTACCTCTGTCTGCCTACTGTGTTTACACTTATATTTTATTTTTATTGAACTTTTGAACTATCACAAAGAAAGGTAAGCATGATACTCGTGCTCCGCTATAGCGGCCGTAGTAGCATAGAAAACATTCTGTTTGGGAAGAAGTTGACCACACTGGGGTAAGTTTTCATCGTACGTGCTCTTGTTATGCATTATTGGGAATTGGACACATGCCGTCCACAATTTACTCTCCATTAAAACGAATGGACAGAAAATCATGGTGTGCCCAACTTTCTGAGATGCACTCCTGGCAAACAAAGTTATCTGCCAAGAATGATTAGGGCAACGTTTTATCTCAGTGAGATCACAGTGAACATTGATGAAGCCAAAATGTTTCTGTCAATTTTCATTAACATCGGTAGAGGCTGTAGGTTTCACATCTGACCCATAAGTTGGTTACAGCTCGGTAAGAGACAAATAGGTAAATTGGTTAAAAATATTCACTATTTATAGGTGGAATGTAGCTACAAAGTTTATTGTTGCAATCAGTTGAAATTCAAAATATTTTAAGATAGAATTGAAATTTTAAAGTATTATTGGAGGTTATGGAAATTCTTTTGGTGATGGTGTGCTCAAAACTGCACAAGATTTGATTTGTAGCCTTACCAGTGATCTATGCAAGGATGGAATAACTTGTTTCAATGTAAATAAATATCCTTGAGATGCAACCCTTGATTATTCTATATCCTTTACCCATTTCACATATTTTCTTACATATTTCTTCATCCACCTCCTTTCCACTATTAGGTGGTCTGTAGTATGCCCCTATTAGTGTGATCGATCCCTGCTTATCTTTATTTCAATCCATATGGATTCTGTTTCTATCCTTCTATTAGTGATGTCCCTTTTTTCTGCTGCCATTATGTTATCTCTAATTAATACAGTTGCTCCACTCCCAACTTCTTCCTTCCCTGTCCTTTCTGATTATGTTATAACCTGCAATACGTATGTAGCCATGTTTCAGTTATTCCTACTACATCTGGTTCGTTGCTATGGATTATTGCCTCCAGTTCCCCCATTTTATTTTGGACGCTGTGTACATTGCTGTACAGGCAGTTTAATTCATGTTTAATAGTTATTCCTTTTACATTATTTTTAACAGTTCTTTCATACTTCTGTTTTATAACTGTACTTGTTCCTTGATTGTTTATGTTATCTTTATTCCGTACCCTGGTCTGACCTTTACACTCATCTCCTGTTTCTTTTATCTTTAACCTTTTGTTATTACTACCAGATTCTTCGCCCATCTTGCTAGTACTTTTGAAGTGTAGTCACTGTTGTAATGTAGGAAATGCGGCAGCCAATTTGCACACAGCGAGGTGCCACAAACAGCAATGAAATAAATGACCAGATCATCTGTTTATAGGTGTTGGTTGAAGGATGAATATCAGCCATTCTGTTGAACTGTTGTAAACACTTCAATTATAATCAGTTCTCCGGTATTTCTGCAGAAGATTACTGTTTTTGTTTCTGTATAAATATTCCCTACATGTTCTGATAACAAAAAAAACACCAAAAGAAATCACAAGAACAAAGAAAAAAAGCACTAGAAAGCCTCTGAAATAATGGAAATTTGAAAAAAAGTCACACAAAACAACCTTTGCCCTCCAAGAACTCTTTCACCCACTGCAGATGGGCCAGCAGAGTGCGCAATTTGATACTATCCTAAGCAGATGGAAAATTGCATGAGGTCATTTAAATCAATTAAACCTGACACAGAATGTATGAGAGCTCTTTAGGCTGGCCTAAAAGGAAGGCTGGAAGATCATGCACAAGCACACTTGGAGCAGAGATAGAGAGAAAGAGATATCTGCCCAATTTCCAGGCCCTCATATGTCCATTACGTGCCAACACGACCTATCCCACCGATTGTAAAATCTACCTGCCAATTTTTTTTCCTGAGGGATGTTTATTTATATTTTTTAGTGATATTTTGTTGGTGCTCTGTGTCTCGAGGTGAACAGGGAGGTTAGAGTGATTGACTGACTGAAAGTAATTTTGGATGGCCGGGAGGCTGGGAAACAAATTTTGAAAAATCAATAACGGAACTACTGTGGAGATAGGGTGTGTGTGAAAGCTGAGGGGATGATGCATTTCACAATCAGGTTGTTTTTCTGTAGATTTTTATTGCTGCATGATTTGGACAGGGTTTCTTTGATTTTGCCACCCCTGCCTATTGGCTGTTTCCTTTATTTTGTAGCATTTTGTTATATTAACTGTACATTTATTATGATCAATCAGTCTCATTACAATATACAACAGCAAATGTTCATCCGATCTGCCACATTGGACTAAAAACACTGTAACTAAAAATTGCATCATTATTTTAAACAGTCAAGTTCAATGCTTGCTGTCTGAGTGTCTGCTTATAAGAACATTCATCTTTTGGTTCCCCCTTAAGGTACAATAAAAATGAAATAACTTCTATAACTTTCTCGCTGCATTAGATGGTAGTTGAAGAACTTGTTCTGTACCTCTGTCTGCCTACTGTGTTTACACTTATATTTTATTTTTATTGAACTTTTGAACAATCACAAAGAAAGGTAAGCATGATACTCGTGCTCCACTATAGCAGCCGTAGTAGCATAGAAAACATTCTGTCTGGGAAGAAGTTGACCACACTGGGGTAAGTTTTCATCATAGGTGCTCTTGTTATGCATTATTGGGAATTGGACACATGCCGTCCACAATTTACTCTCCATTAAAACGAATGGACAGAGTATCGTGGTGTGCCCAAATTTCTGAGATGCACTCCTGGCAAACAAAGTTGTCTGCCAAGAGTGATTGAGCAAAATTTTATCTCAGTGAGATCACAACAATGAAGCCAAAATGTTTCTGTCAATTATCATTAACATCGGTAGAGGCTGTAGGTTTCACATCTGACCCATAAGCTGGTTACAGCTCGGTAAGAGACAAATGGGTAAATTGGTTAAAAATATTCAACATTTGTAGGTGGAATGTAGCTACAAAGTTTATAGTTGAAATTCAAAATATTTTAAGATTGAATTGAAATTTTAAAATATTATTGGAGGGTATAGAAATTCTTTTGGTGATGGTGTGCTCAAAACTGCACAAGATTTGATTTGTAGCCTTACCAGTGATCTATGCAAGGATGGAATAAATTGTTTCAATGTAAATAAATGTCCTCGAGATGCATCCCAGTATTTGATTAAACTTGTTCATAACAGTTTAACATTGACTAGATAACTTCAGTAAATAGTTCAATACTCAACCTCAAATATTACTTTTTTCACCTTGTGCATAACGCCATATCATTACACATTAAAATCAATCTGCCATTTCTTATCCATCCATTTAATTGGTCCAACTCTTTTTTAAATTCTTTCAGTCTCCTTTGTATCTGTAACACATCCACATAATTTAGTGTGACCAGCCAATTTTATATTATTAAAAAATGCTTTCCTCCCCATCACTTATGAATGATGCAAATGGCAGGAGTCCCAGGACAAACCCCTTTGGAGCTTAACTGATTACTACCCCAGCCAGATCTGCTGCTTTTGATAACCATGCCAGTTAGCCAATTTGCTACTAAATCCATGAACCTCTCGTTAAAAGTTACAAATATATTTAGAAATACATTTCTTGGCCAATATTTGTTCCTCAATCAACACCACTAAGGCAGATTATCTGGTCATTGTCCCATTGCTGTTTATGGGACCTTGCGGCACGCAAATTGGCTGCCACGTTTTTCTACATTACTTCGTTGGCTGTAAAGCACTTTGTGATGTCCTGAAGTCGTGAATGGTGCTTTATAAATGCAATTTTTTTTTCTTCCTTCTTTAGAATTTTTTGTAGCTGTTACCACTTTATTAACCTTTTATGTCAGTGCATCATTGCAAGCCACAGCAGGGTTCATCTGGCAGATTACCCAGACTCCTGTCCATAAATGTATCAAACAAGTGATGGATGTAGTGTTTGGATAGAAACATAGAAACATAGAAAATAGGAGCAGGAATAGGCCATTCGGCCCTTCGAGCCTGCTCCACCATTCAATATGATCATGGCTGATCTTCTATCTCAATACCATATTCCTGCTCTCTCCCCATACCCCTTGATGCCTTTTGTGTCTAGAAATCTATCTAGCTCCTTCGTAAATATATTCAGTGACTTGGCCTCCACAGCCTTCTGTGGTAGAGAATTCCACAGGTTCACCACCCTCTGAGTGAAGAAATTTCTCCTCATCTCAGTCCTAAATGTCCTACCCCGTATCCTGAGACTTTGACCTCTCGTTCTAGACCCCCCCCCAGCCAGGGGAAACATCCTCCCTGTATCCAGTCTGTCTAGCCCTGTCAGAATTTTATATGTTTCAATGAGATCCCCTCTCATTCACCTAAACTCGAGTGAATACAAGCCGAGTCGACCTAATCTCTCCTCATCTCCTGCCATCCCAGGGATCAGTCTGGTGAACCTTCGCTGCACTCCCTCTATGGCAAATATATCCTTTCTTAGGTAAGGAGACCAAAACTGCACACAATACTCCAGGTGTGGTATCACCAAGGCCCTGTATAACTCCAGTAAGACATCCCTGCAGTAAGATGGAGCAATACCTCATTGCTGTTTGTGGGACTCTGCTGTGTGTAGTTGGCTGCCATGTTTGCCTACATAACAATAGCGACTGCACTTGAAAAGGAATTCATTGGCTGTGAAGCATTTTGGGATGTCCTGAGGATGTGAAAAGCACCATAAAAATGCATCTTCTTTCTTTTTTAAGGTAGCTTGCTGAGTATATTGTCGAGGTTATCAGATTGGAGCAATATTGTGCACCAAACCTGACCAAATACATAATATTATATTGTCAGGAGAATCACTAGGTGGAAAAATTCCATTATCTTGCATTATGCATCCTTGGCCATATCAGCATAAAAATTATCAAGAAGCTGTTATTTTCCTGAGTCCTCTTTATGCTATTTATTGATGGAAATGTTGCACTGCTAAGCATTCAGAGCATTTATGATGTATTACCTGAAGCAAGACAAAATTAACATGGACCCCCTAAGGTGCAACAGTTTATAGCTGACGTGTGCAATGTATCAATCCCGATATTAATTCACAACTGAAGATCCCCATTATTCTCACAGATGAGTGTAACTGCAATATGAATGACTGTTTAACAGCAACACAAATATTCAGTCATGGCACGTACAATATTAGTCTAAGGAAGGTTTGGTAAATCCCTGAATTGATTGCAAGTCATTTCAATTTTTTTATTCAGCAATTTCCATAAAAGTAATTCCCACCTTATTAAGAATTTGTTTCCTCTTTCTTAGCTAAAAGTTCTTTCAGGGAGTAACTGGAAAGGAGACCCCCCCCCCGCCCCTCCCCCCACTTTTTGTTAATCTGAGAAGTGGATTCTCTCCAGAGCAAACTGATGAATTTTCAAGTCAAATTTTGAGGAAAAATTGAAAAATGAAAATACGTAGAAGTTATAACACAGAAAGAGGCCATTTACCCAACCAGTCCGTGTCGGCGTTTACCCTTCATGTGAGCAAACAGTTCGAATCACATTTACCACCCTATTCCCATATCCCTTCAAGCTCTTTTCCTTCATCCACCTATCCAATCTAATCTTGATTGTTGAAATAGTTTCTGCCTCAAGCACTAACCCTGAGAGTGAATTACAAATCCTTTTCCATTTTGTTTTAGTCGAGAAACCAAGGTGCAGGACACCTCCAAGGTGGGGAAAAAGATAAAAGCAGACTGGGCAAATCAATAAATTGTGGTTAGGTGATGTCAGGCTCAGGTTTTCAAAGCTTGTAGTTTGTAGGAGGAAGGAAAGAGTGAGGGAGGTAAGGAGATCCAATGTTTTGAGGTTCCAGGAAAGAAAGAAGATCCGTTCTTAGCCATGCACACCTGAGGAGAACGGGGTGTATTGAAGGGGGTTAAAATCCGAGTAGGGGCCTACTCACTCGTCCACTTGACGCCACCCAGCATTCTTACAGGCACATTTTGGCCCGGGATGAGGGCCTCAATGAGATGTAAAAGTCGGGTTCTGATGATGTCACTCAGACCGTGACGTTATTTTAACGTCGAGTCGCATGACTCACACACAGTGCCGATTGCAGCTGCAGAAGCTGGATTGAGGAGTCTCCAGGGCCGGAAGAGGCCTGGGTAAGTAAAAATGTTTAATTTTTCGAAGGATTTCTTGTAGACCAGTTACAGACACCCCTGCCCTGAGCTTCCTTCCCATTCCCGTGACTGTGATCTGCTTGGAAACCTCACCCCCTCCCTCACCACCATCACTATCCTTATGCTGAGGACCTTTTCCGTGGGTTCCCAACGGTGGCTTGCTGTCGCATGATCTGGCCTCCACGTCAGTCTGCCGGGTTTGGGCAGACGCTGGGCCAGAACTATGGTAGAGGCCTGGGCGATAGAATGGCCTGGGCCTCACATTGCGAGTCGGATCGAGCCTGCCACTCCCCCTCCGCCCCTACGCTGAACTCTCACCCCGAGTTATAATCAGAGCATAAGTTTTGTGGCATCAAAAACTACTCAAGAATACTTATTTTCCACCAGACAAAAAGTAAAAAAACTTAAGAGAACACAATAATGAAATCCATAATGGAAAAGGTGGAAGAAAAAACAGCCAAAGACTGTCTCCTTTAAATACTTACCTTGGTGATGACACTTCTCTCAACAACGATAGCAACTTGCATTTGTATAGCGCCTTTAATGCAGAAGAAACTTCCCAAGGTATTTCACAGAGGCATAAGCAAAAATAAAACATTGTAAGTGGCTAACAGCACATTCCCAGTCTTCTTTTTTTTCTTTCTTACCTTGTGTGTAAATAAATTAACATGCATCGAGCAGGTAAGTTGCACATTAAGATCGCTTAATGAGGCATTTTTCCAAAGGATCAAGTAACACCAGTTGTGGTGTCAAGTGACAGTAACAAAGTCTTCCCTACTGCAGTATGGGAATGCGTGTAAAACAATGAAAGAGCATTTTGTGAGCCCTTAGCATCAGTCAGGATCTAACAGGATTATGGGTGACTGTTAATGGACTGCACACTTTGCTTATCTACTTAATATGGTGCAATGTTGATTAGGTTTACCGTGGCAGATTTTTTGAGTCTATTAACCTTTTGCTCATCTGTCTCTAGGTCATCTGGATGCTGCATTTTTAAAAATAATTGGCAAAAGAACCAGTGAGTTATTATGATCTGGAACGCACTGCCTGAAAGGGTGGTGGAAGCAGATTCAACAGCAACTTTCAAAAGGGAATTGATTTGAATTGAATTGAATGGTGGGTAAATGGAGTTAAGATACAGATCAGCTATGATCTAATTGAATGGCAGAAAAGGCTCGAGGGGCTGGATGGCCTATTCCTGTTCCTATATCCCTATATATAATGAGGACTAATTGGATAGCTCTTTCAAAGAGCTAGTACATGCACATTGAATTGAATGGCCTCCTTCTGTAGTGTATAATTCTATACCCTGAAAGCCAACTCCTGCCACATTTTATCTGAGAGGAGGGTGCCGAAGAGGGCAACTTCCCTTTGTTGCAGTTCCAAGAGGAATTCCAATTATGCTTCTAAGAATGGAGCTGATCTGCTTCTTTCTACAGCCATTTCTTCTCTCTCCAGCAACAATTGTTACATCCCTTTAAACAGCCGCTGCAGCCTTTAAGAGCTGATTGTGTGCACTATTTCCTGCTTCACGCTCACAGGGACATTCCACAGGCTAATCCAATCTGGGCTGGGAGTGCTCCATGAATATGTAATGATGCCAATCTTGGAAATCATGCAATATTGTGTTCTTTTGGCATCAGGTTGGAATATTTCCCTTATTTGTCCAGATGGGCTATGATTCTGAGGGCTGCTGATGTTTTTTGCTCATATATCGGCGGCTCCTTCCTAATTCCCACAACAAAGTGGATCAAAGATTGACAAGATTGCGTCTATGACATGACATGAATCCTTTTATATTTGATTGCCCAAAAACTGGCCTTTGTGAACCTCCAAAATAGTTTATAGGATCAAAAAAGCTGAAGTAGGAATGGCAAACTGAAAATGTTAAATAGATAATAAAGTTAAAATAAGTAGAATGTAGTACAGTTATTAAGACTATTGGAAAAAGATATTAGTTTGAAGAAGAATAAAATTAATAGTGCCGTGCAAGATGCTTCATATTGGCAGTAATCAGTAAAAGTATATGGTCGATAATCATCTTTGATATTTCTACAAACATGCTTTCACAAGGATCGCTGAAGCTAATTCTGATTGTTAAATTAATTTAAATGAATACAGTTAACCAATCCAATTAAGAAGTGTTCCTAGGTTAATTGTTTTCCTCCATGGACTTGTTTACTGAAACAAGGGCTCAATTTTAAAAGGGCAGCGGGATGGCACCGGGGGGTGAGGGTCAATGGTCAATGGTCAATGGGCAAACCCAAATTATAAAAACTTAATGTTCCCCATGCGATTGTGTCCTGCACAACATGGCGCAACAAAGAGGGGGACTAGTTGATGAGGCCCCATGCCCTCATCCAGCATCCACATCTGCCATCCACATTGAGGAGGAGCAGGAGCAGCAGCAGGAGGAGGAGGAGGAGGAGGACGAACCCATGAGCAGCACAGCAGCTCACCTGGCTGCTCATGAGCCAGGGAGTCACTCATATATGAACGGTTCTCGTAAGGTCAGAAAGTGAGAAGAGTCCAGTCTTCACACCACCTGGAAAGAGCAGCGCCAACACCAGCACCCCCCACCTCCCCCCCGTCCCTGCACAAAACAGTTCTGTTCATGATGAAGCACATGAAAGGGCCCTATCACAAAAGCCAGTCAAGAATGGGCAAGACATGGCAGTAGTGGTGAGAATGATAACATTTAATGTGACTTTAACAAAAAACAAATATAAATGAAAAACATGATAATCTGTCAGACACCCTTGTGCATACCCTTCATGATCACAAATCCTTAGCCTTTCTCTTCCTACTGCTTCTACATGGTGCATCCCCTGTGGCTGCAGCAGAGGTTGTGGCAGGTTGCTCAGGTGCATGGCCGGACTGCTTAGGTGCCTTTGGCCTACGCCCTCTGGGCTTTGGAGCCCGTGAGGGCCCCTCCAAAGACTGTTCCACCTGCACCTGTGCTGGGACAGACTCGGCCACCTGGAGAGGAGGCAGCCTTGCGGGTACCGGTTGAGAGGGGGGCAACGGGTGAGAGGTGGGAGTGCTTTGAGTGGCGTCCCCACTTCCATGTCCCCTTTCACCATCATCCCTCCCCTGGACCAGGCCCACATCACACCTACCACTCTGCTGGACAACAGTTTGGAGGACATTTTTGATGTCTTGAAAGCCTGTTTAAGACGGCAGAATGCTGTTTACCCTGAGTCCGAACGGCCGTTGTCAGGGCCTGAGTGGACTCATTTGTGAGTTGTGCATGAAGCTCAACGGAGGCTAGCCTTCTCTCCATCGCAGATATTCCCACACTTACCAGCGACACTATCTCAGACATTTCCGCAGCTACCTGCGACACCATCTCAGACATTTCAGCAGTTACCTGCGATACTATCTCAGACATTTCAACATCTTCGTACGACACTATCTCAGACAGTTGCTCACGTCCCTGTGACACTATTTCAGAGATGCCCTCATGTCCCTGTGACACTATCTCAGAGATTCCCTCCCGTACCTGTGCTACCATTCCACTAATGCAGGAGTTGGACTCCTCCATCCTCTGAGCTATTGTGGAGAGTGTGTGTGACACCTGTTACAGCACCTCGCAAATGTGCTACTGTCCCTCGATCATTCTCCTTTTAAAGGATGGCCCCTGGGGTTCAGCATATGCGTCCAGCTGAGCAGAGCCTGGAGGGGAGTGCGCCCACCAACGCGGACTCTCCACAGCTGCTCCTGCCACCAGTGTCTGCTCGTGCTCACTTGCAAAAGGTGGTAGAAGTTTGAAACGCTCTTCTGCAAATGGCAGTTGACGCTAGCTCAATTGTTAATTTTAACTCTGAGATTGATAGATTTCTGTTAACCAAGAGTATTAAGGGATATGGGGCTAAGGCGGCTATATGGAGTTAGGTCACAGATCAACCATGATCTCATTGATCGGCAGAACAGGCTCGAGGGGCTAAATGCCACTGCCACTTGCTGTGTCCTGTCATGTGCCACCTTCTCCTGCAAGAAAACGAGAAGTGTGTCAGTGAGTGTCCTGCAGGATGTCAGGTGATGCGCCTGTCATGGTTGAAAGCTGCCAGTTTGTGTGACCTGTGAGTTGTGGGTGTGCAGCTTGCAACAGTGGTAATGTATGAGGGTGAGAGGAAGCATCTGATTGGAAGAGTTGAGTACTGACTGAAAGAGTTTGTTGTTATGTGGGGGATGGGGGGTGTGGTGCATGGAGCAGTTGGTAGGAGATGCCACTTGTCAGTTGGCCTCACTCACCTTGACCACTCATGTCAAAGCATTGAACTTCTTCCTGAACTGCATCCATGTTCATGGTGCTATGCGCCTGGCATTGACTTCATCCCCTACTGCCTCCCACTGCCTCTTGAACATTTGCCTGGAGGGCCTCTTGTCCCCCTGTGGATATAGGATGCCCCTCCTTCTGTCCACCACCAAGGCCCCTAGTGCATCAGCAGAGAACCTTGGTGCATGCTCTCTCGGAGGCCTGGTACAAACTCAGATCAGCAGATTGGTGAGGTCTGGCGTGCAGATTGGAGGATGTGGGATTTAGTAGTGTGCAACCTATATTCAATGTTTTAACATAACTCAACAGTTTGTAAACATCGGGACGGGACCTGCATCTGTCTTTTACATGTGCGATGTCTGTTCTCCGTTCAGACTCTGTGCGGACCCGTATCTTATATTTTGCACATCCACCTCCGTGTTTGCAAGTTGCCTTTGAGAGGTGCAGGTTGCCTTTAAGAGGTGCAGCCTGCCTTTAAGAGGTGCGAGCAAGTCACGCGATATCTGGGCCCCCCTGCTGGTGAGAAGTCACTGAACAATGCAGCCAGGCCCGGTTGCTGTGGTACGCTCAGGTAAGTGAGGAGACAGCATGATTCTCACATGCTGCCTGCATCGGAACTACCAGTCGCGGGTTAATCACGCATCGCGAAGCCCGTGCCTAGATTCTGGGGTGAATCAATTTGACCTCCATGATGTTTTCTTTGCTGATAATAGAAATTTACCAAAAACCTGCTAAAAACATGGACATAAGTAAAAGTGATGATATGTCAGTTTTACCTGTCTGTGTTTAATGCTCCTCTGGCCATTTCTACCATTTCTATTAATGAATTAATAGGAGCAAAAGTTTATTTTAAAAAAACCTTTAATTTGTTAGTGCCCTAATGAGAAATTCAATGCAACGTTCGGCAGTTGCAAAATTTAATCGAAAAGTATTTTCCTGCAGGTCAGGCCTGGAGTTCATTCAGAGAGTTAAAATCCAAGCTGTACTGTTTTACCGTCTGGCCATTTTAACTCCGTTGTTTCCTTCGGCGGTTGAGGCAGGAGCCTAATTCAGGGAGGAGCCTCACGAATACGTGTACATCAGGATCCTACGATCTACATAGGTCCCCAAAGTTATTTTAACAGTCTACTGGGCGGAGAGACCACCATGGACAATCTGCTCAGTAAAATCTGACTGGCAAGAAGCTCCTCAGGGTCCCACAAAGAAAGTTTGGGCCACTGCCACCACAGGCTCCTCCACCTCCGTGTTTTCAAAACCCTCCAGAACACCCCCAATGACTTATCTGAGGCCTCCACCCGCCCAATATTTGCCAACCAGAACATGAGATGCCTCTGGATGCCCATTACAGGCAGGCTGCATCTATGTCAATGAGGCCCAGCCGTTAAAATGAACCGGGCCTCTCGCAGTACCGCCCGGACTATGTGACCCGTGTATTCTGTGTGTTCAGGCCCGGGTGTTCCATCAGCCAAGTGTAGTTAAAATTCCCCCTATAGGATCAGAGTCATAAATGGAAATTAGGGAAAGTGAATTTAAAAGAAATATTCACTCAAATCTTCACTCAAAGAATGATAAATACTTGAAATAATTTGTTAGGTGAGTTGTAAAGGCAGGATCATTGGTATCATTCAAAATCGTGTTGGATGCTACAATAGGACAGTGAGGGTACTGGAAGTAGATGTTTTCACGGGCTGAAAGGCCTTTCTCGTTCCTCGCCTTTCCTATGTGACAATGTTATTTGGACAAGGCAGCAGCATTCGTGGAATGGTACATCAGCACAAGTTTTCAGGAGAGGATAAAATTGAGGATTTGATTTTTGAATGAGAATTCCATTGACACCTATTTATTAATTTGATTTGCTTTTCTGAATGGTGAGGATAATAAATTTTCTCTATGTGTGTCTTTCGGAACCGTACAAAAGGTGTAAGCTGCAGAGAAAAAGCCCTGCATGTATTGATTGAGTGTTGGCGTTAGTTAATTCAGTATTACTTCCCTCTCACTATAATGCATACATATTATTTTAACAACATCACACTATCCAACGATACCACTCAAATATACCAGTTCAGGGTAACCCGGCATTCTGGCTCATTGGATCTGCCATCTTATCACTGTAGCTCACAATGGTGGTGCTTATACTTTTTAAAAATTATGTAAAGAAATACGCTTCAGTGGATTGAAGGAATTCTGTCCTTTTAGGAACAGGAATCTTTTATTCCAGCCTTTCTTTGAAACATTAACCCTTTGTTTTTGAGGTTGCAGTGAATATTCCACAGTAGCCATGGAGTTGACAGCGCTGTCCACAAAAGTCCTTAGTAACAGCTGGAAAGTTATCATATATTTTCTGTGATATTAGAGGTACCAATAAGCAGAAAATGTTAACTGTTCTGTGGCATACAAAATGCCTGAGTAAAATTTCTTGGTAAAGAAGGTAAAATCATTGCAGTTTAGAACAGCTGTGTGAATTGTGCTTATCTTAAAATGTGTTAATTCCTCCATGAAAACATCAGAGAGGAATTTGATACGAGTGCATTAAGGATTCATATGACAACATTGCTGGCAGCAGTTTCTGGTTTATATATTTTGAAAGAATTTTTATACTCATCAATGTGAGGGGAGTTTTCTACTTTGGGCATTCAGGTCAGGTGTCATACAGCCAAGGTGCGGAGTAGAACTCCCTCTAACCCAATAATATGCCTTAGTCCTAGTGTTGGAAGAGCACCCCAATGTGAATTTTTCAATTTCCTACAAATTGTGGCCTCTTTGAGACTCTCAAATTAGTGGCAATTTGTGCTAATTATGAGTATTTTTGTGTTTTGAGGCCACATTCACTGTAAGACTACTCAAACTTGTTCCATATACAAAGGGCTTTGGCAGCCAGTAGACAGAGTCTAAATGGGATTCTAACCCAAGACAGACTGTAGGGTTTCTTAACTCTCTCTCTACTGCTTTAGGGTACCCAGCGGTAGCATCAACCGTGACTTTAAACTTTTCTAATAATTGGTTTTATTGACATTAAAACACTGTAGTTTACAGATAAAGATGCTTACAACCTTAGTCAGTAATGGAACTTGAAACTCAGAATGGTCAAATTCTTCTGCTTTGGGAGACTGAGGGATTAATCCTTCATTGACATCCTTCTTGGTCTCTGCTCCTGGTCTGTCTCCTCTGTCATACTAAAATGGCTGGTTTTACATCGTTCTTGCTGGCAAAACAGGCTGCCAGTAATTCTCGCTGAGGCAAAAACAGTTTGCTAATGTGTATGACTGTTTTTCACAGTCTTTCAAGTTCTGGCTAGGCAGCTGTCTTACCTTTAACCAACATCACTAAAAAACATTATCTGGTCATTATCACATTGCTGTTTGTGGGACCTTGCTGTGTGCAAATTGGCTGCCACGTTTCCTACATTACAACAGTGACTACACTTCAAAAGTACATAATTAACTGTAAAGCACTTTGGGATATCCTAATGTCTTTCTTTCTTTCTTTCTCTATCTCTCGTCCTTATCGCTGCGAAAATACATTGGGGATGATTTTAAACCCCAAGAACAGGTGGTCTAGGGGCGGGTGGGAGTTGAAAATAGTTATTTTTTTAGGTCTCAGCCACAAAATTTTCGGACTTGGCATTCCCAGTGGGAAGCCTGTACTTTTCCGCGCCGACGTTAAACCCAGAAATAAAGCCAGGTTGCGGTCGCGACCCAAAAAACAACTATTTTCAACTCCCACCCGCCCCCAACCCACCCATTCTTGGGGTTTAATATCACCCCTATTGTCTCAGTTATCCTTCAACAGTCTGAAGCAATAATAATGGGCTGGATTTTGCCGTGAGCGGTGAATGAACAGTGCCAGCCGCTCGTTAGACTTCCACTTGCCCGTAGACTTCACCGAGACAGCCAAACAGTGCGGCGCACTCTACAGGGCATCTGGGACCTGTATGAACAGGGCAAGCAGCTGCATGTCTCCTTAACCAATCAGATTGAAGAATTATTAATGAGCCGCGCAAGGACTAAACCAGGAAGTGTAAGTTAGAATAGTGAATTCAATGTCAAATCAGGTACAGTGAGTGAAATAAAGAGAGGGAAAGAAAGGTTGGATTGAGAGACAGAGATAAAAGAGACAGAAAGAAAAAGTAAGAGAACATTTTTTATTTATATATTTCTTTAAATGTCCAACAATAATTAATACCTGAAGGAATGAGACTCCACACTTGTAAAAGTTAATTTTCGGTGCCAGAGAGATTGTTTGGCAATAATTAAGGTGTACCACATCGTTAAAAGGGTACTTACACTGGAATAGACAAGCCCTAACTTTTTTTGGTGAGTTTTGTCTGTATCTACGACGTCAGTACAGGAACTTCATGCCGTTCAATGCATTTGAATGGTGAGTCAGACAGTGAGATGCCATTTTTGCGCAGCTTTTAGAGGAGCAAGGCATCTCAAACAGCAACTTCCAGATTTCCGCATTTAACTGCGCATGCGTGGTCGCCGGAAGTTACTGTCCGATTTACGCATAAATAACGGTGAGCGCTGTTAGCCTCACCATTATTTTTACAGCAAAATCTGGCTACCTTTCGAACTTGGTCAAGCTTCCCAGCATGCTGTCTTGAATAGTCAAGTTTAACAGTTCTGTGTTCTAGTCCAATCCTTTAGTTTTAAACATCCATATTGAAAATCCAAAATCCTTCAGACAGAGGTTAAAACACACAATGATAACCCATTGCTGCACCCAGTGCCAGTAATACTGTACTTAACGATATAACTTTTACTTTTTTCAAATTTATTTATTAGTTCACAAAAACATAATTATCAATAAATTTGTGTTAATAGTTTTGTTCAGTATTTCTACAGATCACCCTTTCAGAAATAGATGGCTATTGATAGTTTTGTTTCAAAGTATATTTCCTGGGCTTGTAAGCTTTTGCAGAAATGTATTTCAGTTTTGCTGATAATGCTTTTTGCTGAAACTTTCTCATGCATTATTTCAGGAATTTCACTGATAACCCATAATTTAAAACAAAGCTTTTTGATTGAATTAGATGCACTTTACTTGTAAACTGCAAAATGTCAAAAGTCAGCATATTTTTTCCATTTTAGCTTGAAATTCATTAAAAATAGGGTTCTGAAAAATTCAGATAGCCCACTACTAGAAAATACAGTGATACATTCTATAACTAGATTGGTAAAAGATAATGTCAGGATTATGTTTATATTATCTTCAAGCATTTACAACTTGTAAATTATCTTGAAGAAATGAATCTACCTTGGAACATTACTGGAATGTATTATATTTTCTAGGCACAGGGATAGTCAATACCTTGATTTATAATGTGCCTTTAAATAAGTGGCATTTGAGTCAATGATATAAATCACTTAGGAGATGCATTACCCTTTAATTGGATTGAGTATATATTATGGATCTGAAAAAAAATATATAGCAATCATATGCACGATCTGAACAGCACGGTCAGGTTTTTGAATTGGTAATATGGAAGTATTGATGAACAATAAATAAACGTATTTGAACCTAGATATAAGCTTAGAAATTATTGTTAGTGATTTCAGCACTTAAGAAGGTTCATATGACATTCATTCTAACTAGATGTTAAGCTATTTAAGATAAATGAGTAAATGCCTCTGCTAAAATGGAAAATAGAGGAACGTCATACCAGCATATTAAATGTTCATCCACTTGGATCGACAATGGTAATTTCTAGGCAATAAAGCGCATTTTGCTTATATGTTGTTTCATCAGCTTGGCTCAGTTACTAGCACTGTCACCTTTGGGTCACAATATTGTTCTTCTGAGGCATATACCAGGGCTTTTGTTCATAATCTAGGCAGTCGCTCAAGTTCAGTACTGAAGTGCTGCACTCCCCTGTGGATGAGATTTTAAATTGAGGGCCTGTCAGCCTATTTCGTAATATTTGGTAGAAGTTAAAGATCCCACGACACTATCTGAAGAAGAGCAACAAGTATCCCAGCCAATATTCCTTCCTCAACCAATAAATGGTCATTTATTTCAATGCTATTTGTGGAATGTTGCTGGCGCAGAATGGCTGCCATGTTTGCCTACAGAACAGTCATTGCGCTTCAAAGTAATTAATTTTGCGAAGTGCTTTGAGGCATTTAAACATAACTAAGCACTACGTTAATGCAAGCATTATGTTGTTATCATCGAAAACATTTTTTTTAAATAGGTCAGTTATTCCAAAGAGGAAGACCAAAAAAATCCTGCTATGGCCCGGATATTCCACTCCAGTTGTGGTAGCTCCCGAGGAATTTTTCAGCTATCGTTTGCCCTGACACCTCTGGTGTTTTCCACAAAAGGAGACATTAGTCATATGATACATCCACCCAGATATGGGTGGGGACATTATAACTAGATGCAAATGATGGGAATATGTCGTATGATGTATTTCCTACCATTTGTGTCTTAGCAACACTGGTTGTAAGGAATAGCACTGTGTTCCTGGCATCCAGCATTGCTTTAAGAACATAAGAACATAAGAAATAGGAGCAGGAGTAGGCCAATCGGCCCTTCAAGCCTGCTCCGCCATTTAATAAGATCATGGCTGATCTGATCCTAACCTCAAATCTCAATTCATGTCCAATTTCCTGCCCGCTCCCCATAACCCCTAATTCCCTTCACTTCCAGGAAACTGTCTATTTCTGCTTTGAATTTATTCAGTGATGTAGCTTCCACAGCTTCCTGGGGCAGCAAATTCCACAGACCTACCACCCTCTGAGTGAAGAAGTTTCCCCTCATCTCAGTTTTGAAGGAGCAGCCCCTTATTCTAAGATTATGCCCCCTAGTTCTAGTTTCACCCAACCTTGGGAACATCCTTTAATGGTGAGGGTTGTGGGGTTCAAATTAGAGGGTCAGAAAGCCTATACGATGATAGCCACATCACAGGATACCCAGCCATTCTCCATCTGCTCTCAGGTGGGCTCTGGGCAATAGCTGCGTAGCCCATTAAAATCATTTAGATGACCATGACGCCAGAAACTCTGCCAGGGTCTGGCATACACCCCTGTGGTGAGCTCAAGTCCGACATGCCACACTTCCTTCACTGCTACAGCCAGGTGGAAGATCTAGGCCTTTACATGTCATAACAGAGATTAAAGGAAAAGATACCGACCACAGCTACACAGATAAAATATGACCACCGGAAATTTCTTTGGGGGTTCTCCCGATCGGCTTCAGTGTAAGCTACCGCTGAAGTTAAAGTGGCCAATCAGGAGAACCCCAAATTAAATGCCTGGCGTACATTTCTGTCATATGTCCCTGAAGGGGGTAGTGTGATAGGCACCCTCTAGAAGCAAGACTTTTATTAATATAAATGCCTGGAAAGCAATTGTGGACCATAGTGACTTTAAAACTGAGAAGGAGAATAAAATTAGTTGGCAAAGTGGCTTAGATTTTCTGCTTTGCCATAACACTGGCGGAGGTACAACGGGAGGAATGTCCACCCACTGCAAGAATGGGCAGTTGACCCAGACCAAGTTTCAAGGGTCAGGGTCATTTAAATGCTTTTGGCAGTCTCCCTGGCCTCTGCTTTGGAACACACCTGGAGTGGCTCGAGAATGGCTGTGGCAAGTTTTAGGTGCCTGTTGCAGTTTAGTATGGCCAGCAGCCTTGGAGCTCGGTGCAAAAATAATTAAACATTTTATGTTATGAGCATCTTAACCTATGTAATTGATAACCTTGTAATCAATTGTATAGACTTCCTGGCTGTTCAGTTTTTAACCCCTCCCTTGCACTACGTGCAGCAACACTGGACACCAGGAATGCACTGGTGCTTCTTGCACCCAGCAAGATAAGAAATATGTTACATGGCGTTTTCACCTCATTTGCATCAAATTATAAAACATATTTGGGTGGCCTCATTTTACACCTGAGGTCACTTTGGGGGGAAATGCCTGATGGGGCAGGGGTGAACAGTCAGGAAGTGCGGTGCAATGGCTCCTGAAGAATTTGGTTCAATTTGTATATGACTCAAAATTCCTCTTTAAATTTGAGTTGTTAATTATTCAAAATCAAGGACATCCTGTTGTTTTTTTTGGGATATAAAAAGCTGTTTGTTTGAATTAGTGAGACACTTTGAGGGAAGGAATGAAACAGTTTGAAAACCTCTAAGAGAAGGAATGATTCAGTCAAAAACTCCTGAGAGAGAAACATCCAAGAAATAGTTTAGATTACTGCAAGTTAATTTACCAATATTTGATCTCTTCTGCAGTTGCAGTGATGCATTTTGGAAGGAAGAATGAAGAGAGGCAATATAAATTAAATGGTACAGTTTTAAAGGGGGTGCAGGAATAGAGAGACCTGGGAATTCACATACACAGATCTTTGAAAATGGCAGGACAAGTTGAGAAGGCTGTAAAAAGGCATATGGGATCCTTGGCTTTATAAATAGAGGGATAGAGTACAAAAGCAAGGAAGTTATGCTGAACCTTTATAAATCCATGATTAGGCCTCAGCTGGAGTTTTGTATCTAATTCTAGGCTCCACAATTTAAGAAAGATGTCAAGACCTTGAAGAGGGTACAGTGGAGATTTACCAGAATGATACCAGGGATGAGGGACTGGAGAAGCTGGGATTGTTCTCCTTAGAGCAGAGAGGTTAAGGGGAGATTTAATAGAGATGATCAAAATTATGAGGGGTTTTGATAGCATAAGTAAGGAGAAACTGTTTCCAGTGGTAGGAGGGTTAGTAACCAAAGGACACAGATTTAAGATAATTGGGGAGAAATGGAGAAATGTTTTTTACGCAGCGAATTGTTATGATCTGGAATGCACTGCTTGAAAGGGTGGTAGAAGCAGATTCAGTCGTAACTTTCAAAAGGGAATTAGATAGATACTTGAAAAGGAAAGGTTTGCAGGGCGATGGGGAAAGAGCAAGCGTGTCGGATTAATTAGATAATTCCTTCAGAGAGCCGGCATAGGCATGATGGGCCAAATGGTCTCCTTCTATGCTGTAAGATTCCATGATTCTAGTCCCTTTTATGGCACCCAGCTCAGAAAATGTCCAATTTGTAAATCAATCATTTTACAATACCATGTATAGGGACACATGATATACAAATTATTAGAATCATTTAGAATCCTGGAATTTTACAGCATCGAAGGTGGTTATTTGGCCCATCATGCCAGTGCCAGCTATCTAAAAGAGTTATCTACTTAGTCACATTCCTTTACTTACGCTTTTCCTATACCCTTTTAATTTTTTTCTTATTCAAATATTTACTCATTTCCCTTTTAAAAGTTATTATAGTTTCTGCTTCCACCATAGTTTCTGGTAGGGTATTTCATGTCCTAACAACCCTGGACCGTAAAAAAAGATTCTCCCTGTCTGTTTCTTCTTGTTTGGGTTGGTGATTCAGTACTGAGCAGTTAACAATTTCTTGGGAATTCCTTGGCTCCAGTGGTACTACCTTGTCTAATTTTCAGTTGGCAAAGAAAGATACATAGGTCCACAATAAACTATGCACTTTCAGCTGGTGTAGTTAACATCGAGGCATGTTTATTCCAAAAATTTAGATGCTTTGGGGTGAATTTTCAGGTCTCTCACCCAGCGGAAACGGGGCAGTAGGGCCATGAAAATGGTGGGCGATGACTTACCGCCCCATTGCTGCTGTCGCAGTGGCAGTGACAATGTACCCCTGGGCCTACCACTGGGTGGCTGGAGCAGCACCCCGAGTGAGGTGATAGACCTATTTAAAATGTAAATCAGGGTCTTATGATGTACATTGGACCACGATTGCCAAATTTGGAATGAACTGTGTGCAGCGTGTGCCGTGCACCCTCTGATCAATATCAGCTGACAGCCCATCCGAAGAGGATCCAAAAGGTAAGTTCCCCTTCATTTTAATTTGATGAACTCGCGGGTCCAAGGTAGGTTGCCATCTATAGATATTCACTAAAATCTACCACCTATAGATATTCACTCAGCACTTGAAGAAAATGTGGCACACATGGCAGAACACATCACAAACTAAAAATATCAAATGAACTTCACAGCACAGTCTCCTCTAACTGAATCTTTAAAATGTTAATTTCTAGCCAGTTTTCCAATTAAAAAGGACTCAAAAGAAAAGTGATTAAAGCAGATTTTTTATTTAGCAAGTTATAAATTTAAATAAAAATGTATTTATATTTTTACACTGAAACAAAAAAATTAATAATTAGCTACAATATTACCTGGTAGAATGAGCAGTTGCAAACTAATTTGGATGGAGGACCTGATGGGGGCCACACTATAATGGTGTGCCTCTGAATAAAGTGGCAAATCAAGCACTGTGTCACTTAAAGCTGCACCACTATTTCCAACAATTTGGTATCAGAGGCATCAAAGAATGTGACACCTCAGGGCAGGCAGATGAAGGGTCAGTTCCATCAACAATTGATTAGGCCACAGTTAGAATAGTGTGTCCAGATTTGGTTCCATAACTTTAGGAAGGATTTTAAGTCCACGAAGAGGGTACAGAAGAGATTCACTAAGATGATACCAGGATGAACTGTATTTTAGTTATGAGGAGAGAACAAAGAATGTTCAAAGGAGATATGATAGAGATGTTCAAAATTCTGTGCGGTTTTGATAAGGAAAATAGGGAAAATTTATTTCTACAGGTCTGTGAATCAGTAACTAGAAGGCATAAATTGAAGATGACCACCAATAGATCGAAGGGAGAGGTTAGGAATTTTTTTTATCCAGAGGGTTGTTAAGACAGGAAAAGCTGTACCAGAAATAATAGTGGAAATATAATCCATAATAGGTATTAAAAGAGAAATGATAAATATTTGAAATAGATAAATGTAAGAGGGTATTGGAAAAAGGCAGTATCTATATTTACAAGAGTACCAATCTGCTTGCATGTCTGCCTAAATTATTCATTTACTTGTAGATAGAGCAATTAGTTAAAGTCAATTTAGCTAGCCTTCCTTATACTTGCCTTCTTGCTGTCTCAGGGTGATAGGGGAGATCCTGATAATTATATATAGATGGTTCAGTGTTGGATCTCTTCATTGTACTGAGGTCTTATCCTGCAGCCTTCATGGGCTTGCAGGCTTGGGATGTGCCTTGTAAGCCAAAAATGATCTCTTGACTTCAACGGATTGATCTAGCTAGCAGGCCACATTTTGCCTCTCTGAAACATAGCTGTCTGGTACTAGATGTTTTCCCTACCATTTCTCTTCTATAATGAAGTAAGAGAATAACATCTCAGTCGTGAACACATGAAGCTTCCCTAAAGACTCAGTTCGTAATTTAATGCGCAGGTATACAGACCAAAAAGGTCCCAGGTTTAATCTCTAGTCCATGCTGAGCCAACTGATTACAGATGGGGCAACAATACATGCACTACAATTGGTGTCAGTGCGTCTGAGCCAGGAGAAGGAAGAATCAGCCAGAGTTCTTGTTCTCGATCATGGAAAGTGCATGTTATAGTGATTGGCTGTGAAGATCCTCACAGTCAAATAGCCTTCTGAGACTCATGCAGAAGATTTAGATGGGTTAATGAAAGACAGCTGATGCCTGTGTAACCATACTTTAAAATGAGCCAGCATCTTCAGGAAAGGAGTATGGAAACTTGAGGGTGGGAACCAAGGGTCACGTAGCTTATTTCTGATTGTTAAATCAATTACTTTGTGCATGATTTCTGCTTAAATTTGATTGAATGGCTTTTATTTTCACACTAACACAAACAATCACATTAATGTTTGATTGATATAACTATTGGTTTACCACCCAAAAGCCTGTAAAAACACAGAGTAGCAATCAGATGATTGTTCTCCAAGAGCTAGACTGATGATTTTTCCTCTCTATCCCTGACACGATTGACAATCAAAATACAGTCTATAGTCTAGAAGTGCTTGGAAAATTTACCATTCATATCTTTTTCTGGTCATTGCTCTTTTAGTGCACTAAATTTGTTACATGTTCAATTTGAAAAGGTGACAAATACTTTTATTTGCAAACAATTAAATATTTGCAATTCAAACATTAGATGAGTTGGCCATGTAGAAGATGCAATGGACCATCTTCTATAATTATTGTGTAAATGACTTACCCACCCTGGAATGAGTTCCTGATATAAGGAGATTAATCACTGTAAACTTTCATAGATATACTCACCAGAGCTGGGCATACTAAATAATGGATGTTCAGCTTGTAGCTATGCTTAGCTTTTAATTGCTAATATATTGTTACAGTACGAAATAGCAGTTGTCAGAGCAGCAACATTCTGAATTTGAGTGAGTCCACTATCTGCAATAGTGGTGCTGTGCATTGGTTATAGCCACCATTACAGTGACCAGATGGATGGTTTTAACATTAGTGATCACGGAGATGATTCTGAAAGCTGTGCAGTGGGTTCCAATAAATTTCAGTGTAACCAGAATCTTCTGTACTGTATAATACTGTCCTACATTTCTACCTTTCAGGACACCATCTGCATCAATTGCACAAAACTCCACTGTAATCAATGTTTTAAAGACTTGCTGATGATTATAATTCATAATTGTTTATTGGCATTTTCCACCGTCAAAACAACGTATTTTGTTGAAGACAGGCAGGCACCTAATTACTCAGCATCTGTACTTTTTACATGGTGATGGTGAATGTTTTTATTAAAAAAATATTATTTTGTAGTTTTTCACCCATAACACGGTTGTAGATTGATTGTATTGTGGTGATATTTTCTAATACAGATATATCTAATAGCATGAGGATGAACTGAATTTTAAGTCCAACATTCATCATCTTTTTCCCTACGTTGATTCAGTGATAAAATAAAGCATGTCTCAACTTTTAATCTTATAGTTTAAAACTTCTTTGCTAAACTTAGGAAGAGTCTTTTGGTTTTATGAAGTAATAACTTTCAGACCCTTACATTAAGGATCATTTAATTTAAAGGCACAAGTAATTAATAATTAATTCATTTAATGATAGTCTGGAAGACAATTTAATTGTTTTCATTTGAACTTTTAATGCGCTTTAATGGTTTCTAATAATGAATAATTAATTAGGAACATTAGAGAATCAAATCCATGGCTGCTGGCAACTATTGACACATGGGGCTCAATTTTACGGGAATACTGTTGGGGGCGGGGAGCTCGGAAAATCGCGGAAATCCCTTTTGGGTTCGGTAGCCTGCTCCAACCCGCTGACTTCCGAGTTCCCCACGGACGTACCTGTGTGCGCGCGGGGGTCCCGAAACCGGAAGTCCCGCCGGCAATTAAAGAGCCAAATATACCTCATTGAGGTACTTAAGGCACTTTACTTGTAACAGATTACGTGGTTAGAACGATTTTTAACTTACCTAGGCGGCTTGCCCACCACTTCTGATTCATGCCTGGTGAAACCAGACGTGAAGGGCTGGATCAGGGAAAAAGAAACAAAATAAAGTACATCAAAAACCATTGCAGGAAGTTAAAACACAAAATCAACCTACCTTTCCGCCCTGCTCCGATGTCCCTCTCTCCGATCTCCCCCTCTTCACCCCACCGATGTCACCCCGATCTTCCCCTCTCCCGCCTGATCTTTCACTCTCCCCACCCCCGATCTTCCACTCTTCCCCCCCCCCCCACCCCGATCTTCCGTTCCAGCGCCGGATGACATCTCTTTCTCTCCCCCACTCCGCGTTGCAGCTCCTGATGGCAGACAGCCTGTCAATCAGGCTGGCTGCTGGGCGCGAAACCCGGAGAGGATGTTAATCACCATCAATCATGATGCAATTGCGTCGGAAACGGTAAGTTTTGTTTGTGCAGATTTGCCACACGCACCTTCAACCCCCCCCACCCACCCCCCACTGCTGCCAACCCGCCAGCATTTCAAAATTGAACCCATGATCTAGGTGGATTGCACACTTTATAAAGGCAAAATATTGTTAAATATTAACCAAATATCTCAATAGGAAAGGAAGTAGTTACATTTATATAGCGCCTTTTATGACCTCAGGATGTCCCAAAGCGCTTTACAGCTAATGAAGTATTTTTAAAGCATAATCACTGATGTAATGTAGGGAAATGTGGCAGCCAATTTGCGCACAGCAAGGTCTCACAAATAGCAATGAGGTAATGGCCAGATCATCTGTTTTAGTGATGTTGGTTGAGGGATACATATTGGCCAGGACACCAGGCAAACTCTCCTGCTCTTCTTCAAAATAGTGCCATGGGTTCTTTTATGTCCACCTGAGAGGGCAAATGGGGCCTCGGTTTAACATCTCATCCAAAATACGGCACCTCCAACAATGCAGCACTCCCTCAGTACAGCACTGACGTGTCAGTCTGGATTATGTGCTCATGTCTCTAGAATGAGGCTTGAGCCCACGACCTTCAGACTCAGAGGAGAGAGTGCAACCATTTCTCATCTTCAACTGTTTGTAAATTTTTGAAAACAGCCCTAAGCCTATGCATTTAGAAATAGGAGCAGGAGTAGGCCAATCGGCCCCTTATTTGATTGCAGAATGATTGATTACATGTTTTTTTTTTGTCTGTTTACATTTTACAGGGCTCCTCCAATGCCTGAGGCAATGCTGAACACCACAGTAGTAATTTTAACCCGAAAGAGTGGGTGAGTTGGGAGCGGGTGAGCAGTAAAAATAGTCAATTTTTGGAGCAGGACCGCATCTAGGCTCCAATGCGTCCACTTCCGGGTTTAACCCAGGCGTGTTTGGATGCTTGCGCGCAACAGAAACCCGGAAGTCCCGTTCCCACTTAAAGCCAGCGGGCCGATACTTAAAGGGACAGTGTACCTCATTGCGATAGTTGAGGAACTTAATTTTTTGTGTATAAGAAATGTCAGACAAATTTAACCTTACTTGTTCAGGTTTCCCATCGCTTCTGATTCAGGTCAGGTAAAGCCAGGCAGGAAAGGCCTGATCCATGGGGTGAGTGCCCTTATTGCACTGCTTGTGGGCCACGAGGAGTAGGAGTGCTTCATTCAGGCCCAACAAGTGCACCTGGCGTGATCAGACCCCCCGCAATCAGCCACCCCCCATCCCATGATGGTGGATTCCGCGATCTTCTCTAAGGCCCACCCGATGTCATCCATGTCCCCCCACCTTCCCCCACCCCTCTGACTTCTTCCATGGCGCACAATTTCTCTCGCTCCCTCCCTCCTCTCCGAATTGTGGCTCCTTTCCCTTCCGAGAGGCAGCCAGCCTGTCAATCTGGCTGCCTGACGAGTGGGAAACCCAGAAGCATAAATACTCGCCTTCAACTGAGTTGCAATCACAGATTGCGACGCACTCATTTGGCTTCCGGGTTCCTCACGTGAATATCTACGGATGCGCTGGCTTCCCAGCTCCAAGCTAAAATCATGCCCCAGATGTCCCTTGCCAACCAGCATTGCTAAGGTGCACATGCTGTAAATGATGCTGCATGGTTTATTTCCATCACTTGTATTGCATTTGAATAAGCTGCTCATATTTGGGCGGATGTATTGTACAACTCCCAACGCCCTTCCCACTTCTGGTGGGAATTCTTGGAAGTGATGGGGACAAGTAGAGTGCTAGCAAAATGGTTCGCTGGAGAATTTTTCACCACATTCTGTTTGAATTGAGCTCATGTCTGGGTGTAACTTCAGCGGAACATCTAGGCCAATGATTTTATGCAACTCTGCTGAGCTCTTTTGGTTTCACATCAGAACTGAGGTATAATTGAGAGGTATAAAATTATAAGGGGCCTTGTTAAAGTGGATAGGGAGGACCTATTTTCCTTAGCAGAGAGGTCAGTGACCAGGAGGCACAGATTTAAAGTAATTGGTAGAAGGATTAGAGGGGAGCTGAGGAAAAATGTTTTCACCCAGAGGGTGGTGGGGGTCTGGAACTCACTGCCCAAAAGGGTGGTAGAGGCAGAAACCCTCAACTCATTTAAAAAGTATTTGGATGTGCACTTGAAATGCCATAACCTACAGGGCTATGGACCAAGTGCTGGAAAGTGGGATCAAGCTTGATAGCTCTTTTTCGGCCAACATGGACATACTGGGCCGAATGGCCTCCTTCTGTGCAGAAACTTTCTATGATTCTATGTTTCCACGAACACAAACTCCAGAAACTGAAGATCTGAAGAAACGCCACAGGTTCCTATAGCACATGTTTAGAATATGTCATCTACCTTCAATATACAGCAAAGATAGAAACATGCTGTGCTGAAAATTTCCATGTTAATTTTTGAGAACCAGGCAGTCTCATTAATATTGCATTATATTTATAATGAAGGAAAATTATTCTATGTTGTAGCAGTGGTTAATCCTGCTGAATGTCCTTGGCCATTGTACATAAAGAAGGGAAAAAAAGAACCTATAAATATATATAGCACTTAATCACATCCCAAAGCACTTCACAAACAACAGTTTATTTTTAATGTTCAGTCCTTGTTGTTTTGTAGGCAAACATGGCAGCCTAATGTGTACACGGCAAGGCCGCAGAAACAGTAAATGAGAAGAATAATGAGTTTGTTTTTGATGTTATTAGTTGAGGGAAGATTGTTGACCAGGAACATTGAACATTGAACCAAGAACCCTGCTATTCTTTGAATATTACCATGGGATCTTTTACATCCAGCTGAAGAGGCAGATGGAGCCTCTATTTAACATCTCATCTGAGAGATGGCACCTCTGACAATGCAGCAATCCCTGAGTACTGACTGAGCCTGAAAAAGCACTGCAATATAAATTTCATGCAAATGAATATTAGATGGCTGTCCACTCAAAGTTCCCCCAGTAAAACTGGGTGCAGTTCAGTGGCAAACAGCTCCCCTAAAAAATGGCTGCTACTCATTCAACAGCTGCCATTTAGGCATTACCTGTGTTAAGAGACAGGCCGGTACTGCCAAGGTAGGTATTTATTTTTGGACTTTTGAATTAAAAAATAGTTTGCCTGCCTCTGCACTTGCTGCAGAATACTGTTACTATTTTACATTTAGTGATGGAGACATTTTTATTAGTGTACCACCTGCCCTTTTGCAATATGTCTTATTTGGATGCAGACGAGGGAAACAATCATAAGATCCCTCAACAGCTGCTGAAGTCTTTCATCTGGCCAACTCCTGAGCCATAAATACCTGTTTCCCTACCACAGAGCAGACTGTACAATTGCACCATGCTGCCAGGAATGAAAAGAAAAGCCCCACAGTCAATCCAGTGCCCTTCTCCTGTTTCCACCCCTTCGCTTTTCATACCCACACTTGTTTTCCCTGTTCGTCCACCTACTGTTTAGCATCTGTTTCCAGCTCCTGCAGATACAATACACAGCATTGAGTCTGCCCTCCACCTCCTGCCAGATGTGGTGCACTGCCATCTTGTGGGGACAATACCCTAGAGTGCCAACCAGGGCAAACCCTCCTCACACCCACCTTATGTAGCAGCACATCCACTCTGCCAGCTATCACACAGGGACCACAGTGCTGTGTCATTAAACCACTTGCCCACAGATTCCATTTTGTGCCTTCATATTGATTTTGCTTCTCCTTGTTTCTTGCCTTCCAATTCTTTCGCCTGTTACAACCTTTCGAAAATCTTGACAAATATTTGAAAACTATTTTCAGTTTTTCGAAATTGACCTATTCTGGCAGTGAGCATTTGGGCTGGATTTTCCTCTGCTATCATGCCTGAAAGTTGCCCCATTTCTGTGCTTAGCACCACTGTCTCCAGGGACTGCTAGGGCTAGGGCAACGGTAGTCCCTGGGGTAATGACGAACAGCCTCCTAAGTTGCAGAGAAGGCCTGTTAGTGGCTTCCTCTCTCTCCACACCGAGTCTGAAGCTGGAAAAAAAAATTGAAACCTTGTTCTCCGGGGCTCTTCTGCCCCTTTTAATACCTCCATCTCTTCGGGTGCTGTTGCTGTGGTCTTGTTGCAGCACTGCCAGAATATTCTACCCTTGCAGCGTGTGCTCCCTCTTAGTGATGCGGATCCCGTAGGGAGTCCGTCCTGTATATTTAATGAACCACAATCAAATGGGTTTGAATTATGGCAGGGTCAGTGCGAGGGGTCTACTTTTCTACCATCACCACAACATCCCACGTAATGATGAGCTGCAGCCCTTTAAGTGTTCTATAGGTCAAACACTCTGGGAAAGATTTTCCTGAACAGAGGAGGCTGAGGGGAGATTTAATTGAGGTGTATAAAATTACAAGGGGCCTAGATAGAGTGGACAGGAAGGACCTATTTCCCTTAGCAGAGAAGTCAATAACCAGGGGGCACAGATTTAAAGTAATTGATATAAGGATTAGAGTGGAGTTGACGAGAATTATTTTCACCCAGAGGGTGGTGGGGGTCTGGAACTCACTGCCTGAAAGGGTGGTAGAGGCAGAAACCCGCATCACATTTAAAAAGTACTTGGATATGCACTTGAAGTGCAATAACCTACAAGGCTACAGACCAAGAGCTGGAAAGTGGGATTAGGCTGGATAGCTCTTTTTCGGCCGGCACAGACACGATGGGCCGAAGGACCTCTTTCTGTGCTGTAAATTTCTATGATTCTACGATTCTATGTTCCAGTAGCTTATTTAAATTAAAGGGCTTGACTTCCATCACAAAATTCAATGTAGTCTTCCCTATGAGCTGCTGGTGAAGGTGAGGCTGTGCCTTTGGACCAGCTAAACCCCATTTTTACCATTTTCACAAAATCAGGGCTCATTTCTCCAAACTTACCCTCATGTATGCCCTCACAGTTTCATGCCTAAAACAAGTTAGGGCCGTCTTGTCATATCGCTTCACTGTACCTGGTGCACCACCTGTCCTGGTGCTCTATCTCTGATTGTGTGCTGTCTTGGCCTAGAAGCACACTAAATGTATGAACATGTTAGGAACTACCTGAGCACCCCAAATACCGCACCTGTGCTCAAACCATCTCTCCCTCACTCCCTCTATCCTATGTGAGTATATTGAAAAGCAGCATTATGCTGGGTGTGACGGCAGTATTCATTGTAAGTTAAATTCTGAATTATTATGTGCAAGGTGTTAATGTGTCTCACTATAATTGTACAACACAGCTTTTCTGTAATGAAGGAACACAGAGAAAAAGGAAAAGGTTATCTCCATCCTTTGCACGCTATCTCCCCGAGGGTGTAGCAAGTTAATTTTTAGGTTTTTACCATGTCTTCTATTGCTAAATAGTCATCATTTATACATAGGTGGGTACACTTATCTTGCAACTCTCCTGATGTCACAGAACTTCTACTGAATCAGCTCCCAGTCCCAACAGATCTAAAAAAAAGCTGCATCAATTTCATCTGCAACCTTCGCCCATGCAGTTTCAACCTATGATTTAACATGTGGGTGGCTACAATGCTTTCATGCACCTCCAACAGCACGTCCTCCGAAGCTCTGCAGAAAAAGAATGGATTTTCCTCACTGCCCTCCTTGCACATACTTTAAAACTAAAAGACTACAGTAATGGTGGTAAATTTCTGTAGTGTTGTCCCACTCATCTACCGTAATTTCGTCATTATGCCGTATTTTTCTGGCATTCCCGTGGCTAAGTTAGAGCAGCTGATCGGGAAACCCCCACAGAAATTCACCCCCAATGACTCTCCTCTGCAGTCAGTTTAATTTAAGAAACAACCCACTTGCCTTTGATGGGGAGCAAAAGCCCTTTAAAATCTGCTTCCTCGTTGGATTTTGCACCTCCCAAGCAATCATGCTACAGGCCTATCTTCCTGTATATGGAAAATATGCCTATATAGAAGGGCTTGGCTTTCAAAATTTGGCTTGACCAGTCCTTTCCCCAGCTGACACAGGCACGCCCATGACACCGGTGAGTACAACCCCTATTTTGCCAGTCTTGCAACCTTATAACAGTGATAATGGCCCCAATATGTACTTGGAGGTGCGGAGGGAGCGGGGGAGCACGGTAGCGGGAAGGAAAGTCCAAAATCCAAGGGACACAGAGATCCTGACGAATTTAACATCAGGACCGCATTATCATTTTATAATTCCGTTTCCTGCCCGGCATTCGGCCAGATTGACAGGTTGGCCAGCTGCCGGACAGGAAAGTCAGTGGCAGGAGGCCGCAAGACGGGACCCTTGGGGACAGTCCCCGGCAACCGGAGCTCAGGATCGGGACTTGGGGTGGGTGATGGAGGGTGGGCCTGGCAATCGGGAGGGAGGGAGGTCAAGACCAGGGCTCAGGATTGGGGGATGGAGGGAGGGGGTCGGCAGATCACGGGGCAGGCCGGAGATCGGGGTTTGGAGGGGGGGGAATGGCAGATTGCGGGGTAGGCTGGAGATCCGGGGATGGAGAAGGGGAGGTCAGTCATGATCGCAGGCTTCAGATCGGGGGCTTGAGAGGTGGGGGTTGCCGTTCGTGGCAGCGAGGAGAGACCGCAATCGGCAGAAGGGAGGCCGAAGGTTGGCTTGAAGGGCCGGGGAGAGCAGTCCTCCTCCTTCTAGCCCACAAGGAGTGCTTACCTTCTGGAGTCAGCTATTTCCAACTCTGTTTCGCTGCCAGGTTTCCTGAGCCCTAGGAAACCCAGCCAGCAACTGTTAAATTTAAATCAGGCTCCCAACTGCACTGTGCGAGCCTGATTTAAATATTATAATGAAGTGTTCAACCTCTCCAAGACGGGACACACATGTGCCTCACAACCGGCTGCCATAAAAACGCCAATGGGCGCATATCCAGCAGGTTTGGCAAGTATTCCCTGATTTTTAATTTTTAATCCCCCCACCCGATCCTTTCCCCCCAATGTCTCTGGAAATAAGTTACCATTTTGAAATTAGTTCTAGTACAATTCTAGCACAAGGTTTGCATTTTGTAGCAGAACATAACAGGGAAAGATTTGCACAGTGAAAGTTGTTTGTCATACTCAATTTTATAAATTTGCTACAGATATTCAGCAAAGGAAATCTCCCCCCCACCACCCACCATAGCAAATAACAATGCTTACTAGGTTTGTCCCAATTGTGCAGAATACCTTCATAGTTCACTCATGACTTTATCAGTGATGAGTTCTCCAGTTGCCTCACTCTGTTTAATTTGACATATAATCATAAGATAACCTTACAATCCCAAGGTATGGCAGATGCCCGAACTATAATCTTCCAAAGCTCTCTCGATTCAGGAACCGTTCCTTTAGATTGGAAAATTGCACGTCACTCTGCTATTTAAGAAAGGTGAGAGAGGGAAACCAGGGAATTATAGACCAGTTAGCCCAACATCTGTTGTTGGGAAATTCCAAAGTCTATGATTAAAGATAGAGTGACTGAACACCTTGAAATTTTTCAGCTGATCAGAGAGAGTCAGCATGGATTTGTAAAGGGTAGGTCATGCCTGATGAACCTGATTGAATTTTTTGAATAGGTGACTAAAGTAGTGGACAGGGGAATGTCTATGGATGTCATTTATATGGACTTCCTGAAGGCATTCAATAAAGTCCCTCATAAGAGGCTGTTAGCTAAAGTTGAAGTTCATGGAATTGAGGGAAATTATTGACCTGGTTAGGAAATTGTCTGAGCGGCAGGACACAGAGAGTAGGGATAATGGGCAGGTACTGAAATTAGCAGGATGTGACGATGTGTTGGGGCTTCAACAATTCACTGTATTTAGTAACGACTTAGATGATGGGATAGAGAGAGCCACATATCCAAGTTTGCCGATGACACAAAGATAGGCAGCATTGTAAGCAGTGTAGATGGAAGCATAAAATTACAGAGAGTTATTAATAGATTAAGTGAATGAGCAAAACTGTGGCAAATGGATTTCAATGTAGGCAAGTGTGAGGTCATCCACTTTGGACCTAAAAAGGATCGATCAGAGTACTTTCTAAATGGTGAAAAGCTCAAAACATTGGAGGTCCAAAGAGACTTAGGGGTCCATGTACATAGATCATTAAAATGTCATGGACTGTACAGAAAAGGCTATTGGAAAGCTGGCCTTTATATCTAGAGGACTAGAATACAAGGGGGTAGAAGTTATGCTTCAGTTATACAAAGCCCTGGTTAGACCACACCTGGAGTACTGTATTCAGTTCTGGGCACCGCATCTTATTGGCCTTGGACGGAGTGCAGTGTAGATTTACTAGAATGATACCTGGACCCCAAGGGTCAAATTATGAGGAGAGATTATACAAACTAGGGTTGTATTCCCTGGAATTTAGAAGATTAAAGGGTGATTTGATCTAAGTTTTCAAGATATTAAGGGAAACTGTTAGGGTAGATAAAGAGAAACTATTTCCGCTGGTTGGGAGCCTAGGACTAGGGGACATAGTCTAAAAATTAGAGCCAGGACTTTCAGGAATGAAATTAGGAAACACTTCTACACACAAAGGGTGGTAGAAGTTTTGAACCCTCTTCCACAAACAGCAGTTGATGCTAGCTCAATTATTAATTTTTAAATCTGAGATTGATTGATAGATTTTTATTAACCAAAGGTCTAATGCGGGTATATGGATTTATGACACAGATCAGGCATAATCTCATTGAATGGCAGGACAGGCTCGAGGGGCTAAATGGCCTATTCCTGTTCCTATATTCCTATGTTTCTATGACCTACTGAAAAAATTCTATTGCTTTTGTAATAAGTAATGCTGACTGCAGATTTAGGCAAATTTGGCAAAGGACAGTGTGCAGAAATGTATTTTGCCACATTAAGGTAACCTGAACAAAAACTAAAGTGATACAAGCATTGAATTAAAAAATTGTGCTGACAGTCTTCCATTCATAACTTAAAATGTATACTACCTACTAATTTACATTCAACAGACATACTGTACATAGAATCCTCCATTGGGTATTTAAATGAATAGAATAATCTGTCTTAACTTTTGGTATAAATCCATTTACCAAGGCTTTGATGAAACAAATCTGTTCACAGAATTAGCCACTTTTGTGGCTGATGTTGATATTTTTTTTATCATTATTAACTCTCATGAGCCTATTATAGCAACACATTTTTCATTTTATTAAAACTGTAAATCAGGACAAGTAATGACAGTATTTCTATATACAATATGCTGTGTAGGCAGAATGCTAAGATCACTGCAAAAAAGGTGAGTTTGAACAAAAATCAATGTTTGTCAATTAACCAGCATTTTCCTGAATTACTTTTTTGCATTGCGAGAGACAGTAGTTTAACTGAACTTTGAGAGGCTGTTTAGAGGACAGCAGGAAAAGATACTGCCCAGAATTATCAACAAATGTTCTTTTCTATGGTTGAAACAAATGTTCATTGGTTATCACAAGTACTTACAGAATGGAACAGTACAACATACATTAGCAGTACAACTATTATATTTTGATACAGCATATGCATCAAATATTCTAGTCCTGCAGATATCTTTCCAGCATCCCATCAAAAACCAGATGTACCCTGACTAAAGGTTGCCCAAATTGCAAGATTTTCCAAAGTCCAGTACATCATAGATTGCACACATTGTCCTGCATGCTCATGCCACTTCATCAATCTGCAACCAGTCTGTGAATGACTGTTCAGTGGCTGTTTTCCTGACAGTAGTTATGATGCCTTCATTTTATGACAATCTGCCATTTCCCCCATTTTTTGACTCTGGACAAAAAGTGCAAGGTTGGCTTCTTGAAGACCAACACTACTCATTGCAAGCTTGGTTTATGACGCTGTGTGACATTCACAAACTCCTGCTGAAAACAAACAAAATGAGATCCATGCATTAATGAAATCATCATTGAACACACACCATAGGATTAGGGAGCTAAAGACTTTGATACCTTGACAAATTTGGAGGCTTCTTCCAATCCAGGGTTGGTAACATGTCATACATGATTGCAGTTTGCCATATGCTGCAAAACTTTATTGTGCAACACATAATTAATGTGGAGCTGCTGGGGAGAAGGGCCGTCAGCCTTCTTAGAGTGAAGACATTCGAGATTGAAGATGTTGGGTTCTGGGGGCTGGTGTGCCAGCCACTAGAGCTATCAATCGGGACCTGATTCAGGAGTTCTTCACATAACAACATTTTAGATCCCTTGCATGACTTATATAATCTTCTCCACACCTTCGCCATTCCCTCACCTCCAGATTTCACAACTATTCCCCAACTGTCAAGGAGACTATTTCTTTCATCTAATCATACAATATGCAGTATCATTACAAGAACACTCTCTGGACACAATGTAATTGAAGTGCCACCAAATTTTATTTCTCTATACGTCATCTCTATGTCTGCCACCCTTTGATGTCTAACTGTTGTGCTTCTTTGACATGTTTGCTAATGGCTGCAGCATGGGATCTGGCTGTCTGCAGTCTTTCCGTCAAAGCCACTTGAGCTGGCGATGGCTGTCGACCTCTGTGAGTTGGGCCTGAGGTGGCCCATCTGGCTGGCCGTGCAGGTTTTCTGGCACATCTCAGTCATTGGATGGTAGTGGCCAAAGGGTGCAAGTGTGTTGTCTTCCACATTTTCCCCTGCTACTATCTCAATATACCCACTGATTTGCAAGAGCGCAAGCCAATGAGAACAGTGAGATTGCCTAATTTCCTATCAATGTCAATGGTATCTCAATACTATTTTCTAGCCTGTCAAAGATGGCGGATACATGGAGCCCAAGGGATTAATGGCAATAGTGTGAGCATTCCTGAGAGATGCTATGACTGCTGTTAAATGCTCTCTCATGGGAACTCTGCTACATATGGCCTTGTAATTGCCACACACACCATGGTGGACTACAGAATCTCTACCTCATGCATCAGAATCTCACCCTCACTAAAGGTTTGCCCAGATTGCAAGATTTTTCAAAGTGCATCACACCATACATTGCACACATTATCCTCCATGCTCATGCCACTCCATCAATTTGCAACTAGTCTGTGAGACTTGCTGCCAGGAAGGAGGTGGCCCAGGCACTCAATGCCAACTCACACACACCAAGGACTGCACGGAAGAGGTTAAACAGCTTGACCAGGTTAGTCAAATTAGGGTCCAAAGCACTCTGTACCTTTCTTCCTTGCCCACCCTGGGCACACACTTTCGACCCTCTTAAAGTAATATGCACACTACTAACCCTTCACAGTCCACTTTGCTTAAGGGTAGGTACATCTCCCAATCCTGCACTATGGCCACATATCTCCCCAACAAAGAGCAACTGTCTTGCACAACACCAAAACATCTTTCTCCACTCAGACATACTCAAACCCACTCCTCTCTCACCTCATCCCCAAAAAATGCTCCTTAACCCTCAGTTACATATCTCGTTGCAGGAGAAGTTAGAAGAGGATGAGCACCAGTAGGGGCCCCCTACCTGCAGACTCTTGCCCTCATTCAAGAGCAGAAAGCCCTGAACATTCAGGACATGCGTGGCCCCGTTGCTACAGCTGATGTTCCAGCGAAAGATGAAATATATACAAAATATATATATATATATATAATCACAGAAAATATGCAAATAACATGGCACTCTTATCAATAAGGCTCACCTAACACTCAGGTGCATCTTAAGGCTATTTCATTAAAGGTGTAATCCTGTGACCCAGCACTTCCAGCAGGGAGCAACGCTCACAGCGAGGGCATCTCAGGAAATTGCAGCACACAGCTGGTGATTTTCCATCTCCTAAAATTAATAGAGAGAAAATCATGGGCTGTGTATCATATGATTTCCCAAGTTGCGCTCCCTGTGAGCACTGCTACCCACAGAGATTGTCAGGTTGCGAAATCATCCTTTTTTATAAATATCAAAACTGATTATTTCAATCCTCCTTTAGCAAGTTGTTTAAAGCCTCTACAACTCATTGTTCGGACCACATTTGAAATGTAGGGGTGAATTTTGAGGCCTCCAATCAACGTATGCAGGGGGCCTAATGCCTGTTTTAGGCTGCTGCCCGGGACACCTAAACACTGAATTTAGCAGTGGGCTGAACGCTGGTGCTAAGTTGGTTAGCACTGTGCCTGTTTTACACCCAAAAAATGGGTGCAACACTTTCCACTTTTTACCCCTTAGAATCAATTTTAACTTATTTCTCATTAATGTTTTGTTAAGAATCACAGTTAAAAAAAGGAAACAACATTTCCAAATTTGGAAATGATCCTTAGCAACATTTAGAGCACACTGAATTACATTTTAAGCTCAGCTATTTGAGAATCTATACTTTTAGATCTGTTTTTAGAATCTGTCCATAGGATTCCATGCTTTAAAGCTATTTTATTTTTTACTCTAAAGCATTTGTCAGTCCTGCATTGACTGCATTAGTAGGGAAGGAAAAATTTGAAGGGCTATGGGGAAAGAGTAGGGGAGTGGGACAAATTTGATAGCTCGTTTAAAGAGCCAGCAGAGGCATCATGGGCCGAATGGCCTCCATCTGTGTTGCATGGTTCCATAATTCTATGATTTAACAATAATAGGGTGATATTACCAACAAGCCAGAGGATCAACCCTGGTTCAATGAGGAGTGTAGAAGAGCATGCCAGGAGCAGCACTAGGCGTACCTAAAAATGAGGTGCCAACCTGGTGAAGCTACAACACTGGACTACATGCATGCTAAACAGCGGAAGCGGACCTGGGCGGAACCAGAGGCGAGAGACCGGAGAGCGGGAATATAAAGAGCAGCGACCCGAGGCCCGAGACCTGAGCGGCGGCGGACCTGGGCGGAACCAGAGGCGAGAGACCGGAGAGCGGGAATATAAAGAGCAGCGACCCGAGGCCCGAGACCTGAGCGGCGGCGGACCTGGGCGGAACCAGAGGCGAGAGACTGGAGAGCGGGGATATAAAGAGCAGCGACCCGAGGCCCGAGACCTGAGCGGCGGCGGACCTGGGCGGAACCAGAGGCGAGAGACCGGAGAGCGGGGATATAAAGAGCAGCGACCCGAGGCCCGAGACCTGAGCGGCGGTGGACCTGGGCGGAACCAGAGGCGAGAGAGCGGAGAGCGGGGATATAAAGAGCAGCGACCCGAGGCCCGAGACGTGAGCGGCGGCGGACCTGGGCGGAACCAGAGGCGAGAGACCGGAGAGCAGGGATATAAAGAGCAGCGACCCGAGGCTTGCTCTGAGACCAGCGGCAGAGTTCGGGGTGACGTCACCAGTCAGAAAGTGACGCGGCACAGGGGAGGCAGCTGATTGGTGAGTAGGTTCAGGTGAGTATTTCTACCATTTTACTGTAAGTAAAGTAATAAGAAAGGGAAGGTTTGCAGGTTTTATAGCAGGTAGTGTTTTTTTTAGTGAACCGAGGTCCCTAGTATAGTTAACATTTTCTAATTTCAACGTAATTTAAAAGGGGTAACTAAGCTAAGGCAAGTCATGGCAGCAGACCTCGCACCCGTGATATGCCCCTCCTGCAAGATGTGGGAAGTCATGGACACTACCAGTGTCCCTGCCGACCATGTGTGCAGGAAGTGTGTCCACCTGCAGCTACTGACCGATCGTATCTCGGAGCTGGAGCTGCGGGTGGACTCATTGTGGAGCATCCGCGATGCAGAGAAACTCGTGGATAGCACGTTTAGCAAGTTGGTCACACCGCAGGTAAAGGGTATATAGGCAGGAAGTGAATGGGTGACCACCAGGCAGAGTAAGAGGTGCAGGCAGGTAGTGCAGGGGTCCCCTGTGGCCATCCCCCTCTCAAACAGGTATACCGTTTTGGATACTGTTGGGGGTGATGGCTCACCAGGGGAAGGTGGCAGCGGCCATGTTCATGGCACCGTGGCTGGCTCTGCTGCACAGGAGGGCAGGAAAAAGAGTGGCAGAGCTGTAGTGATAGGGGACTCGATTGTAAGGGGAATAGACAGGCGTTTCTGCAGAAGAAACCGAGACTCCAGGATGGTATGTTGCCTCCCTGGTGCAAGGGTCAGGGATGTCTCGGAGCGGCTGCAGAACATTCTGGAGGGGGAGGGTGAACAGCCAGTTGTCGTGGTGCATATAGGTACCAACGATATAGGTAAAAAACGGGATGAGGTCCTACAAGCTGAATTTAGGGAGTTAGGAGTTAAACTAAAAAGTAGGACCTCAAAGGTAGTAATCTCAGGATTTCTACCAGTGCCACGGGCTAGTCAGAGTAGGAATGACAGGATAGCTAGGATGAATACGTGGCTTGAGAGATGGTGCAAGAGGGAGGGATTCAAATTCCTGGGACATTGGAACCGGTTCTGGGGGAGGTGGGACCAGTACAAATTGGACGGTCTGCATCTGGGCAGGACTGGAACCAATGTCCAAGGGGGAGTGTTTGCGAGTGCTGTTGGGGAGGGTTTAAACTAAAGTGGCAGGGGGATGGGAACCGATGCAGGAAGTTAGTGGGAAGTAAAGTGGTGACAGAAACAAAAGGCAGTAAGGGAGAGTGTACAAAACATGACCGGACAGATGGTCTGAGAAAGCAGGGCAAAGACCAAGGGAAGTCTAGATTAAACTGCATTTATTTCAATGCAAGAAGTCTGATGGGCAAGGTAGATGAACTCAGGGCATGGATGGGCACATGGGACTGGGATGTCATAGCTATTACTGAAACATGGCTAAGGAAGGGGCAGGACTGGCAGGTCAATGTTCCAGGGTACAGATGCTATAGGAAAGATAGAGCAGGGGGTAAGAGAGGAGGGGGAGTTGCGTTCTTGATTAGGGAGAACATCACGGCAGTAGTGAGAGAGGATATATCCGAGGGTTCGCCCACGGAGTCTATATGGGTAGAACTGAAAAATAAGAAGGGAGAGATCACTTTGATAGGATTGTACTACAGACCCCCAAATAGTCAACAGGAAATTGAGGAGCAAATATGTAAGGAGATTACAGACAGCTGCAAGAAAAATAGGGTGTTAATAGGAGGGGACTTTAACTTTCCCAACATTGACTGGGACAGCCATAGCATTAGGGGCTTGGATGGAGAGAAATTTGTTGAGTGTATTCAGGAGGAATTTCTCATTCAGTATGTGGATGGCCCGACTAGAGAGGGGGCAAAACTTGACCTCCTCTTGGGAAATAAGGAAGGGCAGGTGACAGAAGTGTTAGTGAGGGATCACTTTGGGACCAGTGATCATAATTCCATTAGTTTTAGGATAGCTATGGAGAATGATAGGTCTGGCCCAGAAGTTAAAATTCTAAATTGGGGAAAGGCCAATTTTGATGGTATTAGACAGGAACTTTCAGAAGTTGATTGGGAGAGTCTGTTGGCAGGCAAAGGGACGTCTGGTAAGTGGGAGGCCTTCAAAAGTGTGTTAACCAGGGTTCAGGATAAGCACATTCCTTATAAAGTGAAGGGCAAGGCTGGTAGAAGTAGGGAACCTTGGATGATTCGGGAGATTGAGGCCCTAGACAGAAAGAAGAAGGAGGCATATGACATGCATAGGCAGCTGGGATCAAGTGGATCACTTGAAGAGTATAGAGATTGCCGGAGTAGAGTTAAGAGACAAATCAGGAGGGCAAAAAGGGGATATGAGATTGCTTTGGCAGATAAGGCAAAGGTGAATCCAAAGAGCTTCTACAAATACATAAAGGGCAAAAGAGTAACTAGGGAGAGAGTAGGGCCTCTTAAGGATCAACAAGGTCATCTATGTGCGGAACCACAAGAGATGGGTGAGATCCTAAATGAATATTTCGCATCGGTATTTACGGTTGAGAAAGGCATGGATGTTAGGGAACTTGGGGAAATAAATAGTGATGTCTTGAGGAGTGTACATATTACAGAGAGGGAGGTGCTGGAAGTCTTAACGCGCATCAAGGTAGATAAATCTCCGGGACCTGATGAAATGTATCCCAGGACGTTATGGGAGGTGAGGGAGGAAATTGCGGGTCCCCCAGCAGAGATATTTGAATCATCGACAGCCACAGGTGAGATGCCTGAAGATTGGAGGGTAGCAAATGTTGTGCCTTTGTTTAAGAAGGGCGGCAGGGAAAAGCCTGGGAACTACAGACCGGTGAGCCTGACATCTGTAGTGGGTAAGTTGTTAGAGGGTATTCTGAGAGACAGGATCTACGGGCATTTGGAGAGGCAGGGACTGATTAGGAACAGTCAGCATGGTTTTGTGAGAGGAAAATCATGTCTCACAAATTTGATTGAGTTTTTTGAAGGGGTAATCAAGAAGATAGATGAGGGCTGTGCAGTCGACGTGGTCTACATGGACTTTAGCAAAGCCTTTGACAAGGTACCACATGGTAGGTTGTTACATAAGGTTAGATCTCATGGGATCCAAGGTGAGGTAGCCAATTGGATACAAAATTGGATTGACGGCAGAAAACAGAGGGTGGTTGTAGAGGGTTGTTTTTCAAACTGGTGGCCTGTGACCAGCAGTGTGCCTCAGGGATCGGTGCTGGGTCCGCTGTTATTTGTTATTTATATTAATGATTTGGATGAGAATTTAGGAGGCATGGTTAGTAAGTTTGCAGATGACACCAAGATTGGTGGCATTGTGGACAGTGAAGAAGGTTATCTCGGATTGCAACGGGATCTTGATAAATTGGGCCAGTGGGCCGATGAATGGCAGATGGAGTTTAATTTAGATAAATGTGAGGTGATGCATTTTGGTAGATCGAATCGGGCCAGGACCTACTCCGTTAATGGTAGGTCGTTGGGGAGAGTTGTGGAACGAAGAGATCTAGGAGTACAGGTTCATAGCTCCTTGAAAGTGGAGTCACAGGTGGATAGGGTGGTGAAGAAGGCATTCAGCATGCTTGGTTTCATTGGTCAGAAAATTGAACACAGGAGTTGGGATGTCTTGTTGAAGTTGTACAAGACATTGGTTCGGCCACACTTGGAATACTGTGTACAGTTCTGGTCACCCTATTATAGAAAGGATATTATTAAACTAGAGAGAGTGCAGAAAAGATTTACTAGGATGCTACCGGGACTTGATGGTTTGACTTATAGGGAGAGGTTGGATAGACTGAGACTTTTTTCCCTGGAGAGTAGGAGGTTTAGGGGTGATCTTATAGAAGTCTATAAAATAATGAGGGGCATAGATAAGGTAGATAGTCAAAATCTTTTCCCAAAGGTAGGGGAGTCTATAATGAGGGGGCATAGATTTAAGGTGAGAGGGGAGAGATACAAAAGGGTCCAGAGGGGCAATTTTTTCACTCAAAGGGTGGTGAGTGTCTGGAACGAGCTGCCAGAGGCAGTAGTAGAGGCGGGTACAATTTTGTCTTTTAAAAAGCATTTGGACAGTTACATGGGTAAGATGGGTATAGAGGGATATGGGCCAAGTGCAGGCAATTGGGACTAGCTTAGTGGTATAAACTGGGCGACATGGACATGTTGGGCCGAAGGGCCTGTTTCCATGTTGTAAACTTCTATGATTCTATAAGCAACATGCGATAGACAGAGCCAAGCAATTCCACATCCAACGGATCAGATCAAAGATCTGCAGTCCTGCCACATCCAGTGATGGACAGTTGAACAACTAATGGGAGGAGGAGGCTCTGTAAACATTCTCATCCTCATTGATGGCAGAGTCCAGCATGTGAGTGCAAAAGACAAGGCTGAAGTGCTTGTAACCATCTTCAGCCAGAATTGCCGAGTAGATGATCCATCTCGGCCTCCTCCTGATACCCCCACCATCACAGAAGCCAGTTTTCAGCCAATTCGATTCACTCCACGTGATATCAAGAAACAGCTGAGTGCACGGGATCAACAAAGGCTATGGGCCCAGACCACATCCCGGCTGTAGTGCTGAAGACTTGTGCTCCAGAACTAGCTGCACCTCTAGCCAAACTGTTCCAGTACAGCTACAACACTGGCATCTACCCGACCAATGTGGAAAATTGCCCAGGTATATCCTGTCCACAAAAAGCAGGACAAATCCAATCCAGCCAATTACCGCCCCATCAGTCTACTCTCAATCATCAGCAAAGTGATGGAAGGTGTTGTCGACAGTGCTATCAAGCGGCACTTACTCACCAATAACCTGCTCACCGATGCTCAGTTTGGGTTCTGCCAGGACCACTCGGCTCCAGACCTCATTACAGCCTTGGTCCAAACATGGACAAAAGAGCTAAATTCCTGGGGTGAGGTGAGAGTGACTGCCCTTGACATCAACGCAGCATTTGACCGAGTGTGGCACCAAGGAGCCCGAGTAAAATTGAAGTCAATGGGAATCGGGGAAACCTCTCCAGTCGCTGGAGTCATACCAGCACAAAGAAAGATGGTCGTGGTTGTTGGAGGCCAATCATCTTAGCCCCAGGACATTGCTGCAGGAATTCCTCAGGGTAGTGTCCTAGGCCCAACCATGTTCAGCTGCTTCATCAATGACCTTCCCGCCATAATGAGGTCAGAAATGGGGATGTTCGCTGATGATTGCACAGTGTTCAGTTCCATTCGCAACCCCTCAGATAATGAAGCATTCCGTGCCCGCATGCAGCAAGACCTGGACAACATCCAGGCTTGGGCTGATAAATGGCAAGTAACATTTGTTCCAGACAAGTGCCAGGCAATGACCATCTCCAACAAGACAGAATCTAACCACCTACCTTTGACATTCAACGGCATTACCATCGCTGAATCCCCCACCATCAACATCCTGGAGGTCACCATTGACCAGAAACTTAACTGGACCAGCCACATAAATACTGTGACTACAAGAGCAGGTCAGAGACTGGGTATTCTGCAGCGAGTGACTCACCTCCTGACTCCCCAAAGCCTTTCCACCATCTACAAGGCACAAGTCAGGAGTGTGATGGAATACGCTGGATGAGTGCAGCTCCAACAACACTCAAGAAATTCGACACCATCCAGGACAAAGAAGCCCGCTTAATTGGCACCCCATCCACCACCCTAAACATTCACTCCCTCCACTACCGGCACACAGTGGCTGCACTGCAGCAACTCGTCAAGGCTTCTTCGACAACACCTCCCAAGCCCACAACCTCTACCACCTAGAAGGACCAGGGCAGCAGGCACATGGGAACAACACCACCTGCACATTCCCCTCCAAGTCACACACCATCCCAACTTGGAAATATATCGCCGTTCCTTCATCGTCGCTTGGTCAAAATCCTGGAACTCCCTCCCTAATAACCAAGGGAGAACCTTCACCACACGGACTGCAGCAGTTGAAGAAGGCGGCTTTCCACCACCTTCTCAAGGGCAATTAGGGATGGGCAATAAATGCTGGCCTTGCCAGCGACGCCCACATCCCATGAACGAATAAAACAAATATTGGATCAGCTGCTCAATATAGACTTCGTCCGATTTGAAGTCAATGGAAAGGAAAATCAGACGGGTTGTATAATGGGCAGTTGATCTGCCCCCATTGAAGTTGAAAGTTACGCCCAAAATCTTCTAGATTAATCCTCACTGTTGTCAGAAATACATTCACTTGTTATACAAAGCAAATATGTTCAAAGATTGCTGTGGTCAACAACAACTAACTAATCTGCAAAAGTTTATAAGATTTAAAGCATGATGCAGGGAGCAACTGGCAAGTCATTAATATGCAGCCAGACAAAGTAATTATTTTAATGAGATGTTAAGTAAAATGCAATTACAAAATTTGTTGCAGAAGTGAATAGAAGGGATGAAAGAAATATTATCAATCATTCTGTCAGGCTTTTCATGAAAACATCAACCTTTCACTTTTCTAAAACAGAATTTGGGGGCACTTTTCTAATGCCACCCAAGGAAATTGAAAAAGCCTAAAATTATACCATTACGGTTTCAGAACCTTTTACAGGAAAAGGTGAATCTTTAAAAGGTAGAAAGAAAGGTCTTGTAACATGCAATGAATATAAAATAATTAAATAGTAAAGAGAAGTTTCATTCTCTCATCTCTGATAACATTTATTATATTAAGATTTTGCATTAGTTAAAAAATGTTGATAATTAGTTTGGTGAGCAATTCATCACTGGCAGTTGATTAAGTTTCCATTGCCCCTGGTCTACTGCCCTTTTCTCTCTCTCTGTCCCTTTGTTTTTTCCATTCTGGTCATACTTGCTAAGATTATATTCCAGGTACCATATCATCCTTTCTTTTTTTTTCTCTTTCCGAATGTTTCTTTCCCGCATGTTATGCTCTACAATTAAAAGCCTCCCTTCAGTACCTTACCCAAGCCCCCATTCTTCCTGGACAGTGCGTATCAACAAGTTAATTTATTATGGGGGCATCACAGCTAAATCCAAACCTGTTCTCACTGAAGGCCACACACATACACTCTTCAGCACGGATTATGAAATATCATTCAGGAGCACTAACTCTGGCTGATATTTTCCTCCTAAGGAACATAGGAACAGGAGTAGGTTATTCAGCTCCTCGAGCCTGTTCCACCGTGCAGTCAGATCATGGCTGATCTGTACCTCAACTCCATTTACTCGCCTTTGATCCATATCCCTTCATAGCCTTACCTAACAAAAATCTGTTGATCCCAGTCTTGAGAGTTTCAATTGATCCAGCATCCAGAATCTTTTGAGGGAGAGAGTTCCAGATTTCCACTATTCCTGTGTGTGAAAAAGTGCTTCCTGATTCCACACCTAAATAGCCTAGTTTTAAGATTATGACCCCTTGTTCTGGATCCCCCCCAACCCCCCACCGCACTAACAGAGGAAATAGTTTCTCTTTATCCACCTATCGATTCCTTTTATCATTTTAAACACCTCGATTAGATTACCCCTCAACCCTCTAAACTCAAGGGAATACAAACCAAGTTTGTGCAGTCTGTCCTCATAATTTAAGCCCCGGTATTATTCCGGTGAATTTGCGTTGTACCCCCTCCAAGGCCAATATCCTTCCTTAGGTTTGATGCCCAAAACTGAATGCGGTACTCCAGATAGGGTCTGACCAAGGCTCAGTACAACTGAAGCATAACTTCCTCCCCTTTGTATTCCAGCCTTCTTGAGATAATAGCCCAGGGATGCAGAGGTCAAATGTCATCAAATCCCTATTGAGAGATACTAAATGACCATAAACAAAGGATTGGACCTGGGACTGCCCTGGTCAATATGTTGGAGAGTTGTTTGGTTAAAGTAATTTCTTGCTTTCCCCCCCTTGCCAGTTTTTTTAAAAAGCACGTACCTGATTATGGCCCCCTCCTGTACCTCCCAGCTCCACTTTCTGTCCCGAAGATGATTACCGGCCCCGCTTGGACATGTCCTGATTGCTTCCCCCTTCTCTCTCCCCTGATTACCGCTCTCCCTTCCCAATCGCCCCCCCCCCCCCCCCGACTCTCTCCTGATCGCTTTTCCCCCTCTCACGATCACCCCCCGCCAAGACCTACCTCTAGCCGGTGAGTTCCCTGTGGATGTCCAGCAGGCACCTGCAGCTCGCCAGTCTCATATAACGTGGCCCAATATCGGGTGAGCCACGGACCTACCCATTCCACCCCTGCGTCCGGTGTGTGCCGGTCCAATTTCTAGGCCTATGTGTTCAAGTGCAATTGCTTTTCAATTAGTAGTTGTGGCGTATTAGAAATCTTGATTTTGTTTGGGATACCAAATGAAGGATAATAGATACCAGAGTTTAGAGGTGGGAATTTTTTTTAAAAAGAAGGCCTTTAGTATGTGGCATGGTCTTCCGTTGCTAACAGCTATGGTGACAGAATTGAAACCATTGCAAATGTACTGCTGTTTTCGGTTGTCTATTGTCTCTTGTTAATTTTTAATTTTTTTGGTCAAATACGCTTCAAGCAAAACAGAATAATACTAGATAACTTGTAGTTTGTACAATTGATAGTAATATTTGAAAGAACAAATCTGAAGCTTGTAGTTTACACACTCCAGCTAACACTATTTTGATTAAAGCAAACCTAATTCCCTTGAGGGCCCTCAGTCAAATTAATATCTTACATGCTTCATGGAAAAACAGATAAGTAACATAATTTAGACACTCAGTAAAGGATACTAAAAAGGTAACTGGTGCTATGAGAGTGAGGAGGACAGCATAACATGATTTATGGAGGTCTTACTCAAGAATAAGGTGTTGTGTACTATTTATATTGTGAGTTTAAAAAGATAAAGCAGGAAATGACAGCTGCCAATAATAGCAGCCAAAGGCCATATGCCATTCTTCTGTCTGCTATTTCAATAGAAGAATTAGTCCATTAAAATAAGTGGATCCTTAGCTCCATAAAATATCAGCCTAACAACTTCTGATTTCACCCATAAGGCAGAGCTTCATTCAAACATTATATTGTCCACATAATGTATTCTATATTCAAATTCCATTTTTGACTAGGCTGCACATATAAAATAGGTATTGCAGGATACTAGTTTGCTGACTTTTGCCAGGTGTCAGAATTTAAAGGAATAAAAAAATATATTTTTGGAGGTTTCACAAAATCAATATTCAAATTTTTGGTTAACCTATTTGTTTCAGGACATTTTTTGTTTTTTTATCAAAGGTAATGGCACTGTCATTTTTAGTTGGTGTAATTTATATTGGCACCATGAGATTCCCATTCGATTTATGTTATTTAGAGGAAGAGAAGAGGAGGAGCAGAGGAAGAGTGCAAGGCAGCTGATGTTACACCAGGGGTATACAGGCCTCAGACTGTAATTCATAAGGAGGCTGTAACAGAGTTGTGCTGCATGCTGGTACCTGATATCCAGCCAAATTCCTCCAGAACACAGCACTGCCAGTGGCTGTTAATGTCACCACAGCACTTAACGTTTCCATCTCAGGCTAATTTCAGCATGACACAGAACATCAGGAACATGTCAATCCGCAATGCACATATACATCAATCAGGTGACTTGTTTGCCAGCGCAAGCAATTACATCACTTCCCCATCAACACCAGCCATAGTATGAGAGTGCCGTGCACTTTTTCTGAACTGCAGGATTTGCAGAGCCCATCACTGATGGTACCCATGTGACTTTATGGGTATCTTCTAGGGTTGCCAACTATGGTTGGACTTATTCGGTCACATGACGTTCAGTCATATGACATTTGGTACAGTCTGCAAAGATTATTGTATTTACCCAATGGCTTGATTCTGTGCTTTGTTGAGGGTACCAATGACTGGCATTGAAGCCTATAATTTTAAACGACTGACCCGAGTATGACAGTGCTGTAATTGAAGCTGAAGGGTGGCAATGCAAACTCACTTATATTGGTAACCTGAGAGTCTAATACTTCTCTTGCAAATTTATCGTGGCTGGACTCATCTTCAGAGCCGGAGACCGTGTCCTCTTTGTCACTTGGCTCCTTCATCAGGTACAGGTTGTCCTGCTCCTGCTGGCTCATGGCAATAAAGCAAGCAAGGTAGACTTCTGCAGGAACTGCGAGTTTCCTCATGGCTGGTCCCGCTCCACTGCTGTAACTTCACAGGAAGTGCGGCAAGCCATCTTTCTGGTAAACATAAGGATCGCGGGGGCAGGACCAGCGGTCAGCCACGAGGGATATTCGAGCAGAGATTCGCTCAGTCTGGTGATGGACAGCACCTCTATCTTCACGGAGGCAGGTAGGATGATGCAGGGTGGGAACTGACAGTTTGGGCCATCAGAGGTGCGTATTCATGAACCGGAATGCGGAAGTACCTTACTCCCAGGTCACCAGCAGCAGCGCCCGGGAGATCGATTGTCCATTCTGGGAGACTCACGGGCAATCCAGGAGGGTTGGCTACCTCAGGATACAGGGTGGGGGATAATTGGACTGAGGATGACAGAGGACTGTGAAGCTGAAACATAAAAGTCACAGGAGGAAGTGTGGGGCAAGAAGGAAGGCAGAATGGGATGGAGCAGAGTTAGAGGAGGGTAAGAGGCTGGGAAGGGAAGATAGAGCAGGGTTGAGAGAGGGTTTCCTGATGTGAGAAGTGGCACCCACAACATTTAAAGACAGAGACATAGAGGAAGAAGGAGGAATCAGGAATGTGAGGTGGAAGAGAGGTAAGGTAGAGGGATGGATCAGATCCATGACGGAGGGAGTGGAGAACAAAGGTATGAGGAAGGGAAAGATCACTGAAGGCAGAGGCATGAGCAGACAGTGGAGAAAATTGTTATTGAGTTAGCACTGTTGTCTCTTGAGTATTTCCCAATTAATTAAAACTCAAATTTAAAGTGCAAGCTGCTGTAACACTGCCATCTATGGGTACATACACTGTGGCCCTATATTTTAATGGAGTAAAATGATTTCTCATATTGTGTCTTAAACTGTTCACTGGGGTTTCTAAGCTTGAAATGTCTGCTCGTTATTGTCCATTATTGTACTTTTATACACAAATCATGTCCTGTAATCTCTTTATTTCTCAACTTATTGTTATTCATTGTTCATTCAGATTAGACATGTAAAACCTAGTAACTCTAATTGCTTTCTAGCATCACGATTCAAACTCTCCATTTCTTTGAAGTTATTTTGGGGTGTCACTGTAAATACATTTGCAGCTTCTCTTGCATGCAAATGATCTCACAACAGAAATAAGTACTGGGATTTACAGACGACTCAAACTATTCAAATTGCCCACGCAACTCCTGTATTAATGTTTTTGTACATAACAATTGACTAAGCACCCATTCAATTACTCGAGTGCAACATAGCTACGATTCAACATTCTTAGAAACAATGTGAAGGTTCATCTTGGGCTCTGTTGCATTTCTGTACTCCAGAAGACAATGAATACGAGCAACACTGCCTGCCTGTTCCCTCTTCTCTTGGTTCATTTCTGGTTTCATTTCTCCCTTGATCTCTGCTCCCTTTAATGTGGATGATGCATAGTAAAATTGCATGTGTGTTTTTAAAATCTACAAGTAATACTCAGTACAGAAAGAATTATTCTCATTCACTGTGCCTTGGAATCATGTTACCTTTTTGTACAGAATTTTCCCTTTTCAGCCCCAGTACGACAGTAGTTTGGATTTTTCTTGTCTGCATACATAATAGCCTAAATTTTTTGATCAGGTCTGGTCGACTTATGCTGATAAATCAGGCAGACTGGATCAGAAAATTGATCAAAGTTCTGTTACACCGTCCCTGTTTCTCCCACTTCAGGAAGCACCTGCCCATATTTGGCCTGTTAACTGCAAATGAGGGGAATATGACATAATTTCCACTTAATTTGTGCCATTTTGTTTTCCATCCTGTTTAAAACAGACGTCCAGGATTGCTCGGCACTTGGCAGAAAGCAAAAGAGCCCAGCAACAACATTTGTAGTATCATTGCCCAAGCTTTTTTCAGACTTGGTTTTGGAGCTTTCTTCTTACTGTTGCCAACTACTTTGACACCTGCCTTCATATCGGGAACACTAAGGTTGCCTTTACAACCTCCCCCCTCCCATCCATTTCACACAAGACACACTGGGTTTCCCATTGGCAATTCTCCTGTATCTTTGCTTTTTGGAAGAAGAGGAGGAGTCCATTGTCAGGCAGGTCCAGCAGTACTGGAGGGGCACAATGCACACCTCCAAATGGGCCTCACCAAAGAAGAGAAAGTTTTAAAAAAAAGTTTAGTGTCCAGCCCCTTTATACAAGGGGCTGAGAGGAATATGGCCAGGGTCAGGGCACCTGAACAAATACCCCCACCCATAGCAAGTGAGTATGGAGTTTCCAGCCACCTGGGGCAGGCAGGCAATAGAGATGTGTCCATATTGTTAACTGTCTCATGCTACAGGCCCTATTTTACTTACGTGCCCTCCCACTGACCTGGAAAACGCTGACAGGGTCAACATTGAAGGGCACTAGAAAGCACAATCATGGTGTAACTGCCGGAATTGAATCTTGAGGGATTTTGGGGCCATTGTTTCCTAATCTTAAAACCCTGCCCTTCAGTTCTTTGCTTTAGAATGCATGTACAGAAACTCTCACCTTCTCTTCTTTCTATTACTGCAGCGATATCTTTCACAGGAAGTGAGTTAAAGGCTTTTTTCAGCCAGTACAAAAAATGTCACATTCTGAAGATTAATTAAGTTGATCCTATAACCTATGATTCAGGATAGCTTGTGATCCTAATCTGTGCTAAAGATTTCCCAATCAGTGGCCAAATATTGCTACAATTTTGGCAAGCTGAAAAAGGGCATTGCTTAAGACATAATTGATTGTGCGCTCCAGAGTAGCAATAGATACCAAACAGAGGGTAAATCTGGCTGATGGCCCAACTGGCAAATTTTCATTTTAATTTAGTTTGGTCCAAATGTCATCCTTATTCATCATAAAGAAAATTACTTTAGTCTTATATGGTTTAATATATTGGTTTCTTAGCATTTCTATTAACTCCTAACACGCAGTTATGGTACCTTACATTTGGGAGTACTGCAGGGACTCTATTAAGAATCTAACACTATCCAAACTATATTGTCTATACCATGTGCATCCTTAGCCTTCAGCATGTGCACTGGTTGATTAGACTGGATTGGAAGCTCCTGTCTTCACTGCCACAATAATTATTGCATATGATTGATCTAAAAATAGAAAGTGCTAGAAATGGACATCAGACAGAAAGAAAAGTTTAGTATCCTGGGTGTACCACTTCATTAGTTATATTCGAACCATTATACTTGTACATCGAACTCTGAAGAAGGGTCCAACATGCAACATTAACCCAACTTTTTTCTTTCAGCTGCTGACTGACTTGCTGTGCATTTACACCATGTTATTTTTTTTAACCTTGCAGCACAATTGAATCCTGGCAAATGCATGGATCATTTAAATAAAGTGGGAATGCACTGATCATGCAGAGTGCCTGCAGCATTGGCTGTTTGTAAAGGTTGGCTGAACAAATATCAGCCAGCAGTGTGGGGACAAACAGGGCATCCAACATTACAACAGTGACTACACTTCAAAAGCACTTAATTGGCTGTAAAGCACTTTGGGAAGTCCTGAGATCATGAAAGGTGCAATATAAATATAAGTCTTTCTTTCTTTCTTTCTCTTGCTTTGACATAAGAACCTAAGAACATAAGAAATAGGAGCAGGAGTAGGCCATATGACTTCTCGAGCCTGCTCTGCCATTTAATAAGATCATGGATGATGTTGTACCTCAACTCCACTTTCCCGCCCTATCACCATATCCCTTGATTCCCTTAGTGTCCAAATATCCCTCAACCTCAGTCTTGAATATATTAAATGGCCGACCCCTTATCTTGAGATTATGACCTCTACTTCTAGACTCTCCAGCCAGGGAAAACAGCCTCTCAGCATCAACCCTGTCAAGTTCTCTAAGAATTGTATATGTTTCAATGAGATCACCTCTCATTCTTCTAAACGCCAGAGAATATAGGCCCATTCTACTCAATCTCTCCTCATAGGACAATCCTCTCATCCCAGGAATCAATCTAGTGAACCTTCGTTGCACCCCCTCTAAGGCAAGTATATCCTTACTTAGGTAAGGAGACCAAAACTATACATAGTACTCCAGGTGTGGTCTTACCAGTGCCCAATATAATTGCAGCAAGACCTCCTTACTCTTATACTCCAATCCCCTTGCAATAAAAGGTTGGCTTCCTAATTGCTTGCTGTACCTGCATGTTAACTTTCTGTGATTCATGTACAAGGACACCCAAATCTCTCTGAATACCAACATTTCTTAGTCTCTCGCCTTTTTAAAAATATTCTGCTTTTCTATTCTTCCTACCAAAATGGATAATTTCACATTTCCCCACATTATACTCCATCTGCCAACTTCTTGCCCACTCACTTAACCTGTCCATATTCCTCTGCAGCCTCTTTGTGTCCTCCTCACAGCTTACTTTCCCACCTAGCTTTGTATCATCAGCAAACTTGGATAGATTAGACTCGGTCCCCTTATCTAAGCCATTGATATATATTGTAAACAGCTGAGGCCCAAGCACTGATCCTTGCGGCACCCCACTAGTTACATCCCCAAAAATGCTAATAGATTTGTCAAACATGATTCCCTTTCATAGAACCGTGTTGACTCTGCATAATCATATTATGATTTTCTAAGTGCCCTGTTACTACGTCCTTAATAATAGATTCTAGCATTTTCTCTAACTGGCTAACTGGCCTATAGTTCCCTGTTTTTTCTCTCCCTCCTTTCTTGGGTTACATTTTCTACCTTCCAATCCACGGAACCATTCTAGAATCGAGAGAATTCTGGAAGATCACAACCAATGCATCCACTATCTCTACAGCCACCTCTTTTAAAACCCTAGGATGTAGGCCTTCGGGTCCAGGGGATTTGTTGGCTTTTAGTCCCATTAATTTCTCCAGTACTTTTTCTTTGCTAATCTTAATTGCTTTAAGTTCCTCACTCTCATTAGATCCTTGGTTCCCCGCTATTTCTGATATTTTTTTGTGTCTTCTACTATGAAGACAGATACAAAATATTTGTTTAACATCTCTGCCATTTCCTTATTCCCCATTATAATTTCTCCTGTCTCTGTCTAAGGGACCCACGTTTACTTTCGCTAATCTCTTCCTTTTTACATACTTGTAGAAGCTCTTACAATCTGTTTTTATATTTCTTGCTAGTTTACTCTCGTATTCTATTTTTTCCCTCTCTATCAATTGCTTGGTCATCCTTTGCTGATTTCTAAAACCCTCCCAATCCTCAGGCTTACTACTCTTTTTGGCAACATTGTAAGCCTCTTCTTTTAATCTAATATTCTCCTTAACTTCTCTAGTTAACCACGGTTGGATCAATCTTTTCCCGTGGAATTTTTATTCCTCAAGGGAATGTATATTCGTTGAGAATTATGAATTATTTCTTTAAATGTTTGCCATTGCTCATCTACCGTCATATCTTTTAATCTGATTTCTCAATCTACCTTAGTCAACTCGCCCCTCATACCTACATAATTGGTTTTGTTTAAATTTAAGACCGTAGTTTCGGACTTAACTATATCACTGTCAAACTCAATATGAAATTCTATCATATTATGATCACTCTTCTCCAGAGGATCCTTTAATGTGAGATTACTAATTAACCCTGTCTCATTACACAATGCTAGATCTAAAATAGCCTGTTCCCTAGTTGGTTCCTCGACATATTGTTCTAGAAAACTTTCTGGAATGCATTCCATGAACTCGTCCTCCAAACTACTTTTGCCAATTTGGTTTGCCCAGTTTATATGAAGATTAAAGTTCCCCATTATTATTGCATTACCCCTGTTACATACTCCTCTAATTTCCTGATTTGTACTCTGTTCAACTCTATAACTGCTGTTAGGGGACCTATAAACTACTGCCACCAGTGTTTTCTGCCCCTTGTTATTTCTTAGCTCCACCCACACTGATTCTACATCCTGATTTTCTGACCTAAGATCCTTTCTCACGACTGCTTTTATCTCATCCTTTATTATCAAGTGTAACCCCCCCGCCCCTCAACACACACAACCTCCTTTTCCATTTTGCCTATCATTTCTAAAAGTGAAGTACCCTGGAATATTTAGTTCCCAACCTTGGTCACCCTGCAACCACATCTCAATAATATCTACTAGATCAAACCCATTTATCTCTATCTATGCCATTAATCCATTATCTTGTTATGAACGCTTCGTGCATTCAGATACAGCACCTTTAATTTTAACTTTTTACTGATTTTCCCCAATGCCCTATCACCTTTGTTAAACTCTCTGTCCCTTCTTGACACACTCTGCTTGTTTTTACCCCAAATTGCTACTCTGCTCTACAGCCTTGATTTTTCTCTTTAGACTGATGAAATTACCCTTACCTGAGCCCTCCCCCACTCTTATTAGTTTAAAGCCCTAACTACCGCCCTAGTTATTCGATTCGCCAGGACACTGGTCCCAGCCCAGTTTAAGTGGAGCCCGTCCCAACAGAACAGCTCCCTCTTTCCCCAGTACTGGTGCCAGTGCCCCATGAATTGAAACCCCCGCTTCCTACATCATTCCTTCAGCCACGCATTTAACCATCTAATCTGTTTGTCCCTATCCCAATTTGCGCATGGCTCAGGTAGTAATCCAGAGATTCTTTGAGCACAGAGGTTGGGAAAGACAGAGAGTGAACCTCTAACGGAGTGAAGCGCTCACAGAGTCAGGACATTCACTCTCATTCTAATAATTCTTTGAGGTTCTGCTTTTTAATTTGGATCCTAGCTCCTCAAACTCCCTCAGCAGAACCTCATTCCTAGTTCTACCTATGTTGTTGGTTCCTACAAGAACCACGACAACTGGACTCTCCCCCTCCTGCTTCAAGTTCTTCTCCAGCCGCGAGGAGATGACCTTAACCCTGACACCAGGCAGGCAACACAGCCTTCAGGACACCTGGACACAGCTGCAGAGAACAGTATCTATCCCCCTGACTATACTATCCCCTAACACAACCACATTCCTTTTCACTCCCCCGACTTGAATGGTCTCCTCTATCACAGTGCCGTGGTCAATTTTCCCATCCTCCCTGCACTCTTTGTTCTCATCCATACAGGTAGCAAGTACCTTGTACCTGTTGGACAAGGGCAAAGGCTGAGGCTCCTCCATCACTGTATCTGGGGTCCCCTTAACTGCCTGACTCACAATCACATCCTCCTGTCCCTGATCACTAACCAAATCTAAACCACTACCTAACCTAAGGGGTGTGACTGCCTCCCGGCTCAAAGTGTCCAGGTAACTCTCCCTCTCCCATCGCAGTGTCTGCACCTCGGACTCCAGCTCAACAACTCTGAGCCGAAGTTCCTCGAGTTGCAGACACTGGATGTGGTTGCCTGGGATCACACTGGTCTCCACAAACTCCCATATGCTGCAGTTACGGCACACCACCTGCTCTGCCATCTCTATCTAACCTTGTTTTATTTATTTACTTAAAGTTTTTATGTAACTAATTCACTTGGTTTATTTTTAGTTATTTTTTAAAGTATTTTATCTAATTTACGTTATTAATTTAATAAAGTATTAGCAAGTTATAGGTTCCTAGTTTAAACCACTCCCCTAGCTTAGTGGGCAAAAAAATGTATTACTCACCAACCAGTCACCCACCTACTGTCCTCTGACGTTACTCTTTCAAACTTCTGCCTGTGCTTGAGTTGGTCTCAGCTTTATATCCCTGCTCTGCTCTCTGTCACTGGTCCCTCTCCTTTATATCCCCGCTCTGCTCTCTGTCGCTGGTCCCTCTCCTTTTATCCCCACTCTGCTCTCTGTCGCTCGTCCCGTTCCTTTATATCCCCGCTCTGCTCTCTGTCACTGGTCCCGTTCCTTTTATCCCCGCTCTGCTCTCTGTCACTGGTCCCTCTCCTTTATATCCCCGCTCTGCTCTCAGTCACTGGTCCCTCTCCTTTTATCCCCACTCTGCTCTCTGTCGCTGGTCCCGTTCCTTTTATCCCCGCTCTGCTCTCAGTCACTGGTCCCTCTCCTTTTATCCCCGCTCTGCTCTCTGTCACTGGTCCCTCTCCTTTATATCCCTGCTCTGCTCTCAGTCACTGGTCCCGTTCCTTTATATCCCCGCTCTGCTCTCAGTCACTGGTCCCGTTCCTTTATATCCCCGCTCTGTTCTCAGTCACTGGTCCCTCTCCTTTTATCCCCGCTCTGCTCTCAGTCACTGGTCCCTCTCCTTTATATCCCCGCTCTGCTCTCAGTCACTGGTCCCTCTCCTTTTATCCCCGCTCTGCTCTCAGTCACCGGTCCCTCTCCTTTTATCCCCGGTCCCTCTCCTTTTATCCCCGCTCTGCTCTCAGTCACTGGTTCCACTCCTTTATATCCCCATCAGCTCTCAGTCACTGGTCCCTCTCCTTTTATCCCCGCACTGCTCTCGGTTGCTGGTGCCGCTCCTTCTGCTCTCGGGCACCTGCTTCCGCACCTTTCATCCCCAATAACCACTAAAAACTACTAACCAATGAACTAAATACTTACTGACTTACCCTCGGCACTGCCTCTTGCCTTGTTTTGATTCCTCGTTTGGCTCCTTTTATGCTCCGCTCAGTCTTTATAGTTTTTTGGTTTAAATCACTTAGCACCTCCTTCCCCCTCTGCACCTAATTCCCACACTCACCAAATTCCTGGTTGTATGTCCTCACTCTGTTAGCAATTCATTCCATTACAGGTTCACTCTCTGTCTTTCCCAACCTCTGTGCTCAAGCTCAGGCTTGACAATCAGGCTATAGGGACCTAATATTTCCCGGGGATGACCGTAAGGTCAGAAAACAATACAGTTTGACGAGCACAGCAGGAGATGGCTGACTCTATCAATTCCAGAAAAAAAACGTCCCTATGCGCTTAACCGATAGAATGTCACAGCAATCGTAACAGAGAATCTTTGCTCCGCACACCAGGTAAATAATGCCATAAAAATGCCAAAGGATTTGGGGTTTTATAAATAAGGGCATAGAGTACATGCGTAAAGACGTAATGTTCAATTTATATAAAACATTGATTCGGCCAGAGTGAGAGTACTGTGCGCAGTTTTGCACACCCCATTATAGAAAGGGCATTAAAGCCATAAGAGAGCGTTCAGTGTGGTTCCAGGGATGGGAAATTATAGTTATGAGGAGAGATTTGAAATATTGGGACTATTTCCACTGGAGCTGAGAAGGCTATGAGAAGATTTATTAGAGACTTTTTTTTAAATTATGAAGAATTTTTATAGAGTGAAATAAGAAAAGACTATTTTCTCTGGTTGTGGAGTCAGTGATGAGGGGTCATAGATTTAAAGTTATGACTTGAATCTAAGAAGAGAGGTTAGAAGAAATGCCTTTACATAGTGGATTGTTTTGTTGGAACATGGAATGATTTGCCACGGGGGAGACCATTCCTTCTTTTAAGGGAAAATTGGATAAATATTTAAAACAGACGAAGATACAAGGAAGATTGAGGCAGTGGGATTAGCAAAGTCAATAGGTGTTGTAAGGGGTTTTGTTTCCGGTGCTTATTGTAGGTCAGCCAGTTATGTTTTCCTGAGCTGCCCTGCCCGCTGTGCGGTTTCGAATCGCTTTCCCCTTCCTGATTCTGAGCTCAGGACTTATCGAGCAGTAATAAGGACAGACGAACAGACCAGTGGATTGGTGCAAGGAAAACCAATGTTTATTAATAAGAAAACTAAAACTACAAGGTAAACAGTATTATACAGAAGATAAAAGGAATCGCTATGCTTGCAATACAGTCTTACACTTAACGGGGTGGAAGAAACGGACACATCGAGGGAAAATTCTAAAATCACAATTTTAGCAATACCCCTTTAACTCCCACGCTTACACCTAGCTAGGTTGTCTTGTGACGGCCAGAAAAAATAATAATGCTCACCAATGAAACAGATGAAAAGGCCTGGCCCCTGTGTCCTGCTGCTGCCGTCGACACATGGTTGCGATGTTCACTGGACGGCCTTCCTTCTTGGTTGCTAGCAGGCAAGCAGGACGCTGGACCGAGGCGAAGAGAAAGAGAGAGAGGTTCTGGGATGCCCCCAGTTATACCCTCCCGGTAATGGGTTAATATCACGCCTCATCAGTTTGCTCCATTGTCCGATTTGGCCGTGAAAACGTAAGACAAAAGGGGTCCCGATCTTGGCCCATTTACATGAATGGCCGGTACCTGTACTGATCTGTTCCGTAACTGCTTTCCATTGTTCCGAATGTTCCTTAATGGGTCACTTTAGACCTGGGATTACTCCTGCTCGAATTTTGATTGTGTAGACCGGCAACGTTGATGGCTTGCCTCAGGGCGTGAATGCAACTGCATTGTTCAAAAAGCCCTGTCTGAAACACAGAGCCTGCCAAGCTGTCAGAGAATCCAATTTCAAATGCTGCAGGCCCTTGGCCATGTGTCTGACCGCAGCCATTTTGAAAGACCCTGGATTTTTTAAAACACAGTCACAACAGGGTTTCTTTAATAACTCCAATAAATCTTCGAGGGGAGGGAGGGGGACATGTGAAATTTTGCGAATCCCTTCAGTTTAATTACCTCCTTTTATGTTGTGAATGTTTATGGTTCTGTGGTCTACTGACTTGGCCCCCATCCAATCGGCAACCAGCCGTGCACGTGAAGTGCAAACAGGGTGGAGACCAAGTGTGAGGGGTCCCTGGGTTAACACCTTGGAAATAGTGGCAAACTGCAGAGGAAAGCTGGCCCCATAGGATTTTCTAAGAAATGATCTGCTTAGTCCCGGAATATTCTTGAATCAGTTTCTACAAACTTCTTTCGGAAAAAACTGAACAGAAACCTTTGTACCACATTCTATCAAATCATTCAGTCAGGCAATCAGGCCAAACAAAATGAATGGGAAACACTTGAAAGGGGATGTTGCTGTAAATAAAATGTCTAGAAGGATGCTCCCATTCATGAAAGGCTGTGATCAGTGATGTAATTTCATATTTTACATGACAATTTAAAAATTTTAGTTAAAAATGGAAAACAAAATTGAGCCACCTCTCGTCATCTCTGTGGTACAACGCAGCCTGTGTAAAAAAAAGGGCCCAAAAACAGTGACAGCTGCCCATTATCAGAAACATTTACTTTGTACAAAAGCAATTAGTTTTCTAGGGCCTGATGTTCATCTATAGGTGTAAGTCAGTTGTAAATGGTTAAGAACTGTTGCTGATCTCATTGGAATGGTAAGTGGTGATTTTCCAAGTCCGTGCTGCTGGTGAGGAGCCATGAACCAGTAGCACAGTCTTGTAAAATTATCCCTGTAATATGCTAATAGTACTCAAATTTCACACGTCATCTATTTGCAGAAATATTCACAGATCCAGGTGCAAGTTTGGGTTGGTGTCCAAAAACAGTAGCTTGAAGGCCCCCAGCACTGAATCCTGGCCCGATATCCATGTGATAAAGAAAAGGGACTTCTTTTTGTGTCCTGCATGTTTGTTGCCAGCCCCTCTATCCAATCCTTCAATCAGAGGAGAGCTGGACATAGGGCCTAAGTCCCACGTCTTTTGTGCACCCTCAAAATGGGCTCCCTACTGTCGAACGAAGGGTAAGAGAAGAGGGACCAGAAACACCCCCTCCCACTTCATGTAAATTACTTACATTAGTCTACGCAGATTGTGCATGTTGCATGTTGTAGGTGAGGGCACATTGCTCCCCACCCCACCTCCCGGGAAGCTCCAGTAATCCCAGGACAATTTCCTGTACTTTGCAACCAGGGAGTAAAGTGTTAATTACAGGAAAATAGGCCCTAGTAATTTTTTCTTTAACAAGATATAAAAATCAACATCAAAAACGTATCATTAACTTTGACCAAAAGAAGAAAAGTTATCATATGTATTTGGAGTGGAATACAGAAATTTTATTTATATTTACATTTTTCTGAGTTTAAATATTTGTTGAGGTATAGTGCTTGTCGAAAGATGATAAGAAATTAATTTTGTTCCATCATAAGAATTCTTTAAATGTTCCAGTCCACGGCCTAGAAACTCATTGACGCCATGTGTCAGGTGTAAAACAGGCGCCTAAGCGTTCAACATGTTGTGTGGGCACATTCCGCACTGCAAATGCACCGTCCGCCATATCGGTAACGGCTCCAGTATAGGCATCGAGGGCCCGCGTATGCAGGGAGTCGCTGAAACTCAATGGAATTTATGCTGCGAAGCTTTGTCAGTGGAGCCCAAGCATACAACAGACCTATCTCAAATTTCTGGTCCTGCAAAGGTGTAATTACTGACTTATGCCCTTTACCAACCCAATAATTTCAGTGGAGGGTTGTTATAAGCAACACTGTGGCACTATCAAGCAAGGGACTACCCAAGGAGATGAAAGGCAAATAGATTACAAGACAGGAGGGTGGCAGTAGTGGGAGATTTTATAGTCAGAGGTGTAGAATGCCCTTTTTACACTTGTGGTTGGAAGTCCCGAATGGTATGTTGCCTTCCCGGTGAAGGACATTATGGAACAGATGGGAAAACTTCTGTAAAGAGAGGGAACAAGGAAAACTCATGGTCTACATTGCAACAATGACACAGAAAAAAGTATATTTAAGGTCTTGCAGAAGGAGTTTAAGGAGTTAAAAACTAATTTAAACCAAGTCCTCAAGGAAGATAATCTCCTGTGTCATGTGCTGAACAGATTAAGTAAATAAAGATTAGGAAAGTCAATGTGTGACTGCAGGGCTGGTGCAGAAAGGATAGGTTCTGGGTGAGTGGAGTGAGTTCTGGAACAAAGGTAAGCTGTACCAAAGGGATGACCTTCATCTGAAAAGAGCTAAACAGTGCAGGGGGGTGGATTTTTGCTAATATGGCAGGGGGTGGGAAATATCTAGGTTTGAGTCGAGGAGAGCAGGATGAATGACGCTGTTGGAGTGGAAGCAGAAGGCTGAGCTGAAATAGTGAGAAAATACTATCAGGAAAAATGGGATGAATGAGACTATGAGGTAGTGAGAGATAAAAACACTATCGTGGTGGGGAAAGGAATAATAAAAAAAATAAATGAGAAAACCAGGAAAAAGAATAAGGGTCAATGTTCCAAAATATTGGAACAGGATTGAGTCATATATGTGTGAACGCAAAAAGTTTTCAAAACAAAATTGTAGAGTTAGAAGCATTCATATCTTTGGAGAGTTATGATATAGCAGATAAAAAGCATATAAAAAGTAAGGATGAACAGAAAGGTAGTTGATGGACATGAAACAAAGAGGTAGGGTAAATGGGTGTTGCTCAGACTGGAGAAGGGTCAGAGGTGGTGCACACCACGAGTCAGTGCTGGCTCCACTTTTGTTCTTGGTATATATAGATGCTTTGGACTTGGTGTAGGGAACAAAATCTCAAAATTTGCCGATGACACAAATGTAGGGGATTTGGAAAACAGTGAGGAGGACTGTAAAAGACTTAAGGAAGACATAGACAGGTTGGCCAAATTAACCGAGCAGGCTGTAGTGGAAGAACATTAAGCAGCAAATAGTTGTGAATCCAGCTGATGTGGAGATTTATTGCACTCCATTCACCACGGGGGAATTTTCAAACAAACTTGTAAGCAGAGGTGAGTTGCTTCACTGGCATGACCCGAGTTGTAAACCCTTGTAGTAGCTGTGGTTTTCTCCTCTGAAACTCCTGCTAACATAGCAAGCCCCTGCCAGTAGGTGAAAGTACCACATTACATACAACCTGTGAATTAATTTAGTTTTTAAAATTATCTATTTCAAATACAAATAAAACATTGCCCATATACAGATAGACACACACACACACACACACATATATATACAGAAAGCAGGCCTCTAGACCTATAATGCAAATAAAGTCACAAAATCTAGCATGAACTATAAACGCTGAAATTGTGAGACAGTGTTCCCATGCAGGATTACAGATTGTGAGCAGTGGTCAGTGTACCCAATTAACAGTGCTCTCAAACTTTCCTGCTATTAAAATCAATGCCTGGAAAATTGGGACACTGTGACTCAGGCATGCTGACCTCTGCACTCATCTCCAATCTGCACTCACTTTGAGTGAGATTCCGCATGGGGAGTTGAGTTTCAGAATGCTGGGGCTATCTTATCTATAATAGAATATGAGGCATTCAATTTAATTATATTTTCACCCATCACCCCTGTGCTCATTGACCTACATGGGCTCCCGGTCTAGAAACGCCCCGATTTTAAAATTCTCATCCTTGGTTTCAAATCCATCCATGGCCTCGCCCCTCCCTACCTCTGTAACCTCCTCCAGCCCTACAACCCTCCAAGATCTCTGTGCTGCTCCAATTCTTGCCTCTAACGCATCCACGATTTTAACCACTCCACTATTGGCGGCTGTGCCTTCAGCTGCCTAGGCCCTAAGCTCTGGAATTCTCTCCCTAAACCTCTCTGCCTCTCTAGCTCTCTCTCCTCCTTTAATACGCTCCTTAAAACCTACCTCTTTGACCAAGCTTTTGGTCACCTGTTCTAATATCTCCTTATGTGGCTCGGTGTCAAATTTTGTTTGATAATCGCTCCTGTGAAGCACCTTAGGATGTTTCACAACGTTAAAGGCACTTTATAAATGCACGTTGTTGAACAACTACTGAACATTAAAAGATAAAGATTTTAGAAACAAGTGGGCTGTGATTGCCCAACAAGCTTAGCTAAGCGCAAGATCTTTCTTTAGTTTTGTCTTTTTGTTTTGACGAAAATCTTGTTTCTTTCATCGTGTTAATTTTGATTTATTTTTGGATAGATGGTTTTGAAATAAAGATTCAAAAAGCATTGATTATTTTGTTATCACTGGGAACTAAAGCATTCTGGAACATAACATTTTTAGAAGAGATAGAGAAATCAAAAAGGTAGGGAATGAAAGGGTTTCAGCATCAGGAAAGAAAGATATCACAGGTAATAATATACAGATAGAGATCCTGAAAATCGATAGGCCTCCAGCACCCAAAACATGGCCCTTATATCAGAGAGGACGTGGCCAGGGGGAAAGACTCACAGGGAGTTTCCTCAGCCCCAGTGTGGGTTCGGCCAGGGACCTACCACCACCTTCCCATTGTGGGCCCAAGAAGTGATGGTAACATGGCCGGAGAGAAGGGAAATTCACTGAGGATCCAGGCCTTACCCCTGCCACCATTTCATATGGGAAAAAAGTGGCAGTGGGTGGGGAACAGATGCAGCTTGGGCGGTGAAATGGTAGTAGGCCTCACTGCTCCAATTTTCCCTCATTCCCTGCTGCTGTCCCACCCAATTTTGGGCAGGATCGCAGAAGAGAATCCAGCACCATATCTCACTAAAATTGACCTGGCTTCTCCAGTCATAAAATGTGGATATAACATGTTCAGTAGGGCAATGCTAGTAGCCAACCCATTACAGGAAATCTACAGGAATATACAGAATCGGAAGAGACATTGCAGTCCATTTGGCCAATCCCAAAAAACAAAAATTATCAATTGCCACTCCCTCATATGTATGTCCAATTTTCTCTTAAATCTTTCCACACAATATCAGCTGCCACTGCCTCTCTGGGCAGTTCATTCCACACATACACCACCCTCTGCTTAAAGTAGTTACATCTAAACCATCTGTGCACCTTCCCCTCTTCTAATTTGGAGCCGATGTCCCGTGATTCTAGAGTTTGTAGCAATCTCAAACCTATTATTGTGGTTCAATTTATCTACTTCCTTAAGGGTGAACAATCTATATGCAGATCAGGTGAGAAAAGTATCTATGAATTTCACACACAGAACCAAAATACCACCCTGTGACATTTTTTCATTTAGAATTCAAAGACCTTTGAAACTAACATGTGTGAATATTAGATTATGAAGCTTAATGCTTTTGTATGAAATTCCCTTGTCTGCTAGTTTAATGGAGGCTTTAATCTACTTAAAATAAACAGCTTAATACCTCCATTAAAATAGCAGACAAACGAATTTTATACCAACACATAATAATAGTCAACTAATATTAGGGCAGGATGATTTAAATGCCAATGTAATCTATTTACGTGTGCTTTCTCAAAATATAAGTCTGTATAAATTACCTTTTGAGAATGTCATTAATATTCATTATTTAAACAATAATATTCTAAGATTGACAAAAATATATACTGAAGAAAAGGATGTTTTTTAAAAGAAATGCTCATAGGACCATTCATCTCTCAAGCCAAATATTGCTCCTGTGAATTAGAGCTGACCTTGAAAGAACCCCACTGCATTTGTAAACAATTTGACATAGTTAACACTGACAGAGATACTGTTTCCCTCTTTAGCTATAAAAGATAAATTGTGGATAAGAAATCAAGATTCAATTATCCCTAACCACCAAAGGTTAAAGACTATAATCATGTAAGGAAAGTCACCAAGAAAAAGATTCCCTTCTGATGAAACTGATAGAGTTCAGGTGTTATTTGCAGTGTAGGACTGCAAGACTGGAATGACACCATTCCTCAGTGGGTTAACTTTGTGACTTCAAAAAAATGAAGTAATTTTCTCCTCTTTATTAGACCTTGCTGTGTCATGTATAATTTCCCAGCAGAAAGGGTGAGCAGGCAATCTACTTGCAAACCTCTGCCAATCATCTCCTATAACTGACTGCTTGGCTGAAGATTGAGAGCATCTGGGCAGGGGTGACTTGGATTCCAATTTCCCTCCCTCGCTCTCTGTGAGAAAGCTCCATGCCTGCATTTTCTGATAGTATAGCAGAAACCAGGAACTCAGCATGTGGGGAACAGCAGCTGCAAGCATACATCTTACCACTTCTGTTGTCTTAAACCAGTATCAATGAGGGCCTATAGGGAACCTTCCAACCCTGTGGACCATTCCCCTCTAACAAAATAACCTCCATTGCTTCAGGTTTGAGGCAAGAGTGATCAGGTGTTTTCTTAAGTTCACTGTTACTCATCTAAATCCAATGCTTTTACTGCCCAGCAATGCATGATGAAAATGATGAGGGAGAATAATAATTTCTGCTATTCAAGTGAAGTGTTCTCAAGGGAATAGAGACAAGTTGAGAAGCATTCTTCTCAAATAGATTAAGGCCCACTGTACAGAGCTGTACAAAAATTAATGTGTACAAGGATTTTTTTATGCCTCACTGGATTCAGTGAACATTCAGAAATTACAATGCTTAAACAAATTAATAATTATAGTACCAATTCTCTTTGCTGTCGGGCTGATAAAATACAAAGCTTCAGAACATACTTCTGGACAAAGCATTTTGGCAAATGGAAATGGGGTTAACTGAACGATTAATTATAGGTACCTATTTGTGGATGTATCGCAGGAAGTACATTTAGTGGGTGATTAGTGAAGAACAACCTCACCATATAATTGCATGAATTGTTTCTATTTTATTCCCATTTTGAAAATGTTATGATTATATCATTTACATATTCTTTTCATTATTCTTTTGCAGTAGAAATGACTAACAATGCAATACTTAGGATTTATGCTTTACCATTCCTTCTATCCAAGCATTTATAGGCTTTTATTTTCCATATATTAATGACTGCTTCTGGTGCAAAGATCAGAATGCTCTATATTTCCCCAATCAGAAGCTCCTGGTGAGGAGTGGCGCTCGCAGGGAGCACTGGTCGGGGAACCACCCCTTGTCCTAATTGGTTGATGATTGAAGCAATTATAAACTTCTTTAAGAGGTGAGAGTCACCATTTTTGTCACTCAAATCCACCATAGATTGGCAGTGGGAATCAAGAGTTATTGATAGATTCACTGCTGCAATAGGGAGATCACTATCACAGGGATACTACAAAAAATTGCTAAGAAACAACACTGAATGTATCATCCATATACGTAAATCATATACTTTCAGTCATTACAGCTAATTCTACATTAATAGTCAGTTGTATTAAACACGCACCCTGCCCTTCAGGATCAAGTGGGGTGAAGTTAATTTTGGGCGGTAGCGCAAAACAGGTGATAGTGAATCAAGAGCCCATTTTACGCTTCATTGGAAATGAAAATCGGGCTGTGTGTAAAACGGATTGCCGATTCGGTATCATCTGTTTTACACTATTGCCCAAGACCAATTTTACCCTCAAGACATTTACATTTCCTTCACCTTTACAGTCTAAGAATTACCCCAACCCTAGTCCTTTCTTTGTATGTTTTCAGATGTGAATGCAAAAATATGACTGAATCAAAATAATCAAGCGATTGAAACAATGAAGGTAACTTGACATCATGTCAAGAATTGCAAAATCAAATTTAAAATACCGCAAAGTAGACAAATTAATCTTTTCAGTGTTGTAAATGTAACACCGTATCCAGTGAGAATAAGTACAACCATGCAGATACACAATATATGAATACTATATGCTGACAGAACATAAAATCATAGAATGGTTACAGCACGGAAGGAGGCCATTCGGACCGTCGAGTCCGTGCCAGCCCTCTGCAGGAGCAATCCAGCTAGTCTCATTCCCCGCCCTTTCCCCGTAGCCCTGCGAATTTTTACCCTTCAAGTTATCCAGTTCCCTTTTGAAAGCCACGCTTGAATCTGCCTCCACCACCCCCTCAGGCAGTGCATTCCAGATCACAACCACTCGCTGTGTAAAAACATTTTTCCTCATTTTGCCTTTGGTTCTTCACCAATCACCTTAAATCTGTGTCTTCTGATTCTTCACCCTTTTGCCTATGGGAACAGTTTCTCTCTATCTACTTTGTCTAGACCCTTCATGATTTGAACACATCTATCAAATCTCCTCAACCTTCTTTGCTCTAAGGAGAACAACCCCAGCTTCTCCAGTCTATCCACGTAACTGAAGTCCTTCATCCTTGGAACCATCTCTTCTGCACCCAAGGCATTCACATCCTTCCGAAAGTGCGGTGCCTAGAACTGGACACAATACTCCAAATATGGCCAAACCAGTGTTTTATAAAGGTTCATCATAACTTCCTTGCTTTTGTGTTGTATGCCTCTATTTATACAGCCCAGTGTCCCGTATGCTTTTTTAACAGCTTTCTCAACCTGCTCTGCCACCTTCAAAGATTTGTGCACATATACCCCCAAATCTCTCTGTTCCTGAACCCCTTTTAGAATTGTACCCTTTATTGCTTCTCCTCATTCTTCCTACCAAAATGTACCACTTTGCACTTCTCTGGGTTAAATTTCATCTGCCATGTGTTCGCCCATTCCACCAGCCTGTCTATGGCCTCGTGAAGTCTATCACTATCCTCCTCACTGTTCATTACACTTCCAAGTTTTGTGTCATCTGCAAATTTTGAAATTGTGCCCTGTACACCCAAGTTATTAATACATGTTCCAGATAAACACTGTGTTCCGACAAAACATGTTTCCGAGCATTTCAAGTCTACACAAACAATGGTCAGGGAATTAAAGAGTAAATTCAATGATCCCACGCTTCCAGCATTTAGCCTCGTGCAAACAGAGCATAGGTCAGAGAATTAGGCTACAGTGTTGTCTGACCCGAGCTCAGTTCAAGTATGGCTCAATGCTGGGAGCTGTGGATTGCTGAATTTACATGAATGACTGTGCCTGCTGGTGCCTTATGAACACAGTTCTTTCAGGGTGACCTTCAGAAGTCACAAGCATAGCAGGAGGGGTTCCAGGTTGCAGAGAAAGAATAATTTGGAAAGCACTGCCACTCTTTGGATTAAAAGCTGTTTCGTTATGAACAAGTGGACAGCTTTGTCAGGGCCTTAGTGGATGCAGGCACTACCTGGTGTGCTAGCTGAGTCATATAGACTAGAAGCATTCCAGTCAGTACTGAGTCAGCTGATTTCAGCTGGGCTAACAGTTGGGGCTTTATAATTAGCTTCAGTGCTCCTGGGATAGAGAAAAGCAAAATCAAAAAGGGTTTTTGCTCTTCATCACTACATACCTGGAAAGTATGCAGTTGGATAGCTGGTGAGGACAAAATTAGACTTAGTTGCCATTGACAGTTGATTAGCCTGCTGGCAATTACTGTCTAGGCTCATGTATGGAGACTGGCCACTTGCGGGAGCTATTGGAGGGATTCTGACACCTGGGACTTCTGCCCACCATTCCACAGTCGCCCCAACCATGTTGCATTTCCAAGGGTCAGTGATCATTTTGGATCATGGTAACCTCCCAGCGGGATTCCTGCTGCCAGGAGGGAGTTCACCAATGCCGGGCTGAAAGATCCCGGCAGTGCTGCGGTAGGACCGCCGCTGCAGCACCAAAAGAGATGGCTGGACAGTTAAAGAGGCAAAGAAAGGTAAATGAGAAGTGCATAAGGGGAGAGGGGCCACTACAAGACCCTCTCCCTCCATTGGGAGACCTCAGGGCAAAACTATGGCAGATGGAGTTCAATGTGGGGAAGCGTGAGGTCATCCACTTGGGATACAAGAAAGACAAATCGGAATATTTTCTTAATAGTGAGAGAATAGGAGCTGTGGAGGGGCAAAGGGATTTAGGTGTCCATGTACAAAAATCATTAAAAGCTAGGGCACAGGTACACCAAGTAATCAAAAAGGCTAATAGAATGTTTGTCTCAAGGGAGTTGGAATTCAAAAATGAGGAAGTGATGCTTCAGTTGTACAGAGCCTTGATCAGACCCCACCTGGAGTACTGCATTCAGTTTTGAACACCGAACCTCAGGAAAGTTATATTTGCCTTGGAGGGGGTACAGCGCAGATTCGCCAGAATGATACCAGGGCTTAAAGGGTTAAATTATGCGGGCAGGTTGCATAAGCTTGGCTTGTATTCCCTTGAGTTTAGATGGTTGAGGGGTGATCTAATCGAGGTGTTTAACATGATAAAGGGATTTAATGGGGTCAATATAGTGAAATTATTTCTTCTGGTGGGGAAATCCGGAACTAGAGGTCGTAACCTTAAAATGAGAGCTAGAACATTTTGGAACAAAATCAGGAAGCAATTTTTCACACGAAGGGCAGTGGAAATCTGGAACGCTCTCCCACAAAATGTTGTGGATGCTGGGTCAATTGAAATTTTCAAGACTGAGACCAATAGATTTTTAGGTAAGGACATCAAGGGATCTGCAACAAAGGCAGATAAATGGAGTTGAGGAACAGAACAGCCATGATCTAATTTAATGGTGAAACAGGCTCAAGGGGCTGAATAGGTTACTCCTGATCCTATGTTCTTGGGGATACTGTCACCTCCTACATAGAGTGCAATTAATGGATATTTGTATCATCAATTGCTTAGTGCACTTTTGTGATGCCCAGGAAGTAGTAATAAGTGGGGAAAACACCAGAAAAATCCACCTGGACCCCATGCCACCATTGACATTTGCATGTAGCCGGTGGGAACGGAGTGGCCAGGGTCAGGGCCAACTATTTTTTAATTCATTCTTGGGATGTGGGCATTGCTGGCAGAGCCAGCATTTATTGCCCATCCCTAATTGCCCTTGAGAAACTGAGATGCGGATAGGAAAATGTAGATCGAGCAGTGAGCCAGCGATAGGCCTAACTGCTCAAACCTTCCCTCATTTTCCACCACTACTCCATCCAATTTTGGAGGAGAATCCAGTCGGGAGCCATCAGGAAAGAATGGAGGAAAAGAGAAAAGTAAAAAAGTACTGTGGATATTCATGGGTAACTGGTATTTTGAAAGGACATCTGTTCACCAGTTTCACATGGAGTACACTCAGTTTCACTTCAAAAGCAAAATACTGCGGATGCTGGAAATCTGAAATAAAAACAGAAAATGCTGGAGAAGCTCAGCAAGTCAGGCAGCATCTGTGGAGAAAGAAACAGAGTTAACGTTTCAGGTCGAAGACCTTTTGTCAGAACTGGAAGATGTTAAAGAGTTAAAGTTTTTTAGCAAGTACAGAGCCAGGGAAAGGGGAGGAGGGGAGGGGAGGAAAGAACAAAATGGAAGGTCTCTGATAGGGTGGAGGGCAGGAGTAATTAAATGACAAAAGGGATGATGGTGCGAGGCAAGGAAGGTGGTAATGGGACAGGTTAAGAAACAAAAGATTGATCAGGAGTTGCTGTAAATGGCAGCAGCAGAACCATTATCAGCGCTAGCTGACCGAAAAAATGGGAGCAGTGGTTATGAAACTTTACAACCTTCCGGACTCAACACTGATTTCAATAACTTCAGATCATAACCACTGCTCCCATTTTTTCGGTCAGCTAGTGCTGGTAATGGTTCTGCTGCTGCCATTTACAGTTACTCCTGACCAATCTTTTGTTTCTTAACCTGTCCCATTACCACCTTCCTTGCCTCACACCATCATCCCTTTTGTCATTTAATCACTTGTACCCTCCACCCCATCAGACACCTTCCCTTTTGTTCTTTCCTCCCCTCCCCTCCCCTCCCCTCCTTCCCCCCTTTCCCTGGCTCTGTACTTGCTCAAACACTTTAACTCTTTTAACATCTTCCAGCTCTGACGAAAAGTCTTCGACCTGAAACATTAACTGTTTCTTTCTCCACAGATGCTGCCTGACTTGCTGAGCTTCTCCAGCATTTTCTGTTTTTAACTCAGTTTCATTTATTCAGTAAGGTAAACCTGACGAGCAATGCATGGAAGTTCAAAAGCTGTTTTACTTGAAGATTCGTGAAATCTCATTGCTTTGCAACATGGGTAATGTAATTTTATGGACTGATTGTTTTTACTGGTGTTCATGAATGTCAATTAATTTAAAATGTGTGCAATTAATGCTCATGGATATTAGTATCATCAATTGCTTAGTGCACTTTTGTGATGTCCAGGTAATGGATCATGGAAATCCATTAATTCATCATTAGTACAACTTGGTCCAGAGAAGAAAGCAGCCGGTAATTTGTCAAAAGTAGCAATAACCTTGCTAAAATACCCAATTTGATAACCTGTTCAAATTTGTATCGGTAGAAAGTGCACCTAAAGTAATTTTGCAATTAGATACACAATTTCTTGCAATTGCATCTTTCATCATGCATCAAAAAGAACAAATGTTTTTTTTTAAGGAGTTATTTACTTTAATTTTGGGTTTTTAAACTAGTTGTATTGCTGGTTTACTTTAGCATCCTATCAGCAGTATAAGGGTCGATTTTCCGAATACGTGCTCCTGGCAAGGACCCTCCCCTGCCAGGAGTTGTATATTGGGACATCATGGACACATTCTGCACAATTTTGCATCAGTTAATTTTAACAGACAGATAACAGTGGGGAGCACACACCTGATTTTTCGATGCACACTCTTGACAGGCGAACGTCTACCCATTCGGAAAATCAGGCCAGTAATAAATCCTGATTGATTTAATAAAATTATTAGGTTACTGTGGTGGTGCAATAAATGCATGCTGTGATAGCCCAGCTAGAGCCCTGGGGGCTATATTTGCTCACCATTTTCGGCAAACTTATTGCGCAGGAAATATTTTTAGCAAGGAAATTCATGTGGAAGCTGTTTCCGCTGGTTGTGTGCCTTTGAAATGTCAATTTAACTGCAGTGAAGTTGCCACACGTTGCATTGATGTCTGCAATGAGGAAAAAGCTTCTAAAATGTTACTGAAAATGAGGGCTGAACACTCCTGAGTCATTCATGTCAGTTGACGCATTTCCTCGGACACTGACCACAGAATCTGCACATAGGTATAATGTTGCTCAAAAATACACCTTTACAGATGAGGACCCACGGGGGAACCAGTGGATGTAGTATATTTGGATTTTCAAAAGGCATTCGATAAGGTGCCACACAAGAGGTTGTTATACAAGATTAGGGCTCATGGGATTGGGGGTAATATATTAGCATGGATTGAGGATTGATTAACGGAGAAAACAGAGGGTAGGAATAAACGGGTTATTTTTGGATTGGCAGGTTGGAACTAGTGGAGTGCTGCAAGGATCAGTGCTTGGTCCCCAGCTGTTCACATTATATATCAATGGCTGAGATGAAGGGACCAAGTGTAATGTATCCAAGTTTACTGACGATACGCTAGTTGGGAAAGTAAGCTGTGAGGAGGACTCAAAGAGGCTGCAAAAGGCTACAGACAGGTTAAGTGAGTGGGCAAGCAGTTGACAGATGGAGTATAATGTGGGGAAATGTGAAATTATCCACTTTAGTAGGAAGAATAGAAAAGCAAAATATTTTTTAAAAGTTGAGAGGCTACGAAATGTTAGTAGTCGGAGGGAGTTATACACAAATTGTAGAAAGTTAACGTGCAGTTACAGCAAACAGTTAGGAAGGCAAATGGCATGTTAGCCTTTATTGCAAGGGGGTTGGAGTATAAGTGTAAGGAGGTTCACTAATGTCCTTTAGGGAAGGAAACCTGCCGTCCTTACCCGGTCTGGCCTATATGTGACTCCAGACCCACAGCAATGTGATTGATTCTTAATTGCCCTCTGAAATGGCCTAGCAAGCCACTCAGTTGTAAAATCTCGCTAAAAAAGTCATAATAAGAATAAAACCGGACGGACCACCCGGCATCAGACCACTAGGCACCGGACACGACAAAGGCAAACCAAGCCCAGTCGCCCCTGCAAAGTCCTCCTCACTAACATCTGGGGACTTGTGCCAAAATTGGGAGAGCTGTCACACAGACAAGTCAAGCAACAGCCTGACATAGCCATACTCACAGAATAATATCTTTCAGCCAATGTCCCAGACTCTTCCATCACCATCCCTGGGTATGTCCTGTCCCACCGGCAGGACAGACCGTCCAGAGGTGGCGGTACAGTGATTTACAGTCAGGAGGGAGTGGCCCTGGGAGTCCTGAACATTGTCTCTGGACCCTATGAAATCTCATGGCACCAGGTCAAACATGGGCAAGGAAACCTCTTGCTGATTACCACCTACCGCCCTCCCTCAGCTGATGAATCAGTCCTCCTCCATGTTGAGCACCACTTGGAGGAAGCACTGAGGGTAGCAAGGGCACAGAATGTGCTTTGGGTGGCGGAGTTCAATTTCCATCACCAAGAGTGGCTCGGTAGCAACACTACTGACCGAGCTGGCCGAGTCCTGAAGGACGTAGCTGCCAGACTGGGCCTGCGGCAGGCGGTGAGCGAACCAACACGAGGGAAAAACTTACTTGCCCTCGTCCTCACCAATCTACCTGTCGCAAATGCATCTGTCCATGACAGTATTGGTAGGGGTGACCACCACACAGTCCTTGTGGAGACGAAGTTCCGTCTTCGCACTGAGGATACCATCCAACGTGTTGTGTGGCACTACCACCATGCTAAATGGGATAGATTTAGAATAGATCAAGCAGCTCAAAACTGGGCATCCATGAGGTGCTGTGGGCCATCAGCAGCAGCAGAATTGTATTCCAGCACAATCTGTAACCTCTTGGCCCAGCATATTCCTCACTCTACCATTACCAACAAGCCAGGGGATCAACCCTGGGTCAATGAGGAGTGTAGAAGAGCATGCCAGGTGCAGCACCAGGCATACCTAAAAATGAGGTGCCAACCTGGTGAAGCTACAACTCAGGACTACATGCATGCTGAACAGTGGAAGCAACATGCTATAGACAGAGCTAAGCGATTCCACAACCAAAGGATCAGATCAAAGCTCTGCAGTCCTGCCACATCCAGTCATGAATGGTGGTGGACAATTAAAAAACTAACGGGAGGAGGAGGCTCTGTAAACATCCCCATCCTCAATGATGGCAGAGCCCAGCACGTGAGTGCAAAAGATAAGGCTGAAGCGTTTGCAACCATCTTCAGCCAGAAGTGCCGAGTGGATGATCCATCTCGGCCTCCTCCCGATATCCCCACCATCACAGAAGCCAGTCTTCAGCCAATTCGATTCACTCCACGTGCTGTCAAGAAACGGCTGAATGCACTGGATACAACAAAGGCTATGGGCCCCGACAACATCCCAGCTGCAGTACTAAAGATTTGCGCTCCAGAACTAGCCGTGCCTCTAGCCAAGCTGTTCCAGTACAGTTACAACACTGGCATCTACCTGACAATGTGGAAAGTTGCCCAGGTATGTCCTGTCCACAAAAAGCAAGACAAATCCAATCCGGCCAATTACCGCCCCATGAGTCGACTCTCAATCATCAGCAAAGTGATGGAAGGTGTCGTCGACAGTGCTATCAAGCAGCACTTACTCACCAATAACCTGCTCACCGATGCTCAGTTTGGGTTCCGCCAGGACCACTCGGCTCCAGACCTCATTACAGCCTTGGTCCAAACATGGACAAAAGAGCTGAATTCCAGAGCTGAGGTGAGAGTGACCGCACTTGACATCAAGGCAGCATTTGACCGAGAGTGGCACCAAGGAGCCCTAGTAAAATTGAAGTCTATGGGAATTCGGGGGAAAACTCTCCAGTGGCTGGAGTCATACCTAGCACAAAGGAAGATGGTAGTGGTTGTTGGAGGCCAATCATCTCAGCTCCAGGACATTGCTGCAGGAGTTCCTCAGGGCAGTGTCCTCGGCCCAACCATCTTTAGCTGCTTCATCAATGAACTTCCCTCCTTCATAAGGTCAGAAATGGGGATGTTCGCTGATGATTGCACAGTGTTCAGTTCCATTCGCAACCCCTCAGATAATGAAGCAGTCCAAGCCCGCATGCAGCATGACCTGGACAACATTCAGGCTTGGGCTGATATGTGGCAAGTAACATTCGCACCAGACAAGTGCCAGTCAATAACCATCTCAACGGCATTACCATCGTCGAATCCCCCACCATCAACATCCTAGGGGTCACCATTAACCAGAAACTTAACTGGACCAGCCATATAAATACTGTAGCTGCAAGAGTAGGTCAGAGGCTGGGTATTTTGCGGCGAGTGACTCATCTCCTGACTCCCCAAAGCCTATCCACCATGTACAAGGCACAAGTCAGGAGTGTGATGGAATGCTCTCCACTTGCCTGGATGAGTGCAGCTCCAACAACACTCAAGAAGCTCAACACCATCCAGGACAAAGCAGCCCGCTTGATTGGCACCCCATCTACCACCCTAAACATTCACTCCCTTCATCACCTGCGCACTGTGGCTGCAGTGTGTACCATCCACAGGATGCACTGCAGCAACTCGCCAAGGCTTCTTCGACAGCACCTCCCAAACCCACGACCTCTACCACCTAGAAGGACAAGAGCAGCAGGCACATGGGAACAACACCACCTGCACGTTCCCCTCCAAGTCATACACCATCCTGACTTGGAAATATATCGCCATTCCTTCATCATCGCTGGGTCAAAATCCTGGAACTCCCTTCCTAACAGCACTGTGGGAGAACCTTCACCACACGGACTGCAGCGGTTCATGAAGGCGGCTCACCACCTCCTTCTTAAGGACAATTAGGGATGGGCAATAAATGCTGGTCTTGCCAGCGATGCCCACATCCCATGAACAAAAAAAAGGTCTTGCTGCAATTATATAGTGCTCGGTTGAGACCACACCTGGAGTACTGTGTACAGTTTTGATCTCCTTACCTAGGGAAGGATATACTTGCTTTAGAGAGGGTGGAATGAAAGTTCACTAGATTGATTCCTGGGATGAGAGGGTTTGCCTGTGAGGAGAGATTGAGTAGAATGGGCCTATATTCTCTGGAGTTTAGAAGAATGAGAGGTGATCCCATGAAACATGTAAAATTCTTAGAGGGTTTAACAGGGTTGATGCTGAGAGGCTGTTTCCCCTGGCTGGAGAAACTAGAACTAGGGGACATAGTCTCAAGATAAGAGGTTGGCCATTTAGGACTGAGATGAGGAAAATTTCTTCACCAGAGGATTGAGATTCTTTGGATTTCTCTACCCCAGAAGGCTGTGGATGCTCAGTCGTTGAGTATATTCAAGACTGAGAGCGATAGATTTTTGACTAAGGGGATCAAGGGATATGGGGATAGGGTGGGAAAGTGGAGTTGAGGTAGAAGATCAGCCATGATCTTATTGACAGGTGGAGCAGGCTCAAGGGACCGTATGGCCTACTCCTGTTCCTATTTCTGATGTTCTTATGTTTTTATGATATCTAAGTCCTATGGCTCCTTAGCCAAGGACAGACATCTCTGCAGCCTCCGCTGGGAAGCTGGCACATGCTTATCTAATCTGCAGTCCTCCAGCTCCTTTGTACTTTATGAATCACCAATGGAACATCCTCACTTACATCGTCTATTTTTTCCCCGGATGAAAATATTTGAGCTGGTGCGTGGGAGTGAGATAGGAAATGATGCATTGGGTGATATTGAGGGTGTAGATACAGAAGAGCTAAGAGCTGGATCTTGATCCCGGACTCTCCTGTAGCTCATCATCATCATCATCATTATTATCCTCATTGTCATAGTCATAGTTGTTATAAACTGGATAGCCTGGTGGTGAAGAATAGAATAATGGAGCCTGGTCTTCAATCGCTTCCAAACCTTTATTCAGAGATCCCCCTTACACACACACCAGACCCTAGATAGGCTCTCATATAAAAAGGGTACAAGAGAGTCCCCAATTAACACACACTACCTGAATACAATTAACACTAATTGATATAAATCACATGACACAATTAACAATTGTCTACCAAAAGTAAATTTTTTCCCACCTCCTAATTTTCCTCTATGTCATCTTCCACTGCCCTTTGTTTCTGTGGTAGGCCTGCATTAAAAGAAGGCCTTAAATTAAGAATGGGTGAGTAGAACCCCTGGAGATTTAGTGTGTGGTGCAGGGTGAGGAAGCTTCTGGCTGTCTGCTGCTTTATGGCAATGCCAATGTGAATGTCTAACTCCAAACCAACTAATCGGATCGGCCATCATAACTTCCGTGGAAGATCCACAGAAACCATGGAAAAATGCCAAAACACTATTTTTCTGGGGTTTCCTCAGCTCTTCTGACAAAGTTACAGCGGACAAGTAGAAGAACCTCCTGGAAATTCACCCGCATTGTGTCCCACATTTTTTACACAACAAGGAAAACTGAGGAACAAAGCAGCCAAGAATCCACTAATGTACAGTGTGTAACACCAAATACTTGCATGAAACAGCAAACCAAATACTCCAGAAGTGACATATCCCAGGGAACCAGCAGTAGGGGGAGCAATAAGAAGAAAGGGGCACAAGGAAAAAAGAATGGGCAATGAGAACCAACCCATGGATCATCTTCAGAAGGAGTAATTAAAGCTCTTAGACCAGCTGCAGGCCCCATCACAGTAAATAGAGGAAAACAAAAGCCAAGCAAACATTGTGATTAAATCCAAAGCCTAGAACCTATAAAAGTAGGAAGGATCCTGCTTCCTTTGTCTTTGCCTGTCATTCTCCTGCCTCCAGCCCCACCCCACCCTTTCTCCAATCTCCTTCCCCCTCCCTCCACCTCCCCTGTTTCTTTACCATTCTCTCCCTCTTTCCCTCTTCCCTTTCCCTTTCCCTACCCCATGCACCCTCTTTTACCCCTCCTCTCCTCATCCTTTCCCTTCCATTTTTTCCCTCTACACTGACCCCTTCTCTCCTCTCCCCACCCCTCCTTATACCCACTCCAATTACTCCAGTTTTAAAGTGTTTCTCCAGCTCTGTTTCCCAGCCTGCCTCACACTCCCACTTGCTCTGACCAACTCTCAGTGCTGTTCACATTTTTAAAATGCCGCGAAGGAATCTTTCGCCCCCTTTAGTACAAGCTCCCGCCTTTCATTTATATTCAGATTTTTAACATTTGTGTTTTAACATTAGTATTCTATATCAGGATCTAAACAAATATAGCTGGAAAAAATAGCTGTATTAACTTTATAATAGTAAAAAAAAATGTCACTAAGTATAACATTAACAATTTCTCTTTGTCATTCTTTCACCTATATAAGCATGCATCCATACATATATGCACCTTATCATCTTTCTGTGTGAGTCCTTTGCTGGACGTGGGATGAAATTGTACATTATATTAGAAAAAAATGCTTTTGCCATGATGTGGTGTTTTAAAGCAACTGTCAAATCATCATGATAAAGTACAGTGTTCATCCTTGTAGATGCTTCCTCATCTTCTAATGTTACATCCCCAGCTTCAGCTAGTGTTGACAATGTCCTTGCACTACTGTGATAGTTTTTGTCCCCAGCATGAGTTGTGTTGCTATTATCTGTTCTAACACAGGATGTTAGATGTTGCTGTCTAGAGTGAATGAGGGAGTTCAGGCTGGGTCATCGTCTCCTTAATCATATTTCTATATGATTCGTCCATGTGTTGGATTGGGGAGATGTGCTTAGCCAATTGTGAAATAGAAAAGGTGTAGAGTTTCTGCTTTGACAGGTGGGGGTTGGTCAGTCTATGAGATAGGGGGCACTAAATTGGGCGGTCTAGCGCCCGTTGTTTCAGCGTTATGCGGCCTCCCGGTGATCCAAGATGGCGTCTTGGCTGTGCATGCACGTTTCCAGCGTGACGTGCGTCGGACGCTATCTTGGTATAGGTATTAGCGCATGCGCAAATACCGAACGCCAGCAGCATGTAAAGTAGGGAGAAAATGCCAGTCAGCGTGCAATGCTGATTTAAAGTGATAGACACCATTTTGCACCTTAACGCTCAACCCAACGCACTGACTTAACCACGCACATCTTAGAGTGTCTGGAGGACCCACCCCGCATCAGCGCTATTTAAAGGGACCATGCAGATTTTGCAGGTTAGTTGCTGGATTATTGCTTCTGGCTGCTGGTGGACTAGGAAGTGTTTTTTATAGCTCCCTATACTTACTGAGAGTTCCTACAGTACATTTGAGAGTGGATTGACAGGTATTGCCTTACGGTTGGGAAAGTTACAACAGTGGTTGAACAACATTCCTGGCAACCATGGGTAATCTGCTGGGCATTGACCACGACTGGGAGCATGCAGAGAGGCCAAGCACAGCAGGTCAAGCTGCGAGGAGAGAGTGGAGGAAGAGGAGGAGGCGCAGGGCTCTGATTAGGAGGCCATGTTCAATGAGGGCCTCCCGGGACTAATTCTCTTACCTCAACATGACTGAGGAGGATTGCATCCGACGCCTGAGGTTCACCAAGGAAGCCGTGATGGAGATCTATCAACTGGTGCGGCCACAACTGCAGCCTCAGAGCAGGGCGAGGACAGCATTGCCTGTGACTGTGAAGGTCACCGTGGCACTAAACTTCTACGGCACAGGATCATTTCAGGCCTCTGCTGGCGCTATGTGCAACATCTCACAGTATGCAGTGCACTGCTGCATAAGGGAGGTCACAGATGCACTTACAAGATGCGGAACAGGTTCATCATCTTCCCTCTTGACAAAGACAAGCAGAACGAGCGAGCACAGGGATTCGCTCGCATTGCTGGTTTCCCCATGGTGCAGGATGCCATTGACTGCACACACATTACCCTACATGCCCCTCATATCAACTCGGCCGTCTTCGTCAACCGAAAGGGATTCCGTTCCCTGAACGTGTAGCTGGTGTGTGACCACATGCATCAAATCATGGAGTTCGATGCCCGCTACCCTCAGAGCAGTCACGACACCTTCGTTATGCGGCAGTCCAACGTGCCAGCTATCTTTCACCCGGCTTGGTAAGTCAAAGGCTGGCTACTGGGCGACTAGGTCTATCCCCTCATGCCGTGGTTCATGACTCTGGTCAGGAACCCACACACACGTGCACAGCAGGCCTTCAATGAGAGCCATGTTGCCACACGTAACGTCATGAAGCACACCATAGGCCTCCTCAAACAACACTTCCACTGCGTGGACCAGTCTGGAGGAGGCCTGCAGTACTCCCATGAGCAGGTGGGAAGATTCATGGTGGTCTGCTACATGCTGCACAACCTCGCCATCATGAGGGACCAGCCCTTGCCACCGATGATCGGAGAAGACCCTGAGCCTGTGGTGGAAGGGGAGGAGGAAGAGGCTGAGGAGGAGGAGGAGGGAGAGGCTTAGGAGGAGGAGGGGAAGGAGCCGGAGGAGGAAGTGGAGGAAGGGTGCAACAGGGAACACACGCCTTGTCTGCAAGGGCCCTGTGTGTTCGCCTGATCCATGCCCACTATCAATAATGTCAGATACATCCCCGGACTCACCAACAGTCCTATGCTCCCCACCTGTCTGCTCCCACATGACCATTAAATCGTCCTCCATCTGATTACACATTGGTTTCTCCCTCAGCTCATCACACAAATAAAAACCACCACCAAATGTAAATTCAAAGTCACATTTATCAATTAACAAATAAAATTATGGAAACAGAACAGAACTATTCACCCTTGTGCATTCCCTTAGTGCCTGTTGTTCGTGTGCAGTTACCTATCCTTTGCTTCTACGAGGTGCGTCCCCAGTGCCTGGTGCATGGGTGGGGAAGGCTGCTGGCCTTCAATGGCGGAGCACGTATATGGCGTTGGAGCTCGACCTCGAGCAGCTCTAGGCCGGGAGGGCCCGGCTTCAGACTGCACCACTTCGGCATGGGCTGCTGCAGTCTGGCCTGGCTGGCTGATAGGCAACAACAAGTGGCAGGGGTGGGAGCAGGAATACTGTCATCCTGAGAGAGGACAGCATGTCCGACTGCCATGGTGCCACTGCCACTCTCCTGGTGTGGCACCTCAGCAATCCTGGTGATCTGTTGGAGAACGGAATGCTGGAGTGCTGTGACACCCTGGAAGCCCCGTTCCACAGTGGTCCCCAGGGCCATGCTAGTAGCAGTCTGAGCTTCCATTGCAACAGTCTGAGTAGCAACCGTAGCTTGCAGACCTTTGATCACATCGGTTTGTCATCGGCCATCAGACGCGTGTCATTGTAGGTTCCACAGGTGTGCTGATGGAGGTGACCTCCCGTTCCATGTTGGAAAGAATGGGCTTCAAGCTCTCCGCGAAGCCCTGTGCCAAGTTGGAACTGGACTCCTCCACGCCCCTTGTCACTGTGCGTAGGCTTTCTGGCAGGCCTTCCAGTGCCCCGAGCATTTGGTGGTGTATGCCCATCAGCCGTCTTCTGTAGCCTGGCCCATCGAAGTCCTCATCTGACTCCTCTGCAGCAGAACTAGTGTGCAACCTCGCCCTCCGGCAAGCTGACACCTGTGGTATCCTATCCCCCCGCCCCGGTTCCTGCGCACTTGTGTTCGGTGTTTCACCACGTGCAGATCCCTCCTCTAACCTAACCTCTAAAGGACGCACAGTGTCAGTCTCTGATCTGGTGGATGCGAGTGTCATATCGAGTGACGGTGTGGCTTCAGTGCCCCCCTCCTCCTCCTCCTCCTCCACCTCCTCCTCCTCAGACGGTAAGATCACATGTTCTTGGGCATCTGCAATGACAAAGGGAAACAGGTTGAGTTGTGGAACGGGAAGAGGAGCCAGTAAGACGTTCGCTTAGATAGCATCTGCAGCACGTGAGTCAGTAAAGATTATGGGAGGAGGGAGATGTGGGAAAGGTGAAGGAGCATTAGATATACAGAGACCCCCTTCATCGGGACCTCCAGCGCGGCATGTTGTCATGGCTGCAGCGACGGCCTGCCCAATAATCCGAAGCACAGTCTCCTTCAGGGGAGTGAAGACGTGTAAGCATTCCCGTCCTCCCTCAGGCCTCTACCGCTGCCACTGTTATGCACCACTTTCTCCTGCAAGACAGAGGACAGTGTGTCAATGAGTATCCTGCAAGGTGTGTGGGTGATGTGCCTGTCATGGTCGAATAGCTGCCAGTGTGTGTGACCAGTGCATGGTGGTTGTGTGGCTTGCAAATGTGGTACTATGTGCGTGTGAGATGCAGCATGCCAAATGCAGCAGTGCGTATGGATGGGCAATGGGCAGTGTTTGTTGGTGACTGGGTGACGGGGAGTGTGATGCGTGGAGCAGTGGTGCAGTTGGTTGAATGTGCCACTTGACACTTGCATTCACTCACCTTGACCACTCGTGACAAATCATTGAACTTCTTTCAGCACTGCACCCACGTGCATGGTGCAATGCTCCTGGCATTCACTTCCTGGGCCACAGCCTGCCAATACCTTTGGAGCTGCGGAATGGAGGGTCTCATGACACCCTGCGGGTACATGTTGGCCCTCCTTTTGTCCACCCCTTCCACCAGGGCCTCCAGTGCATCATCGGAGAAGTGTGGGGCCTGCTCTCGCGCCAGTCCTGCCATTCATCCGGCCATCTTTCCCTCCTCTGAGTGGACTGTGCATGTCCCATTTAAAATGTACACCTGCACCTTTAAGAGGTGCAGGCTGCTGATGACATGTGCTGAGCACGCCCCATTTCCGGCAGCCTCATCCTCATGTCATGGTATGTAACAGGCAGCTCAAAATTCAAGTGCTGCCTGCGTAGGGGCCATCGGGCGCAGGTTAATAGCGGATCACGCTACCCGCACCCGAAAATGGGCCATATCGATTTTTTTTCCCGCAGTGTTAAAATCTAGTGTGAGGAAGGATTTTATATTCTTTCTGGGATGGAATTCATGAACAAGCCCGAAATATGAAAGATAGCTTTTGTTTCAAAGGAGGAATTTCTGTGCATATGTATATAAAATAAATATTTGCAAAAACAATACATTTAATGATATATGATGAAAATAATTTTAACTGTTCAGCAATATCCACTGTTGAAGAAGTATTTTCAAAGTTTAGTGATATTTTCAGAAGGAGATGAGTGTGTTTCTTTTTAACAGTATATTTGAGTTGTTTAAAAGTTTTTTTGAAAAATTAAATGTCAACCTGGCTCAGTTGGTCGCACTTTTGCCTCTGAGTCAGAAGATTGTGATTCAAGCCCTATTCCAGGACTTCAGTACAAATTCTAGGCTGAAACTTCAGTGCAGTATTGAGGGAGTATTTTGGATGAGAAATTAAACTGAGGCCCCAAATGCCCTCTCCGATGGACATAAAAAAATCGCACTATTTGAAGAAGAGCAGGGTAGTTCTCCTGGTGTCCTGGCCAATATTTGTTCCTCAATCAATGTAACTAAAACAGATTATCTGGTCATTATCTCGTTTCTGTTTATGGGACCTGGCTGTGCGCGAATTAAAGTGGATGTAACAGAGTGCATATTCTCATCCCGTAGGGTCATATTCCACTCAGGTAAGTCCAGAGATCTTTGGTACAGGTGGACAGAGCCAAGGCTTACGGCACCCATTTGTGTGGGAGAAGTGCTGAGGGTCAATGTTACGTACGCACACTATGGACAGGGAACTTCATCCACCAGCCATGCATAACAGGACAGCGTAGGTGTACGGCCCAATTTTCGAAGAAAAGCAGAGTTCTCCCTGGTGTCCTGGCCAAAATGTATCCCTCAACCAACAACATTAAAACAGATGAACTCGTCATTCATCTAATTTGCTGTTTGTGGGATCTCACTGTGCCTAGGTTAGCTGCTGCTTTTGTCTACATAACAAAAAAGTAACTGCACTTTATAAGTAATTTGTTGGCTGTGAAGCACTTTTGGACATCCTAAGGATGTGGAAGGTGCTATATAAATGCAAGTTCTTTCTCTCTTTAAAGTATGATTAAGGTTTTTATAGTCTACTTAAGTATTTTCAAAGTATGTTAGTACTTTTTTTTAAAATTAAGCATTTTTCAAGTTTTTGACAGTTTGTTTCTAAGTTTTAAGGTTGCAAACTGGGATTAATTAGGGTCTCCCTTAGGCTTCCCCCATTCATCTGCTGTGTGGAAAAAGAAGAGGACGATCAAGGAGACCATCTCAAGGCTGAACAAACAGTGGAGGTGATGTCTGATACTTACTCACTGGTATCCATGCCTCTCTGTCTGCAAATCCAGGTGGGCTACTTTACCATGACCTCTCAGCAGTGCTTCAGAAGGTCGCACCTCTCTCACGAAGCAGAAACTGAGCTGTGCCATCAGCCAGATGGCAGCAGGCACAGCTCAGAAGGGAGATCATCAGCTGACTAAGATCTAAGCCTATTACCAAACGTATCCCGCCATCCCCCTTTATCAAAAAGTCAACTCAGTCACTTGTTGACATGTAGCTGTCCTTCACAGCTACCACGGCTCTCATTTTAAGATCCTTCTGCTACACCCTTATTCAGGTATTCCTCCCACCTTGCCCAAATACATCCTACACATATCCCATCATTGACAAAAACATCTCACTGAAAACAAATCTGATAATCTTCCCACTGCTTAAGACCACCATGCTTCCCCTTTTATGTCTTTTCAATCTTAGCCTCTTACTTCTCCTGTGATAGCAGAAGATTTTTGAGGTAGGAAGGCCAAGAGTTTGCAATAGGAGCCTTGAGAGGTTGAAGCAGTTCCTCTTTGTCTTTGTCTATGGGCTGTTTCGCCTTTAAGAAAAAAGTAGAGAGAGTGACAGCACTCGACATGCTATTACATGGAATGCAACCCAGGTTTCAGAAGGTATTCTTTAAAGCAGGTGAAAACAGGTGCTAGCAATGAAATGCCTACCATATCAGTCTTCCACTGCTTGCCTAGATGTTCATCTGTGTGTTAAAGAAACATTTGTAGAAGAAGGAAGGGGGTGTGAAAGATATTGTGGAACCTCCTCCATGAAGGTGGTAAATTGCAGATGGTGTTCGGTGCAGTGAATGCAAGGTGGCGAAACTCAGAAACATGCTGATCACAGGGTATTGTTGCAAGGTATGACCACCTTGGCTGCTCTGGAGAGGTCAATTAACTTCTTCTGGCAATGAGTAGCTTTGTGAAAGTTGCTGGCAATGGTACTCACTGGCTGCACATCTCCTTCCATGGGTCTGATCATGGGCCTCCCTCCCTCCGGGACAAAAAGATGATTCCTTCTTTTTTCTGGATTACAGACATCAACTGAAGAGTCTTTAAATTTGTGGGCATAGTGCCCTGACCAGCCTCAGCCATTGGAGTGAGCCACATTGTTACAGATATAAAAGGGCTGTGCTGACTCTTTCAGCTGTTACAGCAGCAGTGGGTTTTCTCCCCTCCCTTCACCCAGAGGCAGACTGCCTAGTTAGGGTGTTAATACTGCTGGGAGTCTGCCATAAATATTTAATTATGGTGCACCTATGAAAACTGGCTAGTTCCCAGGGAGAAGTGCCGTTTCAATGTTATTTCAACAGTAAATCCACCATTGAGGAAAATCTGGCCCCTAGATTCTTTGTTAGGTTTGATCATTGACCAGCTATTACTTTCCCATTGGTATTGGGACAGAACCATAGCACACAGCATTAACTCAGCTGCACTCTGTGTTTCTATCCTCAATGCTGCAACAAGCGAGCAAGTGGTAGATCTAACGAGCTCTAATGTCAGCAAATGAATGACTTATTGTATAAGGGAGGGGATCTATCTCAAGCATGGAAAACTCCTCACAAGTACTGCGGTTGAGTTAGGCAGCGATAGCAGCCACCACCAGCCAGATCAACCGTGATATGAATCTACGTGAGGGCCTGAGAGAAAGACAGATAAACCTGGAGAAGGGAACGGGAAAGAGAAAGGACAAAAACGAGCAAAGAAGGAAGCAGAATGGGAAGGTAAACTTCAGCTTTTTAGTGTTCGTAGGATTGTGTTTTTTTTATTTTGTCAAACTTTTTGTGAAAATTGAATGAAGAATAACCTGGCCATGTAATCAATCTTAGGACTACTGAAAATAGTCCTATAAAGAAGTGGTATCAGACTGGTAACATTACAAGGCCAGGCCCACTGTACAACCAATGGTCAAACCACTAGAAACAGTAGTTCATTGACGAAAGTTCTAAGAAGCTGACATATCTCAGTCCCAGAGCAGGTTGAGTCTCTGTTAATATAACTTCTTATCAGATTGGTCTTTTAGAAATGTTTGACTATTTCACTGACCTTATCCAAAGTCTGAACTCTAATACTAATAGCAAAATAATGTTTTGATCATAAATTATGTAATTTAATTTAATAAAACTGATAATAGCAATACAAAAGGAACAATAAAAGAACAGAAATGGAAAATTACATTTTGGTATAAGTTGTCAGTTAATGACTGTTTCTCCACTGTCTTTAAATGCAAAGAAATTTGCCAAACTCAGCTGCCCAAATGCTAATTAATGTTGAGAAATTATATCTTAAATTAAAGTTTTATTGCCCATGTCATTGGTAATATGATCATTTGTGAAAACACAAAAATTCATTGATATTTTTAGCAGAACATTTAGTTTATCCACTGTAATGCCTTTTATTTCACTTTTAAATTCTAATTTATGACCTGCCAATTTAAGCAAACTGTGCAAAGTTTATTGATGCGGTAGAAAGGTTAATGAATAAAGAACACAATTAATGGTATGTGAACTTATTTTCCAGTGATATTTCTGGAGAACGAGAGAATGTGAACAGTACTTAAAATTTAATGCTTAAATTACAGTCTATTAAGCGTAATGTGCAGATTGGTATCTTCAAACAATGTAGTGACTTCTTCTGACCAAAATGAGTATGCAAAATATGTTCATAAAACAGGCGATTAGATTGGGAATGACCATTGCTTTTGAAGTGTCGTCACTGTTGTAATGTAGGGCAATGCGGCAGACAATTTGCATACAGCAAGATCCTACAAACAGCAATGAAATAAACGATCAGAAGTATTTGTGATTTTGGTTGAAGGATAAATGTTGGCCAGAAGAACTCCTCAGATTTTCTTTGAATTGTGCCAATGTTTTTACATCAACTTGAGAGGGCAAATGGGGCCATGGTTTAACGCCTCGTCCAAAAACAACATCCCTGACAGCGCAGCACTCCCTCAATACTGCATTGACGTGTCAGCCTAGATTATGTACTCATATCACCTGAGTCAAGCTTGAACCCATGACCTTCTGAGTCACAGGTAACAGAGCTGCTACTGAGCCAAGGCTGACAACTTGGATAAATTTTGTTTGAACAAGTCATAAATGCATCATGGGTGTATTCTGACTGCAGGAAGGGAATTTACTAGTACCAGCGTAAAGGAGCTGCTCAACCAGGCCATGTCATTATCACCATGTCCCACATAGGTTTTTACCCCGACACTTCCACCATGACATCTCTGATGCTTTGATCTGCCATTTATGTCCTCGTTCCCACCGAATCACTCATTTCTTCCATCCCTGCCATTCCTGCTGTACAGTACTTCTAAACGGGCCAGTTGCAGAGTGACGAAATCAGATTACACAGGTAGTGGCTGCTCACAACATTCAACATTATTTTTCTGACCGTGATCTCACTGATCATTTTGACAGCTTATGTGACAAACAAGATTACATTTTTGGAAGAAGAGGGCATCCCAATAACCATGTCAGATCCAGGCTGCTTGAACTTCGATTACGAAGCATACCAACACCAGTTGAAAAATCCAAAGGACATGGATAAAGGTGAGAAAGAAGTACCGTTGTTATATTCTCCTCTGAAACTTGCAAGATTCATTTAGCAGTTCCATCAAGTTGTTTAAACTAAGGTCCTTTCTGCCTATTCTGGTGGACAGCATTAAGTAAATGCTCTACAGAATTTTGGTTTATAAAATATTTTTAAAAATAATTATGACAGGGAGGGGCCGGAAATAAAGGTTCTAAATTGGGGGAAGGCCGATTTTAATAGGATAAGGCAGGATCTGGCCAAAATGGACTGGGATCAGCAGCTTGTAGGAAAATCCGCATCGGAGCAATGGGAGTCTTTCAGAAGGGAGATTGAGACCATACAATGGCAACATGTTCCCGTAAAGGTCAAGGGTGGTTCCAAGAACTCCAGGGAACCTTGGATGTCAGGGGATATATGAGAATGGATTAGGAAAAAAAGGAGGGCTTTTGGCAGATACAAAAGGCTAAAGACGGAGGAAGCCCGAGAGGAGTACAAAAAGTGCAGGGGGATACTTAAAAAAGAAATTAGGAGATCAAGGAGGGGCCATGAAATAACACTGGCGAGCAAAATAAAGGAAAATCCTAAGATGTTTTATAAGTATATTAAGGGTAAGAGGATGACTAGGGAAAAAATAGGGCCCATTAGGGACAAAAATGGCAATCTGTGTGTGGAGCCGGCAGATGTAGGAGGGGTTCTAAATGAATTTTTTGCATTTGTTTTCACGATGGAGAAGGACGATGTCGACATAGAAATATGGCAGGGGGACTGTGATATACTCGAACATATTAACATCGAGCGGGAGGAGGTATTGGCGGTTTTAGCAGGCCTAAAAATGGATAAATCCCCAGGCCCGGACGAAATGTATCCCAGGCTACTGTGTGAGGCAAAGGAGGAGATTGCGGGGGCTCTGACACATATATTCAGAACCTCTCTGGCCACAGGGGATGTGCCAGAGGACTGGAGAACCGCTAATGTAGTACCATTATTCAAGAAGGGGAGTAGGGAAAAACCGGGGAACTACAGGCCAGTGAGCCTAACATCAGTGGTAGGAAAATTATTGGAAAAAATTCTGAAGGTCAAAATTAGTCTCCACTTGGAGAAGCAAGGATTAATCAGGGATAGTCAACATGGCTTTGTCAAGGGAAGATCATGTCTGACTAATTTGATTGAATTTTTTGAGGGGGTGACTATGCGTGTGGATGAGGGTAACGCAGTGGATGTGGTATACATGGATTTCAGTAAGGCCTTCGATAAAGTCCCTCACAGGAGACTGGTCAAGAAGGTACGAGCCCATGGAATCCAGGGTGCCTTGGCACTTTGGATACAAAACTGGCTTAGTGACAGAAGGCAGAGGGTGATGGTCGAAGGTTGTTTTTGTGACTGGAAGCCTGTGGCCAGTGGGGTACCACAGGGATCGGTGCTGGGTCCCTTGCTGTTTGTGGTCTACATTAATGACTTGGATATGAATGTAAAAGGTATGATCAGTAAGTTCGCTGATGATACAAAAATTGGTAGGGTGGTAAATAGCGAGGAGGATAGCCTCAGTCTGCAGGACGATATAGATGGGTTGGTCAGATGGGCGGAACAGTGGCAAATGGAATTTAACCCGGAAAAGTGCGAGGTGATGCACTTTGGAGGGACTAACAAGGCAAGGGAATACACAATGAATGGGAGGACCCTAGGCAAGACAGAGGGTCAGAGGGATCTTGGTGTGCAAGTTCACAGATCCCTGAAGGCGGCGGAACAGGTAGATAAGGTGGTAAAGAAGGCATATGGGATACTTGCCTTTATTAGCCGAGGCATAGAATATAAGAGCAAGGAGGTTATGATGGAGCTGTATAAAACACTGGTTAGGCCACAGCTGGAGTACTGTGTGCAGTTCTGGTCGCCACACTACAGGAAGGATGTGATCGCTTTGGAGAGGGTGCAGAGGAGATTCACCAGGATGTTACCAGGGCTGGAGCGCTTCAGCTATGAAGAGAGACTGGGAAGATTGGGTTTGTTTTCCTTGGAGCAGAGGAGGCTGAGGGGGGACATGATTGAGGTGTACAAAATTATGAGGGGCACAGATAGGATGGATACTAAGGAGCTTTTTCCCTTCGTTGAGGGTTCTATAACAAGGGGACATAGATTCAAGGTAAAAGGCGGGAGGTTTAGAGGGGATTTGAGAAAGAACTTTTTCACCCAGAGGATGGTTGGAGTCTGGAACTCACTGCCTGAAAGGGTTGTGGAGGCAGGAACCCTCACAACATTCAAGAAGCATTTGGATGAGCACTTGAAATGCCATAGCATACAAGGCTACGGACCAAATGCTGGAATATGGGATTAGAGTAGACAGGGCTGATGGCCGGCGCGGACACGATGGGCCGAAGGGCCTCTATCCGTGCTGTATAACTCTATGACTCTATGACTAAAACTCTGTGAAGAGCTAAGTTTGATGGAGAAAGTTGTGTGGAAGATAGATTATTGGGAGATAAAGGATTCACACTGCACGCATGATGGAAACCCCCTCTGATGAACACCGTATTCAACCACAGCAGATATAATTATGCTCCTCCTGCACTATGTGGGAAGTCAAGGACACTACCAGTGTCCCTGGCGACCATGTGTGCAGGAAGTGTGTCCAGCTGCAGCTACTGGCTAACCATCTTTCGGAGCTGGAGCTGCGGGTGGATTCACTGTGGAACATCCGCGATGCTGAGACTATCGTGGATAGCACGTTTAGTGAGGTGGCCACACCGCAGGTAAAGATTACGCAGGCAGAAAGGAAATGGGTGACTGCCAGGCAGAGTAAAAGGACTAGGCAGGTGGAGCAGGAGTCCCCTGGGGCCATCTCCCTCTCAAACAGATATTCTGCTTTAGATACTGTTGGGGGAGATGGCTTATCACGGGAAAGCAGCAAGAGCCAGGTTCGGGGCACCATGTCTGGCTCTGCTGCACAGGAGGGGAGGAAGAAGAGTGGCAGGGCTATAGTGATAGGGGATTCAATCGTAAGGGGAACAGATAGGCGTTTCTGCGGCCGCAAACGTGACTCCAGGATGATATGTTGCCTCCCTGGTGCTAGGGTCAAGGATGTCACGGAGCAGCTGCAGGGCATTCTGGAGGGGGAGGGTGAACACCCAGTAGTTGTGGTCCATATTGGTACTAACGACATAGGTAAAAAAAGGGATGAGGTCCTGCAAGGTGAATTTAAGGAGTTAGGCGATAAATGAAAAAACAGGACTTCAAAGTTCGTGATCTCAGGATTACTACCGGTGCCACATGCCAGTGAGTATAGGAACAGGAGAATAGACAGGATGAATGCGTGGCTGCAGGGATGGTGTAGGAGGGAGGGGTTTAGATTCCTGGGACATTGGGACCGGTTCTGGGGAAGGTGGGACCTGTACAAGCATGACGGGTTACACCCGAGCAGGACCGGGACCAATGTCCTCGCGGGGGTGTTTGCTAGTGCTGTTGGGGAAGGTTTAAACTAGAGTGGCAGGGGGATGGGAACCTGAGCGGGGAGTCAGAAGGGAATAAAGTTGAGAGCAGCAAGAGAGGGGAAGACCCAGGGGAAATCTACAATACAAATAGTACAAACAGTTGTTCAAGAACAAGTGAAAGGGAAAAGTGTAGAGCAGCGGAAAGAAAGTGTACTTTAGGCACGACAGATAAAATAAAAACTAGAAGGCGTAAGGCGATTAACCCAGCATCAAAGCTGTGGCAGGGGGTTGGGAACCTGAGCAGGGAGACAGAGGAAAGCATGTCAGGAACGGACAGAAGGTATGGAGTAAAAGGTAAAGTGTTAAAAAAGGAAAAAGCAGGAACTAAGTGTCACAAAACATATTTGAAAGTTCTTTATCTGAATGCACGTAGCATTCGTAACAAAATGGACGGGTTAACGGCACAAATAATTACGTTTGGGTATGATCTTGTGGCCATTACAGAAACATGGCTGCAGGGTGACAATAACTGGGAATTAAATATGCCAGGGTATTTAACAATCAGGAAGGACAGGCAGGAAGGAAGGGGAGGTGGGGTGGCTATGTTAATAAGGGAAGGAATCACTGTAATACAGAGAAATTATATTGGGACAAAGGATCAGGATAATGAAACAGTTTGGGTAGAGATAAGGAATAATAAGGGGAAAAAAACACTCGTGGGCGTAGTATATAGGCCTCCTAATAGTTGCAACTCTGCTGGAAGAAGTATTAATCAGGAAATAGTCGGGGCATGTAATAAGGGAACAGCTATAATTATGGGGGATTTTAACTATCATATTAACTGGACAAATCAAATTGGGCAGGGTAGCCTTGAGGAAGAGTTTATTGAGTGTATTAGGGATGGATTTCTTGAGCAGTATGTAACTGATCCTACAAGGGGGCAAGCAACCTTGGACCTGGTCCTGTGTAATGAGCCAGGATTAATTAATAATGTCCTAGTTAAGGATCCCCTTGGAATGAGTGACCATAACATGTTTACATTCCATATCCAATTAGAGGGTGAGAAGGTTGGTTCTCAAACAAGCGTACTGAGCTTGAATAAAGGAGACTATGATGGTATGAGAGCGGAATTGATTAAAGTGGACTGGGAAAATAGATTAAAGGGTAAGACGGTACATGAGCAGATGTTCATTCAAGGAGTTATTTTAAAACTTTCAAAAAATATATATTCCACTGAGGATAAAAGGGTGTAAAAGAAATGACAGCCATCTGTGACTAAGTAAAGAAATTAAGGATAGTATCCGACTAAAAACAAGGACATATAAGGTAGCCAAACTTAGTGGGAGGATAGAAGATTGGGAAGTCTTCAAAAGACAGCAAAAAGTAACTAAAGGATTGATTAAGAAAGGGAAGATAGATTATGAAAATAAATTAGCAAAAAATATATAAACAGATAACAAGAGTTTCTATAGTTATATAAAAAGAAAAAGGGTGGCTAAGGCAAACGTAGGTCCCTTAGAGGATGAGACCGGGAAATTAATGTTGGGAAACATGGAGATGGCAAAAATGCTGAACAAATATTTTGTTTCAGTCTTTACGGTAGAGGACACTAAGAATATCCCAATACTGGACAAACAGGGGGCTCTAGTGGGGGAGGACCTAAATACGATTAAAATCACTAAGGAATTGGTACTCAGTAAATTAATGGGACTCAAGGCGGATAAATCACCCTGGACCTGATGGCTTACATCCTAGGGTCTTGAGGGAAGTGGCAGTAGGGATTGTGGATATTTTGGTAATAATTTTCCAAAATTCTCTGGACTCGGCAAAGGTCCCGGCAGATTGGAAAACTGCTAATGTAACACCCTTATTTAAAAAGGGTAGTAGGCAGAAGGCTGGAAATTATAGACCAGTTAGCCTAATATCTGTGGTGGGTAAAATTTTGGGATCTATTATTAAGGAGACAGTAGCGGAACATTTGGATAAACATAATTTAATAGGACAAAGTCAGCATGGCTTTATGAAGGGGAAATCATGTCTGACAAATTTGCTTGAGTTCTTTGAGGACATAACGTACAGGGTGGATAAAAGGGAACCAGTGGACGTAGTGTATTTGGACTTCCAGAAGGCATTCGACAAGGTGCCACATAAAAGATTATTGTTCAAGATAAAGAATCACTGGATTGGGGGTAATATTCTGGCATGGGTGGAGGATTGGTTATCGAACAGGAAGCAGAGAGTTGGGATAAATGGTTCATTCTCGGACTGGCAACCAGTAGCCAGTGGTGTTCCGCAGGGGTCGGTGCTGGGCCCCCAACTCGTTACAATCTATATTAACGATTTGGAGGAGGGGACCGAGTGTAACATATCAAAGTTTGCAGATGATACAAAGATGGGAGGGAAAATAGAGAGTGAGGGACATAAAAAACCTACAGGGGGATATAGACAGGCTGGGTGAGTGGGCGGAGATTTGGCAGATGCAATACAATATTGGAAAATGTGAGGTTATGCACTTTGGCAGGAAAAATCAGAGAGCAAGTTATTATCTTAATGGCGAGAAACTGGAAAGTACTGCAGTACAAAGGGATCTGGGGGTCCTAGTGCAAGAAAATCAAAAAGTTAGTATGCAGGTGCAGCAGCTGATCAAGAAGGCCAACGGAATGTTGGCTTTTATTGCTAAGGGGATAGAATATAAAAACAGGGAGGTATTGCTGCAGTTATATAAGGTATTGGTGAGACCGCACCTGGAATACTGCATACAGTTTTGGTGTCCATACTTAAGAAAAGACATACTTGCTCTCGAGGCAGTACAAAGAAGGTTCACTCGGTTAATCCCGGGGATGAGGGGGTGGACATATGAGCAGAGGTTGAGTAGATTGGGACTCTATTCATTGGAGTTCAGAAGAATGAGAGGCAATCTTATTGAAACATATAAGATTGTGAAGGGGCTTGATCGGGTGGATGCAGTAAGGATGTTCCCAAGGATGGGTGAAACTAGAACTCGGGGGCATAATCTTAGAATAAGGGGCTGCTCTTTCAAAACTGAGATGAGGAGAAACTTCTTCACTCAGAGGGTAGTAGATCTGTGGAATTTGCTGCCTCAGGAAGCTGTGGAAGTTGCATCATTAAATAAATTTAAAACAGAAATAGACAGTTTCCTAGAAGTAAAGGGAATTAGGGGTTACGGGGAGCGGGCAGGAAATTGGACATGAATTTAGATTTGAGGTTAGGATCAGATCAGCCATGATCGTATTGAATGGCGGAGCAGGCTCGAAGGGCCGATTGGCCTACTCCTGCTCCTATTTCCTATGTTCTTATGTGGAACCAGGGTCCTCCTGAAACTCTTCTTCCCCCTGAAAACAGAGGAAGAGGGAGTGGGGTCTAAGTGATGCCCCAAAAATTCTCAAAGCTCAGTCTACATGTTTTTGATGGGAGTCTGTCCTGTGCATCAACTAATCTGTGTGGGTGGTAAAAAAAAACCTTCTAATCTGTATTCTTACTTGTAGGCTTGTTAATTTTGTACTTGCAATCTCGAGTTTTGCTCTCACAGTTCAAGTTAATTAGTTTGCTACATCTAATTGATCTATGTCCTTCATGGATTATATCCCACTAAATCTTCTTTCCTCCAATGAAAATAAATTCAGTTCTTTGAGCCTCTCTTCAGAATTTAAATTCCATATCTAGAATCATCCTTGTCAATATTCCGACACAGTGATTTTTTTTGAGGATAGGGTATCCATAATCCATACAGTAGTCTCACAAATGGCATAAATAGGGTCAACCTATAAAGAAAGAACTTGCATTTATATCACACCTTGTCACAACCTCAGGACATGCGCAGTTAATTACTTTTTGAAGTGCAGTCACATTGTTACATTGGCAAGTGTAGCAGTCAATTTGTGTCGAAGAAGGTTCCACAAACAGTAAATGAGATAAATGATGAGCTAAACCGTCTTTGGTGGTTGACGGAAGAACTTTGACCAGGACATCAGGAGAACTCTCTGCTCTTCTTTGAATGTTGCCATAGGATCTTTAAGATCCAGCTGAACAAGCAGACAGGTTTAACATCTCACCTGAAGGACGGCACCTCTGACAATGTACTGCAATGAAGTGTCAGCCTAAATTATGCACTCAAGTCCTGGAGTGGGGTTTGAATCCACAACGTTCTAACTCAGAGATGAGAGATTGCTACCAATTAAGCCAAGCTGACATTCAAATCAAACCTACAATCAAGTATTCTTAAAATTCACTCCAACATTTGGTTTGTCTTTTGATAATAGCTTCACATTGATGGAATACTTTCAGTATACGGTTGGTAATCTCACCAAAATCCTTTTCCATTTCTACATTTGCAAATGGACATCTCTTCACGAGGTTTCTTATTTGATCTCGGCCCCTCTGAGAGTTCTCAATTTCTCATATCTCTGGCCACATAACTTAATTTATCCAAAAAGGTGCAGTATATGAATCAGAATCTTGAAAGAAGATTTTATTATTTTAAATTGTTTTATTTTTAACCACGAGAGCACTGTGTTTGCAAAAAAAGGTGAATCTCTAAAGCATACCATTTGTTAATGCATGCATACTATTTGCAATGCAATCAGCGAGAAAGATTATGATTGCTAACACAATCATCCCATTTTTAAATTACTTTCTGGAGCTAATGGTAAAATAATATTTTTAAAGGATAGATATTAAAGGCAAGAGATGTTTGTAGAAAGCCATTTGTTGGAATGAGTACAAAGTTGTTTGGATGGTGACTTGAAATATTCATGATTCATTCCAGTTAATTTGCACAGCCGACAGATCACCGCAACTAAAAATGTCATTGCTTACTTGGACAATACATTAAATGAGCTGATTAGCAGAACAGGGAGATAATAGGCATAATGGACATCTCTTCACGAGGCGTCCATGTTTCACGTTTCCTGTTCCAATGTGTATAATTTTACTGTTAAACATCTGCCATTTCTTAGCTGGTCTGGCTGTCTTTGCTATTATGAACTGTATTTCTGAAAAGCCTTGTATAAAAGAATTGTAATCGAATCCATTTTTTGGCTAATAAACTTTCATTGTATAAATTTAACAAGGCTTCAGAAACTCGGATTTCAGTATGACTTTGAAACACACATTCCAAATAGATAATAGTCAGACTCAGTTACTGTTCATAGAATTTCAGTCCCTTTCTGTTGACTTCCTGGGTTGTTATTCAGAAATGCAAAAGACATTTAAAACAACATTATGAAATTATGCACATAGTTTTTTTTAAAACCAGGAAAAATGTGTAATAATTTTGATGGAACTATAAACATAGATGGTCAGCTCTTCTCATTACACAATGGGATGATGTGTAATACTCAGCCATGAAGAATAGAAAGATACCAGGTTCATTCGCTGGTGTGTTCTGAGTTGGCTCAGCTCAGCAAGGGCACTACAATTTGACATTATTGCCACCAGTCATGGAGGAGGAGGAACAAGCACTTGCATTTATGCAGAACCTTTAATTTAGAAAAATATCTTAAGGTGCTTCACAGAGGTGAGAAAAAGAAATTAATGCTGATCCAAACAACAAAATACTACAAGGGATGATCAAAAGCTTGATCCAACAGGTCAATTTTAATGAGAGTCTAAAAGAAGGAGAGGTGGAAAGCATTCAGAAGGGAATTCCAGAGCATGAAGGCTGAATGAAGAAAGTGCGAGAGGTACAAAAGGCTAGAGTCAGAGGAACGGAGAGTTTGGAGGATTGTAGCACGAGAGGAGGTGACAAAGTCAGAAAAGGGCAAGGTCTTGAAGGGATTTAAGCACGAAAGATGAGAATTTAAAATTTGAGGCATTAGGGGACAAAGTAGGTCAGCAAAAAATAAAGGGTGGGAAGGGGCACTTGGTGCAGGATAGGATATGAGCAATAGGGTTTTGGATGAGCTGAAGCTTACAGAGGGTGGGATGTGAAGGAGTCAGCCAGGAGAAGATTGGAATAGTCGAGTCTGGAGGCAACAAAGGCACGGATAAGGGTTTCAGCAGCAGATGGGCTGAAGTAGGGGCTGAGGTGGATAGTGTTACAGAGGTGGAGGTAGATGGTCTTTGCGATGAAGAGGATGTGGGGTCAGAAGTTCATCTCAAAGTTGAATGGAACACTGAGGATTCAGTCTGCTTCAGCCTGGAACAGTGGCCAGGGAGGAGGATGTAGTCAGTGGTGAGGTTATGGAATTTACGATGGGGGCCGAAGATGATGGCTTCAGTCTTCCCAATGGTTAGCTGGAAGAAACTATGGCTCATACAAGACTCAATGTCAGGCAAGCTATATAACAGCACAGAGGCAGTGAAGGCACTCAAGATAGGTGATGAAGAGGTACAACTGGGTGTTAGCAGCGTACACGTGGAAGTTGACCCTATGTCTGCAGATGATGTTTCCATGATGTAGCATGTAGATGAGGAAGAGGACTGAGTCAAGGATGAATCCTTGAGGAACTCCCAAGGTGACAGTGCAGGACTGGCCATGCACCCTGTCAACACTTGCCAAATGGTCTCTTTAAAATATTCAAGTGTGAACTACACCTCTAGAATGAGGGAAAAAAATAACTTTTAAAATGGTAACATTCAAATGGGAATTGGATATATACATGAAATGGAAAAATGTTCAGGGCTGTGGGGAAAGAGCAGGGGAGTGGGACTAATTAGATAGCTCTTTCAAAGAGCTGGCACAAATATGATGGGTCGAATGGCCTCCTTCTGTGCTGCAAGATTTCATGACCCTTAGAGATAATAATTTTTGACTAAGTGCAGATGACAGCCAGAATTTCTTAAAAATTTAAGATCTCATAAACCATCAGTATTGAAGTGGCAAGATTAACGTCAGTTACAAGTTGAGTGGTTATGGAGCAGTATTTTTTTTTATTCATTCATGGGATGTGGGCATCACTGGCAAGGCCAGCAATTATTGCCCATCCCTAATTGCCCTTTAGAAGGTGGTGGTGAGCCGCCTTCTTGAACCGCTGCAGTCCGTGTGGTGAAGGTTCTCCCACAGTACTGTTAGGTAGGGAGTTTCAGGATTTTGACCCAGCGATGATGAAGGAATGTCGATATATTTCCAAGTCGGGATGGTGTGTGACTTGGAGGGGAACGTGCAGGTGGTGTTGTTCCCATGCGCCTGCTGCCCTTGTCCTTCTAGATGGTAGAGGTCGTGGGTTTGGGAGGTGATGTCGAGGAAGCCTTGGTGAGTTGCAGCAGTGCATCCAGTAGATGGTACACACTGCAGCCACAGTGCGCCAGTGGTAGAGGGAGTGAATGTTAAAGGTGGTAGATGGGGTGCCAATCAAGCAGGCTGCTTGTCCTGGATGGTGTCGAGCTTTTTGAATGTTGTTGGAGCTGCAGTCATCCAGGCAAGTGGAGAGTATTCTATCACACTCCTGACTTGTGCCTTCTAGATGGTGGAAAGGCTTTGGGGAGTCAGGAGGTGAGTCACTCGTCACAGAATACCCAGCCTCTGACCTGCTCTTGTAGCCACAGTATTTATGTGGCTAGTCCAGTTAAGTTTCTGGCCAATGGTGACCCCCAGGATGTTGATGGTGGGGGATTCGGCGATGGTAATGCCGTTGAATGTCAAGGGGAGGTGGTTATACTCTCTCTTGTTGGAGATGGTCATTGCCTGGCATGAATGTTACTTACCACTTATCAGGCGAAGCCTGGATGTTGTCCAGGTCTTGCTGCATGCAGGCACGGACTGCTTCATTATCTGAGGGGTTGCGAATGGAACTGAACACTGTGCAATCATCAGCGAACATCCCCACTTCTGACCTAATGATGGAGGAAAGGTCATTGATGAAGCAGCTGAAGATGGTTGGACCTAGGACACTGCCCTGAGGAACTCCAGCAGCAATGTCCTGGGGCTGAGATGATTGGCCTCCAACAACCACTACCATCTTCCTTTGTGCTAGGTATGACTCCAGCCACTGGAGAGATTTCCCCCTGATTCCCATTGACTTCAATTTTACTAGGACTCCTTGGTGCTATACTCGGTCAAAGGCTGCTTGATGTCAAGGGCGGTCACTCTCACCTCAGCTCTGGAATTCAGCTCTTTTGTCCATGTTTGGACCAAGGCTGTAATGAGGTCTGGAGCTGAATGGTCCTGGTGGAACCCAAACTGAGCATCAATGAGCAGGTTATTGGTGAGTAAGTGCTTGATAGCACTGTCGACGACACCTTCCATCACTTTGCTAATGATTGAGAGTAGACTGATGGGTCAGTAATTGGCCGGATTGTATTTGTCCTGCTTTTTGTGGACAGAACATACCTGGGCAATTTTCCACATTGTCGGGTAGATGCCAATGTTGTAGCTGTACTGGAACAGCTTGGCTAGAGGTGCGGCTAGTTCTGGAGCACAAATCTTTAGCACTACAGCCGGGATGTTGTCGGAGCCCATAGCCTTTGCTGTATCCAGTGCACTCAGCCGTTTCTTGATATCACATGGTGTGAATTGAATTGGCTGAAGACTGGCTTCTGTGATGGTGGGGATATCGGGAGGAGGCCGAGATGCTTCATCCACTCGGCACTTCTGGCTGAAGATGGTTGCAAATGCTTCAGCCTTGCCTTTTGCACTCACGTGCTGGGCTCTACCATCATTGAGGATGGGGATGTTCACGGAGCCTCCTCCTCCGGTTAGTTGTTTAATTGTCCACTACCATTCATGACTGGATGTGGCAGGACTGCAGAGCTTTGATCTGATCCGTTGGTTGTGGGATCGCTTAGCTCTGTCTATAGCATTCTGCTTCCACTGTTTAGCATGCATGTAATCCTGTGTTGTAGCTTCACCAGGTTAGCCCCTCATTTTTTGGTATGCCTGGTGCTGCTCCTGGCATGCTCTTCTACACTCCTCATTGAACCAGGGTTGATCCCCTGGTTTGTTGGTAATGGTAGAGTGATGGATATGCTGGGCCATGAGGTTACAAATTGTGGTGGAATACAATTCTGCTGCTGCTGATGGCCCACAGCGCCTCATGGATGTCCAGTTTTGAGCTGCTAGATCTGTTCTGAATCCATCCCATTTAACATGGTGGCAATGCCACACAACACGTTGGATGTTGTCCTCAGTGTGAAGACGGGACTTCGTCTCCTCAAGGACTGTGTGCTGGTCACTCCTACCAATATTGTCATGGACAGATGCATCTGCAACAGGTAGATTGGTGAGGACGAGGTCAAGTAGGTTTTTCCTTCGTGTTGGTTCTCTCACCACCTGCCGCAGGCCCAGTCTGGCAGCTAGATCCTTCAGGACTCAGTCAGTATAGGGGCCCTTGGAAATCGTCAAACTCCACAGGTGAGCAAAGACCAAAGTTTCCAAGCGTATTGGTAGCACCCATACTGATGCTTCTGAATGAATGCTAATTAGATGCCCTCCCACAACTGCGCAAACTCCAGCGGGATCAGCACTGAAGGGCATTTGCGGGCGCAATCTTGACATAACTGCCTGGATCACGTGCCGAGGAATTTTGGCCCATCATCTTAGCATCCAGTCTTAGAACCGAGACTGAGTATCAGGAAGGTGAGCTGGCAAACCTAAATCAAGAAAACAGCAGAAAAAAAAACTGGAACTCTGCACTAATGCAACCTTTCCCAATAATAGGAGCAGGAGTAGGCCATACGGCCCCTCAAGCCTGCTCCGCCATTCAATAAGATCATGGCTGATCTTCTACCTCAACTCCACTTTCCTGCCCTATCCCCATATCCCTTGATCTAGTCCAAATCAGAATTTTGGATGAAATTTTACTTTCAACAAAAAGGGAGAATGCCTGTTTTTCTCTGTAATTATTGAGCCATTAATGAAATCTGAGGGGGGGTAAAATTCAACTTCATTGGGGCTGCAAGTCAGGCAGTAGCAGATTGGCTGCCCGTTATACACCCCACCCCACCCCACCCCCCCACTGTGACTTAAATGGAGAGAAAAATCCACTACCACCTGATTTGTGCCCCCTGTTTGAGTTGAATTTTATTCCCATAGTCTCAGAAATTGCACCTTCTCAAAATGTCATTAGTTGGTTAATTTTGGGGGAAAACATTTTCCCCTTGATTACTGAAAAAGAAGTTTTCGGTCCTTTGATACATTTTGTGGTTTAATCTAAGTTGCTGGATATATGTTCGAGACTATTTCCTGGGCTCTCTACATAACTTCAGACAAAGAGTAAGTAGACAAAGTCCAAGATACTTGAGAGTATGCCATAATACAGAGTCCATTACAATTTATTTTTAAAAATTTGATTAACTGTATTTCTTACATTGAAAATAATGGAGAGAAAAAGAGGAACCACAATGCTAAAGATCTAAAATAAAAACAGACAATGGACAGCAGTCAGTCAGCATCTGAAAGAGAAAGGCAGATGAATGATTTGATTGTAATTCTTCAATAGAATCCTTTGCATGTTCGATCTCACTCCCTAGATGTGATATTTTTATTTGCCTTGGCCAATTTTAATGCATTTTTTATGAAAGTACATTCTAAATAATTCTGAACTTTAAGAAGCAGAAAGAAGAAAGTCAGTTCCTTTAACTTCTTCTTAATAATGCAGTGAACGAACCCTGTCATTTACATGTGTTTTATACAGGCAATTAAAATGCACAGCTTGTAGTTTCGGTGTCAACAGTTATTAAACTGTCACTTGGTGCTAAAGCACAATGCAATTTCTCTTTGTGCTGAAACTGCATGGAGCAAAACAAAAATATCGGGCCGGATTTTGCTGTAAAAGTAACGGTGAGGCTAACAGTGCTCACAGTTATTTATGTGCAAATCGAACAGCAACTTCCGGAGAGCGCACATGCGCAGATAAACACAGAAATCGGGCAGTTGCTGTCCGAGATGCATCGCCCCTCCATTAGCTGCGTGAAAATGGCATCTCGCCATCTGGCTCCCCATTCAAATGAATTGAACAGCATGAAGTTCCTGTAGTGACATTGTAGAAACGGGCTAAACTTGCTGGAAAAAGTTAGGGCTTGTCAATGCCAGTGTAGGTACCCATTTAAAGGCCTGGCAAGTCTTAATTACTGCTAAACCACCTCTCTGGCACTGAAAATTAACTTTTACAAATGTGGAGTCTCATTCCTTCAGCTTTTAATTATTGTTAGACAATTTTTAAAAAAAAAATTTGAATAAAAAATGTTTTTCTTACTTTTTCTTTCTCTTTTATCTCTGTCTCTTCATCCATTAAATTGGGTCCATTAGTGGGAAGAAGTGTTATTGGATTGGGACAAGAGAAGTGATAAAGGGATACTCTTTCATTCTCAATTCTTGAACACTGTTCCCTTCAGTCATTGTCTGAGTGATGTTATGTCTCTTCTAGCTGTGTTTTTTTTAGTTGGCATTCCATCAGCATATTTTGCCATAATGATGCCAACAATAACCGAAAAAATGTTATGTCACATTGCAGTGAACATGATGTGAGGAAAATAATCTAGAAAAGAATTAGCGAGTTTAGAGAGTTTCAGTAAATAAAGGAGAATAAGGTACCCTTTATGTACTCCATAATAGTGTATACAGTACTTGACAAACAATATGATGAATTTTGCCTTAAATTAGTCTCTGATTAAGCACTCGTAAATATAAAATGTAATTTGTATACTCTCTGAAAGGTAATTGGTCACTGCCTCTAATTAAAAACTGCTGGGCTGTATAGATGAGAATTTGAAGTGTCAGTGGTTCTGCTGTACTTTTCCCATAGCAGCTGTACGATAATGGCTCCACAAATTGCTAGTGACTTGTGAAAAAGAGAGAAATGTACAAACATAATGTATTTCTGCTGTTGCAGCAAGGGATGAATCATTTCAATAAAACACTGTTATTGATGGTGTGTTAAATGAATTGTATTATGTGGATTATACAATATGTTGCAGTTTCACAATATTTAGACCTTCTGTTCATTCTACAATTTTGAATACCTACAGTTTATAATGTGTTTCCCACCCTGCTGACTCGGTTGGTTACTAATTGTGGGAAAAATGTTCCCATTAAGTCCGTTGGATGCAGGCAAGGATGATGTATTTATTGCATTTTGAAGCACATGAAGTGAAGAGGTTTAGGTCCTTCTTGCCTGCATGATTTATATCACTTAATATTGCAGAAAATTTGTAAATTCTCTATTGCACAAATTATCATGTGTTGGCTGCGACAATAGAAACCGTAGAAACTGTCCCCAAAGCATTGGTTGCAATAAATCTTCTGTTCATTGAGTTCGTTAACCGTGGAGTTATTCAACAGCTTGATTGTTAACACTTTGAGATCACTATTCTCAATATGACGCGGGGAGAAGCGGTTGAGTGGAGCATATAAAGCGCAGAGAGAAGAAGCTGAGTGGAGCACATAAAGCGCAGAGAGAAGCGGCTGAGCAGAGCACATAATGCGCAGGGAGAAGTGGCTGGACAGATCACATAATGCGCAGAGAACCGGCTGAACAGAGCACATAATGCGTGGGGAGAAGCGGCTGAGCAGAGCACGTAAAGCACAGGGAGAAGTGGCTGAGCAGAGCACGTAAAGCACAGGGAGAAGTGGCTGAGCAGAGCACTATAAAGCTCAGGGAGAAGTGGCTGAGCAGAGTACGTAAAGCACAAAGAGAAGTGGCTGGGCAGAGCACATAAATAAACAAAAAACAAGGCTAATTAGCTACAAACCAAACTGAAATCAAGCTAAATCCATCTACTAAATAAAATCTATCTCAATCTCAAGTAATTTTATAATATCTAGAGGTAAATTAAAACTATTAAATAAATAAATAGAAACTAGAAATGGCAATGCAGGCTATGTGTCGGGAACATAATATGTAGGAGTTTGTGGATAGCGAGACTGTTCCGGATTGCCACAACTGCAGTAAATGTCTCTGGCTTGAGACACTCCGGCTCAGAGTCTTTGAGCTAGAGTGCGAGTTGGAGACACTCCGACACATATGGGAGGGGGAGGAATTTTTAGATAGTTTTCACCAGAGTACAGTCACGCCTCGGAGAAAAGCACAGGTACAGGAAGGGGAGAGTGTGACTGTTAGTCAGCAGGGTAAGGGGAACCAAGGGGAGATAGAGAAGGAGGTCCCACAGACATTGGTCCTGTCCAACAGGTACAATGTACTTGCTACTTGTGAGGATAAGGATGCAGGCTGGGGGGTGGACAGCCAGAATGTTGACCATGGCACCGTGGAGCAGGAGGCAGTCCAAAGGGGAGGAAAGGCAGAATAGAAAGGTTGTAGTCATAGGCGATTCGATAATTAGGGGGATAGATAGCGTCCTCTGCAGTCATGACTGAGAATCCAGAAGGGAGTGTTGCCTACCTGGTGCAAAGATAAAGGATATCTCGGAGCAAATGGAGAGGAACTTGAAAAGGGAGGGGGAAGATCAAGTTGCCGTGGTCCATTTTGGGATCAATGACAGGGGTGAAAAGGGAGGAGGTCGTGCTCAGAGAATATCAGAAGTTAGAAACTAAATTAAAAAACAGGACCTCACGGGTGGTAATCTCGGGATTACTATCCGAGCCACATGCTAATTGACATAATGATAGACAGATCAGAAAGGTGGCTGAAAGACTGGTGGGGGAAGGAGGGGTTCCATTTCATGGGGCCAGTACTGGGACAAAAAGGACCCGGGGTACCACTGGGACAGGCTCCACCTGAACTGGAATGAGACCAGTGTCCTAGCGGAAAGGATAAATAGGGCTGTTGTAAGGACTTTAAATTAGTATGACAGGGGAGGAATCTGATGAAAATAATGTAAGGCTGAAGATAAAAGATATAGGAGATTAGATAAAGGTCAGGAACAAGGGTAACATAAATGGTCAGGGAACAAATATAGTTATAGAACATGAGTCCAAAATGACTGTTAAAAATAAAGTGAGGGGAACAATTATTCAAACCTGAGCCGGGTACTCAGCGGGTAGATAGATAATAGCGTGGGAAACCCTGAAGTAAAATGAGAGCGTCAGAATCTGCGATTGCAACTAGATTGAAGGCGCTTAATTTTACTTCTGGGTTTTGCATCTCCAAGCTGCGCAGTGGGCGTACTGCACACCCGAATGACATGATCTGATCTCCACTATTCAAAGGGCCAATACAAAAATGGATTTTGGAGAAGAAAGGTGGAAATAAAGCTATGGATTCAAAGAGAGAAAGGGCAGCACCCAGATTCATGGATGCTCCATGTAAAGTATTGCTGGGTGCAGTGAGAACCAGGAGGGAGGTCATCTACCCAAGTGATTGGAGGAAGAAACCTGGTTCTGCCACCAAGAAAGCGTGGCTGGAGGTGACAGAAGAGGTCAGCAGCAGGAGCACGATGCCCAGGTCTTGGCTGCAATGCAGGAAGCCGTTTAATGACCTAACCAAGTCAGGAAAAGTGAGTACATTTGCTGATTCACCCACATCCTGTGATTTGCAAGACCCCCCTCTCACTCTGTGTTGGCACACCTACTCCATCACATCACTCCTCACACCAACTTAAGTTTCAACATCAACCATCCTTCACTTTCTGTACACTTCCTCACCTCCCCATTTGTGCACTCACCACTGCCACTCACCCCAATCATGGTGCAATGTGATGCATCTGTGTGATAGTCACCCTCTGATGCATCTGTTTCATTGTCAGCCTCACCCAAAGCAATGCATCCATCAGGCGAATACGCCACCTTCAGTCACTCACAGGTCTGTTCTTTCTACCCTTGCAGAAGAGAGCTCAAAATGCAAGGGAGAGGAGGAGGGCTGGCGGTGGAGCACCACGAATAGTCCAGCTCACAGATGCAGAAGGGGCACCCATGGAAATAAGTCGCACCGTTGCATAACTATCCGTCAGAGATGGAAAGACTGGCAACCTGCAGATGGCTGGTGACAGAACTTTAACGTCTTTCACACACCATAATAAATTGATCTTATTAATGATTGAACTGTTCCAGACCTGAGTATGGTCATTGGGGAGATTGTCACCTTTTCGATGAATAATTAATATCGGCTTCTGTTGAGACTTCTCGCCTTCAAGAGGAAAGAGCAGAGATGGAAGAAAGTGATTCCTCAGAGGATCTAATTTCTTCTGAGGGCACACCGTCACAGGACATACAGCCATGCACCAGCGCTGTTACTGGCAATTTGGTGAGTCATGTTATGTTTATTGCAAGGAGGTTGGAGTACAAGAGTAAGGAAGTCTTGCTGCAATTGTACAGGGCTTTGATGAGACCACACCTGGAGTACTGTGTACAGTTTTGGTCTCCTTACCTAAGGAAGGATATACTTGCCTTCGAGGTAGTGCAATGAAGGTTCACTAGATTGATTCCTGGGATGAGAGAGTTGTCCTATGAGGAGAGATTGAGTAGAATGGGCCTATACTCCCTGGAGTTTAGAAGAATGAGAGGTGATCGCATTGAAACATATAAGATTATGAGAGGGCTTGACAGGGTAGATGCTGAGAGGTTGTTTCCCCTGGCTTAAGAGTCTAGAACTAGAGGGCATAGTCTCAGAATAAGGGGTCGGCAATTTAGGACTGAGATGAGGAGGAATTTCTTCACTCAGAGGGTTGTGAATCTTTGGAATTCTCTACCCCAGGGGGCTGTGGATGCTGAGTCCTTGAATATATTCAAAGCTGAGATCGATAGATTTTTGGACTCTAAGGGAATCAAGGGAAATGGGGATCAGCTGGGAAAGTGGAGTTGAGGTCGAAGATCAGCCTTGATCTTTTCGAATGGCGGAGCAGGCTCGAGGGGCTGCATGGCCTACTCCTGCTCCTATTTCTTATGTTCTTATGTTAGACAGTTAGTTGGGTTGTCAACTGATGACTCACCACTCACAAGTGTGCACGAGCAGACACTGGTGGCAGGGGCAGCTGTGGAGAGTCCACGTCGATGGCGCACTCCTCTCCAAGCTCTGCACAGCTGGACACAGATGCTGAACCCTGGGGGCCATCGTTGAGAATGAGAATGATAGAGGTTCAGCTGCACCTTTGCGTGGTACTGGAAAAAAGAAAGAAAGAGAGATTTGCATTTATATAGCGCTTTTCACAACCTCAGGACGTCCCAAAGCGCTTTACAGCCATTGAAGTATTTTTGAAGCGTAATCACTGTTGTAATGTAGGAAAAGTGCTACGCACACTCTCCACAATAGCGGAGAGGATGGAGGAGTGCTACTCCATCGCTAGTGGATTGTTGACACAGGTAAGTGCAAGAATGTCTGCACTGGAGAGAGTGGCAGCCTCCATTGAGCTTCAAGCAAGGCTCTCAAATGAGTCCATGCAGGCCGTGACAACGCCCATGCAGACTCTGGATACCAACATGTCTGCCGCCTTAACCAGGCTGACAGATACCTTATCCGTAGCCTTACAATGTGGCACATCTGCTCACCAACCTGCTGTACAGAGTGGTAGGAGTGATGTTGCGCTAGCCCGGGAGAGGGTTGATGGCCAAAGAGGACATGGAAGTGGGGACTCCACTCAAAGCGCTCGCAGGTCTCACCCGTTGCCCCCTCCTCAACCAGTACCCGCAATATTGCCTCCTCTCCTAATAGCTGAGTCTGCTCCTGCACAGATGCAGGTGGAGCAACCTTTGGCAGGGCCCATAGGCCAAAAGCATCTCAGCAATCGGGGCAGGTATCTGAGCAACCTGCCACTACCTCTGCTGACGTCACAGGGGATGCACCACCTTGAAGCGTTAGAAAGAGAAAGGCTAAGCAATTGCAGTTCACCAAGGGAATGCACAAGGGTGTGTGACAAGATGTCATGTTGTTCATTTATATATTTTGTTTATTATGGCACATTAAATTTAATCATTATCACCATTGCCACGTCTTGGCCATTATTGCGTTGTGTGTGTTAATTCGCCATTTCATTTGTTTGATCATGAATGCCAAGACATGACGACACCCATTGGTGGGTGTGCAATGGGTGTATGCGAGGTTGAAGGACTGTTCTGTGCAAAGGTAGGTGGGGGAGGGGTGTTGGTGGTGGTCGTGGTTCCAGGCGGCCTGAGTAGCTCAAAGTCTTCAATTTGCACATCCCATTATGGAGAACCAGTTAGAGATGAGGGAATCCATGGCATCACGGACATCAATGTGTGCCATTGCTCTGGTGATGGGCTCCCCATCTTAATTTCCCTCCTCCTTCTCCTCTTCATCCTCATCTTCAATGTTGCCGGATGATGAGGGTGCTTGATGAGCACATTCAACCTGCTCCATCTGTAACCCTCTCTGCTGCGCTATGTTGTGCAGGATGCAGCACACAATGATTATTCTGCACACCCTCGCTGGTGTGTACTGAAGGGCTTCCCCAGATCTATCCAGGCACTTGAAGCGCATCTTCAACATTCCAATGGCTTGTTCAATGACAGACCTGGTGGTGATGTGGCTCTGGTTGTACCGATGCTGTGCCTCGTTGCTGGGGTTTCTCACAGGTGTCATGAGCCACGTCTGCAGGGGGTATCCCTTGTCTTCAAGCAGCCAGCCCTTAAGTCTGTCTGACTCGCGCAAAATGAATGAATCATGACAGCTGTCAGGGAATTTGGCACACACCTGCAGAAACCTCCTCCGGTGGTCGCACACCAGCTGTGCATTGATGGAGTGATATCCTTTTCGGTTTATGAACAGTCCTGGCTCATGTGGAGGTCCTCGGATTGCTACATGTGTACAATCAATTGTTCCCTGCACCTGTGGGAAGCCAGCCAGAGAGTTGAAACTCACTGCCCTCTCAGTCTGGCTGATGTCGTCGCGGGGAAAGTTGACATAGTCGGGTGCCCAGGCAGACAAGCCATCCATGACCTGTCGTATACACTTATGAGCAGACAACTGAGAGACCCTGGAGATGTCACTGCTGGTGCCCTGGACGGATCCGGAGGCAAAAAATTTGAGGTAAGTGGTGAGTTTAACTGCGATGGGCAACTCGTGGCCACCAGGTCCATCCGGGAGCAGCTCTTCATGACGGAACGTGCAGATGTCTGTGACCACCTGCTGACTCAATCTGAGCCTGCTTAGGCACTGCTCCTCAGGGAGGTCCAGGAAACTCTGCCTTTGTAGACCCTCTCACGTAGGCAGTGCCTCCTACGACTTTGGCCTCTCCATTGGTCTCCTCTCTGCTCTTCTGCAGGTCTTTATGGCGCACCTGTCTTGTGGAGCTGCAACTCCCAGAACTACACGCCATGCCTGCCGGGCTGATGGTGATGTGCCTCCTGCTCAGATGTACTGTGGAATATAACCATTGCACCCCCCCACCCCATCCTGATCTTGTCAGTTTCAGGGGCTTCTGAAACCTCCTAGGTAAATTTATCTGAACACAAGAATTCTCAGCTTCAAAAAAGAAATCTCTGTCTAAACACAAAGAACTCCCAGCCAAGGGTTTGTCAGAGAGAACTGATTGCCTTGCTGCAATACTTCACCTTTTATTGAGGTGTGTCAATCACTCACCTCCGTTTCATTGGCATGTTGCAGAAGCCATGGGAGACACATTCAGGAGAAGTTAAATCCATTTCTGTAGCAGAATCCACAAAAAGTTAAGTACCTAAAGTGTTTCAACTACCTGAATTGGCCCTTTAAATATCAGCCTGTCAGCTTTAGTTGGGATGGGACTTTGGGGTTTCTGTTGTGCGTACGCATCCTAATGCGCCAGGGCTAAACCCGCAAATGGACACGTTGAAGCCGGGATGTGTTCCCACTCCAAAAAGCTGGTACTTTAACCTCCCACCCGCCCCCAACCCACCTGTTCTTGGGGGTTAAAATTACCCCCAATGTGACTCAATGGGCGTTATATTGGATAACCCCCAAAACTGGGTGCGGGGGTCGTGGTGCACGATTAACCTGCGCCCAGTCATTGTGATGCAGGCAACACGTAACGTTCCTGCTGCCTGGTGATTTACCTGATAGTTGCGAGCAGCCAACCCGACCTACACTGTGGAGTGGCTGCTCACCAGCAGGGGGGCCCCAATATTGTGCGAGTGGCTAGCACCACTTAAAGGCAGCCTGCACCTCTTAAGGGCAGCCCGCACCTCTTACTTGTAAAATATAAGATACGGGTCCGCACGGAGTCTGAACGGAGATCAGACATCACACAAGTAAAACACAGATGCTGGTCCCGTCCCTATGTTTACAAACTGTTGAGTTATGTTGAAACATTGAATAAAGGTTGCGTACCACTAAATTCCACATCCTCCAATCTGCACGCCAGACCTCACCAATCTGCCAATCTGAGTTTGCATCAGGCCTGTGAGAGAACGTGCACCAAGGTTTTCTGCTATGTACTAGAGGCCTTGGTGCAAGAGGTGGACAGAAGGAGGGGCGTCCTATATCTGCAGGGGGGCGAGGGCCTCCAGACATACGTTCAAGAAGCAGTGGGAGGCAGTAGGGGATGAAGTCAATGCCTGCCAGGCGCATAGCACCACGAACATGGATGCAGTGTAGGAAGAAGTTCAATACTTTGACACGAGTGGTCAAGGTGAGTGAGGTCAACTGTTAAGTGGCATCTCCTACCAACTGCATTACTAACCACATCCAATGCTCCATGCACTGCAATCCCATCACATACATACCAACAAACTCTTTCTATCAGTACTCAACTCTTCCAATCAGATGCTTTCTCTCACCCTCGCACATTACCACTGTTGCAAGCCACCCACTCACAACTCACAGGTCACACACATTGGCCGCTGTTCAATCATGAAAGCCACAACACCCAATCATCTTGCAGGATACCTCACCGACACACGTCCCGCTTTCTTGCAGGAGAAAATGGCACATGACAGGAGGCAGCAAGTGGCAGTGGCTCCATGGAACACGGACCTGCTGTCCTCTCTCAGGATGACAGCATTCCTCTCCCACCCCATCCACTCTGCCAGTGCCCTTGCTGTTTCCTGTCAGCTCACCAGCCCACTCCCTGTAGAGTATTGAAACTTTATTATAGGAACATAGGAAGATAGGAACAGGAGTAGGCCATTTAGCCCCTCAAGCCTGTTCCGCCATTCAATGAGATCATGATTAATCTGTGACCTAACTCCATACCTGCCTTAGCCCCATATCCCTTAATACCCTTGGTTAACAAAAATCTATCAATCTCAGATTTAAAATGAACAATTGAGTTAGCATCAACTGCCATTTGTGGAACTGAGTTCCAAACTTCTACCACCCTGAAAGTAATTTTAGACTATGTCCCCTAGTCCTAGTATTCAAGTATAGGATACCTCCAAAAACAGGTACAAATGCATCAGCAGCCAGAAGCAATAATCCAGCAACCAACCTGTAAATCCTGCATGATCTCTTTAAATAGCACTGGTGGGGGGACATCCATGCTGTTTAAGACCTGTTCAGCTGTGCGAGGTTAAGACAATGCATTGGCTGGAGCGTTGAGTTCCAAAATCACATCTGTCCCTTTAAATCAGCATTGCACACTGATCTACCACATATGCTCCCTACTTTACATGCTGCCTGCGTTCGCTGTATGCATGTGCGCAAATGCCTTTACCAATATGGCTTCCGGTACACGCCATGCTAGAAATGTGCTGCCGCGTTCTGGACGCCATTTTGGGTGCTTAGGAGTCTGTGTAGCGACTACACAACGGGCGCCCCGTGGCCCAATTTAGAGCCCAATCTAAATCAGAGCATCAGCACAGGCCAGGCATTCCAAATGATGTCTGACCCATTCAAGTCTGACTCTCAGTTTTAAACAGTGAGGGGGATGAAGTTTTGTGGAAGAGCCACGGGAACTCTGGAAAATAGTGCAAATGGCGTTTATGCCATTTTTGCTGGGTTTCTATCGCACTCCTGCCATAGATACGGCAAATGAGCAGGAGAACCCTCACAGAAAGTCACCCCCTGAATCTTTTAATACAGTTTTGCCATTGTCATTTTAATCAGCAGGAGTGCTCCTACTAGCCCTACAAGGATACCTTGGGCCTCTCCTGCTCCGAGCTCCCCCCACACCTCCAATCCCCTTTCCCAATCCGCCCTCAATCCTGACTTACCTTGCCTGGGACCATTTTCGTGGGTTCCGGCCAATTTTGACTCCTGCCTGCCGGGAATGACATCATTCTCATCAGTTTCGGATGGGAGTCAGTGACGAAGCATTCAAATGAGGCCCGGGAATTAAAAATTCTTATAACTCACACTCCTGGAAGAACCGGACGGTTTGACCCTTGCTTTGGTCCTCATACCCCTTTAGGTGCTGTGTGAAGTCCCTTTAGAATTTCAATGTGACAACAATTTCAGTTGTAAATTGCAGCCTATAATTGTGCCCTGCTACAGTATGGGCATTCATAGTAAGCATTCGAAGGGTTGTGAGATTGTCTTGAGTGCTTTAATGAGGTAACATTAAAAGAGTAAGAGGTTTTGAGGAGACACTTTGTGGCACACATACTTAGGGCAATTATTTGCTACAGGAAGCTTTTGTGTAGCCTTACTTAGAAGTTTTCTTCAGGTATACCATCTTCATAGAATGATACAGCACAGAAGGAGGCTATTCATCCTATCGTGCCTGTGCCAGAAACCTTCTTCTGAATTTGGAGCCATGTCCTTTTTTTTGGTGACAGCATTCACCCTGCCAACTATCTCTTGCAGGCTTATTGGACCAGGCTCTGTGGCAGATATCCTTCAGTGGTAAAGAGAACGGCCCTCCTTGCCTTCACAAGTTCAAGCACAGTATCAGTGAATCTGGTGGCGCATGAAGAAGAAGCCTCCATTGTGCAGCTACTTGTTCACTCAAGCCCCTTGTCGTTTGTTGCAGTTGAAATTGCAATACTTTCAATGGCTGCTGGAGCACTTTTAAATAACTGTCAGCTGTGAAGCTCATGTGAAAGCAGCCCATTCTCACAGAATATGTAAAATAAGTAAATCTTGAATATCAGGAGTAAATGGCCTCAGACCTGTGCTTGTCGGTTGCCCAGTGATCAACCAGTGACTATCCTCCTTGGGGCAGAAGGAAGATAAGTGGGTCTCTTTGGGGTAGAGTTGGCTCCAAGATGATACACCTGAAGAAAAGAGATTAGAACTGAGTCAACCCCTTTGTGGCAGGCTCAGTAATTTGATATCTGAGTCAGGAAGAACCACGGTGCTACAATGATCTACCAACCAGCCTGACTCATTAATGGGACTTGCCAGGCCTGTCACTGGGCCTGGAATTCTTTCTATTTTGCTCCAAATAACTCTGCAAGCAAATGCCCTAATGGATAGCATGGCCTGTCTAGACAAGCAGCAAGAAGCTTACCAGGGCTTTGTGTTGCAGTTTTAGCGAGTGAACCCCTCTTACGAACCCTAAGCTCTCTGAATTTATATAAGTAAGCTGTATCTCAATGGGGAGAGAGTATGCACTCTTATGGGGCAAACAGAAATTCTACCTAGGTGGATTTCTCAGTCGCTTAGTTTGAACACTTAAATATGGTGATGGATTTCCGCAAATATCAGACGCCCAGCTAAGCAAAAAAAGAAATGTAATTGCTGCTTGTTAAAAATGTGACATTGTGAAGAATGCAGGATACAAGAGACAATAAAAAAGTTAGGAAATCTTTGGGTTAAACACAAGCTGATAAAACAATTTTTTTTCATGGGTAGAAAAGCTTAATTTTACCACAAGTTATTGCCATTGAAATGAGCACTAGTTCTTTATTATTTAGCTAACAATGCATAATCACATTAAAAAGTTTCAAAATTTATTAATTTGCTGTTCAGAAGAATTAGAAATAATCTGATGTGTCATCTTACTTCAGTTGCACACATGGTTACAGCTATAAGGACTCATTGAAACTCTTGTTCATTTCAATGGTATTAATTGGTTATGAAATTAAACTCTTCCACTTAGAAACCAGTTTTGTTTTTTCAGCTTCAGTATAAGTCTATGATCTTACAATCTTATGATTTTACCTGTTTTTTACCCTTTACACTCCTCATTGCCATTAAATTGTCAATAATAAAGAATTTGTATTTAGATAGCACCATTCACAACCTCGAGGTGTCCCAAAGTGCTTCACAGTCAATGAAGTACTTTTGAAGTGTAGTCACTGTTGTAATATCAGGAAATGAACCAGCCAATTTATCCACAGCAAGGTCCCACAAACAGCAATGTTGAGGGATAAATACTGGCCGGGAACACCTGGAGAACTCCCCTGCTTTTCTTCAAATATTGCCATGGGATCTTTTATGTCCTCAGAGGGCAGACAGGGCCTCGATTTAACAGCTCATTTGAAAGATGATCCTTCCATACTATGTGTTGAAATGTTGGATTGGGGCATGAACACATGACTCATATCAGAGGGGAGAGTGCTACCACTGTGCCAAGGCTGAGTCAAGAATGGCTCTGATTGACTGAAAACTATTATAAACTCCCAAATAAACACCTGGATTTAGCCATAACACTTTTCATTATTCTACATCAAAGTTGAAGTGAAATCAAGAATCTCAGACAGCAATAGAAATACATTTCCCTCTACATCATGCTAAAATGGCCCCAGTGTGTAAAAATAAAATGATTAATGCATCCAGTTACATCGAAACCACAGCACAGAAACAGGCCATTCGACCCAACTGGTCTATGCCAGTGCTTATGCTCCATACGAGCTTCCTCCCTCCCTACTTCATCTAACCCTATCAGGATACCCTTCTATTTCTTTCTCCCTCATGTGCTTATCTAGCTTCCCCTTAAATGCATCTATGTCATTTGCCTCAGATACTCCTTATTGTAGCACGTTCCACATTTCAACCACTCTTTGGGTAAAGAACTTTCTCCTGAATTCTCTATTGGATTTATTAGTTTTGGACTCCCCCACAAGTGGAAACATTTTCTCTACCTCTGCTCTATCAAACCCTATCATTATCTTAAAGACCTCTATCAGGTCAACCCTCAGCCTTCTCTTCTCTAGAGAAAAGAGTCCCAGCCTGTTCAGCCTTTCCTGATAAGGATATCTTTTCAGTTCTGTTATCATCTTTGTGAATTTGTTTCGCACGCTCTCCAGTGCTTCTATATCCTTTCAATAATATGGAGACCAGAACTGTGCACAGTACTCCAAGTGTGGACTAACCAAGGTTCTATAGAAGTTTAACATAACTTAACATAAGAACATAAGAAATTGGAGCAGGAGTAGGCCAATCGGCCCCTCGAGCCTGCTCCGCCATTCAATAAGATCATGGCTGATCTGATCCCAACCACAAATCTAAAGAACACAAGAAGTAGGAGCAGGACCCGGCCACACAGCCCCTGGGCCCTCTCCACCACCCACAGGGCATTGACGGATCCGAACTCAGCTTCATGTCCAATTTCCTGCCCGCTCCCCATAATCCCTAATTCCCTTTACTTCTAGAAAACTGTCTATTTCTGTTTTAAATTTATCTAATGATGTAGCTTCCACAGCTTCCTAGGGCAGCAAATTCCACAGACCTACCACCCTCTGAGTGAAGAAGTTTCTCCTCATCTCAGTTTTGAAAGAGCAGCCCCTTATTCTAAGATTATGCCCCCTAGTTCTAGTTTCACCCATCTTTGGGAACATCCTTACTGCATCCACCCGATCAAGCCCCTTCACAATCTTATATGTTTCAATAAGATCGCCTCTCATTCTTCTGAACTCCAATGAGTAGAGTCCCAATCTACTCAACCTCTCCTCATATGTCCGCCCCCTCATCCCCGGGATTAACCGAGTGAACCTTCTTTGTACTGCCTCGAGAGCAAGTATGGAGACCAAAACTGTATGCAGTATTCCAGGTGCGGTCTCACCAATACCCTATATAACTGCAGCAATACCTCCCTGTTTTTATATTCTATCCCCCTAGCAATAAAAGCCAACATTCCGTTGGCTTTCTTGATCACCTGCTGCACCTGCATACCAACTTTTTGATTTTCTTGCACTAGGACCCCCAGATCCCTTTGTACTGCAGTACTTTCCAGTCTCTCGCCATTAAGATAATAACTTGCTCTCTGATTTTTCCTGCCAAAGTGCATAACCTCACATTTTCCAATATTATATTGCATCTGCCAAATCTCTGCCCACTCACCCAGCTTGTCTATATCCCCCTGCAGGTTTTTTATGTCCTCCTCACTCTCTACTTTCCCTCCCATCTTTGTATCATCTGCAAATTTTGATATGTTGCACTCGGTCCCCTCCTCCAAATCGTTAATATAGATTGTAAAGAGTTGGGGACCCAGCACCGACCCCTGTGGAACACCACTGGTTACTGGTTGCCAGTCCGAAAATGAACCATTTATCCCAACTCTCTGCTTCCTGTTCGATAACCAATCCTCCACCCATGCCAGAATGTTACCCCCAATCCCGTGATTTTTTATCTTAAGTAATAATCTTTTATGTGGCACCTTGTCGAATGCCTTCTGGAAGTCTAAATACACTATGTCCACTGGTTCCCCTTTATCCACCCTGTACGTTATATCCTCAAAGAACTCAAGCAAATTTGTCAGACATGACTTCCCCTTCATAAAGCCATGCTGACTTTGTCCTATTAAATTATGCTTATCTAAATGTTCCGTTACTGTCTCCTTAATAATAGACTCCAAAATTTTACCCACCACAGATGTTAAGCTAACTGGCCTATAATTTCCAGCCTTCTGCCTACTACCCTTTTTAAATAACGGTGTTACATTAGCAGTTTTCCAATCTGCCGGGACCTCTCCTGAGTCCAGGGAATTTTGGAAAACTATCACCAAAGCATCCACAATCCCTACTGCCACTTCCCTCAAGACCCTAGGATGGAAGCCATCAGGTCCAGGGGATTTATCCGCTTTGAGTCCCATTATTTTACTGAGTACCATCTCCTGAGTGATTTTAATCGTATTTAGCTCCTCCCCCCGTAGAGTCCCCTGTTTGTCCAGTGTTGGGATATTCTTAGTGACCTCTACTGTAAAGACTGAAACAAAATATTTGTTCAGCATTTTTGCCATCTCCATGTTTCCCACCATTAATTTCCCGGTCTCATCCTCTAAGAGACCTACGTTTGCTTTAGCCACCCTTTTTCTTTTTATATAACTATAGAAACTCTTGCTATCTGTTTTTATATTTTTTGCTAATTTCTTTTCATAATCTAACTTCCCTTTCTTAATCAATCCTTTAGTTACGTTTTGCTGTCTTTTGAAGAATTCCCAATCTTCTATCCTGCCACTAAGTTTGGCTACCTTATATGTCCTTGTTTTTAGTTGGATACTATCCTTGATTTCTTTACTTAGCCACGGATGGCTGTCATTTCTTTTACACCCTTTTTTCCTCAGTGGAATATATTTATTTTGAAAGTTGTAAAATAACTCCCTAAATGAACACCACTGCTCATGTACCGTCTTACCCTTTAATCTATTTTCCCAGTCCACTTTAATCAATTCCGCTCTCATACCATCATAGTCTCCTTTATTCAAGCTCAGTACGCTTGTTTGAGAATCAACCTTCTCACCCTCTAATTGGATATGGAATTCAACCATGTTGTGGTCGCTCGTTCCAAGGGGATCCTTAACTAGGACATTATTAATTAATCCTGACTCATTACACAGGACCAGGTCCAAGGTTGCCTGCCCCCTAGTAGGATCAGTTACATACTGCTCAAGAAATCCATCCCTGATGCACTCAATGAACTCGTCCTCAAGGCTGCTCTGCCCAATTTGATTTGTCCAGTTAATATGATAATTAAAATTCCCCATAATTATAGCTGTTCCCTTATTACATGCCCCGACTATTTCCTGATTAATACTTCTTCCAGCAGAGTTGCAACTATTAAGAGGCCTATATACTACGCCCACGAGTGTTTTTTTCCCCTTATTATTCCTTATCTCCAGCCAAACTGTTTCATTATCTTGATGCTTTGTCCCAATATCATTTATCTGTATTACAGTGATTCCTTCCTTTATTAACATAGCCACCCCACCTCCCCTTCCTTCCTGCCTGTCCTTCCTGATTGTTAAATACCCTGGCATATTTAATTCCCAGTCGTTGTCACCCTGCAGCCATGTTTCTGTAATGGCCACAAGATCATACCCATACGTAGTTATTTGTGCCGTTAACTCGTCCATTTTGTTACGAATGCTACGTGCATTCAGATAAAGAACTTTCAAATCTGTTTTGTGACGCTTAGTTCCTGCTTTTTCCTTTTTTAACACTTTACCTATTACTCCATACCTTCTGTCCCTGCCTGTTATGCTTTCCTCTCTCTCCCTGCTCAGGTTCCCAACCCCCTGCCACTTTAGTTTAAACCCTCCCCAACAGCACTAGCAAACACTCCTCCTAGGACAGCGGTCCCGGCCCTGCCCAGGTGCAGACCGTCCGGTTTGTACTGGTCCCACCTCCCCCAGAACCGTTTCCAGTGTCCCAGGAATTTGAATCCCTCCCCCTTGCACCATTCCTCTAGCCACGTATTCATTTGAAATATCCTCCTATTTCTACTCTGACTAGCACGTGGCACTGGCAGCAATCCTGAGATTACTACCTTTGAGGTCCTATTTTTTAATTTACCTCCTTACTCCCTATATTCTGCTTTTAGGACCTCATCTCCTTTTTTACCTATATCGTTGGTGCCTATGTGCACCACGACAGCTGGCTGTTCGCCCTCCCCCTCCAAAATGTTCTGTAGCCGCTCCGAGACGTCCTTGATCCTTGCACCAGGGAGGCAACACACCATCCTGGAGTCTCGGTTGCGGCCACAGAAACGCCTGTCTATTCCCCTTACAATTGAGTCCCCTATCACTATAGCTCTTTCACTCTTTTTCCTCCCAGCCTGTGCAGCAGAGCTACCCGTGGTGCCAGGAAGTTGGCTGCTGCTGCCTTCCCCTGATAAGTCATCCCCCACAACAGCATCCAAAGTGGCATATCTGTTTGAGAGGGGGATGGCCACAGGGGACCCCTGCACTACCTGCCTGCACCTCTTATTCTTCCTGGTGGTCACCCATTCACTTCCTGCCTGTATACCCTTTACCTGCGGTGTGACCAACTCGCTAAACGTGCTATCCACGAGTTTCTCTGCATCGCGGATGCTCCACAGTGAGTCCACCCGCAGCTCCAGCTCCGAGATACGATCGGTCAGTAGCTGCAGGTGGACACACTTCCCGCACACATGGTCGGCAGGGACACTGGTAGTGTCCATGACTTCCCACATCTTGCAGGAGGAGCATATCACGGGTGCGAGGTCTGCTGCCATGACTTGCCTTAGCTGAGTTACCCCTTTTAAATTACGTTGAAATTAGAAAATGTTAACTATACTAGGGACCTAGGTTCACTAAAAAAAAACACTATCTGCTATAAAACCTGCAGATCTTCCCTTTCTTATTACTTTACTTACAGTAAAATGGTAGAAATACTCACCTGAACCTACTCACCAATCAGCTGCCTCCCCTGTGCTGCGTCACTTTCTGACTGGTGACGTCACCCCGAACTGCCGCTGGTCTCAGAGTCTCGCTCTCAGAGTAAGCTCTGGTCTCGATCTTTGCCGCCGCTCACCGACTGGACTCTCGCTCTCTCCGCGCTGTTTTTATCCCCGCTCTGGTCTCGATCTTTGCCGCCGCTCACCGACTGAACTCTCGCTCTCTCCGCGCTGTTTTTATCCCCGCTCTGGTCTCGCTCTCTCCCGCCGCTCACCGACTGAACTCTCGCTCTCTCCGCGCTGTTTTTATCCCCGCTCTGGTCTCGCTCTCTCCCGCCGCTCACCGACTGGACTCTCGCTCTCTCCGCGCTGTTTTTATCCCCGCTCTGGTCTCGCTCTCTCCCGCCGCTCACCGACTGAACTCTCGCTCTCTCCGCGCTGATTTTATCCCCGCTCTGGTCTCGATCTTTGCCGCCGCTCACCGACTGAACTCTCGCTCTCTCCGCGCTGTTTTTATCCCCGCTCTGGTCTCGCTCTTTCCCGCCGCTCACCGACTGAACTACCGCTCTCTCCGCGCTGTTTTTATCCCCGCTCTGGTCTCGCTCACTCCCGCCGCTCACCGACTGAACTCTCGCTCTCTCCGCGCTGTTTTTATCCCCGCTCTGGTCTCGCTCTCTCCCGCCGCTCACCGACTGAACTCTCGCTCTCTCCGCGCTGTTTTTATCCCCGCTCTGGTCTCGCTCTCTCCCGCCGCTCACCGACTGAACTCTCGCTCTCTCCGCGCTGTTTTTATCCCCGCTCTGGTCTCGCTCTCTCCCGCCGCTCACCGACTGAACTCTCGCTCTCTCCGCGCTGTTTTTATCCCTGCTCTGGTCTCGATCTTTGCTGCCGCTCACCGACTGAACTCTCGCTCTCTCCGCGCTGTTTTTATCCCCGCTCTGGTCTCGCTCTCTCCCGCCGCTCACCGACTGAACTCTCGCTCTCTCCGCGCTGTTTTTATCCCTGCTCTGGTCTCGCTCTTTCCCGCCGCTCACCGACTGAACTCCCACTCTCTCTGCGCTGTTTTTATCCCCGCTCTGGTCTCGCTCTCTCCCGCTTTGCTTTTCAATTCTATCCCTCTAGAAATGAACCCTAGTGCTTGATTTGCCTTTTTTTTGGCCTTATTAACCTAAGTCGCTACTTTTAGTGATTTGTGTATCTGTAGCTTTAGATCCCTTTGCACCTCTATCCGGTTTAGATTCTTATTATCCATCAGTATGTGGTCTCCTTATTCTTCCTACCGAAATGCACCATCTCAGACTTATCTCAATTGAAATTCATTTGCCAATTACACTCCCATTCTACCAGTTTATTAATGTCCTCTTGCATTTTGATGCATTCTTTCTTTGTATTAACACTACCCTCCAATTTGATGTCATCCACAAATTTTGAAATTGTACTTCCGATTCCCGAATCCAAATTGTTAATTTAAATTATTAACAACAGTGGTCCCAGCAACAATCCCTGTAGTAGACCACTTCCCACCTTATGCCAGTCTGAGGAGCTACCCTTAATCCTTACTTTCTGTTTTCTGTTATGTAGCCAACTTGCTATCCATTCTGCTACCTGTCCCCGACTCCATATGCTCTGACCTTAGCCATGAGTCTACAATGCGGTACCTAATTGAAGGCCTTTTGAAAATCCAAATATATTACATCTACTACATTACCCTTGTCTACTCTTTCAGTTCCTTCTTCAAAGAATTCAACAAGGTTGGTCAAGCATGAGTTTCCTTTTTGAAATCCATGCTGACTTTTCTTTATTATATTTTCATTCTCTAGATGTCTTTCTATTACATCTTTGAGTAAAGATTCCATTATCTTTCCTACCACCGATGTTAAGCTAACTGGTCTATAGTTCCCTGGACTTGTTCTTTCTCTCTTTTTAAATATCGGAATAACATTAACTGTCCGCCAGTCCTCTGGCACTATTACCTTTTCTAGTGAGTTTTTATATATACATAATAGCGCCTCTGCTGTCTCCTCCCTAACTTCTTTTGCTATTCGTGAGTGCAATCCATCTGGACCAGGATTTTATCCTCCCTAAATTTGATTAGTTTATCAATTATCTCCCCCCTTTTTATCTTAAATGTTTTAATAACTTTTTCAATCTCTTCTTCAAATGTCCTGCTCATCGTATTAGTCTCGTTGGTACATAGTGAGGCAAAGTAACTACTCAATATTTCTGCCATTTTGCTGTCATTCCCTGTGAGTTTATCTTGTGCTTCCCTTAGTGGCCCTATCCCTATCCTGATTTTTCTTTTGTTATTTATGTGTCTGTAGAATACTTTATTATTTCTTTCTATATTCCTTGATAATTTCCTATTTCTTTTTGCTTCAGCCATATGTTTATCTTGCCCAGATCCCTCCCCCCTTCCCCCCCCCCACCCGTCCTACTAGTTTAAAGTCCTATTGATAATCCTATTTATCCTTTCCGCTAGGACACTGGTCCCATTCCGGTTCAGGTGGAGCCTGTCTTAGAGATACAGCTCCTTCCTGTCCCAGCACTGGTGCCAGTGTCCCATGAAATGAAACCCCTCCTTCTCACACCAGTCTTTCAGCCACGCAATCACCTTCCTGATCTGTCTATCTCTACACCAATTAGCACATGGCTTAGGTAGTAATCCTGAGATTACCACCCATGAGGTCCTGCTTTTTAATGTACTTCCTAATTTCTGGTTTTCCCTTAGCAGGACCACCTCCCTTTTCTTCCCTATGTCATTGGTCCCAACATGGACCACAATAACTGGATCGTCCCCCTCCCTTTCCAAATACCTCTCCAGTTGCTCTGAGATACTCTTTACCCTTGCACATCTTTTTATTTTTTATTATCTGGTTAACAACACAGAATCACATAAAAGTACTTACCGGATACATTAATTGGCTGTTCAGAAGAGTTAGAATAAGCTGCTGTGTCGTCTTACTTCAACTGCATCTATTTACAGCTGAAGATTTTCCTAATGGGCTCCCTAACTGTCAGCTATTTAATTGTCTTCTTATTTAAAGATAAAAAAATACTGTTCTTTGTTTTATAGATTGACTATATTTAAAAGCATCAAGCTAAAGAACATCTTGCCCTTATGTACCAAGTGTTGGATGAAGCGCTTCAGTTTGAATGTGATGAGCCCAATTTCAGTTAAGTACAATTCTTTGTTAGATAAATTAATGTGACCTTGAGAAATTGAATTGTAATCACCAGAAGTTAGATGAGGTGTTAAAGGCAATATTCAGCAAATTGCCACCTTTTTAAGAACATAAAGGAACTATTGTCTTGCTATTTTACTTATTCATTGCTCCTCAATTTTTTCATACACAGTTACTCATCTGAATCCATATATTCATATGAAATTGCAATGAACTAAACTTCAATCGAGATCTTGCTGTAAGAGAGCTTTGGTTTCTGCAAAGTTAATGCTTTTTCATCCACAGCAGACATTAGTTGGCAGCCTATCAACCAAAGCACTACATTGAAGATCTAATTGCTTTGCTGTACGCTCATATAGTACAAAATAACCATCAATGAGCAGATCTTTGACCTGTCTTTAACCCTTAGCTGTGGCTCAGTGGGTAGCACTCTCACCTCTGAAGTCAGAAGGTTGTGGGTTCAAGTTCCACTTCAGAGACTTGAGCACAAGACCTAGGCTGACACTTCAGTGCTGAGGGAGTGCTGCACTGTTGGAGGTGCTGTCTTCCATACGAGATGTTAAACCAAGGCCCATCTGCCCCCTCAGGGACACTATTTCGAAGAGGAGCAGGGGAGTTCTCCTAGGTGTCCTGGCCAATATTTATCCCTCAACCCACATCAATTGAAAAGGAATAGATTATCTGGTCATTATCACATTGCTGTTTGTGGGACCTTGCTGTGCACAAATTGGCTGCCGTGTTCCCTACATTACAACAGTACCGATACTTCAAAAAGTACTTCATTGGTTGTAAAGCGCTTTGGGACATCCTGAGGTTGTGAAAGGTGCTATAGAAATGCAAATCTTTCTTTCTTTCTGAAGCCAGGACTGTAGATGCTGCTCGACTACTACAGGCTAATTTAGATGCACTGGGGTATTGGACTTGTGATTGGCAAATGTTATTTAACTTAGAAAAGCACAGTGTTATGCATGTGGGCAGGGCGAATGCTGAACATACATACATCCTGCAGGGAAAAGTACCAAAACCGGTGGAGAAAAAAAGAGATCTGGGCATAGACCTCTAAAGGTTCATGACCAATGCTGTGAAACAATAGCTAGAGCAAATAGGGTGCTAGGTTGTGTTTATAGAACTGACTATAAGGCAAAGCATATTATTTTGTCCTTGTACAAAACCTTGGTCAGGCCTCAGTTAGAATACTGTGTCCAGTTTTGGTCTCCTCACAAGGTGCGTGATTTTGAGGCTTTGGAAAGGGTGCAGAGGAGGGCCACAAGATTAATACCCAATTTAAAGCATCTTAGTTACCAAGATAGGCTCAAAGAGCTGGGACTCTACACTTTAAAGAAGCGTAGACTTAGGGGCGATCTGATTGAGGTTTATATGATAATGAAGGGAATACGTTATGTTTGTGTAGACAGTTTGTTTCAATTAAATAGGTTAGAGAGGACCAGATATCACAACCTCAAGTTGTGTAAGGCCAGAACTAAATTAGATGTTAGGAGTTGGTTCTTTTCCCAGAGAATTATGGACCTGTGGAATAGGCTGTCGGTTCGTGCAGTGAACACTGATTCACTGGATTCCTTCAAGCGAGAGCTGGAACTGTTTCTGGCTGGGGCGGAAATCACCTCTTATAAAATGTAGGGACTGTATAGCATTAATCAGGGCCAGACTGGTCTCCTGGACTAGTTTTGATCACCTAAAGGTATTGGTGAGAAAGACAGATTATCTGGTCATTTATTTCGTTGCTATTTGTGGGACCGTGCTGTGTGCAAATTAGCCACTGCATTTGTCTACATTCTAACAGTGGCCACATTTCAACAGTAATTCATTGACTGTGATGCATCATGGCACTTCCTGAGGTCATGAACGGTGCTATATAAATGCAAGTTTTTTCTTTTTTACTTTGCAAGGACATTTGGGAAGGTGGAAATGGATTTTATGATGGATGATTGATATTTAATACAGTTACTCACAGGAGAATGGAACTTTTCATATGATGAGGCAATACATTTTGGAGTGAAGCTGTAGGAGATCATCAATTGATTTTCTACTGTCGGAGAGAAATTTTCCAGATTTTGTTTCCTAATCGGCCTGGGTTTTATCTGGTTTTTCACCTCCCCCGGGAGATGACATGGCTTTTGGTAGGGGTAGGGAGTGTATATATTGTGATGCACAAGGCACTGCAGTTGCATGGGGCAGATTGGATGGACCGGGGGATCTTTTCCTGTCCGTCATTGTTGTACGTTCGTAAGTTGAGAATGTGGCCAAGTAAGAGTTAGCTTGGTAAGACGACCTTGAGCCTTGTGTGATATCACTGACTTCAAATCAATCATTCACTGCTGGAGCACTGAATAGCTGTTTGTACTAGTGAATAGTCTGTTCTTGCTTCTTATAAAGTATACGTGCGCGTGCACTCTTTATATAAAAAAATGATTTCTCACAAAATAACTGAAGTAACAGTGAATAAGTTTTAATTTTTTGTCACGGACTTCATTGTAACCAGTATTTTGCAAACAAAGCATGTATAGTCATTATGCTGTGACAAGACAGAAATATCTCTCCCGTTCAATTAAGCTGTGCCACACCGTGCGGGTGACTGTTGATGCTACGTTGAGACTGCAGAGACTTTGCTATTGCCTGGCAGCAGACCAGCTCGTCTTTCATAGCTATCACTCAGGTTCATATATCACCTCAGCATGGCAGGTGGATACCAGATGTTGGCTGAAACTGGTAAGGAATGTGGGATGAATCTGATTGTGAACCTAATGTTCCAGTGGACAAAAGATGTTCACCTTGGAATGTTTCTCTTATTTAAAAAACACATTGGGCTCGATTTTACCGTCGGGTTTCCTGTGGGTTTCCAGCGGGGGGGCCCCGAAAATCGCGATATCCAGTCACGTGACCGGATCGCGCAACGATCCCGACCACTTCCGGGTTCCCCGATGATGTGCGGGGCTGCGTGCGCGGCCCCCGCTGGTGGGAATCCCGCTGTTAATTAAAGCCAGCGGGGTTCCACTTGAGTGTACTTACCTTGCTTGTTGAGGTCATTAAATGAGCTGAATCAGCTGTCAAAACAGGAAGTGTGGGATTTTACCTTAAACGCAGAGTGTTTCACACACTGGGGGAAACAGTCTCCCTCCAACCAAGCATGTTGCAGCCAGCAGCCTGTGGCAGCTGCCAAGGTGCACTCCACGGGGGTGGGGGGGAGAGAGCCCTCACCCACGCAGGAGGCCACCGCGTCACATAGGGCAACCCCTGCCCCCCACCACCCCCCGCCAAGCCAGAGGACAGACCGACGCGAAACCGCAGCCCCAGTCCGAGGAACCACCCACCTACCCTGCACAACCCCTCAGACCAACACCTGCCAGATGGGTGGTGCGTGGACACCCTCGGAGGACGAACAGCATGACCAGCCCCAGCAGCCTCGCAGTCCACGCCGTTTGCCGCAGAGACGTGGAGCCCCCCAACACGGTGCTGTTGCACGCCCACCTGCACAGCAGGAGGGAGGGCAACCGCAGAGAGAGATGCGTCGCAGAGGGCACTACCCTCGCCACAGGGTCCACAGACCGAGGCGCAGCTCCCCGGACCTCTCCGAGCAGCAGTGCACACGGAGGCGCAGATTCACTCGACATGTAGTCGTGGAGATCTGCAGGCTCTTTCATGCCGAGCTGCTCCTGGCTGGCCCCAGCACCATCTGCTTACCTGTCGCTGCCAAAGTCACCACTGCCCTCCACAACTTCTCCTCCGCATCCTTCCAGGGTGCAGCCGGGTACACCGCCGATGTCTCTCAGTCGTCTGCGCGGAAGAGCCCTGCAAATACACCTGCACCTACTCTGCAGTGACACAATGGGTGGCATCAGTGGTGGGTCCTCATAGTGATACCCAGGAGCGGGCATTATTGGACACAACAGACAGGATTCGCGGAGACATGGCAGTGGTGGTGCCAATATAATGTGTGATGTTTGTTGCTCTGAAATTCAATATAGGTAACACCCATGGCAAACCCTCAGACACCCTTGCGCATCCCCTTCATGCTCACGACACGTTTGCCTTACGCTGCCTACTGCACATATGTGATGCATGCCCTGTGGCTGCAGCACAGGTGGTGGCAGGTTGAGTGAGGCTGGCCGTGAGAGAGAAGCACGAGAGGGTGAGTATGGGATGGAGCAATGAGATTGTATGAGGATTGGGTTGCGTGTTAGTGGCAGGATGAGTACTGGCGAGGTGAGTAGGTGCAGGTAAGATGAGCATGGGGTTTGAGTGGGTATGAGGGGTGATGTGACAGAGTAGTGTTGGCGGTGCTGAAGGAGATGAGGGGTGGGGGCAGTGTTGTGGCAGACGGAGTGTAGGGGAAAGACTACGTGTTCTCACTGTGGCTGACCTACTGTGGTCATTGGAGCGCCTCCTGCACTGTATGCAGGTGGGCGATATGTTGGTGGCGCAGGTGACCCCCTCTGCCACCTCGAGCCAGGCCTTCTTGGTGGCAGAGGCAGGCCGCTTCCTCCCGCCCGCCGGGTGGAAGAGCTCTGTCCTCCCCCTCCTCCTCACCCCATCTGATGATACCTGGGGTGAGGCATCATTAAACTGGGAGCAGCCTTCCCCCTGGGCTGCTCCATGCTGTAATTTGTTCCATTGGTTGCAGCATCTGTCAGTGGAGGACTGCCCCTTTAACTAGAGAGCCTCCAGCTGACAGATCGTACTGCGCATGCGCAGCCCGCCCGACGCGCAGACCAACAGCGCGGACCCTGGAGGAGCAGGTAAGTGGATCCAATTAGTGGATCACCTGCTACGATCGCGCGGGCAACCCACTAATTTCACCGGGCGCGGAGGCCACGCACCCGAAACCCAACCCGCCGGAAACCCGCAGGCCTGCTAAAATCAGGCCCATTGTAATTGTTTTTCATTAAAGGGCTACGTCATCTGGAATTGCATAGTTTGCGAATAATAACCGTTAAAAAATATTACGTAAAACAAAAAGTGTGCGGTGTTCAACACATGGGGTCAATTTTTACTATTATCATCTGGCATTAACAGAGTGGTAATGAGCTCAAAATGGGGTCGGTAGCCTTACTGTCCCATTCATACCGACAAAGAGGACAGTGACATTTTGAAAGAGGTCTGCCACTAGGCACCTAAAGCGCCCGCCTGTCTCAGACGGTAGGTCCCTTTAATATCCTGGAACCCGATTGCCATTTTGGGTTGGACCTGGTTGGAGCATCTGCCATTCACACTCCAACCAGTTCCACGGGTAGTGGAGCCAGGGTTCCCCACAAAAATAACCTGGGCCGCTGCCGCCCAGTACTCCCACCCTCCACAATTGCGTCCCCTCCCCCCCCCCCACAACAATTAACTTGCTAGCAACCAGGACCCACTCCAGAGACTTGAGCACTAGACTGACACTTCCGTGAAGTACTGAGGGAATGTAGTACTGTCGGAGGTGCAGTCTTTCAGATGAGATGTTAAACTGAGGCCATGTGTGCCCTCTCATGTGGATGTTCCCACAGCATTATTCAAAGAGCAGGAAAGTGCTCGTGGTGTCCTGGCCAATATTTGTCCCTCAAGCAACACTACCAAAAACAGATTATCTGATCATTTATCTCATTGCTGTTTGTGAGACTTTGCTGTGTGCAAATTAGCCACTGCATTTGTCTACATTCTAACAGTGGCTACATTTCAAAAGTAATTCATTGACTGTGAAGCACCTTGGCACATCCTGAGGTCATGAACGGTGCTATATAAATGCAAGTTTTTTCTTTTTTACTTTGCAAGGACATTTGGGAAGGTGGAAATGGATTTTATGATGGATGATTGATATTTAGTAGAGTTACTCACAGGAGAACAGAACTTTTCATATGATGAGGCATACATTTTGGAGTGAAGCTGTAGGAGATCATCAATTGATTTTCTACTGTTAGAATCAGCACGATTCTGTCATTTGCCTGTGTCTACCTGAAGGAGGATGGGTGCTCCTTATAACTTCCCCCCCACCCTCGGGGATTTTCTGTCAGTTTTTAAATAAGCTGGAAAGCTGCAGATCCAAGTTCCTCCCCAAATTCCGGCACGTACTGTGCCAAAACTATGCCCTCCCAAACCCAGGAATTTGAGGGCCTGTGTTTTTATCCCTAAGAAATTTAAAGTACTTGAACAATAAGTCATTTTCAAACATCAATTCACACGATGGAATTATGGTCACTATTTTGGTTGACCAAGAAGAAAACCATTGATAACAATTGCTTTCTTTTGCTGCCTATAGTTGTTGCATTACTTGGTCTGGCAGCAGTCACTTGGAGCCTAGTGCAGTACTTAATCTCCTACAATGCACTGATAGACTGATCAAATCAATCATTGCTCATTGATTTTCTGACTCAGGGACCGGATCAAGTATATGAAAATCACATTCACATCCCATGTAGTGGCAGGAGCAGTCACTAAAAGGTTGATACCAATTTTTTTTTACAGACTTCACTTGGCCCCTGTCAAAATCTTCTGAACTGAGTTTGTGATGATTGATATTTGGTAGATACTCACAAGAGAACACTACTTTTTATATGATGAGGCAATACATTTTGGAGTGAAGCTGTAGGAGATCATCAATCAAACAATCAATTTTCAACTGTCAGAATCTCCTCTATGCTGTTGGTGCTTGGTGACATTTTTATGATCAATAACCCTTAAGATATCAAGCAAATTACTCTCTACTTGGAATTTTTGGAATTCACTCATAAAGAAGTGAAGGATGCGATAAGTCCATTTGGCCCATCAAAGCTCAGCCTCCCTCCCATAATCTGATATCTTAGCATCCAACTGCATTTGTAAAATTCCTGATGGTTCTGTCTCTAGTACCCTGCCTGACATCGTTCTTTGAGAAAAATAATTCTTCTAAATATTTGTTTTAGAACTACTTATCACATTTTAAATTTATATATGCTAGAATCTATTATTAAGGATATGGTAACAGGACACTTAGAAAATCTTATATGATTAGGCAGAGTCAACACGGTTTTATGAAAGGGAAATCATGTTTGACAAATCTATTAGAGTTTTTGAGGGTATAACTAACAGGGTAGATAAGGGGAAACCGGTGGATGTAATATATTTGGATTTTCAAAAGGCATAGTGGATTAAATATAAGTACAAAAAAATGATAATGGAGAAAATAATGGGACTTAAGATACACAAATCTCCAGGAACATATGATTTTTACCCCAGGGTATTAAAATAAATAGGTGAGGAAATTGCAAATGCATGAGTCATAATTTTCCAAAGCTCTCAAGATTCAGGAATTTAGCCTTTGGATTGTAAAATTGTAAATGTCACTTCATTACTTAAGAAGGGAGGGAGAGAGAAAACAGAAACTACAGACATGTCAGTTTAAGATCAATTGTGGGGATGTTACTGGAGTCTATCATCAGAGACAGAGGCCCCGATTTTTAAAGGAAATTGTTGGTGCGTTGGGGGCAGAGGGGCTGCAAAAATCAGGGAAATCCTCAGCGGGTGAGGAAGCTGGCTCCAACCCCCTGACTTCTGGGTTCCCCACAGATGCGTCTGTGCGCTTGCGTGCCTCACGAGTGCGGAAGTCCCGCCAGCAATTAAAGCCAACGGGATGATAGTTAAAGAACCAAATGTATCTCATTGAGGTACTTAACGGTACTTTATTTCTGACGTAGTAGATAGTTAAACTGATTTTAAACTTACCTGGGCGGCTTTCCCACGTCTTCCGATTCACGCCTGGTGGAAGGGCTGGATCAGGCAAAAATAAACTATATAAATTAAATAAAAAACCATTGCACAAAGTTAAAAAACAAAATAAACCTACCTTTCCACCCTGCTCCGATGTCCGATGTCTCCCTCCAATGTCTCCCTCTCCCCCTGATGTCTCCCTCTCCGATGTCCCTCTCAGCCCCCGATGTCTCCCTCTCCGATATCCCTCTCCAATCTCCCTCTCCCCCACCACCCGATGTACCCCTCTCCACCCCGATCTACCACTCTCCCCCCTGATCTTCCCCTCTCCCCCTGATCTCCCCCTCTCGCCCCCGATCGTCCACTCTCCCCCGAGATCTTCCCCTCGCCACCCCCCCCCCCCACCCCCAATCTTCAGCATCCTCCACTTTCTGTTCCAGCGCCAGATGACATCTCTCTCTCTCTTTCTCTCCCCCCAGCCCTTGGCGTTGCAGCTCCTGTTGGCAGCCAGTCTGTCAATCAGGCTGGCTGCCGGGCACGCAACCCGGAAACAACTTTAATCACCATCAATTACATCGCAATCATGTTGGAAAAGGTAAGTTTTTTTTTCGGGTTTGCTACACACAGTTCACCCACCCTCCCACCCCGCTGCCAACCCGCCACCATTTCAAAATTGAGCCCAGAGTGACTGAGCACTTGGACAAGTATCAGCTGATCAAAGAGAGTTAGCATGGATTGGTGAAGTGTAGGCCATGTCTGACTAATCTAGTTGAATTTTTTGAGGAGGTCACTAACATGATGGATATTGGAGTGTCTATGGATGTTGTTTCTATGGATTTGCAGAAGGCATTTGATAAGGTTCCGCACATGAGATTCTTAGCAAAAATGATAGGGTATGGAATTGGAGGTAACGTTGTGATATAGGTAATTGGTTAGGAGGTAGGAGACACAGAGTAGGCATAAAGGGTTAGTTCTCTGTTTGGGGTGATGTGACAAGTAGTGTTCCTAAGATGTCTGTAATGGGGCCTCAGCTTTCCATCATATATATTAATGGCTTGGATGAAGGAATAGAGAGTTGTATATCCAAATTTGAAGATGACTCTAAGTTAGGAGGCACAGTAAGCTGTGTAGATGGGAGCATCAAATTGCAAAGGGACATCGACAGACTAAGTGAGTGGGCAAAATTATGGCATATGGAGTTCAATTTGGGGAAATTTGAGGTCATACACTTTGAATCTAAGAAAGATGAATTGGAATATTTTATTAATGGTGAGAGACTAGGAGTTGTGGAGGAGCAAAGGGATTTAGGTGTCCCTGAGCACAAATCACTAAAAGCTAGTGCGCAGATACAAAAAATATTCAAAGAGGCTAATAGAATGTTGGTCCTTATCTCATGAGGGTTGCAAATCAAAAGTGAGGAAGTTATGCTTTAATTGTACAGAGCCTTGGTCAGACCCCTTCTGGAGTATTGCATTCAGTTTTGGACACCAGACCTCAGGAAAGATATATTGGCCTTGGAAGGGGGACAGGACAGATTCACCAGAATGATACCAAGGCTTAAAGGATTAAAATATGAGGACAAGCTCCATAAACTTGGCTTATATTCCCTTGAGTTTAGAAGGTTAAGGGATGATCTAATTGAGGTGTTCAAAATAATAAAGGGATTTGATAAGATAGTTACAGAGAAACTATTTCTTCTGGTGGAGGAATCCAGAACAAGAGATAGATATTTGTTGGGTAAGGGTACCAAGGGATATGGTGCAAAGGCAGGTAAATGGGGTTGAGGTACACAACAACCATGATCTAATTGAATGGTAGAACAGGCTTGAAGGACTGAGTGGCCTGTTCCTGTTCCTATATTCCATCTCCCAATGCATTATATTTGAAACCCTCATACTCATCTATAAATCCTTCCATGACCAGGCACCACCCTGTCTCTGTAATTTCCTCTAGGTGTACATCACCTTCCAAATGCTCCATTCCTGTGCCTCCAGCATCTTATGCATCCCCTGACCTTGCCTCACCATTTATGGCAGAACCTTCAGCTACCTTGGTACTGCTCTTGGGAACTCCGTCCATAAATCTGTCCACCTCTCGCTCCGTCTTTAAGAACCTTCTCCAAACCGACCTCTGCAACCGAATGCTCAGTCACTCCTCCTAATTTCTCTCTCCTTGACTCAGCCTCCGATTCCTTGCATCAATGTGTGAAGCACTGTGGGACATTGTTTTCATTAAAACCACTATATAAATGCAGGTTGTTGTTTATATGTAATGTCTACATTAGGATTGCACATATTTGTATTAATTTCCTCTGATACTTTTCCTTTGAGGCAATCTATTTGAGAAAGACAGCACACTCCATAGCTGGCTCCCTGATTTTGTGAATAAAGTGCTAAGTATGAAGAGAAACTCTGACTTTAATTATAAAACTCATCAAACTGAATCTGTTTCTGTTACAGAAACGGAGAGGAGGCATTATCCAGGTTTTTAAAATGTTGAGAGGAATGAATAATGTGGCTGAAAAAGGTTAACTTGGACTGAGTGCAGAAGTAGAGAACATGAATATGAAATTAATAAGACAAGATTAGAAGGAATTTTCCTCCCCCCAATAATGGTATGGAGATGCAGAATAACCTTCCAGCTAAAGCAATCAATGCGATGTTGATTAACACTTTAGGAAAAATGTTGTACAAATAAAGTAAATTAGGAAACGCTAATACCCAAAATACATTTGTGAAAAATTAATTTAATTTTACTGAGATAAAATAAGTATCATAGGTTGGATAAAGTATAGAAGGTGCCATTTTAAAATGTAATTTGAACTCAGTATTCAATTGGAAAATCCTGAATAACGTACAACACTTCTTGTTACAACAGTTCAAGCGCCAAGCATCAAAGTATTATAGCAGCAATGAACTCACCTGATGTTAGTCAATTGGAAATTTTGGGGAGATTCTATATAATAAAATCCTAAAGGAACCTTATTTTCTAGTAATTTTGAACATTTAGATAGCATATTGACAAAATAGAAATTCCATGGAAATAAAATGTATCCAATGATAAAAAAAAATAAAGAACTTGCAGTTATATAACAGCTTTCACAACCTTAGGACGTCTCAAGGCGCTTTACAGCCAATGAAGTACTTTTGAAGTACATATGAATGTAAGACATGCGGCCCCTTGAACCTGCTCCGCCATTCAATAAGATCATGGCTGATCTTCTACCTCAACTCCACTAACCTGCCCTATCCTCATATTCCTTGATTCACTTAGTGTCCACTTAGTACTCTTCCCTGAGTGAAGTGTAGTCTCTGTTGTAATGTAGGAAACACAGCAGCAAATTTGTGCACAGCAAGGTCCCACAAACAGCAATGAGATAATGACCAGATAATCTGTTTTAGTGATGTTGGTTGAGGGATAAATATTGGTAATAAAATATCATAGTAATTTGGACTGGTACCAAAAGGTCAAGTTGATGAACAATAATTTGTATAAATCTTTCAGATCTGATTTTTGACCATAAAGTCATTACAAGAATTTAATATTCTTCAAAGTTAATAAATGATTGGCTAAATTATGATACCTGTTCCGAGTTCTCAATTGTTTTAAAGGGCATGAATGATTGACTATCAGCTTATAATATAGGGGAAGTTAGATAAGCACATGAAGGAGAAAGGAATAGAAGGTTATGCTGATAGGGTTAGATGAAGTAGGGAGGGAGGAGGCTCATGTGGAGCATAAACACCGGCATGGACCAATTGGGCCGAATGGCCTGTTTCTGTGCTGTAGACTCAATGTAATATACACAAGGGTGCTTTATCGCTCAAAGTGTATTACTTTTCAGTAAAACACTCTTCTTGTCAGTTATAGCTGTTAAAATACTGGTCTAGAATCATAAATAGGACAAGTGATTTGGCCTGGCACAACATCCTGCAATAAATACTGTGAATTTCTACACTTAACACGTATAGCACTATTTGCTGCCAAGTACTCCAAATTCACATTAAAAAGTCCCAGAGTAAGCAAATATGGCCAGTCTCTCAGCAAATATGAGTGATAACAAAACAATTGCTGCAATAAATCATTTGCCTTTGTCTTAATAAAAGAAAGGCCACCATGTATCATGTCTCTCAGAAATGTTTTCACACCCAATGAGTTACTTTGGTGTGCAGCACTGTTTGGATTGTGCACAGTAAGATCCCACAGACAGCACTGAGATAAATGACAAGTAAATCTCTTTTAGCGCCTTTGGCTGAGGGTGACATGTTGCCCCCAGCAATAGCAGAGCTCCCTCTTCATCTTTGAATAGAGCCATGAGATCAGTAACATCCACCTGAACCATCAGAACAGACAGACATATCATCCAAAAGAACAACACCTCCAATTGCAAAGAAAATAACAACAACAACTTCCATTTATAGAAGAAACGTCCCAAGGTGCTTCACAGAGGCATAATCAGAAATAAATGTACGCTGAGTCAAAGGAGATATTAGGAGGGATGACCGAAATCTTGACTAAAGAGGTGGGTTTTAAAGGGAATCTTAAAAGGAGGAGTAATGGAGGGTCTAAAACAGTGCTCATCCTCTTTCTCTTGCTTCTCGAATGCCAAAGGAGATTTGACAATCAGAGAGAGGAGCTTTCAGTCACTCCCCAAAACACACACCAAAAAGTGCCAACATTTTTAATTGTTTTACTGCTGAAGGTGAAGTCACTGTTAGTGCTCCCAAAAAGATGAGAAAAGACACAAGTTTACTTCTGCACTGCTTAATGCCTGCCCTCAGAGCTCCTTACTGAAGAGCTGCCTTCATCAAGCAGCTGACATGATAGGGCTGATGTATGGCAGCTTGGTTGTTAATATTTGTAGGAGTATATAGGATGGAGTGTGAAAGAAGGAACAGTGTTGGACAACCTTGAGTTGGGCGTTCTGTCTCACCATCTCCTGCCTCCTCAAAATTCAGGCCCTGGATTTGCATGGCATGCTTCTCATGTAGGATCAGATTCATGATCGTCACTGTGGCCCCTCTAATAGTGGACGTCTCCTATCAGTTGTTCACAACTTTCTCCTACAAGCAAAAAAAAGGGATAGTAAAGATGACCATTTGTGCCTGGACTCTGCCTACCCAATGTATGAAGATGCACTCCATTGGGACGATGATGACAGAAAGAAGCAGTATGCAGGTGTAGGCCAAAGAAGGAGTTGGCTGCAAGCTATCTTGGTCTCGTTGTGCAGAAAGAAAAGAGAGTGGACAAGGGAGCTGGGGGCAAGTGAACAGTGGAGCTCAATGGGAAGTCATGAAAAAGTGAAAAAGGAAGGGAAAGAATTCCAGGGTAAGAGGTTCAAAATAATGCTACTAGCAGTTGATGAACAGCAGAATTAAGAGGGAATCTGCCCCCTGCCTACCCTGTCCTTCCTGGTGATGTTGTTGAATTATTTCCAGCTGTGCAGCCATGACTTCTGCACAGTGCTGGAGGCATTGACTCTATCTACCACTTTCTGCCAAACTCATTGCCTGAAGGATTTAGAGTCCCTGCATCTTCCAGTACTGAACAAAGGTCTTCGACCTGAAACATTAACTTTTTCTTTCCCCACAGATGCTGCCTCACTTGCTGAGCTTTTACAGCATTTTCTGTTTTTATTTTATATTAGAGACCCTGCAGTCTCGGTAGGGGAGGAAAATTTCCCTCCTGCCCTCCACGTCTCCAAGCATTATCTCCACTGCTTTGCCATCAAAGCAGGAAGCCCTGCTTCTTCCCCCTATGCTGCCTGCCATCCTCTTCATAGAATCTTACAGCACAGAAAGAGGCCATTCGGCCCGTCATGCCTGTGCCGGCACTTTGAAAGAGCTGTCCAATTTAGTCCCACATCCGAGCTTTCTCCCCATAACGCTGCAAATTAGTCCTCTTCAAGTACACGTCGTACATAAAGGGCAAAAGGGTAACTAGGGAGAGAGTAGGGCCTCTTAAGGATCAACAAGGTCATCTATGTGCGGAACCACAAGAGATGGGTGAGATCCTAAATTAATATTTCACATCGGTATTTACGATTGAGAAAGGCATGGATGTTAGGGAACTTGGGGAAATAAATAGTGATGTCTTGAGGAGTGTACATATTACAGAGAGGGAGGTGCTGGAAGTCTTAACGCGCATCAAGGTAGATAAATCTCCGGGACCTGACGAAATGTATCCCAGGACGTTATGGGAGGTTAGGGAGGAAATTGCGGGTCCCCAAGTAGAGATATTTGAATCATCGACAGCCACAGGTGAGGTGCCTGAAAATTGGAGGGTAGCAAATGTTGTGCCTTTGTTTAAGAAGGGCGGCAGGGAAAAGCCTGGGAACTACAGACCGGTGAGCCTGACATCTGTAGTGGGTAAGTTGTTAGAGGGTATTCTGAGAGACAGGATCTACAGGCATTTGGAGAGGCAGGGACTGATTAGAAACAGTCAGCATGGTTTTGTGAGAGGAAAATCATGTCTCACATAAGAACATAAGAACATAAGAAATAGGAGCAGGAGCAGGCCAATCGGCCCCTCGAGCCTGCTCCGCCATTCAATAAGATCATGGCTGATCTGATCCTAACCTCAAATCTAAAATCATGGCCAATTTCCTGCCTGCTCCCCGTAACCCCTAATTCCCTTTACTTCTAGGAAACTGTCTATTTCTGTTTTAAATTTATTTAATGATGTAGCTTCCACAGCTTCCTGGGGCAGCAAATTCCACAGACCTACCACCCTCTGAGTGAAGAAGTTTCTCCTCATCTCAGTTTTGAAAGAGCAGCCCCTTATTCTAAGATTATGCCCCCTAGTTCTAGTTTCACCCATCCTTGGGAACATCCTTACCGCATCCACCCGATCAAGCCCCTTCACAATCTTATATGTTTCAATAAGATCGCCTCTCATTCTTCTGAACTCCAATGAGTAGAGTCCCAATCTACTCAACCTCCCCTCATATGTCCGCCCCCTCATCCCCGGGATTAACCGAGTGAACCTTCTTTGTACTGCCTCAAGAGCAAGTATGTCTTTTCTTAAGTATGGACACCAAAACTGTATGCAGTATTCCAGGTGCGGTCTCACTAATACCTTATATAACTGCAGCAATACCTCCTTGTTTTTATATTCTATCCCCCTAGCAATAAAAGCCAACATTCCGTTGGCCTTCTTGATCACCTGCTGCACCTGCATACTAACCTTTTGATTTTCTTGCACTAGGACCCCCAGATCCCTTTGTACTGCAGTACTTTCCAGTTTCTCGCCATTGAGATAATAACTTGCTCTCTGATTTTTCCTGCCAAAGTGCATAACCTCACATTTTCCAATATTGTATTGCATCTGCCAAATCTCCGCCCACTCACCCAGCCTGTCTATATCCCCTTGTAGGTTTTTTATGTCCTCCTCACTCTCTACTTTCCCTCCCATCTTTGTATCATCTGCAAACTTTGATATGTTACACTCAGTCCCCTCCTCCAAATCGTTAATATAGATTGTAACGAGTTGGGGACCCAGCACCGACCCCTGCGGAACACCACTGGCTACTGGTTGCCAGTCCGAGAATGTACCATTTATCCCAACTCTCTGCTTCCTGTTAGATAACCAATCCTCCACCCATGCCAGAATATTTCCCCCAATCCAGTGATTCTTTATCTTGAGCGATAATCTTTTATGTGGCACCTTGTCGAATGCCTTCTGGAAGTCTAAATACACTACATCCACTGGTTCCCCTTTATCCACTCTGTACGTTATATCCTCAAAGAACTCAAGCAAATTTGTCAGACATGACTTCCCCTTCATAAAGCCATGCTGACTTTGTCCTATTAAATTATGTTTATCCAAATGTTCCGCTACTGTCTCCTTAATAATAGACTCCAAAATTTTACCCACCACAGATGTTAGGCTAACTGGTCTATAATTTCCAGCCTTCTGCCTACTACCCTTTTTAAATAACGGTGTTACAGTAGCAGTTTTCCAATCTGCCGGGACCTTTGCCGAGTCCAGAGAATTTTGGAAAATTATTACCAAAGCATCCACAATCCCGAATTTGATTGAGTTTTTTGAAGGGGTAACCAAGAAGATAGATGAGGGCTGTGCAGTAGACGTGGTCTACGTGGACTTTAGCAAAGCCTTTGACAAGGTACCGCATGGTAGGTTATATAAGGTTAAATCTCACGGGATCCAAGGTGAGGTAGCCAATTGGATACAAAATTGGATTGACGACAGAAGACAGAGGGTGGTTGTAGAGGGTTGTTTTTCAAACTGGAGGCCTGTGACCAGCGGTGTGCCTCAGGGATCGGTGCTGGGTCCGCTGTTATTTGTTATTTATATTAATGATTTGGATGAGAATTTAGGAGGCATGGTTAGTAAGTTTGCAGATGACACCAAGATTGGTGGCATTGTGGACTGTGAAGAAGGTTATCTAGGATTGCAACGGGATCTTGATAAATTGGGCCAGTGGGCCGATGAATGGCAGATGGAGTTTAATTTAGATAAATGTGAGGTGATGCATTTTGGTAGATCGAATCAGGCCAGAACCTACTCCGTTAATGGTAGGGCGTTGGGAAGAGTTATAGAACAAAGAGATCTAGGAGTACAGGTTCATAGCTCCTTGAAAGTGGAGTCACAGGTGGATAGGGTGGTGAAGAAGGCATTCAGCATGCTTGGTTTCATTGGTCAGAACATTGAATACAGGAGTTGGGATGTCTTGTTGAAGTTGTACAAGACATTAGTAAGGCCACACTTGGAATACTGTGTACAGTTCTGGTCACCCTATTATAGAAAGGATATTATTAAACTAGAGAGAGTGCAGAAAAGATTTATTAGGATGCTACCGGGACTTGATGGTTTGACTTTTTGGAGAGGTTGGATAGACTGAGACTTTTTTCCCTGGAGAGTAGGAGGTTTAGGGTTGATCTTATAGAAGTCTATAAAATAACGAGGGGGCATAGATTTAAGGTGAGAGGGGAGAGATACAAAAGGGTCCAGAGGGGCAATTTTTTCATTCAAAGGGTGGTGAGTGTCTGGAACGAGCTGCCAGAGGCAGTAGTAGAGGCGGGTACAATTTTGTCTTTTAAAAAGCATTTGGACAGTTACATGGGTAAGATGGGTATGGAGGGATATGTGCCAAGTGCAGGCAATTGGGACTAGCTTCGTGGTATAAACTGGGCGACATGGACATGTTGGGCCGAAGGGCCTGTTTCCATGTTGTAAACTTCTATGATTCTATGATTCTACGTCCAATTGCCTTTTGAAAGTTCCAATGGAATCTGATTCCACCATTCTTTCAGGTAGTGCATTCCGAATCTTAACAACCCTCTGTTGAACAAATTTCTCCTAATTTCCCCTCTAGTTCTTTTGCCAATTATTTTACATCTTGCCAGAGGAAACAGTTTCTCCCTCTTTGCTCTATCATAACCCCTCATAATTTTGAATAACACTATTCGGTCTCCCCTTAACCTTCTCTGCTTTAAGGAGAACAATCCCAGCTTCTCCAATCTCTCCACATAACTGAAATCCCTCATCCCTGGTAAATCTCCTCAGTACCCTCTCCAAGGCCTTGACATCCTTTCTAATTAAATTAGGAATTTCAGGCAGCAAAGCAGAAGATTCCAACTACCAAGCCAGTGTACCTTTACAGTGCTACAGGTCTTGAAATCCTGTGACACTATCTGAAATTTCTCCCACCAAATGGTTGTGTATCTAATCACAGGCGCTCATGAATCCAGAATACCTATATTAAGCAATTTAACCTCTTTGCCAAATACATAGCAGCTGACCACTACTATCTGTAGAACATGCCGTACCCGAATTGGCTGTCACATTTGCCTACATAACAACAGTGCCTGCTCTTCAATAGCAATCCAGTGGTAGTAAAGCATTTCAGGACATTCTAAGAATATAATGAGGTGTTATTTAAATGCAAGTTCTTTCTTTAAGTTCATAGTGGGGCTCAAACCCACAATCTTCTGCCTCAGAGGCAAGAGTGCTACCAATTGAACTAAACTAACATTGTAAGAACAAGTCACTGTCCATCATATACATATTAAGAGAGTTACCTGTGGAAATTTGATATTCATTCATTGTTCAGTCAGAAACAATGAAACAATACACGTTGACGTATGTACATATTTGTCCTTTGATGATGATGTGTAATAATATGCAGCCTTACTTTGGTACTCTTTTTCATATTATGAAACTTCCTCACTTCATTCCAGGTCCTTCTTGAATGAGATCTGAAGTGCACCTGGTCTCTGGTGTTTGGATTGTCTCCTAGTTAATTCCTCTGTACCATCAAAGAGATTATTTTTTCCCCAAGAACTCCGTCGACAATCACTTCCATTTCCCATCTATAAATCAGTCTTTTTGAATTCAGAGGCTGGCCATAAAGAGAAAGTTTGCCTTCTCCTGTGCATTCCACAGCTGGTTCAATGAAACTTTCAACAATTTTACTGATTACCAGGTGATTATGAAGCGTGAGATCAGCATTGTTCCCAATCCATCATGATTGACTAGATTTTTTGTTGTTTCCACTATTGAATTTTGTTGTTTCCACTATTGAATTTTCAATGCCGCCTTCCCCGTTAATACTGCAAAACGAGATGGCTGGTAGTTGAACATTTTTTAAAAATTGCCTGTGCCTTGGCTGCCCAAGGCCTGCCCAATGCAGTGTTCAAGTGAGCATACAAATGGCCAGCAGACCCCCGAAACAGGCAGGAGCCTACTTGACTGTGCAAATCAGGGTTCTATGTCGAATGTGCGCCCCCATTTGCAATTTTCAGTAACAATGGGCAAAGTGTGCACTGTGTCTGCCCAGCCTAATTGGTACTAGGCCTTGAATGGCCAAGGCACCTCTTTAAAGGGACCACTGGATGCTGCTCACAATATGGCCATTAAAACTTTTTCTGTTTATTTTTGTGGGGCCACGAGCAGCAGGAACGCTCCCTCCTGGCCCCACAGAAATACTGTGACCCACTGCCAGCCACTCAGTTCTTCCCCCCACCCCCCCACCTTTTTACAGTTTTCTACTGGCTCAGCTCCGTTATGTTGCATCTGGATTCTCTGCCCCCTGGATCGACAAGCAGCCCATCAGTGATCACTGGAAAATGGCTCAGGCATCACACTACTGGTATTGGGCAGGTGGTGTAATTGCTCCACACACCACTGGCTTGATTAGGGTGAATGTTGAAAATCATCCCTGCCCCCTCACATGTTTCCCAAATAATGATAACAAGACAATCGCAGCCAGCTGCCATTTTGATCGGTAGGCATTTAAATCTAGAAAAAGTATCATAGAAAAACTTTTCTACCTAAAAAAACCAAAATGTTTCCCTTTATGGCTATGCTCTGCAGTGCCAACACTACTAAGGGAACAGCTGTTGATCTGTAGCACCGCCCAGAGTCAGGCAGGCACTGTGGGTATAAGCAAACAGATCAGCTCCAAGTGGTTTGATGTCTTTATAATTGTAGATGTTCCCAGTGTGTCAGTCATTTTTCGACACATTCATTAGCTTAATTACCTTTTTCACTTCCAAGTGATCCTTGAATTTTCTCCGATCCATAGGGACAATTAGAAAAAAATGAGATTTTTTTCCCCTAACATATCTCACATTAACCCATAGTTCAAATATTGATGGAAACTCTCCTGAAATTAAATGACAGTAAGAAACAAGTAATTCTATTTATTAGAGACAATAAAAAAGCTCTTCTCTGTGGTTTTGCTATTCACCTGCTGGCAGGTCAAGTTAATCCCATCTGCCCATGCTGTCAACATCTCTTAAAGGGTTCATAATGTATGTGTCAGACCAAGGTGTTTAGAGACTCCCAACGGATGATCTTGCTGCAGTGAGGTGCAGAGCATAAAATAGCTGATTAATTGCTACGTACACCTGCAGAGTAAGATGAATGGGAGCCTCAACTGAGACCGTCTGTGTTTTATCAGTATAGATTATGCCTGGTTCACTACCTTCAGAGAAACAACTGAAATCTCAGACACTGTAACCACATAGTTCTCAGGTGAAAAAAAAACATGAAAACATAATAAAATAATTAATGGAAAAATTATGGGCCAAAAAAATAAACATGACAGAACTGAGCCTCAATCTGAATGCTCTACAAATAAAAATAACATGCATGATTTTTCATCTTTTCCATCTTTCTTTAAGTCTGTATTGGTAGTGTATCAAATTTTGTTTGATAACGTTCCTGTGAAGCGCCTTGGGACATTTTACTATGTTAAAGGCTATATAAATGCAAGTTGTTGTTATTATTGAAATATGAAAACTCTATGACTTTATCGGGGATATTAGATGACTTTTCAAATATTATTTATACTGGCTGATGGCATTACTCACGGACATTTGTTTTTAAACAATGTTCTTCCTTTCCTGTAACTGTCTAATTCTTTCTCTCTCATTCACTCTGTCTTTCTGTTTGTCTTCCACTCTTTCTGCAAGGAAAAGTGGAAATCCAGCAGACTGGGAGAGATATAATAAACAACAAATGGATACAAAGGAAATATAAGAGGTCCAAAAAGGGAGTATGAAAAAAAACTTGCAAGGGATATCAAAGCTAACAGTAAAGGTTTTTATAAACATATTAAGGGAAAGAGAGTGGTAAGGGGCATCATTAAAGACATTGCAGGTGAGAAATAATGGATAAAAAGGAAATGGGGGACTTGTTAAATGAATACTTTATATCCATCTTCATGATAGAGAGGACAAAATAACAAGAGCACATAAAAATAAGTCAGATAGAGGAACTTTTAAAGGATTTAATATAAGTTTTAAAAAATTATAATGGAGAAAATAATGGCACTTAAGATGAACAAATCTTCAGGATCTGATGGTTTCCACCCCACGATATTAAAAGAAACAACTAGGAAAGTTGCAGATGTATGAGTCATAATTGTACAAAGCTCTTTGGATTAGGGAATTGTGCCGTTGGATTGGAAAATTGCAAATGTCACTCCATTATTTAAGAAAGGAGGAAGGGAGAAACCACATAACTACAGACCTGTCGGTTTAATGTCACTTGTGGGGAAGTTACTGGAATCTATCATCAGTGACAGAGTGACTGAGCACTTGAATGAGTATGAGGTGATCAAAGAGAGTCAGCATGGTTTTGTGAAGGGTAGGTCATGTCTGACTGATCTAGTTGTATTTTTTGAGAATGTCACTAGCATGGTGGACAGGGAATGTCATTTATATGGACTTCCAGAAGGCATTTGATAAGGTTCCGCTCAAGAGATTATTAGCAAAAATAAGAGTGCACAGAATTGGAGATTACCTTATGACATTGGTTAGCAATTGGTTGGGAGGTAGGAGAGAGAAAGTAGGGATAAAGGAAATGCACCCTGATTGGTGGAATATAACAAATGGCATTCCCCAGGGATCAGTACTGGGGCCTCAGCTTTTCACCATATACATCAATGACAGATGAATTTGTATATCCAAGTTTGCAGATTACATTAAATTAGAAGGCACGGTAAATTGTCTGGTTGGCAGCAGAAAGTTACAAAAGGACATAAACAGATTAAGTGGGGGGGACAAAATATGGCAGATGGGGTTCAATGTGGGAACGTGTGAGGTCATGCACTTTGGATCCAAGCAAGACAACTTTGAATATTTTCTCAATGCGAGAGACTAGGAACAGTGAATGAGCAAAAGGATTTGAGTGTCCATGTACTCTACTCACTAAACGTTGGTGCACAGGTACAAAAAATAATCAAAAAGGCTAATGGAATGTTGATCTTTATCTCAAATGAAGGATTTTGGACTATCCAATATGGACTTCTAATACCTGTTTTTAAGGAAAATGAAAAGAATGGACTTGAAACCCTGGATATGGAGCTTTTTGGTGTCTGCTCTTAAGCAAGACTAAGTAAGGTCTATGGAGTGGTGGCTGTTGGGGTGGCACTTGCCAGGGAACTGTGAAATGGACAAAGGAGTGGACTTGGTAAAAGTGCATGATAGTTTAATGTATGAACACTAAATGGTGAATAACTCGTGCAGTCATTCACAACAAAATTACAGGCGGGCTGGATTGGGATCGACAGCCTACTAAGGAATGGATCATTTGTATCGAATCACCAATGAAGCAGAGGACTTGGGGAAACTTGAGCAGATTTGAAAGGTATCATGGATATTATTGTTGCTTCAGACTGTTCCGAAAGAAAGAGATCCTGGGTTCAGGGATTCACTGACTCTGTATCTGGCATATCCTGGTGTCATTAACAAACTGAAGTACCTGACCTCATGTCATTCATGAATGTTTACAGTAAGTAATTCAGAACAGACCACCTGGAGATCTAGGAACATAGGCACAGGAGTTGGCCATTCAGCTCCTCGAGACTGTTCTGCCATTTAATTAAATGGTGTCTAATCTGTACCTCAACTCCATTTACCAGCATTTGATCTATATCCCTTGATACCCTCACCTAATTAAAATCTATCGATCTCAGTCTTGAAAATTTCAATTGACCCAGCATCCACGGCCTTGTAAGGGAGTGAAATGCACACTTCCACTACCCTCACCCTCACTAGTCACTACCCCCTGACAGGGCCTTATTTATTCATCCACTTCTGCTTACTATCCACCTAACTAATTTTAGAGCCCTAATCTTCCTTAGTTAAAGGCCCCACATACATAACTTTTTCAATATTTTCTGAAAAGTCAAGTAAGTTATATTGGCATGATATCCTTAGTGCATTAATTTAGTTCCCATCTCAATTGGAGGATTTCTGGTCAATATACTGCTTGTATGGTCACTATGCTCTTTGAAAGAATATTGATAGTAACTCTTGCAGAATTGCACCTTGGACACTGGTTCATTACCATTCACAGGAATCATTACTGGTGTTCAAGTCCATTTATTCCTTTAATCACATTATTTCATTTTATTGGTTTTCATCACCACTATGATACAATGCCTTAGGATTAAACCACTGTGGGTGTCTCATTAATGTACTTCCCAAATGAACTTTCTATCTGTATTCTAATGACTGTCTTGAAATTTTAATAGACTACTTTCACTCATAATCATTTATCAACAGTAAAATTATTTTGTACAGTTCAGTGCTTGATTTGTGACAAATCTTGCATTCAATATCTCTCAATTCCCTCATACAATTATTAGAAGGAATTAAGAACATCTAGCAATCAATAAGGAATTGGCAGAGAACGATGTGTGTTCCCCCTAAAAAAGCAGATACTGACATTAATTTTAGTTGTGGTCTGATAGAAGTTATTTTGCATCATGAATAATGCCATTGTGCAATGTGTACAGAGAATACCAGTTATGCCAGTCATCTCAATATTACAGAAAAATGTAAAATGGTGAAAACTCAGAGTTGTACAGCAGGGATGAGCATTAATTGTGCATCGAATTTAGATCGACCCAGTTTCAATCGCAATCTGATTCCAAAGGATGAATAAACAAAGTCAGTACGTGAGCAGGGACAATCTTCAGTAGATTGCCGGGAAATCAGGTGCATGCAGGTCACTAGCATTTCCATCAGTCCATGGTCAGCAGAGAGGAGGTATCTTCTTCATATAGAGAAAATGTAATACTGGTAAAGATGTACCCACCCTCCAGAATCAAAATTCACATGAACTTCAAGGGGCAGAAGCAGAAATGGGGATACTCAATTAAATTAATTTGAGCATTTGCGGATTTGCCTGAGATTTGATTTTTAAAAAATATTCCCCCAACCACCCCATTTTCTTTCCTTCTTTCCTGAAATTACTGACTCATTTTGGGATATGTGTCCACAGGCACCAGCCATCCTCCAGTACGTCACCCAAGTGGCGATTCTTCATGTGGGAGTCCACACAATCAGTTTGCAGGCTGCTCATCATGGAGGACATCACAGCAAAGCCTGATCCTATCCTCAACTACACTTACAGAGCCACAAACAGAACCCTGGCCAAGTTTCCCTTCCCTAACTCAGGGTCAATGTGGCCAACTGTAGTGCCTCTATACCAATTCCAGCTATGATCAGCTCACTCAGCACAGATTAGAGATCAAACCTGGGACTGTCCTGGGTATTTAACTTACCATTGGAGGCACGTGGCAGTTGTCTCATGACTAAGGTCCCATGACTAAGGTTAGAGTGCATGGAGTCAGGGGCCTTGTAGCAGAATGGATAGCAAGTTGGCTACAAAACAGAAAACAGAAAGTAGGGTTTAAGAGTAGCTACTCAGAGTGGCAAAAGGTGGAAAGTCATGTTCCACAGGGATCATTGTTCACAGTTTATATTAACGATTTGGATTTGGGAATCGGAAGTACAATTTCAAAATTTGCAGATGACGCCAAATTGGGGGGTGCAGTTAATACTGAGGGAGAAAGTATCAAAATGCAAGAGGACATTAATAAACTTGCAGAATGGGCGTGTAATTGGCAAATGAATTTCAATAGAGATAAGTGTGAGGTCGAGCATTTTGGTGGGAAGTATAAGGAGGCCACATACTGCTTGGATAATAAGAGTCTAAACGGGATAGAGGAGCAAAGGGGTTTAAGGGTTCAGATACACAAATCACTAAAAATAGCGACACAGGTTAATGAGGCCATAAAAAAGACAAATCAAGCAGTGGGGTTCATTTCTAGAGGGATAGAATTGAAAAGTAGAGAAGTTATGTTAAACTTGTATAGAACTTTGGTTAGACCACACTTGGAGTATTGTGCACAGTTCTGGCCTCCATACTATAACAAGGATGATACCAGAACTGAGATGATATACTTATCAGGAAAGGCTAAACAGGCTGGGGCTCTTTTCTCTAGAAAAGAGAAGGCTGAGGGATGACCTGAGAGAGGCCTTTAAGATAATAAAAGGGTAGATTTAGAGAAAATATTTCCACTTGTGGGGGAGTCCAAAACTAGGGGTCATAAATATAAAATAGTCGCTACTAAATCCAATAGGGAATTCAGGAGAAATTTCTTTACCCAAAGAGTGGTAAGAATGTGGAATGCGTTACCACAAGGAGGAGTTGAGGCAAATAGCATGGATGCATTTAAGGTGAAGCTAGATAAGCTCATGAGGGAGAAAGGAATGGAAGGGTATGCTGATAGGGTTAGATAAAGTAGGAGGGAGGAGGCTTGTGTGGAGCATAAATGCCGGCATAGCCCAGTTCGGCCGAATGGCAAGTTTCTGTGCTGTAATTTTGATGTAACTTAATGTCTTGACTCTTATTAACGTACAAGAAAAATCATAGGTGCATGTTCATTGGAACTTTGTTGATGTGAAATTGTAAACTTGAGGAAAAAAAGCACAAAAAAGGAGTGAAACACAACACTCAGGCGTTTCACAGTCGCTCTTTATCAATCTTTTTGGATAGAAAACTATGGGCGCTAAACTATGTAGCGCCCATTGGGGTTTCAGTGCTACACGGCCTCTCTGACATCCAAGTGGGCTTCTTGGATGCACACGCACGTTTCCGGCGTGACGTGTGCTGGATGCCATCTTGGTATAGGAGTTAACGCAGGCACAGATAACGAACGCTGGAATCAAGTAAAGTAGGGAGAAAATGGCTTCAATCAGTGTGCAACGCTGATTTAAAGTGATAGACACCATTTTCGGACTTAATACTGAACTCAACGCAGAGTCTTAACCCCGACCATCTGAACGTGTCTTAGACTGCCTGGAGGACCCCCCACCATCGCTATTTAAAAGGACCATGCAGGATTTACAGATTAGTGGCTGGATTATTGCTCCTGGCTGCTGAGACATTTGTAACTGCTTTTGGACGTCTCCTAGACTTCAATACTAGGACACGGGGACATAGCCTAACATTTAGAGCCTGGACGTGCAGGAGTGAAGTTAGGAAATGCTTCTACACACAAAGGATGGGAGACGTTTGGAATGCTCTTCTGCAGATGGCAGTTGATGCTAGCTCACTTGTGAATGTTAAATCAGAGATTGATAGATTTCTGTGAACCAAGGGTATTAAAGGATATGGGACTAAGGCGGGTATATGGAGTTAGGTCACACGTCCACCATGATCTCATTGAATGGTGGTACAGGCTCGAGGGGCTAAATGCCACTGCCTCCTGATAAACGCCACCTTCTCTTGCAAGAAAGTGGGACATGTGTCTGGGTGATGTGCATGTGATGGTTGAATAGCTGCCAGTGTGTGTGGTCTGTGAGTTGTGGGTGGGCGGCTTGAAACAGTGGTAATGTGTAAGGGTGAGAGGAAGCATCTGATTGGAAGAGTTGAGTACTGATGGAAAGAGTTTGTTGGTATGTGGGGGATGGGCGGCGTAGTGCGTGGTGCAGTTGGTGGGAGACGCCACTTGACAGTTGACCTCACTCACCTTGACCACTCATGCCAAAGCATTGAACTTCTTCCTGCACTGCATCCGTATCCATGATGCTGTGCACCTGGCATTGACTTCGTCCCCCGCTGCCTCCCACTGCCTTTTGGATATATGTCTGAAGGGCCTCTTGTTCCCCCCCCACAACCCCTGCGGATATAGGATGTTGCCCCTTCTGTCCACCTCTGGCACCAAGGCCTCTAGTGTATCAGCAGAGAACTTTGGTGTACGTACTCTCGCAGGCCTGGTACCAACTCAGATCAGCAGATTGGTGAGATCTGGCATGCAGATTGGAGGATGTGGGATTTAGTAGTGCGCAACCTTTATTCAATGTTTTAACATAACTCATCAGTGTGTAATCATAGGGATAGGACCTGCATCTATGTTTTACGTGCGATGTCTGATCTCCATTCAGACTCCGTGCAGACAGTAGACTGTTATTTTCAGCAAATAACAGGTACCAGCTACCTTTAAGAGATTTCTAAGAAGCATCCTCCCTTTAAGAGATTGAGCTCCCCCTGGTGGTGGAAAGTGCAAATCGCATTGATTCCACATGCAAGGCCCGGAATGGAATGCTGATTGCAGGTGAGTCCTCGTGCCAGCCGAAACTTGCGTCCTGCCTGCGCAGGGGTCATTGGGCGCGAGGTAATAGCACATCTCGCTACCTTCGCCCAAAAACGGCCCTTATCCAATTTCCCCCCCTATTAGGTTAGACATTGCATTCGGTGCGCTATTCGGAGTTCCACTAAATGCTTTTGAGAGTGACAAGTGTAAGGGGAGGAGATCTAATTATTAGGGATCCAGTGAGGGCCCATTTCACCCAAGGTTCTGAATTTAAGACGATGCAAAGCATATAACACGAGTCAGATGTGAATTTCCTTAAACAACTGCACAAGGTTTATTTACAACATTCACATGGATGCTTCCTTCCCTAACGTACTTCAGCCCAGGTTCAGATCAGAATGCTTGAACTCAACACATAACTGAGGGAAGGGAGTAAAAGGCTTTTCCTTTCACAGAGCCAGTCACCAAGCTGTCTGACAAACTCGTCTCCATGTTTAGGACAGGAGTCAGCAGATTCCTGCCTAATATCTAACAGGAGGGGTTTTCCTGTGTTCCTCCCCTGCAAGCGATCTCTCCTGTTACAAGAGTGGAATATGCATATCCCTCCCCCACTGCCAGTCTGATATATTGGAACAATTCCACTTCTCTGAATTCTGATGATGACTTCACTTAGATGTCATTCATAAGCATCCTCCCTTCCTGGGGGAGTTGAAGTAGATACTCTGATTAACATTGTTTCAAAGAAACCCAACACAACACCAAGCACATGGCAGCCTCTCTTTCACTATTTAAAGGAGCTGCTCCTGAATTTCTGGTTACACTTAACGTTAGCCATGCTTATTTTCAGTTGCCAGTTGCGCAGGAGGAGATCGGAAGACCTCCGGCCGACCTGTTCCTGGTCCTGGCGCGAAACACCATACACAGATCCAGGATGCCTAGAATTTTTAGGGAAAGTGTCAACAACTACTGGTCCATGTTTCAATTTCTGGTACCTGTCCGCTTGACCACAGAGTAAGAACAAATGCACTGGAAATTTCCTCTTGGGTTCTCTCGAACGTCCGCTGTAATTTCGGCGGAAGATTGGCAGAAAATCCTGTTTACCTCACATAAACAGAGTTTCCGCTGATCTTCCAATTAAGTTAAGGTGGCTGTTCAAGAGAACCCCTGAGGAAATTCCTGGTGATGTTGTCTACCGATTAGCTTGATGTTTTCTACAACCAGTGAGCAAGGCCGGATATCAGCTGTTGTATTGGGTCAATCCTTTGACTAGCAATATGACATTTTTTATTCAAATGCATTTCATTTTAGTTTGGACAGACTGACTTATTATTAGTGGTGCTCTCCTAAATTATCATAATATCATAGTAGGTACAGCCCAGGAGGAGGCCCTTCGGCCCATCGTGCCTCTTTGAAAGAGCTATCCAATTAGTCCCATTCCCCTGCTCTTCCCCCATAGCCCTGTAAATGTTTTCCCTTCAAGTATTTATCCAATTCCCTTTTAGAATCATAGGATCATAGAAGTTTACAACATGGAAACAGGCCCTTCGGCCCAACATGTCCATGTCGCCCAGTTTATACCACTAAGCTAGTCCCAATTGCCTGCCCTTGGCCCATATCCCTCTATACCCATCTTACCCATGTAACTGTCCAAATGCTTTTTAAAAGACAAAATTGTACCCGCCTCTACTACTGCCTCTGGCAGCTCGTTCCAGACACTCACCACCCTTTGAGTGAAAAAATTGCCCCTCTGGACCCTTTTGTATCTCTCCCCTCTCACCTTAAATCTATGCCCCCTCGTTATAGACTCCCCTACCTTTGGGAAAAGATTTTGACTATCTACCTTATCTATGCCCCTCATTATTTTATAGACTTCTATAAGATCACCCCTTAACCTCCTACTCTCCAGGGAAAAAAGTCCCAGTCTATCTAACCTCTCCCTATAAGTCAAACCATCAAGTCCCGGTAGCATCCTAGTAAATCTTTTCTGCACTCTTTCTAGTTTAATAATATCCTTTCTATAGTAGGGTGACCAGAACTGTACACAGTATTCCAAGTGTGGCCATACTAATGTCTTGTACAACTTCAACAAGACATCCCAACTCCTGTATTCAATGTTCTGACCAATGAAACCAAACATGCCGAATGCCTTCTTCACCACCCTATCCACTTTCAAGGAGCTATGAACCTGTACTCCTAGATCTCTTTGTTCTATAACTCTCCCCAACGCCCTACCATTAACGGAGTAGGTCCTGGTCCGATTCGATCTACCAAAATGCATAACCTCACATTTATCTAAATTAAACTCCATCTGCCATTCATCGGCCCACTGGCCCAATTTATCAAGATCCCGTTGCAATCCTAGATAACCTTCTTCACTGTCCACAATGCCACCAATCTTGGTGTCATCTGCAAACTTACTAACCATGCCTCCTAAATTCTCATCCAAATCATTAATATAAATAACAAATAACAGCGGACCCAGCACCGATCCCTGAGGCACACCGCTGGTCACAGGCCTCCAGTCTGAAAAACAACCCTCTACAACCACCCTCTGTCTTCTGTCGTCAAGCCAATTTTGTATCCAATTGGCTACCTCACTTTGGATCCCGTGAGATTTAACCTTACGTAACAACCTACCATGCAGTACCTTGTCAAAGGCTTTGCTAAAGTCCATGTAGACGACGTCTACTGCACAGCCCTCATCTATCTTCTTGGTTACCCCTTCAAAAAACTCAATCAAATTCGTGAGACATGATTTTCCTCTCACAAAACCATGCTGACTGTTCCTAATCAGTCCCTGCCTCTCCAAATGCCTGTAGATCCTGTCTCTCAGAATACCCTCTAACAACTTACCCACTACAGATGTCAGGCTCACCGGTCTGTAGTTCCCAGGCTTTTCCCTGCCACCCTTCTTAAACAAAGGCACAACATTTGCTACCCTCCAATCTTCAGGCACCTCACCTGTAGCTGTCGATGATTCAAATATCTCTGCTAGGGGACCCGCAATTTCCTCCCTAACCTCCCATAACGTCCTGGGATACATTTCATCAGGTCCCGGAGATTTATCTACCTTGATGCGCGTTAAGACTTCCAGCACCTCCCTCTCTGTAATATGTACACTCCTCAAGACATCACTATTTATTTCCCCAAGTTCCCTAACATCCATGCCTTTCTCAACCGTAAATACCGATGTGAAATATTCATTCAGGATCTCACCCATCTCTTGTGGTTCCGCACATAGATGACCTTGTTGATCCTTAAGAGGCCGTACTCTCTCCCTAGTTACTCTTTTGCCCTTTATGTACTTGTAGAAGCTCTTTGGATTCTCCTTTGCCTTATCTGCCAAAGCAATCTCATGTCCCCTTTTTGCCCTCCTGATTTCTCTCTTAACTCTACTCCGGCAATCTCTATACTCTTCAAGGGATCCACTTGATCCCAGCTATCTATGCATGTCATATGCCTCCTTCTTCTTTTTAACTAGGGCCTCAATCTCCCGAGTCATCCAAGGTTCCCTACTTCTACCAGCCTTGCCCATCACTTTATAAGGAATGTGCTTACCCTGAACCCTGGTTAACACACTTTTGAAAGCCTCCCACTTACCAGACGTCCCTTTGCCTGCCAACAGACTCTCCCAATCAACTTTTGAAAGTTCCTGATGAATTTTGAAAGTTACTATTGAATCTGCCTCAACCATGCCCTCTGCCTCCACAAGAAGATCTCCTTTTTTGTCTCTAATCGGTCCCATGCTTCCTTTTACTACCCTTTTACTATTAATTTATGTATAAAAGACTTTTGTGTCCCCTTTTATGTTAGCTGTTAATCTAGTCTCATACTCTCTTTTTGCCCCTCTTATTTCCTTTTTAGATCTCCTCTGTACTTTCTGTATTCAGCCTGGTTCTCTACTGTACTATGAACCTTACATTTGTCATAAGCCATAATTATAAGGTACCTGTGAATGCCCTGATAGATTTGGACTTGCCTGTTCCCATCCTATTGATCAACCAGCTCTTTGGCACTGGTACAATGTATTGCTAAACTATAACCACAAGGGGACTGAAAATCAACAGTCCTTCCAGCGCAGTGCCAGTGTAAGTCTAGCGGAAGTGTTGCAGAACAGCTGTGAATTTGATGTTAAAGAGTGAAGAAAGGTAGGCTTCCTGGCCAGATACTGGAAGTCCTACTGTAAAACGTTAGGGAAAAAAGGCATACACTCTGTGGGACTGGTGGTCGCCCCTTCAGGTGTACCGGGTATGGGAAGAGGTGGCAGAAAGCAGGCAGCACCAGTCAGTCCCAGGTGTTGCTGACTTATATGCAGAATCCTAATGATACATAGTCTGTGGAGATCTAGGGCCTCCAAAATCACAGCGCCTTGTCAATAAAACCCTGCAGCCTGCCTTATTCCTACTGCATGGGAATCTCTTAGAAAGAGTGATTGGTTAGGTGTCGTATATCTGAAACAAAGGTACACCACCAAGGGACAGCTTGCAAACTCAAGCTGCCAACATTCACACATAATGCATAATAGAAGAAACAAGTACATTAAACTTGAATTGAACATTGTGCTGAATATTTATTTGTCACTGGTCACAGTGTAGGAAGATCCCAGCATAAAATGGCAATTGATTTGAAGAAAAGAATATGAAAATGTAGGACAAAGCAGTTTGAACATTGATACTTTGCAGTTGTCGTTTGCCCTTTTAAGAAATGGTGGGGGTAATTTTAACCCCCAAGAATGGGTGGGTTGGGGGCGGGTGGGAGGTAAAAATTGTAGCGTTTTAAATCGCGACCGTAATCCAGCTCCCACTTCTGGGTTTAACGCAGACGTGTTTGGATGTGTGTGTGCAGCCGAATCTTGGAAGTCGTGTCCCCGACGGGCGGATTGTTAAAGGTAAAATGTTACTCACTTTTAAATTTAACGGCTCCAGGACAGCTTTCCCAGGGCTTGTGAATCTCGCCAGGTGAAAGGAGGCTTCGTCAGGTAAGTGCCTTTATTGCACTGCTTGTGGGCCAGAAGGAGCAGGAGTGTTTCCTCCAGGCCCAACAAGCTTACCTGCCGAGATCGGACCCCTCCGCAATCGGCCAACCACCCCGCCGATGGGCAACTCCCCCCGATGGCTGACTCTGCCCATTGGGAGACCCCTCCCCGATAAAGAACCCTGCCCGATGGAGACCCCGCCGATGGCCGACCCCCCTTTCTACCTCTGACTCCTCCTGACCTCCATCTCCTCCCATCTTCTCCCCTGCCGACCTCCGATCTTCTGCCTGGCCGATCACCTCCCAGCCTGCGATCTTCTCCATGACACCCTCCCCCCCACCAATGTCTTTCATGGCCCACGATCTCTCCCTCCCTCCTCTTCCAATACCGGTCTTCCCATTCGACAGTCAGCTAGTTTGACAATGTGGCTGGCTGTCGCGCGGGAAACCCGGAAGCAAAAATAATTGCCTTCAATTGAGTTGCGATCGCAAATTCCGATGCACTCACTTCACTTCTGAGTTTCCCACGTGAAAATCAAACCACCCGCTCTCTTCCCGGCTCCAGGCCAAAATCATGCCCAGTGAGGCGGTGGCATTCCTTGGAAGACATTGGCAATTAGTGCATGGTACACTAGTCTTCCTTGCTGCATTCCTGGTTCCATTCTTAATTGTCTGGAGATCTTCCTAAGGGAGATGTCACAGCTCTGTCACTGCCTCCCTGTTAAACCTCAGCCACCTTGGGCACATTACTACCGTCATTACCAGATAGCTGTGCCTGGTACAGTGACCTACTGTGTAGCGGAGTGGCTAGACTTGATGGTACGCCTTGGGTGCCACCTGGCATCATGGCAGCACTTTCCTGCTCTTGCTGGTCCCCTTCTGCCGAATCCGAATGCACTTCTCATAGTGCGTAAAACCTATGAATGCGGGAAGGTTTGATCAGCTCACCTTTAAATGATGATTCTGGCTCTCTCACTGCGATCCCTCCAGCAACAGCTGTTTCATTTGACCATGATGAATGTATTGAATAAGGAATGTGTTGGTATGGCAACATGGGATGCTTCACTGTCTAATCTGGTGATTTAAATTGGCCTTTTGAATGAATTGAGATCATTAATGCTTGACCTAAAAATTCTTCCCATTGCAATATTTTGTAATGGTTGAGAAATGGGCAGTCAGTAATGCTGCACTCCAACAATTTTGGTCTCTGTTGCACATTTGCCACTAACATTGAGTTTACATTCACAAGGAATTTCCTCGGAACTGTTCCCGCTCCGCTGCCATAGCTTTGCAGGAGGTGTGATGGACACCCTATTTACATGTGAAAATAAGGTTTATACCGCACTTGTGGTCAAGTTACAGCAGCGGAGCAGAAGCAGCTCTGAGGAAATTTCTGGCATAGTAATTCCTAAGTCACTGGGGGTGAAATTGGCCTATGCCAGTTATCAGACTCATGGTGAATCAGCAGCCCTTCAATGAATTGACTTCAATAGAAAAAAAAATCTGGCACAGTGTAATATGGGCTGCCGATTGGCTATGACCCGTTTCACATTATTGGCAAAGACTTATTTCACCCCGATTGAATTTATTTTGTAACAATCCCTTTGCACATTTGTCAATGTCTGTGAAGCTGCAATTGTTTTGTATTTCAAAATGCTTAAGGTTAGAAACAGTTGGCTTTGCTTGAATTTGAGACTGGTTGAATGGAATGTCTTTATCTACACCCTGAAGTTATGCAACTTTATACAAAAGAAAAAATCCAGACTCATCCCACAACATGGATATATCAACACTTATTCCTATCCCACAGGAGTTGTATACTATTTCTATAGGAGTCTACACCTTCTCTGTGTAATGGCATAGCTCTTTGCACATTCTCAATGATGTGGGGGAGAGAATTCAGGTTAAGTCTGCAAACAAGTAACATTTTATTAAACTGCTAATTGTCTGTTCTCATTTGAGAGGCTCACTTTCAACAGCTTTATTTAATAGTGCTGAGCCTTTCCTTTGTACACTGTATATTGACTTGAACATTCTATCTGGGGAGGGTTCAGGTAACAGTAATTTTATCAGTCCAAAAAGAAAAGTCAAGGCTGCAGAACAGAGTAGCAATTTGGGTAAAAACAAGCACAGTGTGTCAGGAAGGGACAGAGAGTTTAACTAAGGTCACATCCGGGGAAAAAAAGTAAAAAGTTAAAATTAAAGGCGCTGTATCTGAATGCACAAAGCATTTGTAACAAGATAGATGAATTAATGGCACAATTAGAGATAAATGGGTTTGATCTAGTAGCCATTACTGAGATGTGGTTGCAGGGTGACCAAGGTTGGGAATTAAATATTCCAGGGTACTTGACTGTTAGAAAAGATAGGCAAAATAGAAAAGGAGGGGATGGTGGGGGAATGGGGGGGGGCGGTGGGTAGCCCTGATAATAAAGAATGAGATAAAGACAGTCGTGAGAAAGGATCTTAGCTTAGAAAATCAGGATGTAGAATCAGTATGTGTGGAGCTAAGAAATAACAAGGGGCAGAAAACACTGGTGGGAGTAGTTTATAGGTCCCTGAACAATAGTTATTGTGTTGAACAGAGTATAAATCAGGAAATTAAAGGAGCACGTAACAAGGGTAATGCAATAATCATGGGGACTTTAATCTTCATATAGACTGGGCAAACCAAATTGGCAAAAGTAGTTTGGAGGACAAGTTCATGGAATGCATTCCAGACAGTTTTGTAGAACAATATATCGAGGAACCAACTAGGGAACAGGCTATTTTAGATCTAGCATTGTGTAATGAGACAGGGTTAATCAGTAATCTTATAATAAAGGATCCTCTTGGGAAGAGTGATCCTAATATGATAGAATTTCATATTGAGTTTGAGAGTAATATAGTTAAGTCCAAAACTAGGGTCTTAAATTTAAACAAGGCCAATTATATAGGTATGTGGAGCGAGTTGGCTAAGGTAAATTGGGAAATTAGATTAAAAGATATGATGGTAGATAAGCAATGGCGAACATTTAAAGAAATAATTCATAATTCCCAGTGAATATATATACCCTTTAGAAATAAAGGAGTCAATTTTGCAATGGTGGCGGGTTGGCGGGGGGGAGGGTGCATAAACAAAACCTACCGTTTCCGACATGTAAATTGACAGGCTGGCTGCCGTCAGGAGCTGCAACGCAGTGGGGGGGCCAAAAAGAGAGCGAGCGAGACATCATTCAGCGCTGGACTGGAAGACCAGGGTGGGGGGGAGAGTGGAAGATTGGGGAGGGGAGAGGGGAAAATCGGGGGGAGAGGTGAAGATTGGGGGGGAGTGGAAAGATTGGGGGAGAGGGGAAGATCGAGGGGAGAGGGGATGATTGGGGGGGAAAGTGGAAGATTGGGGGGAGAGGGGAAGATCGAGGGGGTGAGGGGGAAGATCGGGGTGACATGGTGGGGGGGGCAGTGAAGAGTGGGACACTGGAGAGGGAGACATCAGACATCGGAGCAGGGTGCAAAGGTAGATTAATTTTGTGATTTCACTTCCGTCTATGGTTATTTTGTTTAATTTATTTGGTTTCTTGTTCCCTGATCCGGCCCTTCACACCTCCAGGCATGAATCAGAAGCGGTGGGCAAGCCATAAGACCATAAGAGATAGGAGCAGGAGTAGGCCATTTGGCCCCTCGAACCTGCTCCGCCATTCAATGAGATCATGGCTGATCTGATTTTTACCTTAACTCAACTTTCCCGCCTTTTCCCCATATCCTTTGACTCCCTTGCTGATCAAAAATTTGTCTAACTCAACCTTGAATGTATTCAATGACTCAGCCTCCACAGCTTTTTGGGGTAAAGAATTCCAAAGATTCACGACCCTCTGGGAGAAAAAATTCCTCCTCATTTCCGTCTTAAACGGGCGGCCCCTAGTTTTTAGATTCCTCCATGAGGGGTAACATCCTCTCAGCATCTACCCTATCGAGTCCTCTCAGATTCTTGTATGTTTCAATAAGATCTCCTCTCATTCTTCTAAACTCCAATGAGTATCGACCCAGGTCAGTTAAAAATCGTTCTAATCACTTACTCTGTTACAGGTAAAGTGCCTTAAGTACCTCAATGAGGTACATTTGGCTCTTTAACTGTCATCCTGCTGGCTTTAATTGCCGGCGGGACTTCCGTTTTCGGGTCGCCCGTGCGCACACAGGTGGGTCCCTGGGAAACTCAGAAGTCGGTGGGTTGGAGCCAGCTTCCGAACCCGAATGGGATTTCTGCAATTTTCAGAGCCCCCCACCCCCAACGCACCCGCAATTGCCCCCTAAAATTGAGCCCAAAAACTCCACAGGAAAAGTGAACCAATCATGGCTAACTAGAGAAGTTAAGGATAGTATTAGATTAAAAGAAGAGGGTTACAATGTTACCGAAAAAAGAGTAGTAAGCCTGAGAATTGGGAGGCTTTTAGAAATCAGCAAAGGATAACCAAGAAATTGATAAAAAGGGAGAAAATTGAATATGAGAGTAAACTAGCAAGAAATATAAAAACAGATTGTAAGAGCCTCTACAAGTATATAAAAAGGAAGAGATTAGCAAAAGTAAATGAGGCAGAGACATGAGAAATTATAATGGAGAATAAGGAAATGGCAGAGGCATTAAACAAATATTTTATATCTATCTTCACAGTAGAAGACACAAAATTCATTCCAGAAATAATGGGGAACCAAGGGTTTAATGATAGGGAGGAACTTAAAGTAATTAAGATTAGTAAAGAAAAAGTTTTAGAAAAATTAATGGGACTAAAAGCTGACAAGTTCCCTGGACCTGATGGCCTATAACCTAGGGTTTTAAAAGAGGTGGCTGCAGAGATAATGGATGCATTGGTTTTGATCTTCCAGAATTCCCTCGATTCTAGAACGGTCCCCATGGATTGGAAGGTAGCAAATGTAACCTCACTATTCAAGAACGGAGGGAGAGAGAAAACAGGGAACTACAGGCCAGTTGGCCTGGCATCAGTAGTAGGGAAAATGCTTGAATCTATTATTAAGGACATAGTAACAGGACACTTAGAAAATCATAATATGATTAGACAGAGTCAATATGGTTTTATGAAAGGGAAATCGTGTTTGACAAATTTATTAGAGTTTTTTAAGGATGTAACTAGCAGGGTAGATAAAGGGGAACCAGTGGATGTCGTATATTTGGATTTTCAAAAGGCATTCGATAAGGTGCCACATAAAAGGTTGTTACATAAGATTAGGGCTTATGGGATTGGGGGTAATATATTAGGGTGGATAGAGGATTGGTTAACGGTCAGAAAACAGAGAGTAGGAATAAACGGGTCATTTTCGGGTTGGCAGACTGTAACAGTGGGGTGCCACCAGGGTCGTGCTTGGGCCTCAGCTATTTACAATCTATATTAATGACTTAGATGATGGGACCAAGTGTAATGTATCCAAGTTTGCTGACGATACAAAGCTAGGTGGGAAAGTAAACTTTGAGGAGGATGCAGAGTCTGGAAAGGGATTTAGACAGGTTAAGTGAGTGGGCAAGAAAGTGGCAGATGGAGTATAATGTGGGGAAATGTGAGGTTATTCACATTGGTAGGAAAAGTAGAAAAATTGAATATTTTTTAAATGGTGAGAAATTATTAAATGTTGGTGTTCAGAGGGATTTGGATGTCCTAGTACACAAATCACAGAAAGTTAACATGCAGGTACAGCAAGCAATTAGGAAGGCAAATAGTATGTTTGCCATTATTGCAAGGGGGTGGAGTACAAGAGTAAGACAGTCTTGCTGCAATTATACAGGACTTTGGTGAGACCACACCTGGAGTACTGTGTGCAGTTTTGGTCTCCTTACCCAAGGAAGGATATACTTGCCTTAGAGGCGGTGCAACAACGGTTCACTAGATTGATTGCTGGGATGAGCAGGTTGTCCTATGAAGAAAGAATGAGTAGAATGGGCCTATACTCTCTGGAGTTTAGAAGAATGAGAGATGATCTCATTGAAACATATAAGATTCTAAGAGGGCTTGACAGGGTGGATGATGAGAGGATGTTTCCCCTGGCTGGAGAGTCTAGAAATAGGGAGCATAGTCACAGGATAAGGGGTCGGCCATTTAAGACTGAGATGAGAATGAATTTCTTTACTCAGAGGGTCGTGAGTATTTGGAATTCTCTACCCCAGAGGGCTGTGGATGCTCACTCGTTGAGTATATTCATGACAGAGATCGATATATTTTTGGACTCTAAGGGAATCAAGGGATATGGGGATCAGGTGGGAAAGTGGAGTTGAGGTTGAAGATCAGCCATGATCTTATTGAATGGCGGAGCAGGCTCAAGAGATCATATGGCCTACTCCTGCTCCTATTTCTTATGTTCTTATGTTTCAGTTCTTTTCCGATGCTGTACTTGTTTTCAGTTTAAGCAATCAGTTATATTTCTGGATTCTCTTTAAGTGCTGAGACCTTTGTTCCTTCCTTAATGTTTCCTTTTACCAGCCTGAAATGCTGATTTAACTTTCTTCCTTGAACTATTATTCCTTTTAGGGATACTCCTTTCTGAAATCTTTATTATAGACCAAACTTTCATTACTTGTCTTCTGGCTAATCTATAAGTTTCCTTTTTTCTTCTGATTGTTATTCATTCACTGTTCGACAGACTCTCAGACTCTGCCTCTCCTCCAGATCTTCCTCTCCTCCCTCTCTCTCTCTCTCTCTCTCTTGAGCCAGTGGGCTTGCTGATGTGCAAGAAAATAAAGCCTCACACATAAAACATTGTTTTAAGACTTATGATCCTGACCAGACATAACAGTCAAGTAGAGATATGCAGTCAAATCCACTCATTCATATGACAAATTACACCAGTACAAATACATCTCCATTTATAAAACACATGGGCATGGACATCCAGCCATGCAGCACTTGTTTTTCAGATGCTAAACGGCCTCCCAAGCCTCCAATATGGCAGGCAGGAAATGGACGCTCATTATGAGCCAGAGGTGCGCTACATTGGTAAAGGCTAAAAAATCGGCATGCCGTGCCCATGCCTGAAACAGGTGTTAGGCGTTTGTAAATAAATAAGAAGCCTAATGCCAATATGAGGCCTCTATTGGTTTGCCCTGAGGCAAATGGCACCAGCTGAAATCAAGAAAACCAGGCCTACGTGCTGGTTTTAAAAATATACTCACCTGACCGCGGAGCCCCACGTTAAAGAACACAGGCCGCTGCTGGCCGTCCCCCCACCCCACCCCCCGAATGTTGCCGTTATCTCGCCCTCCTCCCCGATTGCTGCACCTCCCTCTTCCTCAGCCACCATTCCCTCCCGACCTGTCGCTCCCCCACCCTCACTTACCTGAGAGCCGCTGCAACGCCAGCAGTGGCCCGATCTTCAATCCAGCTTTACCTGTGAGCTGCCTGATACTCTCTGCAGCTCACCGACTCAATTGAAGTGAGGCCCAAGGTCCAATATATATTGTGATACACAAGGTATCATGATTGTGTGGCACAGGCTGGATGGACCAGAAAGTCTTTCCCTGTCCATCATTGCTCGTATGTTCGTAATATCAAGAGTGCCTCAGGCCTCACCATTCAGGCGCAGGAATCACCCCATGCTCCCAAAATTGGGCACGCCCGAATTTCTAGGCCTTATATTCATCTGAGAGACCAGAGAAATGAATACCGTCTCCATCATCACTAACACAATCTATCCAGTTAGCAGACATTAACTGTAGGTGTCATGTAAGGGAACACATGGGAGTAAATGCTCTTTTACAGCACAACGAGCGCAGAGCTTCAGAGATACAAGGAACACACACCTGGAATTCAGGAACAAACCTGCAGGATAGTCCATTCATTAAAATGACACGAATATGAAGAGCTGCTTCCCACTTTATGCTCACAGAGGCTTTCTTGCTAAAATTAACAAAGGGTGGAAAATAGATATTAGTGCGTATATGGGCTAACGAAAGTACAAATTAGTCATAAAATAGATCAGTGAGTTTTACTTAGAGTTTGCTACGCCTGTATAGATGACATTACATTGTGCTCTCATCATCACCCTCCAAAGATGAACTCTGCTTCCTTTGTGAGAAGCTCCACCTTGTGGCACAACGACAATGCCTTATATTTATATCACATGAAGACAAATGTCTCAGAGCCTTTCACAAAGGAGAGAGGTAGACACCAAGCAAGTAGTGCTTACCAAGGTAAGTCAAAAGCTAGTGTTTAAATGACATCGATCTTCTATTTTCAGTGAAAAGTACTTCATTGGCTGTAAAGCGCTTTGGGATGTCCTGAGGTCATGAAAGGCGCTATATCAATGCAAGTTCTTTCTTTTCACAGACCAGGGATCAAATCTGAGACCTTCCTCGTTTGTATGGCTCAGCTACCCATTGCCACAGAAATTGTAGATGGACACATCTAAAATATAACTTTATTTATCATTCGTTAGGAGCTTTTTAGCTTCCAGTTTGGCCATGAAAACTATACACTGCCCCAAACCCGATTACAGCTATTTTTTCTATTGTTACAGTGGCTCAGTACCCCCTCTGCTGGCCTTTATTTATATTGCATGTGTATACCATTGACTGAAACCATTTGTATTCAAAGCATTCGGATAACCTTACAGCTTCACATTGTTACCTTACTACAGCGGAACAAATCTCTTAATTGCAACATAAAACTGAAACTTTTGTGACACCTCCATCTGTAAAGAAGTGTCCCAAGAGTAATCTTCCAACAAAACCTAGCTACGTGACGCGTGTTCATTTACTCACATGCACTTTGAGATTGGGGATAGGCATTTAAGTGTCACTGTATGTGCTCTTTCAACTTTCAGCATCGCAACACTGCTTCTCTGTTCACACGAGCTGAGGGCATAGAACAGCAGGGAACAGACCCTCATGGGAATGGGGCTCCGAAACTTTAAATCCATAAATTTCTGTGAAAAGGCCATTTTGCAAATCCTGGGGATTGAAAACTTATGCTCTAAATTACACCTGGTGCATTACGAGCGTAACTTCCAGGATTTCAGAACGCCAATGCCACTGGCCCTCATTTAAATAAATTTAAATTAGCTCTATAGGGGCTCGGCAGGTGGATCACAGAAGCTTAAACAGATATCAGAAATGGAAGCACATCGATTTTGATGTGGAAATGGCTTCAAGCCCAATTTGCAAGCCTGAAAATTCTATTGCACTCTTCCCTCACCAAGTCTATACCAAGAACAGCGAATAAATCCATGGCCTTTATTTCTAATCACCTCTCCTCTATTTTCTCACTGTCCAATTTCTTAAATTTAATTTTACTTTTTTCTAACTTGGGGTAAAAATTCATTATGGCCCATTTTCAGGCACATAACTGACGTTGAGCTTCCAGCATTCCCTCAAACTGGGAGGCCCGAGGCTCGCCTGAAATTGGGCCTCAGGCCTCATTTTAATAATTGCGGTGAGCTGCTGGTGCTTGTCGTAGCTCCAGAGGCTGCTCACTGCTTAGCCACAATTCAATTTGGAACACTTGCCTCAGTTAAGTCCTCAGAGGGCGGGGAGGCGAAAGGGCGGAGGGCCGTGCGCTGCCCGGCAGCGACGTTCAGGAGTGCTGTGGAACCGGGAGGAGCACTCCAGCTCCCCCTCTGCCTAGCTCCACTGAAAGTTAAGTTTAAAAAGATTAACCCACTTTTTTGGTGGGGACCTCCCTTTAAGGACCACTGATCAGGTCGCATGTAGAACCAAAAAACTGAGCAGAGCAGGCCCGAGCCCTGATCCACTTAGTGTGATGGATTTCCAGGAAAGGTCCCTAAATAGCCGTTACGTTCCTCATTAACACATTCAAGGGTCCTAAAGCCTGTTTAAGGTGGCCCTCTGGGACAATAGCAAAGTCCCTTTACCAATTTGGCAGCGCCCGTAACGCAGGCGCAGATCGGGCGCGGGATGTTGCGGCCTGAATTTGGTCCTTTTTGATCCTGTTTTCCACCCAGAAAATGGGTGCAAGGAGGAACAATTTCTACCCCTTTATTTCTCGAAACAGAAATGAACATTAAAACACTGGGGCCGAAAGTAATTGGCCCTTCGGGTGCACTCCTGCCATAGACCCAGCAACAGTGAAGAGGAAGGGTCATAATCTCGGCTGGGAATCAAATACTCCAGGTCCCATCCTTTCTGTAAGTTTCTTGTGACCTTTGTTGGGGATGGAGCCTCCGCTTGTTCTAAACACGGCCATTGGCACAGAGGGGCAGAGACTCCTGAGTTCCTTCATCCGTGGCCTCTCAGAGGCCCAGCAGACCTTTAGAGGCTGGTACGCCCTGTAAAAGGAGATATACCAGCCTCGGAAATGATGGTTGTGGGGCCCACCTTGCGGATCCAGGCTACGATTGCGGACTGGACCCCAAAGAAAAAAGTACCATTTAAAAAAAATTATTAAACTGCAGCTCCCCAGCTACAGTAAGGAATACAGTTTATCTTGACAGCCAATTTTTTCCACCCAGTTGTTTTTAAATCAAAACAGTTTTATAATTCAACACCATCCTTTCCATTTCCAAGTTCTGATGTGTTCTTCCAAACATCACATTAGAAAAGTGCTGACATCAACAACTTTGAAGAATCGATCTCGAAACATTCCACTGGACATCAATCATCCCCTTTAAATGAATGGTAGCAGGACATGTCAGCGTTTCCACTTGACTATTTCCTCCATTTTAAAGGCAACAAAAAATTGGCCAACATCTAATACGCTAAGTGTGCCAGATGTCCGATTCCCTCCCAGAGGAGATTTCGTGTTTAAATTCAAGACACTTCAGTTCTGCTTTAAAACTCCAAGACAGTTCACTTGGTTCCAAATTCAAACACTGTTCCATCTGTTTCAAGTTCCAAGACAGTTTCTTACATTTTTGCATTTTCCCCCTCATCGCCCTCCAAACAAACACCAGGAATGTTCAGACGTAACTGGATTGGGAAAAGCCATCTCTCCACCTTCCTCTGGACATCCATCCTTCTCTTTGAGTGACCAGTTGCAGGCACAGGACACATCAGAGTTTCCACCCAACACTCCTTTCAACTTAAGGATATCAAATGTTGGCACAAAGAGGAGAAGCCCAAACTAACAGAAGATTATTTTGCCTTCCAGAGCTGCACTTTCCAGATGAACAAGCTTTTATTACCAAAACTTTATATCCAACATCGCAGAATTCAGCTTGCACGGCCAAGTGTTATTCCCTCGCAGGTATTTTATTAAATAAGACAGTTTAATAGTTCTTTCCATTTTGAAGCTCTGTTCTCAAGTTCTCAAGCTCTTTGACAGTTTTTCCACTTCAAAGCTCCATTTTAGTTTCTTTCCACCGTTATGGCAGTAAAATCTCTGCTCTCCCCATGGACAACCATTTTTCCTTTTAAATAACCGGCTACAGATCACGTAATATTTACTTTGCAACGTTTCCTTCATCAAGATAGTGGCTAAGAGGTCATTCTGAACCATTTTAAGACCATTATTCCTCACGCGCGCTTTATCTAAAAATTTTAGATAGTTGTGCAATATGTAAAGTTTTTCAAATTTCGCATGCTCCCTTGAACCTATTCACAAATCAGAAGATAAATATTTAGTAAAATACAAACAAATTTAAAAAGTTCATTCAACCCAGTATGCCCACTCATTCAATATATCATTTATTATCTGTTCTTCCATGAATTCTGTCCCATTTATTTAATTTTTATGGGGAAGTTGTACAAAATTCTGCCCTTGACACCTTTCCTTTGTGCCCCAAAGATAATCAAACAATATTACACGATATCTACCTACACCTCCAATATTCAAGCTCAGTGGGCTGTTTTCACTTGAACAATTTATATCGCAAGTAAAATGAACCATGTGGCCCCGATATTACCAGGGAGGCGGGATGGCAGCGGGGGGGCGACTGGGCGCGTGGGTAATCCGCCCAGTGAAATCAGTCCATTCCCCACGCGATCGCGGGTAAATTGAAGGCACTTTCCATGGCTTCCGGGTTTCCCATCGTCAACCTGATGCGCACCCGCATCGCAGGCTGTCAGTTGGAGGAGCCCTATTTAAAGGGGCAGTCCTCCAATGCTGCTCCTGGAGCAAACACCCAAAATTACACATTGGAGCAGAGCAGGGGAAAGGCTGCTCCCAGATTTACCGATGCCTCACTCCAGGTCCTACTGGATGGGGTGAGGAGGAGGAGGGATATATTCTACCCAGCGGACCGGAGGACGTGGCCTGTCTCTGCCACCAAGAAGGCCTGGCTCGAGGTGGCAGAGGAGGTCACCAGTAGCAGCAACGTCTCCCGCACTTGCATACAGTGCAGGAAGCGCTTCAATGACCTAACTAGGTCAGCCAAAGTGAGTACACTTACTCATTCTCCTACAGTCTGTCTTCCACATCACTGCCCCCACCACCCCCCACAACTTCTGCACTGCCAACACTACTCTATCACATTACTCCTCACACCCACTCAATGCTCATCCTCAACTTACCTGCACTTACTCACCTCCCCAGTATTCATCCCACCACTGCCACTTAACCCAATCCTCATACAATGTCATGGCTCTGTCTCATACTCACCCTCTGATCCATCTCTTTCATGGTCAGCCTCACCCAAACCAATGCATTCAGTGGTTGGCCACGTCACCATCCCTCACTCACTCCTCTCTACTTTCTCCCTTTATAGGAGAAGAGAGCCCAGAATGTACGGGAGAGGGCGAAGACCAGAGGGGTGCAGCAACATCAGGTCGTCCTCACAGACGCGGAGCGGGAGGCTCTGGAACTAAGCCGCACCCTCGAGTGCCTGTCCGTCGGGGACGCTGAGACTGCCACCCGACAAACGGCTGGTGACAGAACTTTAAAATTCAGCACTCGCAATAAGAAATGATGTTAACATGCCTTGCCATCTTCAGCACCTCAACATCTGTCATCATGCTTAATATCGCTTTCTGTTCTCTTACAGGGCCTTCAGTGACCGCTGTGACAGAGAAGGGCAATTCCTCAGAGGACCAGCTGGCCTCTGAGGGGGCACCGTCACATCTGAACGAGCCATCCACCAGCGCAGATACACACACCTTGGTGGGTCCCCGTCCTCACTTAGTTGGGGTTGTACATGGTGAGTCACCACACACACGTGAGCACGAGCAGACACTGGTGGCAGGGGCAGCTGTGGAGAGTCCGCCTCGGTGGGACCATTCTTCTCCAGGCTCTGCTCAGCTGGACACAGATGCTGAACCCTGGGGTCCATCCATGAAAAGGAGAATGATCGAGGGGAGCAGCGCATTTATGAGGTGCTGAACAAGTGCCGTGCGGACTCTCCACAATCAGGCAGAAGATGGAGGAGTCCAACCCCTGCATGAGTGGAATGGTGGCACAGGTACAGGAGGGGATCTCTGAGATATTGTCACAGGGACGTGAGGGCATCTCTGAGATAGTGTCGCCGGTAAGTGCGGGAATGCCTGCGACGGAGGGAAGGCCAGCCTCCATCGAGCTTCAAGCACGGCTCACCAATGAGTCCATTGAGGCCTTGACAACGGCCCTTCGGACTCAGGGTGAGCAACTTTCTGCTGCCCTCACAAGGCTTCATATATGTCCTCCAAACTGTCGTCCAGCAGGTTGGTAGGAGTGATGTGGGCCTGGCCCAGGAGAGGGATGATGGCAAAAGGGGACATGGAAGTGGGGACGCCACTCAAAGCACCCCCATGTCTCACCTGTTGCCCCCCTCTCAAGCAGTACCAGCAATGCTGCCTCCTCTCCAGGTGGCTGAGCCTGCCTCTGTACAGGTGCAGGTGGAGCAGTCTTTGGAGGGGCCCTCACGAAACCAAGAGGGCGTAGGCCCAAAGCATCTAATCGGTCACGGCATGAACAAGGGCAACCTGCCATTACCTCTGCTGCAGCCACTGGGCAGGCACCACGTAGGAGTACTCGTAAGCGTAAGGCGAAGGTTTTGTGAGCACAAAGGGGATGCACAAGGGTGTTTGATGGTTTGTCATGTTTTTTTATTTATATTTGATTTTTGTTAATGGCACATTAAATATTATTATTGTCACCACTACTGTCATGTCTTGGCCATTCTTGACTGGCTTGTGTAATAAGTCCCTTTCATGAGGTTCACCGTGAACACCCACACTTGATGCCACCCATTAGGTCACTCTACAGTGGGTGTATGTGTAGTTGCACGACTATTTTTTGTGGGTGCCTGTGGCGCAGCACTGTGATGTGGAGCTCCACATGGCAGAGGTGGCATGCCTGGCGAGGCTGGTGATGTTGCTCGAGTTTGAGGGGGTCCGCAAAGTTCGTAAATGTTTGCACAGCAGAGTTTAGGGTATAAATTAAGAAGTTTGAGTGGAAAGACAAAGGTGCTGCAGCCAAAACTTTGTCTGAAGTGACAAAGTGCCCTGCTGCAATAAATGAGGTTCCCCTCCAACTATCAAATAATCCTTTGCCTCTCCCACTGGCTGCTGACTGAAACACATCTGCTCCAACAGGGAGTGTTCCCCACAGCACGGGAAACACGCTGCGGATCCTTCAAAATGGCACCCCTGCCAAAATCTCCACTCAATGAGGTCTGTCAAATACCTCAACTATCTGACTAATTATCTAAAGCAGTATCCCGCCGGCTTTAATTGCCGGTGGGAGTCCCGCATTCGGGAGTTGCGCATGCACCCGAATGCGTCACTGGGGAACCCAGAAGTCAGCGGGTTGGAGCCGGGCTCCGAACCCTCTCTGGGATTCCGCCATTTTAGGAGCCTACCCACCTCCAACGCAGCCGCTCGGCCAATCGAAAGTCGGCCCCTGTGTGCTTATCACGGAATTCTAGTATATTGAGTTACATCGAAACTACAGCACAGAAATAGGCCATTTGGCCCAAATGGTCTATGCCGGTGTTTATGCACCACACAAGCCCCCTCCCTCCCTACTTCATCTAACCCGATCAGCATACCCTTCTATTCCTTTCTCCTTCGTGTGCTTATCTAGCTTCCCGTTAAATGCATCTATGCTATTTGCCTTAACTATTCCTTGTGCTAGCTCATTCCACATTCTTACCATTCTTTGGGTAAAGAAGTTTCTCCTGAATTCCCTATTGGATTATTAGCAACTATTTTATATTTATGACCTCTAGTTTTGGACTCTTCCACACAAGTGGAAATATTTTCTCCACATCTACCCTATCAAACCCTATCATTATTGTCGTAATTATTGTCGGATTGTTGTAAAAACCCATCTGGTTCACTAATGTCCTTTAGGGAAGGAAGCCTGCCGTCCTTACCCGGTCTGGCCTACATGTGACTCCAGACACACAGCAATGTGGTTGATTCTTAATTGCCCTCTGAAATGGCCTAGCAAGCCACTCAGTTGTACAATCTCGCTAAAAAAAGTCAGAATAAGAATAAAACCGGACAGACCACCTGGCATCGGACCACTAAGCACCGGACACGACAAAGGCAAACCACGCCCAGTCGACCCTGCAAAGTCCTCCTCACTAACATCTGGGGACTTGTGCCAAAATTGGGAGAGCTGTCCCACAGACTAGTCAAGCAACAGCCTGACATAGTCATACTCACAGAATCATACCTTTCAGCCAACGTCCCAGACTCTTCCATCACCATCCCTGGGTATGTCCTGTCCCACCGGCAGGACAGACCCACCGGAGGTGGCGGTACAGTGATATACAGTGAGGAGGGAGTGGCCCTGGGAATCCTCAACATTGACTCCGGACCCCATGAAATCTCATGGCATCAGGTCAAACATGGGCAAGGAAACTTTCTGCTGATTACCACCTACCGCCCTCCCTCAGCTGATGAATCAGTCCTCCTCCATGTTGAACACCACTTGGAGGAAGCACTGAGGGTAGCAAGGGCACAGAATATACTCTGGGTGGGGGACTTCAATGTCCATCACCAAGAGTGGCTCGGTAGCAACACTACTGACCGAGCCGGCCGAGTCCTGAAGGACATAGCTGCCAGACTGGGCCTGCGGCAGGTGGTGAGCGAACCAACACGAGGGAAAGACTTACTTGATCTTGTCCTCACCAATCTACCTGTCGCAAATGCATCTGTCCATGACAGTATTGGAGGAGTGACCACTGCACAGTCCTCATGGAGACGAAGTCCCGTCTTCACATTGAGGACACCATCCAAAGTGTTGTGTGGCACTATCACCGTGCGAAATGGGATAGATTCAGAACAGATCTAGCAGCTCAAAACTGGGCATCCATGAGGCGCTGTGGGCCATCAGCAGCAGCAGAATTGTATTCCACCACAATCTGTAACCTCATGGCCTGGCATATTCCTCACTCTACCATTACCAACAAGCCAGGGGATAAACCCTGGTTCAATGAGGAGTGTAGAAGAGCATGCCAGCAGCAGCACTAGGCGTACCTAAAAATGAGGTGCCAACCTGGTGAAGCGACAACTCAGGACTACGTGCATGTTAAACAGCGGAAGCAACATGCTAGAGACAGAGCTAAGCAATTCCACAACCAACGGATCAGATCAAAGCACTGCAGTCCTGCCACATCCAGTCGTGAATGGTGGTGGATAATTAAACAACTAACGGGAGGAGGAGACTCTGTAAACATCCCCATCCTCAATAATGGCGGAGTCCAGCACGTGAGTGCAAAAGACAAGGCTGAAGCGTTTGCAGCCATCTTCAGCCAGAAGTGTCGAGTGAGTGATCCATCTTGGCCTCCTCCTGATATCCCCACCATCACAGAAGCCAGTCTTCAGCCAATTCGATTCACTCCACGTGATATCAAGAAACGGCTGAATGCACTGGATTCAGCAAAGGCTATGGGCCCCGACAACATCCCGGCTGTAGTGCTGAAGACTTGTGCTCCAGTACAGCTACAACACTGGCATCTACCCGACAATGTGGAAAATTGCCCAGGTATGTCCTGTCCACAAAAAGCAGGACAAATCCAATCCGGCCAATTACCGCCCCATCAGTCTACTCTCAATCATCAGCAAAGTGATGGAAGGTGTCGTCGACAGTGCTATCAAGCGGCACTTACTCACCAATAACCTGCTCACCGATGCTCAGTTGGGTTCCGCCAGGACCACTCAGCTCCAGACCTCATTACAGCCTTGGTCCAAACATGGACAAAAGTGCTGAATTCCAGAGGTGAGGCGAGAGTGACTGCCCTTGACATCAAGGCAGCATTTGACCGAGTATGGCACCAAGGAGCCCTAGTAAAATTGAAGTCAATGGGAATCAGGGGGAAAACTCTCCAGTGGCTGGAGTCATACCTAGCACAAAGGAAGATGGTAGTGGTTGTTGGAGGCCAATCATCCCAGCCCCAGGACATTGCTGCAGGAGTTCCTCAGGGCAGTGTCCTAGGCCCAACCACCTCCAACTGCTTCATCAATGACCTTCCCTCCATCATAAGGTCAGAAATGGGGATGTTCGCTGATGATTGCACAGTGTTCAGCTCCATTCGCAACCCCTCAGATAATGAAGCAGTCCGTGCCCACATGCAGCAAGACCTGGACAACATCCAGGCTTGGGCTGATAAGTGGCAAGTAACATTCACGCCAGACAAGTGCCAGGCAATGACCATCTCCAACAAGAGAGAGTCTAACCACCCCCCCTTGACATTCAATGGCATTACCATCGCCGATTCCCCCACCATCAACATCCTGGGGGTCACCATTGACCAGAAACTTAACTGGACCAGCCATATGAATACTGTGGCTACAAGAGCAGGTCAGAGGCCGGGTATTCTGCGGCGAGTGACTCACCTGCTGACTCCCCAGAGCCTTTCCACCATCTACAAGGCACAAGTCAGGAGTGTGATGGAATACTCTCCACTTGCCTGGATGAGTGCAGCTCCAACAACACTCAAGAAGCTCGACACCATCCAAGACAAAGCAGCCCGCTTGATTGGCACCCAATTCACCACCCTAAACAGTCACTCCCTTCACCACTGGCGCACTGTGGCTGCAGTGTGTACCATCCACAGGATGCACTGCAGCAACTCGCCAAGGCTTCTTTGACAGCACCTCCCAAACCCGCGACCTCTACCATCTAGAAGGACAAGAGCAGCAGGCACATGGGTACAACACCACCTGCACGTTCCCCACCAAGTCACACACCATCCCGACTTGGAAATATATCGCCGTTCCTTCATCGTCACTGGGTCAAAATCCTGGAACTCCCTTCCTAACAGCACTGTGGGAGAACCTTCACCACACGGACTGCAGCGGTTCAAGAAGGCGGCTCACCACCACCTTCTCAAGGGCAATTAGGGATGGGCAATAAATGCTGGCCTTGCCAGCGACGCCCACATCCCATGAACGAATATAAAAAAAATTATCTTAAAGACCTCTATCAGGTCACCCCTCAGCCTTCGGGTCCCAGCCTGTTCAGCCTCTCCTGATAAGGATATCCTCTCGATTCTGGTATCATCCTTGTGAATCCTTTTTGCACCCTCTCCAAAGCCTTTATATGCTTTCAATAATATGGAGACTAGAACTGTGATCAATACTCCCAGTGTGGTCTAACCAAGGTTCCATACAAGTTTAGCATAACTTTGTTGCTTTTCAATTCTAATCCTTTAGAAATGAATCTTGATTTGCTTTTTTTACTACTTTTGCTTTGTCACTACTTTTATTGATTTGTGTATCTATACCCTAGATCCCTTTGCTCCTCTATCCCATTTAGACTCTTATTACCCAAATAGTATGTGGCCTCCTTATTCTTCCTACTAAAATGCACCAACTCACACTTATTTATATTGAAATTCTGCAAGTTTATTCATGTCCTCTTGCATCTTGACCCATTCTTCCTTTGTATTAATGTTAACTACACCCCCATTTTGGTGTTTTCCGCAAATCTTGAAATTGTACTTCCAGTTCCTGAATCCAAATCATTAATGTAAATTGTGAACAACAGTGGTCCCAGCACTGATACACGTGGAACACCACTGCCCACTTTTTGCCAGTCTGAGTAGCTACCCTTAACCCCTACCCTCTGTTTTCTGTTTTGTAGCCAACTTGCTATCCATTCTGCTACCTGTCCCCTGACTCCACATGCTCTGACCTTAGCCATGAGTCTACAATGCGGTACCTTATCAAAGACCTTTGAAAATCCAAATATATGAAATCTACTACATTACCCTTGTCTACTCTTTCTGTTACTTCTTCAAAGAATTCAATAAGTTTGCTCAAGCATGACTTTCCCTTCTGAAATCCTTGCTGACTAATCTTTATTTTCATTAATTGCCCCAATCTTCCCATTTTGTTATTAATGCTCTGTACATTGCTATATAGCTAATTTAATATGCTCTTATTTTTCATCAATCCAGTTTTATTTCTGTCAGGTATTTTGTTATTACTTCTTGTAACCTTTTCTGTTCAAGTATTTGTTATCTTTATCTATCTGTTCTCTGACCTGTGCAGTCATTCCTTCTTTTTCTTATCTTTAGGTTAATATTATATCCACCTCAACTCTCGCCTCGCCACCCCCCTCCACCTGCCCCCCCCCCCCCCATTACTAGTTTAAAGTCCTTTCTGCAGATCTATTTATTCTTTCTGCTGGGACTTTGCTTTCAGGTGCAGCCCACTTAAAATTTGTCGCTTTCTGGTAATCAGCTATTGGCAAATTTTTGCAAAGTTTTCCCTCCTGAAGGACTGCTGCACACCTATTCAGGTCACAAGCCTGGATTTTCTGACTGGCGTACCCCATTTAAAATGTGGATGAATACTGGCATTAAAATAACACCAATCTAGAAATCTGGGATGTGTTTTCTCTGCTATCATAGCCTCCAGATTTTAGGAAAAAGCTACTCTTTTAGTAAATCTTTTCTGCATCCACGAAATGGTACCCCAGTCATCTTGTTTCTAGAATCCGAAATAATCTTACAATTCCCCTGTGAAGATTGCAGTGAAAAATCAGTTTAAAGATTCTGCCACTGATTGACGTCACAGCATTTATATATTCAAAATACTTCATTTCCTGATTTTTCATACACATACTGGCTACAGAACTTTAATTTTCATCTAAATATTATCCCGTTGCTTTTTAGCAAGATTAAATTCTTCCAATTAATTTGTAAATCAAGCAATTTTCTGTGATTATTTTACTAACACAATTTCACTATATATTGTCCTTTACAATAACAAAATCCACTCTTCAAGTCCATTTTCATTAATTTCTAAAATCTATTATAATTCACATGGACTTAAATGTCACCCCAGTTACAATCATTTTGAATCCGCTACAAAATACTGGCAGTATAGCATTTTCCAATACACACGTTACATTAAAATCATTACATTCATTCCCTAACTTCAGCAGTCATCACTGTTCTCTCTACTTTATTAGGAGAATTTTAGTCATGCATGTTTCTAAGTACCTTTTCTAGTAGATTTCCTTATTTATTCTAAATGAGTTCAGTGATGATAAATGTGAGCAAGAGATATTATCACTAAATTATCTGTGATATTTAAGACTTTGAAGCCCTCATTAACATTTTTCTGTGATAGATTAAAGAATAATGTTTTGTTTATTCAAAGAATAGTATGCTTAAAACTTCCATTTCTGTACTTTTCCCTATATCTACCAAGCCACTCGATCGTAAATCAACCACTACAAAACAGAGCGATAAGAGAAATATCAGTTGGACCTATTAGCAATGACCCAAGTATTGGATCAGGCAAAGACCCAGGCAACCCCAGTCTGGTCAACTCTGCAAAATCCTCCTCACCAAAATCTGGGGGTTGGTGCCCAAGTTGGGAGAGCTGTCCCACAGACAGGCAACAGCCTGACACAGGCGTACTTACAGAATCGTATCTACTAGCCAACATCCCAGATTCCTACATCACCATGTCTTATCTCACCAGCAGGATAGACCCACCAAAGTCAAATGGGTTTGGCCTGGGAGTCCTCAACATTGACCCTAGACAGTCCAACAAGGCCAAGGAAACCTCCTGCTCATTATTACCAATTCTCCTCCCCACCAACGAATCATGTTAAACAGCACTTGGAAGAAGCTCTGAGGGAAGGACCTCATAAAGAATAGCTCGATAGTGCTATCACTGAACTGGCTTGTCTAGTCCTGAAAGATTCTTGCCAGATTGAACCTGCATTAGGTGGCGAGGGATTCAACACAAGCGGGTAATCCATTTGACCTCACCCTTAATAATCTACGAGCTGCAAACATGTCTGTCCACAATAGCATTGGTAGGTGTGAGCATTGCACAGACAAAGTTGCGTCTTCACAGTGAGAACATCCTTCATTGTGTAATGTGGTTAAGTGGGACAGATTAAAGGCCAATCTAGCAGCCCAAAACCGGGTATCCATGAGCCATTGTGGGCCATCATCATTAGCAACAGAATTGTATACCACCACTATCTATAACTCATGGGCTAGCGCATCACACATTGCACAATCACCACCAAGCCACAAGACCAACTTTGATTCAATGGAAGTGGAATAGGGCGAGCCAAGAGCAGAAACAAGAATCCTTTAGGATTAGCCATCAACCTATTGAAGTTACTACACAGAGCTAGTGCATGCTAAACACCAAAATCCGCAGGTTATAGACAGAGCCCAAGAAAAACTGAGGGCAATGGAGGTCTCTGGAAAACCCTTCAGTGGTTGGAGTCCTACCTGACACAAAGAAGATGGTCATAGGGATCATCGTAGCCCCAAAATATCACTGCGAGAGTTCTTCAGGGTAGGGTCCTTGGCCCAACCATCTTCAGCAACTTCGTCAATGACCTTTCCTCTGTCAAAAGTAAAGTTGTTTGCTGATGATTCTACTGTGTTCACCTCGATTTGCATCCACACCAATAATGAAGTAGCCCATGCTACCCTATGGCAGGGCCTTGATAACATCCAGTCTTAGGTGGGCAAGTGGCAGGTAACATTCGCATCACACAAATGCCAGGCAATGACCATCTCCAACAAGAAAATAACCAACCACCTGCCCTTGACCTTCAACAGCACCACATTCACCGAGTACCCCACCATCAAAACATCCTGGGGGTCACCACTGACCAGAAGCTTAATTGGACCAGCCATAGCAGATGCTGGGTACTCTGATGAGTGGCTCACCTCCTGACCCCTCAAAGCCTCTCCGCCATCTACAAGGCTCAAATCACGAGTCTGACAGAATACTCACCACCTTCCTGGATGGGTAACTAACTCTAGAAGCTGGACACCACCCAGAACAGAGCAGTCCACTTGTTTGGTGCCTCTGCCACTGAACTCAATATCCACCCCCACCACTATCAGTCTACAGGATGGACTGCAGCAATTCACCAAAGTTACTTCAACAGCACTTCCCAGACCTGTGATTTCTACCACTGAGAAGGACAAGAGGAGCAATGCTGTGGGAATATCATCACCTGCAAGTTCACGCACCATCCTAACTTAGACATATATTGCTGTTCCTTTATTGTCACTAGGTCAAAATCCTAGAATTCCCTACCTAACACCATTATGAGAGCACTATCACCGAATGGGCTACAGCATTTTAAAAAGAAGGCCCATCTTCTCAGGGCAATTATGGAAGGGCAATAAATGAGGCTTTGCCAGTGTTACCAACACCTCCTGAACAAATATTTTAAAAATTAAAGCATTCATTTTTATATGTAGTACATATTAACTGCCTCATGGTGGCAGAAGAGGCACACAAGTGAATATCTTTCTTAATTCTGTGGTACAATGCATCAGTGATAACATTAAAGTATATTTGGTGTTACAGAGCAGGTTAAGTGCTTTCAGAAAAAAAATGAAGCTATTTGAAGAAAAAGGATACCTATAATAATGCAAAATTCAGTGCTGTGGGGGAGGGTTTCAACCAATTTGGCAGGAGGACAGGCACCAGAATGGAGCATTAGAAAGGAGAAACAGGGTGCACAAAGGATTGGGAGAGACAGATAGCACTAGAGTAAGAAATAGTACAGTATTAAGTAGGACTAAGAGAGAATACGAGAAGGTCTAAGACAGGTTTAGAGTTCATGTGTGTAAACACACGAAGCGTGGTAAATAAGGTTGGTGAGCTGCAGGCGCAAATAGCCACATGGGAATATGATGTAGTGGCGATAACGGAGACCTGGCTCAAAAAAGGACAGGATTGGGTACTAAATATTCCTGGATTCAAGGTGTTCAGGAAAGATAGGGAAGGAAAGAAAAAGGAGGGTGTAGGGGTGGCAGTATTGATTAAGGAGAATATTGCCCGGGTAAATTGGAATCAAAGATTGGCAGGCAAAACTGTAATCGAATAGGGGCAGCCTTTAAACAGGAGATGGTTTGGGTACAGTCTAGGTACATTCCCACAAGAGGGAAAGACAACCAAAGCCAGAGCTCTCTGGATGCCGAAAGAGATAGAGAGTAAGATGAAGCAGATAAAGGGGGCGTATGACAGATGTCAGGTTGATAATACAAGTGAGAACCAGGCTGAATATAGAAAGTACAGAGGAAAAGTGAAAAAGTAAATAAGAGGGGTAAAGAGAGAGTATGAGAATAGATTGGCAGCCAACATAAAGGGAATCCAAAAGTCTTCTATAGGCATAGAAATCGTAAATGAATAGTAAAAGGAGAGGCAGGGCCGATTAGGGACCAACAAGGAGATCTACAAATGGAGGCAGAGGGCATGGCTGAGGTACTAAATGAGTACTCTGCCTCCATCTTTACCAAGGAAGAAGATGCTGCCAAAGTCACAGTAAAAGAGAAGGTAGTTGAGATACTGGATGGGTTAAAAATTGATGAAGAGGAGGTAATAGAAAGGCTGGCTGTACTTAAAGTAGATAAGTCACCCGGTCCGGATGGGATGCATCCTAGGTTGCTGAGGGAAGTATGGGTGGCAATTGCAGAGGTGCTGGCCATAATCTTCCAATCCTCCTTAGATATAGGAGTGGTGCCGGAGGACTGGAGAATTGCAAATGTTACACCTTGTTCAAAAAAGTGTGTAAGGATAAACCTGGCAACTACAGGTCAGTCAGTTTAACCTTGGTGGTGGGGAAGCTTTTAGAAACAATAATCCAGGGCAAAATTAATAGTCACTTGGACAAGTGTGGATTAATAAAAGAAAGCCAGCATGGATTTGTTAAAGGCAAATTGTGTTTAACTAACTTGATTGAGTTTTTTGATGAGGTAACAGAGAGGGTTGATGAGGATAATGCGTTTGATGTAGTGCATATGGACTTTCAAAAGGCGTTTGATAAAGTGCCACATAATAGGCTTGTCAGCAAAATTGAAGCCCATGGAATAAAAGGGGCAGTGGCAACATGGATACAAAATTGGCTAAGTAATAGGAAACAGAGAGTAGTGGTGAATGGTTGTTTTCGGACTGGAGGAAGATATACAGTGGTGTTTCCCAGGGGTCGGTGCCGGGACCACGGCATTTTTTGATATATATTAATGACTTGGACTTGGGTGTACAGGGCACAATTTCAAAATTTGCGGATGACACAAAACTTGGAAGTGTAGTAATCAGTGAGGAGGATAGTGATAGACTTCAAGAGACATAGACAGGCTGGTGGAATGGGCGGACACGTGGCAGATGAAATTTAAAGCAGAGAAGTGCAAAGTGATACATTTTGGCAGGAAGAATGAGGAGAGGCAATATAAACTAAATGGTACAATTCTAAAGGGGGTGCAGGAACAGAGATTCCTGGGGGTATATGTGCACAAATCTTTGAAGGTGGCAGGACAGGATGAGAAAGCGGTTAAAAAAGCATTTGGGGTCCTGGGCTTTATAAATAGAGGCATAGAGTACAAAAGCAAGGAAGTTATGTTGAACCTTTATAAAACACTGGTTCGGCCACAACTGGAGTATTGTGTCCAATTCTGGCCACCGTATTTAGGAAGGATGTGAAGGCATTAGAGAGGGTGCTGAAAAGATTTACTAGAATTGTTCCAGGGATGAGGGACTTCAGTTACGTGGATACACTGGAGATGCTGGGGTTGTTCTCCTTAGAGCAGAGAAGGTTGAGAAGAGATTTGATAGAAGTGTTCAAAATCATGAAGGGTTTAGATAAAGTAAATAAAGAGAAACTGTTCCCATTGGCGGAAGTATTGAGAACCGGAGGACACAGAATTAAGGTGATTAGCAAAAGAACTAAAGGTGACATGAGGAAAAACTTTTGTATGCAGCGAGTAGTTATGATCTGGAATGCGCTGCCTGAAAGGGTGGTGGAAGCAAATTCAATCATGGCTTTCAAAAAGGAACTGGATAAATACTTGAAAGGAAAAAAATTGAAGGGCTATGGGGAAAGAGTGGGGGAATGGGACTAACTCCATTGCTCTTAGAAAGAGCTGGCATGGGCTCAATGGGCCAAATGGCCTCCTTCTGTGCTGTGACCATTCTATCATTCTATGATTTTGAGACAAAAGGTTAAGCAGGGGGAATCTAGAAAGGAACAAAGCTCCTTACTTTATTTAATTCTCTGCCAGTGTAAGTAGTGTATCCTCTTTTCATTCATATTTAATGATTCTTTTGATGGAAAATAATGAGAAAACATTTTAATGCCGTATTGAAAACTTTATAGTTCAGTTAAAGGAGGAAGCCAACTGATGTGAAAATTTTCACTCTGAGATAAGCTATGAAACTAATATTGTGCTTCTCATATAAAAGTCTTACTTTCTTAATATCTTTAGTCATATATTAGCAGATTTAGACATATTGGTGATAAAAGAAATGTTCATTTAGTTGTCATGTCTTTTGATTAGCTTTTTAGCAGTAATGTGTGAAGCAGAAAATGTGCCACAGAAAATATACCTTGAAGTTAATAAAGTACATTCAACATCTTCCCTGGAGCCGAATGTAATTCAAAACAGACAAGAAAAGGCGTGTGATATCATCCTTGGCATATTTGTAAGTTCAATCTCTTAATTGTCCTGGCTTCTTCAGTTTGCCTTTTCTGCCTTCAGGGTGTTTAAGGTCCCTGAGATATCAATCTGAATAAACCACAAGCAAAGTAGCCTGGTGCTACAAAACATACAGAAAACTTTGGGTGACCTGATTACTTAACCTTAAACACTCACTCTTGTGTCACCAAAAGTTTCATTTCCTGTAAAGTACTATTATTTACAGTAATTGAAATGAATGAATTATGATTTAAATGGTCAACTTTTGACCCATATCACCAATGAAAATGCACGGTGTATAATAATAGACAGTATTTCACCAAGGAAGACCCTGACACATAAAATATTATCTTTGTCATAATCAATTCATGTCATGCCCATCTGGTTGGGGGGGGGGGGGTGGGGGGAGGTGGCGGGTTGTGTCAGTCAGTGATTTGTATTTCCAGTTACAATCATTGGCCTAGAAATTTGATTGCGCAGGGGTAAAACGGAGGCCTAAGAGTCCAATATGGCAGGAAACACATGTCTGTCTAGCGCCGAAAGTGCGCTGCCCATCATGTTGGATCGGGCTCCTCCGTAGGCGTCCACGGCTTGCTGAAAGTATTAAAAAGCTTCATTATAATTTAGGACCCCTTTGAGAAATTGGTCTGCCCCAGCGTCTGACTCGCCACATGATAAACTTCTCCAGCTAAATCACGATGCAAACAGTCAGCAAGGACGCTGCGGGAGCGCTATTTAAAGAGCTCACCTACTCCATACAGTTTAGTTGCTGGCTCTTCCTCTGTTTCCCTGCTGTCTGCAGCCACCATGCACCTCCCCTTTAAGAGGTTCTGGCTGCCTTTAGGTGGCATCAGAGATGTCCGATATCCCGCCCCCTAAAACAAACGTGCAGCCAATAAGCAGAGCGGGTAGCTGGCTGCATGCCTGACAAATGATAATGAACTGCTCGCACCAATTTCACGCGGTCCCTGCACCCATGTGAACTGGCCTGTCCTGCCCCTGTATGCCTTTTTTTGACTCTCTAGGCTATTAACTGTTATGCACATTTGTACACACAAAAAAACTGGCACTCAGTGTGATAGAAAGAATACTGAATTTAACAGGCAAGTCTTTTTTATCTGGAGTACAAGGCAGATAATTAATGTGTCTTGGGAGTATATTCTCACTCACAAAAAAAATTAAATAAGTTTTTACACTTTACTGTATCTTTCATTTTGTGACACTTACAGCAGTTAGTAGTTAACAGACAATCAGCTGTAAGTAGGTTCCTGACTAGGCGTTAATTATTGTGGCTGGAAGTTGACTAGCCAATTGTAGCCAGGGTGTGTCAGAAAGGTATATAGTTCAAGGATCTTTGCAAAAGCACAGAGCTTGAGCACAGAGGTTGGCAAAGACAGAGATTGAACCAAAGGGGGAAGGAGGTGCTAAGTGACTTAAACCAAAAAAATATAGATTAAGACTGAGCGGAGCATAAAGGGAACCGCACGAGGAATCAAAAGTCATGAAAAGGTCAAAAAGTGACATCACAAGACAAGGAGGAGCACCAAGGGTAAGTCAGTAAGTATTTAATTCATTGGTATGTGTTTTTACTTTTTAGTTGTTATTAGGGATAAAAGGAGCGGGAGCGGAGGCCCAAGAGCAGAAGGAGCGGGACCACTGACAGAGAGCAGAGCGGGGATATAAAGGAGAGGGACCAGCGACAGAGAGCAGAGCGGGGATATAAAGGAAAGGGACCAGTGACAGAGAGCAGAGCGGGGATATAAAGGAGAGGGACCAGCGACAGAGAGCAGAGCGGGGATATAAAGGAGAGGGACCAGTGACAGAGAGCAGAGCGGGGATATAAAGGAGAGGGACCAGCGACAGAGAGCAGAGCGGGGATATAAAGGAGAGGGACCAGTGACAGAGAGCAGAGCGGGGATATAAAGGAGAGGGACCAGCGACAGAGAGCAGAGCGGGGATATAAAGGAGAGGGACCAGTGACAGAGAGCAGAGCGGGGATATAAAGGAGAGGGACCAGCGACAGAGAGCAGAGCGGGGATATAAAGGAGAGGGACCAGCGACAGAGAGCAGAGCGGGGATATAAAGGAGAGGGACCAGTGACAGATAGCAGAGCGGGGATATAAAGGAGAGGGACCAGCGACAGAGAGCAGAGCGGGGATATAAAGGAGAGGGACCAGTGACAGAGAGCAGAGCGGGGATATAAAGGAGAGGGACCAGCGACAGAGAGCAGAGCGGGGATATAAAGGAGAGGGACCAGTGACAGAGAGCAGAGCGGGGATATAAAGGAGAGGGACCAGTGACAGAGAGCAGAGCGGGGATATAAAGGAGAGGGACCAGCGACAGAGAGCAGAGCGGGGATATAAAGGAGAGGGACCAGCGACAGAGAGCAGAGCGGGGATATAAAGGAGAGGGACCAGTGACAGAGAGCAGAGCGGGGATATAAAGGAGAGGGACCAGTGACAGAGAGCAGAGCGGGGATATAAAGGAGAGGGACCAGCGACAGAGAGCAGAGCGGGGATATAAAGGAACGGGACCAGCGACAGAGAGCAGAGCACGTAAAGCTGAGACCAACTCAAACACAGGCAGAAGTTTGAAAGAGTAACGTCAGAGGACAGTAGGTGGGTGACTGGTTGGTAAGTAATACATTTTTTTGCTCTCTAAGCTCGGGGAGTGGTTTAAACTAGGAACCTATTACTTGATAATACTTTCTTAAATTAAGAACTTAAACTAGATAAATGAATTAGATTAAAAATTAACTAAAAATAAACCAAGTAAATTAATTACATAAAAACTTTCATTAAGTAAATAAATAAAACAAGGTTAGATAGAGATGGCAGTGCAGGTGGTGTGCCGTAACTGCAGCATGTGGGAGTTTGTGGAGAGCAGCATGATCCCAGGCAACCACTTCTGCATTAAGTGTCTGCAACCCTAACCCTAACCCTAATACAGAGTTGATGAGCTGGAGTCCGAGGCACAGACATTGTGATGCATCAGGGAGGGGGAGAGTTACCTGGACACTTTGAGCCAGGAGGCAGTCACACCCCTTAGGTTAGATAGTGGTTTAGATTTGGTTAGAGGTCAGGGACAGGAGGATGTGACTATGAGTCAGGCAGGTAAGGGGACCCCAGATACAGTGATGGAGGAGCCTCATCCTTTGCCCTTGTCCAACAGGTACAAGGTACTTGCTACCTGTATGGATGAGAACAAAGAGTGCAGGGAGGATGGGAAAATTGACCACAGCACCATGATAGAGGAGACCATTCAAGTCGGGGGAGTGAAAAGGAATGTGGTTGTGTTAGGGGATAGTATAGTCAGGGGGATAGATACTGTTCTCTGCAGCTGTGTCCAGGAGTCCTGAAGGCTGTGTTGCCTGCCTGGTGCCAGGGTTAAGGACAGTGCCTCGTGGCTCGAGAAGAACTTGAAGCAGGAGGGGGAGGGTCCAGTTGTCCTGGGTACTAGGGTCCAAATTAAAGAGCAGAACCAACGACATAAGTAGAACTAGGAATGAGGTTCTGCTGATGGAGTTTGAGGTGCTGGGGTCCAAATTAAAAAGCAGAACCTCAAAGGTAATAATCCCTGGATTACTACCTGAGCCACGTGCAAATTGGCATGAGGCAAACAGATTAGATTGTTAAATGCGTAGCTGGAAGAGTGGTGTGGGAAGCGGGGGTTTCAATTCATGGGGCACTGGCACCACTGGGGAAAGGGGGAGCTGTTCCGTTGGGACGGGCTCCACTTAAACCGGGCTGGGACCAGTGTCCAGGCGAATCGAATAACTGGGGCGGTAGATAGGGCTTTAAACAAGTAAGAGTGGGGGAGGGCTCAGATAAAGGTAAATTTATAAGTATAAAGAGAAAAGTCAAGGCTGTAAAGCAGAGTAGCGATTTGGGTAAAATCAAGTAGAGTGTGTCAGGAAGGGACAGAGAATTTAATAAAGGTAATAGGGCATTAGTGACTAAGGTCACATCAGGGAAAAATAGTAAAAAGTTAAAACTAAAGGCGCAATAACTGAATGGACCAAGCATTTGTAACAACATAATGGATTAATGGCATAAATAGAGATAAATGGGTTTGATCTAGTAGCCATTACTGAGACGTGGCTGCAGGGTGACCAAGGTTGGGAACTAAATATTCCAGGGTACGTGACTTTTAGAAAAGATAGGCAAAATGGAAAAGGAGGTGGGGTGGCCATGATAATAAAGGATGAGATAAAGACAGTAATGATAAAGGAACTTAGCTCAGAAAACCAGGATGTAGAATCAGTGTGGGTAGAGCTAAGAAATAAGAAGGGGCAGAAAAGACTGGTGGGAGTAGTTTATAGGTCCCCTAACAGTAGTTATAGTGTTGGACAGAGTACAAATCAGGAAACTAGAGGAGCATGTAACAGGGGTAATGCAATAATCGTGGGGAACTTTGATCTTCATATAGACTGGGCAAACCAAATTGGCCAAAGTAGTTTGGAGGACGAGTACATGGAATGCATTCGAGACAGTTTTCTAGAGTAGTATGTCAAGGAATCAACTAGGGAACAGGCTACTTTAGATCTAGTATTGTGTAATGAGACAGGGTTACTTAGTAATCTTATAATTAAGGATCCTCTGGGGCCGAGTGATTCTAATATGATAGAATTTCATATTGAGTTTGACAGTGGTGTAGTTAAGTCCGAAACTAGGGTCTTAAATTTAAACAAAACCAATTATATAAGTATGAGGGGCGAGTTGACTAAGGTAGATTGGGAAATTAGATTAAAAGATATGACGGTAGATAAGCAAGGGCAAACATTAAAAGAAATAATTCATAATTCTCAACGAATATACATTCCCTTGAGGAGTTAAAAACTCCACGGGAAAAGTGATCCAACCGTGGCTAACTAGAGAAGTTAAGGATAGTATTAGATTAAAAGAAGAGGCTTACAATGTTGCCAAAAAGAGTAGTAAGCCTGAGGATTTGGAAAGTTTTAGAAATCAGCAAAGAATGACCAAGAAATTGATAAAGAAGGAGAAAATTGAATACGAGAGTAAACTGGCAAGAAATATAAAAACAGATTGTAAGAGCTCTTTCCCTGTCGCCCTGAAAATTTTTCCCTCCAAGTATTTATCTAATTCCCTTTTGAAAGTTACTATTGAATCTGCTTCCACCATCCTTTCAGGCAGTGCATTCCAGATCATTACAACTAGCTGCATAAAAAAATGTTTCCTCGTGTGGCCTCTGGCTCTTTTGCCAATCACCTTAAATCTATGTCCTCTGGTTACCAACCCTTCTGCCACTGGAAACAGTTTCTCCTTATTTACTCTATCAAAACCATTCATGATTTTAAACACCCCTATCAAATCTCCCCTTAACCTTCTCTGTTCTAAGGAGAACAGCCCCAGAATTGAACAGAATCTTCAGCTGAGGCCTAACCAGTGTTTTATAAAGGTTTAGCATAACTTCCTTGCTTTTGTAATCTTTGCCTCTATTAATAAAGCCCAGGACTCCATATGCTTTTTTAACAGCCTTCTTAATTTGTCCTTCCATCTTCAAAGATTTCTGTACGTGCATCCCCAGGTCTCTCTATTCCTGCACCCCCGGAGGGAGGGAGCGTCCGAGAAAAGGCGGGATTTCAGAGCGCTGAGAACAGCTGAGAGGAGCCGAGCCGAGCGGAGGGAGCGTCCGATAAAAGGCGGGATTTCAGAGCGCTGAGAACAGCTGAGAGGAGCCGAGCCGAGCGGAGGGAGCGTCCGATAAAAGGCGGGATTTCAGAGCGCTGAGAACAGCTGAGAGGAGCCGAGCCGAGCGGAGCTGCGACCGAGTTCGAAGTGACGTCAGGAATCAGATCGGGACGCGACACAGGGGAGGCACCTGATTGGTGAGTAGGTTCAGGTGAGTATTTCTACTTATCGACAGTAACTGAAGTAAAAAGAAAGGGAAGGTCTGCAGGTCTTATAGGAAGTAGCGTTTATTTTTTAGTCAATCAAGGTCCCTCGTGTAATTAACATTCTCTAAATTGAGAACAATTTAAAGGAGTAAACTCCTTAAAGTTAGTGGTAAGTAGTTTTTCTTTCCTTTTTTTTCCTCTTGACTTTGGAGTTGTTCTTAAGCTAATTTAAGGGTTAAGTTATGGCAGGAGATCCCAGGGCCGTGTCATGTTCCTCTTGTGGGATGTGGGAATTCAGGGCTCCTTCCTGTATCCCTGATTCCTTCACCTGCGGGAAGTGTGTCCAGCTGCAGCTATTGTTTGACCGCTTGACGGCTCTGGAGCTGCGGATGGACTCACTTTGGAGCATCCGCGATGCTGAGAAAGTCGTGGATAGCACGTTCAGTGAGTTGGTCACACCGCAGATAAAAATTACTGAGGGAGATAGTGAATGGGTGACCAACAGACAGAGGAAGAGTAGGAAGGCAGTGCAGGGGTCCCCTGCGGTCATCTCCCTCCAAAACAGGTATACCGTTTTGGATACTGTTGGGGGAGATGGCTCACCAGGGGAAGGTGGCAGTGGCCAGGTTCATGGCACCGTGGCTGGCTCTGCTGCACAGGAGGGCAGGAAAAAGAGTGGCAGAGCTATAGTGATAGGGGACTCGATTGTAAGGGGAATAGACAGGCGTTTCTGCGGACGCAACCGAGACTCCAGGATGGTATGTTGCCTCCCTGGTGCAAGGGTCAAGGATGTCTCGGAGCGGCTGCAGGACATTCTGGAGGGGGAGGGTGAACAGCCAGTTGTCGTGGTGCATATAGGCACCAACGATATAGGTAAAAAACAGGATGAGGTCCTACAAGCTGAATTTAGGGAGTTAGGAGTTAAACTAAAGAGTAGGACCTCAAAGGTAGTAATCTCAGGATTGCTACCAGTGCCACGGGTTAGTCAGAGTAGGAATGACAGGATAGCTAAGATGAATACGTGGCTTGAGAGATGGTGCAAGAGGGAGGGATTCAAATTCCTGGGCCATTGGAACCGGTTCTGGGGGAGGTGGGACCAGTACAAATTGGACGGTCTGCATCTGGGCAGGACTGGAACCAATGTCCTAGGGGGAGTGTTTGCTAGTGCTGTTGGGGAGGGTTTAAACTAATGTGGCAGGGGGATGGGAACCGATGCAGGAAGTCAGTGGGAAATAAAGTGGTGACAGAAACAAAAGGCAGTAAGGGAGAGTGCACAGAACATGACCGGACAGATGGTCTGAGAAAGCAGGGCAAAGACCAAGGGAAGTCTAGATTAAACTGCATTTATTTCAATGCAAGAAGTCTGATGGGCAAGGCAGATGAACTCAGGGCATGGATGGGTACATGGGACTGGGATGTTATAGCTATTACTGAAACATGGATAAGGGAGGGGCAGGACTGGCAGCTCAATGTTCCAGGGTACAGATGCTATAGGAAAGATAGAGCAGGAGGTAAGAGAGGAGGGGGAGTTGCGTTCTTGATTAGGGAGAACATCACGGCAGTAGTGAGAGGGGATATATCCGAGGGTTCGCCCACTGAGTCTATATGGGTAGAACTGAAAAATAAGAAGGGAGAGATCACTTTGATCGGATTGTACTACAGACCCCCAAATAGTCAACGGGAAATTGAGGAGCAAATATGTAAGGAGATTACAGACAGCTGCAAGAAAAATAGGGTGGTAATAGTAGGGGACTTTAACTTTCCCAACATTGACTGGGACAGCCATAGCATTAGGGGCTTGGATGGAGAGAAATTTGTTGAGTGTATTCAGGAGGAATTTCTCATTCAGTATGTGGATGGCCCGACTAGAGAGGGGGCAAAACTTGACCTCCTCTTGGGAAATAAGGAAGGGCAGGTGACAGAAGTGTTAGTGAGGGATCACTTTGGGACCAGTGATCATAATTCCATTAGTTTTAAGATAGCTATGGAGAAGGATAGGTCTGGCCCAAAAGTTAAAATTCTAAATTGGGGAAAGGCCAATTTTGATGGTATTAGACAGGAACTTTCAGAAGTTGATTGGGAGAGTCTGTTGGCAGGCAAAGGGACGTCTGGTAAGTGGGAGGCTTTCAAAAGTGTGTTAACCAGGGTTCAGGGTAAGCACATTCCTTATAAAGTGAAGGGCAAGGCTGGTAGAAGTAGGGAACCTTGGATGACTCGGGAGATTGAGGCACTAGTCAAAAAGAAGAAGGAGGCATATGACATGCATAGGCAGCTGGGATCAAGTGGATCCCTTGAAGAGTATAGAGATTGCCGGAGTAGAGTTAAGAGAGAAATCAGGAGGGCAAAAAGGGGATATGAGATTGCTTTGGCAGATCAGGCAAAGGTGAATCCAAAGAGCTTCTACAAATACATAAAGGGCAAAAGGGTAACTAGGGAGAGAGTAGGGCCTCTTAAGGATCAACAAGGTCATCTATGTGCGGAACCACAAGAGATGGGTGAGATCCTGAATGAATATTTCACATCGGTATTTACGGTTGAGAAAGGCATGGATGTTAGGGAACTTGGGGAAATAAATAGTGATGTCTTGAGGAGTGTACATATTACAGAGAGGGAGGTGCTGGAAGTCTTAACGCGCATCAAGGTAGATAAATCTCCGGGACCTGATGAAATGTATCCCAGGACGTTATGGGAGGTTAGGGAGGAAATTGCGGGTCCCCTAGCAGAGATATTTGAATCATCCACCGCTACAGGTGAGGTGCCTGAAGATTGGAGGGTAGCAAATGTTGTGCCTTTGTTTAAGAAGGGCGGCAGGGAAAAGCCTGGGAACTACAGACCAGTGAGCCTGACATCTGTAGTGGGTAAGTTGTTAGAGGGTATTCTGAGGGACAGGATCTACAGGCATTTGGAGAGGCAGGGACTAATTAGGAACAGTCAGCATGGTTTTGTGAGAGGAAAATCATGTCTCACGAATTTGATTGAGTTTTTTGAAGGGGTAACCAAGAAGATAGATGAGGGCTGTGCAGTAGATGTGGTCTACATGGACTTCAGCAAAGCATTTGACAAGGTACCGCAAGGTAGGTTGTTACATAAGGTTAAATCTCATGGGATCCAAGGTGAGGTAGCCAATTGGATACAAAATTGGCTTGACGACAGAAGACAGAGGGTGGTTGTAGAGGGTTGTTTTTCAAACTGGATGCCTGTGTCCAGCGGTGTGCCTCAGGGATCGGTGCTGGGTCCGCTGTTATTTGTTATTTATATTAATGATTTGGATGAGAATTTAGGAGGCATGGTTAGTAAGTTTGCAGATGACACCAAGATTGGTGGCATTGTGGACAGTGAAGAAGGTTATCTAGGATTGCAACGGGATCTTGATAAATTGGGCCAGTGGGCCGATGAATGGCAGATGGAGTTTAATTTAGATAAATGTGAGGTGCTGCATTTTGGTAGATCGAATCGGGCCAGGACCTACTCCGTTAATGGTAGGGCGTTGGGGAGAGTTATAGAACAAAGAGATCTGGGAGTACAGATTCATAGCTCCTCGAAAGTGGAGTCACAGGTGGATAGGGTGGTGAAGAAGGCATTCAGCATGCTTGGTTTCATTGGTCAGAACATTGAATGCAGGAGTTGGGATGTCTTGTTGAAGTTGTACAGGGCATTGGTGAGGCCACACTTGGAGTACTGTGTACAGTTCTGGTCACCCTATTATAGAAAGGATATTATTAAACTAGAAAGAGTGCAGAAAAGATTTACGAGGATGCTACCGGGACTTGATGGTTTGACTTACAGGGAGAGGTTAGACAGACTGGGACTTTTTTCCCTGGAGAGTAGGAGGTTAAGGGGAGATCTTATAGAAGTCTATAAAATAATGAGGGGCATAGATAAGGTCGATAGTCAAAATCTTTTCCCAAAGGTAGGGGAGTCTATAACGAGGGGGCACAGATTTAAGGTGAGAGGGGAGAGATACAAAAGGGTCCAGAGGGGCAATTTTTTCACTCAAAGGGTGGTGAGTGTCTGGAACGAGCTGCCAGAGGCAGTAGTAGAGGCGGGTACAATTTTGTCTTTTAAAAAGCATTTGGACAGTTACATGGGTAAGATGGGTATCGAGGGATATGGGCCAAGTGCAGGCAATTGGGACTAGCTTAGTGGTATGAACTGGGCGACATGGACATGTTGGGCCGAAGGGCCTGTTTCCATGTTGTAACTTCTATGATTCTATGATTCTATGATTATATTGTCTCTCCTCATTCTTCTTACCAAAATGTATCACTTCACATTTCTCTGCATTAATTTTCATCTGCCATGTGTCTACCCATTTCACAAATCTGTCTATGTCCCCCTGAAGTCTATTACTATTCTGCACATTGTTTACTACGTTTCCGAGTTTTGTGCCATCTGCAAACTTAGAAATTATACCCTCTATACCCAAGTCCAGGTCACTAATATATATCAAAAAGAGCAGTGGTCCTAATACTGACCACTGGGGAACACCACTGTATACTTCTTCCTGTCTGAAAAGTAACCATTTACCAATATTCTCTGCTTTCTGTCCCTTAGCCAATTTTGTATCCATGATGCCACTTTAATCCCAGTGAGTGAGGAATTTAAAGTAATTAATATTAGTAAAGAAAAAGTACTGGAGAAATTAATGGGACTAAAAGCTGACAAATCCCCTGGACCTGATGGCCTACATCCTAGGGTTTTAAAAGAGGTGGCTGCAGAGATAGTGGATGCATTGGTTTTGATCTTCCAGAATTCCCTAGATTCGAGAACAGTCCCCTTGGATTGGAAGATAGCAAATGTAACCCCGCTATTCAAGAAAGGAGGGAAAGAGAAAACAGGGAACTACAGGCCAGTTAGCCTGACATCAGTGGTAGGGAAAATGCTAGAACCTATTATTAAGGACATAGGGCTAGAAATTGGGCCATGTAGCGCTTGTTGTTTCGGCGCTATGTGGCCTCCCAAACATCCAAGATGGCGTCTTGGTTGCGCACGCACATTTCCAGCGTGACATGTGCTGGACGCCATCTTGGTATAGGTATTAGTGTATGCGCAAACACCGAATGCCGGCAGCATGTAAAGTAGGGAGAAAATGGATACAATCAGTGTGCAACGCTGATTTAAAGTAATAAGTTCCAAAATGGTGTCTAACGCTCAACTCAACGCACAGTCTTAACCACAACCATCTGAACGTGTCTTAGATTGCCTGGAGGATGCCCACCAATGCATTTTAAAGGGACCATTCAGGATTTACAGGTTAGTGGCTGGATTATTGCTTCTGGCTGCCGAGACATTTGAAACTGTTTTTGGAGGTCTCCTATACTTGAATACTAGGACTAGGGGACATAGTCTAACATTTAGAACCAGGACGTGCAGGAGTGAAGTTAGGAAACGCTGCTACACGCAAAGGGTGGGAGAAGTTTGGAACACTCTTCTGCAAATGGCAGCTGATGCTAACTCAATTGTGAATTCTAAATCTGAGATTGATAGATTTCTGTGAACCAAGGGTATTAAGGCATATGGGGCTAAGGTGGATATATGGAGTTATGTCACAGGTCCAACATGATCGCATTGAATGGTGGACCAGGCTCGAGGGGCTAAATGCCACTGCCACTTGCTGCCTCCTGATATGCGCCACCTTCTCCTGCAAGAAAGCAGGATGTGTGGCTGTCATGGTTGAATAGCTGCCAGTGTGTGTGGCCTATGAGCTGTGGGTGGGCGGCTTGCAATAGTGGCAATGTGTAACGGTGAGAGGAAGCATCTGATTGGCAGAGTTGAGTACTGATGGAAAGAGTGTGTTGGTATGTGGGTGATGAGGAGTGTAGTGCATGGAACAGTGGATGTGGCTGGTGGTATAGTTGGTTGGAGACACCACTTGACAGTTGACCACACTCACCTTGACCACTCGTGTCAAAGCATTGAACTTCTTCCTGCACTCCATCCATATTCGTGGTGCTGTGCACCTGGCATTGACTTCGTCCCCCACTGCCTTTTGGGCATATATCTAGGGGGCTTCTTGCCCCCTCCCCCCCCCCCCGCCCCCGGCTGATATATGTCCCTCCTGTCCACTTCTTGCACCAAGACCTCTAGTGCATCATCTGAGAACCATGATGCACACACTCTCGCAGACCTGGTACCAACTCAGATCGGCAGATTGGTGAGGTCTGGCATGCAGATTGGAGGATGTGGGATTTAGTAGTGCGCAACCTTTATTCAATGTTTTAACATAACTCATCAGTGTGTAAACATAGAGACGGGACCTGCATCTGTGTTTTACGTGTGCGATTCAGACACCGTGCAGACAGCAGACTGTTATTTTTAGCAAATAACAGGTACCGGCTACCTTTAAGAGATTTTAAGAGACATCCTCCCTTTAAGAGATTGGGGCTCACCCCTGCTGGTGGAAAGTGTGAATTGCATTGAATCCTCGTGTCAACGCTGATTTCCGATGCTGCTTGCAGATAAGTCCTCAGGCCTGACGAAAGTTACTTCCTGCCTGCACAGGGGCCATTGGGCATGGGTTAATAGGGGATCACACTACCTACGCCCAATAATAGGCCTTATTGATTTTTTTCCCCCATAATAACAGGGCACTTAGAAAATAATAATATGATTAGGCAGAGTCAACACGGTTTTATGAAAGGGAAATCATGTGTGACAAATCTGTTAGAGATTTTTGAGGGTGTAACTAGCAGGGTAGATAAGGGGGAACCAGTGGATGTAATATATTTGGGTTTTCAAAAGGCATTCGATAAGGTGCCACTCAAGAGTTTGTTACACAAGATAAGGCTCATGGGATTGAGGGTAATATATTAGCATGGATTGAGGATTGATTAATGGACAGAAAACAGAGAGTAGCAATAAAAGGGTCATTTTTGGGTTGGCAGATTGTAACTAGTGGGGTGTCACAAGGTTCAGCGCTTGGGCCTCAGCTGTTTACAATATATATCAATGACTTAGATGAGGGGACCGAGTGTAATTTGCTGACGATACAAAACTAGGTGGGAAAGTAGGCTGTGAGGAGGACGCAAAGGGATATAGACAGGTTAAGTGAGTGGACGAAAAGGTGGCAGATGGAGTATAATATGGGGAAATGTGAAATTATCTACTTTGATAGGAAGAATAGAAAAGCAGAATATGTGTCTTAGAGAGGGTTCAACAAAGGTTCACTAGATTGATTCCCAGGATGACATAGTTGTCCTATGAGGAGAGATTGAGCAGAATGGGCCTATACTCTCTGGAGTTTAGAAGAGTGAGAGGTGATCTCATTGAAATGTGTAAAATTCTTAGAGGGCTTGACAGGGTAGATGTTGAGAGGTTGTTTCCCCTGGCTGGAGAGTCTAGAATAGGGGTTATAGTCTCAAGATAAGGGGGTGGCCATTTAGGACCAAGATGAGGAAAACTTTCCTCACTCAGAGGGTTGTGAATCTTTGGAATTCTCTACCCCAGAGGGCTGTGGATGCTCAGTCGTTGAATATATTCAAAACTGAGATCGAAGGATATTTGGACACTAAGGGAATCAAGGGATATGAGGATAAAGTGGGAAAGTGAAGCTGAGGTAGAAGATCAGCCATGATCTGATTGAATGGTGGAGCAGACTCGAGGGGCCGTATGGCCTACTCCTGCTCCTAGTTCTTTTGTTCTTATCTACATAGCAACTAAAGATGCAATAAAAAGCTTCAACAATATAGAAAATGCCCATTCTTAGCCCTGAATGCTGTTTGTGTTCATTTTATTAAACATAAATTATTTAAAAAGTTTTCTAGCAGATATTTTAGAAGTGCTCAATATTTTCCCAAGATTGTTTGGTGGTCTGTGATGTCACCTGGCCAGGAGCTCTTTAAATCATCCCCGCAGGATACGCTGAATTAGAAAGCAAATTATTTAAATCAGCTCCCTACCGGGTCTATCACAGTTCTAATGATGAATTCTGGGAAATTGCTTGGATGACTCCATTAAATGGATGGATGGAAGCTGAACCACTGAAACATTTTAATAATACTTGCATTGTATAGCAGCTTATCACATCAAAACATCTGAAAGCAGTTCATAGAATGAATCACTTTGAAGATAATTACGTTGTAGGCAAACACAGCAACCATTTTGTGCCAAGAACATTCCATAAATGGCAGTGAGATGAATAAGAAATTTATTGTGGTGGTGTTGGTTGAGGGAGGAATGTTGGCCAGGACACTGGGCGAACTCCCTTCTGTTCTTTGAATGGTGCAATGAAACTTTTAACATCCACCATAGACAGAGCAGTTTAATATTTCATCCAAAGCATACCTGCTGCTACGATGTGGCATTCCTCAGCTGAACTGGTCAGTGAAACTACTTATGTAGATTTCTCAGTGCATTGATTTCGAGACTCTTAAGTATGCTGTTGCTTTTGCATTCATATCAGATACCAGTCTGACCAAAATAAACCCTTTCTCTCCACTTATAGAATCAAAGAATGATACAGCACAGAAGGAGGCCATTCGGCCCATTGTGCCAATGCCGGCTCTTTGAAAACGCTATCCAATTAGTCCCATTCCCCTGCCCTTTCCCCGGAGCCCTGCAAATGTTTCCCCTTCAAGTATTTATCCAATTCCCTTTTGAAGGTTATTATTGAATTTGCTTCCACCACCCTGTCAGGCAGTACATTCCAGATCATAACAACGCGTTGCATTAAAAAAAATTCTCCTCATCTTGCCTCTGGCTCTTTTGCCAATTACCTTAAATCTGCGTCCTCTGGTTACTGACCCTTCTGCCACTGGAAACTGTTTCTCCTTATTTACTCTATCAAAACCCTTCATGATTTTGAATACCTCTATTGAATCTCCCTTAACCTTCTCTGCTCTAAAGAGAACAACCCCAGCTTTCTCTCTCTTTCTTTCTCTATGTTTGGCAGTCTCCTTTCCCTCAGTATCATTTTGTCTCAGTTGATAGCATTCACACCACTGAATCCTATTTTATCCAGGTCATGAGTCAGAAAGTTGTAGATTCAGTCTTAGTCCTGAACCTTTAATGCAGTACAGAGGGAATGCTACACTGTTGAAGGTACCGTCTGCTGAATGAGCTGTTTAATTGAGGCTCAGACAGATGTAATGGATCCCATGGCACTATTTAAAAACAGGAAGTTCTCCTAGTGTCCTGGGCAACATTTTTCCCTCATCCAACACCACCAAAAAGAGATTGCCTGGCCATTTGTTCATTTGCTGTTTGTGGGGCCTTGCTGTGCAAACGTTAGCTGCTGCATTTGCCTCTGAAGCAACAGTGGTTTCGGAGTTGATTTTAAAATGGCCGCAGTTAAAATGGAGCGGGGCTGTACCCACTCCTTTCCAACCTCGATCTGGCTGACTGCAATTTTAAATTGCATGTGCCAAGGACACCAGGCGGGGTTCTCTTTAAATATGCAGATCGGGTGCTAAAGACATCATTGGTGCCCAATCTACCATCTTAACATGAGGCCTGAGCAGTAATGGCTTCCCCACCAGGACAAACTAGTGGGGAACAGCTGCCAGGGCGAGAAGTGGCCCAGCCAGGTAAGTTTTTTAAAAAATTCAGTTACCGTGTGGGTCAAGAGGAGCAGGAATGCTCCTCTGAGCCCCACAAGGAAACCTGGGGCTTCCCCTGCATAGAGTTTACTCCCTCCTATCCACAGGGGAATTCCCCTCTCGGAGCACTTACCTTGTGCCGGGGACTAAACCCCTGGGCCAACTTCCCAGACGTTTTGGTTGGGAAATTGGCAAGCCGCATAGTAATGAAGTCCAGCCATTAAAATCTGCCGAACCTCCCTATTACTGCTCCTGGATGGGCCGGACACACTCCAGGCTGCATTCTTGCCCGGGAGTTAAAATCGAGCCCTTCATTTCGAAAATCTAATGGTGATAAAGCACTTTGGGATGTATAAATACACATAGTTTCTGCTCTTTCTTGTCTGATTGGAGTCCTCGAGTTGGGAGGGAGCAGGCAGGCAATCGCTGGGGTTAGGATGAATCTCAATCTGGGCCGGAATGTTCTTCCTATCATTATAATGCTATTCCTATCATATAAAGGCCATGGTGTGAGAAAAGAGCTGTTGAAGCACGTACGAGTTAGAAATTTGGGGTCTGGTTTGGGAAGGAGAAATTCGGGGTATGAGTGATGGTCATGGAGTAGGCTGGAAAGGAGCAGTGAGCAAGGACCTGGAGATGGGGCAACGGTCTGGGCTGAAAGGGAATGGTGAGCCAGGGCCAAAGCTGTGGTATTGGCTGATAAGGAACATAAGGCTCAGTGTGAGAGCGAGCTGTTGGCTGCCATCCCATGCCTCAATAATATTGCATTATAAATATTAAAAAATTATATAATAACAGACACAAGCAACATAACCCATTAAAATAAAGGGCCTTTACCATCTTCAATGCAATGTTAGGATTGGAGCCTCCACCTGGCCCAAACATACCTATCAGCATAAAGAGGGAGAAAAGTGGGGGGAGGAGGGGGATTCCCTTTGTCAGGAGTGCTCGTGCCCTGAGCCTTCAATGGTCAGGCCCGGCATACCTCCCTGTGTAAATGGGGCCTTCCTGAAGATCCAGTCTGATGGCCTGGTCTGGACCCCTGAAGATTATTTTTTTTTAATAATCATTTTATGAGCAGGAACAAGTACAAGATGCTTCTGGGGGATCCTTCACTCCCCCTACCTCAGGACCCGGCTCTCCCCCCTGCCTGGGGAGTTTCCAGTCTCCTTGGTGGGTGGAAGGTATCACCGCTGGTCCCCTAGCCCACAAAGGTATTTAAATCATGAGACCTCCCACGACCCTGCAAACTTTGGTAAGGTTAGCAGCAGAGGTCACAGGCACACAGGCAAGCACGTCTCAGCACTTACGCACTACCTCATGGCCAACATCCGTTAAAATAGAGGATAGAGGAATGTCATAGGAATTATTTAAGCATTGCTGTGTTCTGATCACTAGTACAGCATTGCAGGTGTCGCACAATTTAGCATCAGTCTTTTCCCAGGCCATCTGTTACCTTTTCTTGGTGGCCTTGGCTTTCTGCTCAGTGTTGGGAATGACCGATGGCCGATATGTGCCTCCTGCTTTCAGCAGTGCTCTCCGTGTCCCCTTCAAGACCCTCCTCAAGAATGCACAATACTTCTTTTGCTAACCTAAGCAGCAAAGGAGCCTGCCAAAACAGTATTGTGGATTCTTGAGGTGGGTCCAAACTGGAGGAGAAGAGGAACGCTGTTGGAAATGGGATGTTCCTGTTGTGAGAGCCGGCAGCGGTGTCTCACATTTGCCAAACATCAGCATTTCATACTGATCCTCAGAGTTTCTCAAAGAGTTTAATGTGATTGTAATTTGCCAGCTCCGTCTCTTAACATTCATTCAGTGCACATTGACTTCTCTGACACATTTTGAATTTTCTGTAAATTAAGTAAATATAATGAAAAGCACGACCTTTATACTTAGGATTGTGCAACTGAGGTATTTTATCTATGATTGTTTTAATAATAGACTAAAATAATGGCGACATTATTCTGATTAAATAAATGATTGAAATTATGTTTAACAAAAGTAAAATTGAGATGAGGATATAAAATTGTGAAACACCTATCCTACAGGTTAGCACCAGAGATTTTCCATGAAGGGAGTGTTTTCTATTCATTCTCAGGATGTGGGCATCGTTGGCAAAGCTGGCATTTATTGCCCATCCTTAGTTGCCCTGATAGCGGTTTGATATAACTGAGTGGCTTGCTAGGCCACTTCAGAGGGCAGTTAAGAGTCAACCTTGTTGGTGTTGGACTGGAGTCACATATAGGCCAGACTGGGTAAAGACGGTACCCAGTCCTTCCCTAAAGGACATTGGTGAATCAGTTGGATTTTTATGATAACCTGAAAGCTTTATGCTCACTAACTGATACCAGCTTTTTTATTCTTTACATTAGCTAGAGATATCAGGAAATTATGGGGGAGAAAAGCTAGAAATGAAAGTCAGAATGTATTGTTCATAGTTATGATTAGAAAATAGCATTGACAGGATCTGGGAAAAGACAACTCTCCCTCTGATTTCTTGTTCACCCTCTCTTCAGGGAAGAGCTCACAACACCCCATATCTGTGTGGGTGAGTTCTGGAGTTTATCAACAAAGGCCATCTTCTCTGAGAGCCACATCACAAAGCTCTTCGCTGATGGTCTAATGCTGCACACTCTATTAATGGCCTGTTTTTCAGTGCAGTTCCAAGGGAAGCTGCATTGTCTCAGGCACAATATTTGGATGAGATATCTGTCTGCCTGTTCAGGGAGTAGAGCATCCCATGGCAATTTTGAAGAAAAGCAGGAAATTCTCCCAGTGTCCAGGCCAACCTTCCTCCCTCAACCAACACCACCGAAAAAAAAGATTAACTGTTTAATCACTTCATTTGCTATTTGTGAGACCTTGTTCTGTGCAATTTGGCTATTATGCTTGCTGACATAATAGTGATTACAATTCATTGGTTGTAAAACGCTTTGGGTCATCTCGAGGACGTGATGAGATACTACATAAATGAAAGCTCTTTCTTATCTCCTGACATATTTTGTATCGCTTGTATTGCATTTACCATACAAACTATTTAAAAAACATATATATTTCTGTAGTTCTTGTAGCCAGTGGATATTAGTTGAAGCTGCTTTGTGATATCCTTTTGTCACTGTAGTGTTAGTTAAAGAGAATAATCACTCTCTAAACTAAGGAAGTAGAAGTGTTTGTGTGTGTGTGTTTGGGGAGGCGGGTGGTCAGAGTGCACTGCCTATGTTCTTGACGTGACGCTGTCAATACCTGTTTTAACTAAAGCAGTAGCAGACCTACCAACCCAAGGAAAATTGTATGAAGGAGAACATGCGGCATTTCACACCTGGTTAGTTTATTTAAATCAGTGTACAGCATCGTTTGAATGCACCAATGATGAAAGTATTCATACTTACCCTTTGTAGTAGGATCTCCAGCATTTAGAAGCTTAATACTAAGACCATGGACTGTATATAACTTAATTAGGGGTACTCTTTTGAACAACCACAAAATGTTCTACTGGGTTTAGGAATGTAAGGCGAATTAGATTTAGTGCTTTTAAGGCTAAATTTGAGCAGCAGTTTTGGATGTGGAGAATTTTAAGACCATAGGCAATTTAAAAAGGGTGTTCCTTTGAATAGGTGAAACTATTCTATTAGGCTAGAGTTAAGCAGCACAAGTAGGTATAATGCAGACAGATTTCAATTATGAAACTGCATACACTCTCCACACCATATTAAGTGAGACTGGACAAATGCATTGCCACCACAAATCTGCATACCCTTCGTCCCACTATATTATTAGGCCGGGGACAGATGTATCACCACATGAGGTCGCATAGCTCTCTCTGCACTAGATTACTATCTAATGAAATCAGCACTTACCTTTGTTGCAGTGGCCCCAGCACCAGATGGCAGCCACTTGCCTGTGATGATGATAAGGAAACTACAGGGTTGGAGAAAATGGCACTACACAGCTGCATAGAGGCACATTTTGTCCCATCGTTAATGGACATGACCGTTTTTTTTTAAAGGGACTGGCATAGATAATCTGAAGTACTCCGGTTAGGTTAAATTCAGGAACTCAGTGAGTTTCCACAATTCAGAATTCAGTACTTATCCCTTTGGGGTTTAGTAGATAGATCCTTGGCTTGTTAGGGCACATTTAGGCGCAAGATAAAATAATTAACAGGGCAATCCAATATAATATTCTGAGCAGAGAATGAATAATTTGCAAATATTTTATTCAAACAGTCTTTAATAAAATTGAAAAAGCAGACATTCATTGTATCTCTGAAGTGCATTTTAGATAGCGAGAGAATAGTGCTGATAATTTGATCTCAAGCAATCTTATCTTTTCATTTTAATACTTCAGCAAAAATAATTGCACCTATTCTGAGCATGCCAATGGAAGGTCAGAAGGTAGCTTAGTTACTGAGACATCAGACCCATGAGGCTCCTGTGGCCATTTGATCCACATACAGGTAATCCATGATCCTGCACTGACAGTTAAGTGATTCTAACATAAACTACATCTCAGAGAAGTGGAATGCAGATAAAAGCTTTATTTGTCTTCAGGAAAAAAAAAACTTGCTGAAAATCTGTCCATTATACAGTGCAGACCTGGATGAAAGCTGACAAGAGCTGTTTGATGTGAGCGAATGCCCCTGTGCTATGTAAAAGCCAATGACCCAGCTGCCTTCAATGGCAGAATGCGGGCATTCAGTCACTGAGAAATCCAGTTATATGATAGATGACTGCACTGAACTTGCCCTTTTAAACTGTGGGGATCATAACTTGGGGAAGTCCTTTGTTCTGGCCAATGATGTCAGCAAGTTGTAGTCGTCAGGCTGACAACCAAAAGACAGCTGAAATGGGGGGACAGTGCCTTCCGTGCAATGCAGTAGCACAAAGGTTTGCTTATAATTTAGTTCTTGTGAATGAAAATACTTTTTTGTGTAGGAGTGTATTTATCATTAGCTCATGTCATCTTTTTTGTTGCTATGGTAATTCATAGCTAGGCAAAACTGCAGTCTTTCAAAAAAATTATAAGTTTCTTTGAAGACCTGAATATGCATCTCTTACAATATGTTACTCCAGTGAAATACGTCAAGCAGGGCATAAGAGACGAATGAAGGAAGTACACAGAGCAAATGACACATTGTGTGAAGCAGAGTTATGAAAGGAAACCACAATCCAATAAAGCTACATAGGACCTCATAAAGGAATTTGGTATGCATATCAATAAAAAAAAATGTCAGTTTGCCAACATATTTCATGCAAAAATAAGTGGGAGTGAGAGGAATTGAGAGTAAGAACACCAGCAGAAACACCACAGTAGATTGTTGTTAGGTGACTAGCTAATTGGCCACAAACTCTTATTTGGTTCATCAAGAATTCACATTGAAATGCTATATTGTAAACGTAATAATGACTTCTAAGGTTTAGTGATTACTTAAACACTGTTAACAGGGAGAAGGGAAGACCCTGAAAAGTGGAGGTTTTTTTTTAAAAATCGTGATACAGAGAGGGCTGTATATATCTTTAAATGTTTTAGAATTGGGAATTTTTAAAGTTTTGGTTATAGTTGGATTAATAGCTATTTTATATTTTATCAGAAACAGTTACAATGGGCTTTAGTTTCTATTTTTCACAAATAAAGGGTTATTTGTCCTTATACTGTCAAAAATAACAAAACTAAATCAAAATGGCAGATGCATGCCATTTTGCTTCTGAAGGTTCCATTCAATCTGAAGCCATTAATGTGAATGAAAGGAAGAGCCAATCGGGAGCATCAGCTGTAATAATTCTGCTTTCACACTTCCCTTGTACATAAATTGGTATAAACCGGCGTAAATGGTGAATATTTAGTTGATCCAGCTGTAGAGTATGCAAAACCTATTGTACATGGCACAGCAAAGACTTTTCAACTTGGAGATTGGAACAGAGGCCGTGAATTGCCTCAGAACTGCTCCTGTTCCACTGCTGCGATTTTGCCTTGTTTCCGGCAAAGTTACGGTGGCGGAGTGGGACCAGCCCCAAGGAAGTTCCTAGCCATAGAGGTCCAGTTAGATACACTAGGGTGATGAGTGAGCAGGACTTGATGTGAAATTAGATATAGGCAACAGTTTTAGATTAGCTGATGTTTACAGAGCCTGGAGGATGGGTGGCTGGCTAGGAATGCATTGGAATATTCAAGTCTGGAGGTGGCAAAGACACGGATGAGTGTTTCAGTAGTAAATAGGATGAGACGGAGGGGAGGGAGGCAGGTGATGTTACGGAGGTGAAAGTAGGTGATGGAGAGGATATGGAGTTGCAAGCTCAGCTTGGGGTCAAATCGAATGCTCAGGTTTTGAACGGTCTGATTAAATTGAGGCAGTGGCCAGAGAAGGTGGCGAGGGAACGGAGTTTGCAGCAGAAGCTGAAGATGATGGCTTAAGTCTTCCCAAAGTTTAACAGATGGAAATTGTGGCACATCAAATACCAGATGTCAGACAAGTAGTCTGACAGCACAGATGTGGAGATGCCGGTGATGGACTGGGGTGGACAAATGTAAGGAATCTTACAACACCAGGTTATAGTCCAACAGTTTTATTTGAAAATCACAAGCTTTCGGAGGCTTTCTCCTTCATCAGGTGAGTCACCTGATGAAGGAGAAAGCCTCCGAAAGCTTGTGATTTTCAAATAAAACTGTTGGACTATAACCTGGTGTTGTAAGATTCCTTACATTTGACAGCACAGAGGCAGTGGAGGGATCAAGGCAGGTGCTGGAGAGGTAGAGCTGGGCATCATTGGCATACATGTGGAAGCTGACCCTATATCTGTGGAAGATGTCACCAAAGGGCAGCATGAGGAATAGAAGGGAGTCAAAAATAGATTCTTGGTGGACCAGACAGGTAATGGTACAGGGTGGGAACAGAAGTCATTGCTGGAAATGCTCCAGCATAGATAATCCCATTGAGCTGGATAATGGAGGAGAGGATAGTGTAATCGACTATATCAAAAGCTGCAGAGAGGTTAAGGAAAATGAGGGAGGATAGTGCACCACAGTCACAATCACAAAGGATGCGGGGGAGAAATTGGACCATGTAGCACCCGCTACGCAGACTCCTAAGCCCCGAAGATGGTATCCGAGATGCATGGGCACACTTCCGACATGAAGTGTGCAGGATGCCATCTTGGTAAAGGTGATTGCACACGCAACCTAACGAATGCCGGCAGCATCTAGAGTAGGGAAATTATGATGTAAATCAGTATGCAACGCTGATTTGAAGCAGCCGGTGGCATTTTGGAACTCCACGTTCCAGCCAACGCACTGTCTCAACCTCGCACAGTTGAACAGGACTTAAACGGCATGAAGGACACCCACCAGCGCTATTTAAAGGGATCATGCAGGAGTTACAGGTTAATTGCTGGATTAGTTATTCTGGCTTCTGGGTGTTTGTGAAAATTTCCCATACTTGGAGAAAGTTGCAATATTCTATAGAGAGTGGTCTGGCTGGTCTTGCAGTATTGTTAGTGGCATTTAAAATAGTGTGCTGAACAAAGTTGCTTCCAGACATAGGTGGCCTGCTAGGGCTTCCTCTGGGAATTGAACATGACTGGGAGCATGCAGGGAGGCCACACAGAGCAGGACAAGCTGTGAGAAGAGGGAGGAGGAGGAGGAGGAGGTGGAGGAAGTGACAGGGAGGCAACAAGGTAGACAGGCCCTGTTCACCAGGGCTCTGCGTGATCAGATGATTAATGAGCAATACCAGTAACCTCAACTACACCTCCCCATTCACCAACAGTCCCACACTCCTTACCTTTCCTCTCCCACATGACCATCAAATCGTCCTCCTTATGATTACACATTGCTTCCTCCCTCAGCTCATCGCAGAAAAGAAAACCAACACCAAACACAAATTCCTAATCACATTTACAGATTTACACATGAAATGATTCAAACAAACTGATACTATTCACCCTTGTACATTCCCTCAGTGCCTGTTGTTCGTGTGCCTTTACCTTTCCTAGTGCTCCTACGAGGTGCATCCCCAGTGGCTGGAACATGGGTGGTGGAAGGCTGCTGACCTTCAAATGAGGAGACTGCAGATGGCCTTGGAGGATGACCTCGAGCAGCTCTGGGCTGGGAGGGCCCAACTTCAGATTGCATCACCTCGGACTGGGCTGCAGCAATCTGGCCTGGCTGCTGACAGGCAACAGCAAGGGCACTGGCGGAGTGACAAGGGTGGGAGCAGGAATACTGACATCCTGAGAGGACAGCAGGTCCGTCTTCCATGCGCCGCTGCCACTGTCCCAGGGTGGCGTCTCAGCAATCCTGGTGATCTGCTAGAGGACAGATTGCTGGAGTGCAGTGATGCCCTAAAAGCCCCGTTCCACAGTGGAACCCAGAGCCATGATAGCAGCAGTCTGAGCTTCCAAATGCAGCTATCAGACTTTGGATAACAGATGTTTGTGCTGCAATGGAAGCTGTGACATCAGTCATCAGATGCTGCATCATGGTGGGTTCCACAGGTGCGCTGATGGAGGTGACCACCCGTTCTATGTGGGAAGGGAAGGGCTCCAAGCTCTGCGCAAAACAACTCCTCCATGCCCCTTGACATTGGGCACAGGCTTTCTAGTGCACCAAATATTTGGCTGTGTACGCCCATCAGCTTTCTTCTCCTGCGCACTTGTGCCCAATTAGTCACCACGTGCAGGCCCCCCCTCTACCCTAACCTCTAAAGTACGCACAGTGTCAGTATCTGTCACCTTTCCTCTCCAGAGTCCTTCAATGTATTGATGCCTCCCAAGTTCATACCTGCCTTTCCCACAACTCTACGTTTGAATCACTCCAATCAGGTTTCTGCCCCTGCTACAGCACTGAAACATCCCTAATCAAAGTCATAGTGTGCTGGGGGTTATATTGGTTAATGGGTGCTGGGATCGCGGTGCGCAATTAACCCATGCCTGGTGTTAACGATGCAGGCAGCATGTAACACTCGTGTGTTGGCTGCGAGTGTAAGATCAAGTGATGGTGTGCCTGCATCATCACTGTCATCTTCCTCTGTCTCCTCTGACTGGGCAGGTTTCAGTTCTTGGGTATCTGAAATGACAAAGGGGCATGGGTTGAGTTGTGGTGCGGGGAGAGGAGAAAGTAAGACGTGCGTGCTGACACCATCTGCAGCTCGTGAGTCAGAAAAGATTGTGGGCTGAGGGAGAAGTGGGAAGCAAGAAGGAGGATTAGGCGCAGTGACCACCATCATCAATACTTCCAGCACTGTCAGTGGCCACGGCCTCAGCGATGGCCCATCCAGTGATGGCCAGCACTGTCTCCAACATGGGGATGAGGACATGTAGGCGTGCCTGTCCTCCCCCAGGTCTTTCCTGCTGCCTAGTGTTGTGCGCCACCTTCTCCTGCAACAAAAAGGGAAGTGTGTCAGTGAGTGTCCTGCAAGATGTTTGGGTGATGTGGCTGTCATGGTTGAATAGTGCCAGTGTGTGTGACCTGTGAGTTGTGGGTATGTGGCTTGCAAGAGTGGTAATGTGTGACGGCGAGATGCAGCATCTGATTTGTAGGGCTGCATACTGATTGAAAGAGTTTGTTGGTAGGTGGGTGATGGGGAATGTAATGTGTGGAGCAGTGGATGAGGCTAGTGGTGCAGTTAGTAGAATATGCCACATGACAGTTGAACTCACGCACCTTGACCACTCATGTCAAATCATTGAATTTCTTCCTGCACTGCATCAATGTGTGTGATGCGATGCTCCTGGCATTTACCTTGTCCGCCATAGCCTCCTGCCTCTTCAGCATATGTCTGGAGGGCCTCCTGTCCTCCTGCAGATTTAGGATGGCCCTCTGTCTGTCCACCTCTTCCACCAAGACCTCTAGTGCACCGTCCGAGAATCTTGGTGCCGGTCTCTCCCAGGCACAACCATTCTTCAATATCTTCCAGCACTTCCCAAAGGACTTCTTGCAGCCACAGCACACCTCCCCTTTAAAAGGTGCAGGCTGCCTTTAAGTAGAGCTAGCCACTCCCAATATGGGGCCCGCTGCTGATGCATGGAGCCAATCAACAGAGCAGGTAGCGTTGGCTGCACGCAACAATCATTCAAATCATCAGGCAACACGAATGTCACGTGCTGCCTGCATCGCTACGACTGGGCGCAGGTTAATCGCGCACCGCAATCCCAGCGCCCGTTTCCGGGGGTTACCCTATATAAACACCGTGACTTTGATTAGGGATGTTTCAGTGCTGCAGCAGGGGCAGAAACCTGAGTGGAGTGATTCAAACGTAGAGTTGTGGGAAAGGCGGGTATGAATTTGGGAGGCAACAATACAATGAAGGACTCTGGAGAGGAAAGGAGGGTTGGAGATGAGGCAGTAGTTTGCAAGGACAGAAAGATCGAGGGTGGGTTTTTTGAGCAGGGGAGTGATGACTGTAGTTTTGAAAGGGAGGGGTGACCGTACCTGAGGAGAGGGAACCGTTTATAATGTCAGTTAGCATGGGGACCAGGAAGGGAAGTTGGGTGGTCAACAGTTTGGTGGGAATGTGGTCAAGGGAGTAGGAGGTGGGTCTCATGGTCAAGATGAGCTCAGAGAGGGAATGATGGGAGATAGGAGAGAAACTAAAGATGTTGGATCAGGACTAGGGCAGGGGGAACCCTGTGGGAATTTGGCTTGATGAGCAAATGGAGGGGGGGAAGCAGCTGAACAGATGCTCTCAATCTTAGTGACAAGGAAATCCACAAGCTTCTTGCACTTGTTGGAGGTGAGGTGGAGGTGAGCAGGGCAGAGGGATTTAAGGAAACAGTTGGCAGTAGAGAAAAGAAGCCGGGGATTACCTCTGCTCTCCAGGATGATCCTGGAGTAGTGGACGGTTTTAACAGAGGAGAGTGAGGCCCAATTGCGCTTGACGTGGTCCAGCTAGATATGGAGATATTTGGCTAAAGCAGTTGTGCACCAGCCCTTGGAGAGAGTGAAGATGGGGGCTATACCAGGGTGGGAGAAAGTTAAGGTTTATTGGGGACCAGGGCATCAAAGATGGAGGTGAGGGAGCGGTTGAGTAGATTGACAGCGTCGAAGTATTGTGGCGAATGGAAGGCTAAAAGTTAAGCAGTTGGCAGCTTGAAAGTGCAATTGTGAATAAGGGGGAGAATTACCTTTCAAACCACATTCACAGAAAGCAGGTGTTATGCAGACAGACCTATTCACCACAAGAAGACTAAAAAAAGGTACAAAGAATGTCAAGAAAGAATGGTCATTGAACAACTGGAAAAAATTCATTAAGGAAAAAGGAAATTGTGGGAGGAAAGTTAGAGTGCTGTGTGACATCATGGGATGCCCAGAGACTTTCCACTCTTTACTGTGGTTCACATCCACACAGAAGTTTCTTTATTTAGGCAAAACTTTTCTGTGATCATTCCCCACCTCCTCAGGAAGGTAAAAACTTTACCCCACAATGTGTTTCCGTGCGTTCTTACAGCCAAGTCTTTCTTTCACATTGGGCAGAAAGCAAATGCATGGAATTTGTGGCTTCTTGCCTAGATAAAGAAGTAACCAGAAGGCTATCTACAGCTAAACCCCATCTCACTGTAATATGCAATAAAGATATTTCTTATGCAAATTAGAATCAATGCTTGTTAATTTAATAGACGGATATATAGCATGTGGTGGTGCCCCACATCGGGCGGCAAAGGAAATGCCACAACAACTGTTGGCACTAAAGTGGGAGTCAAAAGTCTGTCATTGTTTGCTGAGACGTGGAACTGGCCAAAAAACAAAACAGAAAACTGTAAACCAAGCATGGCAGGAGGTAAGAACGCTACGGTGGGCGGAGCAATCGCACCGATGTTACCGACGGTTTTGGTGATCGGGCCTCAAATAAATTAAATAAAACCAGTGAACACTGACAGGAAACTCGACGATCAGGGTGGGGGTGGGAAACATGTCGGCTTCTCCACGGAGCCGTGCCGGCGGGAACAGGCAATGGTGGGAGGGGAGGGTCCGTTGAGGAATGAGCAGCGAGCAGGAAGATTTTTGTGAGGCCATGAGGAGATTCATGAACCTCCTGGCCCAACAAAAATCGGTTTTAAAAAAAACTTACCGTCATGTTATCCGAGCAGCCTCGAGTGGTCCCTTTAATGACCGACTTTGACCACACTCTGCCCAGTGGAAGCCCAAAATTGCATCAGGGTTCAAAATACATCATAGGCCCACTTGAAAATCGCAACGGGCGGGTCTCATGCGGAGACTTGACAGTAAGTTTCTTTCCCAATTTTCATCTCACCTCCACCCTATTCATGCAGAAAAATGAGATTGCAGTGGATGATAATCGCCCCTATATGTTTAACTACCTATCTATCCATTTATTTATCTGATCTATTAAATATCTTAGCACCACCTTCTACCCTTCGTGACTCAATCCCTCCTGTATGTTCTCATTGCCACTGTCTCAGGCCATGGGCCTCAACCACTGCATCCCTCACCATGAACATCATCACCACTGCCCAGTCTTATCATTACATTAACCTTTTGCCACCTTAGCCTGTGCCATTCTTTTCACCAGTTTACTGGCACTAAGCTGGGAAACTAGCAGTTTGATATTTTTTAATGCACTTCTTGCACTATGATGTATTTGCTGGCTGTAAAGGGACCGAGGAAGGAGAGATGCACAGGGAGAGGGGGTGCAGGGGCGTGCAGAAGGAGGATGATACGGACGAATGGAGGAGATGTATGAAGGGGAACGAAAAGGAGGCGGGAAAAGCAGGCTGAGGAAAGAGGGGGACGTGGAAGGAAAGGAACAGATACAGGTAGGAGATGGGGCCTGTAGGAAACCTGAAAAATATTAAATTAAATTAACTTACCTTCTCAGTCCTCTTCTGGGCCTGCTTCTGTGTGATACTAGGTTTCCCAGTCGCGATCAGCTCTAGTCACCGAAATCGTGACCGTGTTAAAATCTCATTGACGTCTGAATGACAACATGACATACCAACTTTTGCATTTCAATGAGGCTCTCACTTGCTTGGGCGAGGGCCTCTGGTGCTCCCCCAAACACAGGACAAGGTGAGTACTGTGCTGTTAATATTTTAACCCCCACACACCCTGTTCTTGTCAGGCATTGAGGGCGGTGTGTTAAAATTGGCCCTCTTATTTTTGAGGTAATAAGTATCCAGTCCTTTGTATTCTAGCAGCCATATGGTAATGTGCATCCGGACTGGGGAAGATAGTAGGCACCTTTATGATCATAATGTGTCCGTCTGATCTCTGTTAGACTAGTGAGAGCGTGGGAGATGCCCTTGTAGTAGCAGTGTGAAATGTTACTCAAAAAATGGCAGTAAACCGACCCATAACCCTCAGAACAGGGTTCTTTGCTAAATCATAACATGTTTTTATGCATGCTAAGAAATATTGGTTTTGAATTGTTTCCAATTTGACTTGCATTTCATGGCTTTACAATTGGGCAATGGGTTCAGAGTTGCAAATTTTAGCCTACAAACCCAAAAAATCGAACCTCGATTCAGGAACAAGAATCAAGCTTTTGGTCTCAGAAAAGTGAGCTTTTCAAAATGTTAAGGAATTAGGAAGTGATGCTTGCAAGGGCTATCCTTGAAAGATTGGTATGACTGGTTTGAGCAAGTCTATAACAAGAATTGCCCATTAACCAAACAAAAACTAACACTACTCTTGAAAAGGTATTTAGATAGGGATTAGCTTAGTTCAGGTCACTTTGGGTTATGATTTTGGTTTGTCACTTATCCTCATGTCATGTAAAGGCTGACTGACTTTTCCCATATTCATTACATAGTTTGTGTGTATGTGTGTGGTGCAGAGGACAATGCATGAATATCTCAGCAGTTTCAGGAGTCTCACGAAAAGTATAAAGATTGTTCAATCTCATTGAATTTGAAGAGCTCCTCTTTGTGAAAATGAAGATCATCCCTGCTCTCCTGAAAATACATCTTAAGAATCACTGAATTTTTGTTTTGGTTGGCAAGGAGACACTTAAGGAGAGATTTTGGGTGGGAAATTGGATCTCATTGCACTCATTTTTCAGGTGCAAAATGGGACAAAAATGTTCCATTTTACGGGGCGATGGCCTGTGCCTCGGGGCGCCTGATATACACCGATGCTTAGACGATATTCAGGCATCCCCGGTGGCTGCCTTAAACAGGGGTTAGGCTCCCCTTGCATATGCTAATGAGGAACCTACTGCCTGTTTAAGGACTTCTCTCAGAAATTGGTCAGCACTCCCATGCTCCCACTAGATTTAATTGGGAAGGGTATGCTCCGCTTAGCTTTTGCAGTTCTTGCCAGAGTCTAACCAGCGGTCCTTAAAGGGACCGCTGGAGATCGCCAACAAAATGGCAAATTTTGTCTTTTTAACTTACCTTTATGAGGAGTCAAGAGGAGCATCAGTGCTCCTCCTGACTTCACAGCGCTCCTGAGGATCACTGCCAGCCCCCGCACTTGCATTCTCCTGCGCCTCCCCCACTCCCCAGCCCAAGTGGGGGATGTTACAGCTGGCCCAAATTAGTGGGGAGTCAACCAGTGAACTGCCTCACCCCCAACACCCACTCTCCTCCCCACGGCTCCTTCCTGTGCGAGCATAAGAGATGCAAAACCTGCCCTTTCACCTCCTCCCTTCCCACTGTCCAGGGCCCCAAACACTCCTTCCAGGTGAAACAGCGATTTACTTGTACTTTAGTATTTAGTATACTGTATTCGCTGCTCACAATGCGGTCTCCTCTACATTGAGGAGACCAAACCCAGACTGGGTGATCGCTTTGCTGAACACGTCCGCTAGGTCCGCAAGCGTTTTCCTGAGCCGATGATCGCTTTTCATTTTAATTTTCTGTCCCACTCCCACTCTGACCTCTCTGTCCTCGGCCTCTTACATTGTTCCAATGAAGCTCAACGGAAGCTCAAGGAACAGCACCTCTTCTTTCGATTAGGCACTTTACAACCTTCTGGACTCAACATTGATTTCAGTAACTTCAGATCATAACCACTGCTCCAATTTTTTTGGACAGCAAGTGCTGGTAATGGTTCTGCTGCTGCCATTTACAGCCACTCCTGATCAATCTTTTGTTTCTTAACCTGACCCATTACCATCCTCCTTGCCTCGCACCATCATCCCCTTTTGTTATTTAATCACTTGTGCCCTCCACCCTATCAGAGACCTTCCCTTTTGTTCTTTCCTCCCCTCCCTCCCCCCCACCTTTCCCTGGCTCTGTACTTGCTTAAAAAGTTTAACTCTTTAACATCTTCCAGTTCTGATGAAAGGTCTTCGACCTGAAATGTTAACTCTGTTTCTTTCTCCACAGATGCTGCCTGACTTGCGGAGCTTCTCCAGCATCGTCTGTGTTTATTTCAGATCTCCAGCATCCGCAGTATTTTTCTTTTGAACTGCCTCTGGATGCCTGATTGGCATCCACAGCTCGCCGTAGTTATGCTGGTGAGGCCCGAAGCCCAATTTCAGATGAGCCTTGGGCCTCTGGCTTTTGGTGCAAGCTCTGGCATCCGCCTATTTCGAGCCCGAAGATCGGCCTAAACCAATTTCCTCCCCTTTAACTCTCTCTACCAGGGTGGTAGATAAGATAAATTGGAAGTGGTCGACTTACTGCACCATTCCCACTCCACTGCCATTTTAACTCAGGTCTTCCTCTGGGTGGCCCAGGCATTTCCCTGAATCCAGCGGGAGCCATATTAATCTGTGTATATTGGGGTCCTATGACAAGCATAGGATCCCAATGCAGTGTCGGGACATTCTGAGGGGAGCGGGCACCATTGACACTCCGCCCAGCAAAACCTGGCTGTAAAGAGGAAGAAGCCCCAAAAATGTAAATAAATAAATTATTTTTGTGGGACCAGGAGTAGCAGGGGTGTTCCTCCGGGCTCCACAAGAATAATGCAGGCCGTTGTCATCCCAGAATCCCCCCACACAATCAGGCCCCACCCAGACCCACCTTTCTGCCGGCTGGGTCGGCCTCTGGGTCACCTGACATTGAGCCACCCCGGAGCTGGCGAGGTGCAGCAGGACACCCATTTGGGGGAGGGGGGGGGGCGGGGGGATGTGCAGTTCCCTGCTAGCAGGTTGATGAGGCCCTGCCCTAAAATGGAGCAAGCCTCCCGCTGGAGGGATCGGGTGGCCCGCCCACCTGCTCTACCTGCCGACAGCCCGATAATTAAAATATCCCTTTAATAATTTTGCCAACTGACAAAATACCTTCCATTAGTTTACCAGTGTAACATCCAATTTAAGGCAAGTGGGTGTTTGTCAAAATGTTGTGTTCTTTCAGCTTTTGGGAACTGGGACCACCTGATGTAAAACAACATTTGGACTCATGGCTTTGATATTCGGAACATGTAACTTACACTTGATTGAATGAGAGATATTAACAGTAAAGAAATTGTCAAATTTATGCACTTATATTACGCTGGGTTAAATGTGCTAATTTAATAATCCTTTGTCAAAATATATTCTTAAGTATGTTACAGGGGGAGCACACTTTCTGGCAACAAATCTTATTTCCTGTTGTCATGGTTTTTGGTCATGGTTTTGTGTCAACATTTCCCATTCAATTTTGCCATGTCAACCATCTTGATGCAATTGCAGGTTCTGATCATTAGGCAAATTTTTGAAGTTTGTCCCTCCATCTACCATTTTGCCTTCCCTGAAGATGAGATGTTATTTTTGAAAAAAAAATTATCAAACTTTTTAACAGGTTTATTTTCAATTTTACATATTTATTTTCAATTTTCAGGCTCCTGCCACTTTTTAGCTTATAGTCCCTGGCTCAATTTTCAGATCATTAGTCCCTGCTGCCAATGCCCTTCTCCCTCCAAGTTCAGTCCTATTAATCCTCAGTCTGCCTTTATGGTGGCCTGAACTTCATCCGGTTCCTCAGACTCCCTGGCACTCCTTCCTTTCCTTCCTCATCCACTCTCCGTGGGCTTGCAGCTCCTCTTCTTCACCGGTATTCCCCACTTGAAGCACCGTCTGTCCGCCCCCTTCCTTTCTTGGCAGCTTTAACAAACTCACGCTGCCACCCCCCCTTCCTCCACTCCCGAATACTGGGTCCGACTCCCTATCCATGTTTCTTAACAGCCTCGCCCCACCTGCTCCATCACCTTCCCCTTTCTCTGATCTCCGCCCTGTGAAATCTCCAGCTGGCCCAGCCCCTGGGCTCACTTCCAGATCCACCTCCGCTCCTCTTCACTGGTTGCCAGCACTAATTTGGGAAATAGCAATTTGTTTGTACAATTCCATTAGCATTATCATTTATTTATAGTGCTTTAAGCACGATTAAAAACAATTTCCTGATTCCTAGATAGGGCTCCTGCCACATCCACATCCCACACTTTTCTTCAGCTGGATTTGAACCACTCCTCTTCACTGCTTCCCTGCTCCTCTTCCCAACAGCAAATCATCTGATTCAAGGCCGTGGGACATTTGCTGGTAGTTTATAATTATCTTAGTCCAATAAATCAGCCTTCAAATGTCTAATGTGTAAAAGTAGTCCAAGCGAAATGTTCTGAAGAAAATATTTATACAAACCTTGAAAGGTTAATAGGAGCAATAGGCCCACAGATCATTTCTTTTCCCTATGGTTCAGTCCGTTAATCTTAAAAACACTGAAAGTTTACATGATGTGATGTACCCTAAATAATAAAAGAAATGTGATGGAATAAACCTATTCATTTGACATCATTTCACTAATAGGATTTAGCTAAAGTAAAAACTAATTAAAAAGTCAATTAAATATTTAATGTGTAATTTATAATGTGATAATACATCTTGGATGTAATGATCAAATATTCAGTCCAGTACATGATTACATCTCCAAGCTACGGGCATTCACAAAAAACAATGACATCCATTCAATATTTGTTTATTATAGTCCTATAACATTTACGTTGTGGTAAATTAATCTAATTGCCAGTTTGCCAAGAACTTTTCCTGTGATTATTGTTTTTCCTCAAAGCACAATCATCTCGTTGCATTCTTTTCAGTAATTCCATATTTATGAGATCCTTGGCCCAGAATGAAGCCCTCTTTCTTCAAACACAGCAGTCTCTTGTTTTCTTTCTTCCTCTTAGTCCCATTGTACATTGTCAGCTGGTTTATGTAATGCCTTTCATCATTCAGAACCTGAAGGTGGCTATATGTCAGCCACTTTTCTGTTGGAATCATTTGAAACTTTTCTAAGGAGGAAGCAGCACCACCATCAAAGACCATAGGATGAAAAGTAAAGACAGATTGTTAATTGCTGCTGAAAGGAATCAGTGAGCTCTCGATTCCGTAAAATGAAGCTCTTTCTTAAAGAATGTTGGGATTCATAGTTCAAACTGGAAAATTCAACATCACTTATTGGTTCAGCAGTTGTTTTATCCTCTCAGCCAGCATAATGGTTCTATTGTAAACAAACCCCTGTTGGCTAGAACTCTGATATGCTTAAAAATACAATGTCCTCCTCATTAGAGAATTTCAGATTTAGCGCTAATTAGGTGGAGATGTGCCAATGAAAAGTTCAAATTAGAGTGCACAGATTTCATAGTACAGTACTGGACTTTTAGCAAAAATTAGTTTATTGATTCACTTTCCTGCATATTATTACCTGCTACATGTGCATGGTCATCTGAGTTCGTACTGTAGGAAATGCAAATACTAAATCCCACTCAAAACCTATAATATGTAATTTAATTGAACAATATATGTAATTGAACAAAACATGTATTGAACAATCCTAACATGTACCTATATTAATTGAAGAGTATCAGACAAATCTTTTACCCTTTTCACCAATATACATATTGCTTAGTTAGTTTAGGATGTCATATATGATACCTAAATTAGCTCACTTCAAAGTGTCCTATATAACTGTCTGATTATTGATCACATCAGAAAGGTCCACAGATGGACCACAGTACGACATTGAGCAAAGTGCAACTGAACTGTCACTTGACAGAGACATCAAGATAGAGTTGGACAGAGAAATATTACTAACAGCTCAAAACTGGGCATCCATGAGGTGCTGTGGGCCATCAGCAGCAGCAGAATTGTATTCCACCACAATCTGTAACCTCATGGCCCAGCATATCCCTCACTCTACCATTACTAACAAGCCAGGGGATCAACCCTGGTTCATTGAGGAGTGTAGAAGACCATGCCAGGAGCAACACCAGGCGTATCTATAAATGAGGTGCCAACCTGGCAAAGCTACAACTCAGGACTACATGCATGCTAAACAGCGTAAGCAGCATGCTATAGACAGAGCTAAGCAATCCCTCAACCAACGGATCAGATCAAAGCTCTGCAGTCCTGTCACATCCAGTCATGAATGGTGGTGGACAATTAAACAACTAACGGGAGGAGGTGACTCCGTGAACATCCCCATCCTAAACGATGGCAGAGCCCAGCACGTGGGTACAAAAGACAAGGCTGAAGCGTTTGCAATCATCTTCAGCCAAAAGTGCCAAGTGGATGATTCATCTCAGCCTCTTCCCGATATCCCCACCATCACAGAAGCCAGTCTTCAGCCAATTCGATTCACTACACGTGATATCAACTGAGTGCACTGAATGCAGCAAAGGCTATGGGCCCCGACAACATCCCGGCTGTAGTGCTATAGGCTTGTGCTCCAGAACTAGCCGGGCCTCTAACCAAGCTGTTCCAGTACAGCTACAACACTGGCATCTAACGACAAAGTGGAAAATTGCCCAGGTATGTCCTGTCCACAAAAAGCAGAACAAATCCTATCCGGCCAATTACCACCCCATCAGTCTACTCTCAATCATCAGCAAAGTGATGGAAGGTGTTGTCGACAGTGCTATCAAGAGGCACTTACTCACCAATAACCTGCTCACCGATGCTCAGTTTGGGTTCCACCAGGACCTCATTACAGGCTTGGTCTAAACATGGACAAAAGAGCTGAATTCCAGAGGTGAGGTGAGAGTGACTGCCCTTGACATCAAGGCAGCATTTGACCGAGTGTGGCATCAAGGAGCCCTAGTTAAATGGAAGTCAATGGGAATCAGGGGGAAAACTCTCCAGTGACTAGAGTCATACCTAGCAAAAAGGAAGATGGTAGTGGTGTTGGAGGCCAATCATCTCAGCCCCAGGACATTGCTGCAGGAGTTCCTCAGGGCAGTGTCCAAGGCGCAACCATCTTCAGCTGCTTCATCAATGATCTTCCCTCCATCATAAGGTCAGAAATGGGGATGTTCGCTGATGATTGCACAGTGTTCAGTTCCATTCGCAGCCCCTCAGATAAAGAAGCAGTCCGTGCCTGCATGCAGCAAGACTTGGACAACTTCCAGGCTTGGGCTGATAAGTGGCAAGTAACATTCGCACCAGACAAGTGCCAGGCAATGACCATCTCCAACAAGAGAGAGTCTAACCACCTCCCCTTGACATTCAACAGCACTACCATCGCCGAATCCCCAACCATCAACATCCTGGGAGGTCACCATTGACCAGAAGCTTAACTGGACCAGCCATATAAATACTGTGGCTACAAGAGCAGATCAGAGGCTGGCTATTCTGCAGCGAGTGACTCACCTCCTAACTCCCCAAAGCCTTTCCACCACCTACAAGGCACAAGTCAGGAGTGTGATGGAATACTCTCCACTTGCCTGGATGAGTGCAGCTTCAACAACATTCAAGAAGCATCCAGGACAAAGCCGCGCACTTGATTGACACCCCATCCACCACCTTACACATTCAATCCCTCCACCACCGGCGCACTGTGGCTGCATTGTGTACCATCTACAAGATGCACTGCAGCAACTCGCCAAGGCTTCTTCAACAGCACCTCCCAAACCCACGACCTCTGCCACCTAGAAGGACAAGGGCAACAGGCACATGGGAACACCACCATCTGCACGTTCCCCTCCAAGTCACTCACCATCCTGACTTGGAAATATATCACCATTCCTTCATCGTCACTGGGTCATAATCCTGGAACTCCCTACCTAACAGCACTGTGGGAGAACCTTCACCACAGGGACTGCAGCAGTTCAAGAATGTGGCTTACCCTTCTCAAGGGCAATTAGGGATGGGCAATAAATGCTGGCCTTGCCAGTGATGCCCACATCCCATGAATAATTTTTTTAAAAATCACTTTATTTAACAACATCTACTGTACTACAATTTGTACCATCACAAGGTTAAATATTGGTATTTATATGAAAAAGTAAACAATATTTAATCAACTGAATCCAATTTGTTGATGTGAGCATAAAACCATAAGCATATAGCCATGCAACATCTCCTTGAGTAGCAAGCTGGCAGTCGCGAGCAGTACCAGTGCAACTTTGATCTGTGATGGTATGGGTTCAACTCAACACAACTCAGAAACATTTTATTGGAGTGCTATCCCAGATTTAAATTCTCTTGAAGTTATATTTCATATGTTCAAAAAAAATCAGGCTGTTTATTGGATGATTTTGTGTTTTTGCTGCATCTTATTGGTGGCTTCATGTTGTTCATGAAGTATCGTAATAACGTGGCATTATGCAATGCAACTCAGTTGTCCATGGTCACCGTTTGATTTCTTCAGTTGCTGTCTCTTACCACTTAAACTCATTTTGCACATACTGTAACTATCCTGTTCGCTGTTAAACTGTATTTTCCCAATGTGTTTAGAAGCTTAAGCCATTGAATGAACTATTGAAACACACTTCATTCTCTACTTCTATTTTGAACTAAAACAACTTCCTTTCTTAAGCCTTCCAACTTTACATTCTTAAACCCTCTCTCAACTTGTGAAGACCTTTTTGAACCTTCTAACCTTCAAAACTTTTGTGCACACTTTTGGTGAATGATGTCTCACCTTAAATACTTTAAGCTTCAGATGACCTGACCAATCACAGACCAATTGGTCGACACGGATCACTTCCTAAGGCATCATTTAAGCAAACAGACACATCTTAGAAAATCATAAATGTCAGTATGTGAGAATTGTAGCAAGATAGCATGTTATACTGAAAACACTATCAAGGAAGTTCAGTACACAAAGCCATCAGCCATAACATTCTTTCTGGCTTTTTGTTTTTAACCAAGGCCTAAGGCCAAAGAAGTTCTTCTTTGTTTGACACCACCATAAGGCAAACTGCCATTCTGACTGAAATCATGTGAGGAATTAACTCTCTGATTGGACTAAGGTTTCCCTGTAATCTGTTCACAGTAATTCATAGGCTATTTTTAAAGATATTTGCATTCACTGCTGTTCTTCTACAAAGTGTTACTGAAGGCCAAACATCCTGTAGAGAATGCATATTTACCACTATGAGAAGGTACCAGTTACAACTAAATGCACCTTCTTTAGTTTGCTACCTCCTACCTCCCCTAGATAACTTGCTTCAATCATGTGAAGTTCAGAGGCAATGAATTCATTCTTCTGAGACCTGCAGGATGACCTTCTAAAGGTTACAAATTTGATACTAACTGGCTTCAATAGATAATTGTTCAATGTTCTAATCAAATAAATCCACTGCATATTTCACTGCAGTCTGTTTTCTTTCTCTGAAGAACTGCAAAGTGTGGGATCACGGAGCAGAATCTAGTCCAAAAGCTTCAGGAGAGGAAAAAAGTGTAGTAAATTGGCAAGGACAATAAGAAAATGACAACCTTCGTCAGGAGCGTGAGGGAGCTGCTAGAAATTCTGCCCCAGATACGGGAGCAGTATTCACGTCTTGGACAGATCTGAGCTCCTTGCAATGCTTGGGTACAGTAGCATAGTGGTTATGTTACTGGGCTAGTAATCCAGAGGCCTGGACTAAAATCCAGAGTCATGAGTTCAAATCCCACCACAGCAGCTGGTGAATTTAAATTCAATTAAATAAAAATCTGGAATTAAAATACTAGTATCAGTAATAATGGCCATGAAACTACCGGATTGTCGTAAAAACCCATCTGGTTCACTAATGTCCTTTAGGGAAGGAAACCTGCCGTCCTTACCCGGTCTGGCCTATATGTGACTCCAGACCCACAGCAATGTGGTTGATTCTTAATTGCCCTCTGAAATGGCCCAGCAAGCCACTCAGTTGTAAAATCTCGCTACGAAAAGTCATAATAAGAATAAAACCGGATGGACAACCCGGCATCGGACCACTAGGCACCGGACACGACAACGGCAAAACACCAAGCCCAGTCGACCCTGCAAGGTCCTCCTTACTAACATCTGGGGACTTGTGCCAAAATTGGGAGAGCTGTCCCACAGACGAGTCAAGCAACAGCCTGACATAGCCATACTTACAGAATCATATCTTTCAGCCAACGTCCCAGACTCTTCCATCACCATCCCTGGGTAAGTCCTGTCCCACCGGCAGGACAGACCCGCCAGAGGTGGCGGTACAGTGATATACAGTCAGGAGGGAGTGGCCCTGGGAGTCCTCAACATTGACTCTGGACCCCATGAAATCTCATGGCATCAGGTCAAACATGGGCAAGGAAACCTCCTGCTGATTACCACCTACCGTCCTCCCTCAGCTGATGAATCAGTCCTCCTCCATGTTGAGCACCACTTGGAGGAAGCACTGAGGGTAGCAAGGGCACAAAATGTACTCTGGGTGGGGGACTTCAATGTCCATCACCAAGAGTGGCTCGGTAGCACGACCACTGACCGAGCTGGCCGAGTCCTGAAGGACATAGCTGCGAGACTGGGCCTGCGGCAGGTGGTGAGCGAACCAACACGAGGGAAAAACTTACTTGACCTCGTCCTCACCAATCTACCTGTCGCAAATGCATCTGTCCATGACAGTATTGGTAGGAGTGACCACCGCACAGTCCTCGTGGAGATGAAGTCCCGTCTTCGCACTGAGGACACCATCCAACGTGTTGTGTGGCACGACCACCGTGCTAAATGGGATAGATTCAGAATGGATCTAGCAGCTCAAAACTGGGCATCCATGAGGCGCTGTGGGCCATCAGCAGCAGCAGAATTGTATTCCAGCACAATCTGTAACCTCATGGCCCGGCATATTCCTCACTCTACCGTTACCAACAAGCCATGGGATCAACCCTGGTTCAATGAGGAGTGTAGAAGAGCATGCCAGGAGCAGCACCAGGCGTACCTAAAAATGAGGTGCCAACCTGGTGAAGCTACAACTCAGGACTACATGCATGCTAAACAGCGGAAGCAACATGCTATAGACAGAGCTAAGCGATTCCACAACCAACAGATCAGATCAAAGCTCTGCAGTCCTGCCACATCCAGTCGTGAATGGTGGTGGACAATTAAACAACTAACGGGAGGAGGAGGCTCTGCAAACATCCCCGTTCTCAATGATGGCGGAGTCCAGCACGTGAGTGCAAAAGACAAGGCTGAAGCGTTTGCAACCATCTTCAGCCAGAAGTGCCGAGTGGATGATCCATCTCAGCCTCCTCCCGATATCCCCACCATCACGGAAGCCAGTCTTCGGCCAATTCGATTCACTCCACGTGATATCAAGAAACGGCTGAGTGCACTGGATACAGCAAAGGCTATGGGCCCTGACAACATCCCAGCTGCAGTGCTGAAGACTTGTGCTCCAGAACTAGCTGCGCCTCTAGCCAACCTGTTCCAGTACAGCTACAACACTGGCATCTACCCGACAATGTGGAAAATTGCCCAGGTATGTCCTGTCCACAAAAAGCAGGACAAATCCAATCCGGCCAATTACCGCCCCATCAGTCTACTCTCAATCATCAGCAAAGTGATGGAAGGTGTCGTCGACAGTGCTATCAAGCGGCACTTACTCACCAATAACCTGCTCACCGATGCTCAGTTTGGGTTCCGCCAGGACCACTCGGCTCCAAACCTCATTACAGCCTTGGTCCAAACATGGACAAAAGAGCTGAATTCCAGAGGTGAGGTGAGAGTGACTGCCCTTGACATCAAGGCAGCATTTGACCGAGTGTGGCACCAAGGAGCCCTAGTAAAATTGAAGTCAATGGGAATCAGGGGGAAAACTCTCCAGTGGCTGGAGTCATACCTCGCAAAAAGGAAGATGGTAGTGGTTCTTGGAGGCCAATCTTCTCAGCCCCAGGGCATTGCTGCAGGAGTTCCTCAGGGCAGTGTCCTAGGCCCAACCATCTTCAGCTGCTTCATCAATGACCTTCCCTCCATCATCAGGTCAGAAATGGGGATGTTCGCTGATGACTGCACAGTGTTCAGTTCCATTCGCAACCCCTCAGATAATGAAGCAGTCCGAGCCTGCATGCAGCAAGACCTGGACAACATCCAGGCTTGGGCTGATGAGTGGCAAGTAACATTCGCGCCAGATAAGTGCCAGGCAATGACCATCTCCAACAAGAGAGAGTCGAACCACCTCCCCTTGACAGTCAACGGCATTACCATCGCTGAATCCCCCACCATCAACATCCTGGGGGTCACCATTGACCAGAAACTTAACTGGACCAGCCATATAAATACTGTGGCTACGAGAGCAGGTCAGAGGCTGGGTATTCTGCGGCGAGTGACTCACCTCCTGACTCCCCAAAGCCTTTCCACCATCTACAAGGCACAAGTCAGGAGTGTGATGGAATACTCTCCACTTGCCTGGATGAGTGCAGCTCCAACAACACTCAAGAAGCTCGACACCATCCAAGATAAAGCAGCCCGCTTGATTGGCACCCCATCCACCACCCTAAACATTCACTCCCTTCACCATCGGCGCACTGTGGCTGCAGTGTGCACCATCCACAGGATGCACTGCAGCAACTCGCCAAGGCTTCTTCGACAGCACCTCCCAAACCCGCGACCTCTACCACCTAGAAGGACAAGAGCAGCAGGCGCATGGGAACAACACCACCTGCACGTTCCCCTCCAAGTCACACACCATCCCGACTTGGAAATATATCGCCGTTCCTTCATTGTCGCTGGGTCAAAATCCTGGAACTCCCTTCCTAACAGCACTGTGGGAGAACCGTCACCACACGGACTGCAGCGGTTCAAGAAGGCGGCTCACCACCACCTTCTCGAGGGCAATTAGGGATGGGCAATAAATGCCGGCCTTGCCAGCGACGCCCACATCCCGTGAACGAATAATTTTTAAAAAGTTATTGAGGGGAACAGAAGCATTTGATGCAAAACAGGAAACTGAGCTTCTTGGAGTCAGCTTTAGCGGTGTAGGAGATCTGGGAGTTCCTTTTGAAGTCAGGTGAAACAGTAAGGCTAAGAATGTGGATGGATGAAAAAGGATCCAAATGAAACCAGCAACTGTAAGAGCTGGAAGCTGTTCCTCAAACTTGCGAGAGACATGAAAAATTGTGTCTTTGAAGAATTGGAAGCAACAAGACTTTAATTGAAGGACATAAAACAGATCATGATTATTGATTCTGCCATTGCTCTATGAAGCAATGGAGGTTGTGAGCATTGAGGGTGTGCAACCTGAAGGAAATTGATTAATGTAGTGGATAATCTTCAGCAAAAGGCTTGTAATTTGTGAGCCCTTCTGCAATTTGCTCTGTTCCCTTGTATTATTAGCAGGGACCCTTGTTCATCAGTAATGCGTAACAGCAGTTTGCAGGTCCATTGCATATGATTTTCTAGCCATGGAGTGCCAAACAGGGCAGCCTTCCTTGCACCCACTTCACCAGCCATCAGACAGGAGGCTGAGTGCTCTACCACTCTGCCACTTGCCCAGAAACTCTCTCTTGTTCTTCCTCATTGGAGTTGCCTTCACTTGCCTTTTGCCAGTTAGCTCTTTGTTTCCCTATGCAGTCTATGGAAAGGCTGCAAGATTATGGATATTCTGCCTACCCACATCAGACCAGGTCGCTGTGCCTTGGTTAATGTGCACACAGATCATATTCAACGTATTTGAATGAGCTGCCCTTGCAAACTCGCACAAGGAGAAATTGAAAAGGAGAAATTTGCAGGGCTATGGGGAAAGAGTGGGGGAGTGGGACTAATTAGACAGCTCTTTCAAAGAACTGGTACAGACATGATGGGCCGAATGGCCTCCTTCTGTGCTGTGCGATTCTATGATTCTAAATGATCGGGGCTCTGAAATCCCGTGGGAGTTCTTCCGATCTCCTGCGAACCAGTAGAGAAATGGTTTCCCGGGGGTGCCGCAATCTCCTGCTGATGTTATGTTGGGAGACTGGGAGAAACCCACCCCTAACACAGAATTTCAGGGTCTGGGTCTCCAAGCTACTGTTACGGTCGCACAGGTACTGCAATAGGACATCATGATCGACCCCATCATGTGTAATGATTGACAATTCTGAAGAATATTCCTGACTTTTTGGGAACATGTTTAATGTTGCTGAGAAACTTAAATGTCAATGCAGAGGGGCTGCAGCTGTGTTATTGTTAGCTGGTTAGAGCAATGTTAAAGATAAAAATTGTGATAGATCCACTATATTAATTAATTCACTGTTTTAGTACAGGCAAATACATGAGTAATTGTTGTTTCTGTAAAATATCTAATGAGATATATTCAAATCATACAAATAAAGAGTATATAATTGGGATAATTTGTTAACAATGTTTTAAAGACAAAGTACAGCACAGTGTTGTTCCAGTTAGGGCCCTGACATAGGAACATAGGAACAGGGGTAGGCCATTCAGCCCCTCAAGCCTATTCTGCCATTCAGTTAGATCATGGCTGATCTGTAACTCAACTCCATCTACCTTCCTTGGTTCCGTAACCCTTAATACCCTTGCCTAACAAAAATGCCTGAAATTTTTTTTTGTTCGTTCATGGGATGTGGGCATCGCTGGCGAGGCCAGCATTTATTGCCCATCCCTAATTGCCCTTGAGAAGGTGGTGGTGAGCCGCCTTCTTGAACTGCTGCAGTCCGTGTGGTGAAGGTTCTCCCACAGTGCTGTTAGGTAGGGAGTTCCAGGATTTTGACCCAGCGACGATGAAGGAACGGCGATATATTTCCAAGTCGGGATGGTATGTGACTTGGAGGGGAACATGCAGGTGGTATTGTTCCCATGCGCCTGCTGCCCTTGTCCTTCTAGGTGGTAGAGGTCGTGGGTTTGGGAGGTGCTGTCGAAGAAGCCTTGGCGAGTTGCTGCAGTGCATCCTGTAGATGGTGCACACTGCAGCCACAGTGCGCTGGTGGTGAAGGGAGTGAATGTTTAGGGTGGTGGATGGGGTGCCAATCAAGTGGGCTGCTTTGTCCTGGATGGTGTCGAGCTTTTTGAGTGTTGTTGGAGCTGCACACATCCAGGCAAGTGGAGAGTATTCCATCACACTCCTGACTTGTGCCTTGTAGATGGTGGAAAGGCTTTGGGGAGTCAGGAGGTGAGTCACTCGCCGCAGAATACCCGCCCTCTGACCTGCTCTTATAGCCACATTATTTATATGGCTGGTCCAGTTAAGTTTCTGGTCAATGGTGACCCCCAGGATGTTGATGGTGTGGGATTCGGCGATGGTAATGCCGTTGAATATCAAGGGGAGGTGGTGAGACTCTCTCTTGTTGGAGATGTTCATTGCCTGGCACTTGTCTGGCGCGAATGTTACTTGTCACTTATCCGCCCAAGCCTGGATGTTGTCCAGGTCGTGCTGCATGCGGGCACGGACTGCTTCACGGACTAATGTTGCCAGCCCTCCTGTACCTCATTCAAGTGACCATTCTTTATCAGTAAGCCTAGACAGTGAGTGTTGACAGGTTATTCAACAGGAGGGGTGTGATAGACAATGCCAATCCAATCCTCATCTGATGTCCTGAAGTCTGCATTTCCTTCAGGAGTCATCGGGAATGGGAATGTTAGCTGAGATCCTGAGTGTTGATTGGTCATTATCTAGGGCCATTTTTTCCTAATCTGAAGATTCTGATAGCCCTATAATACACTCAGCACATGCATTAAACAGGGGGAGGCAACTGACTTGATGTAGGACCCTACTGTCACTATAAAAAAATGGGTTAATTACCAGCATGAAAAACACTATTAATAATCTTACTTTAGTCATAGGCTTTTTGAGAAAGTAATAGGACACTAAGGGGGTAGAAGATAAAAGGAAAGAATTTTGACTTTGAACGATAGTGTAAAACGGGCGATATCAGATCAGCTGATACATCTGCCCAGTTTTCACTTTCATTGACTTCAATGGAAATAAAAATTGGGAGAGATGAATGAGGGGCGACTAATCTGATATCACCCGTTTTACATAATCACCCAAAGTCAAACCTCCTGAGAATTTAAAATTATTATCTATATAGTTTGATGCATTCTACTGGTGCATTAGGCCTTAGGAGAGGGGTCAGTGACCAGGGTCCATAGATTTAAAGTAATTGGTAGAAAGATTAGAGGGGAGCTGAGGAGAAATTTTTTCACCCAGAGGGTGGTGAGGGTCTGGAACTCACTGTCTGAAAGGATGGTAGAGGCAGAAACCCTCAACTCATTGAAAAAAGTACTTGGATGAGCACTTGAAGTGGCGAAACCTACAGGGCTATGGACCAAGGGCTGGAAAGTGAGATTAAGCTTGATAGCACTTTTTTGGCCAGCACGGACACGATGGGCCAAATGGCCTCCTCCTGTGCCGTAACATTCTAAAATTCTAGGATTCTATGATTAGTCCTTCTCGTCACTGATTAGTCACAGCCATGTTTTAGCTGGTACTACATATTAAAGTTATGATATTAAAGTATTCAGAAGAATTATCATTGGACAGCAATATCAATGCCATTTCTCCCGGGAAAATCAATCTCATACAAGTATAGAACCAATTAACATTTATTATCTATAAATATATATTGTGCCTTTCTGAGTGGAAATTGCTTTACTTTTGCTTCTCTGTGATGATTATCTAAATTTTTCTTCCAAACTCAGTATACATGATATGTGTTATCTAGGTGTAAAATCAAAATAATTACTTTGATGGTGGATCTGCACCTGCAGTTTTATTAAATTATATACAGCTGTATTTTTAAATGAATAATATTTGCTTTAATGGGATTTTCCTTCATTTTTGTTTTCTTTGATATAAAGGCACTGCTTATCTGAACATTCAAAGGGACACCACTATAATCCTGTTTTATCTATAGATGTGCTCTTTTATAGAAATTTACCTTTTAAGTCGTCATTACATCTAGGGGCCAAAGAAACAGCTGTATTTACAATTTTAAATCATCTTATGAAAGGATTATAAACAAGCCTGTGCCGGTCTTTGCTTTACCAGTCTACACAACTGTGGGATTAAATCAAAGGAAACAGAATTTTTAAAAAAGTCCCACTTAAGGAGGACATTGGTTTCCTTGCTCAGCATTTCATTTAACTGCTGCAACCATTTGACCACACACAGATCATTTAATCAAATGCTAGGATGCAACCTAAGAACTGAATAGCTGATGTGGTGGGTTTTTCTGGGAGGAAGACTGGTTTCTCCACCTGATACAGTGTTCCTTAAAGAAATAAGATACACCCTCCTGAATTTAGGATTCATTGTCTCCTTTCTTCCCTCAGGCCAGAAGTTGACCCTGACACTAATCAAGCAGTTGTCCGGGTCATCTATTTTACTAGGGTCATAAAAGTGTTTGAAACAGTTCTTATTAGCATCCAAATATTTTCAAGACAGCGCGATCATACTTTTAGTGCTAATTGTTTGACCTAAATGATTGTGAACGCAAAGACATGGGCCCAGAAATCTTTTGGGGCCTGCTCCACCAGCGCAAATGTAGTGAAGTGGACCCTCACCCATCCTAACCCAAAGCCAGAGACCTTGTTCTGAATCCTGAGGAAACATATATTTGATGACCAGGGCAAGCCCGATCGACCCAAACCACCAGCTGGAATATGAATGTAGCCCGATGCTGCTAAGACGGTGTTAGAATTTGCTTTGTATCCCATCAAAGTTAATCACATGTCAATGTAATTATCAGTTCAGGATATGTGTTAATATCAGAGGTGAGCTGGAACAATGGAGGCCAACCAGTCATCACATTATTGATCTGGATGCCCAGAGCATCTCCTGTCCCTTTGCATTGCCAGGCAGGAGACATCAGATTAAACTGATTAGCAATTAAACTATCAACATGGCCATTATATCGGGGTCTGGAGGAACCTCACTTCATTATACATTCTGGGCATCATGTGAGATGACTCACATTAAAGGGGAAGGTTTTGGACATGGAAGAGGAAGATAAAAGGACAAGCAGCAGGCTTTGTGGTTAGTTGAGCGGACAGGACGGTCGGAAGTCCAACCTACAGAAGCCAGGTCGGATCATCTTGGGTCTGCAGGAAACCAGGTTGTATGAGTTTATTGTATAACAGTAATAGTTTTTATGCTATTGGTGTCTGAGTAATAAACTTGCATTTGGATAATACGCTCGAGCCTGAACCACGAGGAATCATTTAATTAAGTTTAAGAGGTTTCCTTATAGACGGCAGAAACCAGGCCCAGTGATGCCACAAAGAAACTCCTCTTCTTCGCCTCTGCTGCTCCCAATGGAGCATGCTAGCCTCTTTGGGATCAATTGTCTTTCTCTAAGAACTTTCAACTTTGGCAGGGGCATAACATGGGTGGGAGCGAATCAGCCATCCATTGGACTTCAGTGGAATGAAAAATGGGGGAAGGTGTATACAACAACTTGCATTTATATAGCACCTTTAACATAGTAAAACATCCTAAGGCGCTTCACAGAAGCATTATCAAACAAAATTTGACACCAAGCTACATAAAGAGCTATTAGGACAGGTGACCAAAAGCTTGGTCAAAGAGGTAGATATTAAGTAGCCTCTTAAAGGAGGAGAGAGAGGTAGGGAGATGGAGAGGTTTAGGGAAGGAATTACAGAGCTTAGGGCCTAGGCAGCTGAAGGCATGGCCGCCCATGGTGGAGCGATGAAAATCGGGAATGTGCAACCGGTCAGAATTGGAGGAGCGCAGAGATCTCGGAGTGTTGTAAGGCTGGAGGAGGTTACAGAGATAAGAAGGGGCGAGGCCATGGAAGGATTTGAAAACAAGGATGAGAATTTTATAATCGAGGCTTTGCCGGACCGGGAGCCAATGTAGGTCAGCGAGCACAGGGATGATGGCTGAACAGGGCTTGGTGGGAGTTAGGATATGGACAGCAGAGTATAACGGGTATTAGATCCGCTACCGCCCATTTTGCATCCCCACTGAGGCTGAAAGTTCTGCCCACTGGAGGAGAAAAATCAGCCAAGATCCTGCTCCTGATCTCAATCCAGGGGCCTGTACCGGAAAGTGCATGTGTGAGGAATTGGGTGAGAATCAGGCTCACCCACTGTCAAATAGCTCACTGAAACTGTGGCGAGATAGTGAAGGGGTCAGCATCCGTGGAACCATATCCCAATGTAGCGCCTTCAGAGAGAAAGAGAAAAAAGGGAAGAAAATTGGAAGAACACTTTAAAAATAAAATCACTAACAGATTAAACAGTTCTTTTTCTTTTGAGGTGGGGGAGGAGAGAAATAAATGGAAGCTTCTTACCAGTATAAGCCAGTTTATAGAAAGCCACACAGTGTTGGAATTTGTGATTGGGCTTTGATTTTATTTTTCATCTGTATTGCGCACAAATAAGAAACTTTGAATTTCTATGTTTTTAAGTTTCCACAAATCTAAACTGCAGCCTTAATCATAGAATTAAGAGCATTGATAGGGATAAGCATGGAACCAGTCTAGAAATCTGATATGACCTCAATAGTATTGGTTGGGTAATCCAGCCTAAACAAAGCCTATCCACTGAAAAATGCGTTTGAAGCTTTTTTTTGTCGAAATGACAGAAATAAGGCTTTTCAAGCAGAAGGCTCACTGTTAACTGCTAAAACAGTGGAAGTAACCAAATTAATAATTTATTGCATTTCACATTATTGGTCTTATTCTGTGACATGCAAGGGACAACTGCATGTCAAGCTCAGGAAGCACACCTTCTCACATGAAGCCCGTAGAATTGGGAAGGTAGGCCTCAGGGCACTGGGCACCAAACTCCCAATTCTGCAGGAGGAAAAGTTTTTTTTTGTGTTTTTGAGGTGGTGCTACAGCTTATACTGGCCTGATTAGACCCCACAAAATCATGCAAATTCATTACAATTCATCCCACGATAAATTCATCATGCTGCTCTGCACTGCAGCTCCTCAATCACTGAGTGCCAGTATAATACAGGCAGGGATGGCCTGCAAACAGTTTGTTGCAGAACTATAGTTCTAAAGCTAAGTTGTATTCACCAGACTGCTGTTTTTAACTTGACTAAAAGAACCTTGCGCATTAGAGCTGGTGTGTTCCTCTTTGCTGCATGCTGCTGATTTTCTGCATTTTTGCACCCCTTTGGTGCCACCTTCTACAGCAATATTCTTGCTGCCACCAATTGCCATCCTCAGCTGTAAGCGAAAGTGTTCAGCATGGGTTCTCCATCGCACCTGCAAATGACTGGCCTGGATTTGGAGGAGGAAGAGGAATTCCTGTGATGGGAGGAAAGGTAGAGGTGCTCCAGTTGTTCCCTCGTTTCCAATAGAAATATGACAAACCGTGTCCCATTGGATGCAACGGTCTATAAATGTCACCAAGCATCTGGCACCCATCTGCAGACTCACTTCTTAAGTGATATGGCCCAGGCATAACTATCTGGACAAGTCAGAAGAGACTTGCTTTCACTGACTATGATTCAGTGGGGAAGCAGTCACTGAGTTCATAGAATCATAGAATCATAGGAAGGTTACAGCTCGGAAGAAGACCATTCGGCCCATCGAGTCCGCGCCGAGTTGTGTCATCTACTGGAGTCTGACCTGCAGACTACATCCAGCACAGGGACAGCCCTGCTGGATGTACTCAGAATCACCACTGGATTGAACATCTATCAATGTAGCTCAGAATGCAGCCCACGGCAGCTGTCAGTCTGACCTTAACCTACCCTGCTCCTGATCATCTCCTATCAATTCCATTTGCTCTTTCTCACTGGTCCCCGTTGCCTCACCCTAACTCCTCTATCTGGTTCTCCCTAAGTGGATGTATCTGCACTGGTGTTTGTAGGATCTTGAGTGCCTGAACGGTACTCATGTGATATTCCTGCTTGTTGCTTCCCACTGGTGCCAGTATTCTCATCTTGAGAGACCCCACACAAAGTAAAAGGGGACATGTGTTAGCATAGTGTGCGCTGCCAATTATTGAAAAGCCACGGTGGTACTTTGCAGCAGACAGGCAGATGCTGGGAAGTAAAATCAGGTGAGGTGTAAAACGGCCAGCCAATCTGATCCCGTCAGTTTCCCGCTGGGCAGGTTAGGTTAAAATTACCCCCTCTCCCTGTTTCTTATCTCGAACATGTAGCTATGGGGCTGTGGAAAAAAGTCTAATCTGAGACAAAATAGTTATTGAAATATAAAATATTGATACGAGAAAGAGATTTTTACAAGAACTAAAGCCAACTTTGAAAACTTGCATTAACATGTGTAAACCATTGACTCAGTAGCAATCCAGCTACAAGAAATAAGAACCCAAGAAGGAATGTAATAATTAGCATGGGAAATGAGATAAATAACTCCAAATATGAAGTCCAAGGAATTTCTGAAAGCTTCTGAGAATGACTTTTAATACCATGGAAAATGACATGTCCGAAAGAAAGTACCCTGTCCAGTTTCGGACAGAAGTGTAATACATGTAAAGAACTGAACTACTTCTCAGTCAAGTGTCCAAAGGATCAAAATTGCAATAGAGGCAAACAGCAGCTACTTACCATAGATGAAATTAATTCTGACTCAGATGAAGGTCACATTCTCTCATTTGAAGTTGCTGGAACTGATGAAGATCGATGTGCTAACAGACTATACGCTATCAGGCTCAGATATTGAATAAGTCAGATTTCTGCTTTGACTGCATGGTACTGTCAATGTTCTAACTGAGACTGTTTGATGATATATATTGAAAAGAAAGCTTTACAGTTCTAACACTTCACTGCTCATGTTCAACAAACCAGAAATGAAACTAAATCTTGCTAAAAGAAATGGAAATCATCAATATGCAGCAATATTTAAACTAACATTTGAGAATGGAATGTCCAAGTAAGTTACAGGAGTAGATGAATATCTCAAATTGTTAAGAATGACAATTAGCAAAGGATGACATCCTGAAATGTTGCAAAATCCATTCATATTTTGTGGTCAGGAAACCATTCTTGTTTTTAATTAGATGTGACAAAACACACAGGAAACATGCCAAGGCTGTTCACTCAATTGTCCAATGGTGAGCCATCTAGTCTTGAGGGCAGGACGACGGAAAGATCTTTAGGCATCATAAATGATTGTTTCCTAACACAACATATTAGTGAGGAAACCATAGTGATCCTGATGCAGTATCAGACCTTCATTTGGGGGAATACCTGGACCACAATATTATTAGATTCAACTTGATCAGACAAACCAAAGTGGTTGAGAATTTAATGCTAATTCCAGATTTCAAGAGGGCTAGATTTGCAAAGATAACAGAAGATTTGAATTTGATCGATTGGGGGGCAGGGGGAGGGATGTGATATTACCAATGCAGAAGAGAAATGGAATACCTTTAAAACCATCCCAATGCAAAAGGAAACCATGTATATCCTGAGAGACAAAAGAAGAGCACATGATAAAACAAAGCTAAAGTGGCTAACTGGTCATGTTCATGTACAAATCAGACTTAAGCAAAAATACTTTAATACAGACTAAAAGAAAATAACTCTCAGGCTTCTCTACAAATGATAGTTTTGTTTTCTGCAAGTGTTTCTGGTTTCAGCTGTGGCTCATTTGGTAGCATTCTTGCCTCTGAGTCAGAAGGTTGTGGGTTTAAGTCCCATTCCAGAGACTTGAGCATAAAATCCAGGCTGATACTCCAATGGAGTACTGCACTGTGGAGGTGCTATCTTTTGGATGAGACGTTAAACCGAGGTTCCATCTGCCCTCTCAGGTGGACATAAATGATCCCATGGCATTTTTCGAAGAAGAGCGGAAGAGTTATCCCCGGTGTCCTGGTCAACATTTATCTCTCAATCAACACAACGAAAAATTACACCAGATTATCTGGTCATTATCACATTGCTGTTTGAGAGAGCTTACTGTGCGCAAATTGGCTGCCGCATTTCCTACATTACAACAGTGACTACACTTCAAAAGTAATTCATTGATTATAAAGCACATTGGGACATCCTGAGGCCGTGAAAGGTGCTATATAAATGCAAGTCTTTCTTTCTATCTTTTCTCCTCTTGCTGATCCTTCAATTTTCAAATCTTACATTGTGGGATCGTACAGCCACTTGCAATTGTGCTGGTTTAGATTTCCCTTTTCCTCTTGGTTGAATGCTGACAACTTTTCCTTCTCTAAGGCTTTCAAGCTTTTTACTACCTTCATCATGGAACTGAGCCTATTTGGCTTTCCTGAGGTATAGATTCTGTTTTATATCATTTACTACCTTTGGTTTCAGAAGTCAGCTTGCTGTAGGGAGGAGTATCTTCATTCATAAGAACATAAGAAATAGGAGGAGGAGTAGGCCATATGGCCCCTCGAACCTGCTCCGCCATTCAATAAGATCATGGCTGACCTTCGACCTCAACTCCACTTTCCTGCCCGATCCCCATATCCCTTGATTTCCCTAGAGTCCAAAAATCTATCTATCTCAGTCTTGAATATACTCAATGACTCAGCATCCACAGCCCTCTGGGATAGAGAATTCTGAAGATTCACAACTCTCTGAGTGAAGAAATTCCTCCTCATCTCAGTCTTAAATGGCTGACCCCTCAACCTGTGACTATGCCCCCTAGTTCTAGACTCTCCGGCCAGGGGAAACAATTTCTCAGCATCTACCCTGTTAAGCCCCCTCAGAATTTTATATGATCACCTCTCATCTTCTAAACTCCAGAGAGTATAGGCCCATTCTACTCAATCTCTCCTTATAGGACAACCCTCTCATCCCAGGAATCAATCTAGTGAACATTCATTGCACCACCTTCAAGGCAAGTATACCCTTCCTTAGATAAGGAGACCAAAACTGTACACAGTACTCCAGGTGAGGTCTTAACAAAGCCCTGTATAATTGTAATGATGTGGAGATGTATAATTGTAGTAAGACTTCCTTACTCTTGTGCTCCAAGCCCCTTGCAATAAAGGCCAACATGCCATTTGCCTTCCTAATTGCTTGCTGTACCTGCATGCTAACTTTTTGTGTTTCTTGGACGAGGACACCCAAATCTCTCTGAACATCATCTGCCACATTGTCCTTGAGTTAGTGAATTGTGTAGTATCAAGTTGAGAAGAGTGAGAAAGGGACTCCACTAATGACCAGTCCCCATACAGAACCACTAGCATTAATATCTACACAAACAAAACCAATTCCTTTTCCAATCCAAAATCTGCCCACTAATCCCTGGGACTTACCTGAGGGCCGTTGTCAGCCAGACAGGTGGCCCAAAATTCCATACTTCAGTTGGGCGAGATGCCTATCGTCAGCTTGCCCTGAATATTCAAATGAGGCCCGAGGGCTAATTTCTAGCGATCCTTGAGCCTCCAGCTTTGGGCGCAGGAATCGTTCTCTGTGTACATTTAGTGCTTCAAAAATGGCCTAAAGGAATTTCCAGGCCACAGTGTCAGGCTTCCAACATCCACCAACTTCATAATTTCCTCAAAAAATTCAACCAAGATGGTGAGGCAGGACCTTCTTTTTCAGTAAACGTTTAACCTTGTAATTCTAAGGTGTTTAGCATTGTTGCATGTCCTGTGTGCTATCAAAATGGATGTTGGCATTTTCAGGGAATTTGAGTGGCCATGACTGTGCTTCTGTAGGACTGTCAATGGAGCCTGCACCAGCAGTAACATGACTATGATTAATGTTTAGAATTTCAGTGAAAGGCAAAAGCACGGAGGTTGATGGTGAGTCGAGGCAACAGCAAGGCACCAAAAACAAGGAAAGAGATGGAGAACGAGGATGAAAAGAAAGAGAAATAGGAAGAGAAAGCAGCAAAAATGGAACAGTAAGATGAATGACTCCAGCAAAGAGACAAGAATAGAAAATGAAAGCCAAGATGGAAAGAAGCAACATAACAGAAAAGGGAAAATACTGAGAGGGGAGAAAGAAAAGACAGAAAAAAGCAAGTTCTAAAATTTACTTAATAAAAACAGAAAACGCTAGAAACACACAGCAGGTTTTTATTTCAGATTACCAGCATTTGCATTTTTCCTTTTATTCTAAAATGTCTGTATCCTTTTGTTTTACTGTATGATGAATATTTCTCTCTATGATTTCTTGGTGATTTTCCTGTATGCACACCTTGGATCAATCAGTTCAATTGGTTCCATACTTTTCTTACTATGTTCTCATCCATATTTGTGTACAGGAGCAGCACCACAGAAAACAGCTGCTGAGGAAATGCTATTCATGTTCTGGGAACAACTGCCAAACTCACTAGAAAAAGTGATCATCTCACCCTTCATTCTACATTCTACTGGATTCTAGGCTTAATTGGCTACCTGCCGCCTTACTAGAATATTACTTATGCTGTATAAACTGAGTAACTGGCATGCCTATTCATATGTTATCAATTCATGTTTAAAACACTAGATGAGCTGAAAATTGATTCCACACAAATTTTGTTAACGTTTCTTTTTTATTGCCTGGCTCTAGGCACCAGAACATTCCAGCGTATTTTATAAAGTTCCACATTATTCTCCCTATATACATTTAACTTGAGCAAAAGTACAGATTCTCATATTGTGAACTGAATGAGCTTTCCTGATGACTCCGTTAGTAACAGTGCCAAACTGAGCAATACAGATCAGGAAGGTCCCAGGTTTATTCTCAATCTGTGCTAAGGTAGTTAATTTTAGCTGTGATGGTTCTATAATTGACCTCAGTATCCCTGGATTAGGGGAGAAACTAGCTCGAGCTCCCGTTCCTGATCATTATCCTGGAAAGTATGCAAATGCCGAATTTGGCTGAGGATAGGATGGAGTTTGGCTGTGATCAAGTAACTTGTCAACATTCATTGTCGACATTCATTTCCTACATTACAACAATGACTACACTTCAAAAGTACTTCATTGGCTGTAAAGCACTTTGGAACATCCCGGGTTCGTGAAAAGCGCTATATAAATGCAAGTCTTTCTTTTTCTTTATTGCCTTGTTCATACCTTAAGATTGGTGCCTTGGAAAAGGTAACAGAGAGCAGTCAGTGCCCATGGAACGATAGCCCACGCTGGGGAATGGAGCTGAATCGGTACTTTCAGGATGGAAGAGGCGAAGATTGAGGGCACATTAGAAGCCAAGATCATTAACCTCAACATCCCTGACTGGTACCAAAAGTTACCACAGCACTCAATTTTTATGCCACCAACTGATTTCAAGCAGCCATGGGGGCATCGGTGTAACAATAACCAGGTGCCATCCAGGCATACATTGGTCACGTCACTGAAAGCAAGGGAGATCACTCAGTTTGAAACGACTGCCAGGCAACGGCATGATAGAGCCATACAGTTTTATCAAGTCTCTGAGATCCCCAAAGCACACGGTGCAATAGATGGCACTCACAGAACATTGTCAGCTCCTACAGTAAACTCCCTAAGCTTTCCAAATGGAAAAGACTTCCACTTGCTGAATATACAGATCTTGTGTGATCAGATGCAAAGAATTCTGCATGGCAATGCCAGATTTGCTGGAAGTTGCCATGTTACATTACTCCTCTGGAATTCTGCTTTCCCCCTTCAGGAAAGAATCTGAAGTAACCGAATGTTTTGTGGGTGACAAAATGTACCCGCTACGACCTTGGCTCACGACCCCTCTGCAAGTTGGAAGAACAGCAGCTGAAGAGCTCCACGATGAGGCACATGCTCCTACAAAAATTGGAATTGAGAGAACTTTAGGATCTTAAAGGGGCATTTTCGGTTCCTTGATAGATCTGGCAGAGCCTCTGCAACATGTTCCCATACATAGTGGTAGCTTACTCTGCCCTGAACAACTTTGCAGTTCAAAAAGGCCTGGACATGGACATTTCTGGGGAGGTGACCCTTGATGCTTTGGAGGCAAAGGAGCATGAAGGGGAGCATCAGGAGGACCAGCTTTCAGAGGATTCCTCAGTAACATCTGCGAGGGGCATCCAATCTCAAGTAATGAAAAGTATTCTCCTCTGTTAAGTGTCTCACTTTGTCATCACTGCCACTGAACCAGCGTTCACAGGCACCTCGCTGGTCAAGGGCACAGGAAATCATAGAATCATAGAATAGAATCATAGAAGTTTACAACACGGAAAGAGGCCCTTCGGCCCAACATGTCCATGTCGCCCAGTTTATACCACTAAGCTAGTCCCAATTGCCTGCACTTGGCACATATCCCTCTATACCCATCTTACCCATGTAACTGTCCAAATGCTTTTTAAAAGACAAAATTGTACCCGCCTCCACTACTGCCTCTGGCAGCTCGTTCCAGACACTCACCACGCTTTGAGTGAAAAAATTGCCCCTCTGGACCCTTTTGTATCTCTCCCCTCTCACCTTAAATCTATGCCCCCTCGTTATAGACTCCCCTACCTTTGGGAAAAGATTTTGACTATCTACCTTATATATGCCCCTCATTATTTTATAGACTTTTATAAGATCACCCCTAAACCTCCTACTCTGCAGGGGAAAAAGTCTCAGTCTATCCAACCTCTCCCTATAAGTCAGACCATCAAGTCCCGGTAGCATCCTAGTAAATCTTTTCTGCACTCTTTCTAGTTTAATAATATCCTTTCTATAATAGGGTGACCAGAACTGTACACAGTACTCCAAGTGTGGCCTTACTAATGTCTTGTACAACTTCAACAAGACATCCCAACTCCTGTATTCAATGTTCTGACCAATGAAACCAAGCATGCTGAATGCCTTCTTCACCACCCTATCCAACTGTGACTCCACTTTCAAGGAGCTATGAACCTGTACTCCAAGATCTCTTTGTTCTATAACTCTCCCCAACGCCCTACCATCACCTCACATTTATCTAAATTAAACTCCATCTGCCATTCATCGGCCCACTGGCCCAATTTATCAAGATCCCGTTGCAATCCTAGATAACCTTCTTCACTGTCCACAATGCCACCAATCTTGGTGTCATCTGCAAACTTACTAACCATGCCTCCTAAATTCTCATCCAAATCATTAATATAAATAACAAATAACAGCGGACCCAGCACCGATCCCTGAGGCACACCGCTGGTCACAGGCCTCCAGTTTGAAAAACAACCCTCTACAACCACCCTCTGTCTTCTGTCGTCAGTCCAATTTTGTATCCAATTGGCTACCTCACCTTGGATCCCGTGAGATTTAACCTTACGTAACAACCTACCATGCAGTACCTTGTCAAAGGCTTTGCTAAAGTCCATGTAGACGACGTCTACTGCACAGCCCTCATCTATCTTCTTGGTTACCCCTTCAAAAAACTCAATCAAATTCGTGAGACATGATTTTCCTCTCACAAAACCATGCTGACTGTTCCTAATCAGTCCCTGCCTCTCCAAATGCCCGTAGATCCTGTCTCTCAGAATACCCTCTAACAACTTACCCACTACAGATGTCAGGCTCACCGTTCTGTAGTTCCCAGGCTTTTCCCTGCTGCCCTTCTTAAACAAAGGCACAACATTTGCTACCCTCCAATCTTCAGGCACCTCACCTGTAGCTGTCGATGATTCAAATATCTCTGCTAGGGGACCCGCAATTTCCTACCTCACCTCCCATAACGTCCTGGGATACATTTCATCAGGTCCCGGAGATTTATCTACCTTGATGCGCGTTAAGACTTCCAGCACCTCCTCTCTGTAATATGTACACTCCTCAAGACATCACTATTTATTTCCCCAAGTTCCCTAACATCCATGCCTTTCTCAACCGTAAATACCGATGCGAAATATTCATTTAGGATCTCACCCATCTCTTGTGGTTCCGCACATAGATGACCTTGTTGATCCTTAAGTGGCCCTACTCTCTCCCTAGTTACTCTTTTGCCCTTTATGTATTTGTAGAAGCTCTTGGGTTCTCCTTTGCCTTATCTGCCAAAGAAATCTCATGTCCCCTTTTTGCCCTCCTGATTTCTCTCTTAACTCTACTCCGGCAATCTCTATACTCTTCAAGGGATCCACTTGATCCCAGCTGCCTATGCATGTCATATGCCTCCTTCTTCTTTTTGACTAGGGCCTCAATCTCCCGAGTCATCCAAGGTTCCCTACTTCTACCAGCCTTGCCCTTCACTTTATACCCTGGTTACCCTGAACCCTGGTTAACACACTTTTGAAAGCCTCCCACTTACCAGACGTCCCTTTGCCTGCCAACAGACTCTCCCAATCAACTTCTGAAAGTTCCTGTCTAATACCATCAAAATTGACCTTTCCCCAATTTAGAATTTTAACTTTTGGGCCAGACCTATCATTCTCCATAGCTATCTTAAAACTAATCGAATTATGATCACTGGTCCCAAAATGATCCCTCACTAACACTTCTGTCACCTGCCCTTCCTTATTTCTCAAGAGGAGGTCAAGTTTTGCCCCCTCTCCAGTCGGGCCATCCACATACTGAATGAGAAATTCCTCCTGAATACACTCAACAAATTTCTCTCCATCCAAGCCCCTAATGCTATGGCTGTCCCAGTCAATGTTGGGAAAGTTAAAGGCCCCTACTATTACCACCCTATTTTTCTTGCAGCTGTCTGTAATCTCCTTACATATTTGCTCCTCAATTTCCCGTTGACTATTTGGGGGTCTGTAGTACAATCCTATCAAAGTGATCTCTCCCTTCTTATTTTTCAGTTCTACCCATATAGACTCAGTGGGCGAACCCTCGGATATATCCCCTCTCACTACTGCCGTGATGTTCTCCCTAATCAAGAACGCAACTCCCCCTCCTCTCTTACCTCCTGCTCTATCTTTCCTATAGCATCTGTATCCTGGAACATTGAGCTGCCAGTCCTGCCCCTCCCTTAGCCATGTTTCAGTAATAGCTATAACATCCCAGTCCCATGTACCCATCCATGCCCTGAGTTCATCTGCCTTGCCCATCAGACTTCTTGCATTGAAATAAATGCAGTTTAATCTAGACTTCCCTTGGTCTTTGCCCTGCTTTCTCAGACCATCTGTCCGGTCATGTTTTGTACACCCTCCCTTACTGCCTTTTGTTTCTGTCACCACTTTACTTCCCACTGACTTCCTGCATCGGTTCCCATCCCCCTGCCACATTAGTTTAAGCTCCTTTGCAGAGTCAAGCTGGAAGTCCGATGTTAAAGAGGGGGAAGCAAAAATATCTTTTAAAAAAACCTGTATTTACCTGTTCACTGAGCAGGCTGCAGCGCTCCCTTTAAGGACTGATGGTTAGGCCAGGTACTAATGGGTGGAGTGTGCGTGATGCACATGGGATCTCAATTTACGTATTATAAATAGGCTCCTGCCTGAAACGGGCGTGCTCCTGTGTTGCCCTGGTGAAGGTTCTCAGCAACGTGGCAACGGGTGGATCGGGAGCGGGAGCGGGAATGGGCGGTAGGTTCTGCGCTGTGATTTTCGAGGTGCTACCACTCTATTCCCAACGGGTAAAGGTCCTCAAAATCAGAGCCTTGGTATTGATTTTTGGAGGATCTCATTCATTTCTAACATAGTTAAATGAAAGAGAATCATTTCAAACCCATGTAAAATAATATTCAAGCAGCAGTGGGAGTCCCAACAGCTGCTTCTGCAATGCTGGCAGCAATGTGCTCGTGTCTGTCAGTGTGCTGACCCAAGTCTAATCGGCTGCAAGGAAAGAGCTGGGAATGACAGAGAAGAATAAAACCAAAGGGTCATGGATGGGGGAGCAATGAAACAGAGAGACATTGTGACAAATGAGAAATAAAAAAAAAGAGAGATAAGAACAAATGAAGAGACTGAGAATAAGATGACATAAAAATGGAGAAAGGTCAAATAAAACAGATCAAAAAAAATCAGAAAAAGATCAACTGAAAAGGAAAAAAAAATGAAACATAAATATGAAAAAGGAGAAACCAAAAACAGAAAAAGAGCAATGGATATATAGTGACAAAGAATGGTTTGTAAAGAAGGAAGGGATGGACAGAATGGGAGACACAAAAGAATTGCAGATGTAGACTGAGACTTAGAAGGAAAGAGACTGTGGAAGTAAGTAAATACAGACTTTAGTTGGTGTGTTCTACTTTATTTTAGCCCCATTTTCCTTCTTCCTATCTATATGTTCTTCAAGTACATGCACTATCCTTGGCTGAGAGAGTGGTCAGCAACCTGCTCCCAGACCAAAGCAGTGCCACCAGGAGGAGCATAAGAGAATTGCCTAAATCCTTTGATTTTCCCTCCATTAGGATATACACCTTACTTCTAGACAGACATGCCTCATAAGAAAGTCCTCATTGAAATACAGACCACGTCAACATTTAAGGATAGATTGGATAGATGGTTGAAGGAAAGTGGTATAAAGGCATATGGGAACAGGGTGGGCATTTGAGATTAGGACTACTAATCATGTGGAGGATAAACACCAACATGGACTGGTTGGGTTGAATAGCCTGTTTCCGTGTTGTGATTTCTATGTAATTCTATGTAAATAATGTCAGTGATGCAACATGTTAGTGCACTGCACCATTGCTTGAGGAAATAAGCTGAAAGAAATCTCCTGAAAAAAAGATTCTCGAACGGTTATACTTGCAGTGAGTACATATTTGCTCATAGAGTAAATTTAAAACACCTGAAACTTACCAACCAGCAACCAAGCTGGTTTTTATTCATGTATTTCCATTGGTCAGATTATCAGGTAGAAAACCTATCTTTACTATTTAAACACAGAGCTCGCTCAGGAGAAACGCAAAGAAATGATCATTCTTTCCTATGGAAGGAAAGATGACTTTAGTAATTGAGATACAAGACGGGTGCTTTTGTCCCTGAAGTGTTTGAGCAACATATAGAAGTTTTTTTTATCTCATTTGAGCAGGATAGGAAAGCATGTGGTCTATGTTTGATAACAACATCATTCAAGTCTGACTTATATATTGATAAAAGATTCTGAATTGTCATTATATGGTTTTCTAAAGTGCTGTAATCAAAATGGAGTCAAGTGGGAAAAAAAAGAAGCATAACTTGTCTCTGTGTCAATTACCAGTTCTTGATAACTCGCATTGTGCTAGCTTCTGCTCTTTGTCAAAATAAAATCCACATCTAGAGGTAACTCCTTATGTAAACATTATCTGCTTAGAATTAAAAAGCAGCATGAACAACAGTACAAAAATGTCTAAACCTAAGTGCAATGTGGACGTGTCAAACAGACTTCAGATACTAACTTGAACACAGGCTTGTTCTTATGAAAAGGTGATTTCCAGTTAATCAAAGCCTTTTTTAAATTCTTGTGAAGTGAAGAGTCCAATATGCCGTGCAATTAATATTAGTCTCCTGGCTCGAGCTCTGTGAATTCCACCAGAAGCAACGTCTGTTATCATTGGCAACTTTTGAGGTATTTTCCAAAAAATAATCTTTCGAAGCTTTTGTCTTGAAGTAAAATGCAAATTGTCAAAAAATATTGTTCTAGAAAAAGAGACCTTAGTCTTAGTCTGAGTTGAGTGAGGAATAGAATTTGAATTCTTTTGCTCGGTGTGACAGCATAACAACATTTTTGTGGTGTCTGTGCTCTTTATAAAATCATCATTTTATTAAGGTATGAGTATTGGGTTCTGAAGGGCTGTGGAAAAACATACTGAGAAGCAATTTTAATTGAAAGTGGTGTGATGTTTAGGATATATGGAACTATTAATTTTATGACATTATTATCACTTGACAATTCAGAGCTATTACAAAACTTCAATTAATGTATGACATGCAATACATCGATCTATTCAGTACAATCTCTTCTTTAATTTCTTGCACCCCTGTGTATGATTTTTCTGCCAACTAAATATGGGGAAGTGATTTACACACAGCTATTTCGATTTCAGTTGGTAAAGTAGGGAAGAGATAAACAAATCTAACATTTGCAAAATAAAAATAATTTACATTCCTGATTTTACTTCTTGTGGAAAGCAGGGTCAACTCATTATCATTTAATATTTTTGCTATAAGTCAAGTGCATGCATTCAATGGCCAAATCAAGAATAAATGACGTTATGCTTATATTAAAATTCCGCTCACGAACTTCAATAAAAATGCAAATGTCCTTAAACTTTTACTTGGAATGTTATGCCCTGATTTTCAAAATTAGCTTTAATTAGAAAATTTGGAGCTTTCATGGTTCTTATTTATCCATGGAATAAATCCAGACACTCAGAGATAAATCTAACCATCCTTTTCCTTACCACAGCATAGATGAGTTTACCACAGACATATTAACTTTCAACATTCATTGCTAATAGGTGGAAACAATTACAAAAATATGGTAGATGGATGAGAAAAAGTCACAAAAGTAAACACTTGCACAGAGAAAGGTTGAAATAATAATAAGTGCTCCAGAGCAGAACTCTGAAATGGGCAGACGGCTGCCAGGATTTACAAAATCTGTGGGATGCTGTTTGAGACACTGGCTGTGACTCTAGCCTTCCTGTGGATTTCTTGGTAAAGGCACTGGCCTCACAAAATCTCTGATTATTATTTGAGATGGTTTTGTTACCTGTGTTACGAGTAATAGAGCTTTCTTACAGTGGTTGGGGCAATTTAATTGGCAGTGGGTTCCTGGTGGGCGGGGGTTGGGGCGAGCGCCAAACGCGCCCGATCTCAGCAGCGTGAGGCCCGGACAATTTTAACTTCTGGGCCTCATCTGCATGCCACCGGTTACCTGCCCACCAGAAACGTGCATGAAGTAGCAATTGGCCGGTGGGTTTCGGGAGCAGTTTTGGGCGGCAGGAGGCCGCCGGCCGACATCAAACGAAGGCTCGCCAGCAAGAATTCATGGGGAGGGGATTTTAGGAGTGTCTTGCTGGAGGGAAAGGGGGGAGTCTGGAGCAGAGGAGGCCTAAACCTTCCTCATGGGGCCTGGAGGTACACTCCTGCTCCTCTTGGCCTCACACAGAAAGTAAAAAAAAACTTACCTTAAATGGCCTCTTCAGGTCTCCAATTCTATTCCCTTTGCCTTCAGCTGGCAGGAAAGCTGCAGTCAATATATAACTTAACAGTTTGCACCATCAAAATATCTTTTTGTTTACAATTTTATCAGAATAGAAAAGATCTATTGAATGTTCATGGAAAATGAATGGGGTGTATGACGGGGTAGCCGATCTGATATTGTTAAGTATTCCGCACACACCAAAGTTGAAAATTACACCCAGTATAAAGGAAAATTGGGTGGAGTTTATAACAAGAGGCCGATCTGCTACTACATATGTCCCACCACCACCAAATGTTAACATCAGCCCTAACTTTTCCTTAGAGAATTTGGTTAAAGTCAAAGATTATATTTAAAGAATGCGCTTATGATCTCCCTCTTCCCTATTTCCCATTAAGTTTACAACTACACTGTCATAGAGTATAGGCTTTCATCCTTAGTTAAACTTAAGACTCATTTTCCCTGTGGAGCTTTTCTCGACAAAGCCTTTGCTCAGTGGTAGCACTTTCACCTCCGAGTTAGAAGGTTATGAATTCAAGTCCCATTCCAGAGATTTATGTACATAATCTAGGCTGGCACTTCAGTGTTGTACTGAGGGAGTTAAATTGAGGCCCTATCTGCCCTCTGCGGTTGTGTAAAAGATCCCATGGCATTCTTTGAAGAAGAGCAAGGGAGCTGTCCTGGCCAGCAATTATCCCTCAACCAAGATGATATGTTTATTTATTTTATTGCTGTTTGTGGGACATTGCTGTGTGCAAATTGGCTTCCACATTACCTACATTACGACAGTAACTACACTTTGAAAGCACTTCATTAACTGTAAAGCGCTTTGGGACGTCCTGCGGTCGCAAAAGCCACAATATAAATGTAAGTTTTTTCCCTTTCCATCTGCTCCCTTGACCCCCTTTGACCCAACTCATGACTACACTAACTCCATTCTCAGTTCCGTAATAGACAACATCTTCTCTATCTTCAGGCACTTTTAACATATTTTCAAAAGTACTATCATCCCCCTTCTTAAAAGCTCGCTCTTGACTCCTTTATCTCTCGCCCACTGTACCAAGACACCCCTGATCTTGTGTAACAGCGAACGCAGCTTGCTATTTCTCCTTAAAGTACTCGACCATTCCATTCTTCTCTATCTCCATGGCACTATTCTCTTGTGTTTCCATTCCTGCCTGTCATAATGCAATCACTACATATTCTCCAATGATTTCTCTTTGTCCCAGCACAGTCACCTCTGATATACTGAAGGGCTCCATCCTTTATTTCATCCTATTCACAATCCACATATCAGCCATTGATGACATGATTTGCAAGCTTCCACTTGTACACAAATTGGTAAATACTTGAAAGAAAAAAATTACGAGGCCATGGGGAAAGAGCAGGGGAATGGGACTAATTGGATAGCTCTTTCAAAGAGCTGACACAGGCACAATGGGCCAAATGGCCTCCTCCTGTGCTGTACCTACTATGATGCTACTATGACACCCTCTTTCTGCCAGCACCATTCACTTTAACGCTGTTGTTGTACTATCTAACTGCCAGTCAAAATAGAAGAGCCACAGTCTCTGGTAACTTAATGTTGACAAAACTGATGCCATCATCATCACCCATTTACCTCTGGTTCTACCCTAACAATCCCTCAATAACTATCATTCAGGGTGAATCCAATGGTTCAAGCCTTGCCAATCTTTTCCATCCTGAGTTGAACTTTAAATCCACATCTGGTCTGTCTCTAAGATTCCACTTGCAGAACATTGTCTGTTTACCCCCCACCATTCTCCATCATTGCTGAAACTCTTAACCATGTCTTCATCACTGAAACAATCGATTTCTCAACTGCTTTCCTTGCTGGCCTCGCAGCCTCCATATTTCAGCGAAACCAGGAGACTGCGACTTGACTCTGCCACATGAAATCTTTCACACCCCTGACCTTGTAAAGCTTCACTGGCTCCATGTTGCTCAGTGAATCATTCTTGTCCTCAAAATCCTCCATGGATTTCCTCCATCCTATCTGGAAAATCTTTACCGGTCATACGCCCCAGCCTGAACCCTCTGTCTCTGGATTACGGCTTATTCCTCATTCACTCTGCTTCATCATTAGAGATTGATCTTTTACCCCCGCCCTCTGAAATTCTCTTCTAAAAACACTTTGCTCTGCCTTCAAAAGTCTTCCAAAAACTTGGTTCTTTGACATAGAATCATAGAAAGTTATGGCACAGAAGGAGGCCATTCGGCCCATTGTGTCCATGCCGGCCAAAAAGGAGCTATCCAGCTTAATCCAACTTTCCAGCACTTGGTCCGTAGCCCTGAAGGTTACGGCACTCCAAGTGCACATCCAAGTACTTTTTAAGTGACTTGAGGGTTTCTGCCTCTACCACCCTTTCAGGCAGTGAGTTCCAGACCCCCACCATCCTCTGGATGAAAAGATTTCTCCTCAGCTCCCATTGAATCCTTCTATCAATTACTTTAAATCTATACTCCCTGGGCACTGACCCCTCTGCTAAGGGAAATAGGTCCTCCCTATCCACTCTATCTAGGCCCCTCATAATATTATACACCTCAATTAAATCACCCCTCAGCTTCCTCTGCTCCAATGAAAAAAAAAACCCAGCCTATCCAATCTTTCCTCATGGTTAAGATTCTCCAGTCCTGGCAACATCCTAGTAAATCTCCTCTGTACCCTCTCTAGTGCAATTACATCTTTCCTGTAATATGGTGACCAGAACTGTACGCAGTACTCAAGCTGTGGCCTAACTAGTGTTTTATACAGTTCTAGCATAACCTCCCTGCTCTTATATTCTATGCCTCGGCTAATAAAGGAAAGTGTCCTGCATGCCTTTTTAACCACCTTATCTATCTGTCCTGCTACCTTCAGGGATCTGTGGACATGCACTCCAGGGTCCCTCTATTCCTCTACACCACTCAGTATCCTCCTATTTATTGTGTATTCCCTTGCCTTGTTTGCCCCCCCCACCAAATGCATTATCTCGCACTTCTCCGGATTGAATTCCATTTGCCACTTTTCTGCCCACCTGACCAGTCCATTGATATCTTCCTGGAGTCTACAGCTTTCTTTCTCACTATCAACCACATGGCCAATTTTTATATCATCTGTCAGCTTCTTAATCATGCCCCTTACATTTAGGTCTAAATCATTGATATATACCACAAAAAGCAAGGAACCTAGTACTGAACCCTGTGCAACCCCACTGGAAACAGCCTTCCTGTCATAAAAACACCCGTCGGCCATTACCCTTTGCTTCCTGCCACTGAGCCAACTTTGGATGCAACTAGTCACTTACCCTTGGATCCCATGGACTTTTACTTTTCTGACCAGTATGCCATACGGGACCTTGTCAAAAGCCTTGCTTAAATCCAAGTAGACTACATCAAACACGTTACCCTCATCGACCCTCGTTGTTACCTCCTCAAAAAATTCAATCAAGTTAGTCAGACACAACCTTCCCTTAACAAATCCATGCTGACCGTCCTTGATTAATCCATGCCTTTCTAAATGACTATTTATACCATCCCTCAGAATTGTTTCCAATGATTTGCCCACCACCGAGGTAAGGCTGACCGGCCTGTAATTACTCGGTCTATCCTTCTCTCTCTTTTTAAACAACGGTACAACATTAGCAGTCCTCCGATCCTCCAGCACCATGCCTGTAGCCAGAGAAGATTGGAAAATGATGGTCAGAACCTCTGCTATTTCCGCCCTTGCTTCTCTTAACAGCTTGGGATACATTTCATCCAGGCTTGGCGATTTATCTACTTTCAAAGATGCTAAACCCCTTAATATTTCCTCCTTCACTATGTTTATCCCATCCAATATTTCACACTCCTCCTCCTTAACTACAATCTCTGCATCATCCCCCTCTTTTGTGAAGACGCAAAGTATTCATTGAGAACCATACCCACATCTTCCACCTCCATACATAATTTACCTTTTTGGTCTCTAATCAATCCTACTCTTTCCTTAGTTATCCTCTTGCTCTTTATGTATTTATAAAACATCTTTGGGTTTTCCTTGATTTTACTTGTCAGTATTTTTTCATGCTCTGTCTTTGCTTTCCTAATCTCCTTTTTAATTTTACCCCTGTACTTTCTGTACTCCTCTAGGCTTTCTGCAGTATTGAGTTCTCGCTGTCTGACATAAGCTTCCCTTTTTTGTCTTATCTTATCCTGTATGCTCCTTGACATCCAGGGGGCTCTAGATCTGGCATTCCCACATGTTTTCAATCTTTCCTTAATTCCTGAACATCCTGCTCAGTGTCCATCTTTCTCCCTGTGAAGTGCACTGAGATATTCTTCAATGTGAGGAGCACTACATATATATAAGTATATATATATATATATGTTGTTGCTGATGATGATGATAAAAGCAATTTTGCTTTCCTTGCACTTCGAATAAAACAGCTTCTAAACATGTAGCTGAATGATCAGATCCTTAGCAAATTGGGAAATGTGAGGATTGGGTCTGCAGTAAGTTCCAAAAAAAAGTAAGATTTCTTCTGTCGAGTAGGTTAGTCGAAGAATGCAGCTCACTTCAACAAACCTTGTATAAAATACCTACAGTAATAGACTAACTTTAAGCAACTCTGAACCTCAGTGGCATTGGTTGGGATAGGATAGGATAGTATTTTATCAATTTGTTGTGACTCCCTTTGTCAAGGTTATGTATTGTAAATATGGCATTTGAGTTGTGATTTTCTCCTTGTAGACAGAGGGAAGCAGATTTATTGGCTTTTAGTTTTCATTTAAAAAAATGATAATGTTTCTTGGGTTAATCTTCTTGGATACCTTCGTGGCCATTTTCTCCAAATGCCACCAGAAGAACATCAGGGAGCAATGGCAGGATAATTCTAGCAATGTGTCAGCCTTGGCTCAGTAGAAGCATTCTCACCTCTGAGTCAGAAAGTCAGGGGTTCACGCTCCACTTCTCAGACTTGAGCACATAATGTAGGCTGACACTTCAGTGCAGTACTGAGGGAGTGCCGCATTGTTGGAAGTGCCGTCTTTCAAATGAGATTTTGAACCGAGGTCCTATCTGCTCTCTCAGGTGGACGTAAAGAATCCCATGGCAAAATTCAAAGAAGAAGAGGGGAGTTCTCCAGGTCAAGTGTCCTATGCAATATTTATCCTCCAACCAACCCCATCAAAACAGATCATCTGGTCATTTGTCTCATTGCTGTTTGTGGGACCTTACTGTGTGAAAACCAGGTGCTGTATTTGCCTACAACATAGAATTACATAGAATTTTGCAGCACAGGATCAGGTCGTTCAGCCCAACAGGTCAATGCTGGTATTTATGCTCCACACAAGCCTCCTCCCACCATACTTCATCTCACCCTAAGAGCAGGGGAGATCTCCCCAGTGTCCTGGCCAATATTTATCCCTCAACCAACATCATTAAAACAGATTATCTGGTCATTATCACATTGCTGTTTGTGGAACCTTGCTGTGTGCAAATTGGTTGCCGCATTTCTTACATTACAACAGTGGCTACACTTCAAAAGTATTTCATTGGCTGTAAAGCACTTTGAGGTGTCCTGAGGTTGTGAAAGGCGCTTACTTTCTTTTATTCCTTTCTCCCTCATGTACTTATCTAATTTCTCCTTAAATGCATCTTTGCTGATCGCCTCAGCCACTCCTTGTGATAACGAGTTCCACATTCCCACCGTTCTCTGAGTAAACAAGTTTCTCCTGAATCCCTTAAAATTCAGAAGTACCTCATTGGTGGCGAAGCACTTTGGGATGTCCTGAGGTCACGAAAGGTGCTATTTCTTTCTTTCTATGTGAGAAGTATGTTGTATGAAAACAAGCTGAAGGTTAAAAATTATTGTTACTGTTATTAGTGGATGAATGGTACGGTTAATGTGTGTTGTATAACATTCCTCTGCCTGCAATTTTAAAGTAGGTGTTAACCAGGTCAACACTTCTGTTAAATTAGTGGCAGGGAAATGCCATGTTAATGATCTTCATCTGCCAATATAACCAACAGTGAGTTCTAACCTTTAAACATTAAATACATTAGAGGCTAGAAGATACTGTTGGCAATATCAGTGGATGTTTGCTTGTCACATTTGTATGACAATCTTTCATCTGCTATTTTAACAGAGAAGTTAACCCTTTAAAATAAATGTTAAAATATTTTAAAGTGGGTTAAGATCTGTGCATTAGAAAAAAACAGAAAAAGGAATGTCATACAATGTTCATTCATTAATATCACACAGGGTGAGTCTAGTCTTAAGAACATATGAAATTAACGGGCAGAAAAAGACCATCTGATCCATCAAGCCTGCCCCACACATGATGGCCGGAGTATCATGACTAAACACTTCTGACCTCCTCGCTCCCCCCATCCCCACCCCCATCGACTGCCCCCCCCCACCCCCACACCACCCCACCCCCCCACAGCCATGTGATCTCCTGGGAGAGGCAAAAAAAAGAGAAAAAACCCAGGGCCAAAATGGGAAATAATACTGTGGAAAATTCCTCGCCGACCCCCTCAGGCGATCAAAACCAGTCCAGGAGATCACATGGACTAGGTGTTATCTATAAGGACACTTACTCTTCGCTTTCTTAAAACTGTTCTATCTTTTAACAATACATTACTCACACTACATCAGCCACTTTCCCTATCTTCAGATTGACTGGCACCTTCTTTAAGTTTAGTTTTGCTGACTACCCAGCATTAGGCAACTCCCAATGTAATCACGGGATAGATTACCATGTGAGAGGCTATTGCATCTGGTAATCAAATTCCGTGTTAATATCTGGTCATTTAATACACGATGCACTAATCCACATTAGTGCAGGGGACAGTACGGCATTCCATTCAGCGTTATAAGTCTATTATAATTACATAGGATTTGAACTTCTTCAATGATAGAACATTAAACTGCTGTGAAACCAAGAAAAACTCCACACATAAAACAATGCACAATATTCAATTTATCAGTTTATGCATTATTATAGGTAATATGATAAACTTGCAATATTCAATTACAGATTCATAGATGTTAGTATAGAGTTTGAGGCTAAATAAATCACTTCCTTTGTGACCGAAAAGTTCTGCGTAAATTAAATAAATTAGCAGCTCTTCCCAGAGCTTCTATGCCAATGGCACATTTTCCTTTTGCTTCATAGTAAAGTAAATGCCTGCTGGCAAATGTAATACAGGTATAAAGGGGTCAATTTTCACTGCCTTCACCAATTTGGTGCCCTGCAGCTCACCTGCCAAATTTAAATGAGATCTGCGGCCTCAAAATGGAGGGGGTCTTTTCACCGCCGGAAAGAGCGGCCATCCAGCCCGCTCCACCAGTCGGTCGCCCAAAAGACAAAGTTGACCCCATTAAGTCATGAAGAAAATATTGCAAATATTGGAAATCTGGAATAAAATTAGAAAATGCTGGAAATCCGCAGCAAGTCCATCAAAATCTGAAAAGATAAAAGGACAGGCTAATGTTTCAGGGAGAGACGTTCACCAGTGCTGACAAAGGATCTCGACACAAAACATTAACTTCTCCTTTCAAATACCACTAGATCTGCTATGTCTTTCCAGCCTTTTCTATTTTTATAGTTAATTTTATGTTTATAAATGTTTATTGTGTTTTGAAGTTTTCAAAAGGAGGCACTTACCCCAATCAACAGAAGAAGACCTTCAGGTCCCTCACAAAAAGTCCACCAGGTAACTGCAGAGACTTCGGAATGGCTACATTTCTGAGCAGCATGGAAGAGAGTTAGTGGTTTTACACCAAAGTGATAACCAGATTGACCAATGAGCCTATAGGCTGCACCAACAGAGCCCAGCTCAACTGCAGAGTATGATGAAGTTTCGTCATGTTATTGCATATTGGTGTGTTCCCAGATCATACATCAGCATGGATTTTGTCCATGGTATGCTTACCCTGAGGCAGGCCTCCTCAGCTAGGCTCGGGGATGGTTGTGAGGGTTTAAAGAAAGTTTGATAGTAAAGAATCTTTATCTATTAGAAAACATCACATGATGTGGAAAATTAAACAAAGCACAATCGAACAAAGTTACCTTGCTGGTTGTTTAACTTGGGTCAGTTCAAATAATCTGACCAAGTTCATCTTAGTTTAATGTGCTATATGCACTTCTCCAGTAGCAATCTATCTTTTGTTGTTTTTAAATTGTAGGTTACTTTTACTCTCGCACTTGTGACTCCAACTAATCCGGAGATAAGAGTAGAGGAATTAGAACCTGATGAATTAAAAGATTGATTTTCTAATTAGCAATACAAAAACATTATGAAAAGCACTCTCGGGAGGAATGATGGTAGAGAAAAGATTAAGTAAAGGTATATAACTCCCTTAAAGAAAACAAGTATTTGCTGACTGGAATTCTACGGCAATATTTATTTGTTAAACTAAAATACAATTGTGCTTCTTTAGGGAATATGTAAATTAATGGCGATTTGTCATTTCAAACGTTGCAAAAGAAATTTAGTATTGAAAACTCTTAAGATTTTTTTGTTTATTATCAATGATTTTGTCATCTTGCACTGAGCTTTATCATACCCATGTGCTAGCATTTGTAGATATAGGGGCAGAAATTGAACATCAAAGCATCTGTTTTTGGGGTGTTAAATCATCGTCGGAGGGACGAATTTCGAGTCACGGCCTCCCATGCCTGATCTCCCCCAGAAGTGTGCCAGCTGCCAAATTGGAAGCTGGCGACCTCTAGGTGCGCAGAGCTCCCGCCTGATATAGAATCATAGAATCATAGAAGTTACAACATGGAAACAGGCCCTTCGGCCCAACATGTCCATGTCGCCCAGTTTATACCACTAAGCAAATAGGGGTCCTAATGCCTATTGGTTGTAGAACGCTGATCAAACTTGGTCAGCAAATAGGCGGAGCTTGCACTGAGCATGCTCCGCTCAGTTGTTCCAGGTCTTCAGCAGTCTAACCAGTGGCCCTTAAAGGGACCACTGGAGGCCACTCCAACAAGACAAGGAACATTTTTTAATACTTTCATTTCTGTGGAGCCAGGAGCAGCAGGAGGCCTCCCCATGGCTCCACAAAAATACTGTGGGCTGCTGTCCCGCCCGCATACTCCTCCCTCCTCTCCCCTCCCAGGATCTACCTCCAGGCCAATTTGGCGTCGGAGCTGACCAAAATTCCTAAGGCACTGAGCAGCGAGCAAGTTGAATTTCTCTCCCATAATTTTTATAATTCCATAGTTCTTGTGTAAGTTAGTAACATTCCTCGACCATGCCCCATGATTTTTCCATATTTCGCAGCTTTAAAAAATTTTGAAAAAACTGACATTTATCTCGACACCACTAAAATACAGTGATTGTGATAAATAGAAAACTTACTGGCAATCTTTGAACTGCAGCTTTTATTTCCACTTGTAATGCTGAATGTAAATGGATTACAATGTTGTTGGTGACGAGTTGACCCAGTCAGCTCACTTGTGGAAAGTTGTCTTTCATGAGGGCACATGGTGGTATTCTGTATAATCTACTGTAAAATATACCATTTTGGTGAGATTTCATTTAGGCATTTTGATTTTTTACCATTTTTATTGAACTTAAATTTGGTTGCATAGTATGCATGGTAAACAGTGCTAAATTGTCTGTCAATTTGTAATTTCTTGCAATGTATCTAAAATTCATTCAGCAAAATTAAAATCTGAAGGAAATAAAGTGCTTGTCTGCTGAACAATTTGGGGTAAATTTTAACACCGAAGAATGGGTGGGTTGGGGGAGTGGTGAACCGTGAAAATTCTCCGATTTCAGAATGGAACCTCATCCCAGCTCTAACGCCCCGATGTCCGGGTTTGACTCAGACGCGTCTGGGTGCGCGAGCGCTTCTGAAACTTGGAAGTCCCGCCAGCGAATAAAGCCGGTGGGACGATATTTAAAGGGCCAATAAAGATGTAACATTTTTGTGATTTGACCTACACAAGCCATTTTAATTGCTTCTGAACGTGTCTTCCGTGGCCTCTGAAAGACGCTATGGAAACAGAGGCGAGGTGCAGCCGGCCCTCATTTGGACCTTTAAACTAGTGATTGACACACGTGAAGAAAAGGTGAGTTTTTGCAGTAGGGCAATTAGTTCTCTCAGACAAACCTTTGGCTGGGAGTTCTTTGTGTTTCGACTGAGATTTCTTTGTTCACACTCAGGATTCGGATGGGAGTTGGACAGCTTTCCGTTCAGATCTGGAGTCAGGCAGGGCTGTCCTCTTTCTGCGGTCTTGTTCGTGTGTTGTATCGAGCCGTTTGCCACATCCATCAGGAAGGACGTAGGTATCAAGGGAGTGACGATTCCAGACAGCAGATGCTCTTGGGTTAAGGCTTCCTTGTACATGGATGACGTCACCGTCTTTTGCTCGATCGGTCGATACACAGACTGATGGGCATCTGCGACCAGTTCAAGCTGACCCCAGGGGCCAGAGTGAACCGAAGTAAGAGTGAGGGCATGTTCTTTGGCAGGTGGGAGACCCAATCCTTTGTCCCCTTCACCATCAGGTCCGACTACCTGAAGGTGCTGGGGATCTGGTTTGGGGGGGCCCCAGGCCTACACCAAGAACTGGGAGGAACGGGTCGCTAAGGCCAAACAGAAGCTTGGTATGTAGAGTGAACCCTCCCTCTCTATTACCAGCAGGAACCTGGTGATAAGGTGTGAGGTACTCGCGGTGTCGATCTACGTGGCCAAGGTCTGGCCCATTCCCCGCCTCTCCGCCATCACAGTCACCCGAACTACCTTACACTTTGTCTGGAGGTTCAAGGTAGAACGCGTCCGCAGGGACACCATGTACAAGCCCCCAGACAAAGGGGGGAAGTGCTTCCCCAATGCTGCTCTGATTCTGATGGTCACCTTTGTGTGTGGCTGCCTCAGGATATGTACAGAGCCCTGTTACGCAAACACCAAGTGTCACTAGGTGCTGAGTTACTACCGGTCCACCACACTGGGAAAACTGGGTCTGTCCACGCTGGCTGAGCAGACGCAGGATGTCCCATCCTGCTGGACCGTACCCCACCACCTGGTGGAGAGTTTCGTGAGGAGGAACCCCTTCAACCACAAGGCCATCAGACAGTGGCTGGCACGCAACGTTCTGAGAGTCCTGCAGGGAAAGGAGAGGGTGGATTCGATTGGGCAGTTCCCCGACCAGATGGTCGATGCCATTTGGCAGAACTTTAACGTTTTATCACTGGAACTGAAGAACAGGCACCAGGATGTAGCCTGGATGGTGGTGAGAAGAGCCCTCCCAGTGCGGTCCTTCCAACACGCACAGAATCTCAGCATCACCGCGAGCTGCCCTCGAGGCTACGGCGGAGACAAGACTGTCGACCGCCTCCTGATGGACTGCCCCTTCGCGCAGAAGGTGTGGAGAGAGATGCGTTGGTATCTGTCCCAGTTCATCCCCAACAACTCGGTAACACAGGACACTGTGTGCTACGGGCTGTTCCCCGAGACGCACACCAAGATGGATATCAACTGCTACTGGAAGACCATCAATTCATGAAGGAAGCCTTTTGGTCCACCCGAAACCTGTTGGTCTTCCAGCTGAAGGAGCTGTCCACGACCGAGTGTTGCAGACTGGCACATTCCAAGGTCCAGGAGTACATGTTGCGAGACACTCTGAAGCGAGGTGCGGCCTATGCAAAGGCTCTATGGGGAAGGGCCACCATGTAAGGTCACCCCACTTTGTATTGTACAGCGTGTATTAGAAGATATGTAATGTGTTTTGAATTGTAATAATGGGGATCAAAGCATGCATTGTATTGGTTTGAACTGCACTGCTTGAAATTGTGTATTTTTACATTGAACTGTGTGTATCTTTAAAATTTATAAAATAAAGTATACTTTGAAATAAAAAAGAAAGTTCACAATCAGAATTCTTGTGATCAGACATACTCACCTACATTTTGGACACCCATCAAACTGACAACATCAGGATGGGGGCGGGGGGGCACAATGGATTTATTCGACAGTACAGCTGAGGAGGAGACACATCACCACCTGAGGAGCAGGCACGGTGTGCAGTTCTGGGAGATGCCAGTCCACAAGATAGAGGTGCGCCACAATTGCCCGTCGGAGTTAAAATCACCAGTGCCCTCAATTTCTTCACCTCCGGATCCTTACAGGACACCACCGGTGACACCTCCAGGATTTCTCAGTTGTCTGCACATAAGTGTATACGACAGGTCACGGATGGCTTATTTGCCAGGGCATCCGACTACGTCTACTTCCCCTGCGACAACATCAGCCAGACTGAGAAGGCAGTGGGTTTCAACTCTCTGGCTGGCTTCCCACGGGTACACGGCAGTATTGATTGCACACACGTAGCAATACGAGGACTGCACTTGAGCCAGGGCTGTAACTGAAAGGGATATCACTCCATCAATGCACAGCTGGTGTGCGACCACCGGAGGAAGTTTCTGCAGGTGTGTGCCAAATTCCCTGGCAACTGCCATGATTCATTCAATTTGCATGAGTCCAACATCCCGGCCCTCTTCCACGCACAAGGCAGACTTAAGGGCTCGCTTCTTGGAGACAAGGGATACCTCCTGCAGATGTGGCTCATGATAGCTGTGAGAAACCCCACTAACGAGGCATAGCAGTGGTACAACCAGCGCCACATCACCACCAAATCTGTCATTGAACAAGCCATTGGAATGTTGAAGATGCACTTCAGGTGCCTGGATAGATCTGGGGGATCCCTTCAGTACTCACCGGCAAGGGTATGTAAAATAATAGTCGTGTGTTGCGTCCTGCACAATATCGCTCAACAGAGAGGGTTACAGGTGGATGAGGTCGAATGCGCTCATGCAGAATCTGCATCTACCAGCAACATGAGATGAGGAGGAGGAGGAGGAGGACGATGACAATGACGACGACGACCAACCCATCGGCAGAGCAACAGCACAGCCTGGCTGCTCATGATGCCATGGAGTCAATCATAATGGATAGATTCTCATAAGGAGATCTGCAAACTAAAAATTGTGAAGTACTCAAACCACCTGGAATCATCACCACCTACACCAGCCCCCCACACCCTTCCACTTGCACAAAACAGTCCAACAACCACACATACACCCATTGTAAACACACCCAATGGGTGGCATCAAGGCTTGCCATTCAGGATGAGGCACATGTGAGGGCACTTTCACAAAAGGGAGTCAAGAATGGACAAGAAGTGGCAGTGATAGTAACAAGTATGACATTTATTGTGAATATAACAAAAATCAAAGTGAAATTAAAAACATGACATTTAGTCAGACACCCTTGTGCATATCTTTGGTAATCACAAAACCTCCGCCTTCCTCTTTCTACTACTTCTACGTGGTGCATTCCCTGTGGCTTCAGCAGAGATATTGGCAGGTTGCTCAGGTCCCTGCCCTGACACTTGAGATGCTCTCGGCCTATAACCTCTGGGTTTTGGAGCCTGTGAGAGCCCTACCAAAGGCTGCTCCACCCACACCTGTGCAGGGGCAGACTCTGCCATCAGGAGAGGAGGCAGCATTGCGGGTACTGGTTGAGAGGGGAGCAACAAGTGAGACGTGGGAGCGCTTTGAGTGGAATCCACACTTCTATGTCCCCTTTCGCCATCATCCCTCTCCCGGACCAGGGCTGAATCACTCCTACCACTCCGCTGGACAACAGCTTGGAGGACATCTGTGATGCCTTGTAAGACCACTGATAAAGTATCTGTCTGCCTGCTTAAGGTGGCAGAACATTGGGCACCCTGAGTCTGCACAGCTGTTGTCAGGGCCTGAATGGACTTATTTGGAGCTGTGCTTGAAGGTCAATGGAGGCTGCCATTCTCTCCATCGCTGACGGTCCTGTACTTACCTGCACCACCAGTCCACTAATGTTGGAGGTGGACTCCTCCATCCTCTCCACTATTGTAGAGAGTGGTGCCTGGCATATCTTCCAGTATGTCGCAAAGGTGCATCTGTACCTCAATCATTTTCCTTCTCAAGGATGGCACCTGGGGTTCAGCATCTGTGTCCAGCATGGAGCTCTGCTGAGGAATCGCCCTCGTCCAGGTGGTGTGATCCTTCAGCAATCCTTGAAGGCCCTGGAAGAGAACATACAGCAATATTAAGAATCATCACAGAAGTAATGTTTTGATGAGCATACTGAGTTGTGCAACAGGTCAATCATTGATAACATCAATCCATGTTGTGAGTTCTGTCACCAGATGTTTGTGGGGTGCCCGTCTCGGCATATCTGACAGCCAGGCATTCGAGCGCTCAGCTGAGGTCCAAGGCCTCCACCTCCACCTCTGTCAGGGGCACTATTTGTGGTGGATCCCCTCCAGTCTGACTCCTCTCCCTTGCAATTTGTGCTCTCTTCTCCCACAAGGGGAGAAAGTACAGACATGTGAGTGAGTGAGGGTGACGGGGTCACCCGATGGATGCATTGCTCTGGGTCAGGCTGACAATGAAACAGATACATCAGAGGATGACTATCAGATAGATTCATTACATTGCATCAAGATTGGGGTGAGTGGGAGTGGTGTTGGCACAAATGGGGAGATGAGGAAGTGCACAGAAAGTGAAGGTACATTGATACTGAGCCTTTAGTGGGTGTGAGGAATGATGTGATGGAGTAGGCTTCGCAGGGCTGAGTGTGAGGGGGGGTAATGTAGGTGAATCAGTAACTGTACTCACTTTTCCTGACCTGGTCAGGTCATTATAGTGCTTCCTGCACTGCACCCACATCCTTGCGACGGTGCTCCTGCTGGTCACCTCCTCTGCACCTCGAGCCAGGCCTTCTTGGTTGAAGAGGCAGGGCACTTCCTCCTGTCAGCTGGGTACAATGTTTCCCTCCTGCTCCTCCTAATACCAACACCAGCGAGGAGTCACTGAACTGGGTTGCTGGCCTCACCCTTTGCTGCTCCATATCTTCAGATTTCTCCTTTTTCTCTCAAAATCCATGGTTGCAATGGCCCTTTAAATACTCCAGCTCCCAGCACGTCATTCGAGTGCGCGGTATGCCTGCTGCGCAGCTTGGAGACGTGAAACCCCAAGATCACATTAAAGGCCTTAAATTGAGTTGCGATCACTCGAGAAAACGCACAAAAATTTTTTCCAGGTTTCCCACGTGCATAAGGAACCCCACCCCCGCCCAACCCCCCCCGCCCACCCTGCTGAGTTCCCGCCGGTATGTTAAAATTTACCCCAACTTGTGTCTGTCAGTTATCCTAATGCAGTAAAGCCTGAAAAACAAGCTTACAAACATTATACCCCATGTAAATACATAATAAACATATTTAAATCTTCCATTGTAGTTTTGGCAATGTGATGACTATACCTAACCAATGACAAACAATTTGTAATCATTTCTATTTCAATGCATTTTAATTAATGTAGGATGGCAACCAGTATATAGGAGGGCTTTGGAACAGATTTAGATGATATAATCAAACTGGCTGGAGACAGCTCCACAAAAGCAATAGTTAATCCTCAGTTTGCTTTAATTTGATGCATGTGGCATGTGTGCCTTTCTATCATAATTCATTACTCCGTTTCAAGTAAACGCCAAAACAATACACAGCAGTGGGAAAAAGAAGTAGCCAACATACCACCCACGAACATGATGTTATCAGTGCGAATGGTGGAAATCCCTATGAATTAATTAAATATTCCAGAAGTCTCTCTTTGGAACTTATACAAAGGGATTGTTGTACTGAGCGATTTTTATATGGTTTCTTCATTAGATAGACAGCCACAAGTAATGCATGTTATATCATAAGCCCTGATACACATCAGAAGGCTTTATTGTGAGAAGCAACTGTAATGGGCTTTACAGTTCTGTATGACATATTTGTTTACAATGCCTGTTGCCTTCACAGTGACTGTTGCTCCTGCTAGCACCCTACGCTGAGTCCACTCTGATTTATTTGTGGGTCAGTTCTAACTCCTTCCAATTGCAGTTCTTCAATCAGCAGTAGCAAGTCATCCTGTCTGTCCAAAGAGCTAGGGCCTGTGTGCTTTCACCATAACTAGTAAGGTTAGCAAGAACAATTCAATGTAAAAACAATTATTTATAAACAGTTTTTAAGTGAATAAATCCCGTTGCAATTAAGACACTCAGCTATGTCACTAAGTGAAACATCTCCTGGGGGCAAAAACTGACTTCAGCCATCTTTTCCTGCAGCATCCAGACCTCTTGGGGGTTGAGTGCAGTATTACTGTGGTGCTGTGAGTGTGGAGGGATTCTGAAACTGAAACAACCATGCAGCCAAATTAAAGAAGTATGGAGTCAAGTAGTGTCAGCCAAAGGCGGATTAAGGAGTTAAAAAGAATGCTTCTTAGAGTGCTGTTGATGATTATGTGGGGATATATATCATGGAATGTGGTACAGAGCCATGCATACAAGGAAGGTCCCAGGTTCTAGCTTTGCTCTATGCTGAGTTAGCTGATCTCAACTCAGACTGTGATGGTGGTAGTACAGTTAGCTTCAGTGGCCATGCGCTAGTGATTGGGAAAAGTCAGCCAGGTTTTCTACTCCTGATTTCTATCTAGTGCCTCCTGTTCAAAAGTGTGTGTGTACATCAGACAAAGAAAGGAACTGACTAGCTGATACTCACTGTCTATCATCACACATGAAGAATGAGCAGTTGGGTAGGATGCCAGAAGTCTACTGGCACCTGTGGTTTTAAAGTATTTTTTCCTTGTCTCTTATCCAGATACTGCATCAAAAGACCAAGTATCAGCCTTGGCTCAGTGGTGGCACTCTCACCTCTGAGTCAGTAGATTATGGGTTTGAAGCCCCCCTCCAGAGACTTGAGCACATAATCTATGCTGACACTGATGGAATGCTGCAATGTTGGAACACCTCGTCCACACTGTAACTTGTTGCTTTCCGGAACAAACATTAAAGCTGCTTTCACAGTTAAAACTCCCAATGATTGAGCAAATACATGTGCTGTGTATTCATATTACTAAAGCAGGAAAGCTCCAAATGTAATTGCCCATTTTTACTGAGTTAGCTGATCTCAGCCAAAATAGTGATGAGGGAATCAGAATTAGCCTCACTGTTCCAAGGTCAGAGAGGGAACAATCAATCTGGGTTCCCACTCCTGATTGCTCTCCAATGATCCCAATTCCTGTAAATTTGTTTTAAAACTTGCTTGTCACTTAGATTAACTTTACGCTCAGCAAAAACTTGAACTTGGAAGTAACTCACGGAAAGGATTAAAATCCACCTTTGGTACAGATGAGGAGTTCATCAGACAGATAAAGAAAATCTGGGAGGGGGGAAAGCACTGAAGGATTAGATTCACCAAAGGAAGAAACAATAAATGACTGACAATGGAGAAACAAGCACACTGACACTTTTTAGAAGTAAATTAATTCCTTCTTTTTTCTGCTTTTCAGAACTCATAACAAACAGTACCTGCTGAAGAGAATTTTCCATTGTTAATTCACAGGGCAATAAAACTGAAGTCACAGTAAGTACAAATTCAGTAAAAATTCATTAATTTTCTATGACATTGGCGTTCACACTATCTAATTCCATTGTCAGCAGAGCATATTGTCACCATGGGGATATCTAGATTACTAATAATGCAGCAGTTGGCAGTCAATCACTTGTTTTTATTCCACTGTTCTCATTACATACATTTTTACTGTAATAACATTTTATTGAGCTTTTCTGGTAAACCTGGAGCTTAGAAAAGCTTTCTGACATGTTCCCGATGTCCTTGGCAAAAGTTCTGTTCACACTTGCTTTGCTGGGTTAAAACTCGTTGGCCATGTATGTGTGTCCTAGCCAACATTCTTTCCTTGACTAATACTAATAAAAACAGATTAACTGGCCATTGATCTCAATGCTGTTTGTGGGACCTTGCTGTGCGCAAAATGATTGCTGTGTTTCCCTGCAAAACAAGTTACTGCACTTCAAAGTAATTCAGTGTATGTGAAAAGCTTTGAGGCATTCCTGAGAGATGTGATAAAGTGCTATATAAATGTGATTCTTTCTCTCTCTCTTTCTTTATGAAATGACTAACTTTTTGGTTGTTCCAAACAATGTACCTATCCTTTACCTTGCCCATGATATGACCAATGATGACGTTAAAGAGCAAATCCTTAATGTTGTATCCTTTTCTGACATTAAACTGATGTCAAGCCAATTTGTCTGTTGACTTCACAATGAAGGGTGACATTCTGTGGATCATAGGGCAGGTAGGTTGTCTTCATGTTCACACCAACAGCTAGAGCTACTTACCACAGTGGTAACTGTGGTAACACAAATTGGTGCCCTCCATTTGCGGTTCAACAAAACAAAATGACAATCTCCTTCTAGAATTCCTATACAGAATCCACAAACTGCCACAGCTGAAGGAGCTGATGTGAGCTAGCTATCTTGTTAGCCATCCTGGGTCAGCTTCTGTATATGCACTGATAACACCCAACTTTACCTCATTATTTTGACTTTATGGCTGTCACTATTTTGTCTGATTGTCTGTCTGATATTTACATAGAATTACGTAGAATTTTACAGCACAAAAATAGGCCATTCGGCCCAACACATTTATGCTCCACACTAGCTTCCTCCCATCTTACTTCATCTCACCCTATCAACATCTCCTCTATTCTCTTTCTCCCTCATCTACTTAACTAGCTTCTCCTTAAATGCATCCACGCTATTCACCTCAACCACTCCACGTGGTAGCAGGTTCCACATTCTCACCAGCCTCTGAGCAAAGCAGTTTCTCCTGAATTCCTTATTGGATTTATTCATGATTATCTTATATTTATGGCCCCTAGTTTTGAACTCCCTCTCAAGTGGAAACATCTTCATTCCGGATGAGCTGGAACTTTCTTAAGCTAAGCACTGGCAAAACTAGTCATCCTCTTTGATTCCCACCAGAAATTTGTCACCAATCCCAATACCCTTTCCAACTGCTTTCCCAGGCTAAACCCAATGATGGGCAACCTTACAGTCCTATTTAACTCTTAGCTGAGCTTCAAACTCCACATCAAGTATCTCACCAAGACAAGCAACTTCCACTTCTGGAACATCGCTATGCATCCTACTCACCCCCACTACTGTATAAAGCCCTCATTTAAGCTTTTGTAATGTCAAGTTTCAATTTCTCCAATGCTCTTCTCCACAGCCTCATTGAATACATATATAAGTATAAACTCATCCAGAACTCTGTCACTTGTATCCAATCCTGCGCTAAGTCCCACATACTTATCACCCCGTCCTTGCCACCCTCACTGGGTCCATGTCCAGTATATTGACTTCAAGTCTCATTTCCAAAGACCTCCAATGCCACATTCCATCCTAACTCAGCAATCATCTGCACTCAACATCCAAGTATGCTCCCTGCCCTTTTCTGACTCTGGTTATTTGTGTACCTCCCTCCACTCCACCATTAAGACAGAACTTTCACCTACCATGCCTCTCACTTCTGGGATTCTCTTCCTAAACCTTTTCACTTTGCTACCTCTTCCCTATCTTCAAATTATTCCTCAACAACGTCTGCGGTCGCCTCTACTAAGTTTTCTCCCACTTCTTGTTCAGTGTCTTCCATTTCCCTTGTAAATCATATGAGGCATTTTGTTACATGAAGAGAACTGTATAAATGCATGCTGTTGATTCTCAGGTAGAGGATCCTGAATGGTTACAGATGGACCAGGAAACCAGAACATTGTTTAAATGTACGTAATGTGAAAGGTTTAAATGATCCTGCTGTAATATGTGTGTGTGGGATTTTATCCATTCCACCACTCTGCATATTTTGGTCTAGGACAGTATGTACTTTTTAAAATAAAATATACTTCTCCATTTAAGAATTGTGGCATTAAGTGTTGAAAGGACCATGACTAAGAGAGAACTGGTGGGTTATGTTAACCCATACAGTTACATTGGCTTGGGTACATTGGTGCAGTTTCAAAAGCTGTTTTTTTTGTGAGTTTGCAATGGTATTGACCTCTCTATTGTGTTTTCTAACTATTAACCATGCCTGTTAAGCAAACTAGCAAAGTAGCCCCTTACATTTATTTGAACCTAACAATACAGTGAAACCTCCGTTATCCGTGTTTCAATTATTAGCTTTCCTGATCATCTGGCAGAATTTTCAAAGGACAAAGCCTTGCCCAAGACATTGCTTCATTGCATAGACCAGAAACACCAGGTTCTTCCTCACAGTCCAAGAAATATTAAATTGAATTTATGTTAGTTCTATTGTAGTTGCCTTCATTCACATTCCCAGATTATTGCTAGATGTAGACCAAAGTTTTGGGATTCTCAGTTATCTACCACTTTCCATTATCCACAGCAGGGGGAATCTTTATAGAATCATAGAAAGATACGGCACAGAAGGAGGCCATTTAGCCCATTATGCCTGTGCCAGCTCTTTGAAAGAACTATCCAATTAGTCCCACTCCCCTACTCTTTCCCCATAGCCCTGCAAGTTTTTCCCCCTCAAGTATTTATCCAATTCCCTTTTGAAAATTATTATTGCATCTGCTTCTACCACCCTGTCAGGCAGTGCATTCCATTATTATGCTGCAGAAAGCCTTTGTTCACAGCAAAGCCCACATAATGCTTTTCCTTAACAAGATTTATAATTTTATACAGAAATCTTGTATAGTGTTTTCCTTACATGTTGGTTGATGCAGGTTCACTGTACAGGAAGAAAACTCCCCTGTCCTGATTTTCTCCCCTCATCTCCTAAAGGTGCTGACTCCTGTTGGTACATAGGAACATAGGAACAGGAGTAGGCCATTCAGCCCCTCGTGCCTGCTCCGCCATTCGATAAGATCAAGGTTGATCTGTGATCTAACTCCATATACCCGCCTTTGGCCCATATCCCTTAATACATTTGATTGCCAAAAAGCTATCTATCTCAGATTTAAATTTAGCAATTGAGCTAGTATCAACATGGTTGCATGGGCAGCAATACCCTGTCCAACTAGGCATTTTCCCTGTGTTAGCTTACATCAAGAGTGTCGGTGGGCTATCCAAACTTGGGGGAGTCACAGCCAATCCTAATCATGTCCAAGCCTGACTTCCACACACATATACACACATACACACACACATTCTTTCCAGCAGTGGTCACTAGTACGCAGGAACCCTAACTGATACTTGTTCCCCTCCCTTTCCCTTTCCCTGGGATATTGAAGTCAGTTGGAATGTTTCATCGTGACCTTAGATGGGATCAACTAACCGAGCACAGACCAGGGATTAGACTTGGAATCTTCGTGGTATGTAGAGCACCACACAGTGCATTTACCAAAAAATCCTTAAAGATATTAACCCTTTGGCCTCCACACTGGGTAGATTTTCATCTTCACCGCCTGGGTGATAGATCGGCCACCCACTATAGAACCCCTCTGATTTTCATAGCACTCAAAACCAGGCGGGTTCTATAACGGACAGGTGATCTGCTCCAGCAGATTACCACCCAGGAGGTGAAGACAAAAATCTACCCTACTGTCTCTTGCATTTTACTGTAAAATATTATTTTAAAAGAACAAAAACAAATACAAAGAATATACCTTGTGACAGCAGGATCTTGAGCTGCAGTAACTATTGATGGGCACTTATAAATAATGGTGGGTCTCACAGAAAGAAAAGTTTCTGGATCTTGCCTGACAGTTCCAGAAGGATAAACTCGGCCCACAGCGCTGTTAAGACAGCTGGATCTTCACTCTGTCCGAACGGTTTTCCCCATATTAACACCGTCCTGGGCTGAACTACAATGGGTGGTGGGAGAATGAATGCTAGGGCTGATTGCAGACCAGATTGCCAGCATTAACACTAGCTTTCAATCTATTCTGACAGCCCTGAGGTTTACTCAAGACTTTCATCTTTTTTATTATGCCATTGCCTGCAGCATATTTTACAAATTACATTTAGCACTGCCAGTGTTTCAAGTGGCTAATTGTACTTTATTCCTATATAAGTTTTTATTAAGCATCTTGACATTAAAGCTTTTGAGCTCATAACTGCACTGGCAAAATCAGTACTTTCAGTCAGAACTTACTAAAAGCATGGCCGAACTATTAACTCCTCACCATCAGTTGCAAAATAATGGCACCGAATTTCCTGGAACAGCATAATTGCTGACGGACGCCATGGGGTAAATTTTAACTCCCAAGAACGGATGGATTGGGGCGGGTGAGCAGTGAAAATTGTCCGTTTTGGGAGCAGGACCGCATCCCGGCTCCAACCTGCCAACTTCCGGGTTAGACCCAAGTGCATCTGGCTGCCCGCGCGCTTCTGAATCCCAGAAGTCCCACCAGCACTTAAAGCCAGTGGAACGATATTTAAAGGGCCAAGTGAGGCACTCAAACTAGTTAAAGACCTTAAATTTTTGTGGTTTGAACTACACAAGCCATTTTAACGGCTTCTGAACGTGTCTCCCATGGCCTCTGAAACATGCTATGGAAACAGAGGCAAGTTGCAGCCGGCAGCCATTTGGACCTTTAAACCAATGATTGACACATGAAGAAAAGGTGGGTTTTTGCAGCAGGGCACTCAGTTCTCTCAGACAAACCTTTGGCTGGGAGTTCTTTGTGTTTAGTCTGAGGTTTCTTGGTTCGCACTCAGAATTCTTGTGCTCACACATATTCGCCTAGATTTTGGACCCCCTCAAACTGAAATCATCAGGATGGGGGGTGCAATGGATTTATTGTACAGTACATCTGAGGAGGAGGCACATCACCATCCGCGGCAGGCAAGACGTGCAGTTCTGGGAGTTGCAAGTCCACAAGACAGAGGTGCGCCACAAGGGCCTGCAGAAGAGCAGAGAGGGGACCAACGGAGGGGCCAAGGTCGCAGGAGGCACAATCTATGTGAGAGGGTCTACAGACAGAGGCTGAGCTTCCTCGACCTCTCTGCAGAGCAATGCCTGCAAAGGCTCAGATTGATTCGCCAGGTGGTCGCAGACATCTGCAGGCTCCTTCACGCAGAGCTGCTGCCGGCTGGGCCTGGTGGCCATGCGTTGCCCATTGCAGTTAAAGTCACCAATGCACTCAACTTCTTCGCCTCCAGATCCTTCCAGGGCGCCACCAGTGACATCACCAGGATCTCTGAGTCATCTGCAATGTATACGACAGATGACGGATGACTTGTTTACCAGGGCATCTGGCTACGCCAACTTCCCCATTGATGACATCAGCCAGATTGAGAGGGCAGTGGGTTTCCACACTCTGGCTGGTTTCCCATGGGTACAGGGTGCAATTGATTGCACACACGAAGCAATCCAAGGACCTGCACATGAGCCAGAACTGTTCATCAACCAAAAGGGATATCACTCCAATAATGCGGAGCTGGCTTGTGACCACCGGAAGAAGTTTCTGCAGGTGTGTGCCAAAGGCCCTGGCAGCTGCCTTGATTCCTTCATTTTGAGCGAATCCAACATGCCGGCCCTCTTCCACGCACAAGACAGACTTACGGGCTGGCTCAAAAGCAAAATACTGCGGATGCTGGAAATCTGAAATAAAAACAGAAAATGCTGGAGAAGCTCAGCAAGTCAGGCAGCATCTGTGGAGAAAGAAACAGAGTTAACGTTTCAGGTCAAACACCTTTCATCAGAACTGGGCTGGCTTCTTGGAGACAAGGGATACCCCCAGCAGACATGGCTCATGACACCTCGGAGAAACCCTAACAACAGTCACGTCACCATCAGGCCTCAGGATGACATAAGGACAGTGGTGAGAAAGGATCTTGGTTCAGAAGATCAGGAAGTAGAATCAGTACGAGTGGAAATAAGAAATAACAAGGGACAGAAAACACTGGTGGGAGTAGTTTATGGGCCCCCTAACAGTAGCTATAACGTTGGACATAGTATTAACCAAGAAATAATAGGAGCTTGTAACAAAGGTAATGCAGTAATCATGGGGGACTTTAACCTTCATATAGACTGGGCAAATCAAATTGGCAAAAGTAGTCTGGAGGATGAGTTCATGGAATGTATTCAAGACAGTTTCCTAGAACAATACGTCTTGGGACCAACCAAGGAACAGGCTATTTTAGATCTTGTATTGTGTAATGAGACAAGGTTAATTAGTAAGCTCATAGTAAAGGATCCTCTAGGGAAGAGTAATCATAATCTGATAAAATTTCACATTGACTTTGACAGTGACGTACTTAAGGCCGAAACTAGAGCCTTAAACTTAAATAAAGCCAATTACATAGGTATGAGGGACAAGTTGGTTAAGGTAGATTGGGAAATTACATTAAAAGGTATGACAATAGATAAGCAATGGCAAACATTTTTTAAAAATTTCAATATTCTCAACGAATATGCATTCAATTGAGAAATAAAAACTCCACGGGAAAAGTGATTCATCCGTGGCTAACTAAAGAAGTTAAGGATATTATTCGATTAAAAGAAAAGGCCTATAATGTTGCAAAGAAGAGTAGTAAGTCTGAGGATTGGGAGAGTTTAGAAAACAGCAAAGGATAACCAAAATTGATAAAAAGGGAGAAAATAGAATATGAAAGTAAACTAGCAAGAAATATAAAAACAGATTGTAAGAGCTTCTACAAGTACGTAAAAAGGAAGAGATTAGCGCAACTAAATGTTGGTCCCTTAGAGGCTGAGACAGGAGAAATTATAATGGAGAATAAGGAAATGGCAGAGACGTTAAACAAATATTTTGTATCTGTCTTCACAGTAGAATTCATAAAAAGCATACCAAAAATAATGGGGAACCAAGCGGCTAATGAGAGTGAGGAACTTAAAGTAATTAATATCAATAGAGAGAAAGTACTGGAGAAACTAATGGGACTAAAAGCCAATAAATCCTCAGGACCCAATGACCTACATTCAAGGGTTCTAAAAGAGGTGGCTGTAGAGATAGTGGATGCATTGGTTATGATCTTCCAAAATTCCCTAGATTCTAGAACGGTCCCATTGGATTGGAAGGTAGGAAATGGAACCTCGCTATTCAGGAAAGGAGGGAGGGAGAAAACAGGGAACTACAGGCCAGTTGGGCTGACAGCAGTCATCGGGAAAATGCTGGAATCCATTATTAAGGAAGTGGTAACAGGGCACTTAGAAAATCATAATATGAATTGGCAGAGTGAACATGGTTTTATGAAAGGGAAATTTATTAGAGTTTTTGAGGATGTAACTAGCAGGGTAGATAATGGGGAACCAGTGGATGTAGTATATTTAGATTTTCAAAAGGCATTCGATAAGGTGCCACATAAAAGGTTGCTACGGAAGATAAGGGCTCATGGGGTTGGGGTAACCTATTAGCATGGTTAGAGGATTGGTTAACGGACAGAAAACAGAGAGTAGGGATAAAAGGGTCATTTTCAGGTTGGCAGGTGGTGCAACGAAGGTTCATTGAATTGGGATGAGAGGGTTGTCCTATGAGGAAAGATTGAGTAGAATGGACCTATACTCTCTGGAGTTTAGAAGAATGAGAGGTGATCTCATTGAAACATACAAGATTCTGAGAGGGCTTGACAGGGTAAATGCTGAGAGGTTGTTTCTCCTGGCTGGGGAGTCTAGAACTAGGGGCCATAGTCTCAGCATAAGGGGTCGGCTATTTAAGACTGAGATGAGGAGGAATTTCTTCACTCAGAGGGTTGTGAATCTTTGGAATTCTCTACCCCAGAGGGCTGTGGATGCTGAGTCATTGAATATATTCAAAGCTGAGATCAATAGATTTTTGGTCTCTAGGAGAATCAACGGATATGGGGATCGGGCGGGAATGTGGAGTTGAGGTCGAAAGTCAGCCATGATCTTATTGAATGGCGGAGCAGGCTCGAGGGGCCGAGTGGCCTACTCCTGCTCCTATTTCTTATGTTCTTATGTCCTTATGTCTGTCATTGAACAAGCCATAGGAATGCTCAAGATGTTGTTCAGGTGCCTGGATCGATCTGGGGGAATCCCTTCATTACTCACCGGTGAGGGTGTGTAGAATAATAGTCGTGTGTTGCATCCTGCACAATATTGCTCAACAGAGAGGATTACAGATGGATGAGGTCCCATGCGCTCATGAAGCATCCGCACCTGCCATCAACATTGAAGAAGTTGAGGAGGAGGAGGAGGAGGACGATGATGAGGAGGAGGAGGATGGGCAATCCATCGGCAGAGCAGCAGCACACCCTGGCTGCTCGTGAAGCCAGGAAGTCCCTCATATTTGATAGATTCACATAAGGAGATCCGCAAAGTGAAAATAGTGAAATCCTCAGACCAACCAAATCCTTAGAACAACCAACACCAGCCCCCCACCCCTCTCCATTTGCACAAAACAGTCCAACAACCACACATAGACCCATTGTAAACACGCCCAATGAGTGGCATCAAATCTTGCTGTTCATCATGAGGGATATGCAAGGGCACTATCATGAAAAGGACTCAAGAATGGACAAGACGTTGCAGTGTAGCGACAAGTATGACATTTATTGTGAATATAAAAAAGAGCGAGAAATTAATAAGATGACATTTAGTCAGACACCCTTGTGCATACCTTTGGTGATCACAACACAGTGGCCTTCTTCTTCCTACTACTTCTATGGGGTGCATCCCTTGTGGCTTCAGCAGAGGTAGTGGCATGTTGCTCAAGTTCCTGCCTTGACTGCTGAAATGCTCTCGACCTACAACCTCTGGGCTTTGGAGCCCGTGAGGGCCCCGCCAAAGACTGCTCTACCTGCTCCTTTGCAGGTGCAGACTTGGCCATCTGGAGAGGAGGCAGCATTGCGGGTACCGGTTGAGAGGGGGGCAATGGGTGAGACCTGGGAGCGCTTTGAGTGGAGTCCCCACTTCTATGTCCCCTTTTGCCATCATCCCTCTCCAGGGCCATGGCCACATCACCCCTACCACTCTGCTGAACAACAACTTGGAGGATATCTGTGATGCCTTGTAAGGCCACCGCTAATGTATCTGTCTACCTGTTTAAGGGCACCCTGAGTCCGCATGGCCGTTGTCAGGGCCTGAATAGACTCATTTGTGAGCCGTGCTTGATGCTCAATGGAGGCTGCCATTCCCTCCATTGCAGACATTCCCACACTTACCTGCGCCACAGTCCACTAATGCTGGAGGTGGACTCCTCCATTCTCTCTGCTATTGTGGAGAGTGTGTGTGGTACATCTTCCAGTATATCGCAAAGGTGCGTCTGTACCTCAATCATTCTCCTTCTCAAGAATGGCCCCTGGGGTTCAGCATCTGTGTCCAGCTGAACAGAGCTTGGAGAGGAGTGCGCCCACTGACACAGACTCTCCACAGCTGCCCCTGTCACCAGTGTCTGCTCGTGCTCACTTGTGTGTGGTGAATCACCAGGTGACAACACAACTAACTATCTAATAGGATGCACCGAGGTGTGAGTAACTACGCTGATGCATATCTCGCTATGATATGACAGTGTGCCCTTGGAGGCATGGAGCTCCTCTGAGGAATCACCCTCGTTCACATGGTGCGCCTCTTCAGCACTACTTGAAGGCCCTGGAAGAGAACATAGAGCAATATTAAGAATCATCGCAGAAGTGATGTTGCGATGAGGATCTGAGGTGTGCAACAGGTCAGTCATTGATAACATTAATTCATGATGTTTGTGAAGGATGTTAAAGTTCTGTCACCAGCCATTTATGGGTTGCCAATCTCACCATCTCCGATGGCCAGGCATTCAACCGTCCAGCTGAGATCTAACACCTCCTCCTCCGCCTCTGTCAGGGCCACAATGTGTGGTGGGCCCCCTCCAGTCCTGCTCCTCTCTCGTGCATTTTGCGCTCTCTTCTCCTACAAGGGGAGAAAGAACAAACGTGCGAGTGAGCGAGAATGACGGGGTCACCCGATGGATGCATTGCTTTGGGTGAGGCTGACAATAAAACAGATGCATCAGAGGGTGACTATCAAACAGATTCTTGACATTGCATGAGGATTGGGGTGAGTGGGAGAGGTGGTTCACAAACGGGGAGGTGTGGAAGTGCACAGAAAGTGAAGGTAAGTTGATGATAAGACTTAAGTGGGTGTGAGGATTGATGTGATGGAGTAGGTTTGGCAAGAGAGGGTGAGAGAGGGGGTAATGTACACCACAGGATGTAGGTGAATCAGTAATTGTACTCACTTTTCCTGACCTGGTTAGGTCGTTAAAGCACTTCCTACATTATACCCACGACCTTGCCTCCGTGCTCAGCTCCTCTGTTACCTCCAGCCAGGCCTACTTGGTGGCAGAAGCAGGGCACTTCCTCCGGTGAGCCAGGTATAGTATCTCCCTCCTGCTCTTGACAGCAGCCAGTAACAACGCCAGAGATGAGTCACTAAATTGGAGTGCTGCCTTACACCCACATCTCTGCACATTCCTTCTTTCTCCCTCAAAATCCATGCTTGCAACGGCCCTCTAAATATTCCGGTTCCCAGCACGTCATTCGGGTGCGCAGTACGCCTGCTGCACAGCTTAGAGATGCGAAACCCTGAAGTAACATTAAGGGCCTTCAATCTAATCACGATCGCGCAAGAAAACGCATAAAATTTTTTCACGGTTTCCCACCCGCTTATAGACCCTTCTGCTGAGATCCCATCGCTAGGTTAAAATTTACCCCCATAAGTTAGACCATCATGCACCCCGATCCTCCAGTGACAAATTTACTTCAAAATCTCCGAGACAACTGATTAGAATACGCTACAGCGAATAGCAGCAAGTCAGGTAATGCAGCTAATGTCTGCTACAAGTCCAAGGTGCCAGGGCCTGTCACAGAAGAAAACGTTATTCGATGTTTCCATAAAGGTAAAAGAACTAAACTATTCGTGCAGGTTTCCCATTTTCAGATTTTACACATATACAATGGTCTAAGTGGCAGTGGCGAGTGCAGTGGCATTAATTCAGAAAACTTGCGATTGCCATTGATTTTAATGGGGGAGGAGGAGCTATGGAATTTAACTGTTTGACTTTTTTCAGCGAGGAAAACGGTGGAGCAGAGCAAAATTCCCAGGAAATTATGGCTTAAATAATAGTGTAAGTCACTTACACCATAATTTCCTGGGACTTTTGAGCCAAAAAAACGTGATATGCCATTACAGTCTCCAGGAAATTCTGGGCCATTACGTGCACACTGAGATTAGGATGCTACCTGCTGCAGTCTATGTATACTCTTCCCATCTGCAGCAATGACTCCATCTGTCATCTTCCCAGGACCTTAGAAAGAATAACATCTTTAGCAGTGAATGAGTTAACAGATGTGAAATTGAGGAACAGATGGGTAGGTTACAGATGAGAGTTACAAACTAATAAGACAATCAAATGGTGAACATTAGTGATAACATATGTTCACAATCACAGTGAAGTTCAAACAACTTATATACTGGGGTTGATAAGGGCAACGCTTGGCACCAGTAGCGCTGATACACATCTGGCACGGTTGACTCATTTTATCGGTTGCTAAGGTCTGCTATGAGCCCGTTGAACAAAGCATGGGATAATGCCTGTGTTGCTGAGGGCCTATGTAGGAAAGCTAGTCAGCAGTACAGTCAACTGACTGCACACAATTTTCCACTTCAGTTCATTTGGGTAATTATTCATAGCTGCCTGTTCAACACTGACCTTGTGCAGGGGGCAAACAATCAGGGAAGCAGAATATCTGACCAGCGGGTCCAAATTGTGCACTTAAAGGTAAGTGACTGCAAATGGGGACAAATATTTGTTCCAACCTTTATCAAGCGTCAAAATGAATTTAACCAAGCCTGGAGAGGGGAGGTGGGGAAGAAGTGGCCGGCATGAATGAAGTGAAAGGTAATCCAATGTTAAGGTGCAAGAACAGATTTTATAGGTGAGTAATGAAGTGATACAACATTCGACCTCCTGTTTGATGGATGGTGAAATGGACATGCGCTGATATGAGACGGATGTAAGGAGTGTTGCCCTATTTGGCACTTCATTTACTCTCCCCAAAGGACAGTGTACCATCCCACGCAGGGGATGGTGACCAGCCTCAATGCTATGTGCACTATTTGGGAACAGATGCATAAGACGGCACACTGAAGGAATCTGGCCAAGAAAGGAATCTATGCAACAATACCATGTATCTCGGAGATGGCCCAAGATTCCATGCCTCTGTGTTGCCTGTCGATCTGTCCCATATTTACTGCTCAACCAGGCCAAGTTCTCATACAACTTTACAGTTCTTTGATTATATATTGCATCTCATGCATGCCATACCTCAGTAGGGTACATCTTCAAGATGCAAAGCACAATCGAAAATCGTGGCACACTTCCATCTTCCAAGGCCGTAACAACTCAAGCCTTTATAAAACAATTTAACGAGTCACTTACTGACACCTAGATTATCTGTCACTGTAAATGTGCTCCTTCGGCTTTCAGCAGCTCAAGACTATTTTTTCTGATTGTACAAGAGGACACCTTAAGGGCACAATCCAAACTTGCAGAAAGGTCTTTCTGGTGGCAAAATCACATCTCCTCTGACATGCCCCAATAACTCTGGAAGGTCTGTGAACTTGGGCTCGTGCAACTTACCTACGGTAGAGGCAGACATCTGCCGAATCAGACTTCTGGAACACCTCACTGCCCTCCAGCCTCTGAGAGCAATTCCAAAGGGAGTGCACTTCCTACTTGGGGTGGGGGGAGGGGGGCTACTGCAAATCACAATAAAACTTCCTTGAATGGTAGGTGGTAAAAACAAACACAAAAATTAAAGGCAAAATTGAAGTTAAATAGAGATAAAACAATAGTCTTAAACAAATGTAATAAAAAACAAATATAAAAACTAAAAAAGGCTCTCACCAAACTAACAGAAGCCCATTGTTAAGAAGAGCAGGAAGTTTCTTGTCTTAGCTTTGGCCCTTGTATACCCAATAATGTCATGGTGATCGATCAAACCACTGGAAGATGTGGGGCTGAGAAGCCCCAACTTCACTTAAATAATTTTTAAAGCTTCTCTGAGATTCCTGAAATCCAGCAGCACAAGCCTGCTCCTTCCCCAGTGCTGACCAGTTGAAAAGTACTGGGCAGGGAACTCCCGGTACATTTCGGGAGCTCAGCATCTACCCTTGATTTTCCGTCCTCATCCCACACTCAGCATATGTTTGCACCACTGGAGCGCGGGAATGAGAAACCTCTTCTATAACGATAACACAGGTTTCCAGGTTCTCTTCAACTCCAGTATTCAAAAGTTATTCATCTTCTGGTGAGTTGTTCTCTAATTTTTATCGATATACAATGCCTGATACCTCAGGAGACATGTATCAATATTGATCCAAGGCTGCTTATAACAGAAATAATAGGATGAAATTTCCAATGAAATATTCCCCACATATTATGCTAGAAATATTGTTGTTGATAACGTACGAGCGCTTGATGCATCCATATGACATTCCGCTGTCTGCCATTTTAGTGAAGATGTTAAGCCATTTAACATAAACAGATTAATGCCCCCTTTAAAATAGCAGACAGGGGAATTAGAGTGATACCATCAGTGGCCTAAAGAAATTTGGCCTTCGTCAAGTTTTGAAACGAATGTAAAACGGTTCCCAAAATGTTGGTTTGTTACAGGTGGCCTTTAACTTCAATGTGCATTACATATAATCGTAATATACTTGAAAAATTGTTTCTTTTCGTTAGAACATAACAGGTTACAGGACAATATAATAGGTGTTTAAAATTATGAAAGGATGGGACAGGACAGAAAGTATCCGACTGTTTCCAGTAGTTGAGGGGCCATGATACAAGATTAGATGTAAGAGATTTAGAACAGAGGGCAGAAGAAATTTATTTACACACAGAGTTGTGGGGCCGTGGAATTCACTTCCAGAGTTAGTGGTTGAGGCAGAAACTATATCAACATTCAAGATCAGATTGGATAAAGGAGAAGGTGCTGAAGGATTATGGGAACAGGGTGGGTAAATGTATTTGCTTGCGTGCAGGGTAAGCACTGACACAGACTGGTTGCGCTGAATGGCCTGTTTCTGTTCTGTAACTTCTATGTATAACCTGTTACTGTGATTGTGAAGAAAACATATCAGTGAAATAAACAAACTCTTTTGGGTTCAGCTGAAAAACAATTTAGTGATGATCTTTGCAGCAGTTTAAGTTTTGGACTTATTGGGCTATAAGAGATCAGACGGAGATCAGATATCGCTCACGTAAAACACAAATGCACGTCCCGTCCCTATGGTTCCAAACTGTTGAGTTATGTTAAAACATTGAACAAAGGTTACGCACTACTAAATCCCACATCCTCCAGTCTGCACACCAGACCTCACCAATCTACCGATCTGAATTTGTACCAGGTCTATGAGAAAGCGTGCACCAAGGTTCTCTGGTTCAAGGTTGAATAGCTGCCAGTGTGTGTGACCTGTGAGTTGTGGGTGTGCAGCTTGCAACAGTGGTAATGTGTGAGGGAGAGAGGAAGCATCTGATTGGAAGAGTTGAGTACTGATTGAAAGAGTTTGTTGGTAGGTGGGTGATGGGGGGGGGTGGTGCGTGGAGCAGTGGATGTGGCTAGTGGTGCAGTTGGTGGGAGATGCCACTTGACAGTTGACCTCACTCACCTTGACCACTCAAAGCATTGAACTTCTTCCTGCACTGCATCCATGTTCATGGTGCTATGCGCCTGGCATTGACTTCGTCCCCTACTGCCTCCCACTGCCTCTTGAGCATATGTCTGGAGGGCCTCTTGCCCCCCTACAGATTTAGGATGCCCCTCCTTCTGTCTACCTCTTGCACCAAGGCCTCTAGTGCATCAGCAGAGAACTTTGGTGCATGCTCTCTCGCAGGCCTGGTACAAACTCAGATCGGCAGATTAGTGAGGTCTGGTGTGCAGATTGGAGGATGTGGGATTTAGTAGTGTGCAACCTATATTCAATGTTTTAACATAACTCAACAGTTTGTAAACATAGGGATGGGACCTGCATCTGTCTTTTACACGTGCGATGTCTGATCTCAGTTCAGACTCCGTGTGGACCCGTATCTTATTTTTTTGCAAATAAGTGGTGCAGGCTGCCTTTAAGAGGTGCAAGCAACTGACTTGATATCTGGGCCCCCCTGCTGGTGAGAACACTGAACAACGCAGCTAGGCCTGGCTGCTAGGCTACAATCAGGTAAATGAGGAGGCAGCACAAATCTCTCGTGCTGCCTACATCAGAACGATCGGGCGTGGGTTAATCGCGCACTGCAACCCCTACGCCCAGTTTCGGGCCTTATCAAATTTAACCCCCACCATTTCTTAAGGAAGGTAATTCAAAGGAAGGCTCTAAGGTATTTACACTGTACAGAAACGTGCATTACAAAGGACTGTGAACAAAGCTACAAAGAGGTCTTTCTTGATGTCCTTCACATTTTCTCAGCAAGAGGCCCTTTTCAATGTAATTGGCTTTGTTTATGATTTCTTCCAAAAATAAATTTATACTATTTTTCCGTAGACGGCTATGGATTTTGGTACCAAAAATTCCTACTCTCAAATGAGAATCAGTGTTATACATTTCTCGGTTATTTAAATTTCACATTAAGTTCATAAATTCTGTTAAAACTGTCTCTGTTCTTACTACAATTTAGAGAATTTACCAGTTACATTCCATTCCCTATACTTCTGACTTTTAACAAAATGGTCAAACTAAACTTGTCTTCATTTTCTCTGCCACAGATAAATGGAGATCAGAGCCACTGCTCAATGTCAAAGTCTGTGTAGATGTGTTGTTTATGTTCATTCCAGAAAGGGGCTGCCAGTTGACACAACTAAGTGTGAAAGAGCATGGTGCAGGTCAAGGGGGCGTTTGCAGCTATAGGAATATTTAGTTATCTGATCACCTCTGATTAACTTCCTTACAGCAGGGCATAACCCTGATTACATTTACTGTTTTCCTTAGGGTCGACTCTTGCACATTTCGATTTCATTTGCACCATGAACTGCTTTGGTTATTTGAATGTTTAATTAAAAATCAAATGCTTCAAGGTATTGGCTACAAAAAAATAGTCTTTGTTTTATTTTAGTACCATTGAGACTGCTTTTTGATGACCCTCCATACAAGTCTTTGTAATGATAGGTCAACTTCGGTAGCACTCTTCTATTTTGCTCATTTATATCATTTGACTGGACTTAATGTCCTAGCAATGTGATATGTATTACTGCCGACTCCTCAATATGTATGATACATAAAGTTAATAAATTTGGTTAACTTGGACAGTAAATCTTTCAGTGCTGCCTAGAGTTGCCAATTCTGGTTGAATGTATTACTGGAGGTTACATCACATGACCTCCTGCCTCCAACTGCCCCATCCCCATGCTCCTGCCATTGGTCGCCCAACACATCCATCCTAACATGGCCTTCCCATGCCAATTGGAAAGCGAACAGACTCTTCATTATCCAATTGGATGATTCTTGACTGTCAGTCAAACAGCCTTCTTCACCCCTATCCAATATTTTTATAACTAATAAACACCCCCAAGAAGTGTTCCAAGAAAATGAAAACAATTTCTTTTAATGCTCCGATGATTTTTCTCTAGGGTTGCTCGCAGCAGTGTCCTGGAGTTTAATCGTCAATTCCTGGAGTCTCCAGGCCAATCCTGGAGGGTTGGCGACACTGGTGCTGCCTGCAGCCAAGTATGTGTTTATCATGTGCCTTTCTCAGTGTCAACCTAATGCAACTGCCAAGCAAGTCCTACTCACTATCAACTACTGACCATTCAAATCCAGGAATCATATTCTATAACATACACAGAGAGCAATGTTATCACATCAAAACCTGATTAGTTCATTCATTTGAAATAATTCGAACCATTTCAAAGATCTAGCTTAAACTTTAACTTCAAGTGGGAGTAACTTTGAACATTTAAGCCCTGAAGTTCCATGGGGGTTCTCCAGATGTCCCATTGTACCTTTGGCTGGAGACCAGAAAACCCCCTACCTCCTGCCAGGGAAATTGTGTAAATGGCTGAAAATGGCCAGTTGTGTCATTTCTCTGAGGGGTTCTGCCAGTCTCCTGTCAAAGTGAACTCCTACCCCTGAAATTTTCCAGACCTTAGAGTCCTATCTGAAGTTTTATTTAAGTTGAAGGCTTTGTCCTGGTCAAGTCATGGAATCTTGTACAAATGTGGCACTCGATTTATGAGCAAGCTTAGGCAGAGACGTCAGCTGCTGAAGCCTACTAAATACAATTTTTTAAAAATCTTGTCTATGAACAATGCCACAGGAGATCAACCAATTTTAAAAAAAAATCTAACCCACCCGATGGGAGATCGTCACGATCGGGTCGGCTGCTCGTTTTGCCCTCTGCCCGATTTTACTCTCCATTAAAATCAATGGAAAGCCAGAACAGGCGAGGTGTAAAACAGGCGTCCAAACCGATCCTGTCAGTTTCCCGCCGGGCAGGTTGGGTTAAAATTACTCCCTAAGAATTCTTTGCAATCCAGTATTCCTCAATTTTACCCATCTCTGGTTAGTTTACCGTAGACCTTTAACATGAGAGCACACATCAATCATTAAATTCAAAGTAGACTCATTGAACTGTGTTCATCTTTTGAATACCATCAGAATCTTTAGGAGCAGGAAAAGGCCATTTGGCCCATTAAGCCTGTCCCTTTTTGATCAATCTCAAAACTACCTGCCTGCCTTCTCACCATATCTATTGATCTCTTCTGTCTCCAGCAGCACATCTAATTGGCTCTTAAACCCTTTTGTACTGTTTGCTTCAATGGTCTTCCCTGGTACGTTATTCTAGACGTCTGTCACACTGGGCTGGATTGTCCTCTGAATTACTATCCATTTTAGGTCACAAAATGGAGTAAAAAGAGTTCTTAAAGCCTGTTGCCTCAAATCTGCTGCTAAAAAACTGCAACCAAATAATCCATCTAAAACATCCCCAGTTGCTTTGAAGGCCTGCCAGAAGCCCACTCTGTTGCATTTAAATAGGGTCAAGAGGGCGTGGCTAATCCCTCAGGCCCATTTCCCTCAACTTTCACCCCAAACCTACTCCAAAGAATTACCACCACTGTATAAATGGTGGTAGGAGCTGCAGGAAGGTATCCCTGAGGTGGATACCACAACAACTGAGGACATGGGATTCCTATTGGGTATCCCTCTCCCTGAGGAAATGAATATCGGGCTGATTGTCTCACCGGCGGCGGTGAGACAAAGTCCTGGGAGGGGTGGTGGAGTGTCAATGGTGAGGTGGTGGGGGGCGGTGCGATCAGGATACTGAGGGGTCAGGGGAACACTCCTGGATCCACAGTAATGTTTTTAAAGATTCTTTTAAGAAAACTTTACCTTTTGTTAGTTGCTGAAGAATCCGGAGCAGAGCAGTTCCGACTCATGCTCCTGCTCCTGCTCTGCTCCACAATATCCAAGGGGGTCCAAAACAGGCGTTAGGCCCTTCATCTACAAACAAATGAATGAACATACCAATAATGACGGACAGGAAAAGATCCATCCAGCTTGTCCCACATAATTGTGATACCTTGTGTATCACAATATATACACTCCCCACCCCAACCAAACCCATGTGATGATCTGGAAGATACGAAAAACCAGATAAAAATCCAGGCCAGTTTGGGGGGGGAAATAATCTGGGAACTTCTACTCTCTCCCATTTGGCAGTCGAAACCAGTCCAGGAGATCACTCTAGCCCTGATAATTCTATGCATTAACTACCTTTTGTAAGAGTTGATCTCCGCCCCAGCCAGAAACAGGTTTAGCTCTCGCTTGAAGGAATTCAGCGAATTGGCATCCACTGCATGAGCCGGCAGCCTGTTCCAGAGGTCAACTATTCTCTGGGAAAAGAACCACCTCCTGACATCTAACCTAGATCTGGCCTTGTACAACTTAAAATTATGACTCCTGGTCCTCCCTAATCTATTTAATTGGAATAAACTGTCAACTGATACACAATCTATTCCCTTCATCATCCTATAAACCGAGATCAGATCACCCCTAAGTCTTCGCTTCTCTAAAGTGTAGAGTCCCAGCTCTTTTAGCCAATCTTGATAACTAAGATGCTTTAAATTGAGAATTAGTCTAGTGGCCCTCCTCTACACCCTTCCCAAAGCCTCAATATCACCCACCATGTGAGGAGACCAAAACTGAACACAATATTCCAACTGAGGCCTGACCAAGATCTTGTACAAGGACAAAATAATATGCTTTGTCTTATAGTCAACTGTCCTATAAATGCACCCCAACACCCTATTCGCTCTAGCTATTGCTTCACGGCATTGTTCATGAACCTTTAGAGACTATGCACTAGAACGCCCAGATCTCTCTCTCTCTCCACCTGCTTTAATGCTTTTCCCTGAAGGGTGTATGTATATTGAGCATTTGCCCTGCCCACATGCATTACACTGCACTTTTCCAAATTAAACATCATTTGCCAGCCACGAGCCCAATCCCCCAACACATCAAGATCTGCCTGAAGCAGTTGAGCATCGTTTACGGTCTTGACACTCGCACAGATCTTAATATCATCTGCAAATTTGCAGATCGTGCCCCCAACATCTACATCTAGATCATTAATAAAAACAGTAAAGAGTTCAAAATGGTATATATGTAAGGGGCCTAACACCTGTTTTAGGTGGCTGCCAGGGACGCCTAAAAAATGGCCTGACCCAATGAGGGGACGGACATTTTTCAGGCATCCTTGGAGGACAGGATGTTGGTCTCCGATATTGGGCCTCATTGCGCTTGTTTTACAGGTGTAAAATATTGGCCCAGAATTTGCTATAGCAGGGCAACGAGCAGCGTCTGCCGTTAGTTAGACTAGCTCTTGCCTGTCTAATCTCGGTGATATTTTGCGCCGTAAGTTGCTGTAAGTGTGAGAGGGAAACGTCACAGCGCCCTCTACAGGGCATCTGGGACCTGGGTGAACAGGGCAAGCAACTGTGTATCTCATTAACCAATCAGATTGAAGGATTGTGAAATTAACAGCGTAAGGACTGAGAAGGAAGTGTAAATTAGAGTGGGTGAATTCAATGTCAAATCAGGTACAGAAAGTGAAATAAAGAGAGGGAAAGAAAAATTTGATTAAGAGAGAAAAAGCCTGAGACTCCACACTTGTAATAGTTAATTTTCAGTGCCAGAGAAGTTGACTGGGAGCAAATAACACTTATCACGTCATTAAAAGGGATCATAGACTTCAAATGACTTGACTTTCTGTGGAGAATTTAGTTCATATCTATCGTGCAAATACAGGAACTTCACACCATTCAATGCATTTCAATGGTGAGGCAGACAACGAGATGCTGTTTTCGCGAAGCTAACAGCAGAGAGGGCATCTTGGACAGCAACTTTTGGATTTCCGCGTTTAACCACGCATCTGCCCTCGCTTGAAGTTGTTGAAGCATTTGTGCGTAAATAACAGCGAGCGCCATTAGCCTCACCTTTATTTTGACAGCAAATTCTGGGCCATTGTCATTCTGTCTTCCACTCTCAGTTTTTCATTGTCACTGGTGCTCAGTGCTTCATCCAGTGACAAACCTGCTGCCCCATAAACCATGATGGTACAAGTTGGGAGGTAGCCATTTGGTGTGACATCTAAAGAGATCCTCAGCTGCTATCAGGCAAAACTGTCTACAACTTTCGGAGACATTTTTCTTGCATTTTTGGAGACATTTTTCTTATGGGTCTTTTCACCTTAAAGGATTTGAAAATACCAGTTGTTGTTGCTTAGGTTCTGAACGCGTTGCCTGGTGTTCCACAATGTTGCGTCTGACTGTGCCTCACAAAAATGCACCTCCCCTTTAAGCTGCTGCTATCAGCCCTTGAGAAGCGGCAGCACAGCCTGATTTTCTGCCTCTAAATCGACAAGCTGCCACTGTGGAGCACATTTTGTGCTGACAACTCCCCTACCACGTTAATGAGGAGCAATCCGGAAAATTGCATGGGTCCCCCGCCGACTATTTCTGATGGCTGCCAGGTTCACCCTGCCCACCACCCGCCTGTTTGCTGTGCACGCACAAAAATTACCACCTATATATAATGCGATTTGTCCAGCCTTTAACAACCTTCTGTTGCCACCTTGTCTCCAGCTTTGCCATCTCCCACAGTCTTTCCTGTCCATCAGTCTATGATGTCTAAAGCCTCTTCTTCCTGTGGAATCAGACTTTTCAGTGATGGTGTTCTTCCGTTGTTTGCATTTCTCAAGCAATGGTTATGGGCAAGTTTTCCTTTTGGAGGGAGAGAGGCAATGTGAGTGGCTTGGAGGCTTGCCCCATTTGAGTGCATGCATTCAAATATGATGAGAGGTGCAGGTACATTGCTGTGACAGGCTGTGGGTTGACAGAATTGTTGTGTGTTCAGATGGTGCTTGAGTGTTTTCAGAGGTTGGCCTTTGCATAACTAATATTCTCTGACACCCAGGTGCTGACAGAAAGAGAGAGTATGAGAGGTAAGGAATTGAATGAAGGTTATATTGGTGGTACAACTTGTGTAGTGTCACCAATGCCTTGACTTATCTTAGCTACCCTTTTAAGGTCTTTGACCTATGTTGCAGTTCTTGGGATGGTGTCTAGACAACTTGGCATTGACTGCCTTTGCCATCTCTCTACATAGAGCCTGATCCACCCTCTTATGGGGCCCTCAGTGCCCAACAGTCTTAACCTTTTGGCCCTCACTTCTGTCAAGAGGAACTCAATGGATCTGGGGCCCTTCTAGCTGCAAACACTCACAAGGCTGCTACTCTGTCAAGACATTTTGGCCACTGCTGTCTGTTGCTCTCCTGAAACACCTGTGCCCTTTAAATGGCTGCAGTGTCTGAATTTCCATCTGTCCCAGCGGTGGTAAACCTATCAAGAGCGGTATTACCACTCCAAACTCACTCTTAATACATAACGAGGGGCCTGGGAGGAAATTGCAGCATGTTAACTCTGGAGTCACATGGGTGGATATTAGTCCCACCCCATTGCTAACCCACCAATGGGAGGAGGATGCAACCCATTGCTTCATAATGAGTAATTCTTTTCCTCGGTAAATGAATGTCAAGATTGGGACACTCGAACTTAGATTAAAGCCACAAAATATATTTATCACCCTCATTTTAAGTTATAGGTAAATATAAATGTCACTGCAGCCGCAATTCTGAACCGTTTAATGGTTTTATTGCTTGTATTAATAATATGCTTGCAGGCAAACACATGTTTTTAGATAGGTAAAGGAATACATAACTTGTTATAAATCAGAACAGTCAACTAATTAGATTATTATTCTTCTGACTATGAGACATTTTTTGGTATTTATGGCAGTAGGCAATCGCTTTCACTTCCAAAACAGAATATATATTTGCATTATTATAATAATATAAAATACAATATAAAATACAAGTAAAGGTGATCATTTACATTTCTTCAGGAGACCATTCGGTCAGGATTCTGAGGAACTAGAGTTAGTTATTCTCTAAGCCAAAGGTCTGATCATGTGCAGACCCATGAGTCTGCCCAGTCCTCAGGGAATATGCCCATCTTACTGTATGGCTATAGAACATGTATACATTGTCCTGTTGTATGATTATAACCTATGGATTCATGCACCACTGCCACCATCATTTACCAATAGGAAACACAGGCAACTTTTTTGAAATGTTTTATCTCTCTTATTTCTTACCTTTTATCTCTTATTTCCTGTTCCTACTAGGTGGAAAGGGGACATGCTTGCAGGCCACTGCCAATGCCATTAGGTGGTGTGCCAAAGTATCCCAAAGTAATTCTTAAGATTTTTGCTCCATCTCTGTGAAGAAGCACCTATCTTCCATCAGCCACCTTCCTCAGGTGGTTTGGTCAAGTTAGGGAACTCAGGTCTGTATCCCATCATTTCATGTTACATCATCACTTACACTCATGTCTAAACCAACAAAGATCAAACAGAAGCACATTATCCTACCTCGCCCTTGTGAAATCAACCAAAACTGCAACAACAAGGAAAGTAAACATACACTGACCATTAGACTGGAAGCACCCCACTGAACCTCTGGGAATATGGGTGTATGCTCAGATACTCCCCCACCACCACTGGCAAATATATATAAAAAAACAAGGAGAGAAATTCCACACGGGTTCTCCCAATCTACTGCTGTAGCCTCAGTGGAAAATCAGCAGAAACCATGAAGAAAGTGTAAATGGACATTTTAGCCATGATAGCATTTTTCCAGGGATCCGCTGATTTCCTGCTGAAGTTACAGTCATAGCTCAGCAGAACCCCATGGAAATGCCAGGTGCATTTAAAACTTCACTTTGTTGCTTATCTTCTTCAAGAATTAAAAACATGCATAGTAGCAGCATGAATACATGTGGAAACCTTTTGTCTCTTTGTACATTGCCAGGCCAAACATGAATTATGCAAAATTAACATGATTTGGGCATTCTTGACGCAATCAAAAATGGTTCAACTTTGGGTTATGAATTTGGCCTGCTCTTAGTTCTGCACGAAAACACATCTTATCTTTGTTTACATCTCAGAAAACATATTTGGACCGAGGATCTTTGGAATTCTTCTAAGTTTATTCAATATATTCAAAACTTGTTTCAATTGGATGTGCAGTACGTATCTAGCGAGTGTACTACATTCACAAATCCAGAAGATGGCACTTGTTAGTGATCTATTTTGACATGGAATTTTGTTTCCCACATCCAGCCAGTTACTTTAACCACATTACCCAAGGCACTGTATATACTTTCAACAAACATAAGATTAAATATTGTTTATATTTTTCACTTTTGCAGAGAAAACGTTCCTTAATCAAAAGAACCTTCATATTAGGGCCACCCACATTGCAGCGTTAAGTAATCTTATTGCATAGGGGGTCTTAAAATTGACAGTTGGTAAAATAAAACAGACCTATTACAATTTCTAAATGACACAGGTGTTGTTTTGGCAAAATTCACATGGTCTAATAGAGTATCGTGTCATTTTTGTGGTTTTCTGAACTTCATTTCTGTAATTTTGCAATCTTTTACATTTTCACTTCATTAATCTATGACACTAAAGTGGATGTTTATGTTTAGGGAAGATTATAAATCACTTTAGATCATGGATACAAACCCCACTTTGCAACCAAAGAGCATGACTGTAGCCCCCCGCTGTATGGTTATAGATCATTGATGCATTCCCTCACCACATGGTTATAGATCATTGATGCATCCCTCACTATATGATAATGAATCATTAATGAATTTCTGCTACATGATTATAGCAGATATGATTATAAGAGTATATGATTATAAGATCATTGATACATTCTCCCAGGTTTTTAATTATAAATCATTGATGCATCCCTCGTTATATGATTCTAGATCATTATTGCATTTGCGTGCTGAATGACAATAGATTATGGATATGTTCCTCCATTATATAATTACAAATTATTGAAGCATTCCCTGATGCATCATTATAGATTATATATGTAACCCCTGTTATATGTTTATAGATCTTTCAAGCAGCCCCCATTTCTGAGTGAGATATAAATCATTGTGCATTACTTCTGAGTGAGATATAAATCATTGTGCATGGATTTCTGAGTGAAATATAAATCGTGCAATGTATTGAATAGTATACCATCATTATGTATATAATAGTTCCATAATATTTTACCTGTTGCTCAGCAAGCCATAAATTGTGCAATGCCATGTATGCATTGGGGTCATAGTGTTTATCTCTCATTGTGATCTTAGTGCTACAACTTAATTTGTAGTGTAGCACCATCACGTGTGTAACAGTGGCAGAGTAGTTGTGTGCACAGGTTTCTCAGTAAAATGCTGAACACGTAATGTCTCAAGACCAGTAGGTGCCATGTAATAATAGCAACAGAGTATGGCTGGGTTTTGCCAGCTAGACATAAATCAGAGAGTGTACAGAATCATGTAGCAATACCAGATATACACTGGTGACACAGTAATGTGAATGCCTATCGTTGCTATGTATCAAGAATCCTGTAGCGATATAATGTATATAATTGATCCTGCATTTGCATTTGTTTGTCATGAATATCACTCTTGCAAATGGCCGATACAACTAGTCCGAGTGCAAGGCCCTGAACCATGTGCTCAACCAAAGGAACATCCACCTACTTTCACTTTACATACTATCCTTGCCGTCCCTTTAACCTTGTCTTGAAAGCAATGGGTCTCTTCAGCGTCTCCATGTCCAGGGCTATTGGGTCTGTCCAAAACACTACACATTGGTGCACGATGGCTTAAGAAATTTCTCACACTTATTCCATGCCGCCTCTCTTCTATTCCGCTCCAAATTTACTGATCATACTTATTATTTGTCCCTCCACCATCTGACCCATGGTAAGACAGCAACAGACAGCTGATATCAAGGAACAGTGCAAACAGGAGTTAGGCTTGGTATAGGAATGATGTCTAGCAACAATGCGAACAAAGCTTGAGCCTGGGTCTAGGAGTGTTCCTACTTACTGAGGGGTTTGGGATCTGTAATGTCATCACATACTCTGAGCCAAGGAGAGGTGGACTGCAGTTTGGAAAAGAACGAGTAAAAGCAGTGTGAAGAGAAACAAGTCGAATAGCCTACATAAGGCTACAGTGCAAATGCATGAGATGTAGTAGTGGCAGTGACCAGAGTCGGCAGCACAGGATCGAGGCCTGAGGGGAGTGGTGGCAGTGACCAGAGTCGGCAACACAGGAGAGGGGCTGGAGGGGAGCGGTGGCAGTGTCCAGGGTCGACAACACAGGAGAGGGGCTGGAGGGGAGCGGTGGCAGTGACCAGAGTCGGCAACACAGGAGAGGGGCTGGAGGGGAGCAGTGGCAGTGTCCAGGGTCGACAACACGGGAGAGGTGCTGGATGGGAGCGGTGGCAGTGACCAGAGTCGGCAACACGGGAGAGGTGCTGGATGGGAGCGGTGGCAGTGTCCAGGGTCGACAACACGGGAGAGGGGCTGGAGGGGAGCAGTGGCAGTGTCCAGGGTCGACAACACGGGAGAGGTGCTGGATGGGAGCGGTGGCAGTGACCAGAGTCGGCAACACGGGAGAGGTGCTGGATGGGAGCGGTGGCAGTGTCCAGGGTCGACAACACGGGAGAGGGGCTGGATGGGAGCGGTGGCAGTGTCCAGGGTCGACAACACGGGAGAGGGGCTGGATGGGATCGGTGGCAGTGTCCAGGGTCGACAACACGGGAGAGGTGCTGGATGGGAGCGGTGGCAGTGTCCAGGGTCGGCAACACGGGAGAGGTGCTGGATGGGAGCGGTGGCAGTGTCCAGGGTCGGCAACACGGGAGAGGTGCTGGATGGGAGCGGTGGCAGTGACCAGAGTCGGCAACACGGGAGAGGTGCTGGATGGGAGCGGTGGCAGTGACCAGAGTCGGCAACACGGGAGAGGTGCTGGATGGGAGCGGTGGCAGTGTCCAGGGTCGACAACACGGGAGAGGTGCTGGATGGGAGCGGTGGCAGTGACCAGAGTCGGCAACACGGGAGAGGTGCTGGATGGGAGCGGTGGCAGTGACCAGGGTCGGCAGCATAGGAATGGGGATGGCCAGGAGAGGAGGGGCCCATTTTTTAACAAAAATGTTTATTTTTAGCAGTGGAGCCAGAAGACCAAGAGAGTTGAGGGAAAAGTAGCGAAGTGTGCAGGGAAGAGGATGGGCAGGTCAGGTCTGGCAAAAATAAGGTAGCACTTCCCTGCTATATGATTATAAATCATTGGTGCACCCCTTGCTGTATGAATGCAGACTATATATGTAACGCCTGCCATATAATTATAGATCTTTGATGCAATTGCTACTATATAATTAAACATCATTCATGTAATCCCTGCTGTATGATTCTTGATTTTTGATGCATTCCCCCACTACATGATTATAGATCAATATTGTAACCCCCTGCAATATGAACTACAAAACATTGATGCCTCCTCACTATATGATTATAGACCATGTGGTGCATTCTCACGGTATTTAATTACAGATCATTGATGCATCCCCGTGCTGTATGATTACAGCTCATCGATATAACCCCTGCAGTAAAAGTATACTCCTGATCGCAGGGGATGCAGGTCCGTTTATGGGAATGACTGGTGACACTGAACCCAAGGGACTATCTACTGTAAACAATAACAACTGGAATGCACTGACTGAAAGGGTGGTGGAAGCAGATTCATGAATGACTTTCAAAAGGGAATTGGATAAATATTTGAAGGGGAAAAATTTACAGGATTATGGGGAAAAAGCAGGGGAATGGGACTTATTGGATAGCTCTTTCAAAGAGCCAGCACAGGCACAATGGGCCGAATGACCTCCTTCAGTGCTGTATCATTCTATGATTCTATGCATTTATATAGCACCTTTAACGTGGTAAAACACCCCAAGGGGCTTCACAGGAGAGTTATCAGACAAAATTTGACAGAGCCACATAAGGAGATGTTAGGACAGATAAAAGGCAGGTTTTAAGGAGCGCCTTAATGGAGACGAGCGAGCTGGAAAGTCGGAGAGCTTTAGGCAGGGAATTCCAGAGCTCGGGGCCTAGACAGCTGAAGGTACGGCCGCCAATGGTGGGGCGAAGGAAATCGGGGATGCGCAAAAGGTCAGAATTGGAAAAATGCAGAGTTCTCGGAGGGTTGTAGGGTTGGAGGAGGTTACAGAGATAAGGAGGCCATGGAGAGATTTGAACTCCAGGCTGAGAATTTTAAATTTGAGGCATTGCTGAACCGGAAGTTTCAAACTTGAACTTTGTAACAATAATTAATGCATCCTCTGCCACGATTATAGATCACTGATATATCTCCCTGCTTTATGATAATTGATCATTGATACAATCATGTTATATGATGATGGATTATTGATGAATCCCCCATTTCATTATTATAGATCATTAATGTTCCCCCTGCTATGTAACTATAGATCATTGATGAATTCCCTTGCTATATAGTTATACCTCATTGATGCAAATTCTGCGAAATGACTTTGGATCATTGGTGCATCCCCATCTATATTATGGATCATTAATGCATCACCCACAATATTATAGATCATTGACTCAATCTCCCTGCTATATATCAATGTAGATCATTGAGGCATTTCCTGCTGTATGATTATAGATCATGGTCACTATCCCCTCCATAACCACTATCACCATCCAGAAATATAGACACACGGGCTCTAAAAATATACAGGCCTTCTACCATCCTCCCTCTGCAACTCCAGTGGGAGTACAGTGGAAGGACCTGGATACACCGGATCCTGGCCTATGCAGGTAGTTTCCAGGGGGCTTTGTCTCGGGCGCAACCTCCGTTCATCCAAATACGGTCCCTGGGGTCAGGGGGATAGAGCCCGAGGGACACAATCTTCCTGCACTGGGAGTTCCCACATCCATGGCCTCACTGGGACCTGGCATAAGTTTGGAGATCAGTAGAACCAGTGAGACCTCATGAAGGGAGCAAGTGAGCCCCACCCAGGAGTTCCAGGCCAAAGTTTGGGCCTGGATCTCCAAAGATTGGAGTAGAATTTTTTATTGATTTGTTTTTTAATTGACCACCTCACACAAGGGCCACTGGGGCACGATTCTCCGTTTTCTGGAGAGAAATCCAGCGACCCCCAACCCCTAGGACAGGCTATCTTCCTCCTGAGTTTCCAGGGTCTTTGGTGCAAACTTCGGCGGGATGAGCGACACAGTTCTTTGATGAGGGCACGATCCCGGCATAATTGCCAGGATCACAGCTAGCCAATTTCCGCAGCCACAGTAACAGTTTTTTTCTTAAATAGAAGTATAATTTTTTCATCAATGCAGTTGAAGAGAAATTGCTATATATATGCACTAGACTGGCAGCCAGAAATCATCAGTGATAAATGCGCTTGTTACTTAACATTGAATGAGTTCTGTTTTCCAGATACAGTGCATTGTGCCAATAGAGGTATAATTACCATACTCCATATGAACTAATCTTATTTAATAACAACCAGAGAATCGATGCAACATCTGGTTCATAAACTGGTGCCCTGTTAATCTCGACTGGTGCTTGTTTGTCTGATATTCAACGCTTTTAGTCCTTAACTATGATGCAGTGCCAGTGTTCCCTGTATATCATCAGTACATTTCAGAGGGAGGATAGAGGGAGGAATTTATGCGATGCACAAATGTTATTGTACATATAATTTGAATTATTTCCACAATTATAGATGGCATGCAGTACTTCAGCTAAAATTAAACACACTTTGCAGTGAAAGATGAATTTATTTCAGACAAATAAATGTATTAAGGTTAATTATGGTTATAACCCTGTCAGGTACATGGTTTAATGTTAACATTGGCCTGTCCCTTTGTGTTCTCTAATCCCACTTAGTACACTGAAAACAGCTCAGCACAGAAGTGCTAACATCTTTTTTCGAGCACAACTTACATAGCAGCTGTGATTCATTGTACAGCAAAAAGTAATCCATTGTGCAAAGCTCTTTGAGACATTCTACCGACATGAATATATAAGTGTGCTATATAAAGGCAATTATTTGTTGATCTTTTAACAGATCTCTTCACAATGGAATTAAAAATGCCCGTTATAGCACACATTTTGTATCAAGGTGGAGTAGTTTTGGTTTCGCTAATGACAAAAACTGTCTACTGTGACACTGGTGTGAACTCCTCACCCAAATCAAATTTGAGCAAAAGATGTGAGGTTACTTCATGGAGATTATTTCACACTACAGCAGTTTTACATCGGCTGCATTATAACTGTGAGTGGTGCAAAGTTGGAGTTCCACAGTTGCCTTCATTTTTAATTTGTTTTTAATTTTAGCAATGAACCAACTGGCCCTTTAGGGCACGATTTTAAAAGTGAAAAAGGGTGGGTTGAGGGAGGTGAGGGGGCATTCAAAATCGCAATCATTTCAGACCCGCCCCCAACCCGTTCCAACCCGCCTCCAACCCACCCATTTCCGGTTTTCACGGGGTGGGACGAGGGGCGGGCAACCAACCCCCTCCCAGGAGGCGTGTCGGGCCTTAAAATCTTTCAAGGAGGCTGTGGGCCTCCATTTTCCCACAGTTTCCGATTTCAATCCTGGGGGCCCAGGATTCCTGGGCCTTCTCTTTCATGCCACGTGAAATGAGGTGAGAAGGCCAGAGACTAACAGGTAGGTGCCTATCAGAGGAGCAGGAGTGCTTCCCCCAGGCCCAACAAGCCTACCTGCAATGACCCCCCAATGATCACGGATCCGCGCCCCCCCCCCACAACGATCGCGGACCCCCAACCCCGATACCCCCCCACGATCATGGACCCCGCAATGACCCCTGATCCTGATCCCCGATCCCCCCCACGATCATGGACCCCCGCAATGACCCCCGACCCCCACATGATCGGGGACCCCCAACTCCCCCCACAATCACAGACCCCTGCGATGACCCCCGATCCTCCAATGACTGCAGACTCCCGATCCCGATCCCGCCCCCAAAGATTGCGGACCCACGCGATGACCCCCACCCCCCACAACAATCGCGAACCCCCACGATGACCCCCGATCCCGACATCCCCCCCCCCATGACTGACCCCCGATCCCTCCCTGCATGACTGACTCCCCCGTGCCAACCCATGCCCACTCATGCGCCCCCTCCCATCCAAACAAACAAAGACCTACCTGAAGACTTACCTGAACACGTCCTCTCCCTGGCTACTCTCCCGTCCAACTGATCCCAGCCTGTCACTCAGGCCAGTCAGTCGGACGGCAAACTGACAAAAAAAATAAGACATCCTTCCGTCAAAATCGTAAGGATGTCTGGGAAACCCGTACTTCCAGGTTTCCAGTCCACAATCTGACCCCCCACCCCGCCCCCTTCTGGGTTCGGAGTCAAAATCATGCTTTTAGTCTTTGTTAATGCTAACATTTAAACTGGTATTTGCATTCCAGTGACCAAAGCATTTATATGCTTGATTTTCCCTGGCCATAAGGAGAGAGGTGTAACTTGGGTCTATTGGCGCTGCATCACTCTAAACAGGTACAAGCCTCACACCAGTACTTACAGTGTCCAAAAGCAATGACATCTGTTTTTTTAAAAAAAGCTAATATAATGAAATAACACAGGCAAAAGATTATGAGGAAAGTCTAACATATTATTCATCCAATATGCCAAGGATCCAACAGTTTGATGTATCGAAAGTGACACAACATTACAAAGCTGCACCAATAGAGTCTATGGCAATAATATTAGATTTACTAACATCTGCATCAAATCTCAAGTCAATACTGTGGCTTATATGGAAGAAATCAATGGTGGTTATGGGTGATTTAGATTGAAAAGAGCAACCCCAAAAAGTAATTTTTTTTATCCTCGCTAATAAAACAATTACATGTTACATCTTATGTTTTTGCTTGCTGTCACGTTTCGGGATTTTTTGATTTTTCCACAGGGAGGATTAGGAAATAAGTTACATTTAAGTGGTGTGTTTTAAATTAAAGTGGGTTCACACAAATTAAAAAATTTCCTTACAGCCATATGGTGCAGTTGCTGCTGAGAAAAAGAGGGAGTTTTTCGACTGGATTTCCTCCCCGCCCGTGGGCAGGTTGGCAGTGGAGTGGGAACACCATCCACCAATCGGAGCCTACCACCAACCGGCTGCAATTTCCTCCCAAGGCTCTCATTTGATATGCTGGGTGGGTTTGGAGCAGCAATATCACTCCTGATAGGTTTACTGCCACTGCGAGGAAGGGAAATATAATTCTGATGCAGCCTTTAAAAGTTAAAGGGCAGCATCGCTCTTCTTGCAAAAATGGCGGAAGCCGCAGCAGCCTTGGCCGTATCAGCAGTTGGAAGGGCTTCCAGATTCTCGGGCCCATCCTTTTGTCAGAAGTCAGGGGGAGAAGAACAAGATTGTTGGACATGAAAGGCTGGAAGCGCCATAAGAAGGTGGTACAGGCCGTCTGGTGGGAGGTGCTCAGGTAGTCAGTGCTACCTCCAGCACCATAGGAACGGCCATACAGTGCCCTAAGAGGTTCAGTGAGACGTTAAACCCATCTGTCCTCTCAGTTGGACATAAAAGATCTCATGGCACTATTCATAGAATCATAGAAAGTTACGGCACAGAAGCAGGCCATTCGGCCCATCGTGTCCGTGCCGGCCGAAAAAGAGCTATCCAGCTTAATCCCACTTTCCAGCACTTGGTCCGTAGCCCTGTAGGTTACGGCACTTCAAGTGCACATCCAAGTACTTTTTAAATGAGTTTAGGGTTTCTGCCTCTACCACCCTTTCAGGCAGTGAGTTCCAGACCCCCACCACCCTCTGGGTGAAAAAGTTTCTCCTCAGCTCCCCTCTAATCCTTCTACCAATTCCTTTAAATCTATGCCCCCTGGTCTCTGACCCCTCTGCTGAGGGAAATAGGTCCTCCCTGTCCACTCTATCTTGTCCCATCATAATTTTATATACCTCAATTAAATCTCCCCTCAGCCTCCTTTGTTCCAAAGAAAACAATCCCAGCCTATCTAATCTTTTCTCATAGCTAAAATTCTCCCGCCCTGGCAACATCCGCGTAAATCTCCTCAGTACCCTCTCCAGTGCGATCACATCTTTCCTGTAATATGGTGACCAGAACTGTACACAGTACTCAAGCTGTGGCCTAACCAGTGTTTTATACAGTTCTAGCATAACCTCCCTGCTCTTATATTCTATGCCTCGGCTAATAAAGGAAAGTATTCCATATGCCTTTTTAACCACCTTATCTACCTGTCCTGCTACCTTCAGGGATCTGTGGGCATGCACTCCAAGGTCCCTTTGTTCCTCTACACCTCTCAGTATCCTCCCATTTATTGTGTACTCCCTTGCCTTGTTTGCCCTCCCCAAATGCATTCCATCACACTTCTCTGGATTGAATTCCATTTGCCACTTTTCTGCCCACCTGACCAGTCCATCGATATCTTCCTGTAGTCTACAGCTTTCCTCCTCACTATCAACCACACGGCCAATTTTTGTATCATCTGCAAACTTCTTGATCAAGCCCCCCACATTCAAGTCCAAATCATTACTATATACCACAAAAAGGAAGGGACCTAGTACTGAGCCTTGCGGGACCCCACTGGAAACAGCCTTCTGGTCGCAAAAACACCCATCAACCATTACCCTTTGCTTCCTGCCACTGAGCTAATTTTGGATCCAACTAGCCACTTTCCCTTGGATCCCATGGGCTTTTACTTTTTTGACCAGTCTGCCATGTGAGACCTTGTCAAAAGCCTTGCTAAAATCCATGTACACTACATCAAACGCCTCATCAACCCTTCTTGTTACATGCTCAAAAAATTCAATCAAGTTAGTCAGACACGACCTTCCCATAACAAATCCATGCTGACTGTTCTTGATTAACCCGTGCCTTTCTAAATGATGATTTATGCTGTCCCTCAGAATCAATACCAATAATTTGCCCACCGCCGAGGTTAGACTGACTGGCCTATAATTACTTGGTCTATCTCTTTCTCCCTTTTTAAACAATGGTACAACATTAGCAGTTCTCCAATCCTCCAGCATCATGCCTGTAGCCAGGAAGGATTGGAAAATGATGGTCAGAGCCTCTACTATTTCCTCCCTTGTTTCTCTTAACAGCCTGGGATACATTTCATCCGGGCCTGGCGATTTATCTACTTTCAAAGATGCTAATCCCCTTAATACTTCCTCTCTCAGTATGTTTATCCCATCCAATATTTTACACTCCTCCTTAACTACAATGTCTGCATTATCCCCCTCTTTTGTGAAGACAGACGCAAAGTATCCATTAAGAATCATACCCACATCTTCCGCCTCCACACACAGGTTACCTTTTTGGTCCCTAATAGGCCCTATTCTTTCCTTAGTTATCCTCTTGCTCTTTATGTATTTATAAAACATTTTTGGACTTTCCTTAATTTTACTTGCCAATACTTTTTCATTCCCTCTCTTTGCTTTCCTAATTTCCTTTTTAATTTTACCCCTGCACTTTCTATATTCCTCTAGGCTTTCTGCAGTATTGAGCTCTCGGTGTCTGACATAAGCTTCCCATTTTTGCCTTATCCTACCCTGTATGCTCCTTGTCATCCAGGGGGCTCTAGATCTGGCATTCCCACCCTTTTTCTTTGTGGGAACATGTTTACTCTGAACCCCTTGAATCTCCCCCTTGAATGCCTCCCACTGCTCTGACACTGATTTACCTTCAAGTAGCTGTTTACAGTCCACTTTTGCTAAATCAAATTTTCGAAAAAGAACAGGGGATATCTCCCGGTGTCCTGGCCAACATTTTTCCCTCAACCAACATCATTACTGTTTGTGAGACCTTGCTGTGCGCAAATTGGCTGCTGCGCTTCCTACATCACAACAATGGCTACACTTCAAAAGTACATCATTAGCTATAAAGCACTTTGGGATGTCCTGAGGTTGTGAAAGGCGCTATATAAACGCAAGTTATTTCGTTCTTTCTTTCTTTTCAAAAGGATAACTAAAGTAAGTCTAGGCACTCTTGTGAATAACCATCCTCTATCACTTACTCACCTCCTTACCTCATACTCTCTCAGCATTTGGGTGTCAAAGGAACTCACTTTTGCAAAGGGCAACCTCTGCAAACACTCAAGTGCCTTCTTTCCTTGAAACGACTCTGCCAACTCACATTGTCTGCCACAAGGGCTACTGCTAGTCTTTGACATTTCATTTAAAGCACAATGCACCTCCACATCTCATTGCATTTGATGCATGTACTCATATGGTGGAAAATAGCTATGCCACTCACATGCCTTTGACATTATCTTCTCTCCCTCCAAGGGAAAAATTGCCTACAATCAGCATTAAAAAAATATAACCAGGGAGGAGCAGCAGTGTTGAAACCCCTGGGCACACATGAAGAGAAGGTGCTACAAATCAGGGGCAGGCAGAACCAGTAGGAGAGGGCAATGTTGGAGTCAAGGTGGCAACAGAAGGTTGATTAAAAATGGGGAGATGCTCGTTATAGTCTCAGCGTTCTCAAAGTATTGCAATTCTCTTACACTCAGCAACTATTTCTTCAAGCGGGAACTGTCCTCCTTTGTTCTCTTCTTCCACTGTACAAATGGATACAAAGTATTAAATTAACAAGTCTGCCATATCCTTATTATCCATTATAGTCTCACCTGCATCCATCTTTAATGGGTTCACACTTCCCTTTACCACTCTCTTTCTCTTAACATATTTATAACTTAAGCTGTTAGCTTTGATATCCCTTGCAAGTTTTTCATATTCCCATTTTGCACCTCTTTTGCTTTGTTTACATTTCTTTTTTTTGCTCTCCCCATGTGCTGGATTGCCACTTTACCTTCCATTTGTGTAGGCTTTTTTTTTAGTTTTACATTGTCTCTAACGTCACTTGATGACTTGTGGTTGCTCAACTACACAAGTGGAGCCTTTGCCTGTTAGGAGTATGTACTGGTTTTGTATTGTACCAAATACTTTTTTGAACACTTCCCACTGGTTATCTGTAGGTTTACCCGTTAACAGTTACATCCAGTTTACTGTGATCAAATTATTTCTCATCCCTTTGAAGGTTGCCTTACTTAAATTTAAAACCTTGATAAATGACTCTCCCTTCTCTCTCTCAAACCTAATTCAAACATATTATGGTCACTATTTGTAGGATGTTCCCTTACCATCAGGTTGTTAACTAATTCTTGTTCGTTATTCATCACTACATCTAGTATGGCCTATTCTGTTGTCTAGAGTTACAGTTCATGATAAACACAGAAAGCAGCAATTACACCAAAATCTGAAAGGTTAACTAAAAAATTGAGGAAATTGTAAAGGTTTAAAAATTCAAGTTGTAACTAAAATTTTAACTTAAGTTTAAGCCTGATCAAATCCTGGGCAATTGGACAAATCTGGGATTCATCTTATGAACAAACCAGATCAAAGGTGTCAGTTGCTGCAGTGTACTCAGTTCTAACTTTTAAAAAAAATTCCCATCAGATAATACCACAGTACTTAAAAGTCTTGCATCTCGCGTGCATCTATAACATCACAAGGTGTCACATTCCAAAGGCTTTATATTTCATTAGCTCAAATATTGCATTGTCTACGTATTAAAATTTGACTAGATAAGAATGAAAAGCTATCAATAATACTTTTCTTCAGAAGTACTATTCACAAACCAACACATTAACCAATTAGATCCCTCAAAAATAAGTTTAAAGTAATTCTGGCAAACACGTTGCTTCCTGGCCCACTGCATTATTTACTCAAACAGTTAAATTTATTACATAATAAATATATTAAAATTAGATAATTGTTTAAAGAAAGTCACTTACCCACTATACGTCAACCTCATCTCTCCTACACCCCTCCCCATCCTCCACTCTGCCCGCCTCCACTGTTGTTTTGCACATGGGCAACTTGGGGACTGCATTTTCCACTCCATCCCAGCCTGACACTTTTTCTTCATAGTGCCAGCCTTGGTTCCATTGGTAGCACTCTTGTCTCTGCGCCAGTAGGTTCAAGCTCCACTCCACAGACTTGGGCACATAATCTAGGCTGGCACTTCAGTGTACTACTGAGGAAGTGTTGCATTGTCAGAGGTACAATCTTTCAGGTAAGATGTTAAACCGAGGCCCTCTCTGTCCTATTAGATGGAAGTTTATTTTTTATTTTTTATTCTCAGGAGGTGGGCAAGGCGATCCCATGGCACTATTCAAAGAGAAGAGATAGTTTTCCTGGTGTCTTGGCCAACCTCTAACTCTCAATTATCATCACTAAAACAGATTATGTGGTCATTTATCTCATTGCTGTTTGTGAGACCTTGCTGTGTGTAATTTAGCTGTCGCATTTCCTCATATTACAACAGTGACCACACTTCAAAGGTACTTAATTGACTGTGAAACAATTTGCAATGTCCTGAGGTTGTGAAAGGTGTTATATAAATGCAAATACTTTCTTTCTTTCATTTGTGTTTTTCTTCTTTCTAATCCTTCCTTGCATAGACACATTTCCTGGGCATTCACCCTTCTCATTATAACAAATAAACTAAACTGGAATGATGTTAAGGACATAATCTAATATGTAATCTAATCTTTATGGCTGCCATAAAGTAATTATAATGTCATCATCAGCCCTAGCCCAGGATTGTTCACCTTTCAGGTGCACAGGATAATGACCCAAAGTCGGAAACTAGAGTTCGTTGGCTGGAATTGCAAGATAGAGGAGAAGCAATACAGATTTGCCTACATTGCTTACATAAGTCAGTGTGGAGGTTCTTTCTTCACACTTATTAAACAAATACAACAAAATACCAGAGGGCCGAAAATCTGTGCTGCTTTTGGTGAGAAAGGAGCAGGATGCCGGCACAACAAAATTTTGAGGGTTGGATATTTGAGCAGGGCTCACTTCCATCAATGTAACACTCGTTTTCCTCCTCACCGAGATTTCCAGTCTGAGTGAGTGAGGCCACGTTCGATGTCTGCCTCTTCATCACGTGCTCATGCAAATGACACGCATGGCATAAGGTGTCAAAATTCCTCTCATTAATGGCTCCATTAGACACCATTGATGTAACTTACACCCAGATAAATGAGGTGTAACCTTCTCATGGCTGACCTGTTCAGCAGAAGTGATCCTTGTAAAAGTGCTTACTGCCTAGAAAACTTTTGCCCATTAATCAGGTCTTCCTGCATATTTCAGAATTTTTTTTTTGCTTTGAACAACACTTTAAACTGCCAGACTGAGGGACTGTCTGAACACCAGCACATTATTCACCTCCACCCATGATAAGGGATACCGGAGGAGAAATTGGATATTGACGCGCCTGTTTTTCGGGCACCAAAATTGAGTCGCAATCTCCCACATCCAAATGACCCCAAAGTGCACCTCACACGAAATTGAATCAGGCCACTTTTAGTCACCCAGGCCACCTGCCTGAAACTGGCAGCAGGCTGACTTAGTTATTCAAATCAGGGTCCATTGTCAATTGTAGGACCCCGATGTGAAATTGGGCTGTTTCTGTTGTAATTTCTATGCAATTCTACGTAAGGAAATTCCCCTGCAATGACAAGAATGTTGGACTGCACTTCAAGCTTACATAAGAGGCCATTAATGGTACCTACATCAATAAGAAGTGCCCACAGCTTGGACTTCACCGTTAAAAATTGGGCACATGATCAGCAGAACATGCTTGGCAGGGCTCCTTAAAGCAACATCCACAAAGGCTGCCAATCATTTAAATGGAGTGGAAGAACCCCAAAGAGGACATTGACATTTTGTTAGGCCTCAGTCAAGACCAGAGAAGGGACAGCCAGGGGCCATCTTGGCGGAGGAAAGAAAATTGAGAGTGGGGTGAGAATTTGACAGTTGGCCTCTGCCGGATTTTGCTTTGTTTTCCCCATTATACGATTTCAGAGGAAAATCTAACCCCTGTGTCAACTCCCATACTGCTGAATTATCTGGATGAGAAGGACCACCTTATGACGGGACACCATCTGCATGTCCAAAGACACCTCAAGTACTATCCCAAAACATCAAAACACCAATAACAATCCTGAAATCCAGTGGAATAAAACAGAATTTAACTTATTCAGTCACTTTGAAGCAGCAGCCTTGGTCATAGGCAATGGTGGAGCTGGCTTTGGCCGAATGGGGGCAGGGGTTGAATTTGAGATTTGGCCAACTTGGCAGGAAGGCAACCAGGTTGGGAATTGGGGAATGCCGACGTACCTAGTCCGAAGTCAGGAACTGCGTGGAATTGCAGGCTGAACAAGGAGGCCAAAGACGGGTGACAGAAACTCCTGGGAGTGAAATGTAGGCTGTCCTCCAATGCCGTATTGGCCGACCTCAAAAATGATTGAAAGGGTCATGACCCATCCTGACCCCACAATGGCCATAGGCTTTTATGTAGGACTATTTCTCAGATTTTTTTGAGTTTTTTGGGGACTACGTTAGCTTTATTGAAGCTCTTCATCAGCATTTCCAAGTTTAGAGACAGAGGAATGGAGATTCCATGGTGGTTTGTAGGACTAGACAAAGTTACAGAGAGAGGAAGGCGTGAAGCCATGAAGATACTTAAACATGAGGATGAGGAATTGGAGGACCGGGAGCCAATGTAGGTCAGTGAGGTACAGGATGATGGGTGAACGTGACTTTGTGTGGGATAGGGTATGTGCAGCAATTTCTTCCAGCTAAACATTAGGAAGACTGAAAGCATCGACCCCCGCCACAAACTCCATCTCTTTGCCACCAATTCCATTCCTCTCCCCGGCGACTGTCTCAGGCTGAACCAGACTATTCTCAACCTCAGCATCCTATTCGACCTTGCACTGAGCGTCCGACTCCATACCCTCTCCATCACAAGGATCGCCTACTTCCACCTCCATAGCATCACCTAACTCTGCCCTTACCTCAGTCCATCTGTCATGAAAATCTTCATCCATGCCTTTATCACCTCCAGGCTCAACTAATGCTCCCTTGGTGAGCCTCCCATCCTGTACCCTCCATCAACTTCAGCTCATCCAAAACAATGCTGCACCTACCCTATCCCACACAAATTCACGTTCACCCTTCATCCTGTACCTCACTGACCTATATTGGCTCCCGGTCCCCTAATTCCTCATCCTCATGTTTAAATATCATCATGGCCTTGCACCGTCCTCTCTCTGTAACTTCCTCTAGTCCGACAAACCACCATGGAGTCTCCATTCCTCTGTCTCGCCTTTCATACATCCCCCTTCCCTTCATCCCACCATTGGCAGCACAGCCTTTAGCTGCCTAGGCGCAAGCTTCGGAATTCCCTACCTAAACTCTTCTACCTCTCCGCCTCCCTCTCTCAGTGTCAGACCTTTCTAAAAATCCACCTCTTTGACCAAGCTTTAGGTAGCCTTCCTGATATCTTCTTCTTTGGCTCCGTGTCAAATTTTGTTTGCGTCTCTACATTAAAGGCACTACATAAATCCAAGTTGTTGTCATCGTCGTTGACATCGTCATCATCTAGGCTCCACGGGGAAGCATGGTGATAAGAAATAGCTTGCTATAGTTATTATAAAACAAAGTGATGTTGCACTTTAATCTGGCTTTGCAGCTCAATGATATTCTGAGGTCTCAAAAGCTGTGGTAAAATGGTTATATGTCTCTTTAGTTAATGGGGACCAGAAAGACAGATGTTCAGCTGTGGAATGATTGGACGTGGCAGGAGAGCTGGGGAGATTTTGTGATGGAGTGTTGTTAAGGCTGACACTTTAATCCGAGGAGTAGGTATTACTAATCATTTTTCCAGGAATGTTCCTGGCAGCTGACATGGAAGAGTCCTCCAAGAGCTGATCCTCTGACACTGAGCCCGTGGTTCCTCAGCATCATTAGCATCCAGGCCCACCTCCTCCTGCCATCTGATGTTCGATCATTTCTTAATTGTGAAGGGCACAATCACAATGTGAGACACCACTTTGGGAGCATATAGCTGAGCCCCGTCACACCTATTGAGGCAGTGAAACCTTGCCTTCAGAACCACTCTAATCCTCTCAATGACCACTATGGTGGATGCATAGGCCTCACTGCAGTGATATTCTGCTTATGAGTTTGACAGTCAAAGTGGGGTCATGAGCTACGGAAGCAAGGGGCTACTCCTTGCCTCCCAGAAGCCTTCCCAACTCTCCAGAAGAAAGAATTCACATTTATGACCTCAGATCATCCCAAAGTGCTTCACAGCTAATTAATTGCTGCAGGAGTTCCTCAGGGCAGTGTCCTAGGCCCAACCATCTTCAGCCGCTTCATCAATGACCTTCTCTCCATCATAAGGTCACAAATGGGGATGTTCGCTGATGATTGCACAGTGTTCAGTTCCATTCACAACCCCTCAGATAATGAAGCAGTCTGAGCCCGCATGCAGTAAGACCTGGACAACATCCAGGCTTGGGCTGATAAGTGGTAAGTAACATTCGTGCCAGACAAGTGCCAGGCAATGACCATCTACAACAAGAGAGAGTCTAATCACCTCCCCTTGACATTCAATGGCATTACCATCATCGAATCCCCCACCATCAACATCCTGGGGGTCACCATTGACCAGAAACTTAACTGGACCAGCCACATAAATACTGTGGCTCCAAGATTAGGTCAGAGGCTGGGGATTCTGTGGTAAGTGACTCACCTCCTGACTCCACAAAGCCTTTCCAGCATCTACAAGGCACAAGTCAGGAGTGTGATGGAATACTCTCCACTTGCCTGGATGTGTGCAGCTCCAACAACACTCAAGAAGCTTGACACCATCCAGGACAAAGCAGCGAACTTGATTGGTACCCCATCCACCACCCTAAACATTCACTCCCTTCACCACCAGCGCACTGTGGCTGCAGTGTGTACCATCCACAGGATGCACTGAAGCAACTCGCCAAGGCTTCTTCGACAGCACCTCCCAAACCCGCGACCTCTACCACCTAGAAGTACAAGAGCAGCAGGCACATGGGAACAACACTTACCTGCACGTTCCCCTCCAAGTCGCACACCATCCCGACTTGCAAATATATTGCCGTTCCTTCATCATTGCTGGGTCAAAATCCTAGAACTCCCTTCCTAACAGCACTGTGGGAGAACCTTCACCACACAGACTGCAGCGGTTCAAGAAGGCGGCTCACCACCACCTTCTCAAGGGCAATTAGGGATGGGCAATAAATGCTGGCCTCGCCAGCGACACCCACATCCCATGAACGAATAAATTAAGTACTTTTGAAGTGTAGTCAGTGAAGGGATGGACATAGCAACTGCCACCTCCCACCTGGACCAGAAACTTTGGAGGATCAAAAAATGGGTGGAACAATAGCAAAAACTGGTCCCACCAAGAGTCTTCAAATTATGTGGTGCTGCCAGTGTGCTCCTAACTCACCACTACAAACGTGGATTTACAGGGCCTTAAGCTATAAAGTGAAATATTGACCTAGAAACCTAGATGTTCCCCTGAAATGTGCACATGCAATTTTTTATATCTTTACTACTATTGTTTACTCTTATACGTGTAATAAAATGGATAGGAGTTCAATTCACATGGAGACAAATTGGAATAGGAGCTTTATCATATGCAACAAGCATGTTTGGCCCGCTGTATCATGATGTTCTGTAGATACACATATTCTTCCAGTGTTGTTCACTATGGAGATTTGTGTTTTATGAATAATGACAAAACTGATGCTAAGATTTCTGAGCTTTTAAATTGATCCTGTATACATTCATACGGAAAGGAGTAAAGGAAAACAACAAAGTTATTCAATACCAAAAGGAACCTACTGTTTTACTGTTAAAACTAAATCTTCCATGCACCAATTCCTTACATCTTTGCAAGGGCCAGCAAATGTACATTATTAGTGGTCCAAATCAATCCTTCTTAGCATATGTTTCAATGACGGGAAATCTATCAACATAATATTTTTCTTGAAAGAACTATCTGCCATCAAAGCCTTTATTCACATATAGTACAGGTCTCAGAAGTCTAAATCATGACAGCCTTATATTGAGAAAAATGTGTCAGGGCAGTAAGCTCAGGTTACACAGCGAACAAATGGTCTTGCAATTGCCTGGAACACTTGCATTTCCCCTTTTTGTATGGGATATGTAAAAATAATTACAGTAATTTGCTAAATAGCTCTGATAGTAATTTAGAAAATGCCATTGACAAAGCCTGAGGTCTTACTTCAAATTAGAAATCTCTACTAAGAACCTGTGCAATACTTTCCAACTTGTTTTTCACAAGTATGCATTCACACTGCTTGTGTGTGCCTATATGTACGCAAGTATGCAGATCTCCCATACTGTTGCCCGTGGTAAATTGGATGATATGCTGTTACATGACAAGATTCTTATACTACATAAGCACATCTATCAATCTATTATGTATTAAAAACTTTGAATGGCCTCAAGATTCCAATGATTCTGCACCTGGAGGAGGCTCTGTGAATGTAATGTTATGTAACTAATGGATTGCAATAGGGAAGGGAAGCTCGGGGACCTAGGTTTCCATGTAGGGCCCAGAGGAGCACTCCCTATGAGGCGCCAAATGCGGCTGTCAGCAGTTAAAATATAGCCGGGGCCTGAATGACAGCATCATATCTCGACTTTTGATTTTCAATGAGCTCCTTACCTGCCTGGTGTCGAGGCCTGATTGGTATTCCAGAATGTGCCAGGTAAAATGGGGCGCACACGAGGCCAGTGAGGATTGGATGAGTAAGTCGCTGCAAGCATTTTAACCCCCCCCACCCCGCAAACCCCGTTCTCGTTGGGCACGGGGGGGGCGGTAAAATTGGAGCTAGAGAGATAGAGAGGTTAATTTTCTACTTCTGCCAAAACGAGTGTGAAGTTGTCGGAGCAGCATGGACATGGGCTGCTTCATTGTTGGAGGAGTTGTGAACGGAGCTGAACAACACGGAATCAGTATGTTGTCAGAACCCATAGGCTTTGCTGTGTCCAGTGCACTCAGCCACTACTTAATATCACATTGAGTGAACTGAATTGGCTGCATACTGGTTTCTATGATTGTTGGGACTTCAGGGGGATGCCGAATAGGACCAGCCACTCGGCACTTTTGGCTGAAGACACTTGCAAACACTTCAGCCTTGTCTCTTGCACTAACGCACTGAAATCTGCCAGAGTTGAGGAGGGGGCTGTTCATGAATCCTCGCCCTCCTGTTAATTGCCTAGTTGTCTATTTCATTCGTACCTCCATTTTATGAGGTATTTTTTGTTTATGGAAATTTGTATTTTTTGAAGACTTTTTGGGCTGAAATTGGTTTGCATTGCTTCGTTTTTTGGATGTCGAATAGGCGCAAAACATAGCAATTTAGCAGTGGGATAGCCTGTTTCTGCACAGTCGTTGGTCCCACTGCTAAATGTGTGGGTCCCATTTTTTAGGCATCCCATGCAATGCCTAAAACAGGAGTTAGACACCTTGACTATGTTAATTATGGGCCTAACCTCTGTTGAGGACCCCCTTATTGGAGAAATTAGTTCTGGATAAGCTGGGCAGGCGTTGGGCCTGCGCCGCTCAGGATTCTTCTTGGTTGTTGCCTCCTTGCCTCCCTCAGTCTTCCTCCTACAGTCGACGTTGCCCAAATGCTTTCAACACTGGTGGCGTCCTGCACTGTTGGGACCTTGGCCATTTTTTGTGGGTTTTTCTAAAGAAATGGGATCTTTCTTCCAAGCAGGGTGCCTCCTGAGAAGTTAACTTCTCTTCTTCAGATGCTGAATGTCCTGCTATTCCTAGTATTTTTTTTTACTGTTGTATTTATTTGCATCGTATGGAAGGTAAGTGGCTTTACAGATAACACATAGTCCATGTGATCTCCTGGACTGGTTTCGATCACCTGAGGGAGAGAAATTTTCCACAGTACGTTTTCTCTTATTGGCCCTCGGATTATCTTATTTGCCTCTCCCAGGTGATTACATGGCTGAGAGGGATGGGGGAGGAGAGGGGTAAGTGTCTGCTCATGATGATCCGGTCATCATGAGTGTGGGGCGGGCTCGATGGACCAGCTGGTCTTTCCCTGCCCATCATTTTCGTATGTTTGTAGGTTCAACGTCCACCAACTAAAAGTAAGTGTGGAAAAGATTTTTTTTTTAGAGACCCTTCCTGTGGGGCCAGGAGGAGCTGGACTGCTCGCCGACTCCACAGGCATCGTGATAACCACCCCTCCCCCACCCCACCCCCCTTTAGCCCGCTCCAACCCCCACTCAGGACGTACCTGAGGGCCGCTGCCAGCAAGGCAGGCAGCCCCAACATGGATTCTCCCTTCGAGCGAGCTGCCTGTGGAGGTGCGACTAGCACTGACAGCTAGCCTCGAGTATGCAGGTGAGGCCTGAGGAACAATTTCTATCAATCTTCCGGCTTCTTGCTTCGGGCACGCCAATAATGCCCAAATGAATTTATATCTCTTGTTGGCAGCACGCTACAAAGCACTGTTGCTGATATCAGCAGTAGAATGCTTATTACATCCATTTGATAGTCCTCTGTTCACTATTAACCTATTACTGCATTTAAATAATTTGAAGAATGTCAATCAAACATATCTGCGAATATCAGCAGCAGCAGTTTCTAGGCTATGATTTTCAATCTCTTCCGTATGGCAGCTTGAAAACCAGCATTAAATGTCAACCTCCAGGTTGGTCATCCACCCTATGGCCTCTGGTGATACAGAGTGAATTAGAACCTATTTCTCCAGGGGAGGATCTAAGTAAGCAAAGGTTCACAAGAAGTTCCATGGTTTAAATATCCTCTCCACAGTCATACATCAGGCTATTCTTCATCTTCTATTTACGTAGCAGGTGGTTGCGGTGACCCATATGAAGTTCTGACGCAATTCGCAGTGACCCATATTTCACGTAGCACGATGAAACCGGATTGCTTGATTCGTAGAGTCCATGACCAGGTCTTGGAGAGGACGATGACAATCTCACGTGGTCCTCTCTCTTAAGTGCTCCAGCACAACTAATGGCATCAACAATGCATCTGAATGTTGATCAACGGCCTCCCGGTCCGAAAAGCAACACACCCGACGTTTCTGAATTTTAAATGTACTTTCATTACTCAATGTACGAAGTCTGCAGAATTGCAGATGGAGCAATAAGGGAAGCTGTTCAGTGTGTGATATTAGTACACTTATATATTGTAGTTTGGAACTGGAAATGTGATGGAACCAGAATATTCAGAGACTAAATAATTACGCTCCTACCAAATTTATAACTCATGAGGTCTCTATATATGATGCAATATTATAAGCAGTAAATTAAGCACAATGAGCTGTACTTTGAGGTGGTACATAATTTATTTCATGCTTTTTGGTAAAACTATTTAAAGTTCCATAGGCTTCCACAGTGTGATTCTATTAACAATGGAAAAGTAGTTAAATCCAACACATAACGGCCCCAATATTTTAGCCCTTTTTAGGAGGCAGGGGTGAGGGTTGTAGTAGCCCGGAGAAACAAAAATGCGGGTAACCCGGAGGCCCTGCCGGATTTAACGGCAGGACCTCATTTAAATGTTTTGTCTCTGTTTCCTGGCCAGTAACCAGCCAGATTAAGAGACTAGCTGGCTGCCTTGCGGGAAGGCCTGACCTGGTAAGCTGCAGCCGGGGAGCAGAGAAGAGGGAGGGAGGGAGGGAGAGGTCATGGAGGTCGGGGGGAGATCGGAAAGGTCAGGGGGAGATCGGAAAGGCCGGGGGAGAGATCGTGGGTTGGGGTAGGCGGGGAGATTGGATCATGGTGTGATGGGGGAGTCAGCCGATTGCGGGGAGGGAAGCAGGTTTACTTGGTGGGCCAGGAGAAAGCACTCCTCCTCCTCCTCCTGGCCCGCAAGCAGTGCTGGAAAGGCACTTACCTGCCGGATCCGGCCGTTCTCGCCTCCCTCCAGCTGTCTGGTTTCCTGAGCCCTGGGAAATCCAGCCCACAGGCATTAAGTCTAAAAGCCTGCGAAAATTTGAGGTACGCAGCCTCATTAAAATATTTAAATTAAGGACCCGCCTCTGGAGAGTAGGTTAGTCACCCACCCCCCAACCCGCCTCTGTTAAAACCGGAAGTGGGCGTGTTGGAGGCAGGTTAGGGTCGGGTTTCCGATTTTGAAAATTTTAACCCACCCCGCATCCCTCTCCTGCCCATGCTGGGGGGTTAAAATTCCACCCAACATCTCTCCCCAGTCATTTTGTTTGAGGGGTGTCAGCAGTTCCAGTTTTGCATTTTGAAAAATTGCGTGCCATTAGTGGGAATTTTGCACATGCAATTTCGCTGTGTGGCTGTCATTGCTTAGTTTTCTACAAACGGATGTCCTGTTTATCGAACAGAACCATAGCTTACGCAAGTCTTTCCAATATCTTGCCATAGATGTTAATGATACTACCATATCATAGAACATATTACTTAAGCATTAACAGTGATGCTCATAATCAAACTTAGAACTAAGCCCTCACAAAAGTATACACTGCATATAGTTGTTCAAGGTTTGCATACAGAGATTTCTAGCTCTGAAACAGTGTGAAAAGGTCAAAGGTTTATTACACAGAAACTGCCTGAATGCCTCTCACAGCTGCTGCCAGTAGAGTACAACAAGGTGTGTTTAGCCTGCAGCTGAAATTTGGTCTGCAAATCACTAAATGAAAGGAAGTTTTCCATTCCAAGCATGTCCAAAAGCAGAGAATGTACCACTCCCTTTCCGACAGCAAAACAAATTTGGACATCCTCATCTTGATACTGTAACAAGATAATCCCAAAATCAGGTGGGGGAAGCAAAATTGACTGAACTATTTTGGCACAGTCAAGGATGTTTGCCTACAATTCAGAGGAATGATGTGCTACCTCAAAAGCACGGCTCAAATGAAATGAATAAGAGTCTCTAGTAAATGCTCTATCCCCAGCCTAAATGAGAACTAGGCAAATTCAGCCACTGAGATACTGGGGTGGCTGAGTTTCAATATCAGTCAAGTTAATTTGAATCCAGAAAAGGAATAACGTTGACAGAAACAGCTACTAAGTTTCACGTAGACGCTATAATTGTTTCGACAAAAGGGAAAAAGCAAACTATAGCACGGAAAGCAATTTGTTCACGTTCTGTCTTCAGATGGTACACATAGCTGGATTCCTCCAAGTCCAAGATATTATTGATGGCACTCATGGTCATATGAGCCCCAATCGCAATGCTACCTTCTTCAATGAACAGAAGAGGCTTCCATTACATTCATGTGCAGCTGGTGTGTGACCACAGATGTAGAATCATGCACCCTCATGATTCATTCATTTTGCAGCAACCGATGCTGCCCCCCTTATTTGAAGGGCCAGCAGCCAGAATGGATGGCTGCTGAAGGACCCAGGCTAATCACTGCTGCCCTGGCTAATTACCCCTTTGAGAAACACACAACCTAAAGAGAGATACAACAAGGCACAGGCAGCCACCTGGATCTTGGTGGAGCACACCATCGGGATGCTCAAGTAAAAGTTCCAATGTATTGACAGATCTGAGGGTGTCCTCCAACAGTCCTCCAACAGTCAACATCTCCAAGATTATTGTGGTGTGCTTGCCTTACATAAATTCACCCAGCCAAGAGGCTCTGCTGCACAGGAGGGCAGGAAAAAGAGTGGCAGAGCTATAGTGATAGGGGACTCGATTGTAAGAGGAATAGACAGGCGTTTCTGCGGACGCAACCGAGACTCCAGGATGGTATGTTGCCTCCCTGGTGCAAGGGTCAGGGATGTCTCGGAGCGGCTGCAGGACATTCTGGAGGGGGAGGGTGAACAGCCAGTTGTCGTGGTGCATATAGGTACCAACGATCTAGGTAAAAAACGGGATGAGGTCCTACAAGCTGAATTTAGGGAGTTAGGAGTTAAACTAAAAAGTAGGACCTCAAAGGTAGTAATCTCAGGATTGCTACCAGTGCCACAGGCTAGTCAGAGTAGGAATGACAGGATAGCTAGGATGAATACGTGGCTTGAGAGATGGTGCAAGAGGGAGGGATTCAAATTCCTGGGACATTGGAACCGGTTCTGGGGGAGGTGGGACCAGTACAAATTGGACGGTCTGCATCTGGACAGGACTGGAACCAATGTCCTAGGGGGAGTGTTTGCTAGTGCTGTTGGGGAGGGTTTAAACTAATGTGGCAGGGGGATGGGAACCGATGCAGGAAGTCAGTGGGAAGTAAAGTGGTGACAGAAACAAAAGGCAGTAAGGAAGAGTGTACAAAACATAACCAGACAGATGGTCTGAGAAAGCAGGGCAAAGACCAAGGGAAGTCTAGATTAAACTGCATTTATTTCAATGCAAGAAGTCTGATGGGCAAAGCAGATGAACTCAGGGCATGGATGGGTACATGGGATTGGGATGTTATAGCTATTACTGAAACATGGCTAAGGAAGGGGCAGGACTGGCAGCTCAATGTTCCAGGGTACAGATGCTATAGGAAAGATAGAGCAGGAGGTAAGAGAGGAGGGGGAGTTGCGTTCTTGATTAGGGAGAACATCACGGCAGTAGTGAGAGGGGATATATCCGAGGGTTCGCCCATGGAGTCTATATGGGTAGAACTGAAAAATAAGAAGGGAGAGATCACTTTGATAGGATTGTACTACAGACCCCCAAATAGTCAACGGGAAATTGAGGAGCAAATATGTAAGGAGATTACAGACAGCTGCAAGAAAAATAGGGTGGTAATAGTAGGGGACTTTAACTTTACCAACATTGACTGGGACAGCCATAGCATTAGGGGCTTGGATGGAGAGAAATTTGTTGAGTGTATTCAGGAGGAATTTCTCATTCAGTATGTGGATGGCCCGACTAGAGAGGGGGCAAATCTTGACCTCCTCTTGGGAAATAAGGAAGGGCAGGTGACAGAAGTGTTAGTGAGGGATCACTTTGGGACCAGTGATCATAATTCCATTAGTTTTAAGATAGCTATGGAGAATGATAGGTCTGGCCCAAAAGTTAAAATTCTAAATTGGGGAAAGGCCAATTTTGATGGTATTAGACAGGAACTTTCAGAAGTTGATTGGGAGAGTCTGTTGGCAGGCAAAGGGACGTCTGGTAAGTGGGAGGCTTTCAAAAGTGTGTTAACCAGGGTTCAGGGTAAGCACATTCCTTATAAAGTGAAGGGCAAGGCTGGTAGAAGTAGGGAACCTTGGATGACTCGGGAGATTGAGGCCCTAGTCAAAAAGAAGAAGGAGGCATATGACATGCATAGGCAGCAGGGATCAAGTGGATCCCTTGAAGAGTATAGAGATTGCCGGAGTAGAGTTAAGAGAGAAATCAGGAGGGCAAAAAGGGGACATGAGATTGCTTTGGCAGGTAAGGCAAAGGAGAATCCAAAGAGCTTCTACAAATACATAAAGGGCAAAAGAGTAACTAGGGAGAGAATAGGGCCTCTTAAGGATCAACAAGGTCATCTATCTGCGGAACCACAAGAGATGGGTGAGATCCTAAATGAACATTTCACATCAGTATTTGCGGTTGAGAAAGGCATGGATGTTAGGGAACTTGGGGAAATAAATAGTGATGTCTTGAGGAGTGTACATATTACAGAGAGGGAGGTGCTGGAAGTCTTAACGCGCATCAAGGTAGATAAATCTCCGGGACCTGATGAAATGTATCCCAGGACGTTATGGGAGGTTAGGAAGGAAATTGCGGGTCCCCTAGCAGAGATATTTGAATCATCGACAGCTACAGGTGAGGTGCCTGAAGATTGGAGGGTAGCAAATGTTGTGCCTTTGTTTAAGAAGGGCGGCAGGGAAAAGCCTGGGAACTACAGACCGGTGAGCCTGACATCTGTAGTGGGTAAGTTGTTCGAGGGTATTCTGAGAGACAGGATCTACAGGCATTTGGAGAGGCAGGGACTGATTAGGAACAGTCAGCATGGTTTTGTGAGAGGAAAATCATGTCTCACGAATTTGATTGAGTTTTTTGAAGGGGTAACCAAGAAGATAGATGAGGGCTGTGCAGTAGACGTGGTCTACATGGACTTTAGCAAAGCCTTTGACAAGGTACCGCATGGTAGGTTGTTATATAAGGTTAAATCTCACGGGATCCAAGGTGAGGTAGCCAATTGGATACAAAATTGGACAGACGACAGAAGACAGAGGGTGGTTGTAGAGGGTTGTTTTTCAAACTGGAGGCCTGTGACCAGCGGTGTGCCTCAGGGATCGGTGCTGGGTCCGCTGTTATTTGTTATTTATATTAATGATTTGGATGAGAATTTAGGAGGCATGGTTAGTAAGTTTGCAGATGACACCAAGATTGGTGGCATTGTGGACATTGAAGAAGGTTATCTAGGATTGCAACGGGATCTTGATAAATTGGGCCAGTGGGCCGATGAATGGCAGATGGAGTTTAATTTAGATAAATGTGAGGTGATGCATTTTGGTAGATCGAATCGGGCCAGGACCTACTCCGTTAATGGTAGGGCGTTGGGGAGAGTTATAGAACAAAGAGATCTAGGAGTACAGGTTCATAGCTCCTTGAAAGTGGTGTCACAGGTGGATAAGGTGTTGAAGAAGGCATTCAGCATGCTTGGTTTCATTGGTCAGAACATTGAATACAGGAGTTCGGATGTCTTGTTGAAGTTGTACAAGACATTAGTAAGGCCACACTTGGAATACTGTGTACAGTTCTGGTCACCCTATTATAGAAAGGATATTATTAAACTAGAAAGAGTGCAGAAAAGATTTACTAGGATGCTACCGGGACTTGATGGTTTGACTTATAGGGAGAGGTTGGATAGACTGAGACTTTTTTCCCTGGAGAGTAGGAGGTTAAGGGGTGATCTTATAGAAGTCTATAAAATAATGAGGGGCATAGATAAGGTCGATCGTCAAAATCTTTTCCCAAAGGTAGGGGAGTCTATAACGAGGGGGCATAGATTTAAGGTGAGAGGGGAGAGATACAAAAGGGTCCAGAGGGGCAATTTTTTCAAAGGGTGGTGAGTGTCTGGAACGAGCTGCCAGAGGCAGTAGTAGAGGCGGGTACAATTTTGTCTTTTAAAAAGCATTTGGACAGTTACATGGGTATAGAGGGATATGGGCCAAGTGCAGGCAATTGGGACTAGCTTAGTGGTATAAACTGGGCGACATGGACATGTTGGGCCGAAGGGCCTGTTTCCATGTTGTAAACTTCTATGATTCTATGATTCTATTACCATGAAGCAGATTTTAGAGCAGGCCAAACCTGTGGCAGAAGAGGAGCCTCACCAGGAAACTAAAGGAATATCTGCACAGCCAACAATGCACTCTGCAGGAGTCACGAAGCAGGGTCTTATTGATGACACCTTCATGCTTATTCCCATGTACAACAGTCAACGGCACAAAAACGCTTGCAAAAAACAATTACCCTATCATGGTCCTCAGCCTTACTTGAACACCCTTGAGTAGCACTCGTATACCACATGAATGTACACCTTTCCCAAATTAACTCTCATGACGGTTTTAGTTGAGGCAAACTTTATTAAACCTATCTGTGTGTGGCAGGTGTGCTCAGTGTGTTTCACCCTAGTGGTCCCCTTTCTGACAGTGCATGATGCGTGCCTTCTGCTTGTGCCTCCTAACTGTCTGCTTCCCCCATCGGGAGGAGGAAATGACATGGATGCTTGCTGGAGGTCACTATCTACCTCTAAGGATGGAAGTGGTCCAGTACCTCCTTGTGTTATGGCAGTAGTTAGTCCTGCAACTACAGGCACCATAGGTGTTGATGGGGTGATTGTCCAGGCTTGTACACTACTGGACAAGCCCGTAGTCATTTGAGCTAAGTGGCTGGATTATACAGATGCGGCATTGTCCTGAGAGATAACTCCATCATCTATACAAGCTCCAACAGCTGGGCACTTCCTCAGTATGCCCAGAGATCTATCAAGGAGAGACCACTAAATGGTAACCAGGTTTTTGAAGCCTGGCTCCCTCAGTCTGATTTCCCAGCAAGATCAGACAGACTGCTGTAGATTGAAACCCAAGGTATTCTATAGCCCCAGTGAAAGCATTCATGATGGAAGTTATGTTTCAACTTAGGATCTCAGCCACGGGGAGGTCCACTGCAAAGGACCCTAGAGTGTTCACATACTCCATGGTGATCTGCAGATTGGTCAGATGGTCTTGCAGCACTGCACAGATGCCTGCTGTAGACTCCTTCATAGACACCTAACTCTGCAGGCCACATGGCACAAAAATTGTTAATGATTGGCTTCTTTACACAGGGGGCCGAGGGGGAGAGGGAAAGGGAGGAGTGCAGGCATTCTTCCCATACATGGTGGCCGAGTGCTCGAATTTTCAGCTGCATGGGGCAGCTGAGCACCTACCAGTTACATGCAAATGAGGTGCCCTCTCACTGAACCCACAAACTCTAGCAGGTCAGCGCTGGAGAGCACCATGGATGGGGCCTCCTGCCATTACTGCAGGGGTCACAGCTTATCATCTTTCATACTGTTAGCTCTAACTTTACCATACGCCTTCCTTTTAAGTTTCAGTTTATTTTTAATCTCTCTATTTATCCATGGAACTCCATTCTTTGACACACCCCTTTTTTGCCTATAGTGACGTGAAGACAACTTGCTCCAGCTAATCTCACTAACTGGACCTAACTTTCTGTCAAATCCGTAGCACTAAACTGCATGGTTGCCATTATTGCAGCACAAAGTACTGCAATGCGCTAAATGGGTCTTCAGAATGCCGCTGATATAACTATGTTGCAATAAACAGATAAAAATGAGACTCTACAATCAAATTAACAGTTTTCAAAAAGAAAGTGGAGCTCTATTATTTTCAATATTTTGGCTCCAAGCACAAATTTGGTCAGACAAAGATCTCTTCAATCCCTGCCCAGCTGGATTGAAATGAAACCTTAACTTTCTCGTGGTTTAAGGCTCAATTACAATGTTATTTTTGTTAGCACATTAGTTCCTATTTCTCAATGATAATAACTTGGAAGTTCTCCCTGTTCTGCTGGAGTGACACTTAATTAATATTCAAATCCAACGCCCAGAAAGCCCGCCAGCTTAGGGCCATTGCAATATCTAGTGGCTTGGATGGCCTCCAGGGGGGGAGTTCATGGGGGTCCGTTCTCAGGAGGGGCCCACTTTGAACAAACTGGATTTGGAATTCTCAAAACTTTATTTCAAGCAAGTTTCACATCTGAATTATGAACAACTGCTCTTTTTTTAATCATGAACTGTTCAATTTTTCCCTCACAGACAACATCTGGGCTAAGACCACCTGTGGGGGTCCATTTTGACTTCTGGGCGACTGACCGGCGGTGAAGAAGCCCCCACGCAATTGTGAGATCCCAACCTCATTTAAATTTAGCAGGCGAGCTACAGAGTGCCAAACAGGCATCCTGATGCAGCTCGCCGGATTGAGGCCTCAAGATCGGGCCGGGACAGCAAGGTAAGTTGCAGGGGAGGTGGAGGTCACAATCACAGAGAATGGAGTCCCGGGGTGGCAATGGCCCACTGTGAGTCCCACCCCAACCTCCGACTCACAGTGAGCAATGCCACAGGAGATTCCCTACACAAGAAGAAATGGGGGGCCAGCGAAGAGGCTCCTGAAGAATTTCCCACTGCATTCCACTACAACTCCTCCAGCAGAAAATATTGCCAGTTGTGTCTAGTTAGTCTTTTGACCAACCTGCTCCAGACGTCATGCTCCAGATATCACACTTTGTTACCAAAGCAAAACAACCTTAAACAAAAAAGAAAGCCAGTCATAGGATCATAGAAAGTTACGGCATGGAAGGAGGCCATTCGGCCCATCGTGTCCGTGCCAGCTGATAAAGAGCTATCCAGCTTAAACCCACTTTCCAGCACTTGGTCCGTAGCCCTGTAGGTTACAGCACTTCAAGTGCACATTCAAGTACTTTTTAAGTGAGTTGAGGGTTTCTGCCTCTACCACCCTTTCAGGCAGTGAGTTCCAGACCCCCACCACCCTCTGTTAAATCTCCCCTCAGTCTCCTTTGCTCCAAAGAAAATAACCCCAGCCTATCCAATCTATTCTCATAGTTAAAATTCTCCAGCCCTTGGCAACATCCTCGTAAATCTCCTCTGTACCCTCTCTAGTGCAATCACATCGTTCCTGTAATGTGGTGACCAGAATTCTAAGCTGTACTAAAGAAGTGGCCTAACTAGTGTTTTATACAGTTCGAGCATAACCTCCCTGTTCTTATATTCTATGCCTCGGCTAATAAAAGAAAGGAATGTCACTTACTATTGAGTGTTTCTGACCTGGAGCCTGAAACTTACAAACTTTTTTCAGTCACCAAGTAACTCTGATTGGTCTGCATTACCTGGTGGAACATTTCTATCATAATAACATTTTTGGTCAGATTTTCAACTTTGCACCTGGCAATAAAACTGGTGTTGAGTTTGTACCGTCCTTACTTTGCAGTCAAACATTTACATAGAATTACAAATAATGCACAGCACAGAAACAGGCCTTTCGGCCCAACAGGTCTATGCCAGTGTTTATACTCCACATGAGCTTCCTCCCTCCCCTCTTTATCTAACCCTATCAACATAACCTTCTATTCCTTTCTCCCTCATGTGTTTACCTAGCTTCCCCTTAAATGCATCTATGCTATTCGAGTTCCACATTCTAACCACTCTCTGGGTAAAGAAGTTTTTCCTGAATTCCCTATTGGTTCTATTAGTGACTATCTTATATTTATGGCCCCCACTTCTACCCTATCAAACCCTTTCATAAACTTAAAGACCTCTATCAAATCACCCCTCAGCCTTCCCTTTTAAGACTTGAATGATTCCTCCAAGCTGAAAGGCTCCTTCATTTGTTCCTAAACATTAATGCAGCCTGCAGAATAATCATAGTAATTATATACCTATCTTGCTGCTGTCAACTGCACCAAAGATTGCAGGAAAACTGCTGAACAAGCACTTCTGAAAGCACCTGCCCTCCAACACAGACTTATCTCTCCAGGTCACATTTTGGGTTTTAACCTGGTTTTTAAGCATATTAAATGCTATTAAATGTTTATATCAGCCAATAGTAGGCAGAATAAGTGCATGAAAGAAAGGGAGTGAGAGCAGTAACTCTGGGCTGTAGTCTTGTCTTTGGCCAGGTTTGTCACTGTGTTCTCTCAGCAAACTAAAGGTGAATGAGATTTGCACTCTACTCTGTACCTGACTGCAGGGCTTCCTTTCCAACAAACAATATCAGGTGGTGATTAGTTGACAACAGTCATCAATGGCATTGTTAAATGTTGATGTTCCACTGGAAAGTTGTTTCTGTAATCTTTACTAACAATCTGGTTAATAATGAGGATGAGTCAAATCATGCACAACTGTTATATTCACCAGATCACATTAAGTTGAATTGACTGATCTGTTGGCACCACACCTACCAGCTACTAATCAGTATATGAAATATTGGGATGTTTTGTTATTTGTTGCAAAAACCCAACTACTGTGATTTTCCTGTCCAGCATCCTCCTGTTATTTTTATGAAGACAGAGCTGAAAGATGCAGAATCCATCACACTTCTAGACTTAGGTAGCAAGATAAGCACCAAGAAGGTGAATTTCCACAGGGGGCTTCCAGTTTCTTTTCATTCTTGGATCGTGGGCAACACTGGCAAGGCCGCGTTTATTGCCTGTCCCTAGCCGCCCTGAGGGCATTAAGGGTCAACCATTTGAGACTGGAGTCACGTGCAGGCCAGACCAGGTAGAGGTGGCAGGTTCCCTTCCCTGAAGAACATTAGTGACCCTACTTTCAGGGGAGCATTTGGAGCATTAAAATTAGCTGAACCTGTAAAGATGGGTGGGTTCAGGTCAGGTAGAGCTCACTTCGACTGCACTCTGCCTGACTAGTGCTCAGGCGGAGGCTAGAGTAGGTTTGGAAGGGAAGGAAAATCGGAAATGAAAAGACAAACTCAACAAATTTGCTTTCTTGAGTAGATGTTTTTATTATTAATGTAGATTAAATCCTGCCAAAGGAAACCACTAGAACAGTCTCAACCCAAATACTTCACTCTTAACCAATAATTTTATAAAAGACCATCTGTATCATCCTAGCTTTTGCACTGCAAAGTGAACTATCAGAATATAGGGGCTTATAATGAACAGTACTGGACCACAAAAGTAAAATACTTCCTTGGTAATGACTAATAGCATTATTACTAATGTTGCAACCTCATCATTTTGAAAGTCAACTAAAACGTTTCCCTTGTTTCTATTGAACCAGAAACAAGAAAAATAAATCCTCTTATTGTTATGAACAAAATAACTTATCTGTCAACAAACCTCTTTGGTATGAAATCCTAGCTTTCCACAGTGTGCTGCTCTGTTTGAGAGTGCTGACTGAAAATCGTATTCCATTTTAGCTGATGGAGTTGGTTTAGTGCTGAAACTAAATGCTGAAGAGCTCCAGTCTTAAGTTAGCAGGCATGCATGTGACAAGGAAGGGTTATTGATAATGGATTATTATGAGTGAGGCAATAACTGGATTCTTTTGTCAGAATTCAATTAAAGTTATAATGCAGTTCCATAGATAACAGTCTATAATATGCATAATATGGAATACAAAAAACTGTATTGGAAGGAAAACAAGTTGATTTGCAGGGCCAGAAGTGAAAACTGTGCTTAATTCAGGTTAAACAACAGAACTAAGATAGAGGACTTCACCTGTTTAAGACACAATAGCACTTTGTTAATGCAAAGACAACAGATCTGAAGCCTATCAAATATCCAACCTCCACGTCATTTTCCTTGACGTGCAGTGTTTAAGGTATTATGTAAATAAATGTACTTAAAGATAATGGTTGCGCTGCATATAAAGCCCCATTGGAGAAATTACTTTGATGTAACTAAGCCAAAGTTTTATATAAATCACATATTAACTATTTAATGAAAACTGATGTTCCCTGGGCCCCGATTTTAGAATGGAGGAGGGATGGCAGTGGGGTGGTGGGGGGCGGGGGGGCAGTGAATGGACGCATGGGTAACCCGACTAATAAAATACGTCCGTTTCGCACACCGTCGCAAGTGAATTGGTGCTACTTAATGTGGCTTCCGGGTTTGCCGTCCGAAAGCTGCGCAGTGGGCGGACTGCGCACCCGCATCACAGGCTGTCAGCTGGAGGAGCCCTATTTAAAGGGCCATTGCTCCAAAGGTTTTTGCTGGAGCAAAGACCCAGAAATCACAGTGGAGCAGCACAGGGTCAAGGCTGCTCCAAGGTTCAGCAATGCCTCACTGCAGCAGCTACTGGACGGGGTGAGGAGGAGGAGGGAAGTCTTCTACCCCACAGACGGGAGGAAGTGCCCTGCCTCTGCCAGCAAGAAGGCCTGGCTCGAGGTGGCAGAGGAGGTCACCAGCAGCAGCAACATCTCCCGCACCTGGATCCAGTGCAGGAAGGGTTTCAATGACCTAACTAGGTCAGCAAAAGTGAGTACACTTATTGATGCTCCTACATTCCGTGTTCCACATCACATCCCCCCCTCCACCCCCAACTCATTCTGCACTGCCAAGACTATTCTATCACATCAGTCCTCACACCCACTTAAGGCTCATCTTCAACTTACCTACACTTCCTCAGCACTTCCTCACCTCCCATTTGTGACCCCACCACTACCACTCACCCCAATCCTCATCCAATGTGATGGCTCTGTCTCATACTCACCCTCTGATGCACCTCTTCCATGGTCAGCCTCACTCAAAGCAATGCATTCATCAGTTGGCTACTTCACCATCACTCACTGTTCTTTCTCCCCTTCTAGAAGAAGAGTGCGCAAAATGCACGCAAAAGGGTGAGGACTGGAGGGGGGCCACAACAAGTAGTGGTCCTCACAGACTTCTTCGACAGCACCTCCCAAACCCTTGACCTCTACCACCTAGAAGGACAAGGGCAGCAGGCACATGGGAACAACACCACCTGCACGTTCCCCTCCAAGGCACACACCATCCCGACTTGGAAATATATCGCTGTTCCTTCATCGTCGCTGGGTCAAAATCCTGGAACTCCCTACCTAACAGCACTGTGGGAGAACCTTCACCACACGGACTGCAGCGGTTCAAGAAGGTGGCTCACCACCACCTTCTCAAGGGAAGGGATGGGCAATAAATGATGGCCCTGCCAGCGACGCTCACATCCCATGAACAAATAAAAAAAAGACGCGGAGCAGGAGGCGCTGGAGAGCAGCTGCACCCTCGAGTGCCTGTCCGTCGGGGATGGTGAGACTGGCACCACACAAACTTCTGGTGACATAACTTTAACATTCATCACACACAACATGAATTGATGATAACAATGCTTGGCATGTTGAATATGCTCAGTATGATCATTGCAACATGACACATCTGTGATGATGCTTAATATTGCCTTCTATTCTCTTACAGGCCGTTCAAAGACCACGGTGATGGCAGAGGGCGATTCCTCAAAGGAGCTCCCGGCCTCTGAGGGTACACCGTCATATCATAGCAAACCATCCACCAGTGCAGATACTCACACCTCGGTGGGTCCTAGTAGTCAGTTAGTTGGGTTGGCACCTAGTGAGTGACCACACACAAGTGAGCACGAGCAGACGCTGGTGGCAGGGACAGCTGTGGAGAGTCCGCGTCAGTGTGAGCACTCCTCTCCAGGCTCTGCTCAGCTGGACGCTGATGCTGAACCCCAGGGGACATCTTTTAAAAAGAGAATGATCGAGCAGCACATTTGCGAGGTGCTGGAACGGGTGCCACGCACACTCTCCACAACAGCCCAGTGGATGGAGGAGTCCAACTCCTGCATGAGTGGAATGGTGGCACAGGTACGGGAGGGAATGTCTGAGATACTGTCACAGGGACGTGAGCAAGTGTCTGAGATAGTGTCACAGGTAAGTGCGGGAATGTTTGCGATGGAGAGAAGGCTAGCCTCCGTCGAGCTTCAAGTACGGCTCACAAATGAGCCCATTCAGGCCCTAACAATGGTCGTTCGAACTCAGGGTGAACAAAATTCTGTCGCCTTAAATAGGCAGGCAGATACTTTACATCTGGGCTTCGAAGGCCTCACACATGTCCTCCAAACTGTTGTCCACCAGGGTGGTAGGAGTGATGTGGGCCTGGTCCAGGAGAGGGATGACGGCGAAAGGGGATGCCACTCAAAGCGCTCCCACGTCTCACCCGTTGCCCCCCTCAACTAGTACCCACAATGCTGCCTCCTCTCCAGGTGGCCGAGACTGCCCCTGCACAGATGCAGGTGGAGCAGTCTTTGGAGGGGCCCTCACGGGCTCCAAAATCCAGAGGTCGTAGGCTGAAAGCTTCTAAGCAGTCAGGGCATGAACATGAGCAATCTGCCACTACCTCTGCTGCAGCCACAGGGGATGCACCATGCAGAAGTAGTAGGAAGAGAAAGGTTATGGTTTTGTGATCACGAAGGGATGCACAAGGGTGTCTGTCAGACTGTCATGTTTCTCATTTATATTTGGTTTTTGTTAAAGTCACATTAAATGTTATCATTCTCACCACTACTGCCACGTCTTGCCCATTCTTGACTGGCTTTTGTAATAGGGCCCTTTCATGAGGTTCACCATGAATGGCGACACTTGATGCTACCCAGTGGGTCACTTTACAGTGGGTGTAAGTGTAGTTGCAGGACTGTTTTGTGCAGGGAGGGGTGGCATGGATGTAGTGGTGAATGCAGCCATGGCGCCCCCATCCTGATGGTGTCAGTTTGAGGGGGTCCAAAAAGTTCGTAAACATGTGTGAATAGAAGAATTCTGAGTGGAAAGTAAGAATTTTCAGTGAAAACACAAAGATCTCCCAGCCAAAAGTTTCTCTGAAAGAACTGAGTGCCCTGCTGCAATAACTCACCTTTTATCCCCCATCTGTCAAACAAGCATTTCAAGTCCTACTGGCTGCTGGCTGAAACATGTCCGGTAGAACATGGAGTGTTTCCCACAACATGGAAAACACGCTGGGGATGTTTGAAAATCGGACCCCTGCCCAAGTATTTCAAGTATCTAAATAACTCTCTTAACTGTCGTCCCGCTGGCTTTAATTGCCGGTGGGACTTCCGCATTCGTGAGGCACGCACGAATCCAGACGTGTCAGTGGGGAACCCAGAAGTCTGCGGGTTGGAGCTGGGTTCCGAACCTGCTCGGGATTTCGGAGCCCCCCCATCCACAATGCACCCGCTACTTCATTCCAAAATTGAGCCCAAGGTATCAGTATGAAGTGGTGTTCCCCAGGGGTCGATATTAGGACCACTGCTCTTTTTGATATATATTAATGACCTGGACTTGGGTATAGAGGGTATAATTTCAAAGTTTGCATTTGACACAAAACTTGAAAATGTAGTAAACAATGTTGAGGATAGTAACAGATTTCAGGAGGACATAGACAGACTGGTCAATGGGCAGACACATATCAGATGAAATTTAATACAGAGAAGTGTGAAGTGATGCATTTTGGTAGGAAGAATGAGGAGAGGCAATACAAAGTAAATTGTACAATTTTAAAGTGAGTGGAGGAACAGAGAGATCTGGGTGTGCACATACAAAAATCTTTGAAGGTGGCAGGACATGTTGAGAAGGCTGTTAAAAAAGCATATGGGATCTTGGGCTTTATTAATAGAGGCATAGAGTACAAAAGCAAGGAAGTTATGGTAAACCTTTATAAAATACTGGTCAGGCCTCAGCTGGAGTATTGTGTTCAATTCTGGGTACCACACTTTAGGAAGAATGTCAAGGCCTTAGAGAGGGCGCAGAAGAGATTTACTAGAATGGTGCCAGGGATGAGGGACTTCAGTTATGTGGAGAGACTGGAGAAGCTGAGGTTGTTCTCCTTAGAACTGAGAAGGTTAAGGGGAGATTTGATAGACGTGTTCAAAATCATGACCGGTTTTGACAGAGTAAATAAGGAGAAATTGTTTCCAGTGGCAGAAAGGTCGGTAATCAGAGGACACAGATTTAAGGTGATCAGCAAAAGAGCCAGGGGCACATACAACTTAGCAAGTTGTAATGATCTGGAATGCACTGCCTGAAAGGGTGGTGGAAGCAGATTCAATAGTAATTTTCAAAAGGGAATTGGAAAAATACTTGAAGGGAAAAAAATTACAGGGCTATGGGGAAAAAGCAGGGGAATGAAACTAATTGGGTAGCTCTTTCAAAGAGCCAGCACAGGCACAATGGGCCGAATGTCCTCCTTCTGTGCTGAGTCTTCTGATATGGTATTGGCAGACCTGTTGTATTATATTTCTAATTACAATACCCGCAGGAAGGAAATACAATGTAGTTTTTTGAGATACCTCTGACTAGATCTTATCCATCGTCTAATTTTTTTAAAATATTGGTGTTGTTAATATATTTTCATCTGCTAAAATTACTACAATATCATCCTCTCATATCCTCTTTTCACTCTTGCAGAGTTACATTGGCCTTCATAAGGCTTGAGTACAGTATCTGCTTAACAAAAGTAAGATGTATGCCCCAAAACAAATAAACTTTAGCTTTATCAAAACAACTTTCCTTCTTGTTTCCTGGGCATTCTTCACTTGTACGATATGTGTTAAAGCCTGTCAGATACACTGTGAAAAGTTGGAAAATGCGAGCTTTGCACCCATTCAATATTGTCATTGCTTGAACTGACGCTGGGCTCTTCTCTGCTTCCTTTGTCAGAAATTCAGTTCTACAATAAACAGAATCGAGTGCACAGTATAAAGTTTACTCACTATGTCAGACCATTACAATTTGTTTTGCAACATAACATTCCTGATTTAGAACATGATGATGTATTAATGACTCCCTATACTGACAGAACTAAGAAAAATAGGTTATGTGGCATCACTCTTCAGTATGCTCCCAGAATAAAATATTTTTTCTTCATAATTAATCATTCAGAAAAGACTATGTGGATCATCCATTCTGAAGTGATGAAACACATTGAGTCCTCTTAAAGGGAGCACCCTCATGGCAAATACAAACTTTATCAAACACAGCCAACTGTAAGGGGATTGAATCAGCTGAACAAATGTTTTCTTAAATGGAAATTTTATAATATGCAAATTGGGCTCATTTTCTTTGGAAGTGAGGAGGCTTTGAAATGACCTAATTGAAGTTTTCAAGATTATGAGGAGAGCTGACAAAGGTGACTCAGGCAAATTGTTTATAATTGTTGAAAGCTTCAAATGCCAATGGGATACACGTTTAAATTTACACCCCAATGAGGTAGGAGAGCTCTTGTATGACCACATTATTACCCTGCCCTCCTCTCCCTATTGCAATCCAGATTCTGAAGCTTATTTTTTCAACTCAGACCTTCTCCAAATGCTCTATTTGTGAGCACTGCAAACGCTTCCATAGCCAAGCCTGCTAGGTATCTCTAGTACGGAGACTGAGCAAATTATTTTTCACTCTATGGGAAATACACTTATGGAACCAATTACCAGGGAAGGTCATTGCAGTCTACAGTATAAGTGGGCTCCAAGAGATAATTAGATGCAATTCTGGAAGGTGAAAGGATTGAAGGATATGGTGAGAAGGACAGTTGGAGGGGCTGAAATTGATCAAAAAGAGATGGGCTTTTTGGGTCGAAAGGCTTTTTCCTTTTCCTAAAAATTCTTGTCCTTATTAGTAGGCTGTCACAGCAGACTGTCGTGCAACTTATTTTGATAAAAGTTGTCTTTAATTAATATTTCTATTACATATTTTCTTCCTTTTATAACTCCCATCCTGAACTACATTAGTTTGAAGAGAAAATAGTGAGCAGGCCATAAACTTCTCCATGATTCTGATTGCGATGAATCTGTGTGACTCATCCACCTAGAACCATGATTAAAGCAGGACAAAACGTACGGGGTGGGAGGATATTTTACATAACCTACTTCAATCTAGAATCCTTGCTTTGAGGTGACAAACTCAATATGAAATAGGATTCATTTAAAGGTGTCAGGTACCACTTCAATCTACAACTAAGGCAGTGTAAACAATATACTATTGAGCTTGTTTAGCTAATGTAATACATTACTATATGAAAACATCGAATGCAAATTTCTTTTGAAATGGTTACATCAAATCACAGGTTCCACTTGGTGTTTAGAGAATCCTTAAAAATGGAAAATTGCATGCAAAAACAAGTTTGGAAGTCCTGGAATTCCTCTCAAGGAGTGCAAAAGAACAGCCAAGGGAAATAAATTTGACTAGATCTTGACAGTGTCAAGGTACTCCAAAAAAGCTTTCAGCTTGATAACAGACCAAAGTCTTGTTCTCACAATGAGGCGCAGTGCCGAAAAGATTTAACACTCTACATAAATGTCCATTTATTCAGTTAAATGCCAATTATGAGCTGAGTGCAAACTGATGCCAATGCCTCTTTAAAAAAGGTGCTGAAATACTTAGCAAAGTAACATCTGCAACTGATCATACACATGAAGGGGAAATTTTTTTAAAACATTTATGGATGGGTTTTATCCTTTGACATAGTTTTACTTGCTACACATTCACCTCAACCTCCACCCCTGCCTTTAATTATAATAAACCAATGATAAGAATTACCACAGGCTTTCAGACATTTTTTAAAGCAGTACAAGATTTTCTTTGCTGGAAGTGCAGTATTTGTATCTGTCTTTGGTTGGACCACTATCAAAAGAAGCAGCACCAGCATTCTTATTACTATTGGTTGATCCCTTCTTTCAGTACCTTTCTCCCACTAGCATTCTTCACATAACTGCTGTGTAAATGGTGCTTGAATCAAGCACATTCATCAAAGATGTTGTTCACGACAAAAGCAAATTACCATGGTAAACCTGTGTGATGATTATCCATTCCTTTTGCTGCTGTTGGAATGGCAAATACATTTTGAACATAATGTAAAAAATGTTTATAATGCAGGATACTGAAGAGGTAGGAAGATGCTCTGAAATTTGCATATTTGTCAGGAATGGTGTGCAAGCTGTATATTTCTCTGTTTACAAGGATCCTTTGAATTGATCACTGTGCAAGCAAAAGACGGCAAGGTGTAGTGAGTTAGCACCCTTTTCATTCAACTCTGGCACTTTAGCTTAACTCCATCATTGACTGGTATGTTGAAAGTCTTCTTTTTCTGCCAGATGAAAGGGTCCTAAAAGTGAAAGAGGGTTGGGCAGTCTTAACCCCATTCCTTATGTGCACAGCACAAAATTATCCACAAAGTGACACCAAAGGCCACAGTGTTTCTCCTCTAATTTTGGATGTGAGTGAAAAAGAGAGAACGTGCTAACAGACTATCGGTTCCTGTTTAGCTCTGATCTGAGGAGTCCTATCACTCCAAAAATGGATTAACAAACAAAAATGAAATGTTTTTTTTTAAAGTCAATATTTTGCTTATTGAAGCCTTGTAAAGGTCATTACTGATGGACTCATGCAACAGTAGGGAACTGCAGATTCAAATCAACAAGCAAGCATGTTACTCCAGGTCAAACCTGCTGTCAGAAAGAGGAAAATTTGGACGTATCACTGCAGCAATTTAAAAAGTGAATGATGCTGAGGAATTTTCTGCCCAAGCGCACAGGTATAACTGACATTGCCTTGTATATTATAGAGTAGGGGATGCTGGAAAAACTCCCATCTCCTCTTTAAATGATACCCAAACACGCAGGGTTTCAATTTGACTCCTCATCCAAAAGGCAGCACCTGCTATGATGTAGCACCCCACTGAAGTGGTAACCTAGACATCATGGGTTGGAGTATGAACCCACAACCTTCCCACTTAGAGGTGAGAATCTTACCAACTGCACTAAGCTGATACTTAATTACTATTTAATTTTGTCCTTACTTTTGTAATTATATGAATGAACGTTTACTCAATTGTTTAACTGGGATAGGTGAGTGGCATAGATTTATTTATTTATCTATTTCCTTTTTAACTTGTATCCATCAGCAATGACATACAAGATTCACTAGTATATTGTTTTTCAGTGCTTGTGGTGTACGTGTTTAATATGTTTTGTTGGCACATTTTCCCTCATGTGTAATTAACTTTTCTATCTTGTACGTATGCCCTTCTACTAAATGCGCCCTGCGGTGAGGAGGTATCACTAGTGGATGACTGCACAGCCAAATGTGGAACTATGGAGAGGGGAGAAGGGCCACGATGTGTATCTGTCACTAATCCTGATGCACCTGCATCAGTGCTGGAATTGCTATGGGCTCATTGCTTTGATATGCAATGCCTACTGTCACTTATGCAGAGCTATGGAATGGCCCAGAACTACTGTTCATGAATGTAATTCAGCTACTTCTGACTTCTGTGCCACCCCACTCATGCCATTGCTGGAAGTCACTTTCTCACAATGTCCACATGTCTGTCTGAGCATAGAATAGTCGTTATCTAAGAGATTTCAGAATTCCTCCATCATGTTTGCCTATAATTATTCTGTAAATGAATTGAAGCTGGCCATGACTGCATCTTAAAATTTGGATATAATGGGGTAGATTTTCATTGCAATGATTTCTGGCGGGTTCTATAACCGAATCCCCGCTCGGTTATACTTCCCTGGCAGGCCCGGGAAATGTGGCGTATAGAAGACCTCTTTCTCCAACGATGCTCCGGGGCCCAAGTCCTTCTGATTGAGGGTCAGCCTGTGGATGGTGTGAGGCCAGTAGCGGCCCCGGGCTCATTGGAATCGAGTCTTCTTGGAGTAGGGTTGCTTGTGAATGCAGCCCAAAGTGGGGGCAGGCAATCTGCTCCACCAGATTACCAGGCGGTGATGATGAAAATCTACCCCATAGCTCTAAATGTAGCAGTGGGAGCATGGCCTCTCAGGTAATGGCCACAGCTTAGGAGGTTTCCAGCTGCTGTCCAAAAACGGCAACCGGGTGGCCTGCCGCCCCTATCCTCGCCCTGCTGACCCTGTGCAAGAAAAAATCTTACCTTCTGGTTGGTCACTGGTGGCCACTGGTGACACCCAGGCCCCTTTCCGATCCTCACCTCCAAATGGGTAACCACCTGCTGTTCTGAGAGGAATCTGAGGCAGAAAGCACAATTAGGCTCCTCTTGCCTCCTTAAAATGTGGTTTGCCTGCTTGAACCTGCTCAAAACGCAAACACTCCATCTCTCCCAGAAGAATCAACAGAAATCCCCAGGTAGTAAAGAGGGTAGAACCCAACGTTACATGTCTCCAACCCCTTTTTTCTCTGCCTTGTGCCCAGGAATTGAGTGTTCCCCAGGCACAAAGCAGAAGGACCACTGGGGATGCTCAAAAAAGGTAAATCTTTTTAATAATTTCATTTCTGTGAAGCCAGGGGGAGCAGAAGGCCTGTTCCTACCTCCACAAAAATACTGCTGGGTGCTGCCAGCTTGGCCCCATTGCCCTCCACTTTGTCACCCCCACGAACTACCTGTAGGCTGGCCCAGCGTGGGAGTCAGTCAGAATTGGTCAGGCCCCAACAGGCGAGCTGTATCAGGATGCCCAATTGACGACCGCAGCTCGTTAGTTTAATGCAAATGAGGCCAAAGGCCCAATTTTGATCGGCCCATGTCTTCATGTCCATGTTTGGATCACACCGCGTATTTCACGCCCAAAGTCAGCACGAGTTGAAATTCTCCCTCATAAAGTCTAAAGCAAGGTCTAACGTGCTGACATTTTCTCACTTCTCAAAGAGATGGAGGATCCTTTGGAGGTGTAGGATTGAATCATTAGCTAAAGCAATCTAAAGAAATGTTTTTTGTTCAATATCCTGGAAATGTTACTGAACGTGCCTAGGTATCAGGCCAAATGTGAAGACTCTTGAGGATGTAGGGAGCAAGGGCTCATCTACAAGAGTAATCTGAAACACATAAGCCAAAAATATCTAGAGTGGTAAAAAGGGTTAAAAGAACCTAAAACCTAACAGTGTTATCTTGTGCTCCTTTTCCACGTTATTATTCATTGTGGTGTGGTTGCTATGGTAATGGTAGTCTGAAGTCATCTTGTACCACTGTGGATTCTGACCAGTGCATTTGAATGTGGTGCATGAATATATTGTTTGTTGATTGGTTTTTGGGGATCTTTTTCATATATATTTCCACATATATATGTGGAATATATTTAGATATATATTTAGATATATTAGTTATGTTCTGCAGGGTAATTGATTTCCAGTCCCCCCTCCCTTTTTTAGCTGAAGTGGACCATGACAGCCTGAGTGAAACATTAGAGACGAGAGCCAGATTATATGATTGTAATTTTCCCAGCGCAACCATGTCACATGATTGGAATTTAGACAAATGACTGTGATCCCGCGGGGAAAAATGCATATATCAATGATTGTCTTTGATACAAATTACCCCATAATTTAAAAGTTTCAGTGCAAATGTTATGGAAAAGGTTTGAAGTTCCAGTTTGAATAACAAAAGTGAGAGCATCTTACCCTTGGGTTAAGTTTTATTCTGAAGGTATCATGGGATAGCCAGGAAAGACTCCAAAGAAAATGTGAAAAAAAATCACTTTCTTCAATTAATAATATTAAATTCGATAAATTTGATGAAACAATATTCTGACCAATCTTTTAGTTTATTACCAAAATACTTCCAGTTTGTTTTCATCTTAAATGAAGCTCTTGTAATCTGTACTTAAATCTCCTCAGATATATTCTTTTTTAGGTTCTTTATTCAAATGCACTTTACTAATGCTGGATTTCAAGCAGCTGAATTCTGTCAGTGGCTGACAGTCTGTTGAACCAGGCACTGGAGGAATGAGCAATGCCACACACACCTTATCCGTATAAACCAAGGGTTTTTATCTCTTCTCTCCCTCTTTATCTACCGCTGATGACAAATGACATTATTTCATGTAAAGTATGTAAAGTATGAGCTTCTTGATATATCAAGCAGCTTGCTCCAAAGTTTCAGAAAAGAGAGTTTTTATGCCAAGAATATCACAGAGAACTTTCTGGAAGGCATACGTTGATATGACTGATAAGGGGCTGTGATGTGTTTGACATAAATTGAAATCCAGAACTGGAACAGTACAGGACTATTGAATATGAGAGAAATAAGAAAAAGGCATTCAGTGATTATTTCCTAACTAATCTTTTGTGCAGAGCAATATATCTTTTTACCTAAAATACATCCTGTTTTTAATCATCAGTATGGGCTGTAAAGCAAGCAAAGCACTGGAGCACCAGACTGGCACCCCAAACAGTGGAATATGGGTTCCACCCATTACCTTCCAGTTGCAGAGTTACCAATTCCAGATGCATTGCGGTGGGATTCACCGGGCAGCGGCCAAGTGCAGCAAGAGAGGTAAAGTGAAAAAGGCCATTTTCCCTGGACCATTTTCACACACACCTCCTAGTGACTATGTCCATAGAACATAGGCAAATGCCTGGGAGTGTTCCCGAGCCAGGCTGGGATTGGAGTGTATGACGCAGACAGAAGAAAACTGGGAGAAAGGGAGAAATAACTTTAAAATTAACAAAAATGTTACCCTCATCAAGCATAGATAGACGGACAGACAGAAAGACCAATCAAGATCTGCATGGGTGGCTGAGAATTTCATGGCTTCTCGAACTGATTTTTTTTAAGAAGACCTTTGGTTGAAATTTAATTTAATCGCACCTGTTTTAAATGCTTTTCATAATGTCTGATTACTGTGAAATTAGATTTACTAAGAAAAAGCACAAGAGATAGGGCTTAGAATGGGATGGTACTGTGTGCACTTGTATGGCATCCTGGCACTAATTCTAATGTGCACATTCCACGCAGGCACATTTTTTTAACTGGAATGCACAGTATGTGCATCAGAACCTTCCACAAACAGCCATCCTGAATCTAGTTTTTCTATCGCTTTTAAACCTTCCACCACCATGCTGAAAATTACAAAGCAGCATTTTAGGCCATTGAGAGAAAATGGCTTGAAACCTTTGTAACCATCTGTGCCATTTTAAACCAATAACTAAGTTGGCTGGAGTTTTATTTTGATCCCATTACAAATTGGACGGAAGTCCTGATTGTTTTAATACTGAACAGTTTCCCAAATATGCACATTTTCTACATAGAAAAGAATTTCTAATAAACTGTTCGAAATTTTAAAGTAAAATAAAACAAATGTAAGGAACTGGAGGTCATTTTTAAAATCATGGTTTTTGCGTGGTCAACGATTAGTGGAATCATTCAGTTGTTACTATCCTTTTGTGTTTTTCTCTTGTATAAGCCCCTGGTTTATGTGATTGCTTTACCTCATAAATTCACTTTGTCTGATTAGTTCTTCAGCACTTAACTCCACCCTTGAATCCACAAGTGTGCAAATTTCCTGCATTGTTTTTTGTTGTAGTTGAAAGTGTATATAGGTGAATGAGTCATAATTAGGTCAATTAGCAAGTAATACAGCAACATTTTTTTATAATTATTTTCATTCAGAAAGTTATCTACAGTAATTTTAAGTCACTGTAGAGTTGTATCAACAGTACTTATTCAGATCGTTGGCATAGTTATGCACACGTTGAGGGCAATGTGGATTTTAAAGATCCTCTTTATGCCGCTGTGCCTTTCTTTGTTAATTATGATTGTTATAAAAACCTGACTTATTGTGTTTCCATAACAATAAATGGCTGCTTCACTTAAACTTATAAATTGGTGAACGTGGTCAAAGTGACAGCTCCAGAGGGTGACAATACTATGCAGCTTCTACCGTATCATAAATCGAGAAGAAACTCAAATCTTACAGGGGCCGTGCCTTTGCCAATTTCTAGCAATTGTGCCCTTCATTTTAATGATCTTTGTTTTGCTTAAATGATTTTAGACACAAAACAGCGAGTCATGCCAAGTCCCTGGTGGGTCCGTTTCTTGTGCGTGCCAACTAAGCTTCGTTAAATTCCACAGCCTCAGCTCTGCTGTTCTGTTGTTGGTCCTGCCTGCTGTGTTTCTCCAAAGACTGGCTAACCTTTGTCACCCACTCAGCCTGAATTATCACAAAAAATAAACTGTAAACTCTCGCGGTCATATTCTGTTGCTCTTATGTTGTCAATAGCTAATGGAACTTGGTACAGATCTACTTTATAGCCTTACAAATAAGTAATTCTAAGGCTTCCTTTTTAACATCAATCAATTTTTCTTTATTGAGAACATTTCCATAGCCCTAGTACAGGTTTACTTCAATAAATTACATACGAGTTGATCAAAGGAACTATGTTGCCTTGGCTGATTGATTTGCCACACACGATGTTCTTATCTGATATCACTAGTATAGTGGCTGGCACAGATTTAAAGAGCTCCACTGGTTCTGGTATTGGATATGCTGGTAGTGGGTTATTGCTCCACAAATCCTACCTTTTTCTTCTTTCATGCGTGTTAAGTTTGTATATTGGTCATCTGAAATGTCCTTTCACGGCTTTATAATGGAGGTAGATTGATGCATGGCTAATGCCAATATAAAACCTACTGTTTATACCACGAATAAAATGTACCAGAACAGACTGGAGCAGTCAACCATGGCACCAGTCTGTCACTAATAGAATAAGTATACGGTTTTGATGACTTCATGCACCAGGTGTTGAGCATAGTGGGGGATGTATGGAGTGATTGGATCTTTTATTGTGTGCAGAAATTGGCTGCTCAGTTTGTTTACGTGTTGTTACCATGACATAATATGCATACGAGTGCCAGACAAGAAATAAATTGGTACGTGCATAGGGGCATCAGCATTGCACACAGTGGGCCCAATTTAATATGTTATAATTGTGGCACACAATTTCAGTACAAAGGAGCTGATTTTTGGCACATGCGCGCAGAAAAAAAACACAAGTCAGTATCTGTTTGCAATGAAGTTGCACAGTTTGTACTTTCCACTCCTTTGTTCCTGATCAATCAGGCACTACATCAGAATAAAATGGAACTGATACATTTGGCAGAAAGAGAGCCTTCACGGGGCTGTCCAATGGCAGAGAACATGGGTGCTGTGAAACACTGTACCGCAGCCTGGTAGAATGTGAGTTTGTACCAGTGATTCCAGCATCGAGTGGCACAGAGAGCAGCTGGTTAGCTCAGTCAATTATACTTACTGCGAAAGGATGTAAGAGAGGGAGGGAGGCCTTACAGTGCAGCTCTGTGGTTAGGTAAGAACAGACAAATAATTGATTAACACTTGAAAAATAAATAAACATTTTCTCTGATAAAGTAGCATTAATATTCTAATTTTGTAAAATACGGAACATTTTCAGGCATTGCTGCTTCATTCTTCAATATTTTTAGGCAGCTTTTTTTTAACAAAATAAAAGAGCTTTGTGTCCCTTCCTAGTCAACAAATTATGCCGCAAATTACAGCAGATAGAACAGCACTAATAGTTTTTACTGGCACAGAATGTGAATATTTAACACTGTACTATACGCAGTGTGAAACAGATTGTGCTGGTGAAAATGAGCCCAGTACCTCCATTTAGCTCAAAGCAATTGCTAGTCTCACTTGCTTTGCTGTGGCAATCAGTATTAATCTTGTTCCGCTGGTATTTTCTTTTTAACACGATTGCCTTTTGTGTTGTCTTCCAACACGTTGATTCTGGTCTATTGCAAAGTGAGATACACAATGAGATGAGCCCTGGATTCAATCTGAGTTTCTGCATTCTGATTGAGGTGAACAAATGCTAGCCTTTGTAAGTTCAGTCTGGGACTGACTTACAGTTTTGATAGAAACAGCTGATACAACTTCCAAAATAGTATGATGCTTGTCTGTTTGGAAAATCTAGATTTTAACCACAGATCTAAAGAGTTTTCTGGTTGCTAGATTGGCATGTGCTGTGGGGGAGGGGCAGTGGCCAATAAGGAAGGGTATGCAATGCTGGGAAAATTAATACATTAAAAAGAAAGTACTTAATAACCTTTCTGATATTTAAATTTAGCCTGTTGAGTCGCATGGTGGTGCAGTGCATCAGCGTTCCAGTGCAGGAATGGAGTTTACAACTGTGATTCCACACGTAGGAGTTAAAATTCCTCCTATTTCACACTCAATCCATCTTTTCATTAAAATTATCTTTAAGATAAATTTTACCCACATAGGAGTTCACAATTTCAAATATCTAATGGGGGAAGATAAAAACAGAGGGTTGGATTTTAACTCTGAGCAGGTTTCCAGCGGGATACCATCGTCAGCGAGTTGATTTCCCGCCCGGCAGAAGCATCAGGAGGCCACGGCGATTTTAACAGCCAACCCCCATTTAAATGCTGCCGGGTCCACTTCCCAACCAGAACTGGCATGAAGAGGGTGCAGTGGGTATAGTGTAGATGCCGGCAGGTAAAGATCAGGCAAATCCTTGGCCGTCCGCCAGCTTCCAGGTAAGTGGCAGGAAGGGGGATTCGGGAGGGTCTCGCGGGAGGGATGGGGGAGGTGGGGGTTTCTGGGCCTGGGAAGGACGCGATTTTCCTTATGGGGCCCTGAGGAGCACTCTTCTGTCTGCAAACCAGCTGCAGTGCTGCTTCTGCCTAGCGGGAAAACCACTCAGGCCCTAGTTAAAATCGCATCAGGGTCTAATTGACATAATAGGGCCCCAATTTGCATATATTTGTGAGGCTCCCACATACTTTAGGCAGGCACCTTATCGCCTGCAAAACCCTGCAGGTTAATCTCAGAAATGATCGGGTCTGAGCAAGTAAGTAATCTGCTCGTTTTTAACAGCCCACCTACCCGGTTTACACCAAACAGCTGGGTTGAAATTAACCCCAGAGTTTCCTCATACTAGTGGCTGAGAATTTAAGAACAAGTCATGCAGCGCCATCTTCTTACCATTGATTATAAAATAGCACTGACAAGAACACAAGAGCAGATTTCCTCTCAGTTACGATATGAGGGTTGATTTCCCAATGGGGTACTCGGGAAGTACCCACCCCTATCGGGCAAGTTAAAAACAGTGGATGTCGAAAGGGACTTAGGGGTTCAGGTATATAGATCATTGAAGTGTCATGAACAGGTGCAGAAAATAATCAAGAAGGCTATTGGAATGCTGGCCTTTATATCTAGAGGACTAGAGTACAAGCGGGCAGAAGTTATGCTGCAGCTATACAAAACCCTGGTTAGACTGCACCTGGAGTACTGTGAGCAGTTCTGGGCACCGCACCTTCGGAAGGACATATTGGCCTTGGAGGGAGTGCAGCGTAGGTTTACTAGAATGATACCCAGACTTCAAGGGTTAAGTTACGAGGAGAGATTACACAAATTGGGGTTGTATTCTCTAGAGTTTAGAAGGTTAAGGGGTGATCTGATCGAAGTTTATAAGATATTAAGGGGGAACGGATAGAGTGGATAGAGAGAAACTATTTCCGCTGGTTGAGGATTCTAGGAGTAGGGGGCACAGTCTAAAAATTAGAGCCAGACCTTTCAGGAGCGAGATTAGAAAACATTTCTACACACAAAAGGTGGTAGAAGTTTGGAACTCTCTTCCGCAAACGGCAATAGATACTAGCTCAATTGCTAAATTTAAATCTGAGATAGATAGCTTTTTGGCAATCAAAGATATTAAGGGACATGGGCCAAAGGCGGGTATATGGAGTTAGATCACAGATCAGCCATGATCTTATCAAATGGCGGAGCAGGCACGAGGGGCTGAATGGCCTACTCCTGTTCCTATGTTCCTATAACTGGGGGTTGGAAATCAGCTAAGGAAGCCTTTGACCTGTTTCCCACCTGATACACAAAGTGCAGTATATTCTACTCAGGCCCTATTTCATGTGCTGAAGTCAATTACACATTTCAAAGAAGAGCCTCAATAAACCTTCAAAATATATGCAAAAGCATGTAAGAGTAGATTTTATGAATTTATGTGCTAGGAGCACATATCGAGGGTTCTGGCAAAGAGGTCAGCAGGCCCTGCAGGTAATGGACAGGAAAATCTTTGGGTAGCCACTGACCCCACCCCCCTCCCCACCACCACCACCCCCACCCAACCCCACCCAAATTCCTGTCACGCACTCTCAGAGCAAGTAGCTCAAAGAGTAAATTTGTAAAATCTACCTAATAATAACCTGCTGCCTGGTAGATTTGTTTTTGCCAGGAATACACTGAAGTTGTTGAGCGTCCATTTAAAATGAGCACTGATTTAAGGTTTGTCCAGCCCTTTTGCAGATTGCACTCTTAAAGTGAGTGCCATTATTAGCAGCAGAGATTTGTTTTGCTGCAGTGTTCCTTTTTGAATTGCTTGTGTCATTATATTTGCTGCTGGTTTGGCTTTTGCTCTAGTTTTTGCTTTTGTTGAATTTATTTACAGATCTTTATTTTCCATCTCTGGCTCGGTAGCAGCCGAAATGTAAAGAGCATGACCACAGTTCAGAAGATCAGAATCCCTCATTGTATATGGTTTTTCTGCTTTTTTTTGGAGAAGGAAGAGGAGGATCTGAGGGATAAATGATAGGGAGGTCTGTTTACACCCAAGGTGTACTGCCTACGCCCGCCCTGACCCAACCACCCATGTCCATAAATGAAAGCACAGCTACTTAAATAGTTCTGATGAGATCTGTTTTCACTGCCTACGCTTCACCAGACAGGCAGTCATGGAATTATGCTTTGTCCTCAAGCCAGTTCATCAGATAAGTTCCACTATAGGACAGCTCTATCGATGGTCCTGGACTTTTACACTACAGAATCCTTTCAAGCAACACCAAGGGATAGATGCCAAATTTTTCAATCAGAAGTGCACCAATATGTAAAGCAGGTGACAGATGCCTCCTTTGCCAACGCAAACTCCTTCATCACTTCCCCCATGGACAGTAGCCAACAACATGACAGAACACTGCACTTCTTCTATGTGGCAGGTTTTCCCAAATTATTGATGGAATGCATGTGGCCATAAGGGCTCCTAACCCCAATCTCATAGTCTTCAAGAACATAAAGGCATTTCATTCCATTAATATACAACTGGTTTGTAACCACATGCACAAAACTATTATACACGTGACTACTCACCACCCCTATACAGTCACAATGCCTTCAATTTACATCAGTCTATGGTATAACTCTACTCAAAGGGCCAGGTGGCTCCTCAGAGCCCAAGGATATTCTCTTCAGCCCTGGCTCATGAAACAGCCACACAATAAAATGAACAGCAATATAATGAGGCACATGCAGCCACCAGGATCATGGTGGAATGTACAAGTGGAATAATGAAACAAAGGTACAGATGCTTGAAGAGAACAGGGGGTTTTGATTTTTAGCCCCATCAAAATCTCAAACCTCCTGGTGGTCTGTTGCATTGTGCACAGCTTCTTCATACACAGGACCATTACCGTGGAACAGGTGCAAGAGGATGCTCAGTCACATCGATTGAGAGAGGAAGATACTGAGACAGAATCTGAAGACATGTATGCTGAGCCCCAGTTAAGGACAGGAAGAATTTTAAGCTGGGCCCTAATTGACAAGAACTTTGCTTAAGTGCCTATCCAACCCAATATACAGCAGTCCTGTCCTTATGTGCACAATAAAGTGAACCAATGCACTCTCCCCACCATTGTCTTCTGCCCTACCTCAATTACTATTGACATCAACTGAGCCTTTGATATTCTTCACCAGGTGCAGGAACCAGACCTGGACAACTACTCCAAGTACGAGCGTACAAGAGCTTTGTATTGCCTTGTACTCAGTGGTCCAAGCAATAAAAATCCTATTTGCTTTACCTATTGCAAATTTGCACTGGTTAAACTTCTATAATAAGTGATTACCTATTACCCCCTGGTCTCTTTCTTGTTCCATTACATTTAATAGGTACTCTTGCAGGTATGAAACCTGCAGTTTCCTAAACCCATGTGCATGTCTGTATTTGTCCACATAGACACTAAATCAACCAAAAACCTATTTTAAATTGATCTGAATTACTAAACTCCACTCATGGTTTTGTTATCATTTGCAAATTTAAGAGTGGATCCATTTAAGCCTCCATCTAGATCATTAATGAATAGCAATGGTCTCAATATAGAGCCTTGCAGAACTCTGCTTGTAACCAGGCCCAAAACTTCCTTGTGCTTGCCTGATTTCAACCAGCTATCTATCAATGTAATAACTGTCCTATAACCCCATGAGATCTAATAGCAATGACCACCGCACAGTCCTTGTGAAGAAGAAGTCTCATCTCCACAATGAGGACTACCTCCATCGTGTAGTGTGGCACTACCACCGTGGACAGACTAAGAACAGATCTAGCATCACAATAGTGGGCCATCAGCAGTAACAGAACTGTATACCACCACAGTCTGTAACCTCATGGCCTGGTACATCCCACATTCGTCGATCACCTCCAAGCTGGGAGACCAACCCTGGTTCAATGGAGAGTGTAGAAGGGTGTGCCAGGAATAGCACTAGGCATAGAATGAGACACCAACCTAATGAAGTTACTACTCAGGGCTACCTGCCTGCTAAACACCAAAAGCAGCAGGCAATGGACAGAGCCCACAACCAGCCGATCCAAGCAAAGCTCTGTAGTCAAGAATGGTGGACTAACAGGAGGAGGAGGCTCATGAACATCCCCATCCTCACCCTTGGTAGAGCTCCACACATGAGTACAAGAAACAAAGCTGAAGTGTTTGCAAGCATCTTCAGCCAAAAGTGCTGGGTGGACAATCCTAATTGGCCTCCTCCTCAGGTCCCCACTACCAAAGATGCCTGTGTCCAGCCAATTCAGTTCCCTCCATATGACGTTAAGAAGCAGATGAGTGGGCCCTGGCTGTGACACTGAAGACCTGTGCACCAAAGCTAATCACTCCGTTAAACACCTTTGTTACCTTTAGACTCGACTATTCCAATGCTCTCCTCCCATCTTCCACCCTCCATAAACTTGAGCTCATCCAAAACTCTGCTGCCCGTATCCTAACATGCACCAAGTCCCATTCTCCCATCGCCCCTGTGCTCGCTGATCTACATTGGCTCCCAGTCCGGGACCGATTTTAAAATTCTCATCCTTGTTTTCAAATTCCCTCTGCGGCCTCACCCCTCCCTATCTCTGTAACCTCCTCCAGCCCTACAACCCTCCGAGATCTCTGCGCTCCTCCAATTCATGCCTCTTGCGCAACCCCGATTTTAAATCGCTCCACCACTGGCGGCTGTGCCTTTAGCTACCTGGGTCCTAAGCTCTGGAATTCTCTCCCTAAATCTCTCCGCCTCTCTAACTCTCCTCCTTTAAGACACTCCTTAAAACCTACCTCTTTGATCAAGCTTTTGGTCACCTGTCCTAATACCTCCTCATGTGGCTCAGTGTCAAATTGTGTTTGAGAACGCTCCTGTGAAGCGCCTTGGGATGTTTCACTATGTTAAAGGTGCTATATAAATGCAAGTTGTTGTTGTTGTTGTTGTTGCTGCTGCTGCTGCTGCAACTAATCTATTTCAGCACAGATATGACACTGGCATCTACCCAACAATGTGAAGATTTCCCAGGTATGTCCTATCCGCAAAACATAGAATGGGCTTGAAATCTCTTTTTTTGGTGCAAAAGTGGTGTAGTTCTGATGTATGGGGCCAAGATTTGGGATATAAGTCAGGTAAACAAGAATTGCACCAATTCTAAAATACACACTGGTAGAATTGGCTGCTGGCAGACAATGCACACGCCCCCAAAGTGATGCACGTATGCAAATAACTGAATAATGAGGGCCAAAGCTGCTGTCCTAGAAGTTCTACCATTTACGCCAGAATTGCACCTGACTGCAGTTAAGTCTGTAGAAAAGAAGGGGTGAGTTACCTGCATGACTTGTCAAGCCAGGAAATAGTTGAGTTCACAGGTTTTGAATGTCCATAAACTTTGTCTGAAACAGCAGAGTCTTGGAGCAGTGAATGTAACATTCACCAAAATTGGGCTGAGCCAATCTCACAGGAATTACAGAGATCAACCTCATTACATACTCAGGAGAACTTCTGGGAATGGGAAATAGTGTACAGTCACGTCCTTTATTTAAAAGGGCATTTTAACTGGCAGAGGAGAAAAATGGCTATAGGAAGGGGTTAATCAGCTCCATTCTCAGATGGATATTTGGAAGCCATCGTCAAAGAAATGCAGCAAAGGAACGTTGCCCTCTTTGGCATCAGAGAGCACTCTCCTCTCAGAAGAAATGTGCCACTGCTTTGCAGGGGGCAGGTTTCATAGTAACTGCAGTCTCCAACATCAAGGTGAGGGCAGGTGAGGAAAAAGGGTTAATAGCCGCCAGGCAGTCTGCCAAGGTAAGACGAGTCAGCATTGCTCTATATAAAGTAGATGGTGAACCTATGCAGGCTACTACCAGTTTCTTGTTACCCCATTATACCCTGACCGAGGCCTCATTCTAAAGCTTCGCAAAACAGCTCTTGCAAGCTTCACATCCATGCCCAAAGTGCAGCAGACATACTTTATTACTGACACTTCAAACTGTAACTGTTGTCTCTTGACCTTTTGAAAAATGTCTCTGTAAAGCAAGCTTACAACAAATCTACCTGCATGATGAATGTTCATTTACTCACACGCAAGGTGGCCACTCATTTGTGTGCTCTTTAAACTTCCAACTAATCTGCTTGTAAGAAAAAGTGGTGCATAACAGGAGGGTCAAGCCTTATTTTAGACCCTTCAGCCAATATGAAGAAGCCATGATAGATATGGTGGAACTTTGTGATTTAATGTTAGCTTTGGCTTTGCAAATATCTAAATTTCACAGACTCCTAAACTGAAACTCTTCTCTCTGCATTCTCCCATATCTTGCTGACATACATTTCCTGTTTTCACGCTTACACTGTTATGCTTCAGGCTTCTTCTAATATTTTTTTTATCCTTTAATCAGTTTGACCATATCTTCTGTAAGCATCTCTTATGAACTGATATCTTTTTCTCTCTGCCAAACTGAGTTAGAGTAGCCCAGATCTAACAATTAAAACCAATCAGAGCAAAATGAGAACATGTAGGGTGACAACTCCTTGCAGTCCATTGGCACCAGGCACGGGCTCAGGCTCGGGTGTGCTACTGGTCAGTGTGAGAACAGGCTGAATGTTCTCAAATTAGTCATGAAAGCCTTGTGAAGCTGGCGTTTTAAAACGTCTATTGAAGCTGTGGTGGCTGCCATTCCAAAAGCCACCACTGTCTTTATTACCTCCTCCTGCGGGGTGTTGCCGATTATGTCTCCTGGACTGCCACACTCTCCATGCCATGTCAAACTTACTGCATTGTGTTGCAGATGTATGTAGTGGACTCCTCCAATTTTTCCACCATCTCAATCACATACATGGAATCCACTGAACATGAGATCAACGCTCGCAAATCATTGTCCTTTTCAAAACTAGGGCCCTGAGATCTGGATTCCCAGGCTCCTCAGCCAAGGAAGGTCATTTCTCCACCCTCTGAGAATGAATGGCTCTCACATTCACCGGGAATTTCCTTGGGAGTTCTCCCGATCAACTTTGACGGGAGATCAGGGGAAACCCCGGATAGACGTTTAAATGAAGTTACAGCGACCGATTGGGAGAGCCTCTCAAGGAAATTCCTGGTGACCATCTTCCATTCTCAGGTCCTTCTGCTCACTGGTGGTCATAGTTTCACCCGGTGTAAATCGCTCTGACTCACTAACCAAATCCTCCAGAGTGGGTCTACCTGGGCTGGTGCTGGAGAACCTTAGCTGCCATGATAGAATTAGTGAGCATGGCGCAGGAGTTGTGGAGCCTCATGTTCCTGGCTGCTCAACTAACCAGTTCTCCTCTTACTGCATGGAATTCCTAGGAAATTTAATAAAATAAACATTTGTTCAGCTGTGTAGATACGTCTTGCTGAACAAATAGCAGCTGAGTCATAATCCATCTGTACTCGGAAAATCCACATAAAGCTGAAACCAAATTTACTGTACCTTTTCCCTGTCTTTACAACATCTTCTTGCCCACTACTTCCTACTTGCCCACTGCCTCTCCTGTGCATCTTCCCAGAAACTGCAATATTTCTTCCTTGTTCACACTCAGACGTCTTAAAAGTTGTTCCTCTTCCAGTTGTATTTCTTTGGCACTGATTGTGGGCAGCGGTTTCTTTTGAAAGAAGAAAACACAGTGCTAAAGGAATCTGAATGGCAATTTCTTTTCAACTATAATTAGGATGCTTATCGTTGCAGGCTCCCTTTAATCACCTCTCCTTTAAAACTAGCACAACCCTCTTGTGGCAGCCAATCAGAGTGCACAGTTAAAAATGTGCATTATTAGTTCCAGAGGTTTCTAGTGAATAGTGCTGTTTTCATTTCACCCAGTTAACGTCACAGCGTGATAGTTAAGTCATTCCAGTATGATTCTGGCAGATGTGCCTGAGACATCTTTGCGAGATTATTAAGCCTCTTCTTGCACTGTGTGGCAGTACACGGGGTGTTGGTTACACTGACTACATCAACCACTTCCGTCCATAAAATATGCACCCCCCCACACCTTTACGGGCTTCCCATCTTCAGGCAGCAGGAGCCGTCCCCTTTATTTCAGCAAGTAGGACATCAACTGGTGCATGTGAAAGGCTGGGGGCCGTTCCTACTGCAGGCCCCTCTCTGCCAAGGCTGCTTCTTCCTGATTCATTGTTGCATTTTGCTGTTGCTCTCTCCAAAAAAATGTGTGCTCCTTTAATGAGCTGCAGCGTTACCCACAATGGTTATGCAATGAGAAGTAGTTTTAACACTCCAAACTCACCTCGATTACATAGTGAGACACATCCCTGGAAAATCTGGTGGGTTAGCGGCAGTCCCACATGAACAAATAGAAGCCTGGTCTCGCCATCATCCTGCTGATCTGAGGGAAATCCAGCAAATAAAATCACTGAGCTGCAGACCACAGGATGATGAGCACCTACAAAATATATTTGAACAGGAACCGTATAGGAGCAAAGTGCTGCATATTGTTTCTGTGATTGTTTTGAACATACATCTTATAATGCTATTCTATGGTATAAACAAATAGAATCTTAGAACTTTTCAAATTAAAATGTGAGCAGGATTTATCGCAGCAGAAAAAAAATATAGAAATACTTCCAACCCAGTTAACTAGTGTAATCAGTCTGATGTGACTGTCCATCATCTTCTATTTCATGGAATAGGCCAGCTTTGCTATTTCCATCTATAATATGCTATGTTAATGACTGATCCAGACTGAATCAATGCTTAAGGATAAAGGGCATTTTTTGACCACGGGCATGGATGGAATTCAGCCTTTGAACAATATTGTGAAAGGAATTTCCTTGGAACTGCTTCCACTCTGCCACCGTAACTTCCCCGGAAATGAGGCGGAAACCCTGTGGAGAGACAGCAGCTCCGAGGAATTTCCCAGCCATGGGGAAAAAAAATTCAGTGCGAGGTGCCAGCTTGGAAGTATAAGGGATGATGGTGCTGCTGCTGCTCATGTAAAATACCGCATTAGCACTGAGAAATGAGCATGTGAATAGCCAGCAGCTAGTGGAAGGTCAGTGGAGATGGAATCACTGCAGCTGAGGAGGTTAAACTTCTTGCCTGTGACTAGGCTAATAATTTAGTTCGTATGCAACCAGATGCTAGTTTTGTTCTAATTATTGGAAAATGACGAGATATAATTGACATTTTGGATTTTAAAAAGCCTGTGCATAACAAAGGAGAAAGAGAAGGGTTTCACGGGGCCACTTTCCAGATACAGGCAGATCAAAGATAAGCATTTTTTTTTCTATATTTCAAGGGGGAGGTGTCAGTCTGGCTTAAGTGCTTTTCTTACATTTTAGAACACCCTTGTGTAAAAACTTGCTCAATCAATCAAACATATTTCCCACAGCAGTTAGAGGGAGTCACTTGGTCTGATTAACGACTGCTCCCTTTGGAACCGATTTCCAAAGCTTGGATTAGCAGACCTACAGTTGAATTTGTTTTGTCTTGTACTTCAGAGTTATTTTGAAAAGCAGGCCTTTTTCAATACCCTCACTCCAATTTTTATGCTCATGGTTATGCAGGAGCTCTACTGTTTACTGGTCGGACCACACAAGGTATTACCCTCAATTCTGGTCACAAAAAAAACACATCCAAGCTTTGAAGAGGGTGCAAAGAGTAACAAGACTGATCCCAAGTATAAAAGGGGATGAGTTATAGATAATGGGATGGAAATTGGTTTTGGTCTGTTTTTGTGTCCATAACCGATGGTGCACATGGCCCGAGACCGGCCCAAAATTGAGCTTTTGGCCTCATTTCAATAATTTAGCCATGATGTGGAGATGCCGGTGATGGACTGGGGTTGACAAATGTAAGGAATCTTACAACACCAGGTTATAGTCCAACAGTTTTATTTGAAAATCACAAGCTTTCGGAGGCTTTCTCCTTTGAGCTGGGTTTTTCCCGACCTGTTCATTTTCCATTAGTGAAGTGAACCCACAAGGAATTGTGAAAGTATCAAGCTTGCTGCTTGTCACACAACTTCCTGACTACAGAGAAATCAAAGCAACACAAAATATTATTGTGACTTGGATCTGTCAACTGGAGATGCAGATGGAGTTTAAACAATTTGCCATGTTTTCATTCATTCTAAACAATGCTGTAATCTAGAGGTAAATCGATTTGTTGCACGCCCTATTTTACAAAGCATGATTTAGGGCCAAATAATGAGGCTGCACCACCAACAAGTATTTAAATATTAAAATTCAATGTGGAAGTTTTGGTACACAAAGTTTAAACGTTTGGTCGAGAGTCCACCCATGGTACAAGGGTTGCCTGTAAAACTGCTTATGGTAGCCTGGTGGTTCTGGATTAGTTGTGTTCAAATCGCTCCATGGCCTCACTCCTCCCTATCTCTCCAGCCCTACAACCCTCCGCGGTCTCTCTGCTCCTCCAATTCTGGCCTCTTGCGCATCCCCGATTTCCATCACTCCACCATTGGCGGCCGTGCCTTCAGCTGCCTAGGCCCTAAGCTCTGCAATTCCCCCCCTAAACCTCTCCGACTCTCTACTGCTCCCTCCTCCTTTAAGACATTTCTTAAAACCTTCCTCTTTGACCAAGCTTTCGGTCACCAGGCCTAATATCTCTTTATGGGGCTCGGTGACAAATTTTGTTTGGTAACGCTCCTTTGAAGCACTTTGGGACATTTAACTATGTTAAAGGCTCTATATAAATGCAAGTTGTTATCATTGTTGAAACCCAGAGGTCACTGAGTAGATTTTCAACTTTCCGCCCGGGTGTAAAACTGGAGTTGCTGATTGGTGGTCTGTTATAGTAACCGCCTGATTGAAATGAACAGAAATGAAAATCAGGCAATTTCTATAATGGCCGATCCACAACACAAACTTTACGCCCAGGAAGCAAGTTGGAAATCTACCTCCATGAGTCCAACTGTGAACATGGCAAGTTGTGAATTGAATTCAATAAATCTGGTCATTTGTGGGCCAGCACCAGAAAAATAACAATGAAAGTTGCCGGATTCTTGTAAATTCTCAACTGGTTCACAAATACCAGGGAACTGTTCTCAACCTGTTCATTTTCCATCAGTGAAGTGAATCCACAAGGAATTGTGAAAGTATCAAGCTTGCTGCTTGTCACACAACTTCCTGACTACAGAGAAATCAAAGCAACACAAAATATTATTGTGACCTGGATCTGTCAACTGGAGATGCAGATGGAGTTTAAACAATTTGCCATGTTTTCATTCATTCCAAACAATGCTGTAATCTAGAGGTAAATCGATTTGTTGCACGCCCAATTTTACAAAGCATGATTTAGGGCCAAATAACGAGGCTGCACCTCAGGGGAAGGGAGCTGTTACCCTTACCTAGAGGTTCCGAATGCATTGCATAATTATGATGAAGAAGAGAAGTTCATGAGAGACCAAAAAATGCAGGTACAGTGTTACCCAAGGAGTACTGGCCACCCCTAAGACTTGCACTTGGAAACATTAAAGAAGTCCTGTCTTCGATGCCTCTGTTTCCTCATCCCTCCTCATCCTTCTCAACCTGTCCGCAGCCTTTGACACGTTGACTGCACCATCCATCTCCAAGTCCTCTCCTCTGCTGTCCAGCTAGGTGGGACTGTGCTCGCCTGGTTGCATTCTTATCTATCCAATCGAAGCCAGAGAATCACCTGCAATGGCCTCTCTTCCCACTCCAGCTCCCACACCGTTACCTCTGGAGTTCCCCAAGGAACTCTCCTTGGCCCCCTCCTATTTCTCATCTACATGCTGCCCCTCAGCGACATCATCCGAAAACACAACATCAGGTTCCACATGTACGCTGACGACACCCAGCTCTACCTCACCACCACCTCTCTCCAGCCCTCCACTGTCTCTCATTTGTCACACCGCTTGTCCGACATGAGCAAAAATTTCCTCCAACTAAATATTGGGAAGACCGAAGCCATTGTCTTTGGTCCCCACTGCAAACTCTGTTCCCTTGTCACCGACTCCAACCCTCTCTCTGGCTACTGTGTGAGGTTGAACCAGACCGTTCACAACCTCAGCATCCTATTTGACCCTGAGATGAGTTTCCGACCCCATATCTACTCCATCACCAAGACTACTCCCACCTCTGTAACAAAACCCGTCACCGCCGCTGACTCAGCTCATCTGCTGCTGAAACCCTCATCCATGCCTTTGTTATCTCTAGACGTGACTATTCCAATACTCTGCTGGCTGACCTCCCATATACCACCCTCCATAAACTTGAGCTCATCCAAAACTCTGCTGCCCTTATCCTAACTCATACCAAGTCCCTTCACTCATCACCCCTCTGCTTGCCAACCTACAGTGGCTCCCGGTCCAGGAAAGCCTCGATTTTAAAATTCTCATCCTTGGTTTCAAATCCCTCCATGACCTCGCCCCTCCCGATCTCTGTAACCTCTTCCAGCCCTACAATCCTCCGAGATCTCTACGCTCCTCCAATTCTTGCCTCTTGCTCATCCCTAATTTTAATCACTCCACCATTGGCGGCCGTACCTTCAGCTGCCTAGGCCCTAAGCTCTGAAATTCCCTCCCTAAAACTCTCCACCACTCTCTCCTCCTTTAAGACATTCCTTAAAACCTACCTCTCTGACCAAGCTTTTGGTCACCTGTCCCAATATCTCCTATGTGGCTCGGTGTCAAATTTTGTTTGATAATGCACCTGTGAAGCACCTTGGGACGTTTTACAAAGTTAAAGGCACTATATAAATGCAAATCCCAAGACCTGTACCTGGACATGTTAATGAAGTTGGGGGGAAAAGTTGGATAGGGGTCTGTTTTGGGCGATAGCCACCACCCCGCGCCCAAAGGACCCTGCGCAAGCAGGACGCAAGTTTGGACCCAAGGGAGCACTCACCTGCAATCAGCGTTCCATTCCAGGCCTTGCAAGTGGAATCAATGCAAGTTGCACTTTCTACCACCAGAGGGAGCTCAATCTCTTAAAGGGAGGATGTTTCTTAGAAATCTCTTAAAGGCAGCTGGTACCTGTTATTTGCTGAAAGCATGGAGTCTGAACAGAGATCAGACACCACACACATAAAACACAGATGTAGGTCCTATCCTTATGTTTACACACTGATGAGTTATGTTAAAACATTGAATAAAGATTGCGCACTACTAAATCCCATATCCTCCAATCTGCATGCCAGACCTCACCAATCTGCCGATCTGAGTTGGTACCAGGCCTGCGAGAGTGCGTACACCAAGGTTCTCTGCTGATGCTCTAGAGACCTTGGGTGCAAGAGGTGGACAGATGGAGGGACATCCTATATCCGCAGGGGAGGCACGATGCCCTCCAGACATATGCTCAAGAAGTCAACGCCAGACGCACAGCATCATGAACATGGATGTAGTGCAGAAAGAAGTTCAATGCTTTGACATGAGAGGGCAAGGTGAGTGAGGTCAACTGTCAAGTGGCGTCTCCTACCAACTGCACCACGTACTACAGCCCCCATCCCCCACATACCAATAAACTCTTTCCACCAGTACTCAACTCTTCCAAGCAGATGCTTCCTCTCACCCTTACACATTACCACTGTTTCAAGCCGCCCACCCACAACTCACAGACCAAACACACTGGCAGCTATTCAACCACGACAGGCACATCACCCAAGCACACGTCCTGCTTTCTTGCAAGAGAAGGTGGCGCATATCAAGAGGCAGCAATTCGCTGTGGCATTTAGCCCCTCGAGCCTGAGATCATGGTGGACCTGTGACCTAACTCCATATACCCGTCTTAGCCCCATATCCCTTAATACCCTTGGTTCATCTATCAATCTCAGATTTAACATTCACAAGTGAGCTAGCATCAACTGCCATCTGCAGAAGAGCGTTCCAAACATCTCTCACCCTTTGCGTGTAGAAGCATTTCCTTACTTCACTCCTGCACGTCCTGACTCTAAATATTAGGCTATGTCCCCGCGTCCTAGTATTGAAGTCTAGGAGACCTCCAAAATCAGTTACAAATTGCCAGAGGCATTAATCCAGCCACTAACCTGTAAATCCTGCATGGTCCCTTTAAATAGCGCCGGTGGGGGGATCCTCCAGACACTCTAAGTCACGTTCAGATGGTCAGGGTTAAGACTGTGCGTTGAGTTGAGCGTTAAGTCCCAAAACGGTGTCTATCACTTTAAATCAGCGTTTCACACTGATTGAAGCCATTTTCTCCCGACTTTACATGATTCCAGCGTTCGTTTTCTGCACCTGAGCAAATTCCTATACCAAGATGGTGTCTGGTGCATGTCACGCAGGAAACAAGCGTGCGCATCCAAGACGCCATCTTGGATGTCGGAGAGGCCGTGTAGCACTGAAACAACAGGCGCTACACGGCCCAATTTAGCGCACGTCCTGTCTTCAATGCCTCTGTTTCATAAGACAGGCTGTGACAGGGATGGGCCATCTGCTGCATAATGGTCTGCACACAATACCTGGATCAGGGACAGATCATCCCACAGAAATGAAGGTTACCCCAATATGAAGCTTTTATGCTATCAGATCCTTCCAAGCCACCCAAGGCATCTGCAAAGTCTTCATCATATTTCTTCTAGAAAGCATGCATCAGCTGGACAGGACACACAGCTTTCACCATGTGGCAAGGTTCCCTCAAGTGTCTGTGGGAGTCAGGGCTTTTCATATGAATCTCATGACCTTCGTAGAGAGAAAGAGTTTGCACTGAATTAATGTTCAGGTGGCATCCAGTAACAGAAATATCATTATACTTGTCAGTGGTTGATATCCAAGAAGGAGCTATGATGTTTTCATCGAGCTGTAGTCCATAGTGCTCACATTATTAGAAGGAGAAGAAACAATGGATGGATGGCTCTTAAGAGAACAGATATATCCTCAGCATCCATTGTTGCTGATCACACGAGAAAGTCCTCTGGAGCACCTCAGCCGGACACCTCAGCATCTGATTGCTGTTCCTCAGCTGCCACCACCACCTTCAAGAAAAAAGTGCCATGCGGCTTCTGATCAATAAGCGGTCGTGCCAATGCTTTAAATGATACACCCCTGAGGAAGCAACAGTTCCCAAGTTAGATTTGCGGCATGGTTTATGGGCCCCATAAGAAATGTGTGCAAAAATATGGAGCACTTTCATCTTGCTCCTAATGCCAGGGTATTTCTTCCTCATTTGCAGCCAGGTACAATGGAGCTGGGTGACTGCCTTGACTCAGTTAGCAATCTCCTTCAATTCAGCTGGTACCTATACTTTTACCGAGGGGTGGGGTGGGGGGGTGATCTTCATATCCAAGTGTTGGCACCCTCCTTTGGTATACCTCTTGTAGCAGGACCTCCAACTTTTCAGTCTATAAAGGGAACAGTGTTATCCACATGCCTCTGCAATGCCTTTGAAAACATAATACACATTTCCTGCCACAAATTCCCCTTTTAAGGTGAGCTGTAACACTTTAAAAGCTGCAGTCTCTGGCTTTTGAAGTCCCCCAACCAAGTGTGCTACTCTTTGGGTAAGGGATGCACTGCAGCAACTCGCCAAGGCTTCTTCGCAGCACTCCCCAAACCTGCGACCTCTACCACCTAGAAGGACAAGGGCAGCAGGCACATGGGAACAACACCACCTGCACGTTCCCCTCCAAGTCACACACCATCCCGACTTGGAAATATATCGCCATTCCTTCATCGTCGCTGGGTCAAAATCCTGGCACTCCTGACCAAACAGCACTGTGGGAGAACCTTCACCGCATGGACTGTGGTTCAAGAAGGTAGCTCACCACCACCTTCTCAAGGGCAATAAGGGATGGGCAATAAATGCTGGCCTTGCCAGCGACGCCCACATCCCATGAACGAATAAAAAAATAGTGGGCAGCCTGTCCAAAATAGGGGTCTGGTCTTAAATTACAAAATTTTCTTGCATTATTACTGTTGGTCTCAGTTTTGCTAGTAGCCTAAAAAAAGCAGTGGAAAAGGAGAAGCAAGAACATGGATTTTTAATGAGTGTAACAGTGTCATTTTTTGATTTTACCCTGATGACAGGGTTAAGTCAAAAAGTCATGAGACGGAAGCACATATTGGGAATTCGGTCATGCACTGTCTATGATTTTCCTGCCGTGACATTAAATGGTGTAATCCTGATAGAATCAGGATGAGGAAATGGCTTTTACAATTTATCACAGAAGCCTACAACAACATGATGAAATCTGTTTGTACGATTTAGATTGCTCAGGTTTAGATTTGATGTGAGTTTTGTAGAAGACGTGATATCTTTAGAAGAGATGGATTAAAGCTAAATATACAAGATGAATAAAAAGTGCAGTGGGTTAGAAGTTTGTTTTGGCCCGTTTTCAGGTGCAGAATGGTTGTCACGCTGAGTTGCGAATGCCAATTGGGCATCCAGAGGCAGCTCACCAGTTTGAAGAGGGACAATTTGGACTGGTGCCCTTGCTGGCAGCAGCTCTCAGGTAAGTCCTAGGGGGGAAAGGAGAACAGGATGGAGGCTAGCCCACTGTAGTACTATAGAGTCAGGAGGAGCACTGCTGTTCATTATCATATGCAAGGGGCTTAACACCTTTTTTTATGCGGCTGCCAGGGACACCTGAATATCGCCCAACCCATGATGTCGTCAGATATATTTCAGCTGCCGTTGGGCTCAAGAAGCAGCACCAAGAAATTGATATTTTTTTGCCCCCATTCTGCGCCCGACAAACAGTTACTACAACTTGCTGGTTATGTATGTGAAAAGTAGATAACGGGCACATAGTTAATGCCTGAGCATCAACATGAGTTTTATACAGAAAGAAAGAAATTGCATTTATATCTTCAGGACATCCCAAAGCACCCCGCAGACTTTTGAAGTGTAGTCACTGTTGTTCAGCAGCTAATTTGCACACAGCAAGGTCTCAAAAACAATAATAAGTTAAATAACCAATTAATCTGTTTTGGTTGAGGAATGTGTCAATTGAGATCGTTGGACATTGAGACACCAAGGGAATCAAGGGATATGGGGATCGGGCAGGAAAATGGAGTTAGGAACATAGGAACATAGGAACAGGAGTAGGCCATTCAGCCCCTCGTGCCTGCTCTGCCGTTTGATAAGATCATGGCTGATCTGTGATCTAACTCCATATACCCGCCTTTGGCCCATATCCCTTAATACCTTTGATTGCCAAAAAGCTATCTACCTCAAATTTAAATTTAGCAATTGAGCTAGTATCAATTGCTGTTTGCGGAAGAGAGTTCCAAACTTCTACCACCCTTTGTGTGTAGAAATGTTTTCTAATCTCGCTCTTGAAAGGTCTGGCTCTAATTTTTAGACTGTGTCCCCTACTCCTAGAATCCCCAACCAGCGGAAATAGTTTCTCTCTGTCCACCCTATCCGTTCCCCTTAATATCTTATAAACTTCGATCAGATCACCCCTTAACCTTCTAAACTCTAGAGAATACAACCCCAATTTGTGTAATCTCTCCTCGTAACTTAACCCTTGAAGTCCGGGTATCGTTCTAGTAAACCTACGCTGCACTCCCTCCAATATGTCCTTCCAAAGGTGCAGTGCCCAGAACTGTTCACAGTACTCCAGGTGCGGTCTAACCAGGTTTTTATATAGCTGCAGCATAACTTCTGCCCGCTTGTACTCTAGTCCTCTAGATATAAAGGCCAGCATTCCATTAGCCTTATTGATTATTTTCTGCACCTGTTCATGACACTTCAATGATCTATATACCTGAACCCCAGGTCCCTTTGGACAGCCACTGTTTTTAACTTTTTACCATTTAGAAAGTACCCTGTTCTATCCTTTTTTGATCCAAAGTAGATGACCTCACATTTGTCTACATTGAATTCTATTTGCCACAGTTTTGCCCATTCACCTAATCTATCAATATCCCTTTGTAATTTTATGTTTTCATCTACACTGCTTACAATGCCACCAATCTTTGTGTCATCGGCAAACTTAGATATGAGACTTTCTATGCCTTCATCTAAGTTGTTAATAAATATTGTGAATAATTGAGGCCCCAAGACAGATCCCTGCGGGACTCCACTAGTCACATCCTGCCAATGTGAGTACTTATCCATTATCCCTACTCTCTGTCGCCTTTCGCTCAGCCAACTTCCTAACCAAATCCGTACTTTTTACTCGATTCCATGGGCTTCTATCTTAGCTAACAGTCTCTTATGTGGGACCTTATCAAATGCCCTCTGGAAGTCCATATAAATAACATCCATTGACATTCCCCTGTCCACTACTTTAGTCACCTCTTCAAAAAATTCAATCAGGTTTGTCAGGCACGACCTGCCTTTCACAAATCCATGCTGGCTCTCTCTCTCTGATTAACAGAAAATTCTCGAGGTGTTCAGTCACCCTATCTTTAATTATAGACTCCAGCATTTTCCCCACAACAGATGTTAGGCTAGCTGGTCTATAATTCCCTGGTTTCCCTCTCTCTCCTTTCTTAAAAAGCGGAGTGACTTGTGCAATTTTCCAATCTAGAGGGACAGTTCCTGAATCTAGAGAACTTTGAAAGATTATAGTTAGGGCATCTGCAATGTGCTCACCTACTTCCTTTAAAACCCTGGGATGGAAACCATCTTGTCCTGGGGATTTGTCACTCTTTAGTGCTATTATTTTCTTCATTACTGTTGCTTTACTTATGTTAATTTTATTGAGTCCCTGTCCCCGATTCAATATTAGTTTTCTTGGGATTTCCGGCATGCTATCCTCTTTTTCTACTGTAAATACTGATGCAAAGTAATTGTTCAATATGTCCACCATTTCCCCATTGTCAATGACAATATCTCCCACTTTCAGTTTTTAAGGGGCCAACACTACTCCTGACCACCCTCTTTTTCCTAATGTAATGTTGAGGTAGAAGATCAGCCATAACCTTATTGAATGGCGGAGCAGGCTCAAGGGGCCATATGGCCTACTCTTGCTCCTATTTCTTGTGTTCTTATGATCTTATGATAAATGTTGGCCAGGACATGAGGAACACCCCTGCTCTTCTTCAAATAGTGCAATGGAATCTTTTATGTCGTCTGAACAGGCAGTCGGGCTCTCAGTTAAATGTGTAATTAAAAAGATGGCACCTCCAACAAAGCAACACCATAATTAATTGAAATGTTCAGAAGAGATTGTTGACACTGTTAATAAGAGTAAACAAAATAAATTTTATCTGAGATGAGGAGAGAAATTTGGGTGGAAATCACAGAGCGAGGTAAATTACTATTACAGTGAATTACAAACAGAAACAATAAAAAAGGAATCCGCTCTTGGGAAGAAACCAAAGAGCAGAGAATTTTGAAAAAGCTTGTGACTGTTTTATGGGTGTGATACATGTTCAGAATTAAAGGTTCAAAAAAAAGGAAAATCTGCATAAATAAGATCCTAATATTTCAGTATCCTACACTCTGTTCATAAATTAAATACTTTAAACTGTGTGGCCTAGAAATTCAATCACGCGCAGCCCTTTTATCAGGCATGAACTAGGCGGCTAGGGATCCAATATGGTGGCGCTTATTGTGCACTGCGTCCAGGGCGAATGTAAAAAAAGTTAATTACAATATTTAAACATGGGTCCTACACCAGTTTAAGGACCCTTCGTGAAATTGGTCTGCCCCAGTGCCAGATTCGTCACGTGATAAACCTGCTAACAGTCAAGAAGGACCCTGCACGATCACTATTTAAAGGGCTCATCTCCTCTATACAGTTTAGTTGCTAATTTGCCCTGTCAGGCTTCTGGTCAATGTCTGAGCTTTTTTTTGGCAATTTTCTCGGTTGCACATTGAATTTTGAGTTCTGTGAAGAACTTTTTGCAGGTCCTGGACTGGTTGTCTGCCTTGCAAATATTTTAATTCCCCTCATGGGGCTGGAGGAGGAGGTGGAGCAGCAAAGAAGACTGGAATGAGTAGGAGCAGCTGGAACAAGAGGGAGGAGGAGGAGGAGGAGGGCACTGCACAGGAGGCCCTACACAGAGTGGGTCTTCAGAGAGCACTTTTCGTAACTCAATCTGACGGAGAAGGAATGTGTGAGGGGCCTGCGCGTCACCATGGAGACTATAACGGAGCTCTGTCACCTAATGCAGCCACAGCTGGAGCCACAAACCAGGGCATGGAGAGCACACCCTGTGGCTGTCAAGGTTACTGTAGCCTGGAACTTCTATGCCACAAGGTTTTTCCAGGCTGTAAGTGACATTAGCGACATATCGCAGGTCAATGTACACTGCTGCATCAGGTGACTGAAGCTCTCTACTCGAGGAGGAACAACTGCATCTCCTTCCTATTGGACCAAGCAAAGCAGAACGAGAGAGCGCGGGGCTTTGTACATATTGCAGACTTCCTCAGGGTGTAAGGGACCATAGATTGCATTCACATTGCCCTTGCTATTCCCATCAGCAGCCTGGCTCAACAGAAAGGCATATCACTCCATCAACATGTAGCTCCTTTGTAACCACCTGCAGCGGATAATGCAGGTCTGTGCCCTATTTCCTGGCAGTTGCCATGATTCATTCATCCTACGCCAGTCCTCTATCCCACACCGTATCCAACCATGCCGTCAGGTTACAGGCTGGCTACATTGCGACAAGGGATATCCCTTCCAGGAACCTGGGCACACAAACGCCAAGCTGGCCAACAATGAGAGACATACCACCACCAGAACTCTTATTGAGCAGACCATCGAAGTGCTCAAACAATGGTTCTGCTGCCTGGACCGCTATAGAGAAGGTCTACAGTGCACCCCTGACCATGAGTAATTTGAAGACATATGTGGTAGGTGTAGTATGTTTGGGAGGAACAGGTGGTTTTGGACCTATGGTTCCCAAAGCTCTCCACCACTAGCGTTTTCTTCACGTCATGTCCGGTTCTGTTGTAAACTAAATGATAGAGATTGATTTCTATGATGAGTCCACAACTCTAGTGATTGTAGGAGAGTGAAGGGAAGTAGTTGGGGGGTGGGGGAGTGTTGTGAATAGTGGGGCTGCAGGTGTGAGCAGAGAGTAATTGAGCTGAGAGTTAGGATTCTTACCTTGACAACCCTGATAACGTCATTAAACTTCTTTCGATATTGCAGCCAGGTCTTGGCAGCTCAGCTCCTGACAATGACCTCCTGATCCACGTCTTCCCACTGTCGATGTATGTGTTTCCTCAAGGGATCTCTACACCCCCGGGGGGTATCAGGATCTCCCTCCTCCTGCTGACCGCCGGCTGTCCACAAAAATCAGGAGAAATCCAATCCAACCAATTAACACCCCATCAGTCTACTCTCAATCATCAGTGCTATCAAGCGGCATTTACTCACCAATAACTTGCTCACTGATGCTCAGTTTGGGTTCCGCCAGGACCACTCGGCTCCAGACCTCATTACAGCCTTGATCCAAACGTGGACAAAAGATCTGAATTCCAGAGATGAGGTGAGAGTGACTGCCCTTGACATCAAGCAGCATTTGACCGAGTGTGGCACAAAGGAGCCCTAGTAAAATTGAAGTCAATGGGAATCAGGGGGAAAACTCTCCAGTGGCTGGAGTCATACCTAGCACAAAGGAAGATGGTAGTGGTTGTTGGAGGCCAATCATCTCAGCACCAAGACCATCTTCAGCTGCTTCATCAATGACCTTCCCTCCATCGTAAGGTCAGAAATGGGGATGTTCGCTGATGATTGCACAGTGTTCAGTTGCATTCACAACCCCTCAGATAATGAAACAGTCCGTGCCCGCGTGCAGCAAGACCTGGACAACATCCTGGCTTGGGCTGATAAGTGGCAAGTAACATTCCAGACAAGTGCCAGGCAATGACCATCTCCAAAAAGAGAAAGTCTAACCACCTCCCCTTGACATTCAAAGGCATTACCATTGCCGAATCCCCCACCATCAACATCCTGGGGGTCACCATTGACCAGAAACTGAACTGGACCAGCCACATAAATACTGTGGCTACAAGAGCAGGTCAGAGGCTGGGTATTCTGCGGCGAGTGACTCACCTCCTGACTCCCCAAAGCGTTTCCACCATCTACAAGGCACAAGTCAGGAGTGTGATGGATTACTCTCCACTTGCCTGGATGAGTGCAGCTCCAACAACACTCAAGAAGCTCGACACCATCCAGGACAAAGCAGCCCGCTTGATTGGTATCCCATCCACCACCCTAAACATTCACTCCCTCCACCACCGGCGCACAGTGGCTGCAGTGTGTACCATCCACAGGATGCACTGCAGCAACTCACCAAGGCTTCTTCAACAGCACCTCCCAAACCCGCGACCTCTACCACCTAGAAAGACAAGGGCAGCAGGCACATGGGAACAACATCACCTGCACGTTCCCCTCCAAGTCACACACCATCCCGACTTGGAAATATATCGCCGTTCTTTCATCATTGCTGGGTCAAAGTCCTGGAACTCCCTACCAAACAGCACTGTGGGAGAACCTTCACCACACAGACTGCAGCGGTTCAAGAAGGCGGCTCACCACCACCTTCTCAAGGCCAATTAGGGATGGGCAATAAATGCCGGCCTCGCCAGCGATGCCCACACCCCATGTACAAATTTTTAAAAAATAAGGGTCTGCAATGACGCATTTGAGAAATGGAGGGATCTACCTGCAGGTCTTCCAGCCATGCAGCCCAGTTTCAAGCCAATTCTGCTGCCTGAAACCATAGTGTACCTCCTCCTTAAGAGCAGGCTACCTTTGAATGCAGTCAGTGGGGCCCTATTTTCATACCACAAAGAGGCACGTAGCAAATAAGCAGCGTGGGTAGTGCTGGCTGAATGCCTGTTTCAGTATAGGCTACCACCACCACTACCCATGCTCCGTGCACCCACGTGAACACCTGCCCCTCACACTCCCTGCCCCCTACACTCCCCACCCCCTACACAAACGCCCCCTACACACCCGCCCCCCGCTACACACCCAACCCCTCCACACATGGGTGCCTCCTGTGCACCCTCCCCTACATACACGCCTCCTATGCCCCCGCATCCTACACACCCGCACCCTACACACTCATACCCTACACACCTGCCCCCTACACACTCATACTCAACACACCCGCACCCTACACACTCATACCCTACACACCCGCACCCTACACACTCATACCCTACACACCCGCACCCTACACACTCATACCCTACACACCCGCACCCTACACACTCATACTCAACACACCCGCACCCGAACACACGCGCCCCCTACACACCCGCCCGTTACAGATCCACTCCCTACACACCTGCCCCCTGCTGATCCTCCCCCCCGCTGACCCGCCCCCCGCTGACCCGCCCCCCCGCTGATCCGCCCCCGCTGACCCGCCCCCCCGCTGACCCGCCCCCCGCTGACCCGCCCCCCGCTGACCCGCCCCCCGCTGACCCGCCCCCCCGCTGACCCGCCCCCCCGCTGACCCGCCCCCCGCTGACCCGCCCCCCGCTGACCCGCCCCCCGCTGACCCGCCCCCCCGCCGATCCGCCCCCCCGCTGATCCGCCCCCCCGCTGACCCGCCCCCCCGCTGATCCGCCCCCCCGCTGATCCGCCCGCTGCTGATCTGCACCCTACACACCCGCCTCCTACACACCCGCCTCCTACACACCCGCCCCCTACACACCCGCCTCCTACACACCCACCTCCTACACACCCGCCTCCTACACACCCGCCTCCTACACACCCGCCTCCTACACACCCACCTCCTACACACCCGCCCCCTACACACCCGCCTCCTACACACCCGCCTCCTACACACCCACCTCCTACACACCCGCCCCCTACACACCCGCCTCCTACACACCCGCCTCCTACACACCCACCCCCTACACACCCGCCTCCTACACACCCGCCCCCTACACACCCGCCTCCTACACACCCGCCTCCTACACACCCGCCTCCTACACACCCACCTCCTACACACCCGCCCCCTACACACCCGCCTCCTACACACCCGCCTCCTACACACCCACCTCCTACACACCCGCCCCCTACACACCCGCCTCCTACACACCCGCCTCCTACACACCCGCCCCCTACACACCCGCCTCCTACACACCCGCCCCCTACACACCCGCCTCCTACACACCCGCCTCCTACACACCCGCCTCCTACACACCCACCCATTACACTTCTTCCTTCGGTCCCAGTCGAATTCCTATGCCAGTATGTGTGTTTTTTGTTGGGGGTGGGGGGAGATGGTGGAATTGAATGAAAAATAAAATTCTTCAACGCAGGTCAGTATTTAAGTTTCCAAAATAAATATTTGGTGCATTTTTTTAGCTGTGTCCTTCTGTGCCCGGTGACATAACCATTGATTTCTTTGTTTTCTCACTGAGAGGGGGGTTATGCAATGCAAAAGATACATCTTTAGTTTATGTTACGAGTCAGGATGGTTCAGGCTTTATTTGCTCTCAGTGCACTGAAAGTGCATTGAATAAGAGTTCATTTTTACTTCCTTTTGTTGTAGTGGGCTGGCAAGTCTGTGTAACTTTACTCAGTGCACTTTCTGTGATCTAGAATACATTGCAATCGGCACAGAAATGTGGAGCCCGTCAGAATGTGCCTGCAGGAAAGCTGCTGAGCCACTTGTTAGACTGCTAATTATGCACTTAATGGACTCAAAATTTCACAACTTGGCTAATTTTCCTGTGTAGTGTGTAATCCTCTAATGCTTTGTGTTCTGACTGGCTCAGTGTTTGGAAACCCGATGTACCCAGAAGGCATTAGCTGATGCCCAGAATGGTAAACATTCTGCTTTATACTTATAAAAGAAATGGGAGCTGGGGTTGAAATAATTATATTTGGGGGCACTCCTTGGTGTTCTTTTCACACAGTTTATCACCAGCTAAAAACTACTTATGCAGCAAAGTATGGATAAGGTCAGTCATTTTGTACATCCTCACTACCACTATCTAATTCTCCTGGGTTAGTGAATCAGAGCTGGTGCCTGGGAGTGAAGAAGCAAATGCTGCACATGGTCAGTTGGTGGGAATTGGGGCAGAGGAAGACATATATCGCCATTCCTCCATCGTTGCTGGGCCAAAACCATGGACTCCCTACCTAACATCATTGTGGGAGCACCTTCACCACACGGACTGCAATGGTTCAAGAAGAAGCCTCACCACCACCTTTGGGCCTCAGGCCTCATCTAAATAATCCGGATGAGCAGCCAGTGCCTGTCGTGCCTCCACAGGCAGCTCAACCTGGTGTTGGAGAAAATTTCAGGCTGCCTGCCTCACCGGAAGCGGTCCTCAGGTAAGTGCCTGGGAAGAGAACAGCCGGAGAGTGAGCAATCGTGGCCGGCATTGGCTGGCAGGAGTGCAGTGGAGCCAGGAGGAGCACTCCTGCTCCTTCTGGCTCCACATGAATGTAAACAAAAAATTTCGGTAGCAGCGGGTTCCTAGGCCACGTCCACGCCAGGAGAACCTGAGTGGAGCAGGCCCGGTTTTTCAGAGGCATCCCAAAACAGATGTTAGACCCCCCCCCCCCCCCCGCTCAATAGTACATGCAAGGACTCCTGAAAATCGTCCAAGGCCATATTGTTCAGGCATGCTTGAGAGGCAGGGACTAGCCCTGCAAAATCGGTCATTTTTGCCCCCCGTAATCCATCTGGAAAACAAGCGTAATGATTACAAATTTGTACTCCACTATTTCTAACACAAAGGCAAGATTCCCAGGTTTAAAGCATGTAGAGACAAGCAGCCAGCACAATTACAAGATGATCCTCAGGAAATCTCTCAGGGAGTCTGAATGTACGATCCTGCCAATAAACCATCACTTAAAAGTAATACACTAACAAGGTCATTACATACTAGTACATGCTTCATAAGGGAGAGCGTAGCAGCTTATGTTAAAGCATGTGCTGGATAGTCACTATTACTTAAATAAAAACATGGCATATTAATTGAAAATTGTCAGTTAGATTATATGAACCAGAAGCAAAAAGGGAAACGGTTGAAAAACATAAGTTAATAAAAGAATGTGAAATGAAAAATAGAGATTTGGAAGTTCATAACATTATTCTTGATAATTCCTTTGCAAGTCTCAATGGAAAACTCATCACTAATAGAGTGGTGAATCCATGTGTTTCCTGCAGAGCTTCTCTACTTCTGCTCATCCTCCTCCTCCTACTGTGGCATGGCTTGTGGCTGCTCTGATGCATCTCCAGGTATATATACCTTTTTCCATGGAAAAGTTATTCAGCATTCAACAAAGCAGTACTATCGTGCCAACTCTCTCCAAGGCAGATTGTGGAGCACTCCCATTAAATTCAAAAGTCTGAAGCATTGTTTGAGCAGGCCAAATGCCTCTTGCAAGTGGATTGTTTTACCGTTTGTCACAGGATAGAGGGGGAGGGGTTGTATAGTCATGAGTCAGGTTTCGAGCTGGTAACCCAAATCTTTAAGGAGTCAAGCATTCGACCTGTGGTCACCGTGGAATATGCAATGAACCCAAAACTCCCAAGGTACTGAAGTTTTAGCCATTTGCTTGAGCGGTGTATTAGCATGGAGAGTTCTCTGGACGGTCATGGAGTAGTATCCCTTTTATTTGAATGCCACATGGCACAGTTGATGGTTCAGAAAGCCAAACCTTTCAAAGCATCCAGTACGTCTCTCCAGCTACTGCTGCATCCCAGTATTGAATGTAATATTGAAGCAGGAAATGTCCAACTTTGGTAATGCAGTGGGGGTGAACCACTAACTGGCTGATCCCGTTGAGATTTCCTGTGGTGCCTGGAAGAACTCTGTGGCATAAATATTCAGTGTCGTCACTTGACTGAAGGTCTGTTCTATCCCTATTGCTGTAACCTCCTCTAGCCCCATAACCTCACTGCCCCACCCCACCCCCAGCTCCAGCCTCTTGTGCATCCCACCCTCCCTTTGCCTCACCACTGACAGCCATGCTTTTAGCCACCTAGGTTCCCACTCTCTGCAATTCCCTTCCTAAACCCCTCTGTCACCGCACAATCTTCTCCTCCATTAAGACCCTGCTTAAAACCCATCTCTTTGAGACACCCCTCCTAATCTCTCCATCTTCGGCTTAGTATCTGTTTTTCCTCATGCCTCTGTGCAGTGCCTTGGGACATTTTTCTACATTAAGGGAGCTAAATAAATGCAAGTTACTGATATTCTAGCAGCTGGCACAATTTTTCAGTGAAATCCCCAGTGAGGTGTAACCTCTTTAACACACTATTCTTAGAGGTTAATGTAGTCTTGTCATTTGTTTTAGGCAAACTGCCTGGCAGTAGCAAGTCATGGTGGTCCTCCTCCAATGACCTTGAACCTCTCTGGCCTTCATACCTTACTGCTCCTGTTCCACTTTCTCCATCATGTTCAGCGTGGCGAGCTCACTGCTCACTTGTTCCTGTTTGCACTGAAACAGTTGAAAGTCTGCTGCTCTATTCCATTCTGAGCCTCTGCCACCTCTCTGCGTTGTTTGAACATCAACTTTTATTCGGGTTTCAGTACCACAATGCAGAATTGAAGTCAAGCCTGATTCATTTCACGCAGATCGAGTTAATTGCTGCTTAACAAGCAACAAAAGGTTAGCACAGGGGCTCTGCATTAACAATGCCGTTTAGTCCCACGAGCAATTTTAGAAGCATGAGGAAAGGTTATTTATTAGCACACAACATTACTATTCCTTGGTACATATCCACTATGAGTATTACCTCTAACACACACGGTAATTTAACCCCTCGGGGAGTCTTGCTGCAAGTTAGTACTATTTCATTTATAACAGCCATATTTAATAGCAAGTCATGGGCTCTCACCATGAGCGCAGGACCAAACTGAACAAAGCATGGGCTTATAGAAAAAAGGTACACCTGTGGTAGTTAGTACGTGAAAGTAACAATCGGACTGTATCCTGTAGCCTGAAGAACAGCATCTCTGCACTAGGAAACAAAATCTTTTCTAGACTCGGAACTTTCTTTCCCTGAAGCGCCTTGAGTGTAAATCATCATTTTCTCCATTTTCATGGAACCATTGTACACAAACATAATGCATTGGACAGCTGGATTACAGAATGTTTTGTCAGATATAACTGTTAAGTAGCTATTCAGCTAGTTGACAAGTGTGAAAGGAGCATTATGACAGGCAAGTCACGATTGCCTGGTTTTCATCATTCTTTCTAACAAATTTGATTTTACAAAACACATGCAGGAACGTGCTTGCTCCCACAATTTTGAAGCAGTCATTTTATTCTGCAGAAAAGGGCATTTAACCATTTTTAGGAAAAATATGAAAAATTAGCCCTTTGTACTTTACTGCAGTGTGTTAATAAAACTAAAAGAAATTGGTAAGGCACCAACGTATTGTATCATTCTTTCACCTCTGTGACTAGGGTTCATATCCAGTTAAGTCAGTCACCTGGCATGGCAGCAAGCTATACAACTTGCTGTTGTTAAAAGAGGCAAAGGTAGCACTGGAGAATTTGGGCAACCTGGGCAAGTAAAAAGGCAGCTGGATTGAAGAGGCGAGCAAAAAATCTCACGGAACTGGGCCTGAATGACTCGTAACAGAGATATGGAGAAGGAGAGACGGTCTACTTGGGGTCAGGGGCCAGAGACCCACCAAGAAGGTGGTACACATTTTGTGGAGGGAGGTGGTTGTGCCACACCTTGAAACTCAGAACTCCTTTGAAGAGCAGGAAGAAGTTTAACATTCTTACAGAGCAGCCAAGGTAAGCAATTTGCTCCTTCTGACCCTTCCTTGCAGTCCCTCTATATGTGTCATACTCCTTAATTCATTAGCCTGAACGTGGCAGAGGAGTAAGAGGTGAAAATGGAATATGACAGTGAGGAGCAGAGATTCCTTAGCCCCTAGTTCCACAGCCAATAGATTTATATTTCTGGGAATCTGCTCTAGAAAGGATGTTGGATGAGCATCAAACTCAGATGGAGACACCAAGGAGCATCTCAAAAGGGTTGAGACAGATGGCATTTGATCATGGCAAGGTCCAATGCCTTCGTCAGTGCCAATATCTGAGAAGAATTCAACAGAATGCAGTGTTGCCTAAAGCAGGTGGTGGCACCACAAACATCTGCACCCATCCCCCTTGACAGAGAGGCCATCAGGCCTGGATGCTTTCACTACTGGCCTTCAGGTATTGGGAGATCGTTTGGAGATGATGGAAATCAGCTTGCAAGAGCTTTGTGCCAACATCTCTCAGAGTCTGCAAGATCTAACTGATACCATGAGGTCTCCCCTACTGCTGATCAGTGGGCACTCAGATCAAGGACCCAGCACAAGTTGGGGGTTTAGAATCTTCCTTCATGATGCCGTCTTCTCTCCTGGTGACAGCTTGCATTAGCCCCCTCAGATACAGGACTAGGCTGCAGTGGCCCGACTGAGAAGCCCTCCCGGAACTCAGAAGCCCCAGGACGCAGGGTTACCTTGGTCAAAAGAGGCTCATGATGGCACAGTGCAGCCAAGTATCACTGGCATCCCTGGCTCTCAGGAGTCACCTCAGCACAGCACCAGGTGGTAATAAGAAGCACTTGCTATAAATATATATATGCTCAGTAAAACCACTTTGTGATAGGAAGTCCAGTGTTCTAAAGTTAGTCCGTTCTTTGTTTTTTGTTTTAGAGAGGATGTTTTGAGGTCAGTTTGCAATGGGAGACAGAGTTCCTTCTATGCCTCCTTACAGAACCATTGCCTTCTTAAGCACACTTTTTTTGAAACAACCTCAAGAGATCAGCGTGGTCTGTAGATTCTGGTGGCAGTGCACGTCCTTGGTGGTTTTTCTCACATTTGGCATATCCTTATCCTGTGTGCCTCTGTCATTTCCTGTTCCCCCTGCCCATGCTCTGCCCATGAACTCAATCACTTCCTGGTTTGAAAAGCCTTGCAGGCAACTTACTCCTCTTTTCCACAAACATAAATCAAGTGCAATTTTGCCGTAAATAGTGGAATTTCTGGGACAGCAACTTTACCTTCATTATCCTGCCATTTGCATCCATGCACCACTTTGCGGGGGGTGTAGCTTCTGCCAGCATTAAATTCTACTGGAATTTTGCGTGCATTTTAGAACGGCTGTAACTCTGGCATGTTTGACTTATGCCCCAAATCTCTGTCTCCTACCCGAGAACTACACCACCAACTGCACCAAAAAAAAATCTCAGAAATCCAGGTCCGATATTTACAAATTGAGTTAGGGATATATGAGCCTTTACACTTTTCCGTTACTTAATTAATCAACTAGGTCTTCTTGGGTTACTTCTGCACATGTACAGTCACTCAGAATTAGACAAGTATCAGATTTTTTTAAAAGTATTAAAATCTGGTTCCACATCACAAATCGGATTTGATTTTTGTCAATGTTTTCAATGAATAACTGCTGATCCATCACTCACACAAATTTGGTTCAATGATGTATCCTTGTTGAAATACTGTACATTGTCAAATGTCAATACTGTTATTTTTGTAATGGGCTTATTGTTCCAAATGAAGTCTTGGAATTTTCCTGAGGTACCCAGGGACATGTTTGAAGGAAAGTGTTCATTAAAATATATAACAGGCACTCCTGCAGGTAGTAATTTGGTGAGCTCCAATGCTTACCTAATTAACACCAGAATATGGGAATTTGTCTTTAACCAAAATTGCAAATAATATTATTTCTGTATGGTTTGTATATTAATATGTTGCCATAGATGAGTAGTATATACAAATATTTTACCTCCTTGTTTTAATGATTTGTGGAAATTTGAACTCTCATAATGTGTGGGAAAAAGTACAATTTATCACAGCTAACATCCCAAATATACATTTTAATCCTGTGCAATTATCAAAGCTCAACAATGAAATTATATGCTACCTGTGGCATGAAGATTATGAGTAATGTATAATGCAAAAAAAAATGTAGTTTTCTTGAAGTCAGTATGCACCCCAAACAATAGAGCCAACCATTAAAATACTAAAATATCCCTCCAGTTAACACCGCAAGTTGCTTTGGAGATGTCCCTGTGTTGGTAATTTGTTCAAACATCTGGCTTCCACTGTACAATGTGAATGGAGAGACACATGGTCTTCATTTCTACATTACAGGCAGTCACAGGAGTGATGGGGACTGTGAAATTTTTGAGAAAGTTAACTACTGCTGTTTTCGTGCTTGGAGGCAAAATTAAATTGGAAGCTAAAAGACTTACTGCCAAAGGAATTCCTTTCTCACAGAACAGGTTTTTCTTATTTGAGGAAACAACTTTGATGCTTGTTATTATACTGCAAGTCAATTAATTCTGCAAGGGTTCAGTTTCATTGGTTTGCGTTTCTCAGGAATAATGTGTCTGCGGTAGAAATGCTATACAAATGCTTCACAATTTTTTTGTTAGGCTCACGTTAATAAGACCTTCAATCAGGTGTATAGAGTCATAAACCTTTAGTCGTTATTATGCCATAACTCCAATTCATTACAGTGCAGCTAGCTATTCCTTTTATTTGATTAAGGAGTAATTAAATGCCAGCCTTCCATTCCTGAAAACCAGATGCAGAGGTTTTGGTAAGAATCTGCAGGTTAATCCTGCAGCTTAAATTTTCTGTTGTAGTTGAGTGCAAGCCAAGGAGTATATGAATACATAACCCAGCTGGCACAGGGATGCTGGTGGGAATCTGTCAGCTGATGCGGCCATGGCTGGGAATTTTCTTTTCCCAAAATCTGTGTTTTTAAATACGTGAGAAAATTGAGCCCCCATCTAGGCCACCGAACAATTACAACACTTCAAGGTTTCCCTGAAACATAATTCCTGACCTTACATTTTAGAGGGGATGGCAATTTAAAACTTATTCATAAAGACTGTATTGAAAGCTGAAATGTCAGAAAAATAGAGTGAATCAAAATCAATTTTTGACTATAAATCACACCAGTATCTTACAAAGTATAGTGGGCGCTAAATTGGGCTGTAAAGCGCCTGTTGTTTCGGTGCTACACGGCCTTTCCGACATCCAAGATGGCTTCTTGGATGCGCACGCACGTTTCCAGCGTGAGGTGTGCCAGACGCCACCTTGGTATAGGAGTTTGCGCAGGCGCAGATAACGAATGCTGGAATCATGTAAAGTAGGGAGAAAATGGCTTCAATCAGTGTGCAACGCTGATTTAAAGTGATAGACACCATTTTGGGACTTAACGCTCAACTCAACACACAGTCTTAACCTCGACCATCTGCACGTGTCTTAGAGTGCCTGGAAGTCCCCCCACCAGCACTATTTAAAGGGACCATGCAGATTTATAGGTTAGTGGCTGGATTATTGCTTCTGGCTGCCGAGACATTTGTAACTGTTTTTGGACGTCTCCTAGACTTCAATGCTGGGACGCGGGGACATAGCCTAACATTTAGAGCCAGCATGTGCAGGAATGAAGTTAGGAAATGCTCCTACACGTAAAGGGTGGGAGACGTTTGGAACACTCTTCTGCAGATGGCAGTTGATGCTTGCTCACTTGTGAATGTTAAATCTGAGATTGATAGATTTCTGTGAACGAAGGGTATTAAGGGATATGGGGCTAAGACGGGTATTTGGAGTTAGGTCACAGGTCCACCATGATCTCATTGAATGGTGGAACAGGGTCGAGGGGCTAAATGCCACTGCCACTTGCTACCTCCTGATATGTGCCACCTTCTCCTGCAAGAAAGTGGGTTGTGTGTCTGGGTGATGTGCCTGTCATGGTTGAATAGCTGCCAGTGTGTGTGGTCTGTGAGTTGTGGGTGGGCGGCTTGAAACAGTGGTAATGTGTAAGGGTGAGAGGAAGCATCTGATTGGAAGAGTTGAGTACTGATGGAAAGAGTTTGTTGGTATGTGGGTGATGGGGGGTGTAGTGCGTGGTGCAGTTGGTAGGAGATGCCACTTGACATTTGACCTCACTCACCTTGCCCACTCATGTCAAAGCCTTGAACTTCTTTCTGCACTGCATCCATGTTCATGATCCTGTGCGCCTGGCGTTGACTTCATCCCCCGCTGCCTCCCACTGCCTTTTGGATATATGTCTGGAGGGCCTCTTACTCCCCGACCCCCCACCGTGGTTATAAGATGTCCCTCCTTCTGCCCACCTCTTGCACCAAGGTCTCTAGTGCATCAGCAGAGAACCTTGGTGTACGCACTCTCGCAGACCTGGTACCAACTCAGATCGGCAGATTGATGAAGTCTGGCATGCAGATTGGAGGATGTGGGATTTAGTAGTGCGCAACCTTTATTCAATGTTTTAACATAACTCATCAGTGTGTAAGGATAGGGATGGGACCTGCATCTGTGTTTTACATGTGCGATGTCTGATGTCCGTTCAGACTCCGTGTAGACTGTTATTTTCAGCAAATAACAGGTACCAGCTAAGAGATTTCTAAGAAACATCCTCCCTTTAAGAGATGGAGCTTCCCCTGGTGGTGGAAAGTGCGAATTGCATTGATTCCACGTACAAGGCCTGGAATGGAACGCTGATTGCAGGTGAGCCCTCGGGTGGGCTGAAACTTGCGTCCTGCCTGCGCAGGGGTCATTGGGCGGGGGGTAATAGCGCATCACGCTATCGACGCCCAAAAACAGCCCTGATCCAATTCCCCCAAGATATCTTTATAATTGTTTTAGGTGTATTGGAAACACCTAAGTCAACAGAAGTATTGAAACTTTATTGGACATCAGCCTTATTACATCAGTGCTTTGCTTTTATACAAGCAACAACTATTAAATTATCAAATCAGAATGTTGCCACTCAGTGGAATTACTTACATTCTTTTATTGGTCATTGATATGAAAATTAAAGCAGATTTTAGAAATACTGAAGCAATCGCCATATATTTAGTACAGTTCCATATCTGGCTAAACAGTTTCATAAGCATCTTCACATGGAAATACAAACCTCCCCACAAAACAAACTTAAACAAAAGAGCCTGGAATAATTTTAGAAAATCTACGTATAGATCCACACAGGTGAAGCAAAACATGAGCTGCACTTTAGGCAAAACCAACACACATACAGCTCATGTCTGCATTATTAAGTACATCTTATACATAAAGCATATGTTTAAAAATGCCACAAACCAACACTAAGACCATTACAGAAAATCCATAATAAAGAACCTTTCACATTCTCAAGGAAATAGGTTAATCTCACACACCCTCCAATAAGCAGATTAACCTCATATAGAAACAGAACAGGGCACACACGGATAGATTCAAATATCTCCAGTATAGCTGACAATATTTTCTAAAAAAAACCCCATAAAATCATGTGTAAAAGGTTGTTATGCTAATAAATAGACCAATCAGATATGATGAATAGCTCCACAGTTAGACCAACTCCCTCCAATAAATTACTGATTATGAAAGCGCACAAGAGTTATGTTCTGACTCAGTTCATCATGTCTCATGAGTAAAGAATTTATTATATTTCAGTGATGCACACAACATAATTCTCTTCTGCAACATTTTTATACCATCATTTTGAACAACTTTATGTTTCTGTGATATCAGTTTAGAGACAATTTCTAGATTATAGCCTAGACATTGCTGTCGGAGTGAAAGATTACACTGGCAGCAACTGAGCGCTAATGGCCAGAAATTTAATGAGTCCGTTGCGTAGTTTCAGTTAGCCTTTTGGTGTTTGTTATATGAAGGAACATTGATGAATGAGGGAAGCCCCCAAAATTGAAATCTTTATGTGAGATGTGCTTATTCTGCCTGTATGAAACGGGTGTACCTCTAGACTCGACTATTCCAATGCTATCCTGAGCATCCTCCCATCCTCCGCCCTCTATAACCTTCAGCTCATCCAAAACTCTGCTGCTCATATGCTATCCCACACCAAGTCACGCTCACCCATCACCCCTGTGCTCACTGACCGACAATGGCTCCCAATCCCCCAATGCCTCAAATTTAAAATTCCCAACCTTGTGTTTAAATTCTTTCATGTCCCCACTGCTCCCTACCGCTATAACCTTCTCAAGCCCTACAACCCTCCGAGAACTCTACGTTCCTCCAATTTTGGCCTCTTGTGCAACCCCCACTCTCTTCATCCCAACATTGGCAGTCCCGCCTAGGACTATACTCTGGAATTCCCTCCCTAGACCTCTCTGCCTCTCCACCTCCCTCTCCTCTTTTCAGAACCTCCTTAAAGCCCATCTCTTTGGCCGAACTTTCATTCATCCCTCTTAATATCTCCTCCTTTGGGTCAGCATCAATTTTTGTTAGATTACACTCAAGTGCCTTAGGATGTTTTTCTATGTTAAATGTGCTATTAGGTGCAAGTTGTTGTTGTTGTTTTTATAGCTGAGGCAGGTTCTTGCAAGTCAGGATTCAGAAGGGAACTGCTGCAGTTTCACTGTTCGTACAGGAAAAAAATTCACTACAATGGAGGTTGCTTTTAGTGCTCACCTTGCACTTGACTTAGCAGAGGACAATGAACAGGAGCAGAGAGGGCTGCCAGAAATGTTACATGGCACCAAGGTGTACTGTCTGGACACAATGATATGCCATTTATTGCACCTACAGGCCCAAGCACAGCTACTAGGCAATGACTGAAGAACACCTCCTCTGGAGGCTATGCATTAGCAGGGAGGCAGTTACAGAGCTATGTCACCTGCTTTAGATCTGCAGACAAGTTCAGACATAATGACATAACTGCCAATAGGCAGCAGTCATCTAGCTGGCCCTTAGTGCTGGTATATTGTGTGAATCACTTATCACCTAAAATATTTTTTAAAAGGTGAGAGACTAAGAAATGTTGGTATTCAGAGGGATTTGGGTGTCCTTGTACATGAATCACAGAAAGTTAACATGCAGGTACAGCAAGTAACTAGGAAGGCAAATGGTAAATTAACCTTTATTGTAAGGGGATGGGAGTATAAGAGTAAAGAGGTCTTGCTGCAATTACATAGGGCTCTGGAGAGACCACACCTGGAGTACTGAGTACAGTTTTGGTCTCCTTACCTAAGGAAAGATATACTTGCCTTAGAGGGGTTACAACAAAGGTTCACTGGATTGATTCCTGGGATGAGAGGGTTGTCCTATGAGGAGAGACTGAGTAGAATAGGCCTATATTCTCTGGAGTTTAGAAGAATGAGAGGTGATCTCATTGAAACATATAAAATTCTGAGAGGGCTTGACAGGGTAAATGCTGAGAGGTTGTTCCCCTGGCTGGAGAGTCTAGAACTAGGGGTCATAGTCTCAAGATAAGGGTTCGGCCATTTAAGACCGAGATGAGGAAAAATTTCTTCGCTCAGAGGGTTGTGAGTCTTTGGAATTCTCTACCCCAGAGGGCTGTGGATGCTCAGTTGTTGAGTATAATCAAGACTGAAATCGATAGATTTTTGGACACTAAGGGAATCAAGGGATATGGGGATAGAGTGGGAAAGTGGAGTTGAGGTAGAAGATCAGCCATGATCTTATTGAATGGCGGAGCAGGCTCAAGGAGCCGTATGGCCTACTCCTGCTCCTATTGCTTATGTTATGTTCTTATGTTCTAACCTTTGACTTCCCCTGTGGCTGGCTTCCAGGTTTCAATAACAGATTGTTGGGATTCAGGTGGTTCTGTACCTCCTTGTGCTGGTTACTGAGATGGTTCTGGTACTGATTCAGCTGAGTCCACTATCCTTCACGTTACCAGGAACACTTGCACAGGGATGTTGTATGGGCCATATGTGGCATTTTCCATGGCAGCCTCATCCATGCCTCCTCCAACCATGCCACTGCTGCTAAGTACTCCCGTGATATGTCTAGTGACACACATGGGAACAGACCTCTGGGCAGCAATGAGGCGTTCGGTGCACAATTTCTACCATCCCTTGCTCCCCCTCACTCCAGAACTGTGATTCTTCCAGTGATACCTCCTCAAACTCATTAACTACATTCTCTGGGGTGCGTTGCTGTATTAGTGTTTGGAAAATGTGGTTAGAGTGATGCTGGGTGCTATGGGATGCGGAATGGTCAGGGAAGCTGTTTTTGGCAACACTCTGTTCTTCCAGACTTACAAAAAAAAAGAGGAACGTATGTTAAATATCGCCTCAACTAAACCCTTTCAAGTAGTCCTTGACTGCATAATGTGTGAGATATTTTTGAGGTTGACGTATGCCTGTGTGTCAATATGGTGAAAAGACATAATGGCCTAGATATTTCTTCCAGGTACTTTCCAGTTTTAAGCAGTATTATGGTGGTAGCTAATATTGGCCATCAAGGACAGGAATGGTGGATGAGCAGAATTTGGTGCAGGATAGGATACGAGCAGCAAAGTTTTGGATGAGCTGGTCCTTACAGAGGATAGGGGGTGGGACGCCAACCAGGAGGGCGTTGGAATAATCGAGTCTGGAGGTGACAAAGGTATGTTTCAGTGACTGATGGTCTGAAGTAGGGTTTCAGGTGGGTGATGTTATAGAGCCCATATCGTCTCCCTCACAATGATTGCCTCGGCAATCGTTGCGAGTGAGACGATATGGGGTCGGAAGCTAAGATAGGGCCAAATAGAACATCAAGGTTGCAAACGGTCTGATTTAGATTGAGAAAGTGGCTGGGGAGGGGGATGGAATTGACAGCAAGGGTATGGAGTTTGAGGCAGGGCTGAAGACGATGGCTTTTCTCTTCCCAATGTTTAGCAGTTCATCCAAGACTGAATATTGGACAAGCAGTTTGACAGCAAGGTGGTGGAGAGGTCCAGCTGGGTGACATTGGAGTACATGTGGAAACCGACCCCACATCTGCCGATGATGTTGCCAAGCAGCAGCATGTAGATGCGGAAGAGGAGGTAGCCTGGGATGGACCCTGGGGGACTCCCAAGCTGATAGCGTGGGGCGGGAAAATAATACATTGCTGGAGATGCTCTAGCTATAATCAGATAGATGAAAGTAGTAAGAAGTAAGGACAGTCTCACTGAGCTGGACAACAGTGGAGAGGCGTTGGAGGAGGATGGTGTGGTCAATTGTGTCAAAAGCTGCAGAGAGGTTATGAAGGATTAATACACCACGGCCATGGAAAATATTGTTCGTGCCTTTGGTTAGGGATGTTTTGGTGCAGTGTGAGGGTGAAACCTAATTGGAGGGATTCAAACAGGGAGTTGCAGAAGAGATTGGCACAGATCTGCAAATTGACAATATATTCAAGGACTTTTGAAGGGAAAAGGAAGTTGAAGATGGGTGGTAGTTTGCAAGGACAGAGGGGGCGAGGTTTTTTGAGGAAGTGTTGATGACAGCAGTTTTGAAAAGGAGAGGAACAATGCCCTGAGGAGAAGGAACCATTTACAATGTCAGCTAGCGTGAGGGCAGGAAGGGAAGTTGGGCGGTCAGCAGTTTAGTGGTAATCAGTTCAAGGGAGAGGAAGTGGGTCTCATAGACAATATGAACTTAGAGAAAGCATGGGGGGAGATAGGAGATAAAGTAGCAAGAGACAGTGTTCAGAGCTCGAGCAGGGAGTGCCTGCGGAAGTGTATGACTTTGTGGGCAAGGGGAAGAGGTGGAGCACGCAGAGGAAGCTGAATGGATGATCCCTATCTTGTTGACAATGAAGTCAATAATCTTCTTGCATTTGTTGTTAGAGATGAAAGTGGAGAGGGTAGAGAAAGGAATTTAAGGAGATATTTAGTGGTGGAGAAAAGAAGCTGGGGTTACTTTTGCTCTTCAGGATGATCCTAGATTGGTGGGTGGTTTTCGCAGAGGAGGGTGAGACCTGCTCAAGCTTGACGTGGTCCAGCCAATGGATGGCTAAGCCAGCTGTGCATCAGATATGCTCAAGTCTGCGCCCTTGGAAATGAGACAGTGAAGATGAGGGCCGTACAGGAGGAACGACTGGATGGGAGACATTGAACGTTTCACAACTTATTTTTCTACAGTGCTCATAAGTACAGATAAACATCTCAAAGTGCTTTATATGGCAAAGGAAAATAGTGGACATTAAGCTAGAAGTAAAAATGAATAATGGAAAAAACTAGGACAGCCAAAGGCACAGATGAAAAGAAGGTTCTTTCCAATTGAAAGTACCTTTACCTTAGTAAGATGACTTGGTACATAATGTACCGGATTCACAATTATACCAAGTCAGTCCATTCTTCAACTTGATTTTTCTTTATTTACAAATATACTGAAAACTCCTGGCAAAGGTATCCTGTCAGTGGTGTTCATTTTTTAGGTAGTAAATCCACCAAGTTAGCATCATGTGATTGAGACATATTTTCCTTGCTGCATGTTTATAATACCATAATGCCAGCCAATGAAAATATTTGTTACTAGCCAGATACTATCTAGTATAGGTCTGTCTCTAATTATGTTATTTACAGGGAGTAGAAAGAACACTTTGCAAGGCTTGAAAGGCAAAAGTTTCCATTTGTTACGTACTGTTAAATTTACTTTGTATGCTTCGTTCCTTTTTTAACAAAAAAAATTGGGACAATTTAGGTCTCCCTTTTGCCCCATTTTTCAGTGTGAATGGGGCAGTAGCAGGATGAAAATCACATTAGTAAAATGCCAACTTACCGCCCGAGGCCTACACAATACGATTTTCTAGTGGTCCACGATTTAGGCGGCCAGCACTCTCGCTGGAAACAGGCAGAATCTAATGAATAAATTGTGGTCCAATACCATATTTAGGCCCGCTTCACCATTTTAGAGTGAGGTAGCGCTGCCACCATTGATTCTTAGCCACAACGGTTTTACTTTGGTGTTGAAATTCCACTGGGAATTATTTTTAGTGCACTGGTTAAAGTTCCAACATGTATAATTTTAAGGAAGTTACCAACCCATTTAAGAATATGAATTAGATCATGGCCCTATTTGCATGAAATTGTTGTGGAGTGACTAATTTATATCAACTAATTTGTAAACTAAATCGGCAGTTCAGCTTAATGGTGGTTTTACATAGAATTACATAGAATGTACAGCACAGAAACAGGTCCATGCCGGTGTTTATGCTCCAAATGAGCCTCCTCCCTCCCCATTTCATCTAACCCTATCAGCATATCCTTCTATTCCTTTCTCCCTCATATGTTTATCTGGCTTCCCTTTAAATGCATCTATGCCAGCCGCCTCAACTACTCCTTGTGGCACCGAGTTCCACATTCTAACCATTCTCTGGGTAAAGAAGTTTCTCCTGAATTCCCGATTGGATTTATTAGCGACTATTTTATATTTATGGCCCCTAGTTCTGGTCACCCCCGCAAGTGGAAACATCTTCTCTATGTCTACCCTATTGAATCCTTTCATAATCTTAAAGACCTCTATCAGGTCACCCCTCAATCTTCTATTTTCTAGAGAAAAAAACCCCAACCTGCTCAATCTTTCCTGATAGGTATAACCTCTCAGTTCTGGTATCATTCTAGTAAATCTTTTTTGCACCTTCTCCAGTGCCTCTATATCCTTTTTATAATATGGAGACCAGAACTGTTCACAGTACTCCAAGTGTGGTCTCACCAAGGTTCTATACATTTTTAACATAACATCTCTGCTTTTCAATTCTATCCCTCTAGAAATGAACCCCAGTGCTTGATTTGCTTTTTTATGACCTTATTAACCTGCGTTGCTACTTTTAGTGATTTGTGTATCTGTACCCCCAGATCCCTCTGCTCCTCTACCCCATTTAGACTCTTATTATCCAAGCAGTATGTGGCCCCCTTATTCTTCCTATCAAACCTCACACTTATCTATATTGAAATTCATTTGCCAATTACACGCCCATTCTGCAAGTTTATTAATATCTTCCTGTATTTTGTCGCAGTCCTCCTCAGTATTAACTAAATCCCCCAATTTGGTGTCATCCGCAAATTTTGAGAGATTGTACTTCCGATTCCCGAGTCCAAATCGTTTCTGTAAATAGTGAACAACAGTGGTCCTAGCACTGATCCTTGTGGAACACGACTTCCCACCTTTTGCCAGCCTGAGTAACTACCTTTAACCCTTACTCTCTGTTTTCTGTTTTGTAGTCAGCTTGCTATTCACTCTGCTGCTTGTCCCCTGACTCCACTTGCACTGACCTTAGTTATGAATCTACTATGCTGTATCTTATCGAAAGCCTTTTGAAAATCCAAATATATTACATCTACTGCATTACCCTTGTCCATCCTTTCTGTTACTTCTTCAAAGAATTCAACAAGGTTGGTCAAGCATGACCTCCCCTTTTGAAATCCATGCTGACTATTCTTCATAAGAACATAAGAAATAGGAGCAGGAATAGGCCATCCAGCCCTCATGCCTGCTCCACCATTCAACAAGATCATGGCTGATCTTCTACTTCAACGCCATTTTCCTGCATCATCCCTATATCTCTTGATGCCTTTAATATCTAGAAATCTAGCGATCTGTGTGATGCCTTTAATATCTAGAAATCTATTGTATTTTTGATTGCTTATTTACCAATTTAAGGGAATTTGATACTTTTGAACAAAAAATGGCTGCTGCTGTGCACATGGTATTGACAAATCATGGAAATCAATCACCTTCTAAATGATGGACAGTTTGTGGGAGACTAGACCTATACTATTTTCTGGCTTAATCTGTAATCCAGTTGTTGAGAAGTTCTGGAAATAATCAATCTCCTGATGGCTAAAATCAACAGACTTTTGATGACACATACCTGGTTGACTACCAGATAACCAGGCTAGCATAGCAATTATTCATATTAATTAACTGGATTTAATCCAGTTAACTAAGAAATAAACATTGTAGACCAAGGCAAATAAGGTCAATGGCACTAATCCAGATAGTTACTTGAGTCTGGAACTAACATAAAGGTAAATTATGAGAATTATTAGTGATTATATGCGAACTGGAAAATTGTTCTGAAGCATTTCATTCTGCAGCCTTGGGTGAGAAACACAGTGGTTTTCCAAGTTAATTCTCCATACTTTTCTTAATAAACACTTCAGGCTCTAAAGAACATTGATTACATACTAATAGTGGACTTTGGTGTTATTAATGATGGACTTTGGTCACACCATGGACTTTACTTTTTGACAAGAGTTTGTTTTTAAAGTCTCCTAATTGAAGTAAAGTTTAGCATATTTTGAATTTAACAATGTTGCATTGTGATCCAACAGCACAGAAGAGGAGGTCAATATAAGTGCCAACCAGCCTAATCTGATTTGACACATCCCCTTTCCAAGACTTGTCATGCTTTGCACTATAAATAGGCATAGTCCCTTCTAATGAAATCAACATTTACACCAGCCTACCAGAAGGAATTTTAGGGTGATAGACATTTCCTCCCTATGAACCACCACACTGTGACAAAATCACCAATCCAAGAGTGGAAAAGTTGGGATTGTTCTCCTTAGAGCAGAGAAGGTTAATGGGAGATTTAATAGAGGTGTTCAAAATTATGAGGTGTTTTGATTAAGTAAATAGGGAGAAACTTTTTCCACTGGCAGGAGGGTTGGTAACCAGAGGGCACAGTTTTAAGGTGGCAAAAGAACCAGAGGGGAGATGAAGAGAATTTTTTTTGTGCGTGAAAGGGTGGTGGAAGCAGAGTCAATAGTAACTTTCAAAAGTGAATTGGACAACTACTTGAAGGGAAAAAAAATACAGGGTTTTGGGGAAAGAACAGGGGAATGGGACTAATTGGATAGCACTTTCAAACAGCCGGCACAGGCATGATGGGCCGAATGACCTCCTTCTGTGCTGTATGATTCTATAACTCCATGCCCCATTTTGTGATGTCAACATATTACTGACAGGATCTGACAAAACAACTAAAACCAATCAAATCTTACCACATTTAATAGAAAATAACACAATTTTGCTCAAGGGTGGAAGGCGAAACAAAACTTTTCAGGGCTGTTCTGTGTGACCCAGCCCAATGACACCATCATAATTTGTGTGAATCTAATTTTTTGACCTGTCAGCTATCTCATTCCTATAGCCTGAAGTACGTTTCCGAAAAATGTGTTCAAGTAAGGTGTGCAAAGTGAATATACACATCAAATCAGTTGCTGTATAACCATCGGTGTCCTAAAACACATTATCAACTATTAAGATATAGTATTATTGTCACTGTCATTGTTCCTTTCGAGCTATGCAGATTTCCTCGCTAAGCAAACAGAATGTTATTTTGGTATTAATTGGACCTGTATCTACAATGTGATGTCTTCAAGAGAAGCACAGGCTACTTTCTAAATGGTAAAAAGTTAAAAACTGTGGATGTCCAAAGGGACTTAGGGGTTCATGTACATAAATCATTGAAGTGTCATGAACAGGTGCAGAAAATAATCAAGAAGGCTAATGGAATGCTGGTCTTTATATCGAGAGGACTAGAGTACAAGGGGGCAGAAGTTATGCTGCAACTATACAAAACCCTGGTTAGACCGCACCTGAAGTACTGTGAGCAGTTCTGGGCACCGCACCTTCGGAAGGACATATTGGCCTTGGAGGGAGTGCAGCGTAGGTTTACTAGAATGATACCTGGACTGCAAGGGTTAAGTTACAAGGAGAGATTACACAAATTGGGGTTGTATTCTCTGGAGTTTAGAAGGTTAAGGGGTGATCTGATCGAAGTTTATAAGATATTAAGGGGAACGGATAGTGTGGATAGAGAGAAACTATTTCCACTGGTTGGGGATTCTAGGAATAGGGGGCATAGTCTAAAAATTAGAGCCAGACATTTCAGGAGAGAGATTAGAAAACATTTCTACACACAAAGGGTTGTAGAAGTTTGGAACTCTCTTCCGCAAACGGCAATTGATTCTACTCAATTGCTAAATTTAAATGTGAGATAGATAGCTTTTTGGCAACCAAAGGTATTAAGGGATATGGGCCAAAGGCAGGTATATGGAGCTAGATCACAGATCAGCCATGATCTTATCAAATGGCGGAGCAGGCACGAGGGGCTGAATGGCCTACTCCTGTTCCTATATTCCTATGTTCCTATGTTCCACAGCACAAAATGCTGTGGGCAATTCCGATTATTCATCGTATTAACAGCTTAAAGGCTGTCAGGTTTATGTGGTTGAAAGTGGATTTTTAGTTTGATTTTGATTAACAACATTAATTATGGTCAGAAAAGTATCAGTGGTGTTGCTGAGGATGAGTGACATCAATCAAATATGAATCGTAATTGAATTTATATTTTTGTTTCTGCTTTTCTGTAATCTAAATTTCAATCCAGTTTCCATAACATCGCAAAAATTCATATTTGATGGCGATTTTTGTTGGCAGCAAGTCAGTTTTACAGGTTTGCAGTGGGTTAATGCATTGTATCATGCTGGTAAAGGTGTGTAGCCAAAAGGAAGGAGGAGTTAACCAGCAACAATTCTAGCCTGGGCCGCACTTCGATACCCATGGCATTCCATGCACGTCGTGAGATGACTGCATGTACCTGTTTCTCACCTTAGTCCAAGTCCAGGGCTGGGAAGGATATGACGGGGAGAGAGTTGGGATCAAATATAAATAAATTCAAATTTACACAATTTAGATCAAGTATGGATTCAGAAATGGCTTAGACGTTTCTCCCTGCTAAAAGCACAAATGAATATTATTCAAAAGCCACTGATGTTATACAAGGGATCTTAATGTAACCATGCTCTAGCGCAAACAGGAATTATGGTAAACTAAAAATATTCAAGCATTTAGATAAAGATATAGCTTCCCTTTAAGCATTTTAAAATCAGACATTATTTGCCAGGCAATAAATAACTGCATTTCACTAGAGGGAGCACTTCTACATAATCAACCTGCAACGTCCACGCTTTCTAATATCATGCTGCTGAACTTCGAGAAGTGTTGAAATAGATCTATATTAAAAGGTTAAATTGATATGAGTGAACTGATGAGAGAACTTCATGCAACCACAAACAGCAGTTGGCATGGTTGTACAGCAGTTGCGGTCTTTTGAAGTGTTGCCAGCACACACAGCACAGGGCTTTTTATAACAAATATATCACAAAAGGAAGTGAGACATACATTGAAGGAATGAATGCTTCACTGGGACTGGATCATTTAAGCAAAATACTGCTAAAATATAAATAAAAGATCTTTCAAATTGATGACTAGGTAACTTTTTCAGACCATTCAAATTCTGAGAACTGCTACCATGATAACACTAATTAAGTTTAAAGACTGAGACTTGCCTCTTGAAATCTGGCTTATTCCTTCCATCTATTGGATTCAACACACCTGCAAAAACAAACTCAGAACAATATAATAAAATATACTGACTGTTTCATAATTGTGGGGTTTTTACATTTTTCATATTTTCTCATATTTAGCCTGGAATGAACATATTAAACAATTTACACAAATAATCTATATTCCTAATTTTCTATCTTTGTTTGAGTTTCATATTTTCCACAAAATTTGGGGGAAATTCAAAATGTTTCAATGTCAATGAGAAAATGACGTATTATTAGTTTTTCCATAGTAGTAGTATCATTTACACATCCACCAAAAGATGGGGGGAGGAAATCTGTACATGTGTCAACGTTGTGTGTTCCTGTCACACATTGGAGAGTCTGTGTAGCACTGCTTAAGCTTTGTGCAGGGAATGCTGAAATGCTTATATCTTAACTTTAAAGGGCCATCATCTTCGAGGGGAAAAAATGATGGGAATGTCATTTTTATTTTACTATCAAGACAGTGACAGAAATTACAACAAAATGTATTGTCGCATCACTTACAGTGACAATGGTTCTTCTGACTCTCCTTCTTCCTAAAATGAAATAAGAAGACTTATTTAGCACAAAGAGAGTGCAGTGTTAAATTGATTTAAAATAGTCTATGTGCCAAGAATGGCCTACCTTCCTGACGTTGATGTGAAGACTAGGCAGGGTTAAGATGTGTCTTGCTACGCTCCAGCTGTTTCATTGTTATGCACTCCAGCAAGAAGAAACAGAAAGATTATTAGCACAGTGCTTACTAAAGTTACAATGCTGATCTATTTCAATTTTAGAGGACATCAAAATAAAATTACAGTATTAAAGAACAACAATATGTATTTGTTTTCTTTTCTACTGTCGCAAACTAAATGCACTATTCTGTTTAATCTTTCTTCCTGTTCCATTGGCACTTTCTATCTAATACCCATAATAAAAATCATCTGTAATAGCTTCCTATCAGACAAACGGTCTACACCTGTAAAGTTAATTAATCTGTTCTCTCCACAGATCCTGATGGACTTGTCGAGTGTTTCTAGCATTTTCTGTTTTTGTTTCAGATTTCCAGCATTTTGCTTTTTGGTTACTTTTGTGGGATTTGACTCACCCAGCCTTATAGCTCTATCTACTTATATGGTAGCGTAACCTGAGAGCGTAACAATAGAAGCCCTTTGTGACCTGGACTGAATACCCACGTCTGTTGTAGGTGCATTTCTTCATTCTCTCCGAAGGCAGACTCCTTTTATCACTAGATGAGCTGAAGTTTGCTTCAAGTCGTAAGTTGCTTTATTCTACAGTACAAAGCAATAGGTGTGATCAGATTTGCTTAGTTCAATCAGTACATCTTGGCTTTGGCTAATGATTAGAAAAGAACATTGCTCTATCCCACTTTGGCATGTTGTCTTACTTAACTTAATCAGAATAGCTGCTTTGCATTGTGTCTTACAGCCCAGAATAGAGCCTCTTCTCCCTGGAGTCTCCTCTCTTTTTCAATCTTCTCACTGCATGACTGCCTTTTTGGTGTTTGTGTTTCTTTTGTTCTAAAAGCTTGACTTCAGTGTCAGCTTTTAGTCAAAACTGACTATTCCTCCCTTCCTGCCCCCCCCACCCAGAGCAGAGTCCACCAGCCTAACTTGGCAAAGACACCAACTGAGTTCAAATCAGCAGCAATGAGTATTAACATTTCCTACATCACAACAGTGTCTACACTTCAAAAGTACTTCATTGGCTGTAAAACACTTTGGGACATTCTGAGGTCTTTCCTTTAACAGTCACTGGAATGTTAAATTACTCATTGTCTGCATGGTGTTAGGTTCAGATGCCCTGTCTGAAACCTAATACCTACCTGCCAGCTCTGCTGTCCTGTGAATTTAACACCTTTGAAACTTAAAGTCTTAATTTGAAAGAACACTTTAAAATTGTTCATTTCTAGTTCTTTACTGTGGAAAAAATGGTCAAAAATCTAGAAAAGTGACATAGGCCAATCTAGATCAATTGAGACTTTCAGCTTGATTTGGTTCCCTAATGTAACAGTCTAATCTGGGAATGGAGGGTCTCTTCTTTAGAATCAATATGCTAAATCTACAAACTGAATTTTCCCTTAGGGCTATTGATTAGACGGTTAAATTTAATGGTCCATTCAGGTAATTAGATTTCACACACCTTCTGCCAGGTTATATTATTCCAAGGCATAAAGAATATGCAATAATAGTGAGAACAGTTAAAACCAAATATTCTTTTAGAATCTAAATGACTGTAAAATCTGGTAATGCATCAATCTATTTTGATGAAGTCAATTGCCTGTTGATTTATCCAAACAATTACCACACTACTTATTTCTATAATTTTAAAGCAATCTTCTTCAGCATTAGACTGTTCTGCCACATGAAACAATATTACAGCAATGCAAACCCATAGTAAATTCAAGCAAAAGTATGCTGAAGAAGGTTATCTTAACAGAAATATGCATTATAATGGATCAAACTGCATTTAAATAATATATTATAGTAGCTTCAAAGTTGACCTTAAGTGGATTGAAATATGATTTAAAATGATTCTAAAGTCGACTATAATTGTGTGAGGTAATCGTATTCTAGAGTTCCATTGTGAGCATGGCATAAAACAGATTAGTTTATAACTGACACAACATAAATTATCTCTGGTCCAATGAGTGAGTCAATTCTTTATGCATCTTAATGTACCAGTGTTGCAGCTATACTGGAAAATTCTTGTCCTAACACAAATACTCTGGCACAGTCACTGGGTGTTGATTAGAATCAAACCCCAGAAGTGTTTCTGACAAGAAATCTTGTGAGTTTGGCCACATTGCGGAAGCATTATGGAAATCAGGACAGAACAAAATCTGAACAGTTGATAAAATGGTCCAAAATTGAAGTAGCACAAACATTTTAACCATTTCCTCTCAGGCCTACTCTTTGACAGTAGTAATAAGTTTACTACTTTGTATAATAGCACTGGCAAGGCAATTAAGGCAAAGGATTATTCTGTGACATTCTGTCAAAAGTTAAATATTTTAATAATTTAAAAAACTCCCAGTTCCTTTTTTAGTTTTATTTTTGACTCTGGCTCTGCCCGAGTATTCCCTCCTACACTTACAATGTGATCTGGTGCCAATGGACTGTATTTGTTACAAGATTTTGCTGTTTCAGTGAAGGGCTGTGTCAAAACCTTGACCAGACAGACAGGTATGCAGCGGGCTGCAGCACACTCAGAAATAGTGGCTTTTATGAAGCTGTGTGGTTGAACTAAACCATCACTCAGGCTGGAAATAATACCATGGTTTCCACAGACTCAACTTCACAGAAACATCGGGCGCTATATTGGACCTTGTAGCGCCCTTTGTTTCGAAGCTACATGGCCTCTCCAACATCCAAGATGACGTCTTGGCTGCGTAGGTACATTTCCAGTGTGATGTGCGCCGGATGCCATCTTGGTATAGGAGTTATTGCAGGCACAAATACCAAACGCTGGAAGCATGTAAAGTAAGGAGAAAATGGATACAATCAGTGTGCAACGCTGATTTAAAGTGATAGACACCATTTTGGGACTTAATGCTCAACTCACACAGTCTTAACCCTGATGATCTGAACGTGTCTTATAGTGCCTGCAGGACTCTCACCAGCGCTATTTAAATGGACTATGCAGGATTTACAGGTTAGTGGCTGGATTATTGCTTCTGGCTGCCGAGACATTTGTAACTGTTTTTGGAGGTCTCCTAGACTTAAATATTAGGATGCAGGGACATAGCCTAACATTTAGAGCCAGGACGTGCAGGAGTGAAGTTAGAAAATGCTTCGACACGTAAAGGGTGGGAGAAGTTTGGAACACTCTTCTGCAAACGGCAGTTGATGCTAGCTCAATTGTGAATTCTAAATCTGAGATTGATAGATTTCTGTGAACCAAGGGTATTAAGGGATATGGGGCTAAGACGGGTATATGGAGTTAGGTCACAGGTCCACCATGATCTCATTGAATGGCGGAACAGGCTCAAGGGGCTAAACGCCACTGCCACTTGCTGCCTCCTGATATGCGTCACCTTCTCCTGCAAGAAAGCGGGAACGTATATCTGGGCGATGTGCCTGTCATGGTTAAATAGCTGCCAGTGTGTGTGACATAAGAACATACATAAGAACATAAGAAATAGGAGCAGGAGTAGGCCATCCGGCCCCTCAAGCCTGCTCCACCATTCAACAAGATCATAGCTGATCTTCTACCTCAATGCCATTTTCCTGCACTATCCCCAATCCCTTGATGCCTTTAATATCTAGAAATCTATCAATCTCTGTTATGAATATACTCAATGGCTGAGCCTCCACAGCCCTCTGGGGTAGAGAATTCCAAAGATTCATCACCCTCTGAGTGAAGAAATTCCTCCTCATCTCAGTCCTAAATGGCCTACCCCTTATTCTGAGACTGTGACCCCTGCTTCTAGTCTCCCCAGCCACGGGAAACATCGTCCCTGCATCTACCCTGTCGAGCCCTGTAAGAATTTTGTATGTTTCAATGAGATCACCTCTCATTCTTCTAAACTCTAGAGAATACAGGCCTAGTCTACTCAATCTCTCCGTATACGACAATCCCGCCATCCCAGGAATCAGTCTGGTGAACCTTCGTTGCACTCCCTCTTTGGCAAGTATATCCTTTCTTAGGTAAGGAGACCAAAATTGTACACAATACTCCAACTGCGGTCTCACCAAGACCCTATATAATTGCAGTAAGACATCTTTACTCCTGGACAACATCCAAGCTTGGGCTGATAAGTGGCAAGTAACATTCGCGCCAGACAAGTGCCAGGCAATGACCATCTCCAACAAGAGAGAGTCCAACCACCTCCCCTTGACATTCAACGCCATTACCATCACCACATCCCCCACCATCAACATCCTGGGGGTCACCATTGACCAGAAACTTAACTGGACCAGCCATATAAATACTGTGGCTCCAAGAGCAGGTCAGAGGCTGGGTATTCTGCAGCGAATGACTCACCACCTGACTCCCCAAAGCCTTTCCACCATCTACAAGGCACAAGTCAGGAGTGTGATGGAATACTCTCCACTTGCCTGGATGAGTGCAGCTCCAACAACACTCAAGAAGCTTGACACCATCCAGGACAAAGCAGCCCGCTTGATTGGCACCCCATCCACCACCCTAAACATTCACTCCCTTCACCACCAGCGCACTGTGGCTGCTGTGTGTACCATCCACAGGATGTACTGCAGCAACTCGCCAAGGCTTCTTCGACAGCACCTCCCAAACCCGCGACCTCTACCACCTAGAAGGACAAGAGCAGCAGACACATGGGAACAACACCACCTGCACGTTCCCCTCCAAGTCACACAACATCCCGACTTGCAAATATATTGCCGTTCCTTCATCGTCGCTGGGTCAAAATCCTGGAACTCCCTTCCTAACAGCACTGTGGGAGAACCTTCACCACACGGACTGCAGCGGTTCAAGAAGGCGGCTCATCACCACCTTCTCAAGGGCAATTAGGGATGGGCAATAAATGCTGGCCTTGCCAGCGACACCCACATCCCATGAATGAAAAAAAAAACTCAAATCCTCTCGTAATAAAGGCCAACATACCATTTGCCTTCCCAATTGCTTGCTGCACCTGCATGTTCGCTTTCAGTGGCTCATGTACAAGGAAACCCAGGTCCCTTTGAACATGAACATTTCCCAATCTCTCACCATTTAAAAAATACTTAGCTTTCTATTTTTTCTACCAGTGGATAACTTCACATTTTTCCACATTATATTCCATCTGCCGTGTTCTTGCCCATTCACTTAGCCTGTCCATATCCCCTTTGAAGCCCCTTTGCAGCCTCCTCACAACTCACATTCCCACCTAGTATTGTGCCATCAGCAAATTTGGAAATATTACATTTGGTCCCCTCATCCAAGTCATTGATATAGATTGTGAATAGCTGGGGCCCTGCGGTACCCCACTAGTCACAGTCTGCCAACCTGAAAAAGACCTGTTTATTCCTACTCTCTGTTTTCTGTCTGTTAACCAATTCTCAATCCATGCCAGTAAATTACCCCAAGTTCCATGTGCTCTAAATTTGTTCACCAACCTCCTGTGTGGGACCTTATCAAAAGTTCTTCTGAAAATCCAAATACACCACATCCACTGGTCCCCCCTTATCTATTCTACTAGTTACATCCTCAATGAAATCTGATAGGTTTGTCAAACATGATTTCCCTTTCATTAATCCACCTTGACTCTTCCAAATCCTATTATTATTTTCTAAATGTCCTGTTATCACATCCTTTATAATAGATTTGAGCATTTTCCCTACTACTGATGTCAGGCTGACAGGTCTGTAGTTCTCTGTTTCCTCTCTCCCTCCTTTCGTAAATAGTGGGGTTACATTTGCTCCCTTCCAATCTGCAGGAACCATTCCAGAATTTATAGAATTTTGGAAGATGACAACTATCTCCATAGCCACCTCTTTCAAAACCCTGGGATGTAGATCATCAAGTCATTGGGATTTATCGACTTTCAGTCCCATTAATTTCTCTAGTACTATTTTTTTTACTACTAAAAATTTCCTTCAGTTCCTCAGTCTCGCCAGACCCTTGGTTCTCTCGTATTTCTGGGAGGTTTTTTGTGTATTCTTCCATGAGGACAGACACAAAGTATTTGTTTAATTTCTCTGCCATTTCTTTATTCCCCATTATAAATTCTCCCATTTCAGTCTGTAAGGGACCCATATTTGCCTTCGCCAGTATTTTCCTTTTTACATACCTATAGAAGTTTTTACAGTCTGTTTTTATGTTTCTTGCTAGATAACTCTCATTCTATTTTCCCTTTCTTTATCAATTTCTTGGTCCTCCTTTGATGAATTCTAAAATGCTTCCAGTCCTCAGGCTTACTGCTTTTTCTGGCGACTTTATATGCCTCTTCCTTTGATTTAATACTAACTTTAATTTCTCTTGTCAGCCACGGTTGGACCACTTTTCCTGTTGGGTTTTTGTGCCTTAAAGAAATATATATTTGTTGCAAATTATGTATTAATTCTTTAAATGCTAGCCATTGCATGTCTACCATCATACCTTTTAATGTAGTTCCCCAATCAACCACAACCAACTTGCACCTCATACTTTCGTAGTCTCCTCTGTTTAGATTTAAGACCCTAGTTTCGGATTGAACGACATCACTTTCAGACTTAATGAAGAATTCTATCATATTATGGTCACTATTCCCTAAGGGCTCTTTTACAACAAGATTATTAATTAACCCTTTCTCATTGCACAATACTAAATCTAGTTGGTTCCTCAACATACTGATCTAGAAAACCTTCTTGTATACAGGACCTTTGAGTTGTGGGTGGGTGGCTTGCAACAGTGGTAATGTGTAAGGGTGAGAGGAAGCAACTGATTGGAAGAGTTGAGTACTGATGGAAAGAGTTTGTTGATATGTGGGTGATGGGGGGTGTAGTGTGTGGAGCAGTGTATGCAGCTAGTGGTGTAGTTGGTAAGAGACGCCACTTGACAGTTGACCTCACTCACCTTGCCTACTCATGTCAAAGCATTGAGCTTCTTCCTGCACTGCATCCATGTTCATGATGCTGTGAGCCTGACATTGACTTCATCCCCCGCTGCCTCCCACTGCCTTTTGGGTATATGTCTGGAGGGCCTATTACCACCCCCCCCCCCCCCCACCCCCCGACTGCGGATATAGGATATCCCTCCTTCTGTCCACTTCTTGCACCTAGGCCTCCAGTGCATCAGCAGAGAACCTTGGTGCGCACACCCTCGCAGGCCTGGTACCAACTCAGATGGGCCAATTGGTGAGGTCTGGCATGCAGATTGAAGGATGTAGGATTTAGTAGTCCACAACCTTTATTCAATGTTTTAACATAACTCATCAGTTTGTAAACATAGGGACGGAAGCTGCATCTGTGTTTTATGTGTGCGATGTCTGATCTCCATTTAGACTCCGTGCAGACAGCAGACTGTTATTTTCAGCAAATAACAGGTACCAGCTACCTTTAAGAGATTTTTAAGAGACAGCCTGCCTTTAATAGATTGGGGCTCCCCCTGCTGGTGGAAAGTGCAAATTGCATTGAATCCTCGTTCAACGCTGATTCGGAATGCTGCTTGAAGCTAAGTCCTCAGGCCTCACAAAAGTCTCGTCCTACCTGCGCAGGGGTCATTGGGCACGGGGTAATAGCGGATCGCGCTACCCCCACCCAATAATAGGCCCTATCCAATTTATTTTCTCCCCCATCATTTTTTTATTTGCTGAAAGCATACTATTCTTTTACAATGTTATTTTAGGACTCAAGAATCAATGTGTAACTTAGGACATGTTTATCTTGTGTAATGTCACAATATTTGGAATGCATTTTCAAGGCAGATATTTTAACAGCTTAACAATCATATTGAGAAATGAAAGTGACTGACAGTAATATGGATGATGGCATCATAATATACAGCAACAAATTATGTTACATATATATCAGTGGTTTATATTTGCAAAATGTATTTTATAATGTATTGAACACTCATGGGATGCAGATGAAATTTAAAAATTACATGATTCAATAGTCCATAAGTCAAGCCACCAGTCTGGAGAGGTGAAAGAATGATGAAAAAACCTTGTCTTGTGAGAGTACAAATTCAGTTCTGACATTAGAGATCAGGACATTTAAAAAAATCCTGCAAATGCTGGACATTTGAAAAAAGAATCACAGAAAATATCAGAAGTGCATACCTGTTCTGTCAGCACCTGAATGAGAAGAGACATAGCCCCAAAGATCCGAGGGCCAGTGATCTGGCATTTCTGCCAGGACTGTGCCTGCCAGGAACCTCTGCCCTAAATAGCCTGCCCCACTAGGGGTGCATCTTGGGGACCAGCCAAATAAACCAACCCAGAAAGTCTGGCGTAAGTGCTCAGATGGGCGGGATATTAGGGGCTCCCCCAGAAACAAGGCATAGTTACCTCAATGTTCCCTTTTGTAAGGTGATCACTTTAAAAATTAAAATAAAAAATGTGGTGCCAAATCTTCAGGTATCTAGCTACAGTCCTGGTCTGGAACCCCTCGGCCGGTCTCCACATACACCATTGGGTTAGCCATACCTTTGTTGACCATACACTGGGGCCTTCTGAGGGCCAAACTCCCAATGGGAGGGAGTCTTTGTTCCCCAGCTTTGGCCTGCCTCTCACTAATGGTGATGACCTTATAAGGGGCGGGACGAGCTCTGCCTCCACAAAGTCTACCTGGAAAGTTTGCCACAAGTTTGGGACCTAGCCTATCTGGGTTCTGTCCTAGATTACTGCCATTCAGCATACTCTTGCCGAGTTACGTTGGGACTAGGCAAGAATGGCCATGGATTTTCAGGCCCAGGTTAATGTTTCAAAAGGATACACTTTTCAGAATGGCTTTCAGCAAGCAGAAGAACTCACTTGTAGAATTGGCCAATGGTCAAGAGGATAGATAATCTCTTCTGGTATCAGCTTGGCTCAGTCAGTAGCATCATGCCCAACTTTAAAACAGAAGAAGGTGTAAATTCAAACCCCAATCAAGGACTTGAGCACATAACCTTGATTGACACTTCAGTGTAGTACTGACAGGGTGCTGCATTGTTGGAGGCGCTCCCTTCCAGATCAGATATTAGCCCTAGTCCATCAGTTATTAAAAATCCTGAGGTAGATTTTAACTTTCACCATGAAGCAGAAAACTGGCTCGAGCACATTGACCGCCCATTATACACACCGGCCCAATTTATAAAAGGAAAATCGGGTGGGGTATATAAGGGATGGCTGATACGCTGCCGCCAGTTTTCCGCCCGGTGGTGAAAGTTAAAATCTCCCCCACCATGGCACTGTTTCAAGAAGACCAGGCACTTCTCTTGGTGTTCTCGATATTACTCCCCAAACCCCCAAAACAGCACTACCAGGAGTGGATTAACTGGTCATTCATCTCATATTCTGTTTGAGGGACCTTAGTGTGTGCAATTTTGGCTACCACATTTACCTGCATGATTCATTGGCTGCACTTTAATAGTAAATCATTGATTGTGAAGCATTTTTGCAACATCCTGAAGATGTGATATGGTGCTATATAAGTAAAAAAAAAATCTTGCTTTCTATTTTTAAAGGGCATTCTTATAGGTATAGACACTGGAAGGGATGAAAGGGCCATAAATCTTCCAAGTTTTTTTAGCTTAAACTTTGATCTCTCTGATGGCTTCCATCCTAGGGTCTTGAGGGAAGTGGCAGTAGGGATTGTGGATGCTTTGGTGATAGTTTTCCAAAATTCCCTGGACTCAGGAGAGGTCCCGGCAGATTGGAAAACTGCTAATGTAACACCGTTATTTAAAAAGGGTAGTAGGCAGAAGGCTGGAAATTATAGGCCAGTTAGCTTAACATCTGTGGTGGGTAAAATTTTGGAGTCTATTATTAAGGAGACAGTAACGGAACATTTAGATAAGCATAATTTAATAGGACAAAGTCAGCATGGCTTTATGAAGGGGAAGTCATGTCTGACAAATTTGCTTGAGTTCTTCGAGGATATAACGTATAGGGTGGATAAAGGGGAACCAGTGGACGTAGTGTATTTAGACTTCCAGAAGGCATTCGACAAGGTGCCACATAAAAGATTATTACTTAAGATAAAAAATCACGGGATTGGGGGTAATATTCTGGCATGGGTGGAGGATTGGTTATCGAACAGGAAGCAGAGAGTTGGGATAAATGGTTCATTTTCGGACTGGCAACCAGTAACCAGTGGTGTTCCACAGGGGTCGGTGCTGGGTCCCCAACTCTTTACAATCTATATTAACGATTTGGAGGAGGGGACCGAGTGCAACATATCAAAATTTGCAGATGATACAAAGATGGGAGGGAAAGTAGAGAGTGAGGAGGACATAAAAAACCTGCAAGGGGATATAGACAGGCTGGGTGAGTGGGCGGAGATTTGGCAGATGCAATATAATATTGGAAAATGTGAGGTTATGCACTTTGGCAGGAAAAATCAGAGAGCAAGTTATTTTCTTAATGGCGAGAGACTGGAAAGTACTGCAGTACAAAGGGATCTGGGGGTCCTAGTGCAAGAAAATCAAAAAGTTGGTATGCAGGTGCAGCAGGTGATCAAGAAGGCCAACGGAATGTTGGCTTTTATTGCTAGGGGGATAGAATATAAAAACAAGGAGGTATTGCTGCAGTTATATAAGGTATTGGTGAGACCGCACCTGGAATACTGCATACAGTTTTGGTCTCCATACTTAAGAAAAGACATACTTGCTCTCGAGGCAGTACAAAGAAGGTTCACTCGGTTAATCCCGGGGATGAGGGGGCGGACATATGAGGAGAGGTTGAGTAGATTGGGACTCTACTCATTGGAGTTCAGAAGAATGAGAGGCGATCTTATTGAAACATATAAGATTGTGAAGGGGCTTGATCGGGTGGATGCAGTAAGGATGTTCCCAAAGATGGGTGAAACTAGAACTAGGGGGCATAATCTTAGAATAAGGGGCTGCTCTTTCAAAACTGAGATGAGGAGAAACTTCTTCACTCAGAGGGTGGTAGGTCTGTGGAATTTGCTGCCCCAGGAAGCTGTGGAAGCTACATCATTAGATAAATTTAAAACAGAAATAGACAGTTTCCTAGAAGTAAAGGGAATTAGGGGTTATGGGGAGCGGGCAGGAAATTGGACATGAAGCTGAGTTCGGATCGGTCAATGCCCTGTGGGTGGCGGAGAGGGCCCAGGGGCTATGTGGCCGGGTCCTGCTCCGACTTCTTGTGTTCTTTAGATTTGTGGTTGGGATCAGATCAGCCATGATCTTATTGAATGGCGGAGCAGGCTCGAGGGGCCGATTGGCCTACTCCTGCTCCAATTTCTTATGTTCTTATGTTCTTATGTTCTTCCCCCCACAACACTCCATATCTAGAATGACCCATCATGCCCCCCTCCCCCCTCCCGCCCCCCCCCTTTAGACATAGTTGTGCCTCTGTACATGTTAGTTTGAAAGAAAGAAGAGCACAATGATGGGAATTGTATCATATAATCCTAAAATATGTTTACTTATGAAAATTAGACAGAAAGCTGAGTCAATAAAGTAAATAAAAACACATCCAAAACAGATCCAAAAGATATAACACTGTAGAAGTCATAACATATCCTGCAGATAAAACTTTGCCCAACACAGTAACATTATAACAGAGCTTTGCCAGGGACCAAACCGCCTGGAAACTGACCAATGAGACGGCAATGCCCCGTTAGGGGTCCTAATGAAATTGAGTTCGACATTCTCAATTATTTTCCTTGCCAAAACTTTAAATTTGTCATGAATCGACACTAATTGAGCAATCTCAGAGTAGAAAGGATGCCTGTGGAAACCGTGGGAACTGAAATGTCACTGTGATAAAGTAAGAGATACTTGTTAGAGACTTCAGTTAGACACAGTAATGGGTCAATGTGGGAGGAGGAACGGCTTTATTGTATCCAGTAAGTGTAGATCTTCCTTACAGTGCTTGACACTGTTACTAGGTGAAAAATTAGAAAAAGTTTCCATTCCAATAACTATAATGTCTTGCTGAGTAAATTATGTAGAATATTATATTTAGTATACATGTTAATAAAATATGGGGAACAATGGGGCTGCTTTGTGTAGGAGGAATATTTTAAAAAGCAATAGCAAGTATTATGAAAGAAAGAAAGAACAATCTTGCATTTCTATAGCACCTTTCACGACTGCAGGACATCCCAAAGCACTTCACAATCAATGAAGTACTTTTTTGAAGTGTAGTCACTGTTGTAATGTAGGAAACGCAGCAGCCAATTTGAGCACAGCAAGGTCCCACAAACAGCAATGTGATAATGACCAGATAATCTGTTTTAGTGATGTTGGTTGAGGGATAAATATTGGCCCAGGACAATAAATGTTAAGCTAGAGTTATCAATATAGCTAGAGTTACCAATGAAAATGATAAAATATACAAATCACACCAACCAAGAAAAGAACAACTTGCGGCTCTGTAATTGGTGCTGAAGGAGATGTCACCATATGAAGAATTCCTTTAATATGATAAAAGATCCCAAGATGTTTCACAAAAGTGGGATAACAGACATAAATCAGGATTGGTAGATGGTTAGGGAAGAGATAGATTTTAAGCAAACTTTTAATGGTGATGGGAGGTTGATGAATTTAAGAAAAGAATTGCAGACACACTGGAGGAATGCACAGAAGTCCAGATTCAGAAGAGTGCAATCCAGGGCATAGAGCTGGAGGAGGTTTGTTAAGGTACAATGGGCCAACGCCATGGAGGGAGGTTTGTAAATAAGGATGAAGATTTTGAATTCAATGGGACAGAGATCCAGTGGAGTTCAGTGATGACTGGAGCGATGGTCGCACAGGATAGGATGCAGACAGTAGAGTTCCGCATGTGTTAGAGTCAGGTGAAGCTTGGAAGACAGGCTGGGAGAGTATTAGAAAAGCCGAGCCCTGAAGTATGGATGAACAGTTCAGTGATGATGGGGGTGAGGTAGAGATGGAAGCATCCAATGTTCCAAAGATGCAAATAGGTACTCTTGCTGATGGATGAGATGTAGGGCTTGAAGTTCAGCTCAGGTTCGAGCAAGGCACTGAGATTGTGAGTGATCAGCAGCTCGCCGACCGAGTGCAAATGAGGCCCAACCTTGAAAATGGTTTGGACCTCATGCTACTGGGATCAGGCAGGTAGTGCGGGTGAATGTTGAAAATCGCCCCCCACAATTGTTCGATTCATGTTACAATGGAGAAATTCATATTGGCAAACATTACTGCACCACTTGTGCCTGAAATGATCTTATAGGCTCTGTCCTTCCTCAAAATATTGACAATTCCCTTCTAGAATTAAGACTTAAATGTTAAAGATTCAGATTCAGGCACCCAAGTTCAAATCTAAAGCAAATCCGAATGTACATTGCTGCTCTTTAAATCTCAGCTCTATCTCTGCTTGTTATTTAAGAACAAGGGCCCTTTAGGAATATTTTTTGTTTCTAAAGGATTTTTAGCAATGCAACAGTAACAAAAGCAGAAAGGACAATAGCAAAAACTCAAAATGAAACCGAGTAAAGGATTGGATAAGGAAGAAGTTAATGAGAAAGAAGCAGTGGAAGCAAAGAGCAGTATTCTATCTGGCCAGCAATGATGGAACCAGTAATCCCAGCCTGGAGAAATGATAGCATAAGAAAAAACTTGGCAGCATGGATTTGCCTGGAAGAGAATGTCAGTAAATGGAAAAATTAAAGTGGTGGCAATGGAAATATTTGTGGAGACATGAAAAGATTTTTTAAATAACTAAGGAAATTTTAAAAGGATTTAAGTTGTTTAATATATTTTTATATGTGTTTTATGGCTGTAGAAGAGATTCTGCCACATCCTTGATCACTTAAAATCAAAGGTAAGTTTTGTTTGATGTTGAACCTATAAGGTAAAAGTTCCGAAGTGTGGAATGATCCCAGTGGCGTTAATCTTGCAGGGACTGGAAAATCGGCATGTTGTAAAGTTGCCAAGTTCCCACTCTGAATGTGCACCACCCAGCCCGTGTTTCCCACTGGTGGAAGAGAGCTCTTAAAGGGACACGGTCCTTTTTGGATAAAAATGGTTGCAGACGCATCAGCCTTGTCTTTTCCACTCATGTGCTAGGCTCTGCCATCGTTGAGGAAAGGGATGTTCATGGACCCTCTCCTCCCATTAGTTGCTTAATTGTCCACTACCATTCACCACTGGATGTGCCAGGGTTTCACAGCTTTGACATGATCCGCTGGTTGTGGGGTTGCTTAGCTCTGTCTATAGCATGCTGCTTTCGCTGTTCAGCATGTATGTACTCCTGTGTTGCAGCTTCACCAGGCTGGCACCTCAGGTACGCTGGGATCTTGCCCAACGATGACCTCTGATGCTGACTCTGGCGGAGTTTGCGGGGTCAGTGGGAGGAAACCTCAATAACATGGAGCAGGTATGCTCAAGAGCCACTGCAGGCACATCTGTAGTAGCTATCTGTCCTGTACCCATGGAAACTCGGTGGGGGGTTTGCATAGACCCATCCCCTTACATTCTCCTTAGCACCTTGAGCAAGGTAATTTTTTTTTTAATTGAACTCTTCAGCGGACCAGATGCTTGCCTGGCCTGGACCCTACCAGTATGGCCCATACATGCCCTTGTGGAGGCTGGTATGCCTCCACTCATTCAGCACACTGGGCAGCACAAAAACACCAGGGCCCAGTTGAGGATAAGGAGTGGGAACTCCTAGTTTAAGAAGTCTCCACCCATGGCTTCACCCCCTGTCTGTGATTTGTCTTGTAAGGGGAAGACACAAGTTCTACTTTGGGGCGGGCTAGCACCACCAAGGTTACAGTGAAGTCTCCAGGCTTCCCTGCTCGAATGGGTGAAATCTAGGATCTGTACTGGGAGGGTCCAGGCCAGGCAAGCATCTGGTCCGCTGAAGAGTTCAATTCAAAAAAAAATTACCTTGCTCAAGGGGCTGAGGAGAATGTAAGGGGATGGGTCTATGCAAACCCCCCACCGAGTTTCCATGGGTACAGGACAGATAGCTACCACAGATGGCTTATGGTGTTGAAGAATTCAAATCCAAGGAACAGTTGTTTCAGAGTTCTTGGGGGTAATTTTAATCCCTAAGAACGGGTGGGTCGAGGTCCGGTGGGAGGTCAAAATTGCAGCTTTTTCCAGCGTGACCGCAACCCAGCTCCAATGCGCCCACTTCCGGGTTTAACGTGGGCACGTTTGGATGTGTGCGCACAGCCGAAACCCAGAAGTCGCGTCCCCAATTATTACCGGCGGATGGGTCGTTAGTGGGGCAATTAATCTCATTGAAATAGTCTTATTATTTAATGTTACTCACCTTTAAATTTAATGCCACCAGGATGGCTTTCCCAGGGCTCATGAATCTCGCCAGGTGAAAGGAGGTGAGAAGGTGAGGAGAGTGCCTTAATTGCACTGCTTGTGGGCCAGGAGGAGCAGGAATGTTTCATCCAGGCCCAACAAGCTAACCTGCCACGATCGGACTCCGGCGCTTGGTCGACCACCCCCCACCCCCGATGGGAGATCCCCCCGATGGCCAACCCCCCCACCCCCATCTCCGACTCATCCTGATCTTCGGCTCCTCCCGACCTCTGATCCTCTGCCCTGCCGATCATCTCCCCACCACACCTCCCCCCCCACTCCCCAATGTCCACCCAGCATCAGAACACCTCCCCGCCCCCCCCCGATCCCCGATCTCGTCCACGCGCCCCCCAACCCCACAATCTCCTCCACGGCCCCTCCCTCCTTGATGTCCTCCATGGCCCACAATCTCTCCGTCCCTCCTCTCCGATTCCCGGCCTTCCCACCCGACAGCCAGCTAGCCTATTAATCTGGCTGGCTGTTGCGCGGTAAACCAGGAAACAAAATTATTTGCTATCAATTGAGTTGTGATCGCAGATTGCAACGTGCTCACTTCATTTCCAGGTTTCCCACGCAAAAATCTACCCACCCGCTCTCTTCCCGGCTCCAAATAAAAATCATACCCCTTGTCTCACAAACTTTGTCGACCCATGTTTCTTTATCGTTATCTGCAATGAATTTCTTGCAGCACAAGAATGTCAAACTTCTGTTCACATTGGAACTTGGTCGAGTAGTTGGATTTTGCAGCCTTCCACGTTGAGGTGACAGACACGTAGATATGGGCATATGTCTCTCATTTGATATTGGCCCTGTCTTGGTTAGGAATGTCGAGTGTGTTGCTTTTTGCACTGGGAGACCATCGATTGGTGCTTGGTCTCCTTGTTGATGGCATTAGTCGTGCTGGAGCACTTAACAGAAGACCATGTGAAGGTTGCCATCTTCCTCTCTGTGTGTCAGTCCATGAGTGAGTAAGGAGAGAGATAATAGAATAATACAAGGATGGTATTAAGATTGAGGGAAGCCTCAATGTTACCCTCTCCCACTCCTACTATGCTCTTGAGGCCAATAAAAAAGCAGCATGGCCTCTATGAAAGTTGCCAGACCTGAAACTTGGCACCCTTCCTCCTCTGGGGATTTGTTCCCTCTTGTTATGGGCCAACTTGGGCTGCAAGCAGAGAAATAGTGTTGAGATGTTGGAAGTTGCAAGGGCACATACAGTGACTCCCAACTACCTATGGTGTATCCCAGCAATTATCCTTGTGTTTTTGAGCAGTTTGCCCTCAGCAAGATAAGAATCTGAAGTTCTCTGGTTGCGGAACTTTTTTCAATCTGGTTTATTCATTGCAATAAAATGTGGTGAAGATGCTAACATTTAGAGACGAGAAGAAGAGAAGTGAGGTGTGGGGAGGTGTGTAAGGTCAGGCTGTCAAAATATAAGGGGAGAAAGAAACACACAGATCTGACCCTGATTGTGATATTATCCCATTTGTGTGTCATATTTTTTATGTGTAGGATACCTTCATACCATATTCATGTGTGATAACAAATAATTGTCACATGGAGAACTATCTTCACTCAACATATATGACCTGCACAAACTTGTGTTATCTCACACATATGGAATATAGCATTATCCAATGTGCTTAAAATAAAATGATGATTAGCATAGTTTGTGTATATGTTTTCTCCAACGGTCTGTGTATAAGCAAAACGAATAACGCAGGACTGTGCAGTACAGATTTGGTTTCACCCTTGAGGAATATTTTCACAGTGCAATGGTGATTTTACTCTCCCTACGTTAAGTCTTACTCACTCTTAATTAATTCTGCATTCTCAGTGGATACTTCTCCACTGAGTATCTTTAATTGATATTGATACGTGGTAAGTTCACAACAAAATTAAGTCATTTTTATGTTCGTACATATTACTCACCATTCCATTAACACCATTGGCAATATTTTCACAGATATAACGTTCAGTTTTTCCCTCGTGACAGCAGAAACTTTCAGTACTGCAGCTCACTGTCCAGTACAGTATTGAGTGCAAATTTCCTGCATAGCATGAAAATGACATACTGATAGAACACAAGTTAAATTATTTTTTTCTCTTTAATTTGACAGAGGCTAATCTTAATATCACATACTATTTGCTTCCCAAAATATAAAGAAAATGATTCAAAGAAGTCAGCACAGGCAGCACAAAACTAATTCAGCAATGCAAAGGATGTCCTCCTCACTGATGATCTTTTTAGAAAGTCCAGTAAAGTTGTTTGGTACTGGCATCAAACCCAAAGATATCTGGTATGCACCAGTTGCAGGGCATGTCCTGGATGGGCTGGCAGCCACCTAGTCTTGCCTATGCCAGCAGTAGGGTGCTGTCGAGACAGAGTTTGGCTGGCTTAGTGGCCAGGTGGCAAGCCTGAGTCAGCATGATGCCTTCCTCACAAGCCTGCTGATTGAAATCCATGCCACCTATGCTCAATCTGCTAGCGACAACTCTCCATCTGGCCATCCCCTTTTGGTTCATTAGCCACATCCTTCTAGGTTAAAGTTCTCCCACGTTCCAGCAGAGCACTTACCTGTGTAGATAATCTCTGGCATCTAATTTCATCATGTATTTCCAGAAGTATTAGTCATGTTTTCAGTTCATAATTTTTATCACTCAAAAAGCATTCATCTAGCCTCAGGTTTTCTCATTCCTCCAGAGTGAAAAATCGTACTGATATCATCACTATGTATCTGCTTGTTGATTAAGTGAGGCTCCTTATTGTTAGAGTAGGCAATTTCATACAGCGATCGTGTCTGGAATGGCACATTTGTGTATTTTAATAAACTCAGGACCCTCGAAAAGCCAATCAGCTGTACAGATCTCATTTGGCTTTCTGTAACTGCCACTGTGGCAATGGGAAACAGAAATAACTCAGTATTTAATGTAGTTCAGCTTTTCTCCCATCCTTTACAACTTTGATGATGTCCAGCAGGGAGGATTGGTAAATGTCTGCAGAAGAGAACTGAAAATAACTTGGGACATTGAGACTAAACATGTCCTCAATTTCAGAATAACTGGCTAGGCCATACATTAAAGAATTGCTCTGCTAAATCTATTTTAGATCAAGAAGTCTACTTATTCAGGAAGAAATGGCAATGAGAGTGTTACATTTTTGGGTCTTTTCTATCCTTCTTACCCTAGATTGTTTCAGCTCTCAGATCACAGATCACTCTCATGTACAAGTTCCAAGTTCCCAAGTATCTGTCCTTGTCTTGAGATCTGGGTAAGCTTTCAGTAATGTGACCAGGAAACAAATCCAGTCTTTGAAAGTTATAGAACTTTACGTCAGACTTAATTTCAAGTTTAAAGTATTAAGCAACTTTATTTCACAAAAGATAAACAAGCATATAAGACACAATTATATAATGTAGTTCTATATTTATAGTAGACACCATCTACCTAACTTCTCAAATTGACAAAATAATAAAAAGATTGCAATTCTAAGAATTAAGCTAATCTGTCGTAAAAACTAAAGAAATATACACAATGTTTCTCCTTTCTTTAAGGAATATAAAATGCTCAAATGGATTGGTACTGACTAGTTGCTTCTCTCAGATTCCAAACTGTCTCCTCTTGTGCGATTTTCCAACTGCCCAAAAAATCTTCAAGGGTTTTGGCTGCACTCCTGGCTTAAGTCCACCAGGGCTGCAGTAGAGGGTCCAGAAATTGGGCTGTACCCAGATATGCCAGGTCACAGCCTCTGCCCCACGTTTCCAGGGAACCTGTTTGGAACGGAACTTCCATTTGCTCAAAGTTAGCCCCGATGTCAGAAGGCGCAGGGCTGGGGGGACGGGGGGCAGGGGGACAGGAAGGGAATTCCCAGGATGGAATTTAATTCCTCATCCCTGGCTTAGTTTGTGCCAAATGGCAGTTCCTTGAGCTCAACCAGGCCTACCGGCACTTGGAGGGACGGCTGTGGGGCCCACTTGGAGGACCACTAAAGAAAATTGCTGCACTGGTGCAGAAATCGGCCCAGTTATAAAAGGGAATGATTAGGCCTCAGAAATTTGCAAGCCCACTGGCAGCTGGACGTACAACTGGCCAGCCTCTCATTTCCCGCTTTCCTGCTTTCTGGCCAGACATCCAAGATGTGTCCATAGTGGTGCCTCTGCCTGGTTTATGCTGATCAGGTGAAAGGGGTTAATGCATTGAAGTGGATGGTAAGCTCTGTGTATATTTTGGTTCTGGAAAGTGTCCAATATCAGGATTCCCAATGTTCAGGTTATCTATAGACTATATAGTTTTCTGGAACCTAAACTCAGTCCTTCACATAGGCCGGCTAACACGATTTTTAAATCTGTGAACTAATATCCAAGATTGTTCTCTGTATGTTCAAGTTAGTTCAATGTAGGTTCTTCAGTGGAATTGACAGCTAATAATTCATTTAGACGGATTGATCAAAACTTATTTTCCATCCTGTGCCCATTCCCACACGTATGACTTTTTACCCGATTTAAGTAAACCCACAAACATCAACATATTTAAGCTCCAAAGCAGTGTTATACAGCAATTTGCAAAACAATGATATTCAGATTCCTATTATAAGCAGGGAACATCAATTGCAATGTTTCCCCCAGCGTAGTTCACTGAAATTCCCGTTGTGGGGAGTGCACCCATCATGTGACAAAAGCACCTACACCCTGTGATCTTTCAGTACATTATCAATAGCTTTCTTGGTGGGAAAAACAATGTTGTGGCTAAATACTTAAAGAAAATCTTAGTCTGGAAGCAACACCATTTAAAATATGCAAAGTATAAATAAAAGTGTTTTTTAAAGCTAGATTACATCTATTTCTTGGCTGTTGGTTGATCGGAGGATTAATTGCACTGCAATCTCACCTGGAGCTATTGCTCATACTGGCAGCTCATCAAGTGGCATCACTGTTCCAGTTGTATTAAAGGACTTGAAGGGAAAATTCTTGTCCTTGATTATCTGAAACTGCAGATACCAATCGACTGCAGGCAAAGGCATGATATGCATAATTGAGATTAACAGAAGGAGCAGTATGTAATGTATTGTAAAATAAATATCCTTTTGAAAATAAATAGTCGCTGGATAATTTGCATTAAAATGTGAAACAGCTGACTAATTTGCATTAATTCGTATTGACCCATAATGAGTTGGCAGAGGAGCACATTTGATTATAATCAGCCTGATGGTGTTCTTCAGGCATTCGCAGCACTCCCAGGCTCTGGGTCTAATTGCTAATTGGATGTACCCTTTCAAGCTACAGGACGATTGCAATCTGACAGAGTGAAAATGATCCTTATGGTCATGCATTACTTGAGTGTAGCCTTTGAGCACTGGGTGGTTTATGATATTCCATAGCGTGAGCTGGGGAACTGCCTAAATAATTTCTCTGATTATCTGAACCCCAAACTATTATAATAATAACTGTACGATATAGTGATAGCATTCAAACTTGATACAGCAGAAATAAATCTATCAATATAATAGTATATATTGGCTGTGGAACAAGCATGATAGTTTGTAGATCTTATTAAAAGCAGCTGCAAACTACATGGAAAGACACAGTGGTTTATTATGTTATTAAACTTTGCAACACATCCAAGACAAGTATGCAACAAGTTAAAAATGATTGAGTTGAACTGGTGCTCAATGTCAATGCACAGCCTCACACATGAAAGAAAGACTGCAGAATGAAGGAATTTTCTAATACCAACCATGTTTGGCAGGCTGTAAAATAGTCAGTATTTCTTGTTAGCTCTTTTCTTTGTTAGGTTTGATGTACAATTCCAGCAACATTCCAAACCATGTGTTAATCATAAATGTTTACAGCAGTTACCTCATACAAGACTTAATCTGTGTGTTTTTGAGTTCAAAAGTTCCAAGTCCGAGAATTTTGAGGATAGAAAGAAAAAGTCTGGGAAAACAATAATAACAAAGCATTGGTGTTGCTAGCCTGAGGCTTCATGGCATTGTCGTCCGGTTAAAAAGTAGCCTTGGCATTTAATTACCAGTCTGCTTGTTCAGACTATCTGGTTGAGGCACCACAGAGGTGGTCTTTATACCTATTTTGCTAACAAGTTTATGCTTAAATTAAACAAGGTCAGATTTTATTTGGTTGTAGTTTGAAAGAAAGGACTTGCATCTATATTGCGCCTTTCATATCCTCAGGACATGTTATAGGCAAATACGGCAGTCAATATGCACACAGCAAGATCCCACAAACATCAATGAGATAAATGACCAGTTAATCTGTTTTGGTGGTGTTGATTGAGAGATAAATGTTAGCCAGGTCACCAGAAGAACTCCCCTGCTCTTCTTCAAATAGTGCCACGGAATCTGTTACATCTGCCTGAACAGGCAGTAGGGGTCTTGGTTTAACATCTCATCTGAAAGATAGCACTTCTCCCTCAATACTGCACTAAAGCGTCAGCCTAGATTATGTGCTCAAAGTCCTGTAGTGGGGCTTGAACCCACAACCTTCTGACTTAGAAGCAGGAATGCTACTACTGAGCCAAGCTGGTACTTAAAGTTTGTTTATTTGTTTCATGTATTTTGTGCTTGCCAAGGCGACTGCTTAGAGTGCCAGAGACAGAAAGCATGTGATAGGCCACAAGTGGGACTAAAATAGAAAAATCACCGCAAGGAACTTTGATGGTGTTTTGTCAGTGAAAATATGATTTTACATTTTACTGACAAAATGCCACCACTCATTACTTGTGGTATAAACGAGAATATTGTTTGTTCTGTGTCTTGTATTTGACAGTGTTGAAGACTCTTTGCCCAGTTGTAGCACAAGTCAGAAATGAGCTCCCCTATTTTACCCTGACAATGACTTCCCCTTCGTGCTCCTTCTCCCCCACCCACCTGCCCAACACACACACGTTCAGATATACAGTAGCTGCATGAGTTTTATACATTAATGCTTTACATAAAAGCTTTCAAGCCTTATGCTATGACTCTGTCCCACAACTCATCAAAAATCGTCAATTAATACAGCAAGTGACGTGACTGAAGCAATAGGCCAGAGAACAAAGATATCTCAATAAACAATAAGATTATGTTGTGTTGTGAGAAAAAGTCCCCTGTTTATTTAGAGATATTTCAAAGTGAATGTATTTATGATGTCAATGGGGTAGGAATTGGAATACGTTGTGCCCTTTTTTCGGTCGTAAAGCGGATGCAAAACATACCAATTTAGCAGTGGGGCAACATGCACCCAATCTGCACAAGCGTTAGTCCTGGGCTAATATTTAATTTAATTTTTAAAAACAAAGCCTTTCTATGGAGCCAGGAGGAGCAGGAATGCTCCCCCTGACTCCACAGATCTGGCAATCACCCCCTCCACCCAATGCCCGCTCAAACTTCCCGCTCCCAGATCTTACCTGAGGGCCGCTGCCAGTGAAATTTATTTTTCTCTTGGGGCAAGCTGCTTATGGAGACAGGATGAGCGTTGGCAGCTCACCCCTAATATGTAGATGAGGCCCGAGGACCAATTCCTGAAGATCCTCAGGCCTCTTGGTTCGGGCGCAAGCTGCCCCTCCGAAAACGGACCCAGACCAAAATCTACCCCACTGAGTTTTACATAAAGCTGTGGAAATGTTTTGGAAGAAGACACTCTGTATGAAGCAGCTGATGAGTGAATGTCTTACTCAGTGGTTGCCAACTGTTGCAATTTTCGGTGAAATTTAAAATATATTTTTTACAGAATCTTTAAAAATGTGATTTGTATCATTGTGATACTGTGGTTCAGTCAGAAAACTCCAGCAGATGTAGTGAGAGTGGCAAGCTCTAACATACAAAAATATATATACAATCAATTTAAAATGATAATAATCTCATTCAATATTTTAACATGAGATTAGAAATTATTGTTGCCAATATTGGTGGGCAGATGCTTAATGAACCCATAATACATTGCTTTGTCCTTTATTTTTAAGGAGGCGTTAACTCATTTAAAATAAACATGTGCATATACATGGCAAACAGAGGAATGTTATATAAACATGCTAAGCCTTCATTCTCTAATGTTGCCAACCACAATTTCTAGGCTATAATCTCATCCAATATTGTAATAGGTTAATTGTGTTTTCTTTTCAATTTAAACTATTATCCGAATCAGCGTAAAATCAAAAAATAAATAACAGTTTAAGAATTTCACAACTGGTGTTTACTGTGACTGGCATTCTATAATCATTAAGATGTAAGTACTTTAGATGTTTTCACAAGCATTGTTCAACAGCAGTTTACATTTAAAAAACAAATTAAAAGCAATGCCCAATAATCAATATGATGGCATTGAGCACCTATTTTAGAGGGTAAATCGTGGGGCAGGTAGCAAAAAAAGAGGTGGTAAAACAAGGGGATAAAAAAGGCAATTTTGAGTGACTGCAAAGACGAAAGTAAATTATGAAAATAAACTTATAAAGAGAGAGAAAATAAAGAAACGATTACTTCATTAATAATGGTAATCACGTACCAAAGTTAAGAATTAATAGCCTGGAAATTTAGGTGCGCCCATTTTAACCCCTGCATCTGAATGGTGAGGTCCACTGATATTGGGCCTCAGAAGGCAAAGAGGGAACAGTGGCCAGGGGAGGAAGCGCCGATTGGGAAGGGAGGGGGGTGGAGAGGGACAGACGGTCAGGGGGGACGCAACGATGGGGGGTGGGGGTAGCGGCTGGCAGCAGCCCTCGTTCTTTTAGTGTGGGGTCACTAAAAGAACCTGCTCTTCCCAGTTTCATATTCAGGCAAGTATATTTTTAAAAACTTACCTTGTTGGTCGCAGCCTAACCGAAACGCCAATTAGGCCGCATATAGGTCTGGTGTTCCTGAGTCGAGTTAGCACTGGCTGCCTCAGAGCAAATCAATCTTGCCAAGGAGCCTTAACATTATTAGGCCCCTTATTTGCATATAAAAAGGGCCTACCGCCTGTTTCAGATGTGGTGCACACACCACCAGTATGGCGGGTGGCGCACTTCTGGCTTGTAATGAGCTTCCTGCCCGCCATTTTGAAGGCTTAGCAGGCCATTTAGCGCCTGAAAAACAGGCACTGCACAGTCGAATTTCTAGGCAAATATCTGATTCTTCATTGGTGGCTCTGCCTACTTTGTTTGTTCAAGGATTTTAACACGTTGCAAGTTTCTGTTCATCATGAATGTAAAAAGTAAGGCCCAAAAATTCGATTGTGCCCAAAAACGGGCGCGCAGGAGGTGGGACGCACATTGAGTGTGCCTGTTTATGTCGCCACAGGGACCATGTGAAATTGGTGCTGGAAACTCATTATACTAAGACAGGCATGCAGCCAACGCTACCCACACTGTGCATCTGTTTGTGGCGGAGCAGGAAATCGACACCTCTTAAAGGGGAGGTGCGCTCTGTCTGCAGATAGAAGAGAACGCTTCTGAAGAGCTGTAGATTCGGCCCCAGGTTCTCTGATGCTACTTTGGAGGCCCTGGTCCTGGCAGTGGACAGGAAGAGGGAGCTCCTCTTCCCCCCAGGGGGCAGAAAGCAGAAAGCCCATCAGGCAATACCTCCACCACCAGTGAGAAGAGGTTGCAGAGTTGGTCAATGCGAGGAGCTTAGCTCCCAGGATATGGCTGCAATGTTGAAAAAAGTTCAATGACCTAACCAGAGTTGTCAAAATAAGAATCTTACCTCACTCTCAATTACGCTCTCCTCACACCTGCACCCTCACGACTCACAACACTTCCCATCCCTGCTTTTCCACTCTCCTACAAACACTGCACCACACTTCGCTTCACTTCCTTCTTCTACTCACACACTCTGCACCTTCTACTCAGTACAATTTGAACCCTCACTTTTCCACACCTGAAGGTGCAGCCTCACCTGATCTGACCCTAGCAAGCACCAGCTCAGAGATTGACACTACACGTATTTTAGAGGGTAAGCTAGAGGAGTGCAGTTCACCAGGCACAAGTGTGCAGGAACTAGGGCAGGGGGAATAGGACGCCACAGATGCCAGCTCACCAGAGGGCAAGATCACACACTAGCTCTGCTGCAAGGACTGAGATAATGACTTTGAGGGCCCAGATTGCCAAAGAAAGCTAATGGGCATATACCAGAAAACGCTAGGTGCAATGGGCAGCCTGCCAGTGAGCTTGCATACAATGGCTGAGAGCAGGAAGGAATCCAGCTCCAACTTATGTTGGGGCTTCGTGTAGAGCATGGAGACCATTCTATCGAACATGGAGCGAGTGGCCAGCTCCATGAACACAACAGTGGGGCCCACCACGATGGAGACTCTGGTGACTGCTCGCATATCTTCCATGATAGTGGGAATGGTGGTGATAAGGATTGCAGGACTGTTGGTGTATTGAAGATGGGGGAATGGTACAGGTGAAGCGCACTTGGATACAAGCCAGGTTTGTGCAATGGTAGCATTCTAGTGAATCTGTGCTGTACCCTTTCCAAGGTCAATATACCAAACCTGAATGTGGTCTGACCAAGGCTCTGTACAACTGAAGTATCACTTCCTCACTTTTGAATTCCAACCCCCTTGAGATAAAGGCCAACATTCCATTAGTCTTTTTGATTACTTTTTGTACCTGTGCACTAGGGAGGTGGGGTGGCTATGTTAATAAAGGAAGGAATCACTGAAATACAGAGAAATGATATTGGGTCAAAGGATCAGGATAATGAAACAGTTTGGGTAGAGATAAGGAATAATAAGGGGAAAAAAACACTCGTGGGCTTAGTATATAGGCCTCCTAATAGTTGCAACTCTGCTGGAAGAAGTATTAATCAGGAAATAGTCGGGGCATGTAATAAGGGAACAGCTATAATTATGGGGGATTTTAACTATCATATTAACTGGACAAATCAAATTGGGCAGGGCAGCCTTGAGGAAGAGTTTATTGAGTGTATTAGGGATGGATTTCTTGAGCAGTATGTAACTGATCCTACAAGGGGGCAAGCAACCTTGGACCTGGTCCTGTGTAATGAGCAAGGATTAATTAATAATGTCCTAGTTAAGGATCCCCTTGGAATGAGTGATCATAACATGGTTACATTCCATATCCAATTAGAGGGTGAGAAGGTTGGTTCTCAAACAAGCGTACTGAGCTTGAATAAAGGAGACTATGATGGTATGAGAGCGGAATTGATTAAAGTGGACTGGGAAAATAGATTAAAGGGTAAGACGGTACATGAGCAGTGGTGTTCATTTAAGGAGTTATTTTACAACTTTCAAAAAATATATATTCCACTGAGGAAAAAAGGGTGTAAAAGAAATGTCAGCCATCCGTGGCTAAGTAAAGAAATTAAGGATAGTATCCGACTAAAAACAAGGACATATAAGGTAGCCAAACTTAGTGGGAGGATAGAAGATTGGGAAGTCTTCAAAAGACAGCAAAAAGTAACGAAAGGATTGATTAAGAAAGGGAAGATAGATTATGAAAATAAATTAGCAAAAAATATAAAAACAGATAGCAAGAGTTTCTACAGTTATATAAAATGAAAAAGGGTGGCTAAGGCAAACATAGGTCCCTTAGAGGATGAGACCGGGAAATTAATAGTGGGAAACATGGAGATGGCAAAAATGCTGAACAAATATTTTGTTTCAGTCTTTACAGTAGAGGACACTAAGAATATCCCAACAATGGACAAACAGGGGGTTCTAGGGGGGAGGAGCTAAATACGATTAAAATAACTAAGGAATTGGTACTCAGTAAATTAATGGGACTCAAGGCGGATAAATCCCCTGGACCTGATGGCTTACATCCTAGGGTCTTGAGGGAAGTGGCAGTCGGGATTGTGGATGCTTTGGTAATAATTTTCCAAAATTCTCTGGACTCGGCAAAGGTCCCGGCAGATTGGAAAACTGCTAATGTAACAACCTTATTTAAAAAGGGTAGTAGGCAGCAGGCTGGAAATTATAGACCAGTTAGCCTAACATCTGTGGTGGGTAAAATTTTGGAGTCTATTATTAAGGAGACAGTAGCAGAACATTTGGATAAACATAATTTAATAGGACAAAGTCAGCATGGCTTTACGAAGGGGAAGTCATGTCTGACAAATTTGCTTGAGTTCTTTGAGGACATAATGTACAGGGTGGATAAAGGGGAACCAGTGGACGTAGTGTATTTAGACTTCCAGAAGGCATTCGACAAGGTGCCACATAAAAGATTATTGCTCAAGATAAAGAATCACTGGATTGGGGGTAATATTCTGACATGGGTGGAGGATTGGTTATCTAACAGGAAGCAGAGAGTTGGGATAAATGGTTCATTCTCTGACTGGCAACCAGTAGCCAGTGGTGTTCCGCAGGGGTCGGTGCTGGGTCCCCAACTCTTTACAATCTATATTAACGATTTGGAGGAGGGGACCGAGTGTAACATATCAAAGTTTGCAGATGATACAAAGATGGGAGGGAAAGTAGAGAGTGAGGAGGACATAAAAAACCTACAAGGGGATATAGACAGGCTGGGTGAGTGGGCGGAGATTTGGCAGATGCAATACAATATTGGAAAATGTGAGATTATGCACTTTGGCAGGAAAAATCAGAGAGCAAGTTATTATCTTAATGGTGAGAAACTGGAAAGTACTGCAGTACGAAGGGATCTGGGGGTCCTAGTGCAAGAAAATCAAAAAGTTAGTATGCAGGTGCAGCAGGTGATCAAGAAGGCCAACGGAATGTTGGCTTTTATTGCTAGGGGGATAGAATATAAAAACAGGGAGGTATTGCTGCAGTTATATAAGGTATTGGTGAGACCGCACCTGGAATACTGCATACAGTTTTGGTGTCCACACTTAAGAAAATACATACTTGCTCTCGAGGCAGTACAAAGAAGGTTCACTCGGTTAATCCCGGGGATGAGGGGGCGGATGTATGAGGAGAGGTTGAGTAGATTGGGACTCTACTCATTGGAGTTCAGAAGAATGAGAGGCGATCTTATTGAAACATATAAGATTGTGAAGGGGCTTGATCGGGTGGATGCGGTAAGGATGTTCCCAAGGATGGGTGAAACTAGAACTAGGGGGCATAATCTTAGAATAAGGGGCTGCTCTTTCAAAACTGAGATGAGGAGAAACTTCTTCACTCATATGGTAGTAGGTCTGTGGAATTTGCTGCCCCAGGAAGCTGTGGAAGCTACATCATTAAATAAATTTAAAACAGAAATAGACAGTTTCTTAGAAGTAAAGGGAATTAGGGGTTACGGGGAGCGGGCAGGAAATTGGACATGAATTTAGATTTGAGGTTAGGATCAGATCAGCCATGATCATATTGAATGGCGGAGCAGGCTCGAGGGGCTGATTCGTCTACTCCTGCTCCTATTTCTTATGTTCTTATGTTCTTATGATTTGTGTACATTAATACCTAATTCCCTTTGCTTCTCCACAGCTCTTTGCCTCTTACCATTAAGAAAATATTAAAAAAAGATTTGTCATTCTCTGATCCAAAGTGGATGACCTCACGCTTCCTCACATTGAAATCTATCTGCCATAGTTTTGCCCATTCATTTAGTCTGCCCATGTCCCTTTATAACTTCCTGCTCCCATCCACACAACTTACTGTGCCTCCAAAATCAGTGTAATCTGCTAACTTGTACAACTCACTTTTCCTTCATCCAAGTCATTAATATATATGGTGAAAAGCTGAGGCCCCAGTACAGATCCCTGGGGAACAACACTTGCCATGTCACGTCAATCTGAGAACGAACCCTTTATTCCTATTCTTTATCGCCTGCCCGCCAGCCAGCCAATTACCAACCCATGTCGCAAGGTTACCTCCAGTTCCATGTGCGCTCATTTTTGCCAATAATCTCTTGTGCAGGACCTTTCACCACAGGGAATTGTGTTTGAATCCATTTACACTGAAAGGACGGAAGTCTATCCTACTGGGCACCAAGTTGGTAATGTCATACCGAGTGAATACAGGACAGCTGATTGAGAAAAGAAAAATGCCACAATGGTGCAGTGAGGATGCAATGGGGGAAGATCTCCACTGAATGCTATGGTTGTGAAATCAGAAACCCATTCTTTATAAACATATTTATGATTTTGTTACAAAAGGCAACATTTTTTCCTAATGTTGGAATATTACTTGATGATCACATTGGGTATTCAAATTGGAAAGCGTTTCATTCTCCATCACTAACATCCCTTACTTTGATAATCACAAAAATAAATTTGTACAGTAAAATATAAATCCATACTGACAGATCGTATTAATAGAAGTATCAAGATCTTCTAGGACTTTTCTACGAAGAAAGTTGATCCTTCCCAATCTATGTTAGATTGCTAAAAGTGATGAAGTATGATGAAGATAAAATATTTTCTGTTGATGCCCCAACAACAAAATGCAATCTTGTCACCTTCTCGACCTCAGCATATAAATGCCCCCGAGTACATTTTGGGAACCATCAAGTCCATACATTGATGGCGAAAAGATGCAGCGATAGTTTTCAAGTTCATTTAAATACATTTCCCTTTTTCAGAAGAACTATCTATTGAGTGTGGCAATTAATTTGCTCTCTGATGTTTTTATTACTGAAAGAGGGGGAGAGATGTTTGAGTTGAGAGAGGAATATAAGGGAGATCGCAGATTGGAAACTCTTAGCGTCAAAAAGGAAGACATATTAGAAAGTTTTAGGAAGCCGAAGATAAATAAGACTTCAGGCTCTAACACTTTCCATCCAAGGATACTGGTGAAGCTAGCTGAGAGGATTGCAGATGCCCTCACTATTATCTTTCAAAGATCATTCGAATCAGGTAATGATCCAAAGGATTGCAAAGCATCTTTAAAAATGATGCAAAAGATATACCCTCAAATTACACACCTGTAAGCCTTACCTCAATTGTGGGAAAGTGTTCATAGATTTTGATAAGGGATGGTATAATAGATCATGGAGATGGAGAGAGCCAGCATCGGATCAGTAGGAACAGGTCATGTCTGATCAAATTAATAGATTTATTTGAAGAAATTACATATCTGATGGATAAGGGTGATTTACCTGGATTTTAGGAAGGTATTTTATACTGTCCCATATATCAGATTGATTCACAAGGTCCAAGCCCATGGGATAGACTGATTCGATTTGTGGCTGAAAGATGGACAGAAAAAGGTGGTGGTAAAAACCAGTTACCAGTGGAGTCCTACAGGGGTCAGTGCTGGGTTCACTGTTGTTTATAGTTTTTTGTAAATGACTAAGAGGATAGTTTTTAATCAACGTCAAATTGGTTGCAGAGGCCAATAATGCTAACTAATGTACAATAATTCAAAGGGCCCGGGACAGGCTAGGTCAATGGCCAGAGAGATGGCAAATGGAATTCATCACAGATAAGTGGAAGGTCATGAGAATGGGTGGAAGAAATGAGAATGTGGAGGACATGTTAAATGATAACATGCTTGAACTAACAGAGAAGGAACGAGACCTGGATCGGTCAGTTCAGGGGTGCAATGGTCAAGAAAGCAAATAAAATGTTAGGCTATATAGCTAGGGGTGTGACTTATAAGTTAAAGGAACTGATATTGAAAGTTGTATCTGACTTTGGTCAGGCCACACCTGGAGAACTGTGCTCAGTTTTGGTCTCCGTATTACAGAAAAGATGTAGAATTAATCGAGGGAGTCCAGAGGGGGACCTAAATCTTGCCTAGAAGAGCACCACCAAGCTGATCCCTGAACTAAAAGGGTTAAGTTATAAGGAAAGATTGTCTTGCTGGAGAGAAGGAGGAGAGGAGAGACTTATTAGAGGCCTTTAAAATTTTCATTGATATGGAATGTCAGATTCAGGAAAGTTCTCTGGCTGCAGGACAAGGAGACAATGTTTAAAATTATGGGGTTCCTTCTTCTAGTGATTGTGAGTGGCTTGATAGACCACTTCAGAGCACATTAAGCGTGAACCACATAGTGTGGACTGGAGTCACATGCAGGCCAGACTGGGTGAGGGTGGCATGTTCCCTTCTCTGAGGGACATTAGAAAATCGGTTGGGTTTTTACAATCACCTGGTAGCTTCTCATGGTCATTTTTTCTGGTGCTAGCCCTGCTGCTGGTTGGCAAATTATAGATTTATGGAATTTGTTGACAGTAATAAAACAAGTTGGGTTGTTGCCCATCTGATAATAAGTAACATGTGCTCTGACCCAGCTTTTTATTACTCTCAAGATCAAGTAGTTTCCTCTGCTTTACTGTATTCTCTTTGACGCAAAAAGAGTTTGTAAGAATGAATAAATCATTTTCTTCTGAGCATTTTTGGTGGGTTTTTTTGCATTGAAAATGAGTGATGTTAGTGCTGGAGAAAAGAACAATTTCACATTTAGGGCACTCAGTATCAGCATTATGTCAGGGACAGACCTTTTACAAATTTCACTGCCTGACTGTCGATACAGCATTCTGTTTCCAAACTCCCAGTTGCCTTCCTCTGTATCTGTGATCTGTTCCTAAAAGCCTCTCACTCTGTGTCAAAAGCCTGTCTCTCACAGACCAGCAAAGATCAAAGGATTTTCCTACACAATGATGAGATGTGTCTTTCCGACAAACTAACAAATCACCTATTGCTTACTCTCTAGGAGAAGGAACTTCCGATTAGCTTATTTCTAAATTTTATCTAAATACCTCTTTTTTAAAACTCATGGGAATGCACAATACTTTTAAAAAAACAGCATTAAAAGCCATTCTTTTTCCAACTCCTTTCTGTGGAAAGTTGATTTAAAAAGATCCAGAAATGTCACTTGCACCGATAACCTGCCTCAATCGAAATATCAGAATACTACAGCACCAAAATGATGCTTGATTTCTCTATTGGATCCAAAATGGAGTTAAAGGTCCTGGATTTCCTTGGGGTTCTCCTGATCTCCTGCCTTACCTTTAACGGGATAACGGTGGAATCTCCAGAGAAACGACATAAATGGCTGCTTATAGCCACTTACGTAATTTCTCCAGGGATTCCGCCAGTCTCTCGCTGGAGAACCCTCGTGGAAATTCCAGGCAAAAAAATCTCTAACAGGACATTTTTTTAACTGGTTTCAAGCTTGTTGAGGCCAATTAATACCTGTTTGTTGCATTACTGGTTCCACCTGTGCTGCTCTCTGCTGAATTCCACTTACATCTTCTAGTCCGTGTTTGTCTTCACTTTGAACTGGGGGAAAAATAACAGGAGTGTAGCAGCTTATACAATGAGCAGTATTGACAGTACTTGCATTTAGTACATGAGGCAGAGGGCAGAGCGCTGAAATGGAGCACAGACTGAATAAAGCCCTGGCAGCTCATGGCATCAGACACCCGTGGGAATGCATCGACCGCTGAAGGAGAAACTACCTGGGTATAATTGCAGAACAGTGCAGGCAACACCTGTGGCTACCCAAGGAGGTGATTAGTGAGTTGTGCCACCTCTTGGCATTCCAGCTGGAGGAACAATCCACCATGAGCATCGCTCTGTTTGTGGCTCTTGAAATGATTATCGCCCTGAAATTTAATTCTTCAGGATCTTGTCAAGCAGACATGGAGGAACTTGATGGGAGTGAACCATTCATTGATGCATTAAAAAGGTCACCGAGGCCATGCTCCCCCTCTATATATATTTTCACATTGAGCCATAAGAAGCAGAGATTCAAAGAGGGCATTAGGAGACAAGCACATAGTGTGGGACTGAAGTCACATATAGGCCAGCCTAGACATCGTCATTTTTCTAGTGCTAGCCCATAAATTACCAGATTTATTTAATTTCACAATTTACTATGTTGGGATTGAAACTCCTGGGGCATGATTTTAGCATGGCAGCGGGAACTCAGCGGGTGTGTAAATAGTCATGTGGGAAATCCAGAAATAATTTTAGTGCATTGGATTGAGCGATCGCAACTCAATTGAAGGCACTTAATTTTACTTGTCTTCAAGCTGCGCAGTGGGCGTACTGCGCACCTGCATGAAGTGCTGTGAAGTGGAGTATTTAAAGGGGCAATGCAAAAATGGATTTTGAAGGAGAAAGGAGGAACACGGAAAATGGAGGAACACAGCAAAGACAGCATCAAGGTTCAGTGACGCTTCCCTTGAGGTGCTACTGGCTGGTGTGAGAAGCAGGAGGTACGTGCTGTACCCAGCTGACAGGAGGAAGAGTCCTACTTCTGCCACTAAGAAGGTGGCTGGAGGCAGCAGAAAAGCTGAGCAGCAGGAGCATGGTGCCCAGGTCTTGGGTTCAATGCAGCAAGGGTTTTAATGACCTAACCAGGTCAGGAAAAGTGAGTACATTTGCTGATTCACTTACATCCTGTGAAATGTACCCACAACCCCCGTTCCCTCTCACTCTATGTTGACAAGCCTACTTCATCACAACACTCTTCACACCCACTTAAGTTTCAGCATTAACTAACCTTCACTTTCTTTGCACTTCCTCACCTCCCCATTTGTGCACCCACCACTGCCACTCACCCCAATCCTGATTCAATGTGATGCATCTGTCTGATAGTCACCCTCTGATGCATCTGTTTCATTGTCAGCCTCACCCAAAGCAATGCATCCATCGGGTGACTATGTCACCTTCAGTCTCTCACAGGTCTGTTCTTTCTCCCCTTGTACGAGAAGAAAGCGCAAAATGCATGACAGGAGCAGAACTGGAGGTGGACCACCACAAATAGTCCAGCTGACAGATGCAGAGGAGGAGGCAATAGACATCAGTTGGACCATTGCATGCCTATCCGTCGGAGATGGAGAGACTGGCAACATGCAGGTGGCTGGTGGCAGAACTTTAACATCCTTCACACTGATGTTGAATTGATTTTATCAATGATTGAATTATTCCACACTTCAATATGGCCATTGGAAAGATTGTCACTTTTCCGATGAATAATTAATATTGGTTTCTGTTATCCTCCAGGGCCTTCACGGATTCAAAAACATTCAGCCGCAATGGAAGAAGGTGATTCGTCAGAGGATCTCAATCATTCTGAGGGTGCACCGTCACATGACATCCAGCCATGCACCAACGCTGATACTGGCACTTCCGTGGGTCATGTTAAACAGATAGTTGGATTGTCACCTGGTGATTCACCACTCACAAGTGAGCACGAGCAGACACTGGGTGGCAGGGGCAGCTGTGGAGAGTCCACGTCGGGGGGGCACACTCCTCTCCAAGTTCTGCTCAGCTGAACTCCAGGGAACATCATTGAGAGTGAGAATGATTGAGGTACAGCTGCACCTTTGTGAGGTACTGGAAAACATGCCAACAGACTCTCCACAATAGCGGAGAGGATGGAGGAGTCCAACTCCATTGCTGGTGCATTGTTGGTGAAGGTAAGTGTGGGAATGGCTGCGATGGAGAGAATGCTATCCTCCATTGAACTTCAAGCACGGCTCTCAAATGAGTCCATGCAGGACATGACAACGACTGTGGAAATTCTGGATGCCAACATGTCTGCCGCCTTAAACAGGCAGACAGATACTTTAGCCATGGCCTTAGAATGCGGCACATCTGCTCACCAGCTTGCTGTCCAGTAGAGTGGTGGGAGTGATGTGGCCCTGGCCTGGGGGAGAGATGATGGCAAAAGGGGACATGCAACTGGGGACTCCACTCAAATTGCTCCCACCTCTCACCCGTTGCCCCCCCTCCCCCCAACCAGTACCCGCAATGCTGCCTCCTCTCCTGGTGGCTGAGTCTGCCCCCGCACAGGTGCAGATGGAGCAGTCTTTGGCGGGACCCTCACGGGCTCCAAAACCCAGAGGTTGTAGGTCGAGAGCATCTCAGCAGTCAGGGCAGGGATCTGAGCAACCTGCCAATATCTCTGCTGAAGCCACAGGGGATGCACTAAAAGCAGTAGAAAGAGAAAGACTAACGTATTGTAATACACCAAGGGTGTGTGACGAGATGTCATGTTGTTAATTTAAATATTTTTCTTGTTTATGTCACATTAAATGTAATAGTACTCACCACCACTGTCACGTCTTGGCTGTTATTGAGTCCCTTTTATAAATACAGCTTTCCATGTGCTTCATCATGAATGCCAAGACGTGATGCCACAATTGGCTGGGTGTGCAATGGGTGTATGCGTGGTTGAATGATTGGTTTGTGCAAACGGGGGGGGGGGGGTGGGAGGGGGAGGGGGAGATTGGTGATGGTGATGGTGGTTGTTCCAGTCCTCATCCTCATCCTTGTCCTCGTCTTCCTCATCCTCATCCTCATCCTCTTCTTCAATGATGCCGGTTGTTCCAGTCGGCCTGAGTATTTCAACGTCTTCAATTTGCAGATTTCATTATGAGAATCTGTTAGAGATGAGGGAATCCCTGGCATCACAGGCAGCTGTATGCACCGCTGCTCTGGCAATGGGTTCTCCATCTTCATTTTCCTCCTCCTCATCCTCATCCTTGTCCTCGTCTTCCTCATCCTCATCCTCTTCTTCAATGATGCCGGTTGATGAGGATGCTTCAAGAGCTCATTTGACCTCCTCCACCTGTGAGCCTCTCTGCTGCGCTATGTTTATTCTGCACACCCTCGCTGGTGAGTACTGAAGGGCTCCCCCAGGTCTATCCAGGCACCGGAAGCGCATCTTCAACATTCCTAAGGCTTGCTCAATGACACACCTGGTGGTGATGTGGCGCTGATTGTACCGCTGCTGTGCCTCGTTGCTGGGGTTTCTCACAGCTGTTTATGAGCCATGTCTGAAGGGGGTATCCCTTGTCTCCAAGGAGCCAGCCCTTAAGTCTATCTTGTGTGTGGAAGAGGGCCAGGATGTTGGACTCATGCAAAATGAACGGATCATCGCAGCTGCCAGGGAATCTGGCACACACCAGCAGAAATCTCCTCCAGCAGTGCAATGATGGAGTGATATCCCTTTCGGTTTATGAACAGTCCTGGAGATGTTACCAGTGGTGCCCTGGAAGGATCCGGAGGCGAAGAAATTGAGGGCAGTGGTGACTTTAACTGTGACGGGCAATGCGTGGCCACCAGGCCCAGCCAGGAGCAGCTCTTCCTGAAAGATGCTGCTAATGTCTGCAACCACCTGGTGACTCAATCTCAGCCTATGTGGGCACTGCTCCTCAGAGAGGTCCAGGAAGCTCAGCGTCTACCTGTGGACCCTTTCACGTGGGTCGTGCCTCCTGCAACCTCGGCCCCTCCATTGGTCCCCTCTCTGCTCTTCTCCTGTTCCCTGTTGCACACCTCTGTCTTAAGCACCTGCAGATCCCAGAACTGCACGCCGTGCCTGCCGCAGATGGTGATGTGCCTCCTCCACAGATGTACTGTGGAATAGATCCATTGTGGCCCCCAACCCGATCCTGATCTTGTCAGTTTGAGAGGCTCCAAAATGTAGGTAAACTTATGTGAACATAAGAATTCTCAGTCACAATAAAGAAATCTCAGTCTAAACACAAAGAACTCCCAGCCAAATGTTTGTCTGAGAGAACTGAGAGCCCAGCTGCAATACCTAACCTTTTATTGAGATGTTTCAATCACTGGTTTAAAGGGCCAAATGAGCTTCGGCTGCAACTCACCTCCGTTTCATTGGTGTGTTTCAGAAGCCACGGGTAACACATTCAGAAGAAGTTAAATTTGATTCTGTTGCAGAATCCACAAAAAGTTAATTAGCTTAAGTCTTTCAAGTACCTGAATTGGCCCTTTAAGTATCGGCACTTCCAGGTGTCCATTGCGCACGTGCCTGGGTTAAACCCGGAAGTGGGCGTGTTGGAGCCAGGGTGCAGTTCCACTCCAAAAAGCTGGCATTTTAACCTCCCGCCCGCCCCCACCCCACCCGTTCTTGGGGGTTAAAATTACCCCCTTGACTTCTAGACTGCTAGTGTAGTACAATAATCACTACACCATCATCTGCACTCCTTCATGCTGATGTTCCTCTAGCTCCACCTCAGCTTCTGCCTCTCAATATTTCCTGGACAAGGGTGCAGCTGCAGCCACTGCAGTAATCGCTGCTGCCGGAGGGCTGTCGGATGAAAAAGGCCACTACCTCTGTGCATAAACAACCTAGAAAGCCCTACACTATTTCCAGGACTGGCGTGGAGTGTTGTTGACCGTCCTTGCAACAATTTGAAGCTGTAGAAACTGAACAGTGGCTGCACGGAGTGGCAAATACAGCGTCCTGCGTGTGGGCAGTGCTTTGCAAAGTGAAGGCTTAAACCTATATTAGCAGGCACCTGCGTAACTACACAAGCTCCTGCATTGCCTCTCACTAAGGCTCCTTCCTCTTTTCCCCATTGAGTCAAAGCCAGCTTGATAACTTTGTTCAGACTGATATTTAATGCATGCAGAAAAGTTGTGTGCACAGGCACTGAGCTTGCACATGTTATGGCTATGCCATCAGAGATTCTGGATGCAATGTGCACCATGTAAGCACGCACCTGCTCCATTGTCCCAGCCTATATTGGTGGCTCCTCCTGGCTCTGCATTAAGGTTTTTTTTTAGAAAACTTACCTTTTTGGTGGTGGAATGAAATGCAATTACACCGTTTGTGTTTCAAATACTACCCTGCAATTCAGCTATCAGCATTTACTTCTGTACAAGTAAACTTTGTAAATAAAATTAGACATGGTGAGGTCGAATTTCTCAGCTGTTCTGCTGGACCCTTGCCATAACTGTAGCAGATTCACTCAGAAAGTGGCCGCGACCTGGATATGCTGCTGGCTGAACTAAGTTCTGACCCAAATTGGTGGCTTCTCCTGGCTCCACATTAAGGTTATTTTTATGAAACTTACCTTTTTGGTTGAGGAATGAGATCCAATTTCACCCTTTGTAAGGGGCAAAACGTTTGCTCTACCTTGACAAGGCCGCTTCGGTGGAGGGGGTGGGGCCTCACTACATAGGGAGTTCGCACTTCCCCAGTCCATAAGGGATCCAGTGTACCAACTAAAGGCCAGTACGGATAGTGAGACAAGGCATACCCATCTCCAGTAGAGTGGGAATGTGGGGGGTATCCCAGCAAATCCAGTTTACTAGAGAGTCTCAGTACTTTTAATATGATTAGTGAATAATGAAAGTAAAAAATAACTGATTAAAACGGAGAAAAATACAGAGACTTAGACTTAGAAATTACCCAGCACACAACAGGTGATGATCCTGCCACTAAATCAAAGTGTTGCTTGTATTCTTGAAGTTATACCTGTTTCATGTTTTCCTGGGAGCACTTTCATTGCTGGTCACAACCTTTTTCTGCAGCCAATGTTACTGTGGCTGAAGTGAGACCCTGTAACTAGCTGTTAAAGTAACAATTAGATAATTAACTGGTATTTAAGGACTGCAAGTATGTAGCAGTGCTAAGGAATCAGTAATAGAAGTTTCTAGGCAAACAACACTTGGTACGGTTCATACTTGTTAGTATCAGTGCTGAGTTCAGGACCAGCTTTACCTGCATTGAGGAGCAGAAAACATGATTTGACTTGAAAAAATACACCGAACTGGTTCTTTAGCATTGATGTAAAGGAGCAAGATAAAGAACATAAAGAACTTGAGAAATAGGAGCAGTAGTAGGCCATTCGGCCCTTCGAGCCTGCTCCGCCATTCAATAAGATCATGGCTGATCGTCGACCTCAACTCCACTTTCCTGCCCTATCCCCATATCCCTTGATATGAGTCCAAAAATCTATTGATCTCAATCTTGGATATACTCAATGAAAATACCCAAGATGTAAAATACATGTCATTTTTGGATCATGCCAGCTGATAAGCATAATATACCACAAGCAGAGCAAGTATCCAGCACAGGAAACTATTAAGAAACCTTAACATTTAAGTCAGGACAGGATACAAATGTCATCACAAATGCCCAAGAGGAGATACTTGGGCGAATTGAAGCAGGACTATTTCCTTTGTGACCTACTGCCATATAGCACCTATAACCACATAGGTAAACAAACAACATCGTTTTTGCAAGGGTGCCGTAGAATATGCAAAATTTCAGAACGCAGAAGAACCACTTGACAGAGGGAAGTAGACAGGGTTCAGGTACCAATGAGGGTGCTAAGCTAAGACAAGCATACTGGAGCAGATGTGACGCCACCGATACAAGGCTGAAGCCATCCATGATTGTGATACATTGTGTACATAATCAATGCAGGCTCTTCCTCTCTTTACAAGAGATGCTGCCCTTGAATAGGAAGGAACTCAAATGCAGTGGGGATGACATCCTGCAACTGTGACAGGCTTTCTAAGGAGAGATGTTTATGAACATTCTAGGCACTGAGGCCTTGAAAGAATGGGGTGAACTAGATGCTGGAGGGCAATGTACAGCTCCTTGTCTACAACATTTGCTGCATGTACTTTGATGTAAATCTACTAATGGGAATGTATCATAAGCCTACACATAGGCTGAGTACCAGTGGTGATGATTGTAAGCACTGATTAAGCGGCAAGACAATAATGTATTCACTTATTTTTCTTTAAACAGACATATCAGAACTCAGAGATACTGTGCTGGATTCTGTGGTTGGGTTGTATCACAACACACAGTGACCACACCACATCCCGCAAGCATCAACACAGAGATATACTGCCAAACAGTAATATTGAGATGGTCACAAGATGATGTAATGTGGTGAAGTGAAGTGTTTTGGCCAGATGTTGCGGGGCAGAGGGTCACTTGGTGACTGACAGAGCAGAGGAGTTTCAGGTATCAGATTTTTTTTTGGCCAGCCAAGTGTCTGACACATGGACACAAGAGCTGAATGTCAGAGGAAGTGGGAGCAGCTGCCCTCGACATCAAGGCAGCATTCGACCAAGGAGCCAAGCAAAAGTCAAGTCCATGGGGGTCAAAGGGAAAACCCTTCACTGGTCGGAGTCATACCTAACACAAAGAAAAATGGTTGTGATTGTCAGAGGGCATTGTAATTTCTATCATTCTATGAAAATTCTCCTTTATTGAGTCCGAGCCCAGGAAGTCGTTTAGAAATGTCGGTGCTGAGCTGAGTTTAGGACAATGTGCCCTGCGAGAAGTGTCCCAAACACCGAACCCGCTACCCTTCGTGTGATCTCTTGGTTTGGTTCAGGTCACACTGTGCCACCGGTTTGATGTGTGAAGTCCAAGTACAGATCGGCTCTGACTCAGGCTCCCAGTTCAGAGTTGTTACCTTCATACAGAACCTGAGTCCAAACCAGAGTCCATGGAAATAGAGAGAGAGATGGAGCCTGTTAAAAGTGGCATTGACTGGGGAGCCTGACTGCACGTGTTCAGTGCAGGGGAATTCTGGCTGTAGTTACAGGATGAATATCAGTGGGTTATAGGATTACTACTAGTTACAGGTCAGATATCGGGGCATTACACCTATTACTACCAGTTACATATAGACTATCGGTGAATTATTGTATTACTGTTGGTTATGAGGAGAATCTGAGTGCTACCAGTATTACTATTAGTTACTGGTACAATTTCAGTGAGTTACTATTAGTTATTGGTGGAATCAAAGTTCCTCCCACCTCTGGTTTCCCCCCTGCGAATCCCTTCCTCACCTCCGGGTGCCGTACTTCCTGGCCCTCGGTTTCCCCTCTTCCCCTGCTCGTGGGTGGCCTCTTGGTTCTTGGAACTTCTCACAGAACAGCTGCTAGCGCAAAACCACGGGCAAAGATTCTCAACCACATGTGACCCAACCCTTACAAGGTACATGTACATTTGTGGATGCCACATGATCAGAGGTCACATGTTGGTCAAAATGTCACATGTTCAAACCTTCAGGAATGTCCCCAGTCAAAGTTGGCAACCTTAGTTTGGAGTGTGTTGCAAAGCTTTAACACAATTAAAGGATTCAAGTAGTCATAAGTGTGAAAGCAGCTTGTCTGTTTTTCTGAACCCCACAGTTGTGCTGCAGAATGCAACTCGCCCCAATCAACAGTTATCAGTGTGTTATGGTGTGTTGTTTACTGAAGTTGTGAGAAATTAATGACTGTACTGTTAAAAACTGGTTGGTTAGTTATTTATTTCAGTTACAAAATGTTCTAGTTAATTATAGCCTTGTGTTCTGTTATTCCAGATGACCAATTAAGTTACTCATCTGAATGTAATTGTTTATGGTGTGATTATAATTGCACATTCCAGGGCTCAGTCAAGCTTGCTGCTGGATATCAGGGAGCAAGCTTGGAAAAACCCACGTTCAAACTTAGCAGCAGCAACAAAAAAACAGCTCAAATGGAGACTCAATAAGGCAGACTGAGACTCAGCAGCAAATCCAAGCAAATCCAGCAATCTCAGGCCAAGAATGAGCCGTAAATACGAGAAGCCCAGATGGAAACTGGGGAGCTAATGAAGTAGATGTGAGCTAAGATTAGTGCAAAATTAGGTCAATGTCACTGGCATATTAAAGCTGTTGAGGCACATCTCAATAGTCTATAGAAAAAAATTGAGAAGTTACATGCAATTCTTCAAGTTAATATGGAATAATGAATTGCAAAAAACAAATTGCATGGCCTGGAGATGAAAATGAAGGAATTGTAGAAATTAAAATAAGGAACGATCCTAGTTCGAGACAGTGGGGGCAATTTTAACCTTAACCACCTGGCAGAATCCGGGCAGGTGGGCAGTTAAAATCGCCCAAGTCATGTACCCATCCTAGAGCTGTCAGAAGCTGACCTGCCACTATTTTAACCTGCTCCACTGAACAGGCAGCAAGGACACCCACCCAAATGCAACGGGATAACATATGCATGTTGGGTCTCGATGATGTCATTGGAACCCGAATGCAATTTTTACTAGGAAGCCTGAGCTAGAAGTGGCAGTAACTTTCCCGCCAGGCCAATCCAACGAAGATGTGGATCAGGGGCAGAAGATGCCCAAATACGTAAGTTTAATTAATTTTCTTACTTTCTCATTGGGCTAGGAAGAGCAGCAGTGCTCCTCCAGGTTCCACAAGGAAACCTTAGGCCTCCCCTGGCGTGACCTCGCCTCCCCGGTTCCCCCGATCGAGAGGGCGCCCACGGGACGACCCGGCAGCTGATCCCACCACTTACCTGGTCTCGGCTGGCGGCCTCAGGGTTTTGTGAATTTCCACTGCTTCCCGACGACTTTCCGCCCTGAATGGATGGGAAGTCAGATGGCAGCATTTAAATGAGGCCTGGGAGTTAAAATAACCCCAGGCCACTTTTTTACTGCAGGGGTTGAGTTTCGAATGGACACCAAGGGGGTAATTTTAACCCCCCAGAATGGGAGGAGGGGAGGCGGGCAGGAGGGGAGTCAAAACCATTTCAACAGAGGTGGGTTGGGGGGCCAGCGACTAACATGCTCTCTGGAGACAGGTCCCTAATTTAAATATTTTAATGAGGCGGTATGCCTCACATTTTATCTGTGTTTCAGGTTTAATGCTAGCCGGCCTTGTTTCCCAGGCCTCAGGAAACCCGACAGCTGAAGGGAAGCGAGAACAGCTGGATCCATCAATAAGTGCCTTTCCAGTACTGTTTGTGGGCCAGGAGGAGCAGGATTGCTTCCCCCAGTACACCAAGCTAATCTGTTAACCTCCCCGTGATCGGACTCCTGCAATTGAACCCTCCCCCCGCGATTGGACCCTCCCCTCATAATCAGACCCCCTGCAATCAGACCTCCCCCGCGATCAGACCCCTTCACGCAAATTATCCAACCCTGACAAATTTGCTTGAGTTCTTTGAGGACATAATGTACAGGGTGGATAAAAGGGAACCAGTGGACGTAGTGTATTTAGACTTCCAGAAGGCATTCGACAAGGTGCCACATAAAAGATTATTACTCAAAATAAAGACTCACTGGATTGGGGGTAATATTCTGGCATGGGTGGAGGATTGGTTATCTAACAGGAAGCAGAGAGTTGGGATAAATGGTTCATTTTCGGACTGGCAACCAGTAGCCAGTGGTGTTCCGCAGGGGTCGGTGCTGGGTCCCCAACTCTTTACAATCTATATTAACGATTTGGAGGAGGGGACCGAGTGTAACATATCAAAGTTTGCAGATGATACAAAGATGGGAGGGAAAGTGGAGAGTGAGGAGGACATAAAAAACCTACAAGGAGATTTAGACAGGCTGGGTGAGTGGGCGGAGATTTGGCAGATGCAATACAATATTGGAAAATGTGAGGTTATGCACTTTGGCAGGAAAAATCAGAAAGTAAGTTATTATCTTAATGACGAGAAACTGGAAAGTACTGCAGTACAAAGGGATCTGGGGGTCCTAGTGCAAGAAAATCAAAAAGTTAGTATGCAGGTGCAGCAGGTGATCAAGAAGGCCAATGGAATGTTGGCTTTTATCGCTAGGGGGATAGAATATAAAAACAGGGAGGTATTGCTGCAGTTATAAAAGGTATTGGTGAGACCGCACCTGGAATACTGCATACAGTTTTGGTGTCCATACTTAAGAAAAGACATACTTGCTCTCGAGGCAGTACAAAGAAGGTTCACTCGGCTAATCCCGGGGATGAGGGGGTGGACATATGAGGAGAGGTTAAGTAGATTGGGACTCTACTCATTGGAGTTCAGAAGAATGAGAGGCGATCTTATTGAAACATATAAGATTGTGAAGGGGCTTGATCGGGTGGTTGCGGTAAGGATGTTCCCAAGGATGGGTGAAACTAGAACTAGGGGGCATAATCTTAGAATAAGGGGCTGCTCTTTCAAAACTGAGATGAGGAGAAACTTCTTCACTCAGAGGGTAGTAGGTCTGTGGAATTCGCTGCCCCAGGAAGCTGTGGAAGCTACATCATTAAATAAATTTAAAACAGAAATAGACAGTTTCCTAGAAGTAAAGGGAATTAGCGGTTACGGGGAGCGGGCAGGAAATTGGACATGAAGCTGAGTTCAGATCAGTCAAGGCCCTGTGGGTGGCAGAGCGGGCCCAGGGGCTGAGTGGCCGGGTCCTGTTCCTACTTCTTGTGTTCTTTAGATTTGAGGTTAGGATCAGATCAGCCATGATCTTATTGAATGGCGGAGCAGGCTCGAGGGGCCGATTCGCCTACTCCTGCTCCTATTTCTTATGTTCTTATGTTTTTATGAACTACCTCTCAGGCTCCCACCCCCTCCCACTGTCTCCGGCCCCGCCAATGTCTCTGACGCCTGACCAATCTCTCCAGCCAACCCCCAAGTCCACCCTGACTCACGATCTCTCCGGACACCCCCCACCATGTCCCTCCATTGACCCACAATCTCTCCTTTCTTCCTTCTTCCCTCCCTCCTCTCCAATTCCCTGACTGTGGCCTGGTGCCACAGGCCTACACATCCGACAGTTAGGCAGCCTCTCAATATGGCTCGCTGTGGCCCGGAAACGGAGTCCAAAAATGTTAATCAGGCCCTGCCGTTAAATTCAGCTGGACTGCCAGAAAACCCATACTTCCAGGTTTCCCAGCCGCTTAACATCCACCCCCCACCCCCACTCCCTCCCCACCTCCCCATAAATATCGGGGCCCAAAGCTCACCTGCCAAAAACTGACCCACGGTTAAAATCAGGACTATTGACTCAATAATGTGCAGAACTTGAACTATTGTAGCAAATGTCACACGAGAAGATTTGTTCAGCGAGATATTTAAGGCGCACCATCTAGAATCTGGAAGCCAGGTTTCTCGACCTGCACTTGCCAGCCCTTGACTTTCCACTCGTTCATCTTAATGGACAAATATCACGGACTGGCATGTTCAGAAGCAGAAAACTCTCGTACAGTCTACATCAGCAGGAAGACACAGTGGAATACAAGAACATTCTTCAGCAATAAACCCAGTTGTCAAAGACAAACCATATCTTAAGGTTGACCATTTATAAGGAACAATACCTTGGGACAACTCGAAAGCGCAAATCAAAATAACTTCCAGCTCCAAAGAATGTAATAACTGCATTAAACTAATCTGCCTGACAATATCTACACCTTATTGCCCATGATGTCTCAGAGACTGAGGAACTTCTGTAATGTACATTTATAGTTGGGAATTACATCAAATCCTGGATGAGCCAGGACTTTTTTCAGCTCAACATTAGCAAGATCAAAGTCATCATGTTTGGCTTCTGCCAGAATCTTCCCACTTCAAGTATCAATTCCATGTCCATCCCGGCTGCTTACTTAGAGTAAACCCAAACCAATTAATTTACAGCTGTTGAGACTGGATCCTCAGAGTCCTATCATGTTTAGTGCTAATATGCTTATTTCCACTTCTGGAACATTCCCAGTCTACGTCCCTATCTCATCCTATCATCACTGAAATTCTTATCTATGCATTCATCATCGCAAGGTTTGATTTCTCCAATACTCTCCTCACCAGCTTTCCCAGATCCACCCTATACAAACTCAAACTCATCCAAAACTCTACAGCCCACATTGTATTCTTCACAGAGTCCCACACATCCATCACCCCATCCTTGACAATCTCCACTAGCTTCTGCCCCCAGCGTAACAGCTTCAAAATCCTCATCTTGTCTTCATGATATTATCATGTCATACTATGATCCTGCATTGAAGGCTTCTCTGATACAGGAATCCGTGCTATTAATAATGAAAGTTCATGTCGAAATTTTGTCAGCTTACATTTTCATTTTCATCCACCTCCTATGTAAATGAGACCTTAACTGGGCTCCTATTCATGTTTGTTTCTGATATAAATCTTTTCTTTTGTACAGTACAAAGCCAATGCCTATTGTTTGGCTAAAGTACCAAAGTATTATGTGCTACCTAAACAGGTTAATGTTTTTAGTTTTCAAAATAAAGGATAAAGCTGTTATAGTTACTGGTAATAAGAAACCACATTAAACAGTAGACTGCTTTAACATATCATTTCTTTATCGGTCATTAATCTTCCCCTTGTTCCAATATTTCTTAATGCATTCATTGTGAGAGTTTCTTATTAAAGAGAAAAATTTGTGATATATAGTTTCATCGAATTTTCAATTTATCATCCCTTCTCCATTGTTTTAGTTATAGTTATAATAGGAGCCTTCCCACTTTTATTTAAGTTTCTTGAGAAAATTATTTGAGATAATTTACCAGACAATTTGCCCTACCTTCATAATGTCATTCCTTGTATATGAATATAATGACTTATTGTACTTTCTTGCAGCATCAATATAAGTGATATATATAACTGATACTGTCAATTTTTATCCAAACGATGATTTGAGCCATGTTCATAAATGTAATTCTTTCTCCCCATCACACACTGACACACCCTGAGACACTGTGCTACCTTGAAAGATCTTAAATATTAGCCACTCCATTATTAATTGTTAGGCTGATTATCAATCTATTCAAGTTCAAATGCAAAATTAAAGAAAGTGAAAAAGAAAGACTTGCATTGATATAGCACCTTTTCACGTCTTTTATAAACACCTCAAAGTGCTTCACATATAATAATTGCTTTGAACTGCAGTGTATTTTGTTACATAGACAAACACAGCACTAAAAACAATACTGAAATGATAACTGGTTAATCTGTTTCATGTTCAAGGAGGAATATTGACCAAGACACCAGCCAAACTTTCCACTCTCTTTGAACAGTCATGCAATCTTTTATTTTAATTCGTTCTTGGGATGTGGGCGGCTCTGGCAAGGCCAGCATTTATTGCCCATCCTTAATTGCCCTCGAGAAGGCGGTGGTGAGCCGCCTTCTTGAACCGCTGCAATCCGTGGGTGAAGGTTCTCCCACAGTGCTGTTAGGAAGGGAGTTCCAGGATTTTGACCCAGCGACAAAGAAAGAACATCCTTCATCTGTAACATCCACTTAAACCACCAGAAGAGGCAGATGGAGCCTCAGTTTAATGACTTATCTGAAGGACGGTGGGGTAGAAATGAGTCTGATCACATCTATGGAGCAGGTGATCCTTAACAAGTCCACTGCATTGCATTGCCTTTGACAGGGCAACTTTAGCTCACTGTACTATCAAACTTCAGATCAGCACGATTTAAAATTACATCAGGCTAGAAATTGCTGTCGCCGATATTAGCGGACAAATGTTTAATGCATTTTTATGATGTTCCTCTGTCCTCTGTTTTAATGGAGGCATTAACCTGCTTATTTTAAACAGGTTAACCCCTCCATTAAAGTAACAAAGGAACTTCATATCGCTAATATTGCGATAGTAATATTGTTCTGTATTATATTGAGCTTTTCTGTGGACTTCTCTTCTTTTCAACCCATATCTTGCTGAGACCTGTGCATCACCACATTAATGTATTCATGCATGACTGTTGTTAATAAGCCATGTTATCCTTATTCACAATATTTTAAAAGGATTTAAATTCCAGTTTGCAGTGTTGCATTCAAAGCTGAAATTGTGTTCAGTTAGAGCATGCAATCTCCACATTTTGGGGGTTAAGGTTTAGATATTCATAATACATCATAAAATAGATGGTGTATCTGCAAAATGTGCCAACATCCTTCCCTTCACATTTATTGGAAGATTGTGTGATAACACGTCTGGTGCTGAACCCAGCTCTGTGCTGAGGTCCCCTTTCCATGCAGAATTTCAAAATTAGACTGTAACACCAACAAAACAGATCTTGCTTGCTTAATTTTTTGTTTTTTTTTCCAGCCACCACTAGATTTATGGTGTTTAACCACAGTAAAATGCGACCCTTATGCATATGGATGAAATATTTTTGGTGCCCTCATGAACACAAAGAGCTCTTTTTTTCACAAATGAATACGTGACTTCAGCAGCCAACAAGCTCCTACTTGCATAATAATTTTTTCCTCATCAGTGTTTTGCCACAAAACAGCTATTAAAGAAGTGCTGCTGATTTACTTAATTCATTAAATAATTAGCAACTTAGCACATGAAGAACCACGAGGATTTTTGTTAGAATTAAATTACTGTCAGTGATTAGAAAGTGCTTGCTCTATTTGTCTTGTCCGAGCTATTTTTCTCAACTGAGTTTAGCAGAAAGCATATTTAACTGCAAACTGGAGGGTTTCCCATGGACAGTCCACTCTGTTGTGACAGTAATGATCATTGACATTTCTGCTGACGCTAGAATCTGAATAAAAGATCTCTTAATAATCTTGTATGTACGTTAAGAAAAATAATTTGACACTCTGCATAGTTGGTAGATTTTCTTAATTCATTTGGGGTCGAGTGATCCTAATGTTCTTAATTTTTAAGTTGAAATGAGGGCAGAAAAGTATTAAGAATTTGGAATTCAAGAGAACAGATTTTGAGATGCGGAATGAAAGGAATAAAATGGAAGGAGGTTACAAATTTAGTAGATAAGGGTGAGGCAACGGATGTTATTTACCTGAATTTCAGGAAGGCATTTGACAATGTCCCGCATAACAGACTGATTCAAAAGGTGCATGCGCTTGGGTTGGACAGCAAATTATTAGGCTGGATTGATGCATAACTGAAAAATGAACAACAAAGGGTGGTGATGCGTGAGGAGGTGTCAGCAGGACAAATCCAATCCGACCAATTACCGCCCCATCAGTCGACTCTCAATCATCAGCAAAGTGATGGAAATTGTCATTGACAGTGCTATCAAGCGGCATTTACTCACCAATAACCTGCTCACTGATGCTCAGTTTGGGTTCCGCCAGGACCACTCGGCTCCAGACCTCATTACAGCCTTGGTCCAAACATGGACAAAAGAGCTGAATTCCAGAGGTGAGGTGAGAGCGACTGCCCTTGACATCAAGGCAGCATTTGACCGAGTGTGGCATCAAGGAGCCATAGTAAAATTGAAGTCAATGGGAATCAGGGAAAACTCTCCAGTGGCTGGAGTCATACCTAGCACAAAGGAAGATGGTAGTGGTTATTGGAGGCCAATCATCTCAGCCCCAGAACATTGCTGCAGGAGTTCTTCAGGGCAGTGTCCTTGGCCCAACCATCTTCAGCTGCTTCATCAATGACCTTCCCTCCAACATAAGGTCAAAAATGGGGATGTTCGCAGATGATTGCACAGTATTCAGTTCCATTCGCAACCCGCCAGATAATGAAGCAGTCCGTGCCCGCATGCAGCAAGACCTGGACAACATCCAGGCTTGGGCTGATAAGTGGCAAGTAACATTCACGCCAGGCAATGACCATCTCCAACAAGAGAGAGTTGAACCATCTCCCCTTGACATTCAACGGCATTACCATCGCCAATTTTTTTTTTATTCGTTCATGGGATGAGGGCATCACTGGCAAGGCCAGCATTTATTGCCCATCCTTAATTGCCCATGAGAAGGTGGTGGTGAGCCGCCTTCTTGAACTGCTGCAGTCCGTGTGGTGAAGGTTCTTCTACAGGGAGGGAGTTCCAGGATTTTGACCCAGCGACGATGAAGGAACGCCAATATATTTCCAAGTCGGGATGGTATGTGACTTGGAGGGGAACGTTCAGGTGCTGTTGTTCCCATGTGCCTGCTGCCCTTGTCCTTCTAGGTGCTAGAGGTCGCGGGTTTGGGAGGTGCAGTCAATTAAGCCTTGGCGAGTTGCTGCAGTGCATCCTGTAGATGGTACACAGTGCAGCCATGGTGCGCCGGTGGTGAAGGGAGTGAATGTTTAGGGTGGTGGATGGGGTACCAATCAAGCGGGCTGCTTTGTCCTGGATGGTGTCGAGCTTCTTGAGTGTTGTTGGAGCTGCACTCTTCCAGGCAAGTGGAGAGTATTCCATCACACTCCTGACTTGTGCCTTGTAGATGGTGGAAAGGCTTTGGGGAGTCAAGAGGTCAGTAACTCGCCGCAGAATACCCAGCCTCTGACCTGCTCTTGCAGTCACAGTATTTATGTGGCTGTTCCAGTTAAGCTTCTGGTCAATGGTGACCCCCAGGATGTTGATGGTGGGAGATTCGGCGGTGGTAATGCCTTTGAATATCAAGGGGACGTGGTTAGACTCTCTCTTGTTGGAGATGGTCATTGCCTGGCACTTGTCTGGCGCGAATGTTACTTGCCACTTATCAGCCCATGCCTGGATGTTGTCCAGGTCTTGCTGCATGCGGGCACGGACTGCTTCATTATTTGAGGGGTTGTGAGTAGAACTGAACACTGTGCAATCATCAGCGAACATCCCCATTTCTGACCTTATGATAGTGAGGGATTCCCACAGAAATCCACTCCCTTCACCACCAGTGCACTGTGGCTGCAGTGTGTACCATCTACAGGATGCACTGCAGCGACTCACCAAGACTTCTTCGACAGCGCCTCCCAAACCCGCAACCTCTACCACCTAGAAGGACAAGGGCAGCATGCACATGGGAACAACACCACCTGCACATTCCCCTCCAAGTCACACACCATTCCAACTTGGAAATATATCGGCGTTCTTTCATCATCGCTGGGTCAAAATCCTGGATCTCCCTACCTAACAGCACTGTGGGAGAACTTCACCAACTCTTTACAATCTATATTAACGATTTGGAGGAGGGGACCGAGTGTAACATCTCAAAGTTTGCAGATGATACAAAGATGGGAGGGAAAGTAGAGAGTGAGGAGGACATAAAAAACCTACAAGGGGATATAGACAGGCTGGGTGAGTGGGCGGAGATTTGGCAGATGCAATACAATATTGGAAAATGTGAGATTATGCACTTTGGCAGGAAAAAACAAAGAGCAAGTTATTATCTTAATGGTGAGAAACTGGAAAGTACTGCAGTACGAAGGGATCTGGGGGTCCTAGTGCAAGAAAATCAAAAAGTTAGTATGCAGGTGCAGCAGGTGATCAAGAAGGCCAACGGAATGTTGGCTTTTATTGCTAGGGGGATAGAATATAAAAACAGGGCGGTATTGCTGCAGTTATATAAGGTATTGGTGAGACCGCACCTGGAATACTGCATACAGTTTTGGTGTCCACACTTAAGAAAAGACATACTTGCTCTCGAGGCAGTACAAAGAAGGTTCACTCGGTTAATCCCGGGGATGAGGGGGCGGATGTATGAGGAGAGGTTGAGTAGATTGGGACTCTACTCATTGGAGTTTAGAAGAATGAGAGGCGATCTTATTGAAACATATAAGATTGTGAAGGGGCTTGATCGGGTGGATGCGGTAAGGATGTTCCCAAGGATGGGTGAAACTAGAACTCGGGGGCATAATCTTAGAATAAGGGGCTGCTCTTTCAAAACTGAGATGAGGAGAAATTTCTTCACTCATATGGTAGTAGGTCTGTGGAATTTGCTGCCCCAGGGAGCTGTGGAAGCTACATCATTAAATAAATTTAAAACAGAAATAGACAGTTTCTTAGAAGTAAAGGGAATTAGCGGTCACGGGAAGCGGGCAGGAAATTGGACATGAATTTAGATTTGAGGTTAGGATCAGATCAGCCATGATCATATTGAATGGCGGAGCAGGCTCGAGGGGCCGATTGGCCTACTCCTGCTCCTATTTCTTATGTTCTTATGTTCTTAAGGACTGCAGCAGTTCAAGAAGGCGGCTCACCACCACCTTCCCAAGGGCAATTAGGAATGGGCAATAAATGCTGGCCTTGCCAGCGATGCCCACATCCCATAAACGAATTTTAAAAAGTTGCCAGTGGTGTCCCCTGAGGATTGGTGTAGGGGATGCTGTTGTTTATAATTTTTATAAATGAATTAGAGGACGAAATAATGTTCAAGGTGTTTCAGTGTACAGAGGACATCAAATCAACCAAGTAGTGGCCAATTATGCTAATCAATATGCAATATTCCAACGGTACCCAGAAAGGCAAGGTCAATAGGCAGGGATCTGAAGAGCCTGCCACTATCTCTGCTGAAGCCACAGGCGATGCACCACGTAGAAGTGGTAGAAAGAGAAAAGCTAAGCAATTCTAGTTCACCAAGGGAATGTGCAGGGGGGTTTGACGAGCTGTCATGTTGTTAATTTATATATATTTTTTGTTATGGCACATTAAATTTAAACATTATCACCACCACTGCCATGTCTTGGCCATTATCGAGTCCCTTTTGTGAATTCGACCCTTCATGTGCTTCATAATGAATGCCAAGACATGATGCCACCCATTGGGCGCGTGTACAATGGGTGGTGGTTGTTCCAGGTGGCCTGAGTATTTCAAAATCTTCAACTTGCACATCTCATTATGAGAGTCTGTTAGAGATGAGGGAATCCCTGGCATCACAGGCAACAATGTGCACGGCTGCTCTGGCGATGGGTTCCTCATTTTCATTTTCCTCCTCCGCAGATTACTGTGGAATAAATCCATTGCGCTCCCATCTTGATCTTGTCATTTGAATGTGTCTGAACACAACAATTCTCAGTCTCAACAAAGAAATCTCAATCTAAACACAAAGAACTCCCAGCCAAAGGTTTGTCTGAGAAAATTGAGTCCCCAGCTGCAATACCTCACCTTTTAGTTGAGATGTGTCAATCACTGGTTTAAAGAGGAAATGAGCTTCTGCTGCAACACGCCTCCATTTCAATGGCGTGTTGCAGAAGCCAAAGGAGACGCATTCAGGAGGAGTTAATTCTGTTTCTGTGGCAGAATCCACAAAAAGTTAAGTACCTAAAATATTTCAACTACCTGAATTGGCCCTTTAAATGTCGGCCCGCCGGCTTGACGTGGGGACGGGACTTCTGGATTTCTTGTTGTGCGCACGCATCCTAATGCGCCTGGGTTAAACCCAGAAGTCGGCACGTTGGAGCTGGGATGCGGTCCCACTCCAAAAAGCTGCTACTTTAACCTCCCACCCGCCTACAACCCACCCATTCTCAGGGGTTAAAATTACCCCCTTATGTCAAGAGCTCCTGTTTTTCCAGTCCTCAGTGGGACCTGGTGCAGCATTGGCTGAGGTAAGCCTGGCGGACAACCAACACTTGTGGGGCCCACCAGGTGGGTCCAGTTTGGGATCGTGGCCTGGACTCCAGAAGAAGAGGACAACATTTTTTTAAAAGAATATTTAAAAGTGGCTCCCTTATAAAGGGGGCCGATGAGGGCACTTGTAAGTAACTCAGCACCCGCCCTGGCAGTCCACCTCTTCAGCCAGATTTTCATAGAGTTATAGAATCATAGAAAGGTTACAGCACGGAAGGACGCCATTCAGCCCATCGAGTCCATGCCAGCTGTCTGCAAGAGCAATCCGGCTAGTCCCACTCCCGCGCCCTTTACCTGTAGCCCTGCAAATTTTTTCACTTCAAGTACTTATCGAATTCCCTTTTGAAAACCACAATTGAATCTGCCTCCACCACTCCCTCAGGCGGTGCATTCCAGATCTTAACCACTCACTGTGTAAAAAGGCTTTTCCTCATGTCGCCTTTGGTTCTTTTGCCAATCACTTTAAATCTGTGTCTTCTGGTTCTTGATCCTTCTGCCAATGGGAACAGTTTCTCTCTATCTACTCTGTCTAGACCGTTCATGATTTTGAATACCTCTATCAAATCTCCTCTCGATCTTTCTCTGCTCTAAGGAGAATAACCTCAGCTTCTGCAGTCTATCCACGTAACTGAAGTCCTTCATCCCTGGAACCATTCTAGTAAATCTCTTCTGCACCCTCTCTAAGGCCTTCACATCCTTCTGAAAGTCCGGTGCCCAGAACCCAGAACTGGACACAGCCCTCCAGTTGTGGCCGAACCAGTGTTTTATAAAGGTTCATCATAACTTCCTTACTTTTGTCCGGTGATTTTCCGGTGTCTTTGGTGGGTAGATGCCCTAGATGTGCCCTTAATGACACAAGTGCCTGCCATTGACAGTCAAGTGGAGGAACCTCCCCAATTCCACAAGGCTGAGTGCCATTGTGGATTTTTGAGACCTATGTGTTTTCTACAGTAAAACATTGGACATCCACTATCAATTCTTAAATTTCAATGGTGCTTGAATTTCAACCTTTAGTCATGGTTGTCATAATTCTCTATCTTCAAAGTAGATATTTAAGTTAGAACGGAAGGAGATAATTGATAAACTAATCAAACTTAGAGAGGATAAAACCCTTGGTTGCAGTCACGCATATTAAAGAAGTTAGGGAAGAGATAGCAGAGGCACTATTACATATATATAAAAATTTATCAGATTGGTAGGGTGGTAAATAGCGAGGAGGATAGCCTCAGTCTGCAGGACGATATAGATGGGTTGGTCAGATGGGCGGAACAGTGGCAAATGGAATTTAACCCGGAAAAGTGCGAGGTGATGCACTTTGGAGGGACTAACAAGGCAAGGGAATACACAATGAATGGGAGGACCCTAGGCAAGACAGAGGGTCAGAGGGATCTTGGTGTGCAAGTTCACAGATCCCTGAAGGCGGCGGAACAGGTAGATAAGGTGGTAAAGAAGGCATATGGGATACTTGCCTTTATTAGCCGAGGCATAGAATATAAGAGCAAGGAGGTTATGATGGAGCTGTATAAAACACTGGTTAGGCCACAGCTGGAGTACTGTGTGCAGTTCTGGTCGCCACACGACAGGAAGGATGTGATCGCTTTGGAGAGGGTGCAGAGGAGATTCACCAGGATGTTACCAGGGCTGGAGCGCTTCAGCTATGAAGAGAGACTGGGAAGATTGGGTTTGTTTTCCTTGGAGCAGAGGAGGCTGAGGGGGGACATGATTGAGGTGTACAAAATTATGAGGGGCACAGATAGGATGGATACTAAGGAGCTTTTTCCCTTCGTTGAGGGTTCTATAACAAGGGGACATAGATTCAAGGTGAAAGGCGGGAGGTTTAGAGGGGATTTGAGAAAGAACTTTTTCACCCAGAGGGTGGTTGGAGTCTGGAACTCACTGCCTGAAAGGGTTGTGGAGGCAGGAACCCTCACAACATTCGAGAAGCATTTGGATGAGCACTTGAAATGCCATAGCATACAAGGCTACGGACCAAATGCTGGAATATGGGATTAGAGTAGACAGGGCTGATGGCCGGCGCGGACACGATGGGCCGAAGGGCCTCTATCCGTGCTGTATAACTCTATGACTCTATGACTCTAAAAGGGAATAGTGCCAGAGGATTGGCGGACAGCTGATGTTATTCCTATATTTAAAAAGGGAGATAGAACAGGTCCAGGGAACTATATTACAGTTAGCTTAACATCGGTAGTAGGAAAGATAATGGAATTTTTACTCAAAGATATAATAGAAAAATATCCAGAAACCGAAAATATTATAGAGCAGTCAGCATGGATTTCAAAAGGGAGCGTCATGCTTGACCAACCTTATTGAATTCTTTGAAGAAGTAACAGAAAGAGTAGACAAGGGTAATGTAGCAGATGTAATATATTTGGACCTTCGCTGAGGTACTGCATAGCAGACTCATGGCTAAGGTCAGAGCATGTGGAGTCAGGGGACAAGTAGCAGAATGAATAGCAAGCTGGCTACAAAACAGAAAACAGAGAGTAGGGGTTAAGGGTGGGAAGTGGTGTGCCACAGGGATCGGTGCTGTGACCACTGTTGTTCACAACAAACATTAACAATTTGGACTCGGGAATCAGAAGTACAATTTCAAAATTTGCAGACTACACCAAATTATGTTAGAAGGATCATCAAATGAGGCCATATGGGTGGAACTGAAAAACAAAAAAAGGGGCACTCACACTGCTGGGAGTGTTCTCTAGACCACCAAACAGTCAGAGGGAAATGGAAGGGCAAATTTGTGGGCAAATTTCTGAGAAGTGCAAAAACAATAGGGCAGTAATAGTAGGGGATTTCAACTACCCTAATATTAACTGGGATAAAATCAATGTGAAATGTATAGAGGGTGCAGAATTCTTCAATTGCATTCAGGAGAACTTTTTTAGCCAGTACGTAGCAAGCCCAACGAGACAGGGGTCAGTTCTGGACTTAGTTTTAGGGAATGAAGCTGGGCAGGTGGAAGGGGTATCAGTGGGAGAGCACTTTTGTGGTAGGGATCATAATTCAGTTAGATTTAGCGTAATTATGGAAAAGGACAAAGACAGACCAGGAGTAAAAGTTCTTAATTGGGGAAAGGCCAAATATACTAAGCTGAGATATGATTTGGCAAAAGTTGCCTGGAAACAGCTACTTGAAGGTAAATAAGTGTCAGATCAGTGGGAGGCATTCAAGGAAGAGATAGTGAGGGTTAAGAGCAAATATGTTCCCACAAAGAAAAAAGGGTGGGACTCCCAAATCTAGAGCCCCCTGCATGTCAAGGAGCATACAGGGTAGGATTAGGCAAAAAAGGGCAGCTTATGTCAGATACCAAGAGTTCAATACTGCAGAAAGCCTCGAGGAGTATAGAAAGTGCAGGGTTGAAATTAAAAAGGAAATTAGGAAAGCAAAGAAGGAGCATGAAAAAAATATGAACATACAAATTAAGAGCAGGAGTAGGCCATTCGGCCCCTTGATAAGATCATGGATGATCTGATTGTGACCTCAACCCTACTTTCCCGTCTACCTAGTATAACCTTTGACTCCCTTGTTAATCAGGAATCTATCTAACTCAGTCTTAAAAATATTCAATGACCCTGCCTCCACCGTTCTCTGGGGAAGGGAGTTCCACAGACTCACGACCCTCTGAGAGAAAAAAATTCTCCTCATCTCCGTCTTAAATGGAAGACCCCTTATTTTTAAACTGTGGCCCCTAGTTCTAGTCTCTCCTACAAGGGGAAACATCCTCTCAGCATCTACCCCTTCAAGTCCCCTCAGGATCTTATATGTTTCAATAAGATCACCTCTCATTCTTCTAAACTCTACTGTATACAGGCCCAACTTGTCCAACCTTTCCTCATAAGATAACCCCCTCATCCCAGGAATCAGTCGATCAAATATTGGCAAGTAAAATCATGAAAAACCCAAAGATGTTTTATAAATACATAAAGAGCAAGAGGATAACTAAGGAAAGAGTAGGGCCTATTAGAGACCAAAAAGGTAACCTGTGTGTAGAGGCGGAAGACATGGGTATGGTTCTTAATGAATACTTTGCGTCTGTCTTCATGAAAGAGCGAGTCGTGCAGACATTGTAGTTAAGGAGGAGAAGTGTGAAATATTGAATGGGGTAAACGTGGTGAGAGAGGAAGTACTAAAGGGTTTAGCATCTTTGAAAGTAGATGAATCGCCAGGCCTGAATGAAATGTATCCCAGGCTGTTAAGAGAAGCAAGGTAGGAAATAGCAGAGGCTCTGACCATTATTTTCCAAGCCTCTCTGGCTACAGGCATGGTGCCGGAGGACTAGAGGACTGCTAACGTTGTACCGTTGTTTAAGAAGGAAGAAAGGGATGGACCGAGTAATTACAGGCCAGTCAGTCTAACCTCGGTGGTGGGAAATTATTGGAAAAAATTCTGAGGGACAGTATTAATCGTCATTTAGAAAGGCATGGATTAATCAAGGACAGTCAGTATGGATATGTTAAGGGAAGGTTGTGTCCAACTAACTTGATTGAATTTTTTGATGAGATAGCAAGGAAGGTCGATGAGGGTAGCACGTTTGATGTAGTCCACATGGATTTTAGCAACGTTTTTGACAAGGTGCCACCTGGCAGACTGGTCAGAAAAATAAAAGCCCATGGGATCCAAAATTGTCTCAATGGCAGGAAGCAGAGGATAATGTTCGACAGGTGTTTTTGTGACTGGAAGGCTGTTTTCAGTGGGGTTCCACAGGGCTCAGTACTAGGTCCCTTGCTTTTTGTGGTATGTATCAATGATTTAGACTTAAATGTAGGAGGCATGATTAAGAAGTTTGCAGATGATACAAAAATTGGCCGTGTGGTTGATAGTGAGGAGGAAAGCTGTAGACTGCAGGAAGATATCAATGGACTGGTCAGGTGGGAAGAAAAGTGACATATAGAATTCAATCCAGAGAAGTGTGAGGTCATGCATTTGGGGAGGGCAAACAAGGCAAGGGAGTACATAATAAATGGGAGGATACGGAAAAGTGTAGAGGAACAAAGGGACCATGGAGTGCATGTCTACAGATCCCTGAAGGTAGCAGGACAGGTAGATAAGGTAGTTAAGAAGGCATATGGAATACTTTCCTTTATTAGCCGAGTTATAGAATATAAGAGCAGGGAGGTTGTGCTAGAACTGTATAAAACACTAGTTAGGCCACAGCTAGAGTACTGTGAACAATTCTGGTCACCACATTACAGGAAAGATGTGATTGCACTCGGGAGGGTACAGAGGAGATTTACGAGGATATTGCCAGGACTGAAGAATTTTAGCTATGAGGAAAGATTGGATAGGCTGGGGTTGTTTTCTTTGGAACAGAGGAGGTTGAGGGGAGATTTAATTGAGGTATATAAAATTATGATGGGACTAGATAGAGTGGATAGGAAGGACCTATTTCCCTTAGCAGAGAGGTCAATAACCAGGGGGCATAGATTTAAAGTGATTGGTAGAAGGATTAGAGGGAAGCTGAGGAGAATTTTTTTCACCCAGAGGGTGGTGGGGGTCTGGAACTCACTGCCTGAAAGGGTGGTAGAGGCAGGAACCCTCATCACATTTAAAGAGTACTTGGATGTGCACGGACCAAGAGCTAGAAAGTAGGATTAAGCTAGTTATCTCTTTTTCGGCCAGCACAGACACGATGGGCCAAATGGACTCCTTCTGTGCCGTAAATTTATATGATTCTATGATTCAAATTGGCGGTATAGTTAACACTGAGGAAGAATGTGGCGAAATACAAGAAGACATTAATAAACTTGCAGAATGGGCGTGTAATTGACAAATGAGTTTCAATATGTGTGAGGTGGTGCATTTTGATAAGAAGAATAAGGAGGCCACATGTTGCTTGGATAATAAGAGTCTAATTGGGGTAGAGGAGCAAAGGGATCTGGGGTTACAGATGCACAAATCACTAAAAGTAATGACACAAGTTAATAAGGCCATAAAAAAAGTAAACCAAGTATTGGGGTTAATTTCCAAAGGGATAGAATTGAAAAGCAAAGAAGTTATGTTAAACTTGTATAGACCCTTGGTTGACCACACTTGGAGTACTGTGCACAGTTCTGGTCTCCATATTATAAAAAGGATATAGAGGCACTGGAGAAGGTGCAAAAAAGATTCACAGGGATGATAACAGAACTGAGAGAATATACTTATCAGGGAAGGCTGAACAGGCTGGGTCTCTAGAAAAGAGAAGGATGAGGTGTGACCTGATAGAGGTCTTTAAGATTATGAAAGGGTTTGTTAGGGTGGACGTAGAGAAAATGTTTGCACCCGTGGGGGAGTCCAAAACTAGAGGCCATAAATATAAGATAGTCACTAATAAATCCAATAGGGAATTCAGGAGAAACTTCTTTACCCAGAGAGTGGTAAGAATGTGGGGTGCGCTACCACAAGGAGTAGTTGAGGCGAATAGCATAAAGCATGATTGACAGGCTGGCCTCAGTTGGAGAAGAGGAAGGAAGAGGACGTGAACAGGTAAGTGTTAGATGGGGGCGGTGTCATTGGGGCAGGGGGGGTTGGGGGTCAGTCATTGGGGGGCTCAATCATCGCAGGGGGGTCAATCGCCGGTGGTCAACAGAGGGGGGGGTCAATCATCAGGGGTCATCAGGGAGGTTGGGGGTCACTGGAGGGGGGGGGTCAGTCATCGGGGGCTCAGTCATCGGCGGGGGTTCAATCATCGGGGGGGTCAGTCATCGGGGGGCTAGGTCATCAGGGGGCTCAGTCATCGGGGGCTGAGTCATCGGGGGAGCTCAGTTATCGGGGAGTCAGTCATCAGGGGGTCGAGGGTCATCGCTGGAGTTGGAGATCGTGAGGTGGTCAGAGATCATGGGGAGGGTTTGGAGATCGTGGGGGGGACGGAGATCGTGAGGGGGGTTGGTCAATCGTGTTCGTAGGGTCACCGCAGGTAGGATTGTTGAGCCTGGGGGAAGCACTCCTGCTCCTCCAGGCCAACAAGCAGTGCTATAAAGGCACTTACCTACTGTTTTAGGCCTTCTTGCCTCCTCTCACATGGCATGAAGTAGAAGGCCTGGGAATCCCGGTCCCCAGGGGCTAAAAATGAAAAATCTGTTAAAATGGAAGCCCACAGCCTCCTTGAAAGCTTTTAGTGACCAACCCGCCTCCTGAGAGGGGGTTGGTTGCCCGCCCCTTGTCCCACCTCCATTAAAAAATGGAAATGGGCGGGTTGGAGGCAGGTTGGGGGCGAGTTTTAGATTTTTGAAATTTTTACTGCCCTCCCGCCCCCAACCCAGCCGTTTTCCGAGTTAAAATCACGCCATATGCACCTATGTAATCTAACCAAAACGTTTCCGATCCAGTGAAGATACGATAAAAAACTTAAATTTCTTGTCTAGCCAGTCATTCCAGCTTTCTCATTTTTGCAGTACTTGGGATAGAAATTAGACCTTATTACGCACATTTTACGGGCAGAAAAGGGGTGTCATGAAGGCCAATCTCGGGGACCAACATCCTGTGCCCAAAGGACACCTGAAAGACGTCTGACCCGATATTTTGTCGTGCCATTTTTCAGGCATCCCTGGCGTGCCATTTTTCAGGCATCTGATATTCAACAATGATATTCCTGATATTCCTTGACCTGATATTCAACAATGACAGTGGAAGCGCGACAGGTGCTGGCAGCTCGTCCAAATAATGTAAATGGGTACCAAGGCCCGAGGCCTAAATATGGGCCATCCTCGGGCTTCCCAGTTGTGGCGCGCACGCTGGTCTGAATGCCACTGGCTTTGTGCTCGTAAAAGGGCCATGACCAATTTATAGGCTCTTGTCTCTTGAGTACAAAGTATGCAAATGCTACAGTTCCAAGTTCCTAAGTATAAATATGCTGAGTTAGCCATTCACCAAAAATTCAAATTATGGAATGCTTTCTTAAGAGTGATATAGGCAGAAGCATCCTTAGTTCAAAACCAAGCAGAACTACACTGGAATGTTTTTTCTTGTTCCAATACTGTGATCATTATTGTTGTGGAAAATTAGAGTTCCTCAGTAGTCCTCTTTCCTCTTTGTATCAAATTAATCAGTGATTAATATACAATTAGTTATTTTTTTCTAAATGTTTTCATTTTACTAGAACTTGTTTTACTTGGGACACCTTTTAGGCATCGCTGAGAACCAAACATTACCCATTCTTGGAATGTATTCAAGCTCAGCCCTTCTACTGTGAAAGGCAGAATAACAGGCCATTGTATTAATCCAGTCATCATCCAGTTTCAAAAGCACTGGTTGATGGGGAAAAATGTAATGTAAAACTCGGGGACTTTATTTACAAATTATGCAATTTATAAAGAACAAAGCTATTGTTTGATGAACATTAAATAATAAGCAAAGGGTCACTGAATTCTGTGAGCATATTGTTGTATCATTTGTCACACTACACTGTAATTGCAGGAAATATGACTTCACCAGTGTACTAAAACTTATGCCAGAATCATTTAAAAGCTTTTCTGATAGAGTATTGCTGGCATATGAAGAGCAGGTTAGAATCTTGTTTATTCCAGAATGAACAATGGTATTACTGTTTTTCTACCAATTTATTCAGCAAGCTTTAGACATGGGATGGCTTTGATTGCCTGGGCCAGTACAATGGTTACATATTGCTTAATTGGTTAACTCTTTAAAATCACAGACAATCATTTTCAGATACCACCTAATACCATGTTACCATTTGTTTGTATTTTTCTTTTATATCTTTAAATGTCAATTACTCTCCCTTCCGTATTACAAAATGTGGAAGTTTTATTTTTTTCAACCTGCTTGCAGATCCCAATTTCCCTAAACTAGATTGGATTGATTCAGGGAATTGCCAAAATAGGGTCTGTTGCTCTGAAAAGTACATAAATGCTCTAGTTCTCAATTGTTAGCTTCTATCTTTGTTTAATGAATCTTAAGAACACGGTTATAGGTTAACATTCCACATGCAACTGAGCTCAAAACTTAAAATAGCACTTGCGTTAGAAACACTCCTGTTTGTCTCACTATCCACCCCATGGTCTCTTTGAGCAAGACTGCCAACCAGTAGCATCTAGTGCCAAATTATTGGAAGTTTTGTGCTGTAGAAGTGTGTCATTGAGAACTAGATTGACACTACAGAAACTTACTGCTCTTGGATTCCCTAGACCCTCCAGAGAGAAAGGAAGCTTTTATCACCATTAATCTGAGCCACCTCCAAACTCAGATCATAGAGGCAAATGGACAGAGTCCTAAACCAATATGTCATTGAAGAGTCTGTTTTTAAAACACTGAACTGGCATATGAGAGCATACTGTTGACATAGGAATGCATCTGCTGCTGTGAACTTCACTGGTTTGATTACTGTTTGAAAGTAGCCCCATTTGAACAAGAAAGACTTGTTCTCTATCTTCACATGTAGTAGAAGTAACAGTGCATCCACCAACCTCCGAGTGTCACACATGCAAAATATCACACTGGAAGCTAAGCAGTTCAAATATCACCTTCATAGAGGTGCAACTGAATAATCATCAAAAAGTATCAAAAAAAGAAAAACGATAGCTAGTCATTTCCTGTTGTTTCATCTGATCTCCCCAAGTGGAGGAGCCAGGGATCACAAAATTACAAGATAATTATGGATGAGGAAGACCATTTGGCATATTTAAGTTCATCCATCGAGAAGCAATCTCCCCATTGCAGCATCCAATTGTTTTGTCAATGCAGCAAGAATTTTCACTTCCACCACTCTATCAGAAAGTCTCTTCTATGTTTTGATTACTTTCTGGATGAAGAACTTCTTTAAATCAGGCCTAAAATTACCTTTCAACAGTTTGTACCTGTGTCCCCTAGTCCTACTCTCACAATTTAATTTAAAGTAATATTCCGGATATGCCCTTTCCATACCATTTAATACCTCACGTACCTCTATAAGATTATTTTCAGATGCTTCCTTTCCGTGCTGAAAAGCCTGAGGAAGTAAAATTGGTCTTGGGTGATAGCGCAAAATAGGCGATTGAGAATCAGCAACCCGTTTTCAAGACGCCTGATTTGTCTTTTCCATTGAAGTCAAACTAGTTGCTTTAATTGATCCCCCATTTCACTGAATTTAGTTCTTTTAAAATTACACATCTGGCTCCAGGTTTTAGGTATTCCTGACACCCAGATCATGTTAAACTTTATAATTCTATGATCGCTGTCCCCCAGGGGTGCTATCATTTCTGTACATTAATTGGATTAATTGAATACCAAGTCAACATGAGCATTATGCACAGGGTCATAAAAATGTTATGCATTACAGTTACCAGTTCTGATTCTAAAACACTTGGGTATAACAGATATTGGAGGCAGTCGCAGAGGCTATGAACACAGTGTCACCAATCCACCACACCTGGAAGGATAGCCAGAGAAAGGTGTGAGACTTAAACAAAAGCAACATTTGAGCAATGAGAATGAAAGCGAGTAATCTGAGCTGCCATATATGGGTATCAAATACATGCCAGGTGTCAATTATGTTTCCTTAAGCAGCTTTAGGAATAGGATAGTTAACTCAAACTAATCCAGTAACCTGCCAGAATTACAACATTAGCAAGGGAACTAATGAAAATTGTTGGGAAGTAAGACAGCGAACCAAAAAGGGAAACACAGAAGAAGGCAGGTGAGAAGGATTGATAACTATCTGTCATTTAATACACATAAAACTGATAATGTCAGTGCACTCAGTCAAAATTCAAAGATTGCAAAGATAAATACAGATAAGGATGCCATTCAGCCCATATGGCTCATCCTTCCACAGAAGTCTATTGTTCCCATTACAGCATTAACTATCTCCTGAATAATTCCAGAGTTTTTGATTCCACTGAAGACTATTCCAGGTATTAATCACTCTGCAGAAGAAGTCCTTCCTGATATCAGTTCTGACGTTGGCTCTTACCAGTTTGTAACTAAAGGGTAAGTTCATTATTCTTGCATTTAAAGAGAATTTGGGTCAGAGAATTGGTGCTACAGCATTGTAGCTCTATCCATGATTTGTTCTCCCACTGGTAGCACAAGAATGCTGTAATTACCTTTATGTCCTCTTGAATTGCAATGGTGGTTTAATTTGAAACAGTGTTTTAGAATAATCTTTTCAATTCCAATTAGTATCTTATACACCTCGAGGGTGAATGTCCATGGGAGTTCTCCCACTTGTGTGCAGGGAACTTCAGCAGAAATGCTACACAAACCCCGGAGAACGGCGTAAACAATGTTAACGAGGGGCCAGAAATGGCGCCAAGCGGTGAGGCAACGCTCACCGCAACTCCTGCAAATTTAATTAACGAAAATACTTACTGCAGGCTCTGTGGCATCCAATTGCTTGAATTTGAACTTCAAACAATCTGTGCGCTGCGTGAGTTGCCGCGGCTGGAAACGTCTAGGAGGAGAAGACACGCCCACAAAATCTGTCAGGAACAGAAGTCACGCCCACAGATTCAGGCTGCATTGCTCAAGGAGGCAAGCAGACTTCATTCATTTAAAGTTAGTATTCTGGATGTCACTGTAAATAAAAAAATATATTTTTTAATAAAAAGCCAAAGAAATAATTGAATTAAATTAAAGAGACAAGGGAAAAATAAAAAAGAAATTAATTTTTTAATTTTTAATTTTTTTTAATGACCATAAACTATTAAAATAAGAAGTAATATGAGACTCCACATTTTTAGAAGTTAATTTTTAGCTGTTTGACTAACCGCGCTTTTAAAACTTAGTATTTTTACCTGGTATTTTTAAGCGTACCTGTTTGGTGGGGTAAATAGTTACTTTTCAGCTGAGCAGATAAGTAAGTTTGCACTTTTTCAATGATTTCTCTGATTGCAGTGTGCGATGGCCCTTTAATTTGAAGCTGTCATATTGCCGCGAACCACTAGGAGCAAGTTCACGATTTCTGCATCTTACTGCGCATGTATCGATCATCAATTGAGGCCATATGGGTTGAGCTAAGAAATAAAAAAGGGGCAGTCACACTACTAGAAGTGTACTATAGACCCTCGAATAGCGAAAGGAAGATAGAAGAACAAATATGTAGGCAAATTTCTGAGTGCAAAAATAAGAGGGCAATAATAGTAGGGGACTTCAACTACCCTAACATCAACTGGGATTCAAACAGTGTGAGGGGCACAGAGTGCTCAAAATTCTTGATCGGTGTCCAGGAGAACTTTTTGAGCCAGTATGTGAAAAGCCCAACAAGAGGGGATGCAATTCTAGATTTAGTCCTGGGAAATGAAGATGAGCAAGTGGGTGAAGTGACAGTGGGTGACCATACTGGGGATAGTGACCACAATTCAGTTAGTTTTAGCATTATTATGGAAAAGGACAGATTTAAATCAGGAGTAAACGTTTTAAATTGGGGGAAGGCAAATTTTACAGAACTAAGAGGTGATTTGGCAAAGGTGGACTGGACACAACTATTTGAGGAGAAATCAGTGGCAGGCCAGTGGGAGGTACTAAAGAGTGAAATTCTATGGGTACAATGCAGATACATCCCCTCAAAGAAAAAGGGTGGCACTGCCAAATTTAGAGCCCCCTGATTGTCTAGAAGTATACGGGGCAAGATAAAGCAGAAAAAGAAAGCTTATGACTGTCACAGAAAACTAAATACTGCAGAAAGCCTAGATGAGTATAGAAAGTACAGGGTGATGTAAAAAAGAAAATAAGGAAAACAAAGAGAGGGCATGAAAAAATATTAGCTAGTAAGATTAAAGAAAACCCAAAGATGTTTTATCAGTACATTAAGAACAAGAAGATAGCTAAGGAAAAGTGGGACCTATCAGGGATGATAAGGGTAACTTGTATGTAGAAGCAGAGGATGTGGGTAGGGTTTTAAATGAATATTCTGTCTCCGTATTCACAAAGGAAAAGGATGATCTGGACGTAGTAGTTAAAGAGGAGAGGTGTGAAATATTGGATAAGGTAAACATAACGAGAGAGGAAATACCAGAGGGACTGGAATCCTTGAAAGTTGATAAGTCACCAGGGCCGGACGGATTGTTTCCTAGGCTATTGAAGGAAGCCGGGGAGGAAATAGCGGATGCTCTGAGGATCATTTTCCAATCCTCACTAGATACAGGGGAGGCACCGGAGGACTGGAAGACTGCAAACGTAGTACCACTGTTTAAAAAGGGTATGCGGGAAAGGCCGAACAATTATAGGCCGGTCAGTCTTACCTCGGTGGTGAGCAAAATATTAGAATCAATACTGAGAGATAGGAGAAACTGTCATTGGAAAGGCATGGTTTAATCAGGGATAGTCAGCATGGATTTGTTCAGGGATGGTCATGCCTTACAAATATGATTGAATTCTTTGAGGAAGTGACAAGGAGGATTGATGAGGGTCGTGCAGTGGATGTTGTCTACATGGATTTTAGTATGGCATTTGACAAGGTCCCACATGGCAGACTGGTCAGAAAGGTAAAAGCCCATGGGATACAGGGAAATGTAGCAAATTGGATCCAAAATTGGCTCAGTAACAGGAAACAAAGGGTAAAAGTCGATGGATGTCTTTGTGAATGGAAATCCGTTTCCAGTGGTGTGCCCCAGGGCTCAGTGTTGGGTCCCTTGCTGTTTGTGGTATATATTAATGATTTGGACTTGAATGTAGGGGGCATGATTGGTAAATTTGCAGACGACACAAAAATTGGCCGTGTAGTTGATAGTGAAGAGGATAGCTGTAGACTCCAAGAAGATATCAATGGGTTGGTGGAGTGGGCGGAAAAGTGGCAAATGGAGTTCAACCCGGAGAAGTGTGAGGTAATGCACTTAGGGAGGGTAAACAGTAAAAGGGAATATGCAGTAAATGGGAATATATTGAGAGGGATAGAGGAAGTGAGAGACCTTAGAGTGCATATGCACAGGTCCCTGAAGGTGGCAGTACAGGTAGATAAGGTTGTGAAGAAGGCATACGGAATGCTCTCTGTTATTAGCCAAGGTATAGAATACAAATAATGATGGAACTGTATAAAACGCTGGTAAGGCCACAGCTGGAGTATTGTGCGCAGTTCTGGTCACCACATTACAGGAAGGACATAATTGCTCTGGAGAGGGTGCAGAGAAGATTTACAAGAATGCTGCCAGGGCTTAAAAATTGCAGCTACGAGGAGAGATTGGATAGGTTGGGGTTGTTTTCCTTGGAGCAGAGGAGACTGAGGGGAGACTTGATTGAAATGTACAAAATTATGAGGGGCCCAGATAGAGTAGACAGGGAGTACCTGTTTCCCCTATCGGAGAGTTAAGACCTGGAGGTCATAGATTTAAGCTGATTGGCGGAAGGATTAGAGGGGAAATGAGGAAAAACCTTTTTACCCAGAGGCTGATGGGTGTATGGAATTCTCTGCCCGAATTGGTGATAGAGGCAAGGACCCTCAACTCTTTTAAAAAGTACCTGGACCTGCACCTAAAGTGCTGTAAGCTGCAGGGCTACGGACCGGGTGCTGGAAGGTGGGATTAGAATGGGCAACTGGTTGTTCTTTGAGCCGGCGCGGACATGATAGGCCGCATGGCCCCCTTCTGTGCTGTATCTTTTCTATGATTCTATGGTTCTATGTGCAAACAAGGGAACTTGCTCCTTCAATTCAACAAAAGCTGAGAACGCTGTTGAACTCCTCCGTTATTTCGGAAGCAATTTCTGGCCCAGTATTTTTCCAGGGTTTTTGCAGCTCTTCAAACGAAATTATGGCGGATGATTGGAAGAAGCTCTGCGAAAATTCACCCCCTTCATCTGCCAAGATATTTTAAAATCATTAAAACTAATCATAAGGCCATACACAATGGTTGCAGCCAAAAATACTAACTACATAATATCCATTCATTCAGTGCATATGGCTGTTATCCTTCAAATGAAATTAGTATTCAACAAGAGACAATGCTTCAGATTGTTTATCATCACTGATGTTACATGCCAAAAAGCAAAATGGTTAACCAAGTTATTACATCACAAATGAATATTCAGCTAAAAATTGGTTATGTTAACCAAGACAATTGAAATTTCAGGGTGAAGGGAGGATAAAAATGGTACAATCTAACAGACATTCTGAAACACTTGAATAAATTGTACCAGTATGTCTGTGATATAAACAACCATTGACTTCTTCCTAATACATATACTGCACAGTAACTGGCTTAACAAGATTCTTTAATATTATTGTAGAAGTATTACAAGTGACACTATTTATTAACTTAAATTCGTGATTTTTATATACTTCCAAATGGAACGCACAAGTTGCCTTCTTATGGTACAGCAATCCATGAGAAAAGCTTGGCTGCAAAGTCTTATTTAGGGAACGTTGAGATTTTGACAGTGATTTGAACTACAACTGCAGCACCCCGAGATCCAGCAGACACAATTTACCTCTGGATACTGTTGTTAAATTTCACATCATTGTCAAAATCTCATTGTTTCTTTGTCTGCTGTGCAATACACCTGAAGATGAGGGCCTGCATAGTCCTGTGTGTGGCTATATGTATATATATATAAATATCTTTAGTCTAATAGCCAGTATCCCCTTGAATAGTTGTACATATTTCTAGTAATACAATATTATTGTCCTACGGCACTGAAGAGGCCTTTATTCAGTGTTTAACCAGAATAACAAAACCCCAAGCAATATTACACAATGTCATAAAAAGCTAGATTGTATTTAATTTTCTTAACATAAAGCAGAAAAAAACACTTTGTACTTTATTCCATGTGCACCATTCAGAAATTCCTGCCAGAGCTTTGAGATTTAAACAATCTTAATATCTCAAGAACACTGTGGTCTGCTTTATTCAAGATGTCTGCATTGAATTGAAGCCGAGTGAAAAACAGATGCAGCTGGCCCAGTGAAGATTAAAAGCATGTTGCACATAAGCAAGGGCTCGATAAATGTAGCCTTAGCAAAATTTCAGTAGCAAATGTTGACCATAATGATTGTTGTTGAAGGCTTTGTGCCAAACCTGCACCAGTGCTTAGTAGGCCCTCAGCCAGACTCTTTCTCTCGGTCAGATTCACAATTTTTGTCAAGACATTGCAGTGTTACTACCAATTGCTTATGTAAACAAAGCAAGGTGGGGATATTCAGAGTCAGTCATTGATTACAGTTAAATTACTACAGTGCCTTTCATTATTATGTTTACTTGTAGATAAATTTACCACATGAGTTGCTGGAAAATTATTTCTAATAGACCAGCAAAACTACCACAAATAAATTCTGATTGTACAAAGCCTTCATTCTTATTACCTCGTTCAACTTGTTTACTTGCAGATGTTACCATAAAAAGCTGAAGTTTTTGAAAGACCTACAAAACTAACAAACATAAATGTTAATTATACAATGTCTTTATTTTAGTTCAGTCTGAATTACGACTCAGTTCAGATAAAACTAGAGAATGTTAGTTTTGATTGAGTTTAAATTTGGTAACTGACTACTGAAGAAGCAGTTTTGACTTGGAATTGAAATTTCTTGCCATTACCTCAACAGCCTGCTATCATCAGCAAAACTCCTCCAACATATGTGAGGGCTAAATATTCTGAGGAGGGGAACAAACTGGAAAACCCCTAGCATACACCGTGCGACAACAGGCACAGAACAGAACAGTCAATTAAGAAAATCTCCAAATTTCCTGATCACCCGACAAGAAACATCCTGCTACCTTGCCCATCTCTCCATTTCAATCCAATTCCCCAGGCAAGAAGTGCAGATACTGGACTTTGCAATCTCAGCCATGGAGATTCAAGCAGCAATACAAAGCCTCCAATCTGGGAAAGTCCCATGACCTAATAGCTGCCAATGTCGAGTTCTACAATGCCACTCCCTGAACTGAAATCTCTCCTACTGAAACTTTTCCATCACCTTGAGGAGATGAGCTCCCTTCCAGACACTTTAAAAAGAGGCACAATCACATTATTACACTAAAAAAAAGACGAAGATCGCACTCTTTGTTCCTCCTACAGGCCCATATGCCTACTCAAAACTCACTACAAAATACTGGTCCTAGTTGCTAGACTGGATGCCCTTGTCTAATCCACACTGACCAAATGGGCTTAATATGGAGCAGCTACTCAGGAGTCATTAGACACCTATTCAACATTGTGCATCACTGCAACAGTACCAATACCTCTGCCCTGATAATCTCCCTTAACATGAATAAAGCATTTGTTTTGAGTGGAGTGAGAACTCCTTTTTGCTGTACTCAGACAAATGGCATGGCCTTTGGTGAAGCTTTCCAAAAATAGGTTAGCATTTTTTACTCCAAACCCATGTCCATTGGCTGCATAGCAGCCTCAGCTCCCCTACATTTACTTCCAAAGAGGAACCAAACAATCCTTCCTCCTCTTTGTGTTGGCCATAGAACCCCTCATAACAAGCATCAGAATGAACGCGGACATCCATGGAGTAACGGCTGGAAGAGCTGAACACAAAATACTACTGTATGCTGATGATGTCTTACTTTATGGAACTATCTCCTACTCCTCATTCCCCAATATCTTCCGAGTTTGAACAACTCTCAAGTTACAAGCTTACCTTCTCTAAAATCAAGGGCTGTCCCTCATGCAGAATATCCTCAAATCTGGGCTCTGTTGTCAGACTGCTTGTCCGACATCCAATCCTGAATTTCCTCCAGTGGGAAAGACTGGACTATTGGGAAGACTCGACTGTTCCAATGCTCTCCTGACCGGCCTCCCATCCTCCACCCTCCACATATTTCAGCACATACGAAACTCTGCTGTTGCTATCCTATCCTGCACCATATCCTGCTCACCATCACCCCTGTGCTCACTGACCTACATTGGCTCCTGGTCCCCCTAAACCTTAAATTTAAAATTCTCATCTTAGTTTTTAAATCCCTTCACAGCCTCGCCTCTCTGTATCTCTGTGACCTCCTCCAGCCCTACAGCCCTCCGAGAACTCTGCATTCCCCGACTTTAGACGCTTGTACGTCCCTCTCTCCCTTCGCCCTCCATTGGCAGCTGTGCCTTCAGTCTAGCTTCTACACTCTGGAATTCCCTCCCTAAACCTCTCCACCTCTCCACCTCCCTCTCCTACTTTAAGCCCCTCATTAAAAACCCATCTCTTTGACCAAGCTTTTAGTTACCCCTCCTAATATCTCCTTCTTTGGCTTGGTGTCAATTTTTGTCTGATTATGCCATGTAAAAGCACATTAGGACATTTTTCTAAGTTAAAGGTACTATATAGATGCAAATTGTTCTTGTTGTTGACTGCTTAATGCCAGAATGCACCCTTACCCTGGTTTCCCAGATCGTTTACATTTTATAGACAGGCTCCTCGGCCTGAACCAGGAGATTGGCTATGGCGGGCCTTAGAGGCCTCCTGCAGTTTAGATTGGCAGAAGGTGGGGGAAAAAAAATGGTTCCCTAACGTATGTAAGCAGTGTTCTCAAGTATAGGCTATTAAACCATTAAATTTTAATAGGCCTCTCCCTCACTCATAGCAGCAATAGTTTCCGGAGACAAACAGACATCCCTTGCGCCAAAAGTTGCTATGGCACAAATGAGGGAAATATGTGAGATGGCACAGTTCTGCCATTTGTGCAACATTCTAACATGCCTGTCCATGTATGATAAGGTGTATTGGATGTCCCCCATCACTTCTGGCAGAGAATCCCGGAATTGTCTGGGGTGAGTGGAGAGTCGGTGGAGCAGATTCTGAAGAGATTTCGGCTTCCATCTGCCTAAGCTATGTCGGGCGGTCAACATACTCGAGCAGAAAATCTAGGTCAGGATTTTGAACACAGCATATAAGGTGAATGGCTGAATGTCCATAAACCTTGTATTCCTATTAATAAATACCACACCCTCCATATTGGGTAGATTTTCTGCTTCAGCGTTCCTGGCACATGTCGGGGGTGCATAGTGAGAAATTGCACGCTCCCTGCCACAATGGATAGAAAATCATGGTCTGAGGATGCACAGTTTTACAATGTACACTCCAAAGTGGAACATTTTCCCCTGACATCAATTTCTGTATTCTAGGGATAAGAGACCAAAATATTTTTTTTACATGAATTTTACAATAACAACAACTTGCATTTATATAGCATCTTTAATGTTGTAAAACGTCCCAAGGCACATCACAGGAGCGCTTATCAAACAAAATTCGACACCGAGCCACATAAGGTGATATTAGGACAGGTAACCAAAAGCTTGGTTGAAGAGGCAGGTTTTATGGAGCGTCTTAAAAGAGGAGAGAGATGTAGAGAGACGCCAGAGCTTAGGGCCTAGGCAGCTGAAGGCCTACCACCTTTGTAGCAATCGAATATCAGCTATTATCTTATTATCAAATTAAAGTAACTTTTGAATCTCATGCTGCATTTAAAAAAGAAAACAATAACTGTTAAATCACAATTAGTCTGTTTGACTGCCCTCCTCTTCCTCTGTTGCAGCTGGCCCTGAGACTTGCGAAGGGCCTGGAAAGAGGAAAGACAGACAAAAGTTAGTACGCAGAGGCAATGGAAAGCAACAACAGATTAGTGGCCACTCAATGGGCCACCAGGTTGTCATGCAGAGTGTCTGAGGGAAAGAGTTCAGTCTAAAGAGAAAAGGAGAGGACGATGGCCAAACACCCCACGGGACGCTTCCTCCAGCCTTGCCATCTGCCGCACTTTGTTCCCTCCCTCTACCAATTACATCAATAGTTTCCTCCTCCATTGGCGTCAGCTCTTGAATTGCTGGTGGCCCTCCTCTGATTCTCGAGATCTCTCTTCTGTTGTGCACCAGCTTGTCCTGTAAAAAGAATGGAAATATATTTGTATGCGGGCGGTTGAAGGGATATGAAGATGTCTATGGTAGCTTGTGCAAGTGGAAGCAGGAGGTAAACTGAAGTGTGCTCCTGTAATTGGAGGAGAGGAATGGAGAGCAGGGGTGAGAAGGCTTGCTAACGATGGGGCTATAATAGAGTGGTGTAGGGCTGAGGAGAAAGTAAGAAAGCCGTGATTGACAGTCTTACCTTAGCAGCTCTGGTGAAGTTGTTGAATTTCTTCCGACATTGCTGCCAGGGTTTGATTCTCCCAACATTCAATTGCTCACCATCCTCTGCCCACTGTTGTCAGGCTGTCTGGCAGGGCACTCTGCGTCCATCTGTGAGGAACAGGACCTCCTTCTTCCCAGTGACCTTCTCCATGAGAATCCCACAGCCCTATCAGGGAAATGGGGGCTCTAACAGCAGTCATTTCACAGGCAGCAACATCTCAATAAGACAGCATTAACCAAATGCATCTACCCTTTAAGAATTGCAGGCTGCCTTTAAATAACGGGAGCCCCGGCAGATTTTCCACCCGCACACCTCAATGGGCGAGCTGCCAATTACAAGCACGAGTAGCACTGATAGCTCACCCTTACTTTGAAAATGAGGCACCCACCTCGAAATGGTACGTAGCTAACATCATTGGCTTCAGGCGGGCGTAGCGAATGCTCGGCTCACTTCACGCCCATTTCAGCATATGTTGAAGATTAGCTTTCCCAAAGTGCTTCCAATCCAATTAATTACTTTTAAGTGTAGTCACTGTTGTTCTGTAGGCAAATGAGTTATCTGATTTTGTGTACAGTCCATCCGTCCACTGTATTCTGCCTAGGTCAGGTCCTAACAAGGCTCACATGAGATTCTGAAGCCAATTACTAGGGAAGAGTAATTGAGGTGATTTCCCATTGTTTTCCTTACGGTTTTTATCTTCAGGATACCTTCCTGGTGGGAACCAAAGCTAAACTCTAGCGTGCCTTCTTTTATGCAATTCCACTGAAAGCATGATATACTGTGATTGGGGTGCTTCTGAGGAAGCATCTAAAAGTGCAGTTGGTCAGGTAGTCACATATCTTAGCAATGCTATGAGGTCTGCTGTCCCTGCTTCCTTTGTGTCAACAAGCTTCTACATGTGTTAATTGTTGCCAAAGTGCTGGTGGAATACTTTTTGTGCAGGCCAGATAGTGCTGGGGTTGCCAAAGTGCTGGGGCCTTTCAGAAGTCCCTTCAAAGGGACTTAGGCAGCTTTTAGCTGGAGGGAGTTCCAACAAAGCCTTTTAAGGAAATAGAGGGTGGAATTCCTGGGGTAGCCTGGGAACCCCCAACACATCCTCTTGACATGGGGAGGGGGGGCACGGGTGGAAGATGTGCCCAATCCCCCATTGCTTTAATTTAAAGGGCCAAAACAAAGGGGGCAGTATCTTCGAGTAATTACTTTGAAATGCAATGACTATTATTACTTGAGCAAATGTAGTAGCACTTTTCTGCACACCAAGATCCCACAAACAGCAATGAAATAAATGACCAGTTTATCTATTTTTGGTGGTGTTGGCAGGCAGGAATGCTGACCAAGGTACTAGAAGAATTCCCAATTCTACTTCAATGTCATGGGATCTTTAACCTCTTCCTCAAGCACTGGAATAGGCAGACAGGACAATTTAATGTCTCATTACTTCTGACAATGCAGCACCTCCTCAGCTCTGTACTAGATTATATATGTAAGTTCCAGAGTGGGGTTTGAACCCACAATTTTCCGACTCAGAGGTCAGTGCTACCAACTGGACCAAACTGACACCCAAAGTCTAACAGGTAAAATCATGTTTTGGTTTATATTTAAGAAATGGCCACTCTGTACTGGGGATTTTATTATCTCTCTATAACAGCACAATTTCTCCCAAAAAAATCAAATTTTACACCATCTCTAGTATTAATCATTTTCTCAATCTTCCTGTAGAATTTCAGGTTTTTTTGAGAGTGGCAGGAGACTGTTTGAATAAAACATTTTCTGCATGTGGTAAAATTTAATACTAACCTTCTAATGGAGTGTTACTGCTGGCAAGAAGCTGAAGACTTAGCAAAGCTGTGAAATTAATTTTCAGGCGTTTCAGTTTACGCCTGTAATGGCATGTGTTCTCGACTTCAAAAGCTCTACTGGAGGGGGAGGTTTCCAAGACTGAAAGGGAGACAGTTTCAATCAGAGTTATTGTGGGTGATGGTGCCCAGGATTGTAGGGCTGAATTAAGGCTAATCCATTTTTTCCACAGGACATATTCAGGGCTTTCAATATATTTTTGAGGCAACATTTATGATTAGCAAGATTGGAACCCTTTAAATATATGAAAGTATGTTTATCTTTTAAGAATGATATAGATCAAAATAGGTTGAATTTTTAAACCAAAGTGAGTGATTGCCATTCCTGGTGAGTGACATTTAGCAGGCGTGCACTAACGTAAGTTACATAATTGACATTCAGCAATTGTGAAGTCAGATAAAATGTAGCAAACTGATAACCTCCTTCCCTAATCTTTTTACTTTTAATTGTAAAATCATGAGGATCTACTTCAAATGAAGGTAACAAATTTACTTACTATCTCCAGTGCATTATCTACTTTGTAAGGCCTGCAAATTGAGGCTGTAGCACCCCTTTCGATTAGGCCTGGGGCCTCCGTGCAATACATACCCCAATGTTGCCTGGATCTCATTTTAATTTATGCTAATGAGAGGGCATGTCATAGGCAGACCAAAATCACATGATTTGCACCCTCAAAGTACCAAAGGTAATTCATGACAAAATAAGTGAGGCATTTCTATTGCTGGCATCAGCTAATACTGGAAGTGCTTCTAGTTTGCAGCCTGTAGCTTGGAAAGGCTTTTAACAGTGGGCTCAATTTTAGGAGGCAATTGTGGGTGCGTTGGGGGGCTCTGTAAATCACGGAAATCACGTTCGGGTTCGGAAGCCAACTCCAACCCATCAACTTCCGAGTTTCCCAGGGACCCACCTGTGTGCGGACGGGCGACCCGAAACCAGAAGTCCCGCCGGCTTTACAGTTAAAGAGCCAAATGTACCTCATTGAGGTACTTAAGCACTTTACCTGTGACAGAGTAAGTGATTAGAACGATTTTTAACTGACCTGGGCAGCTTGCCCACTGCTTCTGATACACGAACCAGGCGTGAAGGGCCGGATCAGGCAAAAAGAAACTAAATAAATTAAATAAAACACCATAGAAGAAAGTTAAAACACAAAATAAACCTACCTTTGCACCCTGCTCCGATGTCCGATGTCTCCCTTTCTGATCTCCCCTTCTTCATCACCCCCTCTTCACCTCCCACCAATGTCCTCCCGAAGTCCCCCTTTTCAACCCCCAATGTCCCTCACTTCACCCCCGATCTCCCCCTCACACCCCGATCTTCCCCTCACTCCCACAATCTTCCCCTCTCCCCCCGATGTCCCCCTTGCCCACCCCGATCTTCCCCTCTCCCCCCCAATCTTCCATTCTCCCCCCGATCTTCCATTCCAGCGCCAGATGACGTCTCGCTCGCTCTCTTTCTCTCCCCCCCTCCCCTCGCGTTGCAGCTTCTGACGGCAGCCAGGCTGCGAAACCGGAGAGGACGTTAATCATCACCAATCAACACGCGATCGCATCGGAAACGGTAAGTTTTTTTTACTTGGGTCTGCTACACGCACCTTCACCGCCGCCCCCCGCCCCCACCCCCCACCCCCACCACCATTGCAAAATCGACCCCAGTGTGCCAAGAGATCTTTTGGAGCAGTTTTTTTTGGCAGTGTAACTGTACAGAGCTGGCCTTGCCTCTGACATCCTGAGGGCCTGTAAGGCACTGTAAAATTTTCATCTTCCTAAAGTAAGAGGTTCTGAGTGTCAGCATAACAGGATTCCTAATAGGCACTTCCTACTTTAATACAGGACGAGATGGAGCATTACAGGAAGGAGGATGGGAGGGAGAGGCAGCATCTGAGAAGGATGCACCCCACAAGATATTATCCCCTCTAAAGAGTTTAAAGGCCACACAGATCTCCAAAGATCTCAGTAAGGAGCTCAGCATAAGAGTGTGCTTCACCAAAGAGGCAATAGGGGAGCTGTGCCAGCTTTTGCACGAAGACCTGTACCCAAGATTACCTGCCCAAACAGGCTCTGCCGCATCGATAGAAGTTACCACCGCACTCAATTTCTATGTCACTGGCTCCTTTCAAGCAACCATGCGGGACGTGGAACATCACCCACGGTGTTTTGTGGTTATGCATTGGGCATTGACACTATTTTTAGGAGAGCAGGGGAATTCATCTAACTTGGCATGACAGCAAGGCAAGCAGCGTGATAGATCCATATGGCCCTATCACATTGCTGGTTTCCCAAAAAGTCGAGGTGCAGTAGATGAAGCACACTTAGTATTGCAAGCTCCTACAGTAAACACTCTGATGGGTCTTCTACACATTGAATGTTCAGATTGTTTGTAAGCAACTCTAAAGAATTCTCTACGCCACAGCTATATTTTCTGAAAGTTTTCCTGGTGCCTTACTCCTCAGGAACTCTCCCTGATCTGTTTAAGGAAGAAAGCTAAGTGGCCAGATGGCTTGAGGGTGATAAATGGATATTCCTTACTATCATGGTTATTAAGTCCTCTGAAGGTTACCAGATAATAAGTTGAGGAATGATAGAATGAGGCACATGCCTCTATTAGAGTTGTCAGTTCCAGCAGGAAGTCGGCCGGTAGCAGGTTAACGAGGCCCCGGCAGTTAAAATCACCGTGGCTTCATTCTGCCGCAGGTATCTGGGGAATCTAACTGAAACCAGCACTTTCCCAAACTGGCAGTCAGTGAACCCCTGAACACCCAAAGTGCAGTGAGAAGAAGGACTTGTGCAGCCAGTAATATTAGAAGGCGATCAGTTGTTGATGCCCATAGTGCCCAATTAAAAGAAGTGACATTGTCCAGTCTATTACCTTGCTGGCCCCCCATCAGGTCATTAAGCTTTTTCCTGCACTGATCCGCAGTTTTGGAAGAGAGTCAGTGCCAATGCCGCCTCCCTCCACGGCACGAGATATTTTCCTGAAGTTTCCTCCCATGGACAGTCTTTTTGTCCTTTGCTGCATTTCATCCAGGAGTGTCTGAAGGAAGGACTCATTAAGATTTAGGGCTCACCATTTCTGCCTCCTCTGATTTCTCTATTCCTTTCATTGGGACCCTCTGCCTGATCCTCCAATTGAAGGCATTCTTCAAAAATGCCATAAATCCTCAGCTGAGCCATTTGCTAATGCTAACTGACATCCTCTTCTGTTCGCTGCTTAGCTGCTGATTTCCAGCCTGTTGTTGCACTCGTCTTCAAATCCTGGTTTTTAAAGGATGCACGCCAAGTTTAAGCACCCGCTCTCCCCCCACCCCAAGTGCAGTTCTCCTGTGTTATACATAAATTGCTTTGCAGCAATCCAAATGGATATTTAAATGAGCTGACCCCATGTTTTACAGTAGAATCAGCAATGGACAGCATCAACAGGTGGAAGTCCCGGCTGAGGAGCTCATCTTCGGGGCAGCAAGCACAAATCTCCAAGAACACCCAGATGAATGGTTGTATTAGATCTAAAATTCTGCATCAGATAGGGCCGTTTCTCAAATCAAGGCCTGGATTTTAACTGCCACCGGATTTCCCGCCCGCTCACAGCAGAATGAGATCCTGCTGATTTTAACGACCGGGCCTCAACTGAATCCCGCTGGCCAACATCCCACCTGTTCCGGGCAGGAAGTCGGTGGAAAGCAGTGGAAAATCGCGATGCCCAGGGGCTGCCCTCCAAGACCACATAAGTGGTGAGGTTGGCTGCAGGGGGACATCCCGCCGGGGTCTCACGATCAGGAAAGGGAGTGTGGGACCACGGCAGGGGAGGCCTAAGCTTTACTTGTGGGGTGCCCCCTGCTCCACCTGGCCCCATAGGAAAAGATTTTTTAAATAGTTTTAAAAACTTGCCTTTTTCGGCCATTACTGGCCCCGATCCTTTCCCCGCTGGGTTGGCTTGATGGGAAACTCACTGCGGCTTCCCGCTCAGGCTGCTGAGTTAAACTTGCGTGCATATGTAAAAAAGGACCCCGTTGGCTTTGGGCGGGTGTCCTTGCTGCCTGCTCAGTTGAGCAGGTTAAAATCCCAACCAGCCAGTTCTCAGTGGCTCCAGGGCAGGTAAGTAAACTGGGCGATTTTAACTGTCCGCCCGGTTTCTGCTGGATGGGTGGGGTTAAAATCACCCTCAAATTCAGTCAGCTCTGATTTAATCACTGCATTGGTAGTGAATCCCTCCAGACTCCCCACCCACCCCCCCACCCTCAGCCCCATGGTTTACTGGGTGAATTCAACACGCAATGTGACATAGAAACTGATCAGGAAGGTCCCTTTTTTAATCTCTAGTGTGATCTGACACATTTGATCTCAGGCAGAGCATCCCAAGCTGATTTCAATGACTTTGTACTTGTGACCATCTATATGAGGAAGTTCAAACAGCTATCACTAACTAGGCAGCAGCCTTTCACTTGCAAGCAGTGAACATGTACAAATGCGTTGAGGCAAATTTCTATCCTGTCCGTTCTCCACTTTGCTATCGTTGCCCAGCTTCAAAAAAAGGCCGATGTTTAAGTCTCCTCTCAAATGAGTCGAGAATGATGGATCGTGACTGAAAAATGGCTCCACTCACTGCGTTGTTTATACTCCTGAAGTATTGGAGCACTGGCATAATATTCTACAACTTGCTTCAAAAGCTTGAATCTATGCCATTTTTCTCTGTCTATATGGAAGCCACTGGAATTAAAGTTTGTATGAACTGCAACCTACTGTGTGTGGGAGAGCCATTCTTTGGTAAATATTGTGATGAACCTTTCAGCAAACCGCACACAGTTTAGAGACACTATGGCTTGTTATGTTTCTAAATAATCTAACCACTGCCTGGAATCCTTTGGGAAAATGCTTCATGAAATCTTTTCATGAATGCTGAGAGCCTGCTCTCAGAAATTTCTACATTACACATCATATGTGTAAACAAGCTGGCATTTGGAGGATCACATTGCACAGCGAAAATTATACATGATTAAAATGTTCCTACTTTCCCTATACTACAGAAACAATGGGATGGTTTCACACGCGCCCCCCCCCCTCCCCTCCCCTCCCCCCCACCCTCCAAGCAGACTGCGGGCCACCAGCTCCATACAGGTCAGAGAGTGTTCAGCGCACGGTATGCTCAGTTCAGTCCAAAAATGGCAATCGGAGTCCTATTACCAACCATTTTCTGGGTCTGCCAAGCGGGAGGCCTGAAAATTCACCCCAATGTTTCTTTTATGCTGTGCTTCAAATGAGATGAAGTCAATGAAGGCGTTAGGAATGTTTTACATGTGTTGTAGTTGAAATCATTTAACTGAATGAGATGGATGTCAAATCGCAGTTAAGCTCCTTGTTATGGTACATTAATATCTTCACTTAATTTTCTTTGTTTAAATATATTCTAGACTGTGCTTTTGCACATCATTAATTTGGGGCAAAAAATTCTGTTGAAAACTTGTTTTTCAGCAAGTAAAAATATTCTTTAGCCTCAAAGGATTAATTAACAATTGCCACAACATACAATTATGGTTATAGCATATACTTTCTTTGTTGTGGTGTCTGGGTAATAATTTAAATGTGGTGTCACCAAATAAATCTTACAATAATAAGCTGGTGGCACATATGACATGCTCAAGCTTCATAGTTCAGAACTTCCAGGAGTGCAATGGGAGGGCTTTCTCCAGCAGATGTCTTAGATCCAGGCCCAAGCTGTGCGGTCGATTTGTGGCAAAAAGGGGAAGGAGAAGTCTGACCTACACCAAACTTCTACTGAGTATCGTGGAGGGGAGTCAGCCTCAAGGTGGTGATGCCTCTTTAGCAAAATGCTTCAAATGTGGTCCTAGGTTGAGCAGTTAGTGCTGAGTAAACCTGGTACGCAGCACTGGACTTGGACATTAAAGTGGCTCTCACAACACAAGGTAGCCTGTGTAGTTCCTTCCAACCTACTGAAGACCAATGTTGATGGTATAGCCAATAAGGAAACTCTGGGACATGGGATGAGTGCTGCTGGAAGTGATTACCGGGAGGCCAAGTATGAAAATGGACACTCTTATTCATTGCTCGGTACCAACCATGATCAGGTTCCAGAAAGATAATGAGCTGCTGCTAAAGCTCCAATCTTCCAAATCGTGGAACCACCATTCAATGGGGTATGATATGTCCATTCTGCTCTCAGGAGGTGAAGTTAATGAGCTCACACATTTTATGGTCTGTTAAGCTGCTGACCATACCACTCATGAGGAGCTTCTGGTACCTACTATCCACCTAGTGAGGCCTCAAACCCATACTTACCAGTTGTCTAATGACCAACTCGTGACTATCCTCCATATGTATGGAAGGTAAGTAGGTTCTCTTTGGGACCAAAGTGGTTCCAAGAAGACATGGCCCATGACAGAAGCTCAGATCTAAATCAAACCTTTGTGGCAGGTTTGGTAATCTGATATCTGAGCCAGGCAGGAAATTGATGACTGACCAGCCAGTCTGGCTTCCTAACAGAAGCTGCAGGGCTAGACTGGTCACTGGCAACTGGAAATCTTTGCACTTAGCTTCAGATAATCCTGCAAGCCAATGCCCAAATGGATAGATTGTTTCTAACTGGACAAGCAGCAGGCAACTTATCAGTATGTGGTGTTACCTCATTAAACTCCAGCAATACTCCTGTGTGTACTTGGGTGTCATTAAACCTTAGTTCTGCCAACCTGGGCCTAAACTCCCTGAACTTAGGTAAAGGGGTGCAACCTTATGGGGAGAGAATGTGCACTCTGTATTGGTTAAACAGAAATTCTACTTGTGTAAATTTCTCAATACTTGGTTTCGGATTCTTATAGATGATGTGCATACCAGATACCTGGCTGACTAAAAGAATAAAATCTGGTGTCACCATAATTTTACAATAATTACAAGAAAGGAGAAGAGACATTATTGTCCATGAAGGGCTTACTTTTTTTGTTCCTCTAGTTTATGAAAATGTACTTTGCAGCAAAACCCTGATTCATTGTCCAACAAAATACATGCAAACTGGTTAGTCCAAACGGCAGATTGCAATTGTGTTTGATCTTCTGGAGCAAATGATGAAATGAAAATGGTTTAAATTTATTTGAAGCAATCATAAAGCAGTCAAACAACGAAGGCTGCTGGAGTTGTGCCTGAATTAACTTTTACTGAGCAGAAAAATTCATGTTGAAGAAAACTCTCTTTTAATTTTGGTTTCACATCAAAATAAGAACCTCTTTTAAAGCAACAAGTAACCACAGGGGGAAAATCTTAACTTTGTGCACTGAAAGATCCATAAAGCCAGTAACACTTTAACAGAAATACAAAAAGGAGTCTAGTACTTATCCAAAGACTTGTCAATGGTTGAAAAGCAAACACACCACAGTAGTTATAGCACTGTGTCAGCTGATTTCTGTATAACTAGTGTAGATCAATCAAATGGAGCAGCGGGATTAAATTTGGGGTGCTGTGATGTTTTCGTGCCACGTTCCTATTCACTGTCACTGTCTGGGCATGAGACCCACTTATGTCTACTTAAGTGAGACTCACTTATGTCCAACTCGAGGACAGTTTGCCCCGCCTCACTCGGTGTTGGCCTCCAAAATTTCACTGGATCCCTACTGAGCCAAAGAAGTGGGAACCCCTGGCATAGGGAATTCTTGCCCCCGGAGCTGACCCGACATCATTGACCATGTAAGGGGCGGGTGGAGCCTCTGACCCTTACAAGGCTGACAGAGAAACTGGCAGTGACAAAGGGTTCAATTTTCAAAAGGAGCCTGGAAAGGTGGGGGGAGTCAATTTGAGGTCGGAAAACCCATTAGTACGGGTTTCCCGGACGTCCTTACGATTTTGACGTAAGGACATCTTTTATTTTTCTTTGTCAGTTTCCCGTCCGACTGACTGGCTGATTGGCAGGCTGGTCTCAGTCGGACGGGAGACCAGCCAGGGAGAGGACGTCTTCAGGTTAGTCTGCAGGTAAGTCTTTGTTTGCGTGAATGGGGTGGGGAGGCACAGGGGGCATGGGTGGGCAAGCGGCATGGGTGGGCAAGAGGCATGGGTGGGCATAGGTAGGCGCGAGTCATGAGGGATGGGATTGGGAGTCAGTATTTGGGGGGGGTTGGGATCTGGGGTCATCGCGGGGGTCCACGATCATTGAGGGGGAGGATCGGGATCGGAGGATCGAGGTCGGGGTCGGAGGGGGAAGATCGGGGTCGGGGTCAGAGAATCAGGGTCGGGGTCGGAGGGGGAGGATCCGGGTCGGAATCAGGGGATCGGGGTCGGGAATCAAGGGTTGGAGGGGGAGGATCGGGGTCGGGGGTCGGGGTCTACGATCAGGGGTTGGGGGTCCGTGATCGGGGGTGGGGGGGGTTCAGTGCAGGTAGGCCTGTAGGAAGCAGTCTTGCACCTCTGGGCCCACAAGATGTGCCTTTCTAGGCACATACCTGTTCGTCTCGGGCCTTCTCGCCTCTTTTTACGAGGCGTTAAACAGAAGGCCTGGGAATCCCGGCCCCCCGGGGTTGAAATCGGGAATTAGTGAAAAATGGAGGCCAGAAGCCTCCTTGAAAGGTTTTAAGGCCCAACCCGCCTCCTGGGAGCGGGTTGGCTGCCCTCCCCTCGTCCCGCCCCCGTGAAAACCGGAAATGGGTGATTGGAGGCGGTCTGAAATGGTGGAAATTTTCAATGCCCCCCCGCCCCCCCGCCCCCAACCCACCCGTTTTTTTACTTTGAAAATAGAGCCCATAATTTCCGGTAGGTTCTGCCGGACTTCAACCAGAGTTACGAACCCCCAAGGAAATTCGGGGCCAACCTGTTTAATATAAGCTGCGAAGTATAGTTATTGTAATTGTCAGCAACAAAAATAATTTTGATGAAACACCTGTCTTTGTTCAGTCATTTACAGCTGTATAATTGTTATACCAGCTTATTTTTAAAAAATCTTTACATTTCTCTGCGAAAATAAGGAACTGCGGGTGAACAAGAGAGCGTATTGCTCAACATCATGATTTATTATTCAGACTAAGAATTTGAAGTTACTGCACTGAACTTGATGGGAGAGGGGAAAATCCTACTTAAATTTGGTGAGTTTTCAAGATTTTCAACTGGCCTAAACTTGAAAGTATGTCACCCCTGGCAATCTGGCACATGCATATTTCCAGTCCTGTTCCAGTGATATAAATAACACGGGATGATTTTGTTTCAAGATGTGGCTTCATTCTATCAAATGTTTTTTGTAGTGTTTGGCATTTTCCATGCACTTTTGAATTGAAGTCGGTACTTTTAATAGTGTTTGTTTATCACTTCTAAAAATATTGGTGCAAAGTAGCCAAACTACTGTGGTTTGAAATCTGGGTAATTTATACGTAAACATAAGAACATAAGAAATAGGAGCAGGAGTAGGCCATACGGCCCCTCAAGCCTGATCCGCCATTCAATCAGATCATGGCTGATCTTCAACCTCAACTCCACTTTCCTGCCCGATTCCCATATCCCTTGATTCCCCTAGAGTCCAAAAATTTATCTATCTCAGCCTTGAATATACTCAATGACTCAGCATCCGCAGCCCATCTGAGAATTCCAAAGATTCACAACCCTCTGAGTGAAGAGATTTCTCCTCATCTCAGTCCTAAATGGCTGACCCCTTATCCTGAGACTATGCCCCCTGGTTCTAGACTCTCCAGCAGCAGAAACAGCCTCTCAGCATCGACCCTGTCAAGCCCTCGCAGAATCTTATATGTTTCAATGAGATCACCTCTCATTCTTCTAAACTCCAGAGAGTATAGCCCATTCTACTCAATCTCTCCTGATAGGAGAACCCTCTCATTCCAGGAATCAATTTAGTGAACCTTCATTGCACCACCTCTAAGGCAGGTATATCCTTCCCTAGATAAGGAGACCAAAATTGTACACAGTACTCCAGGTGTGGTCTCAATTGCAGCAATTCTTCCTTACTCTTGTACTCCAACCCCCTTGCAATAAAGGCCAACATACCATTTGCCTTCCTAATCGCTTGCTGTACCTGCATGTTAACTTTCTGTGTTTCGTGTACAAGGACACCCAATTCCCTCTGAACACCATAAGAACCATAAGAAATAGGAGCAGGAGTAGGCCATACAGCCCCTCGAGCCTGCTCCGCCATTCAATCAGATCATGGCTGATCTTCAACCTCAACTCCACTTTCCTGCCCAATTCCCATATCCCTTGATTCCTCTAGAGTCCAAAAATTTATCTATCTCAGCCTGGAATATACTCAACGACTCAGCATCCACAGCCCTCTGGGGTAGAGAATTCCAAATCTTCACAACCCTGAGTGAAGAAATGCCTCCTCATCTCACTCTTAAATGGCCGACCCCTTATCCTGCAACTATGCCCTCTAGTTCTAGGCTCTCCAGCAAGGGAAAGAACCTCTCATCTTCTACCCTGTCAAGCCCCCTTGGAATCTTATATGTTTCAATGAGATTACCTCTCATTCTTCTAAACTCCAGAGAGTATAGGCCCATTCTACTCAACTTCTCCTCATAGGTCAACCCTCTCATCCCAGGAATTAATCTAGTGAAGCTTTGTTGCACCGCCTCTACAGCAAGTATATCCTTCCTTAGATAAGGAGACCAAAACTGTATGCAGTACTCCAGGTGAGGTCTCACCAAAGCCCTGTATAATTGTAGTAAGATTTCCTTACTCTTGTACTCCAACCCCCTTGCAGTAAGGGCCAGCATGCCATTTGCCTTCCTAATTGCTTGCTGTACATGCATGCTAACTTTTTCTGTCTCTCCTACCAGGACCCTCATTTAAAAAATATTCTGTTTTTCTATTCTTCCTACCAAAGTGAATAACCTTACATTTCCTCACGTTATACTCCATCTGCTACCTTCTTGCCTGCTTACTTAACCTGTCTATATCCCTTTGCAGACTCTTTGCATCCTCCTCAATGCTTACTTTCCCACCTAGCTTTGTATCATCAACAAACTTGGATACATTACACTTGGTCCCTTCATCTAAGTCATTAATATAGATTGTAAATAGTTGAGGCCCAAGCACTGATCCTTGCGGCACCCCACTAGTTACAACCTGCCAACCTGAAAATGGCTCGTTTATTCCTAATCTCTGTTTTCTTACCGTTAACCAGTGTACAATCTATGCTAATATATTACCCCCAACCCCATGAGCCCTTATCTTGTGTAACCACCTTTTGTGTGGAACCTTATCGAATGCCTTTTGAAAATCCAAATATATTACATCCACTGGTTCCCCTCTATCCACCCTGCTAATTACATCCTCAAAATACTTTAGTAGATTTGTCAAACACGATTTCCCTTTCATAAAACCGTGTTAACTCTGCCTAATCATATTATGTGCTCCCTTCTCTGGTACAATAGAATAAAGATTAAAATACATTTTTATTTTGTGATGTATTTTATTTGTCATCTCCCAATACTTGCATAAATTGCCACTTACAAAAGAACAAATTGTTTTCATCACCAAGTTGTTAAGGCAATTGATTAAAAAAAGCACAAGGCATTTTTACATAAGTTCACATCTTGCTAAGTTTTTGTGTAATTTACTGTGTAATGTCTTTAATGACGGAAGTGATTGAATGTGAATTTGATAGTTCCTGATATGCTGGATCTTTGGAAATATTACTTTTGATTCTAATCAATAATGTAATTTGACAGAGACTTCCAAGTAGAATTGAAAAAAATGTGATGGTTTCATTAAAAAAAATGTCTAAAATGGGTAACTATAATGCTTAAAATGAAGAATGCAGATAACAAAACAAGTTGAAATGTCCAGTAATTTTCTGCTACAGTTCAAATCTTAACAGCTTTTCTGGCTTCACATAATTCCTTTCACTGTCTCTTTGTATTACTTAAGCTCTTCCTTCATGTTTGGTCCTTCTCACCTCCTCTGATTTTTCTCAAAAGGCCTGTCCTTGATTGCCACAACTCTCACAGCAGTGTCAAACTGCAACGCTTTCCTTCTACATCTAAGTGGTATCAATTACACCCTTCTTCACTTCCCTTGTTCTCTTCATTTAACCTATTTCCCTTTTATTTGCTTAGTTGTCATGGCATGCGATTGCTATTCTTTCCTGTCTGGCCCTCCAGTGCAATCAGAAAGTGATACAGGGAGAATGTATACCTGTGAGAGAAGTGCATGCAATGTGTGAGTATGTACGTATGTAAGTAAGTGTGAGTGTGAGTGAGAGAGAGAACGTGTTATACATGGGCAGTCAGCTTTTGGATCTAATATTTGCTTTATCTGTGTTTGGACTTCAAAATCAGTATGGAGCTGAATCCAAACCATCCACATCCAAATTTGTGGGTTCCAGAACTCTGCAGCTCAGCTTTTAATGTGTGTGCGCTGCTGCACCATGTAGTTTCTTTGCTTGGTAAGATAGGAGGAGTCGTGGGTCATGCTTCTATGAAGCAGCCTGAGAGGATGTCAGCCCAAAAGCATGGACCTCAGCAGTGTTTACTCAGCATCTGATTTTTCCATTCAACATGGAAATTTGTGTAGATATGTGCGTGTCAGACCAGTGAGTTGTATTCTAGAACATTCAGTTCAACATTTCAAAGGGAGCATTACGCTTTGGAAAACAGGAAAGAAAGAACATACTTGAAGGACTGATTTATCATTCCGATCCCTTTCTAAGCTTTCTTACGCATTATACAATAGTGAAATGACTGTTAAAGTATAAGACCAAAAATGGGGCGGAGATTGAATCGAACGGAATGGTCTAGAGTGGAGAGATTCAAACAAGGAGTTGTGGGAAAGAAATCTACCTTGTAGCCAGCAAAGGGTTGTCCATTGAATCTCCTTCAGATAAAAGGTAAGAGCGTCTCTTCCACTAGTACGGTGTACTCAATGGCCTGTATTTTCTTCCCATTGGTGGGTATATGGTGTTGCCAGTGTAAAACCATTGCTAAGCCTCTGCAACTTCATCCCATCCTCATTAACTATGATAGAGGGGTTTGCAGCCAGGAAACCACCCTCTATTGGCTTAACGCCATTCGGAGGAAGAACAATACAGTTCTTTGAAAGGCTGCAGCCAGTTCAAGGGCAACACCAATTCTCAGCAAATGGCAAAAGAAGCAGGAGCTTTGAGGGTGTTAGCAGCTGGAAGGACCCCCGATTTTCCACCTGTGGAGCTATTGCTGGCAAAAGTGAGGCCCAAGAGGGACTGTCTAATGGGCACTGAGGGCAAGAGGCCCCATAGGAGAGTAGTGCAGGTTGTCAGAGGGGGGGTGGCAGAGACAAAGAAGCAACTTCCAACACCCCAACTACCACACTGTGCAGAATGAGGTTCAATGACCTCACAAGGTATGTTACGGCTCTGGTGCCAATGCATATGCTCTACCACTCATATAGCTTCACATACCTCCTTACCTATCATACTCTTTCTCTCTCAGCACCTGAGTACTAAGGGAATTCACTTCTGCAAAGGTCAACCTCTTCAAACACTCAAGCACCTTCTTTATGCAAAAACGCACACTAACATTGCCTACCACAGGGGCTTCTGCTAGTCACAGCCTATTCTTTTAAAAGGACAATGTACCTTCGCCTCTCATCATCGTGGCATGCATGATCGCCAATGCGGGAAGTCTCCAAGACACTCGGACACCTGGAACATTAGGGCTGGTTTTACTTTTCCATGGCGGAGGAAGATGGCCGATAGCCATTCGCTCGCATGTTATACAACCCTCCTAATCATGCTTTCCATCGAAGTCCAGCCTATTTCCTGCACTCCTGACCAACTTACAGCAGGAGTGCACCGGAAGGCCCTCGGAAATTCAGGGCCATGAACTTTAGTCAGGGGCTAGTAATTGTAAAAGCTATGGGTTATCAAACAATCACACTGCAATTTTCCATCTGTATTATTTAATGTATGTATCAAACATGTTGGAACATACATGCATACGTATCCTGATTCAGAATACAAAAACAGAGTGTTACAATCAAAGTAGATCTGAGTGTACAGTATATACACAGACTTACATTTAGCACTGGAGGGTGTAGCTTTCCTAAATGTGATGACAGTTTGGCTGAACAATGACTTTTTCATGCACAGCTCATGAGAACAAAGCTTTCAGATTTGACAAGCTTGATATCAGTTCCATTTCTGTCTGATTATATCCTAGTGGTGTTTGTGCACCAATCTTCACAGCTGTCACCAGCCACAATCCTGCTATTCCTAGTAGTCACATTCATTCTGTCTCAACATGTCACCACCAACAACTTTTTCCAGTTACTGGCACCTGCTTCTCTGCTGTCATTTTGCCACTGGGGTGAGTGGATATTTTCCCCCATTACCTCTTGATAGGCTGAACTGAATTTTTAAAGGCTGCAGTTCAATTCCCATGCATTCCAGCAGCTTGCACCAGTTTTACATGGGATTTACACAAATCACTATTCGAATGGATATGCAAATAAGCTGACCCAGGAAATTCTTGTGTAAATACCTCCACTGACCACCAGCGGACTCAAATCTTTTTGCATCGGCGTAATGATGACGCAATTCACCCTCTCTTGTTGAAAAATGCTTCACAAACATGTTTTTCAACTGCAAATGCCCAGCGCAATAACATAAATCCTATTAAAATATATCTTCACTTCATTTCTGCTGTAACAAAAGTGGCACAGGACCCTTCTCGCCCCCCAAACAAAATAGGTTTGGGAAGCATTTTACTTTCCTGAAGATGATTTCCCTTTAAAGAAAAGTGTAAATTTTATCACAACAACAACTTGCATTTGTACAGCTCTTTAAAGCAGTAAAACGTCCCAAGGAACTTTACAGGAACATTATCAAACAAAATCACATATAATTAAACTCCCTCAGAGTGGGATTCATTATCAAATGTAACTTTTGATATATGCCATCTATTATATCATTATACATTTAAATCAAATCAATTTTTAAATATTTTTCTTCAAGTCCACAGAACATTCAGTCTTCCAAGTACTGAATGCCTTTTAAGTTTCTAGGCTAAACACAAAACCCTGATGCATATATTAGAGAAAATTAATTTGTACCTTTTTTTATGCTGAGAATAAAATCAGTGAGATCTACTAAAATGCAGAACAATTTTTAATTCAAAGAATAACAAAAAAAAATTGATACAGAAATATAAAAGCAAGGTTTTCAACAACTGTTCACCAATGTTTTCTCAGGCTGGAACCAAGCCAAGTCATGGAAAATGAATGCAACTTTTCACTTCTAGCTGTTCTGCCCCAGGACCTCCTTACAAAGTATTCTGAGGTAGCAGCAAAGCTACAAGCTGGGGCAATGCCACGGTAATCGTGCTGTTTTAGTCAACAGGTTATGAATAGCTTTTCTGTAAAACTGTTTTGATGCCCTCGTTGGCAGTGAAAGATGAACAGTCAGTTAATCCTGTGATCTCTATGAGAGCATTGTTCCATCTGTAATAATACTCTACACCCAGAGTGTAGGTAAGTTTACATGGCAAAAATGTTTGACATTCTAATTATCACCTTGGCCTTGTTTGAAATAGGAGTACACTACCACAATCCACATTTTCTTACCTCACACTGATAAAACTGGTGCATGCAACTGGAAGATTGTAAGTGCTTTTATCAAGCATATCTTTAAAAGAGAGAATGGCTAGCATTGTGATTAGTTCATAATGTTTTTCACTCATGAATATTAAGTGTTGCAGAGTTTAAAATTTAAAAAGTGGCCAACAGTAACTAAGATATGTACAATTAAACTGACACATTGGGGATAATTTTAAATCTCAAGAATGGGTGGGTTAGGGGCAGCCAGACAGTGAAAATAACAAGATTTCGGAGCTGGACCGCATCCCGGCTCCAAAGTGCCCACTCAGACGCGTTTGGATGCGTACGTGCAACAGACACCCGGATGTCCCGCCAGCATTTAAAGCCGGCAGGCCGATATTTAAAGCTGTTGAACCACTTAAGGCGATTAAATCTTTGTCTATTGAGCCAGACAAACCATTTTAACTTTCCCTGAACATGTCCCCCGTGGCCTCTGAAACACGCCATGGAAACGGAGACGAGTTGCAGCCGACCCTCAATTGGACCTTTAAACCAGTGATTGACACATCTGAAGAAAAGGTGAGTTTTTGCAGCAGGGTTCACAGTTCTCTCAGACAAACTTTTGGCAGGGAGTTCTTTGTGATAAGACTGAGATTTCTTTGTTTAGACTGAGAATTGTGTTCAGACAAGTTTAATTACATTTTGGACCCCCTCAAATTGACAACATGACAATGGGGGGGTACAATGGAATTATTCTACAGTACATCTGAGGAGGAGGCACATCACCATCTGCGGCAGGCATGGCGTGCAATTCTGGGAGTTGCAGGGACACAAGACAGAGGTGCACCACAAGGACCTGCAGAAGGGCAGAGAGGGGACCAATGGAGGGGCCAAGGTCAGAGGAGGCACTACCCATGTGAGAGGATCTACAGACAGAGGCTGAGCTTCCTGGACCTCTCTGAGGAGTAGTGCCTACGAAGGCTCAGATTGATTCGCCTGGTCGTCGCAGACATCTGTACGTTCCGTCATGCAGAGCTGCTCCTGGCTGGGCCTGGTGGCCCGTCGCAGTTAAAGTCACCACTGCCCTCAATTTCTTCGCCTCCGGATCTTTCCAGGGCACCATCGGTGACATCACCAGGGTCTCTCAGTCATCTGCACATAAGTGTATATGACAGGTGACGAATGGCTTGTTTGCCAGGGCATCCAGCTACGTTAACTTCCCCATCAACGACATCAGCCAGACTGAGTCGGCTTTAAATGCTGGCGGGACATCCAGGTGTCTGTTGCACGTACGCATCCAAACGCGTCTGAGTGGGCACTTTGGAGCCGGGATGCGGTCCCGCTCCGAAATCTTGTTATTTTCACTGTCTGGCTGCCCCTAACCCACCCATTCTTGAGATTTAAAATTATCCCCAATGTGTCAGTTTAATTGTACATATCTTAATTACTGTTGGCCACTTTTTAAATTTTAAACTCTGCAACACTTAATATTCATGAGTGAATGGGTTTCCACTCTCTGATTGGCTTCCCATGGGTACAGGGTGCAATTGATTGCCCACATGTAGCAATCCGAGGAACTCCATATGAGCCAGGACTGTTCATCAACCGAATGGGATATCATTCCATCAATGCGCAGCTGGTTTGCGACCACCAGAAGAGATTTCTGCAGGTGTGTGCCAGATTCCCTGGCAGCTGCCATGATTCCTTCATTTTGCGTGAGTCCAACATCCCGGCCCTCCTCCACAAAGAGGACAGACTTAAGGGCTGGCTGCTTGGAGACAAGGGATACCCCCTGCAGACGTGGCTCATGACACCTGTGAGAAACCCCACCAATGAGGCACAGCAGCGGTACAACCAGAGCCACATCACCACCAGAGGTGTCATTGAACAAGCCATTGGATTGCTCAAGATGCGCTTCAGGCACCTGGATAGATCTGGGGGATCCCTCCAGTACTCACCGGCGAGGGTGTGCAGAATAATCGTTGTGTGCTGCGTCCTGCACAACATCGCTCAGCAGAGGGGGTTACAGGTGGAAGAGCTCAAATGCGCTCATGAAGCATCCTCATTTGCCGACAACATTGAAGAAGAGGGTGAAGACGGGAAACCCATCGCCAGAGCAGTGGCGCACAAGACTGCCCGTGATGCCAGGGACGCACTCATATCTAACAGGTTCTCATAATGAGATATGCAACCTGAAGACAGTGAACTACTCAGACCGCTTGGAACAACCACCACATTTGCACAAAACAGTCCTTCAAGGACACGTACACGCATTGTGCACGCGCCCAGTGGGTGGCATCATGTCTTGGCATTCATGATCAAGCAAATGAAATGGCGATTTCAAGCAATCGATGCAATAATGGGCAAGACGTGGCAGTGGTGGTGACAATTTTAAATTTAATGTGCATTTAACAAAAAATAAATATAAATGCAAAACATGACATTCTGTCAGACCCCCTTGTGCATACCCTTGGTGATTACAAAACCTTAGCCTTCCTCTTCCTAGCACTTCTACATGGTGCATCCCCTGTGACTTCAGGAGAGGTAGTGGCAGCTTGCTCAGGTTCATGCCCTGACTGCTGAGATGCTTTTGACCTCTGACCTCTGGATTTTGGAGCCAGTGAGGGCCAAAGACTGCACCATCTGCACCTGTGCAGGGGTAGACTCAAACATCGGGAGAGGATTGTGGGTACTGGTTGAGGGGGGGGGGGGGGTGGGCAATAGGTGAGACGTGGGAGTGCTTTGAGTAGAATCCCCATTTCCATGTCCCCTTTCGCTATCATCCCTCTCCTGGGCCGGCGCAACATCACTCCCACCACTCTGCTGGACAGCAGGCTGGTGAGGAGATGTGGCGCTTTCTAAGGCCATGGATGAAGTTTCTGTCTGCCTGTTTAAGGCGGCAGACATGTTGGCATCCAGAGTCTGCACGGCCGATGTCATGGCCTGCAAGGACTCATTAGAGAGCCATGCTTGAAGCTCAATGGCGGCTGCCACTCTCTCCATCAAAGACATTCCCACACTTACCTGTGCCACCAATCCACTAGCAAAGGTGTTAGACTCCTCCATCCTCTCCGCTATTGTGGGGAGTGTGTGTGACACCTTTTCTATTAGCTTGCAAAGATGGAGCTGTACCTTGATCATTCTCACTTTCAATGATGGCTCCCGGGGTTCATCATTTGGGTCCAGCTGAGCAGAGCTTAGAGAGGAGTGCGCCCCCCGACATGTACTCTCCACAGCTGCCCCACCACCGGTGTCTGCTTGTGCTCACTTGTGAGTGTTGAATCACCAGGTGACAACCCAACTATCTGCCTAACAGGACCCACCGAAGTGCCAGTATCTGCACTGGTGCATGGCTGTATGTGATGTGACAGTGCACCTTAGAAGCATGGAGTTCCTCTGAGGAATTGCCCTCTTCCATGGCACATGCCTCCTCATCAATCCATGAAGGCCCTGGAAAAGAACATAAAGCAATATTGAAAAATCATTGCAGAAGTTAGTTTCTAATGACCATACTGAGGTATGCAACAGATCAATCATTGATAACATCAATTAATGATGTCCACGAAGGATGTTAAAGTTCTGTCACCAGCCGTCTGCGGGTTGCCAGTCGCGCCTTCTCCGACGGCCAGGCATTCAACCATGCAACTGATGTCCGACGCCTCCTCCTCCGCATCTGTCAGGACCACAATGTGTGGTGGGCCCCCTCCAGTCCGACTCCTCCCCCATGCATTTTGCGTTCTCTTCTCCTACAAGGGGAGAAAGAACAGGCGCGTGAGCGGGTGAAGTTGACGTTTTCACCCAATGGATGCATTGCTTTGGGTGAGGCTGACGATGAAACAGATGCATCAGAGGGTGAGTATCAGACAGATTCCTAACATTGCATCAGGATTGGGGTGAGGGAGTGGTGGGTTCACAAATGGGGATGTGTGGAAGTGCACAGAAAATGAAGGTAAGTTGATAATGAGATTTAAGTGGGTGTAAGGAGTGATGTGATGGAGTATGCTTGGCAAGTCAGAGTGAGGGGGGGTAATGTACACCAGAGGATGTAGATGAATCAGTATCTGTACTCACTTCTCCTGACCTGGTTAGGTCATTAAAGCGCGTCCTCCATTGCACCCATGACCTTGCCACTGTGCTCCTGCTACTCAGCTCCTCTGCCACTTCTAGCTAGGCCTTCTTGGTGGCAGGAGCAGGTCACTTCCTCTGGTCAGCGGGTATAGTATCTCCCTCCTGCTCCTGACACCAGCCAGTAGCAACACAAGAGAGGAGTCGCTGAAACGAGATGCTGCCTTCGACCTGCGAAGCTGCATTTTTCAATTTTCCTCCTTTCTCCTTCAAATTCCATGGTTGCAATGGCCCTTCAAATACTCCAGTTCACAACACGTCATTCAGGTGCGCAATACGCCCGCTGCAAAGCTTGGAGACGCGAAACCCAGAAGTAAAATTAAGGGCCTTCAATTTAGTTGTGATCGCTCAAGCTGACACACAGAAAGGTTTTCCAGGTTCCCCACGCAACTACTCACCCTCCCGTTAACTTTCTGCCGCCATGTTAAAATCATGTCCATTGGAGCTATGTTAGTTTGATTTTCTATTTTCTCTTGTGTAAAAGAATAATTTTAACCCCTTTTCACCTCTTCTCTCTTGAAGGCCATATAGAATATGGTACGATTAGCACTAACAGCCCTCCAATACCTTGCTCAACTGATCATTCTCCATGGGTAAGTCTGGACAGAGTGTCAGCAAGAGAGAGATGAGAGTAGCTGCCCTTGACTCAATAATCAACTGTGTACAGCATCAAGGAGCCCTGAAGTCATTGAGGGTCAAGGAGAAAACCCTCCGGTGACTGGAGTCATACCCGACACAAAGAAAGATGGTCATGGATGTTGGAAACCATTCATTGCAACCCCAGGATTTTGCTGCACGAGTTCTCAGGGAATTGTTCTTGGCCCAACCATTTTCAGCTGTTTTAACAATCACCTTCCCTTCATCATGAGGTGAGGAGTGGGGATGTTTGCTGACAATTATATAGTGTTCAACTCCATTTACAACTCCTCCGATAATGAAGCAGCCCATGCCGGTCTACAGCAGTACCTAATCAACATCCAGAGTGGCAGGCAACATTTCCTCCCCATAAGTGCCAAATAATGAACATCTCCAACAGAAAATGTCTGAACCACCTCTCCTTAACCTTCAATGGCACCACCATCACAAAGTCCCACTACCATCAACATCGTAGAGTCATCATAGACCGAAGTCTTAACTGGACCAGCCATATCAATGACGTGGCTACAAAAACAGAGCCTAAGGACTCTGTGAGATGTGGCTCATCTCCTGACCCCTCAAAACCTCTCTACCTTCAGCAAGGATCAAGTTAGGAGTGTGATGGAATATGCACCACCCACCTAGATGAGAGCAGCTGCAACAATACTCAGAAAGCTCAACACCATCCAGGACAGAGCAGTCCGCTTGATCAGTGCCCTGCCAATGAACTCAATATTCCACCCACCTCCACCACCGGCACGCTGTTGCAACAGTGTGCACTATAAACAGGATGCACTTCAGCAACATACCAAGCTTACTTCAACCCAAAAATGATCTCTACCATCAAAAAAGACAAGAGCAGCAAGATCATGGGAACACCATTGCTTCCAAGTTCCTCTCCAAGTCATACACCATCCTGAGTTGAACAATATACCGCCATTCCTTCATCATTGTTGGGTCAAAATCCTTATGAGCATGGCCACATGGAATTCCTTACCTAACACCACCGTGGGTGCACCAAAAGCACAAGGATTACAGTGGTTCAAGGATAAGGCCCACCACCACCTTCCCAACTAAGGATGGCAATAAAAATGTGGCCCTGCCAGCATCACCCACATCCCAAGAATAATATATTTCAAAAATTGATCCTCTACACACCCAACATCCAGACATTTCAACAGGGGTTATTGGACATTGATCAGGAGTAGGAATTCTGGATAATCTTTCAAATTACAGGAATGCTGATAGCAATTGTAGCACACCCACTGTTCTTGCTGGGATCACCAAGAATTGGATCTTGAACCTCCCTGGTTTGTACGGCCCAATACTACTCTAGGTGGTGCATTTATCCACTGAGTCATTTTGGATTCCTTGAAGATGTAGGATTTTAATCAAATTATTATTGATATGTCACCTCCTACAGGTAACTGTGGCCATGCTCATAATGATAACACAAACATATGTTTAGCTGCCCCGGTTACACAAATTCAAACATGGACAAAGCCCTGCAAGCCCTTATAGGTTTCACTGAAGCTTAGCAAATCCCTCAATAGCACAAATAAATTCTAATAGAAATCACGTGCAGCTATTTATCTCAACAATATGCAGCTGTACAATCTCTTGCTTTTTTGCTGATAATCCCAGAATTAAAGTAAGACAAATTATGGAACTTATTTCTGACATTTATATCTATAAAAGTCCTTAGCAGTACAATTCTGAAAATAAACTCCAAAAACTTGGCACTTAGGGTGAACTGGGAAGATTTCCTCCTCACACTCCTTTCTTTTGCAAATGTTAAAATATTGGATCAACATCTCAAAGATGTTTCAAGATAGCCACTTTACAGTAATATATAAATCAGCTTTAGAACTGATTCAGTAGGAGCAAAAGCCTGGGCGACATGCATTAAATTAAATTTCATTGAACTGGAGTCAAAAAAATTAAACAAACAGAATAGTTTAAAATGTTCCATTAAATATCCAAAGTATCTAATCATAAGATATGAGTCTCTGCTGTGCATTGTTAGCAATTTTGATTCAGCTAATAAATTGAAAGCACCTGTAACTTTTCAGTAGCGCTACTTAATGGAAAACTATCTTAAGAAGCATTTATGGCCCTGCTTTAAAAAGTTGGGCTAGAGTTTCCGTTTGATTACACCAAGAAAAAGACTTGCACTTATATAGCACCTTTCACAACCTCAGGACGTCCCAAAGCGCTTTGCAGCCAATTAAATACTTTTGAAGTGTAGTCACTGTTGTAATGTAGGAAACACAGCAACTCATTTGCCACAGACAGCACAGAAAATAATCAGATCATCTGTTTTTAGTGGTGTTGGTCGAGGGAAGGCCAGTTGGCCAGAACACCGGGGAGTACGCCCCTGTTCTTTTTCGAAATAATGCCATGGAATCTTTTACATCCACCTGAGACAGCAGGCAGAGCCTCGGTTTAACATCTCATCCAAATGACGGCACCTCCAACAGTGCAGCACTCCCTCAGTACTGCACTAGAGTGATGTGGAGATGCCGGTGATGGACTGGGGTTGACAATTGTAAACAATTTTACAACACCAAGTTATAGTCCAACAATTTTATTTGAAATTCACAAGCTTCCTCAGGTGAATGTTGTGGAAATGAAATCCTCAAATCCTTCGCATTTATAAATCACAGAACAGTGCCTGGTGATTACAGATAGACTACTAGAGTGTCAGCCTAGATCTTGTGCTCAGGTCTCTGTGGTGGGATTTGAACCAGCAACCTTCTAACTCAGAAGCGAGAGTTCTACCAACTGAGCCACGGCTGACACTAATATCAGCGCAAACCAGGTGGAATCGGACGAACCAGCACAAAATATTACATTTTAAACGTAAGTGAGTTACACCCAAAACCACACACATGCGTGTTTTCCACGATCTTTTGCCCTGGTTTAAGATTCAATTCTCCCGGATTAGGCCCAGCCCACAAAACGCCCCCAGGTCGAATTTGCGAGATTCTAATGATCGTGATGGATCGGGAAGGCTCTTCAAATTGCACTCATTTCCTTATGCACACAGGCACTAGTAGGCACGCTTTAAAAGCTTTTCATATCAAAAAATATTTAATTTACAACAAAATTGACTAGTGTACATCAATGAAACTATTAAATGGTTCAATATAGATTTTTTAAAGTAATTTCCAGTGATTTTAAATCAGGTTACTCACAGGTGGAGGATTGGACACTTATTAAAAATGTTTATTTTTGGTGATAAACCCATTTTCAGCTGTATTAATAAAACTGCATCAGGTTAGCACTCAAATACATCAAGGAATGTTTTTTAATGGAAAGAAAAAAAATGATTATGTTCTATTACGCTGGTTCACTGAAGATTTTATGTTTGTGATTATGCAAATGAATTTTATCGGAAACTTGAACTGTAACCTAACCAGCGCAAATTCGGGCGCATTTTGGGTGCAATTTCTCGATTGCGTCAAAGCGGAAACTCCACCCCCGAAAATCTACACTGCTTCATTGTTGCCCCATAATTAGTTTGTCTCCCAATGTACAAACTAAGGAGCTAAATAATCCAACTATTACAAAGGTAGTTGAGTTTGGCAGGTGATCAGTGATGAAGATTGGAGGTTAGTGGCATGAAATTACTGTGACAAAAATAGAAACTTTTCATCTGTTAGATTATGTATTTGGTTCATGTTTTGCTGGTTCTAACACGAGAGGTAAAAAACCCAGATTCACCCGCAAAGAACGGCTAACCCGTTCGATGCACAGCAGCTTAGAACCAAGTTGGGATGTCTGCATGAGCTTCAGTATGAATATAATGAGCAATTTGTGGTAGAGAGCCTAATGCATTATGTTCCAAATGCTGTTTCAAAAAGGTGGCAATTCGATTATTAAGCAACAATCAGGTGGAGGGGAGAGGTCTATTGATTCAGTCTAAGGACTAATATCCTGTGCATCTTTTTAAAGTGTTGTTTGAATGGCTGTTGATCAAATGTAATTATGAGAGCTACATTTTGTCAATGTCTTTTGTTCTTATACATCTTCATGGGGGAGATGGATAATTTTCACCTTCATCACATGGTTGGTAAACTGGCAGAGAGGGTTGCTCATCCGTTATAGAAGCCACCCGATTTTCAACACATATGAAAGTTGGGCGTGTTATATAATGAGCGAGCAATCTACTCCACCAATTTATCATCTAAGTGTTGAAATTGAAAATTATCTCCAGGATCTTTAGCAGATTGCTCAAGTTATCTGGCACAGATCAAACCATCCTGAGGTAGTGATTCTTGATTGGCAGGGGGATGGGAACCTGAGCAGGGAGACAGAGGAGGGGGAAACAAGGATAGAAACAAAAGACAGAAAGGAAAGAAGCAATAGTGGAAGGCAGAGAAAACAAAGGCAAAAAACAAATAGGGCCATGGTGCAAAATAATACTAAGATGACTAGCAATCTTAAAAAAACTAGTCGAAAAGCATTGTGTCTTAATGCGCGGAGCATTCGCAATAAGGTAGATGAATTAACAGCGCAGATAGATATTAACGGGTATGATATAGTTGCGATTACGGAGACATGGCTGCAGGGTGACCAAGGATGGGAACTGAACATCCAGGGGTATTCAATATTTAGGAAGGACAGGCAAAAAGGGAAAGGAGGTGGGATAGCGTTGTTAGTAAAGGAGGAAATCAATGCAATAGTGAGGAAGGATATTGGCTCGGAAAATCACGATGTGGAATCTGTATGGGTGCAGCTAAGAAACACCAAGGGGCAGAAAATGTTGGTGGGGGTTGTCTATAGGCCCCCAAACAGTAGTGGAGATGTAGGGGAGGGCATTAAACAGGAAATTAGAGACGCATGCAAGAAGGGTACAACTATAATCATGGGTGACTTTAATTTACATATAGATTGGTCAAACCAAATTAACAATGATACTGTGGGGGAGGAATTCCTGGAGTGTGTACGTGATGGATTTCTAGACCAATACGTTGAGGAACCAACTAGAGAACAGGCGATCCTAGACTGGGTATTGTGCAATGAGAAAGGATTAATTAACAATCTTGTTGTGCGGGGTCCCTTAGGGAAGAGCGACCATAACATGATAGAATTCCTCATTAAGATGGAGAGTGAAGTAGTTGAATCCGAAACTAGGGTCCTGAATCTAAATAAAGGAAATTACAAAAGTATGAGGTGTGAGTTGGCTAGGATAGATTGGGGAACTTTACTGAAAGGGATGACGGTGGATAGGCAATGGCTAATATTTAAAGAACGTGTGCAGGAATTACAACAATTATTCATTCCTGTCTGGCGCAAAAATAAAACAGGAAAGGTGGCTCAACCGTGGCTTACAAAAGAAATTAGGGATAGTATTAGATCCAAAGAGGGGACATATAAAATTGCCAGAAAAAGCGGCAAGCCTGAGGATTGGGAGCAGTTAGAACTCAGCAAAGGAGAACAATGAGATTGATTAAGAGGGGAAAAATAGAGTATGAGAGTAAACTAGCAGGGAACATAAAAACTGACTGTAAAAGCTTCTATAAATATGTCAAGAGAAAAAGATTAGTGAAGACAAATGTAGGTCCCTTACAGTCAGAAATGGGGGAAATTATAATGGGGAACAAAGAAATGGCAGAACAATTAAACACATACTTTGGTTCTGTCTTCACAAAGGAGGACACAAATAACCTCCCGGAAATGTTAGGGAACCAAGAGTCTAGTGAGAGGGAGGAATTGAAGGAAACCAGTATTAGTAAAAAAATAGTGCTAGGGAAATTAATGGGGCTAAAGGCTGACAAATCCCAGAGTACTAAAGGAAGTGGCCCTGGAAATAGTGGATGCATTGGTGGTCATCTTCCAAAATTCTATAGACTCTGGAACAGTTCCTACAGATTGGAGGGTGGCAAATGTAACCCCACTATTTAAAAAAGGAAGGAGAGAAAAAACAGGGAATTACAGGCCAGTTAGCCTAACATCAGTAGTGGGGAAAATGCTAGAGTCTATTCTAAAGGATGTGATAACAGAACACTTGGAAGGCATTAACAGGATTGGACAAAGTCAGCATGGGTTTATGAAAGGAAAATCATGCTTAACAAATCTACTGGAGTTTTTTGAGGAGGTAACTAGTAGAATAGATAGGGGAGAACCAGTGGATGTGGTGTACTTGGATTTTCAGAAGGCTTTTGATAAGGTCCCACACAAGAGGTTAGTGTGCAAAATTAAAGCACGTGAAATTGGGGGCAATATACTGACATGGATTGAGAATTGATTGACAGACAGGAAACAGAGAGTAGGAATAAACGGGTCTTTTTCCGGGTGGCAGGCAGTGACCAGTGGGGTACCGCAGGGATCAGTGCTTGGGCCCCAGCTATTCACAATATATATCAATGATTTGGATGAGGGAACTGAATGTAACATTTCCAAGTTTGCAGACAACACAAAGCTGGGGTGGAATGTGAGCTGTGAGGAGGATGCAAAGAGGCTCCAATGTGATTTCAACAAGTAGGGTGAGTGGGCAAGAACATGGCAGATGCAGTATAACGTGGATAAATGTGAGGTTATCCAATTTGGTTGTAAAAACGAAAAGACAGATTATTATCTGAATGGTGATATATTGGGAAAAGGGGAGGTGCAACGAGACCTGGGTGTTACCTTGTACGCCAGTCGCTGAAAGTGAGCATTCAGGTGCAGCAAGCAGTTAGGAAGGCGAATGGTATGTTGGCGTTCATTGCAAGAGGATTTGAGTACAGGAGCAGGGATGTCTTACTGCAGTTATGCAGGGCCTTGGTGAGACCACATCTGGAGTATTGTGTGCAGTTTTGGTCTCCTTATCTGAGGAAGGATGTCCTTGCCATGGAGGGAGTGCAACGAAGGTTTACCAGACTAATTCCTGGGATGGCAGGACTGACGTATGAGGAGAGATTGGGTCGACTGGTCCTATATTCACTAGAGTTTAGAAGAATGAGAGGTGATCTCATCGAAACATATAAAATTCTAACAGGACTAGACAGACTAGATGCAGGGAGGATGTTCCCGATGGATGGGGAATCCAGAACCAGGGGTCACAGTCTCATTTAGAACCGAGATGAGGAGAAATTTCTTCACTCAGAGGATGGTGAACCTGTGGATTTCTCTATCACAGAAGGCAGTGGAGGCCAAGTCATTAGATGTATTCAAGAAGGAGGTAGATATATTTCTTAATGCTAAAGGGATCAAGGGATATGGGGAAAAAGCGGGAACAGGGTACTGAGTTAGACGATCAGCCATGATCATTTTGAATGGCGGAGCAGGCCCGAAGGGCCGAATGGCCTACTCTTGCTGCTATTTTCTGTGATTCTATGAAAGGCATCGGTTGAGCCTGTGAGAAAGGGGCAGAGTCAATGATTCTTTGTAGCCCTTTGATGGATAGCTCTGTGAACTGAAGCTTCCCAGTGTGGGCTTACCTGGGATGCCCGCGCCCATCTCATTAGTAAGTCTGAAGCCAGCATAGAGGTTGGGCTAAGTTAGTGACTTCCTTGTGGCACTTTGCGGCATGAATGTCCATTTTTCAAGGATCCATGTTATGCCGAGAGATAGCTCAAGAGAAGTACCTTTGTTATTTTGACATTTCGAAGACAGTAAAGTTTGTAAATCACGGTAAATATACTTTTTGTACAGTATACTATTCATTTACTTGTTTCGACGTTCAATAAATTGTCTGTTGGTTGACAGCCCGTGTCAATCTAGTCGAATGTATATTCAATCCACCTACTGAAGACGAGCAGAATCTTGCGTTCGAACAGAATACATTCCAGTAAGTCATGCATTAGGCAAGTAAAGACACTGTCGTTCATAGGGGACGTGTGGTTTACTTATGGGAGTGGTTGGTGATGCTGCACCCAATTAGAATACCTAGAGTAAAGCCCAAGAATGCAACAATCACAACCACACGTTCCAGAAACATTGAGAGCAATGTTTATGATCACCCAAAGACTACATACCCATTTAAAAGCACGCAGGAGTTTGTTTTTCAGACTGACATGCATTAAAGTAGATCACTCTTTTAAACCAAAATCAGTCACTAATAAAGTGACTTTTCTCCTAATGAATGACACTTGGCAAACTTGGCATTCTTATAACTGACCTCTACTGCTGAAAACATTTCTTTGATTACTAGATGTTACCTAGGCCCTGAGCTCTGGAATTCCCTCCTTAATCCTCTCTACCTCTCTCTTCTCCTTTAAGACACTACCTCTTTGACCAAGCTTTTGGTCACCTGCCCTAATATCCCTATGAGGCTTGTGTCAAATTTTGTTTGATAATTGCTCCTGTGAAGTGTTTTGGGACATTTTATTATGTTAAAGGCACTATCTAATCGCAAGTTGTTGTTGTAGATGTTGGCAGGATGACTTTTTTTAAAATGTCAGCTTGGCTTAGTGCTGGCGCTGTCATTTATGAGTCAGAAGGTTACAGATTCAAGACCCACTCCCAGACTAGAGCAAATAATCTAAGCTGTCACTTCAGTGCAGTACTGAGGAAATATTGTATTGTTGGAGGTGTCATCTTTTGGATGAGATGCTAAATTGAGGCCCTGTCTACCTGTTTGGTGAATATAAAAGATCCTGTAGCATTTTTGTGAAGAAGAGCAAGGAGTGTTCCCAGTTTCCTGGCTAACATACATCCTTCAGCCGACACAGCCATACCACATTAATTGATCAACCATCCCACTGCTATGTACAAATGGGCTACCACGTTTGCCTACAAAACAAGAATAGCTACATTTCAAAAGTAACTCATTGGTTATGAAGCGCTTTGGAATGTTTTGAAGACATACAAGGCACTATATAAATGTACATTCTTTATTTAACAAGTAGGCTTCTTTAGCTATTTTAGCTACACAATGAGCACATTTAACTATGGAGAACTGATGAAGCTGAAAGAGACATAGGGCTCTTAGAAAACTTGACATTCAACCTGTCCAACCAATGCAGAGCAGCAATCAACAAAGTCAATACAATGCTGAGCTACATAGCCAAAGCAGTAGAATACAAATCAGAGGAGATAGTGATCAAACTGTGCAGTGCTCTGGTCAGACTGCACCTTTAATACTGCATCCAGTTCTGGTTGCCAAGGAACAAGAGGCATTCAAGAACTGGAGGCAGTGCAGAGAAGAGCCACGGGCTAATCCCTAATGTCAAGACTGGAGAAGCTTGGGCTTTTCAGCCTAGAAAGGAGGTATCTGAGAGGTAAGCTTATAGGAATATCTAAAATTTATAATGGAATAGAAAAAATTAATCTGAATGTTACGGGTTTGTGTCTGCCATGGATACTTTTTGGGGTTCAATGGCATCAGTCTTTCTCTTAGGCAGACTGAGTGTCTTACACTGCCCCATACCTACTTGTATGATAATGTAACCCAGAGATGTAACAATAGCATCCACTTATGATCTTGACCAGATACTCATGTTTTTCACATGTGTATTTCTTCAATTTCTCCAAAGGTAGACTGAGTGAACACTTGTTGAGATGAGACTGGATATGAATCATTAGCTGCTTGATTTCCCTTCAGGGATACATACAGAGCAACAGTTATGATTGGATTCACTGATTTCCATCAATACAACTTGTCTTCATCTAAAAATAATGAACACACTACACTACCCCACTTCAATGGGTCATCTTGCTTGACTTAAAGCTAATTTTCCAACTCCTCTCTCCTGTATTCCATCCTTCTCACAGCCTTTTGCTCGCCTACTACTTCTCATTTTCATAGATCTTTCTGTTCTAAAAGCTTTTAGTCAAACTGACTAACCTCTCCTAAAGAGCACAGTATGCTAGCCTAACTTGGCTGTGACCCCCACTGAGTTCAAATGAATAGAGTTGACAAGGCAGCAATGAATGTAAGCGATCACAGGAATGTCAAACTATCTTTCATTGACTTCAGTATGCTGGTTTACATGCACTGTCTGAAACCGTATTAATACCCGCCAGCCATGCTATCCTGTGAACTTAACCCTTTGAAAGCTAAATTGAGCTCAATAGAGCTTTTTTAACGTATATTACACCAAGGTCCTCCCGTAACGCATAGTCAGAAATTCCAAAACGTGACACTGGACGTTTACTTAAAATTAAACTGCTGGAGTAGAAGGGGACACAGGTTCAAACTAGTAAAAGATAATTTTAGGGCTAATATTAGGAAGTTCACCACACAAAGGGGTAAGTTTTGACTTCTATCGCCTGGCGTTAACGGTGCGGGTAACGGCCACAAAATGGAGTCAGTAGCCTTACCGCCAATTAATAACGACGGAGAGGCCAGCGACATTTTGAAAGGGGCCTACCACTGGGCGGCCAAAGCGTCGTCCTGAAACAAGTGATAGAAGCCTTTCCCATGCTAATTGTGGTCCTAATGACGTAGTTAGGACCCCGATTGCAATTATAAGGGACACATGGGCAGAGCTTGTGACCCATGTGTACTGCTGTTGCAATCAGGAAATGGCCAGAAACATCTTTCTAAATGATTTTTTGTGGAGCTGGTGGGAGCAGACATGCTCCTTCTGGCTCCACAAAAATACCGCAGGCCGCTGTGGGCCAGACCTCGTGCCTGCTTCAGCATCGCGTTCCCCTCCCGACCACCTACCTGCAAGCCTCTGCTGGCGTCCCAGCTGGCCAACATTCCTGAGGCGAGCTCCATCAAGACCCCTCTATGGTGTCCACAGCTCGCCTGTCAAATTCAAATGAAGCCGGGGCCCCAAAATCACAGCGGCCAACCAGCCACTCAGTCTAAAGTCAAAGTCGACCCCATAGTGTGATCAACATGTGGAATAGACTTGCAGATAGAGCAGTGGAGGCGAGAACCCTAGAATCATTTCAAAACCAATTGGTATATCCAAATAATGGAGCAATCAATCACTGCTATAATTCTTAATAAACCATTGGTAGGTCTACAAATTTCACAGTTAATTTATCTTCCTGCTTTGTGTCACAAACAATTGATCAGTTGTTATGTCACTTTTGTTATTTAAGTTGTTTTGCACCCACTTCATCACCTATAAACCAGACTGCAAAGATGCTGCAAGCTTGATCCAGCACAGCACTTTTATTCTACCAAGTCTGAGCATGTTTGAGCATTGAGTTAGATGATAATTATCTTAATCAATGTCCTCACTAACTATAGAAAGAATTATATACTTCTCTATTGGTGAAATCACTCAGCTGGTGATGACACCAGGTGAATAGTTGATTGTATAATATTATTAGTTTGTAATTACAAGAATGTTAGCGTTGCCTGAATTTATTTCAATCGCCAGCTCTAGATTCATCTTTTTTATTCCTTATCTGGAGTTTACACAGGGGAAGAAATTCGAATGGGCTGCGCAGTCCGACCACACACCAGATCACGTGAGGGAGAGATATGAGCGAAATCGGTGCTCATGCCTTTGTATTAAGATTGGCGAACTGCCAGCAATACTCGCGCTTTTTATTGGCAGCTCACCAATGGGATAGGAGGAGGGGATGGAATCGGACATCAATAATGCCATTTAAAGGTAGTCTGCACCTCTTAAAGGGGAGGTTCATTTTGGTGGCATTGAAATGAATTGTAGTTGAACAGCGGAAATGGCAGGCAGAGGATGGGCCCCCGATTTTCAGACACTGCTCTGGAGATGTTGGTGGAGAAGGCGAGCAGGAGGAAATGCTCTTCCCTTCAGATGGCAGAAAGATGCCCAGCCAAGTTGTCCGCGGAGCAGGTGAATGCCCAAAGCATAGCACAAAGGACCTGGCTACAATGCAGAAAAAAGCTTATTGACCTGACCAGAACTGCTAAGGTAAGACTCCTACTCACATCTCTCTTACTCTCTGTTTAGCCTTGCACAGCCTTTGGCCCCAGCACTCACAAACTTCCCTTCCCCACTTCCATCACTCCTCCAATCACAGCAACGCACTTCACTGAACCTGCTTCTGCTGCTACTTGCACACCCTGAGTGTGCTACTGTCCTTACAATTACTTCATGCACCAGCAATACTATTCTACCCTGACAGTCACATCTTCACAACCTTTCATCAGGCCACACACTAACGCACTCCCTTTCATCTTGCAGGACAAGCTGGCACACAACAGGGAGTGGGCATGGACAGGAAGATGGCAGTCAAGCATTCATGTCCTGCCCCCATTAGAAGAGGCAGCCATGGAGATTATAGGCACACCAGTACCAACTGTGACTGGTGAGACCGGAGGACATGCTCCACAGGGTGTTTGGCCGTCTTACCCGCTCTTTCTCTTCTCACTGAAATCTCTCCCTCACACACGATGCATGACAAAGTGGTGCTGCTTAGAGCTGTCGCTCATCTGTTTACTCTTACTACTAACTGCTAACCCTTGTCCCTCTCTTCCCTTTCCAAGTCCAGCAGAAGATGAGGGCCAAGTTGGAGCACAGGAAGGGGAGAAAATCCCTCCTATACACACACCATCATCCAACCTCAGAAATTGGCACCCCGTGTAATTTAGAGGGTTAACTAGAGGGGTTGGTATGAGAGATTCACCCAGCACAAGTGCACAGCAACAAGATCAGGGGAATAGGACGGCCAGAACCAGCTCCCCAGAGGGCAAGCTGGCATTCTAACCCTGATGCAGAGGCTGCAGATGATGACTTCAAGGGCCCAACCTATAGAAGAGTGATGGCTGTGCACGACCAACTTCTTATCGGACTGGATTGCCTGCCAGCAAGCCTGCGCACATCCGACTTGTGTGGGGTATTCAAGAAAGTCATGGAAACAATGTCGTCCTCCATGAAGCATATTCAGGAATACTGCAGTGAGGCCTACAGTAATGGAGCCTCTGGTAACTGCTCTGACAGCTTCCATGGCAGCTCAGACTGCTGCCATCTTGGATTCCAGCATCTCCACTGGCTTCCAAGGCTGAAAGGAGAGCGTGAGTAGGGGCTTCCAAAGCCTCACATCACTCCTGCGTTCTGTATGTGCGTAGCCTGAGGCGCAGCTCCATGAGAGTGACATTGGTGCAATAGGAGATGTACTTGTTGTCCTCTCTCAGGAGCACAGCATGTCCGCTCCCCTGCCAGCTTCTCAAGCAGTGCCCGTGTTCATACCAAACAGCCAGCTGGGCCAGACTGCCCCGGCCACCGGCGAGATGCTACAGTCTGCATCCGGGCCTTCCATGGCCAGAGGTCATCAAGATTGCCCACCACAGCCATGACAAGTACCCTTAGTGGAAGTTCAGCAACCTTTCCATCTTCCATCCTGTAGCCACTGGGGAAACACCTTGTTGGAGCACCAGAATAGACAAACAAGCTCAGAAGATAGGCACTCGGGATTTGCACTAGGATGACTTTTAGTTTTCAAACTTCACTGTATTCAATCCTTAAATGAACCGTTATAAACCATTTTGTGACTGTGCACAGTTTCTTTGTTAGTCGCAACATGTCTGCTGATGTTGGTCAAACGCCCAAGAAGGTGCACAATTTGAGGCCCTTTCACCTGGTTTGGTGGAAGGACTGAATGTGATGGTAGGAGGGACTGTTGCTGCCTGAGGAGGGAGGGATAATTCAATAAATCCGCTTGTCTGTTATTTGTTGTTGTAGAGCTCTGTAAGCTGGCAGCATTGCTGTCCCTTGCTCTTCCTCTTCATCCTCAGCTTCCCGGTCATTCTCCTGCTCTTACGCCTCCACTTCTTCCTCCTCAGGTGACTCCAAGGGTCACCCCGTCTGTAGAGCAAAGTTATGTAGCATACGACTTACGACCATGAATCTGGAGGCTCTCTTGTGACTGTACTGAAAGACCTATCTAGGCAGCAGAACCAAAAAAAAGCCCTGCAAGTCCACTAGCAGCCTATAAAGACTAGCCAGAGCCTTACCTGAATACAGCTGAGGATCCCTTTAAATAAAACAGCTGCAGCCTGCTTCCCAACTGTTGGCACCAAGAATTACTAGATGGGCTTAAGAATCAGCAAATCTGGTGCTCCCACATTTCCATCTGCGATAAAAGGTCCTTAGACTGGCACAGGACCCTTATTTTAATATTTTAATGAGACCCTTACTGCTTTCAAGCAGCGCCCAGGAAAACTAAAAGTCGCCCAATTCAATATGGCGGCCGGCAGACATCAGGGGGAGATGGAGCGCAGGGGACCACAACCCGAAATTTGTCTCCCCAACATCGATTTTATGCCCAAAAAAACAAGCAACACAAGTCGAATTTCTCCTCCATAGTATCCCCCTGGCTGAACATCATAATAAATGAAGATTGATAGGAAATAGAAATGGGAGATTCTAATGTCATAATTAAACAAATCCACATTTCATATCTGAGATCACGTATCACCTAATCTTAGAAAGCAGCAAACATTTAAAGGTTGCCCTTGTTACATACCATAAAAGGAAATTGGCTGTGATTTTATTATCGATTGCCCACAAGGGCGAATTGTAATTAAAATGCTGACTTTACCAACACTGATGCACCTAGATAAAGGAGTCACAGAACTGCTGAACTAGATGAGGAGAATTCAAATTCCTTCCCAAGCCCTGGGTCCAAACAGTTACCAACTTTCTTTTGTTCTAAAAATCGCTCTTGTATTTTCCCTTTTTACATTTACCAAAATAGAAGGATCTCCCGATAAACATCAGACATTACCACTGCAGATAATTAGAAGCTTTTGTGATTTATTTGTGTAGAATTCAGAGACAGAACTGGACAATTGTTCACCTCTCAAAGGCCTCCCTGACATGTGCTTGAAAGTATTTAACAACTGATCCTTAGGCAACTGAATTAATTCTGTTTCTCGCAGAACTGTTGGCCTGTCATTAGCTACAGTGTACTCAAAGGTAATTGATGTCAGTCCCTATACTAATAGGTGATCATTGAGCAGTCATGTCAATTTAATTCTTGATAGCTGAGCTAGGCCCCAGGGCAACTTCAGGACCAAGTTATTTAAATGCTCATTTTTTATATATATAACAATTTTAATTTTACCAAGGTCAGATGCAATAACCCACAGTATTCATTAAATACTTTTAACCTAAATTCATACCAAACTAAAAAATTTAAAGATTCTTTAATGAACATTTTAAATAAGTTTTTAAATAAACAGTCTCAAATTAAAATGTACATATAATTTACATCTACATGTAAGGTTAATTCCATTTTAAAGCAAAAAAACATTGTTTAATGATAAATACTTTGAATTGAAGGGTTGAAATAAATATCTGGCTTTATATACGAAATCATTATTTTGTTTTCCCATGCATACGTTAGGGGTGGTGACAGCTTCATTTCCTAGCATGAAGTAATGTCATGGTATAATAAATTGATTTCTTTTTGCGTTTAAATTTCAAGAAAAAAATGAAATGGCATTATTAGCATTAGTGTTAGATTGCAGTTATGCTGAGTTATCAATCTTAGATCAGTTGCTATGGTATCACATATGCACCGACCTAGAAAACTAGCAAAAGCAACCAACAATTAAAAATCAGTTGGAACCGCCCCTAAAACACTGACAACTCAAAGCAGCCCTGTTTCTAAGCCTATAACATGTGAAAACAAGTCGTTACACAGGCCTTGCAACAGAAGCTACAACATTCCTTCATAGAACCAGAGAACCATAGGAAAGATACAGCACAAAAGGGGGCCATTCATCCATCGTTTCCGCGCCGGCTCGAAGAACAACCAGGTGCCCATTCTAATCCCACCTTCCAGCACCCGGTCCGTAGCCCTGCAGCTTACAGCACTTTAGGTGCAGGTCCAGGTACTTTTTAAAAGAGTTGAGGGTCCTTGCCTCTTTACCACCAATTCGGGCAGCAAATTTCATATACCCACCACCCTCTGGGTAAAAAAGATTTTCCTCATGTCCCTTCTAATCCTTCTGCCAATTAGGTTAAATCTATGTCCTCTAGTTCTTGAACTCTCCTCTAGGGGAAACAGGTACTTCCTATCTACTCTATCTGGGCCCCTCATAATTTTGTACACCTCAATCAAGTCTCCCCTCAGCCTCCTCTGCTCCAAGGAAAACAACCCCAGCCTATCCAATCTCTCCTTGTAGCTGCAATTTTCAAGCCCTGGCAACATTCTTCTAAATCTTCTCCGCACTCTCTCCAGAGCAATTACGTCCTTCCTGTAATGTGGTGACCAGAACTGCGCACAATACTCCAGCTGTGGCCTTACCAGTGTTTTATAAAGTTCCATCATTACATCCCTGCTTTTGTATTCTGAAGGAGCAAATCTAAATGGTGAAGGCATAAAATTGATGGTACATTACCAGAGGCACTTTGAATTTTTACATTAAAGATTATGCATTCTGGTTAATTTTAAACACTTACAATTAAAAAGTTTTTAATCTAAAACAAAAGGAAGAAAAAGCCCTGAATTTCCTGGGACTTTCTGACACTGTGCCATCGTATCTTCAGCAGAAGTGCAGCAGTGTGGCGGCAGAAATCCAAGGAGATTCAGGACCAAAGTGATATTTGGATTTTCAACAAACCAACTAGACCATCACTTCCCCGAACGTTACTTTAACAGTCGTTCTTCCACATCAACCCTCCTGTTGTAGTTCACACAGGCATTCAACCCCAGTGGACTCAATTCAGAAAGATGCTGCACCCCATCCAACCCATTGCTCTTTCACGTAGACTCTCTCTCCTCCTCCTCCAATTCTTTCCAGTATATATAAGCACTCTATTCCCTCTCTCCCCTCAATTCAACCTGGCACTCTTCTTCGCCTCCAACTCAGTTAAGCTGGGATTTTTTTTCTAACCCCCAAACCCCCAGTTCCTGTTGGCCCTCTCCCACCTCCCACCACCCCCCACCCCACCCCCCACCCCAAAGCACTGCTCCCAGCCTTTCCCTATGTCCTCTCCAAAACATTGGCTCCAACTTCTGCCCCTTACCTCTCCCCTTCATTTTCCCCTATCCATTCCTTCCATGCCATCCATTTCCCTCCTTCCCTCCTTTTTCATTGCCAGCCATTTCCCCCTTCAATGCAATTCATTTCCCCCTTCCCTATCTCCTCACTCCCTCTCCTACCGAAGTGCTGCCGTTAATGTACCAGACCAGCATCCTCTCCCTTCAACATCCCTCCATCGACTTAATGGAAGGGATCCTCTTCCTGGTCTCACAAGAAATGCTGCCTACAGTGTACAGAGGCTGGAATCCATTTTATTAAGCAGTAACAGCAGTGTTGAGGAGAGAGGGGCCCAGTCTCTTGCATTAGCAGCAGGGTTTGGGTGGGAGCGGAACTAAGAGAAAATAGGCCTAGACTAGTCCACAATGATTTATGTTAGCAAATGCTGACAGGCGCCCAAATTTCTGACTGTCAGCATGAAATGCTGAGTGTTGGCGTGTATGGTATTGATCTGCAACTAGCAGTACCTGATTTATACTGCCTGGCATTGAATCCAGTTCTTGCAGCCAAGAGAGAGCTCTACAGATGTTTACACAAACTGCAAAGCTCCATTCCTGGAACGGTAAATTTTAAATATTTCTAGAGTGCAGGTGAGGCATCCACACTCTCAAAACATTTAAATAAGTTCTGCATAAGTCCGTAAAGTGCCTAAAAGTCCAAGGGACTCCGAGACAATATTTAAAACTCGACTTGACACAACACTGAAGTTATACTCCATGCAGTATCAAGCTCAAGAGGTGAGAGGTAGCCTCTCCCATTGGTATTCATATCTGGAGCTGACTCCTGAGTTATACTGTCAGTATAACTGCACCCTGAGCGTTAATGTTGGTTGTCTAGTCTGATATGACAACAAGTTAATGTGCGTTTTATTTTGCTCTTTTTGAAATCAAAGGTTGTAGAAATTAATAAATCAAAATCAAGATGGTGGGTGCAACCAATTTTGCTGAAAGTTTTGATGCAATCCAGACCTGTTAGCATTAAAGAGTAACAGTGTAAGAATAGAATAACATTTAGTTTTAATACAGACATCAAAAATATATATCGATATTGACTTTTAGCTGAGTTTTTTAAAAATATGAATGAAAGAAAGCAAATGCTCACTGGGTCAAATTAATGCAAGTAATGCCAGGTGGCTCATGCAACATTCCTATTAATTCACCCTGCTTTTGTTTCTGAAGTTTCAAAGTTGCAGTAAACATCAGGGTAAAAAGTGAAACAAGTCATGGTCCCATCTCTGGAAAAGCCTTTGACAGTGCATGAGCAGCTCATCAGACTGTTAATTGTGAGGGAAGTATTGGAACCTGGTAATCCTTGGAAAATCAGAGACCTACACCTGATATGAATCATATTAATTATATATTATATGATTAGCACCATCTCCATTTGCACTGATTCTTCATGTAATGAAAACATAATACCAACATGGATAAGTGTACTTAGGTACTAAGTATGTCCTATTTTCTCTTCACTGAACATGGAGAAAGGAAGGGTCTTCTTAGGGCAGCTAAACAGGAATTCATCACAGCATCATCACCAAGACAACAATCAGTCAGCAGCCCAGATATACACTCACTTTACGGCCATTACTTAATGACATAGAGAAGGCAGCACAGCATAAGGCACAGGTCACATGCGATGAGCAGGAAGTAGAGAAGGTGATTGCTGATAGGACAGAGATCCCACATGCTACTTTACCAAAAGATGATGTTAAAATACATGCACCATGTTAACCAGGTACTTGCCTCCATTTTCATAGCACTGCAAAGGATGGACCAATAGCTGTCTGCACGACTGTCTGCCATGGAGCAGGGAACCACAACAGTGGTGACAGCAGAAGAAGCATCTCTTACAAAAGCTATGGCTGCTGTTATGAATGATATGGAATTCAAGCTCCAAGAATCAGTCTAGATCATCCATGATTCATTTAGACAGAGTTTTCAACCATCAAGGAGATTCAAACACTTCAATGAGGCCAAGTGTTCTACAATCAGACACATCATTGGGCCTAGTGAGGAGATCACCCCCAGCAGCGGCATGAATGCAGATGCTCAGGAGCTAATCAAGTGACAATGATGTCAGTGGCAATTCTGGCAGATAAAGCCTCACAAAGCAATAAGCCCCTAGCAACTATAGCGCAAGACTGCAGATGTATCAGAGTCAGTTGAAAATGCAGATTGCCAGCTTTCTAACTCCCAGGGAACGCACCTGTTGCCTGAACAGTCAACCACCACTCCTGCTGCCTCAGCTGAGGCGGGGGGGAGGGGGCATGTTGACACATAATATGTTGAGTTGAACAAATCACTCGGGGTATTTTAAACCCTAGTAAACACTTTGAAGAGTCAAACCACAAGCACCAGAACACCACATGCATTCATTTACTAAATAAAATTATGTCACTTGTAATATGTCTTGTGGTCTGTCTTTTTTTTTTATAGTGCAGTAAAGGAAACATAATTTTTTCAAATGTAAACCTAAGTGAACTAATTCAGTGCTGATGTACAACTAAACAGGTAAAGCAACTTGATTGTAAATACGTATAATAGAACATTAGAGTGCACAATCAATTGGTTGTTCGTCTCTGCAAGTCACTGTGAACCGGTCAGCACAGCCAGCAAATTCCCAGAGCTGCTCCTGCACCCCATTGTAACTTCATCGGGGGTGCGGTGAAACCCCATTTATGCGTGTCAACAAGGTTTCTGTCACACTTCCGGCAACGTTATGGCAGCAAAACATAAGCAGCTCCGAGGAATTTTCCGGACCACATCTCAAGTCACAGCGTCCCTTCTGAGTCTCAACCTGTTCGGTCACTGCTCTCCTGTGAATTCCAAGTATGTCTGATGTGGTACATCCTCTCCGAGGTAGTTGATTCTTTAAGTGATGGGCCTGTTATGCCTTCTGCATTCCCAAACTGCCTTTCCTTGACATCCTGCTGCACCATGTAATAACCAACAATAGTGGTTGCACCCATGCTGTAGAGATGGAAAATCTACAGTACTATTCACTTCTGTCAGTGCTCTATTGGCACTTTCAAGTCCTGCCCATCCTTCTGTAAACTAACTCACACTCACAAGCCTGACTGTTGGTAATAAAACCCAGCTTTCCTATTTATCCCACATTGAGCTAAACTGCAAGAGTTTCTTTTCATTCTCTTTAATAAGGAATAACAGCCAATAACAAGCAACTTTTTTTTTCATCTCTTTGATGGGCCAACTTTTGCAAAAATATTTTAATATGGGAGTAAGGCAGTGGGTAAAGAAAATATCAGAAAAACATTACTGTTTACTTCTGCTCATGTTTACCTGTTTATTCACATATACATTTTCATTAAACTTCACTCACAAAGAGGTATAAAGCCCATTATGTTCTCTTTCACTCTATTTATCCTGTGGGTTTTGGCTCATTCTGAGGTTTTCTCTTTTTTTGCTGAATTGTAGCATTAACTTAAAAAAGTAAACTACGATTGGAAAATTCTGAATGCAACGAAAAAAATATTTTTAAACTGCCGTAGTTTTAATACTTCAACAGACCAGACATGTTCTGAAGTGACAATACTAAAAAATCCACAAACTTAAGAGGAGCTTTTGGCCCAAAGAGCCATGACCCTTAAAGACATATGGAGATCTAAAGGGAATGTGGGACACATTAGTTGGAATAGTTAGTTAGTTTCATGAAGGTGCGCAGTAGCTCAAATCACAGATGGCACCAACAAGTTTGAGTCCTTCGAATTTAGCTGCCTTCAACTGGTTAGATTGGGCACTTCTCAGATGGAGTGACAGCCCAGAAGAGGAACATTACATGCTACTCCACTGTACTCAGTTAGTCACGTAATGTTACACTCATACAGGTCTTCACCTATCAATTCGGCCACACAGCCCACATTTTTCAGGTGCTAAAGGGCCTCCTAAAGTTCCAATATGGCAGCAGGGAATGCATGCTCATTACTAGCTGAAAGTGCGCTGCCCGCCATATTGGTAAAGACCAAAAAATTGGCATGCAGTGCCCACATCTGTAACAGGCATTAGTTCCTTTGCATATGCAAATAAGTGGCTTAACATCTGTCTGAGATTCCCACTGTAAGATTGGTTTGCATTAAGGCAACCAGCACCAGCTGCACTCAGGAAAACTAGGTCTACATGCGGCCTAACAGGAGGTCCTTAAAGGGACCGCCTGCTAGGCCGCAACCAACACGGTTAGGTTTTAAAATATACTTATCTGAATGTGAATCTGGGAGGAGCAGGAATGCTCTTCCCGACCCCACATTCAAAGCACACGAGCAGCTGCCGGCCACTACTTCCCTCCTCTGGATCGCCTCCGCTATCTCCCCTCACCCCCGGACACTGCTGCCTCCCCCCAGGCCACCACTTCCTTCCCGACCCGATCACCCCCCCACCCCCCCTTCATCTCTTACCTGAGGTACACTGCTGGCGTTCCAGCAGCCCGATCTCCAATGCCACTTTGCCGGCAAGCCGCCTGTTACTGTCTGCAGCTCGCTGGCCCGATGGTAATGAGGCCCATGGCCCAATATCAGGTGCATCTCGGATCTCTCCATCCCCCCACGATGGACCACAGTACCTTTGGAATCCTCCAAGTGATCACTCAATCTTTTTAATATATAATGGATAACATTGTTGTCTCACTTCTGTAATCTTGATTCTAATCCACAGGCAAAATGAATGAAGGTTCTCGGATAATTCATAAAAATCACACATGAAATTCGATTTGGTTGTTTGATTCCTTCTGGACATGAGCCCCAACTGAAAACTAATGTACATTTATTGAGTGATTTCATTCTGATAAGCCACACGAATAGAGAAACATCAGTGCTGCATGGGATGTGGAAGTTCTAGTGAGTTTGAGATTCCTCAGTAAGTGATTCAAATGTTTCTGCCTGTAGTACCGAGGTAAATCTGGTCACTAAGCCAAATAGCCAGTGCAAGTAGTTACAACATAGATTATGTTACAATTGATAATTCCTTCCTATTGCATAACGATGAATTACACCTGGACAATGTAAGGTAACTTTAAGACAATATTTTCTATTTGTTGGTGCATTGTCTAATCGCAGAAAAAACAATTGGGAAAAAAATGTTTATATGTCTAATCTAACCGTGGTTAAATGGCACTGAAGAGTGATAAAAAGTGAAATGAAATTCTGGAATGTTCTAAAATTTGTTTGTTCTTCAGTTGTTTTTTATGTTACGCAGAAAACTTTTAGTAACTGATGAAATAGTATTGAAATAGTTCATATCTTAAAATGTTTGTTGTATTAAGTCAGCCTGGTATGGATTCAGGGCAATGCTGCCTTAACACTGCTGAGACACTGTACCTTAACCAAACCTCAGAAACGCACAGTCTATTGTATCAGTATGGCATTTGCGGTCATTATTTGCTATCAATACAAAGTTTAGATAATACACAATACGAATACATAGCGCATTGTGTTTTTCAGGAAATTTGCAAGTTAGCCATTTTCAGTCACTTAAGGAGATTCTCAAATTTCTGCATCTTTAACAAATTATTTAATATAATTCTTTAATAAATAATTACACATAATTTGCATAATTACTCAAAACTGATCTTCAAGTTCTGGAAGCAATAAGTTGCAAATTAAGAAATGCTATTTTTTTAAACTAAGACGACCCAGGATAGCCCACCATATCACAGGAGGTTAAGGATGGAAAGGTATATTCTCTACAGAAAGAATGACAATTTCAGAAAGCCTTCTGGCATTTAGTATGGCAGAAAAGAGCAAGAAAATTTAACAAAACAGATGATGCAGAGCCAAATGTTTTTCAAAATAGCCTCATTTTTCTGCACTCGTACTGCTTCAATCTCTTAGCCAAAAACCAGCATAAGTGTCATCCACAACACCTGAATATTGAGAAACTACTGAAAATGCCTATGAGCGGGAAACTGCAAACCTTTCTATTCATCAGATCCTCAATCTTTTATCTACTTGATGTCACTAAGCATTTTTACGCTCTAATGTCCTGACTGCTATGGTAGACACAGACTGCCAGGCTGAGATTTACTGAGAGGCTCATCATCATATGACAATTATTTTCATCAATCTGCCTTCTGCCAGATTAAAGATCAGATCATCCGTGAATGGCCTCATCTGTGAATATTGCCAGTCATTAATTATTGAATCATTTAACATCCTATTCGAAATCATCTTGTGACAGTGATGCATTTCTCATAACCAAAACAGTGGGAGCAGTTAACTGGAACACTTAAGAGGAGTAGTTTCGTTATAATGAACATTTGTTTAGGTTCTAGTGGAAAGAGTCCAGACGTGGCCTCTTTAATGGCTCAGGAGGCTAAATGCACTGCCCATGTAGTCCTGAAGCACATAGACCAGGAAGGAACAGCTAGCTGTACTTTAAGTAGATAAGTCACCCGGTCCGGATGGGATGCATCCTAGGTTGCAGAGGGAAGTAAAGGTGGAAATTGCGGAGGTACTGGCTATAATTTTCCAAACATCCTTAGATATGGGTGTGGTGCCAGAGGACTGGAGATTGGAAATATTACACCCTTGTTCAAAAAAGGGTATAAGGATAAACCCAGCAACTATAGGCCAGTCAGTTTAACCTCAGTGTTGGGGAAACTTTTAGAAACGATAATCCGGGACAGAATTAACAGTCACTTGGACGAGGGTGGATTGATTAGGGAAAGCCAGCATGGATTTGTTAAAGGCAAATCGTGTTTAACTAACCTGATAGAGTTTTTTGATGAGGTAACAGAGAGGGTAGATGAGAGCAACGAAGTTGATGTGGTGTATATGGACTTTCAAAAGGCGTTTGATAAAGTACTGCATGGTAGGCTTGTCATCAAGATTGCGGCCCATGGAATAAAGGGGGCAGTAGCAACATGGATACAGAATTGGCTAAGTGACAGGAAACGGAGAGTAGTGGTGAACGGTTGTTTTTCGGACTGGAGGGAGGTGTAAAGTGGTGTTCCCCAGGGGGCGATGCAGGGACCATTGCTTTTCTTGATGACTTGTTGAGAAAGCGGTTAAAAAAGCAAACGGGATCCTGGGCTTTATAAAAAGGATGCACTGCAGCAACTCGCCAAGGCTTCTTCGACAGCATCTCCCAAACCCACGACCTCTACCACCTAGAAGGACAAGGGCAGCAGGCGCATGGGAACAACACCACCTGCACGTTCCCCTCCAAGTCACACACCATCCCGACTTGAAAATATATCGCCGTTCCTTCATTGTCGCTGGGTCAAAATCCTGGAACTCCCTTCCTAACAGCACTGTGGGAGAACCGTCACCACACAGACTGCAGCGGTTCAAGAAGGCGGCTCACCACCACCTTCTCGAGGGCAATTAGGGATGGGCAATAAATGCCGGCCTTGCCAGCGATGCCCACATCCCGTGAACGAATAAAAAATTTTTTTTTAAAAGTAAGGAAGTCATGATGAACCTTTATAAAACACTGGTTCAGCCACAACTGGGGTATTGTGTCCAGTTCAGGGCACCGCACTTTAGGAAAGATGTGAAGGCCTGAGAGAGGGTGCAGAAGAGATTTACTAGAATGATTCCAGGGACGAGGGACTTTAGTTACGTGGATAGACTGGAGAAGCTGGGGTTGTTCTCCTTGGAACAGAGATGGTTGTGAGGAGATTTGATGGAGGTATTCAAAATCATTAAGGGTCTAGATAGAGTAGATAGAGAGAAACTGTTCCCATTGGCGGAAGGGTCAAGAACCAGAGGGCATAGAGCTTAAGGTGATTGGGAAAAGAACCAAAGGTGACATGAGGAAAAACTTTTTTACACAGCGAGTGGTTAGGATCTGGAATGCACTGCCTGAGGGGGTGGTGGAGGCAGATTCAATCATGGCCTTCAAAAGGGAACTGGATAAGTACTTGAAAGGAAAAAAAATGCAGGGCTACAGGGATAGGGCGGGGTGTGTGAGACTAGCTGGATTGCTCTTGAATAGAGTCGGCGCGGACTCAATGGGCCGAATTGCCTCCTTCTGTGCTGCAAACTTTCTATGATTCTATAATTCTAGGTTCCAGTTTCTATCCTTGTAATGGGTTGGTGTGGAGGTGCAGTTGCTGAATGTGAAAATGTAAGTGAAAATAGCAAGAAAAGCCAAAAGGAAATGGTTCTTATTCAATTAATTAACCAACCTTCAATTTAAATAATTATCTGGAAAAAAATTCATTACTTCTCCTATCCTGCACAGCACACATGCCTACCACCCCTTGCATCTTTTAAAAACCTTCTGTGTCCCATTCCGGTGTCTCAACCAGCTTATTATTTGTTTTGCTTGATGTCAGATGGCTAAATTAAGGTTTCAAAGAGCCAACTTTCTGTCATCCTGCACCAAAATAATGCAGATGCTTAACTATTTGAAATCGAAGCATTGCCTGCCTGGCAGCCTACTCTTGGATCCACACCCATCTTTCAAGTAGACTGTTTCATGTGAAGAATTCAAATAAACATTTTTTCCACTCTGTCGTGTTCCCGGCTAGTTTAGCTTGGTCAGGTTAAGAGACGAACTAAGAATAACAATACGACTAGAACAAATGCCTTTTTATATTTGTACATATTGAGGCCTGAATTTGAACCCAATCTTAAAAGACAAATATAAAATCACTAGGCACTGGCACCCGCATTGTGTAGATTGAGGTTTTTTCATCTGTTTAAACATAAATCATATTCACAGATGAAACCAATTCTCTGAAATTTCAAGTAGCATTTCTGCACCCAATCATTAAATGTGAAAAGGTTAGCATTTATTTAAAGCCTGTTAACTCTCAGTATTAAATTCCTTTTGCTTTTCTCTTTGCCACTTTTTAAACACTGGGAAATTGTTAATCTCACATGCACAACCTTGCTATGTCGACAAAGAAGCCACTAATTAGCTTTCTATCTCATTTAGTGAAATCTTATTTTGCTATTTTCTTTTTTTGATGGCTTCCTCTCCATGGTCAGGTAGCAGTAGATAAAGAAAAGGAAGAACTTGCATTTATATAGTGCCTTTCATGACCTCAGGATGTCCCAAAGAGTTTCATAGCCAATGAAGTACTTTTGAAGTGTAGCCACTGTTGTAATGTAGGGAGATGTGGCAGACAATCTGCACACAGCAAGTTCCCACAAGCAGCAACGAGATTAATACAACTAAAACTGTACCATTCCGTTTATCCCTCCTTCTATATGATTACATGGTGCTCTGTTTAATCACTAACAAAGTAACATTATTGACAATGTTGTCAATATTTCTGGCATCACACTGCTGCGGAATTTTCCCATTGCAGTACAGTACTACAGGGTTTGAAATGTGATGGATTAAATGCCATTAACCAGCTTAATGCCATTCATCATAACAGTCATGAATGAGGAAAGAAAGAAAGAAAGAACTTACTAGTTCCTAAGTATCTACTTTTACAATGTTATTGCACTGAAATATCCTACATATGTATGGTTTGAGAAGTTATTGGATGACATTACCACAAACATTGTAAATTCAATAGTTAAATAGTAATAAACTGCTGTTGTGATAAAACAATTGATTTATTACCTAACAAAAATGTCCACAAATGGTGGGATGTAAAATCGTTTTCTTTTATATAACGCCATTCACGACCTCAGGATGTCCCAAAGCACTTTACAGTCAAGGAGGTACTTTGTTGAAGTATAGTCACTGTTGTAATGTCGGAAATGTGGCAGCCAATTTGCACACAGCAAGGTCCCACAAACAGCAATGTGATAATGACCAGATAATCTGTTTTAGTGATGTTGGTTGAGGGATAAATATTGGCCCAGTACACCAGGGAGAAAATCCCTGCTCTTCTGCCAATAGTGTCATGGGATCTTTTAACTTCACCTGAAAGGGCAGACGGGCCTCGGTTTAACATCTCATCCGAAAGATGGAAGAAGAACCCTGTTGTTTTGTATAGAAACAAGGTCTGATTTTGAGGTGTATCTGATGTTCTTGATGAATTCTAAAGCCATTCCAGTGCATCTCACGTATTATTAAACATGTTACTATTTAGAAAAAACTCATGTGACATTGATAACAAATTACTTGAGAGGCAAAAGTAAAGTTGAGACAGTATCATGTGAGCAATCCTAGGATGTTACAAAGTTATTATCTGTAGGAAATTACAATGCTTACACATATCCTTCCACACATTATATAAAGTAATAAGAAACACAAATTAGATGCATTTATGCAAAAGCTTATGTGGGAAAAATAGTTTTAAATTTATAAATGTTCATTTGAAACAAAAACAGAAAATGCTGGAAACACACAGCAGATCAATCAGCATCCATGAAATGAAAAAAAACTGGTCAGCATTTCGGGTCAGGTCTTTCTTTAGAACTGAAGACTGAAAGATAGGCAAACAACTTAACAGAATTAGAAAAAAGGGAAGGGAAAACTCCAACATAGAGATGAAGTTGACAGGTTGAGTGACTGCAATCTGCTGAAAAGAAAAGCAAGAGATTGTTAAATAGCTGACAGAGGACCATCCAAGGACAAAGCAAGAAAATGGGGCAAATTGGAAAAAAAGAAAGTGTTGGTAAAACACAGTGGGCGGAAATCTTAACTTTGGAAGGGGCATAAAACTAGCAATAATTGATCGGCCGCCCATTATACATTCGGCCAGATTTTCTTTTCCATTGAAGTGTACAAAAACGAGATTCTGCAATGACCAGTGATATTTCATAATGACTTTGGTAAGCACTGTCGCCATGTTGTAATGGATCAGGTGCATTGGTACACTGCGCACAGTCTCAGTGTACTATATATGCTGAGGGAATGGTGCTCTTCATGTGTTTATGTCACCTTGAGAAACTGAAACTCACCACAGAGAATTTGCCGTACAAGCACATGTCATAAAGCTTCCCCGAAGGCTCAGCAAATTTACCCAGCAGCTGAGTGGGAAGGTTCCAGGTTTGATTCTGTGATGAGTTGCCTGATCTCAACTATAGCAGCAGTATATAAAAATAGGAAAAGGCCATTCCACCCATTGAGCATCCACCTCCTCCATTTTAAGAACATAAGAAATAGGAGCAGGAGTAGGCCGTACAGTCCCTCAAGCCTGCTCCGCCATTCAATAAGATCATGGATGATCTTCTACCTCAACTCCACTTTCGCGCACTATCTCCATAACCCCATAATTTTGTTAGTTATGACAGCTCAACCTTTCTAATCCCATTAACCTGCCTTTTCTTCTGAGGGGTGATTCTGCAGTCTGGCAGCCCCAGTGGGAAGCACCAATCACAGGGAGCGCATCTCGTGAAGTTGCAGGAGCACAGCCTGCAATTTTCCATCCATTAATTTTAATGAATGGAAAATCACAATCTGCATACCTGAGATTTCCCAAGATGTGTTCACAGTGAGTCTTGGCTTCCATCTGGGAGTGCCAGATCACAATATCAACCCTCATATGCTTTAATACGCTCACTTCTCAAGTAAGTATCTATCTTTTACACACCTCAATTTATTTTGCCTCTGGATTTCTGGGTTAATGTGCTCATATTCTAGAACATAAGAAAATAAGAAATAGGAGCAGGAGTAAGCCATATAGCCCCTTGAGCCTGCTCCATGATCCAACAAGATCATGGCTGATCTTCTACCTCAACACCATTTCCCTGCACCATCCCCATATCCCTTGATGCCTTTAATATCTAGAAATCTATTAATCTCTGTTTTGAATGTACTCAATGACTGAGCCTCCACAGCCCTCTGGGGTAGAGAATTCCAAAGATTCACCACCCTCTGAGTGAAGAAATTTCTTCTCAACTCAGTCCTAAATGGCCTACCCCTTATTCTGAGACTGTGACCTCTGGTCCTCCCCAGGCAGGGGAAACATCCTCTTTGCATCTACCCTGTCGAGCCCTGTAAGAATTTTGTATGTTTCAATGAGATCACCTCTCATTCTTCTAATCTCTAGAGAATACAGGCCTAGTCTACTCAATCTCTTCTCATACGACAATCCCGCCATCCCAGGAATCAGTCTGGTGAACCTTCAATGCACTCCCTCTATGGCAAGTATATGTTTTCTTAGGTAAGGAAACCAAAATTGTACACAATACTCCAGGTGCGGTCTCACCAAGGCCCTATATAATTGCAGTAAAACATCTTTATTCCTGTACTCAAATCACCTGAAATAAAGGCCAACATACCATTTGCCTTCCTAATTGCTTACTGCACCTGCATGTTAGCTTCATGAATAAAGACCATAAGAGACAGGAGCAGGAGTAGGCCATTCAGCACCTCCAGCCTGCTCCGCCATTTAATCAGATCATGGCTGATCTGATTTTTACCTCAACTCAACTTTCCCCCCCTTTCCCCATATCCTTTGACTCCCTTGCGGATCAAAAATTTGTCTAACTCAGCCTTGAATGTATTCAGTGACTCAGCCTCCACAGCTTTTTGGGGTAAAGAATTCCAAAGATTCACGACCATCTGGGAGAAGAAATTCCTCCTCATTTCCTTTTTAAATGGACGACCCCTTATTCTGAGACTATGCCCCCTAGTTTTAGATTCCCCCATGAGGGGGTAACATCCTCTCAGCATCTATCCTATCGAGTCCCCTCAGAATCTTGTGTGTTTCAATAAGATCTCCTCTCATTCTTCTAAACTCCAATGAGTATAGACCCAACCTGTTCAATCTTTCTTCATAAGACGATCCTTCCATACCCAGAATCAACCGAGTGAACCTTCTCTGAACTGCCTCCAATGCAAGGATGTCCTTCCTTAAATAAGGGCACCAGAACTGTACGCAGTACTCCAGGTGTGGCCTCACCAGCACCCTGTACAGTTGTAGCATGACTTCCCTACTTTTATACTCCACCCCCCTAGAAATAAAGGCCAATATTCCGTTTGTCTTCCTAATTACCTGCTGCACCTGTATGTTGACTTTTTGTGTTTCATGTACGAGGACACCCAGATCCCTCTGTACCGCAGCATTTTGTAGTATTTCTCCATTCAAATAGTATTTTGCTTTTTTATTTTTCCTCCCAAAGTGGATGACTTCACATTTTCCCACATTATATTCCATCTGCCAAATTTTTGCCCATTCGCTTAACCTGTCAATATCCCTTTGCAGACACTTTGTGTCCTCATCGCAACTTGCTTTTCCACCTATCTTTGTATCAGGACACCCAGATCCCTTTGAACATGCACATTTCCCAATCTCTCACCATTTAAAAAATACACAGCATTTCTGTTTTTCCTACCAAAGTGGATAACTTCACATTTTTCCACATTATATTCCATCTGCCATGTTCTTGCCTACTCACTTAGCCTGTCTACAATATCCCCTTGAAGCCTCTTTGCATCCTCCTCGCAACTCACATTCCCACCTAGTTTTGGGTCATCAGCAAACTTGGAAATATTACATTTGGTCCCCTCATCCAAATCATTGATATAGATTATGAATAGCTGGGGCCCAAGCACCGATCCCTGTGGTACCCCACTAGTCACAGGCTGACAACCTGAAAAAGACTCATTTATTCCTACTCTCTGTTTTCTGTCTGTTAACCAATTCTCAATCTATGCCAGTATATTACCCTCAATTCCATGTGCTCTAACTTTGCTCACCAACCTCCTGTGTGACCTTATTGAAAGCCTTCTGAAAATCCAAATACACCATATCCACATGTTCCCTTATTTATTCTACTAGTTACATCCTCAAAGAACTCCGATAGGTTTGTCAAACATGATTTCCCTTTCATAAATCCATCTAGACTCTGCCAAATCCTATTATTATTTTCTAAGTGTCCTGTTATCACATCCTTTATAATAGATCCTAGCATTTTCCCTACCAATGATGTCAGGCTAACAGGTCTGTAGTTCCCTGTTTTCTCTCCCCCTCCTTTCTTAAATAGTGGGGTTACATTTGCTACCCTCCAATCTGCAGGAACCGTTCCAGAATCTATAGAATTTTGGAAGATGACAAAACCAATGCATCCACTATCTCTATAGCCACCTCTTTCAAAACCCTGGGATGCAGATCATCAGGTCCTTGGGATTTATCGACTTTTAGTCCCATTCGTCTCACAAACCTTTGTGTGAAAAAGCTTTCCAGGATTTGTTAACCATCTTACCTTGAATTCTAAGATTATGTCTTCTTGTTCTGGATTCTGCTACAAAAGGGAAGAGTCGTCCCCTATCTCTTATGTAAATTCCCTTCATTATTTTAATCATCTCAACTAAATCACTCCATAACCTCTTCAGCTCCAAGGAATATAACCAAAGTTACCCACTCATTTACAACTCAGTCCCTTTATTCCAGGAATCATCCTGGTGAACCACCAGTATACCTTCCGAAGGTAGGGAGCCCAAAACTGAACATATTATTCTAAATGAAGAGCAGTACAGTCATAGAGAAAATCGAGCAAGGCTCATGATTACTTCCACTAATCCCTGCTGACAAAAACCTAAATCAATTAATGTAGGTGCAGACAAACAACAGAAGGATGTGTAAGATATCACCACATCTATTATAGTCATGATGTCATCATCACCAAGTCTAGATAGCCATGATGTCACCAACCATCTTTTTAATTTCATCTATAAATCCTTCCCTAACCTGGGAGTGGCTGTTGATCCCGAGTGTGTGGCCAGTTTAATCAAGTCAATAGCATTGGTTTCCAAAAAAACACACACTTTAATCTGCCAACAATTGTAAAACACAAGAACTGACTCTAAACTCTGAACATGGCTGGCTAACATTCCACCTAGTGGATTAACTGGTATTACAGCATTTTCATTAAACTGACACAACCAGAATGGCCATTTTCAAAATATGCAGACCTAGACAATGGTGTACCAAAACTATGCCAATTAAAATAAAAACAAATTACATAGCTCTTTCTAAGAGCCAGCACAGACACGATGGGCCTAATGACCTCCTTCTGTGCTGTAAGATTCTATTCTATTCTATAAAGCCATTATCCATGAAACTGTGTTATGCATCACATGAAGACCAATCCAAGTAACTATGATAGAATTTATCACATGTATTGTTTTACTCAGTAACTTCTTCTTTAATATGTTAATTCAAGCAACGTTATACTTCAGTATCAGCTCCGGTTAAAGGATTGCCATCCCAATTATTTCTTCCACAACACCAGTATTTAAAGTGTGCACCTACACTAACATCATCATTCTTCACCAGCTTCATTGTAAATTATAAAATTGTACTATTTAATGAGAAATGTCAAGGTATAGTAATACTTAGAAGTGAGGTCGACTTGTTTCCAACATGTTGTGATTCAGAATCTCCCTCTGTACATTGAAGATGTCATTTTCCATACTCCAAAGAAAAAAAGAACTTGCATTTATATAGTGCCTTTCATGATGTCAGGACAACCCAAAGCGCTCCACAACCAATTAAGCACTTATGAAGTGTAGCCTCTGTTGTAACATAGGAAACGTGACAGCCAATTCATGCACAGCATGGTCCCACAAACAGCAATGCGATAAATGACCATCTCATCTGTTTTAGTGGTGTTGGTTGAGGGATAAAGATTAGTCAGGACACCGGGGAAAACCCCCCTGCCCTACTTCGAAATAGTGCCATGGGATCTTTTACGTTCACTTGAGAGGGCAGACTTAGCCTAGGTTTAATGTCTCATCCGAAAGACGGAACCTCCAACAGTGCAGCATTCCCTCAGTACTGCACTGATGTATATGTCGTTAAACTGGAGTCTTTATAGTGTGCCATCTGTCAGTCCAATGATAGCAACAAAGCTATTTATTTTGTGCTCACCAAATTGAGGAAAGTACACCTTCTCACGTTTCTTTTGGCAGCACTTATCACTATCAAACAGTTCAAGGTCTGTTATAGCACAGCTAAATGCAGAAAGAAGCACTCTTTTTTATTTATTCATGGCATGTGGGCGAGGCCAGCATTTATTGCCCATCCCTAATTGCCCTTGAGAAGGTGGTGGTGAGCTGCCTTCTTGAACCACTGCAGTCCAAGTGGTGAAGGTTCTCCCACAGTGCTGCTAGGAAGGGAGTTTCAGGATTTTGACCCAGCGACGATGAAGGAACAGCGATATATTTCCAAGTCAGGATGGTGTGTGACTTGGAGAGGAACATGCAGGTGGTGTTGTTCCCATGTACCTGCTGCTCTTGTCGTTCTAGGTGGTAGAGGTCGCGGGTTTGGGAGGTGCTGTCGAAGAAGCCTTGGCGAGTTGCTGCAGTGCATCTTGTGGATGGTACACACTGTAGCCACAGTGCGCCGGTGGTGAAGGGAGTGAATGTTTAGAGTGGTGGGTGGTGGATGCTCTACCACACCAATATGATAAGCCCTAATCACAGAAAAGAGTCCCCTATTTCACAAATATGGATTTTCCATTTCTCTCACTTTCCACCCTCAAATCCTTGCTGAGTGAGGTTGCCAATTTTAGTTATACTATAGGGAGTTCCATGCCCACTAGAAACTGGGTTGAGATCTGCCCAAATTTATTTCACATGTAACCCTCACAAACAGAGAGGCAAGTTTTTTTAACCGCATTGCTACCTCTGGAGTCCCCCAACGATCTATCCTGGGGCCCCCTCCTATTGCATCTACATGCTGCGCCTCAGCAACATCATCTGAAAACACAATGTCAGGTTCCACATATATGTTGACGACACCCAGCTCTACCTCACCACCACCTCCCTTGACCCCTCCACTGTCTCTCATTTGTCACAATGCTTGTCCGACATCCAGTACTGGATGAGCAAAACTTTCCTTCAACTAAATGTTGGGAAGACCGAAACCATTGTCTTCAGTCCCCACCACAAACTCCATTCCCTAGCCACCAGCTCCATCCCTCTCCCTGGCCACTGTCTGAGGCTGAACCAGACCGCTTGCAAACTTGGCGTCCTATTTGACACTGAGATGAGCTTCGAGCCACATATCCGCTCCCTCACCAAGACCGCCTATTTCCACCTCCGTAACATCACCCATCTCCACCCCTGCCTCAGCTCGTCTGCTGCTGAAACCCTCATCCATGCCGTTGTTACCTCTAGATTTGACTATTCCAATGTTTCCTGGCCGCCCTCCCAACTTCCACCCTCCATAAACTTGAGCTCATCCAAAACTCTGCTGCCCGTATCCTAACTCGCACCAAGTCCCGTTCACCCATCACCCCTGTGCTCGCTAACCAACATTAGCTCCCGGTCCGGCAACACCTCGATTTTAAAATTCTCATCCTTGTTTTCAAATCCCTCCATGACCTTGCTGCTCCCTATCTCTGTAACCTCCTCCAGCCCTAAAACCCTCCGAGATTTCTGTGCTCCTCCAATTCTTGCCTCTTGCTCATCCCCGATTTTAATCGGTCCACCATTGGTGGCCGTGCCTTCAGCTTGGCCCTAAGCTCTGGAATTCCCTCCCTAAACCTCTCCGCCTCTCTAACTCTCTCTCCTCCTTTAAGATGCTCCTTAAAATCTATCTCTTTGACCAAGCTTTTGACCTGTCCTAATATCTCCTTATGTGGCTCGGTGTCAAATTTTGTTTGATAACGGTCCTGCGAAGCACCTTGGGACGTTCTACTACATTAAACGAGCTATATAAATTCATGTTGCTGTTGTATTAATCTGGGCTGAATTCAAACCCAGATCCCATAGGTAAGGTTACCTTAATCTAACCCATCTAGCTCCTTAAGCTATTTTTTTTTTAAAGTACTTGATAGTACTTTGGGGTAGAGATAATCAATTCTTGTAAGTCTGTGGACAGAATATATTCACCTTTCACTGACAATTTTAGGAGGATGATCGACTTTGAGAGGGGTGGGATAAACTCTACCAATATAAAAATGAACACACATCTGTTTCCCTAAATGGTACAGTGAGGGAATGTTGCTTTGTTCTGTAGTATTCATAGGCCGGCCCTTGGGATTGGGATCAAATTTGATTTACAAATAAGCACATTTTTTGAGTTTCCAAAGCCAAATTTCAAAGAAAATCTAATTTTCACTTTGAGTAACAACCAGTAATGACTTCACCATGAGCCGCTGTAGGGGGATACAACACATTTTGGGGACCCAATCTGCTATTCTAGATTTCCTACTGTGATCTAATTTGCTAATGCTGCTCAACTGCGGAGCCAATTTCTGGCTTGTGTCCTCATAACATAATGGTTGGGGCATTTGCTTCCTACTAATCCAGTGCTTGCTTTCAGTCACAGCATTGAATTTGACAGCCATACATGTAATGAGTTCTGTCAGTTCCTCCGCAGGGATTCAGGAAAGATGTTTTGCAGAATGTTCTTCTGCGTTTTAGAACTTAACAGTGCTCAAAAGTAGGTGGCTTAAAAGTAAAAAAACAAACCCTAAGGGTTAATGTGTGTGTTACATATTAATGCTGGATATGTCACATGTATTTAATGTTTGTTTCTAAATCTGAAAATAATTAAAGCTGGTGGGCCTCTCCGTACTGGTCTTCTCATATTCCTTTTGTTCAGCGAATCAGTGGAGTGGACAAACTGGAATGACATCAACCAAGGGTGAGAGCATCTGCTTCCTTCCATTGGTGTTAGTGAGTTCAGCATGTTCTGAGATCCATTGCAAACTTTTCTTTCTTTAGCAAAAAGGCAACATTCTCTTGGGTTGTTACAGTATTACTTTAAAATGTTCTGAGGCTCAAGGAAGCAAGGATCTCCCAACTCAATGTAACTATGGAAGAAATATGGGCTGTTAACCCAGAATGCCTTCAAACAGAGGAATGAAACCCCTTAAACATTCATGAAATTATGTAAATAGGCTAGAGCCAAGTGGCTGAATAAATTGGCTCATTACTGCTGCCTCAACTTATCTCCACCTGGATATTCCCCTCTACGCACCTCTGCGATGTAATTAGATAAACTGTATGTGATGCACCTGGTATCAGATGACCTAGCAACAGGGGGAGAGGCAGTGTCAATTTAGTGTCACTGTCATTAAAATGCCCATAACTCTGAGATACCTACTTTTCCACGTGAACACCTAACCTAACTGGTCTCCCTTATTTGATGTTGCCTGCAATCATGAGTTAATCGTTTCAAAAGATTACATGATGTCTGGGTCAATCCCTTTTAAGATGTTAATGCATGCAAGTTTGTAAACTGGGGGAAGTAACTGCATTCATTGGTGTAGAATATGCATAGCACCAGCCTGCCGCCATGAACTGGGCGCAGGGATTGATCCTTGCACCAGATCAGGTAGGCACGAGGCTCGATCAAAATAAGTCCTCGGGCCTCATTTCAGTTAGAGCTGCAGACGTCTGCCGCGCATCCCCAGGCAGTTCACCGGCGAAGTGGGCATCAATATTGGATGGCTGCGACGCTGTTAGCAGCCCTCAGGTAAGTCCCAGAAAGGGGGTTGGAGCGGGCTACAGGAGGGGTGATGATTGCGATGCTTGTATATTCAGGGAGCACTCCTGCTCCACAAGAGGCGTTTTTGAAAAAAAAACGTTTACACTTTACCTTTTGTTGGCGGCTGGGAGGGCCGCTGGAAAATCCGGAGTGGGCGCAGATCCAACGCCTGCTCTGCTCATTGCTGACTAACTTTGAAATGGGGTCCTTCAACAGGCGTTGGGCCCCTAATTTACATATTCAAGGGGCCTAATGCCTATTTTAGGCGTCCTCCCTGAATTTAACGGTGGGACGAACGCCTGCATTGATTGGGCGTAGGCAGTTCCACTGTTAAATTAGTATGCTTTGCACCCATTTTACACCCAAAAAAACAGGTGCACTGCATACCAATTTAGGAACATAGGAATATAGAAACAGGGGTAGGCCATTTAGCCCCTCGAGCCTGCTCCGCCATTTGATAAGATCTCTAATTTGACCCACTAGCTATCTACTGTTTACACCTTACCTCCTTACGGTAGAAATGGGTAATGTCCTGATTGATTATAGTGAAGAATCAGTTTGATCTTCAAGTATGCCTGCTTTGATTCCAAAGGATAGGCAGGACTATAACTGGGCAGCAGCACTTTATTTTCATGTTCAGTGGTGTTTAGTGACGTGCTCAAGTAACATTTTATCAGAGACTCAGCTGTGAGTTATTGAAAAGAACTACTAAGCTATTGAACTCTATTGTTTAGGAATAGTTTAAACATTATGTAAATTAAGTATTGTTCTTCTCGTTACTTGCTATATTCTTCTGCTCCTGTATAATTATCTTACCCATAAATAAATTGGACTAGTAATTTAAACTTGAATGTAATGGTCTTTACACTTTTTGGAGTGCGCTGGAAAACATGGTGGACAGCCTATGTGGCCTCCAATGCATAACCCATAGCAAAAAGATAATTGTTGCTCATGTGGCATACCATTCCATTCATGATACACAGAAGGGTGCAAGTATCTGCTTTTGGAAACTAAATTATTCATTGTGAATATGAGTTAATTGTGTTGGGAGAAAGCCTGATGGCCAGTAATTTTCTTTCAAGCTTGAACATGAAGACTCGACCGTTGATGAGTTACTGGAGGGAGGGCTGCCTGGAACTGTGGACCGAAAGCTCGGCATGAGTCAGCACCTTCAGGATAGAAGTGGCGGGGGTGGGGGGGAAGAAATTTACACTTGAGCTTTCTTTGCCATTCTATCTTCAATTATGAATTTAATCAGTCTGTTGTGAGGGATTACTGCCCTAGCTGGAAACTTTAAACTGATAAAGCTATGCCCCAAAAATACATGACCAGCAGCGTTATGCCTCTCCAAATGCTAACAACAAAGGGAAAATCTAGGACCAAATCCTGCAGGTACCTTGTATGGGCTGCATGATTGGTATTTATCCCTTGCCACATTTCATTGACTACAGGGCAAACATATCCACACATTAGCAATACACAGTGCAGTACTAAAACATGGAAATGCCTGTGTGTTTGTAAAGAAAGTGAATGGCTGCCAGACTGCTGTGCATTCTCCCTCTGTGCAGCTCCAACGAGCTCACAGTGCAGTGCAGTGCAGTGCTGTCAAGTTGCATTGTAAGACAACATTGTAAAAATGTTTTAAATGTTCACCCTGGCAACCTTCCTGAGACTAGGGAATTTCTTCTTCGCCTGCTCTGAGGAGCTGGTCACTCTTTCTACAACTTCCATCCAGTCTGATCTCACACTACCCTCCAGAAGGGAATCCCCCTCCACTCTAAAAAATGATTACCCTTCTCTCCAGCATTTCCTACAGCAGAACCTCTAAACCGACATCCTGGAAGGAATGCTGTTCATTGGCATGGTGCTGCCGCAGCCATTCTATCCCTCGATAGCAGGACTGCTTTAGGGTGACCAGATAATGTATCCCTTTTCTTCAAGCAATGTGCACTGGGTGGGTTGCGATATTGTGCAAAAGGAGTTTCCCCTGCATTATAGCGTGAGAGCAGCTCATAACACTACAGGCACAAGCACTGCCCAAAGACCAGCACTCCTGCTGCCACAGTGTCAGAACCACAGAATCTGTCCCCATATAGTGGCCAATATAACTCAGCTCTTTGGGCAATGAAGCTTATTGCCTTTTGGTGACTTTCCAGGTACACTCTAAGTGAGGCACCGTGCAGTAAAAATCTTCTGTAGTCGATACATTTCAGCGACTGGAACATCAATTTATTTCATGCATGAGAAAAATGTGAATGAGAAGAAATAAACTTTTACTTTAAGAATTCCTTTTCAGCGATGTAAAATTATAATTCTCAAGTGCAAGAGTATTTAACAGCTGGGTGCCTGCATGTGTAGTGTCAGCCAGTCTGGATTAGCTGACAGAAATTACCTGCACTGTAATTATTGGTCCAGATGGTCATGTTGCTTATTCATGTTTTATTGGTCTGCTGTTGCACTATTGTGTGCATCTGGAGCCACAATCTGTACCAGCTACCGACTGTTGCAGTGCATCTGGGAATAGGCCTGACTAGCCAGTGACTGGAACTGTGGCAGTGCAGTGCATTCAAACGGAGGTTTGGGAGAGAGGCATCATTCCCACGGTATCCAAATAGAATATTACTGCACTTATCAACAAAAAAAGAGGTTATGTATCCAAGAAAAGGACCTAACAAAATCTAACAAAATTACATAAAGCAGGTAAGTTCAATTCATTGACACCCTCACTCTTTGGAGTTCCCACAACATCACAAACTAAGAGCAGGAGGAGGCCATTCGGCCCCTCAAGCCTGCTCTGCCATTTGATAAGATCATGGATGATCTGATGTGACCTCAACCCTACTTCCCGTTTACCTACTATAACCTTTGACTCCCTTGTTAATCAGGAATCTATCTAACTCAGCCTTAAAAATATTCAATGACCCTGCCTCCACCGCTCTCTGGGGAAGGGAGTTCCACAGACTCATGACCCTCTGAGAAAAAATTTCTCCTCATCTCCGTCTTAAATGGGAGACCCCTTATTTTTAAACTGTGGCCCCTGGTTCTAGTCTCTCACACAAGGGGAAACATCCTCTCAGCATCTACCCCTTCAAGTCCCCTCAGGATCTTATATTTTTCAATAAGATCACCTCTCATTCTTCTAAACTCCAATGTATACAGGCCCAACTTGTCCAACCTTTCCTCATAAGATAACCCCCTCATCCCAGGAATCAGTCGAGTGAACGTTCTCTCGACTGCCTCTAAAGCAATTATGTCCTTTCTTAAATAAGGAGACCAAAACTGCACACAGTATTCTAGATGTAGTCTCACCAATGCCCTGTATAACTGTAGCAAAACATCTCTACTTTTATATTCCATTTCCCTTGCAATAAATGTCAACATTCCATTTGCCTTCCGAATCACTTGCTGTACCTGCATACTAACTTTTGTGATTCATGTACTAGGGCACCCAGATCCCTCTGTACCTCAGAGTTCTGCAATCTCTCTCCATTTAAATAATATACTGCTTTTCTATTCCTCCTGCCAAAGTGGACAAGTTCACATTTTCCCACATTATACTCCATCTGCCAAATTTTTGTCCACTCACTTTATCTATACCTCTTTGCAGACTCCTTGGGGTGATTTTAAACCTCCCAAGAACGGGTGGGTTAAGGGTGAGTGGGAGTTGAAAATAGTTGTTTTTTGGGTGGCGATCACGTAAAAGTACAGGCTTCCCACTGGGAATGCGAAGTCCGAAAATTTTGTGGTTACGACCCAAAAAAACAACTCCCGCCCGTCCCCAACCCACCCGTTCTTGGGGTTTAAAATCACCCCCCTTATGTCCCCTTCACAACTTACTTTCCTACCTACCTTTGTGTCATCAACAAATTTAGCAACCATACATTCGGTCCCTTCATCCAAGTGATTGATACAGATCGTAAATAGTTGAGGCCCTAGCACTGATCCCTGTGGCACTCCACTCGTTACATCTTGCCAACCTGAAAATGACCCATTTAGGCCTACTCTCTGTTTCCTGTTAGCTAACCAATCCTTTATCCATGCTAATATGTTACCCCCTACACCATGAGCTCTTATTTTGTGCGGTAGCCTTTGATGTAGCACCTTGTCAAATGCCTTCTGGAAATCCAATAACACCGCATTCACAGGATCCCCTTTATCCACGTTGCTTGTTACTTCCTCAAAAAACTCTAATAAATTAGTCAAACACGATTTCCCTTTCACAAAGCCGTGTTGAATCTGCCTGATTGCATTGAGATTTTCTAAGTGCCCTGCTATAACCTCCTTAATAATAGATTCAAGCATTTTCCCTATGACAGATGTTAAGCTAACTGTCCTGTAGTTTCCTGCTTTCTGTCTCCCTCCTTTCTTGAATAGAGGACTTACATTCACTATTTTCCAATCTGATGGGACCCTTCCAGAATCTAGGGAAATTTGGAAAATTTATACCACTGCCTCTATTATCTCTGCAGCCACTTCTTTTAAGATCCTAGGATGAAGTCCGTCAGGACCTGGGGACTTGTCATACTTTAGTACTAATAATTTTTTCAGTACCCTTTCCCTGGTGATTGTAAATGTTTTAAGTTCCATCAGATCTAGGATCAGTTCACCACTTGAGAATCCAGGATCCACGGCGGCATTTATACTGCAGCTATCAACTATGGGTTCCAGCCAGGCACTATCCTGTTTACAAACAAAAAGCAAAAAAGACTGCTTGAAATCTGAAATCAAAACAGAAAATGCTGGAAAATGCTCAGCAGGCCTGTCAGTACCTGCGGAAAGAACAAAGGGGTTAACGCTTCGGGTGTGTGCACTCTTCGTCAAAGACTGTCTTGTTTATACTGCCTAACTGCTGTCTGACTGGAATTCCAACTGTCCTGCCCACAAGAGAGCTCTGCATATCCATGGTTAAACATACGGAGAGCTCCTCCCCATCAGGCTGGGCCCTGACTTTGGATTTGCACTGCATTTCGTGTGAAGCAGAAGCCTCTTTGCACGTGCAGTCTCAATTGAATGGTCGCTGCTGCAATAATTGTGAATTTTTTTAAATTATTGTTTAAATGCACTTAAAAGGAGGTTCTGTTTTTTTTTCCCAGACCTGGAGCAGCTGCATAAAGTCACTTTCTGTAAAAACTGCTATCCATCTAGGTCACACTTGTTGGGGATGGGAAGAGGAATTTGGGAGGAATGAGCAGGGGAATAAATTCCTTGTGAAGTTAGCTCCAGCTGTTGCTCATTATTTAAAATTGCTGAAGTGCATTAATGAAAAACAAACTGTTGTTTCCACATCATACTTTTTAAAATATAATGTCTTGGAATTATCCAGCAGCAGAGTAGTTAAATGGTTGCTGCATGAGCTCACATGCTGGCTCAATTTGTAAAAGCACCATATTGTGTGGTACTGAACCATCCAGACCAGGAAGTCTTAGGTTCAATTCCTAGTTTGTGCTAAGTTGGCTGATCACAGTAAGGGCAACAGTGTGGCTGCTACAATTAGCCAAGAAGGTTAACAAAAACGCAACTAGCCTTCTGGCTTCTGAACACTGACACCTGCTTCAAAGTGTCATGAGTGGCCATTGAGTAACAAATCTGTGGCTTTTGGGACTGGCCCAATGGGCAGAGAGGATCATTTCTGGTCCTAATGTTGCAGCATTGTACACTGGGACTGAATGATGCCTATTGTAATATGGAAAATCTGTGATATTCTCCATTTTTCTTATGCCATGAGGTCCTTTATAGAAAATATGATAATAGGAGCCCAGCAAATCAGGTGGTGAATCGCAAAAGATTCAACTTCACCCCTTGGGCTTGAGTGAGTTTTTCAATTCTTAGCCAGGATTCCAAATGAAGGTCTTTTTGGAAGCTCTTTGCCATCTTGTTGATAACGGAGAAAACCAGATATGATTCCAATTTGCCTACTAGAATCCCACGGTTGCTCAGAAGCCAGTGGCACATATTATCTTAGCCTCGCAGATGGAGGAAAATGTCTGCTAGTAAGGTGAGAAAAAAACACAGGAATGAAGGAAGGTTTTTTTTTTCAATATTTTGCCCCATTTTGGGCTCTTTTCACCCTCTTTAACATACAGACAGTTACTCTTTGATTGAGAGGTTGGAATAGGCAACAAGCTCACAGGCCTCAATCAATGAATGCTGCTCTTGAGCAGGGTGCTGCAAGATATGTGAGACTGCTCTAGGTTAAAAGACCCTTGATTTTCTGCCCTCCCTGGAGAGAAGCCCAATCCATCCACTCAGCACTTCCCATTAGCAGCTCAATTGAGACCCTTGGGAGGAAAGAATTGCTCTGGTTTCTGTGAAGTGAAACTGTAAATGCATTTACAAAGAACATGTTTGCAACGTCCCTACACATAGTGGTCCAAGCAACTTTTCCTCTAATGTGAGAAACTACAGGTGTCAAACCAAGATGGAAGACTCTATGGCGCTCTTGAGAAAAATAAGCTATGAATGCCATACTTAAGTCTTTTCACAATAGGAAAGAAAATTATAGTATTCATTTTGATAATCTAAGTGACAGTGTTTTAAACTATCATCCTGTCCAAAACCTCATACCAAGGCACACGTAGTGATGAGCTCCATCATATCTTAGGTGCATCAATGCTGGATCCTGCTGTGTGAAGGTGTGTCTCTTGCTGGGCAATTTGCAAAGCTGCAGTTACACCCCTGTCTAATAGTTTGCATGAAATGATCACGGAGAATCGAATAGAAGTGAAGGTTTTTAGAAAGAGGCCGCTATTAAGTCTAGGATTCAGAAACCAAAGAGTCAATTTAGATTTAGATTCCCGAATCCAGTTTGTATTTATGGAATCAAAGTGGAGAAACAGATGTTGGCATGATGATGTCTACTCTTAGATGGCTTTAGCATGTTTTTTAAATATTCGTTATATTATTTACTAAATAAACTAGGAACATGTGTGTAAATGCTACCCTTACCCTTTATTTTTTAGCAACAGGCTATCAAACCTGGACACATTGGATCTCATCAATGGGGTAACAACTATGGAGGTAATTCTTGGACGTGTAGCTGAGGAGAGAGGGAATTCAGAAAGTGCAAGGCAAAATGCTAAGTACTGCTTCCCAATCCTGCACTTTGTGCTAGCCAGGTACAGAGCGGCAATAGCAAAAGCCTGGTTGTCAGTCACTCCACATTCTACTGGCTTTCCCAAGTTTGGCACCACAAACTCACTATTTATTGATTTATTTGTTTTCTACTTTGGTAGTATAAGAACATAAGAAATAGGAGCAGGATTGGCCATCCGGCCCCTCGAGCCTGCTCCGCCATTCAACAAGATCATGGTTGATCTTGTGAAGTCATCCACTTTGGGAGGAAAAATAAAAAAGCAAAACTAGGGGGCATAGTCTCAGAATAAGGAGTCGCCCGTTTAAGACGGAAATGAGGAGGAATTTCTTCTCCCAGAGGGTCATGAATCTTTGGAATTCTTTACCCCAAAAAGCTGTGGAGGATGAATCATTAAATACATTCAAGGCTGAGTTAGACAAATTTTTGATCAGCAAGGGAGTCAAAGGATACGGGAAAAGGGCGGGAAAGTGGAGTTGAGGTAAAAATCAGATCAGCTATGATCTTATTAAATGGCAGAGCAGGCTCGAGGGGCTGAATGGCCTACTCCTGCTCCTATCTCTCATGGTCTTTTGGTCTCTTATGGTCTAAGATCCTGGCTGATCTTCTACCTCATCGCCATTTTCCTGCATCATCCCCATATCCCTTGATGCCTTTAATATCTAGAAATCTATTGATCTCTGTTTTGAATGTACTCAATGACTGAGCCTCCACAGCCCCCTGGGGTAGAGAATTCCAAAGATTCACCACCCTCTGAGTGAAGAAATTTCTCCTCATCTCAGTCCTAAATGGCCTACCCCTTATTCTGAGACACTGACGCCTGGTTCTAGACTCCCCAGCTAGGGGAAATATCCTCCTTGCATCTACCCTGTTGAGCCCTGTAAAGAATTTTGTATGTTTCAATGAGATCACCTCTCATTCTTCTAAACTCTAGAGAATACAGGCCGAGTTTACTCAATCTCTCCTCATACGACAATCCCGCCATCCCTGGAATCAGTCTGGTGAACCTTCGTTGCACTCCCTCAATGGCAAGTATATCCTTTCTTAGGTAAGGAGACCAAAATTGTACACAATACTCCAGGTGCGGTCTCATCAAGGCCCCATGTAATTGCAAAATCTTTCACTGTGGGCTTTCACCCTTCACCCAAGTTCTCAATAAAAAAAAATATTTTTTCAAAGAAAATGCAGTGCAGTCTGGTTCAATTGAAGAACAGACAAAGTAAACACTTAAGCATAACTTCACATGAGCCAACAATACTCCACTGAGATTCTTTCCACAATCATACATAGTCAATGAAAGGGTTAAGTGCCTCATAACTGGCTATACCTCATTACAAAGGGCCTGCAGGAAAGTTAATTATTGCATGACTAACAGTCGTATGGTTTTGCAAAAGAAATCTGGCATACTTATTACAGTTTTGTAAGAATGATGACTTAAACAGGGTGAGTGAAAATATAACTTGTATGATGTCAACAAAGAACACATTGCACGCATACTTGAATTGTTTTTTAAAAACTCAGAAACAACTGAAGGCTATTGTCGAAAGGTTTGGCACAGTCATTGAATTAAGTCCAACGTATCTGGAAGAAAATTACTGAAGTTTATTACACATCTACTGTAAATTAAAAACCATAATGTCTGTACACCTGTTTGAATATACCCCTGCACAGTCTCTGTCACAGCACCATAAAAGAAATAAGATGGAAAGCGCGACCTGATTGTTGACAGAGCAGAAGAGAGGTGTACTTTATAAAACGGCATCCCTGACTTGACAACTAGAACGAGTACTGGTAATTTTTCAAATGTTTCCACACAACATGCTAACGTCTACAGACCAATAAACTCCTGCTAGCCACAATTACCTCAGCACTAGGCTCTCTGTGAAAATTAAATGATTAAAGAACATACTAATTAAAAGGAATATGTGGACATAAATATTATTACTTTGCATGTAAGACAGGGAAAGGAATAGGTGCACTAGCTGCCAACTGGAAGCAGTGTCGGCATAAATGACTTCATGTTCGTACAAAAGCTATAGAAAGAGTCTAGTCAGCCCTGAATTCAAGCACCTTGATGTCTCAGAGTTTAGGATTTTTTGGGGGGAATGTAAACCATGAGTGAAAGACTTAATTTGCATGCACAAATGAGCATGATTACAATTAAATGTTTTTCCACAGTAGCCCAGAAAAGGAAAATCCTTATCGATGCTGTGTATTTGTAGGATATTCTGTGAACAATTTATGCCATGTCTCTAGATGAAATGACATCAACCCATTTTGATCCACTCATGGAGCCACTCTGACATTCCAGACCTCAGTTGGGGGTGGGCGCTATTGGTACGCTAGCTCCAACCATTGCTAATGACCTGATCCCCGCAATTTGGGACAGGATCGGCGCATTCACTTTGGACTGTGTGGATTCCATTATGTTGCACTTGAGCAGGCAGAACAGGTCCATCTGAATTGGGGCTCTGAATATCTTGACAGAGAATTGCACAGCAGTTATGCAATAAAGAAGTTCAGGCAGCATCATGAAGTATGGTATCTCTGTGAGCTGAAAACAAACAAAAAAATGTTAGGGAGCAATTCAGATGGAAACAGCAGTGTGGGAGGTCATCAAGACTTTTGTCGCACTCCCATTTCCATCCCATGTTCAATATTAGCATAAATTAACCAATCTGTGTGAGTTCTTGCCCATACAAGCGTTTGCTAAGGAAGCACTCACTCAGCTGACAGAATTCTTAAACCACAGCAGCAGCCATTTAAAGGGCTGCATTCTTACCTGCAAGCCAAGAGAAGGGGATTAAAGCTGCACTATTCCAGTAGAATAGGGGGTCACACTCGTGTATCCCCCGATTCAAAAATGCTGCACTGCAACTAACGATTGGTGAAGTGTGACAAAGGAGGTGGTGGGGACTGCCTTCTTTCACACTCAAGGGCATCCTTCCCAGAAAAGAGTGGCTGAAAATAGGGTGAATGTCATCAGTAACACTCAGAGGCTCTGGATCCAAATGCGGAATAAGATCTCAGGAAAGCTGCCAACTCCTGGCTACCCAACAGTTTCCTATACTAAATATCTACTCCAAATATGTAAGCCACAATGTGTTTCCACACTATTGCTACACAAATTGTATTGTCCAGCTTCAACATGCTGGGAGATCAGTTTGAGATAACACTGAGGCAGGAATTTACAGACCTCATTGTTGTCCAGAGATCTGCTTCTATGTCAAGTAACAGGTGCATGACTGGAGTGGGCAAGGATAGGAACATAGGAACAGGAGTAGGCCATTTAGCTCCTTGAGCCTGTTCCGCCACTCAATGAGATCATGATCTGCGACCTAACTCGTTATACCCGCCTTAACCCCATATCCCTTAATGCCTTTGGTTAACAAAAATCTATCAATCTCAGATTTAAAATTAACAATTCAGCTAGCATCAACTGCTGTTTGCAGAAGAGAGTCCAAACTTCTACCACCCTTTGCATGTAGAAATGTTTCCTAACTTCACTCCTGAAAGTCCTGACTCTAATTTTTAGGCTATGTCCCCTAGTCCTAGACTCCCCAACTAACGGAAATAGTTTCTCTCTATCTACCCCATCAGTTCCCCTTAATATCTTGAAAACTTCGATCAAATCACCCCTTAATCTTCTAAATTCCAGGGAATACAACCCTAGTTTGCGTAATCTCTCATTGTAATTTAACAGTTGGAGTCTAGGTATCATTCTAGTAAATCTACACTGCACTCCCTCCAAGGCCAATATATCCTTCCTCAGGTGTGGTGCCCAGAACTGAACACAGTTTAGATGAGGTTTGCTGTCTCTCAAGTGACATCCGGCCCATCTAGTTCCCCTGCAAAAGTGAGATGAATGTGGCAGAAAGCAAGCAAAGCCAGTTAGCCACAGCAATGATGCAGATGGCTGAATTAGATGCAGGATCTTGACAGGAATCAACACAGGGAGGTACATGGCCATCTGAATCACAAGAAGCTCCCATTGAAACAGAATGGCAAGAGACACCAACATCACTGACACGTGACACAAAGTAGGTTAATAAATTGATAACCCTGCATTTGAACTTTGTCCATAGAATTTATTTCTGATTGGTTTGAGAAAGGTAGCAGCACAGTAAAGGATAGACATTGATGTTAATTGAGGAAGTGCACATGACAGTGTTGCAGAAGGGTCTTGGACCTACTTTCCTGGCTCTATGTGGACAGGCGAGTCCCTTTAAGGTATAGCTCAGCCACTTAGTTGGATATCTTTTATATGAGCACTGGCACGCTAGTTTCCTGGCTGCACCGGTGTTTCTGCAGCTACCTCCTCATGGTCAATATTTTCATCCAGCCCTGGCCTAGGGCAATGGATTGACCTCCTCCTCCCCCTCCATGGTTAGGCTTCTTTGTACTGCAAAGTTGTGGAGCATGTAACAGACAATAATGTTGGAGATCCTCAGGGGCTGCACTATAAGGCGCCTCCTGAACCGTCCAGACATTTGAAATGCTGCTTTGCACTGCCAATAGTATATATTCTAAAGCGATGCTGTCAGCTGCACCTCATTGTACCTGCACTTTGCCTCTGTCTTTTCAAGACTGTCATTAGCCAGGGCTGACGAGGGTAGCCTTGATCTCTGAGTAGCCACCCTTCCAGTCTTCCTCAACTTCACATAGCCTGGCACAAATTACTGCCTTAAAATTAAAACACCATGACTGCTGCCTGGAAGTGAGCATACTTCAAGGAATTTGTTTATTCTAGTACCAGGGTGAAAAAAATCCCTTTACATCTCTCAACGATCATGTGTGACAAGTTAAGCACTGATGTACATATGTGTAAAATCACAATCTGCCTTTTCACTTGCTGTGTATCTGTACCTGAATACTTTCAATGGCAATTAACAGTTAGTTATCTTTAAATGCACACAGTAATGCGTACAGTCAGATGATTTGCCCATAAAGAATGTGCCCTGCCCCTGCCTTTTGACCATTTATGGACTATTTTAGAACTCTGTGGCGATCTCTTTACCCAACACTAGGTTGGATTTTCTACCGAAGGGTGGAAACCTTACCCAAGGAAGGATATACTTGCCTTAGAGGGGGTGCAACGAAGCTTCACTAGATTGATTCATGGGATGAGAGGATTGTCCTATGAGGAGAGATTGAGTAAAATGGTCCTATATTCGCTGGAGCTTAGAAGAATGGGAGGTGATCTCATTGAAACATATAAAATTCTTAGAGGGCTTGACAGGGTAGATGCTGAGAGGCTGTTTCCCCTGGCTGGAGAGTCTAGAACTAGGGTCATAGACTCAAGATAAGGGGTCACTCATTTAGGACCAAGATGAGGAAAAATTTCTTCACTCAGAGGGTTGTAAATCTTTGGAATTCTCTACCCCAAAGGGCTGTGGATGCTCGGTCGTTGAGTATATTCAAGACTGCGATTGATAGATTTTTGGACACTAAGGGAATCAAGGGATATGGGGATAGGGTGGGATAGTGGAGTTGAGGTAGAAGATCAGCCATGATCTCATTGAATGGCGGAGCAGGCTTGAGGGGCCGTGTGGCCTACTCCTGTTCCTAGTTCTTATGTTCTTATGTAACAGGTTTTCATCTTCAGTTCCAGCAGACAGCCCTACAGTCACTTTCAAGTTACAGTGGGGCGTGAGTCTCCCTCTGTTGGTTGTACTCAATAGTATAAACGCCTCATGCTCGGTGGCATTTTAGACCTAAGGAAATGTGGCTTTACGAATGTGCCGACAGATTAAAGGAGTCACGTTCAATGAAGTAAACGAGGGAGCTGATTTCCTGCATTTCCACTGATACAGCAACGAGGTCCCCACATTCCACAGTGAACCTCTGCACAATCATCATCTGATTTTAAAAGTAAAAGGGGGAAAGCAGATCACAGGGGTAACTTTTTATCTCTTAGGATGTGGGCGACAATGGTAAGGCAGCATTTATTGCCCATCCCTGGTTGCCCAGAGTACATTAAGAGTCAAACACGTAGGGTGTGGGGAGGTCATTTTTACTTTCACCACTTGGGCAGTATCCCAGTGGAGCAGATCACCCCCCTGTTATAGAACCTGTCAATTTTCACTTCCATTGAAATTTACCCACATAGTGAAAATTAGCCCCATAGTGTGGACTAGATTTGGGTAGATCAGACCAAGCAGAAAGACATTGGTAAACCAGTTGGGTTTTTATAATAAAACCAGCAGTTTTCATAGTCATTTTCTGGGGCTAACCATGCCATGTGGGATTTAGAATTCACAATCTCTGGGCTGCTTGCTCAATACCACAACCACTAGGCTACCGCACCTCAACCTTTCACTAGACTGGAGGGTAATAAGTGGATAATGTAAAAGTGCTTTATGCCTACCCCCTAATTACTTTCTTTTCTTTTCTGGAGAGCACCAACGTTAAATATTTAAATATAGGCTCAGTGGAATTCAATCATTTTACTGGCTATTTCTTTTTGTCACAATGGAATAATGGAGAGGGTCATATGTCTGGCTGCATGGTAAGTCTCGACCAGTTATCACTTAAAAAAAGTATATATATATTTGTCCGGCTGCACTGGATGTAACATGTTGTGCCACCATGCAACTAATCTGGAGGCTGCAGAAATATTCTGGAGTTTTATTTGATTACCTTTAGGTATTAGGGAGTCTTCCAACGTAATTTTTCTTAAGGAGTTGAAATGGGTATGGTAGAGTCCATGATAGGATAGGTTGTACATAGTTGTACATCTGAATGACTTTCCTTATGTTCGATTGCATTGGTAGTTCTATTTTTACTGTTGTCGCAGGCTAAGAAACACAGAACGGTACACCATTCCTGGGTTATCGGTGGCAGGAAGACCTAAACTAATACGTAACCCTAATCCTAACCATAAAACCTAAACTAATGGAGGTTTATTTTTAAAAAGTGTTATGAGCACAACCTGATGATTCTAGAATATTGGTTGATTGTTACGATCTAGTTAAATCAACAAGACTTTGAATTTTTCAAGTAGGTTATGATTTGTATATCTTTAAAGCTACTATTTTTCTAATTTTTGGGACTTATGGTCATTGTTGGAAAACTAGAAACATAAAACTATAGGTTTTATCATGTTAGATTAACTCCATCAGATATTGTAACCAATTGGTAAATATAAAATAAACTTGGTTGCCGTTGGTGGTTTTTGTAAGCAGCCTGCAATTTATCATCTGCATTAATGTGCTGAGGAAATACCGAAAAATAGTTAATTGTATTATTACAGAAAAAGAATGTATGTTTACTTTTTTATTTGTAAGTTGCGAGACCCTCCCCAAACCCCTCCCCGCGATTTATCTTGTTACCAGCGAGCCTCCTGCTGGTCAAATTTTCACTCCCGCCCGTCAACCAGCCTTTTCAGGTGGGCAGCTGACTGGCGACATGCAGATGGGGCCCAGGAGTTAAAATCGTCCAGGCCTCACGCTGCCCAGGTCGGGGGGGAGGAGTCGGTCCTCGTCCCGCCACCTGCCTGCCCCAATCCCACCCCTTATCTATCTGTTGAACGGTTCCAGTAATTCATGGATTCCCATTGGTCCTGTATCCCTTTCGCTGTCCTTGTCGATGGCCACCCACTTCTCTCTTTCTGCAATATCCTTCTGTCCTGAACTGTCTCGCACTACCTTTTGGGTGACCACATTCTGTAGAGTACAAATCCCCATTTTCTCTGATGATGCAAAGTGCGGCCAATTGCTGTTCATGCACAAAGATCCTCTGTTCCAGAGAATCAATTTTCTGACACAGTGAAAAAGTGCTGCTCGAGATACACCGAGGATCTGCGATGGCCCACATATCGCACTCCACACACATCACAGGGGTTCCCTGCATTGCCATCTCTCTGGGTCTAACTTAATGTAGATATTGTTAGCCTGAATTCTCACTCACACCAAACTCTTGCAAGAATCAACTCCACTTACTTACTTCACATCAGTATTAATTGTAGATAAAAAAAACTCATGTCCAACCACATTTCAATGATGAACTGCCTCTAAGGTTGAACTCCTATTAAGGCTAAATTCCACACACTATTGGCCTTTCACAATGCACTAGTCTCACACAGCTCAAGTTTGATCTCTCACTACTCGGCTCAAATATGTACTGTCCTCATTTATACAATAGCCTAACTGCCACAGTAAAGTACAGTGAATGAGAGAACAACTAAACACACCAGCTACTTAATATTAGTCACATCATCCTTTTACTCAATTAATTAACCTATTACCAGCTCAAACCAGTCCACAGTTAAAACATCAAATAAACAAGTTTAATGGCTACTTGTATTGAAAATCTAAATGAAGTAAATTAATGTGCATTTAAATTCAAAATACAGTACCATAAATAAATGAAAATGTCACTATCTATGCCCCAGTTACTCCCATTACTTCATGCTCTTCTTGACTTTCACACTCCACTGGCCTCTCACAGATCAGGCAGTGGTGTTATCAGACCAACTTCCTACTGAAACTGAGATGTAAACTAAGGATAAATGTTATGAATTTGTGCTGGGAGCACATATCAGAATTTTGTCGGCAGAGGTCAGTGGCCCCAAAAGATTTTCTGTTCTGTGCTGGGAAAGCAAATTCATAAAATTCACTTGCAGGTGCCCAGGTATTACTAAAGAGCACAAGAGCACTGCAGCAAAAACATGAGTATGCATAGAAATCAGAGGGTTATTGCCTGGCTCTTGGCTCAGTGAACTGTAGCAAAAAGACACAGCAGAGTGAGCAAAATCAACAATATGGATTCTGAACCTGCAAAGGAAAGCCCAAAAGAAAGATAGTGCAAAAGGGTGGAAGTTATAACACTGAATTGTGTATTTTCTTCTCATTTTTGCTTCAATTGTACTAATAGAAAAAAATGGCCCCAGTATTCCTCCTCCCATCCCACCCCTTTGCCCGACATGAGCGCACCCAAATTTGATGGGTCAGGTCGTTTGCATGGTTCACTCGCACCCCAGTGGACGCCTACCTGGCAGGGCCTTGCACCAGGAAACAGGGGTGGGAACATACGCGCAGCTGCAGGTCTAAGAAGCTTGAGGCTGCATGGCTCGCACCTGAACTTAGAGTCTTCTATCCGTTGTTGGAGCCATAGGCAGAAGGCCTCGAGGCCCGAAGATCAACCTGGAGGCTGTAAGAACAGGTAGTACTTGCCTTTTCCATCTTCCCTTGATTTGCTGCCTGGCCCCATCTGACCCTCTTATCTGAGGTCCCAAGTGCACAGCTAGCTTCTTCAGGTACCCTTCAGATCAAGAGGAAACTGAGGTGGCAGATATGGTTACGCCTATTCCCACCTCTTTTCCATAGTGGTCCTGGCCCTTTGCCTGATGTAGCTGTAGGGGCAGTTCTACCTCTCTGAAAAGCCCCAGAAATCTTGGGGCAATGCAAAGCGGGTGGAGATCCAGCGTAACAGTGAGGCATATCGAGACCCATATCACACAACTGTACTCTATGGCTGAAGAAAGGATTAATCACATTTTTTCTACATATGTTAATGATCAAAATCGTGACTTTTGCTGGTGGCAATTTTATGCAACACAAATTCTTCAGTGAGAACAATAGAAAACCGATTAATCAGATTACATCTTTAATAATGCATCTTTCACACGTCTCAAGCAGCTGATGAGTTATTTAATCTGCACAATTGATAAACATTTTGATAATCCAACTATGGAAAGCACAAAACATTAAAGTAATTGTTGAGTAGCAAATTCGAAAACTCCCATTCCGTGACCATGCCATTAATTTCCATGTGAATTGCATCATGGAGAAAAAGGAGGACCTTTTTGGTCAGGCAGAACAGACTGCGCATAGATATTTTCAAATAACGCTGTTCATAGGAACATAGGAATTGCTAGATGAAAAAAGACCAAGGTCCATCTAGTTCACCTTCTACCATCCTGGTAGTCACATCATACAATGATAATGAAATTGTTGACTAATCACAGCAATCAATCTCTATCAATTAGTTACAAGATGTGAGGAAAACTGTTCACACAGAATCCCTGCAAAAATTCTAGGCGTATATCTTAATCTACTCTGCTTTTATTTGTACAAACAAAACTTGCAAAGGCAAAGCATGGAATAAGTTGTGGACACTCCTAAAGAAAAATCAGTGACGATATGGGAGCTGTGAATTGTACTAGGGAAAGGGCTTTTCAAGGTGAGGAACCTGATTGGGATTGGACGGCTGCACTAACCAATTGGTATGTACCATATTAATCAAGTATTTTATAATTGGTGCCATATGTTACATCAAGCTTTCCAATCATGCTAATTGTGCACAAGGCTTAATAGTTTACGGACTATCAATACGATTTGCCAATGGATAAGTGTGCTTATGTAACTGTACTATCCCATCTACTCTCTTTATAGAGCAAGGGAAGACGAGTGATGTAAAACACTGAGCAGGAGAGCAATAGTCAATGAATCACCATCTCACACCTCATACATTTGAACCAAGCACCAGCACAAATACAGACATCTTAAGGGGGATAATTTTAATCTAACTCGCCGGGCAGGAAACCCCCGGGATCGAATGGAACGCTGGTTTTACACTCCGCCCAATATTACACTCCGTTGACTTCAACGGAGACCAAAATTGGGTGGGGTGTAAAATCATCATTGCACCCTATTCCATCAGTTTCCCAATGGGCGGGTTAGGTTAAAATTGCCCCTTGCAGCAAATAATGGATAATGTGATGAGGAAAATGATAAAGCACAGGCCATTGATGTCTCAGGGTTAACAGAGATGGGGGTTGATGAGGGATGGGCAGGTACAGGGCAGATGTTCTGCCTGCCTCTTCGGAATTGCCTCAGAACAGACCTTAGACGGTGTGCTTTCCAGTGGGGGATGTTGGAACACATGAGGGTAGATTTTGAGGCCTTCCACCTGGAGGAAACAAGACAGTAGCACCACAAAAATGGTGAGGACTGACTTACCACCCTGTTTCTGCCAATGGTATGGCCGTCCTATCTTCCTCAGGCCTACCACTCAGCTGTTGGAGCACCCACCTGAGTCAGGCGGTAGACCATTTTGATAGGCAGATCAGGATCCTATGATGTACATAGGACCCCACTTGCCATTTTAGGACTCAACTGGGTGGTGTGTGTGCCGTGGACACTCCTCCCAGTTTCAGCTGGTGATCCAGCCGAAGAGGAACCAGAAGGTAAGTTTTCATTTATTTTCGTGGCGCTGGGAGGAACAAGAGTGTTCCTCCAGGCTCCCCAAAATTAACCTAAGCCACTGCTACACTGAGTCCTACCCTATCCTGAGAACCGACCAGGCCTCCCAGGCCCCATTCTTACCTTCTTCCAGACCAGAGGACAGCTGGGCTGCCTGATATTGCTGCGGCCTGGATTTGGCGGGATGTCACGGGGTGCTCATTTTTTGCCCGCATCCCAGCAGCCCAATGCAAATGAGGCCCGGTCCTCAAAATGGACTGGGCTTCCTGTCGGGACTATCAGGTGGCAGCCACAACATCGCTCGAGGGGGGGAAATCCACCCCGGGAGCACGTTCAGCAGTCAATTCCCTCTCTATACTCCATACGCATGGCAATGAAACTTGGTCTGGATGTCAGGAGCTGCCTCTGAAATCAATGGGTCCCCAGTGATTCAGACCAAAAAAAACTCCTTCACTTTGTAGTGCGACTAGTCAATTTTCAGATGAAAGCGATGCTAATGTTCCAGGCGATGGCCAAGAGTGGAATATGCCTCCATTTATGGGATTGATAATTTTATAAGTAGGAGCATAGTGTACTAAAGCAAAGGGGTAATGTTAAACCTACACAAGTCATTGCTTAGACCGCAGTTAGAATGTTGAGTCCAGTTTAGAACACTCTACTTTAGAAAAGATGTCAAAGCTTTTGAGAGAGTACAGAAGAAATTTACTCGGATGGTATGAGGGATGAGAGGCTTTAGTTATGAGGAAAGAGTAGAGAAACCAGGGCTCTTTAGAACAGATAAGGTTAAGTGCAGATCTGATAAAGAGGTTCAAATTTATGAGGAAAAAAAGGTCATGCCTAACAAATTCAATAGAATTTTTTGAGCAAGTCATTAGGGTAGTGGATGGGGGTAATCCGATAGACATTTTCTACCTGGACTTTCAGAAAGGTACCTCACACTAGGTTACTTCACAAGATAGAATCTTGTGCCAACAGTAGAAATTTGACAACCTGGATTAAAAATTGGCTCTAATCCCGCAGCCAAAAAGTTGTAATTAACGCATGTCATTCAGCTTGGCGACGTGTTACTAGTGGAGTCCCCCATGGATCGGTCCTAGGCCCGCTACTCTTCATCGTCTTTATTAATGACCTGGACAGTGGTGTTGGGAGTATGGTAAGTAAGTTTGCAGATGACACCAAAACCCATGCAAGGGTTAAGAAGGTCGGGGAGTGCAATCAAATCCAAAAAGATTTAGATATTCTAGGGGAGTGGGCCACACATTGGCAAATGGCATTTAATTTAGATAAATGTAGTGTCATGCATGTTGGTAGGGTTAACACAGAATGCACGTATCATTTGCAGGGAACAATACTGAAAGAGGTTGAGAGAGAAAAAGATCTTGGTGTTATTGTGCACAGGTCACTAAAGGTTCATGACCAATACAGAGAAACTGGATCTAAAGCTAACAAAGCATTGGGTTGTATTAATAGAACCATTCAGTATAAATCAAAGGACACCATTTTGACACTATACAGGTTGCTTGTCAGGCCGCTGGAGTACTGTGCCCAGTTTTGGTCCCTCCACATGGTGGGTGATAAAGCGGCTTTGGAAAAGGTCCAGAGGAGAGCTACAGAATGATTCCTAGCTTAAAGAACCTCAGCTACTCAGATAGGCTCAAGGACCTTGGTCTATTTACTTTAGAGCAGCATAGACTTAGAGGTAAACTGATAGAGGTCTACAGTTTAACAGGTTGGGGAGGACCAGAGGACATGAGTTTTAAACTATGGAAAAGTAGGAATAGACTGGGTGTTAGGCAGTTCTTCTTTTCCCAGAGAATTGTGAGCCTCTGGAATACATCGCCGGCTGGTGTGGTGGGTGGTGATGGGGGGAGGTCAGGGGAGGGAAGAAGTGTTTAGCCATGATGGTCCGGCCATCACAGTGTGAGGCAGGATTGATGGATCAGCTGGTCTTTTCCTGCCTGTCAATTTCATATGTTCGTATCTTGATTGGGTAAATACAACCATTACCAAAAGAATGAAGGGTTAGGAGAATTTGTTCACACAGAGTTGTTAGGACTTGGAAACCCTACCAGTGACAATTTTTCTAATTCTTCTGTATGCATGCAGGTGACATGGGAGAGGAAGGATATTCTCTTCCCCTCAGATGGCTGGCATGTTATAGGACAAGTTGCAAAATGGGCATGGTGAGCAGTGACACACATGTGAATGCAAGGATTACTTACACCAGGATCTGACTGCAGTGCAAAAAGAAATTTAATGACCTTACCAGGAGTGCTAAAGCAAGACTCTCTGACACAAGTCTCATTCTTTCTGTTCAGCCCCACATGACCCTACCATCACCTTTGCACAGTCAAGCATTTCTTTCTCTACTTCTCATGGTTGTCCATGATTCAGCACTGTGCCTCCTTTCTCTTTCACTCACACCCTCAAAAGCTGCTCCTTCCCTCACCATTACTTTTTCTCTTGCCCAAATCTGCTGCTTCTTGCTGTCATAATGCTCACTATGACAAAGTAGACTGATGCATGGTTCTGCAACTTGTGCATGTTCTATGCCTGCTTCAGGACCACCCTCTCCTTCTGCTCTTGTCGTATTCCGCCTTCCCCCACATAACTCTGCACAAGTTTAAGAATACTTAACAAGTACATTTTTGTTTATCTACTTTCCATGAACTCAGTTTAAGAAAATAGCAGCACTCAGAATAACACTACTAGGGACAAGTTTGTCACTGCCTTCTACTGGTCATTCCCATCTACCTTTTTTGTCAAAATTAACGCACAAGGGAAAATATCCCCCTTATGTTTTATTTTATGTGAATTAATAGGCCATGTCCACAATCTCTATTACCTCGTGCAAAATAAAATTACGCTGAGCAGATGACTGAGCTACATTAAGCAGCATATTTATTACAGTCTATCTTAATTTAAACCATGTTCAGTAAAAACAAAGGCATGGCAGGTATGCAACATAATGTACAACTTTGTGTCTGCTTTAGCTTAAAATGAATCCCTGGTGTGCACAAAGTAACTTTCATAAACCTGAAAGAGAGTCTACTGATTTATAACCACCTGTTAGCATAGCATTAACATAGTTCGTTCCTGTTCTGTAGATATTGCCCATGCAGTGCGCATTTCATTAGAAGGTGGCTGGAGGGCAAGGCTGATCTGTAAGCTACAGCTGTCTAATCATTTCTTATTAGCAGACTTTCTCCCTGTACAGCTTGGTACTTCTTAGTCTCATTCCTCAGCGTTTAAAAAAAAATCTTTTGTTTAACGCAGTCAACTGTCACTCACACATAGGTACTTAAAAAGAACAGATTTCAGGATTTTATATTTAATTGGAGTACCTTTCCATTGTTTGTTAAAGTGCATTGGCTCCGAACTTTCCCTGTATAAAATGCATTAATTGAAAGTTACTACTAAATAATTTCAGTCGCCTGTAGTGACATCGAATTTGTGGACTTGTAGAATCTGTAATGAAATACTCCCATAGATTAAATGCTACTTCACATAACAATGCATTTCACACAGGTAATAGCATTTAAGTCCAGCCATCATAGTGTGGGGCAGGCTTGATGGACCAGCTGGTCTTTTCCTGCCCAGCAATTTCGCATGTTCGGATGTAGCACAATCAATATGAGCTTGGTGCACTGGCTGTTAATAAAACATTTCAATCTATTGATTCTTCATTGTTTGAAAGAGAAAAATGAAACACCCTGAATGCAGTAATTCTGAACTGAAAACAGAAATGCGCAGCAGGTCAGTCAGTAGCTGGAATAGAAAATTGGGTTAATATTATGAATGTAATTCTTCAGCAGAATTTGTTACTGGTATCTCTGTTAATAAGAATCAGGTGGGCCATGTTAACAATCATAAATCAGAATAATTATGTGGTAGATTTTACAAATTAGCACTAAGCGCAGAGCTTCGAACAATGGAAGTGCATATTGGAAATGCGGGCACAGAGATTAATGCATCTCATACAATTTTCCATCCATTAATTGTAACCACACCTCTAGGCCTGGAGCACTAAAATTCATAAAATCCAAGTCTTACAGTATGTTCATTGGCTTTTTTCATTTATTGCAAATAATATAAAGTGAATCTGTCGGTGTTTGCTTAATCCTGTAAAAAGAATGTAGCAGCACTTTGGCAGTAGGAACCCAAAGTTTGGATCGTCCCAAAGTTTGCATCTTCCCAGTGAATTTTAAAAGACCAGTTGTTAAGTGATCACTAGGCGCCACTAGACTGTCAAGGATTTATACGTTTGTAATCACCAGACTAATCGGGATCGAGATTTATACTGTCATTAGTCTGCTAGTATTCAAATGTATACCTTTCTCTCTCTTAGACCTCAAGAGAATACTAATGCTAACCACCAAACCAACACTAACACAGAAATTGTATTAACAAGAGAACACCACTTGGTCTTCTGTTATCCACCAACAATCCACCATAAAACGTTTTAGTGTAGCAGAAGATGGTAACTTTTTTTAAAGGGTCAAGTCATCCTAAGTGTATCCAGATCTGAATTAGGACACTTCCAGCTGAAATATGGGGGTAAAATTTCAACTTGCCGCCTGGGCATAAAACTGGTGTTGTGGATCAACCAACTGCCTGTTAAAGAAATCGCCTGATCTTCATTTCCATTCATCTACCCCATAAACTGGGCCACTCTGGGTTAGTGTTTTACATTCAATGTTCATCCCTTGCTTTGTCTCTCCTCTCTCTCTCTCTCTCTAAATTGTCAGAGAGAGAAAGAGATAGTAGATTATCAGTTCTCATTCCTAGTATCTGAAGTTTGCACAAACAACCTAACATGTACTTCACAAGGTGGCCTTATGGGGTGTTATTTCTGATCAGTGATGTTCACGTGCAAAATTGTTGATGGGCCTGTACTACACTCTTTTGTCTGCTATTATTAGACAAGAGTTTGCCCATTGGGTTAAAGCCTCTCTATAACTAGTGTACAGAGGAATGTAATGCAAGTATGTGATCTTTGCCAATCGGAAATTATTCCCCTAAATCTAATGAATCCTGTACCGAGCCATGCACCATCCCAAGGCATAGTCTCCAGTAACAGTCTAAAAGATGGTGTTAGATATTGGGGCGCATCTCAGGTGGGTGGGGTGGAAATTGGAGCAGGGGTCCGTCCTGCTGATTCTTTGCTATCATGCAGCAGATATCCGAGGTTGCTGGGCCTAGCTGAAGCCCTTTAAAAATTAAAAGGCCAACCCCAGGTAGTGCAATCAAGCACGTGGAGATCAATTCACACCCCATTACTGGTACTTTGCACTGGGCCTAACAGAGGCCAGATGCTTTTCTTTGGCCTGCAGAAAGATGGCCTTTTAAACAGCTGCAGGCGGCAGAGTCCTGCAGCAGTGGTGATTTACTGCCCCTCCCCTCCCAACAGGATCCCCAGCAAATATGGAAATCCTGCCAGAAACCTGCCAAAAATATTTAAATAAGACTGACCCCAAGCAGTTCGACTGGGTCAGCGGCTCGACAGCAGAATCCCAAGCCAGTGCTGCCAAAGAGGAAATTCTCAGCCAGAATCCTGGAGTTTCTCACTTGATTGCCTTCAGGGTTAGGAAGACATGGTCCAGTTTTCTCTTCTTGGAAGGTTTATTTGTGTTTGTATGCCTTTCTCAGGAATGAAATCAATCAGAGAGAGCCCATGATAGTGTTAATTGTACACAAGCCATTGGAAGGAGGGGACTTCATGAGACAAATGGCCCAGTCCCATTCCACATTCTTAAACTAACTCTATTCACTGTTCTTCATATATTGCCACTAGTAATCAACAAATATTAGTCCAGAAGAAAAAGCACCACAAGGATGCTTTTGGTGAATGTTGTGCTTATCAATGTGAAGGATATCAGCAATAGGAAATGAAACACTTTCCTACTTGGGGCATCCAGTATCAGCATCAATACTCCCTGGTCAGGCATAGAATGGTTAGATGCAGAGTAAAGTTCCCTCCACTCTGACCCAGCAATGTGCCTCACCTCCAACCTCAGAAGAGCATATTTCTGCATCCATTTCCCACACCAGTCATCCTTTAGGCCTTTCTTGAGTGAAATTGCCAAATGGTGCCAAATTTAGCTTGTCCACTAGAAACTAGATTGAGGTTGCCCAAGCTCATTTCACTTAGGACTTTTACAGTGAGCAGATAGAGGAGACTTTCATCCCATCAGGATTTATATTCAGGTCCTATAGGTCAAAGGCTGGTGTCCAACTCACTGTGTCACCCAGTGCCCCCCCCCCCCACAACCCATGATTTACTAATTGCTCTTTTAGATCCAACGGCTCAGTAGTCATGACCCACTAATACACATGTAACACATTAATGATTTAAGTAGATGTAGACACCACAATTTGTCTCTCTAGTCACTTGTCTTTTTTTAACAAACATTTTGCACTAAGGAACCATCTGGAGCTCATTTTCTCTGTCATCCTATCAAATGCTACAAGTAACTCCAATCTAACCAGGTTTGTTGCCTGGATTTCACAAAATCCCATTGAAGCAATATTACTTTGTACTTTAAATTCTAAGAAAATCTAACTTTCTACTTGATTTGGAATGGAACCCTAGTGCCATTTATATAACAATGTTAACTAAATATCTGTGAAAATTACTTCATTGAAGGTGGCACAGAGTATTTGTGCATCATGGTCTAGTGCTACAGAAGGGTAGAATGCTATGATGTGCCTGCAAGTCACGTTTGATGGTTGTCTGACTTCTGTCAGGTTTGCTGTATCATTTTGGTAGAAAACAGATTTTTGAGCACTGGTCCTCACTTCGTCAATACCTAACCTCAGCCAGGCTGTCTGAATGAAGCATCTCATTGAAAAAAATTCAGAAGGCAAGTTAGTGACCAAAGAGAAAGCACAGCAAAAAGCTTTGAAGGAGGTCCCTTGTCTGCATTCTCTATCAGTGAATGGTGCATGATGTGGGAGGAACCTAAATAACGGCAAAAAATATATTTGAATTCTATTAAAACAATTGTGGCAAAGCATTCAAAGACCAATTCAGTGCACACATAGATGTGCTGTTTAACCCTTAAACCAATTTTAGTAAAATGGGTCCTTAATTCTTTAGTGATGGTATGTTGAATTGTCAGATCCAACATATTCCAGATTCTTGCCAAGACAAAATTTAATAACTGAAGGAAATTTCAATACCAGTAAAAGAGCAAAATAAATATAATAACTGTTAAAATTACAGCATCCGATAAGTGAATTACTTTGTCCTGTTCTGGGTATCCCACCTCATGTCTCTAATTCTAGCTGTAGGTCTTAGTAGTGGTTGACGTTCCATCCCAATACCCTTGATGACCTTTTTCAGCAATGAGGTGATGATTTCCACTGTAGAGAGAAGCTAACAGCCCTTTTTATTTTACGCCAAACTCCTTCTCTCCCTCCCAGATGATCCACAAAATAACACATTACCATTAAAGACAATGGGCTAGAAATTGTACCATGCCTGAACAGGGGCGCGATCCTGGTGCAACACATGCTACGGCCTAATGAGGCCGCCTGCATTTGCCAGCCATGACAAATTGGTCCGCCAGCCTTATTTGCATATTACCGGCCAGTTGTGGGTGCCAGTCGCGGCCCCAGAGGGAGCACGATAGTCCCGGGGGGCAGCTAGAACAACCAGCAAAGGCACCGGCCAAGGTCCTTAAGAGGGTCCAGGGAGCTGGGGAGGCAATCAGAAGGGGGCAAGCAGAATGGGAGGAGCAGTCACCAGTAGCGTCTTGCAGATTTAATGTGTTGCCAGGAGGAACACTCCTGCTCCTCCGGCTCCACAATTAGGTCGATAAAAAAGTTCAAATTTACCTTTCTGGTGGTTGGCTCCAGGGGTCCCTTTAAGGACTGCTGCTTTGGCTGCCAAGCGCCTGAAGAAACTAATTGCAGCATGCATGATGCATGCTTTGGTCATGTTGCAAGCTACAGTCATACACAATCAAAATTTGTAAAGGGGATCTCAAACAGCCGTTAGGCCCCCTATTTGCATATGTAAGGGGGCCTAACACCTTTTTCAGGCACATGCCCTGGATGCCTATAGAGGAACCTTTACCAATATGACGGGTAGAGCATTTCCAACACAGAATGAACGTATGCACCTGCTCGACATATTGGATCGATAGGCATCAATTTTACGCCTGTAAAACGGGCACAGCGCAATCCAACTTTTAAGCTTGGATCTCAACAGGTACAGCATAAATGACTATTCATGAGGAAAGCCAAGAGATGCAACAAATACATATTTTTGCAGATGAAAAATACCCCCTCCCAGTTGATCTTTGGTGATTTTTTTCTTCTTGTATTCTAGATGTTGCAGGTAATTTCATGAAATTTTCCATATGAAGTCATTAACATAATGTTACTGAGTGTTTGAAATAACTGACAGTCCTAAAATGTTGTCAGATATAAGGTATGTGGAAAACTATTTAGTTTCAGAAATAAATGGTTGGTCAAATATGTAATGAACACAGATTAGTGCTTTAATCATAGCGTATCAAAATAAAACCTTGCATTTATATATAATGTAAGGAATCTTACAACACCAGGTTATAGTCCAACAAATTTATTTTAAAATCACAAGCTTTCGGAGATTATCTCCTTCGTCAGATGATTGAATGAAAAGGTTCTCAAATCGCATATCTTATACGATGTTGGGACAGCATCACACCAATCAAAAGGTGTCGTTGTTATTCAAACAGGCCAGTCACGGAGAACAGCACGTCCCAGTACACTCGATATACATTGTGTCTTTTACACAGGCAGGCAGAAAGAAACTCAAAATGGCAGAGAGAGAGAGAGAGAGAGAATTTTAAAAAACATATAAATTTTTTCCCCCTTTTTGCTGGTGGGGTTACGTGTAGCGTGACATGAACCCAAGATCCCGGTTGAGGCCGTCCTCATGGGTGTGGAACTTGGCTATCAACTTCTGCTCGACGATTTTGCGTTGTCGTGTGTCTCGAAGGCCGTCTTGGAGAACGCTTACCCGAAGATCGGTGGCTGAATGTCCTTGACTGCTAAAGTGTTCCCCGACTGGGAGGGAACCCTCCTGTTTGGCGATTGTTGCGCGGTGTCCGTTCATCCGTTGTCGCAGTGTCTGCATGGTCTCGCCAATGTACCATGCTCCGGGGCATCCTTTCCTGCAACGTATGAGGTAAACAACGTTGGCCGAGTCACAGGAGTATGAACCATGTACCTGGTGGGTGGTGTCCTCTCGTGTGATGGTGGTATCCACATCATTTATATATAATGTCACACCTTATATTGGGGGAGATTATTTCACAGCCAGTGAGTTTCCAGCGAGATCTCACTGGTTTCAGTTCGTTTCCCGCTCACCCGCAGCAATATGGGGACACAGCAAATTTCACCCTCAGGCCTCTTCAACATACCACCAGCCCACTTCCTGCCAGCCTCCAGAAAACCAGGCCGCCGACACTCAGGTAAGTGTGGAGAAGGCGAGTCTCACAATAGGGAAGGGGCGAGAGTCCGCTGCAGGGGAGGCCTAAACCTGTGGGGCTCAGAGGAGTAATCCTTCACCAGGCAGGAAAAGCCATGGCGGCTTCCTCACTCAGCCCGAAGTTAAAATCGCCGTCAGGCCCAATGACATCATCAGACCCCTCAATTGGCATATGTGAATTAGGCTTTTATCTGCCTGTCCAGAAGAGTCCGTTAAAATTGGAAATGATGGGGTTCAGAGGGCATTTCGACGGGTAAGCATTTTAACTGCCTGCCCGCCCAGTTTCCGCATGGTAAGTAGGATTGAAATCCCCCACTCCCTTCACATACAATGAATTTATTTGAAGTGCAGTGAGTGTCATGAAGGCAAACACTGCAACCAGATCCAACAAGACAAATGCTTTTGGTGGAGGGAGGAATGTTGGCCAGGGCACTAAGGAGGTCATTTTGACTTTGGACGATAGTGTAAAACTGGCAATATCAGATCAGCCCCCCATTATACGTCTCTCCCAATTTTCATTTGCATTGAAGTCAAATTACCCCCTAAGAGATCTACCTATTCTTCCTTGAAAGTGGCATAAGACCTTTAGCATAAACCTGAACCAGCAGATAAAAATATAGTTTAATGTATCATCTGACAATGCTGCATTCCTTCACTACTGCACTGAGATATCAACCTGGATTATGGGCTCAAGTCCTGCAGTGGGTCTTGAACCCACAAATGTTTGACTCAGGAGTGAAAGTGTGACCACTGAGCCAAGCTGACACAATGAAATAATTAATTTACTCAACCACTTAGTTCAATGTTATTGCTTTTTTTTAAAATCAATTAATTATTGGTTACTCCAATCAAAGTTCAATAATGCAAGTTTGGACAACTAACTGGAAGTTTTACTGAACAACTCAAGGGTCAGGAAGAAGCTTTGCAGAACTTTACCTCTGGACAAGTTGGATAATGTTCATGATAGCAATGGGTGTGATGATATTTTTTTGTTTCCTACATTCTGACGTTTCTCATCACACCTGTTTGAAATTGAAAGCTGATTGGCTGTAAGCTATCTTCTGGTGTCCATGGGGCAGAGCGGGGCTTTATTGAGGGTACACTTACGGTAGTATGATAGTGTGAGATCATGCTGGAAATGGGGAGAGGCTGTAAAAACATCACAACACGCTATTTTAACCTGCAAGTTACTATTGGTGATATTAGCTGCTATATTATCGGAGGCAGTAATCTATTTATTTTCATGAGGAGCTTTAAGCATTTGTCTGCTGATAACAACAACAGTAATTTCTAAGTTCTTATTTTTTTTTAATTACTGAAGTGGAAAAACATTTAATGTGTGGCTGAATATGAATTATGACAGACCCAATTTCTTCAGTTTGGCAAGACACTCCACATGTGTGTCGATTGTTTTTTTTAAATCTAAGCAATATGCTGTAACACCAGGTTTCACAAGAATGAAATAACAGTAGTTCTTCCAACATTCGAAAGTCTTTTCAGTCAAGTATTTTATATATGTTATAGTCTTCAGGGAGTCGAAGTTCTTGGCACAGTTGGGTTTATTTTAAATCGCTGACCCCAGTGTGCCAGCAGCTGCGAGTGAGGAACGCCTAAAAAAAATAAATACCAGTTAAAGTACCATTTAATGCTGTTAACTGCAGTGGGTGGAGGCTGGAGGGCAGTAGTTTTTAACAAGTCCCATTTGAAAGACTAACTTAGTGTGGTTGTCACGACAGTTGTCTTCCTGGCTGAGGTAGTATTGCTAACAGATGGGAATCTGGCAGCTTTTTTTAATTTATGCAGATGCTCTGCAAAATGAGTAGCTATGTAAAGTGATTGTAACATTAACCTTTCATGACCTTCTCACTACTGTGACAATAAACAGAACAAGGTTGGAACTTTTCATTTTCTTCAGAAACTTATATTAATATACAAAATTTCTGAAAGCATTTCTTTTCTTTCCACCTACCTCTCTGCACCTCAGGCTAAAGTTGAAAATTTTCGCCTGCCAGGAAATATTACCAAACTACAAAAAAATGCTAAGTTTAAAGTTGCAGACCTTAGCCTGGATTTTTACTCCGAGCCATGGAAAGAGCAGGGGTGGGGGTGGGGGTGCGGGGGGCCGAGGATTAACGGACGGCAAACCCGGAAGTATGAGTTTCACGGACGTCCTGCCAATTTTGGCAGACGTCAGGATGTCTTTTAAATTTTTTCAGCAGGATTCCCGCGCGACAGCCAGCCAGATTGACAAGCTGGCTGCCTGATGGGCGGGAAAGCAGCTAGGGGCCGGACGCAGGTAAGTCTGACATCAGAGCTGGGGGCGGGGGGTTGGGGCCAGTCATCGGGGGGGGGGGGTCAGTCATCGGGGTGGGGGGTCGGATAATGGGGTGGTTGAAGACATTGGGGACGGAGACATCGGGGGGGGGGCCGACAATAGATCGGAGAGGTTGGCAACATCGAGAGATCAGAGACATCGGGGGAGCTGTGAATAGATCAGGGGGGTTGGAGTCATCGGGGGGGGAGGGGTTGGACATCATGGGGGGTAGGAGACATCAGAGAGTCGCAGTACTCGGGGTGGGGGGGGTCGGAAACATCAGGGGGGCGGTGGATAGATCAGGGGGTCGGAGACATCGGTGGGGTGTCAGAGACATTGGGGGGCCATGGATAGGTCAGAGGGTTGGAGACATCGGGGGAGGGTCGGAGATATCGGTGGGGGGGGTCAGAGACATTGGGGGGCCGTGGATAGATCAGGGGGTCAGAGACATCAGGGGGTTCGGTGACATCGGGGGGGTCAGAGGCATTGGGGGGCCGTGGATAGATCAAGGGGTCAGAGACATCGGTGGGGAGGGGGGTCAGAGACATCGGGGGATCGGTGACATCGGGGGGATCAGAGACATCGGGGGGAGTCAGAGACATCGGGGGGATCGGAGACATCGGGGGGAGTCAGAGACATCGGGGGGAGTCAGAGACATCGGGGGGATCGGAGACATCAGGGGGAGTCGGAGACATCGGGGGGAGTCAGAGACATCGGGGGGAGTCAGAGACATCGGGGGGATCGGAGACATCGGGGGGAGTCAGAGACATCGGGGAGCCGTGGATAGATCAGCGGGTCAGAGACTGCGGGGGGATCGGAGACATCGGGGGGATCAGAGACATAAGGGTGAGTCAGAGGCATTGGGCGGCCGTGGATAGATCAGGGGGTCAGAGACATCGGTGGGTCAGACATGGGGAGGGGGGGGGATCGGCTGATCGTGTGTGTGGGATCATGGCAGGTAGGCTTGTTGGGCCTGGGGGAAACACTCCTGCTCCTCCTGGCCCACAAGCAGTGCAATAAAGGTTAAAATTACCGCCAATATTTTCAGGACACCTGCGGACATTATGTCAAATGTAAGGAATCTTACAACACCAGGTTATAGTCCAACAATTTTATTTTAAAATCACAAGCTTTCGGAAATTATCTCCTTCATCAGGTGAGTAGTGAATGAGAGGTTCTCAAATCGCATATCTTATATTAGGCTGGGACACCATCACACCAATCAAAGGTGTCGTTGGTGTTCAGACAGGTTAGCCACGGAAAACAGTAGGCCCCAGTATACTGAATACACAATGTGTCAAATTACACAGACAGAGAGAAAGAGACTCGAAAGGCAGAGAGAGAGAGAGAATTTTCAGTTGTATTAAAAACAGATAACATTTTTTTCCCTGCTGGTGGGGTTACGTGTAGCATGACATGAACCCAAGATCCCGGTTGAGGCCGTCCTCATGGGTGCGGAACTTAGCTATCAATTTCTGCTAGATGATTTTGCGTTGTTGTGTGCCTCGAAGGCCGCCTTGGAGAACGCTTACCCGAAGATCGGTGGCTGAATGTCATTGACTGCTAAAGTGTTCCCCGACTGGAAGGGAACCCTCCTGTCTGGCGATTGTTGCGCGGTGTCCGTTCATCCGTTGTCGCAGTGTCTGCATGGTCTCGCCAATGTACCATGCTCCGGGGCATCCTTTCCTGCAACGTATGAGGTAGACAACGTTGGCCGAGTCACAGGAATATGAACCATGTATCTGGTGGGTGGTGTTCTCTCGTGTGATGGTGGTATCTGTGTCGATGATCTGGCATGTCTTACAGAGGTTGCCGTGGCAGGGTTGTGTGGTGTCGTGGACACTGTTCTCCTGAAAGCTGGGTAATTTGCTGCGAACGATGGTCTGTTTGAGGTTGGGTGGCTGTTTGAAGGCGAGTAGTGGAGGCATGGGGATGGCCTTAATGAGGTCTTCGTCGTCATCGATGACATGTTGAAGGCTGCGGAGAACATGGCGTAGTTTCTCCGCTCCGGGGAAGTACTGGACGACGAAGGGTACTCTGTTGGTTACTCCCCGCATGGGAGACTTCTACTGCCTCCCAAAGATACACAAAGCCAACACACCCGGACGTCCTATCGTATCAGGCAACGGAACCCTGTGTGAGAACCTCTCTGGATACGTCGAGGGCATCCTGAAACCCATCGTACAGGGAACCCCCAGCTTCTGTCGCGAAACTACAGACTTCCTACAAAAATTCAGCACCCACGGACCAGTTGAACCAGGAACACTTCTCACCACGATGGACGTCTCGGCACTCTACACCAGTATCCCCCACGATGACGGCATCGCTGCAACAGCCTCAGTACTCAACACCAACAACAGCCAATCTCCAGACGCCATCTTACAACTCATCCGCTTCATCCTGAATCACAATGTCTTCACCTTCGATAACCAATTCTTTACCCAAACACACGGAACAGCCATGGGGACCAAGTTCGCACCCCAATACGCCAACATTTTCATGCACAAGTTCGAGCATGACTTCTTCACTGCACAGGACCTCCAACCAACGCTATACACCAGATACATCGACGACATTTTCTTCCTATGGACCCACGGCGAAGAATCACTGAAGAGATTACACGATAACATCAACAAGTTCCATCCCACCATCAAACTCACCATGGACTACTCCTCAGAATTGGTTTCTTTCTTGGACACACAAATCTCCATCAAAGACGGGCACCTCAGCACCTCACTCTATCGCAAGCCCACGGACAACCTCACGATGCTCCACTTTTCCAGCTTCCACCCAACCACATCAAAGAGGCCATCCTCTATGCACAGGCCCTACGAATACACAGGATCTGCTCAGACGAGGAGGAACGTGATGGACACCTACAGACGCTGAAAGACGCCCTCGTAAGAACGGGATATGACAGTTCCGACGGGCCACAGCGAAGAATCGCATAGACCTCCTCAGAAGACAAACACGGGATGCAACCAACAGAGTACCCTTCGTCGTCCAGTACTTCCCCGGAGCGGAGAAACTACGCCATGTTCTCCGCAGCCTTCAACATGTCATCGATGACGACGAACACCTCGCTAAGGCCATCCCCACGCCTCAACTACTCGCCTTCAAACAGCCACCCAACCTCAAACAGACCATCGTTCACAGCAAATTACCCAGCTTTCAGGAGAACAGCGTCCATGACACCACACAACCCTGCCATGGCAACCTCTGCAAGACATGCCAGATCATCGACACAGATACCACCATCACACGCGAGGACACCACCCACCAGGTACATGGTTCATATTCCTGTGACTCGGCCAACGTTGTCTACCTCATATGTTGCAGGAAAGGATGCCCCGGAGCATGGTACATTGGCGAGACCATGCAGACACTGTGACAACGGATGAACGGACACCGCGCAACAATCACCAGACAGGTGGGTTCCCTCCCAGTCGGGGAACACTTTAGCAGTCAAGGACATTCAGCCACCGATCTTCGGGTAAGCGTTCTCCAAGGCGGCCTTCAAGACACACGACAACGCAAAATCGTCGAGCAGAAATTGATAGCCAAGTTCCGCACCCATGAGGACGGCCTCAACCGGGATCTTGGGTTCATGTCATGCTACACGTAACCCCACCAGCAGGGAAAAAAATGTTATCTGTTTTTAATACAACTGAAAATTCTCTCTCTCTCTCTGCCTTTCGGGTCTCTTTCTCTCTGTCTGTATAATTTGACACATTGTGTATTCAGTATACGGGGACCTACTGTTTTCCGTGGCTAACCTGTCTGAACACCAAAGACACCTTTGATTGGTGTGATGGTGTCCCAGCCTAATATAAGATATGCGATTTGAGAACCTCTCATTCACTACTCACCTGACGAAGGAGATAATCTCCGAAAGCTTGTGATTTTAAAATAAAATTGTTGGACTATAACCTGGTGTTGTAAGATTCCTTACATTTGTCCACCCCAGTCCATCACCGGCATCTCCACATCATGACATTATGTTAGCAAGTGAAGGTGAATTTATGACAAGTCTCCACCACTTTTGAGGAATGGTGGGGTTTCCTGATGGAGCAGGGGCGGGTGGTTCTTGCATCAGCCCCTCTTTCAAACTGACATCACAAAAGGAGGCGGGTGGAATGATACCACCCGGCGGAATTCCTGCCAGCTCCGCCTCTGATGGCCCCAAAAGAACAGGCGCACTGTACTTTAAAGCAGGTAAGAAGTGGGACCAATTAGATTGTTAAAGGCCAGTTGCAAAGTGATTGGCTGCTGTGAGGAAAGTGACCTTAATGAGATAGGGCACATTTTTCACAGATTATTCTGTCTTTGGCTGGACCTGCTGATGTCAGTCTCCAGCAGTTGGATAATGGCACAGTTTCTATCTCCCACCCCTTCCCATGGGCACCCCAGCTGTGGCAATACTGGCATAGATGCACACCTACTGTATGTAAATTTTTCAACAGGGTCAGACACTCAACTGCGTCTGTACAAAATGTCCTGCTCCACTATTTTTAGACAGGGATCACAGGTTTTTGGGGCTAGTGGGCCCAAATTTCTATTTTTCCAAAAAATGTCAAAAAAAGGGAATAAATACCTGTTTTATGTCAAGGTTAACACCCTACTCACAAAATTGCATCAATGTACGTTTATGAAATGGATGGAAAATCGTGTACAGCTTGTTCCTGAATTTGCGAAAGGTGCTTCCAAACCATCAAGCACTTTTGACCAGGCCTGAAGAGGAAAAATTCTGTCCCAGTGAGTTGCCCATCTTGGTGGTGTAATCAGGTGCAGCGCTAAGCACAGGCAAGGTGCCTAACCAACAAGACGGAAGATAGTCAGCAGGGATTCCAGATTGGTTCAGCTCCTACTGACAAGTCACAGAGTAAGTCTGGGGAAGAGAATGGAGATGTCCAGAGTCACCCTCCAATCCATTTGATTAAGTTCAGGATTAATGGCCCCAGGAGGATGGGAATGGGACAAAAATAACATTACTTAAGGAAAAAATGTGGAATTGACATATTTCTCAAATTCTAAAGAATGTAGAACATTTCATTTATATAGCGTTTTACACATCCTCGAGATGTCCCAAAGTGCTACACAGCCAATGAATTACTTTTGAAGTGTATTCACTGTTGTTATGTAGGCAAAGGTGATAGCCAGTTTCTGCATAGCTCAGTCCTACTACCGGCAAATGAGATAAATGATCAATCTGTTGATTGAGGAATAAATGTTGGCCAGAACGCCAGGAAAACTTCCTGCACTTCATTGGATACCACCATGGGATTTTTTACACCCACCTTAATAGGCAGACTGAGCTTGGTTAAACTTCTCATCCAAAAGATGGCATCTCTAGCAATGCAGCAGCCCTTTAGTACTGCACTGACATGTCAGCCCAGTTTATATAATGAAGTTCTGGAACAGGGCTTATAAGAACATAAGAACGTAAGAAATAGGAGCAGGAATAGGCCATACGGCCCTTCGAGCCTGCTACGCCATTCAATAAGATCATGGCTGATCTTCTACCTCAACTCCACTTTCCTGCCCAATCCCCATATCCCTTGATTCCCCTAGAGTCCAAAAATCCATCCATCTCAGCCTTGAACTTATTCAACAACTGAATATCCACAGCCCTCTGGGGTAGAGAATTCCAAAGATTCACAACCCTCAGTGTGAAGAAATTCCTCCTCATCTCCGTCTTAAATGGCCGACCCCTTATCATGCGACTGCGCCCTTTAGTTCTAGACTCTCCAGCCAGGGGAAACAACCTCTCAGCATCTATCCTGTCAAGCCCCCTCAGAATCTTACTTGTTTAAAATAAAATTGCTGGACTATAACTTGGTGTTGTAAAATTGTTTACAATTGTCAACCCCAGTCCATCACCGGCATCTCCACATCATTGTTTCAATGAGATCACCTCTCATTCTTCTAAACTCTAGAGGGTATAGGCCCATTCTACTCAATCTCTCCTCAAAGGACAACACTCTCATCCCAGGAATTAATCTAGTGAACCTTCATTGTACCGCCTCTAAGGCAAGTATGTCCTTCCTTGGATAAGGAGATCAAAGCTGTTCACAGTACTCCAGGTGAGGCCTCATCAAAGCCCCTGTACAATTGAACACTGACCTTCTGACTCAGAGGCAAAAATACTAGCACGAAGTCAAGCTGGCACACAAAAATGAATGGAAATCATGGGCTACACAACAACAGTTTGTATTTATATAGTGTCTTTAATATAGAAGAATGTCTAAAGGAACTTCACAGAGATGTAAGGAAAAAGAAATATAGATTAAAAGGGGTGACAAAAAGTTTGTTCAAAGAGGTGGGTTTTAAGGAGAGTCTTAAAGAAGGAGAGGGAGGTGGGCAGGAACCAGAGAGTGGAACCTAGAGAGTTGAAGGCACAGACACCAACGGCAGGGCAAAGGAAGAGGGGTGCACAAAAGGTCAGATTCAAAAGAATGGATCTAAATGGAGGTGGGGCAGAAGGAGGTGGAAGAGGTAGGGAGGGAAGAGGCCATTAAGGGATTTAAACATGAGCATAAAAATTTAAATTTGAGGATCAGGAGCCATGGTAGGTCAGTCAGGACAAACGCAACTTGATGTGGAATAGGATATGGACTCAACAGGCTAGATGTTGTCTATCAGTTAGCCAATTAATGGAGCCCGATAGTGCCGATGGGATACCTAGTCCATTTTGAGGGCTGATCTGAAACAGCCTGCCAGCTCTGGGGCTGCACAATATCAGATAGCCCAGATGCCAGCCCGGCCCTGGAAGAGGTAGGTTGGGAGGAATCCATTTGCTGCGGGAGGGGTCGGTACGGCAGTGGCCCAGGTTACTTTTGTGCAGCCTAGAGGAACTCTCTTATCCCCTGAATTAAAACAAGTTGCCCATATTAAGCTTTGTGAAAAGAGTAGCTCCCACTCCATTCAGCAATCATTCTTTTTGAGATGTTTCTTCCCCAGTGACCAGCCCCTTAGATTTTCAATTCCGTACTGGTATTTTTTTTTATTCATTCATGGGATGTGGGTGTCGCTGGCAAGGCCGGCATTTATTGCCCACCCCTAATTGCCCTTGAGAAGGTGGTGGTGAGCCGCCTTCTTGAACCACTGCAATCCGTGTGGTGAAGGTTCTCCCACAGTGCCGTTAGGAAGGGAGTTCCAGGATTTTGACCCAGCGGCAATGAAGGAATGGCGATATATTTCCAAGTCGGGATGGTGTGTGACTTGAGGGGAACGTGCAGGTGGTGGTGTTCCCATGCGCTTGCTGCCCTTGTCCTTCTAGGTGGTAGAGGTCGCGGGTTTGGGAGGTGCTGTCGAAGAATCCTCGGCGAGTTGTGTCTGTGCATCTTGTAGATGGTACACACTGCAGCCACGGTGTGCCGGTGGTGAAGGGAGTGAATGTTTAAGGTCGTGGATGCTTTATCCTGGATGGTGTCGAGCTTCGTGAGTGTTGTTGGAGCTGCACTCATCCAGGCAAGTGGAGAGTATTCCATCACACTCCTGACTTGTGCCTTGTAGATAATGGAAAGGCTTTGGGGAGTTAGGTGAGTCACTTGCCACAGAATACCTAGCCTCTGACCTGCTCTTGAAACCACAGTATTTATGTGGCTGGTCCAGTTAAGTTTCTGGTCAATGGTGACCCCCTGCATGTTGATGATAGGGGATTCGATGATGGTAATGCTGTTGAATGTCAAGGGGAGGTGGTTAGACTCTCTCTTGTTGGAGATGGTCATTGCCTGGCGCTTGTCTGGCGCGAATGTTACTTGCCACTTATCAGCCCAAGCCTGGATGTTGTCCACATCTTGCTGCATGCAGGCACGGACTGCTTCATTATCTGAGGGGCTGCGAATGGAACTGAACACTGTGCAATCATCAGCGAACATCCCCACTTCTGACCTTATGATGGAGAGAAGGTAGTTGATAAAGCAGCTGAAGATGGTTGGGCCTTGGACACTGCCCTGAGGAACTCCTGCAGCAATGCCCTGGGGCTGAGATGATTGGCCTCCAACAACCACTACCATCTTCCTTTGTGCTAGGTATGACTCCAGCCACTGGAGAGTTTTCCCCCTGATTTCCATTGACTTCAATTTTGCTAGGGCTCCTTGATGCCACATTCGGTCAAATGCTGCCTTGATGTCAAGGGCCGTCACTCTCACCTCACCTCTGGAATTCAGCTCTTTTGTCCATGTTTGGACCAAGGCTGTAATGAGGTCTGGAGCTGAGTGGTCCTGGCGGAACCCAAACTGAGCATCGGTGAGCAGGTTATTGGTGAGTAAGTACCACTTGATAGCACTGTCGCGACACCTTCCATCACTTTGCTGATGATTGAGAGTAGACTGATGGGGCGGTAATTGGCCGGATTGTATTTGTCCTGCTTTTTGTGGACAGGACATACCTGGGCAATTTTCCACTTTGTCGGGTAGATGCCAGTGTTGTAGCTGTACTGGAACAGTTTGGCTAGAGGTGCAGCTAGTTCTGGAGCACAAGTCTTCAGCACTACAGCCGGGATGTTGTTGGGGCCCACAGCCTTTGCTGTGTCCTGTGCACTCAACCGTTTCTTGATATCATGTGGAGTGAATCGAATTGGTTAAGGGGAGATTTGATAGAGGTGTTCAAAATCATGACTGGTTTTGACAGAGTAAATAAGGAGAAACTGTTTGCAGTGGCAGACGGGTCGATAACCAGAGAACACAGATTTAAGGTGATTGGCAAAAGAGCCAGAGGTGACATGAGGAAACATTTTTTTTAATGCAGTTTGTTGAAATGATCTGGAATGCACGGCCTGAAAGGATGGTGGAAGCAGATTCAATAGTAACTTTCAAAAGGGAATTAGATAAATACTTGAAAGGAAAAAAAATTACAGGGCTATGGGGAAAGAGCAGGGAATGGGACTAATTGGATAGCTCTTTCAAAGAGCTGGCACTGGCACACTGGGCTGAATGGCCTCCTCCTGTGCTGTACTACTATGATTTTGTTAGTAGAATCATCATTTACAATATTAACAATACCATATATTGCTGACAGCATCTAGACAACATTGTACCTTTAAACCAGGGTGGCTGGCTGATTTTTGAAAATTAAAAGATAAATTTTTGTCAATGCTGGCCCTATCTTCCCAACAGGGAATTTCTTCACCATTTCTTTATTATCCTTACTTTATAGGAAAATTGTGAATAATTAGATTGGGTATTTTATTATTTGGAACTTGATTCATAGTGGCATTTTGAATTTAAGGGTAATGGCTTAGCAAGAATTTGTTTTATCATTTTGGCTGTTCTATTGAGCAGACATATCTCTGAATGAATTTGCGTGCTGTTCAAAGTGAGGAGTGCTGGTGCTGGGGATGGTGCTCAGTTCCACATTCTTCAGCCAGTGTCCGCAACAAGCACTGGCAAGTCAGGTATAGCACGGGTCAAATAAGAGCAAAGCATCTTTCTACCCTACCTTACTTCTGGTCTCAGATGGGTGCTGTCAATTCCCATACCAATCAGCCTTGTGAGTTTTCTGTGTGAAATTGCCAATTTAATGCCGATTTCTGCTGAATTATGAGCAGTTTCATACTGTGCACTACTTCCACAGTAATAAAGTTAAGACTGCCCAAACTCATTTCATATAGGACCAAACCTTTATATCCAGCAGAGAAATACATTCACCAGTGTGGGCTGGACTCGAGTACTGGTACCGGAGGTAAGAGATAACTCACTGAGCCATCTAATTCCCAAGTCAATACTTTCTTTAAATCGGGCAACAGTGGCTTTGTTAAAAAGAAATCAAACATTTTTAATTTAAATCACAGAAAAACATTTAAAAAGAAAATGGCCAACTGACATCTTCAACACTATTTAAATCTAAACATTTCTTCAACCCTAGGATAAAATTTAGGAAAACCTTTTGATGTACAGCACTGCTGAAATAAATTGAAGTTATAGAAATCATTTCTTGACAGACCATAGCTTAAAAAAAAGTTACTTGTATTCCTCTACAACTCAAGTCATGTCTTGCCATTTGCGTTCAGGTCCGTTGTCATTCTTACCTTTTCACCTACCTTGTTCAGAGCACCTGCCTCATGATGTTCAGAAAAGTCAAATAAATGATGTTATTTAGAAAAATAAACTCTGGACTATATTACAAAGAAAGGGCTAACAAATAAGCCACGGTGAGTTTCATGAGGTAATTCAATCTCCGAATTCTGTTGACGTTGATAAACTGCTTAAGCTTCGCTTTCACGGTTTGTAATATTATCAGAACCGCTCGCCTGAATTACTGCCTTGTAACTCACTGCCACTCATCTATTCTCCTTTACTTGTTCACTTTTCTCTAGTCATTTAATACCTTACGGTGAAATTGGCAATTTTGTAAAGATGTATTTTTTTTAAGTCTTTCAAATGTCAAATAACAGACAAAGTACAGGTTCATGTAGAAAAGCTTTTCTATTGATAATGTTCTACGGGTAATCTGTTATCCTGACACACATATTGAATTCATATATTAAATATACAAGAATCTTTCACTTTTTTCAAAACAATAGAAGCTAGGTATTCCAATAGCTAAAGTAATAAGCACCTTCAACACATTTAATTATATTTATTTGCAGAGTTTCTAAAAGCTGAGAAATTGTTTTAAGGTTTAAGTGTTGGATGCACAGAAAACAGAATATGGATGGAATCAAAAGGACAACTGATACAAAGGTTGCATGGCACAGCATGAGAGTGCCAGCACCCACTGCCATGGCATAGTGGGATGTGAGTACATGCCCACAATCCCTAATGCTGCTGTATTCCCAACTTAAACCATCTCATTGTGAGACAATGCAAAACAGAACTCAAGGCCTGACTTTCCTAAAAACTGAGGAAAAGCATGTTTTACTCTTATATTAACTAAATGGCAATAAGATCAAGGAATCCTCTGATCTGAAGACAATTATGTTGCAACAAGAGAAAGGTAACAGTAATTTCAAACCACAACACCTGTCTAAGAATAATCCATAAACACTTCAATAATAATCTTTACACTCCCCACGCAGCTAACAAGCCACATAATCACTATAAATATTGAAAAGTTCAAAAATCCAGCTGTGGAGAAAATGTCTTGCTACCATCAGAAAAAAAACAATTTAACAACAAGGCCCTGCAAGTGCTGGTAAACACAGCAATGGTGCAACATTTTTGATTTAATGTAGTGTACATCACAGAAACAGGCCATTCGGACCAACAGGTCTATGCTGGTTTTTATACTCCACATGAGCCTCCTCCCTCCCCTCTTCATCTAACCCTATCAGCATATCCTTCCATTCCTTTCTCCCTCATGTGTTTATCTAGCTTCCCCTTAAATGTACAATTGAAACATACAAGATTCTGAGGGGACTCGATAGGGTAGATGCGATAAGGATGTTACCCCTCATGGGGGAATCTAAAACTAGGGGGCATAGTCTCAGAATAAGGGGTCGCCCGTTTAAGACGGAAATGAGGAGGAATTTCTTCTCCCAGAGGGTCGTGAATCTTTGGAATTCTTTACCCCAAAAAGCTGTGGAGGCTGAGTCATATGGTCTTATGGTCTTATGTATCGATGCTATGTGCCTCAGCTACTCCTTGTGGTAGCGAGTTCCACATTCTTACCACTCTCTGGGTCAAAAAGTTTCTCCTGAATTCCCTATTGGATTTATTAGTGACTATCTTATATTTATGATCTCTAGCTTTGGTCTCTCCACAAGTGGAAACATCTTCTCTATGTCTATCCTATCAAACCCTTTCATAATCTTAAAGACCTCTATCAGGTCACCCCTCAGTCTTCACTTTTCTAGAGAAAAGAGCCTCCCATCATGCAAAAAAGGCAAGAAGTGCGGCAATATGTAGCTGACAGGTTGTATTTACCACTTGGAGGACTTGGCGGAAGGTCCAGAAGAAGGTGCATGATTTAAGAAAGAGTACAATGGTAAGGCATAAATATTGTTATTAAGTAGTAGCACAGGATATATATCTTTATAATTAAAACCATTGTATTGAGACAGAGAAACGTTCGTAAAAACATCTAAACATAAGATAAGTGAAATTAACAGGATTATGCATATTACATTTTACATGCCATGATGAGAGAGATCAATTTTGTATGGCTCAAATTTTCACATTGCAAAGCCTTGGAAACAGCAATGAGATTACTGGCCAGTTAATCTGATTTGGTGGTATTTGGTTGAGGGATAAATGTTGGCTAGGACACTAAGGGAACTCCCATGCTCTTCTTCAAATAGTGCCATGGGATTTTTTAGATTCACCTGAACAAGGCAAACAGATCCTCTGTTTAAAATCTCACTCAAAAGACAACACCTCCAACACTGCAGCACTTCCTTAGTACTTCAATGAGGCATCAGTCTCGATTATGCATTCAAGTCCCTGAAGTAGATTTTAAACCCATTGCCTTCTGACTTATGGGCGGGAGTGCTACTACTGAGGCAAACCAACACTTCAAAAAAGCAAGGTATGCAATATGTGGTGGAGTGTCAGACATTAAAGGACAAAGCTATAGTTGATTTCTTGTGGAGGGAAATTTGGGACTATAGAAATTTAAGGAGAGGCCAGAACTAGTGTTACATAACACGTCATTCAGATATTTGATGATTTGCACAATATGTTGCATCAACATGTCCACACACACTGTGCACAGAACATTAAAGTGCAATTAATAACAATGCAGTGCCCAAATAGATGCATGCTTATAACGTACCTTGTGCTCTCCAAGGGCAAGAATACAGTGGACTTCAGATTGAACCTGAAGATCATTGTACACCTGAGTATCAGGCACAAGGTAAGATGCACATACTAGGGAAGAAGTAGATATTAATGCTGATGAGACAGTGCAATATCTGGCATCCATCACTAGTGAGGAAGAAGTAGTGGTGGTGATGGTGGCTGATGAGAGGTCAGCTGGTATAGGGCAAAGGTGACCTCGCATTGGAGAGGCACGTTACTGCAACATTTCAGTCAAACAACATGCTATGGAAACCTACGGGTATCCAAGTTTGCCGACTATACAAAGCTAGGTGGCAAAGTAAGCAGTGAGGAGGACTCAGAGTGTGCAAAGGGATATAGTCAGGTTAAGTGAGTGGGCAAGAAGGTGACAGATGGAGTATAATGTGGGGAAATGTGAAGTTATTCACTTTGGTAGAAAGAATAGAAAAACAGAATTTTTTTAAATGGTGACAAACTATTAAATGTTGGTGTTCAGAGAGACTTGATGGTCTTCGTACAAGAAACACAAAGTTAGCATGCAGGTACAGCAGGCAATTCGGAAAGCAAATGGCATGTTGGCCTTTATTGCAAGGGGGTTGGAGTATAAAAGTAAGGAAGTCTTATTACGGTTGTACAGGGCTTTAGTGAGACCTCACCTGGAGTACTGCAAACAGTTTTGGTCTTCTTATCTAAGGAAGGATATAATTGCCTTGGAGGCATTGCAATGAAGGTTCACTAGATTAATTCCTGGGATGAGAGGGTTGTCCTATGAGAAGAGATTGAGTAGAATGGGCCTATGCTCTCTGGAGTTTAGAAGAATGAGAGGTGATCTCATTGAAACATATTATGAGGGAGCTTGACAGGGTAGATGCTGAGAGATTGTTTCCCCTAGCTAGAGTCTAGGGGCATAGTTGCAGGATAAGGGATCGGCTATTTAAGACTGAGATGAGGAGGAATTTATTCATGCAGAGGGTTGTGAATCTTTGGAATTCTCTACCCCAGAGGGCTGTGGATGCTGAGTCATTGAATATATTAAAGGCTGAGATAGATAGATTTTTGGACTCTAGGGGAATCAAGGGAGATGGGGATTGGGCAGGAAAGTAGAGTTGAGGTCGAAGATCAGCCACGATCTTATTGAATGACGGAGCAGGCTCAAGGGGCCGTATGGCCTACTCCTGCTCCTATTTCTTATGTTCTTAAACCTGGCCTATATGAGCATGGCTTTTTTGGAAGGCATGTCTGATCAAGGGGGGACGCAGCCCTTTTGTGTTGTCCAGTTGTTTCCCATCTGTTTAAGGAAAGTACCCTTTGCACTTCACCCTCTTTATATTTTTAAAGTTGGTATGCTGGTCACACTGGGCTGCATTGTAGAATGTGAAAACCCAGCTGCTACATCAGTGGAATCATAGGGGAGCTGGTTCCCTTAGTCCAGCAATACATGCACCTTTCCTGGCACAGACCAGTTGTTCCAAAAAAACTGGACTGATGCAGACCTCTCTTTATAGACACATGATCAATTTTTAGGATTGTGTATGTGTAAAGCTTTCACATTTTTAATTTATCTAAACCATTCTTAAATTAGAGGGCTTAATTTTTATATATTAGTGGATCACTTGTGGTGTTGATTACAATAAGTTGAAGGATATGGTGGTACAAGGGATGGAGATTTTGATATTTGGGAGCATTGGCCTTTTCCTTCTCCTTTTATGTATGATCAAGCCTTGTCTTAAACGCATCAATGCTGTTTGCTTCAGCCACTCCATTCTCACTCTGTGTAAAGAAATTCTTTATTTTATCTGTTAATGGTTATCTTATATTTATGCCCCCTTGTTCTGGACTCACCCACTGGTGGAAACAGTTTCTACACACTAACCCTATCAAACCCCTTCATAATTTTAAAGACCTCTATCAGGCCTACTCTTAGTCTTCTCTTTTCCAGAGAAATGAGCCCCAACATACTCAATCTTTCCTGATAGTTGTATCCTCTCAATTCTGGTAACATCCTTGTAAATCTTTTCTGCACTTTCTCCAGTGCTTCAGTGTTCTTTTTGTAGTATGGACACCAGAACTGCACACTATACTCCAAGTGTGGTCTAACCAAGGTTCTATAAATTTAACATTAACTCTCATCTTTTGTATTCTGTTCCTCTGGAAATGAACCCTAGTACTTTGCACTCTTCATGGCCTTATCACCCTGTGCTGCTACTTTTATGTGTCTGTATTCCCAGATCTCTCTGCTCCTATACCCCATTTAGTTACTTAACTTCCAAGAAATAAGTGGCCTCCTTATTCCTGCTACCAAATTGAACCACCTCCCACTTCATTATATTGAATTTAATTTGCCATTTATCCGCCCAATCTGCAAGCCTGTTTGTCTTCCTGTATTTTGGTGCAGTCCTCAACATTATTAGTTATATCACCAAATTTGGTATCATCTGCAAATTTTGAAACCATTCCTCCAATTTCTGAGTCCAAATCATTTATGTATATGCTGAACAACATAGTGGCCCTAAAAACAGATCCCTGTGGGACACCACTTCCCACTTTCTGCCCATCCGAGCAGCTTCCTTTAAATCCTATCCTGTTTCCTGTTTGTCGCCAACTTTCAATCCATTCTGCTACCTGCCCTGACCTTTGTCATGAGTTTTTTTGTGGCACCTTATGCAAGACTTCTGAAAGTCCATGTATACCACATTCACTACTTTGCCCTTGTCTACTCTTTCTGGTATTTCTTCAAAAAAAATCAATAAGTTTGCTTAAATATCACCTGCCTTTTAGAAATACATGCTGACTATTTTTTATTACATTCTCCATTTCTAGATGTTTTATAATCTGATCGTTTTAGCAAAGATTCTAGTATCTTTCCTACCAATGATGTTCAGCTAACTGGTCTATAGTTCTATCTCCCTTTTTGATAATAGGCATTACATTTTCAATTCGCCAGTCCTCTGGCACTATTATTTTTTTTCTCTATTGAATATTTGTATTCTGGTACTACAGCCTCTGCTATCTCCTCCCTAGTTTCTTTGAGTGTAGGTACAATCCATCTGGACCCGGAACTTGTCCTGCTTAAGTTTAGCTAGTTTGTCTTTCTTTCTATCTCAACTGTTTCAATATCTCTCTTGACTTCTTCAGTGAAAACTGAGACAAAGGGCTCGAATTTAGCAGGCCTGCGGGTTCCCAGCGGGTGGTCCTCCGGGAGCGTCGAAAACGCGGACGGCGAAATTAGTGGGTTGCCCACGCGATCGTAGCAGGCCACCCACTAATAGGAATCAATTACCTGCTCCTCCGGGGTCCACGGCACTGGCCTGCGCGTCGGTCGGGCTGCGCATGCGCAGTACGATCTGTCAGCTGGAGGCTCTCGAGTTAAAGGGGCAGTCCTCCACTGACAGATGCTGCAACCAATGGGACAAATTGCAGCATGGAGCAGCCCAGGGGGAAGGCTGCTCCCAGTTTAATGATGCCTCACCCCAGCTTTCATCAGATGGGGTGAGGAGGAGGGGGAGGACACAGATCTTCCCCCCGGCGGGCGGGAGGAAGCGGCCTGCCTCTGCCACCAAGAAGGCCTGTCTCGAGGTGGCAGAGGGGGTCACCTGCGCCACCAACATATGGCCCACCTGCATACAGTGCAGGAGGCGCTGCAATGACCGCAGTAGGTCCGCCACAGTGAGAACACGAAGTCTTTCCCCTACACTCCGTCTGCCACAACACTGCCCCCACCCCAAATCTCCTTCGGCACCGCCAACACTATTCTGTCACATCACCCTTCATACCCACTCACACCCCGTCCTCATCTTACCTCCACCTACTCACCTCGCCAGTACTCACCCTGCCACTAACACGCAACCCAATCCTCATACAATCTCATGGCTCCATCCCATACTCACCCTCTCGTGCATCTCCCTCACGGCCAGCCTCAATCAACCTGCCACCACCTGTGCTGCGGCCACAGGGCATGCATCACATATGTGCAGTAGGCAGCGTAAGGCAAACGTCTCGTCAGCATGAAGGGGGTGCACAAGGGTGTCTGAGGGTTTGTCATGGGTGTTACCCATATTGAATTTCAGAGCAACAAACAGCACACATTATATTGACACCACCACTGCCATGTCTCCGCGAATCCTGTCCGTTGTGTCCAATAATGCCCGCTCCTGGGTATCACTATGAGGACCCACCACTGATGCCACCCATCGTGTTACTGCAGAGTAGGTGCAGGTGTATTTGCAGGGCTCGTCCGCGCAGACGACTGAGAGACATCGGCGGTGTAGCCGGCTGCACCCTGGAAGGATGCGGAGGAGAAGGTGTGGAGGGCAGTGGTGACTTTGCCAGCGACAGGTAAGCAGTTGGTGCTGGGGCCAGCCAGGAGCAGCTCGGCATGAAAGAGGCTGCAGATCTCCACGACTACATGTCGAGCGAATCTGCGCCTCCCTGTGCACTGCTGCTCGGAGAGGTCCGGGGAGCTGCGCCTCGGTCTGTGGACCCTGTGGCGAGGGTAGTGCCCTCTGTGACGCGTCTCTGTCTGCGGTAGCCCTCCCTCCTGCTGTGCAGGTGGGCGTGCAACAACACCGTGTTGGGGGGATCCACGTCTCTGCGGCGGACGGCGTGGACTGCGAGGCTGCTGGTGCTGGTCATGCTCTTCGTCCTCCGAGGGTGTCCACACACCACCCAACTGGCAGGTGTTGGTCTGAGGGGTTGTGCAGGGTAGGTGTGTGGTTCCTCGGACTGGGGCTGCGGTCTCGTGTCGGTCTGTCCTCTGGCTTGGCGGGGGGTGGTGGAGGGCAGGGGTTGCCCTATGTGACGCGGTGGCCTCCTGCGTGGGTGAGGGCTCTCCCCCGTGGAGCGCACCTTGGCACCTGCCACAGGCTGCTGGCTGCAACACGCCTGGTTGGATGGAGACTGTTTCCCCCAGTGTGGGAAACTCACTGCCTTGAACCGAAAATCCCACACTTCCTCTTTTGACAGCTGACCACAACGAGCAAGTTAAGTACTCTCAAGTGGAACCCCGCTGGCTTTAATTGCCTGCGGGATTCCCACCAGCGGGGCTTGCGCGCGCAGCCCCGCACGTCAGCGCGGCACCCGGAAGTGGCCGGGATTTCGTCGCGATCCGGTCACGTGACCGGAGATCGGGATTTTCGGGGCCCCCCCGCTGGAAACCCGCAGGTAACCCGACCCTAAAATCGAGCCCAAAGTATCTATTCAGTATCTCTCTGCCCTTTTAGTATCATCACCTGTAAATTTATTTTGCTCATCCCTTAGTTGCTCTATCCCTATCTTAATTTTCCTTTTGTTATTTATGTGCCTATGGAGTACTTTACTAAATCTTTCAGTATGTTTTGATATTTTCATTTCATATTTCTTTTTTACCTTCCTTATCATTTTTTAACCTCCTTTCCTAAGCTCATCATATTCCCTTTTGTTATCCACTCCTTTATTTTTCATGGTCTCTGCATATGCCTTTTTTAGATTCAATTTTATCCTCACCTCTTTTTGTCCATGGCATTTCATTCTTTGCTATATTTTTCTCTTTTTTTAGTGGAATATATTTCTCCTGAACTACATTGATCTCCCCTTTAAATATTGCCTACTGTTGTTCTACTACTTTGTCTGTCAATATTTTTCTCCAGTTTACCTTCCTTAGCTCCGTCCTCTTTCCCTCATCGTTGGCTTTTTTTCAATCTATTACTTTGCCCTTTGTACTATCTTTCTCAATCATTATCTTAATCTTATTATATTGTGACCACTACTCCCTAGATATTCTCCTACACTTACTTATCTTATCTGCTCCAGTTCATTTCCCATTATTAGATCTAGTGGTGCTTCCTCCCTTGTTAGGTTTCTCACACATTTGGCCAGAAAGGAGTCTTGTACACAGTAAAAACTCCAGCCCTTCTCTTCCTTCAATCCCTTTCCGTGGCAGTTTATTTGGGGTTGTTAAAATCCCCCATGATTATGATTTTGTTTTTTTTACTCATTTCATATATTTACCTACATATTTCTCCCTCTACTTAGTTTCCACTATTTGGTGGTTTGTAGCATATCCCTGTGATTGATCCCTTCCTGTTCTTTATCTCAATCCATATGAATACTGTTTCTATCTCTTTGTTAGTTCTGCCCTTTCTTCCTACTGCTGATTATGTTGTTTCTGATTAACACAGCTACCCCACCACCTCTTCTTCCATCCCTTGCTGTTCTAGTATTTTAAATTACTTCCTGCCATGTATTCATGGATTTGTCTGCACAACCAGGGATAAAATGGCCTCAAAGAGTACAGGTAGGTACCTTTTTTTTCCTCCCAGTCAGAAATCCTCATCAAAATAGTAGCCCCAGGGCCATGAGGATCAAGTTTTGTTTTAATAAAAATCTGCAAAATAATTCAAAACATCTGGTAGCAGCATCATTGCTCTGAAATGATAGCGTGCTGAAAGGTCAAGACCTGTGCTCACCTAATGCATTGTCTATAATTACCCTGATGACACATCTGCCCTCCCCTTTGCAGTGCACTTCATCCTCATGTAAACCAGAGTGTATTCAGGACAGTTTACACAAAATAAAGAGCATTAACATTACAAACTATGCCCCTATCACTATTTAAAATAACCATGGATTTTACTGTGTTATTGTAACATTAGTCAGCAGCAAGTGTTCATGATTTCCTACTAAATGGGGGATTCAGTTAAAGCATGCACTCAATTGCAATAGGAGTCATTCAAAAAGCAAATTGGTTCACCTTGAATGACTTCTTCAGGAACATTATATCCTACTGGAGTGAAATTCTGTAATAGGAACTTCACCTTAATTGCCACTTTTTTGGCTTACAAACTGAAAATGGTAAATGCAGAAATACATTATGTTCATATCTGTAGGCAAATAGAACAGTAGCACATATATAGAACAGTAGAGTATATCTCCCAGAGGAGAGAGAGATAATGCAGCTAGCATTAAATTAGTAATGCCCATTAGGATCTGTCTGTGTGCACAGATATGTAAGTTATGTTATGATGGTATGTTGTGTATATTGAATAAAAGCAATATGTGTGGTAACCTGACCTTTCTTCACATTCTGAAGGGCCACAAGGTTAAACAGACATTACAAAAAAAAGCTGTATGATAAAGACCAAGGATGGCAAGTCCTGCAGGAAACAGATTCTGTGCGTGAAAGTAAAGGTTCTGCACTCTAGAACAAACAATATCACTTTGCACAGTTGTAAAACATTTACATGGTGATTTGTTGTAGCAAAATATCCTGCAGTGTCAGTAAGGATTAATGACTTTGATCAGATCAACTACAATATATGGTGTTAAGGAAATAAAGATGATCAAATTTACAGCCTATTGAGCACAGACATAAACTGGCTAAAATACGGCAGCTGGAACCATAGAATCGTTACAGCACAGAAGGAGGCCATTCGGCCCTCCTGTGCCAGCTCTTTGTAAGAGCAATCCAATTAGTCCCATTCCCCCGCTCTTTCCCCGTAGCCCTGAAAATTTTTTCCCTTCAAATATTTATCCAATTCCTTTTTGAAAGCCATAATTGAATCTGCATCCACAACTCTTTCAGGCAGCGCATTCCAGATCATAACTACTCGCTGCCTAAAAAAGCTTTTCCTCACATCGCCTTTGGTTCTTTTGTCAATCACTTTTAAATCTGTGTCCTCTGGTTCTCGACCCTTCTGCCAATGGGAACAGTTTCTCTTTATTTACTTTATCTAAGGCCTTCATGATTTTGAACACTTCTATCAAATCTCCTCTTAATCTTCTCTGCTCTAAGGAAAACAACCCCAGCTTCTCCAGTCCATCCACTGAAGTGGCTCATAGGGGGCAGAAGTTATGCTGCAGCTATACAAAACCCTGGTTAGACCGCACCTGGAGTACTGTGAGCAGTTCAGAAGGACATATTGGCCTTGGAGGGAGTGCAGCGTAGGTTTACTAGAATGATACCCGGACTTCAAGGGTTAAGTTACAAGGAGAGATTACACAAATTGGGGTTGTATTCTCTGGAGTTTCGAAGGTTAAGGGGTGATCTGATCGAAGTTTATAAGATATTAAGGGGAACAGATAGGGTGGATACAGAGAAACTATTTCTGCTGGTTGGGGATTCTAGGAATAGGGGGCACAGTCTAAAAATTAGAGCCAGACCTTTCAGGAGCGAGAATCAAAAACATTTCTGCACACAAAGGGTGGTAGAAGTTTGGAACTCTCTTCCGCAAACGGCAATTGATACTAGCTCAATTGCTAAATTTAAATGTGAGATGGATAGCTTTTTGGCAACCAAAGGTATTAAGGGATATGGGCCAAAGGCAGGTATATGGAGTTAGATCACAGATCAGCCATGATCTTATCAAATGGTGGAGCAGGCACGAGGGGCTGAATGGCCTACTCCTATTCCTATGTTCCTATCCCCAAAACCATTCCAGTAAATCTGCTCTCAACCCACTGAAAACGGCCCTCTTCCAAGTAAGTATTTTTACTCTAGTTGGCTCCTCGTCCTTTTCAATAACTAATCTAAATCTTATGATACTGTAATCACTGTTCTCTAAATGTCCCCTCCACTGACACTTTCTCCATTTGACCCACCTCGTTTCCCAGAACCAGATCCAGCAATGCCTCCTTCCTCATTGGGCCAGAAACATACTGATCAAGAAAGTCCTCCTGAACGCACTTCAGAAATTCCTCCCCCTCTTTGCCCTTTACACTGTTACTATCCCAGTCTGTATTAGAATTGTTGAAGACTCCCGTTATCATTACTCTATAGTTCTTGCACCTCTCTGTAATTTCCCTGCAAATTTGCTCCTCCAGATCCTTCCCACTAGTTGGTGACCTATAGAATACACCGAGTAGTGTAATGGAACCTCTATTGTTCCTTAACTCTAACCAAATAGATTCTGTCCTTAACCCCTCAAGGACATCCTCTCTCTCCAGCACTGCAATATTCTCCTTAATCAATACTGCCACCGTTTCCCCCCCCCCCCCCCCGCCCACTGTCTTTCCTTCCCTATCTTTCCTGAACACCTTCTATCCAGGAACACTTAGTACCCAATCCTGCCCTTTTTTAAGCCAGGTTTCCGTTATTGCCACTATATCATATTCCCATGTGGCTATTTGTGCCTGCAGCTCACCAAACTTGTTTACCACGCTTCATGCATTTACACACATGCACTGTAAACCTATCTTCGACCTTCTCGTATTCACCCTTAGTTTGATTCCACCTAAGATTGTACTATTTCTTACTCTAGTGCTATCTGTCTCTCCCAATCCTTTGTGCACCTTGTTTCTGTTTTCTAATGCTACATCCTGATGCCCACCCTACTACCAAATTAGTTTATCCTCACCCCGCCCCCCCCAGCACTAGTAAGCCTCCCCATGAGGACATTGATCCCAGCTCTGTTGACGTGCAACCCATCTTTCTTGAACAGGTCCCTCCTGCCCCAGAACTGGTCCCAAAGCCCCAAGAGTCTGAAGCCCTCCCTCTTGAACCATGTCTCTAGCCATACATTAACCTGCCTTATCTTCCTATTTCTGTACTCACTAGCGGATGGCACTGGGAGTAATCCAGAGATTACTACCTTTTGAGGTCCTGCTTTTTAACTTCCTCTCTAGCTCCCGAAACTCTAACCGCAAGACCTCATCTTTTTCCTTACCTATGTCTTTGGTACCCACATGGACCACGACTTTTGGCTGTCCCTCCCCCCCCACAGAATATTCTGAACTCTCTCCATGATATCCTTTACCATGGCACCAGGGAGGCAACACACCACACGGGATTCACGTCAACAGTCATAGAAATGCCTATCTGTCCCCCTGACTATCAAATCCCCTATGACGACTGCATTTCTACACTTCATTGTGCCCCCCTGTGCAGTCCTTTGCCACATGGTGCCATGCTCAGGACTGCACTCCTTCAAGATGTCGTCACCCTCACTGGTATCCCAGTTTAAGAGTGGCACACACCCAGAAGATTCCTGCACCGCCTGATAACAAAATCCAAATTACAGGATTCACGTCAAGATCACCAGAGTACCTGTTAAGCAATTTGCTTGAACGCATTGATATAAATTGATATCATTAATAACAATCTTTACCCTAATGTTTAAATCCATTTGATACAACAGCAGCGACAACTACAACTGACGTTTATATAGCACTCCTACATAGAATGAATGTCAGTGTTTAACAAGTCAAATGAGGGATATTGGACAACAAAGGGAGGAATATGATGGAGGGAGACCATAGGCACAGTCAAAGAGAAAGGTTTTTAGGAAGCTTTTGAAAGCAGGGAGGGAGATAACAGGATGAAATGGTTTTCAAAAAGAGTTCCAGGGAAACTAGCATGATCTGGATGGAAGGGAGTGTGAAACAAGGCAGGAACCTGTTACACTGGGTCTTTCCTCCTTTTTGCACCTGTCAAAAATTTTGCTTAAAGTGTGGTCAGGGTTTTTATGAGATAATGCAGATGAGGAAAATATGCTGTACAATGTATTTCTCATAATTTGCAGCCTAGCAACACAAGGAATACCTGTGCATCCCTGGCATCCAGTGTTGCTAAGGATGTTGGGGGAGATTTAAATTTTAACAGGCCAGTTTCCTGAAACCAGTCCATGGAAAAACTGGCAAAACTAAACTCTCAGCAGTCTGATTTTTTTTCCCCCAATGCAGGACCAAGAACACAGGCCCACCTATGCTACAGAAAGATGCTGCAATCATCTTCCTCCTCCCCAGCTGACATGGCCACCCCAGCTGCACCACAGTGGGCATCTGTGTCCACCCAAAATGTTGATGTGCCTCTAGAACAGCTCCCACAGTATTTTAGCCTGGTACTTTTTAAGGAAAGGACCTTTATTTATTCGGCCATGTGTTTGTATTAGGAAGCCGCTCGGGTTCCTACAGCTGTGTCCTGCACTCCATTCAAACCTAGGAGAAAAGCTTTTCAAGAAAACTAAGGTCATTCAAAGATCAGCATATGGGCACTTAACATTTTGCTATGCTATTCCAACAGAGACAATGGGCTCGATTTTAGGGTCGGGTTTCCTGCGGGTTTCCAGCGGGGGGGCCCCGAAAATCCCGATATGCGGTCACGTGACCGGATCGCGCCGCGATCCCGACCACTTCCGGGTTCCCCAATGACGTGCGGGGCTGCGTGCATGGCCCCCGCTGGTGGGAATCCCGCAGGCAATTAAAGCCAGCGGGGTTCCACTTGAGAGTACTTACCTTTCTTGTTGAGGTCAGTTAATGAGCTGAATCAGCTGTCAAAAGAGGAAGTGTGGGATTTCACCTGCATCGCAGAGTGTTTCCTACACTGGGGGAAACAGTCTCTCTCCAACCAGGCGTGTTGCAGCCTGTGGCAGGTGCCAAGGTGCACCCCACGGGGGAGAGCCCTCACCCACGCAGGAGGCCACCGCGTCACATAGGGCAATCCCTGCCCCCCACCACCCCCCCGCCAAGCCAGAGGACAGACCGACACGAAACTGCAGCCCCAGTCCGAGGAACCACCCACCTACCCTGCACAACCCCTCAGACCAACACCTGCCAGATGGGTGGTGCGTGGACACCCTCGGAGGACGAACAGCATGACCAGCCCCAGCAGCCTCGCAGTCCACGCCGTCCGCCGCAGAGACGTGGAGCCCCCCAACACGGTGTTGTTGCACGCCCACCTGCACAGCAGGAGGGAGGGCTACCGCAGAGAGAGACGAATCGCAGAGGGCACTACCCTCGCCACAGGGTCCACAGACCGAGGCGCAGCTCCCCGGACCTCTCCGAGCAGCAGTGCACACGGAGGCGCAGATTCGCTCGACATGTAGTCGTGGAGATCTGCAGGCTCTTTCATGCCGAGCAGCTCCTGGCTGGCCCCAGCACCAACTGCTTACCTGTCGCTGTCAAAGTCACCACTGCCCTCCACAACTTCTCCTCCGCATCCTTCCAGGGTGCAGCCGGCTACACCTCGGATGTCTCTCAGTCGTCTGCGCGGAAGAGCCCTGCAAATACACCTGCACCTACTCTGCAGTAACACGATGGGTGGCATCAGTGGTGGGTCCTCATAGTGATACCCAGGAGCGGGCATTATTGGACACAACAGACAGGATTCGCGGAGACATGGCAGTGGTGGTGCCAATATAATGTGTGCTGTTTGTTGCTCTGAAATTCAATATAGGTAACACCCATGGCAAACCCTCCGACACCCTTCTGCACCCCCTTCATGCTCACGAAACATTTGCCTTACGCTGCCTACTGCACATATGTGATGCATGCCCTGTGGCTGCAGCACAGGTGGTGGCAGGTTGATTGAGGCTGGCCATGAGGGAGATGCACGAGAGGGTGAGTATGGGATAGAGCCATGAGATTGTATGAGGATTGGGTCGCGTGTTAGTGGCAGGATGAGTACTGGCGAGGTGAGTAGGTGCAGGTAAGATGAGGATGGGGTTTGAGTGGGTATGAGGGGTGATGTGACAGAGTAGTGTTGGCGGTGCCGAAGGAGACGTGGGGTTGGGGCAGTGTTGTGGCAGATGGAGTGTAGGGGAAAGACTTCATGTTCTCACTGTGGCTGACCTACTGAGGTCATTGCAGCGCCTCCTGCACTGTATGCAGGTGGGCGATATGTTGGTTGCGCAGGTGACCCCCTCTGCCACCTCGAGCCAGGCCTTCTTGGTGGCAGAGGCTGGCCGCTTCCTCCCGCCCGCCGGGTGAAAGATCTCTGTCTTCGCCCTCCTCCTCACCCCATCTGATGATACCTGGGGTGAGGCATCATTAAACTGGGAGCAGCCTTCCCCCTGGGCTGCTCCATGCTGTAATTTGTTCCATTGGTTGCAGCATCTGTCAGTGGAGGACTGCCCCTTTAAATAGAGCGCCTCCAGCTGACAGATCGTACTGCGCATGCGCAGCCCGCCCGACGCGCAGACCAGCAGCGCGGACCCCGGAGGAGCAGGTAATTGATTCCTATTAGTGTGTTGCCTGCTACGATCGCGCGGGCAACCCACTAATTTCACCGAGCGTGTTGACCACGCTCCCGAAACCCAACCCGCCGGAAACCCGCAGGCCTGGTAAAATCGAGCCCAATAAACCCGTTTATTTTAAAACCTTGGTAAGCCTATTCAGATACAACGCAATGAAATACTGTAAATGTTGTGTACCCAAACCATGGCTTTTCAACCCTCAAAGCCCAGACAATTACGGATGAGACACTAAACCTCCCCTCTCAGGTGGACATAAAAGATTCCATGCACTATTTCGAAGAAGAGCAGGGGATATTTCCACCCCCACCCCCCACCCCCGGTGTCCTGGTCAATATTGATCCCTCAATCAACATTACTAAAACGGATAAGCTGGTAATTATCACATTGCTATTTGTGGGACCTTGCTGTGCACAAATTGGCTGCCACGTTTCTTACATTACAACAGTGTCTACACGTCATTGGCTGTAAAGCACTTCAGAACATCCTGAGGTCGTGAAAGGCGCTATATAATTGCAAGTTCTTTCTTTCTTTAACTCAGTTTCTATTTGCAATTATATATTTCATTTAGTTAATTTCTGCGGGCCTGGAAAAGGACGCCCTCAATGGTGGATAAATCCTAACTCCGAACATCTAGATCTGTTAGTATCAGCAACGTAAGATAGTTACAGTTTAATGGGAGCATTCATTTCAGTTTAAGGTGTGACCCATGAGTCTACATGCCCTTGGGTTGCCAACCCTCCATGAGTAACCTGGAATTGAAGATTAATCTCCAGGACACTGCTGCGAGCAGATTTGACACTGCTGCAAGTAAAATTATAGCGGCATTAAAAATATATACTTTTTTTCATTTTCTTTCAACACTTTCATTTATTAGTTATAAAAATAAAGGAGTTAGGGGGAAAAGCTGTTTCACAGTCAAGAATCATCCAATTGAGTCATGAAGAGTCCGTTTGGTTTCTAATTGACGTGGGAAGATGGTGTGCCATGAGGATGGACATGTTGGGTAGACCAATGATGAGAGCATGGGGGCAGAGCAGTGAGAGGTGGGACATCACATAATAAAACCTCCAGGAATACATCCAACCTGAGTTGGCAACCGTAACGTGGCCCACAAAAAACAGAAGTGTCGGGCACTCCAGCATAGAAGGCTGGTTCAAAAGATGGAAAAGTGGGACAATAAAACCTCCTCCAAACAGTTTCTGAAGCTCTGATCCCAAGCTGTCTTATAAGCAGATCAAAGCCAAAATATTCAGTTCAAACTTTTAACAATGGCATTTTCTTTTTCAAGGATAAAAATCTATCATTCCACCTTACTTTTCTGATATGTACTTTCCGAAATACAATAAAATTCCTCGATATGGATAACCTGTTGACATCCCTGTTATGAAAACAAATCGAGTCTCAGTGCTTCGTTTGTCCTCTGATTCAATTCTGTTTATCTCTAAAGTCTGCGTGTTAACCTTTATCAAAGTAATTGAACTTTTAATGGTTAGGACTTGTCAGCTTATGAAATTCCTATGCTGTGAGACCCCAAACAGATTACATATTTACAATGCCCTGTCTGACAAGGATTGTGAAACACCTGAGAGACTATTTGCACCATAATCTAATCTCCATTACCTAGGGGCCCAATTCAGTAAAACCCACAGCTCGGCAGTATACCTGTGAAATCTGGACCAATTCAATATATCTCTGTCTACTACTAAGTCAGTTCAATATCTATATGTAAACATTGTTGCCAGCCCTGGAGCTCAGAAATTTGATCATTCCTAACCTAATTAGCACTCTCTGCAAATAATTAATAGCGCAGGTCAAGACAATCCAGCAATTTAAATGAGTTTTCTACTAATGTTTTCAGCAAATGCAAATTTTACATATACATAAAATCAAACTCACACTCTCACACTTAAAATTAAACTCACACTCACATGCAAAATCAAACTCACTCTCACACGCAAAATCAAACTCACACTCACACATAAAATCGAACCCACACTCTCACATGTAAAATTAAACTCTCACTCTCACATTCAAAATGCAACTCACTCTCTCTCATATGCAAAATCAAATTCACTCCCACATGCAAAATCCAACTTACTGTCTCACACATCAAATATTCAATCTCACAAATGTAAAATCTACCCGATACTCACACATAAAATTAAACTTACTCTCTCACACAGAATCAAATTCACTCAGATGCAAAATCAAACTCATACTCTCACGCACATCGAAACACTGTTATATGCTAAATCCGACTCACCATATCACTCAAAATCAAACTCACTCTCTCAAACAGAGGGCACAAATGGATATTAGATATTAGATAAGGGAACAGCAGAAAAGGTTTAAAATTTGCATGTATGTATGAATTTGGAGAAAACAATTAGTAAAAAGAGTAGTAAAGTGATATAAATAAAAAGCAAAATGCTGAAAGTCTGAAACAAAAACAAAAAATTTGGAAACACTCAGCAGGTCAATCAGCATCTTATTTCTCAGTTCTCAAGATGGTTACAACCCTGAAACATGATCATTCTGTTCTCTCCACAGATGCTGATTGACCTGTTCTGTGTTTCCAGCTTTTTCTGTTTTTGTTTCACATGTAAAGTCATTTGGCTTTAATTTGTAATGCATTTTGTTAAGCGTTTTTTTTACTGAGAAAACAGGGTGAAGGGCCTGGACTCATAATGCATGACAGCACTAAAGTTGAAAAGGGTAAAAGAACTGATGTTTTACACCACTGAGAGGTAAATTATGTTTTCTTAGGGTAATTTGCCTACTTTCTGTTTAAATACAGAAATGTTCTTTGTTTGAAGCACTTCCTGCTTCTTGAAAACAGTTGCTCGAGTATTTAAAAAGCTGGGACATTTTCAGTCTGCTGCACAATAGAAACAATCACACAGAACACTTTCTATCCCAAAATTACAGACCACTACTAATAATCGACTGAATGGCACTCATTGTACTTTGATGATCTGTATTTACTGCCCCTGATATAATTTCACAGACATCTCATTGTACTCTTACCCATTTCAAAGTCTGAGTGCTTACTTACCTCTCCGTGTCTATACTGGTAATAAAAGGGAAAGTTTTAAACAGATTTTAATTTGCTGTGAAAGTACAGTTACACCATCTGGCTGCATACATTGCCCACATAACCTCATCGCACGCAAACCATTGCCAGAATACTTGGTGAAGATATTGTTACTCCAATTTAATCATCTTTACGTTTGTATTGGCAATACCATCACTATTCAAATGAATTTACACACTCTTAAGAAACAGTTCTTAATTCTAAAAGTAAGTCACCCTGAAATCATGCCTGGTGCAGAAATCCTTTCTATTCTGCAGGGCATGTTATTTTCCTACTCATGACCTCTGCTGCAAGGACACATGAACGACATACAGCTTGTGTATAATAGCTGAACTATTCTGTATTTGGACCTCAGTGGCGTACTGTATCTGGCATTGAAATATATTCAACTCAAACTCAGTCTCAAGTGCAAGGATGCAAACTACAAAACCCAAACAGATACCTCATCGTCATAATTCGTCTACACGCGCACAACACATTTAACACAGAACGTCACGAAGATGGAGAAAACACTAGGAACAAATAAAGGAATTTTATGTTTGGGGCATTTTCTTGGGTTTTCTTTACGTGTTTTTCTCCCATCCTTTAGATTCCACATAGCACAGAAATTGAGGAAGCACATAGGATCATGGAACTGTGGAAGCTTAAAGCACAACGTGGTTGACTCTTAACCGCCCTCTGACGTGGCCTAGCTAGCCACTCAGTTGTATCAAACTGCTAGCAATGGTTTAAGAAGAAGGCCCACCACCACCTTCTGAAGGCAACTAGGGATGGGCAATAAATGCCGACCTTGCCAGTGACGCCCACATCCCACAAATGAATAAAGGAAACAGAAGGAAGCTATTTGGCCCATTATACCAGCTCTTTGCTAGAGCAATTCAAATCTGATCCTACTATCCTGCTGTCTCTCCATAGCCCTGTATTTTCCTCTGCTTTAAATATTCACCCAATTTTCCTTTAAAAGATGCATTGGTCTCCGTCTCAAAGGCAAAGCATTCCATGCTCCAATAATCCTCTGCATATATTTCTCCTTTCTCTCTCTGTGATCATTTTAAATTGATTTTAAATTAAATTAACTCTTCAACACTGACTCCTGAACCAGAGGAAATAGTCTTTCCCTATTCGCTCTATGAAAACCCTTAATAATTTTAAAAACCTCAACCAAATTTTCTCTAAGTTTTCTCTGCTCTGGTTGAAATAGTTGGAATATCTCAATTCTTTCCTCACAACTACAGTTTCCCATCCCTGGCATCATCCTAGTGAAACCATACTGTACGCTCTCTATGGCTTTAATGTCCTTTCTAAAATGGGGCACCCAAAATTGCACACAGTATTCTAACTATGGCCTAACTAATATCTTGTACAAATTTATCATAACCTCTTTGCTCTTGTACTTTATACCCTTTTATAAAACCCAAAGTGTTGGTGGCCTTTTTTCTGGCTTTACCTACCTGCACTCGCACTTTTAGCCAACTATGTATTTTAACCTGTAGATCTCCCTGTTCATCCTCACCCTGCAGCATCATTCCATTCTTTGTTTTTCCACCCAAGATGTATCACTTCACATTAAATTGCATCTGCCATCTGCCTAATCAACTGACCTGTATATGACCTCCTGAAGTCTTTTAGAGTCCTCCTCGCTGTTTTCCAAACCCCCTAGTTTTCTGCCATCAGCAAATTTTGAAATTGTGCTCCCTATGCTCAAGTCCAACTTCTAATTCTGTCTCTTCGGTATGGTTACAGTTATTTAAAAAGGGCCCAGCTCCCCTGAAAATCAGTGAGTAAATGCACTTCGCTGTGTACACTGAGCCATTCAGACCAGAAGTGTCCTAGATTCAAGTGTCCTAGATTCAATCCCTAGTTTGTGCTGAGATAGCAAATCTCAACTAGGCTATTAATGGAAGTGAAGTTGCAAAATTGATTTGTGCGGCACAGATATGCGCAGCTAGATCACACTCACCCCCACCCCCCCCCCCCCCATAAAACTTTTGAAAGTCATATGTTTTGGGAACACTGATGTCTTTAACTTTAATATTTCACCCATACTCCCGCCATTGATCACCCAACATGTCCATCATCATGGTGCACCGCCTTCCCACACCAATCAGAAAGTGAATAGACCCTTCATTACCCGATTGGATAATATTTGACTGTCAGTCAAACAGCCTTTTTTCCCATGTCTGATACTTATATAACTAAAAAACAAAAATGTTCCAAGAATTTTTTTTAAAACACAGTTTTGTAATATCCCTATGATTTTTCTCCTGGGTTGCTCGGAGCAGTGTTCTGGAGATTAATGTTTAATTCCTGGAAACTCCAGGGCAATCCTGAAACGTTGGCAACCCTAGATAGGTAGCAGATTTGAATTTTGACTTCTGCATGTTGCTTTCCCTCCCCTTTCTTTTTGCTTGGGTATGTGGGCTGGCCTTTGTCAGTCCTATTAAAGAGGCTTTTCCAATTCGCCTGCCTCTGATAAAGGGCTACACCCAAAGCATTGTCGATCAGATGCTAATCAACATGCTGTGCATCTCAAGCATTTCCTGTTTTCATTTTACACTTCCTGGATTTGCAATTTTTTTAACCTCCATTATTGTTGTCCTGCTTTGTATATTGTCTGTATTGAGAGAGATCAGCAATTCTTGTTTTAATCTGAGGTGATCATCATATGCTGTACATTGGAATGTGCTCAGACCTGGCTCACTGACTAAACACTTTAACATTGATGAGATGCATCACTTATATCCCGTATTGAACTGGGCCCCAGGTCTCCAGAAAGCTAAAATCAAACTGAAATTCATGTGTTATGAAACTGACAAAACAGACCATTCCAAAATGACAGTGGTGTTGTTCAATTTGACATCAGGATCATGTTGTGCTGTAGTGTTATACTGGCAACATTCACTCAGCTACCAGATGCTAGCATGCCAGAATGTTCTCACATAGTTATTAGACCCTTGCCAATACGGATATTGTTAGCTTTACACCCACTGAGTGCCAAATGGAATCCCCTCAAATGAATTAAAGTGCTGCAGAAGAAACATTTGTAAGATAGGATGATCTAACCAGAGACTAAATCAGACAAAACATTGTTCACTTGACAATAGAGGTCTTTCCAGACACCTTAAGTAATACGTAACGGCTTCAATTTTCCGATCCCAAGTAAATAAGGAGCAGCGTGAGGAGCTAGCCTGGATTAATTTACTGATTTAGACCGCTCCCCTTAAATTGAATAAGCTTCCTGGGTATGGAAAACATGTGCAGTGACTCAGGGGTCTGCCAGTCAGAGAATTAAGCCAACCAGCATCTAATGAAAGGTTGTGGCTTGTCTTCAAAGGAGAGTTGAGAAGTGCACTAGCTGGCAAGCAGAATATTGTCGGCAATATGTCTGCAATGACAGTGGGGAAGCCACCAGTATTTAGCAGCAATGCTTTAGAGGAGGTATAGCAAAGAGAGGTGGTCCTATTTGATATGGAAGGCTACCTACCTGTGAAAGCTGAGGTGCCAAGTGCAGTCTTCCAGGTCTGCTGAACCAGGGATGGAAGTCTACCCCCTTTTGCAAAAAATACTTACTCTACCTCCACAGAAAGCGTGGCACCAATGTCAATGTTTCTGCCCTGCACCCTCAGGGAGATAGCAAGCAGAGACCATTTACCCCTTCACGCGACACTCTTTCATGCAACAGAAGGTGGAGGGCCAATAGCAGAAGCGCATAGTAATATCTCGCACAGAACAGTTTAAAGTTCAGCTCAGAATGAGTGCTGTCAGCTGCAACAGCGTTCTGGATCGCTTGTAAAGCACTGGCCCCAGGAGGGAGGTTATCGGAACATGGTTTTCTGTTTGGGTGCCCAGATATTTGTTGTCATCTTGCTACATGTGTTCTTCTTACAGACCAAGACTGAACATAACGACAGGGAGAGGGCAAGGACACATGGGGGTTGCGCCACACTAAAGCAGCTCACCCAATTTAAGACAACATCCTTCGTCCTTTTCACCCATGAAATTATGGAAGAAACTGATAAGGACATGTTTTGAGGCATGGTGCCACCACCTAGCAAATATCCTTCATTTATTATTATCCTTCCCAAACCCACAACCTTCTCACTCAAACTGTACTTGTTAAGCAATTACATAATGGTCATAACGTTTTATGATCTTACCCCTCTTTGAAAGCATTTTCTGGGAGTGCAATGTATATCTTCTCCATTTTCTCTTCCTAAAGTTACTTCCTAAGATGAGGTGAAAGCAAGTAGCACCACAGACCCTGAAAACACCATATCACATAACGTCAAACACTGGTCCTGCTATCAGCATGACTACTAGCACCTCGGAGCCTACAGTTAGTGACTTTGAGGAATGGACTCCTGATAAACCTCATGTGACAAGTGAGGAGGAACAAGTGGAGGGAGCAGGAGAAGAAACAAAAATACTTGGGCGGGCTGTGGACTTACACATTTGCCAAAAGCATACTCAAGGGATTGGTATCCTACTGGGCCTGCTTTCACACAACAGCAACAACAACTGGCATTTATACAGCACCTTTAATGTAGAAAAAAAAATCCCAAGGTACTTCACTGAGGTGCAAGGAAAAAATGGAAAGATTTGGAGGGGTGACACAAAGTTTAGTTAGAGGTAGGTTTTAATGAGGGTCGTAAAGGAATAGAGGACGGTGGAGAGGCCAAGGGGTGCTAGGGAAGGAATTCCAGAGCATGGGACATAGGTGGCTGCAGGCAGAAGAAGGGGGGATGCACAAGAGGCCAGAGTTTCACCGAGGACATGCATCAAGTGAGGTCAAACCACTTCCATTGAAAAATAATTACTAATATCAAAGAAACCGAAAAAAATTAGAATGTTTTCTTGCTGTGAGTGTACACCGCTTCTCACACACACACACACATACACACACACACACACATATACACACACACATATACACACACACACACATACACACACACACACATATACTTCATATTGAAGATCCATTTTAATCAGTGAAACTGTACATACTTTAAATGTTTTTTTTTACAATTTTGAGACATAATATTTGTGAACATTATCACCAGCTCCCTCCCCTCCTCACCCAACTCAGGTTGAACCCTTCACCTTGAGCTGATAATTTGTCTGATAATGACAGGGCTGCAGTGTTCTCTCTGATGATGCTTTTGAACGACTAATAAGGTTTCAGTTGGTGTGTTGCCCACATTCCTTCAGAGTGAGAACTCTGACAGCTCTTTTTTTTTAACTTTAAGCTGAAATGTATATCCATTCCTTTATTAGGGTGATTACTATATGCCGGAAACATTCCTTCATTTCTTGGCTTCAAAGCTTGAACAGGAAGGAACACCTGTATTCCGTAACATCCAATTGTCAGGCTTGCTTTGATGTGTTAGGTCCCATAAACCCCTCACTGTGATCATAAATCATCTGTCTGTTGACTGTTCAAATTAATATTTTGATGGGATTTGTTTCTCAGTTTCATTAGTAAGCTTCAACATTACTTTTCATCAGGGTTCTCATATAAACGCTTGTTTCCAGAAGGAAGGCACTTGTACAAATGTCATTTCTACTGATTTTTTTGCAGCACAATCATAGATCATTGCTGGCATCACCTAACAGATGCTACTGGACGTTTTATACCAGTAAATGATTTGTTTGTTTTAATGTATTTATTTTAATACAGTTGGGGCTATGTGATTAGGTTATGGGGTCAACTCAAGTCAATTGTTTATTGCCATTGACAACAAGGAGACCATGTGTGTGCATGTGAAAGTCATCCCGCCTAGGAGTAAGCATACTTTCCTTACTCATGCACTAGTCAATGGAAGTACACATAGGGCTATGTGCTACCCATGTGGTATTTAGAAACTCATTGAGAAGGGCTGCAATGCACTTACGTTAGTTTTAAGCAGCTGTAAGATGATTTAGGGTGACCTGGCACAGAGACCCCCTCAATAATTTGCTTCATTTGTGTGTGTCTCTACATTAGACCTTCAATGTACCAGTTTTGTTCTTTCAGATGACACCAATTAGAACATGAAAAAAATAGAAGATAAAATAACTCCCTAAGCTAATAGCATACTTTTTAAATTCTCACAGCTAATAAAATAAAGAACTTGCATTCATGACCTTAGGATGACCCAAAACGCTTTACAGCTTTTTGAAATGTAGTCACTGTTGTAATATAGGAAACGCAGCAGCCAATTTGCACACAGGAAGGTCCCATGAACAGCAATGCGATACACGACCAGATAATCTGTTTTTTTTAGTGATGTTGATTGAGGGATCAATATTGGCCAGGACACCAGGGAGAACTCCCCTGCTCTTCTTCGAAATAGTGCCTGGGAATCTTTTACATCCACCTGAGAAGGCAGACTGGGCCTCAGTTTAACATCTCATCTGAAAGACAGCACTCTGACAGTGCAACACTCCCTCAGTACTGAATTGAAGTGTCAGCCTAGATTATGTGCTCAAGCCTCTGGAGTGGGACTTGAACCCACATCCTCCTGACTCAGAGTGCAAGAATGCTACTACTGGGCCATGGCTGTCACCATTGAGCCTTTTTAAAAAATCCAATATTGAAAAGTGCAAACTCCTGTATCTATATCGAACATTTCATTGTGAGCTGAGCAAACGAGGTTCAACTTATGGCATCATCACTCGAACAATCCACCAAGAGCAGAGGAGCCAACTCACATGTAACAACAATACCCAGGGCATATAAACTGTATATAAAACCCAGAAAATTGTCATTGTATCCAAATTTTAAAAATTATTTTAGTCATTTAGGCTGGTGGTAAGCAACTTGCAAGAGGAAAAATTGGGGAGAACCAAGTTATTCTAAACTGTCTGCCGAGCTTTTGATTTCTACTTTCACTTCGAGGAGACATTTATATTGAGATCAGTAGCTGCAGTTCGGGTTCAAGCCAGGCAGAACCCTGTTTTCATTTCTTGACTCCTGCCTGGCTGGAGCATTAATTGTCCTGTTTAGGAGTGAGCAATGTGCATGCCTGAATACACGCATGGGCAAAGCCCTTTACTAACAGCTGGAAATTTAAATATTTAGAGAATGGGGAGGGGCGAATCTCTTATTGCCAAATGTTTAAATTAAGGTCAGGTAGATTTACAAATCATGCAGGGAGCCCTTGAGCACTTTACAAACCAGGTTTGACATCACATTAAATTTACACTCCATATGATGTTAAACTGAAGCAGTGTAAGACTAAGGGCTGGCTATTCCTTATCCCACACCTACAGGGTCAAAGCAGGTCTACTGCTTGCCACCCGACCCAGCCATGACCCTGGCCCAGGCCATTCAGCCCACAAAGTCTGTGCTGATGATTTTCTCCACGTGGACCATCACATTCTCCACTCATTCCTTATTTGCTTTAATATTCCTCTTTTGCAAGAGACTATCTAATTCCCTTTTAAAAGTGTTTATGGGCTCTCCATGGAACTATAGAAGTTTACAGCACAGAAGGAAGCCATTCCTTCAATGATGGTTTGTGGCAGAAAATTCCAAGTTCTAACCACCCTCTGTGTAAAGAATTTTTTTTTCATCCTCCCCTTTAATTATTTTTGTGATTATGTTAAATGTGTGCCCTCTTGTTACCATATTACCAGCAAGTGGAAACAGCCTATCACTATTTACTTTATCATAACCCTTTATAATCACGAAGACCCGTATCACGTGACCCCTTAACCTTCTCAGTTCCAGCGAGAAAAGCCTTCACTTCTCAAGTCCTGCTTTATAACTATAGCTCTTTCTCCCTGGTAATGTCTCAGTGAATCGATGCTGCACCTTTGCTTTTATATCCTTGAGGTACTCAAAACTGCAACAATGGCCCTGAATTTCCATGAGAGTTCAACAGGAGATCAGGTGATGCCCGATGAAAAGTCAGGGCCAATATTCCAACTGCCGCCTAACTAAAGTCTTGCACAAGTTCGACATTAATTCCTTGCTTTTGTGTTCTATGGGATCTAAATTCTACATTCTGCATCCATTTTCCAAGTGTGAAACGGGTACAACGATAGCCAATTTAGCAGGGCAGAGGGCTGCACCCGATCTACATGGATATTTGGGCCACTGCCAAATTAGTCAGGGTCTTCCTTTAGACAGCCCTGGTAACCACCTGAAATTAGCACAAGCCTCATTTCAATATTGAAATCAGGCTCCTGCACCTATTATCGATCCAAATGCGAAATGCAAACTCCAACCAGCATTTCCAGATCTTGAGCTGTCTAACCAGCTTAAAGAGACCGCAGGAGGCCGTTCACAAAATTGCCCCAAACCTTCCTAAAATATCTTTTTTGCAGAGTCGGAAAGACAGGAAACCTCCTAGCTCCACAAAACAACTGCAGGCCGCTGCTCTCCTGATTGTCCTCCCTCCCACGACTTACCTGTGGGCCTTGGCACCGATCAAATTGGTTGGGCCCCAACAGACGAGGTGCGGATGAGGCCCGAGGACTAATTTAGGACGGTCCTCGGGCCTCTCCATTCTGGCATTCCGTCACTGTGCCCCATGGGAATCGCGCCCGATTTCGGGCGCTGTCGAATTTCTACCCCTGTGTCTCTAGATACAAAACCAAGAATTCCATTTTCCTTTTTTTATGACCTCATCTACTTGTGCTTACCATTTTCAATCACCTGGGTATCTGCACACCAAGGTCACTCTGCTCCACCACTCCATTTAAATCTTACCATTTAAGGTGTATTTCCTTTCCCTATTCTTCTTTCCAAAATATATTACTTCACAATTTTCTACATTGAACTGCATCTGTCACCTATGTGACCATCCTGCTATCATATCTATGACCCCCAAAGTCTTTCACAGTGCTTGTCACAATGTTCCAGCAACAGTGAAGCAGCCCCTTTTATTAGCAGCTGAAATTTTTAAGTGCTGTAGCTGCTTGATATTTCCTACCCTCCAGTGACAGCGAACTCCCAGGGGTAGGCCCAATATAGGCCAGGCGCTTGCTGTGCATACATAATAAGACTCGTCTTGGAAAATCCCATGAAGTCGGCCAGTCGGTGAGATCAGAAAAGCAACCCTGTTAATACATATCCCACAAAGCCTGAAGCACAAAGTCTACAACTCTGAGCACAGCTAGAGAGGCAGGGTGTGAGATCATTTTTTCTTTTCTTAAAAAACTGGTTAGCCAAGGGGATTAATTTTGAAAACTAGTAAATGGATGCTTTTAACGGGATACTTCACCTGAAGCAACATTATAAAATCTTAATTAAAGGGAAAGATAATATGCTATTACTTAGGATAATATTTTGATAATGTGAGGGTTTTGTGCTTGCTTTTCTTACTTTGTCTGTGAACCTATGCTTAATTTAGACTCATAAGGATAGCGATACAGATCTCACATTGTATATTACAGTGAAATCTACCTTCGGTTCATTTTAATGGACATAAGACTTCCCAGAACTAAGTTTCTGGTTATTCTGTTCATTTATAATAAAGCTGCAGTAGTCACATCACAATGTGTTAATCCTCATGTAGGAGGGGGTTGGGTGCTGTAGGTTAGCACACTGCCCTTTCACCTCTGGAAACTTGGTCTAAAACCAGCGCAGAGAGATGAGATGAACATCTCCAATCTTGTGGTTGACAGTGAGGAGGAAAGCTGTAGACTGAAGGAAGATATCAATGGACTAGTCAGGTGGCAAATGGAATTCAATCTGGAGAAGTGTGAGGTAATGCATTTGGGGAGGGCAAACAAGGCAAGGGAATACACAATAAATGGGAGGATACCGAGAGGTGTAGAGGAACAGAGGGACCTTGGAGTGCATGTCCACAGATCCCTAAAGGTAGTAGGGTGGGTAGATAAGGTGCTTGAGAAGGCATACAGGATACTTTCCTTTATTAGCCAAGGCATAGAATATAAGAGCAGGGAGGTAATGCTTGAACTGTATAAAACACCAGTTAGGCCACAGCTAGAGTACTGCGTATGGTTCTGGTCACCACATTACAGGAAAGATGTGAATGCACTAGAGAGGGTACAGAGGAGATTTACGAGGATATTGTCAGGACTGGAGAATTTTAGCTATGAGGAAAGATTGGATAGGCTGGGGTTATTTTCTTTGGAACGGAGGAGTCTGAGGGCAGATTTAATTGAAGTGTATAAAATTATGAGGGGCCTAGATAGAGTGGATAGGAAGGACCTATTTCTCTTAGCAGAGGGGTCAATAACCAGGGGGCGTATTCCAACGCCCATTCCCCAGGTACAAAGATCAGAAATTTCTTAATTACATTACAACCTTGTAATCATTCCTGGGTATCTGTTCTCTATGTATTATAACCTTTGGAAATCCTCTTATTTAAATTTGATTATATTCAAGAAGCATCAGGTAAAACATTTATGTTCTTAACATTCTGCCAGCCCTCTCCACCTATCAAGTTAATTCAGAAAATGTGTAACAATCTCATCCAGATCAGTCATTGCCTTTTAAATAGAAATTTATTTGAGAAAGAAACTGGAAGATATTCGTGAGGAGGAGATTCTTCTAACTGACAGCATGATTGAAAAATAAAGATAAACGAGGTGTCACTGGAATTAATGGATCCACTTTCAATACCAACAAGACAGCTCGAACCACACAAATATGTGAGTGGCAAGAAAGGGGAAAGGGGCAAGAATAATGTCATAGAAAATACTAAAGGTGCTGAAACAAAGGTCCCAAAGACTTTCACTAATTCACAAATCATAATCCCCACTTGACAAAAAGACTGCTTTCATTTGTGTGGGCAGAGAAAATATTTCAACCATATGTGAAAAGGATGGATTTAACTGCACTTATAGGCCATAAAGTATTACAATGACTGGTAAGAAATATAAAAGAAGTGAACAGATTGAAAGTTGATCTAACTACAGGAATATGAATTTTAAATTCAGGACAGGAAGAGGGAGGTGGATTGATTATCTTGGAAACTTGAGCCTTGATTTTCTTAGACTAGTAACATTGGGACTGTGTTTGTGTGAGGTGTGTGAGCTCCCGTACCAACAATGAGGGTGGCTGGCCTTGCTGAATGTAGTAAAGCAAGTCCTTCATTAGAATAGAGTCCCTGCACAGAGAATTAGGCGTAAGAGTGCTACTGGGTACCTGTCGCAAAATCTGGCGAGCCAGCTCTTTTTAGCTCAGCAAACAAATCACTTGCTACATGAATACATGGAGCAATGTGGGCATATTTGCCACCTTCACTGATGATGCCTTTCTGCAGGAGATGTGGCAAAGGAGGGCGATTTTATTTTGGATATAATGCCAGAATTGCCTTAGGGAGGTGGCAGAGAGAGTAAATGCGGTCTTCTAGGCCCATAGTACCTAAGAGGTAAATAAGAAAAAGGTTTCCAGTATCCAGAAAAATACCAAGGCAAGTGTACCCTCCTTTGCGTACAAGCTTATTCTTAATCCATGGAAGGCATGCCCCCAGTAGAAATGTTTCCCTTCTGTGTACTCATGGAGAGAACATGCTGAGAACATTTACCTCTTTTCACTGCACCATTGTATACAACTGAGGGTGGAGGATCTCAGTGCAGTTGGACACAGTCATGACTCGCACACAGCAGTTCCAAGTTACACTCACATAAAGTAGTGCCTGTTAAAACACCATGCTGGATCATTTGCAAAGTCGTGACCCTAGAAAGAAGGTGGTCTGGTTGCATGGGTTCTGTTTGGGTCTGCTTAGGGAGTTCCTATTATCTCCTGTAATGTGTTCCATTTTAGTCAAGGCTACGCACACCTATAGGGAGAGAAGGAGGATTGGCAGGAGCCCAGCCATCATGAAGCAGCTGAAGCAACACGAGGAGATCGCCTTTATGGCAGTGGAGCTGTAGAGAGCATTGGTGAGGACAAGTTTGGAGATATGGTGCCACCAAGTAGCAAGTATCCTCCACTTATCATGATCTTTCATACCTTTCTTAATACTCGCAGTAGGGCTGCATATCTTAGCAGTTGCATGATGCATAAAATATCTTACAATCTTGCCTCTTTTTTAAGGCATTGCCTTGGAAAAGCATTGTAAATCAGTTTCTTTTTCTATTTCTATAGGCTCCTCCCAAGATAAGGCAAGACAAGGTGGCTCAATGGATCCTTGTACACCACAGCACCTGCACAGACAATAGCACCCAGTAGAATGCAGCTAGTGAGTTTGAGGAGAGCACTCGGTGAATAACAAGCCATAAGTGATGAGGAGCAAACAGAGGTATCAGAAGAGGAAGAAGCAAAATCTGTGCAGGCTGCAAGCCCATGCTGCAGGGATTGGTATCCTACTGCACCTGTCTTCAGGTAGAGGTTGATGCATGAGAAAAGTGCATTTGCTGCATTCTTTGAGGCCACTATGAGCAGACTGCCACAGCTGTCAGAGAATGTGCATCAGTGCACCTCTATCATCCCTGCATTACTAGGTTTTACAGAAATGCAATGAAGAGTATCTTCAAGGCCAAGGAAAGCCCTAAACTAGTAAGAAAACAAGCGGCAAACAGTTTTCTGTCACAAATGTTGTGACTTGGCACTATTGAGACAGGCTAGAGGAGACTGTCATTACTGAGTTGGATAGACTGGGTGATCATTTGGAAAAAGCAGTGGATGTAGGCTTTAGTCAAATCAGAGACATCCTATGGACTGCTCCGATGCTTTCTGCCGATGATCCTTCTAGGTTACCCAGACCTGGCGACGTGGTAGGAAAGTGGGGGGTGACTTCCTCTCATGGTAACACCACATTGCCCCACTCCAGTCAAGCCCGTCAAAAGATTGAGGAAGTGCCAGAGTGAAAGCAGCTATTGTATTGTCAGATGTGGCTCCAGTTGTTGTAGGGACATCTCATGGCCTTGCGCTCAAGGTTCTAGGCGACTACGATTGCATCAGGGCCACACTACCCAATAGCAACATGCCATCATTGTTGCTCCTCTCACTCAGAGAGCACTTAGGAATAGCCTAAGATTAAGAAATAGGACAAGCACACTTCAAGCACACCTTATAGTGTCACCAGAGGGAAGCACAAACGTAGACCCCATCACCTATGTAAATAGCATAAAATAAGCCATGATCTTTTATTTCTCCATTTCATGGACTGTGCTTGTTGGGTAGGGCTGTGAAAAGATAAGAAGTACAGAGTGGGAACTGAAAAATGGTAGTTCAGCCTCCATGAAGGAAATGTGTAGAATGTTCTTGAGAGCAACAATGTGTAGGAGATTTATGGAAAAACAAAGCTGGTGAATGGTAGGTGGGCTTCATTATTGGAAGTAGTTTTGAAATCACGGAGTTCCACATCAGTCTCCCTGTCTGTACATCATCTGCATCTATGTTGCCCTCCACCTCTTCCTCATTCACTTCCTGTGGGCTTTCATTCTCATGGGACTACTCTTTGAACTACTGCATGCTCATAGAATCATAGAATTGTTAGGGCACAGAAGGAGACCATTCAGCTTACTCCTCTCTGGATAGTAAAATTGCACACAACATGCCGCAAACAGAGGGGATTTTAGAGACTTTGCCAAGAGCAACAGCAGAATGGCAAAAATTGGATCTATGCAAGCCTTGGCACTTGTGCCTTTAGTTCCAGCAGCAAGCAATCTTTGGGCAGTCCACAAGATACATGGCACTGTTGGGTATTATTTCCTTACCAGGTTCCTTTAAGTGTGCCATCTTCTTCTCCTAGGTCCTGCAACAGTGCTGAGCCTACCTATCACTCGCTGCCAGGAATGGTGCCCTGGGAAGGGAGCCCTGAAGTGCCAAATTCAGCAACTGCCCTCGCACCCACCTCATGCAGCTCCATGCCCATTTGGTCATTCATCCAACAGGGTACTGTACCACTTTGTTACTTGCCCACTGAATCCGTTTTCTGCTTCCACATTGAGTTTCACTTCACTTAGCCAAGGCTGAAACAAATATTTGTCCCAGTAGGCAGACATTTACCTTTATGTGCATACATCCCTTTAGTTTGGACTTGTTGACCATATTTTTCACATCCCACATTGGGCCTATTCCGTGCACAAGGGCAAAACTGGATTGGGAGCTGTGAATAATTGTTCAAATGAGCTGAAGCGGAAAATCCAGGGCAGTCAGTTTACTGCTCCACTGGCACTCATTGCTCCAGTAATGCAGCACATAAACCTCACTTGCATTGGTAGGGTAAGTTCAGCCCTCAGGTTTGAATACTATTATGAAGTTTCTGATGTTTGGAAAATGCAACCAGCAGCTTTGATAGTAAGATACCGGGGCATGTTTTCCAAAGACAAGCTATTTTGCCCACTTATGCCTCTACTTCGCCTCCACTGCCACTGAAATCCTCACCCATGCCCACTTCATCTTAAGCTTTGATTTCTCAAGTGTTCTCCTTGGCAGTCTCATTGAAACATATAACATTCTGACAGGGCTAGACAGACTGGATGCAGGGCGGATGTTTCCCCTGGCTGGGGGGTCCAGAACAAGGGGTCACAGTCTCAGGATACAGGGTAGGACATTTAGGACTGAGATAAGGAGAAATTTCTTCACTCGGAGGGTGGTGAACCTGTGGAATTCTCTACCACAGAAGGCTGTGGAGGCCAAATCACTGAATATATTTAAGAAGGAGCTAGATAGATTTCTAGATACAAAAGACATCAAGGGGTATGGGGAGAGAGCGGGAATATGGTATTGAGATAAAGGATCAGCCATGATCATACTGAATGGCGGAGCAGGCTCGAAGGGCTGAATGGCCTACTCCTGCTCCTATTTTCTATGTTTCTATATCTCCCGACACAAACTTCAACTGACACATAATGCTGTCGCTTATATCCTATCACACACAAAGTCCCGCACACCCATAACCCCGTCTCGCCAAGCTCCACTCGTTCACTGTTCCCCAGTGAAAATGCCTTGCCTTGGTGTGGTCGGCAGAAATATTTGGCCTGTGTGTGCAAGTGATAAATTGTGTTGTGGTTGGAAGCCATCAATCACTAGAGTTGATAGAAACAAATAAAACATAAAGTAACCAGTTGACAACATGGGCTGTTATGCTATTGCAATTTGATTTTGAAATAAAGTGCAGGGAAAGAATATCAAGACCAGTGCCAGACGCGCTGTAGCACAACACTTTTAAAGAATGCATGCGTTGATGACGCCAATAAGATAGGTAATCAGGCATCATTAAATAGTCATAAAATGTACCTTGTGAGTGTTTCTTCTCCATTCAATCTATTGCAAAGAAGTTTAAACAGTCGTAATTTCTCCTGGACATATGGGGGACAGATTTTCCCATAGGTTGCAATGGTGGTAGAAGTTCGGTGAGATGGGACTTTCACCCATCCCAAGTCTGTGCCCTTGACCCAGGCTGATTTCTCAGGGTCACTTTCATTGGAAATATTTTGCCAAGCTTTGGCACCATTTCCACCATTGCCAGGTCGCCCACCTCAGGTGGGGGAGGGGGAAGGGGGGAGGTTAATAGCTGCAGCGCCTGCTCCAGCTTATTGAATGTCATTTGTTTTTTCTTCCATCACCCACCTTGCCTAGTGCAATCAATATAGAAATATGTTGCATGATGTATTTTCGACATTTGCATCTCATTACAGTATGCCCGCCTATATTTGTTTAGGCATATTGTACAGCCAACCTCTGGTGGGAAATCACAGATGTGGCATCAGGTGGTGGGGAGCTGGAGGAATGGTTCCCAGCCTGATTTTCCAACCGTGCTACCATGCCTTCTCAGATTACACAGTTTACTGGTATAATCGTCGAGGAAATTCAGCCCTATTATTTCCTTGTGATCAACTACTGATTATTTCTTGACAAATTTTTAGAATTGGCGGAACAATCCTCAGATCTTCAGTACAGATGACATTGTGCATTGACAAGGTGGAACAAGCTGGCTGTTGACTGTTGTCAATCATATTGTCAACAAATAAATAGAAACAACGCCCACCCCCAAAAAAAAATCATAGTTTATATTACAGAAAAGAATTATAGGTACCCTGGAGTCATTTCAAGGCTGTAATCACATCTTGGGGCAAGTAGGCAGGTTATCGCAACCCGAATAAGGCCAATTAAAGCCTCTTCCAGGTTTCGCGGCCGACAGCCAGCCTGATTGACAGGCTGGCTGCCCACAGGAGCTGCACATCCTGGGTGGGGGGGGAGAAAGAGAGAGAGAGGGACCTTATCGGCCGTTGTGAGAGAGAGTGGGGGGAAACAAATATCAGAGGGGGGGAGACATCGGACATCGGAGTGGGGGGAGAGACATCGGACATCGGAAGGGATGAAAGAGACATCGGACATCGGAGTGGGGGGAGAGACATCGGACATCGGAAGGGATGAAAGAGACATCGGACATCGGAGTGGGGGGAGAGACATCGGACATCGGAAGGGATGAAAGAGACATCGGACATCGGAGGGTGGGGGAGAGACAGCGGACATCGGAGTGGGGGGAGAGACATCGGACACTGGAAGGGATGAAAGAGACATCGGACATCGGAGGGTGGGGGAGAGAAAGCAAACATCGGAATGGGGGGAGAGACATCGGACATCAGAAGGGATGAAAGAGACATCGGACATCGGAAGTGGGGGAGAGACATCGGACAGCGGAGGGGAGGAGAGACATCGAACATCGGAGCGGGGGGTGCAGGTGACATCGTTTGTAAGGTACGTTTATTTATTTTTTTACAAGGTCAAAATCTTTTTAAGTGGCCAATATGCCAAAAATAAACTACCTTAAGTACCTCAATGAGGTACATTTGCTTGTTTAAATATCATCCCGCCGGCAATTAAAGCCGGCGGGACTTCCGGGTTCGGGAACGGCACGCACACCCAGATGGCTGGAATCCTGCCCGCTCCAGAATTCTCCCATTTTCTTTGCCCCCCCACCCCCAACGCACCCGGACTTTGCATTTAAAATTGAAGCCATAGTGTCACATGAACCTCCTCAATCATGTTACTGCCTTGTAATTGCTCCCAAGTGTCCATTATTCTCTATATTTATTTTAGCACTTCTAACTATTTTATATTGATATGTATTTTGCAAAGTTGTATTGCTAACTCCAGGAAATGTACTGTTTCTCTCCACACTGCATTTTATATTATCTGCCTGCCAGCAGTTTATCAGGAGGGACTGACAAGCAATGCTTAGGATGCAGGATTTATTTCAAATTTAACGTTTATAAGTGGGGAACATCTGCTTATCATTGTCTGTTGATTTATTTGAAATAAGTTTACCGTTTAAATTGAAATTGCTTTACTAGATAATAAAATTTTACTCTGGCAGTAAGTATTAATACAGTCAAAACAATTTATTTTGTGCATTTATTTCAAAGTTTGATCAAGAATTTCACCCTATATAAATAAAGATTTTCCCATTTATTCATGTGATCATTTTTTTTCCCTTCAGTGATTGGTAAAGTTGAACCAGCACAGCTAGTGCACTCTCCATTACTTATTTTTAATTCATTTATCTTTGTCCTTTGTTAAAGCAAATAGCTCAATAATATCTAATTTACTCATAGCATCGCCATGCACTCAATACAATTGTGCATGGCAGATACCAAATATGCTCTACTTTGAGAGTTGTAAAGAAAATGTCAGCATGCACAGGGTTCAAATCAAATATTGAATCAGTGCAAACTGCCCAATGTTTCAATGTTAGCTTGCACCATCTCCAACAGCCAGTGCTTAAACGCCTAATGTATCAGAAGAAACATTAGAAATTAAGTTACCTCTGCAAAAAATAATCTGCACAAAGGCCATGTATTTGGCAGCTAGCCCATGAGTTCCATACTAAGCTTTCAGCTAAGTTGTAATAAATATCCTTAACATGGTGTGAAGAAGTTCCTGCCTATGTCAAGATGATTGCTGTTCCAGGCATCACAACTACTGCAATGTGTAATCCTCATTTTTTTGGAGTGACTTAAAGAATTTCATAGTAATCTTCGGCCCTACCTGACTGCTGCAGGTGTACCAAGAGCCATTCACATTTCTCAAAGAAAGAAATGACAGTGCTAATCTTCGTAAGAAGTAGGATTGCTGAAGAGGCCCACTGACATTGTGAATGGGGAATGCTTTTCTCTCGGATATATCAAAACTTTGAATTTGTTTTGTAACCTATAACAGGATTTACTTACCAAAATATTCTAAAGAGACGCTGTTTCAAACCCAAATTCAAACTTGTAAATCCTACAAGAGCTCGGTGCACTATTATATCTTTTATGATCCTACTGAACAGTTTCAAAAGTTATTATTGTCGGTTTCGTATCTTCACACTCTTTCCGTGGGGAATAGTGGAAGGATGATTAACAATTTGACAGACTGAACGCTCCTTCCATGGCCATAACCTTCTTTGTACCAACAACAACAATAACAACAACTTACATTTACGTAGCACCTTTAATGTAGTAAAACGTCCCAAGGTGCTTCACAGGAATGTTATCAAACAAAATTTGACACCGAGCCACATAAGGAGATATTAGGACAGGTAACCAAAAGCTTGGTCAAAGATGTAGGTTTTAAGGAGTGTCTTAAAGGAGGAGAGAGAGGTATAGAGGCGGAGAGGTTTAGGGAGGGAATTCCAGCACTTAGGGTCTAGGCAGCTGAAGGCACAATCGCCAATGGCAGAACGATTAAAATCGGGGATGTGCAGAGGCAAGAATTAGAGGAGCGCAGAGATCTTGGAGGGTTCTAGGGCTGGAGGAGGTTACAGAAATAGGGAGGGGCGAGGTCATGGAGGGATTTGAAAACAAGGATGAGAATTTTAAAATCGAAGCATTGCCAGAGCAGTAGCCAATGTAGGTCAGTGAGCACAGGTGATGGGTGAATGGGACTTGGTGCGACTGAGCAGCAGAGTCTTGGATGAGCTCAAGTTTATGGAGGGTGGAAGATGAGAGGCCGGCCAGGAGAGCATTGGAATAGTTAAATCTAGAGGTAACAACGGCATGGATAAAGGTTTCAGCAGCAGATGAGCTGAGGCGGGGCGGAGACGGGTAGTGTTACAGAGGTGGAAGTAGGCGGTCTTGGAGATGGAGTGGATATGTTATCTTAAGCTCATCTCAGGATCAAATAGGATGTCAAGATTGCAAACAGTCTGGTTCAGCCACAGACAGTGGTCAGGGAGAGGGATGGAGTCAGTGGCTAGCCAACGGGAACCAATATTTAGTTGGAAGGAATTTTTGCTCATCCAGTACTGGATATCAGACAAGCAGTGTGACAAAGCAGAGACAGTGGAGGGGCCGAGACAGGTGGTGGTGAGGTAGAGCTGGGTGTCGTCAGCGTACATGTAGAACCTGACGTGTTTTCGGATGATGTTACCGAGGGGCAGCATGCAGATGAGAAATAGGAGGGGGCCAAGGATAGATCCTTCGGGGACTCCAGAGGTAATGGTGCGGGAGCAGGAAGAGATGCCATTGCAGGTGATTCTCTGGTTATGACTGGCTGGATAAGAATGCAACCAGGCGAGCACAGTCCCACCCAGCTGGACAATGGAGGAGAGGAGTTGGAGGAGGATGGTGTGGTCAACCATGTCAAAAGCTGCAGACAGGTTGAGAAGGATGAGGAGGGATAATTTACCATGGTCACAGTCACATAGGATGTCATTTGTGACTTTAATAAGGTCCGTTTCAGCACTGTGGCAGAAGCGGAAACCTGATTGGAAGGATTCAAATATGGAGTTGCGGGAAAGATGGGCACAGATTTGGGAGGCGACATGATCCGAGGAAAGGGAGGTTGGAGATGGGTCGGTAGTTTGCGAGGACAGAGGGATCAAGGGTGGGTTTTTTGAGGATGGGGGTGATGATGGCAAGTAAAGAGTAGGGGAGGGGGACAGTATCTGTGGAGATGGAACCATTAACAATATCAGCTAACATGGGGGCCAGGAAGGGAAGTTGGGTGGTCAGCAGTTTGGTGGGAATAGGGTCGAGGGAGCAGGAGGTGGGTCTCATAGTCAAGATGAGCTCGGAGTGAGTATGAGGGGAGATAGGAGAGAAACTAGAGATAGACTCGAGTTCAGGGATAGGGTGGGAGGAACCATAGGGGAAGTTTGGCTTGGTGGGCTAGGGGAAGCGGCAAAGGCAGCTGAACGGATTATCTCAATCTTAGTGACAAAGAAATCCACTTCGCACTTGTTGTTGGAGGTGAGGGTGGAGGGGGCAGGGGAGAGGGGTCTAAGAAAAGGGTTTGTAGTGGAGAAGAGAAACCAGGGGTTATCTTTGCATTCCAGGATGACCTTGGAATAGTGAACAGTTTTGGCAGAGGAGAGCAGGACCTGATAGTGCTTTATGTGGTCCAGCTAGATCTAGTGATAAATGGCTAAACCAGTTGTCTGCCATAAACATTCAAGTCTGCGTCCCTTCGACTTAAGGGAGTGGAGATGAGGGCCATACCAGAAGCAACATGCTATTGACAGAGCTAAGCGATTCCACAACCAATGGATCAGATCAAAGCTCTGCCACATCCTGCCACATCCAGTCGTCAATGGTGATGGACAGTTAAACAACTAATGTGAAGAAGAGGCTCTGTAATCATCCTCATCCTCAATGATGGCAGAGTCCAGCACGTGAGTGCAAAAGACAAGGCTGAAGCGTTTGCAACCATCTTCAGCCAGAAGTGCCGAGTGAATGATCCATCGCGGTCTCCTCCCGATATCCCCACCATCACAGAAGCCGGTCTTCAGCCAATTCGATTCACTTCACGTGATATCAAGAAACGGTTGAGTGCACTGGATACAACAAAGGCATCATCCAGACAACATCCCGGCTGTAGTGCTGAAGACTTGTGCTCCAGAACTAGCCATACCTCTAGCCAAACTGTTCCAGTACAGCTACAACACTGGCATCTACCCGACAATATGGAAAATTGCCCAGGTATGTCCTGTCCACAAAAAGCAGGACAAATCCAATCCGGCCAATTACCGCCCCATCAGTCTACTCTCAATCATCAGCAATGTGATGGAAAGTGTCGTCGACAGTGCTATCAAGCTATCAAACTTACTCACCAATAACCTGCTCACCGATGCTCAGTTTGGGTTCCACCAGGACCACTTGGCTCCAGACCTCATTATAGCCTTGGTCCAAACATGGACAAAAGAGCTGAATTCCAGAGGTGAGATGAGAGTGACTGCCCTTGACATCAAGGCAGCATTTGACCAAGTGTGGCACCAAGGAGCCCTAGTAAAATTGAAGTCAATGGGAATCAGGGGGAAAACTCTCCAGTGGCTGGAGTCATACCTAGCACAAAGGAAGATGGCAGTGGTTGTTGGAGGCCAATCATCTCAGCCCCAGGACATTGCTGCAGGAGTTCCTCAGGGCAGTGTCCTAGGCCCAACCATCTTCAGCTGCTTCATCAATGACCTTCCCTCCATCATAAGGTCAGAAATGGGGATGTTCGCTGATGATTGCACAGTGTTCAGTTCCATTCACAACCCCTCAGATAATGAAGCAGTCCGTGCCTGCATGCAGCAAGACCTGGACAACATCCAGGCTTGGGCTGATAAGTGGCAAGTAACATTCGCGCCAGACAAGTGCCAGGCAATGACCATCTCCAACAAGAGAAAGTCTAACCACCTCCTCTTGACATTCAACGGCATTACCATCGCCGAATCCCCCACCATCAACATCCTGGGGGTCACCATTGACCAGAAACTTAACTGGACCAGCCATATAAATACTGTGGCTACGAGAGCAGGTCAGAGGCTGGGTATTCTGCGGCGAGTGACTCACCACCTGACTCCCCAAAGCCTTTCCACCATCTACAGGGCACAAATCAGGAGTGTGATGGAATACTCTCCACTTGCCTGGATGAGTGCAGCTCCAACAACACTCAAGCAGCTCGACACCATCCAGGACAAAGCAGCCCACTTGATTGGCACCCCATCCACCACCCTAAACATTCACTTCCTTCACCACCGGCGCACTGTGACTGCAGTGCGTACCATCCACAGGATGCACTGCAGCAACTTGCCAAAGCTTCTTCGACAGCACCTCCCAAACCCGCGACCTCTACCACCTAGAAGGACAAGGGCAGCAGGCACATGGGAACAACGCCAACCGCACGTTCCCCTCCAAGTCACACACCATCCTGACTTGGAAATATATCGCCGTTTCTTCATCGTCACTGGGTCAAAATCCTGGAACTCCCTTCCTAACAGCACTGTGGGAGAACCGTCACCACACGGACAGCAGCGGTTCAAGAAAGCGGCTCACCACCACCTTCTCAAGGGCAATTAGGGATGGGCAATAAATGCTGGTCTTGCCGGCGATGCCCACATCCCATGAACGAATAAAAAAAAAGACCAGGATGAGTGATAGAAATGGTTTTAATGGAGACAAGGGCATCAAAGGTAGAGGTGAGGGTGTGATTGAGCAGATCGGTAGCTGCAGAAATGTCATGGTGATTGAAGGACCAAAGGCTAGACCATTGGGAATTTGAAAGTGCCGTTGTAAGTGACTTGGGGAGAGTTTTTTCCAGGGGTGGATACAGAAGGAAGTGGGATTGGGTTGGGAAGGGATACAAGGAAGTGATCAGAGATGGCCTTATCTATGATTGACACGATGGGAGTAGAGAGGCCACGTGAGATGTCAAGGTCGAGGGGGTGGCTGTGAATATGGGTAGGGGAATTTCTATGGAGGAAGAGATTAAGGGAGGATGGGAGGGCAGTGAACTGGAGGAGAAAGGGCATGATGAGCTGAGATGGAGGTTGAAATCACTGAGGATGAGAAGTCGCTCGGTGTAGAAGCTGCAGGAGGAAAGCAGTGAAGGTATCTCAGTGAGAAACTTGGCATTGGACTTGAGTAGGTGGTAGAGAACAAGGTGAGAGCGGTAGAACAAGGTGAGATGCTCAAAGCAGGAGAAGGTACAAGAGGTCAGTCCTATACGGCAGGAGAGTTTTATGGGCTCCCAAAACCCACACCCATCAGACTCAAGTATCCCGCTAGATATCAATCCAGAATTCAGAGTTGGAGCTCCGGTCTCCACTCAACAGGACTGTCTGAAGCGGAGTTCAAACCATGCACTTTCTGACTCAGATGTGGGACTGCTACCACTAAGCCAAAGGCTCACTGAAGAGGATAGGCAAAAGGCATAATAAGGTTTTAATGAAAGTAGATTATCTATGGAATGCCACAGCTAATCAATGTCATTGAAAACAACTCGTATTATTTTGGTTACTAATGGCACTGTAATACTGCAGGTACCATTCTGAGACCAGTAGACCAATGAGGAACAAGCAATGCTGAGTTATTTTGCTGGGGCTGCTTGGAAACAGACGGGAACTTCATGATTATATTTAAATGACACAGTAGAATATTTCTGACCCCTCCCATGTCTTTTTCCAGCCTTAACGTTGATCATACGGCAACTGAAATGAATGCCTATTGTGACAGGGCATTCATGTTTATCGAGTGCTGAGCAGCACAGATAAGTCAATTTAAAGAGTTAAACAGAAGATTTGTGCAGCCATTTTGAGGCCATTTGTGTTTTTCAGAATTTGTTTGAATTTTCTTTTTCCTGACGTTTGGTGCCAATTGTTTTACTTTTTTTTGTCTACAGGCTTCCTCTTATCTGATGGGAAGAACAGGAGAACCATCAAAGGGTTGCCAAGCAGATGCTCTGTGCCCATCCACCGGTACCCACGCACACGTTGCTGCAGATAGAGGTCACCAGACACTTTGGCAGATGATTAGTGAAAGTGGAGGCTCTAACTCTGACGGTGAGGTGTTGTAGCAGGCCTCTTAGCACAGATATGTGTGACGGTCTGACTAACCATTATGGTGTATGATTCTTCAAAAGCAACCCAATCACAGGATGCCATGCTTTGCATGATTCTGCATGAAAAAAATCAAGTATACCAGGATGATCATCAGCCAACAAAGCCTGATCGGCAAACCAGTCAAGATGCCACCGACCATTTTTTCACTGATCTGGCATTGGCTCTGGGGAAGTGTCTCCGCAGGAGCTGGGTTTGCACAGAGCCAGATGTAGAGCTCGGCCTACTAAGGAAAGCTACTGCTAACATGGGCCATACAGCTGGCTCAGTCAGTGATAGAACTAGCTAACTGGCTTTCTTTTCCTTCATTTCTTAACTTCCTTTTTATTCACACTTGACAAAGACTGTTAATGGATTGAATTATTTTTTGACCCTTTTTGAAGGCTTTGAGAAATTTTCCGCCTTTCTAAAACTCCACTTTAATCCCTTTTAATTTCACCTACAATGCAATTGTCTGCTTGCACCATTTGTGTCTCTTTACACTCGCTCCCATCTGTCCTTGAATCTGTGAATAATGATGTAAATGAGCTCACCCAGGAAATTGGAGCGTTATCGTTCAGGCAAGGTTAGCGTTACTTCTTCAACTTTTAGACATAACTTGTGCCACCAGGGGAAAATCGGCCCCCATTACTCTCTGGTAAAGCAAACAAAGTGCTACACATGGCTGCATACATGTCCTCACAGAGCTCCACTCAACAGCGTCCAAATGACATTTATTTTTTAACTATGAGGTCAACTTTTCACTAACCTGAACAAGTTCAAAAATTAATAGGCTGCCTGCAAATGTTTAACAGTTGCTTCATCCCAGTTGCAATTATATAGCAGCCAGTGTGCAAAGCCAAAATAGGCTACATCTTCAAGGTGGGTTAACATATTTGCCAGAACCCACTTTGGTGACTTCACTCCCCAATGATACTGTTGCTTTTACTTCAATGCAATGAGCAGCAACACTCCTGGGTTAGGGAGGAAAAAATCAACCAGGATGCCTATTCCTAATCCAATCCAGCAACACCTGTTGCAAATGTGCATGGGTGGACATTGAGTGAAGCCAAGATCAAGCCCAACTTTGATTGCCCCATGGTCAATGGCCTGCCAACAATCATTGTCAAATCTCACACAGCAAGACTGGCCACTCGTGCAAGGTACTAGAGGGTAACTGATGCCCATGAACTCATTCCACCTCCCCCTCCCCCACCCCCACTGGAACCATCGCGTTCATGAGAGAAGGATAGATGGGGAGAAAAGTGGTAGGAAAGTGGAGGAAGAAAACAAGTTACACTTTTGCTCAAGACATTTAATGATAAGCATATATTAGTTTCAGTAGGTATGGACATATATCATTCTTTTTTTGGTGTCACATTCGCTCAGTTGGTAGCATTCCTACCTCTGAGTCAGAAGGTTGTGGGCTTCAGCCCCACAAAATTAAGACTGACATTTCAGGGCAGTACTGAGGGCGTGCTGCATTGTCAGGCTTGTCATGTTATAGATGAGATGTTAAACCAAGATCCTGTCTGCCTGTTCCCCTGGTGCAGTTGATGTAAAGCACTATTAGAAGAGCCCAGAGTTCTTCTAGTATCCTGGCCCACGTTTCTGCCCCAACCAACATCAACAAAATTAGATTAGCTGGTCATTCATTTAATTTGCTGTTTGTGGGACCTTGTGTGCAGATTGGCCACTGTGTTTAACAATGACTGTACTTCAGAAGTAATTCATTAATTGTGAGGTACTTTGGGAATGACCTGAGGACATAATACAGCACTATATAATGGTAAGTTCTTTCTTTCCCTTTTGCAAATAAAAGATGCTTCAACATTATAGCGACAGGAGTGATTAATTTTATTTTGGGATTCATGTGATGTTGAAAGCCACAAGAGCAAAGCTGAGATGGGTTATTCATTTCATCTGATCCTGGAGATGTGATTACTGCCTTCGAGTCATGTTTCATTATTTATTGTACTCTCTAATGACAGTATTCAGCATTTAATCAAGCTTCGGTCTTCAATTTAACATTTAAAATGCTGAATACCCTTTACACATCATAGTATACATTTTCCATCAATGAATCAGAAGGAAATTTGATAAAATTAAAACTCAGGTTACGAACTTGAAGGGAGCAGCTAATGCAATGTACATTGTCCCTATCTCTGTGAAGTTCAACTCTTTTTACCAGCTTGCTGAGGTTTTCCACAAAATATTGTCAGCAACTCTCATAAGCTTCCAAATTTGAGAAAGACAGTAATTTCTCATAAAATATTGGGCAAAAAAATGAGAACAGAAACATTCCCATTATTTTATTTTTAACAGATACATCTACTGGGTCAGTCAGAAATGACAAGCAACCAACAAGTATGGAAAGCTTAAAATTTGCTAGCAAGGAAAATACACTTTTTTGTCATCATAGGAAATGTACAGTTTTGCATGAAGCTGCAACAATGTACAACATGCTAAAGTGATAGACTCCCAAGTAAAAGCCGAATCATAGCCTTGACTGACATTCACAGTAGTTTTTCCAGTCCCTCTCCAAGGTCATCTCAGAGAGCAAAGTGCCTAAAAGAACTCGTCCTGCAGCATTCAACATCGCCTCCTAGTGGGAGCAAAGGGAAATATATTGACCACACCCCTGAAGATCCACCACCCAACCAAGGCAATCAGAGAATCTTGACAAAAAGTTAGTCTCAATTTTCTTAATAATGCTTTATCTGAGACAGTTTTAATCTCACCCTCATAATAGTTCACATCAAAGTGCAGAGCATTGATTTTTGTTTTTAAACTTAAAATACTAATTACTGCAAGGTTATCTTCTTTCCGTCTTTGATTTTCCTAAATAAATGCAGGTTGGAAGGAGCAGACCATTTGGCACTAGATTAAAAAATGTTCATAAGACCTTTATGTTACACATTTCTTTTTTGATGTAAAGAATAATCATGTTTGTGGTCAGTTCCCAGATTAATATTCTCCATAACTCTTATTTTGTGGCAAAACTGTGCAAATAAAAAAGTTATATTTCCACACTAATAATATCAAACTCGAATCTGAAGTGACAGTGTGGTTTTCTTCAATAACAACCATTTCATATCATGCTGGGACAGTGCTGACAATTAAAGTCTCAAAAATGTGCCAATAAGATGAAAATTAGAATTAATGCCGTGACCCAGACTTAATAGATTTTTTCTTGATAAGATTTTGTTAACCAGCAATAAACTGGATTCATGTAAAATTATTTCAAATGCACATTGTGTTACTGACACCTGTTCAGAGTTGCCATTACAACAGTGGAAGAAATGGGTGCAAAATGAGTTGAAACAGGCAGAGCCAGGGTTATAATACAATGAAGAAGTTGAGATAAATTCATAGAATTGCAAGGAAAATCCAGAAAACCCCAGGTGATTGAAACATCCCATGTGGGTACCTAGGGCATGTGTTGCCATGGACGGCATGGCCATAATATTGTATTGCTGTGATACAACATACTTGTACCTCAAAATTGAAAAGGAGTACTAAAAAATTGTGTTAAAGTGTGAACTTTGCTTTGTGAATGATTTTGTACTCATCAACATGTTATAAACAGGACTATCAAAAATTACAGTGCCTGCTCACAATTGGCCTGTTATTATTATGAAACAGGTGAAGTTTACTTTTCCATAAAATGCAGAAATCAAGATTGGAATTCTAGCCCAACTAGAGAGGAATCACTGCTGAATCTAATAATGGGAAATGAACCAGAACAGATAAGAGAAGTAAGCACTTTAAACCTTATTAAGGTTTAATAAGGTTTAAAATAATGATTGAGAAAGACATAAATAAGACAAAGACCAAAGTAATAGACTGGAAAAAGCCAATTTTGAGGGGACGAGAATGGAACAAGGCAGGTAAACTGGAAAAAAAATGTTGACAGGCAAAGAAATAGTACAGCAGTGGATAATATTCAAAACAGCGATCAATAGAGTTCAGGAGAAATATATCCCACTAAAAAGCAAGAACAAACTAGCCAGTAATGGCACACCATGGATGAATAAAGAAATAAGGGCAAAACTGAAACTAAAGAAAAAGGCATACTCTGAGTACATAGACAATAAAGGAGAGGATGACAAAAGGGAATATGAAGAGGTTGGGAAAGAAGTCAAAAAAACAATTAGGAAAGCAAAGAGGAACTATGAGATTAAATGATCAAGGAATATAAAAAGAAATAAGAAAGTATTCCACAGATACATAAATAACAAAAGAAAAATCAGAAGGGATGCACAAGATAAACTCACAGGTAACAACAGCGAAATGGCAGAAATATTGAATAGTTACTTTGCCTCCGTATTTACCAGTTTGACTAACAAGGTGGGCAGGACATTAGAAGAAGAGGTCAAAAAAGATATTAAAACATTTAAGATAGAAAGGGAGGAAGATAATTTATAAACCAATCAAACTAAGGGAGGATAAAACCCCTGGTCCGGATGGATTGCATCCGCGAATATTAAAAGAAGTTAGCAAGAAGATATCAGAGGCACTATTACATATATAATAATTCACTAGAAAAGGGAAAAGTGCCAGAGGACTGGCGGACAGCTAATATTAGTCCTATATTTAAAAAAGGAGCTAGAAACAGTCCAGGGAACTGTAGACCCGTTAGCTTAACGTTGGTGGTCGGAAAGATAATGGAGTCTTTACTCAAAGATGTAATAGAAGATATCTAGAGAATGAAAATATAATAAAGAATAGTCAACACAGATTTCAGAAGGGAAAGTCATGCTTCACCAACATTATTGAATTCTTTGAAAAGGTTACAAAAGAGTAGACAAGGGTAATGTAGTAGATGTAATATATTTGGATTTCCAAAAGGCCTTTGATAAGGTACCACATTGTAGACTCATGGCTAAGGTCAAAGCATGTGGATTCAGGGGACAGGTAGCAGAATGGATAGCAAGTTGGTTACAAAACAGAAAACAGAGAGTAGGGGTCAAGGGTAGCTATTCAGACTGTCAAAAGGTGGAAAGTGGTGTACCACAGAGATCGGTGCTGGGACCACCGTTGTTCACAATTTACATTAATGATTTGGATTCAGGAATCGGAAGTAATTGGTGGGTGTAGTTAATACAAAGGAAGAATGCATCAAAATGCAAGAGGACATTAATAAACTTGCAGTATGGGCATGTAATTGGCAAATGAATTTCAATATAGATAAGTGTGAGGTGATGCATTTTGGTTGGAAGAGTAAGGAAGCTACATACTGCTTGGATAATAAGAGTTTAAATGGAGCAGAGAAGCAAAGGGGTCTGGGGGTACACATACACAAATCACTAAAAGTAGTGAGGTAGGTTAATAAAGCCATAATAAAGGCAAATCAAACACTGGGGTTCATTTCTAGAGGGATAGAATTGAAAAGCAATGAAGTCATGTTAAACTTGTATAGAACCTTGGTTAGACCACACTTAGAGTATTGTGCACAGTTCTGATCTCCATATTACAGAAAGGATATAGAGGCATTGAAGAGGGTTCAAAAAAGATTCACAAGGATGATACCAGAACTGAAAGGATATCCTTATCAGGAAAGGGTGAACAGGCTATTTTCTCTAGAAAAGAAAAGGCTGATGGGTGGCCTGATGGAGGTCTTTAAGATAATGATAGGGTTTGATTGGGTAGATGTAGAGAAAATGTTTCCATTTGTGGGGGAATCCAAAACTAGAGGTCATAAATATAAAATATTCACTAATAAATCCAATAGGGAATTCAGGAGAAACTTCTTTACCCAAAGAGTGGTAAGAATGTGCAACATGCTACCACAAGGAGTAGTTGAGGCAAGTAGCATCGATGCATTTAAGGGGAAGCTAGATAAACACATGAGGGAGAAAGGAATAGAAGGGTATGCTGATAGGGTTAGATGAAGTAGGGAGGGAGGTGGCTCGTTTGAAGCATAAACGCCAGCATAGTCCAGTTAGGCCGAATGGCCTATTTCTGTGCTGTAGTTTGGATGTAACTTGATGTATTTCGATGTAAAATGGATGCCTTAGTACATTTATTTACATTTTATGATGCATCAAAAGAACTCCTTCTGAACTGAGCACAGGACTTGGTACTGCTACTGCCAGTTCTGGAATGTTTACATAATTTCCATTACTTACAAAATAGAGACATTTACAAATGTCATGAAAATATACCCAAAACTTATGATGCCCTAAGCTTTCCAAAGTTGGATGTGTACATTTTCTCAGGTTCAGTGTTTATTTTTAATCCTTTTTATTTTCAGTTTGCCGTCACTTTTTCTAAACCTGATACTGCCGTAGATTATCTTTTAATCACAGGTTAATTTGCAAAGGAGACAAAGAAGGAAGGTTTTGAAGAGGTCTGTCTTCAGGTCATCTGAAAGTCCACAGAGAAGTATAGGCCTGGAGAGGGTACAGTGCAGGGCTTAAAGGGCTAAATTATGTGGACCGTTTGCGTAAACTTGGATTGTATTCCCTTGAGTTTAGAAGATTGAAGGGTGATCTAACAAGGGCTTTAAATGATAAAGGGATTCAATAGGGTAAGTACAGAAAAACTATTTCCTCCGCTGGGGGAATCCAGAACAAGGGAGCATAAAATCTTAAAATGATATCTAGGACATTTTGGAATGAAATGAGGAAGCTCTTTTTCACACAAAGGTTAGCGGAAATCTGGAACTCTCTCACCCAAAGCCTGTGTGTGCTGGGTCAATTGAAATTTTTAAGGGAGTAAATGGAGTTGAGGTACAGATCAGCCATGATCTAACTGAATAGCAGAACAGGCTCGAAGAGTTCTATCTTCCCATGTCCTTAAGAAATTTGCAAATCTATAAGAGCACCTTCTTTGCCCTGGAATATACATCTAGTTTAGCAGAGCTGTGATGATCCATGATCTATGGAATGGAAGATTTCAGGCATCAAATCAGAATATAATCTTCTAGAATATTCCATCATGATTGAATATGAGTCTCTTCAGGGCTCCCTGTCTGACTTGGCAGAATGGAGTAAGCATAGGGCCAGATTAGAAGAGCATGTCTCCACTCTTGCCAATGTATTTTCTCAGAGCCTTGCCAAATATTCTGCTTATGCTGCATCTTATCACCAGTGCAGTTTGCCAAACTTCACAACAACATTCAGGTAACTACAGAAAGGGAGGGATCAGCCACTCAAGATCATAATGTTCTGTTCACCATGCCAAGGTGCTAGTCAAGGAGTGCTAGCAGCTTGCATTCTTCAAGCCAGTTCATAACACCAGCTGTGAGCTTGTTGACTGGGAATAGGACTGAAGTATCAGGGGTTTGAATCCTGTGACTGAAAGAACTGGATAAAAATTTATTTATCAGATACGATAAAATATTCCTTTTTTGTGAGCCATTTGCGTGAATCGATTAACGAGTTCTGAAATAGGTTAAGCTACATCTCCAGGTAATGGTCAAATGTTGCTGGCATTCGCCGTTAGTTAGACTTTTTCCTGCACCCTTCAGCTCAAATATAATTTGCGCTGTAACTTGCTGTAAGTGCGAGCTGATAACAGCGAGGGCAATGGGGCATCTGGGACCTTGGTGAATGATGGGACCAACAGTGTATCTCCTTATACAATGAGATTTAAGGATTGAGAAACAGCAGAATGACGGAGAAGGAGGGTGATTTAGAGTAGGAAAATTAGAATCAAATCAGCTACTGAAAGAGAAATAAAGAGAGGGAAATAAAGATTGGATTAAGAAAGAGAGAGAGAGAAAAGAGACAGAAAGGAAAAGTAAGAAAAAAAAATTAAATTTGAAATTAGAAATTTTTTAAATCTCAAACAATAATTGACCACATGCAGGAATGAGACTCAGCAGTTTAAATTGTTCCCTTTCTAGTTGATTGGCATTGCATTAACAATTATCACATCGTTAAAATGGCACTTAAACTGTTAATTATGAGCCCTAACTTTCTGCGGCAAGTTTAATGGACAATTAATGTGTGAATCCAGCAAGTTTGTAACAATAACGGGGAGTTTTAGGAGGAGAAGCCGTTTGTGCGGAGCAAATGGCAGAGCGGCTTAAATCAACCAGCAAATACTGGAGATTCACAACTCATGGCGGATCTTTCCATCCCCTGAACTTGTTGACCGATTTACACATTAATAACAACGTACCTCATTAACACGCCATTATTTTTCCAGGAAGGTTTGGCCCAATGTTATAGTTACTTTAATGTAAAGATCAAAATACTGCTCAAATGCGTAATGAAGCCCAATGGGATGAACAGTATTCAAACAAAGATATTCTTGATTTTCAGTTATGTGATACCATATTGACTAAAGTGGTTTTAAAAACTAATTTGCATAAAATGACCAGGTATCGTTTAACCAATCTCAGGTATTACAGACAATTTAGCTGTGCAAAGACCCGGGATTAATGCGCAGAAATTAAGGGGAAAGAATCTTGTAAAATATTATTCAAAGGAACATGCCTCCCCAACATTTAATTAATGCTGGCACAAAGTTTACAGGAAGATGTGGCACATTAAACCATGGCACAAAGACACAAAGAAGGCAGAGAGAAAGAACAGTATTATGTATATAGGCTGTCACTTTGCCAGTGTTAATTATTATTTGATGGGCTACATTTCAGTGTCTGGTAACAGCGACTAAAGGAGACACTGATGTGAAGATAAGAAAGAAACTTAGAGAATCATAGAACATTACAGCAACGAAACAGGCCAGTGATTTTCTCCACATGAGCCATCTGGACTCCTGTTCGCTCCCTTTAATATTCCTGTTTTTCAAGCAACTACCTAGTTCACTTTTAAAGAATTTATGGAAGCTGCTTTAACAACTGTTCATGGTAGAGAATTTTACATTCTAATCACCTGTGTAATGATTTTTTCCAACTTCCCTTGAATTCTTTGTGTGATTATCTCAAATGTATGCCCTCTTGTTGCCATCAAACTCACCAATGGAAAAATCTATCGCTATTTAGCTTATCATAATCTTTCATAACCTTGAAGATCTCTATCAGGTTGCCCATGAACCTTCCCAGCTCTAGTATAAAAGCCCTAACTTCTCAAGTGTCTATTAAGAACTATAACTCCTCATCTTTACTCACATCCTAGTGAATCTCTGCTGCATCCTATCCATTGTTTATACATCCTTCCTTAATGAGATGCCCAAAACTGCACACAATACTCCAGTTGTAGATAGATTCCTTGCTTTTGTATTCTCTGTCTCTAGGTACAAAACCAAGAATTCAATTTGCCTTTTTATGGAGTTATCTATTTCTACCTCCACCTTTAATGACCTGTGTATTTACACATCAAGGTCTCTCTATTCCTCTACTCCATTTCAAATTTTATTTAAGGTGTATTTCCTTTCCCTATTCTTATTTCAAAATATATTACTTCAGGTTTCAACATTAAACTGCATCTACCACCTATTCACCAATCCTGCTATCCAATCTATGTCCTCCTGAAGTCTTTCACAGTCCTCATCACAAATTGTGATACCCCCTCCCCAATTTGGTATCATCAGCAAATTTTGATATTGTTCCCTCAGTTCTTACGTCCAGATTATTTCTGCATATAATAAATAAGTACAGCCCCAACACAGACTAATTGCTCACTACATCTTTCCACTCTGAGAAGCTTCCTTTTATGCCTACCCTTTGCTTTCCGCTTTCCAGCCATCTCTTTGTCCATGTGGTCACATTCTCCTTAATTCCACTTTTACCGTAAGTCTTATGTGGTACTTTATCAAATACTTTTTGAAAATCCATATAAACCACATCCGTTGCATTTCTTTTATCTGTTCTCCGTTATTTCTTCAAATGATAAACATGTATATTGCTCATACCTTGCATATTATAAATCAAGGAAATAATTATCCTGCAAGGTATGGAATTAAAAATTTATGGGTAAATTCAGTGATCCCACACTTACAGCAGAAACCCATGCTCAAAGGGATCCCAGGTCAGCTATAGGGCCAGAACACTGTAGTGCTCATTCTCTCACTCCTTCTCCTTTTAAGTAGGGCTCCTCACTGAGAGCACAGGATCACTGAATTTACTCTATAAAGATATGTTGAAAGTCGTACAATATACTCTCTCTGCTTAAAAGGTTTTTGTTTAATCACAACATGGAAACACTTACATTTTTTACATTGTATTTTTGTCATAGCATAAATATGGGTTAGCCTCAAAAGATAAATATGTTGGAAAACTGATAATAAATAAAGTAGCTTTTGAGGATATTTTTAGTTGCATGGTATAATTTAGTCACACTGCTAACACAACACAGGCATAAGGTCATTACTGACAATGTCAAATGATTAAGTTGAGATCCAGCTGTATGAAAAATGTTTGCTGCATTTGCCTACATAACACTACTTCAAAGTAATATGTGAAACACTTTGAGACGTTCCTGAGAGATGTGCTAAGGCACTATATAAATGCAAGTCTTTTGTATCCCATCTGGCACTTCCTACTGGTCCAGAATTGATTTTGTCCATAGAACTTCCTAAAAAGATAAACAAACCTTCTTGTTACAATATGTTCCCCTCCTCCTCTGAAAGAAGTTATTCACATTGGAGGATGGTTCCACAGGCACTGGCTACTCTCTGGTATGTCTCTTAAGTGGCCATTCTTTATGTGGGACTCTAAATAGCAGATAGTTTGACTGTAGAGGACATCACATACACAAACTTTCCATCAGGCACTATTGGATAGTAATTTGGAGTGGGTAACCTTGGCTGATTTTTTTTCCACTCCCTCCCTAACTCCGGAATGCTGAGGCTGACTTTACCACGCCTATCAACACCCAGCAGAGATCAAGTAATTCAACAGAGATTGGAAGTGAAACTTGGGACTCTCTGATCTGTACAGCTCAATTCCATACTAGGCAATGAACTTAGCAACGGAGCCACTGTGGGAACCCATATGCCATTAAATTGATAGGAATGCTCATATGATTTCTGTTGGATCATAACATGAAGGGATAAACATAATATGAAACATTTAAAAGAAAAATGGAGAAAGACATTAGGCAGATGTCTTTGCTGTTTGATATAAAAGTTTTGATGTGATTAAATATGCAGTATCAAGTTACCTCCCCTGCAGAAAATAAGGAAAGTTGTGTACAACGCAGTTACAACGCACTTCATCATTGGTATAATTTATAAAGCCCCAATGTCTGCTTTCAGATACACTAACTAGTTAATTATGTCTTTATCAAAATGAAGAGCTGTTAAGGATGTGAAAACATAGTACACATTCATAAATCATTCTGCAACTTTATACAATAGGGAGGAGATACAGTTCAAAACTCTAGGAGATAATCATCAAGATTTTCTTGGAATATGGGAACATTTTTTGTTAGGGTTTTGCATGGCTGAAGACTGTCACCTGTCCAACTGGCAAAATCAAGCCTACAAAGGAAAAATTGAAAATCAAAGAAAGGCTGGCATTTGCATTCACGCACAGCTTAACTGTACCAAAATACATCTACTTGCTGGTGGGTCAGCATTTACACTCGCATTCAGTGGCAAGTCGTCATTTTGACAGCTTTCCTTTTGTTTGTAAATGTGCGTGGTCTTTTGCTGCATGCTTTGACATTCAAGGAGACAAAAGCAAACTTTAACACTTTAAAAAATATCTGCGGTATGTGTAACTGAGACATGTGTTTCAGTTAATCTTTATACATGTCAAATCTGTTAAAGGTGCACAAACTACAGCGGTAATCATAAAATTACATATTGTCAGCTTACAGTAACAATTTGAATAGACCTGGTTGAATCCATCTTCAGGAAATGCTCTTCTTAAACCATCTTAAATATCACAATACATGAATCATCTAAGCCCCCATGGTGGCTCAATGGCTAAATATATAAACTGGTGTTGTAATGACCCTAACACTCAATGGCTAAATATATAAACTGGTGTTGTAATGACCCTAACACTCAATGGTTAAATATATAAACTGGTGTTGTAATGACCCTAACACTCAATGGTTAAATATACCATCTAGTGTTGTAGTGACCTTAACACTCAATGGTTAAATATACCTTCTAGTGTTGTAGTGAGCCTAACACTCAATGATTAAATATACCATCTAGTGTTGTAGTGCCCCTAACACTCAATGGTTAAATATACCATCTAGTGTTGTAGTGAGCCTAACACCCAATGGTTAAATATACCATCTAGTGTTGTAGTGAGCCTAACACTCAATGATTAAATATATCATCTAGTGTTGTAGTGAGCCAAACACTCAATGGTTAAATATACCATCTAGTGTTGTAGTGAGCCAAACACTCAATGGTTAAATATACCATCTAGTGTTGTAGTGAGCCTAACACTCAATGGTTAAATATACCATCTAGTGTTGTAGTGAGCCTAACACCCAATGGTTAAATATACCATCTAGTGTTGTAGTGAGCCAAACACTCAATGGTTAAATATACCATCTAGTGTTGTAGTGAGCCTAACACTCAATGGTTAAATATACCATCTAGTGTTGTAGTGAGCCTAACACTCAATGGTTAAATATACCATCTAGTGTTGTAGTGACCCTAACACTCAATGGTTAAATATACCATCTAGTGTTGTAGCGAGCCAAACACTCAATGGATAATAATACCATCTGGTTGAGTAGTGAGTCATACATTCACTCATCTGCTGTAGAAGTACACCGTACACTCAATGCATAAATATGTCACCTGGTGTAGTAGTGATCCATACACTCAGTGGTTAACTATACAACATGGTAGTAGTAAACCATACACTCAATCGATAAATATACCCTACAGACTAAAAGATTCAATCCCTGGTTTGTGCTGAACTACCAGTGGCAGTGGTGGAGATGCTACAGTTGGCCTCACTGCCCCTGGGTTAGAGAGGAGAAAAAATCTGTCGGGTTTTCCTCTCTTGGGCCATGAAAATCCCCAGATCCACTCTTCCAGCGGAACAGCAACGGAACAAGTGCTGGTGACATCCACACCTAACTCAGCTAGAATCTCCAAGGTTACAGAAAGTCACCTTATTTAAATGCCAGTAGGAGCATCTTGGCCACGCACTGGAGGAGAGGGGCATAAAAAATTAGCCCCGGCTAAATGCTCTTTTGGCTGCAGCCACCAATGGCCATCTGATGCCTCAGTCGGCTGTGAGGAATTTTAGGGGAGATTCAGACCATGATCCAGGCTTGGGCCCCCAGGTGTGACCCATTTCCACCACTAGACAGACCTGTACACTGCTTTTATCCCAGTTTCCAGGACACACGGCATTAGAAGGGCTGGGACTATACAAATTCCTGGCGAGGGAATCTCTTCCCCCTTTCCCTAACCTCTCCAACATCATGGGCCACGTTTGGAGAGGACAGAGGTTCCACCCCAAACAGACCCCAATAAAAACTTGCACACCGACCCAGCATATCCAGGTATGAGAGCCTCACCCATTTTTCAGGCATGAAACGGTCACCTAAGTGTCCAATGCGGTGGTGCCCACACTAGAAGTGCTCTGCTGGCCATATTGGATAGGGTAACCCATAAATAAGAATCCTACACTGGTTGTAAGCTCACTGATAGGCTGTCCAGTGTACTTAACACTTCCTGGTGTATGCCCAGCAGCCTTTATCGGTAGTTTGGGCCCTCGAAGTAAGTATCTGAGACCTCTGCAGCACAGCAATCTCATCTCCCGACGAGCTGGCACCTGTGCCGTCTTATCCCCCTGCCCTAGCGCCTGCGCACTTGTGCCTGGTGATTCACCGCGTGAACACCCCTTCTCTAGCCTACCCGCTAAAGTACGCATGGTGCCAGTCGTTGTGCTGGTGCTTGCTATGGTCAGATCGAGGGACGCTGCATCTTCGGGGAGGTTGACTTCCTCTTCCTGAAGTGGCACAAGGGCCTCGACATTTTCAGCAGCTGAAATGAAAGAGAGGGACTAGAGTTAGCTTTTAGTGAAGGGTAAGCAGCGAGGGATGACTGCCTATTGAAAGCAGCTGCAGTTCTTATGCAGAGTGTGTAGAATGAGATAGAAGTGAGAAGGGGAAAAGTGGGAAGAGACCGTCTTCTCCTCCAGCTTTACCACTCGCCACTACCATGACTCACCTGTGATGTCCAGAATATCTTCCTCGAGTGAAGAAAGGGGGCCCCCCCCCAGGGGGCCTTTAGCTTCTGCAGTCGCCGCCTCCTGCCTCATGTTGTGTGTGACCTTGTCCTGCAAGGAAGAAGGGAGTGTGTTAGTGGTAGCCTTGTGAACTATTTTGAGAATGTGCCTGTCATGGTCGAAGTGCAGATGTCGTGTGCAAGATGTGAGGTGTGGGGAAGTGAAAGTTTTGATACTGGTGAGGTAGGAGGTGCTGAGTGTGTGAGTAGGAGGAGAAGGAGGTAAAGTGGTGTGATGCAGTGATTGTAGGAGAGTGAAGGGAAGTGGGAAGGGGAGTGTTGTGAGTAGTGGGGTGGTGCAGGTGTGAGGAGAGAATAATTGAGATAAGAGGTAGGATTCTTAGCTTGATAACTCTGATGAGGTCATTGAACTTCTTTCAGCATTACAGCCATGTTCTGGGAGAAGCTCCTTGCATTCACCTCTTCAGTCACCTCTTCCTATTGCCTTCTGAGGTGTTGCCTGGAGGACTTTCTGCCCCCCAATGGAAACAGGATCTCCCTCCTTCTATCAACCTCCTGGACCAGGGCCTTCAATGCTGCGGTGGAGAACTTGGGTGCCGTATATGGAGTCCTTGCAGCCATTTTAGTCCTTTGACAATGTTTCCCGCTGCCTGCAAGCCCCAGTTCACATCCCCTTTAAGAGGTGCTGGCTGCCTTTTAGTGGCGCAGAGATGCCCAATTTCCCACCCCTCCAAACAAGCACGCAGCCAATAAGCAGCGCGGGTAGCGTTGGCTGCACACCTGCTCAATACAATGAACTGCCAGCACCAATTTCACAGGGTCCCTGCGAGCACGTGAACAGGTGCGTGCAGCACACCCCCTCCCCCGCACGCCTAGTTTGGGGTGTGATCGAATTTCTAAGCCACGGCATTTTAAACTACACAATAGCACAGGCTTTGAAGATATAAGACATTTGCAGTTCTGGCCACTTTTCTCAATACAGACTTGAAATGACAAACCTAAAAGAGAGGGGAGGGGTATAGGCTCAGTGCATTCCTCAAAGGAAAATTAGTAGTGGTTAACGTGGTCATCAGTAGAGATGAATGCAGCTAATTCTTATTTTTGAAAATCTGAAGTATCAGAGGATGATGAGCGGAAATGTAACATTAATGGTGAAAGTGGCCTTCAGATGCTAAATGATGAAACGACTTTAGGAGGCCCATTAAAACAGCTAACATACACCTTGGGGTCAATTTTCGGATGGCCGAGCGGGTGCGTTCGTGGCGGGGGGGCTCTGAAAATTCGGGATTCCCAGGGCGGGTCTGGAGCCCGGCTCCAATCCGGCCACTTCCGGGTTCTCCAATGACGTACTTAGATGCGCGCGTAGCCCCCGCATGCGGGACTCCCACCGTCAATTAAAAACGGCAGGATCCCACTTAAAGCAATTATTTTGAGAGTTCAGGTCCTTTGCAGACCTGATTGGGGGATATTTTAGGAGGGGTGGTATTTTCAGGTCAACTGAGCGTGTTTCCCGTACTGGGGGAAACACTCCCAGTTGAAACAGATGTGCTGCAGCCACCAGCCTGTGGGAGCTGCAAAGGTCCATTTGACAGGTTGTGGGGGGAGACCTTCACTCATTGCAGGAGGCCACTCTGTCACTTTGGACCAAGTTTGGCCTCCACCACCCTCCTCCTAACACTAAATTCACCAACTTGCAACCTCAACCCCAGTGTGCAGACACATGTACCTACCTTGCGGACCCCCTCAAACGTACATCTTCCAGATGGGGGCCACCATAGCTGTAGTCCTGACCTCCTCGTAGGACGAACAGCATCACCAGCCTCACCGTCCACTTCTGACACGTGGAGCCCCACAACACAGTGCTGTGACACATCCACCTGCACGGCAGGAGGGAGGGCAACCACAGAGAGAGATGCGCCGCAGAAGGCACTACCCTCGCCATAGGGTCTACAGACTGAGGTTCAGCTTCCTGGACCTCTCTAAGGAGCAGTGCACACGGAGGCTCAGAGTCACTCGACATGTAGTCGTGGACATCTGCAGCCTCCTTGATGCCGAGCTGCTCCTGGCTGGCCCAAGCACCATCTTCTTACCTGTCGCTGTCAAAGTCACCACTGCCCTCAACAACGTCTTTTCCTGATCCTTCCAGGGTGCCACCGGGGACATCGCCGGCGTCTCTCAGTCATCTGCATAAAAGAGCCCTGCAAATACACCTACACCCACTCTGCAGTGACACAATGGATGGCATCAGGTGTGGGTCTTCATGGTGATCCTCAGGAAAGGGAATTATTGCACAAACCAGACAAGATTTGCAAAGACGTGGCAGTAGTGGTGATAACAAATTTTAATGTGCTTTGCAAAACAAACAGAAGTAAATCAAAAACATGACATTCTGTCATACACCCTTGTGCATCCCCTTTGTGCTCACAAAACCTTAGCCTTACGTTTACGGGAACCCCTACATGGTGCTACCCCTGTGGCTTCAGCAGAGGTAGTGGCAGGTTGCTCTTGTCCATGCCCTGACCGATGAGATGCTTTGCGGGCCCTCTGGGTTTCGGTGCCCGTGAGAGCTCCTCCAAAGACTGCTCCACCTGCACCTGTGCAGGGGCGGACTCGGCCACCTGGAGAGGAGGCAGCATTGCGGGTACTGGTTGAGAGGGGGGCAACGGGTGAGACGTGGAAGCGCTTTGAGTGGCGTCCCCACTTCCATGTCCCCTTTCACCATCATCCCTCTCCTGGCCCAGGCCCACATCACTCCTTCCACCCTGCTGGACGACAGTTTGGAGGACTTGTGTGAAGCCTTGGAAGGCCAGTTGTAATGTATCTGTCAGCCTGTTTAAGGCGGCAGAATGTTGCTCACCCTGAATCCAAACGGCCGTTGTCAGGGCCTGAATGGATTCATTTATGAGCCGTGCTTGAAGCTTGATGGAGGCTAGCCTTTCCTCCATCGCAGACAAACCCGCACCTTCCCGCGACACCATCTCAGAGATGCTTTCACTTCCCTCTGACAGTATCTCAGAGATACCCTCCTGTACCTGTGCCACCATTCCACTCATGCAGACATTGGACTCCTCCATCCTCTGCGCGATTGTGGAGAGTGCGCGTGGCACCTGTTCCAGTACCTCGGCAATGTGCTGTTGGCCCTCGATGACTCTCCTTTTCATGGCAGGCCCCCAGGGTTCAGCACCTGGGTCCAGCTGAGCAGAGCCTGGAGAAGAATGCTCCCACTGACGCGAACTCTCCATGGCTGCCCCTGCCACCGGGGTCTGCTCGTGCTCTCATGTGTGTGGTGACTCACCATGTGCGACCCGAACTAAGTGAGGACGGGGACCCACTGAGGTGTGTGTATCTGCACTGGTGGATGGCTGGCTCAGATGTGACGATGGACCCTCAGAGGCCGGCAGGTCCTCTGAGGAATCGCCCTCCGCAGTCACGGCGGTCACAGATGGTCCTGCAAGAGAACAGAAAGCAATATTAAGCATGTGGACAGATGTTGAGGTGCTGCAGATGCCAAGTGATGTTAAGATCATTCGCTATCATGAGTGCTGAGTGTTAGATTTCTGTCACCAGCCGTTTGTGCGCTCCTAGTCTCGGCGTCGGCCACGGACAGGCACTCCAGCTTTCGGCTTAGTTCCAATGCTGCTGCTCCGCATTTGTTAGGACCACCAGGTGTGCTGGGCCCCCTCCGGTCCTTGTCCTCTCCCGGGCATTCTGGCATCTCTTCTCCTATCAAGGCAAAACACAGAGAGGCGTGATTGAGTGATGGTTGCATAGTGACCCGCTGCATTCATTGGTGTGGGTGGGGGTGAGCGTGAGGGAGATGCATGAGAGGGTGCGTGTGAGACATAGCCATGAGATTGTATGAGGATTGGGTTGCGTGGTAGTGTTCGAATGGGAACTGGGGCGGTAAGTAAATGCAGGCAAGGTGAGGATGATGGTTGAGTGGATTTGAGGAGTGATGCGAGAGCGTTGTGGTGGCAGTGCAGAAGGAGTTGTGTGGTGGTGGAGGTGATGTGGAAGACGGAGTGTGGGAGAATGCGCAAGTATACTCACTTTGGCTGACCTGGTTAGGTCATTAAAGTACTTCCTGCACTGGACCCAGGTTCGCACACATTGCTGCTGCTGCTGATCTCCTCGGCCACCTCGAGCCAGGCCTTCTTGGTGGCAGAGGGAGGCCATCTCCTCCCATCAGATGGGAAAAAAAATTTCCCTCCTAATCCTCACTCCATCGAGCAGCACCTGGAGTGAGGAGTCAGAGAACCTTGGAGAAGCCTTGCCTCTGGCCTGCTGCGTGCTCCAAAAATGGTTCTTTGCTGCAGGAGGAGCATTGGAGGACTGCTCCTTTAAATAGGGCGCCTCCTGCTGACAACCTGTGATGCGGGTGCGCAGTGCACCCGCTGCACAGGTCTGGAATGGGAAACCCTGAAGCCACGCGCCCAGTCGACCCCCCGCTGCCAACCCGCCTCCCTCCTAATATTGGGCCCCTTGTCTTAGTACTTCTGCATAGAGAGCAAAACAAACCAATTCTTAATGAGTGGATGCCCTTTCTTTTCCTAAGAATCAGCCTATGTAGATCAGCACTGTGAGGGATTCAGTGGCTGTAGTGAGTATGAATGAATTGCCTTGCTCTATTCGCAGAGATTTTCTTTCTCGTGTTGCACCAGCCTTGTGTCTGAAACCATCTTTGGGGATCTAAACATAAGCACAGTAAAACTTTCTGTAGAATCACGTTAGTTAATTCACTTTGTAAAATAGTATGTGTTTGATATTGAACACCGAAGCACAACGTTAACATAGTAGCTGAGGTTAGGGTGAACTCCAGTAGACGGCTGAAAGAGCCTCCGTTTTATTTTTTTAATTTACTGTTTTACAAACTATGTGGCTAATGAAATGGGAGCTTTATTTAATCATGATGAATTTGCTGTGGTTAAAGCATCTGAGCCGAATACCATGCTTAATCAGTAACAAAGCAGCAGAAGAAATATAGGAGGGCAGTGGTAAGGTCAAATATATTGCGATATATAATTACAATCTTTGCCTGTTTCCTTTAGCAAATTAGGTATCCACTATATAGTCAGGAACTAGATAAGGCTCTTGTTCACTGAATCAATATTCATTGGACCCACAATCTGAGTAGTAAATAACCAAAGCAGGTGTAAACTATGAACCTTTCCTTGGCTAAATCCAGACAATGAAGCATTCAGCTGATCATGGGCCACTGTAATTCTTGATGTTACTTCTAGTCCAACATCTCATGATAGCGGTGAGGGGAGTAATGATGGTATTCTGAGATTACTGATCACAGCTTGAAGTGTATTCAGTATTTAGAAATGAAAAGCATGATTTTTCCATGGGTCACTTCAATTAAAAAGGTCATTTTTCTCTTAAAGTATGTCGTGAATATTTAAAGAACAGTGGAGGAATTATTCCAAAGGAGGAAATATTTATCTTTATGTGGTGTCTTAAACATCTCTCAGAAACATGCCAATGTGCTTCACATACAATAAATTATTTTGAAGTAGGATGACTATTGTTATGTCAGCAAATGAGGCAGCCATTTTGCACACAGCAAGATCCCACAAACAGCAAAGAGTTAAATGACCAATTAGTCTGTTGTCGATGGTGTGGGCAAAGAAAAATGTTGGCCTAGACAAGTGCTCTTCTTTGAATAGTGTCATAGGATCTTTAAACTCCATCTGAGCCCAGGCTCAGATGAGGTCTTGGTTTAATATCTCATCTGAAGGATGCTGACTCCCATGATGCAGCACTCATTCTACTGCACTAACATGTCAGCTTAAATTATAGGCTCAATTCCTAGAATGGGTCTTTAAGCTTCCAAATCAGAGGCAAAAGAGCAATCAACTGATCCCTGCATTTAATTTTACTGTGAATATCCATTTGGGAAAGAAATGTACGTGATTATCGAAGAGAAATAGGAAATTGAGGACCCAGAAATACACAGGCCTTCCAATGAACTCCAATCAAAACCCTGGCAGGAGTTCAGCAGAAGTCGGCTGGGACCTGAATACACCAGGCCGTGGCCTTCCGGGCGGCTTTGAGGCGGAACGTCCATCTACCACAAATATGGTCTCCTACATCAGAGGGGGTGGGATGAGGGTGGGAACTCCCAAAGCTAGGATTTCCTGCTTCCCTGGCGTCAGCGAGACCCAGAGTAAGTATGAAGGTTGGTACGCCAAGTGAGACGATGTATGCCTTCTGAAGGGTGCGAATGAGCTTCGCCAGGAGAGGGGATCCAAGAAAGGAAGAAGCCTGGACCCTTGAAGATAAGGACTTTTGTCTTTTTTTAATTATTGGCTCCCTTTGTAAGTGGACTGAGGGGGCCAACACATTGTTTTTCTTGGAGGGAACCGGCCATACCCCTCCCCTAGGTGGCATCAGGGCACGAGAGTTTTGGAGCTGAATGAGGTGGTGGGCAGCCGAGATGCATCTGTAGTGGTGCAGGTGCCTGCTGGGCCCATGCAAATTAGGCACCCTCCCCTAACCCTCCATACTTTGATAGGGTCAGTGCTGGAGGGCAGTTCCAGGCACGATTCTGGAGTAACTGCTGGGATCATGTCCCCGTGTAAATTCAGGGTCTGAACATTGTGTCTTTGTCTTATCTGAGTAATTGTACCCCAAATGGTCATCAATGGGATCATCAGTGTAGATTGTATCACATTGAGATGTCCAAAGTGGTATTGTTTTGCTGTTATACAATGCATTTTAGAGTTCAGCAATTTACTTGTTATCTTTCAAGAGATTAGGGAAGAACCCCCCTCCCTTCCCCACATGACTAACAATTTTGGTGTTACTAAGTTTCAACTTATGAAAAGTACATGTTCTAACACAAGTGTTTGACTTGTTCAATGCCATTGACCTTGGAATATTTCAGTGTGAATTTATTCTTAGCAATAATGTTTTCATTCAAACTTAAGGTATTCTATGTAGACATCTTGAAATTGTTTTACATCAGGAAGAAAATAGAAATTGCTCTCTGTTGTAAAGTTGAAAGACAAAATGTTCCTTGACATGTTGATATTTGACAGAAATTGCACCGCATGTGTTTCTTCAGTACATCTTATAAGTACAATAGAAACCTTTTTTTTCAGTTAAAAAAACGTCAAAGGGTTTTAGACCACGTTAAGGTGTTAGCGAATGGGATTGTGCTTCACTTGCCCCAGCTTGCTTAAAGAGGACACAATAAAGGAACGTGAATCTTTGGGACAGCTGGGTTTCCTAAGCACCTGAAACAGGACTCTAATGGAATAATTTGTAAAATATAAACAACCCGGAGGAAAATATTTGTGCCTTAGACAGCTTTTCTTTCTCACCGTGAAATGTATTTTCAGTTAAAGAATTGAATTTGCTTCCCATGGCAGGTGAAAAAAAAAGAAAGTAGAACGAAATGATCAAGTTTCATCAAGCAAATACATGGGTAATGGAAGCAGCCATTAAAATTAATCCTTTTGTTCAGACAAGCATAGCTCAGAGTCAGCAGGTGGTAGAAGAGTCAGAAAGGCTGAAGAATTCAATCTATATTTGTCCATCTCTTCATAAAGTTGAAGTATAATCTGACACTTCTGTCTCTTTTTTTTTCTACTTCTGGCTGCTCAGCTCACATTTGACTGCTACCAAAAGGTAATGAATACAGCCGAGGGATGGAGGCAGAAGCACAGTTTGCATTTCCATCTCTCAAAAGGTGCGGCAACCAAACATTTGTCTTTCTTTTCCTCAACGCTCAGATTTATTTTGGTGTTTCTCAAGAAGAGGTATGGCATTGCGAAGAATGGATCATTTTCCACTGTGTGCTCAGTGATGTCTGAAATATTTTGGGATCTTTTCTTCCCTTCTTATTGTAGATTAGTTCAGCTCTCATACCTTAGATCACTCTAATGGGCAAGTCCAAACTCACCATACCTTCAAGATTGTCTATCCTAGCCTTGAGTTCGAAGTAAGTTTCAGTAAGGCATGCAGGATAACAGACTGAAGCTAGTGGGTTTTTGAGAGTAAGTCGATAGTATTAGATTAAGAGAAGTAGATCTTGACTTTGTGCGATAGTGTAAAATGGATGATAGCGAGTCGGCAGCCAGTTACTCTTTCCATTGACTTTAATGGGAATAAAAATTGGGAGAGATGTAAAACGGGCTGCCGACTCGCTAACACCCGTTTTACACTACTGCACAAAGTCAACATCTACCTCAATAAGTCAGTCATCTCAGGTAGCACCAGACCTTCAGAGTGAGCCCTCAGGGATTGGAGCTGGAGACCAGTATAATCAGAAACAGCATTGTCATGGCAGAGAGAAGCGCTGAATGAAGCAAGTTAAATGAGGATACTAGATGGATTAAAGTCGGTAAAGGATGCAAGAAAGGTAGCAAACCCTTTAAAGGTACCCGAGAGATTACATTACCCAATGGATATGCAGCACTGTCTAGTATTGCAGAGTATTGTACAGTTTCAGAAGAAAAGGCTGTTAGGAAACCAGAAAGAACAGCCTGGTCAAAGATGCAGCTTGCAGGTCACAGACAGATTGCAGTCATACGCACCACATAGTGAGGCACACAGCTCTACCTCTCCACCGCTGTCTCGCTATCTTGTCAGACTACTTGTTCAACATGCAGGCTTGGGTGAGCCACAGTTTTCTCCAGTTAAACACTCCAGTTTGCTCCCCGCCACAAACTCCGTTGCCACTGATTCCATCCCCCTCCCCGGTCACTGTCCCAGGCTAAACAACCTCAGCTTCCTATTTGATCCCGAACTGAGCTTCAGACCCCATATCCTCTTCGTCACAAAGACCTCCTACTTCCACCTCCATAATATAAGAACATAAGAACATAAGAAATAGAAGCAAGAGTAGGACATACAGCCCCTCGAACCTGCTCCGCTATTCAATAAGGTCATGGCTGATCTTCTACCTCAACTCTACTTTCCTGTCCTATCTCCATATCCCTTGATTCCCTTAGTGTCCAAACATTGCCCACCTCCACCCCCACCTCAGCCCACCTGCTGCTGAAACCCTCAGCCAAGTTTTTGTCAATTCCAGACCCGACTATTCTATGCTTTCCAGACCAGTTTCCCATCCTCTACGTTCTTTGAGCTTCAATTCACCCAAAATTCTGCTGCTTGTATCCCAACCCACACCAATTCCCATTCACCCATTACCCTTGTCCTCGATGACCTATACTGGCTCCTAGTCTCCTAACCCCTCAGATTAAAAATTTTGATCCTTGTTTTTAAATCCTTTCACGTCCCTCACTATCTCTGCCTCCTCCTGAAGCCCTATAACTCTGCGCTAAACTCTCTGTTCCTCCGACTCTGTCTTCTTACCCTCTCCCTTTACCCCACCATTGGTGGCCGTACCTTCAACTGTCTCAGTCCCAAACCCTAAACCCTAAACCCCTCTGCCTCCCTACCTCCCTCTGCTTCCCTCCTAATATCTCCTTCTTTGGCTCAGCATCAACTATTTGTTTGATTACACCTGTTGAAATGCCTTGAGATGTTATTTTACATTACAAAAACAACAACTTGAATTGGACATAGACTTGAGTGCATCTGGTGTTGGATGGCTAAATCAGTTGTGCCAGATTTGCTCAAGTCTGCACCGCTTGGAGAATGCAAAGGTGGGAGCTATATCAGGGGGATTGACCACAATGGGAGAGGATAAAGATTTTTCTAGGGACAAGGGCATCAAAGATGGACCTGAGGGAGTGGTTAAGCAGATCGGCGTATGCAGAAGTAGTATGGCTAAAGCCTAGACAGTTGGGATTTAGAAAGTACAGTTGGAAGTAACTTGAGGAGGGGTGGAAGGAAGTGTTATAAAGGGGTAGGGGGATATGGTGGGAGATGGCCTTGTCTGTAATATTAATAGAGTGGCCAAGGTCAAGGGGTGACCGCTAGTAAGAGTGGGAGAGTTTATACAGAGGGAGAGGTTTAGGAAGGACAGGAGGTCAATGAATTCAAAGGAAAGAGGGCAAGGGGAGCTGAGATGATGTTTGAAATCACTGCGCATATCCATTTGGCTAAGAAAAGTATATGATTATTAAACAGTACAGAGGCTGAGGGAGGAAAGAAGGCAGGATAGCTCGGTGAGAAACTCAGGATGGGGCTTGAGGGGGCAGTAGACAAGGAAGATTTTAAAGGAGAGATGAAAGGGGTGGAACAAGCCTCAGCGGGTAAAAGTATCAGAGGAGTAGACAGAGATACCAAGGTGTGACTTAGTCATAAGGGCCACATTGTCATCATGGCATCTTGGGTGGGGCAGGTGATGGAAAGTATAGCCATGCGGGGAGACTTCAGTAAGGAGCAAGGTGTCGCCACCCAAGTTTCAGTCAACGACAGGATGTCAATGTAATCATCTGCAATAAAGTCATGGATGGCAAGGGTCTTATTCGTGAATGGATGGCCATCCTGGTGGGAAATGCAGAGAGCGGGTGTGATTGTTGGTCCACTGGTAGAGTCCAAGGCGGCAGTGGGGGATGGGGTGAGCGAGATGGGAAGGGGTTTGGCGAGGTTAGGCTTGGTGCGTGAATTGGGTTGGAAGGTCGGTGAGAGAAGAGGATGGGGCAGTTTATGTTCCTGCTCATGAGGAGGCAGCAACGGATGCCTCAAAGGGTGCTTCATAGAATGCCAAGAGAGGCACAAAGGGTAGCTGTGGCTTATTCAAAGGGGATTTATGTCTTTAATGGCAGCAGGAGAGTAGACAGGCAGGCAGAGGAGTAGTGATGGGTTGGGGTATAACCTCAGTGCCGGGGAAACCTTTAGAAACGATAATCCGGAACAGAATTAACTTGGACGAGGGTGGATTGATTAGGGAAAGCCAGCACGGATTTATTAAAGGCAAATCATGTTTAGCTAACCCGATAGAGTTTCTGGGTGAGGTAACAGAGAGGGTAGATGAGGGCAATGTAGTTGATGTGGTATATATGGACTTTCAAAAGGCGTTTGATAAAGTGCTGCACAGTAGGCTTATCATCAAGATTGCGGCCCATGGAATTAAGGGGGCAGTAGCAACATGGATACAAAATTGGCTAAGGGGCAGGAAACAGAGAGTAGTTGTGAATTGTTGTTTTTCGAACTGGAGGGAGGTGTACAGTGGTGTTCCCCAGGGATCGGTGCTGGGACCACTGCTTTTCTTGATATATATTAATGACTTGGACTTGGGTGTACAGAGCACAGTTTCAAAATTTGCAGATGACACAAAACTTGGCAGGGTAGTGAGGAGGATAGTGATAGACTTCAAGAGGATATGGACAGGCTGGTGGCATGGGCGGACACGTGGCAGATGAAATTAAACGCAGAAAAATGCGAAGTGATATATTTCGATAGGAAGAACGAGGAGAGGCAATATAAACTAGAGGGCACAATTCTAAAAGGGGTATAGGAACAGAGAGATCTGGTGGTATGTAATCATTGAAGGTGGCAGGGCAGGTTGAGAAAGCGGTTAAAAAAGCATATGGGATCCTGGGCTTTATAAATAGAGGCATAGAGTGCAAAAATATGGAAGTCATGATGAACCTTTATAAAACACAACTGGAGTATTGTGTCCAGTTCTGGGCACCGCACTTTAGGAAAGATGTGAAGGCCTTAGAAAGGTTGCAAAAGAGATTTCCTCGAATGATTCCAGGGATGAGGGACTTTAGCTACGTGGATAGACTGGAGAAGCTGGGGTTGTGCTCCTTGGAACAGAGACAGTTGCGAGGAGATTTGATAGAGGTATTCAAAATCATGAAGGGTCTAGACAGAGTAGATAGAAATTGTTCCCATTGGCGGAAGGGTCAAGAACCAGAGGACATAGATTTAAGGTGATTGGCAAAAGAACCAAAGGTGACATGAGGAAAATTTGTTTACACAGTGAGTGGTTAGGATCTGGAATGCACTGCCCAAGGGGGTGTGGAGGCAGATTCAATCATGGCCTTCAAAAGGGAACTGGATAAGTACTTGAAAGGAAATAATTTGCAAGGCTATGGGGATAGGGCAGGGGAGTGGGACTAACTGGATTGCTCTTGCATAGAGCCGGCGTGGACTCGATGGGCCGAATGGCCTCCTTCCGTGCTGTAACCTTTCTATGAATCTATGATTCAGGGGGGCAAAGTACCCAAGATGGGAGAAGTGAAAGATGGCATGACTGGGCAACAGGAAGGGGACGAGGCAGGTGGGAAGGGCTCGAGAGGGGCCAAGAGAAAAAAAAAATGAGATTGAAGTAATGACACAGAGTGGTAGCCAAAATGCATACGCGAATGGACACAAAGGGAATTCGGGTTACATTGCCATGGCAGAGATTAGAAGAGACATGTCATAGTCATAAACAGAAGACCTTACCCCTTACTCCAGGGGCCATATTTAGAATGGATCAGAAATTATTACACTCAATGCAAATGATATCTTAATGTTACAATAAATGTTACAATATCTAATTAGCCCACAGGTAGCAAATTTAATGATGCTATATAGTTATTGTTGTTGTTATTATTGTTGTTATTTTTGTTGTTCCTTCTTCTGCTTATTCTCCACAGGAAAGTGGATAGCCACGTGTGTTGGTGAGATGTCTACCTGAAGCTAGAGCGCACATCTTGAGGGAAGGATAGAAGGGATACTAAAGGGAACAGGTAGAGACCCAATGGTGGTAATCCACATAGTTGTAAAGGACATAGAGAGAAATAATCTAGGGGCCTTAAAAGCCATATATATATCAACTGGCTCATAACTCAAATATAGATGATACAAAGTAATGGTCTCTGGTATACTTCCAGTATTTGGAAAAGATGGGGAGTTCACCAAAAGAACTGAGGGGATAAACAAAGGGCTGGCAACATGGTGTGAGAACAGCAATTCTACCTTCATAAATAATGGGGAAATCTTCCAGAATAAAAGGGACGGTACAGGAGAGACACAGTGTGTACGTAAACTAAGTCAGGGCCAAGAGAACTGCAAGGAACATTGAGGCAGCAAAAGAAAATCTCTTAAACTACATAGGTAGGAGGAGGGCAGGTGGAAAACAGGATTCTAGATGAGGCAGATCGTAGGCGAGAAGGCAATAAACAAGTTACTATGAATACAGATACTCAGAGAGAGACACACACACACATAGACCAGAAACCAGGAACAGGCAGACACTGGGCTATGTAAGGGGAGGCAAATCTATAATCATGCCGTTTGTAGGTGATGTCAGGAGGCACTTCTTCACACAAAGGGTAGTGGAAAACTGGAATTCTCTCCCCCGAAAAGCTGTTACGGCTAGATCAATTGAAAATTTCAAAACTGAGATTGATAGATTTTTTGTTAGGCAAGGGTATTAAAGGTTAGAGAACCAAGGCAAGTAGATGGAACTAAGATACAGATCAGCCATGATCTAATTGAATGGCGGAACAGGCTCGAGGGGCAGAATGTTCTACTCCTGTTCCTTTGTTCCTATGATGCCAGAACTAATGCTTGTTATGGAAATAGAGAACTACTATCTATTGAGAATATCAGAAACATGGCTAAACCCAGAGGATGGGAATGACTACAATATTCAGGAGTATTGTGTTTAGAAAAAAACAGAGTGGCCAAAAAAGGAGGGGGTCGATTTTAACTGTTCCTGTCGGGTGAGAAATGGGCAGCAGTTGGCCGGCCGCCGACTTTACATCCGACCGATTTTTCTCTAAGGTGTTAAACGGGTGGCTGCCTCATTGCCACCCGTTTCCAATCTGGCTGGAGCATTTAGAATCGACCCCGAGAAGTGTAACCCCACATGTCAGGGGTACCTGGGAGATAAAAGAAGTTAATCCTGTGAGAGGTACAAAGCTACAGAATGAACTATTCTGGACAGACATCATTAATGTTAAAAAAAAATCAAGGCTGCAGGGACGCTATAGACCACCTGGAAGGTAAAATAAGTTGATTTTGTGAGAGATAGAAAGCTACTCTATCTCTAATGCAAAAAATCTAAGCTAGCACTAAGGATACACTGTAGACCACCAGGTCAGTATAAAAAGAAGGACAATTTGCTAAATGAAGGAATAGGAGGGGTATGCGAGAATAGGAAAGTTATTTTAATGGGTAACATCAATCAACTTAATATAAACTGGAAAAACCCAAGTTATTTAGAGTCAAAGTTGATAAATGTAGTGCATGATTGCTTCTTGACCCAATGCATCAAGGAAGACACAAGAGGCACTGCTCACCTTGATGTACTATTCATTGAAGACCCAGAAAATGTACATGATATGGAAGTCATAGCACCCCTAGGGGACAGTGACCACAGAATGATACGTTTAACATAGAAAGAAATAAGTTGCATAATATAGTGCCTTTACAACTCAGGACATCCCAAAACGTTTGACAGCCAATTAAGTACTTTATGAAGTGCAGTCACTGTTGTAATGTAAGGAAATGCAGCAGCAAGGTCCCACAAACAGCAGAGACCAGAAAATCTGTGCTTTGATGGTATTGGATGAGGGATAAATGTTGGCCAGGCCACGTGGAGAAATGCTGCTCTTCTTCAAATAGTGTTATGCGATCTTCTACATCCAACTTTGAGAGCAGACAGGACCTCAGTTTAACATCTTATGCAAAAGACAGCACCTCTATTGAAATGTTAGCGGGATTTTAACTCCTGGGCGGAAAGCAGAGGAGAGGCATCAGTCTGCTCCTTCACCCACACTATCTATACTTACAGCCATTGTGTAAACCTTTACAATTTTTGTAGAACAGATTTGCACTACAGACTCATGTCCACTAGAAACTGGATTAAGGTGGGTGAAATTCATAGAAATGAGAGTTAATCCAAATTAAACCCTGAAGTGTTTTAAAAGATTATTCATTCACGCCACCAATGAAAATACAAAAGAGTTTTACAATAAACTATCCAACCTTTCTCATTTATAAGTCTTCGATAGAAAATTTAGTTTTTCCTGATGCAAACTGGTACTGATGACACAACTAAAACACCACCTTGAAGAGTACTGTAAGAACAACACATTGAACAGGAAGATATCGTGCAAGCTTCTGCCCCTATGCTGTTATACTCAAAATGACAAGCCTGTTGGGATAAGGTGAAGGAGTCAGGAGTTTGGCTTGGCACCACAATAATGACAATTTGTTCTTGGCGTGAATTCCCAATCACTAAAATCGCAATGGAGATTTTATCATTAGGAAATTCATTAATGGAGTCTTTCTCTTGTAACTTGCACAAGACTGTGTTTACCTAATGGCAGCTCTCCTTATTGTTCAGTGGGTAAATGACCACCCATATGGGCAGGAAGGTCCCATGTTTGATCCCTGATGCTGAATAGCTGACCTCACTCTAAGCCAGCACCATTATTCGCCTCATTGCCACTGGGCTAGGGAGTGGAAAAATCAGCCAGGGTTCTTGTACCGAATCTAGTGGTTCCTGCTGGAAAGTATACGTAAGGACAGGGTCATGCTTACCTGTGATGCCCCATGGTCAAATAGTCTGCTGCCACTCATTATCTCGGCTCAGACATGAAGAATTGATTGGTTCCTAACACCGATGGAATTACAACCTAGCATGTGTCAGCATCTTCAGGAAAGGAAGAAAATTCAGGAAAAAGGGACGTAAACGTAGATAGTACAACTGTGCAACAAAAAAAGCTACTATCAATCAACAAGTTTTCACCTGTAGCATCCAAGCCACTGGCCATTAATACACGCCACAAAGTGTGGTTGAAGTGCAGTGTGGCTACTTCTGAGTTATAAGACAGTCACACAACTCAGGCCTTCAGTTGATCCATGTCACCAACATTGGCAGGCATAGGAGGCTATTCTTTGGGGTTCAAGTGATTGGAGGCAAGTATTGTCACCCAAATTCCAAGATCTAAATTTTACTGGATGTCACTAAAGTAATTATCAATTATACTGTTAATGCATCAAAAGTCAAAGTGAAACAATGTCATCACAAAAGTGTCAACACATGTATAGTAATAAAATGGTCCTGTTCTGGCCATGAGCCTAGAAAGTGACTCTGGTTTAATTAGAATATTGCAACAAGTATCACACATCTGTACTGCCCAACTAATTATAGTACGTGAACTGACATTTTATGGCACTAATTAAAAGTTCCACTGCATTTTAATGTGGTGAGAACATTTGCTGATGAAACATGGCCATTAAAAGTGCTTGAGCAGTTTTACTGCACTTATAAGATACTTAAAAACATGGCTCACCTACTTCTAATATAGGTTAGGTTACCTGAGCAAAATGATTCAACTCCAGTATGAGATGAACTGGATTTGAATTTGTTCGTAAAACTGTAGACAACAGAATGCAATTAAATTACAAATCTTGTACTTTTTCTCATATAATTCAATCTCATTTTCCTGTTCTGTTACAAGTGAATACAATTGTAGTTAGTCAATCATATTTTTTTTCCTAAGGTGTTTTTCTTTTCATCTTTTAAGTCCTTGCATCACACACCATTCCCTTATCTAGAGAGCAGGCAACCAACCTGCAACCCAGACCTCTGACAATGCCACTATGACTGACTTCTAGAAGGGATTTAAATGCTGTGTGAATTTTCTCACCACCCCTTCTTCCAGAATCATAGAATCATACAGCAAAGAAGGAGGCCATTTGGCCCATCATGCCTGTGCCAGCTCTTTGAAATAGCTATCCAAATAGTCCCACTCCCCTGCTCTTTCCCCATAACACTGCAAATTCATCCCCTTCAAGTATTTATCTAATTCCCTTTTGAAAGTTACTATTGAATCTGCTTCCACCACCCTTTCAAGCAGTGCATTCCAAATCATAACAACTCGCTGCATAAAAATATTTCTCCTCATCTCCCCTCTGGCTTCAGTAAAGCAAAATATGACTCCCGCGGTCCCTAAAATTAGTTGCCTCAAACTGACCACTGACAATGTGAAAAATTGTGGGAAGGAGCCTGCATATCAGCACTCCATCACATGATCCACCAATGCACTGCAATACAATACCATCTCGCTGTCCCAAACTTTTGCTTCATTTTGTCCCTTATATTCTCCTCTCTTAGACTTTCCCCTACATATTTGCCACCAGATCCTTCCAAGAGACACAATGACCAACCACTAGAATCATAGTTCCAATGCACCTCATCAATGTTACACTTAGAGGGTAATTTTCACTTTGGGCACGGGTGGAAAACTGATGGTTGTGGATTGGCCTCCTGTTATACATTGGGCAGGGTGTATAACGGATGGTCGATCCGTTGCTCCCAGATTTCCGCCACGTCAAAATTGAAAATTACCTCCCTAGATTACTTTTCTAGTTGTAGTCAAGAGATACAACTAAACAGCTGAACTGTGCGTGAACATCTATCCAATAGTGATCATAACATGATCGAGTTCAATGTAGTGTTTGAAAGGGAAAAAAGTGAATCAGCTGCTAAGATTCTAGACCTGGGTAAGGCCGACTTCAATGGGATGAGACAGAGACTGTCCACAGTAAACTGGGCAAATCTGTTAATGGGTAAAACGACTGATGATCAGTGGGAAATGTTTAAAGAAACATTTAACGTAATACAGAATCGGTTTATACCCCTGAGGGGCAAGAACTCTACTTGCCAAAAAAAAAACAGCCATGGACAACTAAAGAGGTAAGGGACAGTATAAGACATAACGAAAGGGCATACAAAAAGGCAAAAAATGGCACAGATCCTGACGAATGGGAAAGATACAAAGATCAACAAAGGGTCACAAAACAGATAGTAAGGGCTACAAAAAGAGAGTATGAAAAGAAACTTGCAAGGGATATCAAAATCAATACAAAGAACTTTTATAGTTATATTAGGAAAAAGAGGGTGGTCAGGAGCAGTGTTGGCCCCTTAAAAACTGAAAGTGGGGATATTGTCATTGACAATGGGGAAATGGCGGACATGTTGAACGATTACTTTGCGTCAGTATTTACAGTAGAAAAAGAGGATAGCATGCCAGAAATCCCAAGAAAACTAATATTGAATCGGGGACAGGGACTTGATAAAATTAATATAAGTAAAGCAACAGTAATGAAGAAAATAATAGCACTAAAGAGTGACAAATCCCCAGGACCAGATGGTTTCCATCCCAGTGTTTTAAAGGAAGTAGGTGAGCACATTGCGGATGCCCTAACTATAATCTTTCAAAGTTCTCTAGATTCAGGAACTGTCCCTCTTGATTGGAAAATTGCACGTATCACTCCACTTTTTAAGAAAGGAGAGAGAGGGAAACCAGGGAATTATAGACCAGTTAGCCTAACATCTGTTGTGGGGAAAATGCTGGAGTCTATAATTAAGGATAGGGTGACTGAACACCTCGAGAATTTTCAGTTAATCAGAGAGAGCCAGCATGGATTTGTGAAAGATAGGTCGTGCCTGACAAACCTGATTGAATTTTTTGAAGAGGTGACTAAAGTAGTGGACAGGGGAATGTCAATGGATGTTATTTATATGGACTTCCAGAAGACATTTGATAAGGTCCCACATAAGAGACTGTTAGCTAAGATAGAAGCCCATGGAATCGAGGGAAAAGTACGAACTTGGTTAGGAAGTTGGCTGAGCGAAAGGCGAGAGAGAGTAGGGATAATGGGAAGGTACTCACATTGGCAGGATGTGACTAGTGGAGTCCCGCAGGGATCTGTCTTGGGGCCTCAATTATTCACAATATTTATTAACAACTTAGATGAAGGCATAGAAAGTCTCATATCTAAGTTTGCCGATGACACAAAGATTGGTGGCATTGTAAGCAGTGTAGATGAAAACATAAAATTACAAAGCGATATTGATAGATTAGGTGAATGGGCAAAACTGTGACAAATGGAATTCAATGTAGACAAATGTGAGGTCATCCACTTTGGATCAAAAAAGGATAGAACAGGGTACTTTCTAAATGGTAAATAGTTAAAAACAGTGGATGTCCAGAGGGACTTAGGGGTTCAGGTACATAGATCATTGAAGTGTCATGAACAGGTGCAGAAAATAATCAAGAAGGCTAATGGAATGCTGGCCTTTATATCTAGAGGACTAGAGTACAAGCGGGCAGAAGTTATGCTGCAGCTATACAAAACCCTGGTTAGACCGCACCTGGAGTACTGTGAGCAGTTCTGGGCACCGCACCTTCGGAAGGATATATTGGCCTTGGAGGGAGTGCAGCGTAGGTTTACTAGAATGATACCTGGACTTCAAGGATTAAGTTACGAGGAGAGATTACACAAATTGGGGTTGTATTCTCTACAGTTTTGAAGGTTAAGGGGTGATCTGTTTGAAGTTTATAAGATATTAAGGGGAACAGACAGGGTGGATAGAGAGAAACTATTTCCGCTGGTTGGGGATTTTAGGAGTAGGGGGCACAGTCTAAAAATTAGAGCCAGACCTTTCAGGAGCGAGATTAGAAAACATTTCTACACACAAAGGGTTGTAGAAGTTTGGAACTCTCTTCCGCAAACGGCAATTGATACTAGCTCAATTGCTAAATTTAAATCTGAGATAGATAGCTTTTTGGCAACCAAAGGTATTAAGGGATATGGGCCTAAGGCAGGTATATGGAGTTAGATCACAGATCAGCCATGATCTTAGCAAATGGCGGAGCAGGCACGAGGGGCTGAATGGCCTACTCCTGTTCCTATGTTCCTATGTTCCTAGGAAGCCAAATATGAATTGAAGATATCATAATTCATGTGATTAATTCATCATTGGCAGGATTTGAAATGGTCATGAATGTAATACCTGAAGAAAAAGTCTTGCCATCAGAAAATCAAACAGCTACAAGAATTATGACTAGCTCTTATCTTTTGCTTTGCTCTGTCCATGTTATTCTGGTTTTTTGAATATTCTTGTTTGAATAATCATTGCTTATGGTACCACTGGGATACTGGCTACAAAGAGTAATAGAACATAACAGTGTAAGGAAGTCAAATTAGCAGATGCCACTGAAGATCTCTTAGATTAATCAGTATCATAGTATCAAAGTAGGTACAGCACAGGAGGAGGCCATTTGTCCCATTCCCCTGCTCTTTCCCCATAGCCCTATAATTTTTTTCCCTTCAAGTATTCATCCAACTCCCTTTTGAAAGTTACTATTAAATTTGCTTCCACTGCCCTTTCCAGCCGGGCATTCCAGATCATTACAATTCGCTGCATAAAATGATGTTTCCTCATGTCAACTCTGGCTCTTTCCTGATCTGTGTCCTCTGGTTACCGATCCTGCTGCGACTGCAAACAGTTTCTTACTCAATCAAAACCTTTCATGATTTTGAACACCTCAATCAAATCTCCCCTTAACCTTATCTGATCTAAGGAGAACAACCCCAGCTTCTCCAGTCTCTCCACATAACTGAAGTCCCTCTCCCTGGCACCATTCTAGTAAATCTCTTCTCCAACCTCTCTAAGGCCTCTAAAGTGTGGTGCCCAGAATTGAACACAATACTCCAGCTGAGGCCTAACCAGTGTTTTATAAAAGTTTAGCATAACTTCCTTGCTTTTGTACTCTATGCCTCTATTATTAAAGCCCAGGACCCCATATGTTATTTTAACAACCTTATCAACTTGTCCTGCCACTTTCAAAGATTTGTGTATGTGCACCCCCAGGTCACTCTGTTCCTGCACCCCCTTTAAAATTGTAGCATTTAGTTTATATTGCCTCTCCTCATTCTTCCTACCAAAGTGTGTCACTTTCATTTTTGATTCCAATCCACCTGGACAAGATCCCTTTTTAACTCACTGAAATTTGCCCTCCTCCAGTTAAGTATTTTTACATGTGATTGTTCCTTTTCCTTTTTCATAGCTATTCTAAACCTAATGATATTATGATCACTGTTCCCCGAATGCTCCCCCACTGAAGCATGCTCCACCTGCCCCATTTCATTCCCCAGAACTAAATCCAGCACTGCTTCCTTCCTCATTGGGCTGGAAACACACTGTTCCAGGAAGTTCTCTTGAATACATTTCAGGAATTCCTCCCCCACTTTGCCCTTTACATTGTTACTGTCCCAGTCTATAATGGGATGATTGAAGTCCCCCATTATCACTACTCTATTGTTCTTGCATCTTTCTGTAATTTACCTACAAATTTGCTCCTCTAGCTCCTTCCCACTATTTGGTGGCCTGTAGTACACACCCATTAGTGAAATATCTCCTCTATTGTTCCTCAATTCTAACCAAATAGATTCTGTATTTCACCCCTCAATTACATCATCCCTTTCCAATGCTATGATAGTTTCTTTGATCAATACTGCCACATACCCCCTCCTTTCTTTCCTTCCCTATCTTTCCTGAATACCTTGTAGCCAGGAATATTAAGTACCCAATCCTCCCCTTCTTTGAGCCAGGTCTTTGTTAGTGTCACTATATCACAGACCCATGTGGCGACTTGAGCCTGCAGTTCATCAACCTTATTTACGTGCATTTACTCACATGCACTCCAAACTCAACTTAATCTGCCTTGCATTTGCCCCTTGTCCGATCCCTCCTATTTCCGAACTATTTTTTACTCTGATGCTGCTTTTCCCTCCCAGTTCTCTGTGCACCTTCTTTCTCCTCTCTAATGTTTCATCTTGGTGCCCATCCCCCTACCAAATTAGACTAAACTCTCCCCCACATAGTTGACCTCCCCACAAAGACATTGGGCCCAGCTCTGTTGAGATGCAAATTGAACAGATCCCTCCTGCCACAGAACTGGTCCCAGAGTCTGAAGCCCTCCCTCCTGCACCATTCCTCCAGCTACACATTAACCTGTCTTATCCTACTATTCCTATACTCACTAGCATGTGGCACTGGGAGTAATCAAGAGATTACTACCTTTGAGGTCCTGCTTTTTAACTTCCTCCCTAGCTTCTGAAACTCTGACTGCAGGATGTCAACCCTTTTCCTTCCTATGCCATTGGTTGCCACATGGACCACAGCTTCTGGCTGTTCCCCTCCCCTCCTCAAAACGTTCTCCACCCTCTCAGTAATGTCCTTTACCCTGGCACCAGGGAGGCAACACACCATGCGGGACTCACATCGGCAGTTGCAGAAATGCCTGTCTATCCCCCTGACTATTGAATGCCCTATGACAACTTGCTTTTGCCTCCCTGGTTCCCTTTATGCTCCACTCAGCCACTCCTCCCGAGCTTTACGCTCCACTCAGCCACTTCTCCCGAGCTTTACGCTCCACTCAGCCACTTCTCCCGAGCTTTACGCTCCACTCAGCCACTTCTCCCGAGCTTTACGCTCCACTCAGCCACTTCTCCCGAGCTTTACGCTCCACTCAGCCACTTCTCCCGAGCTTTACGCTCCACTCAGCCACTTCTCCCGAGCTTTACGCTCCACTCAGCCACTTCTCCCGAGCTTTACGCTCCACTCAGCCACTTCTCCCGAGCTTTACGCTCCACTCAGCCACTTCTCCCGAGCTTTACGCTCCACTCAGCCACTTCTCCCGAGCTTTATGCTCCACTCAGCCACTTCTCCCGAGCTTTATGCTCCACTCAGCCACTTCTCACGAGCTTTATGCTCCACTCAGCCACTTCTCACGAGCTTTACGCTCCACTCAGCCACTTCCCCCGAGCTTTATGCTCCACTCAGCCACTTCTCCCGAGCTTTATGCTCCACTCAGCCACTTCTCCCGAGCTTTACGCTCCACTCAGCCACTTCTCCCGAGCTTTACGCTCCACTCAGCCACTTCTCCCGAGCTTTATGCTCCACTCAGCCACTTCTCCCGAGCTTTATGCTCCACTCAGCCACTTCTCCCGAGCTTTATGCTCCACTCAGCCACTTCTCCCGAGCTTTACGCTCCACTCAGCCACTTCTCCCGAGCTTTACGCTCCACTCAGCCACTGCTCCTGGCTACACTCCCCCGAGGTGTCATTCTCACTGGTATTCAACACTGAGAGTGCCACACTCCCAGGGGACTCCTGCACTGCCTGCCTGTTCCTCCTAGTCTGTCTGGTGGTCACCCACTCCTCTCCACCTGAACTCTCTATAGCTGCCGGGTGACCACCTCCTGAAACATGCTATCCACGGAGCTCTCAGAAACTCTGAGCTTGAGCTCAAGCAGTTGGCGGCACTTCCTGCACGTGTGGCTTTCCAGGACACACAAAATGTTCTGGAGTTCCCACATGGCATGTGACGGACCCCAGCGGTCCTGCTATGTTAGCTAACAGTTATTTAAACAGTTTGTTTAGCTTTAAGGCAATTTACTGTTTAGCTAACACTAAAACACTTCCCACTAAAAACACTAACCAACCACTAAAGACACTAACCACTAAGACCAATAACCATTAAAAACACTAACCAATAAACTAAATACTTACTGACTTACCGTCGGAGCTCCTCCTTGTTTCGTGACATCACTTTTTGACTTTTTCTTGATTTTTTGATTCCTCACGTGGTTCCCTTTATGCTCCACTCAGCCACTCCTCCCGAGCTTTACGCTCCACTCAGCCACTTCTCCCGAGCTTTACGCTCCACTCAGCCACTTCTCCCGAGCTTTATGCTCCACTCAGCCACTTCTCCCGAGCTTTACGCTCCACTCAGCCACTTCTCCCGAGCTTTATGCTCCACTCAGCCACTTCTCCCGAGCTTTATGCTCCACTCAGCCACTTCTCCCGAGCTTTATGCTCCACTCAGCCACTTCTCCCGAGCTTTACGCTCCACTCAGCCACTTCTCCCGAGCTTTACGCTCCACTCAGCCACTTCTCCCGAGCTTTATGCTCCACTCAGCCACTTCTCCCGAGCTTTACGCTCCACTCAGCCACTTCTCCCGAGCTTTACGCTCCACTCAGCCACTTCTCCCGAGCTTTACGCTCCACTCAGCCACTTCTCCCGAGCTTTACGCTCCACTCAGCCACTTCTCCCGAGCTTTACGCTCCACTCAGCCACTTCTCCCGAGCTTTACGCTCCACTCAGCCACTTCTCCCGAGCTTTACGCTCCACTCAGCCACTTCTCCCGAGCTTTACGCTCCACTCAGCCACTTCTCCCGAGCTTTACGCTCCACTCAGCCACTTCTCCCGAGCTTTACGCTCCACTCAGCCACTTCTCCCGAGCTTTACGCTCCACTCAGCCACTTCTCCCGAGCTTTACGCTCCACTCAGCCACTTCTCCCGAGCTTTACGCTCCACTCAGCCACTTCTCCCGAGCTTTACGCTCCACTCAGCCACTTCTCCCGAGCTTTATGCTCCACTCAGCCACTTCTCCCGAGCTTTATGCTCCACTCACCCACTTCTCCCGAGCTTTGTCTCTAGAGTTTGTCTACTAGGAACAGAGGAAAAGGAGTAGGCCATTCAGCCCTTCGAGTCTGTTCCACCATTCTGTTAGGTCATGACTGATCTATACCTCGACTCTATTTACCCACCTTTGCTCCACACCCCTTAATGCCCTTACCTAACAATGACCAACCACAAAAATATTAATTCAGTTCCCAAACATTGTTGGCCTCAGTAACTCAATTAGGCTCATATCCCTGAAGAAATAGATGAAAAATCCAAACAATTATGGCTATTCAAGTGGCTTAATTTGTAAATACATTACATGGTGTAGTATTGAACCAGAGACCAGGAAGGTCCCAAGCTTGATTCCTAATTTCTAATAATCTCAAAAAGATTGGTAGTGGGGAGCCTTTATAAAGGAGCCCAGACAACTGTTGTTAGCAGGCTAATTTACCTTAGGGACCAGCACCATTGACCTGATCCTTTCCTCACTTAGTGTCCACACACACAAGTATTTTCAATGGGTGCTACATTTGGCCTCAGTATCCCTGACGAGAGAGGGATAAAATCTATCCAGTGACCCCTGCTGGAAGTTACGTGTGTGTGTTTGTTTGCAAATATTCATTTTCCAGATTCATTCATAAAGAATGGCCACTTGGGCAAAATATTGAATGGCTGCCTATATTTATGGAACCATGACCCAACATGAGCACGACCTTCAGGAAGAAACACAATAAAATAGGAACAATGAAACTCATATAGTGCCTTTGACATTAGAGTGTGTATTGACACCACTGTGTTAGCCAATGAGTTGCACCGTGTCAGTCAATGAATTGGAGGTGGGGGAGGACTTATGGCAGGATTTACAGCAAACAGTCTATTTTACAGCAAACAAAGTCAATTTACGCAACAAAAAGAGTCTATTTAAACAGTGCACTACAGCAAACAGTCTACAGAGTCTATTTTAAAAAAGGGTCTACGAACAAGAGGAAACAAAACTCATGACTGAAACTACAGCAACTTCTCCTGATAAAAGCAGGGTGATTTCTCCAGCTATTTGCAATGAGTGATGGATAATTGCATACAAATTATGTGCGTAAAATCAATCCCAGTTACTTACAGCAGGCGTGATTGACGGGGGAATTACCCAATCATCACCATTCTGGCCGGGAATAGTGGTGACACTGTATGCAGCCCTTTAACATAGCAGAATGCCCCAAGGCACCAAGCAGGAATTAGGAGAGCATTGGGGAGGCAACTAAAGGTGGTAGAAGAGGTAGGTAGCAAGGCAGAATTAGGAATAGAGTTACAAAATGCAGCGTCATGATAGTCGAAGGATCTGTCATTGATGGTGAAGGAGAGGGAGAGAGAAATGAGCAGTAGCCCAGACTCAGAGGAGTGGAGGATTTGAGCGCTGTTCACGACCTCAGGATGCCTCAAAATGCATTACAGCCGTTTAAGTATTTTTTGAAGTGTAATCACTGTTGTAATGTTGGAAACGTGGCAGCCAATTTGCACAAAGCAAGGTCTCACAAACAGCAATGGAATAAATGAACAGATAATTTGTTTTTTTTAGGTGACGATGAATAAAGGATAAATGTTGGCCAGGATAGCGAGTGAACTCCCCTGCTCTTCTTCGAATATTGCCGTGGGATCTTTTACGTCCACCTGAGAGGGCAGACAGGGTTTTGTTTTAACTGAAGTACACCCCCAGACCAGTCCAAGAACCTGAAGTGTCTCTTCAGCGCCCCGATAGTTCTCTCGGTGACCTACCTGGTGGACACTTGGTTATATCTCTCCTCCACCTCAGTCTATGGGACACAAAAGGGCATCATCAGCCACGGCAGCGTGGGCTAAGCCTTGTCACCAATTATCCATCCTCCCACTGGGCTCCCATCCCCGAGCGTGCATGCTAGCACTGAATTGCACACAATGAAAGCATCGTGTCAGTTCTCTCCTGGACAGCTGATCTGCACTTGCTTTAGGTGGCTTCAGGTGATTGTGTGCCTGAAAATCTGGGCACAATGTTAAGAGACTCCTCGAACAAGCGCAACTGGAGGATACTTAGAGCTGGGGGCGTGGCCGGGGGGGGTGGCCAGTTTTGTGGGCAAAAATTTGATCGGATGGAGAGTTTAATGGATGGACCTAAAAGATCGAGGATACTTGAGCATATTGAAATTTTGTACGTAATTCACTTACGCATAAAGTTCCACGTTCTTTTAAGCCATGTAATTGGTTTGCGTCCAGATAGCACGTCAGAGGAAATGTGAAGGATGCTCCAGGCCTGTAAAGTTTGCAGCTACTACGTACCAATAGGTACCAATAGGTGTAATGGTTCAGAACGTTTCAACTTACCTCAATTTTTTTTACGTTGAAAACTGTTAATTGCATGTCCTAATCTTTCCTAATTCACATTTTAGTTATCAGACCCCCAAAGATATCAACCAGTTTGCTGTAATCCTATTTTTCAAATGTGTTTTCGAAAATCTGCCATGAAGTAATGATTTTTTTATATACAAAAGCCCAGTTACCCTTTATTGATAGCACCTGTTCATTTAGTTTCTTGTCAGTAAAGATCAAGGTTTAACATGTTTTTCATTTCAAACAGCAGTACTGTAACTGACCTCTGGTTACATTTTCATCTTTTACATAACATCTGCTTTGCTGTACTTTTCCACTGAGTTGTTTATGAGATTCTGAAAATGCAAACTATCCTCTTGCAGCTGCACAATCCGCTCTAAGTTGATTTACTGAGGCAATTTTTTTAAATGTATATATTGAAACCTAAAATCTACATTGCTACTTTTCTTTGCTAAATATTTTTTATTTCTAGAATGGAAGGCAGACCTAATCACTATGACAGCAGAAGTCCACTCTGGTCAGTTCCTGCACTCCCTTAATCTCCTTCAAGCTCAGCAGCTTAACTGACCTACTTTTTTTTGTACAGCCACACACAGCTAAGAACAGGGTTTTAGGAAAACAGCCTCTTTTCTCATTGTTTACCTTATGGTGTATCCCATTACCAATCTCTGTGTTGCATTGTAGCTGCTGTCCTTTTAGGAACATTTAGTGTCATGTATGGATTGTCAAAGGTGAAGGTTAAATAGCACTAGTTTAGAATCCTGGAGTTTATAACTCAATTTCTCTCAGGGTTAGGAACACATAGCATAGTTTTCTCTTCTCGGAAGGCTGACTTCTTTTGTGTGCCTTTCTCAGGAACTAAATCAATTATGGAAAGCCCATAATAGTGTTAATTGTACATGATCCATTGGAATAAGCAGGCTTGGTGAGCCAGATGAGACTTTCCCATTCTATGTTCTTAAGCTGATACTGCATTCACTCTACTCACTATTCCCCCTGGATTAATTATTAGTCATCAACCAAAACCAGTACTGAAGCAAAACCTACTTCTCATTAAATTGCACCTGCCACCTGTCTGCCCATTCTGCCACCTGTCTGCCCATTCTGCCACCTGTCTGCCCATTCTGCCACCTGTCTGCCCATTCTGCTAACCTGTCTGTATCCTTTCAACGTTGTTCATAGTTCTCTTTGCCGTTTGACAAACCCTCAACTTTTGTGTCACCAATATCATGCTCCCTTTGTTCAAGTCCAAATCATACATATAGAGAACAAAATTGGATCGAGCACTGACGCCTGAGGTACACCACTTCCAACCCTTCTTCAATCCGAGTAATACCTATTAACCCTATCTGTGCATTCCCCTCCGGCTGACTCTCATGTCGTGGTTGGATTTCTCTGGACCGGTGCTTGGGAGGGAGGGTGAGTGACGGTACATGCTCTGAAGTGTTGGCAGGGCTGGATGCGGAGGGGCTTGGCTCTTCTTCCTCTGCTGCCACTTTCATCACATCTAGAGAGAGAAAAGAGGAAAAGAGGTTAGAATAAGCTGTTGAGGAGCAGAGCTCACATGTCATTTACAGGAGTGACATGAGGGTATCATGATGTCGTTTGCAAACAGATAATGCGGAGTCCAGTAGAAAGGGAAGGAGGAGAAGCAGCTGACAAATGCCCTCCTACTTCCCCTCTATGACCTCTCCCCCCATGATTGCAAGGGCGGAGGGAGTGCACCACCTGTAGCATTTCTCACCCTATTATTATGGGATGAATTGTCCTTGGAAAATAATGCGAAGAGGCGGTACAATCCAAGTGTCAGCAAGCAGCCCATTATGGGGTGATGCATCATGCATTTAGAGCCCATATGAGGCTTTTAGTGGGGTGACTGCATGCCAGGCTGTAAGGGAAGGAACACTTCCAAGTAAAGGCTAAGGATATAAAAGGCAGTGTCCTACCTTCCGGGCATTGATGGTAAGTAATTCACTCACTTTAGCACAGAATGGGGGGACGTTACTACAATTGGCTGATACGGACATATAGCGGATTCTACCAAGGTGCTGCTGACTCCACCTACCATGCCTGATGTGACGTGATCATTAAAATCGTGACACTGGGTTACCGTGCAAGGTCTGATTCTATTTGCTCTCACTTCCCCAGCCACCTCTTGCCACTGCTGTTGTGGGGTCTGCATCACTCCTACTAAACAGTACAACCCTCATCTGCCTAATTTTGTGGAGAAGCTTCTTTGTTGAACCGGGGATTCTGTGCCCTCCTGGACACTTCACTCATGTTCTTAGGTATGTACCATTGGGTTTTTGTTGCCGGAAGGATTTTTGCTGTGCTGGCCTCTTTAAGCTGCTGCAGGCCTTTAAATGCTGCAGAGGCCTGCAAGTTCCCACCCCTGAATGACAAGCTCCCAATCACTGAGGCCCACTGGGATTATTAAAATTAGGCTGACTCCAGAAACTGTGGTGGAATCAGGCCACTTCACTTCACTTCTGGCAGGTGCAAATGGCTACTGACTTTCACAAGAAGTAATTAAGCACTAAATGAACCCAAACCATTGAAATGTTTTTCAAAAATGTGTTCCTAAATTTTGGTACATTTTACGCTCTTTAAAGTGAGGGATAACACTGGAAAGTGGGTCATTTCCCCATTTTGGATATTCAGTATGAAAGACTCACAGACTGGGTATAGAATGGTTAGATGCATCGCCAAGCCCCTTGTCCCAACAATGCGCCTCAGCCCTGAAACTTAGAAGAGCATTCCCTTCTAGACCAATTTTACAATTTTCCACATCCCCACACCAGGCATTCTGTGACCTCTCAGACTGAGGTTGCTATTAGTGCCAAATTATGGGTAGGCTTGTGCTGTGGGCCATGACCACTGGAAATTGGGTTGAGATTGTGCAAATTCAGTGCATGTAGAACCCTTACAGTCAACAGACAGAGGAGATTTTCATTCTATTGGCCTGGACTGGATTCAAAGCCAGGTTCCAGAGGTGCACTAATATTCCTTATAATGTGGTTCTGCAATTTTAAAAGTGGACATAGAATCATAGAATCATACAGCACAGAAGGAGGTCATTTGGCCCGTCATGCCTGTGGCAGCTCTTTGAAAGAGCTATCCAATTTGTACCACTCCCCTGGTGTTTCTCCATAGCCCTGCAAATTTTCCCTTTTCAAGTATATATCCAATTTCCTTTTGAAAGTTACTATTGAATCTGTTTCCAGTATCCTTTCAGGCAGTGCATTCCAGATCATAATAACTTGCTGGGTGAAAATATTCCCCATCTCCCCTCTGGTTCTATCGCCAATCACCTTAAATCTGTGTCCTCTGGTTACAGACCCTCCGTCCACTGGAAACAGTTTCCCCTTATTTTGAACACCTCTATTAAATCTTCCCTTAACCTTTTCTGCGCTAAGGAGAACAATCCCAACTACTCTAGTTCTTTGAGGAAGTAACGGGCAGGGTGGATAAAGGGGAACCAATGGATGCTGTATATTTGAATTTCCAAAAGGCATTCGATAAGGTGCCACATAAAAGATTACTGCACAAGATAAGAGCTCATGGTATTGGGGGTATTATACTGGCATGGATAGAGGATTGGCTAAGTAACAGAAAACAAAGAGTCGGGATAAAAGGGTCATTTTCAAATTGGCAATCTGTAACTAGTGGGGTGCCGCAGGGCTCAGTTCTGGGTCCTCAACTATTTACAATATATATCAATGACTTGGATGAAGAGTGTCTTGTGGCCAAATTTGCTGATGATACAAAGATAAGTGGAAAAGCAAGTTGCGATGAGGACACAAAGTGTCTGCAAAGGGATATTGACAGGTTAAGCGAATGGGCAAAAATTTGGCAGATGGAATATAATGTGGGAAAATGTGAAGTCATCCACTTTGGGAGGAAAAATAAAAAGCAAAACATTATTTAAACAGAGAAATACTACAAAATGCTGCGGTACAGAAGGATCTGGGTGTCCTCGTACATGAAACACAAAAAGCCAACATGCTGGTGCAGCAGGTAATCCGGAAGGCAAACGGAATATTGGCCTTTATTTCTAGGGGGATGGAGTATAAAAGCAGGCAAGTCATGCTACAACTGTACAGGGTGCTGGTGAGACCACACCTGGAGTACTGCATACAGTTCTGGTGCCCTTATTTAAGGAAGCATATACTTGCATTGGAGGCAGTTCAGAGAAGATTCACTAGGTTGATTCCGCGTATGGAAGGGTTGTCTTATGAGGAAGGATTGAACAGGTTGGGTCGATACTCATTGGAGTTTAGAAGAATGAGAGGAGATCTTATTGAAACATACAAGATTCTGAGGGGACTCGATAGGGTAGATGCTGAGAGGATGTTACCCCTCATGGGGGAATCTAAAACTAGGGGGCATAGTCTCAGAATAAGGGATCGCCCGTTTAAGACGGAAATGAGGAGGAATTTCTTCTCCCAGAGGGTCATGAATCTTTGGAATTCTTAACCCCAAAAAGCTGTGGAGGCTGAGTCATTGAATACATTCAAGGCTGAGTTAGACAAATTTTTGATCAGCAAAGGAGTCAAAGGGCGGGAAAGTGGAGTTGAGGTAAAAATCAGATCAGCCATGATCTCATTAAATGGCGGAGCAGTCTCGAGGGACCGAATGGCCTACTCCTGCTCCTATCTCTTATGGTCTTATGGTCTACTGTAGTCTCTCCACATAACTGAAGTCCCTCATGCCTGGTATCATTCTAATAAATCTCCTCTGCACCCTCTCCAAGACCTTGACATCCTTCCTAAAGTGTGGTGCCCAGAATTGGTCACAATACTGCAACTGAGACCTAACCAGTGATTTATACAGTGACATTACTGTAACTAGATGTACTTTCAACTCATAGCCCTCCTCAGATTGAATTACATAGAATTACATAAAATTTACAGCACAGAAACAGGCCATTCAGCCCAGCTGGTCTATGCCTGTGTTTATGCACCACACAAGCCTCCTCCCACCCTACTTCATCTAACCCTATCAGCACATTAATTAATAAATTAAAATCTCTCATTAGTCCGAACAGTGAATCAGTGGGTCCTAGGTTTGTTCCATGGCCCATGCTGATTCAGCTGATTCCATTTGGGGTAGTGGTATTGCTATTGCAGTTGACTGCCATGTGCCCAGGCTAAGGAGGAGGAAAATTCCCCTGCTTCTGATCATGATTCAGCAACACTCCAACATCCACCCCCCACCCCCCGCCTCCCCACAGTTGAGTCTGCAATTGTGGATTTCGAGTAAGGACACGATCGGACTCAGCTGTGCACTTTCCATTGAAATTTGAGGAGAATTGGGAAAATATTTCTTTTACCTGGTCGGAAAATAATCCGTCTTTGGATTCTATCACTGCAGTTTCATCGAGAGCCAACATTTTGAGACTGACAGGCGGCTAAATTGATTAACCGCCAAAAAAGGGTGCTGGGATCGCGGTCCGTGATTAACCTGCACTCGTTGGTGCTGCCTGATAATCTGTATGATTGCTGAGTTTAACCAGTGGTACCTGCACTGTTGAATGGCTGCACGCATCAACAGGGGGCCCCAATATCAGGAGTGGCTAGCGCTACTTAAAGGCAGCCTGCAACTCTTAAAGGAGAGGTGCACTGTGTGGCTGCAAGAAGTGGTGTGAATCGTGTGAGAAGTGAGTCCTGGGCTGTGATACTTGGAAGAATGGCTGTGCCTGCCAGAGAGCGTTCACCAAGGTTCTTAGATGATACACTAGAGGCTTTGGTGGAAGAGCTGGTCAGAAGGAGGGGCATCCTATATCCGCAGGGGGGCAGGGGGACATCCAGACATATGCACAATCGGCAGTGGGAGGAAGTAACGGACGCGGTCAATGCGCCACAACGCCAAGAACATGGATGCAGTGCAGGAAGAAGTTCAGTGATTTGACATAAGTGGTCAAGGTGAGTGAGGTCAAGTTTCAAGTGGTACATCCTACCAACTGCACCACTAGCCTCATCCACTGCTCAATGCACTACACCTCCATCACCCCCTACCAACAAACTCTTTCAATCAGTACTCAACCCTTCAAATTATATGCTTTATCTCACCCTCACACATTACCACTGTTTCAAGCCACACACCCACAACTCACAGATCACACACACTGGCAACTATTCAACCATGACAGCCACATCACCCAAACATCTTGCAGGACACTCACTGACACACTTCCCTCTTTCTTGCAGGAGAAGATCCTCACTCCCATGGAGGAGACAGTGCTGTTTATCATTGGAAGGACCATCGCTGTGGCCGTGGCCATTGACAGTGCTGGAGGGATCGATGATGAGGGTGTCTACATACTTAATCCTCCTTCTCGCTTCCCACTTCTCCCTCAGTCCACAATCTCTTCTAACTCACGAGCTGCAGATGGTGTGAGCATGCACGTCTTACTTTCTCCTCTCCCCGCACCACAACCCAACCCTTGTCCCTTTGTCATTTCAGATACCCACGAACTGAAACCTGCCCAGTCAGAGGAGGCAAAGGAGGATGACAGTGATGATGCAGACATACTGTCACTCGATCTTACACTCGCAGCCAACAGCTCAGAAACTGACACTGCGCGTACTTTAGAGGCAAGTGCGCAGGGGCCAGGGTGGGGGGAACGGATACCACACATGCCAGCTCGCCAGTGGGCGAGGTCGCAATCTAGAGGAGTCAGAAGATGACTTCGATGGGCCAGGCTATAGAAGAAGGCTGATGGGTGTACACAACCAAATGCTTGGTGCACTGGAAAGCCTGGCAGAAAGCCTGTGCACAATGTCAAGGGGCTTGGAGGGGTCCAGCTTCAATTTGGCACAAGACTTTGCAGAGAATGGAGCCCATCCTTTTCAACATGGTCACCTCCATCAGCACACCTGTGGAACCCACCATGATGCAGCGTCTGATGACCGATATCACAGCTTCTATTTATAGCATAAACATCTGCCATCCAAGCTCAGAATGCTGCTATCATGGCTTTGAATACCACTGTTGAACGGGGCTTCCAGGGCGTCACAGCAGTCCAGCAATCTGTTCTCCAGCAAATCACCAGGATTATTGAGGCGTCGCCCCGGGAGAGTGGCTGTGGCGCCATGGAAGACGAACCTGCTGTCCTCTCTCAGGATGACAGCATTCCTGCTCCCACCCCTGCCACTCCAACTGTGCCCTTGCTGTTGCCTGTCAGCCAGCCAGGCCAGACTGCTGCAGCCCAAGCCAAGGTGGTGCAGTCTGAAGCCGGGCCCTCCCAGCCCAGAGCTCCTCGAGGTCATCCTCCAAGGCCATCTGCACTTTCCTCAATTGAAGGTCAGCAGCCTTCCACCACCCATGTTCCAGCCACTGGGGATGCACCTCATAGTATCACTAGGAAAGGTAAAGGCACACGAACAACAGGCACTAAGGGAATGAACAAGGGTGAATGGTATCAGTTTGTTTGAATTATTACGTGTTAATTTATAAATTTTTTATTTGAATTTATATTTGGTGATGGTTTTCATTTCTGCGGTGGGCTGAGGGGGGAAGCAATGTGTAATCATAAGGAGGATGATTTGATGGTCATGTGGGAGAGGAAAGGTAAGGAGTGTGGGACTGTTGGTGAATGGGGAGGTTTCGTTGAGGTTACTGATATTGCTCATTAATCATCTGATCACGCAGAGCCTGGCAGACAGGGCCTGTCTACCTTGTTGTCTCCCTGCCTCTTCCTCCACTTCCTGCTGCACTTCCTCCTCCTCCTCCTCCATTTCCTCCTCCGCCTCTCCTTCCTCCGCCTCTTCCTCTGGCTCAGGTTCTCGCCGGATAGGCGGCGGCAAGGGCTTTTCCCTTCTTTCTGTGATGAGCTGAGGGAGGATGATTTGATGGTCATGTGAGAGAGGAGAGGTAAGGAGTGTGGGACTGTTGGTGAATGGGGAGGTGTCATTGAGGTTACTGATATCGCTCATTAATAATTTGATCAGGTAGAACCCTGGCAGACAGGGCCTGTCTATGTTGCAGCCCCCCTGCCTCTTCCTCTTCCTCCTCTTGCTCATGCTCTTCACGTTCTCACCCAATAGGCAGTGGCAAGGGCTGTTCCCTCTTGATGGTCAGGTTGTCCAACATGCAGCATACAAGGACAAATCCTGATACCCGCTCAGCTGAGTACTGCAGGGCTCCTCCAGAGCAGTCCAGGCAGCGGAAGCATTGCTTGAGGGTGCCGATGATGTGCTCTATGATGTTTCATGTGGCAGCTTGGCTCTCGTTGTAGGCCTGCTGTGCACGTGTGCTTGCATTCCTGACCAGAGTCATGAGCCATTTAAGGAGGGGATAACCCTTGTCACCCAATAGCCAGCCTTTGACTTGCTATGCTGGTTGAAATTTTTTTTAAATTATTATTCGTTCATGGCATGTGGGCGCCGCTGGCGAGGCCAGCATTTATTGCCCATCCCTAATTGCCCTTGAGAAGGAGGTGGTGAGCCGCCTTATTGAACCGCTGCAGTCCGTATGGCGAAGGTTCTCCCACAGTGCTGTTAGGAAGGGAGTTCCAGGATTTTGACCCAGCAACGATGAAGGAACAGCGATATATTTCCAAGTCGGGATGGCGTGTGACTTGGAGGGGAACCTGCAGGTGGTGTTGTTCCCATGTGCCTGCTGCCCTTGTCATTCTAGGTGGTAGAGGTCATGGGTTTGGGAAGTGCTGTCGAAGAAGCTTTGGCGAGTTGCTGCAGTGCATCCTGTGGATGGTACACACTGCAGCCACTGTGCACCGGTGATGAAGGGAATGAATGTTTAGGGTGGTGGATGGGGTGCCAATCAAGCGGGCTGCTTTGTCCTGGGTGGTGTCAAGCTTCTTGAGTGTTGTTGGAGCTGCACTCATCCAGGCAAGTGGAGAGTATTCCATCACACTCCTGACTTGTGCCTTGTAGATGGTGGAAAGGCTTTGGGGAGTCAGGAGGTGAGTCACTCGCCGCTGAATACCCAGCCTCTGACCTGCTCTTGTAGCCGCAGTATTTATATGGCTGGTCCAGTTCAGTTTCTGGTCAATGGTGACCCCCAGGATGTTGATGGTGGGGGATTCGGCGATGGTAATGCCGTTGAATGTCAAGGGGAGGTGGTTAGACTCTCTCTTGTTGGAGATGGTCATTGCCTGGCACTTGTCTGGCGCGAATGTTACTTGCCACTTATCAGCCCAAACCTGGATGTTGTCCAGGTCTTGCTGCATCTGGGCTCGTACTGCTTCATTATCTTAGAGGTTGCGAATGGAGCTGAACACTGTGCAATCATCAGCGAACATCCCCATTTCTGACCTTATGTTGGAGGGAAGGTCATTGATGAAGCAGCTGAGGATGGTTGGGCCTAGGACACTGCCCTGAGGAACTCCTGCAGCAATGTCCTGGGGCTGAGATGACTGGCCTCCAACAACCACTGCCATCTTCCTTTTTGCTAGGTATGACTCCAGCCACTAGAGAGTTTTCCCCCTGATTCCCATTAACTTCAATTTTACTCGGGCTCCTTGGTGCCACACTCGGTCAAATACTGCCTTGATGTCAAGGGCAGTCACTCTCACCTCACCTCTGGAATTCAGCTCTTTTGTCCATGTTTGGACCAAGGCTATAATGACGTCTGGAGCCGAGTGGTCCTGGCGCATTAACAAATATAGGTGGCACATTGGACTGCCACAGGATGAAGGAATCATTATTGCTGCCAGGATAGTGGGCATTGACCTGCATGATGCACTACCTATGGTCACATACCAGCTGCACATTGAGGGAGTAAAATCCCTTTCAGTTCATGAATATGGCCGAGTTCCTTTGTGGAGCACGTATGGTAATATGCGTGCAGTCAATAGCACCCTGCATCATGGGGAAGCCTGCAATGCAAGCAAACCCTCGTGCTCGCTCCTGCTGCTTGTCTCTGTCAAGAGGGAATGAGATGAATCTCTTTTGGAGTGCATACAGTGCCTCCGTGACCTCCCTTATACAGCAGTGCACTGTAAACTGTGACATGTTGCTTATATCTCCAGCAGCAGCCTGAAAGGAGTCAGGGCTGTAAAAATTAAGCGCCACGATTGCCTTGACAGCCACAGGCAATGCTGCCATTGTGGCAGCAGTAGTTAACAAATTTCAGTCATGACCTCTTTAGTGAACGGCAGACGTCTGATGCACTGGTCGTCACTGAAGTTGAGGTAAGAGAATTGGTCCCTGACGACCCGCCTTGGATACACGGCCTCCTGCTGAGTGCCCTGCTCCTCCTCCTCCTCCTCCTCCCTCTTCTAGCAGCTTGTCCTGCTCTGCCTGGCCTATCTTCATTTTCCCAGTCATGTTCAATTCCCAAAGGAAGCCCGAAGAGGCCATCCATGTCTGAAAGCAACTTTGTTCAGCACACTATTTTAAATGCCACTAACAGTACTGCAAGACCAGCCAGACCACTCTCTATAGAATATTGCAACTTTAGCTAAGTATAGGAAACTTCCAAAATCATACACAGTTGCACCAGCAGCCAGAATAAGTAATTCAACAACTAACCTGTAACTCCTGCATGATCCCTTTAAATAGCGCTGGTGGGGGCGTCCTTCATGCCGTTTAAGTCCTATTCAGCTGGGCGGGGTTAAGACAGGACGTGGAGTTCCAAAGTGTTGCCGGCTGCTTCAAATCAGTATTGCACGCTGATTCACGTTATAATCTCCCTACTCTACATGCTGCCGACGGTCGTTAGGTGCGCGCGCGCAAACCCCTTTACCAAGATGGTGTCCTGCACACTTCACGTTGGAAGTGCGCGCACGCAACTCAGATGCCATTTTTGGAGCTTAGGTGTACGCATAGCACCTACACAATGGGAGCTGGAGGGCCCAATTTCACCCCCACAGTCTGCAAACAGCTGCCCAGTTGATGTCAACAACATGTCTGTCAGGGAGCAGTTCTGTGTAATCAGTGTGGATTAAGCATCCTTTTTGGTTCTGGTTGCCGATCCCAAACTGTCAATGCTTTTTTTTAAATTCAGAAATATCTGGCCAATCATTTTTTTTAAATCATTGATGGGTCTGGATCAGCAATTGGACTGAAAGGAAGCTGATTCCCATGGATTTCATGCAGCTGCTCATTGTCTGAACCTCCACTGACTTAGGAACATAGAAACAGCAGTTGGCCATTCAGCCCCTCGGGCCTGTTCCGCCATTCAATTAGATCATGGCTGATCTGTATCTTAACTCCATCTACAGACCTTGATTCTGTAACCGTTAATACCCTTTCCTAACAAAAATCCAACAATCTCAGTTTTGATATTTTCAATTGATCTAGCCTCAACAGCTTTTTTGGGGAGAGAGGTCCAGATTTACACTACCATTTGTGTGAAGAAGTGCTTCCTGACATCACCCCTGAATGGCCGAGCTCTAATTTTAAGGTTATGCCATCTTGTTCTGGACTCTCACACCAGAGAAAATAGTTTCTCTCTATCAACCCTATCAATCCTTTTAATCATCTTAAACACCTCAATTGGATCACCCCTTAATCTTTTACACTCAAGGGATACAAGCCAAGTCTATGCAACCTGTCCTCATAATTTAACCCTTCAACTTCAACTGTGTAGCTCTTTGCTGACGCTCAGAGGCTGCACTGAGGAAACCCAAAGTTTGATTACTCCTACCATTTGGAATAGATTTTAAGTGGCTTTGGTTTGTTAACTAAAACAGGCTGCAACCTTACAAGCTAGGTAGACAAGCCCAGCGGTGAGACTCTCCTGAAATAATGATACACAATAATGGGTATTGTTCTCATGTCTCTCTCATGTAGTTGCATCCAAATAGGTTTTTAGAATAGTCCTCAAGAGATCATGATGTCCACTTTCAAATGATATTTCACACAGAAAGTGCCGATTGCTTCTTTTTGTTAAATATTACAATAATTTACTTCACGGTGATTTTTCAAACTAATTTCTTATTTCTTCTTTCATATTAAAATCATTCACTTCAGAATCTACGTATCACCTAACTATTTTTACTATGGAGAATTCAGGTATTCTTGCTGGTAGTTGTGGTCTGATTATAGACGGAAAGGCAGATGCCTATGTTGAAACCACAGCTCCCAGCCGACAAAATGGAGCCTCCAGCCATTCAGTGAACACAGGCATGTTTGGTTAATAACTTCCTAATGCCATAGCAACAACATTTGGAGCTTCATTAATGAACAAAAGATGAACTGCTGTAACTTTATGCATCAAAATTGCTCAAAAATAGTCATACCTTTAGATCATGTGAAAACTTGAGAAGAGTATTATCACCAAGGGATGCCTTATTAAAATGTTATGTTGGCTGGAAATTGTTTTTTTCATAAATGTATATGTAAAGAATAGAAAGAGGGAGCAGAAAATAACTTACCAAGTGTCAATAGGGAGATGTAGCCCATGAGCCCTTAAATTAAAACCCCAGGTTTTTGCATGCATATATGCATTCACGTGCACATAAATACACACATGCATTCACGTGCACATAAATACACACATGCATTCACGTCCACATACATACACACATGCATTCACGTGCACATACATACACACATGCATTCACGTGCACATACATACACACATGCATTCACGTGCACATGCATACACACATGCATTCACGTGCACATGCATACACACATGCATTCACGTGCACATGCATACACACATGCATTCACGTGCACATGCATACACACATGCATTCACGTGCACATGCATACACACATGCATTCACGTGCACATGCATACACACATGCATTCACGTGCACATGCATACACACATGCATTCACGTGCACATGCATACACACATGCATTCACGTGCACATGCATACACACATGCATTCACGTGCACATGCATACACACATGCATTCACGTGCACATGCATACACACATGCATTCACGTGCACATGCATACACACATGCATTCACGTGCACATGCATACACACATGCATTCACGTGCACATGCATACACACATGCATTCACGTGCACATGCATACACACATGCATTCACGTGCACATGCATACACACATGCATTCACGTGCACATACATACACACATGCATTCACGTGCACATGCATACACACATGCATTCACGTGCACATGCATACACACATGCATTCACGTGCACATGCATACACACATGCATTCACGTGCACATACATACACACATGCATTCACGTGCACATACATACACACATGCATTCACGTGCACATACATACACACATGCATTCACGTGCACATACATACACACATGCATGCACGTGCACATACATACACACATGCATGCACGTGCACATACATACACACATGCATGCACGTGCACATACATACACACATGCATACACGTGCACATACATACACACATGCATTCACGTGCACATACATACACACATGCATTCACGTGCACATACATACACACATGCATTCACAAGCACATAAATACACACATGCATTCACGTGCACATACATATACACATGCATTCACGTGCACATACATACAGATATGCATTCACATGCAGACATTCATATACACATACATACAGACATACATGTATACATATATACGTAGATAAGCTATAGACATCTAATCAGGGTAGGAAATCTCTTTAAAGATTATCTAAATAAAAGCTGCAAAAGTCAATTACAGAAGGTTCCCTGTGAATGTAGAAATGTAATAAAAGCTTCTTTCTTTAGTCTATAGAACAGGAAGTTAAGTAGATTTTTAACATCAGTTAATCAAATACTCTGTTTAGCAAACATGAAACTTAAATTGTTTTTTCTGCTGCTTGTCTATACTCCAGTTATTAATTCTGCCTAATCACAGCGAGACACAGAGGAAATTCATTACTTTGGACATGAATGATGCAACAGCTCAGTTTAGACAGATATACTGTATGGCTAAAGTTTCTGGTTTGGACAGAAAAGATAAATTCTCGTTTCAGAAAAACAAAAGCTATTCAGAACTTATATCTGATTTGGTCCTGTTGGACATCACTAAAATGGCCATTTATCCATTGCTATTATCAGTAGACATTTTAATTACCCACTCTACCAATTGGCTGCAATGCGTTCTAAGTCAACCTGTGGCACAAATAAAGAGCTGCTTAAAAATGTTGGAAAAAGTAACGATTCTGAAAACTTTATTGGCGCCACTATTTTGGAACAGCCAACCCCCTCCCCCAGCCTTCAAAATGGTGAAAAAAATGTCTGATCTTGCTAACTGAAATTCCTGCGACAATGTACCTGGCTGAGCTCTAGTTCTCAGTGAATAATGAGGTACTCTCTGGCCCATTTAGATGAACAATTAAAGTGAAACTACAGACTCCAAACGACATATTTAATGCACTAACCATTCCGCCAATATCTAGCTCTTGGCACAAATTCATTTTTGTATAAATTCATCTACACAGTAAAAACAAATTTCAAATTGAATATTTTCCATATCCTGAGAGAAGCCAATTGATTAAATTAAATGTATCAAGAAACTATGGATTGCAACATAGGAGGACTTTTTTAAAATTAAATTTGTTTATGAAAAATAAGCAGAATTGTTTTGAGCCATAAAAACCAGGAATGTCTCAGGTTGAATCCTTGGTGTGTGCTCCATTGTGTGGAGATGCCGGTGATGGACTGGGTTGGACAAATGTAAGGAATCTTACAACACCAGGTTATAGTCCAACAGTTTTATTTGAAAATCACAAGCTTTCGGAGGCTTTCTCCACCAGCGAAAAAAAGAGTTATCTGTTTTTAATGCAACTGGTCATTCTCTCTCTTTCTCTTCCTTTCGGATGTTTCTCTCTCTCTCTGTCTTTGGGTTCGGACCGTTTGTATATTCAGTAGTCCTGTATGTACTGTCTCTCTGTCTGATTGCCTTGACAACGGGCAGTTGGAAAGATTATCTGTAATCACCAGGCATTGTTCTCTGACTATATATGCGGTACCTTCCATGGAATCCTACACTCACCTGACGAAGGAGAAAGCCTCCGAAAGCATGTGATTTTCAAATAAAACTGTTGGACTATAACCTGGTGTTGTAAGATTCCTTACATTTGTGCTCCATTAGCTGATCTCAGCCCATGGCAGCAGCAAGGGCTTAAAAATTGGCCTCAAGAACATCAGCTAAGGAGCTAGGGAGAGCAACAATAAACCTGGGGTTCTCACTCCTGATTCACTGACCCCTGCTGGACCCCTTGCATGTGTTGATGGTGTTGAGGACAGGATCAGAATCAACTGTAATGCCCTCTGTGGTCAAATAGCCTATTGGAATCCACTGTCTATGCTCTCACATGTGTGCTGTACTGGGGAGCTGCTGGTTTCAGTGGGAAAAAAACAGGGAGGGAAAAAGCATTTTACTACTGATTAAAAAGAATGGCTTTCTGTGTGTTAATTACTGATCTATGCTCTAGTGCAAGGTGCTCAACTCAAAGCAAAAGGTGACCTTTTTTTATTCATTCATGGGCTATGGGCTTCGCTGGCAATGCCAGCATTTATTGCCCATCCCTAATTGCCCCTGAGAAGGTAATGGTGAGCCGCCTTCTTGACCCGCTGCAGTCTGAAGGCTCTCCCACAGTGCTGTTAGGTAGGGAGTTCCAGGATTTTGACCCATCAACGATGAAGGAATGGTGATATATTTCCAAGTCGGGATGGTGTGTGACTTGGAGGGGAACGTGCAGGTGGTGGTGTTCTTATGCGCCTGCTGCCCTTATCCATCTAGGTGGTAGAGGTCGAGGGTTTGGGAGGTGCGGTCAAAGAAGCCTTGGCGAGTTGCTGCAGTGCATCCTGTAGATGGTACACACTGCAGCCACGGTGCACCAGTGGTGGAGGAAGTGAATGTTTTAGTTGGTGGATGGGGTGCCAATCAAGCGGGCTGCTTTGCCCTGAGTGTTGTTGGAGCTGCACTCATCCAGGCAAGTGGAGAGTATTCCATCACTCTCCTGACTTGTGCCTTAGTGCCTTGTAGATGGTGGAAAGGCTTTGGGGAGTCAGGAGGTGAGTCACTGGTGAGACTATGTGGGTAAGTTCTATTCCATATGGAGTAAACCATAAACCACTTTTGCAAATTTACTTCTTTAACAAACAAAAATGTTACTTTTGAATATATTAGTATTTGGACTCCTGTGTTCAATTATTCAATATCACAAAGGCTGTAGTGTAAGCAATGGTGTGACGTAGGATCAAGAGTGTAAGCAATGGTGTGATGTAGGATCAATTGTGTAAGCAATGGTGTGACACAGGGTGACACACTCACCATATCACCGACAACACCACTTTGCTTTTTTATGCATTGCTAAAACAAAAGGGATATAAATTGGACCTCGTTGCACCTGTTTTACAGGTGCAGAATGAGTGCAAAGAGGTCCAATTTAGGAGGCCAACTTACCATGCCCAAACAGCATCGAAAAGATGTCTGACGCCATATTGATTCGGGCGCTGTACAGACGTCCCTAGCAGCTGCCTGAAACAGGTGTTAATCCCTATGAATATGCTAATAAAGGACCCGCTTTACGACTGAAATGGAAATTGGTTTGCCCTGAATGCAGCAGACGTCAGGATTATCTGGTCTACATTCAGTCTACCCAGAGGTCCCTAAAAGGACCGCTGGAGGCTGCCACCAAAAAATTAAGTTTTTTTTAAAAGTGCTTACCTTAATGTGGAGCTAGGAGTGCTGGGGGCCACTGCCGACCACCACTCGCCTTCTTCCAGGGCAGGGCCTCATTTAGATAAAAGCTCCCGGAGTCCCACCCGATACTCGGCCAGATTCACTACCTGGCCAACGGATGGGAGAGGGAATTTGGCAGCAGGAGAATGGGCTCTAGGGCTATTGGAGGTGGGGATCCCCTCAAGATCGGGGACGGAGGGAGTTCCCTTGAGATTGGGAGGGGGGGTTCCCTAAAAATTGGGGATCAGACAGGGGGGGTTCCCTCAAGATCGGGGTCAGGGAAGTTTCTTCGAGGTCAGGGAGGCTTCCCTCGAGATCGGGAATGGAGGGGGAGTTCCCCTGAGGGGGGGGGGGGGAAGTTCCCTCGAGATTGGGGATCGGGGGTGGGGATTCTTACAAGATCGGAGATGAGGGTGGAGTTCTCTCGAGATCAGGGATCGGGAGGGGTGGGAGGAGTTCCCTCGAGGTCGAAGGCCGGGGCTCAGGAGGCTCAAGAACTCCTTGAGGGGCCTGGGGGGAGCACTCCTGCTCCTCCTGGCCTACAACGAGTTCAAACAGAGGAAAATATCTTGATCTTCCCTCAGCTCTTGTGGCCAGTCAACTCCACCTGCTGTGGTTCTGCTGCCGTTAGCAGACAGTGTGGGACTCTCCCTGACTTAATGTTATGATGTGGAGATGCCGGTGATGGACTGGGGTTGACAATTGTAAACAATTTTACAACACCAAGTTATAGTCCAGCAATTTTATTTTAAATTCACAAGCTTTCGGAGGCTACCTCCTTCCTCAGGTGAACGATGTGGAAATATAACGTGATGGCACCAATAACGTCATCGGGCCATGACTTTTGCATGTTAAGTAGCAGGAGCCTCATCAATGGCCTGAATCGTTGCCATTAATATTATGGCGGCCCAGAACACAGCGGGTTAGAGATGGGATCACGATTTTCAATATTTTAATCCCTCACCTGACCCTTTCCTGTCCATCTGGCGGGGGGGTTTAAATCGAGGCCTTGAAGTTTTTCCCTAATAGCGTAATATGTACAAAAGTGAGAAATGCAAGCATTGATCTGCGTACGTGTACTGCAAGTAAGGGGCACAAACTAGCAAGCTTAAAGGAGTGTCATTTTTATTATAATACCCGAATCAGAACCCATTTCTACAGAAGTGATTAAAAGGCTGCTTTGAGTTTTTAAGAACTAGACACTGGAACAGGTCACACATCAGTGGAATGGACTTTAACCCAAGAACCCAACCTGCTCAGACTAGAAAGTTTTAGCTCAGCCCTCCGCTAAGAGTTTGCTGTTTTACTTTGTAAAATCTTTACTGCTCAATACCACAAATCACATTCTGTCGACGGCTGCACACACATGCATTTCCTGTCCATCATTTTGCTGTAATTATTTATCCTTCATGTTAAGTTATATTGGGATTTGTATGATTTACCTCTCACAGGATGGAAATAACATCAATCAGGGAAAATTTGGCATGGATCCAATCAGATCATAAGCTTTCATAAAGGTCGGGTAAACTGTATAAAAAACAAAACTTTTAAGATACACCTACATGGGTGGCCAATTCAAATAGATACAGAGGTTATGATAGTTGCAAATATCATTATAATATAATATATATTTGTCATGCATTGTGAGCCCTCTGTAATAGCTGTTACTTTTAAAGTAATTAGAATAATATTAGTTTACAGCAATTCAAATCAATTTGGCATTCACAATGTTATTACAAAGGAGGGCTAAACAGTGAACATTGTGATAATATGGGGGAAAAGGCACACACACATTTGCAAACAAGCAGCCATGGACCTTATTTAGAAAAGTGCCATCATATGTTTTGGTGGAAATTATGGAATGTTTCCAGATGTCTCCTGTAATGATGTCAACCTTGCGGAAATAAGTAACTTCTAGCCTATAATTACCCCGACACAAATTGTGCTGGAAGGAATAATTTAGGCTCCCTACCCTGGGCCCCATTTTTCAAAAAAGGGATTATTAAAGATATGTTTTCAGTGGCACAATACCTGTCTGTGTGATTAGACCCTTATTGTTGTATACCCATTTTCTAGATTATATGTAATTTACCTTTTGCACAATAAGCAATAGTTCTAGAGAGAAAATCCATCTATTACAATCTGTCAAAAACAAATTATTATAACTGCAGTGTAATTTAAGTTAATACTATTGTACTAAACACACCATCAAAAAAAAATAATTTAAAGGGACTATGTGTGTAGTCACCTCTGGGACATGAGTTCAAATCCTGGACAGACAGATGGGATAAAAGCCTCCACCTTCATATGGGATTTTAAGGTTGTGCATGGAGCTGGACTATCCCAACCAGTTCCAAATAGTCATGGCTCCACAGGATAAAAGTGCCTTCAGAGTTCACAGATAACACAAAGTGGTTGAGTTCCCAACTATTAGCAATTTTTACACTGACTTATTGCTATTTGAAAGAAATAAAGAACTTGCATTTATAAAGTATCTTTCATGTCATCAGGATGCTAAAAGCACTTTACAAGCAATGAATTATTTTTAAAGTGTTCTCACTGCTGAAATGCACACAAACTCTGCAGCCAATGTATACACACAAAGGTCCCACAAACAGCAATGAGATAAATGACCAGGTTATCTGTTTTGATTGAGGAATAAATGTTGGCCAGGACACAGGGAGAACTCCCCTGCTCTTCTTCAAATAGTGCCATGGGACCTTTTATGCCCATCTGAGAGAGCATGGTTTAACATCTCATCCGAAAGACGGCACCTCTGATAGTGCAGCATTTTCTCAGTACAACCAGAATAACAACAACAACTTGCATTTATATAGCGCCTTTAACATAGTAAAACGTCCCAAGGCTCTTCACAGGAGCGATTTTCAAACAAAATTTGATACCGAGCCCACATAAAGAGATATTAGGATAGGAAATATGACCAAAAGGTTTTAAGAAGCGTCTTAAAGGAGGAGAGAGGGGTATACATATTTCATATTTTCTGCCCCGGTATGCATTGCCTTATGACTAGCAACATTAACATCCATTAACTTACAAAGGGGGATACTTTAAAAATTACACAAAAAAATTTTGTGCAGACAACTGAGAGACGTCGGCGATGTCCCCGGTGGCACCCTGGAAGGATAAGGAGGAGAAGTTGTTGAGGGCATTGGTGACTTTGACAGTGACAGGTAAGAAGATAGTGCTCAGGCCAGCCGGAAGCACTTCGGCATGAAGGAGGCTGCAGATGTCCACGACTACATGTCCACGGAAGCTGAGCCTCGGTCTGTAGACCATGTGGCGAGGGTAGTGCCCTCTGCGACGCATCTCTCTCTGCGGTTGCCCTCCCTCCTTCTGTGCAGGTGGATGTGTCACAGCACTGTGTTGTGGAGCTCCACATGTCAGAGGTGAACGGCTTGGCCTGCGAGGCTGGTGATGCTGTTCGTCCTCCGAGGAGGTCATGACTGCAGCTACGGCGGCCCCCATCCAGAAGATGTACATCTGAGGGGGTCCGCAAGGTAGGTAAATGTGTCTGGACACGGGGTAAGTTTGCAAGTTGGTGAATTTTATTGTTAGGAGAAGGGTGGTGGAGGCCAAACTTTGTCCAAAGTGACAGAGTGGCCTCCTGCAATGAGTGAGGGTCTCTCCCCCACACCTGTCAAATGGACCTTTGCTGCTACCACAGGCTGATGGCTGCAACACGTCCATTTGAACTGGGAGTGCTTCCCCCAGTACGGGAAACAGTCTCAGTTCAATTCAAAATCCCATCCCTCCTAAAATATGAGGTCAATCAAGTCTGTAAACAACCTGAAGTACCTGTTTAAGTACTTTAAGTGGCACCCCGCTGGCTTTAATTGCCGGCAGGAGTCCCACATGCGGGCTCCAGACCCACCCCGGGAATCCCGGATTTTCGCAGCCCGCCCGCCACGAACGCACCCGATCGCGGGTGTGAAAATAGAGCCCATTGACTCAGCAAAAGTGGAAAATCACATGAGAATGCACAAGTTCATTTATCACCAAACAGCTACTCTTACCCAACTTTTAGATGTAACCAAAATGCAGGAAAACAATAGTTCCTCACGTATCAAGTAATCCAAGCGTTATCTTGAAATACAAGAACAAGTATAATTGTCAGTGACCCATTCATCTGAAACCCAAAGTGTGGTCATTGCGTTCTGAGGTATTTGTGATTGTTTGCAATAAAACTGGTTGTATGCATGGTCTCATCATTACTCAGCACAGGTAATGCGTCGCCTTAGTGGATGAAGGAGTGGTGAGAATTTGATCAGCTTCAGAATTTGGGCTTGGATTTGGCTTTTGACATTGAACTTTAGAAGCCAAATACAAACCCAAAATTGATATCTTTGTTGTTATGATTTTGGCAACAGATAACAGTTCTTCCCCAACCTCCCAAAGGCAAGGAAACTTATGACATATATACAAATTGGTAGCACATGTTTCATCTTTCTTTTTAAAGGACAGGGTTCACCAAATCTGAAATGGTCTGAACCAGCTAAAATTCAGACGTCTATGAAGGAATCCAAAATATGCCATTAAGAGCATTTTGGATTTTCAGTTCATTTTGGGTCTCATTCCTAAGATAAAGTCTTCATAATGTATGGGTTTATTTATGGACATAGGTAAGTATACACACCTGAAGCAGATATAGATAAATGTTTTGGATATCTTTTGCCCATTTTTATAATGTAGTTTTTAATGTACATTTAATCTCAAAGTGAAGATTAGTTCTGCATTACAGATCATCTGTCCAGTTCACTGAGAAAAGAATACTAGTCTACTGACAGCTGAAAAAACTATTAGGTCAAAATATTTTGCATAGTTTCTCATATTAGAACTATGTGCATTTAGAGAGCACTAGGTTTTGTGTCTCTGACTCACTCCTGAATGAAATGGCAGTGGTCTTAACGTACAGGTTATTTCATATCCATTATGTAATATGTTATAAAAGTCTGCTGGCAAGGGGCTCTTTGAAATAAAAATTGATCCAATGAAAAACTTAAACATATTGAAGGGTCTCAAGGTGACAAGGAAACAATGAGACTTGCTGAGCTCTAGGAAACTATTCTGACTTCCTGTAGGAGAAACAAGCCCCAAAGATCTTCCATCACAGGATCAGAGAGTAGACCACCATGGTGCAGATGGCACAGACCCAATTTTCCAAGGTTTAAGGGTTAATGCCTATATTCAATAAAGAGAAATGTACCCTCTGGCTGACTCAGTGAGAGGTTCACAGGATTCATAGTAGATTCAGTTTTGGCAATTTGTCTGATCCCCTTACAGATCCCAGATACTCTATGGAATCATCATATTACCAGACCTAACCAATACCCCAATGGACCCCTCAATGACCATTTCTAGCGTCTCTTCCATGATAGACATGTTGTGACTTACATGCCATTTGATATCTTTCTGGGGCTTTCTAGCCTCTATTTATATGTTAAACAAATGCATTAAAAATGAATTAACATATGCAGTTGATGCAGGTTTCTGACTGCCTTTTGGTATATTTGTTGACAATACAAATGGCTATTAATGGACTTTTGGTGCTGAAAATCTCTGTAACCACACACTTAAGACCTCATGAACAAATTTTAACATAGTATCACATAACCAAAATGAAGGCATTTGAACAGTCAATCTCTCGGCTTTGCCTTTAAGATTCTGCTTTTACTGGAGTTCAATCAGATATGCCTCTCTACTGGGTACATCCCAGAAAAAAGAAAGTTCTCTTGCAGGCATTCTCTCACACAGCAAGAGAACATGAGAGAAAGTTTCCTCTATGAAAGTCTCTTGAAGAAATTGGAACACTGGAAACTGATAAGCAAATCTGACCAGGAATCCTATACAATGAATTGTTTGAGAATGAAATCTTTTGAGTTTTTTTCAAAATATTCCTTCTGCACATTTCGTATTATATAACATTTGTTAAAAACTTTTCTCTAAACATTAAAATGCTAGATAATAGAAGATGGAAATAAAAATGCCCAAAATATATATTTGTCACTAACAATAGTTCCTGATTTTAAAATTCATAATCTTATTCCACTGTATGTAACTTTAATTTCAGTGGACGTATATAACTGCTACCCACAAGGAGCTGTGGATGACGGAGGTAGCACAATGAGTGTTCAATGATCTACCATTCATAACAAAGGAAGTAGCTAAAACACTTACCTATATCCTGTTCCATTCTCATTTCGCATCAAGATCTAACATTTGAAGCTTCCCTCTCTGATTGTTTAGCCACCTTCCCTATTATGTTACCCTTTCTGAGTGTGGACAATCCACAACTGTGGCGCACCGCCCTTCCAATCATACTTTACTAATCCCCCCCAACTATTTGCACTTGTTTGGAAGGATGAGCTCGATGGGCCAAATGGCCTCCTTCATCTGCACTTATTTTGTTATCTTTGTCAGCTAACTACAGCTCCCCAATCACATTACATCTACCGTACATTCACACTGCATTCAATAATATTTACAACAACAATTAAGTGGGATTATATTTGCAATTTGATGGAAAATATTTGATTTCATTTGGGATATGGGTTAGAATTTGCATCGCAAAACCAAAGAATTAACCCTAATCACTACACTACCAAGGATTTTAGATTCATCCTCACTTTACTGCTGCAAAATACGGTCACGTGCCCACCTTTGTGTCACCAAGGAATTGAATATAAAGTCCTGCCCTCAGAAACCAATCAGCCCTATATCACTGTCAGAAACAACCAACGTATATTGGACTTACTAGGAAAAACCACACATTTTCAGCTGGCAGAGATTGACCACCTCACCTGGGCCATTAGGAATGGGAAACTCTCCATTAGATCAGGTGAGTTATAACAACAAAAAATAAATTCATAAAATTTCACAAAGGGCAGGAGTTCAAACATCACCACTTTTGACATTGAAGAAATGTATGGTGGGATAAAGAAAATGATGACAGGAATACTTATAAGGATATTTTGCCCTGGAAATTGGATTGCGCCCGATTCGAGATACTTTTCCAGTGCAGCGCGCACGTGCCTAATGAGGCCAATGGCAAAACCACGGCAAATTGGCTCACCGGCCGCATTTGCTTATTACCTTTAGGCGATCATTTCACGCCTGTAAAACGGCCGCAACATAATCCAATTTCTAGGTCGTTGTCTTTCTTTCTTTAAGGGGGCAGGCCAACCTAAATACAAAATTGCCTGACAGAAATTTGTGTGCTTCCACACTAATCTGAAATGAGAAAATTCAGGTCTCTTCAGATGTACAGTCCTGGTTTCACTCCTGATTTCAGATGCCATCACATGTAAAGAAACTAATATATGATAGCAATATATGTTAAAAAATTGTAAACATTCTCTTTTTTAATGTGTTTATGATTTCTTTATACATCACTAAAGAGGAAATCTTCCTCTGTTGTTATTTATTTATTATACTGTTTATTTTTATCTAATTAAAATTACTTTGTTCCTCTTCCTTAGATCCACTGTGCCTTTCAACACTGCCCAATTCACAGCTGAGGGGCTGAGCAAGAACCGATTCCCAAACCTACGACAATTACATCGAGTTACATACAGCACAGAAACAGGCCATTTGGCCCAACTGGTCTATGCCGGTGCTTATGCTCCACACGAGCCTCCTCTCTCCTTACTTCATCTAACCCTATCACCATACACTTCTATTCCTTTCTCACCCATGTGCTTATCTAGATTCCCCTTAAATGCATCTATGTTATTTGCCTCAACTGCTCCTTGTGGTAACATGTTCCACATTCTTACCACTCTTTGGGTAAAGAAGTTTCTCCTGAATTCCCCATTGGATTTATTAGCGACTATTTTATATTTATGACCTCTAGTTTCGGACTCTGGCACAAGTGGAAACATTTTCTCCATGTCAACCCTATCAAACCCTCTCATTGGGCTCGAATTTAGCAGGCCTGCGGGTTCCCAGCGGGTGGTCCTCCGGGAGCATGGAAAACGCGGACGGGTAATTGTGTGCGTCCCCCACGCGATCGCGGGATAATTGGACCCATTAAGGCCTGCTTCCGGGTTCTGCGCTCCCCAGCTACGTGCCGGCCGGCTGCGCATGCGCAGTACCGTCGACGCGATGTAGGAGCTCCAGTTAAAGGGGCAGTCTCCCAAAGCCCCTTCTGCTGCAAGCAAGAGGTCTGGGAGAATGGCTCAACAAAGGGGAAAGGCTGCGCCCCGTTTTTCAGATCTGGCACTGCAGCTGATGCTGGAGGGCGTGAGGAGGAGGAGGGAAACACTCTTCCCTGAGGATGGGCGCAAGTTCCCTGCCGCCGCAACCAGGAAGGCATGGGCAGAGATGGCGGCGGAGGTGAGCAGCAGGGGCAACACCCCAAGGACTTGGGAGCAGTGCCGCAAGCGCTTCAATGACCTGACTAGGTCTGGCAAGGTGAGTACACCAACGCACCCTCCCACATCCCGTCCCCACCATCACGCCAAGCAGATCACAACGCCCTCCTGCACAGCCACCACTGCGCTCCATCAGCAATCCTCACAGCCACTCATTCACCATCCTCGCCGTGCACGCAAGTACCCACCGTCCCTGACCCCACCCGAACACTACCACACACCCCAATCCCCATGCAATGGGATGGGCACGTGGCCCACACTTCCTCCCATCCGTTCCGCGCCACGCTCAACCCAACCACACCGATGCTCGATGCGTCTCACGATGCAAGACGCACCCACTCACACATCTGTGTTTTGCCTTCACAGGAGAAGAGGAGCAAGAACAACCGCGAAAGGGCACGCACCGGAGGTGGGCCGCCGCAAGTGGTGGAGCTCACCAACGCAGAGGTGGAGGCGCTCGACCTCGCCCGCACGCGACATTGCCTGTCGGTGGCCGATGGCGAGTGTGTCGCTGCCGAAACGGCCGGTAAGGGAAAGCTGACACTCAACACCCATGATCGCGAGTGACCGTATCATCACCTGCCATCAGGCGCACTGTCAAGTTGGTCCACATGCCTCAAAGTGCCCTCTGTTCTCTTGCAGGTCCGTCTTTGGGTCAAGCGAGCGTGGAGGGCGATTCCTCAGAGGACATGGCGGTGTCTGAGGGTGCATCGTCACATCAGAGCCAACCATCCACCAGCGCAGAGACACGCACCTCGGTGGGTCCCCCTCGCCAACTAGTTGGGGTAGCACTTGGTGAGTCACTGCGCACGAGTGAGCATGAGCAGACCCTGGTGGCAGGGGCAGCCGCGGAGGGTCCGCGACGGAGGGAGCACTCATCTCCAGGCTCTGCTCAGCCGGACCCAGATGCTGAACCCAGGGGGCCACCAGAGAAAAGGAGAGTCGTCGAGGGCCACCAGCTAATTGCTGAGGTGCTGGCAGAGGTGCCGCGCGCATTGTCCACAATAGCGCAGGCGATGGAGGAGTCCACCTCCTGCATGTGGGCATTGGTGGCGCAGGCACAGGAGGGTACCGGCGACACAGTGTCGCGGGTAGGTGCGGGACTGTCTGCGGTGGAGGACAGGCTGGCCTCCCTCGAGCGTCACGCACAGCTCCACTTCGAGTCCTTGCAGGCCCTCACAACGTCTGTACGGATTCAGGGTGAGCAACATTCCGACGCCACCAACAGGCTGAGGGATACACTAGGGGTGGCCTTGCAAGGCCTCACACATGCCATCCAAACTGCCGTCCAGCAGGGTGGAAGGGGTGATGTGGGCCGAGGCCAAGAGAGGGATGATGGTGACCGGGGACATGGCAGCGGGGACGCCTCTCAAGGCGTCCCCACGTCCCACCCGTCGCCCACCTCTCAACCAGCACCCGCAATGGTGCCTCCTCTCCAGGTGGCCGAGTCTGCCCCTGCCCCGGTGCAGGAGGAGCAGTCTGTGGAGGTGCCCTCACGGGCACCGAAACCCAGGGGCCGTCCGCCAAAAGCATCTACCCGGTCAAGGCAAGAAGACGAGCAACCTGCACTACCTCTGCTGGAGCCACAGGGGTAGCACCACGTAGGGGTTCCCGGAGAAGAATTCCAAAGGCCTTATAATCACAAAGGGAATACACCAGGGTGTTTATTATTTTGTACTTTGTTTCTTAAATGATGTCACATTCCAGATATTAAATAGTCTATTCTCACCACTCCTGCCACCTCTCGTCCATTCTTCCGCGGCTTGTGCAATAGTTGCGTTCCGTGGAGGCCATCATGACGGCGAACACCTCCTGCCACCCATTGGGCACACTACTGTGGGTGCAGGATTACTGGCAGCACTCTTCAGTGGAGGGGGCTGGTATGGCCACTCGCATGTGCAGGTGAGGAGATGCAAGCGCATCGCAGTGTCTGACTCTAGGAGAACCGTTGACGTATGAGTGCCTCCCTGGCCCGGCGACCATCCCGGTGAGTCGCGGCTCGGCGCATGGGTCGTCCAACATCCTCGGGCGCGTCCTCCTCCTCCGCCTCCTCCTCCTCCTCCTCCTCCTCCTCGCCCTGGCCTTCCTCAATGTGGGTGGCGGGTGTGGATGGGGCCTCCTCCAGCGGCACCCCTCTCTGTTGGGCCATGTTGTGCAGGGCACAGCAGACAACTATGATTCGTCCCACTCTGAATGGTGTGTATTGGAGCGCTCCCCCAGAACGATCAACGCACCTGAAGCGCATCTTGAGAAGCCCTATGGTCTGCTCAATTGTAGACCTGGTAGCAGTGTGGCTGTCATTGTACCGACGCTCCGGCTCGGTGATGGGGTTCCTCAGAGGTGTCATGAGCCACGTGTGGAGGGGATACCCCTTGTCGCCGAGGAGCCAGCCGTTGCCGGCGTTGGGTGCCTGCAGGATGGGCGGGACGGCGGACTCCCTGAGGACGAAGGCATCGTGGCAGCTGCCGGGGTATCTGGCGCACACGTGTAGGAATCTCTGGCGGTGGTCACAGATGAGCTGGGCGTTCATGGAGTGATACCCCTTCCTGTTGATGAACAGCCCTGGCTCATGCGGAGGTGCCCGTATTGCGATGTGGGTGCAGTCGATTACACCCTGCACCCGTGGGAAGCCGGCCATGGCATGGAATCCAACCGCCCTCTCCATCTGGCTGCGCTCGTCCATGGCGAAGTTGATGTAGTGGGAGGCCCTGCGGAACAACCCATCGGTGACCTGCCTTATGCACTTGTGTGCAGAGGACTGACAGACCCCGGTGATGTCCCCGGTGGCACCCTGGAAGGAACCGGATGCGAAGAAGTTGAGGGCAGTGGTGACTTTGACGGCGACAGGTAAGAAGATGCTGCTTGGTCCATCAGGGAGCAGCTCGTCGTTAAGGAGGCTGCAGATGTCGGCGACTACCTGCCGATTGACTCTGAGCCTCCGTATGCACTGCTCCTCGGAGAGGTCCATGAAGCTGAGCCTCGCTCTGTACACCCTGTGCGGAGGGTAGTGCCTCCTGCGACGCATCTCTCTCTGCGGTTGCCCTCCCTCCTGCTGTGCAGGTGGGTGTGCCGCAGCACCGTGTTGGGGGGCCCCACCTCTCCGAGGCGGACGGCGTGGACTGCGAGGCTGCTGGGGCTGGTCATCCTGTTCGTCCTCCGACGATGTCAACGCACCACCCATCTGGCAGGTGTTGGTGTGAGGGGTTGTGCAGGGTGGGTGGGTGGGTCGTCGGACTGGGGCTGCGGTTTCGTGTCGGTCTGTCCTCTGGCTTGGCGGGGGTTGGTGGAGGGCAGGGGTTGCCCTATGTGACGCGGTGGCCTCCTGCGTGGGTGAGGGCGCTCCCCCGTGGAGCGCACCTTGGCACCTGCCACAGGCTGCTGGCTGCAACACGCCTGGTTTGAAGGGTCCTGTTTCCCCCAGTGTGGGAAACTGACTGCTTTGAACGTAAAATCCCACACTTCCTCTTTTGACAGCTGCTTCAGCTCATTAACTGACCACAACGAGCAAGTTAAGTGCTCTCAAGTGGAACCCCGCTGGCTTTAATTGCCTGCGGGATTCCCACCAGCGGGGCTTGCGCGCGCAGCCCCGCACGTCAGCGAGGTACCCGGAAGTGGCCAGGATTTCGTCCGAATCCGGTCACGTGATCGGAGATCGGGATTTTCGGGGCCCCCCCGCTGGAAACCCGCAGGTAACCCGCCCCTAAAATCGAGCCCATTATCTTAAAGACCCCTATCAGGTCACCCCTCTTCCATCTCTTTTCTAGAGAAAAGAGCCCCAGCCTGTTCAGCCTTTCCTAATAAGGATATCCTCTCAGTTCTGGTATCATCCTTGTGAGTCTTTTTTGCACCCTTTCATTGCCTCTACATCCTTTCTATAATATGGAATCCAGAACTGTGCACAATACTTCAAGTGTGGTCTAACCAAGGTTCTATACAAGTTTAACAACAACAAGTTGCATTTATATAGGGCCTGTAATGTAGTAAAATGTCCCAAGGCGCTTCACAGGAGCGATTATGAAATAACATTTGACACCAAGCCACATAAGGAGATATTAGGCCAAGTGACCAAAAGCTTGGTTATGGCATGTCTTAAAGGAGAAGAGAGAGGCAGAGAGGTTTAGGGAGGGATTTCCAGAGTTTAGGGCCTAGATAGCTGAAGGCATGGCTGCCAATGGTGGGGCCAAGGAAGCGGGGGATGCGCAAGAGGCCAGAATTGGAGGGATGCAGAGTTCTTGGAGGGTTGTAGGGACACTTGTTACAGAGTCTGACTCCTCACTGGGAGAGGCACCCACTGTACACGGGGACACTTGTTACAGAGTCTGACTCCTCACTGGGAGAGACACCCACTGTACACGGGGACACTGGTTACAGAGTCTGACTCCTCACCGGGAGAGACACACACTGTACATAGGAACACTTGTTACTGGGAGACATAACTTCTTTGCTTTTCAATTCTATCCCTCTAGAAATGATCCCTTGTGGTTGATTTGCCTTTTTTATGGCCTTTTTAACCTGTTTCACTACTTTTAGTGATTTGTGTATCTGTAGTCCGATACCCCTTTGGTCTTCTACCCCATTTAGACTCTTATTATCCAAGCTTTATGAGGCCTCCTTATTCTTCCTACCAAAATGCATGACCTCACACTTATTTATATTGAAATTCATTTGCCAATTACATGCACATTCTGCAAGTTTATTAATATCCTCTTGCATTTTGACGCATTCTTCCTTTGTATTAACTACACCCCACAACTTGGTGTTTCCGCAAATTTTGAAATTGTACATCCAATTCCCAAATCCAAATCGTTAATGTAAATTGTGAACAACAGTGGTCCCAGCACCGATCCCTGTGGAACATCACTTCCTACCTTTTGCCAGTCTGAGTAGCTACTCTATGTTTTCTGTTTTGTAGCCAACTTGCTATCCATTCTGCTACCTGTCCCCTGACTCCACATGCCCTGACTTTAGCCATGAGTCTACAATGCGGTACCTTTTCGAAGGCCTTTTGGAAATCCAAATATAACACATCAACTACATTTTCCTTGTCTACTCTTTCTGTTACTTCTTCAAAGAATTCAATAAGTTTGGTCAAGCATGACTTTCCCTTCTGAAATCCGTGCTGACTACTCTTTATTATATTTTCATTCTCTAGATGTTTTTCTATTACATCTTTGAGTAAAGATTCCATTATCTTTCCTACTACTGATGTTAAGCTGACTGGTCTATAGTTCCCTGGACTTGTTCAATCTCCCTTTTTAAATATAAGAATAATGTTAGCTGTCCGCCAGTCCTCTGGCACTTTTCCCTTTTCTAGTGTTGCAAAATGCAAGAGGACATTAACTCATGGCTAAGGACAGTGTTGATCTGTAATTGGCCACTACTAAGTGTACAAAATCATTCTACTACTTTCTTAAAGAATTTGTGATTTTTCAACCTCACCTATTTGTATGCTTCTTTGTTCCCTGAGTGCTAGAGCCATTGCAGCACCTCTGATTGACACACTGAACATCCTGTCAGATTCTAGAAGAAATCACTTCCAATTATTCCTCTACTATATTTTTAGTTCTAGAAGTAAAGGCCAATTCCGAGACACAGGTATAATCCTCCTCTGTCTCTAACTGATTGTCAAGCAGATTATCTTGCAGGTTGCTTTCCTTGTTTCTTTCAATGCAACTGAGAAGCAATAGTGAAAATCAGAGGGCATAGATTCAAGGTGATTGGCAAAAGAACCAAAGGTGACATGAAGAAAAACTTTTTTACACAGCGAGTGGTTAGGATCTGGAATGCACCGCCAGGCGGGTGGTGGAAGCAGATTCAATCATGGCCTTCAAAGGGGAGCTGGATAAGTACTTGAAAGTAAAAAATTTGCAGGTCTACGGGGATAGGGCGGGGGAGTGGGACTAGCTGGATTGCTCTTGCATAGAGCCGGTGCAGAATCGATGGGCCGAATGTCCTCTGTCCGTGCTGTAACCTTTCTATGATATGATTCTAATCCTCAAGTATAAAGTATTAGCAAGTTATACAGTGGACAGAGTATGATGTTTAGTTCTCATGCAACGGGGACAGAAGTAGGTATATTCCATCCTTTTACTGGACCTTCTAACAATGCCGTTTGTAAGCAGCTGCTAGGAAATGCTGGAAATCACTTAAGCTTAACTCCATTCTCCAATTTTATCTGCCCACTCCAGGGAGAGGCCACATTCTCCATTCAGCACTTCCGATACAGTTCAGATCATTAACCTTGGAGCTATCCCTATTCCATGGAATTGAGCGCCACTGCACCTCACTATTTTCTTAACATCCTACTCTTAAGGTAATTTAATTACCACTCGTGGCTTAACAACATTTAATTGTACATTCCCAGGCTAGGATCCGAGCTAAAGGGGTAGAAATTCGGCTTCGGCGGTGACACAAAATGGGCGGTACCACATCGGCCACCTGTTGTATGCTGCACCCAATATTCAGTTTCATTGAAGTCAATTGAGCACAATATCAGGCGGTAGGTATAAAAGGCGGCCAATTCGATACCGCTCGCTTTGCATTACCACTCAAGGCGAATTCCTACCTAAAGCCTAAAACCTTTGACATTTAGTCAAACAGTTAAAACGCTTTATATTGATTATTTTTCTGCTCCATATTCAACATTATAATTTTCACTTAATTTCCAGGTGATGCTACTTTTACTTTAATTATGTTAATTTTCCTTCATAGTTTCACTCATATGGTTCCTTAGTAGAAATAATTTTAGTCTTTTACGGTTTGGTTTGCTAAGGGCCCATGATATAGCTTTTATGAAAACTGTACCAAACTTGACATCCTGTAACACTATTGTTGTCAAGTTCTTTTAAAGTGCAACCATATTGTTTTCTGTCAATATTTGGACCCAGTTTGATTTCTTCCTTGATAACCTTTCTTTGTTTCCCAAAATTATCTCTGATGTGGCAGGTTTCAGCTTGTTGGTTCTCCCAAGAAAAAGGCCTGAATTTCATGAGTTAGTGTTCCCAAAACAAAGCTTCGTGTGACAGGAATGCAGATCAGGAAATTAGGCATGGAGGTCGTCACGTCCAGTTCGCAGCCAGCATGATTTTACGACCATTAAAATTAATGCACAGAACGTCATGTCGGCCATGAATCTAATATTTTGACCTCTGAACTCGAATTCCCAACGTGAACACAAAGCTCTTTGTCAGGAATGCTAAATATTAAAATTTACCCCATTTATTTTACTGCATAATTCATAAGCTGGAGAACTATCCTGGCGGCATGTGACTGAGCCATACAGATCAGAATGTCCCTTATGAATTCATAGTCTATGCTGATTTAGCTGATCTCACCCCAGACGGCAACACAACCACTATATTTGGCTTCAGCATCTCCAAACCAGTAAGGGAAATATTAGCCAAGGTTTCCACTCCTAATCACTATACAGTGTGGAAAGAGTACATGTGTGGACATAAGTTGATGTCCAGAATAGGCTCAACTGTGACACCTCAGCTAGTTGAATAACATGTCAATACTTACTGTCTTGGCTCATAGAGGAGGAATAACCATTTGAGTGAGGCCTGGTAGGGTGGATGATTCCTATGGAATTATACCCCAGCTGGAAGTCCTGGTTTCCCAAAACTAGGGGCCATAAATATAAGATAGTCACTGATATAGCCAATAAGAAATTCAGGAGAAACTTCTTTACCCAGTGAGTGGTTAGAATGTGGAACTCGCTACCATGAGGCGTAGTTGAGACAAATAGCATAGATGCATTTAAGGGGAAGCTAGATAAGTACATGAGGGAGAAAGGTATATAAGGTTATGCAGATAGATTTAGATAAAGTAGGGTGGGAGGAAGCTCGTGTGGAGCAACAACACTGGCATAGACCAGTTGGGCCGAATGGCCTGTTTCTGTGCTGTAACTTCTGTATAATTCTATGTTTCAGGAGTAGAGAAGGGGAAAAAAGTGGTAAAAAAAACTCTCATGTCCCAGTTCATTCCTTTCAGAGTCACACTATATAGTGTTGGTGATGATTTAGTTTCTACACACCTACTTACATTAGTTAATAAAGTCATTTTGAGGTATTGCATTTGCCTCAGGCTTATAGAGAATTGAAGCTTCCTCCCTTGCCCTCCCTTGCTGTAGGACTAAAACATGTCAGCCTAACATTCAACAGTATCTTCAAAAGTGACCTGAACCTGTGTTGGAACCTCGTTGACTGGGCTCTTATCTGTTACTTTTTATAATTTGATGCAGAAAATTAATCACAATCAAACACTTTGTTATATTGTGTGCAGTAGTTATGTATGTGGATGCAAAATCTGTATATATTTTCAATCATTCTAAGCTCCTGTAATGGATTGTTCAATCTCATAATTATGGTAGATAATAAAATGATTTTTACACAGAGGGTTGTGAGGCTGTGGGATGCATTACCAGAGTTAATAATTGAAGAAAGACCATGTCAACATTTAAGAATAGGTTAGATAGGTGGCTGAAGGAAAGGGCAATAAAGGGATATGGGAACAGGGCAAGCACATGGGATTAGGACTACCGCTTATAAAAACACCAACACGGACTGGTTGGGCCATACAGCCTGTTTCCATGTTGTAATTTCTATGTAATTGGATGTATATAGGATTTAACGATTGAGCAATTATATTTGTTATTTTAAGTACCAGTATGTGTGTTATCTTAAATTTTCTCTCTGTTCAATACCACTTGTGATTCATCTATCTAGTTGCTAAGTCTCCGTAAATTTCTTTGCTTTATATCCCTTTCTTTATTTTGGTTTATCACACACCATGTGCTACCAGCTACAAACATATAAATTTTACTTTTAATAACCATATAAATGTACAAAATGTAAAGCTGTATATATAGCACATCTCATACTTTAAATCTGTATGTTACACTTTAATGACTGGCACAAATAACCATGATCTAATCAGTTAACCATCCTGATTTGTTCCAACGTCCAGTTGGTACCACTACCATTCAAGAATCAACTACCATGAAACCAATCAATCAAATCACTCAAATCAGTTTTTTACAAACTGCATTCAGACAGCATTTTCCTTCATGTCAGCATACGCCTAAAAATAACATATATTTCATAACAAATACATTCAAAAAGTACACCATTTGAAAAAAAAAATCACAACACTTACCTATGAAATGAGTCATACTATGTTAAAAATGCCTACCCGGGATTTCCCCTGGCCCTCTGTGTGGGCCCTGGAGCTTCAGTTCTGCTTCAGTCACACAGCTTGAAACTTCACCAAGGCCTGAGGTGCCAGGGAGTTTCAGCTCCTGATGCAAATGCATGTTAGGGAGAAGAGCCAAAAGCTGTTATAATGTGAATAGCAGAATAAGAGGCTTCGAGGAGAGAAAAACAAAGTTACTCGCATCTTAAACAAGTTTCCTAAAGCAGAGGTAAATAACATGAGAAACAGACTTGTACCTTTCAGTATCAGATAAGGTGTGTAATGTTTTCACCTTGTGTTAGTCATGTGATATATTGCTTTGTAAAATTTCTAAAGGGGGTGCAGTAACAGAGAGACCTGGATGTTATGTTGAACCTTTATAAAACACTGGTTCAGCCACAACTGGAGTATTGTGCCCAATTCTGGGCACCGCACTTTAGGAAGGATGTGAAGGCTTTAAAAAGGGTGCAGAGAAGATTTACTAGAATGGCTCCGGGGATGAGGGACCTCAGTTACGTGGATAGACTGGAGAAGCTGGGGTTGTTCTCCTTAGAGCAGAGAAGGTTAATGGGAGATTTGATAAAAGTGTTCAAAATCATGAAGGGTTTACATAAAGTAAATAAAGAGAAACTGTTCCCATTGGTGGAAGGGTCGAGAACCAGAGGACACAGATTTAAGGTGACTGGCAAAGGAACCAAAGGCGACATGAGGAAAAGCTTTTTTACACAGCAAGTAGTTATGATCTGGAATGCGCTGCCCAAAAAGGTGGTGGAAGCAGATTCAATTGTGGCTTTCAAAAAGGAATTGGATAAATACTTGAAGGGAAAAAATTTGAAGGGCTACGTGAAAAGCGCGGAGGAATGGGACTAACTGGAATGCTCTTACAAAGAGCCGGCACGGGATTGATGGGCCAAATGGCCTCCTTCTGTTCCATAACCATTCTATGATTCTATGTGAATGGCAGAGTAAGAGGCTTCGAGGAGGGAAGAACAAAGTTGCTTACATCTTAAACAAGTTTTCTAAAGCAGCAGGTAAATAACATTAGAAACAGACCTGTACCTTTCAGTATCAATAAGGTGTGTAATGTTTTCACCTTGTGTTAGTCATGTGATATATTGGTTACATTATTACAGTGATGTGCAAACTACTGTTTATGCTACTCTGGAACAGTGATAAAGTTCAGAAACTCCATTCCTTGACAGATCTATTTAGTATTATTTATATTGTTAACAATCAGCTGAGTTAATTTTTCCCTCTATAACTCATATGTTGTTGTCATTTTAGTGTTTAAAGTAATCACAGAAGCAACCAAAATGCTGGCAAACTAAAGCTGATCACTTGTGGCATTGCTCGTAGGTAATCTGGGGCCTGGAAGACAACTGTAATCTTTAGCTGCTAAGATGGCGCTGGGCTTGGACTGGCCAGTCCCTGTAGGCTACTGCTCAAGTAGTCCCGATGAGAAAGTGGCTTAAATAGGCAAATCCACACAATTGTAGACACTTGTCCTGAAGTCACTTAGAAGTTGCTTGTACCTGCTTGTGAAACATTAGCTCCAAGTCAGAAGAATTCTGCATTATAAAACTAGCTTTCCATTTTTTGCAATTGTGTTACATCTGTAACAAAGTATGATGGCTGGAATGTGATATTTTGAATGAGACAGACGCATGCAAGACACAAGACTCCTAAAAGTATGAAAAAGGGAATAATTATGTTTTCCCTTGGGCCCATTGCACACCACTGAAGTAATTCCATATTACCGGTTTTATTTCTAAATTGTGGGTATGAAATTCCTCCGATTGATAATTTTAGCACAAAAATACTCTTTTGTACTACAACTTGCTTTTTTGTTAAAATTATGCATAAAAATTTAGTGTTTTAGACCCTGATTTGATAAAATGAATTTCACCACCAAATGAGTATGAAAAGGACACAAAATTCTGCCTGAAACTGTTTCAGTCCCCTACCATCACATACTGACAGATGATAGTTCTAGGAGACAGCAGGGGGAAATAGCCAAAACACACTTAAAATGAGAGGGATGGGGTAAATTATATTACAAAGTATGGTGGTGGGACCGCATCGTTATTTCTACGTTTAATGGCAAAAATGCAGTAATGAATATGAGTCCAGAATTACGTTCTTTCCATTTGTTTAATTGTAAGTATATATCAGTACTGTTAGGAAGACACTCATTATCAGTGTGTGTGGTCAGGCTTCCCCAATGCTTTGGAATTAGAACAGTAGTGCCACCAAGCTCGAAGCAAATGAAGCAAGCTAGCGATAAATGTAATTGAAAATTTACATATTTAGTTAGCAGCACACACAACCGAATGGAATCACCTAGAGGAATACATTTTGCAGGCCCGAGCAGGTTGGATCTCTATCAGCATTAAGCATCTACGACTTAATTTGTGATTCTTTTGTAATAATATTTTTATTAGTTTTTTCATATTAACATGGTGCATAGGATCAACACAAGCAACCAATTATATTTTACAAGGAGCAATAAAGACAGATATATAGCCTCTCTGGAGGTAGCAAAGAGTTTATCATCAAAACCACTATTATGATTCCAATAGACATTATTCCCCTCATTACATATTGGGGCCATCTTCAGTACAGCACCCATCTAGGACTGCTGAGAGTGCCAAGGTGCATAGGAGACGAAGGCACCCGCAAACAGGGGAGGGGAATTTAAACAAAGACAGTGGATATATTAAGGGAAATGTGACACCCCACCGGGCCAGAATTTACTCTGGTGTGAAACTGGTTTGCTTTTCCCTGGAAAAATTCCAGCGAATTCTAGATATAGCAGGAAAGCAAAACTAGGAACACTTTGAAAAGCATTTTAATGTAATTCCTTTTACCATCTAAGTTCAGATGAAGAAGACTATTTAGGTCATTTGATCTCATGCTTCCAGAATACCAATCCTACCATCTTCCCATTACGGCATCTCATTATCTCTTAAATAAGTCCAGTGTCCTGGCCTTAACCATTCTTTCAGACAATCTTTGCAGCTGTTGATCACCTTCTGTGAAAGAAATAACTCGATGTCTGAACCTGTTCCCTCTTGTCCTGCTGTCCTGGATTATCTGAAAGTATTGTTCCAAGTTAAGTTTATATTTTATATCCCTTTAAGTATCTTATATATCAGGTCCCCTCTAAAGCTATGTATGCCTCTATAAATCCACAGTAGAAGACAAGGCAATTTTCACTAACCATGAAACTTTTATATTAGTTAATAAATAATTCCTCTCTGCACACAATGGCCCTATTTACATAGACATGTGGATAGCAATTATTTTGCTAGTGCTTCAGTGGTTGCATTTTTAAAAAATCTTGCCAAGTAACAAAAGAACATTTTATTATGAAATTGTAATGGTTAATTCATTAATTATTTGACAAAATTCACCCCCTGAAAAAGGTGACCACACATAAAAATTATGAGAAAAACAATTCAAAGCCAAAGCTATGTCAAACAAAATTGTACAGCATTCATATGCAGTTAATTCATGATTTCCTCCATTGTCCAATTTTATAAGAATAATTTCATGATTTGACAATAATTTGACAAATTCCTAGGTTTGATTTAAATCAACAAAAAAATGTAAACTTGTCTGGAAAAAAATCCAATATACAGTGCTGTGTGTCAAAATAGAATTTTTAGTGGGGTGATGTTCAAAAAGGATTAATTCCACAGGAAGGATCACATTCAACAATTAACACATTCACATTAATAGGATCAACGTAAAAGGACGTGAAAGTGGCAAGATCAATCTGAGAATGTTATGCTAATTTTACAATCTCCTTAGAAGCAGAATATCCAGACCCAAAGTTAATTTGTAAAATATTATGGCTCATGCTCCATTCCAGTTATTGTATCATTTTTGATGTCTCCATTAGATGTGCATCAGGCTCAAAAAATGTGTGAACTTTATTTTTCTCTGATACTTAAATGCCATCAGAATAATAAGAATTTATTATGAATGGCTCCAAAGAAAATGGAATATTTTGCTATTTGCAACTGTAACATCAACACCAAGATTGGCAGTTTTCAGGTAAACAATTCCCCACCACATATAGTATAGAGAATCCTCTTAGGGATGATATTGGATAAAAGATTTAGAAATTAAGTCCCAGACAGTAAAAGAGGGTTTGTTGTATATGTCACAGACTGACAGCAGGCTGAATTCTCCATGTGACAAGAGTCTAAAGGTTAAGAAGTACACATTCAGTCAATACATAGCTTTCCTTTACAAGAGCTGCATTATTCATTTGCACAGTTTGCCAACTCACCTCACTTTATCAGTCACAAACAGAAACTAGCAATAGCACCTGATCTCATTTTTTATCATCTTTTTTTAGAAGCTTGACAGCAAAACCTTTGAGTCAGCAAGTGATGTGAATGAAACCCAGCCCAGTCGGGACTATGGATTGGCACTTCAGGTCTCCCTTGTGGAATCCCTCTTTTCATAAGCCTCTCACATCTGATGCTGTTGAGTTGGGGACTGAGCCCTGGGGAGCTGCTGACTGCTTCACGGTTCTGCCAACCATCTCATCAGATTATGTGTCAATGCAAAGGTCTTTAAAGGTCATCTGAACCCTCCAACTCCAGACCTTCCAACCCTGGCCAGAAGCCTCACTTTAATTCTTCCCTCTGTGGGGGAGCTGTCTGTCCGGCCCAGCTGAGAAACAACACATATGACAAATGTGATAGGATGGTTGGAGTCTTGACCTGCAATGAGACGCAGACCATTCGGTGATGATTCATATGTGTGCATTATTGCCTTTATTTTCGCTGGGGTGACTTATTATGGTTGACGACTGTGAAATTATCCATCTGTCCATAAAATAAAAATGCTGCTTTTGAGCTCCAGCTCATTTTTACCGATGTTTCCCTCATAAAATTCAGTGGAAAATGTCACTTCTGCATAGTCAGATGAACGCCATAAATGTTAACTTGTGAGAAACCAAACAGTGAACCCAATCACTCACAACTCACAAACATGTGCCTGCTACAGGAAGGCTGCAGTATTTGACTAATGTTTTAAAGTGATTTTCACATCTATTTGCCTACTTGTCATGCACATTGATTTTAATACAAACATCATGTGCTTTTGTTGAAACTATGTATCCTTCTCTGTGTTAACAACACTGGCATGTTTTTTATCCAGACATCAGGCGCAGAAATGATCAATCTGCAATTGGACACTTTAAATCACAAATTGATCAAATAGCCACGTAGCGCTTAGAAAACATCGAGAACGTAGTCTGCTGCCAAATAGCTCACATTTTCTATATTTCTCCAGAACTTACTTAAAAGCCTCATGTATTGGAAATCAGAATGGTGGGAGTGTTGAAATGATGGCCTTTGAAGGGGTTAACAATAATACATTACAGCTTTACCCAAGTTGTGTTTTAGGAACGTAAACTGATCCTTAAACCATTGGCTTGGTCAGGGCGCCGCCTCTAAATTGTAAGGAGCCCAGCTTTTTCATACTATTATTGTGTGACCACTAAGATTATTGTGTCACCATTAAACGTATGTATCTGTAAACATACTGAGACTTCAAAAACATTTTAGAATAGCCTCCAGTTGTGATGTACAAAAGGGCATTTTGGTGAAGTTCCCTTATTTTTATTTTTCAACTCTTTGAGTTGCAAGCTTCATTAGTGTTTGTTCATGGCATTTGGAAATACAATGCCTCCCTAATGCTCATTTACAGAATATAATGTAAACCTCGGTTCAGCTTTAGTGCCTGCTGTTATGGCAATTCAGCTTGTGAGACTAACGCATTGACCTCAAATCTTTCAAGCAGTAAATGTGCTTTGTGGTTTTCAAAATACATTTCAGACATTTTGCATCATTTAAGCTCTCAAATAAGGAAACATATAAAATGGAGTTAGTGAAATGTGTGGTCCACAGAACATTCCTGTTTTGACTTTGGTGCATACATGTTACAGCATAAATAATACTCTCAGTGTTGATTTAAATATTGTGTATTAAATAGGTAGTGCTGAGCACCACACATTAGAAACAATAACTGTACAGTTGATCCCAGCAACATTATATCAAAGCGTGTGTTGCAGATTTTGGCCTGAAGATTTAAATTTATGACTGTGGCAGGTCTCAGGCATTAGGAATGGATGGAAGAGCCAATAAGTGTTACAGTGTCCAAACAAAACTATGACATGAATGCTGTTTTCCCTAGTAGATGATTGCTCTACTTTCAAGCAGTTGTTTTCCAGCACTCATTGCAATACTTTGTAGCGTCTGTGATATGAATGTAGAAGTATGTTGGTCATGCTGTGAACACAAGCAATTAAGGCCTAGATCTAGAAGCTGTTGTAAATACTGAACCTCTGGTTTCTGTATTCATTAAAGGGACAGTAATCCTGTTGACATGTTTAGGCTACTTGTCAAATAAGAAAAACAAAACTTGTGAAGGTTTTACTAAAACAGTCAAATCAGATTAATTGGTAATTCATCTCATTGCTGTTTAAGAGATCGTGCTGTGTGCAAAATTGTCCTGTGTGCAAAATAACTGATGCATTTACCTACAATTATTGTATTCCAAACAGTGGTCAGCCTTGACTCAGTGGTAGCATTCTCACCTCTTAGGCAAAAGGTCATGGATTGAAACACCACTCCAGAAACTTGACATGTAGGTGCTGTACTGAGGGAGTGCTGCACTGTTGGAGGTGCCAACTTTCCCATCTGTCCCTCTTAAGAGGAAGAAAAAGATCCCATGACACTATTCAAAGAAGAGCAGGGGATTTCTCCCCTTGTCCTGGCCAACATTTTTCCCTCAACCAACACCACCAAAACAGATTAACTGGTCATTAACTCTTTGGTGTGTGCAATTTGACCGCTGCGCTTGCCTACATTACAACAGTGAATACACTTCAAAGATACTTTATTGGCCGTGAAGCACTTTGGGACATCCTGAGCACATGAAAAGCTCTATGCAAATGCAAGTTGTTTCTTTCTTAGTTCAATGTACGCGAAGCAGTTAAAAATGTTTCTGAGAGATGTGGTAAGGAGTTGTATAAAAGCAAATATTTCTTTCTTTATCTCTTCAAATGCTGCTTCCTTCAAAAAAAAGTAATCGCTAAGGGCTTTCCTAATGACCCTTGGATAAATACATGTGCCCAGTACTGAGCCACAAAGTCCAATAAGATCCCAGTCTTCATCACAGGGTCTGTATAAGTTATACAATTTCAGCCAGGCCAGAGTGGGGATACTATAATTAGCCTCAATGTGTCTGGGCTATGAAGCGTTAAATGACCTGCCGCCACTCACTGTCTGGGCCCATGTGTGAAGAATACCCACTTGAACAAGATTGTTGTTGCCCATGAAAATACACTGAAAACGTACCCGAGCATGTATCATTACCTTCAAAAGAAAGGGGGAGAAACTGGCAATAAAAAATATCAGTCCATTTATAAAAAAAATTGCTTTGAATTGGGATGGTTTTATAATATAACTTGACACGTGCTTACTTTCCAATTACTTTGCATGTTCAAGTGCTACAATGAGTCCATCTAACTGAGCTAGATGAATATCATCACTCCTCAGCATGGTTAATCAGATTATGGAGCACCAGGAGAAAATAAATAAAAGGAAAATAGATATTGGTCCACTGCCCCTGTGTCGTCAAACTCATTGTTTGGCATCCAGTCTTACAAGAGCCACAATTTCCTCCAGGTGAATATTGGGGAGACCGAAGCCATTGTCTTCGGCCCCCGCCATTAATTGTGTACCATTAATTCCATTCCCCTCCCTAGACACTGTCTCAGGCTAAACCACACTGCTCACAACCTCAGCATCATGAGGCTGAGCTTCCAATCCCATAACCTCTCCATCATAAAGACTGCCTACTTCCTCTTCTGTAACATCACCCAGCTCTACCCATCTGCTGCAGAAACCCTCAGCCATGCCTCTGTCACCTCCAGATTTGACTATTCCAATGTATTCCTGGCCGGCCACCCATCCTCCACCCTCCATAAACTTTAGTCATCCAAAACTCCAATGCCCATATCCTATGCTTCACTAAGTCCCACTCATATATCACCTGTGTCCTTACTGACCTGCATTGGCTCCCAGTCCGCCAATGCCTCAAATTTAATATTTTCTGGCTCATGTTTAAATCCATTATGGCTTCACTCCTCCCTATCTCTGCAACCCCCTCCCCCCCCCCCCCAAGCCCTATAACCTCCTCCCAAATCTCTGTTCTTTTCATGCATCTCTCCCCTTCACCCCACCATTGGTAGCTGTGCCTTTTTTTGCCTAGGCCCCATGCGATGGAATTCCCTCTCTCCACCCCGCCTCCTCTCCATTTGCTCTCTTCCTTTAAGACCTTCCTTAAAACCCACCTCTCTGACCAAGTTTTGGGTTACCCCTCCAACTATCTCCCTCTTTAGCTTAGCATCTATTTTTTTGATTACACCTTTGTGAAGCACTTTGGGATGTTTTTCTATGTTGTTCTTGTTACTTGGATTGAATCCTACTACTTGCAAGGTCTTCATGGGGAAATACTTTCTGTCTCACCTTTCCTCAGGTGGACAGAAGTCATGGCAAGAAATGTTCATGATTCGCAAAAATTAAAAATGCAAGAAAATAGGGTTGTGGGATTTTTTTTAAATGCTTAGAAAAATAAACATTCCAGTGATTTAACATATTGGTGTACCAATATGCTGTTGCCACTGTGTACTAGAATGTGGATTTGTGGTTTCCTACACACAAGTTCCTGGCCTCAACTTGGATCATTCTGTGGTGGGCACCCGGTGGAGAAAAGGCACCAAGCAGAACTATATGTTTTCCCACAAGGCGAGGGGGCAATGGATGGGTCACTCACCCACCTTCCAGCAAACAGATCAGAATTTCATTGGCAGATAACTGGAGATTAGCAGAGGGAGACCTAAACAGATGGGAAATAACTAGCAAATAAGGCTCTAAATACATTGTTAAAATTTAGTTTGAATATCACAATGAAATCCTGAAGAGGGACTTTAATGTTTGCTGTGTACACCTCAACATTTTTAGACCACGCTTATCGAAAGCTGCCTTTAAAATTAGTGGTGAAAAAGAATGTTGCATAAAATAGCCTAGTTGTGACAAAACCCAGCCCAGTAACAAAAGCAGTAGTGAGCTTGTCTCCTAACCAGACAGTTGAAGGTTGCAAAAGCCTCTTTGGCTTCAATCCACCTACTTTGGTCAGTCGAGTTCTCAGTTGAGGTATTAGTTGAAGCACAATGCTAAAAGTGATGGGGAGGCCAGCTGCCCCTCTTTGAATCCCACCTCGTCAGCCACTCTTGGATAACATTAAGACGTGTCACAAAGGAGCACATGATCCTAGACATTTGACTCTTTTACCTGTAGGATATGTGAAAACAAGCAACTTGTATAGAGATGGAAATGGGGAGATAAAATTTGAATCTAGGCAAAAGTCTAGTTGCTTTTTGAAACTGCCACAAAGCACATTCCCTTCAAGTAAGTGCATTTGAAAAGTGGGGTTTATGGCAAGTTGTCTGAAATAACCCACCCTCACCTATATACTTAAAGATTTTCATTACTCTGATATAATACTTTGATGGTCCAATATTAATTTATTAATTAAATTACATATTTAATTAGGTGTGCTGTGTTATGCAATAATACACACCTACCAGCCAATCACATTTCAGGAAATCAACCATGGCATTATATAATGAATGCTTAAATATGGCAGATACATTGACAAAGATCAGAATAAAATATAATTGTTATACATCACTATTACCTTTTACAACTCTTAGTCCATCAAGCTTGTATCACTACTTTAGCCCCTAAGGTAAAAGAACATTAACATTTCTCAGTGATCCTCCCACTAATTAGCACAGCCTAGTATATAAGGGTGTTCTACAAGTGTACTCATTTAACCGCCTTTAAGATGTTGAATTAAGTCAGACTGTAATGAGTCCTGTATAACCCTGTTGTGTCCTCACATGTTGCAGACAGATCTGAAGCATACAGATTGTAGTGCATTAGTGCCAGAAAACCCCACCAATTGATGGTCATCTGGATGTGTGACTTGCCTGCAGTTTCCCCCCCCCCCACCAACCCTTGTTATTTTTAAATGGAAGTGGCTGAAAGAGTTGGAATCCATGATACTTTTGGGCATTGCCGTTAACTAAAAACTGATATGAGGAGGAATCGGGTCTTTATTGGTAAATACAGTGGCCAGATCCTTAGAGGCTAGGGACATGTAGCTGGCACATTCTGCAAAGACTGCAACACAAAAGGCAAAAGTGCCCTCTGCCCTCATGGACTATGCATCAACCATATGAGATGCTCATGGAAACCAAGCATGTCATTCCCAAGGGTGTCTAGACATATGTGAAGCAAAATGAGCAAGACAAAAATAATTCAATACAATGTGCTACTACTGCGCCTCACAAAATATGTCACCTCTACCCCTGTTCTACTGGAAGATCAATGGGACAGTGCCAGTGCCTGCAGCTAAATATACACCCAAACTGAAGACATTTGGCAGATCAACATCCCAGACAAGGGTTTACAGATTTCATCTGGAACAGCTATGCTCATGATCTGTCCATCATGCTCGCTATTTTATTCCCTGGACTGTACCGCTGTGAAATGCTTTACCATTTGAAGTGCCTTATGACTAATCATTATTTGAAAAAACTGCAGGCATTCAAGGCAGCTGTATATAATCATGGAATCTTACAGCACAGAAGGAGGCCATTTGGCCCGTCGTGCCTGTGCTGGCTGTTTGAAAAAGCTGTCCAATGTAGTCCCACACCCCAGATTTTTCCCCATAACCCTGCAAATTAGTCCTCTTCAAGTACATGACCAATTGACTTTTGAAAGTTCCTATGGAATCTGATTCCACCAATCTTTCAGGTAGTGCATTCCAGATCTTAACAGCCCTCTGTGTGGAAAAGTTTCTCCTCATTTCCCCTCTAATTCTTATGCCAATTATTTTAAATCTATGATCTCTGGTTACCAACCCACTTGCCAGAGGAAACAGATTCTCCCTATTTGCTCTATCAAAATCCTTCATAATTTTGAATACCTCTATTGGATCTCCCCTTAACCTTCTCTGCTCTAAGGAGAACAATCCCAGCTTCACCAAGTCTCCAAATAACTGAAGTCCCTCATCCCTGGTACTTTCCTGGTAAACGTCCTCTGTACCCTCTCCAAGGCCTTGACATCCTTCCTAAAGTGTGGTGCCCAGAATTGTACACAATACTTCAGCTGAGGCCTAACCAGTGATTTGTAAAGGTTTAGCATGACTTCCTTGTGTTTGTATTCAATGCCACTATTTACAAAGCCAAGAATCCCATACATTTTCTTAACCGCCTTATCAACTTGCCCTGCCACCTTCAAAGATTTGTGAATATGCACCCTCAGGTCCCTCTGCTCTTTCACCCCTCTCAAAATTATACCATTTAGATTATGCTGCCTCTCCAAGTTGTTCCTCCCAAAGTACATCACTTCACACTTATCCGCATTAAATTGCATCTGCCATGTATCTGCCCATTTCACCAGCCTGCATATATCCTTCTGAAATCTGCTACTATCCTCCTCACTATTTACTTTGTTGTCAAGTTTTATATCATCCGCAAACTTCGAAATTGTACTTTCTATACCCAAGTCCAGGTCATTCATATATAACAAGAAAAGCAATTGTCCTAGTATCGACCCGCGGGGGACCCCACTGCATACTTCTCTCCAGTCAGAAAAACTCTGCTCACCACTACTCTCTGCCTCCTATCCCTTAGCCAATTGCGTACCCAAGTTACCACCATCCCTTTAATCCTTTGTTTTTGTTAAGTCTGTTATGTAGTATGTTATCAAATGCCTTTTGAAAGTCCATTTATACATCTATTACACTACCTTCATCAACCCTCTCTGTTACTTCGTCAAAGAACTGTACCCAAAGACAATGTCTTTACAATAGGAACTTAACTGCTTTTGCCTGACAAATTTCCAAAGCAGTTTCAGTACATTCAATAGTTTTTACATTGTCTGCATTGTAACTCTGGTTGACAATATTGCTTTAAAATAAAGTGAAGCATGCAGTCCATGTGCCTATGTTTTGCCCAAAGTCTGGGAACTAATATTTTCAGTAGTACAGTTTTCATTTTAAGTTCCTGTCATTTGAGCTGCAATAGATTGAATGCCAAATTAATTTGACTGACATGTTATTTTTCTATTAAGTTTCATCCCTGCAGGTACCTGTTTGTTACCAATCTCAGTTTTGGACACAGTGACACAGAGGCAAATGGACAGGGGCATCGTAATTCTTGCGAGTCCTTTCAGGTGTCGCTGAAAATGTGATTGTCTGTGCCCCTTAAATGTTACTTTTACCACAGTGACTACAGTAGAGATGGATGCTTGAAGAATTCAAACTAATGCACCATAGAGTTGCAGTTGTTCAGAGCCAATATTCAGAAAGGCTGTCAAATACTTTTTTGCACAAAGACTTAAAATACCACAAGAATCTTCAGCATTCCCTCTAAGGCTATGGAAAAGTCACACACTTCTCAGTCCAAAAGAAAATATTTTTCAGTAAAACTATGTTAAGAATTATTTTGTAATAATTATTATGAAACAGGATTTTTTAAATTTAATGTCCATTATTCAACTTTTTTTTTAAGAGTTCCCCAATTTCTTGGTAACTAATACTTAAAAGGAACGCTGGTCCTGATAACACTTTACCATGAATACAGGCCCAGGTATTTTACTACCAAAATCCGTTTTAAAACAGCAGTCTTTTGGTAATAAATTATACAACAGCAACAGTTAAAGATGTCTTATTTTTGAGATGCAGAATAAGCCAGATACCCAGTATTAACATAGAACTGTGAAACTGCGTCTGACAGAATTGGATATGAAAGAGACAAAGTAAAATCTGAAGACCCAACTTTATCTTTAATCCACGAGGGGGGAAGGGCGGAGGAGAGGGAGAAAGCCATGAAACAAGCAGTCAGAAGAGTGATACTCAATATAATGAGTGGTGTTCATAGTGTTACAATAACTTGGGCACAAAAGAGATTGTCACTTTCAGAACAGAGGGGTTACTGGAATCCTTTTATATCCATGCACCTTTACATTAACTCACATGAACTTACCACAGGTTCATAGTGGCCACTGGCATTTTTACACTTACAAAGCCTAAAGCTTCCGAAATGCCTATCTGGCCTGTACATATTTCATTAAAAATAAACTCTATATAATAAATAAATATATAAAATAAATATAATGTTGCCTTTGGAATTTCTATAAATAAATTTAACTTTTCTGTTTTTTTTTACTAAGAGGTCTTTGCTTAAAGCCCTATGGGGTAGTACCATTGACCTGGTAGATGAATAGTCTTTTTTTCTTTTTTTTAATCATTTTTTAAGTACGATTGCGTCCTCCATGCCATTATTAATGCAGTGTGGGCTTGAGCATGTCACCAGCCAGTATCCTGATGAATCAAAGTATGGCAGCTATGCTGATACACAACGAAATAGAACTGATCAAAAAAATTTAAAGCGTGTCCCATCTTGGAGCATGCATCAGGCCAGTTTTCTCCTCGGCATTTCATTATATTCCTCCCTCTTACACATTTTTTTTCAACCAAGCAAGTGGGCACAGGCTCACCTCTGGGAGGACAAACTTTAAGTGCAGAACAAAATCAGCGTGTCCCATCGAAGCCTCCATACACAATGCATGCGACAAAGTTTGGCAACAGTAGAGCTGATGTGATGACACAGCTAGTCGTTTAGAACCCACCACATGAACCCATTATAGTGGTTGCTTTTCAGTGGTCCAAACTTAAGGATTGTCTTCATCAACTTTGGCTTAAAACATCCTTGTATAATTCCGGTACTTTGTCAGGGTCCACTGGTCTAGGTAAAAAATGTGTGAATTTTTGATGCCTTTTAGTCCTAGTCCCTTCCCTTGGGGTTCCATCTTTGTTTAACGCGACAAAGTACCGTCTTCCAGTGTCCGCATGCTTGTATAGATTCGATGAGTAGGTATTATACCAGTTTTCCTCAAACTGCTCCCGGAAAACACACTCTGCAGTCAATTTCTCCTGCAAAATAGTAGAATCAAAACATAAATTTCGAGGTCGAGTGTAAAAATAATTTTATCGAACATATTGTACCATACAATCAGTGCTTATTAACAGCATAGGTTAAGGTGTCAGGTAAATTTGTTTTTTCAATTATCTTCCCTCCCCCTCTTCTCCCTTAAAGGTGCTGACTCATGCAAGGGTATAGCTCCACATGTGCTATCAGTCCTTCTGCCCTGCATCCAAGCAGCCATTGTTCGGGTGTGTGTCTTGACATTGATTATCAATGGTCTGTTTGATCATGGGAGGCATTACAGTCAAGCATGATCCTGTTGTCATTGGTATCTATACACGCACACTTTCGAGCATGGATCACTGGATAGTGAGCAGGATCAACCCTGGCTGACTTTTTCTTCACCAGTTTGCAGGCACAGTGGCCAGTTGTGGCATGCCTACTGCCAGCTTGGCTAAGTTCAGGCAACTCAATATAGACCAGGAGTTGAAAGTCCGGGCCTCTTCTACTTAAAATGGAATACAGAATCTTTTTTCCTCAAAAGTTTCAGTTTTAATTTTCATCCAAAAACTCTGGCCTATAACTCAGCGAGGAAGAATGGAGACACTCTGGTTCACATGGTAATATACATATCATACAGATATGCAAAGAATAGACAGCAACAGGTGGTGGTTTACAATAAAAAGTCCTACCAAATGACAATCTGACACATTAGGGTAATTTTCAACTGCAGCACCTGGATGGTAACCTGGTGGAGCGGATTGTCCGCTTGTTGTAGAACCCGCCAGATTTTCATCTTATCGAAGTAACTGGGATGAAAATCCGGTGGGTTCTACAGTGCCTCCCTTCATATTAACTGGAGTGACAGATACCAAAGTGAGCCTACTATGTCTGTCTCTATCTCTGTTTTGTGGGCAGCCTCTGCAATAGGGTCAAGCTGAAGCTGTGTGGGAACATGAACCTTCAAATTGTTAGATTGTTTAGCATGGCCACAGTGCAAATGGAAGACTAAGCAATGTATAATATTTAAATTGCTGGTGATAAAATCATAATATCAATAACCTTATGCCTAATTAAGGAATAATAATCATTTTATCTCAAGGGAGAACGGACACCTTAACAAAATAACTTATATTTCAAGTTCAATTATCAAAATGAAACATAGCCTTTAACAATGCCCATCACTTTACTCAATTATTACGCTCACTGAACTGCCTTTCTCAGATCTAAGGTGCAATTTGTAACTCAAGCACTTATTCCGAGAGTCAGACTTTGAGGTAGAAATTGGTCATTGTTGCACCCATTTGCCGGGGCAGAAAATGAGGGCAAAAATGACCTCAGGTGTGGGAGTACCTTCACCACATGGGCTGCAGCGGTTCAAGAAGGCAGCTCACCACCACCTTCTCAAGGGCAATTAGGGATGGGCAATAAATGCTGGCCTTGCTAGCAATGCCCACATCCCATGAATGAATTTTTAAAAAGACTGTACTGTAATTCAATATCACTATCAGCATTACTTTCAAAAAAACTGGAGATTTCTATGTACTTATTAATATTCTATAATTTAAAAATGGAGTCTTGGTTTCAGGAAGCTTTTTTTAATCAAGTAAATAAAAATGATGATGAATTTTTAAAATATCACACATCTATTTGTATTGAATTTTTTTAAATGATTTTTGTTTAATAAGGAGTATTGACAACATCATCGGGGAAACTGGATTGGAGAAGTTACTGAGCCCAAAAGTCAAAGAGATGAATGAACAGACACAGTTCAACAAAAAATATTGTTGGTGAACCGTGAAAGTGCTCAGCTGATATGAACTGAGATTCCTCTGAGATTTAATTGGCTCAATAATTGGGTTCAGTATCTCCTTCAAGACAGATCCTCCTCTCATGGTGCCACCAGCACTCCCGTTTAAACAAAAATATTGAAGAAGCTAACAGAAATAAATAAAGAAACCAAAAAAGTTTCTAAGATGTGGCAATGTAATGAGACGACATGTTGGGAGTTCCAGAGTGCTGTGTCATAGAGAGGTAGGATCAGGATTTGCCTCATTCAATGACTTCCTGATTTGAGTCATGCCATCTTACTCAGTCCCACCATTTGAGCAGAGGCTAGGCATTTCCCCATTGGGAAGGCAGGAATATCAGAAGAAGAGTCATTCCTGGTTGCTCTTACACACCTCCTAGCACCCACATACAGAGAGACTCTGGCAGAAGACTAGGAACAGGTAATCTGGCCATCTTCTCAATCAAGTATGGTGTGTGAACTGGGAATACCTAGAGATATGGGAAAGAAAATAGATGCTTTACCAAAAAAAAAGTATTAATGGTAGACTTCGTTTGTAGATGATTAAACCCATGAACACTAGTCCCCAGCTTTAATATATTGAGGGCCTGTATTTCCCACTTTGATCATGTTCAGATACCAGCTTTTAGATTATGGATTACCAAAGGCGGTTTTACACTGAAGGGATGCTGTTAATGGCAAGTACTCCCATAGTGGATGGCACTCAGTAATATTAAGAATCTGACCTCTAAGGCCAGTCAGCACCTGAGACCCACATTTACATAGGTCTCCCAAACTGCCATTAAATCTAGAAGTGCAGAGCCACATTTCCTACCTTTTAACAATGAAATCGTGGGTCATCAGCTTCCTGATTTCGGAGGGGTGGGGGGGTGTGGCTGGAAACAAGAAAGGTAAATAGGAAACAATGGTGCATGGAGCTTGTGGGTGTCCGTTTCACAGCTACTACCTGGGAGCTTTTGACAATGTAAAAGTGGCTTTATTAATTTATTTATTGATGGTAAGGAATTATTTGTAACAATTAGTGTTTGATATAGATGCAGTCTGGACTGGAATTCTACACTGTGTGCAGGAAATCACAAGCAACACAGGAGATCAACATGAGCAGTATGGGACTAAATCAAGACTCCAAGGCACTATGCATCCTTTTAAACAATGAGAAATGAATATATGACTTTGATTTATTGTAAGGGAATTAATAGGGATCAGAACATATTTTACTGCTGTGTGATTTTTTTAAAAGAATACTCCTGAACAAGGTTTCCAATGGTCTCATCTTCACTTATCTTTAAAATAGATAGTTATATACATTTGTTTTAAGAGATTTATAGACATTAAATACTTTTTGCAAACTGATTACTTCGTGGCTGGCCTCTTGGTTGGGAATGACGTCTTTGCCATGTTTCTGCAGTTCATGTGTAAACATAACAATCCATTGCTGAGTCTCAGCTCCCAGCGTTCCTCATTATTCCCCAAAAAGCAAACAGCAGTAGAGAGTGCTGGAAGCCACAGCTCAGTGTTAGAATGACATGTTTCCACTTCCAACCTACAGATACAGGGGAAATTAGCATTACTGATCAAGAGACCAATTGCTGCTTGGGGAGTGTGTAAAAAAAAATCTTATAATGTACCTATGGCAGCTCCCCAAAGGTTCAGCTGGTAAATTCAGAGCCCAGTGCACAACTATGCTATAGAAAGTTTTCAGATTCAATCCCCAGTCTGTGCTGAGTTGGTTTATCTCAGCGAAGGAGACTGTAAGAGTGCCTCAATTGGCCATAGAAGCCCATTGGTTGGGAAGGGAAAAATCGACTAAAGTTCACACTTCTGAAAATTGCACATTTATGAACACTACGCAGGGGCATTCAGTCCAATGGTCTCCTTGTGCTTCCACAGCTCACTGACACTGAGGGAGTTGAATTTCCAGGGGTGTTCTCCCACTCATCCATCATGGGAATCCTGTGAAACAGTGCAAATCGCATTTATGCCAGTTTTCCGGGGTATCTCCAGCTCTTCCGCCGAAGTTACAATGGACAATTAGGAGAACCCAACCAGAAATTCAGCCTCCCCATGTCTAGTTTCACACATCTGGGGAATGGTCACTTTAGCTGGACGTACCAATATATGAAGATCCAGACAGTGTCTAGCACCTGTGGAACTGTACCCCTAGAGTGAGTCATTGTCTTAAGGAACGAAGGGAGAGAAATTGGGCAAGAACATTTTACATGGTATGTGTTTTGCAGAAAAATGCCCTTTATAGGGCCTCCCCTTGGAGTGAATCTCTGGTTCTATTCTGTTATATTTGGTTCAATATTTATTATAGGTTTAATACTGCAAAGCAAAATAAGGTACATAGGGCAGCCTGGTTTTAGTTGAACCTAAATTACAAAGAACATTTGGAAACCACAAAACTAGTCCTATCTTCAGAAGACTGAAGTATGAGGAAATACTGAAGAAACTTGGGCTTTTCAACCATGAAAGGAGATCACTGAGAAGTTACCTTACAGAGGTATACAAAATATTAAATGGTATTGAAAAGATCAATTGGGAGCACTACTTTAAATTAAACCATGAGAGTAGGACAAGAGTAGTTCAAAATAGAATAAGGCAAATTTAGAACTGAAGTCAAGGAGTTATTCCTCACAAAGAGTGATCGATACACGGAATGGGCTTCTGGATTGAATAATAGAGGCAAAAACCCTAGAATCATTTGGGAAACAGTTGGATGGAATAATGACTCACTCTAGGGGTACAGTTCAACAGGTGCCAGATACCATCTGGATCTTCAAATATTGGTTCCATGTAGGAACTTTGTGGATGGGTGAGATATGATGAATCAAATGAGCTTCCTTTATGCATGCATCTATCAAGACATTTAAAAAATTATATTTGAAAAGCTTCGATATAGCACTGTAGCCGCACGTATATTAATCCAAATCAGCACATACCAGGGAATATTCAAAGCCATACCATGTTTTCTCTTAACAGAAAAAAAAATCCAGTTTGCCCAGTCAGGTTATGAAATGTGTAGCTCTTGGTCAATTTATTCATTCATTCTTTGGTATTTCAGCATATCCCTGGAGAGGATTGTTCCTGATTAGCTGATTTTTTTTTTACTTCAATTGTAAAACAGAGGTCAAGTGCTGTGTGCTTGCTTGTAGCTCTACAGGAAACATGAGACTAATTTAAATCAAGTTTCTGTACTCTCTGCAGGGAACGAAATCACATGACATGTGGCACGGAAGAAATTCTCACTGGAAATATACATCTCAGTTTTTATGGAAACACAGTCTGCTGGATTCCTGTATTGGAAGAAAACCTGCCTGGTAGGCGTGAAAGATTTTATTCTGTTATGTACAAGTACACCTTGGATGCTTATTAGTGGGAACAAAACACACAAAAATGAAAATGGAAACATGAAATGCATGTTTTAATTGCCTTATTATAACTGAAAGACAATCACTAAAGTGGGAAACTACAGGATATCAGACTGTAAAAGGTCACCTAATTAGTTTCTGTAGTGCTTTCCTGCGGAGACGTTAATTCACAACCTGATACCTGGACAAAGTAGTGACATTGTTTTAAAATTTTAACACCCCATACTGCCAATTATGTCAAGAAGTTTATAATATTCTTTGTTTTAAGACACTATACAGGCGCTGTCTATTTGTGGCACATTGCAAGGGTGCTGGCCATTCTGCTCTACTTCACCCAAACAGCAATTCTTCATGTATGAGCTCAGACTCAAAAGTGAGTCTCGACGGGCTATTCAACCAAGAAGTATCACAGTCAAGCCCGAACTTAGTTCTCCCCTAACGTTCACTCACACATACTTTCTAGTCGGAGTCGATTGAATAACAATCGGGAACTCTGGTTGATTTTATCCCCCATCCCAATATTAATATCAGCACCAAAATGCTATCAGATGCTATGAGATAACAGGACAAATGAGGGACCAAATTTGGGACCATCCTGATTCATATGGCTCATTACCACACCACACAATGCATGTACTCACTAAAACATCGGGGCAGCATGAAGAAACACTTTTACAGGATTTATTTCCTTATTTTAAATGTTTTCTTAGTGCACTTCTCTCTTTTGTTTCAAAATAGTCTGGTGTTCTAAAATGCCATAGTCCTCTGATTGTTTGTGTGCTCGTGTATTTATGCTGCAATAACAGTGGTGTGTGCTCTTATTCCCAAAATGCAATTCATGGCACGGTTACATTTTGAATGTTATTATATTAAAAAGACACAATTTTAAAAGCAATTTACTTCTATTTATTTATGTACTACTGCGACTGTATTGCTATATGTATTGCTATAAAAGGTACTGGTGTTCATTCAATCAGTGAAATGTCACAATTAGTGTCACTACGCATTAATAGCACTATCTGTATTGGAAATCTATTTGGCTTTCTATTATTGTTAATGTTATTATTCCGTTATGAAAGACCCTGGATAGCAAACAGGAGCAGGGACCAGTTTTATCTCATTTGTAACTTGTGCTTTTGGTGTAATGTGTTTAGGAATCCAGAAGGTGGCATTTATTTAGTGAGGTTTCAGGATGTGATATGCTTGAACGGATCATACATTACGGTAATGCACACAGATTGGCTACAGCATTATACAGCAGAAACCTCTAAATAGCAACACCCCTGAGGCGACTAAACCACTGTCTTCAACTAATCTTTCCCGTAAAATAAACCCCATTTAAAAGCATGTGTACTGATCCAGAGAGAAAGTAGCCTATGTCCTGGAAGTGCAAATGAACAAAAACCATTAACCCAGCTCCAACAACAGAGGTTACTTTAGGAGATAATATGATATTAAGCAGGTCCACTTGGCTTCTCAGGATCCCTCAAACATTGAGGTGACTGTGGCAACAGCTAAATACTTTGGATGAAATTGATTATTTTATCTGCTTATGAAAGATATAATAAGCATTCATGACAAAAGGTGCTTGGGTAACTAAATACAAATAAAGCCCAGACTTATGTTTCTTAATCAAAAGACTCAACACTAACAGATGCCCTAATCAGTCAGAGACAAAGAGAACTTGGATCATCCGCTCAATGGATGTATAGACTTTTTTCTCAATCTGTTGCTCCATTTGTCTGCCACTGTTCACCATCCTACTCACCACTCTGTAAATCTGTATGCCTCCCTTTCGAATACACCCACCTGTTCAAAGCTGCTGCTGGATTTAACACTACTCTGTCTCCCACTCACAGTGCAAACAGAACTGTTTCATTTGCTCTATGGAGACTGGCATGGTGGTCATTTGCTCGCTCTAACTGAGAAAAGGAAGTAGCATTAAATCCTATCACTGGCAACAGAAAGCTGTGTCCATTCATGATCATATCTAAGTACAGATAACAGGGAAACATCCCACTTCAGTTTCTTCCCAATCTGCTAATCTTGAGGTATATTTATAGTCTTGTAATATTCAAAGAATCGCTGCAAATAAAAATGTAAACTAGCTTCCCGTAACTAATCATAAACTATAATATGAATGAGATAGTTCTGAGTGAAGCAATTGGAAAGTTCCAATCACTTGATACAAATGAGAAACTACTGCATAACAAAAATGTATTCAACAGTCTGTCACCCGCCTACATCCACGGATACTGCAAACCAAACACTGACATAAGACCTAATTGAGCTGGAAGGGCTGACTGCACTTTTCTTGTGCCTTACTTCCATTTTATTAGGATTCTGTTCAGATAGAACCTACAGGTTAAAATTAAAAGTATTTGTGCCTCATCAGGGAAAAATTAGTTTTTTTTGTCAGAAATTAGGAAATCAATGCTTAAAGTAAAAGAAGTTCAATATGTTCGAATATTCTTTCATACGTATGATCATCCACTTTAAATAAACAAATAATCTCCCACTATGTTGATCACAGATAAAAAAAAATTTAAATCTCTTTCTGTAACTGTGTCTCTCATCCTTTCCTTCTCTCTAACTATCTCTGGGTCCCTCTCGCTGTATTTCTCTTACTCTTCCATCATTTTTTTCTATCTCAATATGTGGCCCTGATTTTTCTCATTATTATGTCTACCTGTCTACTTGTCTCCATATCTTTTTCTCATTCTTTCTGCAAATCTCTCCTTCTCCCTTCTCTGTCTTCTGTATGTCTCCCAACCTCTTTGTATGGGTCTCATTCATGTTCCTTAACCAATCAACTTAATTTTTATCTATTACCTTTTTCAAGTACTAGGGTGCACGGGAATATGACAGCTCCGTGTAACAAATTGAGGCAGCTAACCAGATCACGCAGGGAGGGGCTGTCTAGAAACTACCAGACCACATGTGGGTGAGAGAAAAAATAGGGTTGGGGTAGAGGTTCAGGCTAAGAGAGAATAAATGATGGAACCAGGAAAACAAGAGGTGTGGCCTTAGGTTGCCATGCAGGAGGCAGTTGGTGGGGGGTGCCTGGGATGGAACAGGTGTGACTGGGCCCTGGGACTACTCGTGCAGTCTGGGAGACTTGGATCTGGGATGTTGGAGAACTCAGCAGGGCTAGGCCCTAAGAGCATTTCGAAGGCAAGAGGTACATGGGACTGAGACCACTTGGAGGAGGGGGAGGCTGGGATGTGGAGTCTGTGGACATTTGGCAGTGAGTCTGGGAGGACTCAAAAAGCTGGGTTCTTAGTCAGGATGCTCTGAAATCACTTGGGGGCTGAGAGCATTTGAAAGGGGCTGGAGCTTGGGTGTATTCAGATGGAGAGGGGTGGCGGAGAGGAACCACTAAGTGAGGGGAGACTAGGAGCACCTTGAGAATGCTAGGACACATAACATTGTCGTGCCACCAAATGTAGAGAGATAAAATATGGTCAAGTTTGAGGTGTCTGAATTGATTTAATGGTAATAAAAATATGAAACAGCAATCCCTCCTCTCTCTCGTACACATACAGGTAAATGAGCCGCAGTAGCAAGAGGGCTGGCCGTACAAGAAAAAAAAAATTAAATTGGGTCAGAGACATGGGGCCCGAATTTAGCAGGCCTGCAGGTTCCCAGCGGGTGATCCTCCGGGAGCGTGGTCAACACGCTCGGCGAAATTAGTGGGTTGCCCACGCGATCGTAGCAGGCAACCCACTAATAGGAATCAATTACCTGCTCCTCCGGGGTCCACGGCGCTGGCCTGCGCGTCGGTCGGGCTGCACATGCGCAGTACGATCTGTCAGCTGGAGGCTCTCTAGTTAAAGGGGCAGTCCTCCACTGACAGATGCTGCAACCAATGGGACAAATTGCAGCATGGAGCAGCCCAGGGGGAAGGCTGCTCCCAGTTTAATGATGCCTCACCCCAGGTATCATCAGATGGGGTGAGGAGGAGGGGGAGGACACAGATCTTCCCCCCGGCGGGCGGGAGGAAGCGGCCTGCCTCTGCCACCAAGAAGGCCTGGCTCGAGGTGGCAGAGGGGGTCACCTGCGCCACCAACATATCGCCCACCTGCATACAGTGCAGGAGGCGCTGCAATGACCGCAGTAGGTCAGCCGCAGTGAGAACACGAAGTCTTTCCCCTACACTCCGTCTGCCACAACACTGCCCCCACCCCACATCTCCTTCGGCACCGCCAACACTATTCTGTCACATCACCCTTCATACCCACTCACACCCCATCCTCATCTTACCTCCACCTACTCACCTCGCCAGTACTCACCCTGCCACTAACACGCAACCCAATCCTCATACAATCTCATTGCTCCATCCCATACTCACCCTCTCGTGCATCTCCCTCACGGCCAGCCTCACTCAACCTGCCACCACCTGTGCTGCAGCCACAGGGCATGCATCACATATGTGCAGTAGGCAGCGTAAGGCAAACGTCTCGTCAGCATGAAGGGGGTGCACAAGGGTGTCTGAGGGTTTGTCATGGGTGTTACCCATATTGAATTTCAGAGCAACAAACAGCACACATTATATTGACACCACCACTGCCATGTCTCCGCGCATCCTGTCCGTTGTGTCCAATAATGCCCGCTCCTGGGTATCACTATGAGGACCCACCACTGATGCCACCCATCGTGTTACTGCAGAGTAGGTACAGGTGTATTTGCAGGGCTCGTCTGCGCAGACGACTGAGAGACATCGGCGGTGTAGCCGGCTGCACTCTGGAAGGATGCGGAGGAGAAGGTGTGGAGGGCAGTGGTGACTTTGCCAGCGACAGGTAAGCAGTTGGTGCTGGGGCCAGCCAGGAACAGCTCGGCATGAAAGAGGCTGCAGATCTCCACGACTACATGTCGAGCGAATCTGCGCCTCCCTGTGCACTGCTGCTCGGAGAGGTCCGGGGAGCTGCGCCTCGGTCTGTGGACCCTGTGGCGAGGGTAGTGCCCTCTGCGACGCGTCTCTCTCTGCGGTAGCCCTCCCTCCTGCTGTGCAGGTGGGCGTGCAACAACACCGTGTTGGGGGGATCCACGTCCCTGCGGCAGACGGCGTGGACTGCGAGGCTGCTGGTGCTGGTCATGCTCTTCATCCTCCGAGGGTCTCCACACACCACCCAACTGGCAGGTGTTGGTCTGAGGGGTTGTGCAGGGTAGGTGTGTGGTTCCTCGGACTGGGGCTGCGGTTTCGTGTCGGTCTGTCCTCTGGCTTGGCGGGGGGTGGTGGAGGGCAGGGGTTGCCCTATGTGACGCGGTGGCCTCCTGCGTGGGTGAGGGCTCTCCCCCGTGGAGCGCACCTTGGCACCTGCCACAGGCTGCTGGCTGCAACACGCCTGGTTGGAGGGAGACTGTTTCCCCCAGTGTGGGAAACTCACTGCCTTGAACCTAAAATCCCACACTTCCTCTTTTGACAGCTGCTTCAGCTCATTAACTGACCACAATGAGCAAGGTAAGTACTCTCAAGTGGAACCCCGCTGGCTTTAATTGCCTGCGGGATTCCCACCAGCGGGGCTTGCGCGCGCAGCCCCGCACGTCAGCGCGGTACCCGGAAGTGGCCGGGATTTCGTCGCGATCCGGTCACGTGACCGGAGATCGGGATTTTCGGGGCCACCCCGCTGGGAACCCGCCGGAAACACGCTCCTAAAATCGAGCCCATGATATTGCGTTCACCCACAGACACTGAAAAGGCTGGTGCTACAGACCAGAAATCGTGTGTACACACTTAACACTAACATCATCAACCAAAGCTCCCAAAACAGAAAAAGATTATTAAAACACCTTAGAGTTTTTCCCAAAGTGGCAAAAGGAAATTTGTAAAATATGTTGCACTGACCCAAAATGGGAAAAGGTTTGGCCTGGATTGCATATGCATATAGAGCTAAGAGAAAACCAGGACAGAGAGGCATAACACCTTGCATGCGCCTCACAAAAGCCATCACTAAAGGACAAAGAAGTTGTGCACAACAGGAAAACAGATTGTTTGCAAGCCCCTGAGTTCCCCAAAGAATGTCATGGAAACTCTAGGTCAAGCATCCAGAATAGAGGAAATCCAACTTTGAGGTCCTTGAGAGAGAAGCCAGCCTATATTGATAGGCAGAGGAGTAATAGCTACTAACTGAAAATAAGGGGGAGGGGGGAAATGAAGTCAAAGAGTATAGTTTAACATGGCAGAACTAATTAAAAAGGTAGGGAGAGGATGAGCAAAGGGGAACTGTCATGGAGACTGACTTGAAGCGGGGAAATTTTTTGATGGATTTGATTGGTTCATTTTGTGGCTGTTCATTGTGAATTTTTTTAAAGACAATAACATTATTTTGAGAAATTAGGTACATTTTCACCTTTACTGGGATGAAACTTGGGAAGATTCTAGAATGGGCAAGCAATGTGCTCTGCCAGGTTACTGCCCAGGTGGTGAAGGTGAAAATTACCCCCATTGTGTTTTTTACCAGCTACTGGTTTTAATTGGTTTCTTTTTTAGTGTATCTGAAATTTGAACCAATCAACATGCTTCATACCCTACTGACACACAGCAGACGTAAAACTTTTAACAACACAGAGGATAGATATTTACGCCTGCTCAATCTTTACATTTATTGATTAATAAAGCTTCTACTGTAACAGAGTGCTTTTTACAACTATGATACTCCTTTCTTTTGGGATTTGTGATTATGGTGCAGTTACCATCAAGTTATAAAAACACAGGGGCCATAAGGGGCAGCCAGTGTGGTTTTAGAAGCAATATGTCATGCCTCACAAATCTACTGGAATTCTTTGAGGAGGTAACTAAATTAGTGGATAAGGGCTATTCCAAAGACATAATTACTTGGATTTTCAAAAGATAAAATTCTGTGTCTGAAGTTTGTTAAGATGATAAAAGCTGCATGGAATTAATGGAAAATTAGTTAGCTGGATTGAAAATTAGCTTGGCAATAGAAAGCAAAAGGTAATGATAAATGGACCAGGCTCTATCTGGCAGGCAGTGATAATTGGGGTTTAGGAATGATTTGACAATGTTCAAAAGGAATTTGGACAAAATAGGTGTATGGTCGAAGGAATGACGGAATTAGTATCAATAAGTATACAGTGAAATTGGAAACATGAAAATTATACACAATGCATAAATAACCATTGACAAAGGAGGGAAAAGAGAAAAGTCAGATTATTATCCATTCACTGAAAGTGTCCGGTCAATTAGAGCCTGTTAGGCTAATCAGGTATTGGGATGCACCTGGAGATTTGTTTAATATGGCAAACTCATGTATTTTTAATTCTGTACAATTAATTGATAAGGCTTATTTTGGAACATTGTGTGGAATCAGTTAAGGGTGAATAATGAATAATAGAGGCATTGCTTGATTGCCTTTGCCAAAGTAATTTCAAATTTTTATCATTTCGAAAGTTTTGCCCGTAGTTAGTTATTTGGTTCCCTCTGTAGATTAAGTAAATTGGGAAGATTCCACGAGAGGTCAAATTATTCATAGTGACTGGGAAAGGGCGGATTCAGCTGGCCAAATTAGCTATTCTTATTCCCTACTATACTAGCAAATTGCACTTTTATGAAAGTTTGTCAACAATGTAAGAAATGCTGTGATATTTGGATGCTGTAAAAACACGATGTGACAACAAAAGTAAGTGTAACAGAATTATGCATCACCATCAAAGGAAAGCAAAGAACAGCAATGAGAAAGTAATGCACTTTTGATTTAAAGTCGCAGTCTGTAGGCCAACATAATAAGACACTAAAGCTTTTGTTGGCCCACAAAGGTTGGCATACATTATAAGCTACACTCTGGACCATTTTGAAATACAGCCTAGATAGGCTCACAAAAAGGACACAGTGTCTTTAATGTGACAGTGTAGCCTTGAAACTGTTTGCATTGCATGTGGTTTCAGTAAAAAATAACTTAATTTTGTTCACTTTGTGTTCCCAAGTCAATTATTTATAATTAAACACTTATCAATTCTTTAAAATACACAACTAACCAAAATTAATTATCAGCATTAAATGAATTCAGTCCTGTTTGTGCAAAGCAACCCTAACCTGTTGCCATAGTGAGATGTATTTAAAATCACTGAAAACGCAAATTTGGACTTACCGACCCATACAGCTCCCCCTTCTCATTCATTCCGAGGTAGAGTCCACTGTCTACACCACGAATGCTGACCAGGCCCACTGCTATACTAATGAACTCCAGTATACCTGATGATGATGACAACAATAATAATCATAAACACACTTTTTATATTTTGACTTTATATATATATATTACATGTATATATGTGAAAGTTAAACTCCCCTGTAAAAATATAGAATTGTAAGAACTGCTCGGAATAACCAGTATCATTTCTTTGTATAAAATCTGCAATAGCCTTCCAAAAATCAATTGGGAACATCCTCTGTTTGATTGTATTGGATACCATATAAGACAATAAGAATTAGAGGATCAATAAGACATTGTTTGAAATGCTCAAAAGATTTCATCAGATCCTTTATGATTTCTGCATGGGATATCCTACGGCATGGTTGCGTAAAGAAAGATATGTCTCAACAAATTTTAAAAAGGGGAGGTATCCAGAAGAAAGCACTGGGGTTGCAGCAGCCGATGGGCACTGAGACATGCATGTCCCAAAAACTGAAGATCAAATACAAACTTTATCAATTCTTTGCACTTACTGGAGTCAAGATTCTAAGAGGGGAAAAAACTCTTAGAAATAAGGCACAGGGGAAGTGTTGGAAGATAAAATCTCCCCGAAATGCTCACTAAAGGAGAAAGCCTCCTAAAAATGGTCATTAAGTGGAGATTTGTCAATAGCTTCTTATATTAAAAAAAACTTGATGAAATCAAAGAATGTATAAAAGGAATGGGGTAAATGTTGTATGTATGGATTTTCAGAGTTCATTTGATATGGTGCCTTGTAAGAGACTTGTTACAACGACTGAAGAACATGGTATTAAAGGAAATGTAGCTGAACGGATAGGGGATGGCTGTATGCCAGAAAGTAGAGATAAATGGATGTTCTTCAGGTTGGCAGATAGTGGTGTGCCCCAGGGATCTGTTCTAGAACTTCTTTTGTTTTCTATTTATATAAATGATTTGGGCATAGGCACAAGAGGAATGGTATTAAACTTTGCTGGTAACACCAAATTAGGGCCTTTATGAGGAAGGATGCAGGAGATTGTAGGAAAGCCTAAGGTAGGCAAAGTGGGCATATATATGGCACTTTGATGCGCAGAAACGTGAAATAGAACATTTTGAGGGGGAAAAATGAAAGAAAATATACCCTTAACAACATGGGGGAACAGGATAAGGGGTCAGCCATTTAAGACTGAGATGAGGAGGAATTTCTTCAATCAGACAGTTGTGAATCTTTGGAATTCTCTACCACAGAGGGCTGTGGATGCTTAGTCATTGAGTATATTCAAGGCTGAGATCGATAGATTTTTGGACTCTAAGCGAATCAAGGGCTATGGGGATCAGGCAGGAAAGTGGAGTTGAAGTAGAAGATCAGCCATGATCTTAATGAATGGCGGAGCAGGCTCGAGGGGCTGGATGGCCTACTCTTGATCCTATTTCTTATGTTCTTATGTTAACAGAGAGACCTAGGAGTGCTGATGTGTAAACCTTTAAAGGTAGTAGTAGAGTTAGAAAGGGCCATTACAGAGGCAAATGGGAGTCTTTGAGTAATATATAGTGGCCTTGCATAAAAAAGCAAGGATGTTAAATTTGTACAAGACATTCTTAGGCCACAGTTGGAGTATTGCAAGCAGTTCTGAATACTGCATTGTAGGATGTTATTTGGATTATTATTTCAGGCCTGTGGATTACTAGTCCAGTAACATAACCACTACGCTACCGTACCTGGGCTGAGATTCTGAAATTGTGTAGTGCTGGGTTAGGTAGGGATCAAGGTCACAAGAGGTGAGTATCATGGAGGAGATTAGCTTGGTGAGATGTGGAAGAGAGACAGAAGGTCAGGGCAGGGGTATGCAAGGTCAAGGGCAAGGAGTAGGAGGAGGAGGAGGTGGCTGAGGAGATAGTCTCAATTTTCAAGATGAAAAGATCCATGAGCTATTCATATTTGACTTTGGATGTGAGCATAGGTGGAGCACAGGAAAAGGGTAAAAGTAATTGATTTGTCAAAGAGAGAAGGAATCTGAGGTTTTCCTTACCCCCAAGGATAATCCTGGAATAGAAAGAGAGCCTTGGAGAGGGAGGAAAGGTATTATTCTAGTCAGATTTGCTAAAGCCTTGCAGTAATCAGATTTATGGATGTGAAGTTGTGAACTAAAAAATAACTGGATGAACGATGGAGATGGGAGACAGTGAAGGACTTAGAGGGCATGAAGTCAACAAAGGCGGAGTGGAGTGAACTGTTGAGCAGGCCAGGATCAGCAGCAGTGTTGAGGTGAGTGAAAGGCCAAAGGAAAGGAAATAGGGTGATTGAAAAGGTGCTTGAGAGGGAGCTGGGGGTGGGGGTAATTTTCTCTAGCACAGGGTTGATTGTGGAGGATTTGGATACTGTCAAGAAGAGGTCAATGTTGAGAGAAACACGGAAGTGATCAGACATGGTCGTGTCAGTGGTATTAATCTTAGATGCAGCAAAAAAATTGCAAGATGACAATGTCAAAGAGGTGGAGGAATTGATATACAAAGGAGGAGTGAAGATAGGAGTGCAGAGAAATTGGAGAATAGGAGACTAGCTGAGACGCTCCTGTGAAGCACCTTGGAACGTTTTACTATGTTAACGACGCTATATAAATGCAAGCTGTTGTTGTTGTTGTTGCTGTTGTTGTAGAGGAATTTAGGTGGAGGTTAAATCACTGAAGATAAGGAGTTGCTCAATGCAAATGCTAAGTGAGAGAAAGGAAGACTTTTGGTGCCACTTCACCCAGTGAAGAATCAGAAAGTTCAAATCAGTTGATAGCTATCAAATCCCAGTAGTAGAGCACACATCATTTTATTGTATGGGTGGAAGTGATTATAAAAGGATAGTTTTATTAAGGAATTTGGGACATCATTGGGTGGATTTTCCAGGGCAGGTGCTGTCCAGGGGCAATTTATGTGCAACACATTGAAAATGTGCTCCACTGGGGCTACATCTCTAGCACCCAATCTTCCTGCCAGGCCTAATCAACATCAAACAGACACACCAGGTGCATGTACTGGCACTCTATTGGAGCAAGGAAGAGGAAATCCAGATGCTGCCTGGACCTTAAAGGCAGCAACAACATTAAAGGGGCAAGTAAAATGGAAGCCCCATGGGAAAGCCAGAAGGATTTTGAATTTTATAGGTAAGGGGAGCAGAATTTTTATCTTGACTACTTCTGATGAATAGTGGTAAATTTTGAAGTCCATTTATGCCTTCCAAAAGCTGTGATTTGCATGTCAGTGGCTGGAATGACAGTAACACCACAAGTAAGAGTCTGGGTGCCCCACAGTCTGCCTTGGAGAGAGATGGTAAAAAGGCAGTGCCATGATGCCAAGCAGAAGGTGGAGAAACATGGAAAACAAGTGTGAGTATGAAGAATGATGGCCCAGGAATAGGAGCGGGGAGCTGGTTTGGCTGTGTGACTTCTCTTTTTATTTCAGGTAAGACGGAGCAGTTGTATGGTTAGAGGGAGGGGCCATTTTTGCTCTGTGGTAGGGAAACAGTTGTTGGCGTGTCAGGAGAGGACCAGGCAAATTAATTCAGCACGTGTCATGGGGAGGCTTTTGGATGTTACCCCTCATCTGCCTCCAAATAAGCCGTATTGGGAAAAAAAGGTAGAGGGGGGAACACAGTACTAAAACACTGCCACTGTCATTAAGTGTAAAAACAAACAACATTCTGCAACAAGTATTGAAGCAGCAATACCATTTTTTATTCAAAAATACAAAAATAAAGACCTTTCTTAATAATAACAGCCTGTTTCTTAAGACAGTTAAGACCTAAACAGCAGTTCTGGATTCAGTCAGTGCTACTACAGGAAATCTGTGTGCAGAGCTCTCTGACACTCATTTGCATATAATTCACATCACTGCTCCCTCTTCAAGTGCAGTCTGGTGCAGCCACCAGAAACGCCATAAAGGAAATTTGGAAACAGTGCTATTCAGGTGCTGAACAGAGGCAAAGGGTTGGTGCTCATCTTTTCTGTGTGTAGCGTCTATTTTTCAGGTGCTATTTGGGTGCTAAATGTATGAAAATCCATGGGAAAACAGCTTGAAGCCAAAATGAAATAACCTTCGTCAACTCATTATTTTTACTTGATACTAACTGATCTTCGGTGTCATTGCTCACAGGTAGTCCAAGATCTGGTTAATAGGATGGGGAGTGGAACATAGCAGGATCCAGAGGAAGGGAACAGGATGAAGAATTTTCAAATGTAAACTACTGAACCTTGAGAGAAGTAGGAATTTACCTGTCCAATAGAACTGGTATTGCAATGAACTTCGATGACAGCTCTTCTGATATTTTTTCCCTGCACCTGATTTCCAATCAGAGGCTATTTATGGGATAAAAATCTTTTGTTCCCAATTGACATTTGTTCATTGGTATCCATCCAGTTATAATTCATTGCTCCTTTATGAAAATGATGTTTGAGATAATTAGGTGCAAATGTGACATATACTCTCAAGGGTGATGCTTTCCAAGTGTAACATTTTGATGGGTGCCACTTTCAAACTCTGAGGTGTGATACAAACATGCTAGACACATGACTTTTATATATACTAGCAGATCTCTCATGGTGTTGCTCAGAATGAGACAGAGGATGCTATGACTTGTAACACACAATGGAGCCAATTACAGCAGACGTCTGGTGGGGGTGGGCGGAGTGATCATCCCGTTTGCCAGTTGTCCTTAGCAAGAGGCCCAGGGCATTTTAAGGGTCATTTCCAAGGGATTGGCAATCTGCAAGCACTGAACCAGCACTCACAGGCAGCTCGCTGATTGCAGTGGTTGGGGCGGGGGTGGGTGGGAAGAGATATCTTGAGAGCTCCTCTGCTGATCCCATCTGAATGTTGGAGGTTTAAGGGGGAGCAAAAGGACCAGTGGGCCAGAGATTTTTATGGGGCCAGGAGGAGCACTGGTCCCACAAAAATCAATGGCACATATTTTCTGGGCAGTTGTGAGTGGCCGGCACAGTGCACCCTCTGCCCATTGGTACCTGAAAATTATGTCTGCAAGACCCCCAAGAAATGGTGGTGGGCAGATCGGCATCGGGAATAGTTGTGGTAAGTTCAACACCATTATTTTCAAAGCACTCCTGCCCCATTCCTGTCCAGCGGGGGCAGTGAAAATCGGCCCCAGTGTGTTATCAGAGTAACCTATTTATAATAGCTGAAAATATCAAATTCTGTTCTTATTACATGGTATCCTGTGATTTTTACCAATGTTTTAGGAATCAAGTTCAACAATCAAGTTAATTTCTATTAATGATTGACAATAACTATTACATGTTGCTTTACCTGTGTATTTATTTATTTTTTTATCTCTGACTGAAAAATTCACTCTGTAGATTGTTTCCAAATAACTTGGAAAAACTTAGAAAGATTTGGAAAGAAACTCAAAAAATCCTTTTACACCACGAGGAGATATACCCTCTGGTTGTGAGTCACTCGTCCTGACAGAATGCTACTTGATTGACTAGGGGAAATTCTGCCCATGCTCAGACTGTCATCTTCCTGAAGCGAAAAACATGATAGCTGTTGATCGAAATATCGACTTCAAGTCCAGGCTTTTCAGAGAGGCGGGGCCTTCAGATGAATGAAATTACTCAAACACACAAAAGACAACTCTATAGGTACATTTAATCACATTATCTATGTAATTTGTTATGTTCTGATTATGCTTAAAGCCTTACTTTTAACCCATACCTACCAGGCTGAGGGCAAAAATTGGCTGAAACAAATTCAAATGATGTCTTAGTAATTTAATTGGTTCACGTTTTCCTTTTTTATTGGTATGTTCTTCTAACTGGTCATTCAGATTGGTTGTTTTCTTATGCCCTTAGTAAATTCCCTAACTCTTCAGTTCTGATTTGAGCCAACCAATGAAGAGTGACAGAAAAATGTAATGGAAAAGTACAATAGAAGTGCATGCTATCCTCAAGAATTTTAATATATTAGTGGATTTCCCCTGACAATGCTCATAATTAGTAGGAGCACATGATTTATGTCATTTAATGTACAATATACTATAGAGACACTGATTCACTATGATTGAATAAATCAAATTCCTTTTTTATTCTCAGAAGCAGAATTTCTTAGACTTGAATTTCCAAGGCTCTGTCTGTAGCATGGAACCTTGTTGGTGGCTGTAAAATCTAGCCCTGACTTTGTGTACCCGATTCACGTCACACCAGATTTTTCAACAGGTGATGAGGCTGCATTAAGGACATGTGGAGGGCTCTTTTAAATATGTAAATTATTTTACATATGGGAATTCTGGGAATTGGGCTTGTTCAAGCAGGCTTCTTGAATTGGGATGGTAATTTTAGGTCCTGTTAAAAAGTCTTTTTTTTTACATTTTTGATTATATCCTGCTCATGCATTAATTGAGTTTGCTCGATAGTCAATCATTTTTGGGTATTTCTTGCCAATATTGTTCTTCATTATTCTTGATTGATGTTGACATATAAATTGCATCACAAAAAGTGGTGAGGTTGGTTATTCCTTTGGGAGATGTACTGTATATCTTAGATAAGAATCATTCACAAGGAGCCAACAAATGCAGGTACAATGACACTTGAGAGGTTTGGTGCACACCTGTCACCAGTTTGTTATGGGCATTTATAGACTCCTTCAGGTAAACGGAGATCTGTTTTTGTTACCACTTCACAAAAGCAGCTGCTACAGACTTGTACCATCCGTTGCAAGATAACCTTCAGGCAATATATGGATCAGGGACAGCATTTCCCATAATATGGAAGGTTATCGCGGTATGAAGCTTTCATGCCACCACATTGTTCCAATTCATCACAAGTGGTATCTGCCACTTCAGCCAGTCTGCACGGCACACTTGCATCAAGCAAATGGAAAACAGTGTTTGCAGAGCACAACAAGTCCATCTTTTTTTTCTGTGGAAAGGAGCATCAGCTGGTCAGGATACAACTTTCACTGGATGGCAGAGTTACTTCGAGTGGACGGTGGAGTAGGTGGCACCCATGTGGACAGTAAAGTTCTCTGTATCAGTCCCGTGGCCTACATGAACAGAAGGAGTTTGCACTCAATTACTGTTCAGGTGGTATCCAACCACAAAAACATCATCATGTATATCAGTGGTCGTTATCCAGCAAGCAGCCACGATACCTTCATTGTGCAGCGGTCCATGGTGCTTGAAGAATAAGAAACACGAAGTGCATGCTTCTCTGCATCCATGGTTGCTGATCCCACTGGGAAACCCATTAATAGCAGAGGAGCACCTTGGACTGGATGCCTCAGCATCTGTTTGCTATTCCTCAGCTGCTACCTCAACCTTCAAGAAAAATGTGCCATGACTGTGTATATAATGGCGGAGTGCTCACAAAGCACAGTGGATGTGAACTCCTCCCAAAGGCTGCATCAGTTCTCAATTTAGGTTTGTGTTGTGGCTGGTGAGCCTCACAAGAAATCTGAGCAAAATTGAAGAGTAGAAAGAAAAAAGAAAGAATTTGCATTTATATAGCGCCTTTCATGACCTCAGGACGTCCCAAAGTGCTTTACAGCCAATTAAATACTTTTGAAGTGTAGTCATTGTTGTAATGCAGGGAGACGCAGAAGCCAATTTACGCTCAGCATGGGCCCACAAACAGCAATGAAATAAATGACCTGTTTTAGATGTTGATTGAGGTATAAATGTTGCCCAGGACACCAGGAGAACTCCCCTGCTCTTCTTCAAAAAGTGTCATGAGATCTTTTACATCCACCTGAGACGGCAGACAGAGCCTTAGTTTAACATCTCATCCGAAAGACGGCACCTCCAATGGTGCAGCTTTTCTTCAGTACTGCACTGAAGTGTCAGCCTAGATTATGTGCTCAAGTCTCTGAAGTGGGGCTTGAACCCACAACCTTCTGTCATAGGCGAGAATGCTACCACTGAGCCAAGGAGTAAAGTTATCTTCACCCTCCCCCTGATATCAGGAAACTTTTTCCTTATTTGGAGCCAACTCGATGATAGCGCTAACTCAGTTGGTGACCTCCCTTCATGCAGCTTCCACCTGTGCTTTTACTGAAGGGTCACCTTCTGCCCCAAACAGAGGCTTTACTGCACCTTCTGCAGAAAGACCTCCAACCATTCAGTATCATGACTAACTGTAACATTGTGAACAATTATTGAACTTTCCATCACCACCCCTTTTTAATGGAAGCCTGAAGCCCTTTAAGAGTTGGTGTCTTGACAGATTTACCACTCCCCAGCCAAGTGTGCTATGGGCCAAGCTCTCTGGGAAAGTTTTTCATATGTCTGTAGCTTATTCAAATTTGCAGGAGAGACTCCCATCAGAAAACTTATTGCAGCCCAAACTCAGAGCTGCCAGTGCATGTAAGCCTGCACATTGGGCCATCGCAACCCCGTTTTTTAATCTGTGCAACACCTGTTAATCTAACCCTTTGTTTCCAACTTTCTATCCAAGTTACTCCATTTCCTTTTATACCATATGCCTGAATTTTTCTAACTAGCCTCCTGCGAGACACTTTATCAAAGGCATTCTGAAAATCCATATACACTACAACTACTGTGTTCTCTTTTTATATATCCAATCAGTCACTTCTTCAACAAAACTTTGTTAAATCTGTCAAATATGACTTGCCTTTAACAAATCCATGCTGACAGTCCTGAGGTTGACTCATACATCCAAATATGCTCACAAATTTGGTCTCTAAGATTTTGCCCAAAACTAGGATTAGACTAAGTGATCTACAGTTACTCCATTTATGCTACTCTCCATTTTTAAACAGAGGTGTTGATATCCCAGCAGGAGATGTTGACAGAGGTATTATCACCCTAGCTTTCACCATAGATCATGGGTGAGGACACCTCGCCCCTCACCAAACCCTCCCCACTTGCCCTCACCCTCTACTTCTCTGGCACCTTTTCCTCCATCGAGCATCTTACCCTGTTCCACCCCTCTCACCTCACCTTTAAAACCCTCAGGTTTATCACCTCCGCAAGCCCCACCCTGAGTTTCTCCTGGAGATATCTTGCCTGAGCACTGAGTGGCTCCTCTTCCTCAGTGTTCTCAATCTCCAACTCAGCTTTCCTAGCACTCTCATCTCTGAAAAACTCTCCCTGTAAATAAGCTCTCCTACCCATAGTCATGGCCACCCCCTTGACATTGTGATTTCCCATGGCCTCTCTATTCCTATGGTCTCAATCACTGACAAGGCTATTTCCAACTACTTTCTTGTATCTAGCACAACCCATATCCTCCTTTTTCAACCCCACTTCTTTCTGCATCAGCCCCTGTGGCTTTCCTTCAAGTCACTTCCAACCACACTCTGAAACCCTTACCTGGCTAGCCTTTAGCTTTCCATTCACCATAATAACTCTGATGCAAATTGCTTGTTCAACCAGTCCCTTCACCTTTGACGTCCTCCACTCCAGCAAAATCGCTACTCCCTCCCATCCCTGTCAGTCCCCCTGTATGACCTCATTTTCGCTCCCTCAAGTCCAAGGGACACAAACTTGACTGCACCTGGCACACAACATGTATAGCCTTGCATTGCCAGATCTGGCTCGACTGTATCCAGCTCTACCATCCGAGCTGTCCTCTGCCAAAAACTGCCCCCTAATGTAGAATCATCTTGGAGAGCAAAGATAACCCCAGACTCCTTTTCTCTAATACCAACCATCAACTTAAACCCCTCCCCCTCCCCCACTTCTAACAAGAAGTGCAAGGAGATCATGAATCTTAAATGGCTACATTGCATTGGTGTTCACTGCAGAAAATGATGCTGAGTTACCAATTAATACATCGTAGGGATGATAAAATTGAAACTGTCAAAGTGAAAGTAGATATAGTCCTGGCTAGAATAAAAGATCTCAAAACACCTGACGTAATCCACCCAAGGGTGTTCAAAGAAATGGGGACTGTGCTCTGCAAGGCCCTTGCTCTCATATTTAACAGTTCACTGGGGTCTGTGATTGTTCTCATGGACTGGCAAGTGGTCCATGAGGTGTTTTTATTTAAAAAGAGCAGTAAGTCAGAAACTGGAAATTACAGACCCATTATCTTAAATTCAATTGGTAGGCAAGTTACTAGAAAGGATCCTTAGAGATGCACTGAACCTTGACAGAGAAGGGATATTAGAAATTTTCAACATGGCTTTTAGAAAAGATGGAACTTTCTCACCAACCTGGTTGAATTTGTTTTGGGAAGTCATTAGGTTGGTGGATGTTTTGAAAACATTGATTTTCAAAAAGATTTTGACAAGATGCCATACAAAAGGCTACTAAATAAGGTTGAGTCCTATGGGACTAGTGGGCAGGTTTCAGGTTATATGAGGAACTGGTTGCATTTACGTATAGAGAGAAGGTAGTTATTAATGGTAGTGGTTCTGTGTGAGGACCAGTCACTAGTGGAGTCCCGCAGGGGTCAGTGTTAGGGCCAGTGTTCTTCATCTTTACAAATGATCTGGATGAAGGCATTGGGAGAACTGCCCTCAAATGCACACATGATACAAAGAATTGCGCACGGTTGCATGTTCAAGGCTGCTGAGCAGAAGAAGGACCTGGGTGTTATGTTGCATGAATATTTGAAGGCTCACAATCAGTGCAACGAGGCTATTTCAAAAAACAAATAAGAGTGTTAGGATGTATTGCCAGGATGTTTAAACATAAAACAATAAATACTGTACTGTCTTTATGCAAGGCCTTGGTTAGGCCTCATCTAGAACATCGTGTCCAGTTTTGATCCCCTCACATGGGTAATATAGAGGCAATGGAAAACATTCAGAGGAAGGTCACTAAATTGATGCTTAGCTTAAAGGCCCTTTGTTTAGATAACTGGGGCTTTTCCTTCTAGAAAAGCGTAGACTTCAAAGAGATTTAATTGAGGTTTTTAAAATAATGGAAGAATTAGATTCAGCCTGTGTGACTAGGCTCTTTGAACTAGATAAGCTAGGGAGGACCAGAGACATGAGTTTAAGTTACATGAGCATAGAACTATGTTAGATATTAGGAGGTATTTCCTTTCACAGAGAATCTTTGACCTCTGGAACAAGTTGCCAGCACATGCAATGAGTATGTATTCACTGCAATAACTCAAAACGGAGCTGGATGAGTACCGGGCTAACATAACTGCAGATAGAAGGTAGGTGGGTATTGGGGTACATGTCTCCCAGTCACTGTGGTTTCCTAGAACTTGTTTGATCACATTTGGGGTTCAGAGAGGAACACCTCAGAGTTTTTTCCTAAATTGGCCTAACGATTTTGCACTGTTTTTTTGCCTCACCCAGGAGATTGCATGGTTGGTGGGAGGGGAGCAGGGGCAGATGGAGGTGATGGTGTATAGAATTTACACCATTACAGTATAGGACAAGCTTGACCAATTGGTCTTTTCCAGTTCTTTATTTTGGTATGTTCGTATGTTCATGTTTGTTACCAAGATAAGGATCATCCATTCAGCTTCCACTGCTGCTTCTCCCCCCCTCCTTTCCGTCGCCCACTGTCAAACCTCTGCCAAGTCTTCCTCCCACTTTAGCCCCAAACCACCATCCTTCTCCAGTTTCTCCCCCGTTTCTCCCCCATTTCCCCCCTCACCCTCTCTAATTTCATCTCATCTATGAAACTTACCTCCTGATCCTTTGACCCTATTTCCACTAAATTCATGAGGATCCAACTACCTATCCTGGCCCCCATGCTAACTAATATTATAAACAGCCCCCTCTATTCAAGCACTGTTCATTTCCCTTTCAAAACCTCCATCATCAACCCCTCCTCAAAAAAATATCCTTAACCCTCTGTCCTTGCTGAATACCCCTCCCCCATCTTCAACCTTTCTTTCCTCTCCGAAGTCCTTGAATCCCAGATCGTTTCCACAACTCCCTATTTGAAACCCTCCGATCAGATTTCTGCCCCTCCAACTGGACTGAAACAGCCCTAACCAAAGTCATGAATGACATCCTCCGTGAGTGTGACCATGGTGCATTATCCCTACTTGTCCTCCTTAACCTTTCTGTAGCCTTTGACATCAATGACCATAGTATTCTCCCCCAATGCCTCATCTCTCTTATCCAGCCCTGTGGGACTGCCCTCCTTGTTTCCATTCCTACTGATCCCACTATGGCGTCTCCAGCAGTGGCTTCTCTTCCTACCCCTGCATATCCAGAGTCCCACTAGTATCCATTCTTAGCCCCCTCTATTTCCTCATCATCCAAATGTGGTCAGCTTCTACATAGGTGCCAATGACACCCAACTTGATCTCTCCACCACCTCCTTTGATCCTACCACTAGCTCCGGAGTGTCAGACTGATTGCCTAACATCCAGTCTTGAATGAGCCATAACTTCCTCCAGCTAAACATTGGGAAAACCTAAGCCATCATCTTCAGCCACCACCACAATTTCCATACCATCAACAATGACTCCATCTCCCCTCCTTGGCTACTGTCTCCGGCTGAACCAGCCTGTCGCAACCTCAGTGTCCTTTTGGACCTCGAGCTAAGCTTCTGACTCCATATCCTCCCCATCATTAAAAACTTGCTATTTTCACTTCCATGACATTGCCTGACTCCATCCTTACCTCAACCCACCTGCAACTGGAACCTTCATCCTTGCCATTCTCACCTCCAAACTCTATTAATCCAATGCTTTCTTAGCAGGCTTCCCATCCTCCACTCTCTTTCAACTTCAGTTCATCCAAAACTCTGCTGCCTGAATCGTATACCACACCAATTCCTATTCACCCATTACCATAGCCCTCGCTGACCTACGTTGGCTCCTGGACCCCCAACACCTCAAATTAAAAATTTTCATCTTGTGTTGAAATCATTCTATAGCCTCACTCCTCCCTCTCTAAATAACCACCTTCTATTTATCCACAGAACTCAATTCTTTGATGCATGCCTTTTTTACCTTATATTTATTTTGTTTTCTACGCATTTCATATTTGAAGGTTTCCCACTGCTGATCCATTGTCCTGTTCACTTACTTCTGCCCAGTCACTTTGACCCAGGTCCGTTATCTCACTGAACTATCTCTATATATATATATATAGGATGCCTTATGCTTGCCACACTTATTTGCTTTAAATACTTATTTGATTATTTGATTGTTATATTAGCAACCAATCAGTTTCAAATCAAACTCCTGTACTGTCACTATGTTTGTTTTCATCCTCTAACACTAAAATCTGTAGCATATTTATCACAACGGGCCTCTAATGTTCAGGAGCTTTACAAGTAACACGTCATTAATTATGTTAGACCCTCCAGGGGTGGAGAAACTCAACTGTTTTGTAACCTGAATGCTTGATACCCTTATTATAGAAAAAAAATCACACAGACGCACCAGCTAAACAAATTATGGGGTATTAATGTACTTTCACTATCTTTCTCATTCATATCGAACTTGCAAAACCACATACAACAGCAGTGTGATGAGGAAATTCAGATCATTCATTCTTCATGTGTCAACAGGCTATTCAATTGTGGGGACTGAGGGCCATCACAGCCAAGCCCAATCTTCTTCTTACCAAAGATTCACTGGATATCCTAGTTGGTTTTTCCTCTTCCCAGCTCAGTTATGCTGACCCTTTACATGCACCTAAACTGGAATCAGCTAATTCAACACAAACCAGGGACCTTCCCGGTCTGTATGGTTCAGTGGTAAACCATTCAATGCATTTACCCACTAAGCCACAAGGGTAGCCCTCATTCCAGTGAAAATTTTTAACACACAACTTTAAGCCCCAATTTTAACTCGGTACGTGAGTTCAGCGTGGGGCCAACGGGGAGAATGGCAGGTTAACCCCGACTCGCCAACGTGAGACCTAGGTCATTTTAGCTTCCAGGCCTCATTAACATAATGCAGGTCAGACTCCAGCCCAAACCCAGCAAGACTGACAAGAAGTCGGCCTGTTGAGAACGGGGCAAGTGTGACAGGAGATGGCAGCCAGGGACTTGCGGGAATGATCACCAGCAGTCAGGTAAGTGGATGGTGGGGGCACAGGGCATGATCGCAGTCAGAGGTAAGGGTAAGCCCGGGGCAGAGGAGGCCCAAGTATTCCTTGTGTGGCCCCGAGGAACACTCCTGCTCCTCCTGTCCCACAAAGAAACCTTCAAAATGGGCAAGTGTCACTGACGTTGCCCAAAATGCGCCTGTTAAAATAGCACGGGGTGCAAGTGCGGTGTGGACAAGGTCAGTACCACGCTGTTGATATTTTAACCCCATGCTCTCCCTGTTCTTATCAGATGCGGGGAGTTAAAATCAGACGTTTATTTTCTGCTGAGAGCGATTAACATATGGAGATCAGATTCTGCTAATCCGGCCCAGAATGTTGATACCATTAGGATTGCAACATGTCATTTGTTCTGTTAAGATTTTGCTCTCTACACTGTTTGTGGTACAGGTATCTTGCAGTTTTTGTTATCATGACATTATTTGTTTATTAGAAGTGTATGAGTAGCACACAGACATTCTATCCTACTCTCTCTACCTTCCACCAACTGTTACGGACTCCATAGTGAAAACATCACATTTATCATCAAGTTAATTTCTGTTTGTAAAGAAACTAAATTATGAACTTCCCAAAAAAAAAAATCATTTCTCAACACCCTGGAGATGCCTTCCTGAGGAGTATGGTTTTTGTTTTTAGGGGCCTGTAAAATAGCAATTATATTGTTTCACTATTTCTGCATATCTAATGCAAGCCAAATCTTTTATTTCTTATGCTGTGCTTGAGTATTCCATTACTTTCAAGCAGTACTCCTTGTCTTCATTAATAATGCACAACACTGTAATGATTGTTTCAGCCCCCAGTCCACACACACTGATGAATATATTTGCCAGTACTAGATTTAAATTCACAGTAAGCATATACGTCCCAGGTTCTATTTATTTAAATTAATCCAGTCCCACAAGACACCTCCGATGAGTCTACAATGCCTACCATCCTGATCTAAATTACGATTTATTAAAATAAAATGACATGTTTCTGAGCTGCATCAAGCAGGGAGGCGTCAAGTGAAGACTGCAGTGTTCTCCCAGCAGGGGTGAAGAGGGAAAACCCATACGGGAGAGTCACACCTAGCACTGACGGGTAATGCAAGGCAGATGAAGAATTGAGGTTAAAAACACAAAACAGTAAGGAGGAAAATCTTCCCAATGCTCCCATAAAAATAAGAAAAACAGAATACTGTTTTGACTTTTTCTCCAAAATGAATTTCCATACGTTATGATTGGTGTAGATCTTCTATCACTTCCATTCACTGCCTCAGGGAATTTTGCTGACATCATCCTGTAATCTAACAATACCATTAAAAAATTACAAAAAAAGTTACCCTAGCAGGGGAGGGTGAGATAGTTTTTAAAAAGGTGAATCATAATATGTCCTATTCGCAAAGAACAGGTTAAATCTAATCTGGCCAATTACCGCTCTATCAGCCTCCTGTCAATCAGCCGTAAGGTGATTGATTGCAGAGTGTTCAGTTCCATTCGCAACCCCTCAGATAATGAAGCAGTCCGTGCCCGCATGCAGCAAGACCTGGACAACAGCCAGGCTTGGGCTCATAAGTGGCAAGTAACATTCACACCAGACAAGTGCCAGGCAATGACCATCTCCGACATGAGAGAGTCCAACCACCTCCCCTTGACATTCAACGGCATTACCATCGCTGAATCCCCCACCATCGACATCCTGGGGGTCACCATTGACCAGAAACTTAACTGGACCAGCCACATAAATACTGTGGCTATAGGAGCAGGTCAGAGGCTGGGTATTCTGCAGCGAGTGACTCACCTCCTGACTCCCCAAAGCCTTTCCACCATCTACAAGGCACAAGTCAGGAGTGTGATGGAATACTCTCCACCTGCCTGGATGAGTGCAGCTCCAACAATCAAGAAGCTCGACACCATCCAGGACAAAGCAGCCCACTTGATAGGCAGCACCTCCCAAACCCGCAACCTATACCACCTAGAAGGACAAGGGCAGCACCGCCTGCACGTTTCCCCCCAAGTAACACATCATCATGACTTGGAAATGTATCACCATTCCTTCGTCATCGCTGGGTCAAAATCCTGGAACTCCCTACCTAACAGCACTGAGGTAGAACCTTCACCGCACAGACTGCAGCAGTCCAAGAAGGCAGCTCACCACCACCTTCTCTAGGGCAATTAAGGATGGGCAATAAATGTTGGCCTTGCCAGTGACGCCCACATCCCATGAATGAATAAGAAAATAGATATCAATAGTGCCATCAGGTGACACCTATTCCCCAATAAACAGCCCTCCAAATCTTAGTTCAGGTTCTGTCAGAACTCCTCGGCTCCAGACCTCAATCACAGCCTTGATCCAGACATGATGCAAGAGCTGAATGCTAGAGGAGAGGTCAGAGTAGTCAACATCAAAGCAGAATTTAACTGAGTATGGTACCAAGAGCCTTGAGGACAATGGGATTCAAGGGGGGAAACCCTCCAGTGGCTGGTTATGATTGCAGAAGTCTCAGAACATCACTGCAGGAGTTCCTCAGGGAAGTGTCCTTGGCCCAATCATCTTCAGTTGCTTCATCAATGATCTAACTTCTGTCATAAAGTCAGAGAGATGGGCTGTTTGCTGATGATTCTACAGTATTGAGCTCCACTCACGACTTCTATGATAATGAAGCAGCCCATGCCAGCCTACAGTAGGTCCTGGATAGCACCCAGGCTTAGGCTGACAAGTCGCAGGGAATATTCACGTCAAATATGTGTCAGGTATTGACCATCTTGAATAGGAGAAGGCACATTCATCTCCCCTTGATCTTCAACAGAACCACCATTGCCAGTCCTCCACCATCAGCATCTTGGGAATTACCATTGACCAGAACCTTAACTGGACCAGCTATATCAATATCACAGCTACAAGAACAGGGCAGAGGCTGGATACAGCAGAAGTAGATTGAATGGAAAGCACCAAAGAAGTTAATAGTGCAATGGAGAGGAAATAAGGTGAAAAAGAACACCTGTGTGAAATAGATGACAAAGCGGATCACCAAATTAAATAATATAAAAAGTAAACAATACATCTGAGGGAAGTCAAAATTAAAAGTGGGCACCAGATAGAAGGAAATTCAAAAGGGAGCACCTGAGATTAAAAAGTGGGCAATTGGAGAAATATAACTCGAAAGGAAAATAGCCACAAGAAGTAAAACTAAAATACAGACCTTGAAGTGTTTGTGTTGTGGGATGTTCACAAATGAGAAAGGCAGATACAATAGTGGATGGAAGAGATGTAAAAACTATCTGTTAATTAATAAGCTTAAAGAAAAAGTTATGATCTTAGAAAACAAGGTACAGGAACTTACAAGTGTAGACAAAAGCAAAGGGATTTTTAGGGCGAGTGGATAGTATTAGAGTCTCAGGTAAGTGATACGGCCCAGCTAACATCTGACCTCGAAAGCAAACATTCAGGGATTGGAGACTAGCATAATCAGGAGCAATGTTGTCATGGCAAAGAAAAATTGCTGGAAGAAGCCACGGTAATGGAAATACTGGAAGGATTAAGGTTGATAAAGGAAGCAAGAAATGTAGCAAACCCCGTGAAGCTACCCAGGAGGTCACACTAGCAAACAAATACCAGACATTGCCCAATTATGCAGAAGGATACAAGGTCCCAGAAATAAAGGTTGTTCAAAAACCAGAGAGTACAGCTTAAACAAAGACACAGTTTGCAGGTCACAGAGAGATTTCAGTCATAGGTGATTCTTTTCTCAGGAAAGTGGACAGCCAAGTATGTTTGTCCTGCTTCAGGAAGGTGAGGTATCTTCCTGGAGCTCGAGTGATAAATCTTGAGGGGAGGATAGAAGGGATACTGAAGCAGACAGGTAGAGACCCAGTGGTGTAATCCACATAGTGATAAAGGACATAGGGAGAAATAAAAAAGGGGCCTTAAAAGCCACATATATGAGGATTGGCTCCAAACTAAAAGATAGAGGATGGAGTAATGTTCTCTGGTATACTTCCAGTATTTGGGAAAGGAGGGGAGTTCACCAATGGAATTGAGGAGATAAACGAGTGGCTGGCAACATGGTGTGAGAACAACAATAATGCCTTCATAAATTACGGGAAATTCTTCCAGAATAAAAAAAGACTAGTAGAGGAGAGACTTAGCTATGCTTTAACTAAGTTAGGACAAAAAGACTTGTGAGGAACACTGAGATAGCAATAGAAAAACATTTACATTAGACAGGTGGAGGGGGAGAGGGCAGGGTGGAAATAGGAGCCCAGACAAGACAGATGGTAAGGGAGAAGGCAGTCAACAGGTAGATTTAGTCACAGATACCCCGCCAGAATCAGAAACCAGGAATATGCAGACATGGTGGGGGGGGGGAAGGGGCAGTGCAAGAGGAGGCAAATCTAAGATAAGATGTATACACATGAAAATGAGAAGTATTAGAAATAAGATGCTGAACTGAAGGCTGTTGTGGAAGTAGGGATCTATGATGTGGTGAGATTATCAGAAAGATGGCTTAATCCAGAGGATGGAAATGAATATAATATTCAGGGATATACGGTATTTAGAAAACACAAAATGGACAAAAAAGGTTTGTGGTGTAGTCCTATATGTCAGGGAAACCTGGGTGGTAAATGAAGTTGATCCTATGGGGGTAGAACTATTGTTAAAATAAAAATCAAAGCTAATACTGGGGATATGCGTAGACCACCTGGTCAGCATACAAAAAAGGACAACTTGCTCTACAAAGAGATAGGAAGGGTATGTGAGAACAGGAAATTAATTTTAATGAGAGACTTCAATCAACCAAATATAAACTGGAAAAACCCAAGTTGGTAGGTGTAGTGCATGACTGCTTCTTGGCCCAGCACGTCAAGAAAACAAGAGGCAATGTTCACCTTGATCTGGTATTTATAAATGACCCAAATATTGTGCAGGAAATGGAAGTCATAGCACTCCTGGGGGACAGTGACCACAGAATGATCAAGTTTAATATGACTCTCTTCCGCAAACTCTCTTCCGCAAACGGCAATTGATACTAGCTCAATTGCTAAATTTAAATCTGAGATAGATAGATTTTTGGCAACCAAAGGTATTAAGGGATATGGGCCAAAGGCAGGTATATGGAGTTAGATCACAGATCAGCCATGATCTTATCAAATGGCAGAGCAGGCACGAGGGGCTGAATGGCCTACTCCTGTTCCTATGTTCCTACTTGAGGGTAATAAATACCTAAAGCCAGGAGCCAGGTACCTAATTTTAAAAGGGCTAAATTCAATGAAATTAAGAAACAACTAAAGCAAATAGTTTGTGGGAGATTGTTCAACAACACTTCAGTAGAAGACAAATGGAACACTTTGAAGGTGTAATGCTGAGCGTGCAGGATAAATATATTCCCAAAACCAATAATTAAGTCCATAATGCAAGGAACAGCAAAAAGGGCAAAGAAATGGAGCACTCATGGTGAAAAGATGGTGGATAAGCTTATTTAGAAGTTATATATCTAAAGGTTGCCTACATTACAACACTGACTACACTTCAAAAAGTACCTCATTGGCTGTAAAGCGCTTTGGGATGTCCTGAGGTTGTGAAAGGCACCATATAAATGCAAGTCTTTCTTATATGCTGCAGAGAGAATTCAAGAGAGAGATCAAGAGTTACATTGTTTTTGCTGCAAATGTTTTGACAGATTATGGCAACATCTCTGGAGAAGGACATGGGCTGAGATGTGAAAAGAAAGTGTACAAAGCCAGTATCCAAATGAACATGATACAAGCCAAATGTCAGCATTTTAAGCTGATATCAGCACTTAGTGTCGTGTCAGCATGTTAGTATTTGCTGACAAAAATCAACGCTTCCAGTGGTGCCTGGACAGTCTCCTGGGGTTGCCCCAAATGCCATGCGATTTTCTGCATATAGCCTGTAAGACAGAGAGGATCTACTCACAGAAATTAGACATAGAATGTATGACAGAAGGACCTACTAAACTCACTGTACTGTTTAGCACAGAGAAAAAGACTAATCGGGCTGGGGAGAGGGACATTGACAGAGATTAATCTGTAATGAAGGAATGGCACAGATTGACCTGTAACCCAAAGGCTGGCACAGAGGATCTGACACATATTGTAGGAAATGGCACAGAGAGATTAACCTGAAAACCAGGGACTAGCACAGAGAGACTGACCTGCAACCCAGGAATTTGCACAGACGGACCTGTAACCCAGGAATTTGCACAGACTGACCTGTAACCCAGAACTTGCACAGACTGATCTGTAACCCAGGAACTTGCACAGACTGACCTGCAATCCAGGCACTGGCACAGACTGACCTGTAATCAAGGGTCTGGGACAGATTACTGATCTGTAATCTTGGAATGGGGTATAATCGATTGAATGAATTATTTTACATCGTTCTGGGAAGTGAGACAAAGCAAGAATTGTGCACAGAAACTAAATTGATTAAATGGGGGAATGTTGATTTATTGTGTGATTGACTTATTTTCGAACCAATCTATAAACATTTTTTAACCAAACCTATTTTATCCGTTCTGAAATTAAAGATGGAGAACCTATATCAAAGGTGTTTAAAAATTCCCTTAGTCACAATTTATTCACTAGTTATGTTCTTTACATGAACTTGTAAGACTTAATGTCTTTTATTTATTTCCATAGTTTACAACCTTTTACTACTTACATTACTACTTACATTATTTTACGACTTAGATTATTACTTGATATTTGGGGAAAACATGAACAGAAATTGGAAATTTGAACTGTGCATTTGTGAACTGTGAACTTTAAGACAGCTTTGAGTTGTCAGCTTTCTCAAGACTGTATCAGCATTTTTAAAACCATTTGCCAGCTATCATGAGTTTGAGGTTGGCACATATGCAACATTTCTGTATGATGCTGAGAGCTCAATCCTGATGAAGGTTCATTGTGGAAGATTGGATGCCCTTGAAATGTACAGTGTAAGGAGGATATGTATGTCATTTGAGAGGACAGAGTCACCAGTGCTGAAAGAGAAGCGGCCACGTGAAGTAACAGTGTAAATAGATTTCAATGAGCAAGCCAAATGCGCCATACAGTTGAAGATCAATGTCATTAGTAGGTGGTAGAATGAATCCTGACTGGGGAAAGATCACATGGAAAACTACAGCTGAGATGGTGGGACAATGTACAAGAAGGCCTCGATGGAGGAATGATAATGGGCAGACAACTGCAGGAGCGGGTAGAGGGCATACCATAATGATGATGTCTTTTGTTGCCTGCAGCATGCCTGGTCATGACAACGGACCAACTGACTGAGAATCCAATTCAATAGATTTTGCCTTCATGGAAAGCCAGGCAATAGGATTTTCTGAGTCATAATGATATTTGCAATCTTGCAGAGTCACCAAAAAATCTAGAAAATGCTTGCTCAGTGAATAACATTAAAAGTAACATTTTTATCAAAGTTAGAACACAATGTATGACCTCTAACAACATCATCTACATAAAGACCTACTGAATTTTCAATAATAGGCATTGCTTACATTGTATTTATGTAGGTAAATGCATAATAATTCCCTGTAGCTGACAGCATATGCAACCATTAGGACATATGGGACATTCAAATATGTACATTATAAGCGGGGATTCATTAAAAATAGGTACAAAGTAAGTGGAGCCGATGTACATAAAATGCAGTTGTAAATGTTTAAATGTCTAAATGAGCAGGAATGTGATGACTGCTGATACTCACCCCTGAATATTAAATGCTCCAGTTTTAAGAATTGGCACAAGTCAAAGGTGTAATTTTTGAATTTGCAACAAGGCAGCTTTAATCAAGTCAAATCCATGTCCACTGGCATTTTAAGTGGCATTTAAACAATCAAAATTTTAATGTTTTAAGCACTTAGGTAGCTGAACAGAAATCTAATATATGCAGCCAGTTGCTTATGTTTAAGAAAAAAAATCTAACTGCATCCTGGCAGTCAATGCCAGCCCCTAAACCACAAAATGTTTAGTCAGGGAACCAATTGGATAAAGGGGAGAAATAAACTTTAAAAAGAGAATGTTGCCCTCATTAAAAGAAAGTTAGCTCTACTGCAACATACCCCAGTTATCATGCTTACACTGAGTCTTAGCTACAACTCTATGTTAGTGAATTGAGCAGAAGTGCCCCATTTACACTATTGGCTCTTAGCAAGGCAGCTTCACAGCTGAAATTTCATTTTTGTGTGCTGGTTTATAATTTAGTTTGCATACCTAAATCAGATGCAGTATTTCTAATTACATCAGACAGGCATTTATATATAAGGGAGAAAATTCCATTAAATAGACATTGACTTGAACAGGCAGCAAGTGGAATGGAATGGATATAGTGAGCACAATGGCAGGCGAAATGGAGCAGAATATGGCAACAAATTGGCTGGCCATTTCCATTGCACTGCCTCTGATTTGGTCCTTACACTCAACCTCCTACTGAGGCGGGTTTACTTTATGTTGTCACCATTGCATTCAAAATTCAATGAGTTTATATCGGCAAGCCAACATGAAATTTAAGCAGTCCACTATGACTTCCAATTTGAAGAGTACATAAGGTGACCTTGCATTATTTTCTTTTTCTGTAGCTTATGCTACTAATCACTAGTTAATAGCCCACTACTTCAAAACAAAATTTCCAAATGTGCTAATAGCCTGGTCATATGCCAGTTTATTTCAAAAGCACATGACATCATAGTTATGGCCGGAGGAATTACCCTAATGTAATGTCTGTCAGCTGCTGAAACAAAGATTGCGTTTGTTTTATATTGTATTACTGTACCGGTCTTAGAGATTACTCTACTTTAAATCATGTGGCTAAGGAGTAATTTAGCTCCATGTACAAAGTGCTGGATCAAGTAGCAGCAGGTGCCAGCAAGGTGAATTCCCGATAACAGCAACTTCAATTTAGAGCTTGGATCTTGAGAGAAATCAACTATGGTTAAAGCAGAGTTAAAATTAATGTGAGCAATGATTATCTTTAGATTAAAATGATGCAGACCTGACTACCATATTTTAAAGTCATTGTAACAATAATACTGAAAAGGTGGTTATTAACTGATAAAATTGCATTTAGAATTTTCTGAGCAATGTCTTAAAATATTATTTTTTTTAAATCAACAGCACTTTATTTTCTCCCAAAAGGAAGTTAATGCCAGGGCCACTTAGTCTCAATAACGCACGTTTGGAAGTTTAAAAGCTGGACTCAGTTTCCTTTTTTAGTTTTTTTTTAATAATGGGTATTGGCTCTGACCTCAGACTTGCAGTGTACGAACATCACAATTGACAGGATGGTCTGTCAACAACACAAACAAGGTGATTGTACTAAGTTTGAGAAATATTAAAATGGACCCATTTTAGTGTCTCTCAAACTAAATGGATTTTAAATTATGATGTATGCAGAAGCTATATATTTTGGGAAATATTATTGATTTTGACTAAGACAGTTACCAGCATATGCAGCCTTTAACATCCTAAACCAGGAAAAGCCAAATAAAGGATGAAACATAAAATGAAGTGGCTATACATCGTATTTTCATGGAAGCTGTCTCTTCATGTGCATTGTCAGCTGAAAACAGCTGATCTGAATTCTGCAAAAAGGCAGAATTTCAGTTTTTGGTTTTCAAGGTCAAGGTCAAGTGAAGGTCAATTAGATGACGATGTATGAAAAACAAGTTGAGAGACTGCGGGGCAGCAGTGTGCTGGGAGGTGATTATGATTTTATTTTGTGCTGTAAATTAAAGTTTTTAGAACCTGCCTATAATCGTATTATGCGGTATAGTAGTGAACCAAACAGCTCAGAAAGTTTCCGAGTTTGATCCTCAGTCTGTGCTGAGTTAACTGATCTCAGCAGTGGGGCTACTTAAACTAAAGTAAGCAAACACAGGCTAGGATGGGGAAAAAATCAAACGCGGTTCCACTTCCTAATTGCAATTCAACAACCCCTTTTGGGGGTACACATTGGGTAAGAACAAAATCAGGCTCTAGTGATTTGGACCCAGAGGTCAATTCCTCACCCCCTCCCCCCACCCTCACCAGAACTCACTGTCCATGTATACCCTGCAGAATGGCAAGTTGGCACAATACTGGAGGGCTGCCTGTAACATGAAACTGCATGGGTTGGTTCAGGAGGAGAATCAGAGAAAATCAGAGAAGGAAAAATGTGTATGATATTTATTTTATCCCAGTCTTCCCCTCTGTTGGTTTCTTGTTCCATGCTCATATCTTAGCCAGGGGTTGGGTAATCTGCTCCCAAGTCTCTATCAGAGTCGTTCCATAATTGACTACTAGGAGATGCCTGAGGTTAACCCAGAGTCCAGGGTGACTCTCTTGTGTTTTCTCTTCACTTCCCCCACCCCCTCCCATGGCATGTGACTGGCCTCTGCTTGTCATATTTTGCAAGAGGGCAGCTGAGACCAGGACATACTGTCTGATTATTTGTGGGTACCTTTCTCACAACACTGCAAAATATAATTTTTTTAAATTGTGGAGCTCTCCCAAAAGCTCAATAGGAAATTGTAACATGTGGTATGGTACTGAGCCATACAGCCCTGAAAGGTCCCAGGTTAGTTCCTTGAATGGTGCATGCCCTAAGCTACAATGTACTGCGAGAAAATTCTTGGCCTCACTCCAACCTGAAAGAGCTAAATAGTCAATTCAATGTGTCTGCTGAAAAAAAATCATCTAAAAATGCTTGAAGCCAGGCATCGGGTAGGAAAACTTTCCTCCCAAAAAGCAAATTGTAAAAGGTCACCAAAATTGATGATGTATATTAAATAGATTGAATTAGTCCAGTGGCACAGCATGATAGAGCATCATGCACAATGTCATGGAATGGGGGAACTCAGAGTTCCCAATCTTAGCAGTACTGCTAAGAAAGGCACCAAGTGCAGGCCTTCTATCTCCTTAAAGCAGTGAGGGAAATCAGAAATGTCTCCAACAGAGCCTTCTTCTATAGCTCTCGGCAGCTGGCAAAGTGCAGCATTCATTGTGGCTGGGGAGCAGGAAAGCTATTCTGCTCTCTCAGGTGGAAGACATGCATTGCTCAGGTCGGGAAGGAGGTTGTGAGGGGGGGAAATGGAGAACAAAAGAGGTGATCTACCCTCATGGGTGGGTTTATGTCGCTCAGAAGAAAATTATAGCCAAAGCATTAATCACCCTCCCACACAAAATACTTTCCTTATAAAAATTAAGGCTGGCCCTTTAGTTTTTTTGTTTGGTTTTGGGGGTGACGGTTGGTTCTGGTGGGTGGATCATTGAGACGACAAAAGCACTGAAGCACTGTTTTCAGTTGTTTGGTCTATACCTGTCTGTATTCCAACAGTTAACTTGATAATGTAATAGAAAAGTGAATACAAAGATTTAAGACTTGAAAGCACAAAGAAAAAACAACGGGTTGTCCTCATCTTCATCAAAGATAGCAAACGTTTCTCCAAATAGTGAGAGAGGGGCTTGCTCCATGGGTATAGTTACCTTTCCTTTATCTTAAAATATTATTTGTGGTGCTCAGGAAATGATTGGCATGCCAACTGGAGCGCCAGGCTCGGAGCACTTCTGGGTGATATTTTTTCAGCTGACACCTTGAGCTGTTGGGTGTTCGGTTCCTTCAGAAGTTAGAATGAAACCAAGCTCTTCCCACACACTGCTCCTGCATGCCATTGATTTCTGCCCTGTCACCGTGTGCTTTAAACAGATAACACACACTTTGTGTGGAAATATCAATGCCACACCCCAATATATTAACAGTAAGCACAGTATACGTGACTTCAAAAATGGAGTGAGATTGCAGAACGCCTGCGTCGTTTACCTTCAGTTATTGCATAAATGATGAATGACTTCGGGTGCGTCTAGTCTTATTGTTCCCATTGTTATACCAATGCTAGATTAAATGCTACACTAAAAATGTAATTAAGTGCATCTATAGGAGGATAAATCTGGTTAATTGAAAGCATATGGTCGAATGAAAAACGGGTATGGAGGAAAACAATATGTAATACACACATTAGTACAAAGGTATTAAACCTGGAACGCCCCCATAATAAACCGATGTCTCCCTCGTGGTCCTAGCGCCGCCCAAACCCTGTGGTGTGTTCAGACCTCTATAGTCCTTGATGCAAGTACTAAATCTCCATAAGCAACTGCAAATGGAAAAGGAAACGCAACGTTTTATCCAATTTCAATCAGCGATATATCCTGAGTCTGGTATATTTAATTCAATAATGAAGCTAAGTAAAAACTGAGGTTTGAACTTCAATATCATTCTGTGAAATAGTGAATTAATTTTAATTAAAAAGGTGGTATTTATTCAGAACACGTCCATCTGCTGGATATTTCGTCAGCTTTTGTACGCTGTAGTTTTGCTGACACAAAAGACACGCCTACACTTTCCAGTTATTGAATTTCCCAGTGGAGTTCAATCTGGAAAGTGTCCTCAATCGAAGAATGTTACATTAAACATTCAGCGTTAGACGTATGTGCAGCTTGCAGTCAAAGCTCGCCGTATAAACTCAACAATTATACAAGGCAGCAAAGGATACGCTGCAGCTACTGATGCATATCGAGCGATTGAGATCTTGCAGAAAAAAATGCTGCACATTGCCAAAACGTAGCAGCCACCGCCCCCCACCCCCAGTGTCTTTTAGGCAGTACATTCAGCAAACCGCATCACTGCACGCTTAAAAGAGCAGTTCGTTTTAGAGTTTGCAGGTAAACTGATAGTAATTATTTTTTTATAGAATACGATTGTACTCTGAGTTAAACATTAAACCAGCACCAAATGCAATAAGCTTCCGACATGATCTGTACTGACAGTTAACTGTTTGTTTTGAGGAGGAAAGTTAGTCGAAGTGTATAGGATGGCAGCAGATATATTGGTCGTGAATGTAACAGGCAAGAATCTACCATAATGCAAAATTGAGCAATACGGTTTGTACTTCCACTTTGGTGACCATCTATTTGAAAGCTTCTGCGTCAATCCTTTTGGGGGGAAGGCCACACCATACATTTTAATTATGAAGCACTGGACTGAATTTGTGGGTCCATCATGAAACAGCAATTAGCAGAAGTAGAAAATAATCCCACTCTCGTCTACCTCCTCCATCAGAGATTTCGAGATATTCGCTAGCTCCTCTGGCGTCCTTTAGCAGTTCAATATTATTTTTCAAATATTATATATACTTTATTTTTATTGATAACAATCTCCACACAACAAATCCCCAGTCGATTCAAATGAAATCGATCCAAATACAGTTACTTGGCCGACTTGTCACACAGCACTCACTGCAGTACCCTGTTCATCGGCTGCTGGAAAACTATGACCTTCAGGATAAGACTGAGAAAGTAAAAGTCGATTGTGATGTCTAATGTCTCTAGTTACAAAAAAGACAACCCGGGAGAGTAAAAAATACATCGGTCAAGTTAAAAAATGGTGTGGGTTTAAATCTAACAAAACGGTTTATGAAATGTAGCAGGTGCGTACCATTCAGCGCAGAGGTAGATGAGGGCAGGAGGCACTGCAGTAAAAGAGACACCAGCTGCTTTAGCACAAGCAGCGCCAGGCCACAGCACGCAGAGGAGGGTGCACTTCATGAGGGGACAGATTATGACAGGGAACAAAGAATCTAGACTTTCATTAAAAACAAAAAAGGACAGAATCCCCTGAAAACCTGACAGAAGTGAGATAAAATATTGTGTGTGAATACATTGGCCTGGTAAAGCATAAAGTCTGTGCAATTGAAAAGAAGGCTAACCTCAGGAATCTGGGGGCATTATATTCTCCCGCCAGTACAGGTATCAAACTTCCCACATTCCGTTTCCACTTTAACCCATTTCCTCACTCCCCGCTTCCCACTCTCGCCCACCTCCAAAATAGGATGGGTGAAATAGATTTCTGCGTCAAATATTACTTGCTTACTGAAAAAATGAACAGTTTTTTCAAAATTCTACTTTGTTCGAAAATACACAGTCTCACTTTTCAAGTGTAGTATTTTTAAAAACATTTTACAAGGCGTTTGAGTGTAAATGATAATCACTGCAGCAGTTCTGCTCTCTCTCCGCTTTCATATTAGGGATCTGTATGTTCGACTATCTTGTTTTGCTGAAATGCTTTGCCCCGTAGGTTAAATGTTATTGTATTTAAGAAATAAATATATCCCCTACAACACTAACTTTATAGAGCCCTAAAATCGTGTGTTCTTGGCGTGCGTTAGGACCCGGGGGATCTCTCTCTCTCCCTCTGGAAATGTAGCAGTGCGGCCGCCGTACAGACACCTGCTGGAGGCGTGAACCCCAGACTTAGAGGCTTGGTCATAGCCCTTAGAAAAAAAACTATAAATTTACCTCCTGATGACCAGAATTGTTGCTTTGATGTTTTTTTAAAATCAACTATAAAGACAAACAATTCCTCGCGAGGTCATCGCAGACACGTGGCGAAATCTATTCTTGTGCATTTCGACATTTTAAAAAATTGAGGAAACACTATCTGATTAACAATGTCTGGCGATGTGTTAAATAAGTCTTTGCTGTGATCTCCCCAACGATCACCTCCACCAGTGAGTCATATGATTGCAGCAGTCCACTGCGTTTGCAATCCGTATCCAACTTTGACAGCACAAAGCTACCGATTATTATTTTACAGCCTACCTGTCCAATTATAATTGCACAAATAAGGCAGCCCTGTCTGATTGCTTACACGTTCTAACAATATACATTTTAAGTTAGTTTCCAGTCTGACATTTACATAAAATCACACGCAGAAGGTCGTAGGCACAGGTAGATAGATGGACGGCCGCAGCCACATATTCCAAAGCAAACGCATCTTAGTCATCATCCAATAGCTATGCACCTAAATTAATGATACAGTGTGGTTATATCATTGCACCATTAGTCATAATCTATTTTTCTATACACATACATGTACAGGACCTGTCATATAACCTGTCCATTTTTTTGCAGCTTATCATTTTAGAAAGTTCTCTATTTGTCATCTAAACGAAATGTACGTAAGATCCTCACGTAAACAGGTCGATATCGACAGAGGCGGAAATACTGATAGATTTAAAATTAATTGCAATTACCAGCGGCTATACACCTAAATTAATGCGATGATCCTATCATTTATTCATGTCTGATATTCTTAGATCACGTTATAATACGTTCCGACTGCTGTCCGCTCGTATCGTAGAGCTGTGCTGCATTAAACTCTTCCATCTAGCATTGTCATGAAGAGGAGAAAAAAATCATAAGAAGACGCTTCTTTTATGACCTACTTAACTGCAATTAGGTGCTTTGTCTCTCTGCTACTTACCAAATCGGCTGTGATCCTGTCTGGTTCCCTGGATAGTTCCATTAGGAAAAATCTCTAAGTGAAAGCCAGTCCTGCAGTAGAGCTGTCTCCGCCTGAGGATCCCCTTTAAGTGAGCCAGGTCCGTGACTGAGCCCCTGCTCAAACCCCCCTCGGACTGGCCGAGATGATCACTCAGAAGAACCGGGTTATCCACCGGCAAAACGGGCACATTCCCAAAAGGTATTGCATCCTGGACACCAAGATAGTTCCCAACTTCACCTAACGGAGCCATCAGTCGCCGCCGGCGATTCTGCTTCTGATAATAACAACAAAAAAAAACACAAGAATAATAATAATATAGGTGTCAGCCCAAATTGATCTCGTGTGTGTGTTTTCCTCTTTTTTTCCTTTTAGAATGAATTGTTTTGACTGCAATCCATTAAAACATACATAAAAAGTGATATGCTGTTTTGGTTTGGGGCAGGTTCAAGGTCAATCACTGTAGTCTACGAAACCACCACTTTATACTCACACATTAACATATTGTTTTTTTTAAATAATCCCAGGTCTAGCAGGCTGTTTGATCTTCAGACGATCCAGCTGCATTGAGAATAAAAATTCGTAGTTTCTCCATTGGAAGAAGATAACGATGGTCATAGCAACTTAAACCCGGCGTTATTGGATTTTTTTTAGATGAACAAGGCTACGTCAGAATTTATGGATTCTGACTCCAGAAAGGCATGCGCTGTTTTTACTCTATAAAAGACTGCATACACCAGCATGAATCCTTGAGAAAATATAGATCGCACGTTGCTCGCTGGGGCAATCCAAAAACTTTGATCTTATTTGTTTCCCAAACGTCACCTTTTTATTATCCAAAGACTTGAGGGAGATCAGGAGAGTGTCTGGGGCTTCAGGCGCTCGCCTTCATCAGCAGAAAGATCTGCAAGTCCAATGCTGGGTTGCTAGCTGCCTTGAAACAGGTGTTCCTTACGCAGACCCCACTGTGAAATGTGTGTACTATCTGCGTCTGAACTATACTCTCCATAAAGCACGCAGAGTGGCGCAGAAAAGCAGGCATGGGTTGGGTTTAAGGTAGTCTTACCAACGGCATATAGGCTCCTTCTCGGTCCTAGTGCCCATGGGTTACTTAAGGAGAAATTTAACTACTTGAAGCGGCATATTGAATCCTTTTAAAACTACATCAGACATATATTATTCCTCTTTAAATTAAACGTTTCAGATGATCTCATCTATTCATCTCTCAATCATGATGAGAGTACTTTTCGGATTAAGTTATCTTTGACTGAACTGATTTTATCAGGGGTCAGCAATACTGTAGATTAATTTTCACACCACTGAGACATCACTTCCGGATTCGTCCCAAAAACTGCAATAAATCAGAATCGAGGAAGACACTCAGAACGAGATTATGCTTAATCTTAATAATTGGAAGAATACATACCAGCAAAATAGATATGCAATTAAAATGATTTTAAACTCTTGAAAACTGTTTTAGATGCACATTTTCTAATCTTCTGAAATATAGCTGCCCAAACATCTCACTCCTCTCAGCTCCTTCGAGGAAGCTGTAGTCTTGTACGAATTATATAGGAAGGTACCAGAAAAATGGATAGTCATCTTTATAAAATAATCTTGACAAGTAAAGGCTTCAAAGATGAAGTTACTTCGGGTTTCGGATAACAGCTGACACATGTTAGCAGTTATATCGCATCGATTGTCTTTGTTTAGGTTTGAAATCCTGCGCAACACTACATAATAGATTTAGGCACCTTCATGTACATATTACCTTCATCTCTTTGGCTACATTGTCTATAAGACAAGTAGCAACCACAACAAGTTCTGCTTAATATTATGCATTTTAGTAATTATATTACTTACCACAAATGTTCACAATACCCATAAAAATACACCGAAAATGGGCCTGGGCTGAAGGTGATTCATCCTTAACAGTAAGTGAGGCGATGAAGACAGGATGGAAAGTAAGATGTTCGATGTGTTCAATGGGATGCCACATTTCTGAATAATGTAAAATTCTAGATGTATGTTGTTTTACTTAGATACCTGCCCGAACAGTCAAAATAAGTAATACAGACCTTTTCCTCACTTGAGAACGTGTGACAAACAGTAACTTAAGTAGGTGGGGCTTTTTAAATGATGAGAATGGTTGTTGAATACCTCATTAAATATGCTAATGATCACTTACAGCGATCGTTTTGCCTCTCTAACAAATTATAATATGCAAATTACAAACAAATCGATATACGAATCAAAGAGGAGCCTGCATTTCTTTTGATGTAACTTTGGCGAGTCAGCGGGAACGACGCATACGGGCACTAGGACCCGGGATAGTCTCAGCGTTAATTTGCAGTCCTGACTTTTTTCAGAATAATTTGCTGTTTCTGGAATAAAGATTGTCCGGGGGAGAGTGTTAAAATTAAAATCGGGAGTTTAAAAATGTCTATCCATCCATCAATCACGCCCTTAACTAGGTCTGGGAATTGGCTCTGCTGAAGGCAGCAATGCGAACTGGCAGGAGATTCAGATAAAGGGTTGCGGTACTTTCGCTAGAAGGCGCTGTAGAGCCGGCTGGCGCTCGTACAGTATTAGGAGTATTCTGTAATATTCTTTTGTGTGTGTTTGCTTATATTATTATTTATCCACTTTCTTTAGTGAATTTCTATCCAAGTCTTGACTTCTTAGGTTTGATCATCTCCTTAATATAATTTGTATAATAATAATTATTATACTTAACAATGGCTCGTTGGGCTTGAAGGTTTTATTCAAAAACTACTGGAAAGCATTTATTTGCACCGCTGCTGTGCTGGCTTCTTTCTCCTGTATACTCTCACTTTGTCCTCCTGTGTCTGGACAATGTCTTCCGTACGATTCCCTCCAATGGTAGTTTATTTTTATGATTCTTATTAATTTAGCTGAAATAAGTATTTCTGGACAAAATTGTCTAATGCACATCGATTTCATAAAAGCAAGTCTTAGGGAGGTGTCATTAATTTAATGCTGCTCCAGTGATTTTATTTTCGATTAAAGTGTTTTATTTGAATCGAAATTATTAATGACGTATTCTGTGCCCACAGAGCTTCTGTAATCGCTGGAGAAACATGAAATGAAAATCGGAAATGTATCCGTTCCTAAAGAGATTCCTTTGCTACAATGTAGCAGTAATTGGAGCGGAACTGTGTATACTGTTTTGCGCTCTTTTTTTAGATTGCCACACACTGTAATTTAAAGGGGCAGGACCATGGTTACCTCATCAAGTCACATTCGGATTTTTGTACTCGTAGTTTGGCTTTCTCTTTAAGACCAAAAATAGAAATAAAGTATATTCAAATATTTGAAGAAATTAAATAGGATAAATATTGAGTACGTTATTTATGTTGCCGTGTATGGAACTGTGCTAATGCTGACCTAAATGCTAAACAGAATTGAAAATCAATATATAAATTATTTAAAGCAACTATTGCCTATTGCATGTGTACACAAGACCAAGCGTTTCCAAATTTAAGTAAGCTTTTCATTTTTATTTTGAAAAAGACAACTCTTTAATTAAATCTTAACAGTTGTCAATTTACTAATGAGTAATATGTTACTAAGAATAAGAGAAATCTTATTATCCGTTTTATATCGCCAAGATGTCTACATTTGGCAATGCCACGTACTTCAGTGTAGACTTACTTTCTTGAATTTTTACCAAACGTAAAATTACAGGTAAAACAACCCATGTTATTGCGAGACAAAGTTGTGGAACCGACACGAGTGCGTTTGATTTGACACCTAATTATTGTAGTTAAGACTTTCTGAAATCGTGACAGGCACTGTGCTTTTAGCTCAGAGGGTTAGAAAAGCAATAACACTATTAAGCGCCAGGCACAAAGTCAGACTTCAGAAGGTCGTAATTTTCAAAAATTGGCAAATATGAACGTTCTTAATAAATATGGAGCAACGACTTCTTTCGATATTGGACGTTTAGTAATACCAGCCATGAAATATAATATATGCTAATAAATGCAACAAAACATTATTACAATCCATCAATGTATATACCCAGAAATTTAAAAAAAACAGAAATCGCTAGAAATACAAAGCATTTGTCAATAGAAAGGACAGGTCGACCTTTCTGATGGAGACCTTCTTCAAAGCTGTTATCTAATCCCTTGGTTATTGATCAGCCCTGGATCCAGAACCCAAGGTCAACATTTGAAATTGGTGCCTCCCATTAATGGAAGTGCCACACTGACAGTTCCCTGAACAAGAAGGCACAAAATATATCTTGCATTCTCTGGACAGCCCTATCTTGACATCACTGTTGTTCTCTTCTACAATATATTTCTCCTAAACACCTGGCTCTGATCTTTTAGCTACCAACATACTAAAGATATCTTCAGAGCTGAAGGGTCTACATCTGGAAGGTTAACCTGTCATTTCTCTTTACAGATGCAGATTGATTTATTGTGCATTTCCAGCAACTTCTGTTTTTATTTCATTTGTAACCTTTTTTTATAACAACAACTTGCTTTTATATAGAGCCTTTAATGTAGTAAAATCTCCCAAGGTGCTTCACAGGAGTGTAATGAGACAAAACAATTGAGACCATGGCCAAAAGAAGGTAACATTAGAATAGGTGACCAAAAGTGTGGTCAACAAGGTAGGTTTTAAGGAGCAGCATAAAGGAGGAGAGAGAGGTGGAGAGACGGACAGGTTTAGGAATGGAATTCCAGACTTAGGACCTAGAAAACTGAAGGCATGCCTGCCAATGGTGGGGCAAAGGAGGTCGGGATGCGCAAAAAGCCAGAATTGGAGGAACGCAGAGTTCTCAGAGGGTTGTAGGGCTGGAGGAGGTTACAGAGATAGGATAGGGTGAGCCCATAGAGGAATTTGGACTCAAGAATGAGAATTTTAAATTTGAAGCTATGGTGGACCGGAAGTGTACATACTCTTCTCAGGGACATATTTTGAAGGAAGTCCATATGAAATGTTCTATAGTGCAAACACTAATTTATAAAAAAAAATGATTTTGAAGACTAGAACAGTTTATAGAATTTAGGGTATAATATTTTCACTAATCTGTTTGGCTACTGAATAAGGCTTAAACTGACCTCTTCAGTTGGACAATTAATAGATTAGCATTTGCAAAGGTGCAAATTGCTCATTAGTTTGGAAATTGGACAATTAAAAAGACATTACCAATTGTTATTCACTTGACAATGTATCACTATAATGAATAAAGAGACATTTATATTTAGAAAATAAATTCTCAGCTGATACAACCTCAAATTAAATTGATTGCAATACAGTACTTTAAACTTGTGCTAGACACAAATGTTATATCGCTAATCTCTTGGCTATTGTTGAGCCCTGGCTTCATAACCCAGACTCAATACTCTAAAATTGGTGCCTCCCATTAATGGAAGTGCCACACTGACAGTTCCCTGAACAAGGAGGCACAAAATAAATCTTGCATTCTCTGGTCATTCCTATGCTGACACCACTGTGGTCCTCCCCCACAAAGGTTTTGTCCTTAATTCCTGGTTCTGTTCCTTTAACTCTCAACATACTAAAGTCATGTTTATATTGTGGACCTGTAATATTTGAATGGCTGCTGGTGCTCTGTGTTTGCTCTGTTTACATTGATCCGAAGTAACTGCACACATGCAAGGGCAGTTGTTCAAAAGTCACATTTGTGATTTTCAGTTTCTAGCTATGGCGCTTCCCCAATATCATGGAAAAGTTCTGTACAGGCCAGCGATATAAAAATCCACACTGCTTGCCTGTACAAGTGAATGGTGCACATGGCCAGAAAAATAATAGTCAGTGGCATCCATTCATTTCTGCCTCTGGATGCTGTACAGCAATAAGGCTAGAATGTGTGTTTAAAAGCACACATTGACAGCATGTACTGTACTGTTTTTAAATTAATCTTTAATGTTTTTCCTTTTGATTTTCATTTGACTGTGCTGGTAGTGGAACAATAAATCCAGTAGGTAAGGTAGGTGAATGAACTAGTGATGAAAGGCAGCAGTGATAGGGATTCGACAGAAAAATGTGGCTTCCATTATGTAGCAGCTGGCTTCTGTCTGCATTTCCCAGATGGACAAGACTAACTCTTAAGATGGATCTTTCAAATCTAGATTCCAAACTGGATGTGGGTAGTCTTTATAGAAGGAAAAAGACTTTGGGCTTCAGATAAATTTGTATTGCAAATTTATACTCTTTTTGTCAAACACAAAACATAAATAAAGAGAAATAAGAATGATGGGAATGCAATTAAGTAGTTCAGCTCAACCAACTCCCAGCAACTAGTCTATTTTCTGGAGATAAAAAGAAAACCTGCAACTGCTAGAAATCGGAGATAAAAATATTTAAAATGCCAGAAATATACAACATGTCAATCAGCATCAAGAAAAAAAAGATAAATTAACATTTCAGAACATTATGGTGAAGGGTCCAATCTGAAATATTAATTTATCTTTATATTTCAAATACTGACCAAACTGTTATTTTATGGACCTGTATATTCTATCTCAATGCTTTATCCTTCTGTTAACTCCTCCAAAATCAGTAATTTATCAATTTGCTACATAAAATATTACACAAATGCAACCCTTACTATAATTTACAACACTTTATTTCACAAATTTACAACTATATATTAAAAAGGTGCGACTCAGACCACAGCGAGCTGTTGGTTGCCTCAGTTTATGATCATGACCCCTGGTTCTTTGTTGCTAGCTCTTCACAAGTTACTTTTCGATTTCCACATTGTCAATTGCTTGCATAGCTTTAAACACTTGAATCTTATCTTTCATTTTCACTTTTCAGATAAATGAAGATTAACTCTTTAAATCTTTACTCTTAGCTTGGTAATCTACTCTACAACTATGCAAATTACCATTTTAGCAGTTTTTCCAATAACCAGAATTGAGTGCAATAGTCCAAGTGTGGTCTCATTAAAGCTCTTTCGCATGTCAATATTATTTCTCTACACTCTAGCCACATGGATTTACAGTATAACATTCTGTTCCACTTCTCAGTCACTGTCTCACATTGTGGAGATGTTTTCAGTGATGAAGCAAATGCATAAATGTGTTTGTTATTAATAATGTATAATGCGATTTCAACCCTTCAGTATCTGTTTCTACCATTGTTGCACGCAGTTTCTGTAATATCTTTTCTTTCTCTCTCTCTGGTTTCTCTGATTTTCTCTAATCACTGTCTCTCCTTATCCAGTCAATCTTTTTTTTAAATTTCCTCTCAGGCTGTGGATGGCATTGGCAAGGCCACAATTATAGCCCACCCCTAGTGGATCTGAGAAGGTGGTGTTGGGCCTTTTTCTTGAACCAGTGCAGTCCTTGTGATGATAGTGTTCCTATGATAGTGTTCAAAAGGTAATGTTCATAATGTGAGACAGGGGTACAGGAACAGAGAGATCTGGGGGTATATGTGCACAAATCGATGAAAGTGCCAGGGCAGGTTGAGAAAGCAGTTCAAAAAGCATACAGGATCCTGGGCTTTATAAATAGAGGCATAGAATACAAAAGCAAGGAAGTCATGATGAACCTCTATAAAACACTGGTTCGACCACAACTGGAGTATTGTGTCCAGTTCTGGGCACCGCACTTTAGGAAAGATGTGGAGGCCTTAGAGAGGGTGCAGAAAAGATTTATTAGAATGATTTCAGGGATGAGGGACTTTAGTTATGTGGATAGACTGGAGGAGCTAGGGTTGTTCTCCTTGGTACAGAGAAGGTTGCGAGGAGATTTGATAGAGGTATTTAAAATCATGAAGGGTCTAGACAGAGTAGATAGAGAGAAACTGTTCCCATTGGCAGAAGGGTCAAGCACCAGATGACATAGATTTAAGGTGATTGAAAAGAACCAAAGGTGACATGAGGAAAAACTTTTTTACACAGCAAGTGGTTAGGATCTGGAATGCACTGCCTGAGGGAGTGGTGGAGGCAGATTCAATCATGGCTTTCAAAAGGGAACTGGATAAGTACTTGAAAGTAAAAAAATTGCAGGGCTACGGGGATAGGGCGGGGGAGTGAGATTAGCTGGATTGCTCTTGCACAGAGCCGGCAGGGACTCGATGGACCGAGTGGCCTCCTCCCGTGCTGTAAACTTTCTGTGATTCTACGATTCTAATTCCAGGATTTTGATGCAGTGACAAGGAACAGAGCTATATGTCCAACTCAGCATGGAGTGTGACAAGGAGTGGAACTTGAAGGAGATGATGTTCCCATGACATTGTCTTTGCCTATCTCTAACATTCTGATGTTCTCCCTCTCTCTCAGACTCTCTCCTACCAAGCTTGAGTGCAATTAAAATAAAATGCAAAAAATCCTTGGAGTCTCTAGAGTCCATCCATCATTTTTCCTTACTTGCTGAATAAGCACATTTTAATTCCATGATTCTCATCTGGCTGTCTTCTCCCAGTCTTCACCTGAAATCAATAAAGAAAGTTGCGGAATTCATTCACTGGCGATGGAGCTCTTCCATGCACGTACTGATTACATAATAAATAAGTGCATCCTTTGCACTGGAGTTCTGGCTGAGAGGTGGGAATTGTAGTCTTTTTTCTGGACACTGCATCTGTGACTTGTTTAATTGCATCTCTACATAGTTAATTAACTAATGTTTGTGGTGTCCCCACTGGCAGCCATGAATGATCCTGTGGCATAAAAGTTCAGGGCAATTGCAACCGTGCTTCCTTCAGTGCAACAACATGAAATAGCATTTATATAGCACTTTTAATGTAGAAAAGCATCTCAAGGTGTTTCACAGAGATGTAATCAGACAAAAATCGATGCCGAGTCAAAGAATGAAGTATTAGCAGGGATCACGAGAAGTTTGGTCAAAGAGGTGGGCATTAAGGGGGTGCTTAAGGAGGAGAGGGAGGTGGCGAGGCAGCGGGGTTTAGGGAGGGAATTCTAGATCATTGGGCCTAGATGATTGAAGGCATGGCCGCCAACAGTGGGGCAAAAGTGGGGCTACATAAGAAGCCAGAGTCGGAGGAATGCAGAGTTCTAGGGGGATTGTAAGGCTGGAAGAGATTATAGAAATAGGGAGGAGCAGGGCCATGAGGAATTTAAACACAAGGCTGAGAATTCTAAATTGAGGAACCAGGAGAAAATGTAGGTGTACAAGAACAGAAGTGATGGCTTAGTGGGACTTGGTGGGGATAAGATACGAGCTTCATGAGTTTTGGATGAGCTGATGTTTAGAATGTGAAAGATGGGAGGCTAGCCAGATAAGCATTGGAATCGTCTAGTAAGGAGGTGATAAAGGCATGGATGAGTGTTTTTAGCAGCAGATGGGCTAATGCAGGTTGGTGGCAAGTGATGTTATTGTTTTAGACAGAATAAAGAACCTCAAAACAGATTGGGCTTCAGCCCAGATGACATCCACCCAAGGGTCTTTCAAGAGATGGGACATGTGCTTTCTGAGCCCCTAGCCCATATCCTTAACAGCTCGCTAGAGTCAGGGACTGTTCCCTCAGATTGGAAAGATGCTAATGTAGTTCCAATTTTTAAAATGGGTGAAAAGGCAGAATCAGGGAACTGTAGAACCATTAGTTTGACTTCAGTAATAAATAAGATGTTTGAAGGGATCATAAGGGATGCTATCTATGATCACCTAGACAGGGAAGAAGTCATCAGTGACACTCAACATGGCTTCTGGAAAAGAAGGTTATGCCTTAATAATTTTTTGAACAAGTCACTAGGTTAGTGGATGAGGGTAACCTGGGAGACATTGTTTACCTGGCTTTTAGAAAGCCTTTGATAAGGTACCTCACAATTGGTCACCCTACAAAATAGAACCTTGTGGAATTACTGGGAAGTTACTACAATGGATTAATGATTGGCTGCATGCCCGTAAGCAGAAAATCGTTGTCAATGGCTATGGATCTGCTTGGAGACCAGTTACTGGTGGAATCCCACGGGCCTTTGCTGTTTACTATCTTTATTAATGATCTAGATGTAGGCGTTAGGAGAATGATCCTCAAGTTTGCAGATGATACCAAGATATGTACAAATGTTAGAACTGTACAGGAGACTACACTAGATATGCTGGAGGACTGGGCTTGTGTTTGTCAAATGGTATTCAACTTAGACAAGTACAATGTTATGCACGTAGGCAAGACTAATGCTAAACATGGATACATCCTACAAGGAATGGAACTGAAGCTGGTGGTGAAAGAAAAAGACGTCGGTGTCATAGTTCATTACTCTTTAAACTTAAAGTTCATGACCAATGCAGTGAAGCTATATCTAAAGCAAATAGGTACAGGGCTGCATCCACAGGACTGTTCAGTATAAAACAAAACATACCATTTGTCCTTATACAAGACCTTGGTGAGGCCTTATTTAGAGTTCAGTTTTGGTCCCTTCACATGGTGGGTGATATTGAAGCTTTGGAAAAGGTTCAGAAGAGGGCTATGAGATTAATTCCAAATTGAAACACCTTAGCTACCAAGATGGGCTTAAAAAGATGAGTCTATATATTTCAGAGAAACATGGGCTCAGGGACAATTTGACTGAGGTCTATAAAATAATGAGGGGACTAGATTGTGTCCACGCTGACAAATTATTTCAATTAGCTAGGTTGGGGAGAACCAGAGGTCATACTTATAAGTTACACAAGGGTAGAATTAGGGTAGATGGTTCTTCTTTTTTCAGAGAATAGTAAACATATGGAACAAGTTGCTGGCTTGTGTGGTGAATGCTGATTTGCTGTATACCTTCAAAAGAGAGCTGAGCTGGTTCCTGGCTGGGGTGGAGGTCACGTCATACAAGAGGTGGCTACCAAATAATGTAAGTCATGGTCAATGTGGTCTCCTGGACTAATTTCAATTAGGATGGGGGGGGGGTGGTCAGAGAGGAATTTTCAATTTTTGCCAACCCCTACTTAGCCTTGGGTTTTTTTATCTGCTTTTTTGCCTCTCCCAGGAGATTGTATGGAACTGGGTGGGTAGGAATGTCTTAATCAAGAAGCATAAGGCATCACGACTACATGGAACAGGCTAAATGGACCAGCTGGACTGTTGTCATTTAGGGAAACATGGAAGCCAATTTGCACAAGGCAAGGTTTTTTAAACTACATGATAAATCACCAGATAACCTGTTTTTAGTGATAATGATTGAGGGATGCATGTCACTGGGAGAATTCTCCTGCTCTACTTTGCCATGGGATCTTTTACACCCTTCTGAGAGGGCAGACATGAACTCAATTTAATGTCTCATACAAAAGGTGGTACCTCTGACAATGCAGCATTGAGGTATCAGCCTATATTATGTGCTTAGTTCAATGGAGTGGGTCTTGAACCCACAACCTTCTGACTGAGACAAGAGCGCTATCACTGAGCCAAGGCCTGCACCTAAGAATGTGGGTGTACTAAGGAGGATATGGAAGATTATGGAGGATATGGTTAGATAAATGTAAGAGAGGAATTGGATCTGAAAAAAATGATCAGAACTCGAGGTGGATTATTCAAGAGATTCTGATAGCACGTACTCTAGGCTGTTGAAAGAAGTACAAGATAGCAAAGACTCTGACCATAATTTATCAGCCATCCTAAAATATGCAAATTTTGCCATGGGACTGGAGAGTAGCCGCTGTAGCATTCTTCTTCCAGAAGGAAGAGATGGGTAAACTGGGTAACTATATACCAGTTAGTCTATGTCAATTGTGGGCAAATTCTGAGAATCCATAATTCAAGATAAAATTAATGAGCATTTAGAAAGGCATAGGTCAATCAAAGTCAATCAGCATATTTGCTAAAGGGAAGTCAAATTTGACAAATTTGAGTTTTTTGAAGAAGTGACTGGATAGATAAGGGTAATGCAGAAGATTAGTATATATAGATTTTCAGAAGGCCTTTGATAAAGTGTCTCATGAGACTTGATAGAAACATTCAGGCATATGGGGGTAAATTTTAACATCCCGGCAGGATCTCAGTGGAGGTGGGAGGGGTTCAATGCCCGCATGGGAATCCGGGAAAAAATTTTTGTGCATTTTCTCAAGCAATCGCAACTCAATTGAAGGCCCTTAATGTGACTTCTGGACTTTGCGTCTCCAAGCTGCGCAGCGGGCAAACTGTGCATCTGAATGATGTGCTGGAAGCTGGAGTATTTAAAGGGCCATTATAACCATGGGTTTTGAGGGAGAAAAGAGAAATCTGCAAATATAGAGCAGCAAAGGACGAGACCAGCACCCTGGTTTAGTGACTGCTCGCTGGAGTTGCTATTAGCCAGTGTGAGGAGCAGGAGGGAAACATTGTACCCAGCTGACAAGATGAAGCGCCCTGCCTCTGCCACCAGGAAGGCCTGGCTTGAGGTGGCAGAGGAGGTGACCAGAAGGAGCACAATCTCAAGGATGTAGGTGCAGTGCAGGAAGCACTTCAATGACCTGACCAGGTCAGGAAAAGTGAGTACAGTTATTGATTCACCTACATTCTGTGGTGCACATTACCTCTCCCCCCCCCCACTCACACTGCACTGCGAAGCCTACTCCATCACATGACTCCTCGCACCCACTTAAAGCTCAGTGTCAAGTTACCTTCACTTTCTGTGTACTTCCTCATCTCCCCATTTGTGAACCCACCTCCCCCACTCACCCCAATCCTCATGCAATGTGATGAATCTGTCTGATAGTCACCCTCTGATGCATCTGTTTCATTGTCAGCCTGATGCAGAGCAATGCATCCATCGGGTGACCCCGTCACCCTCACTCACTCACACATCTGTACATTCTCCACATGTAGGAGAAGAGAGCGCAAAATGCAAGGGAGAGGAGTCAGACTGGAGGGGCCCCACCACAAATAATGGCCCTGACAGAGGCGGAGGTGGAGGCCCTGGAGCTCAGCTGAACGCTCCAATGCCTGGCTGTTGGAGATACCGAGATTGGCAACCCAGAAACGTCTGGTGACAGAACCTTAACATCCCTCATACGCAACATGAAGTGATGTTATCAGTGATTGACCTGTTGCACACCTCAGTATGTTCATCGCAACATTACTTCTGCGATGAATCTTAATATTGCTGTATGTTCTCTTCCAGGGCCTTCGAGCATTGCTAAAGGACCACACGACCTGGACGAGGGCAATTCCTCAGAGGAGCTCCACGCCTCTGAGGGCGCATTGTCACATTATAGCGAGCCATGCACCAGCGCAGATACTCACACCTCGGTGGGCCCTATCACACAATTAGTTGGAATGTCACAAGCGTGCACAAGCAGACACTGGTGGCAGGGGCAGCTGTGGAGAGTTCACGTCGGAGGACGTACTCCTCTCCAAGCTCTGCTCAGGTGGACGTTAATGCTGAACCCTGGGGCCATCATTGAGATGGAGAATGATTGAGGTACAGCTGTACCTTTGCAAGGTAATGAAAAACATGCCACGCTCACTCTCCACAATAGTGGAGAGGATGGAGGAGTCCACCTCCAGCATGATTCAACTAAACTTTAAAAGAAAATGTTTGGCATAGCAGACATCTAAATAAAATAAATCAAAGCACTTGCTCTAATCTGAGATATCTTGGTTCGCACTCAGAATTCTTGTGTTCACACATATTTACCTAGATTTTGGACACCCTCGAACTGACATCACGTTGGGGGGTGCAATGGATTTATTCTACAGTACATCTGAGGAGGAGGCACATCACCATTCGTGGCAGGCAAGGCGTGCAGTTCTGGGCAATGTGACAGAACATCCTAATGCTAGTGCGGCAGTCTGAATTTTTATTCAAGTTCCAATTTTTCGTTATATCATTTTAAAAAATAAGTTAGTTCTGACATCAAAGGGTCAATCAAAACATGTAAAATGTCAATACACATTGTATAGACAACAGGTGAAGAGACTCAAATTAAAATTTACTTTGTACATAAAACAAACATTTGGCATGAAACTGTGTGCCCATTTTCTTTTAATAAGGGGAGGTGCCTTTACAATAACATTCAAAAATGAGCCATGAAATCATCTAAAAAGGGCAGATGGGGATTTATTCTTTTTTAAAGTGCGGTAGTTCAAAGCAAAATTTCAAATGTGGCCTTTACTCAAAGTATTAATTTGAAAGTTCTTCTGAAACCTTCATTTTAAAATTACATGTCATAAAATATCTATTATAAAGGATCAGTTTCCAAAAATCATATGAATAATAAGAGTATTTAAGCATCCCTGTAAAAAGTTAAGCTTTGAAACAATTCTGAGTTTGACTTTAATGTGATCTGTGATTAAATCACAGTATTTATTTAAAAAACTCTTATATTCTATAAGTAATAAAAGTGCATCATAAAAATTAAGCTTAAAATTAAAAGCTTAATTTAAAAATATCTCTTAATAGTAATTCTGCTTAAAAATTATTTTAATATAGAATTAAAATGTTAGAATTAAAACTTCTAAAACATTTCAATGTGAACTGTAGCTCAATATTATTGTACAATATAGTACTATGAATTTTCTACCATTGAAAGCATACCTAACTTTATAAATGGATTTGTTAGAATACTTTGGACCGTTCAATTCTAAAGTCAGTGAATGGAAAGATACAGAAATTGTATCATAAGGGATTTTCAACAAGAAAAGTATAAAACAATGTTTAATCTAGCATCAGATTAAAGTGTCAGAACAACATTTGCTGGCACAGGCACAATGGGCTGAATGGCTTCCTTCCGTGCTGTATGATCTTATGAAATGTCAGTGGTAATTAGGGCTTATCATTGGGTAATATTTAAATTAGATTGGTTCTATGTCCTAGTGAAAATGTCATTGCTTCAAGCCCCATTGTAGGACGTGACCATATTATCCAGGCTGATACTTCAGTGCGGTACTGAGAGAGTACTGCATTGTCATAGATGTTGCCTTTCGAATGAAATGCCAAATTGAAGCTGTATCTGCATATTCAGGTGGAGAAAGCCAGATACTCCCCCAAGAGGTGTAAAAAGGAAATGTATTCCCAAACTGTTTTCATTCACCTCCAAGAAGCATTAGCGGAGTCCATGAAGCAAGCTGCCCACATGTTAGCCTTCCAATCTCTTGGCTGCGATTGGCATGTGGACCAGGGGATTTTGTTGAAATTCAGAAGAGAAATGTTTTTACTCCTAGGCTTGCAGTGTTAGGATGACTCATCCCAGCATAGAGTGTATCTAACTATTATATTATATAGTGTTTCAAATTTCCGATATAAGGCATATACATTTTTTCTCTAAATTTTCACCTGTAACATAACAATGCATTTATTTTGAGCCTTGTCACATTGTAATGTCTCAAAGTGCTTCATTTTGGAATTCAGTGTTATGTAGGCAAATGTGAAATTGATTCCCTATCAATAATAACAAATTGCATTTATATAGCACCTTTAATGTAGTAAAAAATCCTGAGGCGCTTCAAATAGTGTAATCAGACAAAAAAATTGACACAGAGCCAAAGGAGACATTAGGACAGGTGACCAAAAGTTTGATCAAAGAGGTAGGTTTTAAGAAGCATCTTGAAGGAGGAGAGAGGGGTGGAGAAGCAGAGAGGTTTAGGGAGGGAATTCTAATGCTTAGGGCCTAGACAGCTGAAGGCATGGCCGCCAATGGTGGGGCGAAGGAAGTCGGGGATACACAAGAGGCCAGAATTGAAGGAACATACAGTTCTTGGAGGATTGTAGGGCTGGGGAGGATACAGAGATAAGGAGCTGCCAGGCTATGGAGGGATTTGAACATAAGGTGAAAATTTTAAATTTGAGGCATTGGTGGACCGGGAACCAATGTAGGTCTTCGACCACAAGGGTGATGGATGAATGGGACTTGGTGCGAGTTAGGATACAGGCAGCAGAGTATTGGATAATCTCAAGTTTATGGTGGGTGGAAGATGGAATGCCAGCCAGGAGAGCATTGTAATAGTCAAGTCTGGAGGTAACAAAAGCATGCAGTTGGGCTGAGGCAGTGGTGGAGATGGGCGATGTTACAGAGGTGGAAGTAGGCAGTCTTTGTGATGGAGAGGAAATGGGGTCGGAACCTCAGCTCAAAGTCAAATAGGATGCTGAGGGTGCGAAGTCTGGTTCAGCCTGAGACAGTGGCCAGGGAGAGGAACGGAATCGATGGCAAGGGAACGAAGTTTGTGATGGGGGTCGAAAACAATACTTCACTCTCCCCAACGTTTAATTGGAGGAAATTTCTGTTGATCCAGGACTGGATGTCAGACAAGCAGTTTGATAACACAGAGGCAGTGGAGGGATCGAAATTACAGCCTGAAAAAAACTATACTAACCCCTTCAGAACACCAATGGAGAGGAATACTATGCAATCAGAGTGAGGAACACTAGATTCCTGGCCCACCACCACATACTTTCAGCAATTCAGGGATAGGTAGCTTATCCTCACCCACATATAAAGCAGCCCGCTTGATTGGCACCCCATCCACCACCTTAAACATTCACTCCCTTCACCACCGGCGCACTGTGGCTGCAATGTGTACCATCCACAGGATGCACTGCAGCAACTCACCAAGGCTTCTTCGACAGCACCTCCCAAACCCGCGACCTCTACCACCTAGAAGGACAAGAGCAGCAGGCACATGGGAACAACACCACCTGCACGTTCCCCTCCAAGTCACACACCAACCCGACTTGGAAATATATCGCTGTTCCTTCATTGTCGCTGGGTCAAAATCCTGGAACTCCCTTCCTAACAGCACTGTGGGAGAACCGTCACCACACGGATTGCAGCGGTTCAAGAAGGCGGCTCACCACCACCTTCTCAAGGGCAATTAGGGATGGGCTATAAATGCTGGCCTTGCCAGCGACGCCCACATCCCGTGAACGAATAAAAAAAAACTCAACTGGAATTGGAGACAGTAAACCTGAATACCAAACCCTTTCTCCCCACTGGGAAGAATTTTGGCAACTCAGAGGACGCAAGCTTAATCGACTGCCCCCCACCCTACTCCCTGACACAGAGGAAGAGGCATGCTTCAATTTCTAAACCCTTGGAAGAATTTGAGGGATTTGGGGAAAGCTTAGGTCAGCATCGCATGGGCCAATCAATCTAGGATGACAGTGCAATTAGAAGGCAGAAATAGAGCAACCAGGGAAAACCGAGACAAATGTTCGGGGAATATTGACGGATCAGGGTAACGTGGAGACAGAAATCTGTGAACACTGAGACAAAGATCAAGTCGCAGACAGAAACATAAAAATAGAGAATTGTAAACAATTTTACAACACCAAGTTATAGTCCAGCAATTTTATTTTAAATTCACAAGCTTTCGGAGGCTTCCTCCTTCGTCAGGTGAACGATTCACATCGTTCACCTGACGAAGGAGGAAGCCTCCGAAAGCTTGTGAATTTAAAATAAAATTGCTGGACTATAACTTGGTGTTGTAAAATTGTTTACAATTGTCAACCCCAGTCCATCACCGGCATCTCCACATCATAAAAATAGAGAGACACAGTGACAAAGAGACCAGGGAGATTCACACATTGCAAAACAAGATGACAAAGCACATCTTTGAAGACGAGACAAAGACATGGAGCTTACAGCAACATAATTAAGAAGATACAAAGATTAGGTGAGCAAAGGACTCATCTTGAGCAATGTCATGGGAAACACACACACATAAATATATATATATATATATATATATATATAAATATGGTTTTATTTTAGAGGTATGAACAAGAACTCAAAAATAGTGCCAGAAAACGAATGTCCTCTTATCACGAATATAAACAACAATAACAACTTGCATTTATATAGCGCCTTTAATATAGTAAAATGTTCCAAGGAGCTTCACAGGAGCAATTATCAAACAAAATTTGACATTGAGCTGCATAAGGAAATATTAGGACAGGTGACCAAAGGCTTGGTCAAAGATGTAGGTTTTAAAGAATGATTTAAAGGAGGAGAGGTAGAGTGGTGGAGAGGTTTACGGAGGGAATTCCAGAGCTTAAGACCTAGGCAGCTGAAGGCACGGCCACCAATGGTAGAGCGATTAAAATCGGGGATGGGCAAGAGACAAGAATTGGAGGAGCGCAGAGATCTCGGAGGGTTCTAGAGTTGGAGGAGGCTACAGGGATAGGGAGGGGCGAGGCTATGGAGGGATTTGAAAACAAGGATGAGAATTTTAAAATCGAGGCATTCCCGGATCGGGGGCCAATGTAAATCAGTGAGCACAGGGGTGATGTCACAGAGGTGGAAGTAGGCGGTCTTGGTGATGAAAAGGATATGTGGTTGGAAGCTCATCTCAGGATCAAATAAGACGCCAAGGTTGCGAACGGTCTGCTTCAGTCTCAGGTAGTGGCCAGGGTGAGGAATGGAGTAGTTGGCTAGGGAATGGAGTTTGTGGTGGGGACTGAAGAAAATGGTTTCAGTCTTCCCAATATTTAGCTGGAGGAAATTTTTGCTCACCCAATACTGGATGTCGGACAAGCAGTGTGACAAATCAGAGACAGTGGAGGGGTCGAGGGAGGTGGCGGTGAGGTAGAGCTGGGTGTCGTCATGTGTCGTCAGCATACATGTGAAATCTGACGTTGTGTTTTCAGAAGATGTAGATAAGAAATAGAAGGGGGCCAAAGATAGATCCTTTGGGGTCTCCAGAGGAAATGGTGCAGGAGTGGGAAGAGAAGCCATTGCGGGTGATTCTCTGGCTATGACTGGATAGTTAAGAATGGAACCAGACGAGCGCAGTCCCACCCAGCTGGATGATGGAGGAGAGGCGTTGGAGGAGGATGGTGTGGTCAAAGGCTGCAGACAGGTCGAGAAGGATGAGGAGGGATAGTTTACCACAGTCACAGTCACATAGGATGTCATTTATGACTTCGATAAGAGCTGTTTCAGTACAGTGGCAGGGGCGGAAACCTGATTGGAGGGATTCAAACATGTAGTTGCGGGAAAGATAGGCACGAATTTGGGAGGCGACAACACGTTCAAGGACTTTGGAGAAGAAAGGGAGGTTGGAGATGGGGCGGTAGTTTGCAAGGACAAAGGGATCAAGGGTGGTTTTTTTGAGGAAGAGGGTGATGACGGCAGATTTGACGGGGAGGAGGACAGTACCTGAGGAGAGGGAACCATTAACAATATTAACTAACATGGGGACCAGGAAGGGAAGTAGGGTGGTCAGCAGTTTGGTGGGAATAGGGTCGAAGGAGCAGGAGGTGGGTCTCATGGTCAAGATGAGCTCGGAGAGGGCTTGAGGGAGATAGGAGAGAAACTAGAGAAAGATGCAAGTTCAGGGCAAGGGCACGGGGGAACCGTAGGGGAAGTTTGGTTTGGTGGGTTCGGGGAAGGGAGGGAAGCGGCAGAAGCAGCTGAACGATAGTCTCAATCTTAGTGACAAAGTAGTCCATGTATTCCTCGCACTTGTTGTTGGAGGTGAGGGTGGAGGAGGCAAGGGAGAGGGATTTAAAAATGGTTTGTAGTGAAGAGAAGCCGGGGGTTATCTTTGCATTCCAGGATGATCCTGGAATAGTGAGCAGTTTTGGCAGAGGAGAGCAGCACCCGATAGTGCTTTATGTGGTCCAGCCAGATCTGGCAATGAATGGTTAAACCAGTTGTCCTCCATAAACATTCAAGTCTGCATCCCTTGGACTTAAGGGACCGGTGATGCGGGCCGAACCAGGGGGAACTACCAGGGTGAGAGAGAGTAATGGTTTTAATGGGGACAAGGGCATCAAAGGTAGAGGTGAGGGTGTGATTGAGCAGATCGGTAGCTGCAGAAATGTTGTGGTGAATGGACGGCCAAAAGCTGGACAGTTGAGAATTTGAAAGTGCCGTTGTAAATAAAACAACTGTCACTTAAATAAAACACACTGTCACTTATCTCTCGTTACCTCTTAAGGTGTTTAAGAAGTTAAGCAATAACATGGTTAACATCAAAACGTGTTGCATGATGCTTATTCACACATTTATGTTCCCAATACGTTAAAGCACAGTAACATTTTTGAAAGTTAAATTAGTAGCAACGCAATAAAAATTGCAAAACTTCAAAAGTTGTCAAAAATTGTTCCCAAGGTCAGACCATTTATTAAGAAGATTTATTTATTATTTATGTTTTAGAATGTGGGTTAAGGCAAGAGATTGCAAATACATCGAAATAACTGAGCTGTTTTTTAAAAAAACGAGTAAACATAACTTTCTCCAGCTAAGAAATGTGAACAAACTTAAATCCCTGACTGGTGGCCCTTCAGATGTTGCACTTCAGGCTCCTGCTGGTGCACTGACAGCCGCTCTCGCGAGATCTTTCCACACTTCCGTGAAGATGGCGACCTGGAGGTGGCTTCGGCCGATCCTCAGGGAACCTGTAGCAACTTTCACCAGGCTGAGGAGCACCGTGAGCCCGAGGAGGCTGAGTCCCGGAGTCCTGCTGGGACTGGGAGTTGCCGGAGCCGGGGCGGTGCTGGGCGGGAGCCTGGTGTTTTACAACGGTGGAAGGCGGTGGTGGAGCGGCCGCGGCCTGAGCCGCAGGTACAGCGTGTACGCGGCAGAGCAGCAGGTAAGGGAAAGAATCCAGGCTGAGCTTCTGTCACTGCACTCAGTCTCAACACCTGTCCATATTAGTAATCATCATCTCACTAAATGTCAGAGAGAATCGCAACGACACTGGGTTGTTCCAGCTTCAGAGCAAATATAAGCTTAAGTTACTGGTTGCAATTCGTTTCAGTTTTGTTTACTTTTTGGTACCTGCAACACACACAACTGTCACACAGGCACTGGTTGCTCAGGATGTACAGTTGGTTTGTACACAATGGAGAGAGGTCCATAGTGCATTGGTCAGGATTTTTTTTTATTGCGCAGTGAATGTGTTTTGGGGTTGCCTGAGTAACATCTAGTCCTGAGCAGATTGCGTTAGTACGTCTTAACTGTAAACTTCAACAAAACGTATTTCAAAATTGTATTCAGAAGATCGGGGGTTCAAGCCTCAATCCAGGATTTGAGAACATAATATATGCTGACACTTTAGTGTAGTACAGTGGGAGTGCTGCATTGTTGGAATTGTTAACTTTGGATGAGATGTTAAACTGAGACCATGTTTGCCTGTTCCAGTAGTGCAGATGGACGTAAAAATCAAATGGCATCATTTAAAGAAGACCTGGAGTTCTACTGGCTATCTGGCTAATATTCCTCTCTCAACCGACATCACCAAGATAGATTAACTGGTCATTCATCTCATTTGTGGTTTGTGTCACCTTGCTGTGCGCAAATTGGCTGCCATGCTTGCCTAACTGACAACAGTGACCGCACTTTAAAAGTACTTTGTTGTGACGTGCTATGGGACGTCCTAAGAACACGACGAGGTGCTGTATGAAAGCAAATTCTTCTCCAGTTTTTAATAATTTAACAAATTACAAATCTTGAGCTTGTACTTCAATTTTTTTTGTCCTCGTTGTAAACATGTAGCTCTTGCATAACCTACTATTATTAGGGAATGCATTACCCTTAGGATTACAAATCTAGAAAGAACATTTGAGTTGTAATGCAGCCTTTATTGTAGGGGCTAAATTGTTTGCAATTCATTTTTTTGGATACTGTAACTGTGTTTCAGTATATTCACATTAAAAATGCTAAAAGTTATAACACTTAGTGAATTGTCCATTCATTCAAAGATGTCTACTGCCTTGAATTCAAAATTGTTTTTTGTGCAAAAATTCAAATTATTAAGTAATATGAATTAAGTAACTCAAGTAAAACAGCTCAGGAGCTTTTTTTTTTGCATAATTTAAGTTTGAATTAAGCAACTTCAAATTAAGAGGAGTAGCCTATATAACCTTTAATTTAGCACCTCAGATGGTGCTGGAACAGTATTCTGTTTACATACAGTACAAGACAACAAGAAAAAAAACAAGTTGTACAGGATGACATGAGTAGTGAATAATCACTGGATTAACAGGTACTTTTATGTTCATAATATGCCTGCTTTGGAACACAAATAGGGGTTCTGATACAAAGAATAGCATTAAATACCTCAATGTAATTTGAATATGCAAAATATTACATTTAGATATGTAATTAAGCATATAATTTACACACACAAAATATCTCCAGTCAGTTAATGAAGAAGGTAAGGATAGAGGAAGTACTTTCAGAACAAATAACACCCCATGTGTATTTACAAAATTGAAGAAATTATCTCCTAGTTTATGTCCCCTCTCATGGAGCCATTTTGTTTTGGTGCTTGTTTGTACCTGGGGTTTCTCTCTCATATTTTAGGGACAGTCCATGTATGTTCCAAGAGGAGCTTTGTTTATTTATATAGCAATCAGTGCGTTGGCCTGACTAGGTCATCAGCCAGTACTAATGTTTGCTGACGTGGATATTTCTGGGTCATCTTCCAGGTCAGTCTGAGGTACCTACTTCCATTTGAATGAGATATTCTGCGATTGTGTGTAGGTTGTTGCAGTAGCTTGCCTTGTTGGAACAGTTCATGGTACATACTGGAGGGGGAAAACCAATTACAATAGCAATATTTGTGTAAAATGGCCTCTTTTAGTTTGTTTTTAAAATGTTTGTTTGTGTGTGTGTGTGGGGTGGGGGGAGGCAGGTACATAGTAGATTACCTGTATTCATACCTTCAGTACAATCAGCTTGTGGAATGCTTTATTTATATCACAGTTTACGTTTCTAGATTTGAGATGCAATTTTTGTATTAATTGCAAATATAAGCAGATGAACACAAGATTAATTTAAACACTGGCTATTGCTTGATCACAAGTTCCTAAGTGTTGAATATCTTTCCCTGAACTATGGAGTCAGACAATGTCAGATATGTACCCGTTGTATATGTTGCTTATCTGTTTACTGGTCTGTCCTAACATAATGTATTTCCAAATTTGTTGCTCATTCACTATTCAGTTGAATCTTGTAAGCACTTTAACCAATTGGACTAAAGGGAGATGTATCCGTTGCACTATAAGTTTGCAGATGTAAATCTATGATAAAAAAAAAAGAACTTGCATTTATATAGCGTCTTGAAAGCGGTTTACAGCCAATGAAATACTTTTGAAGTGTAGTCACTGTTGTAATGTAGGGAAACGTGGCAGTCAATTAGCGCCCAGCAAGGTCCCACAAATAGCAATTTGATAATGACCAGATAATCTGTTTTAGTGATGTTGGTTGAGGGATAAATATTGGCCAGGACACGGGGGAGAACTCCCCTGCTCTTTTTAAAAATACTGCCTAGGGATCTTTTACATCCATCTGAGAGGACAGACGGGGCCTTGTTTTAACGTCTCATCCGAAAGATGGCACCTCCAACTGTCAGCCTAGATTTTGTGCTCAAGTCTCTGGAGTGGGACTTGAGGCGAGAGTGCTACCACTGAGCCACAGCTGATACTGAGTGACACAAAATGCAGGATAATGCATGGCATCATATTAAAGCTATAGTATGTTATGCCACAGAATGGGAGGATGTATTTTTCACCCTATGTTCTACTATTCTGAGCAGTCAATTTCAGTAAAAACAGAGTGCGGGGTACAAGTTGTCTATGGTCCAAGAAGTAGGAGCTTGTTAGAAAATAGTAACACATCAAATGGTTCATTTCTATGCGAGCAAATGTTGCATAGTTTATCAAGGTGTGTTGTGCCCCTGAAACACACTCCAGACTGTATTCTTTATAGCAAACCTATAGGTGGTGTTCATGGTAGAAATTTGGCTGGTGATAGATGTCATGGCAGACGGCAATAGACTTTGTCACTCTGGAGTTATGAATTAATTTGTGGAAGTAAAAACAGCTTTTCCTGAGTGTTTTCTTTTTCCTCATAATGATGTAGTAACTTCTCTGATGTTGCAGTATGCTTAAAAGTGCAGATGTGTCATTTTTGATTAGTTTCGGATGTGCATCAACAAAACTGGCAATAAAGCTTGGGAGTTGAGTCAGTGATCTAATTCCCAAGTGAGCTAAATGTGAGTGATGTTAGGCCATCTCTAATAGTTAATCTTGCCTTTGTTCATGATTGCAATAGATGCATCACTTCTTAGTGCAGCATTGCATTTTAAAAAGTGCTCTGGACCTCCTGGGAACTTTATACATTTATTTTTTTAATCTTGGGAGAGCAGCAGACAGGAGAAAAGAAGCCTGTACTCTCCTAATATTAAAAATTAGCAATGCAGAAAGTGGAGTAGAACTGTTGTTAAGTTTAATGTGAAACAGAGTTGGCTGTATATCTCAGCTTTGCCAATGCAGTTCAAACACAATTGCTACATCTCAAACATTTTCTGCCCCTATGCCTGGTCATCTCCGGTGCTCCATCCTCGGTTCCTGTTACAATTTGATTGCATGACAGATACTTTTTCTTATGCCGCTTCCACAGGCAATCCAATGCTTCCTATGAATTAAAATAATGATCTTGTGCACACGGTGTCTGATAAAGAAGCATTCCTTGAATGCGCAATGCTACTGATGAGCTCACTGAAAATAGTAAGAGATACCTTATACTCTCGTGATCTCTCTGACAGACAGATAACACTCTTAACAGACCATATGTCTTGGGCTATAACTATGAGTCAGGCTTATTAATAAGTAAAATTAAACAGCGACAAGAGCAAACAGCAGATTTTACTAGATTACAAATCTTTATTCTGGGAATCCCATAAACCACGGTTTAGGTTTCTTACATAGGCACAACCTGGAGGCAAACATTGTTTCAGGCATTTCAAACACAGAAAATACCATTGTCTAGGTAAATTTAGTCATTTTTCTTGCAGAAAACAAATCACGATGGTGGCTAAAAGGATTTTCAAAAAAATCTTGGGAGTCATTTCAGAGCCATATAAAGAGTACACTTTTGATCCGTACATGGCTTTCCTCTTTTTAGTTCTGATAAGTTGCTGGTTTGTGAATATGAAATTTGAACCAACATGCACAGATGTGATGTGTATAGTGCAATGTGATGGACTAAACTCAAGCTAGACGGGATACTTTTATATATAGACTAACAAATCTCCTGTGGTGCTGTTTACAATAAATCAGAAGAAACATTTTTATGATGACAGAAACACGAAAGCAACATTCTACTACTGAGGTTTAGGTGTGTGTCTCTTTAAGGTTACAAAATCTAATTGCTATTAAGTAGATACAGGGTCAATTCATACAGAGATCAATTAAGAGTCTTCAGCTCTTCTGGCTTCAATATTTTGTGTTCTTTTTCCTTTTTGTTTTGAAGAGTGATACAGAAATTTGTGTGTCAAAGAAGTGTGATGGATAGAACTGTATTATTTGAAAAAATGTATAGATTTTAATGGGCTTTCCACACTTTCCCATTGCCTAGATTCCATTTATTCTTGAATATTGTTAAGGCCAGTTCCAGAATATTCCATGAGTAAGTAGTAATATGTGTACACTTATTAAAATGCTGAAGGGTGTGGATGAACAGGGGGACCAAGGTTCAAATACATAACTCCCTGAAATTACAAGTACTGGTAGATAATGCTATTTAAAAAAAAAGACCAACAGCATTTTGGGTTCTATAAATAGAGGCATAGAGTACAAGAGAATAGTAATGCTAAATTTATATAAAACATTGGTTAGGTCACAGTTGGAGTACAATGTGCAGTTTTGAGCACCCCATTATAGAATGGATGATAAAGCCATGGAGAGTGTAGATTCATCAGGATGATGGCAGGGATGAGAAACTATAGTTATGAGACGAGACTTGAAATATTAAGTCTATTTCCACTAAATCAGAGAAAGCTAAAGAGATTTAATAGAGATTTTAATGTCCTTTCTATAATGGTACGCCTAAAACAGTACACAGTATTCTAACTGACCTAACCAATGTTATGTGCAAATATATTGCTTTATTATTGCACCCTATGGAGGTTGTTGATACTGAATAGAGTCAGTGGCAAGGGATCGTCAATTTATAATTGTCAATAAGAGAGTGAAGGAGAGCGGTTAGGAGAATTTTCTTTGTGCAGAGGGTTGTTGGAGCATGGAATGCTTTGCCATAGGGAGTGTTTGAGGCAGGACCATTGCAACTTCTAAAGGAAAATGTGATAAATATTTGAAGCAGATGAAGACACAGGTCTAAGAGGAGAGAGCAGGACATTGGGATTGGTTTTAAGTTGCTCAAGCAAAGAGTCAGCAAAGATACGATAGGTCAAATGGTAACCTTCTGTGCTGTAAACTTCTATGGTACTTATTTTCCCTGTTGTGAATTATTGTTTCCAGTTTTGTGAAAATTATTATTGTAAATAAACACTGATTTATGATGACGTTAGAACATGTTTTTTTGTTTTACCGTTTTTTTAAAAGACACTAATGCACTTTCTCAAAGCCAGTGCTGTTGTGTATAGATGATTAATACTGCAACAAATAAGCTTGTTTGAAGTTTATTTAAAATTTGAGATGTCAGACTTCAAGCTAAATAAGAATGTAGAAATTTCATTTTCTGTTGTATAGATCTTAAGGGTACTTTTAATTTATGAACATGTTGCACTAAACCTCCAAAGCACTGCACAGAATTTTAGAAATTGGTAGTGTTGTAGATCCAAAGTAAGATAAACACACAAAAGCATTAATTTACCTCTGGTGTGCTGTGAGTGAAATAAATTCCAGATGAAGATCAACTCTTCATAAAAGGGCTAAAGGGCTGAAGTGCACTAGTGACCACCACCCTGTGGACATCATTTTGCGAACAGAGTATTAATGATATTGCTAGTACACTTGGGGACATCCATTAATGTGTCAAGCTTCTTGAGTGTCGTTGCAGCTGCACCCATCCAGGCAAGTGGAGAGTGTTCCATTACGCTCCTGACTTGTGGCTTGTATGTAGTGGAGAGGCTTTGGGGAATCAGGAGGTGAGCCACTTGCTGCAGATTACCTAGCCCCTGATCTGCTGGAGTAGCCACGACGTTTATGTGGCTGGTCCAGTTGAGTTTCTGGTGAGTGGTGACCCCTAGATTGTTGATGGGGGATTCGGCAATGATAATGCCATTGAATGTCAAGGGAGGTGGTTATACTGTCTTGTTGGTGGTGACCACTGCCTGGCACTTGTGTGGCGCGAATGTTACTTGCCACTTATCAGCCCAAGGCTGGTATTGTCCAGATCTTGCTGCGTGCGGGCACGGACTGCTTCATTATTTGAGCAATTGTGAATGGAACTGAACACTGTGCAATCGTATGCCAACAGTCCCACTTCTGACCTTATAATAGAGGGAGGGTAATTGATTAAGCAGCTGAAGATGGTTGGGCCTAGGATGCTGCCCTGAGGAACTCCTGTAGCGATGTCCTGGGGCTGAGATGATTGGCCTCCAACAACTACAACCGTCTTCCTTTCTGCTAGGTATGACTCCAGCCAGTGGGGAGTTTTTCCCTGATCCCCGTTGATTTCAGTTTTACTAGGACTTCTTGGTGCCATACTCGGTCGAATGCTGCCCTGATGTCAAGGGCAGTCGCTCTCACCTCATCTCTGGAATTCAGCTCTTTTGTCCATGTTTGGACCAAGGCTGTAATGAGGTCTGGAGCCGAGTGGTCCTGGTGGAACCAAAATTGAGCATTGGTGAGCAGGTTATTGGTGAGTAAGCGCCCCTTGATAGCACTGTCGACGACTCCTTCCATCAATTTGCTGATGATTGAGAGTAGGCTGTTAGATTGGTAATTGGCCGGCTTGGATTTGTCCTGCATTTTGTGGACAGGGTATACCTGGGCAATTTTCCACATTGTTGGGTAGATGCCAGTGATGTAGCTGTACTGGAACAGTTCGGATAGAGGCGTGGCTAGTTCTGGAGCACAGCTCTTCGGCACTACAACCGCAATATTGTCAGGACCATTGTTCCCTCTAACTTTTTTCGGCAATGTACGGAATGAATTTGGGTTTGTGCACCGATGTAAAGGCTGTATGCGCCACTATAAAAATAATCACAACTTTGAATAGAATATCTTTTTAGAAAACATTATTCAGGGTCTATAACAAACAGAACAAATGTACAAAATAATGGATAATTGTAAGAATTTCATGTTATATTGGCTGATAAATTTATATAATTTATGAAATGGGTTTCTTAAGTTGCACTAGGATTGAGCAGACCAGTCTAATTATATTTTATTAAAATATTATCTGATGGGAACGATTCCAATCAGCTTTTTGTTGAAACAGCTTAATGACTGTGATTCAAACAGAAATAAATCATGTGCAATCAGAATTTTTAAATTGAGTCAGAAATACAAAACAGCTGTCAAATCAGTCAGTGTGAATTTGGGGATAGGGAGCAGTTTAATTAAAGCTCCCTCCTCCCCACGCCCACCATTGAATCTTCAGCAGGATTTAAAAAATGATTGTATTACAATTGTACATCTTGCAGGTCTCATTAGTTTTGGCTGCCTCTATGTAAGGCAGGGAGCAGTTTGGTCGTGAACAACCTGAACCGAGGGAGGCAATGGACAAAGATAAAACGAGACAATCCTTGGGGCGACTGAGGGCTTTTGGATAGCAGTTGTATAAAACAATTTAAATCAACTTCATTGTTTTGATTACAATGTACCAATGTGATTGGAAAGTATATTTTAGCACAAATGTAGAAGGATCTTTAATAACAGTATTACACATGATCTGTGTCAGAATTACTTAATTTGTAAATATGAAATATGGAAATTGATACGGTTATTACAATATGCCAGGTAATTTGGGTTCATTTGTAGTTTACTTCAGAAGCTAACGTCGAATAGGATGGTGACAAACTGTCAATTGCACTAATTGTAGACTCCCTTCATTGTTATTTGCTGCCAATGTCTTAAATATGTTTGTCTTTAGACTAAAGTAACAATTCTTCACAATTCGCACTAGAGGTGAAAAACTTTCATTTAATTGAACGCATCGCCTTATGGTTTACTGAATCGTCGTGCTGAAGTTTTCTGATTGGAAACTCAAATCAGTTACATCATGAAGGGATGGAAGTGTGTGTGTGTATATATATATATATATATATATATACTTTTACACTTTGTCCAATGAATATATATAAACGTTTACACTATCCAATATATATGTAAATGAATATATACCAATATATGTGTAAATTAATATATATAAACTTTTACACTTTGTCCAATTAGTTTACATTTTTATATAATATGTAAACTGTTACACTTTTTTATATATATTTACACTTTGAATATATCCATCTATCGGACAGTATACTATTTGTGGACACCGATCTCTGAGCAGCTGTACCACTGACCCGCAAAGTGATTTGTAGCTGACGTCACATCAGCAGCGTCTCCACCAGAGTGCACTGGTTCGGTGCGCGGATGGAATGATGACGTGCGCGGCACACAACAAACTGCTGCGCAGCCGCGCATGAGCGAAGCTTACAGGGAACAGTGTTTGGGACCCACCATGGCCTTTGCTGTGTCCAGTGGTTCAGCCGTTTCTTGTGGAATGAATTGAATTGGCTGAAGACTGGCATCTGTGATGGTGGGGATCTCGGGAGGAGGCTGAGAAGGATCATCCACTTGGCACTTCTGGCTGAAGATGTTTGTGAATGCTTCAGCCCTGTCTTTTGCACTCGCATGCTGGGCTCCACCATTGTTGAGGATGGGTATGCTCGTGGAGCCTCCTCGTCCCATTAGTTGTTTAATTGTCCACCACCATTTGCAACTGGATGTGGCAGGACTGCAGAGCTTTGATCTGATCCGTTGGTTGTGGGATTGCTTAGCTCTGTCTTTAGCATGCATGAAGTCCTGTGTAGCTTCACTAGGTTGGCACCTCATTTTCGGCTACCTCTGGTGCTGCTCCTGACATGCTGTTATACACTCCTCGTTGAACCAGGGTTGGTCGCTTGGCTTGATGGTGATGCAGCAGTGAGGGATATGCTGGGCCATGAGGTTACCGATTGTGGTGGAATACAATTCTGCTGCTGCTGACGGCCCGCATCGCCTCCTGGATTCCCAGTTTTGAGCTACTAGATCTGTTCTTAATCTATCCCATTTAGCACGGTGGTAGTGCTACACAACACGATGGAGGTGCTCTCAGAAGATGGGACCAGGTCTCCACAAGGATTGTGTAGTGGTCAATCCTACCAATACTGTCATGGACAGATGCATCTGCGACAGGTAGATTAGTGAGGATGGGGTCAAGTAGGTTATTACCTCTGTTGGTTCTCTCACCACTTGCCGCAAGTCCAGTCTGGCAGCTATGTCCTTCAGGGCTCGGTCAGTAGTGGTACTACCAAGCCACTCTTGGTGATGGACATTGAAGTCCCCCACCCAGAGTACATTCTGTGCCCTTGATACCCTCAGTGCTTCCTCCAAGTGGCGTTCAACATGGAGGAGGACTGATTCATCAGCTGAGGGAGGGCAGTAGGTGGTAATCAGCAGGAGGTTTCCTTACCCACATTTGATCTGAAGCCATGAGACATCATGGAGTCCAGAGTCAATGTTGAGGACTTCCGGGGCCACTCACATCCAACTTTATACCACTGTGCCCCCACCTCTGGTGAGTCTGTCCGAGAGATGGAGGAGTCCTGGGGCGTTGACCGATTAGATATGATTCTGTAAGTATGACTATGTCAGGCTGTTGCTTGACTAGTCTGTGGGACAGCTCACCCAACTTTGGCACCAGTCCCCAGATGTTAGTGAGAAGGACTTTGCAGGGTTGACTGGGCTGGCTGTACCATCATCGTGTCCGAATCCAGTGCCTAGTTCAAAGCCAAGCGGTCCATCCGGTTTTGTTCTTCCTACAACTTTAATACAACTGAGTGGCTTGCTAGGCCATTTTAGAGGGCATTTAAAGTCAACCACATTGGCGTGGGACATATAGGCCAGATTGGGTAAGGGCGGCAGGTTTCCTTCCTTCAAGGACATTAGTGAACTTGTTGGGTTTTTACAACATAGCTTCATGATACCAATGTTTTATGCCATATTTATTTAGTTTTTTTTAAAACTGAATTCAAATGGTGAGATTTGAGCTCCCTGGATTATTAATCCAGATCTCTGGATTACTGATCCAGTAACATAACTACTATGCCACTGTACCCTGATCCTATTCAGTGTAGTGTATCAAGATGTATTGGATGAATGCTTAAAAAAAAGCACATGGACAGAACCGAAGATTAGTTGAAAGCTCAATAACAAAACTATGCTGGGTCATAGATTGCTAATATATGTAATATAAAAGCCCTTTTGGATCTTGGAACCACAAAAACTTTGTTTCATTTGATCCTTGGGTCTGTGAAGTGGGTTTTGTTTTGAAATCATAACCCAGTCAATAACTTAGAAACTTTAAACAGTTTCATGTGTGAAGTTATTTGACTACTCACCTGGATGAAAAACTAATATACAGTCTTGGAAATGGAAATGAAAATGGAAAATGTTAATCATGCAAAATTTAGGGATTTTGGGAGCATCACGGAAAAATCTTACATTACCTAATTTGGAATGCTTTCTTCTTTCCAAAAGTCCATCCCAGTCCAATGGCCGAGACATTGGAACTGTCGCATACTGCATTATGTAACAGTACCATTTTCCCTACATGATTAATAGTGGTGTGTTAAAAATCTTGTCAACATCACTGTGATGAGGTGAATAGTGAAGGCTAGGGACTTTCCTCATAGGCAGGCGAGGAAAATTGGAGTAAGTGTTAATTTTAGCTGGTTCCCCCTCCCCCTGGACCTGTCATAAGTTTGAGGGCCAGTTACACTCCCTGCTGAGAAGGTGAAAATGGTGCATGGTGCTGGAATGCTGTCACTAGAATTTCAGTAAAGCATAATGGCAGGTGTGTGAAATTTATGTACTGAATCATTTAAACTATGAAAAACACCCTGGAGTGCTAGTATAGATTTTGCCCTTCCAAACTTGGGTTGTGTCATGAGAGAGCGTTTTAAACTAGATATGTAACACTCAGAGGATGGATTCTTGCGCATCCCCAAGTTTTATCATTGGCGGCCATGCCATCAGCTGCCTAGGCCCTAAGCTCTGGAATTCCTTCCCTAAACCTTCCTATCTCTGTCTCCTCCTTTTAAGACGCTCCTTAAAATCCACCTCGTTGAGCAAACTTTTGGTCACCTGTCCTAATATCTTCTTATGTGGCTTGGTATCAAATTTTGTTTGATAACTATGAAGTGGCTTGGGACATTTTACTATGTTAAAGGCACTGTATAAATGCAAGTTGTTGTAAGTGGAAGTAATTTGAGCTGATAAAATGAGAAGCATAAAAGAAGCTTAATGCACAGCATTAAAGCACATTGGCTTTAGTGTAATTTTTACAATACCATAATATTAATGTACCTAATAATAACATGGGACAAGAGAGAATTGGTATGCAAAAAATAAATTCGAGGTCTATAATCTTTCAACACTAAATTTCACTTTTGGAAGTGTCCAAGTGTGAACAGTATGTTTGAGCTCGCATTTTGACTTTTGAATTATTCTTGAGCCCTCAGTGTTCACCAAGGTGCCTTTTAACTCCAGAAGTAATGAGTTAACTGAAAAAAGAGTCTCCTTTGGAAGGTACCTTGGTCCAAAAAAAGTTGATCCAAAATGTAGATTTTTGACTTTTTTGTTCACACAGGATTCTTTAAAACAGTAAATGAAATAACAATTGCAATTGATTATTTTAAAAGGTGAGAGACTAAGAAATGATGGTAGTCAGAGGGATTTAGGTGTCCTTGTACATGAATCACTGAAAGTTAACATGCAGGTACAGCAAGCAATTAGGAAGGCAAATGGTATGTTAGCCTTTATTGCAAGGGGGTTGAAGTATAAGAGTGAGGAGGGCTCTGGTGAGACCACACCTGGAGAACTGTGTACAGTTTTGGCCTCCTTACCTAAGGAAGGATATACTTGCCTTAGATGGGGTGCAATGAAGGTTCACTAGGTTGATTCCTGGGATGAGAGAGTTGACCTATGAGGAGAGATTGAGTAGAATGGTCCTATATTCTCAGGAGTTTAGAAGAATGAGAGGTGGTCTCATTTGAAACGAATAAAATTCCTAGCGGGCTTGACAGGGTAAATGTTGGAGGCTGTTTCCCCTGGCTGCAGAGTCTAGAACTAGGGGTCATAGGGCCCGATATTACCAGGGCGGCGGGGGGGGGGGGGCGATCAGGCGCGTGAGTAACGCGCCCGGTGAAATCAGTCTGCCCCGTGCGCAATCGCAGGTGATTTGATCCACTTACCTCTTGTTCCGGGTTCCCTGCTGCTGAGCTGAGCTGCGCGGCGGGCGGACGGCGCATGCGCAGTAAGGTCTGTCAGCTGGAGGAGCCCTATTCAAAGGGGCAGTCCTCCACTGACTGATGCTGCAAGAAATAGGAAAAATTACAGCATGGAGCAGCCCAGGGGAGAGGCTGCTCCCAGGTTTAATGATGTCTCACTCCAGGTATCATTGGATGGGGTGAGGAGGAGGAGGAGGAGGAGGAGGGGGAGGACAGAGATCTTCCCCCCCGGTGGGCGGGAGGAAGTGGCCTGCCTCTGCCACCAAGAAGGCCTGGCTCGAGGTGGCAGAGGAAGTCACCTGCACCACCAACATATTGCCCACCTGCATACAGTGCAGGAGGCGCTCCAATGACCTAAGTAGGTCAGCCAAAGTGAGTACACTTACTCATTCCCCTACACTCCGTCTGCCATATCACCGCCCCCACCCCACATCTCCTTCTGCACTGCCAACACTACTCTGTCACATCACCCCTCAAACCCACTCAAACCTCATCCTCATCTTACCTGCACTTACTCACCTCGCCAGTACTCATCCCGCCACTACCACTCAACCCAATCCTCATACAATCTCATGGCTCTACCTCATACTCACCCTCTCATGCATCTCTTTCACAGTCAGCCTCACTCAACCTGCCACTACTTGTGCTGCAGCCACAGGGCATGCATCACATATGTGCAGTAGGCAGCTTAAGGCAAACGTTGTGGAGCTCCACGTGTCAGAGGTGGACGCCGTGGCTGGTGAGGCTGGTGATGCTGTTCGCCCTCCGAGGAGGTCATGCCTGCAGCTACGGCAGCCCCCATCCGGAAGATGTACATCTGAGGGGGTCCGCAAGGTAGGTACACCGGGGTAAGTGTGCAAGTTGGTGACTTTTATTGTTAGCAGGAGGGTGGTGGAGGCCAAACTTTGTCCAAGGTGACAGAGTGGCCTCCTGCAATGAGTGAGTGTCTCCCCCCCCCCCCCCCCACCCCCAACCTGTCAAATGGACCTTTGCAGCTGCCACAGGCTGATGGCTGCAACACGTCCATTTGAACTGGGAGTGTTTCCCCCAGTACGGGAAACAGTCCCAGTTGTTTGTAAAATCCCAACCCTCCTAAAATATCTCGTTAATCAGTTCTGTAAACGACCTGAAATACCAAAATAAATACCTTATGCGGCACCCCGCCGACTTTAATTGCCGGCGGGAGTCCCACATGCGGGGTCTGCGCGCGCATGTCAGCCCGGAAGTGGGCGGGTTGGAGCCGGGCTCCCAACCCGCCCCGGGAATCCCCGATTTTCGGAACGCACCCGATCGCGGGTGCTAAAATAGAGCCCATAGTCTCAAGGTAAGGGGTCGGCCATTTAGGACCAAGATGAGGAAAAATTTCTTCACTCAGAGGGTTGCTAATCTTAGGAATTCTCCACCCCAGAGGGCTGTGGCTGCTCAGTCATTGAATATATTCAAGGCTGAGATCAATAGATTTTTGGACACTAAGGGAATCAAGGGATATGGGGATATGGGCTGGAAAGTGAAGTTAAGTTAGAAGATCAGTCATTATCTTATTGAATGGAGGAGCAGGCTCGAGGGGCCATATGGCCTACTTCTGCTCCTATTTCTTATGTTTCTTCTGTAAACTGTTTGCAACTCTACTTTCTGTCTGCTATCCCAAAGGATCCAGTTAGAACAGATCTATAAATGTATCAAAAGTTGATGGAAAGTTACTGACCAGTTTATAGATTCTAGTGATCCCTTTTTGAACCAAGAAGGTTCTTTTTCTTTCAAGATGACAGGATAGAGGTAGTGACGCAAATGTGATTAATAATGTATGTGTCAGAAGATACTTAAGTGTGATGGGCCTACTATTATTGGTGTGTTTTTTTGCCCCAGTTTTGGTGTTCCATGACAGTCGTAATGTCAGGATTCCTTTGCACGGTGCTTTCAGTCAACCTGATGCCATGGCTCAGTTCTAGTACTCTCGCCTCTGAGTCAGAAGGTCATGGGTTCAAGTCCCACTTCCGAGACTTGAGCACATAATCCAAGCTGACGCTTCAGTGCAGTACTGAGGGAGAGGGAGTGCTGCACTGTCGGAGATGCAGCCTTTCGGATGAGATGTTAAAGATCCGTTGAACATAAAAGATCCCACGACAATATTGGAAGAAGAGCAGGGGAGTTCACCTGTCATCCTGATTAACATGTATCCTTCAATCAACACTTAAAACAGATTATCTGGTCATTTATTTCATTGCTGTTTGTGGGAGCTTGCTGTGTGCAAATTGGCTGCCACATTTCCTACATTCCAACAGTGACTACACTTCAAAAGTACTTCATTGCTGTAAAATGGTTTGGGAGGTCCTGGGGTCATGAAAGGTGCTAAATAAATGCAAGTCTTCTTTCAAAACACAATTACAATAGTCACTATTTAAAGTTATCTATTCTCCCAGTAAAATGAATACAGGCCTTGAATTTGCACCCAGAGACATGTGTAATCGGGTGCAAATCAATTACGTGGCCTAAAAGATTGTAGAACTTTGGGCATGAGTACAATACATATAAATCTCTTCAATCTTTTACGGCTGTCGATCGATCCCTCCTCCAGAACGCATCTCTGACCATAAAACTGGCCCCGGCCCCAAATTACAGAGCCTCATATATCTCAGTCGAACCTTGCTCAGAGGCTCTCTTCAGATTCTAACCAGATTTTCAGACACAGCAGGAGACAGTCATTTTTCTGGTGTTTTATTGCAATTTTTTGAGCATTTTTAAAGAAAAAATTATCATCATTGAGACCTGCACCTTCTGATTCTTTTAATGCATTTTTATGGCATAAGTAAGTATAAGTCACATTAAAAATTGAAAAGCTTTGCCGATTGCAGGTTCTTAGAATGCTGTGCTTTGATGTACATGAATGATGGTTGAATGAGTTGAAACTTGAATTTTCATACTTAAAGAAGAGAAATATATGGTGTGAGATCGGCCCTTTCCTTAGGCCCCAGTTGTTTATGCTGATTTACATCCATTTTACAGCTGGAAATTTGATCGTAACTTGACTTTGGCAGAATGGGCGCGGGAATGGGCGTATTGTTGGGCCTATCTTCCGGGGTACGCCCACAGAGGGAATTCCAGGTCACAGTTTTAATGTTAGGTCTACCTGACATAAACCAGGTTTGAGCTAACTTAAAGACAGGCCCAATGTATTATAATTTTCAGTGAGAGAAAGCTGATTTGCCACATAACTGCTTTGTGTCAAATTGATTAAAGCTAATATTAGAAATGACATGTAGCTTATTTGGGCAACTGGGGACAAAGGTGCCCTCTGCAGTCTTTCCACCATCTCTTATTTATTATATATTTTTTAAATAGTCCTTTTAAAATACCAAAACAAAGACTACAATATCTTTTGGAAACAGTTTTTCTTGTATTAGCTTTAGATATGGTTACATAAATAGGAGGCAGTCTTTAAAGTTGTAGTGCATACTACATTTCACTGAATTGCCTTATAATTTCTAAATTCTATGAAGGGAAATATCTGTACAATTGCTCATGTTCCATTTGTTTCTTTTTGCTGTACTACTGGCTGGTACTGATTTCTTTTCTTACTCAAGGTACCTACCTTTCAGTTGCCATTCAGCAAGATTTCAGTAGAAATGTATGCTGATGGAAATAGTTCCTTGTTTCATAGGAGAGGACCCCTACAATGGGAGACCTAAATTGGCAGGTTTCAAAGGGAAAGAAAAATAAGGTCGAAACTGTCTGCAACAAGTGGAAAGTTTTTTGATTAATTTTATAATCCTGAAGATTGGAGGGGGAGAGGTGCAGTGTACCTAGTATTGAAAGTATTCAGCCCTTCAGCACCGTTTCCCTTTAAAACTGCTAGTTAAAACTGCTAGTGAATAAATATTTTGTGTGGAACTCCCCTGATACCAAAGTCATGAGATGCCAGTGTAGTGGCATTGTGATGTGGGGTACTGCCCTCAGCTCACTGTTTTCATTCATGATGTTGCATCATTGGCATTCTGTTCCAGCATCTGTTACAACCAGAAGTCTTAAATAATAAGATATAGTAATAAAAAGTGACTGAAAAACAAAGATTATAGTACAGTGACTTCCTTTTTTATACTACATAAGAATTGAGTCAATTCAGTTGGATGTAATTTCCCTTCCTCTCTCTCCCTTTTTCTCTTTCAATTTTAAAAAGTAGTTGTAGCAGTCTTTTTTTAAAAGTAGAAAATAGTGTTTTTGAATATAACTGTATCTTGGTAAGCTCAAAAGAAGAAAGACAAAAGAAAAGCTTTTTTTCAATTGACCTAAATAGTAAGTGATCTTTCACCTTATCCAGTTATAAGTATACTGAGGTGAAGTTGCTATTTTAATGCTCCCATTTCCCATATTGTATAATATTCTTGCTAAAATCTACATTTTACTTACAAGACAGCTATATCCAATGCTACTAAACACCTCACCTGGGTTGGGGGGGTGAGGGATAAGGACTGTAGTACCTATAAAACTTTCAACGTCCAAGTTCGCTTTCCCAATAGTACAGACTCACCAGGATAACTGACCATATTTAACGTACAACTTAATGTAGCAGTAGAATTTCAGTTAGCGTTCTACAGATGTATTCTTTGTCTGCTCCATTATTTTCTTGTTACAGAGAACCAATTTTCCCAACTTCTGATTAGCTAGAATTTTTTTATCAAGGCAGACTGTCCCCAGTATTGAACATTTAACAGAAAAAAAAGTACATCATTTTTAATTAAGTGAGTTTGTTAGTTTAATGTTGCCCCAAAATTTTAGGATAACTGAGTTAAGTTCAGAAAAGGGTCTCAGTAATCTGGATTAATTTCTGTTTATAGAAAAAAAAATTGCCTATGCAAGTCATCCAAAAAAAGGATACTATAGTATAACTATTTCATACTGAGCTGAGCCAAGTCATGCATGAGCCAAGTGTAAACAGAACAAAGATGTGTGCAAACCCAAAAAGCAGGAGTGATGATGGGATCACTGAGATTTGATAGCTCAGAAATAAACAAGCTGCTGAGGAACTTTCACTGTGTTCCTAAGTGCACTAATATCAATTTAACCTTTACCATGATTGCATAAGAATTCTAACCCACAGAAATAAATGCTGTAATTGATGTAATGAAAATCAGTTACTATCATGGCAAAATATGATTGCCATTAAGATAGGTCTTAAACCAACTGTTTTTACAGATTTGATATTGGGAGGTAACATCTGATGAGGAAAATTTTAAAATACTGTCAGCTGCAAATGCATATGCAGAAACAGAAGTAAAAGATGTAGCTGGACCTCATTATCTGAAGTACAGTGGGTAGGAACATTTCCTGATTAGTAATCTTGTGCATAACCGACTTCTATACCTAAGTTATTTTGGTATCTTCCACATTCAAATCCTTGATTTAGAAGTACATAGGACTCTGCCAAATAAGAGCAGTTCATTCACATTTCTACCAGCAATTAGTACACCAGAGAAGTAGATTTAAAAAAAAGAGTGCTCTATTGGATACCTTTTTATGTTTTGTCCTTGAACTTTCTTAGAAAATTAGTCAAAAATACATCATAATTTTTTTAAAGTGAAGTTTAGTTTTATTATTAATTTAAATTACAGTTAAGCAATAAAATAATGTGTTTACACTGTGCAGTGTAAAACTCAGCATATTGGCCAACTGGATGATTGTTATTTTGTGTTTGTCAGGATGACATTATTTAGGGCGGTTAATATGCTCAGAGGCAGTAAAGGATAAAAGTTTGATTGGAAATGTTATTGCAATAGTGTAATTGCCTTTTTATTGTCTGTATTTCAAAGTAAAAAGAAAGATTTTCATTTATATCGGGCCTGACCACATCTGAGACATCTTAAACACAGATGCACTGACTGTTTTGAAGTCCAGTGACTATAGTTGTGTGGGCAAATTACAGTAATTAACATAATCATATCGGTAATGAATTGGGATTTGAATTGCATCAGTTTCAAGGAAACCATGTGTTGAATTACGTATGTAACAAGATTGGGAAATGTTTAATATAGATTTTTTTTTTGCAAACGATCCCACCTTTGGGTCTCTGAGGAGAATGTTGCAAATATTTTGTAGCATTAGACAAAGGATCCTTTTGATGATAAAAGGATAGTATCTATTGTTAGCAATGTGCATGATAGGATAGGATACAGCATCTATTTCTAGTAAAATCACATGTATCACCTTTCGGCAAAAGGGTGCTTGCTGCAAGGGTTTGTCGGACTGAGGCGATTGATTAGCAAGTTGGAAAAACAAATGACATCTTTTGTGAGAAAAATCCAGAGAACCAGAGGGAGCCTGCCTAGCCATCATTGATCTTGCTGGTTGCTCGTCTGGAATATCCAATAATACTTCAGTAGGAAAACACTGATAGGATATGCACGAGCATTCATTTGCATTCTGCATGTTGTGGCTTGCAAAAGATCTGACTCATTGTAAAAGGTTGTTTCTGTTCTGTCTTGGGAGGTCATTCATTCTTTTATATTAGATTTCACTATAAAAAGTAATACCTTTGTTAAAATTTCTCAACGTAATGAAGCATGTGAAACAAATACATACTTTTCCTCCATCCCAAATGTTTTTAAAACTCTTATGTGTACAATCATTGATTCCTAGTCATTGCCACCTTTTTATTTCCTTCAAATAAAATCTCTCTCGCAATTTTTTGACCAACCAAAAAACATAGAGACAACCTAGAAATTCAGTATCAGAAAAAATTCCTTGTTCTGCTACTCATCATATGGAGCAAGAGATAGCAGCAGACATATGGTAGTGATCAACACAGTTTCCATCCATTTCTGTAAATTGTTCTACACCCATATTCTAAACACATTTTTCATTGAACTCACTGACCTACAACAAAGATTAAAAATAATAATCCAAACATACATCTATCATAACAAGCTCACCATTGATATTTCTTAATAGAAAAAATAAAGTGTACACTGCTGTTAATTTCAGAGAAACTGGCAGAAGAGTCTACAGCCAAAACATTAACCATCTTTTTACAATTGCTGCATGAACTGCTTTATATTTCCAGCACTTTCTGTTTTTATTTAACATTTAGTAAAGACGTTGTGAATTTTTGTTGAAGCTGAGGTCAATTTTTGGGGATGACTGTGCTGATGCTGTTACCTTAGGTTCATCCTGCCAAGCAATGGTGTCAACAGATTAATGACTAATAACATTTAATTGTGCATTTTTTCTTTTTGAAAAATTGAAATGGCGTCTGCTCTTCGTTTTTTCTGACCTCATGCCTGTTATATCATACTTGACAAGGAAATAATTTGTTGCTACTGTCATATTGTTGGACGGAATGTTGCATTGCTGCAAAATCTCTTTCTGAAATCTGTCACTTTATTTAAAGTATTGTGGTTGTGCATTCCAGGACAGATTTGGAACAAAATATATTCATTTTACCATTTTTAAAATGTTAATTCACAATAATCCTGTGTTTATGTGAAGATACCAGCTTGGGCCGTTTCGTCAACCAGTTTGAACTATCGAATCAACTATTTTGTTACTTTGTCAACTAACCTTTTTCAAATCTAATGCACAAATGATATCCAGTGAAAATAGTGTCAAATTCTAGTACTAATTTCGGGTCCAACATAAATGAGAACTCATGAGGCCGCAAATAACAATAACAGACTGTTTTCTTGTATATTCAGTCTTTATAAATTTATGAAGTATAGATTTTATTCTCATGAGATTCTGTAATGTTTATCAAGAAATCGCAAAAAATTACTGACTCCAAAGGATGGTAACAAATACAATATACGTGTGGAGTGTTCAGAGAACATAGAGCAACCAGAGATGGAGGTGGTGTAGCCCTATATTTAAGGGGCACTTGGGAGGCTTTTGAAGTTGGATCCTGCTGTAGGTAGAAAGTTCTAAAATGAACAACTCTGGTTAATTAAGTGAAAAATACAAAGCTGAGACTAGGGTTATGCTACAGATCACCAGACCAGAAGAAAGAAAGAAGACAGTTTGTTATATGAAGAGGTAATAAGGGTAGGTGTAAATGGGCAACTTCAATTCACCAAACACAAATTGGGAATACCTAAGGAGTTCAGAATCAGAGTTGGTAAACATAATGCATGACTCAATGCATCAGGGAAGCCATGAGAGGCAGTGCTGATCTTGACTTGGTAATGGTAAATAACCCATACAATATATAGGAAAGTCCACAGAATGATCAGAAATACCAAAGACTAGGAGTCAAGTATATAATTTTAAAAGGTCTAACTTCAAAGAAATAAGGGATGAGCTTAAGCAAATTAATTGGTGGGATTTGTTCAACAACATTTCAGTGGAGGATAAGTTGAACAGCTTTAATGGCATAATACTGAACATGCAGGATAAATACATACCTAGGGTCAGCAAGTGTAGACTAAACAAACATGACCCTAAATGATGAACTCAAAAAATCAGAAGTGAAATAAGGAGGAGCAATGACTTCTGCAAATCATGAAGGGAGAAAGTTGAACAGGTTGACAGGGATGAATATGGGAAATTGGAGACACATTTTAAAAGGATAGTCAGAGGGGAAAAGAGAGACGTCGTAAAAAGCATAGCTGTTGATGCAAAACGTAACAATAAGAAATTCGTTCGGTACTATAATAGTAAGAGGACAGTCAGAGAGAAGGTGAGAACTAAAAGAGCACAAAAACAAACACATCCCCACAGATAATTGGTATTAATCCTACTAAAAGAGATTAGGAAGGAGATTTGTGAGATATTGAAGGTGATTATGAGGGAATCAGCAAATAATGGAGACATACTAGTTGACTGGAAACAAAAAAAGGATAACCAAATAGAAGCAGGCAACTACAGACCCAGTAGTCTCACTTCAATACATTGTGAAGTAATGCAATTGATTATCAGGACTAAATTGCTATGTGCAATACTTTACAATTATCTTTACAATAATAGCCTAGTAAACAGCAGTCAACATGAGCTCAGAAGGGAAAGATCCTGTCTGACTAAACTGTGACTTTTTTTTAAGATGTGGAGATGCCGGTGATGGACTGGGGTGGACAAATGTAAGGAATCTTACAACACCAGGTTATAGTCCAACAGTTTTATTTGAAAATCACAAGCTTTCGGAGATTATCTCCTTCGTCAGGTGAGTGAGTGAAAGGTTCTCAAATCGCATATCTTATATTAGGCTGGGACACGATCACACCAATCAAAGGTGTCGTTGGTGTTCAGACAGGTTAGCCACGGAAAACAGTACATCCCAGTATACTGAATACACAATGGATCAGATTACACAGACAAAGAGAGAAAGAGACCCAAAAGGGAGAGAGAGAGAGAGAGAATGTCCAGTTGTATTAAAAACAGATAACTTTTTTCTCCTGCTGGTGGGGTTACGTGTAGCATGACATGAACCCAAGATCCTGGTTGAGGCCGTCCTCATGGGTGCGGAACTTGGCTATCAATTTCTGCTCGACGATTTTGCGTTGTCGTGTGTCTCAAAGGCCGCCTTGGAGAACGCTTACCCGAAGATCGGTGGCTGAATGTCCTTGACTGCTAAAGTGTTCCCCGACTGGGAGGGAACCCTCCTGTCTGGCGATTGTTGCGCGGTGTCCGTTCATCCGTTGTTGCAGTGTCTGCATGGTCTCGCCAATGTACCATGCTCCGGGGCATCTTTTCCTGCAACATATGAGGTAGACAACGTTGGCCGAGTCACAGGAGTATGAACCATGTACCTGGTGGGTGGTGTCCTCTCGTGTGATGGTGGTATCTGTGTCGATGATCTGGCATGTCTTGCAGAGGTTGCCGTGGCAGGGTTGTGTGGTGTCGTGGACGCTGTTCTCCTGAAAGCTGGGTAATTTGCTGCGAACGATGGTCTGTTTGAGGTTGGGTGGCTGTATGAAGGCGAGTAGTGGAGGCGTGGGGATGGCCTTAGCGAGGTGTTCGTCGTCATCGATGACATGTTGAAGGCTGTGGAGAACATGGCGTAGTTTCTCCGCTCCGGGGAAGTACTGGACGGCGAAGGGTACTTGACGGGCCACAGCGAAGAATCGCATAGAGCTCCTCAGAAGACAAACACGGGACGCAACCAACAGAGTACCCTTCGTCTCTTTCTCTCTCTGGCTTTGTAATCTGAACCATTGTGTATTCAGTATACTGGGATGTACTGTTTTCCGTGGCTAACCTGTCTGAACACCAACGACACCTTTGATTGGTGTGATCGTGTCCCAGCCTAATATAAGATATGCGATTTGAGAACCTTTCACTCACTCACCTGACGAAGGAGATAATCTCCGAAAGCTTGTGATTTTCAAATAAAACTGTTGGACTATAACCTGGTGTTGTAAGATTCCTTACTTTTTTTTAAGTAAGTGACATCCCAAAGGAATTATGAATGATATGGTGTGCTTGGACTTCCAAAAAACATTGAACAAAATTTTGCATGAAAGGCGACGATATAAGCTCAACACTATTGGAATTTGGGTTGAATCTTGGGAAAGGAGAAGTAATTGGCTAAAGGGAAGAAAGCGGAAGGTACTTGTTAGAGGAGTAATGTCGGCGGGGAGTGGGGGTTGGTGAGTGACGTGTCCCAGAGATTTGTACAGGGAGAATTACTGTTTCTAATTTATATCAACAATTTGGATTCAGAAACACAATGTAAATTGATCTAATTTACAATGATACCAATCTAAGATTGTTGATTTATAAGGAGGTAGCTTGTGAAATATTTTGTCTAACTCATTTTATATGTAAGTGGACAGAATGATGGCAGATGAAGTTGAAGGCAGATGAAGTTGAATGCAATCAAGTGTAAAGTATTGCACATAATATGCATAATCTATGAATGGTATCAAAATAGCTAAGGGTGAAATTGCAGAGCAGCAAAACAAAGAGAAGGCTGAACTATATAGTAGAGGCATAAATCTGAGGAAGTAATGGTCAAACTGTATAGTACACTAGTCAGAGCACACCTTGAGTACTGCTTCCTGTTCTGGCCACCAAGACACAAAGGAGACATTCAAGCACTAGAGGCAGGTCTGAGAAGCGCCCTGAGGTTGAACCCTAATGTCAGCGGTGTAAGTTACCAGTAAAATCAGAGAAATTTGGGCTTTTCAGCCTTGAATGAGGGGACTGAGAGGTGATTATCGAGGTGTATATAGGATAGTAAATATTATGGAAAAGGTAAACCAGATTTTTATTTAAAACTAAATTGTGAGAGTAGGACAAGGGAACAGGTTCAAACTAGTTTTGGCATATTTAGGACTGAAGTCAGGAAGTTCTTCACACACATGGTGATCTTGAATAGGCTTCTGGATAGAGTAATGGAAATGAAAGGGGGAGGGAAGAAAAGAGTGTAGGTTCTTTCTGGATGGATGAACTAAGATGTGCCAAATTGTTCATGACCGTTAAAAATTTCAAAGAACATGACTAATAAGTTAGAAGTCCTTATTACATTTTTTTCCCTGTCTTTCTTACTATAGTAAACAATTTTACAACACCAAGTTATAGTCCAGCAATTTTATTTTAAATTCACAAGCTTTCGGAGGCTACCCCCTTCGTCAGGTGAACGATGTGAAAATGTTCACCTGACGAAGTGGGTAGCCTCCGAAAGCTTGTGAATTTAAAATAAAATTGCTGGACTATAACTTGGTGTTGTAAAATTGTTTACAATTGTCAACCCCAGTCCATCACCGGCATCTCCACATCATTTCTTACTATAGACTCTTTGCCTCTTGTTTTTAAGATCGCTCTCCGTAGGTGAGTCCCAATTGCCTATGCCTTACAGAGTATCTTTACTAGCTTTGATATCTAGGTAAACTTTCATTAATGCATCCTGGATAACGAACAGAACAACATTTTCTGTTAATTGCTTTTAGCTACTGGAATTTTATTATGCTTCCATAATCTCTCTCTCCATCTTCAGTGAACAGTAGAGCATCAGAACATCAGATTTGTATTAACTTTAAATTATTAAGAAAGCAAGAAAGAAAGAATGAACGTTTATATAGCACCTTACACATCCTCAGGATGTTCCAAAGCTCATCACAGCCAATGAACTACTTTTGAAATGTAGTCACTGTTGTAAAGTAAGCAAATATGACAGCCAGTTGCACAAAGCAAGGTCCCACAAACAGTAATGAGATAAATGACCAAATAATTTGTTTCAATGGTGTTGGCTGAGGGATGAATGTTGATCAGAGTTCAGGACAACTCCCCATGCTCTTCGAATAGTGCCATGAGATCTTTTACGTCCACTTGGGAGAGCAGATGAGGTCTTGGTTTAATGTCTCATTCGAAAGAATTCATGACCCGCTTACTCGGGCGAGAATGCTACCATTGAGCCAAGGTGATAGCAGATAGATAAAGTCATGAAAAAGGTCAGTAGAATTTTGAGTATTATAAAAAGGGCCACGGAGCGCAAGAGTAAAGAAGTAATGATGAATTTATGCAAAACATTGGTTAGGCCACAGTTAGAGTACTATCTGCAATGTCTTGCGCCCCATTATATAAAGGATGTTAAAGCTATAGAGAGAGTAGAACATTAATTTTCTATTCCTGGTATCATTATGGTGAATCATAGTTATAAGGAGAGTTTTGAGTTACTGAGACAATGTCCACTGGACCAGAGAAGGCCAAGAGGACTTTTAATAGAGTTTTCAAAAGTATGAAGGGTTTAGATAGAGTCATTAGGGAAAGACTATTTCCTCAGGTTGTGTAGTCAATGACAAAGAGAGTGAGGAGAAAGCTTAGGAGAAATTTCTTTACATGGAGGGTTATGGGAGCATGAAATGCTTTGGCATAGGGCATGGTCAAGGCAAAGACTATTTTAAGGGAAAACTGGATACATATTTGAAACAGAGAAAGATACAAAGCTATAGGGAGAAAAGAAGGCAGTAGGATTAGTTTTGAATTCCTCTAGCAAAGAGCCAACAGACACACGATGGGCTGAATGGCCTTCTTGAGTACTGTAAATTTCTTTGGCTCTACATTTTGAAATTTTTGTCTTTGGAGGAAAAGATTGGGAGCGTGCTATTTTTACAACACAGACTTTTACTATGAAATGTGCCTTATTCAAAATAACAGATGTTGGTTAACCTAATGCTTTACATAAACCATCCTTTGAGAATATAGATGTCTGCCTAAAAGAAATGTTCTACTTTTATAACCATGTGAGCTGAGAATAGACCATATTAGCAGTGTACAAACTGAAGTGACCACAGACATTCCAGGGTTTTTAGTCATGTCTAAATGGGATGCAAGTTACAGTTGCTTGAGCCTTTAGCTATCAAAGTAAGTGAAATGTATAGGAGAGTGAATAAATGGATACTGTAAATGGTTGCCAGTCTTGACCATTTGGGCTTTATGCAAGGGAATAAAGTACTTGTCTGGAAAGTAATAAGACAACATCCATACTAAATCACATGGGAATCTCCAACATTGCTTGTATGTCTGAGTTGACTTTGTAGTTTGAATAGATTTTGCTTTTTTTAAAAAAATGAATATGACAGATCTGTAATACACTTTGAAAGCTTCATAGTTTGGATTCAGTCCAAGAAAGTTTGTCTGTCGGTGTATATTGTCAGGTGACCAATTTATATAATTACAGAGTAATCAAATAAAATATACTATCTCAACTGTGTATCAGTTGTCCAGCCCCCCTCCCCCCATAGCTGTAAATTGCACTGAATTTTAAAAACATGAGCAGTATTGTCACTAGGATTTCACACAAGTCTAATGCTGAAAGAATGAAATTTTCATTGTTCACTTTAACTTTGAAAATAACCAGCACAGCAATTAAAGTTCTTCTAAACTTGGGTTGTTCCTGCAGATGTTTGTTTTGAGCTACATAAAGCTGGGGAGAAATATTGGTGTTTTGCAGGTCTAACACCAGCACTGGTGGATACAATTGAAGGTAACAAATCAAAAGTAATGCACAAGGGGATATATTTTCCTCCGTTTACTAATATTAGTGAAAAAAATCAACATGAGTTATGTTTATGACAACTTTTCACTATCATGAGCGAATGGGGGAAAATGTACCCTGAGAACATATGAAAATGACGAACAGGAAAAGACCAGCTGGACCATCAAGCCTGCCCCACACTCATGATGTCTGGAGCATCATGGCTAGATACTTCCTAGCCCCCTCCCTGGCAGCCATGTAATCTCCTGGGAGAGGTAAAAAAACAGAAACAAACCCATGGCCAAGAAGAGAAAGTAAGTACTGGAAAATTCCTCTCCAACCCCCTCAGGTGATTGATCACATATTGGCATAGAAGCATATTGGCACAACATGAAAGCATATTCACTCTAATGTATTTATCCTATGGCATTGTAGGTACCTAGTGATAACGCTGGAGCCTCAGGATATCAAAGTATGTGAAATGTTTAGGAAATGAATAATAAATGGCTCTAGTATAAATGAATTCCAGTCTTGACCATTTGGACTTTACGTGAGGGAATAATGTACTGGTCTCTAAAAGAGATAAGGAGGCAAAATCTATACTGAAGCTGCAATTATATTGTCACTTTCACATCCAAGTCCAGAAATTTCAGGTGTGCATTGACATGGAAATAGCACCATAGCAGCATTTTATAGAGAAGTTCCAATGGACTTGGAATCGTTTAAAACTTTGTATGGAATGTTTTTAATGTCATAAGAAATCACCATTAGAAATTAGAAACCTTGAGAATGGAGCTTCCAAGGCCTTTATGACTGTCCTTGGTGTGACCAGGACGGGTGTGCAATTGGCAGTTTAACTTCAGCCTGCCAGCTCTGCACGCATTTAAGGTACCATCCTAAGACTGACAGCTGATACCTAAAACTCATGGAAATTTCATTATATTCTGTACTTCAGTTTAAAAATATGTAAACAGAACCTATTATACACTCTGGAAGATACACATTTTGAATTGTGTCCTAGATTTTTTTTGTCTGTTGGTGAATCCTGTCAAATGATAAATTATACAATTTATAAGTGATGAATGTACACCATTGTAAATGTACTTCAGTTTTTTTCCAATGGTTTTAAATTGCAATGAATTAAAAAACTCGAGTACAGTATATATCTTGTTTGTAGAAGCAACAAAACCCAATCTGTGTGGTTATGCATAGAAAGAAAGGTTGTTCATCATTCTGTCCTGTCACCAGTGCAATTATGTTAGAAGTTGTTTTGCCTCATAATCTTAGAATGAAATCGTATTGAAATTTATAAAATATTTTGTGTAACTTTTTAAAAAATGTTCCTATTAAAAGGAATTGTAATTTTTAATAAAGAACACCTGGGCTTAGCCCTAGGATCTGCCTGCCTTTCCATTAATGAAGTGGTATATTGCAACTAGAAAACAAAAACTTATCATTTCTCTTTTCCTTTTTCATTGTCACTTTTTTCTTGATTAGTTTACTAGATCTTCTGTTTCCGTTCTGAACAGGGGAATTGCTCCTCTTTGATTTTCGGCTTAGCTTAATTAGCACGCCATCAGTACAGTTTCTGTGATATTTTGTGTCTTCATCCTGCCTGTTGCGCATCAAGATTTGCTCCATCTAGCCCTTTAACATTACATAGTTGCTTTCTGTTTCTATCCCTGATTGATCGCCATGCTTTCTTTCAAGGTCAGCTGTTTTCTTCTCTCTTAGGATTCTCATGATCTAATCCTAGACCTTTATGAATTGTACTTTATAGGCATGTGGTGGAAGGTGTGTTGGAGTGACTCAAATTGTTGATGTTGTGTTGTTGCTTCCCTTATCCGCGCCCTTTCAACGCCCTCACCGTCCGCACCCAACTCATACTCCATGAATAGTGCTGAAGTAGCTAAGGATAAAGTTGAAAAAGACATAGGAGTCATATTAGACTTGTCTCAAATTGTCCAACCAATGCAGAGCAGCAATCAACAAAGCCAATATAATGTTGAACTACATAGCTAAAACAGGTCAGAGGAAGCAATGATCAAACTGCATGGGGCTGTGGTCAGACCCCACCTAGAGTGCTGTATCCAGTTCTGGTCAATGAGACACAAGGGAGACAGTGGAAAGAAGTGCCACAAGGCCAATGCCTAGTTTTAGAAATCTTAGCAATATGGTAAGACTGAAGAAAAAAATAAGCTCTTCAGCCTTAAAAAATAAGGTTTCTAAGAAGTGATCTAATAGAGATATGTAAGATTGTAAATGGTTTGGAAAAGATAAATCTGGAAAATTAAATCGAGAGTAGGACATCAACCTTGCTTTTGTACTCAGCACTCTACATATAAAACAAGAAACCCTTTTCCCCTTTTAATTTTTTGTTTTGACCTGCAATCCTGCTTTTAAGATCTGTGTGTTTGATCTTTCTGTTCCTCCACTCCTCCATTGAGGAATTTACTGTTTTTGGTTATATTTCCAATCTGCTATTTTTTTTTCCCAAAAGAACCTGACTGTGACCTGGACTGATATGTTTACCTATGTTGAGTTGCATTTGCCACTTGTACCCTCTCCCCTAATAACCTCTTGCATTTTTTCTCAGTTTGCCTTGCCCCCTAATTTCATATCATTGGCAAATTTTAAATATTATTCCCTTTATGCCCATGTTCAAATCATTTATGTTTCTGGAGAACAAGAGTTCCCATCACAAATCCATGGGACATCCCACTGCCTATATTTTGCCAATCCCAGAAATATCTATTTACTCCTACTGTCTGCTTTCTATCCTTGAGACGTCCCTCTATTCTTGGAATCTAAATTATTTCAAGTATTTTAGTTTGTATAGAATGCAACCTGAATGCTGCAGTGTTTTTCGGGACTCGCAGGCAATAATGTTAGCTGATTCCTGTGGCACTTACTTCCTACATAAAAGCTGAAAGTTGCTTCAGCAGCTTTGAACCTCCTTGCTGTGATGCAGAGTTTGAAACCTAAATGCCTTGCCTACTCATCAAAAACTTGTAAGTGATCTATGTGATATGGCAGAGGAGATAATTCAGAGTTTGATTGAGTTGATGTAATGCATCAATACATAATGACAACATATTTTGTTATGAAAAAAGTCTATTTATAAATATTTACAAAGTGAATTTAATTGAAATTATACAGGATCTGTGCCCTTGTGAAAATATTGAATTTTGTGGAATTGAAGAAGGAAGCTCAGTCCATGAAGAGCAACTAATGACTAGGTGCTTTACTCATGGATAACTAGTTCTGGTTATGCATTTGAGATTTAACATCTATTTTATTTCAGCAACTTTGTCTTTGTATATTGTACATTGTATATTGCACTGTGCTCAATAGTGCTGCTCTTGGTCAGTCCAAGAATTGCAGTATAAGTGAACAGTTCAGAAATGTCTGTTGCGGTATGATGTCATGGGTGCTGGTTGCCCTTCTGTACCTCACCCAAGTAGCCATTCTCCACGTGTGAGCTGAGATTGTGGTGTTCGCAGGTTATCCAGCTGTTGGGGCATCCCAGCCCAGCCCAATCCTGTTCTCGCCCAGTGTCCACGTACATATGCTTTCAAACAGAGGTCATTGGATAGCAATCAAGCTGGCTTCCCCTTCCACCCCTTATCCCATCACAACGACGATGAAGCTAATTGTAGCGCCTCTACTGCCATCGTGGCTGAGATTTTCTAACTCTGATTCCTGGTCTCTGTGGTTCAGCTTCACTAGGCAGTGTGTTACCAAGTCTCCATTTTGGTATCTTCAGTGGTTTGAGTATGATGTTTTACTGTTGGCAGTTAACATTACCAGCGGGCTGGAGTTGTTATGTGAAGTGAACAAAGTATTTTATTTTTTTGTGCCACAAACCTTGAACACTTTTTTTCTTGGATCCACTCAGTTCTTCCACAGTTGGGACTGTTAAGGGTTTAAGATAGAGCCTTTCAACAGATAATGTTTATGTCAATTTGTCCTTTTGCTCCCTGAAGGTGAGTTTCAGGGAATGACAGAGATAGCAGAGCTGGTTTTAGTGTGGACAGATAATGGGTGGGCAGAGTGTGTTTACATGCCATAGGCGAGCTTTGGGTATCAATTGGGCACCCACTGCAACATGCCAGTTGTGGGAGGGCAAGAAATCAGCCGGCTCCCACACTGAGCTGGCCAACATTTGGAGCCTTGGGGGCGGTAATGGGGACCTAGGATGGGCTGGCAATGGGCCAGAGTTTTTTTGTGGGCCCAGGAGGAGCAATTCTACTTTCTACTTCTGGACCCATCAAAGCAAAATTAAAGATTGCTTGGGCGACCTCCAGCGGTCCCTTTAAGGACTACTGGTTAGGCTGCTCAATGCCTGGAACAAATAGGCGGAGTGTGTGTGTCGTAGACTCTACCCATTTATACCTTAAAATCAAAAGGAAAAAATGAGCCATAATTCTTGCTTCTGATCACTAAAAATGAATCTTGTTGAAAGGTGCTCAACTCTCGGCATTGTAATGAGGACCAGATCGAACTTGTCTGTCTCCCACTGTTAATAGCCTGCCCATATTTGCTTCTGGACTCTCACAGAAAAACTGTTTCTTGGGTGACCCACTAGAGAGCTGCTGACACCTGTGGAATTATATATCCCAGCGTTAGTCAGGACGTTAGAGAGAAAATTAGAGGGATGCCTTTTGGTAGGGTTTTAAAAAAAAGCATGCTTGTTTGTAGAAAATTGCAGTGCTTTTGTACAAACCATTCTTTGTTAACCACTGAGTAAACTGATTACTTTGCCAAGTTAAGCTCCAGTAAATTAATTGTAGCAATCATAGAAGTCTGTTTGGCTTATCATGTGTTTGCTCTTTTTATTCTAATGTGTTCAAGTGTAAATTTTGTATGATAGCAGAGGGTAACTGGGTTGCCAGATAAAGGACTTTTCATCAACAAACTAACCTAAAGTTCTTTACGCTGGTAACCCTATATTGTGCCTTCAGCTATTTGCACAATAAATACTGTCAGTGAATGTTTATTTTCAAAGCCGTGTTTTCTGAAACTTTAAATGAATCGTGATGTGGCGATGCCGGTGATGGACTGGGGTTGACAATTGTAAACAATTTTACAACACCAAGTTATAGTCCAGCAATTTTATTTTAAATTCACAAGCTTTCGGAGGCTACCTCCTTCCTCAGGTGAACAATTCCACATCGTTCACCTGAGGAAGGAGGTAGCCTCCGAAAGCTTGTGAATTTAAAATAAAATTGCTGGACTATAACTTGGTGTTGTAAAATTGTTTACAATTTTAAATGAATCAGCTAATTGGTTACAAATTTCTTTTGCCATTTTGTTTTGTTTAGTTTCATTGATACAAGCATCACATTCATTTTTGCTAATGGATTTCTGTTCAGTGGTGATTTGTACTTTTTAGGGTGGCTCCCGAAGTTCTTATTCCAACATCAAATATCTAAGACAAGAAATTACTGTTAGGCATATGTGAGCAAATTTTGAATGCATTCATAGGACATTGCTCTTTTTTAGCAGAGGTAGTAACCCTTTTAAAATAATGCCTGCATTAAAGTAGCAGACAAAGGAATGTCATTAGGACTTGTTAAGCATTTGTGTGCTAATATAACCAACAATAATATTTAGGCGATGATGAGAAGGGCTCACCAGGAGCTTGGTCAAACAGATGGGCTTTGACGAGATTTTCAGAGAAGTAAAGTGTAGAACATTAGAAAGGGAAGTCCAGAGAATACAGACATATGAGAATGACAGACAGAAAAAGACCATCTGGTCCATCAAGCCTGACCCATATTGTCATGGTGCAATTTATACACACCAGGATTCCCATCAGCTAGCCACGCAATTACATTATTAACATTACATTTATCTATATTAAATGACATCTGCCAGATGTAGCCCCAGTCCTCCATCGTAACAAGAGCTTGTGTTGGGACATACAGCTGGAGGAGGTTGCGGAAGTAGGGTCAGATGAAGCCATGGAGGGATTTAAAGATGAGGATTTTTTTATTTGAGGTGTTGGGTATAGGGAGCTAAATGCAGGTCAGTGCAGACCAGAGTGATGAGTGAGCAAAACTTAGTGTGGGACAGAAAACATGCAGCAGTGTTTTTGACAAGTTGGAATTCATAGAGGGTGGAGGATGGGAAGCCAACAAGGAGAGAATTGGAGTAGTCAAGTCTGGAGGTGATGAAGGCACATTGAAGAATTTCAGCAGAAGAGATGGGCAGAATTGCAGAGGTGGAAGTAAGTTGTTTTAGTGTTGAAGAGGATATGGAGTTTGAAACTCAGCTCAGGGTTGTACAGGACATTGAGGTCATGAACAGTTTGATTCAGCCTGACTGAGTGGCTGGGTGCGAGGGTGAAATCATGGCAGAGGAGCAAATTTGAGGTTGAGGATGATGGCTCAGCAAGTCAGGCAGCATCTGTGGAGAAAGAAACAGAGTTAACGTTTCAGGTCGAAGACCTTTCGTCAGAACTGCTTTTTTAATTATTTAAAGGACTGAACACGACACTTAGCAGATCCACAGATGTAAGGAAGTGATTGGTTGTAGAAAAAAAGAGGCTTGGGGTTATTCTTGCAATCCAGGATGATCCTGGAGCAGTGGCCGCATTGGCACAATGAAGCTTGATGTGGTCAAGCCAGATCTGGTGATTGATGGTTAAGGCAGTTGTGTGCCAGCTTTGCTCAAGTTTCCCCCCATCAGACTTTAGGGATTGAAAAAGAGGGTTGCGCCAAAGGGAATAGCACAGGTAGGAGATGGTTTCCTGAGAACAAGGGCATCAACAATAGAGGTGAGGAGATGATTAAGCAAGACATTTGCAGAGATCTCATGATGATAGGCATGGAGAGGGTTTTTTCATGAGCAGGTGGTGAAAGTAGTAGAGCCGAAGGAGGGTAGGGGATAAAAGATGTGAGGGGAAACAAGGAAATGGTTGGAGATGGAATTGTTGTTGATCAAGGCCACAAGAGATGGCAAGACCAAAGGGTGGATGTGGCAAGGGGAGTGCATTTGAAGGGTAAGATATTCAGCCTTGGCTCAGTTGCTGACAATCTTGCCTCTGAATCAGGAGATTGTAGGTTCAAGCCCCACTGAAGTGACTTGAGCATATAAACTAGGCTAATACTCCAGTGCGGTATTGAGGGGGTACTGCATTGTTGGGAGTTGCTGTCTTTCGGATGAGATTTAAACCGAGACCGCATCTGCGCTCTTAGATGGATATAAAAGATTAAAAGATCCTATTGTACTGCTTGAAGAACTGGAGCTCTCCTGATGATCTGACAAACATTTATCCATCAGCATGAGAAGGGAGTACTTATTTTTTTACAAAATATCTGTTTGCATGCTACCTCGAACCAACAGTTCTAGACCATAAAACATGGCAATCAAAAACACCAGCAAGCATATAGATATCTTCCTTTTTTATATTTAAAGTTATTGAATATTGTAATAAACTATGGAGGGGAAAAATGTAAGAATAAGAGTAGCAAAGAAGGAAGCAACAGCAAAAGAAAATTGTTAAATAAGACCAAGCGAAAGGAAAAAAAATAACAAAGCGACATAATAAGAAGACGGGAGAGAAGCATATATGAAGGCTACCAGCAAGTGATAAGTTTTCTGCTGTAATATTAAGTAAAACTTTTGTAATGCACACAATGCAAAAAAGTAGAAAATATGAATTTTCTATTTTTTTTCTTAGTGCATTTGCATTCTTGTATATACAGGAATAACAGAATGAGAAAGTAATGTTGTGGGGTAGAGACTTCCATCTGAAGTTCCACCATGACTATTTTAGCGGAGGCATTAGCCAAAGTAGTGGAGAAGGAAATTTCAGATAAATTTTGTTATCCTTGTTTCCCACAATTTCAAAGCTAGGGAGAAAAGGTTTATCCACAAGAATAGTCTGATCAGGACCGTAGTGCCATAGCCTAATACAACAAAACTTGGTTCAGGACGTGATAGTTAACACTGCATTTGAACTTCTTAATACTAGCACCCACATTTTCTGCATCAGAACTCTCTTGGAGAGAGTTTCACAGGCGGGAAGAATGTTGTTTATTACAACACTTGAGGGAAACGCAATTGATATTGAAAAGGTTTTGAGATCAGGTTGCTTTTTCTGAATTACCAGGTAGCGCATTTGAAGTTGTCCTGGCCTGTTGAGCAATAAGATTTAGTTTTTACAACCTGATACACGTACTGAGCATGTTACCAATCCATGACAACATTGCTATTGGGATGTGGGCAGCTGCATTGGTATTTAGTTTAGTGTAAAATGATCTAAAATCTCCACCATTTAATATGTTTGGCTTTAGAATAGCGAAGTCTAAATCGCTTTTGATGCTACTACAACAATAATGTGTTCATTAGTTCCTTCACAATATTGTTACCTTTGCTCTGGGTATTAGTGGTAAGTTTCCTTTCAAACAACGTTGAGAAGGGAGAATAATGCCAAGCATGAGGTTGAAGCTAGTTTAAATTTTTCTTATCTGCATGCATTCACTAGGATGTTACCAGCGGTGGGAAGTTATGATTGTGAAGAGACTCGAGAAGTGAGGACTGTTTCCACCTGAACTGAGAAAGTTATGGATGACTTCATAGAGATCTTCAAGATTAATCAAGGGCTATAAAAAAGTAAATAGTGACATTGTTTCCATTAGATCATGAGATGGTAACAAAAGAGTATGAATTTAAGATAATCACAAAAAAGAATTAGAGAGGTTAGAAGAAATTTCTTTACACGGCAGATGTTTAGAATGTGAAATTCTCTGCCACAAACCGTCAGTGAAGCAGAGTCCATGCATTCTTTACAAAGGAATCAGACAGTTAGACATATTAAAGGGGTTGGAAGTGAGCAGGAGAGCAGCAATAGACTACATGGCTTATGTGGGGAAAAACACCAGCACAGATTTGATAAATCAAGTGGGCTGTTAAATCAAGTATTCTATGATTCTATCAAAATAGCAATAAGCTAATGTAATCTACTATTATTTTGTCTGTGTCATTGTTGATCCAGATGACAGTGCAAGAAAGAATATTTTACTACTTTAAAGTAAATGAGAACTCACTGAAAATTTGAACCTCCTCTCATTGTTAATCATATATTAACCTGCTATTTCAAAACTGCTCTTTCATTAGCCTTCAGCATTCGCATCGCTTTCATTAATTTTTTTTTAAAGCTCTCAACCCAATGCCTTCAGCCGCCTAGGCCCCAAGGTCTGGAATTCCCTCCATGAACCCCCACATCTCTCCAACTCCCTCTCCTCCTACAAGACCTTCTTCAAAACTCACCTCTTTGACCAAGCTTTTGGTCACTTCTCCTAATATCTCCTTTTGGATCAGTGTCCATTTTTGTTTGATTTTGCCTCTGCAAAGCACCTTTGGATGTTTTTCTGCATTAAAGGTGCTGTATAAGCGCAAGTTGTTGTTGTCGTGACTGGTGTAGCCCTCAGTAGTAATTGTCGTAGCTGGAAGCTATGGAAGTACATGACCAAATCATGGATCTTATTTGGGATATGTACTTCAGTTCAAAGATCAGTATATGGGTAGATGAGGCACTCACTGAATTTATATCTCTCAAAAGAGGAGTGAAGCAAAGTAGTCCAGTTACCCTTAACATTCAATGTCTTATCAATGATGTGTTGGATTGTATCATGGGAGATACTCTCAGATAGTCTGTTTCATATATTTCTTCAAGTATTGTGGTGTTACATTTCACAGATGATCTGTTGTCTAGCTGACCTAGGGATCTACTGGTCATCCTGAACAATGAGCTAACTAGTGGGTTGTGTTTTTGGGTGCCCCCATGTATGGTATTATGACCTTGCACAGCTAAAGAGGGGACATTGAAGATATTGATTGGAAGATACATGGAGCATCTGTCCCAATCGTTGATTCATATTGGTACCTGGGGGATCTTTCTCATTTTTCTTCAATGATGCCAAAGTCTCAATACAGGTTAAGCTTGTGGTATAAGATGTGTCTAAACTGTACCATTCATAGTTTAAAACTTCTACAAGAGAGGGGTTTCCTCCAACTCATGTGTATCGTCCAAGAACAGATTGAGAGTAGAATTTGTGGCAAAAAGGAGAAGCGATTATCGTGAGGAATGACTGTGATCTGCACCGATTTGTCACTGACTATCCTGGGTGGATTAGTCAGCCTAGACTTGTCTTCTTGCTGAAGCCCCTCACATGAGGACCTGGATTAAACAAATTGGTGATGAGTAAGCCTGGTACGCAGCACTGGAGTTGGATGTCTGAAACATGAAGCAGGCCGGCACGACACAAGCTTCCTGTGTAGATCCTTCCATCATGCTGATGTTGTATAGCTAATGGGAAAACTTAGACTTGGAACCACAGTTGCAGGAAGGACACCCAGCTGACCAAAATAATTAATCGCAGCACTGAAATTTGGAACTGACAGGAAATTTTTGATTATTCCAACATTGTGTTTAGTAGCAGTGTACTGTAGTGCAGCTCTTAAGATAAAAAAGCTGGTAAGATCAAGAAAGTTATTTTTTAAAAAAGGGAAAAACAAGTGAAGATCAGGAACACATCTTAATCCTGTGCTGTTCCTCCCATCAGTTTGGAATGGAGCTAGGTTGAAACCGGCAGTTCCAACCCAGCTTCATGCTCCCCTCCCAACCCCTGAATTCACCAGCTGACCTCAATGATGCCTGATACAGGGTCATAGGCAATGTCTTATCGTAGTCCATGATAGACTACACAGGTCTTTGGAATTGGGCATTAAAGGGTGTGCGTGGATTTAGTAATCCTTTTGAAATTAGAATTTAATTACTTTCAATATCATTAGTACTGTCATCAAAAAGTAGCAAATAAATAACTTGAGTGTACTGCTAATGTTTTTTTTAAACAAATGTTAGCTGTGCCTAATGTTATTATGTTGGACAACTTCCATAAGCTTAAAAGGAGCTTTTAAAACAGAAATATGAAAATAGCACATTAGTAATTTGGAATGCAAACTATATTTAGTTTTGAAATGCTGGCTTTTATTTCCTAAGATGCCATCCTTTAGCTGCCTAAACTATTTTGTAGAAATTTTTGTTTACCATCTTTCATACACACAGCGGAAAATGTCTTCCCCCAGATCTGTGTGGTATGTTAAAGAGAGGAATGTATGCTAAATTTAGTTGGCATGGTTAAAATGTGTTTAATATTGTTCCACTCTAGGTGACATAACCTCTAAGTTTTAGTGAGAGATTGGACACCCTTTTTAAGCCCTAAGGAATCAATTAGAGATAGTTCATATCCTTTAATTAGGCAGTTGGCATGAACGATTAAGAATTTTATTTCTCTCAAAACTTCAATTTCTGATTACAACAAAGGTGCCAGCTTCAGTTACCAGCCTCAACCTGTGTTGAATTAGCCAATTTCAACTGGGGTGGCAACCGGGTTAGGGAAGCGTGCATGTGTGGAAGTAGGGCGAGGACTTGATGATGCCCCTTGTAGTTGAATAGCCAGTTAATACTCACCACCTCGGCTCATATAAAAAGAATAGTTACATGGAGAAGATACTAAAAGATCTAAAAGATAGCATTCATTAGCGCCATACCTCAAAGAGGAATGAGCAACTACAGAAAGAATAGACAAAGCTGGTAGAAAATAAGGGGAAGAGAAAACTTTTTTTAAAAAAAGAAAAACACATACATATGGGCATTTTCAAACTTGCAGTTTTTTAAACGCTTCTCTTTTTCACCCCTTCCTGCCAAACAGTTTTTTTTAATGTACAGTATTGCCCTTTTAAGCACCCTGCCACATAACATTCCACAGCCAAGAAGGTGCCTAATTGACTGTTCCGGGTCTCTGCCGGTGCCACGCTTAAGCTGCTTTTATGCTACAGAAGTGCAGCATATAGGGGACGTGTAAGTTGTCTCTCTTCACCGGCTGCACTCCATTGTGTAAAAGTCCTGCTGTTCGAAAATGTAAGTCAGTGAGTGTGTCATATAAGTGAGCCAGTTTAAGTAACGTAGGTGGTTCAAGGGTTTGCATTCTGTTAAGCGGTTGGATTTGCCCACTGTTCAGCTGAGCCAGCGCAATCAGCACCATCTTAAAACTAAAAGGGAGAGAATGGAACGTGAAAGTCGCACTGGGAACTGTGGGAAATTGGCAATATAAAAGCACTTTTCATATGACTGTCTAGGGTGACACCTATTCCACGTGTGTAAGAAACAAATCTCTGCTACTAACCTACTTCTGACATTGTGAACTAGCCAGTTGTAGATTGCATATAACAATAACAACTTGCATTTATGTCGCACCTTTAACATAGTAAAACATCCCAAGGCATGTCACAGGAGCATTATCAATCAAAATCTGACACATGTAAAAGTTTGATATGTGAAGTTCATGATTTTTGAAACTCTAAACCTCCTTTATTTACAGATTTATGAGACTCTGATTTATGTTGCTATTTTTGATTGCACTCAATAGATGCTGTTACTATGGTAGCAGGTTAGGATGTTCTGAACTGTTCATATATTGACTCACCTGCAAAACTGTACTGATTAATGATTGGGTTGAGTTAAATAGAACATGATCATTGATACTGCATACTAGTTGTTGAACCATTATTTATCAACAATGGAGTGTACTATTTGTTATATAGACATGACAATCAGTACTTTGCATATGAAAAGTTTAAAATTAAAGTTTGATTTTAAACAAAAATTGCAGTTCTATAATTAAAAATGTGCTCGTAAAATATCATTTAAAAATGTAGTTAAAGTTTAAGCAGAAAAATTGCAATTTCTTTTTGCTTAAACTTTAACGTTCATTTTAGTGGGGAAAAAGTTTTTCTTCTTTAAAGCGAAAGCAATTATTGAACATATTTAACCATCCAAATGGTATTTAGCTTAGTGAAAATAATTAAAATTTTCAATCTGTGGAAAACCAATGCTCAATAGAAGTTCCAATTGCCGATTTTAGATTGATCTTCGTAAGGATACACATTTTCAGCAGAGTTGAATTTAAAGTGTATAAATTATTGCATTAAATATTGCGAGTTACCCCATACAGCGGGAATAAGAACTTTTATACTTGACCCACCTTTATCAGTTAAACATGCTGACACATGTTCATTACCAAGCCCATCCATCAGTCTCAAGCCTGACAGCACCAACACACCACTGATAAGCAAATGTGAATCAATATAAAGTGCATTTTGTATAAAAGCAATGCATGTATTATAAAAGAAAATGCTATGATCACCGCACAGAACATAGGACTGAGCAATTCCATAATTTCTCAAAGCTTAGGATCTTCCTACTATAGTAAGTGATTTTCATTCCATACATTTAATTTCCAAACTTAGAGTGCTCCTTTATATGACCTGTGACTTCAATATTGAATTCTCCCATTGACAGCAAAGGGCGCAACATAAATTTGATGATAGAATTTTTGATATATTGCATTTTAAAACTATTAAAAGCATTTTCATTTTTATATAAAAAAAGGACTGATTATTTGTTAGCATTTTTTTAAAAATAGCAACACCAATTTACAGTAAAACGCACTGTTGGGATGTTTATTGGACAGTAAAAACAGGTGCCAGAAAGTTCTGTCCTTGGGAGGAACAGTGTGTTCCAAAAACTTTGCCATGGTACTGTTTTGAGTTGAGTAAAAACTCGACTGAGTTTTCTCTGGACTGTGCTATTTTTTATTTGTTTTTGGGATGTGGGCAACACTGTCAAAGCAGTATTTATAGCCTATCCCTGAGGGCATTAAGAGTGTGATAAACTGGGTAGGGACAACGGGTTCCTTTCCCTGAAGGACATTAGAAAACCAGTTGGATTTTTACAACAATCCAGAATCTATCTTGGTGTTAGCCCACAATTTCAAAACTTGCCATGGTAGGATTTGAACTCTCGACCTCTGGGTTGTTATCTGGTACCATAACCACAAGGCTACCATACCCATCTAAAGCTTTTACAGTGAAATGGTGTAACCAATAAATGTAGATGTGAGAAACCACAATATGAAAGCCATAATAAAAACAGAAAATGCTGGAAATACTCAGCAAGTCAGGCAGCATGTGTGGAGAAGGAAACAGAGTTAACGTTTCAGGTTGATTACCTTTTGTCAGAACTGGAAGAAGTTGGAGATTTAACAGTTTTTAAGCAAGTACAGAGCTAAGCAAAGGTTGGGGGAGGGAAGGAAAGGACAAAAGGGAAGGACTCTGATAAGGTGGAGGGCTTATCAGAGGGCTTATGCAGGAAAGGATGCCCCAGAGCATGGTACATTGGCGAGACCATGCAGACGCTGCGACAACGGATGAACGGACACCGCGCAACAATCGCCAAACAGGAGGGTTCTCTCCCTGTCGGGGAACACTTCAGCAGTCATGGACATTCAGCCACCGACCTTCGGGTAAGCATACTCCAAGGCGGCCTTCGAGACACACGACAACGCAAAATCGTCGAGCAGAAATTGATAGCCAAGTTCCGCACCCATGAGGACGGCCTCAACCGGGATCTTGGGTTCATGTCACACTACACGTAACCCCACCAGCGAACAAATGTTATCTGTTTTTAATATAACGGGTCATTGACTGTCTTCCTTATCTCTCTCTCTCTCTTTTTTTTGGGGGTTTGTATATTCGGTGGCCTTTTTAGGTGACACCTTTCTGTCTGCTCACTGTGATTGCCTTGGCAACGGGCAGTAATCACCAGGCATTGTTCTGTGATCTTAAAATGCGAAGGATTCGAAAATGTCATTTCCACACCGCCTGAGGAAGGGGGAAGCCCCCGAAAGCTTGTGGGATTAAAAATAAAATTGTTGGACTATAACTTGGTGTTGTAAAATTGTTTACAATTGTCAACCCCAGTCCATCACCGGCATCTCCACATCAAGGTGGAGGGCAGCAGTGATGAAATGACAAAAGGGATGATGGTGCAAGGCAAGGAGGGTGATAATGGGTCAAGTACAGAAACAAAACTTGGGTCTAGAGGAGCTGTAAATGCAAGAGCAGAACCATTACCAGCACCTGCTGTCTGGAAAAAAAATGGGAGCAGTGGTTATGATCTGAAGTTATTGAAACCTGTTGAGCCCAGAAGGTTGTCAAGTGCCTAATCGAAAGATGAGGTGCTGTTCCTCGAGCTTGTGTTGAGCTTCATTGGGACAGTGTAGGAGGCTGAGGGCAGATCGGTCTGAGTGGGAGTGAGATGGGGAATTAAAATGGTAAGCGACCGGAAGGTCAGGGTCTCGCATGCGGGCTAAGTGGAGGAGTTCAGCAAACGGATCACCCAATCCTATTAAGTAAAAGCCATATCTGGTTTGTTGGTACACAGTGTAGTTCAAGAGTTGTAATTGGTTTGCATATGATCATTTAATTCAAAATTTAGAAGTTTGTTCAGGTAAGCAAGATTTAAAAGGGGGATAAATAAACACAGGTCATACTATTTTTACACTGTAATCTTCAGGAATTAATAAAACATTTAAATTGTGTGTATTTTTTTGAAAATGTGTTTGTAGCATGCAGAATTGGAGATATTTCTAACCCATTTTCATTTTGACAATATGGAATTGCTGTTTATTTAGTAAGATAAGTGTTGTGAAGAGCTTTCTTACAATTTAGATCGTTGCATTAATAACCATCCTAGATAACCAATAAGAATGGGGCTGTTTCTGAATAACTTAAAAAGCATTTTAATAATAACTTCCTGTAAAGTATTTAGAATATTTCCCTTGAAAGCAGCACTTATGTTTTGGCAACTCCTTTCTCCTCTTCCATCTCCATTTTTTTTTGTTAAAAGCAGTAGTAGAACAGTTTTAGTGGTTATTTCTTAATTTTTTTTCCTGTTTTCATTAAGGTAAGTCAATTTTTTAAAGAGAAATTAACATCAAAATAGCTATTTCTGGAGTTGTAAATTCATAACTAGAGAAATAAATAAGTGAATGCCTTTTGTAGCTCTTCCTTGAATTATGTTTTTCAAACATTTCTGTGTGGGGGAAGCTCTGCAACTATTGACACATTTCGAGGGACTTCCTGTCCTAACATCTGAAATACAGTTAGCTATGCTTAGGAAAGCAGTGCAATTATGGCAGGAAACATATTTTTTATTCGTACTAAGCAACAGAAATAATGTGATAGTAATTCAACAAATGTAGAATGCAGAATTCCTGAGATATACTCGCAGCATATGATATGTTTGGCACTAGACTGATAGAAATCTAATAACATTGCTTGTCTCCTGGGATCCCCTTAGGATTTGCAAACCTGTTTTTTAGGAGTCTGAAATCTTGTACTTGGCTTCACTTTGTTTTGTTTAAACAAATTCCTGGTAAACCTAACTGGAAAACATTGTACATCAGACAGTGAAATATAATATATAGAGAAATGTTTTTTTTCACTTTAACATCTAGCACAGGCATTCTTGTATTTCTAAAATGATCACATGGGTGCGCTAATATTGCGTTGAGATGTATAATCTAAAATGAAAGCTTTTTCTTTCATAATCCTGATGTGATTGGGCTTCTGTATGTATCTTCTGGGGAAAATGATAGTGTAAAGTGAACATTCTGAAAAAAATTGTGTTTATATTGTAAGAAGTTGCTCTCAATTTAAATCATATTTTATGACTTACGATATATTTAGGGCTGCACTTTTTTTCACCCAGGCTACATTTTTGTAGACCCATGAAGTCAGAATTCTGATGTGTTTCATAGAAGTCTTCTGATTTATTGGGGTAGGTAATCAGATAGTTGTAGTGCCCTGCTTTGTGTTGATTCTTAGTTTATTATTTATGATTTTAACCATTCTCTTTATTGCTGCAATCTCCTTTTATCTTATTATTTAATAGTGTATTTTTACAGAGACTCTGCAGTTTGGAAAGTATAGAGTTGGGGAAAAAAATCTCTAGATCTGGAGGTTTTGTAATTACAAAGTGAGGAGTTTGGAGTCTTAGCTTAATATTTTTTTGCTTGAATGATTGGTGGTCTTGTCCCAGCTTTAAATAACAGCCTGGCATTGAACAGGAAGGAGCAATGCAATCCTCAGACCACAGCAGTGGGAAGTGATTGCCTAAATGACATGAACAGGCTACCTCACATTTTCACTTTTAAGACAGGACAAATAATTTCTTGTAATTGTTTGAATACAAGACAAAAGCAGAATAACTAGTTATAATGAGTACAAAGTTGAAGAATTGTTCTTTATAAAAGCTTTAAAAGTTTTAATTATTTTTAAAAATAATTCTGTTTCAACAGGATTAGAAGGATATATAATTTAAATAGCCTAATTATCAGATACGTGGATAACCTGTTTCAGTATAGCTCAGGGTAATGCTGGTGAGATATAATCTCAAATTTTTATGTTCCAGACTAATGGTTTTGCTTTCTGGCATCTTTTCAAAGCATATTAACAGTCAAAGCATTTTCATTATCATAGCTATATTTAAGCCTTGGTACAAAAAGTGTCAAGAAGATTGATCCAGGTGGCTTTTTTGTCAACTGGAATGACACTGCTGACTGTATAATGCATTGACAGTTCATTAGACTGGAGATCAGAACTTTGCTGACAGTATGCAATGAAATGGATACTTAGGCACAGCTGTAGGTTGCTACTAGTATAATTGTCCGCAATTTAGTTGAAGCATTTGTGCAGCATTGCGTTTTTTGAATACTGTGTTCAGTGTTTTGCTTTCATTAAGACAGGCTGTTGAGATGTCACAGAGATTGATGGATTAGTAAACACATCAGCAATGCTATTGTAATTTTTTTTTACTGAGAAAAAGTTACTATCCCTTAGAGACCAGGAATTGAAAAATACTATTATTAAGGTAGAAATACAGTAGGGTAGGAAGTGCATTAATGGTATATAGACTTTTACTTGGGGATTCACTTGGGGATGACAGCCAATGAGTGGGAATGGCCTGGCATATGAAATTGTACAGTAATTTCCTCATCCCTCAGCATGTGGCAAGCCTTTTCATTATTTCTGATGGATGTAGTTATAATTATTCTTATCACAGCTGTAGATTTGTGTTAATTAATACAGAGGTCAAAGTTACGAGAGGAACGCATTGAACAGTGCTTTGCCTTTTTTATATTTTTGCTGAAGTGCTGTACATTAGGGATAGAACATGGTCATAGAGATAGTCATTGAGTTGTAGAAAGCCAGCTCTACTCTTACTGTATTCCACAATGGTAAATCTGATCCATTAATGCATAGGTTTTCAAATGGGATCTGCAGATGACCCCAGTGAGATTCCAAGGTCATCCGATTTATTTCTGTTCTTAAATTCTCTATTTGTTTGTTTCCTAGCACATTATTTTTGTTACTGTACACTAGTTTAAAAAAAGGTTGTCTGCAATGAAAGCACCATGTCCCCAGGAGTGTGCTACTGTTTGTAGGGGGGTCGTGGGAGTATGTCAATGGCCTGGAATTTCCTCAAAAGTTTCAGAATAGCTACGGTGTATGAGCAAAGTTGCGCTGTTTTTTCTGAGGAAATTCTCGAATAACTGATTTATTCCATCACTACACACTGCTCCTGAATTATGTCCAGCAAAACCCCAGGTAGCTTATTAACATAGCAACGCCCCCATGCAGCACTCCACAGCATGTTTAAGAAAATGTAACTGTGTAAGCTTTTCTCTTTTTAATATGACAGATTCTGATACCGTTTTTTAAAATAAAATACAGTGCTGGACTCAGTAAGGTGAAATTTTTTAAAAATTGCTTAATTGTAACTTTTACATCAGTTCTGAATGGGTGTAAATTTCCACCCAAAATTGTAGGAACATAGGAACAGGAGTAGGCCATTTAGCCCCTCGAGCCTGTTCCGCCATTCGATGAGATCATGGCTGATCTGTGACCTAACTCCATATCCCTTAGCACCTTTGCTTAACAAAAATCTATCAATCTCAGATTTTAAATTAACAATTGAGCTAGCGTCAACTGCCGAAGGACCCAAAGACACTATTTATGATGTTTTATAGAGATTTTTTTAAAATTTCTCCTTAGGAACATTAGAACAAAAGAAATAGGAGCAGGAGTAGGCCATACGGCCCCTTGAGCCTGCTCTGCCATTCAATCAGATCATGACTGATCTTCGATCTCAACTCCACTTTCCTGCCCGATCTCCATATCCCCATTTCCCTTACTGAACCCTGCACTGTATTTTCTATATCCTCGAATGCTTTTTTTAATGGTATTAGAATCTGATGTATTAAGAAGAGAAAAGCTTATATGGTTGCATTTTCTTAAACATGCCATGCTTAATGTACATAAATGATGGTTTTATGGCTTCAAACTTTAATCTTTAACATCAATAAGATAAAGAGGGGCTTAAAGAAGGAAGTATGTTCTGTGCTTTCCTCGAACTCTGATCGTTTACATTGATTTCCCCATGTTTTAAGCCATTTTTTATGTTCTGGCATATGCTGATGAGAATCTCAGGAAATTTCTGCATTAGTTGTCATTGGCAGGATCGGCATGGAAACCGGCATAAATTTTGGTGTAACATCGGCATAAGTCAAGGCAACCTAATTAGTATCTTGCACAATAGGTTACCTCACCTTTTTAAAAAAAAATGAGTTTACAACAATTTGTTTACTAACCCCAGAATAATTAGAAACTTACTGATCTAGGTTTTACAATGGTAACCCATTTAAAATGAATGTGTTAGCATTATGATAGGCATAATAGCCTAGATTTTCCAATCATGGCAATATAACTTTCTTTTTAAAAAAAACTAGCAGCAGAAAAGTAAAAGAATCTGTAATTGCATGACTAATTTAAGCATTTCACATACAAAAGAGTTTGTAACATTCAAAACAAGTGTTTTTTTTCCATTATTTATCCATGTTGGCACATCATTTTCTTTCTGAGTCTATTGTAAGTTATGAACTGAAGCATTTAAAAGAGAAGAAGATGAGTTGCTTTAAGGCGGCCAGTTCCAAATTTGTGTGCATTTTATCCCCAGTCTGCTTACTAGGAGATTGCCCAAGGTGGCTAATGTCTCAGTTCAAGGGTCAGATATTTATTATGCTGTCTGACCCATTCTATGAAAATGACTGTAGCAGCATCATAGGGCTGTTCAAAGCAATAGAGTTAATCTGTTACTTGTTTTGAATTTCAGTGTAGGGATTTTCAAAATCCTCAAGATCTTTTCAAAATTAAATTCTGTAGGTATCTCTACATCATTTATTTAGAATGTACTGCAAATTAGTTCATAGGCTGAAACAATTATGAGAAACAGTACTGCATGAAAGTGGTTTTTTTAATCGAAGATTATGCTTTGAGTGGCTTTCAGCATGCAGTCAGTGTACTTGAAGAAACGTGGTAGGGGTTTGCTTTGATCAATCATGGCATCATACAGCCTGCATCCTGGTTAGCATGCTCCATCGGTGCTGGAATAAAGAACGTCTGATTAAGGTTTATATCAAAAAGTGCCTGAAGCAAAAAATGGAACATGTGTGGTACACTGTACTCATCAATGACTGTACTAAATTATGGTGTTTCGTCAGTTTCTTAATTATATTGAATCTGTAAGTTCCTTCCTGCACCTTTTACTTTGATATCTTTGTGACAAATGGACATTTTTTTTTCATTTTGGTTGAGGCATGCCACTCTCTAATCATTAACTCTTGATCTCTAGTGTCTGAAAATGTAATAAGTCGGGGCCGGGGCTTAATTTCAGGAACATGAGCGGAACGTATATATTGACCTGTTCAGTGAGCTTATGAATGAGACTGCTTTGCTTGGGGGACTTTTAAGAAAGTTGTTTATCCTCAATACTCTTGTTGTATTTTGTAACTTAGAGAAGATGGTCCTAAAAAAAAAATTCTCTATGGATTAGTCTGAATGTCAGCTGGATGTTTGTTCCGTCTTTGTTGAAAAGTTTAGGGAGTTCTCCTGGCCAACACAGTTGCCTCAGCCAACAGATTGACCTGTTATTCTCATTTGCTGCTTGTGCGACCTTGCTGCGTACAATAGGCTACTGAGTTTGCCCTACATAACAACTGTGACTGCACTTTAAAAGTAATTCATTAATTATGAAGCGTTCTTAGATTTGGTAAGATGCTGTATGAATGCAAGTTGTTTTTTTAAACAAGCAAAGGCCCTGAATTTCCATGGGGCTCTCCTGATCTCCTGCCAGAACCTTGGCGGGAGATTGGTGGAACCCTCCACTGAAACAGCGTAAATGGCCATTTTTAGATGTTTATACTGTTTCGCCAGGGGTTCTGCCGATCTCATGCCAGAGAACCTCCATGGTAATTCCAGAGTTTTACAGCTCAACCTATTGGACCATATCCCTTTCTACATCATGTAGGTAAATGTTTGCTTTACGCAATGGACGTATATCTTTACAAAGATTGGCAATTGCTGTAATTGTAAGTAAAACAGATTAACAAATTGGAACTCCATTACCTTGATTTGCATACTGTATCTATCCATGCCTTGGAGTTGGTTGAAATTCAGCACCATATCAGAAAACTGATTAAATGTTCTGACATAATGGAAATCAAAACATCACTGCTGATTCATACTGGAAGTTGTACTGCAAGACAAACCTTGCAATAAAAGGGTCACTTACAGCGGGTAAATATGGGCATCTGCGTTTAAAGGGTTATGTTTGTGTCTAACAATGTGTAGCTTCACAAAGTAGCATCCTATTGGAGAAATTACCTAATAGTTCTATGGTTAAAAGCTTTAATTCCATAACGTAACCATAATGCAACTTCATATTGTACATCTCTGGCCAGATTGACCAGTAGTGAATTGTATTTTAATTGTCTTTTGCCCAGCTAAATAACACAGTTGTTAAGAAGTGAGAACAGCAATGACCTTGCCTTTGATTTGAATGCTCCAGTAGCAAAAGTCCCTAAGGTTCCATGACAAAAGGTGGAATTCTTCAGCAGCTGTTCTAAATATACTGTAATTCAAAATTGTGTTATTGACAATGTGAAAATATATGTCTTTACTCTATATAAACAAGAAGTGTCACATGTGAGCAGTTGCCTTATTTAACTTTGCTTTTTCCCTGTCACTTTTTTTTCATAATTTTGTGGCTTGAAACAGGAGGATGGTGGAAGAGTGGATTCATGTCAGATGTTCAAAGAGTATATTTAGAAGAAGTGGGTTTACGCGAATAGACTTGACATCCACCTGCTTGGTGATGTTTGGATGGCACACTATGCTAAACCATCAGAGATTAGCACACCTTTATTCTTTAATTGGACACCAGGGATTTTTTTTAATTTAAAGGAATTTCCCTTCGACTAGTCAGTTAAAAGCATCTTTGACCACGGCGTGTAATGTAGTGAATGTGTTAATAATGTATAATGTATTGTTCTCATCTAAGTTCAAACAAAATTGATGCTATTGATCAAAATGTAAACGGCATGGCCAATAAAATAATAGCAGTGTAGAGCCCTGTAATTCTTCCATGGTTGAGTTACTTGATATTTAGCTGGCACAGAGTTCAAACGGTTGTTTCGGTACTATTTTGTAATTTGATTGCAGTCATGCATGGGCTTGTTGACAGCTGTTTACTGTGCTCCACAAGGTGTGCTACAAAGATAGCCTAGTGACTGTTTCATCTTTAAAAGTACCAGCACAGTGTGCAGAGCCACTTTCCTTTGTGGTACTGAGCTCTTGTATTTCTACTAGTTAACAATGTTGGCATGCGCCTACATTTTATGAAAATATTTAATATCTGATTTGTAATGCAGCAGAAAATTGTGCAAGATTTTTTTCTGACCTTTTTAATTTTTGAGTAAGTTTTCTCCTTTTTCCCTATGTAATGTTTATCCCCTTTTGCCCACCTGGCTAATGCCTCTGCCGTTGAGAGGCTACGTGCCCAACCTGCTCCCAAACCACCACTCAATGACAAATAGCCAGAAAGGTCTTGGGGATTGCCCTGTCATCCGATTTTTACTTCATCCCACAGAGAGATGTTGAAGCCCCACTTGGTGTTTTCCTTCTCAGCACTGCTGCTCAGATTTCAAATTGAGCTTGGAGGGTTTGTCCCTTATTGCTCAGTCATACTGAATGTTAGCGTGCTGCCCTTCTCATACAAAATTTAACTGATTAGTAAAAAGGATCTTCCATTTGTAATAAATCATGCTTTGTGTTCTACCAGGTATGTGTTACATAGACAGGATAGTGTGTGACTTGCAGGAGAACTTGAAGGTGATGGGAACACCATCACTTCCAAGACCCCTCCAAGACACACACTGTCCTTACTCAGACATCTACCATTGTTCCTTCATTGATGCCGGGTCAAAATCTTGAAACCCCAATCTAACAACATTGTGGGAGCATCTTTACCACATGGACTGCAGCGTTTCAAGAAGGCGGCCCACCACTACCTCAGGGCAACTAGGGATGGGCAATAAATGTCGACCCTGCCAGTGACGCCTACATCCTGAGACTGAATTAAAAAAAAGACATGAAAATTGTGTAAAAATCTTATTTTATAAACTTCATTTGTAAAAGGTTCTATGAAAAATCTATGAAATGAGGAAAAATTATAGAGAGCATATATATGCAAAATTGAGTAAAGCCACCCATTTAAAATGTTATTTTCTGTGAGGGATGACTAAAGTACTTTTAAACGCCTGGGGAAATTGGGGAATGTGTCTGTAACTTTTTAAAGCCCTTGTCACTCCCCCCGCCCCCATTAAATTTTGCGTCTTCTGGTGTTAAATTCCAATCTAGACTTTTCATCTTCGTAGTATGTCTAACATTAAAGAACATATATGCCCCAATTTTCCAATAACGAGAAAATGTTCACCTGTACCTGTAACACAGAGGGTGGGTTGATCAATGGCACAATGGAGACATAAGGGTAACACTGTTCCCATATGCTTTTTTAACAGCAGTACCAACTTATCTACCTTGAGTTCTAATAATTTTTTTCAGTACCAATTCCTTTTTTTCAGTACCAGTACCTATACTTAACTCTAACAATTGTTCCATATTCTCCTCTCATACACCTGTGTTCTCACTTCCACCATCATTTGTAAAAACTGATGCAAAATTTGATTTAATGGCCCAGAGTTTGCTGTGGCAGGGCATCCAACAGCATCTGTCATTAGGTAGACTTGCTCTTGTACATTTAGGTTTTTACATTTTTTGTGTGGCCAGCTGCTGAAAGTGCGAGCTGATAACGTCTCCCCCGAGGGGAATTAGGGCATCTGGGACCTGAGTGAACAGGGCAAGCAACTGTGTATCTCCTTAACCAATCAGATTGAAGGATTGAGAAGTAATCAGCGCAAGGATTGAGAAGGAAGTGTAAATTAGAGTGGGTGAATTCAATGTCAAATCAGGTACAGAAAGAGAAATAAAGAGAGGTTAAGAAAAATTGGATGGAAAGAGAGAATAAAGAGACGGAAAGGAAAAGTTTAAAAAAAATGCTTTTGATTTAAAATTTTGCATTTCTAAAATCTCCAACAACAATTAAAACCTGCAGGAATGAGATTCCACACTTGTAATAATTAATTTTCAGTGCCAGAGAGGTTGATTGGCAGTAATCAACACTTATCACGTCGTTAAAAGGGTACTTGGACTTGAAGTGACCGTTTCAATGGTGGAGCAGACAGCGAAATGCCGTTTTCGCAAAGCTAATGGTTGAGCGGAGCAACTCGGACAGCAGCTTTTGGATTTTTGCGTTTAACCGCGCACCTGCCCCTCGCGTGAAGTTGCTGTACCATTTGCACAGAAATAACAGCGAGCGCCATTAGTCCTTAATTTGACAGCAAAATCTGGCCCAATTATGTCTGACATAACTACTTCACCCACAGTTAAACCTGCCACTTCATCCCTGAATGGTCTTAATCTCTCTTTAATTATTTTTGTTACTTTTATATGCTTAGGAAAGCCCTTAGTATTTCCTTTTATAATATCTGCTAGCCTTTATTCATATTTCCTTTAGCCCTTTTAATCTCCCTTTTCACCTCCCCATTACTCTTCCCAGATTTTTCATGATTTTCTTTGGTATTGTTAACCCTAATTTTATCGTTAGTGCTCCCTGTCAAGTTTCAGTATTGTTTTAATTTCTCTATTGTTTTATGCACTGCTTTTCACCGTATAGGAATATATTTATACTCTACCCATCGCATATATGGAGAGTTCCCACTTGATCTGTTGATGTGTTTGATAACTTTTCTGCCCATTTAATTTGGAACAGATCCCTTCTTGCTGAATCTTGCCATCTCCCAATGCAGCACTATTATCTTTGATGCTTGATTTATCCTTTTTGATTGCTACATTGAACCTAACTATGTTGCGGTCAGTATTCACCAATTGTTCGCCTACTGTTACATCAGTTATTTGCCCCACATCATTCCCCAGAACTGAATCGAGCAATGTTTCTTTCCTTGGACTAGAAACCTACTGATCTAGGAAGCAGTCCTGGATGCATTCTACGAAGTGTTGCCTATTTTGACCACATGCATTAGCTTTATTCCAGTCTAACTTGGGATAGTTAAAGTCACCCAATATTATTGTATATCTCTCAGAACTGTCTACAGATCTGCCCCTCTATCTCATCCACGTTTGCTGGCCTTTAATGCTCATCAAGAATTATACCATTTTCCTTCCCATGAAACAGTTTGGGTGGAGATAAGGAATAATAAGGGAAAAAAAACATTAGTGGGCGTAGTATATAGACCTCCTAATAGTTGCAACTCTGCTGGAAGAAGTATTAATCAGGAGATAGTCGGGGCATGTAATAAGGGAACAGCCATAATTATGGGGGATTTTAATTATCATATTAACTGGACAAATCAAATTGGGCAGAGCAGCCTTGAGGACGAGTTCATTGAGTGCATCAGGGATGGATTTCTTGAGCAGTATGTAACTGATCCTACTAGGGGGCAGGCAACCTTGCACCTGGTCCTGTGTAATGAGTCAGGATTAATTAATAATGTCCTAGTTAAGGATCCCCTTGGAACGAGCGACCACAACATGGTTGAATTCCATATCCAATTAGAGGGTGAGAAGGTTGATTCTCAAACAAGCGTACTGAGCTTGAATAAAGGAGACTATGATGGTATGAGAGCGGAATTGATTAAAGTGGACTGGGAAAATAGATTAAAGGGTAAGACGGTACATGAGCAGTGGTGTTCATTTAGGGAGTTATTTTACAACTTTCAAAATAAATATATTCCACTGAGGAAAAAAGGGTGTAAAAGAAATGACAGCCACCCGTGGCTAAGTAAAGAAATCAAGGATAGTATCCGACTAAAAACAAGGACATATAAGGTAGCCAAACTTAGTGGGAGGATAGAAGATTGGGAATTCTTCAAAAGACAGCAAAAAGTAACTAAAGGATTGATTAAGAAAGGGAAGTTAGATTATGAAAAGAAATTAGCAAAAATATAAAAACAGATAGCAAGAGTTTCTATAGTTATATAAAAAGAAAAAGGGTGGCTAAGGCAAACGTAGGTCCCTTAGAGGATGAGACCGGGAAATTAATGGTGGGAAACATGGAGATGGCAAAAATGCTGAACAAATATTTTGTTTCAGTCTTTACAGTAGAGGACACTAAGAATATCCCAACACTGGACAAACAGGGTACTCTCGGGGGGGAGGAGCTAAATACGATTAAAATCACTCAAGAGATGGTACTCAGTAAAATAATGGGACTCAAGGCGGATAAATCCCCTGGACCTGATGGCTTCCATCCTAGGGTCTTGAGGGAAGTGGCAGTAGGGATTGTGGATGCTTTGGTGATAGTTTTCCAAAATTCCCTGGACTCAGGAGAGGTCCCGGCAGATTGGAAAACTGCTAATGTAACACCGTTATTTAAAAAGGGTAGTAGGCAGAAGGCTGGAAATTATAGGCCAGTTAGCTTAACATCTGTGGTGGGTAAAATTTTGGAGTCTATTATTAAGGAGACAGTAACGGAACATTTAGATAAGCATAATTTAATAGGACAAAGTCAGCATGGCTTTATGAAGGGGAAGTCATGTCTGACAAATTTGCTTGAGTTCTTCGAGGATATAACGTATAGGGTGGATAAAGGGGAACCAGTGGACGTAGTGTATTTAGACTTCCAGAAGGCATTCGACAAGGTGCCACATAAAAGATTATTACTTAAGATAAAAAATCACGGGATTGGGGGTAATATTCTGGCATGGGTGGAGGATTGGTTATCAAACAGGAAGCAGAGAGTTGGGATAAATGGTTCATTTTCGGACTGGCAACCAGTAACCAGTGGTGTTCCACAGGGGTCGGTGCTGGGTCCCCAACTCTTTACAATCTATATTAACGATTTGGAGGAGGGGACCGAGTGCAACATATCAAAATTTGCAGATGATACAAAGATGGGAGGGAAAGTAGAGAGTGAGGAGGACATAAAAAACCTGCAAGGGGATATAGACAGGCTGGGTGAGTGGGCGGAGATTTGGCAGATGCAATATAATATTGGAAAATGTGAGGTTATGCACTTTGGCAGGAAAAATCAGAGAGCAAGTTATTTTCTTAATGGCGAGAGACTGGAAAGTACTGCAGTACAAAGGGATCTGGGGGTCCTAGTGCAAGAAAATCAAAAAGTTGGTATGCAGGTGCAGCAGGTGATCAAGAAAGCCAACGGAATGTTGGCTTTTATTGCTAGGGGGATAGAATATAAAAACAAGGAGGTATTGCTGCAGTTATATAAGGTATTGGTGAGACCGCACCTGGAATACTGCATACAGTTTTGGTCTCCATACTTAAGAAAAGACATACTTGCTCTCGAGGCAGTACAAAGAAGGTTCACTCGGTTAATCCCGGGGATGAGGGGGCGGACATATGAGGAGAGGTTGAGTAGATTGGGACTCTACTCATTGGAGTTCAGAAGAATGAGATGCGATCTTATTGAAACATATAAGATTGTGAAGGGTCTTGATCGGGTGGATGCAGTAAGGATGTTCCCAAAGATGGGTGAAACTAGAACTAGGGGGCATAATCTTAGAATAAGGGGCTGCTCTTTCAAAACTGAGATGAGGAGAAACTTCTTCACTCAGAGGGTGGTAGGTCTGTGGAATTTGCTGCCCCAGGAAGCTGTGGAAGCTACATCATTAGATAAATTTAAAACAGAAATAGACAGTTTCCTAGAAGTAAAGGGAATTAGGGGTTATGGGGAGCGGGCAGGAAATTGGACATGAAGCTGAGTTCGGATCGGTCAATGCCCTGTGGGTGGCGGAGAGGGCCCAGGGGCTATGTGGCCGGGTCCTGCTCCGACTTCTTGTGTTCTTTAGATTTGTGGTTGGGATCAGATCAGCCATGATCTTATTGAATGGCGGAGCAGGCTCGAGGGGCCGATTGGCCTACTCCTGCTCCAATTTCTTATGTTCTTATGTTCTTATTTCTTAACTCTAGTTCTACTGACTATTAATTTGCAAAAAAAAAATTAGTATAATGATTCATTAAAACATTAGGCAGAAAATAAAATATTGTTGGTTTATCTGTAGGGATTAATGAGTTCCTTATGGTCCAATTGTAAGTATAATCAAGCCTCCATAAAAGCATTTCATAAAATTTGTAGCTACATTTGTACATATGAAATCCTAGTACAGAGCAGGTTTGAACTGGAGTCACTACTGCACAGTTTGCTTTGTTTAGGACTAGCTGCATGGTAGAAGAGGCAGTTGAAGGTGAAAGTGCCTCCTACTGGCAGATGTGGGACGTCCTTAATTTCTGTATTGTGGGGAGGGCACACCAGCATTGACAGTAGGCAATGCTTGCAGCTAAGGAATTGGTTGAATCAGCACTTGAATGCCATAAGATTGAGGCGAACAATCAAAAAAGAACTGGTTTATATCTGACAAAATGCCTTTTAAATGTAATCGTTGCAGTTGTTTGTACTTGCATTTAGAAGTTTCATATATGGTTTGAAATTTGTAGTGAACAATGTGTACCCATGACACAAGTGTTCTACTGAATTGAGTGGATAATTTCCAAACAATCTGAATATTTGTGCAATGTGTGGTATTCCTAGTCTAATAATATCACCCAAGATGCTTAGAATCCAAAATTATACAGTACTGCCTCAAGACTGGATACTTAGTGATAGCATCTTATTTCTTTTCTTCTCGTTCCCCCTCCAGAGAAAAAGTGCTGATGACACAGTTTTACTAACATAGGTTACTAACATAGGAACAGGAGTAGGCCATTCAGCCCCTCGTGCCTGCTCCGCCATTTGATAAGATCATGGCTGATCTGTGATCTAACTCCATATACCTGCCTTTGGCCCATATCCCTTAATACCTTTGGTTGCCAAAAAGCCATCTATCTCTGATTTAAATTTAGCAATTGAGCTCGTATCAATTGCCGTTTGCGGAAGAGAGTTCCAAACTTCTACCACCCTTTGTGTGTAGAAATGTTTTCTAATCTCACTCCTGAAAGGTCTGACTCTAATTTTTAGACTGTGTCCCCTACTCCTAGAATCCCCAACCAGCGGAAATAGTTTCTCTCTATCCACCCTGTCTGTTCCCCTTAATATCTTATAAACTTCGATCAGATCACCCCTTAACCTTCTAAACTCCAGAGAATACAACCCCAATTTGTGTAATCTCTCCTCGTAACTTAACCCTTGAAGTCCGGGTATCATTCTAGTAAACCTACGCTGCACTCCCTCCAAGGCCAATATGTCCTTCCGAAGGTGCGGTGCCCAGAACTGCTCACAGTACTCCAGGTGTGGTCTAACCAGGGCTTTGTATAGCTGCAGCGTAACTTCTGCCCCCTTGTACTACTGTTTTTAACTTTTTACCATTTAGAAAGTACCCTGTTCTATCCTTTTTTGATCCAAAGTGGATGACCTCACATTTGTCTACATTGAATTCCATTTGTCACAGTTTTGCCCATTCACCTAATCTATCAATATCGCTGTATAATTTTATGTTTTCATCTACACTGTTTACAATGCCACCAATCTTTTGTGTCATCGGCAAATTTAGATATGAGACTTTCTATGCCTTCATCTAAGTCGTTAATAAATATTGTGAATAATTGAGGCCCCAAGACAGATCCCTGCAGGTCTCCATTAGTCACATCCTGCCAATGTGAGTACCTACCCATTATCCCTACTCTCTGTCGCCTATCGCTCAGCCAACTTCCTAACCAAGTCCGTACTTTTCCCTCGATTCCATGGGCTTCTATCTTAGCTAACAGTCTCTTATGTGGGACCTTATCAATTGCCTTCTGGAAGTCCATATAAATAACATCCATTGACATTCCCCTGTCCACTACTTTAGTCACCTCTTCAAAAAATTCAATCAGATTTGTCAGGCACGACCTACCTTTCAGAAATCCACGCTGGCTCTCTCTGATTAACTGAAAATTCTCGAGGTGTTCAGTCACCCTATCCTTAATTATAGACTCCAGCATTTTCCCCACAACAGATGTTAGGCTAACTGGTCTATAATTCCCTGGTTTCCCTCTCTCTCCTTTCTTAAAAAGTGGAGTGATACGTGCAATTTTCCAATCAAGAGGGACAGTTCCTGAATCTAGAGAACTTTGAAAGATTATAGTTAGGGCATCCGCAATGTGCTCACCTACTTCCTTTAAAACCCTGGGATGGAAACCATCTGGTCCTGGGGATTTGTCACTCTTTAGTGCTATTATTTTCGTCATTACTGTTGCTTTACTTATGTTAATTTTATCGAGTCCCTGTCCCCGATTCAATGTTAGTTTTCTTGAGATTTCCGGCATGCTATCCTCTTTTTCTACTGTAAATACTGACGCAAAGTAATTGTTCAACATGTCCGCCATTTCCCCATTGTCAATGACAATATCCCCACTTTCAGTTTTTAAGGGGCCAACGCTGCTCCTAATCACCCTCTTTTTCCTAATATAACTATAAAAGTTCTTCGTATTGGTTTTGATATCCCTTGCGAGTTTCTTTTCATACTCTCTTTTTGTAGCTCTGTTTTGTGACCCTTTGTTGATCTTTGTATCTTTCCCATTCGCCAGAATCTGTGCCATTTTTTGCCTTTTTGTATGCCCTTTCCTTATGTCTTATACTGTCCCTTACCTCTTTAGTTGTCCATGGCTGTTTTTTTTGGCAAGTAACGAGGAAGCAGCTTTGACAATATGTCAAAGGTACTTGTAAACATTTATGCAGATCAGTTTGTGAGACCACATTTGGAACATCATGTGCAATTTTGCACTCTGTATCTTCAAAAGGCCATTAATATGTTGAGAAAGGTTCACAGAATGGTGAAAAACATGTTTCTTCATAACTTGCACCTCTGGACCTCCAGAAAGAATTAAATGTATTTTCATTAAGAAAAAGATAAATGGGCGATATGATCCAGAAGACAAACGGATAATGTAGGAAAAAAAACCAAATAATTGAGTGCAGAACTAGATGATTGACAATAAAATAAACGAGATACAAGCTGGACTTGAACAGAAGGATTTTTCCCCCCTCAATGACTTGTGAGCATGTGGCATAAACTTCCAGCTAAAGTAGTTAATGGTGTACCAGTTACCCCTGTATGTTCCCTTTTTATACAACAGGTGTGATTCAACAGCAAGCAATTCAATAACATAAAGTACCCAAGGGCTCTTGTCATCAGAGGCACTTTTTTTTACCCAGCTTGACACTATACTGGAGTTATACCGCCTGTGATCTCGAAGTTAATGCTGTGAGACTGTCTGCTCTCACATCCTATGGAAAAGGCCCAGGCTGCTGATTTTTACGACAACTGTAGTGCAATGATACTGGTTGGAGTATAATCATCACCCTTGGATTCTGAAAGTGTTTAAGTTGATTTGTATCATTCTGCCTTTTGTAAAGCTACTGCTTAATGAGTCAGTGCACCAATATTAATTCTAGTTAAAACTAATAAAGACTATTTGGTCTGTTTAATAAGAAAATTCCATAAAGGACCAGTCCAAATCAAATCAATTCAGTGGGCCAACTGAACTGATTAGTATTATATTGATTGGAATTTAAAGCTGGAAGAAAATGTTGACATTTTCAGACTTGGTAAATAGATTTTGGTGAACATCCAGAAAAAAGTAATGGAGTTATAGCATCCATTACTATCCTAAACAATTAAAAGTTGTCATATTTCCTATAGTGTATTTATAAAAATCGAAATTCTCTCTACTAAATGAAACCCATAATTGATCTTCCACCACTTGTTACAACTATGGAGAGTTTGAAGCTGAAGAAAGAAATAAAAGTTTTGTTGAAAGAAATAGATGTCATTCCCACCAAAAATCACTTGGCAAGGATTGAGTACTTTTAATTTTGTTTAAATTAAAATATTTGCATATAACCCCTATTTACAGGCTTAACTGATTAATAGTCCTAGGCTATCTTTCATTAAAAAAAATAAAAGTCTTTCACATTGAAATTGAAAACGTAGTCATTTGCTCACTGTGTTTGAAAATATTTTCAAGATTGGTGGTGTAATTATTATTCACTTTCCTTAGAAGTTTTAGAGCTGAATTTGTCAGTAGCCCAGCCAACAGTGGGTACTGTGTGTGGAATTCCCCTTGCCACAAAAAATAAATTTCTGGCAACACCTCAAAATATTTTAATGATAGGAAAAAGAAAAGGTAATGGAGGTAGAGAGTAAAAGATGGTTGGACTGAGTGAAATAAAGAGTAGAATGACTTTGACCATGGTTGGTTGGTTGGTTAACCCTTTGATCAAATTGTTTGCTCCGTGATAGAGGACCAACAACTCAGTGGTCTGCCTGAAACCTGTTGGTCTTCCAGCTGAAGGAGCTGCCCACGACCAAGTGTTGCCGAGTGGCACACTCCAAGGTCCAGGAGTACATGCTGCGGGACGCGCTGAAGTGAGGTGCGGCCTGCGCAAAGGCTCTATGGGGAAAGGTTGCCTCCCCTTGTATTGTACAGCATGTATTATAAGATATGTACTGTTTTTAAATTGTAATATTGGATTCGTGTTGTGTACGATCCGTGTCGTATTGTTTTGAGTTGTATCACCTTGGAATTGTGGTATCTTTAAATTTTATAAAATAAAGTATATTTTCAAATTAATAAAAAGCTCCATGAAAAAACTGTTGCTGTGAAGGATAGTTAAGCACAGCAACATGAAAAGATCTTATATACTGTAGCTATCAGTCTGAGACACCCAGTAGATGTGGCATTAGCTACAGCCAGGCAGTACCTCATTTTATAATGCCGGCTCTGATCAAAATTCTCTTTCCCAGCAGAGAGCTGTGCCCATATGTGCTGATAGGCATGTGTAGAACTTCTGTGCCAGACGTTTAAACTTTGAATATTTTGAGGTAAGTTATTAAATTCACCTGAAGTTAATTTAAATGTGTGAAGGAAGCATCTGAGCTCTTTAAACGTTTAGGTCAGTTCCAGGTTAGTTTTTAAAAAATGTTCGGGGGTGGTGGGGTCGGGCGGGGTGGGGGGGGTGGGGTCCAAGGGATCCCTGGGGACTTTTTAAATCAGGTTTAACACTGCACTGGAATTATACTCAGAGGAGACTGTGTAACTCATGAGCAGAAAAGCTGTTTAAAACGGGCCACTTTCATGAATGAAATAAAGACCTTCATGTGCAGTATTTTTTTTGTGTGGGACGTAACAATTGAAACACACTCCAGATACTTTTTCTCATGACCAATGCAAGGGTAAGCTCATGAACCAAAAGGTGACATTATGCATGAAATAATCAGACCACAGGCTAGGAGTATACACCAGAAATAATAAGGATTATCACTGTGAACTCTTGATCTCTCCAACTGATGGATAAATAACACTGACAGACTGCATACTACAAACTCCAAATCAGGTTTGTTAAGCAAAATTAAATGGAAGCAAGAGCAGATTTCACTAGGTTACAGACCTTTAATTAACTGACAGTCCCTATTACAAAATAATAAAATGCCTTGAAGTTCTGGCAATTCTTTGTAGTATTACACTACACGTTCATGATTTTTAAATTTTACATGAGACTGACTTCCCACAGAGCCCTTCATCAACCTCTGCCTGTGGTACATCAAGAAGGGAACTGCCTTACTGGGAAACGGTTCCAGCATTTATTTTTCTGTCAGTCAACACTAGCATCAGGCAACCTGGATGAAATGCCTGATGCAACAGATTAGGCACTTCCTGGTGGGTCAGAAATCCCAGATGATTAGATCTTTCTCTTTCTCACAGCTTGGTTAAATTTGGAAACAACAACATCTTTCTGGCCAGAGATAGCATGAACGACTGACTGCCTGTTAGTCTTCTATCCCTTAACTAATTGCCAGGTCAAACAGCCTGGCTTATTTATTGCAGACTGCCTTGTCTTCTGTACTCTCCTGTAAAGAACGAGGTGAGAGGACTTCCAACTCCTGTAACTTGTCTATAGCCTTGTATATTTTTCCAAATGACATCCTGGGAAAAGAAAAAGGAACTCAGTGACACTATTTACCATAGATATTGGGTGTCCTTGTCTGGATAATATGCATATTCTATCTAGACTGGCTTCTCCCAGCCATGCAGTAACCAATTTGAAATGATCACAATAGAAATCTGACCCAAACACCAATAAAGAAATATGAAATAAAATATGAAAAACAGCCTTTTATGATTCAAAACAATTCAGATCTGCCACAATGTAATAGCTAAATTTGCATGTTTTGATCCAGTGCGGTAATCTTTTTTTGTGTGACAGACCAATATAACGAGGCACTGTTATTATAAAGCTTCCAACGTCACTTGCTATTTGGTTGTTGCAGGTGCAGTGAAGGAGTGTATAGGAGAATTAACCTTCTTGGACGATTTATTTATGATTAATTTCTTAACTTACCTTTGTTAAAGCCCAAGATATTAAAGAAATGTGCACCAGGCTGGAGGTGGGTACCAGGATCGGGTGGGAACAGGCTGTGCAGGAGCAAATGGAAAATACAGAGGTGAGAGAAACTGAGATGTTGGGATAGGGCTGAAAGCAGGAGGTAGTGTGGGAGCTAGGGCATGGTGCTGGTATGTGGGATGAATCAGAAAATGGTGATAAGGCTGAAAGGGAGATCCAGGATCTAGCAGCATTTGGGGAAGAGGGGGCTGGGCACATAATTTATATAGATAGTGGTTGCATATTGTATGGTTTGATACTCCTGGTACTGCACCATTCTTGGGAGCAATCTTGGTGTAGGACTTGCAGTTAGCTTTGGTAGCACTCACTAATGGTGTGAGCATGCAACTGTCCACTCTTTTTAAATCAGCGATGGTTCGTGGAAAACTAATTCTGGTGGGTTATCACATCTATTCTGCATTTGAATTGCAAGCTGTTCTGGACCATTCTATACAATTTTAAAGTATTGCATTTGTTGGATGTCACATCGCCGAAGTATCTAGTATGTGGGAAAATGTTGTAGGAAATTTGGATCTTTCCTAGAGATTCGTGGACCTGGACAATAGTTCAGACGAAGAAAGCTATCCTGACATAGTTTTGTTAATCAAAGTGATTATTTATGTAATGAGTTAAAAAGAGCACATAGCAAGCATGAAGCAACTCAATCAATATGTGGATTACTCTACCCAATAATACAAGTGGTGGTTCGCAACGTACTTTATTTAAAAAGGAGTACATAAGCAAGCATGAAGCAAAGCGAGCAAGTAGCACATACAACCTTTATAAAGCATCAAGGTGGCCGTCTAGGTCTAGAAGTAGGGTGTCAATTGCTGTAGTAACAGGTGCGTTGTTGAGGAATGTATTGAGTGATGGGTCGAGGTTCTCCTCATCAAGGTTTGTCTTCTCATCAAAGTTCAGAAACAGTCTTATTGTCAAAGTTTAGAAACAAAGCATGTAAGTGCTCATTGTTGGAGGAGCTTATTGCAGAAGTTGTGCAACTGTTGCTTCAGTAATGTTGACCGTTTAAGTTTCGATGATATTTTTTTTTATATGATTTTTAGCTGACAGGGTGTGCTCCAAGTTATGAGAAGGCCCAATTTGGCCACTCATGCATTAATGATGGATGGTTGGTTGTACCACTCAAGAACCAGGTGAACCTTCCTCATGTGAAGCCAGGTGCCTTATCAGTTTTTTGTCCTTTGCATTTGTTGTGAGCATCGAGAAGCTTCTCGAAGCTTCTGTCTTTCGTGCTTATCAGTTGTTACTGAAAACCGCAGCTTGTTGATGTTTCTGCTGCTTTTGCAGTTGTAAACTGATGTCCAAATGTCCAGTTTAAACCAAATGCACTTTGCTGTCTTTGCAGTTGTGAATTTATACTGTCCAAATGTCCAAAGGCAATGTCAAGGGACGAGTTAACCCTTGCTTTCAATGTACTGTCCAAGTACTGTCCAAATCCTTAAAGGGACTAGTTAACCCTTTACGTTGAATCGTCCAGTGGCTCTTCCATGCACATCACTGACAAATTTAATGTCAAGGGACGAAAACCCTTGCTTTCAAATGTACTATAAATGTACTGTCCAAGTGAATATCCAAATCCTTAAAGGGACTAGTTAACCCTTTACGTTGAAACATTCAATAGTTCAAAAGAGTAAAATGGGGTCTGACCCAATGTCCCGAATCCTTCCAATGTTCATAAAATAAAAAAACATTGCGATTTTTTTTTTTCCCTTCAATACAATATTTGATCTAATTACAAACCACTACTTGTTAAGTGAACCATGCTGATTGCTTGGAATTTAGTCAATGGAATGTTTGAGACAATCAAACCATGTGCTGCAAGTGCTTTTTTACTTATCGACACACGCTCTATTGATTTTTTTTTACTGTTAAATAACAGGGTACCCTGTGGGGGACCAGTCCCTTATTCGTCATGTCTTGGTGCAAAGGTGAAAAAACAGCCTGAAAATGGCATCAGAAGGAATATAGTTTGTTGGCATTTAAACTTGCCTAATATTTTCAGATGGAGTTGTAAATAAGGATATAATACAGACAATTTCCTCTAGGGAAAGTTAAGAAAATAGTGAAGCCTACTCCAAACTTTTACTGGAGGGCTGGTGATACTGGTGGAGGTGTACCCCAGCATTAGTCTGCACCTTCAGGAGCAGTGTGGAAGGAAGAAAAATAATGTGTAAGTCACTCCCATATATTTAAAGAATATAAAACCCACTAAGTTACCGTGGTCTTTTTGGTGGCAACTTAGCTAAAATGTGAGTTCAAAAAACTGCAACTTTCTTTCCTGGGTTGTGTGAGCGGGAAAAGGATCTCGCTGCCCCCTCTACCAATCAGCTTGAAGCAAGAACCAGGAAGCGAATCTCATTCACAAGCAAGAGCCAGGAAGTGAATCTCATTCACAAGCAAGAAGCAGGAAGTGTTAGATAAGATTAGTAAATGTACTATAAAATCAGGTAGCGAAAGCGAAAAAGAGAGGGTAAGATTGAAAGACTGAGATAAAAGAAAGAAAAAGTAAAAAAATAAAAATGTTAAATTTTTTTTAAAAAGATCTTTAATTAAAAAATGTCCAAAAACTATTAAAATCGGGAGTAATGAGACTCCACATTTTAAAAAGTTAATTTTCAGTGCCGGAGAGGTTGTTTGGCAGTCATTAATACTTACCACGCCATTAAAAGTTAGTTTAGACCTGATATAACTCAGCGTACCTTTTTTCTGGCGAGATTAGTTAGTTTCCAGTTGGGCAGGAGAGCAAGTTCGCACTGGTCCATTGATTCCTGCCTGCGATATCCCTTTAATGTGAAGCTGTTAGATCTGCAGGGAATCAGGAAGAGTAAGTTCAGGATTTCCGCATTTGACTGCACGTTGCGGCCACCGGAACTTGCTCTTTGACTTGCCCATTAATAATGGTGAGCACTGTTAGGCTGACCGTTCTTTTACGAGCTGTTTCCGGCCTAATATTAATCTAGAGGAAAGGCTGACGTACACACTGAATTTTACAGTTCTGTACTCCAAATATGTTCACCTCAGTCATCACTTCTTCTCCTGTTTAAAATGCAGTATATCTAATTTCTTTTGTTCGACATTTTGAAGAAAGGAATTGCATTTTTTAAAAATGTGAACAACTGATCATTTTTAAAGAAATCACAGAGCAACTATTTAAAGAGCAAATCACCACCAGTCCCATGCAAGCCTCATTTACAGGAGTGCATTGTGGTTATTCAGATTTTTGATACATCTATTCTGTACTGTATATTTTAAATGGTTTTTGTAAGAATTATACTGTATTTGTTTTTGCTAGTGAACTGACTACTGCCATATTCTTGTGGGGTACAATTAATTTAGAATTGAAAATAATGGGTGGTACTTGGTTTATAGTGTTAGGTGTTTGACGTTCAATTAGTAGCGTATTGTAGTGAGATCTGAGATTTATAAAAAGGTGTTGAACTGTCTGTTAACTCCTACCTGATGCTTAGTCATCAGGTCTTTCTGTGTGATTTTCTAGTATAAGGCAATGGCCCTGCGCATCGCTACTCTACACAGGCTTTCTGACAAAAGAAAACCTTCAAGCTCAATACGTAACTTTGGTTATTTATAGAGTTTATTCACCTACTTTATAATGTGCCTCTTTTCACTTACTGTGATGGACACATGATGGTCTGTTTTTCTTGGATTTCCGCCAAAGCTACTCTTGAGGCAGGTACAGGGAAGTGTGTAGGTGTGGCTCCATTTGACTTATTCAAGGTATTCCTTCCTTGTTTTGCTTAATTATTTTGGAGATCAGGGAATATTTCTGAGGAGTTCTCCCTTAGCAGATTAAGAGGTGGAGTAAAGTATACGATAAAATACATAGCCTCTGGAAGGAGTGGGCATGTTGGGACATTTAGCCCTTTATCATTCCATGATTTCTTGCTGGGAAATAAATCTGTACATTCTGTAAGAAGGGTTGTGACCAAATTAATATTCCATTGATGTTTAACTGAATAGTAGCATAAAATGATTTAAAGCAATTTTTGAATGTGTGTAACAATTTAATTAGAAACAGCCAGCATAAAGAAAAAAAGAACATACATTTATATAGCGCCTTTTATGCGGAAAGCCAATCGTGTTTAACTAACTTGATTGAGTTCTTTGAGGTAGCAAACAGGGTTGATGAGGGCAATGCAGTTGATGTGTATATGGATTTTCAAAAGGCAATTGATAAAGTGCCACAAAATAGGCTTGTTAGCAAAATTGAAGCCCATGGAATAAAAGGGGCAATGGCAGCATGGATACGAAATTGGCTAAGTGACAAGAAATAGAGAGTAGTGGTGAACGGTTGAATTTCAGACTGGAGGAAGGCATACAGTGGTGTTCCCCAGGGGTCAGTACTAGGACCGCTGCTTTATATATATATATATATATATATATATATATATAAATGGCTTGGACTTAGTTGTACAGGGCACAGTTTCAAAATTTGAAGATGACACAAATCTTGGAAGTGTAGTAAACAGTGAGGAGGATAGTGATAGACTTAAAGAGGACATAGACAGACTGGTAGAATGGGCAGACACATGGCAGATGAAATTTAATGCAGAGAAGTGCGAAGTGATACATTTTGGTATGAAGAATGAGGAGAGGCAATATAAACTAAATGGCATAATTCTAAAGGGGTGCAGGAACAGAGAGACCTGGGGTATATGTGCATAAATCTTTGAAGGTAGCAGGACAGATTGAGAAAGCTTACAAGATCCTGGGCTTTATAAATAGAGGCATAGAGTACAAAAGCAAGGAAGTTATGTTGAACTGGTTTGGCCACAGCTGGAGAATTGTGTCCAAGTCAGGGCACCGCACTTTATGAAGGATGTGAAGGTCTTAGAGTGCAGAAAAGATTTACTAGAATGGTTCCAGGGATGAGGGACTTCAGTTATGCGGATAGACTGGAGAAGCTGGGGTTGTTCTCCTTAGAGCAGAGAAGGTTAAGAGGATATTTGATAGAAGCGTTAAAAATCATGAAGTGCTTAGATAAAGTAAATAAAGAGAAACTGTTCCCATTGGCGGAAGGGTCGAGAACCAGAGGACACAGATTTAAGGTGATTGGCAAAGGAACCAAAGCTGACATGAGGAAAGCTTTTTTACGCAGCAAGTAGTTATGATCTGGAATGCGATGCCTGAAAGGTAGTGAAAGTAGATTCAATCGTGCCTTTCAAAAAGGAATTGGATAAATATTTGAAGGAAAAAAATTTGCAGGGCTACGGGGAAACAGCGGGGGAATGGGACTAACTGGATTGCTCGTACAAAGAACCGGCATGGGCTCGATGGGCCGAATGGCCTCCTTCTGTGCTGTAACGATCCTATGATTCTTGCATGATCTCGGGATGTCCCAAAGTCATTTACAGCCAGGTTTAAAAATTCTGCATGACTGACTACTTTAACTACTTTGAAGACATCATCTAATGAATTAAATAGTGGAATTTCCTTTGATTTTTTTTAGAAGTTTCAGTAAGATTGTGATGAAGTTCCACATGAAAGACTTCGAATTAAACAAAAAGCCTTGGAAATCCATAGTAGAATGTGAGACTGGATAACAAGCTGGTTAACAAGTAGGAAATTGAGTATTCATGAGAGGTATAGGGTCAGACAAGGGATGCTGTTTGGAGTCCAGCTGAAGAATTTAGATCAGCATTGCAAATTGACAATCAAATTAAATGAAATAATTACAAATGTAAATTATTGCATATTGGTCAAAAAATGTTTGATGTAAGAATATAACAAATGGATTAGAAATATCACAGGGAGACTTAGAAGGAGACCTGTGTGCGACAAACTCATAATTTTCAATGTCTAGACAATGTGGCGAAGCGCTCCTTATGTAAAAGAACATTTTGGAGGACTTCACAAGGAATATGCATTGGAAAGAGTGCAGAGAAAAGCATGAAGTGGTCTCGGGTATAAATGATGTGAGGTATGAGAAAAGATTAGAGAAGCTCAAGATCTACTGTCTGTAGAGAAGATGATTGAGGGAAGTATAAAGATAATGCAAACCCATATTATTACGTCAAATGATTAAGTAAGGGTAGTAGGACCAGAGGAATTACATTTTATATTAAATTAAATTTACATTAGAAAAATATTCTTAACACGAGTGATAACTGTTCAGAATAATCTAGCTGACAGGGTAGTAGCAACAAAAGCAGTTGTTCAAAATGCAGTTGGATGTGAAGCTGAGAGAATTTGGTACTAAAGAGATGAGCCTTATTGGGCTTAATGACTGTTTTTGTGCTATGCAACGTGGGGAAGGGGGCATCCTGCTCCCAGCTTCCACTGCTCTAAAATTGGATAGCAGGAAAGTGCAGAAGTGGACATTTTGGGCATGATTTTGACCCTGAGCTGCGAAGAGGGTGGGGGGTCAAATTGCGGACGGGAAACTCGGAAGTACGATTTTGACGTAAGGACATAGAATCATAGAAAGGTTACAGCACGGAAGGAGGCCATTCGGTCCATCGAGTCTGTGCAAGAGCAATCCAGCTAGTCCGAGCCCCCGCCCTATCCCCGTAGTTCTGCACATTTTTTACTTTCAAGTACTTATCCAGTTCCCTTTTGAAAGCCATGATTGAATCTGCCTCCACCACCCCCTCAGGCAGTGCATTCCAGATCCTAACCACTCGCTGCGTAAAAAAGTTTTTCCTCATGTCGACTTTGGTTCTTTTGCCAATCACCTTAAATCTATGCCCTCTGGTTTGTGACCCTTCCTCCAATGGGAACAGTTTCTCTCTATCTACTCTGTCTAGACCATGATTTTAAATACCTCTATCAAATCTCCTCACAACCTTCTATGATCCAAGGAGAAAACCCCAGCTTCTCCAGTCTATCCACATAACTAAAGTTCCTCATCCCTGGAATCATTCTAAGGCCTTCACATCTTTCCTAAAGTGTGGTGCCCAGAACTGGATACAATACTCCAGATGTGGCCGAACCAGTGTTCCATAAAGGTTCATCATGACTTCCTTACTTTTGTACTCTTATGCCTCTATTTGTAAAGCCCAGGATCCCATATGCTTTCTCAACCATTTTCTCAACCTGCCCTGCCACCTTCAACGATTTGTCCACATATACCCCTAGACCTCTCTGTTCCTATGCCCCTTTTAGAATTGTGCCCTCTAGTTTATATTGCCTCTCCTCGTTCTTCCTACCGAAATGTATCACTTCGCATTTTTCTGCGTTAAATTTCATCTGCCACGTGTCCACCCATGCCACCAGCCTCTCTATATCCTCTTGAAGTCTATCACTATCCTCCTCACTGTTCACTACCCTTCCAAGTTTCGTGTCATCTGCAAATTTTGAAATTGTGCCCTGTACACCCAAGTCTAAGTCATTAATATATATCAAGAAAAGCAGTGGTCCCAGCACTGACCCCTGGGGAACACCACTGTACACCTCCCTCCAGTCTAAAAAAACAAACGTTCACCACTGCTCTCTATTTCCTGTCACTTAGCCAATTCTGTATCCATGTTGCTGTTGCCCCCTTTATTCCATGGACCACAATCCTGATGATAAGCCTACCATGCGGTATTTCACCAAACTCCTTTTGAAAGTCCATATACACCACATCAACTGCATTGCCCACATCTACCCTCTCTGTTACCTCATCAAAAAACTCTATCAGGTTAGTTAAACACGATTTGCCTTTCCCTAATCAATCCATGCTCGTCCAAGTGACTGTTAATTCTGACCCGGATTATCGTTTCTAAAAGTTTCCCCATCATGAGGTTAAACTGACAGGCCTATAGTTGCTCGGTTTATCCTTGCACCCTTTTTTGAACAAGGGTGTAACATTTGCAATTCTCCAGTCCTCTGGCACCACCCCCGTATCTAAGGATATTTGGAAGGTTATGGCCAGTACCTCCGCAATTTCCACCCTTACTTCCCTCAGCGACCTAGGCATGTATCCCATGCGGACTGGGTGACTTATCTACCTTAAGTACAGCTAGCCTTTCAGTACCTCTTCTTTATCAATTTTTAGCCCATCCGGTATCTCAACTATATCTTCCTTTACTGAGACTGTGGCAGCATCTTCTTCCTTGGTAAAGACAGATAAAAAGTACTCATTTAGTACCTCTGCCTCCGTGTGTAGATCTCCTTTATGGTCCTTAATCAGCCCACCCCTCCGTTTACTATTTTTATTTTTTTTATTTTTCATCTTAAACGTCTTTTTTTTTTGTCGGTTTGCCGTCCAACTGACCGGCCTGTGACAGGCTGGCCTCAGTCCAAAGGGAGAGCAGCCAGGGAGAGGACATATTCAGGTAAGTCTTTGTTTGTATGGATTGGGGGGGTGGGCATAGGGGTATGGGTTGGCATGGGGGGCACGATGTGCATGGGTGTCCCGGGGGAGGGGAGAGTCATTCATGGGTGGCGGGATCAGGGGTCAGTCATAGGGGGAGCTGGGGGTGCCAGGATTGGAGGTCATCGCAGGGTCTGCGATTGTTGGGGAGGGGATCGGGGGTCATCGCGACGGTCTGCGATCGTTAGGGGGGATTGGGGATCACTGCAGGGGTTCGCAATAGTTGGGAATTGGGATCATCGTGGGTGTTCGCCATCGTTGGGTGGGGGGGGGGTCCGTGATTGCTGGGAGCAGTCGGAAATCGGGGTCGGGGGGGGTCATTGCAGGTAGGTTTGTTGGGTCTGGGAGAAGCACTCCTGCGCCTCCGGGTCCACAAGCTGTGCCAGAAAGGCACTTACCTGTTAGTTTCCGGCCTCCTCGCCTCCTTTCATGTGGTGTGAAAGAGAAGACCCAGGAATCCCGGCCCCGAGTGGTTGAAATCGGAAACTCTGCCAAAATGGAGGACTGTAGCCTCCTTGAACGGTTTTAATCACCAACCCACCTCCTGGGAGCGGGTTGCTCGCCCGGCCCTTGTCCCGCCCCGGTGAAAACCGAAAGTGGACGGGTTGGGGATGGGTCCAAAATTGTTGCATTTTTGAATGCCCCTGCCCCTAACCCACCCATTTTTCCCTTTTAAAATCGTGCCCTTTGTCTGCTTCACCTTCCCCCCCCCCCCCCCCCCTCCTTGTTCCCTGCATGAAATTTTCAGCTCCTAATTGGCACTTTCCCAGGTCAGGAACTCTAGTTAACTATGGATTTCCACCAGGTGCGCTTCTGATTTTAAAAAAACAGCACTGTCTTTGCTGACCTTTATTGGCTCCCGATTCCCCAACACCTCAAGTGTGAAATTCTCATCCTCGAGTTTAAATCCCTTCATGCCTCATCTCTCCCCATTACTGCAACATCCCCCAGCCCTACAACCCCTCCCAAACTCTCCATTCCTCTGGCTTTAGCCTCTTGTGCAACCCTCCCCTTCCTTCGCACCACCATTGGCAACCGTGCCTTCAGCTACCTAGGCCCCACACTCTGGAATTCCCTGCATAAACCCCTCTGCCTCACCATTTCCCTCTCCTCCTTTAAGACTTTCCTTAAAACCCACCTATTTGACCAAGCTTTTGGCCACCCCTTCTAATATCTCCTCCTTTGTCTCTGTGTCCCACTTTTTTAAGATTGTGTATCAGTGCCTGGGAGTGTTTTTCTACGTTAAAGGTACTATATCAATGCAAGCTGTGTTAGCAGAACTTTTTATGATTGGGAAAAGATAAGCCCTGCATCATTTTTATCATAACTTATACACATAAATGATGAATTTCAGTGAGATTTGAATAATTGTATAGCATGTTTTTAAACAAATAAAATGGTTTGTTATATTTTTTTCATGAACACAGTGATTATACTGAGTTTAAATCCTTGAGTTTTTTTCATGCACTCAGAATGAAAACACTTTCATGAACTTATTTTAAATTAAATGGATTAATTACTTTAATTGTATGGGTTGGGGGGGGGGGCATTGAATCTCTTCACTCCCCAGTAGTCTAGAAAAGAGTTTCTCCAGCACTGAGTTAAGAAATCACTTTATTATTTAAAATATGTGCTGGTAAGCTCAATGCTGGAGAATCTCTGCGCCACCTGCTGTGAGAAGAACAATGTTCACAAGAATGCCCCGGCCCAGTCGCTGCCCCTGCCCCCGGGCCCAGTCGCTGCCCTTGTCCCTGTCTCCAGATTGCCTCCAACCAGAGGTTTTAAAGCATTAAACGTGTGAGACTGAGAAACACACGTGTGTGTGTGTGTGTGTGTGTGTGTGTGTGTATATATATATATATATATATATATAAAACTCCTTTTTATAACACTATGTGAAAGTTCAAATGAATTCAGTTTTAACTCAAAATTGTTTTGGAGACTTTTTAGCACATCCCTACTTTTGGCTACTTTTTAGTGCAATTGTTAATGCTTGAAATTATTAAAATATCAAAAATTACTGGGAATGAGAAATTAAATATCTATTAAATACTATTTTCTATTCTGGACACTGCAAAAAAGCAACATAAAGCCTTGTATTGTAAACCTATTTTTTATGTAACTGAAAGGAATTATGGAACCATTTGAATTTTTATATATAACTAAAGCCAAGTACATTCCTCTGGTCAGTGATGTACAAAAGATTAATAAGTACTAAACATGAACATAACATAGAGTGGGTGTTTTGTTACAACAGACAGCAGGTATGTACAAAAATCTGTGTGTTGTTCCCTCTAACAGCCTGGGGTGAAAAGTGAACAGAAGATATGTGATGACAGTGCTTTGATGTTAATAAACCTAAATGGAAGTCAAAAATCAAAGTGCTGTGTGTGTAAATGGCTGTGTTATAAAAAGAAAAAAGGTACAAGAAAGAGTCTGTAATTAGGTGTAATTGGTGCTTTTGGGCCAGTTACTTCCCCCTCCCCATATGAATGAATGGTTGTCATAGTTTTTGCTGTATAATACAACTATAGTGGAACAACCCACTGTAAACTTAATGGGGTTTTTCGAAAAAAGGTGATTAAATGTAGACTACATTGCCTGCGTTATTTTTTTCATTCCCTGTCCTCTTGAAGCTTACTGTCTGGCCAGCTGGCAGAGAGTAATGTAGGAATCCAAACACCTGCTCCTTTGCTGGAGAAATTAATAGATGAAGCAGTCGTGAATGCCTTTGTTGTGGTGTGTTTTTAAGTGAAATACAGGAAAACCACAAATTCGGTGGTTTTTTTACCTAAAACCCGCAAGGGACTGACAGTCCCCCAGTGGAGCCAATCTTAACCACATCAAAGCAGATACCAGAGTGCTTGGTGGACAATCTATTGAACACATTTAACATTTTTTCTTTTATTGTTTTTTATTTCTACATAGATTTTTCTCCTTGCCAGATTAATTGGGAGAAAACTAATGAAATGAATATTATGAAGATTTTTAATGTCTGCTGCAGATCATAATACTGCTATATAGATATGACCTTGATAATGAAACTCACCTTACATATTTTGTCACTTTCACAGTGAAATTGCCTGTGTCTGCATTAACCTTTCCCTGCAATACATGGAGTGTGGAAGAATGTATTTTTTAAAAGAGTTAACCCTCACAGAAAATAATTGGGTAATCAGTGGCTAGTGCCACCACCTCTCACATTGATTACAGCCTGCAGTCACCTGTATACAGACTCAACTATAGACTGGCACAGTTCCTACAGCTGCATCTTCACTTGTTTTCAATTACTTGGCATATCTGCAGAAGAGTTGTTGACTTCCAGACTGTTATATGGTTCTTCAGGTAGTGTCACAAGACTAGGCTGAGCTTTAAGTTGGAGGCTATGGGTGTAATCTCCTATAGCTAGCTACCTTTTGCATTGCGTTGAAGCTCTGGCAGGCTGCCTCACACACTTGGGCTTAATGTGTCCTGAAGACTTTGTAATTGTAATCAAAGTCTGTTTTTTAATGTTTTGAGAAAGTAGACTTTCCTCCTTTCCTACTCAATACATTTAAAGGCATTCTAGCACCTTGATTCATTATTTTATTGTTGGACTATAACTTGGTGTTGTAAAATTGTTTACATTATTTTATTAGCAAGTTCCTCATAGGCAGTAGTATGTGTTTTCAGTCATACTGCTGCCCTTTTTCTCCTCACCCTCTTATCCTGGCTGTAGACTGCTACCATCAATTAAATGACATGATTTCCAACATCTAACTCTTTAATTGGACTTGGAATGCAAAATTATTTGTTAGATGTCTTTTTGGTCTTTTGCAAGAAAGTCTTATTTAAATGCAAGTCTCCTAAACCTCTGGTTTCTTGTTAGCCACATGACTGTGTAGACACTACTCGCAGCTATTTTCTCCATGTCTGCTTTAGTTTTTTCTTACACCAGGATGCTGATTAGTTGAATTGTATTAGTGAACATACCGATGGCCTTCTGCTGAATCAGGATACTGGACTCATTTAAGAACAGCTACTTGATGTAATGGGAAGATGGCAGGTTTTGTTTTCTGGATCGATGTGACTGCATGGGCTAACGGACCTTCCTATTTTGTCGCTATTCTTCTGGAGCACGTGCTGTGATGTATCAGCCATTCAGTTAATGGTAATATGTGATCTGGGTCAGACAGATTGACACAACTATGTTGACAACATGCTTTATGTTGACAATACAGTGGACCTTCAGATCAAGATCAGAGGCTATTACAAAATTAGAATCTGCTATCAAGCATGGCCACATTTACATGGAACTTAACCTTTTATTTTCTGGACTTCACAGTGAGATATCACCAAAGCAGGGTTGATTTGTTTTTTAATATACTTTGGCATGTTTTCTAGATTATTTTCCAAGTATGTGAAGTCATTGCATTTGAAATGTTAATCAGGTCAAACTAACCTGTACATCTGACATGTTACCTGGGTCAGATTGCATTATACACCTGGTTCTGCCAATACTGTCACCCCAATACCTGTATAGTTTTATATATGGTTGAATATAACCATATTCGAAGGATGGAGAAAATTTTGGAGAATTTTGCAAATCAAATTTTGCATAACCAGTCAGATGTAATTTTGGTTTTGATTGTTTTCAGCAAGGTCTGTGACTTTTTGCCCTATACTATTTTTGGCTTATTAATGAAGTATTTCCTTCAATCTTTCTGCAAATCCAATATATATCTTGAAGTCAGTTGTAGAAACTAATATGCTGCACTACATTTAAGAGTTAATTATTTTGTGGAAAAGAAAAATAAAGCCTTGAAGAGAACACCAGAGTAGTGACTTTCTAAGAATAATTCTCTTCTGAATTAGCTATAAAATAAAGAAATATTATGATAGATATCAGCTAATGTTTACGACATAATCATTCAGCCTTCAACTTTTGTAATGTTGTACTGTGAATTAAACTTGTTATTGTAAATGTCCCTTTCATTGCTTTAATGTGAAAAGAACAAGTAAAGATCACCTGTATATGTTATTTTTTGTGAAGCTTGATGATGCTAGAAAATGGGTCATTTATCATTTCATCTCTTTTTACAGTAATATTTCAGTCAGTTTTGGAATATTTCTTAACTTTTTCTTACTGTACCATTATAGCATTTCCATTTCAAAATCTTTTCAAGGTGCCTCTAATCTTAAACTTCTTATCTGCCAAGTTCAGTTTTGTACGACAATAGCTTGCATTGATGGGAAAAATAACTTGGAGCGCTTTATAGAAGGGAGAAGAAAATAGGTGCCAAGTGGGAGGGAAAGACCAAGAAGAATGGTGTTGAGGGATAAGGCTGGAAAAAAAGATTTTCAATACATGCTTGAAAGCAAGAAGGGAGAAAATTAGGTAGAGGAAATGGGGTGGGGGGGAAGCAGTTGGCGATTGTGGAGCAAAGAGGATAGGAAATAAGAACTAGTTAACAACAACATGCATTCATATGGTGCCTTTAACATAGTGAAACATCCCAAGATGCTTTGCAGAAGCATTATCAGACAAAATTTGACACCGAGCCACATGAGAAGATATTAGGACAGGTGATCAAAAGCTTGGTCAATGAGGTAGGTTTTAAGGAGCGTCTTAAAGGAGGAGAGAGAGGCAGAGGGGTTTGGGGAGGGAATTCCGGAGCTTAGGGCCTAGACAGCTGAAGACACGGCTGTCAATGGAGGGCCGAAGGAAATCGGGGATGTGCAAGAGGCCAGAATTGGTGGAATGCAGAGTTCTAGGAGAGTTGTAGGGCTAGCGGAGGTTATAGAGATAGGGAGGGGCAAGGCCGAGGGGGAATTTGAACACAAGGATGAGCATTTTAAATTTGAGGCATTGCTGGACTGGGAACCACTGTAGGTTGGTGAGCACAGGGTCTGATGGGTGAACAGGACTTGGTGCGAGTCAGGATACATGCACCAGAACTTTGAATGAGCTGAAGTTTATGGAGGGTGGAAAATAGAAGGCCAGCCAGGAGGGTATCTATAGGTAACAAAGGCATGGATGGGGGTTTCAGCAGCAGATGGTCTAAGGCAGGTGGCATATTACAGAGGTGGAAGTAGGCGGTCTTGATGATGGAGAGGATATAGGATCGAAAGCTCAGCTCAGAGTCAAATAGAATGCTGAGGCTGCAAATAGCCTGGTTCAGCATCAGGCAATGGCCATAGAGAGGGTGGACTCAGTGGGGAGGGAATGGAGTTTGTGGCGGGGGGCCAAAGACAATGGCTTCAGTCTTCCCAATATTTAATTGGAGGAAATTTTTACTCATCCAACACTGGATCCATATCAGAGGAGCGGAGGGTGCAAGCAGGGACACGGAGGCTGAAGGGGGAGTCACTGAAATAGAATGGGACAAAGTAATGGAACCATTTGAAGGTATCTTGAAGTTAATTAGTAGAGACATGAGACACCAATGAAAGCCATAAAATAGTGATGGAGGTGCAGGGCTTTAACTATGTAAGAACAGGGACAACGACTTAGTAAATAAATGGCAGTTTATGGAGTGCGGAAGTGCGGAGAATTGGTGCTTCAAGATGATAAAGGCATGAATTAGAGTCTCATAGCGAAGGAAGAGTTAGAGGTAGAGATGGGCAATATTACGAAATTGGAAGATGGCAGTTTTAGTTGGCAAGGACAGGAATGATCGGAGAAAAGAAGAGGACGTAGGCCATTACACCTAGTCTGAGGTGGCATTTGGGGAGAGTCACGTTTCTGGATTTTGGACCATTTTTCTACAGAAAGGATTTGGAAAAAGAGTGGCTGTTAATTTAACTTTTTTAAAAGCAATTTGTCTTCTCGAGTTTTGAAGAAAGGCACCTAGATGAAAGGTGGTTAATACGCTAAATGGAAGTTGTTTTTCCTGGAGTCTAAACAATAAGTGATTTGTTAGCTTGGGTATTCAGAAAGATACCTCTCACCGTTGTGTGGGAAATCCCTTTGATCTTAGTTGGTCTGTAAAAGAGGGAGTAGAAGAGCAACAAGCTTTTTGACATGGAGTGAGGCTTTTGAAATAGAATAGACACCAATAAAACAGTCAGGCAGCAAAGTGCTGTGAGAAGGAAAAAAGACAGGAAATTGCACGGAGAGGAAGCTTTGTCCTGGTAGTAGGGCAGGATGTAGGGGAGTTAATCTGTTTTAAGTCAAGTGATGTACTGATTTGGGAAAGTATGGTGTAACTTATATATCATTAAGCCAAAATAAGTTCTACCGATTGAACTGTTGCTCAGTACTTTTTTACCTGCTGCATAACAATTTGAAACCAAGCCTTATCTCACCTGGTGTTAACTCAGTTTGTCCCTGTTCTTACATAGATACATGTGTAAAAGACACGAAGATCTGGCCCAGAATCACGAGGTGGTTTTATTGTTACACCTCCCACTATTGTACAAGTGGCTATAAGACAGTGTAAGTCAACTCCCGTTAAAAATAAGATCATTCAGACTGCTTGTGAGAGTGACTGATGCTACGGAACCTGAGAAGGTATCTATAGCCTACCCACATTTGTAACATGGAGGTTGATGGAGTTAAGGGCAGAGGCATGCAGGAGCTTGACTGTGCTGTTTGATCGCTTGTCTGGCATCCAGTCATGAATGAGCCAAAATCTCCCAATCTTAAGAGAATTTAACAAAGACCAAGAGAATCTGATGAGAGGTGTGCAAAGAACTCTCTGATACACCCTAAATTCAAAGAAAACCCTCTTTCCACGCAGTTAACCAATCTGGGTGACACATGTAACAAAAGGGTTTACCTCTTTTGGTGGCAATCATTTCTAACAGTAACGTAAATGTCCTTGAAGAAGCCAAAGTTAATGAGGCATGGATACCTAGGCATACCAAGTTCCATTTTTTACTCCCCTAACTTTTCAATCTTCCTTTAACAAAGGGTCCTAAACAGGACCAGATAGGGCATGATATATTTATGTCTCACTAACGAGCTATTCCTGAGCCAGTACTTAATGATCACCGTCTTATCACTGGCAAGGAATGTTCTGTTTAAATAAACATCTTCATGATTTTAATTAGTTTCGGTTTCCCAGCATTAAGTTTAACTGCTAACTTCATTTTGTGGGGACACCTTTTTACCTGAAAGTCCATCTTGAGGACACGTTTCAGGCAATTTCCAGGACATTTTCCGACAAGCTTGATCTTGTGTTCTTGCACTGTCTCCCTGTTTGTTACCTCAATTCCAGCAGACAGGAGTTCAATTAATGAAGCAAAAGTAATGGGGATAATAGTCATCCCTGTTGAAACCATTCAAGAGTAAGGAAACCCACTCTAATGATGACATCTGATTTGTGGGAGTAACATATAAAGAATCACAAGACAAAGGTGTCCCCACAACTCAAGGCTTCCAATATGCCTTTCAGAAAAGACAGTTTGATTCTGTTGAAAGTCTTCTCAGCATGTAGGAAGAGTACTAAGCTAAATTCATTTATGGAACTAGCAGATTAATTATAAATGATTACTTGCCATCGATCCCATCTGATCAAGGTGGACTGGCTTGTGAATCACATTGCTCAGATGGGTTGCCAGTATATTGTAACTATTTGCTAGAATGGTTAAGTAGCAATATTGATCTACAGAACTCACAGTTCAGCAGATTCTCATCCTTCTTCATTAGAGATGTCAATTTAAATGTAATTGTATTTTTGAACTATTGCAACAAATAAATCTGAGGGTAAAAGTGCACTGTAGAATTCATAGTTCTTAACAGAAAACTACACCTGAATACTAACGGCTACCATTACAGATATCTCAAAATGGTCATAATGCTCAATATAAACTTTATTGTAGCCCACAGCACACAAAACATTCTGATTTGCTGATTATTATTAAATTGGCACATTCAATCAGAGTCCACAAAGATGGCTGGTATGGGATATGATTACACTGGTGCAGCAGGAGGTGTGCTCTTCTAAGGATAAAACCAAAGTATATCGTTGGAGCAATGTAGAAAGGACTTGAAGCTGTGCTATATACCTGATCTGGAAGTCCTTGACAATGAGTGCCTGAAAAGTGAAAGTTTTTCATTCCTCAGCACCAACATCATTCAACTTGATGAGCAGAAAAATTCACCAAAAAAAACACACTTTCTAGATTTCAAACTTAGAAAGTTGTTGAATGGAATTTTTATTTCACGATTGAAAGAGACTGGCATAACATTTTTTAATTAAAAGTCATTAATCAATTAGACAGATCTCCTTCAAGACTGGAATAAATACTGCATTTACATGACATGTTTGAATTTCATATTTTATTACAATTGAAGTAAATTGTTAGAGTTTTTTTTATTGGATATGGTAGATCTATTTTCCATGTGCAGAACAGAGTAGTATAAAGTAGCAGCAGTGATCATTCCTCATCATCAGTTGGCAAGTGGTTATGGAAGAAGGATCAACCGTGTGTATGCCAGTTGGTTATTGTAGTGTAGTGGGTTTTATGTTAGATTTCAATTTGGTTTACCTGCTGCTGAGAGTGAGTTCACAACACTTTATGTATGTGGTCTTCCAGTTGCCAGTGTCTCATCGGAAAATAGTTCCATTAGCATCATCTCACTCCATATCCTGTGTGACAAGATAATGGCAGAATAAATTCCATATTCTGTGTACACAAGATAATCATGGAATAAATTCCATATCCTGCTCATATACATTTTAATGGAGTAATTCTGATTTCTTTGAACATTTAATTCCTAAAAAGTATGTGCCTCTCTTCTGCAATTATGGATTATGTACAGATGTTTATATCTCACTCGTGCTGAAGCTGTGCATAGATTAACCTCACGTCATTTAAAAAAAATAAATGTAATTTATTCCCTAAAAAGTGACGCGTTGAACCTATACTTGATCCATAACTCTCGACCATTTTATCGGTGTGTGAGCAGCCATTTAGCTTATCTTCTAAAGTAAAAAGACTGGAACAGAGTTCAAATTGAATACACCCCTCTTCCCTACCAAGAATCTATTTGGTTAGAGTTAAGAAATAAAAGAGGTGCCATTACACTACTGGGTGTATTCTATAGGCCGCCAACTAGTGGGAAGGATATAGAGGAGCAAATTTGCAGGGAAATTAGAGAGGTGCAAAAGCTATAGAGTAATGATAACTGGGGACTTCAACTATCCTAATACAGACTGGGATAACAATAATAATATAAGGGGCAAAGAAGGGGAGGAATTTTGAAATGTATTCAGGATAACTTTCTTAGCCAGTATATTTCTGGCCCAACGACGAAGGAGGCGTTGCTGGACTTGGTTCTAGGGAATGAGACAGGCCAAGTGGAGCAAGTGTCAGTGGGGGAGCATTTAGGGAGCAGCGATCATAGTATCATGAGGTTTAGAATAGCTATGGAAAAGGACACGGACCACTCTAAAGTAAAAATACTCAATTGAAGGAGGGCCAATTTCAATGGGATGAGAACAGATCTGGCCTGGGTAAATTGGAATAAAAGATTGGCAGGCAAAACTGTAATTGAACGGTGGGCAGCCTTTAAGGAGGAGATGGTTTGGGTACAGTCTAGGCACATTCCCACGAGGCAGAAAGGTAGGCCAACCAAAGCCAGAGCTCCCTGGATGACACAAGAGATAGTGAGAAAAATGAAATGGAAAAAAGGGGCCTATGACAGATGTCAGGTTGATAACACAAGTGAGAACCAGGCAGAATATAGAAAGTTCAGAGGGGAAGTGAAAAAGGAAATAAGAGGGGCAAAGAAAGAGTATGAGAATAGACTGGCAGCCAACATAAAAGGGAATCCAAAAGTCTTCTACAGGCATGTAAACAGTAAACGGGTAGTAAGAGGAGGGGTGGAGCCGATTAGGGACCATAAAGGAGATCTAATGCACAGAGGCAGAGAGGGTGGCTGAGGTATTAAATGAGTACTTTGCATCAGTCTTTACCAAGGAAGAAGATGCTGCCACAGTCTCAGTAAAGGAAGATATAGTTGAGATACCGGATGGGCTAAAAATTGATAAAGAAGAGGTACTGAAAGGCTAGCTGTACTTAAAATAGATAAGTCACCCGGTCCGGATGGGATACATCCTAGGTTGCTGAGGGAAGTAAGGGTGGAAATTGCAGAGGTACTGGCCATAATCTTCCAAACATCCGTAGATGCGGGGGTGGTGCCAGAGGACTGGAGAATTGCAAATGTTACACCCTTGTTCAAAAAAGGGTTTAAGGATAAACCCAGCAACTATAGGCCAGTCAGTTTAACCTCAGTGGTGGGGAAACTTTTAGAAATGATAATCCGGGTCAGAATTAACAGTCACTTGGACGAGGGTGGATTGATTAGGGAAAGCCAGTATGGATTTGTTAAAGGCAAATCATGTTTAACTAACCTGATAGAGTTTTTTGATGAGGTAACAGAGAGGGTAGATGTGGGCAATGCAATTGATGTGGTGCATAGGGACTTTGAAAAGGCGTTTGATAAAGTGCTGCATGGTAGGCTTATCAAATTTGCGGCCTATGGAATAAAGGGGGCAGTAGCAACATGGATACAGAATTGGCTAAGGGACAGGAAACAGAGAGTAGTGGTGAACAGTTGTTTTTCAGAATGGAGGGAGGTGTACAGTGGTGGTCCCCAGGGATCAGTGCTGAGACCACTGCTTTTCTTGATATATGTTAATGATTTGGACATGGGTGTACAGGGTACAATTTCAAAATTTACAGATGACAACAAAACTTGGAAGGGTAGTAAACAGTGAAGAGGACAGTGATAGACTTCAAGAAGATATAGATAGACTGGTGGCACGGGCAGACATGTGACAGATGAAATTTAACGCAGAAAAATGCGAAGTGATATATTTCGGTAGGAAGAACGAGAAGAGGCAATATAAACTAGAGGGCACAACTCTAAAAGGCGTACAGGAATAGAGAGATCTGGGGGTATATGTGCACAAATCATTGAAGATGGCAGGGCAGCTTGAGAAAGTGGTTAACAAAGCATATGGGACCCTGGGCTTTTTAAAAGAGGCATAAGAGTACAAAAGTATGGAAGTCATGATGAACCTTTATATGGAACACTGGTTCGGCCACAACTGGAGTATTGTGTCCAGTTCTGGGCACCGGACTTTAAGAAAGATGTGAAGGCTTTAGAAAGGGTGCAGAAGAGATTTACTAGAATGATTCCAGGGATGAAGGACTTTAGTTACGTGGATAGACTGGAGAAGCTGGAGTTGTTCTCCTTGGAAGAGATGATTGCGAGGAGATTTGATAGTCATTCAAAATCATGAAGGGTCTAGACAGAATAGATAGAGAGAAACTGTTCCCATTGGTGGAAGTGTCAAGGACCAGAGGGCATAGATTTAAGGTGATTGGCAAAAGAACCAAAAGTGACATGAGGAAAAACATTTTTACACAGCGAGTGGTTAGGATCTGGAATGCACTGCCCGAGGGGTTTGTGGAGGCAGATTCAATCATGGCCTTCAAAAGGGATCTGGATAAGTACTTGAAAGTAAAAAATTTGCAGGGCTACGGGGATAGGGCGGGGGAGTGGGACTAGTTGCATTGCTCTTGCCTAGAGCCAGTGCGGACTCAATGGGCCAAATAGCCTCCTTCCGTGCTGTAACCATTCTATGATTTTAAGTTGTATAGCCTAGTAGAGGGCCATATAAATGGAAATCTTTTAAGAATATGCAAAGTTTGTACTTTTTTTTCCCTCCTTAATACTTTTGAGGAGATTTGTGCAACAAATACAGAAATGATCTCAATAAATAGCCTTTTAGTTTTAACTGAACAGGATGAGTTGCTGCCCCTTTGACAAAAATGTAAAGAAATGAGATAAATTTTCAAGCTATGAAGTAAGGACTGTCTGACTGTAAATTAATCTGTTTCATTGTCTAACCAAACTCTTCAAATATTTCACTTATGCATGCTAAAAGATCATTTTTGCCAAGTGATCTATTTCAAAAGGATTTGCAGGCGCAAATATTTCTAACCATTTTCAACAAAATGTTTGTCTAAGGTGACTTCAGTTAGTAATATTATCACCCTTTTCCTTTGAGTTTCATATGGAATAATACCAGTTGTCTCCCTCATGCAATTAACTGCTTATAAATTGGATTTGCAAAGCCCTTGTATGACCGCGTCTGTTAAAGGCTAATCTTCATTAAAAAAAAATATCTGACGTTCTTACCTATTGCATAAAGGATTTTTTAAAGATTAGATTACTTTCTTCTTCATGGAGAGGGTGGGTAAAATAATATTTTTTAATAGTAAAAAATATCTTGATTTGCCACCTGTAAGCTCAGTTAGACTCGTGAGTTTCTGTCCCTGCTGCCTCACAATTTTCTGGTGGAAGGAATTTTCTTTCTTAGTAACATTGGAGCTGGCTAAGAATGGCCTGGGGTCTGTTATCCTTTTCACATCTTTGTTTGTGTCAGATACAGTGGAGTTTGTAACATTCTGTTTCGGCAGGTGTATTGATTTCAGTTGCTAATAGCTCGGTTGACTGGTGGAGATGTATTCTCTGTGATTGGATATTGCCATTGGATCTGCCATCTATTACAGACACACAGAAAGTACAGTGTACAGGGTAGGTTCTGTCCTCCTTCAATCAGCATGGGAGATAATAGAATAATCCTTGCCTGTGAAGGTACCTTTACTGGAGTCTCCTAAGCCTTCCTTCATTGTGTGGAGTCCGTGGCTGCTGTGCAGATAGGGTTCAGCAGATGAAGTGTGGGAGGCGGTCTTTGTTACTTGGTTTTGTATTCTTTTGATCTATGGCTGACTGTCAGTGTACCAGGGCTGGATGAATATATTCCAAGATTAGACAGATGTAGACGTTGTACAGTCTGAGCAAGATTTTTGAACTGATGTCCTGCCTGTGACGATATCGAAGTTCTGTGTCCAAGCCATATTCCTCGGGAAGTTATGTCCAGGAACCTCTGCACATTCATCTGAATGGATTTTGACAGTAACTCACTCCTGTTCCTTGTGGTTATTTGTTTTGGAGAATAGAATGCACTGAGATTTTCAGGGGCTCAGTAAAGTTCGATGTGGGCACAGCCATGTGACACCAATTATGCACTCTCCCAGGAAAGTAAAAATCAATTGAATCAGTTTACCTGGGATGTCAAACTGGAAAATGGCATATCGCAATCCATTATGCCAAACTTTGACAAATCCCTGTTCCACATCCAGGAACACCACCAGTATGTATCTCTTTTCTGTGAGGGCTTGGTGAATGTGCTTTGACTGTTGCAAAACTGCTTTATCTCCTGAATTTTGATTGGCCTCAGTTAAAAAAGTTGCCACACTTGAGTTGATGTTAGAGGTGGTATGTGATGACAGTCTCCAGCAGCTTTCCTAGGCAGCTCAGTGGGGGCAGCTCAGTGGGCTGATAAGGTTAGTAAATGCTGGGATCACCAGAGTCTTTAACTGACTTGTAGGTCATTGTGACTACAGCTTCAACATTGTAGGAAGTACCCCGGCACCAACCACTTGAAAACCTTGGTGATCACGGCCATCATCTCATCAGGCATTTTTCTAAGTAAATGCTTGGTGATACAATCCTTTCTCACATCCTCCTTAGCCTCAGTCAGAGTTCAGCAGCACTAATTGGCTGGACCGAGGCTTTGTTTTTTGGTACAGTAGTGACTTGTAGGGGCTCTGCTCAGATTGGAACAGTTTTGGTTGTGTGTGGATATAATGATATTCTTCCTTCTCTCAACTACTGTCAAATTCTTTGTGAATTGGTTTGGTGAGCACAGTGCAGAGGTGACCCTTGAAGAACTCTACTTTCTCTGAGTCTGATTGTGAACTGCAGCCCAGGGTATGCAGAGTTGGTGTGTTTTTTTTCTGGCTCTGTCCTGTAGCTTTGCAGCTGTGTTGTCAGAATTGCTTGAGACCTGTTTTCACTCAACCATTTTGCAGAAACGATCCCACTGCTTTTCGTCATCGGCTTTCAGGAATTGCCAGATTTTAGTTCCAGGTGGTTGATCAATGCTTTTGTTTCTCTCAGTTGTATTTCAGTGATGTTCCCCCTCAGCAGCCCTATCGCCAAGATCCTTCTTCATTGGTATTGCTTCTTTTGCTGCTCCCATTTGTAAGATTATTTTGACCTGACACCAATTGGTTGTAGTGATGATCTTTTATTTGAACAAAAGCAAGGATTAATACATGCAAGTATTTAAGTGGTAATTATCAAAGAACAAGGAATTATATTACCCTGTTATCCTCTGGGTAGAGATCATAACTTTGTCACTGCCTTAAATCCTGACTGCTTCTTTCTCGCTGAGCTGTCTTCCTTCTCCACACACTCTTCTTTACAACTAGGTATTGGTTTGTGCTGGGTTCGTATACACCCCTTTTAGAAACTGACCCCTGAGCCATCAAAACTGTTGTGGTTAGCACCTCCCCAATTTCATCTCCCTTCAACAGAATGGCCATCCTGTTTGTCTAACTGCTAATCATTTTAACCTGATGTTCCAGTAACAAGAACTGTCTTAAACCCATCCCAGACAGTTAAATGTGATCTCAGGGATGGTCTATCGACTAGTTTCTGTCCCTCCATTGTTCTGGCCAATCTCCAATATTAGTATATCTTAGAAAGCATGGGATGCCTTCCACACTCTTTGTGGAATGGGGTGCTCGTTCCTCCTTCTCCATTGTCCCGGCTAATCTCTAATATTAGCATATCTTAGAAGACATGGGATGCCATCCACAGTCTATGTGGAATGGGGCCGATCCGTCTGCTAGCTGTGGAAAAATACTGAGTCTCTGTTGGAAAAACACTAAATGCTGGATAGATGACTGAATAAATGCAGTAACTTAAACTAAACTTCTAATACATTTTTAAAAAACCCTAATCTGAAAGATATTCCCTTACACATTACTGCATCAGTCAACTGCTTCCCGTCTAGCTCTAGATTGTCTGGGGTTTTGCAGACGGTTGGGTGTGTGATGCTTTGCTAGATGCAGCCTGGAGGCAGCCCTGTCAGCTCTTTTGTAGTCCCAGCCTAATTTTCTGGGTGGTTGCATTCATGTGGAGAGGGTCAATGTGAACAGGACTGGCAGATGGTCAATTCCCATATCTTCTCTACTCTTTACGTTTGAGCACATGCCGGCCACAGCTGGTGTTAAATTTGCTAGGTCAAGCATGTCGTGGGAGTTAGAGCTACTGCTGGGATAAGTGGAATCTTGAGGCCTCCAAGATGCTGTAGCCCAGATCATCTGCTATGTCCAGTAGCTCTTCCCCTGTGGCATTACTCAACTGGCTGCCTCACACAGAATATTTTTTGTTGAAATCCCCCAAGATCAGCATGCTATTTCCAAATCGGAAGTTTCTTCTAAATATGTCCCATGGCAGAAAAGTCTCTGGTGGACAGTAGATAGGCAGAACACTTGGTGGCACTCCTTGTTTGCGGTAAATTTCGACTACTACATGCTTCAGTTCAATTTCACTGGACTCCAGGCTGCTCCACCTCCTTTCCTGTCCAATCTGATAATGCTGTAGTTCAGTTGCTGAATTGGTCTTTGCTGGAAAGATAGATGTCATTTACAGAAGTTATGGGAATATTGCTTTTCTGCAGCATTCTCGAAAGATCCCCTTTGCTATGAGCAAAGAATCTAAGATCATGTACGACCTATAACAATTAGGATGACAAGCCAAGTACAAAGACGAACATATGAAAAAGGATAGGAAAAGACCAACAAGTTTGTCCTGTCTTGACATGGTGCACCTTATAAACACTAGTAATCCCACCCCTTCCACCTCAATGCCCCCCCCCCCCCAATGGCCTATAGCTATGCAACCTCCTGGGACAGGCAAAAAATAGAAAAACTTCAGGCCAATTTAGGAGAAAAAAAACTCCCAAAATTCAGCCAGGCTGTCAATTTGGCCGCCTGCTAGTCGGGAGATGGAAGAAAAGAATGATAATGAGGTCCTGCCGTTAAATTCGGAAAGAGCTCCGGGTCCCTGGCCTTGCCGGGTTCTTCGACTGTTTTCGGCCTCACCTGCGCCCTCCCCACCTTCCCATTAAATATTGGGGCCTATGTTTTTGTAACTTGCAATGATGTGCACGCGTCGTCCCCTGCCTATTTAGCTCAAATAACCTATCCTTGTGGACAGAATCAAATCTCTTCATTACTTTAAAGACCTCAATCATACCTCGTCAAAGTCTACGCTTTTCCAGTGTTAAAAAGTCCCAGCTCTATAAACCTGCCCTGATGCTACAGATGCTACAGGCAAAGCTGGTATAAAGTAATATGACTTAATAGCAACCATTTTAATCTGAAGATTCTTATATAAAATACAAACATCCATTTCCAGTCCAGCTAGCTTTAACAATGGGATAGTGCTGTCTTTAACGAAAATAGGTTTATGGGATATGGCTCCTAACAATATCCTTTAGACCATAACTGTGTGCTAGGATCACTGTTAAAGTCTGTTTTAAATGGGCCTCAGTAAGAGTTGGGCATGCAATATTCCTCTGAAAAAAGCCAGAGAAAGCAATTAACCTTAGATGGCTAGAGACATCCTCTTCTCCAACTGGCTGCTGAGTTCCAGATGATTGACTCTTCCTAATATCTTCTGGAGAGGCTTTAGGCAACCAAAAGAAGCCTAATTGCAGTTTAAAACATCTTCCATTTATTGAAAACCACAGGCCACTGATTGTCAAATCTTCTTTTTAGAGGATAATAGAATACATATTTCCAGCCTCCCTCATAGAATTATTTTTTACTTCATTGCACTTTATGCTTGACTTCAGTTTAATTCTGATGAAAAGTCATTTGAAGCAAAGGCATCTATTGGATACAGATTTTGAAGTAGGCCAGTTGAAATGTGATGCCAGGCAAGCCTAGCCCCATAACGCTACAATAAAGTGCCTTCCCTTAAAAAGGGCAACGCCATTAAAATTTCTAGGGAGAGTTTGCCTCAAACAAGCTGATCTTTAAACCAAAATAAATCAAAACAGAAAGGTTGGAGGAAATCAAAACAAAATTTCATGTGGTGCCCATCTAAGTGGCAAATGTGAGTTGACTTGACAAAAAGACCTTCAGTAGCCACTCTCAAATGTGTCATTGATATCTCAAAGACAACTAGTGCAAAATACTTTCTCCTTGAATGCTTCTGTGAGAAGAGCTACCTTTCATTGGAGCGAAACCCTGTTATTGCTTTATTCTCATTGTCACATTTTTGGGTTGCAAGTAAAAATAACAGGAAGCTACTGGAGGTGCATAATAACTCCTTCATTGTTTCTTAGCAATTTATAGCTCTGCAATTAACCAATATATTGCTGTATGAGGTAGAGGAAAAATTATTTAAATCAATTCTACCTGTGAGAAATCAATCTCCAGGAACCAATGGTGGCTGTAGAAAAGCTTTTCTCATTGCTCAAACTTTCCAGGTAAATTAACTGTTAAGTGCTGCACATGATTAAGGACTGCAGCGGTTCAAGAAGGCGGCTCACCACGACCTTCTCAAGGGCAATTAGGGATGGGCAATAAATGCTGGCCTTGCCAGCGACGCCCACATCTCATGAACGAATAAAAACCTGCTAGATTATAGAATCATACAACACAAAACGAGGCCATTCGGCCCATCATGCCTGTGCCGACTCTTTAAAAGAGCCATCCAATTAATCCCACTCCCCTGCTCTTTCCCCATAGCCCTGCAAATGTTTCCTTCTCCAGTATTTATCCAATTCCCTCTTGAAAGTTACGATTGAATCTGCTTCCACCACCCTTTCAGGCGGTGCATTCCAGATCATAACAACTCGCTGCATAAAAAAAATTCTCCTCATCTCTTTGTTTTTTTATCTTAAATCTGTGTCCTCTGTATACCAACCCTTCTCTCACTGGAAACAGTTTTCATATATTTCCCAAATTAAATTGGTGTTTAAGGGGGCTTTTTATTTTTTTACTTTGAGATTCCAAATAGAAAAAATAGATGTATTGTAAAATCTTGTTTGGTTAAACATGTAGAATATGCCAAACATAATGAGCAAAATACTGCAGATGCTGAAAATCTGCAACAAAAATAGAAAATGCTGGAAACGCACAGCAGGTTACTCAGCATCTGTGGAGAGAATGTACAAGTTTGCATTTTGGGTGCAAACCCTTCAGAACTGAAAAGTAAAGAGACAAACAGGCATTTTAATACATTCAAAAAAGGGAGGGGGCAATATTTGTAAACAAACAAACAGAGGAATTCTGACTGGAATAATATAACATCACCTCAGTCAAATAATGGACAGAACCATGAAAATATTTTTAAAAACCAAGTGTGTGTAAATAGCTAAGGAAGTGGGAGGTCTGGTGAAATGGGAGAGATGGAAAACCTGGATTGCGTTTAGCTTCGGTGGAATGGTGTACAAGGCCAGTGACAGGTCAGAATGGGAGTGAGTGTTAAAGTGGCGTGTTACAGGTAGCTCAAGGTCGTACTTACAGACAGAATGGAGGTGTTTGACACAATAGTCACCTTATCTGTGCAAGCTCAATGTAAGCTTCAAGAACAATATCGCATCTTTCTCTTAGGCACCCTGCAACCCTCTGATCTGAACACTGATCTTTAGACTTTAGCTATATCGTCATTTTCAAACCTGCTTTAATTTCTTACCTCTCCCTCAAGTTTTCCATTTTTCCATCTCCCATTTTCTCACAGTTCACCAGGCCTCTTACTTCCTTAGCTATTTACACATCATTTGTCTTTTTAATGTCTTAATGCTTCTAAAGCTCAGCAAGTGAGGCAGCATCTGTGGAGAAAGAAACAGAGTTAACGTTTCAGGTCAAAGACCTTTCGTCAGAACTTGTTTATGATGTTGGTTGAGGTATGAAACAATCGGTAATATGCTTTCAAAAGTTTCACTTGAGCATGGAGCTAAAAATAAATCTTTAAAATGTGGGTTATGTTTTATAATTAGCTGTCCAGATTTACCATTAAAGTAATCACAATCTACAAATTAAGATGACTTTTTATTTACTGCCAATTTTTCAGAAAAATACTCCTCTCATTTCACCTGTGTCTAATTTGCACTACAGCAATTCCACTAACTAGAGTAGCTGCCAAGTAAACAGATTTCAAATTATCATGTGGGCCAGTATGCACAAATGGTACTAATTAAAGGGAAACAAGTTCAAGTGGTGAAGTCAGTCCTTTCATTATGCTTCTCAATTTTCTCCCCTGTGATGTTTTTTCTGTTGTTCAAATAGTACTGTAGCATCCTCTATTTAGGACTTCTGAGTTGCCAGGGCATTTTTCATGCTCTGAATTATGGGTAGATTTACGTCACTGAGGACAGTGGTTTCTTGTAAAGATTTTTGTATAATTTCTCAGCCACCCTTTTACTCCGGATTCCTAACAGTTTAAAAAACTTCTGCAGGTCCAAATTGGTGATTGCCACAAGTGTAAGCTGTAAAATTACAAAATTCTTCAGTACGAGAAACTTGAAGATATAGAATTGTAGAAATTTACGGCACAGAAGGAGGCCATTCGGCCCATTGTGATTGTGCCGGCTGAAAAAGAGCTATCCAGCCTAATCCCATTTTCCAGCTCTTGGTCCGTAGCCTTGTAGGTTACAGCATGTTTGATGTAGCTTTGTTTATTGAAGCATGTAACAGATCGTGTTTCAAATTTACTTTATTATTTTTCAATTTATATTATAAAATAACTAGGTATAGTCAAAGACCACTGGAGTGAGGATATATGTCTCATTAAATTAACAAAGGTGGTTGCTGCTGAGATCACAAAGAAATTGTAATGAGGCACCGCTGGCCAAATATTTTTTTGGTAAATTCTTGCTTATCAATGTCAGAGATCTTTGTGTTGGGAAATAAAAAAAATTCCCTCGGGGGCCCATTATCAATATCAAACAATCCCAGATCAGTTATACCACAGCCTGATGCAGAGTAAAGCTGTCTACTCTGATCCTGCAGTGTGCCTTTGCTCAAACAAGGTACTTCAGCCTTAGGCTCAACCTCAACTTCTAAAAGCATCCTCACTGCACTAGTGCAATATCTTCCATTTCCCACCCTAGGCATTTTGTGGCCTCTGTAAATGAGATTGCCAATTTGTGTTGGATCACAGACAGTTTTGTTTTGTGGACCTATGCCTAGTAGCAACAAGGTTGAGCTATTCATTTCATTTCAGGACTATAAATATTCGCATCGGATTTTCTTTCCCCCCCACAAATTTTTGTTCAGATTTAAGCTGAAGCAGTACACTGAAGTTTAAAAAAAATACTCGAGCAAAGCCCATTTTCATCATATCAATTTGGACTGGATTCAAAGGCAGTTCCCAGAGGTGGAAAGCCGGTGTACTAATCCACTGTTCCACCAAGATCCCCAAGCATGCAAGTCTAAGGCTTGGATTCATGCAGAATGGTGACTGCAGCTGTAGCAGTTCTTTGTTCCTTGTGTAGATGTGGAAGTCTGGCTTACGTGCCAACAAATTTTGCGGCACTGCTCCAGCCTTGTGGAGGACTGGCAGCCAGGCCACTTCCCTGCAATGTGGTAGAGGATTGACTCTGGTCATCCATATCCAGTCCACTGTTCTGCTTGGACTGTACTAAGATTGATTTTTTTTTCAGCCTCTTCAACAGGACTAGTGTTCCATCACTGGGTAGAATATAGACTTTGTTAAATACTGATGTTGATTACAACAAATGGGGCAGAACTCCATTGAATATTCTCAGTTATCTATTGGTTTTCCATCTACTTTCACCAATTGTTGCCAATGTGATATCAAGCCATAGAACTGAAGAAATCTTACTACTTATGTAAAGTAGAAGTGGTTGACCAGTGTTTATGGTTGGATTTTGCTGACAGTTTTTGGTCTTGGTGCCAATGATTTGTGCAAATCTGTCCAGATCAGCCTGCAATGATTTAGATATTACTTGTCTTCCAGCTAGGGAGTTAACTACTCTGTGTGGTATCATCAACAAAGAAAACAGATAATATGTGGAGATGGAAAACAGAGTGAGGCCAACCACATTTCCTTGAAGGGCCACTGAATAAAGACAAAAAATGTGTACAATAATTTGGTGTTTGCATCATCGGAGGAAGTTATGTGTCCAGTTTAGCAGCTTACCAAGTGTACCACAAAAATCAGCTTCTCACTGAGGCTTGGATTTCCTACCGAGCACCGTCACCACAAGGACTGCAGCGGTTCACCACATTCTCAGGACAATAAGGGATGGGCAATAAATGTGGCCTTGCCAGCATCGCCCACACCCTGAGAACAAAGTAAAACAAAAGGACATCTTATCCTATGAAAGCTCTACAAGTGTTCAATCACTGCTTTAAATTTGTGCTGGGCATCAAAAGAAGCACTCCATTTTCTGGACTGTAAGTGTTCCAGAAATTGGTCATTTTGCTCTGAAGCCAGATTGGCAGCTTGTTGTAAATGAAAAGTTGCAACAGCTTTTTGTTTGCTACAGTTTCCTTGTTCTTTAATGTGATGAAGGAGAAAGCCTCCGAAAGCTTGTGATTTTCAATTAAAACTGTTGGACTATAACCTGGTGTTGTAAGATTCCTTACATTTGTACACCCGAGTCCATCACCGGCATCTCCACATCATTGTCAGTAGGGACATTGGCCTGTAGTTAACAGGGTTTGACTATGATCTTTTCTGTGGATAGACACCATGTTTGGTGCTTTCCACTTAGATAGGACAGAATTCATTGCTGCTGAGAGCTGAAATAGAAATAAAGCAGAGAAGAAACTAGTTCAGGTAGTGATTTTGAGAACTTGAGTACTTACATCATTGTGACTGTAGCTTGCCTGGATCGTTAGAGGGAGATTCACAGTATCATGCATAATTTTTATATCAAACATCATAAAAACAAGTCACAAAGATCTGGTAGAAAAATGTCTCACGGTGCTTCACAGAAGTGCAATAATAATAATGAATGCTAAGCTGAAGAAGGAGTAGTGACCAAAAGCTTGGTCAGAGAGGTGGGTTTTAATGGGGGTGGGGGTGGAGAGAATTTCAGAATGTGTGGCTGCAGAGGAAACAATCTTTTACTATTTAACCCTTTCAAAATGTTGAACATTTCAGTTAGGTTCTCCCATTCTCTCGCTGCTTTAGTGAATACAGTCCTAGTTTTTCAAATCTCTCATCATTACTGTAATGTCTCATCCCTGAGATGATCCTAGTGAATCTGTTGTACTTTTTTTCAGGGCTCTAATGTCCTTTCTTTTGTGTGCCCAAAACTGGACACAGTCCTCTAACTAGCCTAACCTCTGTCTTCTACAGATTCATTGTTACCTCCTTGTTTTTGTGTTCATTGCCTCTATGCATAAAATTCAGAATCCTATTTGCCCTTTTCATGGTTTTTTCCATCAGTGATCTTGCTTTTGAAGATCTGTGTACCTGCCCCCCTAGATCTTTCCATTCCACCATCCCATTGAGGATTTAACTGATTAGGTAATATTTTGTTCTTTTTCTCCATTTCACATTTATCTATATTTGAACTGCATTTGCCAACATTTACTACATATCTGCACACTCCCTGAGCTTGTTTGACCACCTTGCTCACAGTAAGCCATGCTCCCTAATTTGGTGTTACTGATCAATTTTAGTATGATCCCCTCTATACTTGTGTCCAAATAATTTATGTATGTGAAGAACAAGAGAGGTCCCAACACAGATCCATAGGGCACACCACTCACTACATCTTACCAAACAGAGAAATATCAATTTACTCTTACTGTTTGTTTTTTGTCCTTAATCCTCCCACTATCCATGCCATTACTGGTATTACTTTGCCAGTTCCATGGATCATAATCTTCCTGAGTCCCTGATTTGGCTTTTATCAAACACTTTTTGAAAGTCCAATATACCACATCCAATGCATTTCCTTTGTCTATATGTGTGGTAATTTCCTTGAAGTGGAGATGCCGGTGATGGACTGGGGTGGACAAATGTAAGGACTTGCACAACACCAGATTATAGTCCAACGTATATAACCTGGTGTTATGCAAGTCCTTACAATTTCCTTGAAGAATTTGATTAAATTAGTCAAGCATAACCTGCTTTTTACAAATCCATGTTGACTATCCCTGATGAGCCCATACCTTTCTATGTTCACGAATGTTATCACTTGTTGTGGTGCTAATGTGAGACTAATTGTTCCACCTGGTCTATCCCTTCTACCTTTTTTGAACAAGGATGTAACATTCAACACCCACCAGTCCTTCGATACAATTCCCAAAAAACTTGGTTAATTTGTGTTAGAGCCTCTGCTATTTCATCACTAATCTCTTCATGAACTCCTTCATGCCAAGAGAATACTTGACAGGAATGGGGATAAAATAGTTGTTCAATGCATGATTTTTTTAAAATAGATTTTGAGACGTGAACAATAATGACAAACCATATTTGTTGTCCAATCCTAGTTGCCCTGAGGGCATTAAGAGTCAACCATGTAGTGTGGGAGTGGAGTCACATGTAGACCAGACTTTGTAGGGGCAGTAGGTCACCTCCCTGAAGGACAGTTTTGTACCAGTTTGGTTTTTACAACAATCTAGCATGGTAATTTTTCTGGTGCCAGCCCACAAATTCAGATTTATTGAATTCAAATTCACAACTTGCTAGTCCACTACCATAACCACTAGGCAACCATACCATAAATGTGTTCTTTTAGCTTCACATCACTAAAGTGATAAACACTTCTGTAACTGCTAAGTATTCTGTATAAAACTAACAAAGTTGATTGAGCTGTTGGGAGTTGTATTTTAAAAATGACAGAATGGTTGTTATGGCAGCCTGAGCTGTGTCTTTGAGTCCTATTTAGTTGATGAGGTCATATTATTGATGTCGTATTCAAAAAGTAAAGATTAGAGAGGCAATCAAATTTGCAAGTGTTTTTAGAGTGAAGGGACCAAGGCATAAATGAGTACAGTATTGCAGCAACATTAACAAAACTACAGAGGATTCAAAACAGGAAGTGTGGGTTAACAGAAGGAGGAGCACTCCAAAGGACTATGAAAAGTATGTGATATTGCATCATGTGTTATTTTGCATATCCCAATGGCGTATGCTATCCAATTATATTTATGATGTGGCGATGCCGGTGATGGACTGGGGTTGACAAAATAAAGAATCTTACAACACCAGGTTATAGTCCAACTGTTTTATTTGAAAATCACAAGCTTTCAGAGGCTTTCTCCTTCGTCAGGTGAGCGAGTGTCACTCGCTCACCTGACGAAGGAGAAAGCCTCCGAAAGCTTGTGATTTTCAAATAAAACAGTTGGACTATAACCTGGTGTTGTAAGATTCCTTACAATTATATTTATGTTCACACTGGTGTGAAATAATACTTCTTTTCATATTACCCCTCAACCAGCACCATCAAAATATATTACCTGGTCATTCATCTCAATACTGTTTGTGAGATGTTGCCATGTGCAAATTGGCTGCCGTGTTTTCGTACAAACAGCAGTATGTAAATGAATGTTCTTTCTTTCTAATATGTGATTTTATGTCTGAGAGGATTTGTACCTCCTGATTAGGAGTAACCAGTTCATAATCCGTTTCTAAAAGTTTTCTGAACTGCACTATGAATTTGTTCTGAACATTTGGGGAGATATTCAAAAGTAACATTTACAGAATTTCCATTCTTTTCTTTTTCTTGTCAATTTTCATCCCTTCCTTTCCCGAAGGCATTAACTCCTTGCTGAGGTACGGCTCCACAGATGCCAGACACCCCAGTTATCCAGGCCAAATGGCCATTATTTATGTGTGAGACTAGACAGTAATTGTTAGCAGGGTATTCAATTCAGATGGGGATTTCAGCTAAACTGGATCTCACCTTCATCCTATGTCCAAACACGTACCTCCAGCAGGGGCCATTAGCATAAACATCCAGGATTCTTGCAAATGTCAATTTTTAAACTCAAAAAAACAAATGACTCATTTTTTTGCTATGTAAGTTACAGCTTTCCCACTGTTGAGCTGGAAAATTAACATAAAGAATGTTTATGTATGGGAAAGAAGTTAAAGTGGTTACATAAAGCTCCTAAATTCAAAGGATATCATTATCTACAAGTGGTGATAGTCAAAGGAAAACCCACAATTGAATTGTTAACTAAGCTCTGATTTTAACTAAGCTTTGATTTTAAAATGCAAATTATATACAACAAATGTATTTCATAAATTGGGGAAACTATCTTTTCCTCAAACCTTTGATTCACCTATGGTCCCAAACCTGACAATAATTTCATATTTGTGATCTCCATAAGGCTGTATAATTTAGGCCTGAGTATTCAGTTGTGGATTTTTGCAAAGTTGTGCGTTATTTTTTGGTGTATTTACATTTTGCGTCTGTGAAAATGACAGAATGACAGTGGAGGAAAGCTTTCTTCAGGGGAAAAAAATCCCTCTGGTTAAATCAAGGCCTTGTTCACAACTTGTTCAACTAGTTTGAATGAAATACAGGAGGCCCATTCTGGAGGATTTGTTTGTGGAACACACTGCATTAGCTGGCCTCCCATCATGTTTCCTTTTGGTTCATTACTTTATGCATTTAAGGGGAAGCTAGATAAAAAAATGAGGGAGAACAAAATAGAAGGTTATGCTGATAGGGTTACATGAAGATGGGTGGGAGGAGGCTCGTGTGGAGCATAAACACCGGCATGGATCATGTGGGCCGAATGGCCTGTTTCTGTGTTGTACGTTCTATGCACTTCTCTTTAATGGCATAGACACTACATTTTAACATAAGTCCCACTAAGAGCTTTTTGAGCAAATATTTTTAGCTGATGTATTTTAGGCAACAGTGCAATTTTATGGACTTATACATTTATTACCTGAATGTAGAAGAACTAGCCTATAGAAAGCTTGTGAGCATGTTTTGAGAACTGACTAAGTACATTGTAACTACTAGCAGTATGTGTGAATAATTATAATGTGGAGATGCCGGTGATGGACTGGGGTTGACAATTGTAAACAATTTTACAACACCAAGTTATAGTCCAGCAATTTTATTTTAAATTCACAAGCTTTCGGAGGCTTCCCCCTTCCTCAGGTGAACGATGTGAAAAGTTTTCACATCGTTCACCTGAGGAAGGGGGAAGCCTCCGAAAGCTTGTGAATTTAAAATAAAATTGCTGGACTATAACTTGGTGTTGTAAAATTGTTTACAATTGAATAATTATAGTCAGCCCTCAATCCTTCTCAGCTGCATCATTCTCGGTTCTGTTTTGATAACTGGTGTGCTGATTCTCAACCACGTTCATTATTTTCTTTTGTGTTGCACTTGTTACGAGATTGATTTGGATTAAGCACACTAGAGTACTCAAGCAAATTTACCTGACACCTTCAATTTACTTTGATTGTTATTGGTGGCTACCTGCATATGTGGCATCCTCTGTGGTATTGCAAGTTAGATTTATTCCCTTGAATTTAGATGGTTGAGGGGTGATTTAATTGAGGTGTTGAAAATGATAAAAGGATTTGATAGGGTAGATACAGAGAAGCTATTTCCTCTGATGGGGGAACCCAGAACAAGAGGGCACAAACTTAAAATTAGAGTTAGGCCATTCAGGGTGAAATGAGGAAGCACCATTTCACAAAAAGGATATTGGAAATCTGGAATTCTCTCTGTAAAAAGCTCTGGATGCTATGTCATTTGAAATTTTCAAGACTGAGATCGACAGATTTTTATTAAGTAAGAGGCAGGTATATGGAGTTGAGGTACAGATCAGCCATGATTTTCCACATCGTTCACCTGAGGAAGGAGGTAGCCTCCGAAAGCTTGTGAATTTAAAATAAAATTGCTGGACTATAACTTGGTGTTGTAAAATTGTTTACAATGATTTAATTGAATGGTGAAACAGGCTTGAGGGGCTGAACAGCCTTCTCCTGTGTTCCTACGTTCATGCTCATTCACATTTCTCTAACTTGTTTCTCAACTTGACAGCTTTTTCCAAGTCTGACACCTTCTTCATGATGCCATGTTGACATTCTGTGTGATCCCACACCTTTATCCATTGGCATTGGTGGCTTGCCTATCCACTCCATTGAGGGCACTTCATCTTATCTTCACACTGTCTAGTATGATCTGCAAATCTTGACCAATAAATCCCTTGCACTCACCCTCAACTTATCACAGAAACTGAACACTCCACTGCTGTAATGACGCATAGTCTATGATTTGTACAGGTTATATGGCTATTTAGCTAGTTCAGTTGCATTCTTACATGTGCTTTCTTGTTGACCACTCAGTTCCGTGCTTTTTTTCAGCTCATCAAAAAGTTTCCAGAAAGCATATAGATTAAAGTATTCGGGAAATTTTGCAAGTGTTTTTTTTAAAAAGGCAACATTTTATCTCCCATTTAAGGTACAGTCTGTGCATGAAGAGGAATTCCCTTTGTTTGTTCTTTGTCTTATTTAGCAAGTTCAAACATAATTGCAAATTTTACACGCATTATTTATATGTGGATGGTAATACGTAGAGAAAACTGATGGGTTTTTATATATATGTAAAACCACCCATGTATGTATGTATATGTGTGTATATATAATATATATATATATATATTTATATATAATGTACACATGCACACATATATATATTTCTCTTTACCTATTCAAGTGTTGCTATTAAAGTGCATAATTCTGATTGCAAAAACCTAGCGGTCAGGACAGCTCAATGTGCACTCATGTTCTGTAACCAGAATGACTGAAGAAGATTAGAACTCGCATAGTGGCCTAATAAGTAAATGCATTGCATGATGTGGCTCTAAGCCACGCCAATCGAAAGTCCCAGATTTGATACCCAGTTTGTGTTGAGTTATTTGATCTCAGCTGGAGCACAACTGGCCTCAATGCATTTGGCATGGGAGATGAAAAATCAACCAGGTGTTCCACTCCTAATCGCTATCCAGTAACTCTTGCTGAAAGATGAAAGAGAGATTTAAAGGTACAGAATTACAACATTGGACTTAGAATAAGAATGGATGACTTTTCACATATGACAGGAAGAGAATGTTTCACTTAAAAATAATCCTGTTTTACTAGGTTCCTACAGTCACATGTAGTGACAACCTGTTCTATTGTTACCAAGGAAGGCAAAGTGCACTTTCAGATGCAGTCTTCCAGTAATGCATCAACAACAACAACTCTCATTTATATAGCGCCTTTAGCGTAGTAAAATGTCCCAAGGCGCTTCACAGGAGTGTCCTCAAACAAAATTTGAGACAGCCACATAAGGAGATATTAGGAGAGGTGAGAGGTAGGTTTTAAGGAACATCTTAAAGGAGGAGAGAGAGAGGTAGAAAGGCAGAGAGGTTTATAGAGGGAATTCTAGAGCTTAGGGCCTGGCAGCTGAAGGCATGGCTGCCAATGGTGGAGTGACTTAAAATCGGGGATGCACAAGAGGCAAAAATTGGAGGAGCGCAGAGATTTCGGATGGTTGTAGGGTTGGAGGAGGTTACAAAGATAGGGAGGGGCGAGGCCATGGAGGGATTTGAAAACACGGATGAGAATTTTAAAAATAAGTTGTTTCCGGACCAGGAGCCAATGTAGGTCAGTGAGCACAGGGGTGATAGGTGACCGGGACTTCATACGAGTTAGGATACGGGTAGCAGAGTTTGGTCTGATGTTAATAGCACACACTGCATTAGAAAAACCTAGATCTCCAGTTAAGAACATTTGAACACAAGAACATAAGAAATAGGTGCAGGGGTAGGTCATATGGCTCTTCGAGCCTGCTCTGCCATTCAATCAGATCATGCCTGATCTTCAACCTCAACTCCACTTTCCTGCCTGATCCCCATATCCCTTGATTCCCCTATAGTCCAAAAATTTATCTATCTCAGCCTTGATTATATTCAATGACTCCGCATCCACAGCCCTCTGGGGTAGAGAATTCCTAAGATTCACAACCCTCTGAGTGAAGAAATGCCTTCTCATCTCAGTCTTAAATGGCCACGCCCTTATCCTGCGACTATGCCCTCTAGTTCGAAACTCTCCAGCCAGGGGAAACAACCTCTCAGCCTCTACCCTGTGAAGTCCCCTTAGAATCTTATATATTTCAATGAGATCACCACTCATTCTTCTAAACTCCAGAGATTATGGGCCCATTCTACTCAATCTCTCCTTATTGGACAACCCTCTCATCCCAGAAATCAATCTAGTGAAACTTTGTTGCACCGCCTCTCAGGCAGGTATATCATTCCTTAGATAAGGAGACCAAAACTGTACACAGTACTCCAAGTGTGGTCTCACCAAAGCCCTGTACAATTGTAGTAAAATTTCCTTACTGTTGTACTCCAACCCCCTTGCAATAAAGGCCAACATGCCATTTGCTTTCCTAATTGCTTGCTGTACCTGCATGCTAACTTTTTGTGTTTCTTGTACCAAGACCCTCAAGTCTCTCTGGACACTAACATTTAATAGTTTCTCACCATTTAAAAAATATTCTGTTTTTTTCTATTCTTCCTACCAAAGTGGATAACTTCACATTTCCCCACATTATACTCCACCTAGCTTTGTATCGTCAGCAAACTTGGGTACACTACACTCAATCCCTTTATCCAAGTCATTAATATAGTTTGTAAATAGCTGAGGTCCAAGCACCGATCCTTGCGGCACCCCACTAGTTACAGCCTGCCAACCTGAAAATGACCCGTTTATCCCTACTCTCTGTTTTCTGTCTCTATCCATGCTAATATCTTACCCCAACCCCATGAGCCCTTATCTTACATAACAAACTTTTATGTGGCACCATATCGAATGCCTTTTGAAAATCTAAATATACGACATCCACTGGTTCCCCTTCATCTACCCTGCTAGTTACATCCTCAAAAAACTCTAATAAATTTGTCAAACACGATTTCCCTTTCATAAAACCATGTTGACTCATATTATGATTTTCTAAGTCCCCTGTTACCACTTCCTTAATAATGGATTCCAGCATTTTCCCAATGACTGATGTCAGGCTAACTGGCCTGTAGTTTCCTGTTTTCTTTCTCCCTCCTTTCTTGAATAGCGATGTTACATTTGCTACCTTCCAATCCGCCGGGACCGTTGTAGAATCTAGGGAATTTTGTAAGATCATAACCAATGCATCCACTATCTCTGCAGCCGTCTCTTTTAGAACCCTCCGATGTAGGCCATCAGGTCTAGGGGATTTATAGGCTTTTAGTCCTATTAGTTTCGCAAGTACTTTTTCTCTACTGATAATAATTACTTTAAGTTCCTCACTCTTATTAGCCCCTTGGTTCCCCACTATTTCTGGTATGCTTTTTGTGTCTTCTGGTGTGAAGACAGATAAAAAATATTTGTTTAATGCATCTGCCATTTCCTTATTCCCCTTTATAATTTCTCCTGTCTCAGCCTCTAGGGGTACAACAATTACTTTTGCTACTCTCTTCCTTTTTACATACTTGTAGAAGCTCTTACAATCCATTTTTAGATTTCTTGCTAGTTTACTTTCATATTCTATTTTCTCCCTTCAGAGAGTTTAGCCAGCCTCTTCTACTTCTGCCCATCACCCATATTCATGGGTAAATTCAAGAGCAGTTTGGGAATTCACCACCTTGTGAGACAGAAGCTGTTCCCTTTTTGAGTTACATTATTTGACACAGTACTGGGTATTAGAGTGATGAGTTGAATTCGCAGAACATAAGTGATATTTGAAACAAATAGCAAAATGCTGCAGATGTTGTAAAACTGAAAACAAAACGAGGAAAAGCTGAAAATACTCAGCAGATTGGGTAGCATCTGTGGAGAAACAGAGGTCAGTCAGTCATCATTTCAGATTTGAAGACTCTACCTCAGGACTGAGGATGGGGTTTTAGACCTGAAACATTGGCTGACTGACTTCTGTTTCTCTACAGATACAGTGATATTTGAATTTCTCTCCCTTTGTAGGATGTTTACTGTTTTTAGCTGGACAGAGCACTCTACTTCTAGAGGAAGGAAACCCATCCTGCTGAAGTGAATCACCTCTTGGCTGACCACAGTATTGTTGATGGAGGTTGTGGATATTTCTACAGCTAGACTTGTTGGCATCTCATCATGTATAGAAGAGGTGGTAGAGCTGGATTTCTAAATATATATTAAAAAGGGCAAATCGTATAATCTCTGCAGAAACTATGACTTCATATTAATCATGAAGACTGAATTAACATATCTGCATTTTATTAAAGAAACAAATCTTAAATTAAGCCTATGATGGTCTTCAAAGGGCTGATGTGAACTGCAAATGTCTGCTGAAACTTGTTATAAATGTTCAAAAGCAATATGAATCTATTGCTTGCCATAAATTTCTGCAAAAATAGGTCTTCCAATCTTTTATTTTTAAATTAATACTGTTAAATAAATGAGTTGGATTATCTATCAGACCTTTTCTAAATATGTATAATCTGCAATTTTCCCTCAGTTAAGCTGGAAAATCAACATAGAAAAGATCTTTATCTGTGGAAGTAAAGTGCATTCAAATGTTTACACAAAGCTCCTATATCCAGTGTCATTATCTACAGGTGGTGATAGTCAACAGGAAAAACAGTAATAAATCCTTATGTGGAGATGCCGGTGATGGACTGGGGTTGACAATTGTAAACAATTTTACAACACCAAGTTATAGTCCAGCAATTTTATTTTAAATTCACAAGCTTTCGGAGACTTCCTCCTTCCTCAGGTAAATGTTTGATAAATCCTTAACTGAGCTTTTTGATAAATTGGATGTTGATAATCAGAAAAAGTTTGGAAATTACGGTAATCCCAAGTATATTAAACATTTGAAAACGTTATGTACCTTTTATGTATAATAATTTGCTGTTCGATCAGTACAGGCATTGTTTTTTAAAACATTTTATCTTTCAGCCATTTTATATGCTTTTATGTCTTGGAAACTGAAGGTAATGAAGCTTAAGTCTTTACATCTCTTCAGGCGGTGAGTTGTTGGGGACGAGGGTGGGGGGGTTGATGGTGGCTGTGGAAGTTGGTAACTTTTAAACCCTAAGAACGGGTGGGTTGTGGGGGTGGGGGGGTGGCTGGTTAAAATAATAGCTTTTTGGAGCGGGACCGCATCCCGGCTCCAACGTGCCCACTTCCGAGTTTGACCCAGACACGTTTGGATGTGCGCGCACAACAGAAACCCGGAGGTCCTGCCCCCACTTAAAGCCGGTGGGCCGATACTTAAAGGGGCAATGTACCTCATTGAAATAGTTGAGGTACTCAAATTTTTGTGTATTGCAAAAGTAAAATTCATTTAACCCTACCTGTTTGGGTTTCCCATTGTTTCTGATTCACGTCAGGTGAAAGCAGGCAGGTAGGGCCGGATCCAGGAGATTAGTGTCTTTATTGCACTGCTTGTGGGCCCAGAGGATCAGGAATGCTTCTTCAAGGTCCAACAAGCTCACTTAGCGCAATATGAACCCCTGCGATCGGCCAGCAACCCCCGCCCCCCACCCCGATCCTCAAGGCCCACCCAATGCCATCAACCTCCCCCACCACTTTCCCCCCCCCGATTTGTTCCAGGGCCCACGATCAATCTCCCTCCTGCCTCCCCCCATTCGCTGCTCCTTTCCCTTCCAACAGGCAGCCAGTCTCTCAATCTGTCTGCCTGGTGCAGGGGATACCCAGAAGCACAAATACTCACCTTCAATTGAGTTGCAATTATTGATTGCGACACACTCATTTGGCTTCCGGGTTCCCCACCCGAATATCTAGGGACAGGCTGGGTTCCCATTGCCAGTATCTCCAAGAAACATTAAAATGATGTCCATCTGTAGCCATTTTTAAATTCCTAGGATGAAGATCAAATGTACCGTGGAGGGTGGTTTAAGGAACCTACCCTGTGCATTAAAGCAGATGTTTCCAAGTTGCTTACAACTTGTGTTATCCGTTAAAGTTAAATACTTAGACAGGTCTGTTGTGGAAGATTCGTTTGCTAGAACAAATTGCATTAGATGGCCTCATCCATCTTTATGCATCCTTTTGGCTTGTTAATTCTCTTTAATGTCATTGACACTGCATTTTAACTTGTGTATCATCAAGAAATGAATCTCATGCAATGAGTTGTTTCCTTAATCATAAATACCTTAGTAAGGAATCTTACAACACCAGGTTATAGTCCAACAATTTTATTTTGTTGGACTATAAAATTGTTGGACCATAACCTGGTGTTGTAAGATTCCTTACATTTGTCCACCCCAGTCCATCACCGGCATCTCCACATCATAAATACCTTAGTACTACCACCTGTAGTCTGCCAGATTTTGATAAGAGTAAATAGGCCATGAAAAAGCAAACCAAGCACTGGGGTTCATTTCTAGAGGGTATAGAATTGAAAAGCAGAGAAGTTATGTTAAACTTGTATAGAACCTTGGTTAGACTACACTTGGAGTACAGTGAACAGTTCTGGTCTCCATATTATAAAAAGGATATAGAGGCACTAGAGAAGGTGCAAAAAAGATTTATTAGGATGATACCAGAACTGAGAGGTTATAGCCATAAGGAAAGCTTGAGCAGGCTGGAGCTCTTTTCTCTAGGAAAGAGATGACTGAGTGGTGACCTGATCGAGGTCTTTAAGATTATGAAAGAGTTCGATAGGGTAGACGTAGAGAAGATGTTTCTACTTGCAGGGGTGACCAGAACTAGGGGCCATAAATATAAGATAGTCACTAATAAATCCAATAGGGAATTCAGGAGAAACTTCTTTACCCAGAGAGTGGTTAGAATGTGGAATTTGCTACCACAAGGAGTAGTTGAGGCGAATAGCATAGATGCATTTAAGGGGAAGCTAGATAAACATATGAGGGGGAAAGGAATAGAAGGATACGCTGATTGGGTTAGATGAAGTAAGCAGGGAGGAGGTTCGTGTGGAGCATTAACACCGGCATGGGACCTGTTGGGCCGAATGGCCTGTTTCTGTGCTGTACATTCTATGTAATTCTATGTAAACAAGGAGAAACTGTTTCCAGCGACAGAAGGATCGGTAACCGGAGCACACAGATTCAAGGTGATTGGCAAAAGAAACAGAGGCGACATGTGGGGAAAAAAAATTTATGCAGCGAGTTGTTATGATCTGGAGTGCACTGCCTCAAAGGGTGGTGGAAGCAGATTCAATAATAACTTTCAAAAGGGAATTGGATAAATACTTGAAGGGGAAAAAATTGTAGGGTATGGGGAAAGAGCAGGGGAGTGAGACTAATTTGAGAGCTCCTTCAAAGAACCGGCATAGGCACAATGGGGCGAATGGCTGTATCATTCTATGATTCTGTGATTAGAAAGACTGACTTTCTAAACAATTTTTAAAATTTAATTTATAGATTTTATTCATAAGTAAACACCAATAAAAAGCTACAACAGATTAAATGAGAGTTAATAATTGTTATGATCAAAGTGGTAGATTATATTCCTATGTGTGCGTTCAAGTAATGTTTGGTGAGGATAGCAATTCAAAAGATAGTCATTTAGTCCCTTGAGCCCATATGGAAACAAGTAGAAAAAAATGCATGTCTTGTTTCAAAATGGGAACCCCCCCCCCCCCCCCCCAGGTAGAGGCAGTGTTAAACTAGACTGGGGATCACAGTGTTGCTCCTCAATTATGTAGCTGTGTTTATTTTGATGTTAGTGCAAAACATTTGATGATCAAAGGATTTCTTTTCAGTGTCAGGCAATTAAGGTGTTAACTATTTTTAACATTTGAGTAGATAAAGTAGATCTCTTGGCCATCTAATTGTTTGCTTTTAAGACTTGATAGCAGTTGAAACCACATCTTTGTCTGGGATGAGCTAGAGTTAACATATAAAATACTCATTATCTTCAAAGGAACAATTATTTGATTAGCTTGGATTCAAAGCCAATTGGGACTTAGCCCAGATACCCATCTGTGATTGTCTATGTTGGATTTTAGGAAAGGACGATAATTTCCCATCTATTTTGTCTGAAATAAACACACACATTTCTCTATTTGCCTACATTGCCAGTGACTATGATTCAGAAGTAATTCATTAGCTGTGAAGTGCTTTGGGACATGCTGAGAATGCCAGAAAGAACTTGGCATATAGCACCTTTTGTGACCTCAGGACATCCTAGCCAATGATGTACTTTTGAAGTGTAGTCCTTTTGTAGAGAAAAGCAGCAGCCAATTTGTGCATAGCAAGGTCCCACAACCAGCAATGAGATAAATGATCAGATCTGTTTTGGTGGTGTTGGTTGAGGGGAAAATGTTGGCCAGGATACCAGGAGAATTCCCTCGCTCTTCTCCGACTAGTGCCGTGGGATCTTTTACCTTCACTTGAGAGGGCAGAAACGTCTCATCTGAAAGATGGACCCTCCTACACTGCACCCTTCAGTTCTACACTGAAGTGTCAGACTAGTTTATATGCTCAAATCTCTGGAGTGGGGTTTGAACCTACTGATTCCGAAGGTGAGAGTGCTACCACTGAGCCAAGGCTAACACTCCAATATAATTGTAAACAATTTTACAACACCAAGTTATAGTCCAGCAATTTTATTTGAAATTCACAAGCTTTCGGAGGCTTCCTCCTTCCTCAGGTGAATGTGGAAAAAAATTCCACATTCACCTGAGGAAGGAGGAAGCCTCCGAAAGCTTGTGAATTTCAAATAAAATTGCTGGACTATAACTTGGTGTTGTAAAATTGTTTACAATTGTCAACCCCAGTCCATCACCGGCATCTCCACATCATGACTCCAATATAAATGTAAGTTCACTCTTTGTCACTGAATGAAAACTTGGCTTTTGTCACAGCCAGTGAAGAGGCCTATGCTATGGATTAAGATTCATTTCTGCAAGGATTAAGTTTTATTTCTGAAATTTAAAAAAGTCCCAAACATTTGATGAAGTGCAGATTATGCATATATTTCCACTCCAAAAAACTAAAACCAAAGCATAAGCATTCACCATAAATTCATTTTCAAAATTGAATATTTTACTATTAGTTGAATATAAAATTTAACATTCTACTATATTTAAAACTCTACTATATTTTCTGTATATTCTACATCAATCTAATGTGAACTGTGCCATCTGTAACCCATCATTTTCCTTGCAACTGTGCCTTGCTATCAATACTGTTACATTTGTTGGGGAACTTGGCTGAGAACATTTTCATCCTGGGGTTAGAAACTGGAGCCCTGAGCCTCGATTGTAATCTGTGGTGAGCAACATTTACTATCAGTGGGATGCACCAATGTAAGACAGCCAAGTTTCAGTTGGACTGAAGAACTGATCATGCTAAATATCTATTGTAAATGTTTTTGAAGACAATTTCAGAAGTGTCAGTTTTACCAAGAAAAGATTTACTGAAGTTTTCATTGTTTTATTGTGAAGTTCTTAGTTTGCATACATACAAGATCTTTGTTTTTGTGCAGTACTGAATGATTTCTCTGTACAGAAAAGTGGGTTTTAAACCAGCTCAGGAGTACACTTAGAATGTATTTTAAATAACATGACAGTTTGAACTGGACAGGAGTCACCTCTTGACTATGATTTTAGTCACCTGTCTTTGGCTTAGTGTCCATTTTTCTCGTTACACCTCCATGAAGCGCCTTGAGGTGTTTTTCTGCGTTAAAGACGCAAGTTGGTGTTATAATAAATCATTGTCTGTATAGTTTGAAGTGCTGTAGAGACTGATGACCATACAAGTTAATTCCTAATATTACTGAATGTTAATCCTTTGTACCAACTAGACAACTTTGTACAATAATATATTGTACATAAAGTACCGTAAATTTATGAACACTATTAGAGGTTGTTACCTGTGTTTTGATGGTGTGTTCTTTTAGCCTCTTCCTTTGTGCAAAATGTTAGTTTTCTATAGTGTAGGAGAGAGCCAGCAGAATGTGCTATTAAAATGCACATATGGTAAGACCCCTGCAGTGGAGCTTATTAGGCAAGTGCCAATTTAATCTATTGTTTTTTTAAATGATTTAAAAATCTGTTATAATTGATGTGCCATTGAACTGACAAGCATTGTACTGTACATGCTTTTGACCCATTTATTCAGCTACTAATCTACAGACTGATGACTTAACTGAGACTGAAGCAAGCTTGCTCAGAGTATAGTTGTGACAAATGTTATGTTATAAAATACAGGAGTAAATTCAGAGTATGTAATTGTTATATAAAAATAATACTTTATGAAGAGTGAACAATTTCTAATCTTTGTTCTAAGATGCTGCTGCAGATGATGCAGGATTAGAAATCATAGCTTTTGTTCTTTTTTTAAAATTAGAACAGCAAACAAAATACTAGGAAAACAAGTGTAGACATTCTACAAGATATGTCGAGATAAAAGGTTACCTCCTTTCAAATTAATGGCCATTAGTAAAAGTTTCAAAATATTCCATTATGCTACAATATATTCAAAATTTGGACAATCCCAAAATTAATATATTTAACTCAGTTATCTTATTGATAGCTTACAGGATGCATTTTCTTTACAGAAGTGTTTGTAATGAACAGTTTCACAAACAGTATTTTGCTACGGCTGGCCTTGCACGTTGTGTTTTAATTGCAACAGATACGGCAGCATTAAATTCTTCAGTGTAGGAGGGAGTAAAACCATTGCCAGACAGAAAGCATGCAGTTGTGATTATTTCTTTTGTTAGCCTCTTCAATGATGCGTGGAGGATATCATATCAATGAAGAGCAAATATGGGGAGGTTGTTTAGTTCTAATTTTATTTTTCCAGACAGACATACTCATAGTGCTACAGTAAACGTTGCACTTCTGAGGTTAGGGTTAAGGCATTGCATTAGGGCAGCATAAAGAGAGTTTAAACTATGCTTCCTACCCGTGTTATATGTGACTTGCGAGTTCTGACATGGTGTCAAAGCAGAAAAGTATTCCATTCACCAGCACTGATGCACCTCATTTTGAGCTCAAAATTTTCCAAAAATATAATAGGCTTCCAAATTATAGTGCCTGTTTCTCAAAGTCTATATAAAAGTGAGTTCTATTCCCATCCTTTTTCCAAAAAAAACATAAGCTTCAGACTAGCCATTCAGCTCAAAAATTAAACCAGCTCCTCAGAAAGATCAAGACGGTTGCACAAAAGGCCAATTTCCACGTGATCTTGGCAGATGGACTGACCTCTCTTCCAGGAATGAACAGTTTCACAAGAAAAGAAGTCTTCCAACAGTCCATACCCTGTCACAAACATCTTATTTCCATCTTTCCACCACCCTTTCTGGTCAAACATCCCAAGCTACTTCACAAGTAGGTGTATAGGTGAGGTAAGAAGAGACCTGGTTGATCCTGAATGCTCTGTAGTGCCCATGATGGGTGTGATTCTTGGATCTCTTTTTCTCATAGATGTTCCTTGCAAAGTTCTATTTCAGAATGTGCCTGTTGTCTCAAAAAGAGCCGTGGCACTTTTCTGGCTGTACTTTTTTTAAAGGGGCATTTGACATAACTGACAGACTGGCTCAAAATTCTGCTATAGTAAATAAAAAGATGTGCTCCTGTATCGGGGACAATCTCATCGTAGCTCAGGTCTTGGAAGAGTAGCATTTACTTCTGGACAGTGCAACTGATCTTCTTGTATAGGCTGTACTTGTGGATCTTGCTATTTATGTGAAGTGTAAAACACTATGTAGGAAGGAAAACTGGGGTGGCACACATCCTCCATGAGTGATGTTGAAATAACTAAGGATTAAATTGAAAGAGACCTGAGAGTCTTATGGGACTTGATGGTCAACATGTTCAACCAATGCAGAGCACCAATCAACAAAGCCAATAAAATGTTGAACTATATAGCCAGAGGAAGTGTCACAAGACCATGTTAATTACCCATCCTTAGTTGTCCTTTTAGGAACATAGGAACAGGAGTAGGCCATTTAGCCCCTCAAACCTGTTCTGCCATTCAGTGAGATCATGGCTGATCTGTGACCTAACTCCATATACCCGCTTTAGACCCATATCTCTTAATAACTTGGTTAACAAAAATCTATCAATCTCAGATTTAAAATTAACAATTGAGCTAGCATCAACTGCCATTTGCGGAATAGAATTCCAAACTTCTACCACCCTTTGCGTGTAGAAGTGTTTCCTAACTTCACTCCTGAAAGTCCTGGCTCTAATTTTTAGGCTATGTCCCCTGGTCCTAGACTCTCCAACTAGTGGAAATAGTTTCTCTCTATCTACTCTATCGTTTCCCCTTAATATCTTGAAAACGTTGATCGAATCATCCCTAACTCTTCTGAATTCCAGGGAATACAACCCTAGTTTGTGTAATCTCATTCCAGTGAATCTACACTGCATTCCCTCCAAGGCCAATTAATCCTTCCTAGGGTCCATGCTGAGAAGCGAACACAGTACTCCAGGTGTGGTCTAACCAGTATAGCTGTAGCATAACTTCTACCCCCTTGTATTGTAGTCCTCTAGATATAAAGGCCATCATTCCTTTAGCCACCTTGATTATTTTCTGTACCTGTCTATGACATTTTAATGATCTTATGTACATGGACTCCTAAGCCTCTTTGGACCTCCAGTGTTTTGCGCTTTTCGTCATTTAGAAAGTACTCTGATCTATCCTCTTTAGGTCCAAAGTGGATGACCTCACAGTTACCTACATTGAAATCTATTTGCCACAGTTTTGCCCGTTCACTTAATCTATTATTATCTCTCTGTAATTTTATGCTTCCATCTACACTGCTTACAATGCTGCCTATCTTTGTGTCATCAGCAAACTTGGATATGTGGCTCTCTATCCTATCATCTAAGTCATTAATAAATACAGTGAATAGTTGAGGCCCCAACACAGATCCCTGTGGGACACCACTAGTCCCATCCTGCCAATTTGAGTACCTGCCCATTATCCCTGCTCTTTGTCTCCTGCTGCTCAACCAATTTCCTAACCAGGTCAATAATTTGCCCTCAATTCCATGAGCTTCAACTTTAGTTAACAGTCTCTTATGAGGGACTTTATTGAATGCCTTCTGGAAGTCCATATAAACAACATCCAAATCAACTTTAGTGATTGTTTTTAAAACTGAGGCCACTTCACTTAAGAGACAACCATAGTGTCACGTGTAGGCCAGACCGAGTCGGAGTAGCAGGGTCATGACATCAGCACAAAGTAAGTTAATAATGCCACAATTAGGAATCATGGTGCACGTGCGTGATGACTTTGCTGCCATTAAATGTGCTGCTGCCACCAGACCGGGACATGTACTAGCCCCAGGAAAACTGGCAGCAATCAGAGAGACCCAGTTAAACACTGGTATTCTGCTCACCAGTCTTAAAACATCTGGCCCATTTAGCTTTTGTGTGCTGCTGCGAGACCTGCGTGTCAGGGACCAGTGGCAAACGATCAACATAAAAACAGTGTTAAGCTGCAGACCGGTAGCCACAGAATGAATCTCAATCAGCGAGACACTTGTTATGCCCTGAGCTGTAAATCCAACTCTGCCTGGCAGGAGTGTGTTCTGCTCCCTGGCTGGTAAATGTTTAATGTTTTGAGTGTGTCACTTTCTCAAAACATTAAAATAGATTCTGCAGTAAGTTTGTAAAGTGCCTGGGAGAACCAACTGGCTGTGTAAACACTTTTTAAATTCAGCTTCACACCACTCGAGTTACATTCCAGGTAGTGCCAAGACTAAGCCAGATATTCTTCTGGATGGGCTCTCCCATCTCTTGGTTTTAGTGGGTTCTAGAGTCAGATCAGGATCTCTCTCTGGGGCTATGCTGCCCCTTTGAGACGCAGCCAAAGCTGCTTTACATCAAAGCAAAAGTGGCAGTATAACTGTGCCAGACTTTCAAAACCTTTTAATTAATTTCTGTTTGGGGTGCATGGAGTAGCCATATTAGCCTTTTAATCCCAGTTAGAAGGGAAGCCAGTATGGAAATGCTCCTTGGTGACTTAATTCATGAAACAACCCTTGGAGATTGGACAGTCTCTTACAATAACAAATTCAGATCTGTAGTTTATGTAAATTCAGAGCTTAGCGATTCAACTGACATGAAGTTTTTGCTGTGGCAAATGACCATGTTACAATTTCAGCCGCAAGTGTAAGATGTATGCCCTAGTCACAAGTCATACTTGCCTGTTTTCATGAGGCATGTTAATTCTTAAGACATAACTTCTGCTTATTTTGGTGCCTGAAGAAATCACAAAACCATTTTTTTTGCTCTGCTTCATGTAGATATCAAATAGAATGCAGATTGCATTATCCCCATTTCAGCATAGCTCTGTTGCTATGAGCTAAGGGTGCATTTACACTAGTTTTAATGTCAGTGTGAAGTGGCTCCCTGTAATAACTAATAACTGTGTATTAGTTGTCACCATCCATTATTTAACGAATCATTTAGTTTTAGCAGAAGCCAAAGGGATTTACTGTTGGTTTTCTTATTCTTCTATCTGTTGCCTCCATTGTCAAAAAGACTGAAGATGATCACATGACAAGCTATATATAGGCCATGGAAAGGAGGAGATCATATGGTTCAGACTGAACAGTCTCAAAGGAATCGGTGTTTTTTTCCCTTCATCGATGTACTGATCTTTCCATGTTAGAAGGAGCTTAACTTAATTCAAGGAATAAGAGATATAATATCAAAAAGTAACTGAGCTACTTTTCCTGAAAAGGTCAAATAATACCCTGTTATACCAGAAAATTGTTCAGATTTGTAAATGGTTGTGTGGATAAGAGGTCATCATAAAAAAAATTGAAGGACATTATTACACAGATCTCCTGACACCTTGTGGTCGTAGTATACTATTGCATTCTTAGAAGTACTGCATTGGAGTCCTCATCAATTTCAAGTGTGTTTTTATTTAAAATGACTTTCACTCTTTAAAGCCTGGGGTATACAGTGCACCCCAGTGTCAGTGTAATGTAGCTGTGTAAGCCATTGCTGTTGCAGTTTCCATGGAGACTGTCGAATGAGATCATCGTGACCTGGTATGAAGCGTGTCAGTAAGAAGTCTCCCAAGGAACAATGCCAAGTTAAGTGGCCACTACAGTTCTGTACTGTAGATGTAAAGCAGAGAATTTCAACAAATTGGGTTTTGCTTAAGCAATAAATTATGTCACAGATTCTTAAGTGCCCACATCTAATGACCTCTAGTGTATTTTTCTGACTTTTATGCACTGTGTTTTATATCATCTGAAACTGAACTATGAATGGTATGCCTCCTCAGGAGGCTGTTAAGTTGAATGTAGTTTTTACTAAACTATGCACAGAAAATTGTATATTCGTTATTTATTTGTTTAAAAAATTGGTCCCAACTTGTGAATCTTAATACTGCTTTTACCAGTTTTGTCCAACAGCTAAAACTGGTTTGCTGAACATGAGCGGCACAGCATCAGTTTTGTTGAAGGAGTATGTTTTCCGCATTCTCCTAAGGCCACATACCAGCTACAGCTGGAAGTCAGAGGCGGTCTGCTTCTTAGCTTTTGCCGACGACTTTCTGAGCTGGCCACTAGATGTTGTGTGAGTGTATCATGAATAATGACTTTCCTTCTGAATTGACCCAAATAACCACCCAACCATCTGTGGGAAGGGACCTGGGGTCTTTGCACAACACGTACCAAACAAGAAAATGACTGAGAAGGGTCACTCAGCAAAAGTGGAGTGTAATCAAATCTGTATTACTGCACTCCATTGTGCTGTATATTGGTGTGCCAACGTGACAGTACTCAGCGGCATACAATGTTGGCTATCCTGATACCGAAGTGTTAACTGAATAATGCACGCAATATAAATAATGAGTGACCTTTCATCATCTGTGAAGTGTAATCTCATGTAAATGTAGTGCTCCTTTTTAAATAATTTATCTGGCATACTGTGTTTGTATAGCTTTGTGTCTGCAATACACAGCATTGTCAAGAAGTGCACAGACTTGTATTTGATCACAGCTGTCCAAGTAAACATCTTCTGATCAGTTGGTCATATCCTTTTCAAAATTGATGGAAAATATGCAGTTCCAAATTCCACTCGGCAAGAAACCTGTTCAAACAGGTTAATCTAACTAAATTAGAAGTTGGAGCACGGTACCCTCATGTATAACTCCACAGTATAGCACAAATCTAATAATAAAATAATTATTGAGGTCCTTGTCCATACATTGTTATCCATCCAGCCTTAACTTCCATGCTGAAAAGCTCCAAATAAGTGGGAATCTATTTATAAATTACTGATATTTCTTGAGAAAACACCGTTTGTCATGTGTCATCATGTGTATTTTTGAAAAGTTGCTCCTAAGAAATGCCCACTACATGAAAGAACACATGGCACATTACATTTTTGCTTGGCTTATAACAAGTGTGTTACTGTGACCAACACAAGTAATTGATAAGCTGCTTTCATTAATAAAATCCATGAAAGAAAATGGCACCAATTCTGTTAACGTTGTCTCACACTGAGTAGCAATAATGTGCAAAGTCCCTGCTTCTGTTCACCATCCAGTGACTCCTGACGAAGGAGGAAGCCTCCGAAAGCTTGTGAATTTAAAATAAAATTGCTGGACTATAACTTGGTGTTGTAAAATTGTTTACAAAAGCTAAAAAGTACATGAGTGGATGTCAGGTGAACACATGTTTGGCTTTGCTGTGATGCCCTCCACAGTGGAATGGCTAACCGACAGTTACTATCTAAGTTCACATTTGGATGAGTTACTGGAAGGCAGACATTGAAGAAGAAACCATATCCTGTTATGTCAGTGCTTTGAGGGAAAAGGGGGGAAAATTGGAGGGTAAAATGAAAATCTGCTTGTACATAGTCAAATTGGTGGGTTTTTATAGAGGTTTTTGACGGAGGAGAATGATAGCAAGGCAAAGTGGTTTATCGAGAGAGCTCTGCAGAGCAGAGGTGTGGCGACTAAATACTCAGCCTCTGACGATGGAGCAGAGGATAAGCAATAAACCAGAGTTGGAAGAGCAGAAGGTGTAGGCTGAGATGTACCACTGTAGAAGATTGCTCAGATAAGGTTGGGCAAGACTGAGGAAGGCTTTGAAAATGAATTGCTCAATAGCAGAAAATATTTGCTACCGGAAGCTTAAAATTCTGCACCAGATGGAACACATGCCAACCAGATTCTAAAGCAGAATATTGCATTTCTTGGTAATCTTGGAGGTGATGCAGGGAAGTTGGCACCTTCTTGTCAGATTGGGGGCAGACTGAGAAATAGATTGAAGATATAATTGAGTTGGCATTCAGCTGCATCCTTGACCATATTTACTTGGTATCCCAGTGACGGTTGCACTCAATCTGTTAACTGAATAATGCACATTTGAGTAACGCAACATAATTGATCAGAATTGGCTATTCCATTCTGCAATGGTGAATCCCGATGGTGTGGTGTCAGGTTACAGTCCAGAAGAGAATTCCAATGCATCAAACCACTTCTCACAGAATTCTTAATCCAAATATACAGTTAAGGAACAGCAAAAAAACAAGTTTTGATATTTGATTTTTAATCACGTGAGCAATTTGTTTGGGTGTGAGGTGAAGTTGACCTGATTTTTAAAAACCTGACATTTTTTTTATTCTTTCATGGGATGTGGGCGTCGTTGGCAAGGCCAGCATTTATTGGCCATTCCTAATTGTTCTTGGGAAGGTGGTGGTGAGCCGCCGTCTTGAACCGCTGCAGTCCGTGTGGTGAAGGTTCTCCCACAGTGCTGTTAGGAAGGGAGTTCCAGGATTTTGACCCAGCAACGATGAAAGAACGGCGATATATTTCCAAGTCGGGATGGTGTGTGACTTGGAGGGGAACATGCAGGTGGTGGTGTTCCCATGTGCCTGCTGCCCTTGTCCTTCTAGATGGTAGAGGTCACGGGTTAGGGAGGTGCTGTCGAAGAAGCCTTGGCGCGTTGCTGCAGTGCGTCCTGTAGATGGTACACACTGCAGCCACGGTGCGCCGGTGGTGAAGGGAGTGAATGTTTAGGGTGGTGGATGGGGTGCCAATCAAGCGGGCTGCTTTGTTCTGGATGGTGTTGAGCTTCTTGAATGTTGTTGGAGCTGCACTCATCCAGGCAAGTGGAGAGTATTCCATCACACTCCTGACTTGTGCCTTGTAGATGGTGGAAAGACTTTGGGGAGTCAGGAGGTGAGTCACTCGACGCAGAATACCCTGCCTCTGACCTGCACTTGTAGCCACAGTATTTATGTGGCTGGTCAATGTTGACCCCCAGGATGTTGATGGTGGGGGATTTGGCGATGGTAATGCCGTTGAATGTCAAGGGGAGGTGGTTAGACTCTCTTTTGTTGGAGATGGTCATTACCTGGCACTTGTCTGGTGCGAATATTACTTGCCACTTATCAGCCCAAGCTTGGATGTTGTCCAGGTCTTGCTGCATGCGGGCACGGACTGCTTCATTATCTGAGAGGTTGCGAATGGAACTGAACGCTGTGCAATCATCAGCGAACATCCCCATTTCTGACCTTATGATGGAGGGAAGGTCATTGATGAAGCAGCTGAAGATGGTTGGGCCTAGGACACTGCCCTGAGGAACTCCTGCAGCAATGTCATGGGGCTGAGATGATTGGCTTCCAACACCCACTACCATCTTCCTTTGTGCTAGGTGTGACCTCAGCCACTGGAGAGTTTTCCCCCTGATTCCCATTGACTTCAATTTTACTAGGGCTCCTTGGTGCCACACTCGGTCAAATGCTGCCTTGATGTCAAGGGCCGTCACACTCCCCTCACCTCTGGAATTCAGCTCTTTTGTCCATGTTTGGACCAAGGCTATAATGAGGTCTGGAGCCGAGTGGTCCTGGCAGAACCCAAACTGAGCATTTGTATGTCTTATTTGTTGTTACTAAGTCTCCCAATCTTTTGCATATCATAAGTATTTACAAAAATAGATTTTTTAAAAAACTGGTAGAACCCCACTAGCTGCAAGAATGTTGTTTTGAGTGATCGTACCAAGGATGTTGCATTACTGATGACCAATGATATAGTTGCCATTGATTTAATATTCTCATTTAAATGCTCCATGCACTAAACTAGCCAGCACACTTCCACATGGCTTCTAGAATAAAGGGGGCTCATTTTCACCTTCAGCACTTGAGCAGTAAACTGGCGGAGGGAATCGGCCGCCATTATAGAACCCTTCAAAATGGAAATGAAAATCAGGAGGGTTCTATGACGAGTGGGTGATCTGCGCTGTCAATTTACCACCCATAGCAGTGAAGGTGAAAATTACCCCCAATATATTTTAAAAGTCTGATCATTTCTCGATAAATATTTCTGATGAACTGTGCTTTTTTTATGTTGAATTTCAGAATGAATGATTAAATGAATGTACAAAAATTGAAATGCAGTTGGTACAAATCTCTTCTACAGGTGATCCTGATATAAGTATAGAATTGTTGGCAAACTAGTGACACAATTCAGCTTATTCTAATAATTAAGTACAATTCCATTCAGTCTGCAGAGGTGATGTGTATTGTTAGTTAAGATTTGGTAAAACTGAAACATAACTTCCACACTTTTGTATTCCAACCTCCTTGATGTCAGTTTGGAACAATGTACTGAACTGTTCCTTGTTTATAAAAAGAAGAAAGAACTTGCATTTCTATAGTGCCTTTCATGTCCTTAGGACGCCCCAAAGCTCCTCAGCTAGTGAAGTGTGGTCACTGTTGTAATGTAGGGAAACGCGACAGCCAATTTGTGCACAGCAAGGTCCCACAAATAGCAATGAGATAAATGACCAGGTAATCTTTTTTTTGGTGGCGTTAATTGAGGGATAAATGTTCTACGACACCAGGAGAAATCCCCTGCTCTTCTAATGCTACCATGGAATCTTTTACATCCACCTGAGAGGGTAGACAAGGCCTCAGTTTAATAACTCATTCGAAAGGTGGCACCTTCAGCAATGCAGCACACTCTCAGTACTGTGCTGAAGTGTCAGCTTAGATTACGACTTCAAGTCTCTGGAGTGGGGCTAGAACCCACGAACTTCTGACTCAGATGGGACAGTGCTACCACTGAGCCAAGACTCACATTTTGTAAATAATTTGGTGTATCTAGGTATTACCCTACCCTTCGTGACAACAAAACTGTGCCCACCCAAAACAAACAAGCATTTATACAAATGGAATGTTGGCCTTTATCTCAAGGGGATTGAAATACAAAAGTGAGGAAGTGATGCTTCAGTTATAAAGGCTGATCAGCGCAGATTCACCAGAATGATACTGGGGCTTAGAAGATATCATGGGATCCAAGGTGAGGTAGCCAATTGGATACAAAATTGGCTTGACGACAGAAGACAGAGGGTGGTTGTAGAGGGTTGTTTTTCAAACTGGATGCCTGTGTCCAGCGGTGTGCCTCAGGGATCGGTGCTGGGTCCGCTGTTATTTGTTATTTATATTAATGATTTGGATGAGAATTTAGGAGGCATGGTTAGTAAGTTTGCAGATGACACCAAGATTGGTGGCATTGTGGACAGTGAAGAAGGTTATCTGGGATTGCAACGGGATCTTGATCAATTGGGCCAGTGGGCCGATGAATGGCAGATGGAGTTTAATTTAGATAAATGTGAGGTGATGCATTTTGGTAGATCGAATCAGGCCAGGACCTACTCCGTTAATGGTAGGGCGTTGGGGAGAGTTATAGAACAAAGAGATCTAGGAGTACAGATTCATAGCTCCTTGAAAGTGGAGTCACAGGTGGATAGGGTGGTGAAGAAGGCATTCGGCATGCTTGGTTTCATTGGTCAGAACATTGAATGCAGGAGTTGGGATGTCTTGTTGAAGTTGTACAGGGCATTGGTGAGGCCACACTTGGAGTACTGTGTACAGTTCTGGTCACCCTATTATAGAAAGGATATTATTAAACTAGAAAGAGTGCAGAAAAGATTTACTAGGATGCTACCGGGACTTGATGGTTTGACTTACAGGGAGAGGTTAGACAGACTGGGACTTTTTTCCCTGGAGAGTAGGAGGTTAAGGGGTGATCTTATAGAAGTCTATAAAATAATGAGGGGCATAGATAAGGTCGATAGTCAAAATCTTTTCCCAAAGGTAGGGGAGTCTATAACGAGGGGGCATAGATTTAAGGTGAGAGGGGAGAGATACAAAAGGGTCCAGAGGGGCAATTTTTTCACTCAAAGGGTGGTGAGTGTCTGGAACGAGCTGCCAGAGGCAGTAGTGGAGGCGGGTACAATTTTGTCTTTTAAAAAACATTTGGACAGTTACATGGGTAAGATGGGTATAGAGGGATATGGGCCAAGTGCAGGCAATTGGGACTAGCTTAGTGGTATAAACTGGGCGACACGGACATGTTGGGCCGAAGGGCCTGTTTCCATGTTGTAACTTCTATGATATAATTATGTCGACAGGTTACATAAACTTGGTTTGTATTCCCTTGAGTTTAGAAAGTTGAGGGGTGATCTAATTGTGGTGTTTAAAATGATAAAGAGATTCGATAAGGTAAATACAGGAAACTATTTCCTCTGATGGGGGAATCCAGAACAAGGGAGCATAATCTTAACATTAGAGCAGGCCATTTAGGAGTGAAATCAAGAAGCATTTTTTCACACAAAGGATAGTGGAAATCTGGAACTCTCTCCTCCCAAAGGTTGCAGATGCTGGATCAATTGACTTTTTCAAGATTGAGATTGACAGATTTTTATGAGGTAAAGAGTATCAGGAGATATGGAGAAAAAAACGGGTAAATAGAGTTGAGGTACAGATCAGCCATAATCCAATAGAATGGAAAAACAGACTCGGGGGGCTGAATGACCTACTGCCATTCCTATGTTCCTACACATAAAAGGTCTGGATCCCGAGTTCACTTGAACTCTGCTAATGACAGTAGAACTGGACACCAGATGGATTGGCTAAACTCGTGGAATTCACTACAGGCATCAGTTGAAATGTTCCTCGAGAAGTGGGGGAACGACAGACCATTTTAATTTTGAGAGCATATTTACAAAGGTGTTTTATACAATGTGTTTTCCTTTTGTTTTAATCTAACCAGGAATTACAATACACAGAATTATATGGTTCAGGTAAAGGTTTTGTTTTTGAACATGGACACGGCCATTTAAATTTTTCTGCTTTAATTAAAACCAGAGTAACTGAAAATTGCAAAGCTCATCATGTAGAGGAATATGTATTTTTTAATGCTCTAATTTTAACCTGTGGCCATATTGCTAAGGAACGTGTTGAACCTTGTTGGCCCAAACATGTTGCTTTGGAGTCCAAATTTGGCAAGCATCAATATTCAGCCCTGTCATTACAGCACATCTGAAAATGACGTGATTAGAATTTTCTATTTTTCTCTTGACTACTCCAATCAGATATTTATTCCACGTTTCCATTTTGTTCACATATTATTTAACAGTCGGTGTTCTGATTCTCCCTCCTCCTGCAGAAATACTTTTATGGGATAAAGGTGTTTAAAAATTGCTTGTATGTTGTCCCAGGATTTTCTGGAAAGACAGAGCTTGTCTTGCATCTACTGCAGGCACAGGCCAGTCTGAAGCATGTATTTAAGACGGAATGGAATGTTCCTGGCTTCCCGTCTAATTTTCCAGATTGCTGGCTGGGTGGGTGCCCCAGGGCAGAGGTGCCCAGAAAAGTGGTGTTGTGGCCTGCCACTAAACCCACAACCAAAGGGGAGGCTGCGTGGGTCCTGGGGTAGGCCGAAGATTTCAAGGTAGACCTTTTTTTAAAACCTCCAAATGCACCCCCCTTCAGGACCTTCTATCTGCTGATCTCCTTCAGCAGCTATCAGATCCTAATGTCCAAGGCCTGATACGGTGCCTAGTTTTCCTGCCCTTTCTGCTGGTGCAAGGTCTTACGGCAGGTGTATCCCTGGGGACAGGACAACCCGATGCTCCTGGAGCTGGACAGAAGCAGCACAATATGGGTGTGCCGGACTGGGGGTGAAGTGCAAGAAAATCTGTCCTTTAGTCTTCAAAAGTATCTCTGGTTATCTTACACTTTCTGAAAAGGGCAGCACTTAGAAAGCTATATCACCTTCCTTCATTTAAAAAAAATACAGCATTAAAAAGCATTTGTTTCAAAAACAAATTCAAAGACTTCCTTTGTCAAGAATATCAAATGTTCATAGTGTGGGTTTGATGTTGAGTTTTTAATACCATTCATGTGGCTCTGCAAAAATTATTTTTCAAAGAAAATAGATAATGCTGTAGTCTTACACATCTCTCGTGTTTTCACAGAATTCCAGAGGTTTTTGTAAATGAAAAGTTTGTAATGTTTATTACTTGTTATATTCTTTGGAAGAAAAATGATAGTCAAACATTACAATATTTCTAAATGCTACCAATGTGTTCGGTGTTTAACGTTTCAAAAAGAATTTTGAATACTGTTGGACAGCTGAAAAATTTCAGGATGAATATTTAATAGTTTTGACGTTTGCCTGTGTAGGCAGAGAGAAAGTGATGTTACAAACTTAATGTTGAATTATATCTAAATCAAAATGATTTAAGATGGCCGTTTCATTTTGTAAGGCCTTTGTACTCTTATCACGCCGTTGTTCATCTGCAAGATCTAGTTTTAGTTTTGAAGTGGTTTAAAAAGGATGGAACCACATTCAGCAGCGTACATTTTAGATTTTGTTCCTATTGTTACATATTAAAGTTTGTGCTTCTCAATAGTTACGAATACATTATGCTTCTATAAGTGAGCTCAACTTGGACTAAAGCCACGTTTACTTGTTTTGATTGGTGGAAGAATTTAACTTGGTTATAAAACTTCAATCTCACTTAAAGTATTTGGAGAGTTTGACAGCTCTTTGCAGATGCTGATGGACCTGCTGTGTATTTCCAGCATTTTCTGTTTTTGTTTGAGTATTTGGAAATGGGTTTTCTGTTTTTAATTATTTCATGTCAGTATTCTAAATATAACTGTCATTTAGCTGAAGTTGAAATTGTGAGAGAGCATTAAATTAGAAAAATAAAATTCAAGATTTGAACTTGCTTTGTAATGCATTAAGCACCTTCTATCTAATGGTAGTTGTAGTGATACAGTGGAGAGCAAGGGCTCTGTATCTTCACAGTGATGAAAGCACATGATTTGACATTTGTGACATATGCACATCTAATGAATAGAAAATGACTTTAGCAGCTTCCCTGATGGCTTTGTGTTAAAGACATCACTTTGTGTAGTACTAGATTTCTGACTAATATCACTTGATTCATGACTAAAGCCACAAACAACGTTGCAGGGATTGTGATTGGAGTGCACGATCTCTGCTTGCCCTCCTTGACCTCTCTGCAGCATTTGACGTGGTTGACCATCCCATCCTCTTCTAATGCCTCTCCTCCATAGACCTGCTCTGAGAACTGCCCACTAATGATTCTATAGAGCATCTCCCACAATGGATTCTCCTCCCTCACCTGCATTGTCACCTCTGGAGTCCCCAAGAATTTATCCTTGGCACCCCTCAGTGACATCATCTGCAGGCATGGGTCAGCTTTTACATATGCGCTGATGACACCCAGCTCTACCTTTCCACCACCTCTCTTGACCACTCAACTACCTCCATGCTGCCTGACTGATTATATAACATCCAGCCTTGGATAAGTCATAATTTCCTCCAAATCGTAATTGGGACAATCAAAGTCATGGGGCCCGATATTAGGAGGGCGGCGGGGGTTCAACTGGGCGCGTGGGTAACTGGCGCTGGAAAGCTGCGCAGCGGGCGGACTGTACTTGCGCAGCAGAGACTGTCAGCTGGAGGAGCCCTATTTAAAGGGGCAGTCCTCCACTGACTGATGCTGCAAGAAATAGGAAAAATTACAGCATGGAGCAGCCCAGGGGGAAGGCTGCTCCCAGGTTTAATGATGCCTCACTCCAGGTCTTATTGGATGGGGTGAGGAGGAGGGGGAGGACAAAGATCTCCCCCCCCCCCCCCCCCCCCCCCCCCGGTGGGCGGGAGGAAGCGGCCTGCCTCTGCCACCATGGAGGCCTGGCTCGAGGTGGCAGAGGAGGTCACCTGCACCACCAACATATTGCACACCTGCATACAGTGCAGGAGGCGCTTTAATCACCTAAGTAGGTCAGCCGAAGTGAGTACACTTACTCATTCCCCTACACTCCGTCTGCCACATCACTGCCCCCACCCCACATCTCCTTCTGCACTGCCAACACTACTCTATCACATCACTCCTCACACCCACTCAAAGCTCATCCTCATCTTACCTGCACTTACTCACCTCGCCAGTACTCACCCCGCCACTTCCACTCAACCCAATCCTCATACAATCTCATGGCTCCGTCTCATACTCACCCCCTCGTGCATCTCTTTCACGGTCAGCCTCACCCAACCTGCCAGTACCTGTGCTGCAGCCACAGGGCATGCATTACATATGTGCAGTAGAAAGCGTAAGGCAAACATGTCGTGAGCATGAAGGGGATGCATAAGGGTGTTTGAGGGTTTGTCATGGTGTTTACCTATATTTAATTTCTGATCAACTCACATCACATATTATATTGTCACCACTACTGCCACGTCTTTGCGAATCTTGTCTGGTTTGTGCAATAATGCCCTTTCCTGAGGATCACAATGAAGACCCACAACTGATGCCACCCATTGTGTCACTGCAGAGTGGGTGTAGGTGTATTTGCAGGGCTCTTTTGTGCAAATGACTGAGAGATGTCAGCGATGTCCCCGGTGGCACCCTGGAAGGATGTGGAGGAGAAGTTGTTGAGGGCAGTGGTGACTTTGACAGCGACAGGTAAGAAGATGGTGCTCGGGCCAGCCGGGAGCAGCTCAGCATGAAGGAGGCTGCAGATGTTCACGACTGCATGTCGAGTGACTCTGAGCCTCCGTGTGCACTGCTGCTCAGAGAGGTCCAGGAAGCTGAGCCTCGGTCTGTGGACCCTGTGGCGAGGGTAGTGCCCTCTGCGACGCATCTCTCTCTGCGGTTGCCCTCCCTCCTGCTGTGCAGGTGGATGTGTCACAGCACTCTGTTGTGGAGCTCCACGTGTCAGAGGTGGATGGTGTGGCCGGCGAGGATGGTGATACTGTTCGTCCTCCGAGGAGGTAATGACTGCAGCTACGGCGGCCCCCATCCGGAAGATGTACATTTGAGAGGGTCCGCAAGGTGGGTACATGTCTGGACACCGGGGTAAGTGTGCAAGTTGGTGCATTTTATTGTTTGGAGGAGGGTGGTGGAGGCCAAACTTTGTCCAGAGCGACAGAGTGGCCTCCTGCAATGAGTGAGGGTCACCCCCCCCACCCCCAACCTGTCAAATGGACCTTTGCAGCTGCCACAGGCTGATGGCTGCAACACGTCCATTTGAACTGGGAGTGTTTCCCCCCATACGGGAAACAGTCCTAGTTGTTTGCAAAATCCCACCCCTCCTAAAATGTTATATTGATCAGGCCTCTAAAGGACCTGAAATACCTTAATAATTACTTTTTAAGTGGCACCCCGCCGGCTTTAATTGCCGGCGGGAGTCCCACATGCGGGGGCCGCGCACACATGTCAGCGCGTCACTGGGGAACCCGGAAGTGGGCGGGTTGGAGCCGGGCTCCAGACCCGCCCCAGAAATCCCCGATTTTCGCAGCCCCCCCCCGCCACAAACAGGGGTGCGAAAATCGAGCCCGTGATGTCCACATAGGGGCTAACCTGCTGTCGGTGACAAGTTGAATAGTTATTCATGAGTGTGAAGATTTAACTGTGAATAATTACAGACCGTATGAGAAATGAAACATCTACCCATTAGGAAAAAATAGTTATTCAAAATCATTTATAACAAAGGTGTACACTGCACACATGACATCAGTGCAGGATGATCTTTTGCATTTACAGCCATTAAAACCTGCAATGTTTGTATCAAAGTGGAGCATATAATACCATGAGTGAAGCTGATTTGTTTACGTACTGTGACAGAAGGCAAGAACCAGTCCATGATACATCAAGCATTTCTGCCTGATCTGTTTGTCTTACACCTCTCTTCTACAAATACAGTTCAGCTGTGTAATCTAAAATGTGATCACCAGACTGATGAAGGTAAGGAAGGCCATTCAGCTCAACCTTCAATCCAATAGTCCAAACACATGACTTTCAACTGTTTCCTAAACAATTTCAAGGTTTCTTCTGCCACTGTCCTACATGACGGTCCATTCCATGTGTTGGTCATTCTGTGTATGAAGAACAACTTCCTGACATCATTCCTAAATGTGCTTTTTACTAGTCTATGACCCTCATCCTATTATCACAGTTTAGTTTGTAGTAGTGTTGCAAATTTACATTTTAAATGCACTATTTGTTATGTTATACACATTCATATAGTTATCTCTCAGTCACTTGATTTAAAAATGAAATGTCCAAGGATCTTTGCCCCTTGGAACATCCATTTCCCGTTGTTTAATGGTCAGGAAAAAGAAGAAAAGACCCATTTCATTGGATCTTCACTCCCTTTCCGTTGACCCAGGATTTCAGGGGCTTCCTTCGGAGGATTGACCTGGCCCTGCCGTCTCATGTTCCCGGGATAATGTTAGCTGGCCAACCCAACCAGGAGCACCAGTGAAACCTGGCACTTTGGCCTATCCTTAGTCCCCCATCAACCATTTGGTCAGTGGGGTCTCCAGGGCAAACCAAAGACACTGCTTCTCTATCAGCGGCCAGATGGCCCCCAATCTCAGAGGTCCGACATGAAGCTGAAATTCAAATTTTGTCCCCCTGCTGCTGGCTCTAGACCCTGCCAAGGGGCCTAGGCCACTGCAGAGGGTGCCCCAGGACCATGCTGATGGTGCGAAACAGGAAATACCAGCACTCCGGGCTTTGACAGAAGCAGCACACTTCAGGAAAATCTACCCCCAAGTTTCTCCAGTCTTTCCTTGTAACTTAGTCCTTTGCTGCTGGGAATCAGCCTTATGGCTCTTCTCTAAACTGCCTTCAGTCCTTGAACATCTCCCTTGTATCTTGGTGAGAAGAACTGGACACAGTACTCAAGTTCTGATCTGTACGTTTACAGCCTGATTCCTCTGGCTTGTATACTGTTGTTTTGAATATAGTTCAGTAATCCATTTGCTTTGTTGATTGCTGCCCCACTGTATTTGACATGTTGAGCATCAAGTCTACTAAAACCCCCCAAAATCTATCTCGATTTCATCCTTAGTTCATCAACATTCATGGAGCATTTATGTTGCCATTTTTTTCTTCCTGTATTGCTAAGTTTCTGTACTTATATTATTCATGATATCATTCATGTTAGACTCTTTTTAAGTTTGTTGAGCAATCTGAGTTAAATAAATACTTAAAAGTTAAACCATATTGACGAGATTGAGTCTAGTTAATTTGCTCTCTTGCTTTCACCTATATCAAATCATTTTTATTCAACACAAAACTTCTCAAATGTTAAGAATACGAAAATATCAACAGAAGCCATACTGTAACTCCTTCACTGATCACTGATGTTGTAATGTCACTTGTTGCAGCCTGAAACTACTCAGAAAGCTGCAGTAATGTGTTATCTGGCATTTTTGGAGGGCCCCAAGAATACTATTTTTAGTTGTTACAAGTGCAAAATCATAATTAAAACCTAACTGTTGTGATTTGAAGTGAGTCTGCATGGACCTTTAATAATGAATCTGTTCCCCAATGGCTTGGGGCAAATGGATAGCAGCATTTCATTCTTTCTGTCTTCCTTAAATACCCATGTTAAAAATTTCCTAGTAGAGCTTAGAAGATTAGTAAGCTCTTTGCTGGTATGATAAATAGTGCATAGCATTTGATCTGAAAATACGATACAGATGCTTTTGTTTATGATGCTTTTACCATGGCAACTAAAGTAGAACATGTGAGCCTCTACACATTCATAATCCCCTGTCTAAACCAGTTGAGAAAATCTCTAACTCTGAGGATTGCAGTACTATTTTTCAGTAAAATCAAAAGTACAACTGCATGATGTATCTCCAATATATTCACAGAGTACTGCATATTAAGAAATGTTCTGTGGCTCAATCTGACTCGATGATTAATTTACAGAGAATTTTTACCGAAGCCATTGATTACAAACCTTTATGGACAAATGAGCAGTTAGTACCCAGAGAGATCATACAATTTTATGTGTGCATTTTCTTCAAATACTCCAATTTAATTGATTATTTTCAGCTTCCATAAGATTACAGTACAGAGAAATCATTTATTTGTGGTGATTTAACACTTTTGCTGTGAATCTGGTTCATCATGTAGAATAGGATTATCACAGAACATCTGACATACTGATAATTTTAATGTTACTGCACAGCTAATGAAAGCACTTAAGCATGGCTACTCGTATAGTAATTCTGGTCAAAACCAAATCAATGCATTTACAATTAGTTTTTCATCCCTCACCTGTCCACAATAAGGTTTTGTAGTGATAGCTAACTTGACCTTATATTTTACAGCTTTGTTATGTGATATGATAAAAACATTTTTTTTCAACAGATATCCAATGTACACACGAATAGCAGTGAAAATAAATCTTATTTAATGCTATCATTTTTTTGTACATGCCAATAAACTTGATTTATGATGACATGGCTGTTAAACTGCTTTTGCAAATTCTCAGTCAAATTAATACATTACAGTTGAGTGAATTTGCAACTTTGAAACTGTTATTTGATTGTGCAATGAATCATGCACTGATATTGCAATATATATGTAGAAACCTTGGTCACAGCACTGGAGGACTTCACTTTGATGTTGAACTGCAGTCATCAATCCTCATGTGTTCAATTATTTGCCCATGATGACATTACTGCTAGCAAAGAAAAGGAAGAAAATGAAATAAAACTCCACATACAACTATTTTTTTATATCTAAGAATGTAGAGTGCCAGAAACCTTGCTCATTGATTCATGCTAATCATGTGATATTATCTGTTCATTGGTCAGCAAGGAACAATTGCATCCAGAGAATTAATTCCACAAAAACATGCAGACAGCCATGTTGGATTTTCATATAATACTTTTATAATAGTTAAATAGCAAAACTTAAGGCAGTTTACGAAGCAGTAGAGTTGGCTGAAGGACAATCGTTTCTGCACAGTCGAGGCTGCAGAGCTGGGAGACACAAAATTGAGGCACCACAGCACCACCAATGGCAGAAGGGTGTAATTACAGTGTGAAATGTTTACATAGGCAGTTTACATTATAAATGTAGACAACGGAAGTTAGAGCGCAATAAAGTTGAAACAAAAGGTGACAAAAAAATGACAACATGAAGCGGTTTTGTAGGCAGAATTGCACACAGATGTAAGATTTTTAATAAGATAAAGATACAGTTTTATGTATATGTACTTGTGTCTAAGGCATGCCTGTGTCAGTTGTACCCATGCAAAGTATGCACCTCACTTGCATTTGATTGGCTCAAATTTCACAACTGAACAGTTATAGATGGTACCAAATCAAAAGCATATAAAATGGGTATATAAACTTCTGTGGAAAAAGCTACCAATAAAACATGAGAAGTTAAACCAGTAAAATTGCTCCAAATACTTTTTGGAAATCCCTTTGGCTGCCATTTTAGGCTCTTACTAAATTAAGAAACTTAGTACTGAAAATAAGGTTGGTAACATAATAAACATAGGTAAATTACAAAATTTATAAGAAATTGATTATACTAACCTAGGCAATATAATTTTGTTTTATTTAAAATAAGTCTAACAGGTTTTTATTGGAGGGCTGTTACTCTCTGAAAAGCCTAGAGCTTAATTTCAGTGGGCTTCCCAAAGTCATTTCTGTAAGCTGAAGAAACTCGAGAGGTAGCAATATGCTTCAACTGTAGAATTGTTTCATGTTTGACAGCAACACTGGCCATTCACAGAGCATCCTTGGACTTGTTTATTAGACCCACATTCCTCCTGCCCAGGGTCTATTGATGAAGAACTAACAACCCTCCTAGAAGTCATTAGAAAAAGTTAAAGTAAGAGAAAGAAAAAAAAGAAAGATTTGCATCGATATAGCGCCTTCCACGACCTCAGGACATCCCAAAGTGGCTTTACAGCCAATTAAGTACTTTTTGAAGTGTAGTCAATGTTTTAATGTAGGAAACATGGCAGCCAATTTGAACTCAGCGAGGAGCCACAAACAGCAATGTTATAATGACCAGATAATCTGTTTTTAGTTTTGTTGGTTGAGGGATAAGTATCGGCCAGGACACTGGGGAGAACTTCCCTGTTCTTCTTTGAGTAGTGCCATACGATCTTTTATGTCCACCTAAGAGGGCAGACAGGGCCTCGGTTTAACGTCTCTTCCGAAAGACAGCACCTCCGAAAGTGCTGTACTGGAGTGTCAGCCTAGATTTTGTGCTGAACTCTATGGAGTGGGACTTGAACCCACAATCTTCTGATTCAGAGACGAGAGGCTACCACTGAGCCATGGCTAACACCTAAGTAACTTAATTTTGTTTTTTGTATAAAATCATCAAAACAACTTGAAGCATAAAGTTTGGAATTTTATCAGAGGTAACTGAGGAGACAAGATCAACGTGATCTAGTTTCACATTACAAGAATTTTTATCTGGTGTATTTTTATATGAACTTGTAGCAAAACAATGCACTAAGAGTTCTAAAAATGTATGCTTGTGTTCTGAGATTTAATTTGTATAATTGACTTGTTAGCCATACTAAAGTACAACAGGAATTTCCTAATAACCAGATCACCAAAATAAGCTTTGTTTTACAAAGGTTGATTGGATGTACAATGTGTCAACATCAGCATTTCCTCTGTCCCCAGACATAAATTTCATTAGGCTTTATCTGGTACCTGACCAAGTTCATGACCAATTCATACAACTCTGCTATTTCCCACCCACCCAAGTGATAGAAATAATTAATAATAATTACCAGCTGTGGTAAAATAGATTTTTGCCTCTGTTGAATTTTTAGATTTGCATTGTTGTATAGATACAACCAGCATTTTAGGGGTTAAGTCAGCATTATCAAATGTATTTTTCAAGGAGGAATGCATCAGTAAAATTTAACCATTCTAATAATTACTAACAGCTGTCAGATATAGAAACAGAGAGACATAGATACAGTGACTTTCCTTATCTTAACAATTTTTTTTATTTTAAAAAACAAATGAGTTAAAAGGGAAGTGGATACATTTTTTTTAAAAAAGTATACAAAAATGGCAGGGGACTGGGAGTAAGTGGATAGCTCTTTTGAGAGCCAACACACTAACTGATCGTCTTCTGTGCTGTAAATTTCTATGATTCTTTGCCCATTTTTAAAAAAACTTAATGATTGGAAATTTTCATTGCTATTTTCTGACTCTTTGTTCAGTTGTGATTGATTGCTATTTTATCAATATGTAAATTTGCGTGTAACATCAAAGCTTGACACCTGAGGCATGACAGACACAGGTGCATATCATATGCAATGTTTTCATGAAATAGAAATGTAGATAGTGCAATTGTATGGATTGGGCTCTTACCTGTGGTGCATTGGTAATGGCTGGTAGATTGAGAGAGAGATATTGTTGGGGTTGAAGCTGGAAAGAATTAAGCAAAGAAATAGCAACAGCTGCGACATCAATCAGAGCATTGCAGACTAGGAAGAATTCAAATAATAAATTAATATAATATGTTTTAGCGAAGTTACTCAAAAGTAACACAGGCTGGAAAGAATCAAATAAAAATTACAATAGCACATGTATGGACATCACAAAATCAACATCGAGGTGCACTGAATTAGCACAGGAGAGAAGGCTGAGGAGAACAGTAGGAGCTCTGGTAATGGAACAGAAGACAAGTCCAATGCCCCTGAGAGATGATGCCCTTGGAGGCGAAAGCTAATGAAAGTGTTGTAACATGCAATGGGTACATTTACTGTTAATTTTTTCCCACAGTTTTAGAATTTTTTGGGGGTATTTTGTTACGTTATCAATTTGTATTTTTAGAGGTACGAAGTGGGATGGGTTAAAAACCAACCTAGCCAGTCAAAGGACGTGGAACTTTTATTAAGGATGTGATGGGGGCCCCTTTTTTGTGAATGTGATTGTTTGTGAGCGTATGAGATAAATATTAAACATTTTTTGATCTTCACACATTTAACTTTCACTGAATAGCAAAAAATCATATGAGATGGTTCCTATCAATCCATAGTTTTTTAAAAAGCTGTTTCCTTTTTGATTTACAAAGGAGATTCTTCCATTCCCTTGTGCCAATTTTCAACCAGCCATAATAGTGATGTAGTGTAACTAAGATCAGTTTGGAGTGCATGTGTGTAAATACACGTATTGTGGTAAATAAGGTTGGTGAGCTGCAGGCACAAGTCGTCACATGTGATTATGATATAGTGGTAATAACAGAGACCTGGCTCAAAGAAGGAGAGGATTGGGTACTTAATATTCCTGGCTACAAGGTATTCAGGAAAGACAGGGAAGGAAAGAAAGGAGGGAGGGTGGCAGTATTGATCAAAGAAACTATTGTAGCACTGGAAAGGGATGATGTAGTTGGGGGGGTCAAAGATAGAATCTATTTGGTTAGAATTAAAGAACAGTAGAAGAGCTATTACGCTACTGGTTGTATACTATAGGCCACCAAATAGTGGGAAGGAGATAGAGGAGCAAATTTGCAGGCAAATTACAGAAAGATGCAAGACCTATAGGGTAGTGATAATGAGGAACTTCAATTATCCCAATATAGACTAGGATAGTAACAGTGTAAAGTGCAAAGAGAGGGAGGAATTCCTGATGTGTACAAGAGAACTTTCTTGATCAGTGTGTTTCCAGTCCAACGAGGAAGGAAGCAGTGCCGGATCTAGTTCTGGGGAATGAAGTGAAGGAGGTGGAGCATATTTCAGTGGGGGAGCATTTGGGGAACAGTGATCATAATATCATTAGATTTAGAATAGTTATGGAAAAGGACAAGGAACAATCAAGCGCCAAAATACTTAATTGGAGGAGGGCTAATTTCAGTGAGTTAAAAAGGGATCTGGCCCAGGTGGATTGGAATCATAAATTGGTAGGCAAAACAGTAATTGAACAATGGAAGGACTTCAAGGAGGAGATGGTTCGGGTACGGAGTAGAGACATTCCCACGAGGGGGAAAGGAAGGGCATCCAAAGCTAGAACTCCCTGGATGACTAAAGATATAGAGATTAAAATGAAACATAAAAAGGAGGCTAAAGACCAATGTAAAGTTCATAATACAGTAGGGAACCAGGCTGAATAGAGAAAGTACAGAGGAGATCAAAAAAAGGGAATAAGAGGGGCAAAGAGAGAGTATGAGAATAGATTAGTGGCTAACATAAAAGGGAACCCAGAAGTCTTTTATAAACATATAAATAGTAAAAGAGTAGTCTAAGGAAGGGTGGGGCCGATTAGAGACAAAAAAATGAGATCTTCTTGTGGAGGCAGATGGTATGGCTGAGGTATTAAATGAATACTTTGTATCGGTCTTTACTAGAGAAGAGGATGCTGCCAATGTAGCAGTAAATGAGGAGTTGGATAAAAATAAAGAGGAGATACTTAAAAGGTTGGCAGTACTCAAAGTAGAAAAGTCACCCAGTCCAGATGGGATGCATCCTAGGTTACTGAGGGAAGTAAGGGTAGAAATTGTGGAGGCTCTGGCCACAATCTTCCAATCCTCTTTAGATATGGGGGTGGTGCCAGAGGACTGGAGGATTGCAAATGTTACACCCCTGTTCAAAAAAATGGAGAGGGATAAACCCGGCAATTACAGGCCAGTCAGCCTAACGCGGTGATGGGGAAAATTTTAAAGACAATAATCTGGACAAAATTAAATGGCACTTGGAAAAGTATGGAATGATAAATGAAAGTCAGCTGGGATTTGTTAAAGGAAAATCGTGTTTGACTAACTGGATTGATTTCTTTGATGAAGTAACGGAGAAGGTTGATGAGGGTAGTGCTGTTGATATTGTGTATATGGACTTTCCAAAGGCATTTGATAAAGTATCACATAATAGACTTGTTAGCAAAATTAAAGCCCATGGGATTAAAGGGACAGTGGCAGCGTGGATACAAATTGGCCAAGGGACAAAGTAGAGAGTAGTGGAGGATGGTTGTTTTTCAGACTGGAGGGAAGTATACAGTAGTGTTCCCCAGGGGTCAGTATTAGGACCACTGCTCTTTTTGATATATGCTAATGACCTGGACTTGGGTATGGAGGGTATAATTTCAAAGTTTGCACATGACATGAAACTCAGAAATGTAGTGACCAAACTGGAGGATAGTAACAGACTGCAGGAGAACAAAGACACACTGGTGAAATGGGCAGACACATGGCAGATGAATTTTAATGCAGAGGAATGTGAAGTGATACATTTTGGTAGGAAGAATGAGGGGAGGCAATATAAACTAAATGGTACAATTTTAAAGGGGGTGCAGGAACACAGAGACCTGGGGGTGTACGTACACAAATCTTTGAAGGTGGCAGGACAAGTTGAGAAGGCTGTTAAAAAAGCATATGGGATCCTGGGCTTTATTAATAGAGGTAGAGAGTACAAAAGCAAGGAAGTTATGCCGAATCTTTATTAAACACTGCTTAGGCTTCAGCTAGAGTATTGCGTTCAATTCTGGACACCACACTTTAGGAAGGATGTCAAGGCCCTACAGAGGGTGCAGAAGAGATTTACTAGAATGATACCAGGGATGAGGGACTTCAGTTATATGGAGAGACTGGAGAAGCAGGGGTTGTTGTCATTAGAAAAGAGAAGGTTAAGGGGAGATTTGATAGGGGTGTTCAAAATCATGAACAGCTTTGATAGAGTAAATAAGGAGAAACTGTTACTAGTGGCAGAAGGGTCAGTAACCAGAGGACAAAGATTGAAGGTGTTTGGCAAAAGAACCAGAGTCGACATGAGGAAACATTTTTTTACGCAGCAAGTTGTTTTGACCTGGAATGCACTGCCTGAAAGCATGGTGGAAGCAGATTTAATAATAGCTTTCAAAGGGGAGTTGGATAAATACTTGAAGGGAAAAAAAATTACAGGGCTATGGGGAAAGAGCAGGGGAGTGGGACTAACTGGATAACTCTTTCAAAGAGCCAGCACAAGCACGATGGGCCGAATGGCCGCCTGTGCTGTATCATCCTGTGAAACTACTATGTTTTATGCTATTGAGGAAAAGGTGAAAATAAAACAGAATTGCGTTTTAATTTGGGGTAAACTCTGCTGAAATAATTTTCTCTCTTCCAACAAACGATCACCTTTTCACTATAATCTTTTGTTAAGTTCTATAGACCTATTTAAGTGTAATCATCTTTGAGGTGAGCATGCGGAGCCCTCCAAAAGTACCAAAATATTTCCACCCTTGAGTTTCAAATAATATCCAGGTTCCCAAACTGAAGTTGTAACTGTGGCAATCAAATCAACTTTGGCAGATAACCGTTTTTTTCCTCTTGAGCATAGGTATGTCATATTCCAACATTGTTCTGCATTTAAAAATGATTAATGTATTACTGTGCATACTTTTGTTTCACCAAGAACACTAAAAGTTGCATTTATATGTTAGTGGCAAACAGGTTGCCATATGTTTTATGTGTTATCAGTCGATCTCCCGTGGTGTTGGCCACAGGTAGTCCAGGACCTGGGTTGTAGTTTCTGCTGTAGCCTGAATGTGACAGCATTTTGCCCTTCACTGTAATACACTGAATCAACAGCACCCAGGCTGAGGTGAAATTTGAAACTCAAGTCCCAGATAAGAATGACAGGCCAATTTGGGGGAAATTTCTGCTAGGAATTTATAAAGTTAAATAACCAATTTTGTGTGAGAATTTAGTGATATTTTCAGGATAATGCAATTTTATTATATGTGTGTTATGTTAGAAAGGTTGGGTCGATTTTGAGGCCTCCGTAACATCCCAATAATGGTGGGTAATGACTTACTGCCCTGTTTTGCCGTCGCTGTGGCTGCCGCAATCTTCCTCCGGCCTACCGCTGGGTAGCTGGAGTGCCCGCCTAAATCAAGCGGTAGATTCCAATAATATGTAAATTGGGGTCCTACGACGAACATAGGACCTGTTAGCCATTTTAGAATAGCACTGGCAGTCAGTTGGTGGTCCAGCCAAAGAGGAGCCCAAAGGTAAGTTATACTGGAGGAGCAGGAGTGCTTTTCCGGGCTCCACAAAATGAGCCTGGGCTGCTGCCAGATCGGGTTCCCCCTAACTGCTCACGGACCTACCTTCTTCCGACCTGGAGGCCTGCCGGGGCTATAGAGCAACTGGCGGATGCGTTTCACCAGCTGGTTGCCCAAAGTCTGCATCAGAGGAAAATCTACCCCGTTATTGCCAGCTGTAAACACTGACCTGAGTAAAGAAGGAAAATGGCAGCTGTAGTCAGCGAGAAGAAATTATTTGAGTGATTTGGTCAGTTTTGTGGCACTTACTAATTCATGAATGATAGTTTTACGAAACAAGTGAGGGATTTGATTGCTCATTTATTGCTTGTTTTTTGTTGGTACTTTTGCCACTTTTTGACTCATTCATACATAGTTTATTGAATATTTGATTGGTAGCAACAGGTAAGGGCTTATTCCAACCAATCACTAATTTTTGTTCTACACATGTGTTGATTCTTTGAGATGTGATGCCCTGAAGTTGACACTTTTGAAAGGTATGATGCAATGGAGGCATGCTAGACACAAGACTAATAATTATATAGCTTTTTAAAGTGTACAGTAAGATGGAAGTTTGCAGGATACAACCATGTTGCTATGTAATGGTCCTTGTTGCTATGTAATGGTCTTCTGTAGCATCTATGATCTACATGTACGATGCTTACATCTGAAACCTTACAGAATCCAGATGGCGTTATTTTGAATTCTGGTGGTAAAGGATGTTGACTTACATGGTCAAACTGCTATTTTGTCTACATGGATTGGAAGTGTCCAGATTTGTAGCTTCACTGCTAAGAATACCTCTAAATTATTTTGTCTTGGTTTGTCTGAAGAGATTTGTATTGGCAATATATAAAGAAGAAAGGGTTGTAACAGCTAACGCCAATGCAAGACCCCCCCCCCCCCCCCAATTATCTCAGTGAGGCTACTGAGTATTGAATTAGGGTAGACCAAATTCTTCTTTCCATTTTTGGTGTTGTCAACTGGTGTCCGTTAAGGGTTACATTACTACACGAAAGTAGGCGGGAGCCTCATAAAACTAGGTTCATCATAACCTTATGTTGACAGAAATTATTATCTGTTGTTGCCATTCCAATAGTATTAGGTTAATACCTCGGGCAGTAAGGACGAAAGCCCACATTTGCAATAAATGTGCTTACTGCTGGCTGAAGCTAAAGGGTTCCTTGTACTTAATCAGATGAGTCAAACACTGTTGTCAGTTTGTTTAATTGTGTGTGGCCTTTAGTGGGTGGTCTGCTGGGGATTTGTTTGCACCCAAAAGTATAGATTGGCTACTGCAGTACATCATATACACAATCTTGACTCTTTGAGAGATACAATTATTAATTTGAACCAAGATAAAATAAACCAAATAAGATTGTGATTTTCAGGTTATTTGGAGAATATTAGGAATGAGTTGTTGTATGCTTCCATTCCTGTATCCTTATCTCAGTTTTTTGATACTCAACAGTTAACCAATTCTGAATATTATTGTAATTGTACGTATTTTTAAACTGAAAGGTTAAATTGTTTTTTCAAGAGTTAGTTTAGTATGTTTTTATTTTGGATGTTACTGTAAAGAGCAACATCAATTTATTTTAGAATGAGTACATTCTGTGGAAAAAATAAACCAAAATGGTACAGTTTGTAGAAAGATTTACTTAAATATATTAAAACTTTTTTTTAGAGAAACAACATCAGGCATTCTCAGTGGTTCAAAGATAACTAGGGATGGGCAATGTGGCATTGCTCACATCCCGGGAACAACAAATAATAAAAACCGAAGGAATGCAATGAAGAATCCAAATATTTTAAGTATTTGTACACCAAGGCAAGGTAACATATTTGAGGCAGGAGAAGACCATTGTTTCATCTAATTTGCCCATCAAATTAACTGTAACATCGTCACTGGGTCAGAATCCTGGAATTCCCTACCTAACACCATTATGGGAGCACAAGAACTACAGCTATCAATTATAATACTTAATAAGCATGAATGCCAGATATCAGGAATTTGTTTATTTTGTTAAGGAAATCCTCAAAGTTTCATCTTTAACCATCTTTACCAGTGGGTTGCTCCACATGTTGATCACCCGCATGCTAAAATTTATCTTGAATCTATCCTCCCGGTTCTGGAATTCTATATAGGGTAGAAAACGTACCTATTTCCCATCTTAAAAACTTCTATCGAGTGTATCCTTAGTTTTCTCTTCACAACAGAGGAAAGTCTCAGAATACACAATAACTCTTCACACTTCAATCATCACAAGTTCTAAATCCTGCACCTCTTCATTGCTCACTATTTAATAACATGATCCTTTTTTTGAAATAGGGGCACCAAAAATGGACACACTACTCCAGACATGATCTCGTCAAGGCCATGTGCAATTGAAAAATTGTCTCTTTCAATTTATTTGTTACATATAACGCTTGCCAGTTAACGTAACATTTACATGCTTTCCAACCTGAGAACTCGGGGCTTAGAGTGTTGGTGACCTGATAACCATTATTCTAAGATTTCCCTCCTGCCTTTATACCTCCAGCATGTTCCCACTAAATACATAGTCTTACCTTTTTCTCTTGCCAAATCTGATAATTTTACTTTTTACCTATATTAAACTACATCAGCCCTTTTTTTGTCATGGGCTTTCTGTCTCACTTTATCCACAAGGTAACTTTGTTTTAAAAAAAGTGAGGAAGGAGGTAGCCTCCGAAAGCTTGTGAATTTAAAATAAAATTGCTGGACTATAACTTGGTGTTGTAAAATTGTTTACAATTGTCAACCCCAGTCCATCACCGGCATCTCCACATCTTAAAAAAAAAAGTCTTAATAGATTTTTATGAACACAATCTTCCACTCCTGAAACCTTACTGGCTATCTCTTATTAATATAGGCACCTTGATGTGATCTAGCATACTAATCCTCAGCATTGTTTCAAGCATTTTTTGCACAATCCATGTGAGACTTGCCATTAAATTGTTCCGATTGGTAGACTCCAAAGCTGAACAGGATAAGCTACAGGAGGATTTGAATATATTTGAATTGAGTAGACAGACACGTGTCGGATGAAATTCAATGTAGAGAAATGCAAAGTGCTTCACACAGGGACAAAAAATTTCCAGGAAGGAACTTTCACCTAAATGGAAAGAAAATAATGTGCATGGAAAAATGAAAGAGATCTGGGGTCCTAATTGACAATAAATTGAAGATATTGCAACAGTGCTCAGCAGTGAGTAAAGAAAATCAGATGTTGGGATGTATTAAAAGTTAATATTGAACCGATATATTGAGATATCCTGCCACTTTCTAAATCATTGGGACAATCACACTTAGAATACAATTCTGGTCGCCACAGTACAAAAAGGATATGCAGCTATTGAAAGAATAGAGAAGCGAGTAACCAGAATGATTGAGGGGAGGGAAGGATTGGATTACGAGCAGCGAGTATATAAATTGGGCATGTTCTCACTGGAAAAGAGGAGGAGAGGTGATATGATTGCTGTTTTTAGGATTCTGAAGGGACTAGATAATGATAGAATCATACAACACAGAAGGAGGCCAACCAGCCCATCGTACCTGTGCCAACTCTTTGAAAGAGCTATCCAATTAGTCCCACTCCCCTGCAAATTTTTCCTTTTCAGGTATATAATGTAGATCAGGACAAGCTATTTCACCTTGTCTAGAACAGTAGAACCAGAGGACACGACCTGCGCTTAAAGGGGGGTAAATTCAAAATTAATCTGCAGAAATAATATTCCATTGAGCGAGTAGTTAATCTATGGAACAGACTCCCTAGGGAGACGGTGGAAGCAGTTAGTATTGATTCATTCAAATGTAAATTAGATGGATTTCTTTCAGAAAATAACATTTTGGGATTCAGCATATGAGCGAGACATGACATGTAGTAAGTGTAGCATGCTTAGGAGCAAAAAGTTGACTTTGGACCTATGGTTCCAAAGCTCTCCATCACTGGGGCTTTCTGGATCTGTTGTAGACTAATTGATGGAGATTGATTGCTATGATTAGTCAACAACTCCATTAGCATTGTATCATACGACTACCAGGATGGTAGAAGGTGAACTAGATGGACCTTGGCCTTTTTGTCTAGCAATTCCTATGTTCCTATCTCTGCCTTAGTAGGTGCAGAGAGAAAAATATTCTTTAATATATTAGTAAAAAAAATTGTTTTAAAAAGAAGCCCCAACAAATGGAACGCTACTGTAATACAATGATCTTTTTGGATTTAGTATAATAACACTAATTGTAAACCATAATCTTTCAAATCATCTCTTAGAAATATCTGCTAACTATTAATTATCACACTGTCTGTGTTACTGTAATAGATAATCTGTGCAAAATGCCCGTGTAGGAACCGTAGAAGACTATTGTCTATTGTTTCTGAGTAAGGATTAATATTGGCCATATTTATGGTGCTCACCTCCATGTTTTGGCAGTTATTCTTGCCAGGAACCAGTGTGAAGAGTGGAGTTGGCACTGTAAGTTAATAAACCAACATTGCAATTATTACTCCCATTTTTCCTCCATGTACTAAGTTTCTGTTAAAGAGACATGTTTTAACATATAAGTGCCTCCAGTCTTTCATTGCCCTCCAGTGATCTACCTCATCTTCATACCCCTTATGTAAAGTTATGCTTTTTGCTTATTTATTTTAAAATCATACATCATAACAATTTTAATTTTAAAAATCCTAAAATTTGGAAAGTAAGAATTGTGGAATTGTGAGCTTTTAAATTATGGCTGAATTATTTTGATCATATATTGTGTAGTATTGTCTACAGAAGTGAATGGTCCTCAAATGTTTTTCCACATACACCTTCAATTGAATTGTTGGCATAGAACTACACTACAAATATATTTGCTATTTAAGAACCCACAATTTGGAACCTAGCGTCTGCATTTGTACCTTCGGTTCATTCAAATAACTCACTTTCTCCTAAAGTTACCTAACAACAACAGTGTTTCTAGATTTGCTTTTTGTGGTATACATTAACAATTTGGACTTAAACATAAGGGGCATGATTAAGAAATTTACGGATGACACAAAGATAGGCCATGTGGTTGATAGTGAGGAGGAAAGCTGTAGACAGCAAAAAGATATCAATGGACTGGTCAGATGGGCAGAAAAGTGGCAAATGGAGTTCAATCCGGAGAAGCGTGAGGTAATGCATTTGGGGAGAGCAAACAAGGCAAGGGAATACACAATGAATGGGAGGATACTGAAAGGTGTAGAGGAAATGGGACCTTGGAGTGCATGTCCACAGATCCCTGAACGTAGCAGGACAGGTAGATAAGGTGGTTAAGAAGGCATATAGAATGCTTTCCTTTATTAGTCGAGACATAGAATATAAAAGCAGGGATGTTATGCTGGAATTGCATAAAATACTAGTTGGGCTACAGCTTCAGTACTGCACACAGTTCTGGTCACCACATTACAGGAAGGATGTAATTGCACTAGAGAGGGTGCAGAGGAGATTTACGAGGATGTTGCCAGGACTGCAGAATTTTAGCTATGATGACAGATTGGATAGCCTGGGGTTGTTTTCCTTGGAACAGAGGAGGCTGAGGGATGATTTGATTGAGGTGTACAAAATTATGAGGGGCCTAGATAGAGTGGATGGGAAGGACCTATTTCCCTTAGCAGAGGCGTCAATAACCAGGGGGCATATATTTAAAGTGATTGGTAGAAGGATTAGAGTGGAAATGAGGAAAAATGTTTTTACCCAGAGGGTGGTGGGGATCTGGAACTCACTGCTTGAGAGGGTGGAGGAGACAGAAACCCTCAACTCATTTAAAAAATACCTGGACGTGCACCTGAAGAGCCCTGACCTGCAGGGCTACGGACCAAATGCGGGAAAGTGGGATTAGGCTGGGTGGCTTGTTTCTCAGCCGGCGTGGACACGATGGGCTGAATGGCCTCCTTCTGTGCCGTAAATTTTCTATGATTCTATGGTCCATCAGATTAAAGAACAGGAGGCAACCTTGTTCTTATCATGAAGGGTACTGTCTGCATTGCAAGCTACTGTTTAGGCGCTGTCATAAACTGTATATCTAAGATAACAAGTATCCTCTAGATGATAAATTGCTTGTTCCTAATACAAGCATTAGTTTTCTCTTCTGCTGAGTTTAAGATGGGCAGTAGGATTTTGGCTTAGTAGCATCTGTCTATGCACTTACTCCAAACCTACAACATCTGTATGAAGTGGTTTGACTTTCCAACTTGTAGCAGAAATCTAGAAACCTGATTCTGGAATAAAGCAGAGTGAGACTTCCTGGAGATGGGAGTCTGCTTTATTCTAGAATCATGTCAGGCACTCACTCCAGAGTTTCACTACAACCTCTTAGAATAGAGTGTCAACCTTAGCTCAGTGGTATCACTTCTGAGTCAGAAGGTCATGGGTTCAAGCCGACTCCAGAGACTTGACCACATAATCTAGGCCAACACTTCAGTGCAGTACTGAAAGACTGCCGTCTTTCCAATGAGACGTTAAATTGAGGCCCCCTCTACCCTCTCAGGTGGACGTAAACTATCCGATGGCACAATTCAAAGAAGAGCAGAGTAGTTCTCCCAATGTTCTGACCAACATTTATCCTCCAACCAACACCAAATACAGATCATCTGTTCATTTATCTTATTGCTGTTTGTGAGACCTTGCTGTGTACAAATTGGCTGCTGCATTTCCCTACATTACAACAGTACCTACACTTCAAATGTGCTTCATTGGATGGACATCCTGAGGATGTGAAAGGCGTTATATGAATGCAAGTTCATTCTTGTTGGTGGGAAGCAGAGCCACTTCACACTGACACTACAATTGTAGTATAAATGCTCTTTGTGGAATTTTAGAAGGTCCTTAGAATGACTGAATTGGTTTCATTGGATCGCACTGTACTGTTTAAAAACAGTGCTGAATCTAAATTTACCCAGGGCAAATTGGATAACGTTTCATTCTTCCTCATCAAATGCCTTGATATCCTGATAATTCTTCCTTCAAAGCAAAGCCTGACTTGCTTTTGCAATTGTTTGGGCACTAAATGGTTTTCAAGTCACAATGGCAGAATTTATGAAGTGCCCTGCATTAATGACTGATTATTTTGAAATTTGCACAATGATCTTCATTAAAGCCATTTCCACTAATTATGTCTTCAATCGTGAATGGTTATAAACAAAAATATGTTCCAACAGAAAAACAAGAGCCATGTTTATGAAGGCAAAGGATATCAGTGATGTGTAATCAATCTCCGTGTTAGAATCGAGCACTCTTAAGTCAGGTACACAAGGGCCAGATGCAAAATAAAACTCCCTTTACCCTGCCCCAACTGTATCCTTTAACCCCACTGTCAGATTAATACCTCACTGCTCCAATTTACATTTTTCCACTTTCCACGCCAGTTTCCTTTCCTCTTTCATGACCTGCGGTTGTGAAAGGCGCTATATAAATGCAAGTTCTTTTTTCTTTCTTTCCTTGAGTGAGACTTGCTCAGTTTTGTGCCAGGTTATGAAAAATCTGATTGCTGTATGTCCATAACGACATGTTTTGCATGAGATGCTTAACAGCCAATAGATAGAGAAAACTTTCATCCATCAGTCTGGTCTGGATTCAAACCTTGGTCCTAGAGATGAAAGGACGAATTTCCACAATGCTGCATAAAACTGTCTAATACTGAGGTTCTCAGGTGTTTTGGATTTTCAGTGTGTTCAGGCAGTGCCATTTTCATGGTCTGAAGACACATGCTGGAATTTACTCAAAATATAGCAAGGCTCCATTTTAAAAGTTTAAAATGACAAACTTCACTTGTGCACCGAGTTATTCTGGCAGGACTTATGTTTTAGTTTTGAGCTACTGGAAACACTTGGGGCATGATTTTAACTTGGAGCCAGGAACTTAGCGGGTGGGTGAATTTGCGCATGGGGAACCCAGAAGTTAAGTGTACGCGTTTAAATCTGCAATCGCAACTCATTTGCAGGCAATTATCTTTGTTTCCAGGTTTTGCGTCTCCAAGCTGCACAGTGGGCCTACTGCGCACACGAATGATGCGATTTAAAGCCTACTATTAAAAGGGCCAGTCCAAGAATGAATTTTGAAGGAAAAATGAAGTCCTGGAAAGAAAAGGCTGCCCCTAGATTTAATCATGCCTCCCTGGATGTACTGCTGGCTGCAGTGAAACCCAGGAGGGAGGTAACGTTTCCAATGGATGGCAGGAAGAAACTTGCTCTGTAACCAAAAATGCTTGGCTTGAGGTGGCAAAAGAGGTGAGCAGCAGGAGCACAGTGCCCAGGTCTTAGGTTCAGTGCAGGAAGCGTTTTAATGACCTAACCAGGTCAGGAAAAGTGAGTACATTTGCTGATTCACCCACATCCTATGAAATGCAACACCCCCCTCTCACTCTGTGTTGGCATGCCTACTCCATCACATCACTCCTCACACCAATTACATTTCAGCATCAACCATCCTTCACTTTCTGTACACTTCCTCACCTCCCCATTTGTGCACCCACCACTGCCACTCACCCCAATCATGGTGCAATGTGATGCATCTGTCTGATAGTCACCCTCTGTTGCATCTGTTTCATTGTCAGCCTCACCCAAAGCAATGCATCCATAGGGTGGATACGTCACCTTCAGTCATTCACAGATCTGTTCTTTCTCCCCTTGTAGGAGAAGAGAGCGCAAAATGCAAGGGAGAGGAGGAGGACTGGAGGTGGAGCACCACAAATAGTCCAGCTGAGAGATGCAGAGGAGGAGGCCATGGAGATAAATCGCACTGTTGCATGCCTATCCGTCGGAGATGGAGAGATTGGCAACCAGCAGATGGCTGGTGACAGAACTTTAACATCTTTCACACACACGATGAATTGATTTTATCAATGATTGAACTGTTCCAGACCTCAGTATGGTCATTGGAGAGATTGTCACTTTTCCGATGAATAATTAATATCAGCTTCTGTTGGGCCTTCATGTCTTCAAGAGGAAAGAGCCGAGAGGGAAGAAAGTAATTCCTCAGAGGATCTCATTCCTCTGAGGGCGCACCGTCACAGGACATACAGCCATGCACCAGCTGGTACTTGCACTTCAGTGGATCATGTTAGACAGTTAGTTGGGTTGTCATCTGGTGATTCACCACTCACAAGTGAGCACGAGCACACACTGGTGGCAGGGGCAGCTGTGGAGAGTCCGCGTTGGAGGGCGCACTCCTCTACAAGCTCTTCTCAGCTGGACGTAGATGCTGAACCCCGGGGGCCATCATTGAGAAGGAGAATGATAGGTGCAACAGCAACTTTGCGAGGTAATGGTGAAAGTGCCAGGCACACTCTCCACAATAGCGTAGAGGATGGAGGAGTCCAACTCCATCGTTGGTGGATTGGTGTCACAGGTAATTGCGAGAAGGTCTGCGATGGAGAGAATGGTAGCCTCCATTGAGCTTCAAGCACGGCTCTCAAATGAGTCCGTGCAGGTCATGACAACGGCCTTGCGGACTCCGGAGGCCAACATGTCTGCTGCCTTAAACAGGCAGACAGATACGTTAGCTGTGGCCTTACAATGCAGCACATCTGCTCATCAACCTGCTCTCCAGCAGAGTGGTGGGAGTGATGTGGCGCTGGCCCGCGAAAAGGATGATGGCGAAAGGGGACATGGAAGTGGGGACTCTGCTCAAAGTGCTCCCATGTCTCACCCGTTGCCCCCTCCACAACCAGAACCCATAATGCTGCCTGCTCTCCTGATAGCTGAGTCTGCCTCTGCACAGGTGCTGGTGGATCAGTCTGGGCTCTAAAACCCAGAGATCATGGGCTGAGAGCAACTCAGGAGTCAGGGCAGGGATCTGAGCAGTCTGCCACTACCTCTGCTGAAACCACAGGGGATGCACCACGTAGAAGCGATAGAAAGAGGTAGGCTAAGCAATTGTAATTCACCAAGAGTTGCACAAGGGTCTTTGACTAGCTGTTAATTTATATATTTTTTTGTTATGGCACATTAAGTTTAAGCATATCACCACCACTGCCATTATTGAGTCCCTTTTGCGAATTTGACCTTTCATATGCTTCAACATGAATGCCAAGACATGATGCCACCCATTGGGTGCGTGTACATTGCGTGGTTGAAGGACTGTTATATGCAAAGGGATTGGGGGGGTGGGGGGCGGGAGGGGGTTGGTGGTAGTGGTTGGTCCAGGCAAACTTCAATTTGCACACCTCATTATGAGAGCCTGTTAGAGATGAGGGAATCCCTGGCATCACCGGCAGCAATGTGCGCGGCTGCTCTGGCGATGGGTTCCCCATCTTCATTTTCCTCCTCTGCAGATGTACTGTGGAATAAATCCATTGCGCCCCCATCTTGATCTTGTCAGTTTGAGGAGCTCCAAAATGTGGGTAAATTTGTCTGAACACAAGAATTCTCATTCTCAACAAAGAAATCTCAGTCTAAACACAAAGAACTCCCAGCCAAAGGTTTGTCTGAGCGAACTGAGTGCACTGCCTCAATACCTCACCTTTTATTGAGATGTGTCAATCTCTGGTTTAAAGGGCCAAATGAGCTACGGCTGCAACTCACCTCCATTGCAGAAGCCATGGGAGACGCGTTCAGAAGTAGTTAAATCCGCTTCTATTGCAGAATCCACAAAAGTTAAGTACCTAAAGGGTTTCAACTATCTCAGTTACCCCTTTAAATATCAGCCCACCAGCTTTAAGTGGGGACTGGACTTCTGGGTTTCTGTTGTGCGCTCACATCGTAATGCCTGGGTTAAACCCGGAACTGGGCGCGTTGAAGCCGGGATGCGGTCCTGCTCCAAAAAGCTGCTACTTTAACCTCCCACCGCACCCAACCCACCTGTTCTTTGGGATTAAAATTACCGCTTTGCTAACACTTAATAAACTTTAATAATTTTTCGCTACAAGTTTGAATAGGCTCTTTGGCATTCAAGAAACTCCTTTAGAAAAGCACTGTTGAAAAGTAATGTCATTGTCTACACATAGCACTAAAGTATCGTAATTTATGTCAAATTTCCATAAAGTATAATTTACCATTGTGCGTAAGTTAGGAGCAAGCTTTTGAATACTGTTAGAGCATGTTAGAGCCAAAGCTTCTTCGACAGCACCTCCCAAACCCGCGACCTCTACCACCTAGAAGGACAAGAGCAGTAGGTACATGGGAACAACACCACCTGCACGTTCCCCTCCAAGTCACACACCATCCCGACTTGGAAATATATCGCCGTTCCTTCATTGTCGCTGGGTCAAAATCCTGGAACTCGCTTCCTAACAGCACTGTGGGAGAACTGTCACCACACGGACTGCAGCGGTTCAAGAAGGTGGCTCACCACCACCTTCTCAAGGGCACTTAGGGATGGGCAATAAATGCTGGCCTCGCCAGCAACATCCACATCCCATGAACGAATAAAAAAAATGTATAGTATTGCTACATTACTTTAGCAACAGAATACATTATCAGATAGTTTCCTTCAGAACCATAAATTTCATGTCTTATTAGATATATTTAGTTGGCTTTATAGAAAAAAGGAACAGTGCATACAGTAAGAGATGCCTCCCTTGTAACCACTAATTAGTCGTTAGTAACTGATTTTGGCTAATGAAGGTTTGGGATATTAAAGGAGCATTTTCATCATGTAGAGTTATATTGGGTAGGTTTAGGAACAGTCTGTTTTACAGAGCTGTGCATCTGCAGAACAAATTACATTGCCCAAAACTTGGCAATGGGATTTTTTCAAAAGAAAAGTATACTTAACTGTGCAAAAGGGTGTGTCACTTTTAATCCTGGTGTGTGTTTAAGATGGGAACAAACTTTTTTAGCATTTTCGAAGATTTTATTCACAATATTAACATCTTACGATCCTCATCCAGTATGCTTTAAATCGCAGTGTGTTGGGTGAACATTAAGTTGGCAATGAAAAAAAATTGAGGGCTTGTAGCTGCTTATTATATTTGTTTAACAATCTAAACTCTAATCCAGTCCAAATATCATGGCCGGATGAGAACATGAGTGCATCATAGACTTTCAGATCTTAATCTTAAATTACCACTCTTAATCATAATTGACACTTACAAAAAGTATATTAGTGGGAAAAGGATAGCACACTTTGAACTCTTACTGTGAAGTTTGCCGTTGTCTACATACTTAAATTTATCATTCTTCACAAGTAAGCTGTTCTTGTTGTTGAGCAAATACTTTCATTCATCCATAATATTGACTCCTAATGTAGTGTTGTTCACATGATATTAAGCAGCAGTAAGTGGGATTGAGGAAATAGTTTCTGCACAACATTTCTCCTCCCCTTCCCCCACTACCCCCCCCCCCCCACCAACCACACCAACTGATTTACTTTAATTTTCTTATAAAATCTTACTGGTTTGTCCAGTAATAATTTTTAAAAGATTCGAAGGAGTATCTAAAAATATATTATCTTCAAATAGTCTGACATTTTGTTTCCATGATATCAAATATAACTGATCAAACTAAGATTTGTATACTGATGATAAAAAAATTAAATCCATTAAAATGAATAATGAAGATAAATCAAACCAGAATGTACAAGTAAACCATACATACTGCAATGCAGAGAATTATAGAAAACAGCATGGAGGTGACATCACAAGTGGTTGTTTACCATAATTTATGGTTTGTTTGTTTGTACATTAGCTTAAGATTCTTTATTTTTAAACCTAAAAATGTTGGGGAACTGAGTGGTGCACTGTCCTTTCACCTCTGGAACTTGAGTTCAAATCTAGCACAGGCTGATGGGATGCAGATGTCCCCTCTGCTGGCTATAATGATCCTACATGAAATGAGTTTGGGCAATTTCTCTCTCTTTAGTAAGTGCAGGCACACAGCACAAACTCCTCTATTTGCCATTAAATTGGGAATCTCACTCAAGGGCATAGGAATTAGCAAAAGAACCAGAGTGAGATGAGATTTTTCTACACAGTGAGTTATTATGATCTGGAATGCATTGGTGGTAGAAGCAGATTTAATAATTTTCAAAAGGGAATTAGAAAAATACATGAAGGGGAAAAATTTGAAGGGCAATGGGGAAAGGGCAGGGGAATGGGACTAATTGGATAGCTCTTTCAAAGACCCGGCGCAGGTATGATGGGCCAAATTACCTCCTGTGCTGTATCATTCTATGATGCTATGAATGAAACACTGGTGCAGTAGTGGGTGTCTTCACTTTGAGGTTGGGGTTCAGGCATATTGTTAGAACACAATGAAGACAGCTTTACTGTGTAGATGGCTGTTATACCTGACCTAAATGCCTCAAATTGGAAGTGTCCTATTCCTAAGTGCCATTACCCTTCACTTTGGTGAGTGTGAAAAAAATGTCCCCCCATCAAAAAAACAGCACATATATGCTGTATGCAAATCAAAATAGGTGTGAGTAAAAGGTATCTATTTGGATGTTTCTTTGGACTGAATGTGAAACTAAACAAAAAAGACCAACGAAAGAAGTTTACAGCACAGATTTTAGCCTTTTACATGAACAAACTGATATCAAATTTTCTTGAGGTCTGAATCTTCACAAAACCAGTATTATGGTTAAATATATGTCAATCCTTGTTGATTTAAAACACTTGGGGGGGGGGGGGAAATATTCTATATCGTTTAAGCAAATCTAGAAATTACCATTTCATGCTGCTGAGCAAATTTTCATATAGTTGCATAAAAGATTTGTAATTTTTAAGATTAACCTGGATTATTTTCAATGACCCAATTTATTTGAATACACTAAAAATTTTAAGTTCTGCTTTCAACTGTAAATCTCTTTCTACCTTTTGTTAGTTTAAAATTTTATGAGTTTTCTAAGTCAGATTTATTTTTGCCACATGGCTCTACTGAAAATTTAACTTTGAACTTAATTAGAATTATGTTTTGTGTCTTTTAATTTGTTGGTTTTTATTTTCCCAAATTCGTTAATGCCCATAAATTACCTGTTATAAAATACTTTGTTTTCCTTGACTCACATGAATGTACATTTTATTTCCAACTTTTCCTGAAAATGAAAGGTTAAAATTGGAATTTCAGGTATTAATTTGAGATTCTGACAGCTGCTAATCATAATTGTAGTCAAAGTAGTGACCAACAGGGGCAGCTTAATGTTGAGCCAAAAGTACATGTTGCCATACAGGTGCAATGCCTGCCTTAAACCACGTTAGCAATAAGCCTTTTCTTTACCACAATGTACGATGCAGTTCTTTGTAATTAGAAACTTCCTATGAAAATGGTTTTGTTGCTGTCAGATGTTTAATCCAATTTAAAATGTAGTTGTTTCTTAGTCGTTAGAGTGAAGTCTGGAAACAGATTAATAGTTTTTTCACATAAAATTCATCTGGTATATTCCAGCTGTGTGGGCTTAAATTCATTTCTGTTGATTTCAAGATAATTTTAGAATAAATAATGTCCCATATTGCCCACTGACAGACAGAATAGGAGATATATTCATACATGTGCTTGTCGTGGTCAACACAACCTAGTTGAAGAGACAATTGTACCTGTAATAGGATCCGAACCATTCATAGTTTAGGATGATTTACTAGCTGAGGGCAAAGTCAGTAAATGTGTGATCAAAGCCTTGCCTGAAGTGCTTGTTAAAATAGAACTCCATCCATGTTGTCAGCCATTAGCTTGAACTCGTTTTGTTTTACCATTGTTTTACCTTTTCATGTACATGGCACCTCATGTGATTCATTGTTGAACTATGGAGGAAAATGAATGCTTTCTGTGATTCATTTTAGAGATGTAGAACCTGTTAAGTCTAAATTGAGCTTTTGATATAATTCAATTTAAAACGTCAAAACTCAAGGTCCATGCAGCAATACGCTTGGCTTCAGTTCTGTTTAGAGTAACCTTGCAATGAGTAAGGACTTTGTAAATATTCAGATCCATGTGTTCCATTTTCCAGCTGAAACAAACTAGAAGAAAGCTTGGATGGTGGACGCCTCTTACGACATTCAATGCTTATTCCAAGTGGTAATTTGTTATAGGCAGGACGTAACATTTAGAAATATTTTTGGTATGAATACATGGATGAAATTCAGATTTGGAGGCTGGTCTCCAGCTGTCCTGTGGCAGTGTTAATGCTCTTTACTGTTTGATTGAGGACATGCCAGGAAACCATACAGAACCAGTGTGGGGAAGAATCACCATAATTACATAATTTTATAAGATCAATGCAAGTAAACTAGTCGTTTCATAATTTACATTCAGTTGGCACTACACCTATATGATCTTGTGTCTACAGTTTTGGCTGAACCGTATATTACAAGGATGTGTTCAGTTGCTTAATAATTAACAGGAAACATCTAGGTATATTAGTAAACCTGTAATTACTGTATCATTAATACTAATAGAGGGATAGTCAGTATTTGCCATAAAGAGTATCAGCTAAAAATTTCTTCAGATTAAATGGTAGCCTCGAAGACACTGCAAATAACTGTTATTATATAATACATATCTGGAAGAAGGATTGTCTCCCTAAGCATCAATGTATGGACAGGAGGGTGAGGCTATTTTATATCTGTGCTGCCAGTATTAGAGATAGCCATCCTTTTCCTCCAATGACCACTATTTTTGGACATATTGTAGTTTTTCCTTATATTAATATTCTAATATATGCTATATAACTTAATAAATCAAAAGTAAATAAAATATAATGTAAACATATACTTTGAAAGTGGTCAATTAAGGTTAAGTCTGACAAAAGTCTGTTTTTAAATGCCTAGATGATTCTAAGCTAATCTTGGAATGTTAAAAGTTTATTGCTGTGTTTGTCAGAGTATTAGAACATTTATGCATAGGCACACACCAATACAAGTGAATCACTGAACAAACAGACATTTACCACATCCAGCTTTCCTTAGTATAAGAGATGTACATTCAGCAGTCAACACTGTTATCTGATTTTCAGGACTTCCCAGTTGGATTTTTATTCAACTAAACCAATTAAAAATACAATAAAATACTCCAGTACCTGTTATGTGATTGCATGCCTTCAGATCTCACAGCCAGCTAGAATACCCTTCTTGCAGTGCACTATACATCTCTTAAAATACAAGATCAACCCAAGCAACAAAACATGGCAGTGGTCACAGTACCTATTACATTGCCAGAGGTCCTCTTTGAAGTCTCTTGTTTTCCCTGCCAGGTACATGCACACCAAAAGGCGCAAGTGATTGTACTGTATTAGTCATAATCCAACTTAGCAACATAGAATGACCAACATTTTCATGAAAGGTTTCCATAAAAGCTGTAATTCAAGCTTGGTGGTGTGGTGACTATAAACCGCTTGGGCTTGGCTCTCGCAATTCATGATGTCATCAGAACACTTTGATTGAATTACATAGACGATAACTTAGAAAATGAGTGATTACTAAAGTTTTTTTATTTGTGTGAACTCACGAGCCCTGCAGGGATGAGTGAGTTATAAAGGTTTTCTCACAGTATATAATAAAACTAATTGCTCATTCTTCATGATCTATTTTAATGTGCATTTTTTAAAATTCAATTCTACTTTTTAAAAAATGTTATATTCAAAGAGCTAGTTACTACTCTGAGTTGTGATGAATCGAGTTTTATAAAAAAAACAGTAACATGCAACAATTAAAAGGTTATTCAACCCATCAGGCCAGTTACTTCCACAGACTATCCACTGTGTTATCAATTCTATCCAACCTGAAGCTCCTGAGGAAAGGTACAATGTTACTCCTTGTCCCTAAAGAGAAATTGAGCAAAAACACCATTTATCTGACCCTACATTTTGTTACCGACATGAAATGCCAGACCTTTATGTTCCACATGGTATTTCAACATCTCTGACTGTGTTTCTCCTTATAATGCTTAATCTTGTTCCTAACCAGAAATTCAGCTGGCTCTTCCTTAAAAAAAAAGTAAACTGGCACAGCGACATGTGCTTTAACTTTGAACCTATTCAAGAGATCCAAATATTATGGAAAGAAACTCCTTCTAACCTAAAGTCTTGCTTGAGGCTTATTATTTTTAAAAATTTCTGGTCTTCTAGTTCTTGGTTCACTGTTCAAGTTAAATAATCTGAATACATCTACATTGTCCATTCATCTCAGCATTTTGAAAACATGCACCATGTCTCCTCTCAATCTTCCTTTTTACAATGAAAACAAGTTCAGTTCTGTGAGCTTCCCTTCATAACTACCTGTTGCTACGAGTTTAATATGTTTGTCTGACTACACTTTTAAACCTTTTGTACCATGTGGTAACTACAGCTATAACAACTTGCATTTATAATGCTGTTAACATAGAAAAATTTCCAAGGCACTTTACAGAAGTATAAAAAAAATGGATGCCAAGCCAAAGAATCAGATATTAAGAAGGGTGACCAAGAGCTTGGTTAAAGAGGTGGATTTTATAGGATGAGGGAGAGGTGAAGGAGTTCAGGGAGGGAATTCTTTTGTTCTCTAAGTTAGGGAATGGTTTAAACTAGGAAACCTATAACTTGCTAATACTTTATTAAATTAATAACTTAAACTAGATAAATTAATTAGATTAAAAAAACTAAAAATAAACCAAGTGAATTAATTACATAAAATCTTTAATTAAGTAAATAAATAAAACAAGGTTAGATAGAGATGGCAGTGCAGGTGGTGTGCCGTAACTGCAGCAGCATGTGGGAGTTTGTGGACAGCAGCGTGATCCCAGGCAACCACATCTGCAGCAAATGTCTGCAACACAAGGAACTTCGGCACAGAGTTGTTGAGCTGGAGTCCAAGGCGCAGACATTGTGATGCATCAGGGAGGGGGAGAGTTACCTGGACACTTTGAGCCAGGAGGCAGTCACACCCCTTAGGTTAGGTAGTGGTTTAGATTTGGTTAGTGGTCAGGGTGTGACTATGAGTCAGGCAGGTAAGGGGACCCCAGATACAGTGGTGGAGGAGCCTCAGCCCTTGCCCTTGTCCAACAGGTACAAGGTACTTGCTACCTGTGTGGATGAGAACAAAGACTGCAGGGAGGATGGGCAAATTGACCACAGCACCGTAATACAGGAGGCCATTCAAGTGGGGGAGAGCGAAAAGGAATGTGGTTGTGTTAGGGGATAGTACAGTCGGGGGATAGATACTGTTCTCTGCAGCCACGACCAGGAGTCCTTAAGGCTGTGTTGCCTGCCTGGTGCCAGGGTTAAGGACATCTCCTCGCAGTTGGAGAAGAGCTTGAATCAGGAAGGGGAGGATCCAGTTGTCGTGGGCCATGTAGGAACCAACGACATAGGTAGAACTAGGAATGAGGTTCTGCTGATGGAGTTTGAGGTGCTGGGGTCCAAATTAAAAAGCAGAACCTCAAAGGTAATAATCCCTGGATTACTACCTGAGCCACGTGCAAATTGGCATGGGGCAAACAGATTAGATTGTTAAACGTGGCTGGAAGAGTGGTGTGGGAAGCGGGAGTTTCAATTCATGGGGCACTGGCACCACTGGGGAAAGGGGGAGCTGTTCCGTTGGGACGGGCTCCACTTAAACCGGGCCGGGACCAGTGTCCAGGCGAATCGAATAACTGGGGCGGTAGATAGGGCTTCAAACAAATAAAAGTGGGGGGGAGGGTTCAGGTGGGGGTAAATTTATAAGTCTAAAGAGAAAAGTCAAAGCTGTAGAGCAGAGTGGCAATTTGGGTAAAAACAAGTAGTGTGTGTCAGTAAGGGACAGAGTTTAACAAAGGTAATAGAGCATTAGTGACTAAGGTCACATCAGGGAAAAAAAGTAGAAAGTTAAAATTAAAGGCATTGTACCTGAATGCACGAAGCATTCGTAACAAGATTGATGAATCAGTGGTACAAATAGAAATAAATGGGTTTGATCTAATAGCCATTACTGAGACTTGGTTGCAGGGTGACCAAGGTTGGGAACTAAATATTCCAGGGTACGTGACTTTTAGAAAAGATAGGCAAAATGGAAAAGGAGTGGGGTGGCCCTGATAATAAAGGATGAGATAAAGACAGTAATGATAAAGGAACTTAGCTCAGAAAATCAGGATGTAGAATCAGTATGGGTGGAGCTAAGAAATAACAAGGGGCAGAAAACAGTGGAGGGAGTAGTTTACAGGCCCTCAACAGCAGTTATAGTGTTGGACAGAGTATAAATCAGGAAATTAGAGGAGTATGTAACAAGGGTATTGCAATAATCATGGGGGACTTTAATCTTCATATAGACTGGGCAAACCAAACTGGCAAAAGTAGTTTGGAGGATGAGTTCATGGAATGCATTCCAGACAGTTTTTTAGAACAATATGTCGAGGAACCAACAAGGGAACAGGCTATTTTAGATCTAGCATTGTGTAATGAGACAGGGTTAATTAGTAATCTTATAATAAAGAATCCTCTGGGGCAGAGTGACCATAATATGATAGAATTTCATATTGAGTTTGAGAGTGATGTAGTTAAGTCCAAAACCAGGGTCTTAGAATTAAACAAGGCCAATTATATACGTATGAGGGGCAACTTGGCTAAGGTAGATTGGGAAATTAGATTAAAAGAAAAGACAGTAGAGAAGCAATGGCAAGCATTTAAAGAAATAATTCATAATTCCCAGCGAATATACATACCCTTAAGGAATAAAAACTCCACATGAAAGGTGATCCAACCGTGGCCAACTAGAGAAGTTAAGGATAGTAATAGATTAAAAGAAGACGCTTACAATGTTACCAAAAAATGAGTAAGCCTGAGGATTGGGAAAATTTTAGAAATCAGCAAAGGATGACCAAGAAATTGATAGAGGGAGAAAACAGAATATGAGAGTAAACTAGCAAGAAATATAAAAACAGTAAGAGTTTCTACAAGTATGTAAAAAGCGAGAGTAGCAAAAGTAAATGTGGGTCTCTTAGATGCAGAGACAGAATAAAATATAATGGGGAATAAGGAAATGGTAGAGACGTTAAACAAATATTTTATATCTGTCTCCACAGTAGAAGACACAAAAAACATACTGGAAATAGTGGGGAACCAAGGGTCTAATGAGAGGGAGGAACTTAAAGTAATTAAGAGTAGTAAAGAAATAGTTTTAGAATAATTAATGGGACTAAAAGCCGACTAATCCCCTGGACCCGATGGCCTGCATCCTAGGGTTTTAAAAGAGGTGGCCGCGAGATAGCAGATGCATTGGTTTTGAACTTCCAGAATTCCCTAGATTCTAGAACTGTCCCCGTGGATTGGAAGGTAGCAAATGTAACCCTGCTATTCAAGAAAGGAGGGAGAGAGAAAACAGGGAACTATATGCCAGTAAGCCTGATATCAGTAGTAGGGAAAATGCTAGAATCTATTGTTAAGGACGTAGTAACAGGGCACTTATAATATGATTAGACAGAGTCAATACAGTTTTATGAAAGGGAAAGTGTTTGACAAATCTATTAAGAGTTTTTTGAGGGTGTAAAAGCATAAGGGGGAACCAGTGGATGTAGTATATTTGGAGTTTCGAAAGGCATTCGATAAGGTGCCACATAAGAGGTTGTTACACAAGATTAGAGCTCAAGAGATTGGGGGTAATATAGTAGCATGGATTGAGGATTGGTTAACGGACAGAAAACAGAGAGTCGGAATAAACGGGTCATTTTCAGGTTGGCGAGTAGTGACTAGTGCGATGTCGTAGGAATCGGTGCTTGGGCCTCAGCTATTTACAATCTATATTAATGACTTAGGTGAAGGGACTGTGTGTAATGTATCCAAGTTTGCTGACGATACAAAGCCAGGTGGGAAAGTAAGCTGCGAGGAGGACGCAAAGGGATATAGACAAGTTAAGTGAGTGGGTGAGAAGGTGGCAGATGGAGTATAATGTGGGGAAATGTGAAATTATCCACTTTGGTAGGAAGAATAGAAAAGCAGAATATTTTTTAAAAGGTGAGAGACTAAGAAGTGTTGGTATTCAAAGGGATTTGGTGTCCTTCTACACAAAACACAGAAAGTTAACATGCAGGTACAGCAAGCAATCAGGGAAGGCAAATGGTATGTTAGCCTTTATTGCAAGAGGGTTGGAGTCTAAGAGTAAGGAAGTCTTGCTGCAATTATATAGGGCTCTGGTGAGACCATACCTGGAGTACTGTGTATAGTTTTGGTCTCCTCACCTAAGGAAGGATATAATTGCCTTAGAGGGAGTGCAACGAAGGTTCACTAGATTGATTCATGGGATGAGAAGGTTGTCCTATGACGAGAGATTGAGTAGAATGGGCCTATATTCTCAGCAGTTTAGAAGAATGAGAGGTGATCTCATTGAAACGTATAAAATTCTTAAAGGGCTTGACATGGTAGATGCTGAGAGGCTGTTTCCCTTGGCTGGAGAATCTAGAACTAGTGGTCATAGTCTCAAGATAAGGGGTCGACCATTTAGGAACATAGGAACAGGAGTAGGCCATTTAGCCCCTCGAGCCTGTTCCACCATTCAATGAGATCATGGCTGATCTGTGACTTAACTCCATATACCCGCCTTAGTCCCATATCCCTTAATACCTTTGGTTAACAAAATTCTATCAATTTTAGGACCGAGTTGAGGAAAAATTTCTTCACCCAGAGGGTTGTGAACCTTTGGAATTCTCTTCCCAGGGGGCTGTGGATACTCAGTCGTTGAGTGTATTCAAGACTGTGATCGATTGATTTTTGGACTCTAGGGGAATCAAGGGATATGGTGATAAGGCGGGAAAGTGGAGTTGAGGTAGAAGATCAGCAACGATCTTATTGAATGGCGGAGCTGGCTCGAGGGGCCGTACGGCCTACTCCTGCTCCTATTTCTTATGTTCTTATGTTCCAAAGCGTGAGGCAAAGGTGGCTGACCGCACAAGCACCAGTGGTGGTGGGAGGGGAGGGGGGATGCTCCTGAGATTGAGAGCAGAATTACCTTTTCTGAGATTGAAGAGAAATTTTGTGGAAGAAAAATTGGTCAGAATTGCATACATTGTGACCTTTTAACTGTCCCATCTTTCCCCAGTTTTTTCTCCCCTGTCCCCTTTCTCCCCTTCTCCCATCCTTCTTCCTTCCCTCCTCTTTTGTTCTCTCTCTCTCTCTCTCTCTCTCTCCCCCTCACACACACACACAAAAAAAACTCTTGCACACTCATTCACTACTCTCTCACTCACACTGTGTCCATTTATCCACTATGCCATCGGAAGAGCGGGCAGATGTTCTTTTTTTTCAGCAAACTGTTTGTATTTGATGTTATTGATATCTTTCAAACACTGATTTTGTCGGTTAAATGACTACTTCAGTGCGATTTTAACTCCATGATCTTTCTCTAGCATAGTAATAGTTCACTAGCAAATCACTTTGTATTGAAGGAGAACTTAAAGGTACTGTTTTAATATAACCCTGCTTGCAAAGTTATGAGTGACGGTATCCAAGGGAATTCTTTAAAGCATACCAAATATTTCAGGGCTGAAGAAAGATCTGCCAAATATTCTGAAGACCGATCACAATGACACAGCAGTGATTAAGGATTCTTACACAAACAAAAGCAAAGTACTGCGGATGCTGGAAATCTGAAATAAAAACAGAAAATGCTGGAAATACGCAGTAGGTCAGGCAGCATCTGTGGAGAGAGAAACAGAGTTTAAGGTCAATGACCTTAATGAGATTTAACAGTTTATAATCAAGTACAGAGCCAGGAAAAGAAGGGGGGAGGGGGCAACATGCTATAGACAGCTAAGTGATTCCACAACCAACGGATCAGATCAAAGCTCTGCAGTCCTGCCACATCCAGTCGTAAATGGTGGTGGACAATTAAACAACTAACGGGAGGAGGAGGTTCTGTGAACATCCTCATCTTCAATGATGGCAGAGTCCAGCACATGAGTGCAAAAGACAAGGCTGAAGCGTTTGCAACCATCTTCAGAAGTGCCGAGTGGATGATCCATCGCGGTCTCCTCCCGATATCCCCACCATCACAGAAGCCAGTCTTCAGCCAATTCGATTCACTCCACATGATATCAAGAAATGGCTGAGTGCACTGGATACAACAAAGGCTATGGGCCCCGACAACATCCCGGCTGTAGTGCTGAAGACTTGTGCTCCAGAACTAGACGCGCCTCTAGCCAAGCTGTTCCAGTACAGCTACAGCACTGGCATCTACCCGACAATGTGGAAAATTGCACAGATATGTTCTGTCCACAAAAAGCAGGACAAATCCAATCCGGCCAATTACCGCCCCATCAGTCTACTCTAAATCATCAGCAAAGTGATGGAAGGTGTCGTCAACAGTACCATTAAGCGTCACTTACTCATCAATAACAAGCTCACCGATGCTCAGTTTGGGTTCTGCCAGGACCACTCGGCTCCAGACCTCATTACAGCCTTGGTCCAAACATGGACAAAAGTGCTGAATTCCAGAGGTGAGGTGAGAGTGACTGCCCTTGACATCAAGGCAGCATTTGACCGAGTGTGGCACCAAGGAGCCCTAGTAAAACTGAAGTCAATGGGAATCGGGGAAAACTCTCCAGTGGCTGGAGTCATACCTAGCACAAAGGAAGATGGTAGTGGTTGTTGGAGGCCAATCATCTCAGCCCCAGGACATTGCTGCAGGAGTTCCTCAGGGCAGTGTCCTAGGCCCAACCATCTTCAGCTACTTCAGTGACGTTCCCTCCATCATAAGGCAGAAATGGGGATGTTCGCTGATGATTGCACAGTGTTCAGTTCCATTCGTAACCCCTCAGATAATGAAGCAGTCCGTGCCTGCATGCAGCGAGACCTGGACAACATCCAGGCTTGGTCTGATAAGTGGCAAGTAACACTCGTGCCAGACAAGTGCCAGGCAATGACCATCTCCAACAAGAGAGAGTCGAACCACCTCCCCTTGACATTCAACGGCATTACCATCGCCAAATGCCCCACCATCAACATCCTGGGGGTCACCATTGACCAAAAACTTAACTGGACCAGCCATATAAATACTGTGGCTACAAGAGCAGGTCAGAAGCTTGGGTATTCTGCGGCGAGTGACTCACCTCCTGACTTCCCAAAGCCTTTCCACCATCTACAAAGCACAAATCAGGAGTGTGATGGAATACTCTCCACTTGCTTGGATGAGCGCAGCTCCAACAACACTCAAGAAGCTCGACACCATCCAGGACAAAGCAGCCCGCTTGATTGGTATCCCATCCACCACCCTAAACATTCACACCCTTCACCACCGGTGCACTGTGGCTGCAATGTGCACCATCTACAGGATGCACTGCAGCAACTCGCCAAGGCTTCTTCGACAGCACCGCCCAAACCTGCGTCCTCTATCACCTAGAAGGAGAAGGGCAGCAGGCACATGGGAACACCACCTGCATGTTCCCCTCCAAGTCACACACCATCCTAATTGGAAATATATTGCCGTTTCTTCAGCGTCGCTGGGTCAAAATCCTGGAACTCCCTACCTAATGGTACTGAGGGAGGACCTTCACCACAGACTGCAGCGATTCAAGAAAGCGGCTCAGCACCACCTTCTCAAGGGCAATTAGGGGTGGGCAATAAGTGCTGGCCTTGCCAGCGACGCCCACATCCCATGAACGAATAAAAGAAAGGAGGGGAGGGAAGAACCAAATGGAACAAAAGTTCTGTGATAGGGTGGATGGTAGGACTCATTAAATGACAAAAGGGATGATGGTGCAAGGCAAAAAAGGGATTAAGGATTCTTATCCTGCTTCACCCCATCATGTTAAGTTGAATAGGTGAAATGATGGAGAGGCGAGGAATATTTTGCGTGAAATTATCCTCCCTATTTTAAAAAGTTAATGCAAGGGCTAAATGCTTCTCCTGGCCTCTAGAGTTCCACCCTACATAAATCTTAACTCATCAAGAGCTCTACCACCACTGTATCCTGTCCCACTCTAAGCCCCACTCATCTATTATCCTTATCCTCACTGACCTCCACTGGCTCCCTATTTCAAAATTCTTTACAAATCCTCTACCACTTCATTCCACCCGATCTCTGCAACCTCCTCCAGCCCTAAGGTCCCTATTTGCTCCAAACTGTGTCACCTACGAATTTCCCCTTTCTGTTGCTCTTTTAACCCCCACCCCCTCCCCCCACTGTGGAATTCTTTTCCCAATCCCCTTTGCCATGCCCCATCTCTCCCACCTTCTTAAAATCTTAAAACCTACCTCTCCAATCATTCCATTTGGTCACCTCCACATAACTCTTCCCCCTACTCCCACCTGGGTTCAGTGCAACACTGTGAAGTGCCTTTGGAATGTTCTTGCTGAAGTGTTCGAAAACTGCAAGTTGACATAAAGTCTCTCTCTAAGCCAATTTAAGAATTTAGATACTGCAGTTTGACTCATGCAGTACCTTCTCATGGGCAATTAGGAATGGGCAATAAATGCTGGCCTTGCCAGCGACTCCCACATCCCATGAACGAATAAAAAAAAAGGAGGGGAGGGAAGAACAAAATGGAACAAAAGTTCTGTGATAGGGTGGATGGTAGGACTCATTAAATGACAAAAGGGATGATGGTGCAAGGCAAAAAAGGGATTAAGGATATTTTGTCCTTGGACTTTAGATTTTGAAGCCCAACCCAGATCTTAAATGGGAGCAATAAATATGGGAGGAAATTTAAAAAGTGATATATTTGGGGCATGTGACTTTTTCCTGTTCCTAAACATTCTTATGGCTAGAAAGCAAACTACAACAATCCTGCATCCATGGTTACACTGAAAATAATGTCATCATAAGCAGCAACATTTAAATGGAGCAAATGCAACCACAAACAGTGTAATGTAGAATTTAATTGCTGTTCAGTGTAAAAGCTAAAATTGTTTTATATCCAAAATGCATTATCTCCATTTTTTTTAACTCTGTGCTGGTTTTAACATGTATGCATACATATAATCATACAATCTTAGGCTCTATGTGCTGCTTGGCAAAGACTTCAAACAGGACCTATTGGCAATATAGTAAGGGTCGCAAGCTTTTACTGTAATGAATGACTGCAATGTCTGCTTCTTTAACATGATCTTGATCGCTAATTCATTTGAATTTTTGAACAACTGAGTTTTCAACAGAGCATCATGCATTTGTAAATAAGTAAATAGCACCCTTGTACAGCCGGGGCGTTCTTGCTTACGATGGCTTCCCCCATCTCTTCCCCTCCAAATCCTCTCTGACCCCTCAACACAGCTGATCCTTATATTTTTCCTGGTAAGCTGAAAAAGGACACAAAAATGTGCTTGTTGTATTTGTCAGTGCACCATAAGGTGTCTGTTAAAAATTCCATCAGTACAGCTGACCGAACAGTACTAGTGCATTCTGGGGAATGCATTACAGATGTTCAAGAGTGCACAATCTAAATTCAGCTCAGAGTCACTTATCAAGTCCAAGCCAAGGTTTTTGGGAGTGGCTGAAAAAGAAGACATTAAAAACACAAAACATAATTCAGTGGATAGATTTAATCATTTTTTAAATTTTCATTTTGTTTAAATCCTAATTTTGCAAAATAGAAATTTTAGATACTGAGGGAAAAAAATGGCAGACGAAGAAAAGAATTCAGAAAACAATTGGAGTGATTTGTGGGAACCCAGTGGACAGATTGTGCAATCACAGGGTGATGTACACTTATTGTGGCAGCTAATGTATGTCACACAGTATAACATTAACATTGCAAGACCTATCACAATACCATCCAGAGGGTTAACAGGTACTGCGGGACTTTTCAATGAATTGCATGCCTATATACAAAATTTATTATATCATTTAATTTGCTAGCATAAAAATTGTTACTGTATTGAAACTGCTAATTTATAAGGCTTCTGAATGTGCTAAACTTTCAAACTATATGGTAACAGTTGAAATAATTATAGGCATTCAGTCATTAACATTTTATATAATGTATTCACATTTCTACAATTAGTCCATGGAGCAAATTTTACCAGGATTTTTTTACTAACTCTTTATCTCTACATTATGAGCAGTTTTATTATTTTATTAAATTTACCAAAATTCTCTATTACATTGTTTTTTAAAAGGGAATCTCAACATCTGCAATCCTTATAAAGATGTATAATTCACTCAAATATCTTTTTTGTTTTCTTTGTTAATATTTGAAATACTTTTGTCTAAATGGAGTCAGCTGGTGACAGTGAAGCAGTGCATTAGAAGGATAGAATTTGACTGTAAGGGAGTTGAATTAATACACAAAGTTGATGTTGAAGCACTCTTAGCTAATGACTGTATTTTTACTGATAGTACAGTTGACTAACCCTAACAGCCTTTGTTCCTTGTTCAACCAGTACCCCAATGATATTACAGTTTAAATATAGGTAACAACTATCAAAACAAAGGACAGAATGAAAAAAGTTACCTAATCATAACGCTTTGTACCTATTTGATTGATTTAAACGGGATCCTTTTTCGATACTACCTCTTTAACTGAGCACTTCAGATTATAAAAAAAAATGCATGAATGGTGATGCGAGGTTTGTCTGGAAATGCCATTGATACAATTAGGCAGTAATATGGAAAGTGACCTTTTTATGTGGCCCCTTCTCCTTGTGGCAGAGCAGCTTGTTGTATGAGTTATCATTTAGCTTATGAGTGGGTCCCAAGGTGTTCCTACCAATACAGAGGAAGAATAGTTGGTAAAACTCAACATAACAGGAATTGTTCTGCAGAAAGCCTGAGAATTCCTCGGAATTCTGTTTGACTCTAATTTCTGCGTTCAATCCTCATTGTACATTGCACTTAATCCATTTCACTTTTAAATAGGATTTAAACTGCAAACTTTTCTTATTTTGACTTGTATCTTTTTCAACCTATTTTTGAATCTTTAATCAAGGTCCCAAAGTTGGTATAAAGCATCAAATCAAGGCCTAAAAGAGAAAAGTGCTCACCCCAAGTAGTTTTTATTTGGGATGGGATGGAGATTATGCATTACTAAACATTTCTCTCGTTAGAGGATTTTCTTATATTTCCCCCCTCACTGTTAGCTGTAAGCCAGAAAAGAGCAGCTCAGCTGATGTCAGCAAAGGGTCTGCCATCGAACAACTCTCCTTGTGGTAGCATGGAATGGCAAGGTTTGTCCAGAATGCCAAAGTGGAGATGTCATAACAATATATTTTTACAATATTGATGATTCCAGATTGGTATCTAGGACACAGGTTTACCACAACAAGAGCCACACACTGAGCAACTCTTTTCCAGGTTTAGAATTAGCATAGCAGGCCTCCAGCGGGGTACTCATTAAGGGGAGGAAACGAAGATTTTCCCCACTGGTAGGGGCAAATTTTAGCTTTGCCAATTCCCCTGTCCCACAGTAGTGTTCCATTTTGGTAGATCTGAAGCTTCTTGAGCAGGTTTGTATAACAAGCAGCTGTCGACGGCTGCCACTTTTTCCTCAAAGTGCGTCCACACCTACCACAGCTGGCTTGGGACTGACTAAAGCTCATCATACACACAACACACTGATTAAGAGTGGTCTCTGGAAAGACTGAAACCTCCAACCACATTGAACTCCATCTGCCACAGTTTTGCCCACTCACTTAGTCTGTCTTTGTCCCTTTTTAACTTCCTGCTCTCGTCTACACAACTTGCTATGCCTCCTAATTTAGTGTCATCTGCAAACTCTGATATACAACTCTCTATTTTTTCATCCAAGTCATTAATATATATGGTGAAAAGCTGTGGCCCCAGTACAGATCCCTGGGGCACACCACTTGTCACATCCCGCCAATCATCAGCCATGATCTGTTTGAATGGCGGAGCAGGCTTGAGGGGCCGTATGGCCTACTCCTGCTCCTATTTCTTATGTTCAATCAGAGTGCGTTATCTTTATCCTCATCCTCTGTCTCCTACCTCCCAACCAATTACCAACACGTCACAATGGGCAAGGAGAGGTATGTTGGATGACAATTCTGAAGCTTCCCTATTGGCTCAGCACAGCAACATTCCTGAAGTAAGGCTCTGTTGCAGTTAAATGATCCTGTGCCATTAACCCTTGGAGGACACCTGCTGCATTTCTGCACTAATATCAATTTTGTAGTTTTTAAGATTGCTATCAATTAAGTGGTCAAAATTTCTTTACATTTCTCTCAATTCTAATTCATAATTTACCAAAAAAAAATTTTTTGCAATTGTTCTGTGAAAGAAGATGTGCACATTTTGAAAGTGCAAAAGTCCTTTCAATACTCAAAGGGTTAAAATCAGTACTGCAATAACAACTTGTATTTATACGGCAACATTAATGTATTAAATGTTTCAAGAAGCTTCATGGAAGCGAAACGGATAGCAACCATAATTAGAATGGTTAGGAGAAATAACAGAAAGCATGTTTGAAGGAGGCTTTTAAAAGATAGAAGTAGCAATGTGAAAAGGTTTAGGGAAGGAGTTCCAGAGTTTAGGGCCAAGAAAGCTGAAGGCTATGCAATTGGTTGCTGAGAGTGTGATGGGGGTGGGAGGGGGATAAAGAGAGCACAGTGGGGTGGCGGGGCGGGGAGAAAGAGAGCACGGTGAGGTGCACAGGATGCTGAAGTACATGGAACATAGGAACAGGAGTAGGCCATTCAGCCCCTCGAGCCTTTTCCACCATTCAGTTAAATCATGGCTGATCTGTACCTCAACTCCATTTACACGCCTTCGATCCATATCCCTTGATACTCTCACCTAATAAAAATGTGTCAATTTCAGTTGTGAAAATTTCAATTGACCCACCATCCACAACCATTTGCAGAGAGAATTCCAGATTTCCATTACCTTTTCTGTGAAAAAATGCTTCCTGATTTCACTCCTGAAAGGCCTAGCTCTAATTTTAAGATTGTGCCCCCTTATTCTGGATTCCCCCACCAGAGGAAGTAGCTTCTCTGTATCTACTCTACTGAATCCTTTTATCATTTTAAACACTTCAATTAGGTCACCTCTCAACCATCTAAACTCAAAGGAATGCAAGCCAAATTTATGTAACCTGTCCTCATAGTTTAATTCTTTACGGCCTGATATAATTCAGGTGAATCTGCACTGTGTACCCTTTCCAAGGCCAATATATCTTTCCTGAGGTGTGGTGTTCAAATCTGAATGCAGCACTCCAGATTGGGGTCTGACCGAGGCTCTGTACAACTGAAGCATAACTTCCTCCCCTTTGCATTCCAGCCTTCTTGAGATAAAGGCCAACATTCCATTAACCTTTTTGATTACTTTTTGTACCTGTGCATTAGCTTTTAGTGATTTGTGTACCTGGACACCCAAATCCCTTTGTTCCTCCACACTTCCTAGTCTCTCACTATTAAGAAACTATTCCGATTTGTCTTTATAGGATCCAAAGACCTCACACTTCCCCACATTGAACTCCATCTGCCACAGTTTTGCCCACTCACTTAGTCTGTCTTTGTCCCTTTTTAACTTCCTGCTCTCGTCTACACAACTTGCTATGCCTCCTAATTCAGTGTCATCTGCAAACTCTGATATACAACTCTCTCTTTTTTCATCCAAGTCATTAATATATATGGTGAAAAGCTGAGGCCCCAGTACAGATCCCTGGGGCACACCACTTGTCACATCCCGCCAATCATCAGCCATGATCTGTTTGAATGGCGGAGCAGGCTTGAGGGGCCGTATGGCCTACTCCTGCTCCTATTTCTTATGTTCAATCAGAGTGCGTTATCTTTATCCTCATCCTCTGTCTCCTACCTCCCAACCAATTACCAACACGTCACAATGGGCAAGGAGAGGGTTAATGCTCCATCTTCTTTGAACACATTAGGAAATTGCTAATTGTGATCATCATCATGCTCTCTGTTCAGCTCTTTTAAATAATACTGCAATTATTTTTTAAAGTATATCTGACAACTGACTTTTCAAGAAAACTGCCTGGAGGTTTTGTACGTTATACAGTTATGACATTATTTAAATCTAGAATTGCTATATGAAAACAAAAGCCTCCAGCAGATAAAGGTGCTGCTATCAACAGTGGCTGCTATATTAGGTGCCTTTGACTATGGACCTGATGTGATGTAATGGATTCTTTCACCGTTAAAATATGTTCTCAAGCAATGGTTTTACTATTAACTTGTCACATTTTTTCAAATTGCCTCATTGTACTTTGGTAATAAATCTTGACTGTCTATCCTGTTTATTGTTTTTAAACAATAGCATTAAGCCACAAAAATGCATTTTGTATTGTGTTCACTGAAGTACAGTGATATTTCAAATACTGTGGTTTGGATTTAGTAAACCTTTGAAACCTTACTTGTTTGAAAAACTTTTATGGAGAATTAACCATAAATATATAATTGTGGTTTTCTTAGGTTTTAGAATTGCTTTTGAAAACCACATTTTGCTTGTAGAAAAATATCTATTTTGCAATAGGTGCATAATTGACAACAACAATTGAAGTGTCATTTATGTTCTCCTTTCAAAGTGTCTTGTAAGTCAGATTCATGTTAAGGTAATTTTCTTTTCATCTAGGAAAACATGGGCTCCGATATTTATGGGGAGCCGGGGATCGGAGCTTGGGGTGGGGGGTGGGGGGGGTGGGGGAAGAGATGTACCCTTGATCTTAACGGCAGGGCCTCATTTGCATTTTGTAGGTACGCCTCCCGCCCGGCAACCGGCCAAATGGATAGCCTGGCTGGTGGGCGGGAGGGAGCACCTGCGGCAGGACGGCCCCCAGCAATTGGAGCTGGGGGTGGGGATGTCGGCATTTGGGGCTGGGGGAGTTAGGTCGGCTGGAACTTGCTCCTCAATTTCGCCACTAACAACGATGAGCGTTGTTGAGCTCACCGTTCTTTTTTAAGCAATTTCTGGGCCATTATGCGCCCATTGACAGGCTGACAAATTTGTGTAAGACCATAGCAGTGACACAAAAGCTTGGTCACAGAGGTAGGTTTCAAGGAGAGTCTTAAAGGAGGATAGAGAGGTAGAGTGGCAGAGAGGTTTAAGGAGGGAATTCCAGAACTTGGTGCCTAGGCAGCTGAAGGCACAGCCACCAATAGTGGCCTAAAGCTATTCTTGCCAACTTCTGATACATACAGTATTTCCACTGTTCATCAGTGACTTTTCCCCGTTTACACTGGTGTTGTTTTAGTTTAGATTCTGAGTTATTAAGCTGGCTTCTTATCCCAGTGGCAAACGTGCAAACCAGTTTTCGTGGGTCTCCGAAAGTGGCACCAGTATCAAAGCAGCTTAAGACTAGAATTCTCAGTATTTTAAAAAGTCAATTAGAAAGCACTAATCGCTCAATTGACCGTGCTTTTAAACTTGAAATCCATGTAGCAAATCATTGCTTGCTTAAAAGCAAAAATGTTAGGTGATTAGTATAATCTGGTTTCAAAGCAGTTCTGTTTCTTCATTTTCCATGGTTTCTTCAATAACTGAGGTTAGGCAAGTGTCTGTGTATGTGAATGCTGGTACCTCCTGTCTGCCTTTACATGTTACCTGAGCGTAGAGATTTACACCAGAATGCTGCCAGGTAGGTTATTTATGCAGCTACTGTAATAAACCAAACTTTATTTTGCATATTTTAAATGTATGTAATTACCTTATTTGGAACATTTCTATTGACAAAGAATACTCTGCAAAAAATAGTGATTCAACCTGTTAACTGCATCAGTAACTTCGTTTAAAACAGCCCTATCTCTTAACTTACTGTTATCAGAATTTGTGTGCTACTGAAGTCGTCTTTCTATCTCGAACCAGCCAAACTGAGGAAAGATTGTAAGGGTGAAGATGCAGCTAAATGCTGAAGGTGCTACGTGTGACCAAATTGGCTGGGTTTAGAGGGCTGCTTTAGGCCCCTGGAAGTTTTGGGTTATGACAAACCCTTCATATACTCTGATATAAAATACATCAGTAAATAAAGTAATATAATTGTACAAAGTGTATATAATAAAATGTCTCGTGTTTGCTGCGTACATTGAGTATGTCTTCTACATAGTGATTGTCAGACTGTTGTTTTCTTTCTTCCTTTTCATTGGTTGTGTTTGTCTCTTTATTTTTTTCCTTTCTAATTGGCTATTTTCTACTTTTATTATCCACCAATCATATTACAAAGAATCTTTCGCCCCAATCACATTCCGCCAAAAAAATTCTACGCAATCACATTCCAATCACAAAAAAATTGAGATATAGGCATCATTACCAGTCACGACTCATACCATATACTCCTAACAACAAAAATCTGTAACATAATAAACATATAATAATTCAGAAAAAAAGTCACAAACTTGCCTATAAACTACCCCGTTCCATCTTCCAGTCTATGAAAAACTTTCTCCCCTCTCCCTCACCCACATGCCCCAGCAGAGCTCAGAAACTACCTATCTGCCAAAAAAATATAAATTTTAAAAATAAATTAATATGAAGAGCAAACAAAGTACAGATAGGGGATAATATAAATAGAATGTTAAGCAGAATATTAAAAATAATATTTTTGGCCACAAACTATGAGGGTGAGATGGAAGGTTTGTTACATGACTGTGGGGATAAAGCAGCATATAACTGTATATATGTCACCCATCCAGGAGCCTATCCATCCATCCATCCTGCCTGCAATCAATTTAGATAGAATTGAAATATGACATCTGCTTTGATTGACAATAGCTAAGTAAATCTATGTGACATGCTATTTGGGGTGTTCAGCAACTGATTCTGATTACAAGTCTCCTAGAAATATATTTAATTTCATTAGCTAACTTTTTTCAAATTTTAAGGGCATTTTAAGCTTATTTTAAGCTATACAGAACGATATCGTGCTACGTTAGTACACAGTTTATTTACCTTGTGGATGTTTAGCAAGTCTACTGTATTGTATGAAATGTGCTGTGTGAAAATTAGTAGTTATTTTTCCTGAATACCACCACTGAGCAAAATGAAAATCTTGGTAAACAACAGGTTGATGGCTTAAGAATGTTCTCTTTTCTCAATGGTATTGACACTTTTCAAGTAAGCTGCTCTTAACACCCAACAACAGTTGGAAATTACATTTTTCAACTGCTATTACCAAAGTAAATTCATATAAAATGGTCCTGTAGAGGACCCCTTGGAAATAAACAATATGTTTTAGTAGCTCGACATGGATACAAAGTAACAAGAATATATTTGTCAGAAATCTACATTGAGTAGTTTGACAAGGCAACTGTTACATGAATTCAACTGACAGATGGATCAGTTGAACATTTTGCACCACATGTTCTCAATCACTCTAAAGCTTTTATATTGGGTTAACTGCTGCGCTACTGCAAACTTCTTGAATTCACTAAAGTCGGTGGCTGGGGAGACCTGTTTTTTTAACAAGATCATTCAGGGGGCTAGTCTTGGAAAATTTCCAAGTTCACTTCGGGGTTGCTGCTGATTGCATAAGACTCATGTATCAGAAACCAGCAGCTTTTTTTGCATGGTTCTTGCACAATATAAAGGCAGCTGAACAGCTGTGAAGGCTATTTACATTGCCATAACCTTTATGAATTTGGCATCCGCAGTCTTAACTTTGCCACAGAACAAAATTTCATGAAGACATCTCCGAGACACATCTGGCTGATGTTATTTTTAATAGTTATCTGACCTGGTTAAAACCATAGACAACCAATCATCAGTTGTGTTCTCGCAACTTTTTGTTAAGTAAGGGTATTACGGGAAATGGAGCAAAGTTGGGTTAATGCAGTTGAGGTACAGGTCAGCCATGATCTAATTGAATGGTGGACAGACTCGAGGAGCTGAATGGCACACTGTTCCTATGTTCCTAATAACATTCTGGATTATCAATTGTTGCAATGAAACACATAGCTTATCCGAGAAGAAAACCTCTAAAGAACCAACCAGGTCAAAGTTAACCTTTTCCCTTTCCTAGTATACCTTTCATGAAAACCACAATGCTACCTGAAACCGTAACTGTGACACCAAGGGCAAAGGGTTAACATGTTAAAAATGCTTGTCCTAACAATAACTTTAAGGCCCATTTAGTATTTTGTTGCAGGGAAGTAGATACAGAAAGGACTGCTTCAGATGATTTTTTTTAGAAGAAATGTGAGGAACTGGAGGACCACCAAGTGCTTTGCAAAGCAAAACAATACTCTTGTGTACACAACCTCTTTTAGAGAAGGTCAACATTGCTGTTGGAAACTGGTGACAGACTGTTGCACCACCTGTTAATGCCTGGGGTATTATTGGGCAAGACCTAACCAGAAGACCTGTACCCTGGAAAAAAATCTATAATTCAACCTGTCTGCCATTGTTTTCTTCTTTAATGTGGAAAGAAATGTAAATTCTGAAACTCCTATTAATATTTAACTTCAGAAATACAGGGTCTGTTTGGCAATGTGTAAAAAGAACTTTATTATGCACGTTAAAAGGAATTTCTTCAAGTGAAGTGTGGTGGAAATATTTCTGATCCAGATTACAAACTACCTGCTGTTTTGGTTTAATAGATGTTGGCTATACTTTTGTATATTAACATATAATGGTGTTTGAATGTACACATAACTGTGTTAGCTTGTGGATACTGATGTCAAAATACATCAGGTGGAACCTGATGTTTGCCGACGTGTAAGCTTTCCAATTAAAATCTTGTGCACAAGGGTGGGTAGATAATTGCTCACAGCGATGAATTCCCCATGCAGTGAATGCATTGCAATTTGTGGCTTAGGCTATCAAGAGGAGGTGCAGAATTGAGAGCAGGCATTAATCTAGAGGGGAAGGAAAATGGAAGGACAGAGTGTGCATTTGACTGCAGTCAGGATCCTCATAGCTGTTTCAAGAGTAAAATGGCAGAGTCTTGTGAGCAGGTCACCACCTTGCCTTCTTGGAGAAGGAATACTGTGTGATATCGGGGACCTAAAATAGCGCAATATTCCTTTCTATCCTTTGTTACAGCTGAAACAACATATTAACATTTTTCTTTTGGCTTCATGAAGTCTAACTGCTTTCTTTCACATTAATTTTAACTATTGTAGTTATCACATGGATAGTGTGTTGAACAGAGGCACTGACCTGTGTACATCCCTCCAGTAATGATGTCAGTGAACAGAACTTCGTGATGTCACAAGAGATATTCTGAGGAAAACTTTGAGACTTGTCTCTAAAGCATAAATCAGTGACAAAAGGTGACTGGGAGATACTGACTGGATATAAATCTCCCTTCATTAAATGAAAATCAGTTCAGAGCTAGTTGCTATCTCTTTTGCAGTTTTACTGTTTTTAATTGAAGATTTTTACTATGCTTTGGACAAGGATTTTGATGGTCAGCGAATTGTGGAGATGGATTTCAAAAGCCTTGGAAAACAATTTCTTAAAAAATCTTCATCGAAAAGTAGAAAAAAAATTATACATGAACATTGAAGAAAGCTAGCAGCAAATTTCCAAACACGTTTATCTGAACTAAACAATAAAACTTTCAAATTCAAGCAGCAATTCATCTTGGCTTTTCTTTCCAAAACAAGGTCCTGAAATTATGGCGTGGAACACTGACGCTTACAAGTGTCTGCAATTCCCAGATAATATGTTAAAATAGCGGATAAATTTCAGAGGAATGTATCAAGATTTGATTGTTAGCATTCCACAACAATAATTTCAGGTTCGATCAATCAGAATGGAATGACCTTTAATTTAATTGAAATATGTGTAGGTGATTGGCATTGACATCAGTTAAGTGATTATGAAAATCCATCAGAATTTACCACATCGTGCTGAAATTTCACTCAATTGTTACTGAGAAGAATTTTGGCCAGCTTTGACATATCGGAATATGTGTCATTCAGGCTAGTCTGGAAACTTCAAAATCAGAGGCTGTACACTTAGGCAATGTTTACACAAAGAAAATATGTATAAGCTCTGCAGATAAAATGTAGCCCCAAAATATAGTCTGACAAAAAGGGAGTCAATAATTGGAATAGTATATACTAATGAACGGAACAATACCAAAGGACATAAAACATTCAATACCATGTATAGTTATAAATGAATGCAACATTTTGTTACTCGGTTGCTGCTAATTGGTAACCCCTCAATAGTTTCAAAACAATAAAACAACTGAGATTTAGCAATAAAGCTGGAAATTTTTTAGAGCAGATGGTCTTGGCACACTTGTTAATACAAAGCAGCAGTGGCATGCTGATGTAAGAGTGGCAGTGATGGTGCAAAAAGGTCTAATTGGCAATGCCGAGGACTGCGGTGAAAATGCTTCCACAGCCTTAAAGCGCCAACCCCACCATCTGGTAGCTAGAAATCTGAAGGAGCTCTTCCAACCAATAATGTGGATGACGTTTTACAGAAGCAAACCCTAAAGTTAGTCTTCATGTTTACAGGTTTTTGGGTTACTCAGTAAACCACAGAAAGATAGCAGTAAGGATCAGTTTATTGGTATTTCTAGAAACATGACTATTCTGTAATGACTATTATTGGTGAAGAAACTTGTATTGCAGTGAGAATTTATTTAATGAACCAAACAAATGAAAGGAAGAGCATTACAGTGAGTTTTTTTTAAATTCGTTCATGGGATGTGGGCGTCGCTGGTGAGGCCAGCATTTATTGCCCATCCCTAATTGCCCTTGAGAAGGTGGTGGTGAGCCGCCTTCTTGAACCGCTGCAGTCCGTGTGGTAAAGGTTCTTCCACAGTGCTGTTAGGAAGGGAGTTCCAGGATTTTGACCCAGCAACGATGAAGGAACAGCGATATATTTCCAAGTTGGGATGGTGTGTGACTTGGAGAGGAACGTGCAGGTGGTGGTGTTCCCATGTGCCTGCTGCTCTTGTCCTTCTAGGTGGTAGAGGTCGCGGGTTTTGGAGGTGTTGTCGAAGAAGCCTGGGCGAGTTGCTGCAGTGCATCCTGTGGATGGTACACATTGCAGCCGGTGATGAAGGGAGTGAATGTTTAGGGTGATGGATGGGGTGCCAATCAAGCAGGCTGCTTTGTCCTGGATGGTGTCGAGCTTCTTGAGTGTTGTTGGAGCTGCACTCATCCAGGCAAGTGCAGAGTATTCCATCACACTCCTGACTTGTGCCTTGTAGATGGTGGAAAGGCTTTGGGGAGTCAGGAGGTGAGTCACTCGCTGCAGAATACCCAGCCTCTGACCTGCTCTTGTAGCCACAGTATTTATATGGCTGGTCCAGTTAAGTTTCTGGTCAATGGTGACCCCGGGATGTTGATGGTGGGGGATTTGGCGAAGGTAATGCCGTTGAATGTCAAAGGGAGGTGGTTAGATTCTCTCTTGTTGGAAATGGTCGTTGACTGACACTTGTCTGGCGCGAATGTTACTTGCCACTTATGAGCCCAAGCCTGGATGTTGTCCAGGTCTTGCTGCATGCGGGCTCGGGCTGCTTCGTTATCTGAGGGGTTGCGAATGGAACTGAACACTGTGCAATCATCAGCGAACATCCCCATTTCTGACCTTATGATGGAGGGAAGGTCATTGATGAAGCAGCTGAAGATGGTTGGGCCTAGGACACTGCCCTGAGGAACTCCTGCAGCAGTGTCCTGGGACTGAGATGATTGGCCTGCAACAACCACTACCATCTTCCTTTGTGCTATGTATGACTCCAGCCACTGGAGAGTTTCCCCCCGATTCCCATTGACTTCAATTTTACTCGTAATACAAGTACTGCACTGTACTTTACTAGTAATATGAGTACTGTAATACAAGTGATTTCCAAAATTCCTGGCATTTTAAATGTTTAGGCTTGTTTTAAAACTGAGATGAAGTCATACAAACAATTTGATGCACAAACATTCTAATTCTCCAAAGATCATATTTCACAAATTTCTATACACCCGTTAAGAAACTGATGGATGTGAACATAGCACGCAAAGCTAGTTTCACAAACAGAAATGTACACAAAATAATGGGCCAGATTTTGCTGTAAAAATAATGGTGAGGCTGAAAGCGGTGTCCGAGATGTGTCGCCCTCTCCGTAAGCTACACGAAAACGGTATCTCGCCATCTGGCTCCCCATTGAAATTGAACGGCGTGAAGTTCCTGTACCGACGTCGTAGATACGGACTAAACTTACCAGAAAAAATTAGGGCTTCTCCATTCCAGTGTAAGTACCCTTTTAATGGCGTGGTAAGTCTTAATTATTGCCAAACGATCTCTCCGGCACTGAACATTAACTTTTACAAATATGGAGTCACATTCCTTCAGCTTTTAATTATTGTTAGACATTTAAAAAAGAATTTAAATAAACATTTTTTTCTTACTTTTTCTTTCAGTCTCTTTTATCTCTGTCTTTTAATCCAATCTTTCTTTTCCTCTCTTTATTTCACTTACTGTACCTGATTTGACATTGAATTCACTATTCTAACTTACACTTCCTGGTTCAGTCTTTGCGTGGCTTATTAATGATTTTTCAATCTGATTGGTTAAGGAGACACACAGTTGCTTGCCCGATTCACACAGGTCCCAGATGCCCTGTAGAGGGCGCCGCGCTGAACGGATCTTTAGCTTACAGTAACTTGCTGTGCAAAAGCTCATGGAAAGTTTATTGGCAAATGCAAGCCTAACAAACAGCAAAATCTGGTCCAATATATAGTATGAACATTGACAACAGCAAGCAACTTTTGAAGGGCCAGTGATCTTTCAATGTTACAAGTGCAATACAATGTACTAATCCAGCTTTATATATCTGTTTAGAACACATCAATACATAAAGGCACAAGGTCAGATAATCATTTTTTTCTAACCTGAAACATTCATGCATTGGATTAACTGTCACTATATATCTCTCATTTCACCTCTATGTAGCATAAACTAACATAAAAGGGAATCCAAAAATCTTCTATTGGCAAGTAAATAGTAAATGGGTAGTAAGGGAAGGGGTGGGGCTGATTAGGGACCAAAAAGGAGATCTATGCATGGAGGCAAAGGGCATGGCTAACGTGCTAAACAAGTGCTTTGCATCTGTCTTTACCAAGGAAGAAGATGCTGCCAAACTCAGTAAGAGAGGAGGTCGTTGAGATACTGGATGGGCTAAAAATTGATAGAGAAGGTACTAGAAAGGCTGGCTGTACTTAAAATAGATAAGTCACCCAGTCCGGATGGGATGCATCCTAGGTTGCTGAGAAAAGGGTGGAAATTGTAGAGGTGCTGGCCATAATCTTCCAATCCTCCTTAGATATATGGGTGGTGCCAGAGGACTGGAGGATTGCAAATGTTAAACCTTTGTTCAAAAAAGGGTGTAAGTATAAACCCAGCAACTACAGGCCAGTCAGTTTAACCTTGGCGGTGGGGAAGCTTTTAGAAATGATAATCCGGGACAAAATTAATAGTCACTTAGAAAAGCGTGGATTAATAAAGGAAAGTCATCACGATTTGTTAAAGGCAAATCGTATTTAACTAACTTGATTGAGTTTTTTGATGAGGTAACAGAGAGGGTTGATGAGGGCGATGCGGTTGATGCCCGTAGAATAAAAGGGGCAACAGCAGCATGGATACAAAAATGGCTAAGTGACAGGAAACAGAGAGTAGTGGTGAATGGTTGTTTTTCGGACTGGAGGAAGGTATACAGTGGTGTTCCCCAGGGGTTGGTACTAGGACCACTGCTTTTTTTTATATATATTAATGACTTGGACTTGGGTGTACAGGGCACAATTTCAAAATTTGAAGACGACACAAAACTTGGAAGTGTAGTGAACAGTGAGCAGGACAGTAATAGACTTCAAGAGGACATAGACAGGCTAGTGGAATGGGCAGACACATGGCAGATGAAATTTAATGTGGAGAAGTGCGAAGTGATTTGGTAGGAAGAATAAACTAAATAGTACAATTCTAAAGGGGGCGCAGGAACAGAGAGACCTGGAGGTATATGTGCCGCAAATCTTTGCAGGTTGCAGGATTGGTTGAGAAAGCAGTTAAAAAAGCATACGGGATCCTGGGCTTTATAAAGAGAAGTGGAGAGTACAACAGCAAGGAAGTTATGATGAACCTTTATAAAACACTGGTTCAGCCACAGCTGGAGTATTATGTCCAATTCTGTGCACTGCACTTTAGGAAGGATGTGAAGGCCTTAGAGAGGGTGCAGAAAAGATTTGCTAGAATGGTTCCAGGGATGAGGGACTTCAGTTACATGGATAGACTGGAGAAGCTGGGATTGTTCTCCTAAGAGCAGAAGGTTGAGAGGAGATTTGATAGAAGTGTTCAAAATCATGACGGGTTTAGATAAAGTAAATAAAAAGAAACTGTTCCCATAGGCAGAAGAGTCGAGAACCAGAGGACACAGATTTAAGGTGATTGGCAAAAGAACCAAAGGTGACATGAGGAAAAACTTTTTACGCAGCAAGAAGTTATGGTCTGGAATGCGCTACCTGAAAGGGTGGTGAAAGCAGACTCAATCATGGTTTTCAAAAAGGAATTGGATAAATACTTGAAGGGAAAAAATTTGCAGGGCTACGGGGAAGGAACGGGGGAATGGGACTAACTGGATTGTTCTTACAAAGAGGTGGCAAGGGCTCGATGGGCTGAATGGCCTCCTTCTGTCCTGTAACCATTCTATGATTCTATGTCATCTACTGCAAGAGTTCAGTCAAAAGCCAAAATAGGCTGTGGCGACTTTGCTAGATTGTTAACCCTGATCACCTTTGATACATATGTTCTATGCTGCCTAATAGTAGCGGTTAAAATTTATATTGTGAGGTTGTCATATTTACCCAGCCACTTGGTATCAGATAAGCAATGAAAAATAACGTACATGAAGCTGTTGGTCTACCAGTTGAGCTAGTCAAAGAAGTTAATCACACAGGTAGGAATATTTGAGGTATCAGCCTTGGCTCAGTGGTAGCACTCTTGTCTCGATCGTGAGCTGAAGCCTCATTCCAGACACTTGTGCACATAATTTAGGCTGACACTACAATGGAGTACTGAAGGAGTTCTTTGGAAGTAGGAATTGTATTACAAGGAAGGGAGGATGGCGAATGTTACATCCCCGTTCAAAAAGGGAGGGAAGCCAGATAACTACCGGTCAGCCTCACTTGGTATTAGTAAAACTGCTGGAGACCATACTGAGGGACAGTCAATGTGGATTTGTAATGGGCAATTCATACTTCACTAATTTAATTAAATTGTTTGAGGAATTGTTTGAGTGGATAAAGAAATGGGGTGCAGTGGATGTGATCTATTTGAAGTTTCAAAAAGTGTTTGAAGAAGTACCCCATAAGAGACTTGCTGTGAAGATTAAGGTTTACAGGGTATTAAAGGTAAAGTCGTGGCATTGTTAGAGGGATGGCTGAAGGATAGCAAACAGAGATTAGGAATAATGGATGTTGGGACTTCTCTTGTTCTTTATATATGTAAATGATTTGAGTATAGTCATAGAGACTTTGAGGATGAATACTGGAGACCGAGGAGGACAGGTGATCACCAAATAAGTGGCAAATGTAGTTCCACAAAGATAAATGTGAAGTAGTACATTTTGGGGGAAAGAAACAGAAAATGGCTGGAGCAGAGATGGTTAGGGAGAGATCGGATAGCAATGTTTAAAGTTATGAAAGGCTTTAAGATGGTAAATAATGAAAGATTATTTCCACTGGTCAGTGAATCGGTAACAAGGGGACATAAAATTTGGATGAATACCAGAAACACAAAGTAGTGTGGTTAGAAGAAATGTTTTCATACAAAGATATATTTTCATGATGCTATTGAATTCCATTCACAAAGCTTAAGATAAAGAGTTTGAGAAAAAATCTAAAGGGTTGGGGTAACAGCAAGAAAATGCAACTGGAATAGATAGTTCTGGTATTTGGAATGATGGGCTGAATGGTCCCCCTCTGTGCTTAAATTTCTGTGATTCTATAATGTAATCTAATCCAAGAGTGAATCAGTTGTCAGAATGAAAACTTAATTTCATTATGGATTATTTGTGCTTCAATAATTTTGGTCACACAGTAGAAAAACTTTAATTGGGCTTTGTACATGCTAGACATGGTAATGTACAAATTAAAAAACACAAGTTTGTTCTTTCCTAAAACCTGTAACTGGTCTCTTTCACATTTGATTTCTTTTTTGCTTTGACTGGAAGATAGTGAATGTTACATCCCTGTTCAAAAAGGTGGCTATAAAAATATTCATAACACAGCCATAATGTCTTGGTGGGTTATCAAGAATTTGAAACTCTTGTACTGTGTATACATCAGTAAAATGGAATAAAGTGCTTATACATCAATTCTGTCAAGATACAGGCAAGGAGCATAGATGGTGTTGTTGCTAAATTTGAAATGCAAATACTGTCCACTGAATGCACTACAGTGCATGGAGAAGTTAACTAACTATTGTGTACTAACAATTCATTAATCATTCTTTAGAGTAATAAAGTTGTCTTCTACTTGACAGCTGTCTTTTTTGGTAAACATGTAATTTGTCAAATTTGACAATAAGGTAAAAGCCATTTTGGAACAATACAGTATTAAAAGAAACTTTTAATCCTTATGCATAGAAATCATTCAGATAATGTGATACTTCATGGGCAACTTATTATTTGCCTTTTAACATCTTTCTCCTGCCAATGTTTTGTGCTATTATGACAAAAATATGCCAATCTCAGTCATTTGCTTCCCATTGCCTATGTATAATGGGAAGTGTACAGTTGACATAGGAGCATAAGACATAATTTAACTGGTCCTAGTCTTGCACCAACCTGATATGTTTGTCCAGATACCATTATCTAGCTTCTGTGAACAATAACAGAGCTATTAAGCCTTGCTGCAACATGTTCCTTACCTTGATCTTTTGTTATGGCTACTGCTAATCGGTTTGCATTGTTTATCATGTCACCCAGACATACCTTTAACTTTTTGATACACGGTTGTAAGTGTGGATTCATAGCAAAAGCAGCAGTGATGCTTGAAACTTGAACTATTATTCCCTTAAGCTTTCACTCTTTTGACATTTCTATAAGTGCCATTTTGTAATCCTTTACACAGGTTTAAGTTGCCTTTAGCCTAATACATTGCAGTAGCTTTATATGGATAGAACTTTCTTATTCTTGTGAACCATAGAATCATAGAAGGTTACGGCACAGAAGGAGGCTATTCGGCCCATTGTGTCCTTGCCGGCCGAAAAAGAGCTGTCCAGCTTAATCCCACTTTCCGGCCCTTGGTCTGTAACCCTGTAGGTTATGGCACTTCAAGTGCACATCCAAGTACTTTTTCAATGAGTTGAGGGTTTCTGCCTTTATCACCTTTTCAGGCAGTGAGTTCCAGACCCCCACCACCCTCTGGGTGAAAAAAATTCTCCTCAGCTTCCCTTTAACCCTTCTACCAATTACTTTAAATATATGCCCCCTGGTTAATGACCTCTCTGCTAAGGGAAATAGCTCCTCCCCATTCACTCTATCTAGTCCTGTCATAATTTTATATACCTCAATTAAATCTCCCCCCAGCCTCCTCTGTTCCTAAGAGAACAAACCTAGCCTATCCAATCTTTTCTCATAGCTAAAATTCTCCAGCCCAAGCAACATCCTCGTAAATCTCCTCTGTACCCTCTGTAGTGCAATCACATCTTTCCTGTAATGTGGTAACCAGAATTGTATGCAGTACTCAAGCTGTGGCCTTACCCATGTTTTATACAGTTCTAACATAACCTCCCTGCTCATAAAGGAAAGTATCCCGGATGTCTTTTTAACCACCTTATCTACCTGTCCCGCTACCTTCAGGGATCTGTGAACATGCACTCCAAGATCCCTTTGTTCCTCTACACCTCTCAGTATCCTCCCATTTATTGTGTACTCCCTTGCCTTGTTTGCCCTCCCCAAATTCATTACCTCACACTTCTCTGGATTGAATTCCACTTGCCACTTTTCTGCCCACCTGACCAGTTCATTGATATTTTCCTGCAGCCTACAGCTTTCCTCCTCACTATTAGTCTCACAGCCAATTTTTGTATCATCTGCAAACTTCTTGATCAACCCCAACACATTCAAGTCCAAATCATTACTATATACCACAAAAAGCAAGGGATCTAGTACTGAGTCTTGCGGAACCCCACTGGAAACAGCCTTCCAATCACAAAAACACCCGTCAACCATTCCCTTTGCTTCCTGCCACTGAACCAGTTTTGGATCCAACTAACCACTTTCCCTTGAATCCCATGGGCTTTTACTTTTTTGACCAGTCTGCATGTGGGACCTTGTCAAAAGCTTTGCTAAAATCCATGTGCACTACATCAAACGCATTACCCTCACCGACCCTCTTTGTTACCTCCTCAAAAAATTCAGTCAAGTTAGTCAGACGTGATCTTCCCTTAAAAAATCCATGCTGACTGTCCTTGATTAACCCGTGCCTTTCTAAATGACGATTTATGCTGTCCCTCAGAATTGATTCCAATAATTTGCCCACCACCGAGGTTAGACTGACTGGCCTATAATTACTCGGTCTATCTCTTTCTCCCTTTTTAAACAACGGTACAACGTTAGCAGTCCTCCAATCCTCCGGCACCACACTTGTAGCCAGGGAGAATTGGAAAATGATGGTCAAAGCCTCTGCTATTTCCTCCCTTGCTTCTCTTAACAGCCTGGGATACATTTCATCCAGCCCTGGCGATTTATCTACTTTCAAAGATGCTAAACCCTTTAATACTTCCTCTCTCAGTATGTTTATCCCATCCAATATATTGGTCTCTAATAGGCCCTACTCTTTCCTTAGTTATCCTCTTGCTCTTTATGTATTTATAAAACATTTTTGGATTTTCCTTAATTTTACTTGCCAATATTTTTTCATGCCCTCTCTTTGCTTTCCTAATTTCCTTTTTAATTTTACCCCTGCACTTCCTATACTCCTCTAGGCTTTCTGCAGTATTGAGCTCTCGGTGTCTGACATAAGCTTCCCTTTTTTGCCTTATCCTACCCTGTATGCTCCTTGTCATATCCAGGGGGCTCCAGATTTGGCAGTTCCATCCTTTTTCTTTGTGGGAACATGTTTACTCTGAACCCCTTGAATCTCCCCCTTGAATGCCTCCCACTGCTCTGACACTGATTTACCTTCAAGTAGCTGTTTCCAGTCCACTTTTGCTAAATCACTTCTCAGCTTAATAAAATTGGCCTTTCCCCAATTTGGATCTTTTACTCCTGGTCTATCTTTGTCCTTTTCCATAACTATGCTAAATCTGACTGAATTATGATCACTACTACCAAAATGCTCCCCCACTGATACTCCTTCCACCTGCCCAGATTGATTCCCTAACAACAAAATTCACTTTTAACCAACTAGATTAATTGGCCTAAAAGTACAAATAATACATGACTAGTTGTGTGAATTGCTTGTTGGAATTGTTTGCTTCATAGTTTAAACTTTTGGTAAAGAAAATTTGTATTTTTACTTGTACTTGTTTGCTAAAAGGAAGTATTTGATGAATTACAACATTTTTTGCAACCAACTTTGCCCATTAAGTTAAAGAAAGAACTTGCATTTATATCACGCCTTTCATGATCTCAGGTCGTCCTAAAGTGCTTTACAGCCAATGAGGTACTTTCAACATGTCCCTGTTGTAATGTGGGAAACACGCAGACTAATGTACCACAAACAGCAATGAGGTAAAAAACCAATTTTACTGATGTTGGTTGAGAAATAAATATTGGCCAGGACACCAGGAGAACTCCTCTGCTCTTTTTCAGATAGTGCCATGGGATCTTTCACATCCACCTGATAAGGCAGATGGCGGCCTTGGTTTAACGTCTCATCTGAATGATGGCTCCTCCAACAGTGCAGCACTATTTTAGCACTGCACTGATGTGTCAGCCTAGATTATTTGTATTATCTCTGGAGTGGGATTTGAACTCACGACCTTCTGACTCAAAGGCGGAGTGTTACCACTGAGCCAAGGCTGACATCAAGATTGTGGGCCATTTGGATGAGGTCCTGGATGGGAGCCCAGTGTTATTATTTGTAATTACTATTAAAGCCGTTCATCGCAGCTTCCATGGTGAAGTGTACTTTATGTAAGACTACACATACATCTTCTTTATTCAGGTTATGTCTGAGTGTTTTTACTTAAAATGGCAGTCTTTATAAAAAAAAGTCTGCTTTATTTGCCAAATAATTAATGTGATGAAACAAAAACAGAATGTGCTGGAAACAGGTCAGAAGGTCGGTCAGCATCTGGGAAGAAAACAGATGAGTTAATGTTTTAGGTGTAGACCCTTTCACAAAAGTGGAAGAAGTTACAGATAAATAGCTTTTAAAACGGAACAAAGGAAAGGGGGGAGGAAAAACACAAACACATACTCTGCCTTTAACAATTATAATGGTAAGTGCTACCTTTGACTGATTGCTGGGGTATGGTTCCACAGGCACTTGGTCCCCTCTGTTATCTTAGTCAAGAGGCCATTATTCATATGTGAGCCTTACTAGTGAGTGTTAATAAGCTATTTGACCGTGCAGGCCATCACAACTGGGGCCCTATCTTCATCTGATGTCCACGCTCACGCACTTCCATTAAAGATTGCTGGATAGTGATTAGCTACGGGAACTCTGCTTGATTTTGTTTTTTCATCCCTATCCCAAGAGTAATTGACCTATCAACCTGCAGGCTGAGATCAGTTGACTCAGCACAGACCAGAGATTGAACTGGCTACTCACTTAATAAAGTCACTGAAACATTAGGTGAGCCTGGAAGAACAATTCATAGCTAATTGCCAACAAGGTTAAACTTTTTCCTCTGTTCCACAGAGGACACATTTCCATCATTGGTTGACCTACAGGTTCTTTTGGCAGTGACCTGAAATGGTCTATGCTGAAAGACATTAGACTTTCATGATCATGAGCTTCGTGTGGTGTAGTGTTTCAGGCTTTCCTATCACCTTTGGCACTGACGGGAATAGTGGCAATTCCTTTACCTAGAAGTTTGCTCAGTGTTCTCTGAAGTGTAACTGCATCATTCATTTCCATAGTTATCCATTTAGTTACTGCCCATTCAAGAAGTTACTTAGTCTGGTAGAGTGGCTAAAGCCTGCATATCTACCAAATAGTTTCTTTGAGATAAATGTTAAATTAAATTAAAATGATTCCCTAATACTTTACGCATAGCTGCTTCTAATTGCACTGAAATAATACATTTTCCTAATTTTATTTTCCATTTTTATCACCGCAGGAACTGAGAGTAGGATAAGTGAACATTTCTTATTATTTACCATGCTTTGCCTGAGCCTTCACCACTTCGGCCCTTTTATTTAATCTTTAAAGCACTGGAAAGGGAATGATATTTCTTTGAAAGTTACTAAAATGCAGAATTGATTTTTTGAGATTTTTATTAAAATCTTTGTCTGGTAGAATATGTTTGTACTCCAGTTATCCGGTGACCAATGAAATCTATTTATCTATCCAGTAATCTATAATATATAAAAAATGGTACACATTGTGACTCACTTCCTGTCTGTCACACTTCTTGTGTCACACTTGAGGTCCCCTAACTAAATTTCTGATATACAAATTTATTTCAGTTCAATGTAAGTTTATTCTAGCTCAGTGCAAATTATTTCAAGTTGATTGGCTGAAATAAAAATGTATTAATTGAGATTTGAATGTCTTAATTGTAATTTGGTCCTATGCAAATTCCTTCAAAAGAAGACAAGCCAATCAAATTGCTAAAACCCCTTGCTCTCAGTCTAGCAAGTATGCACTAAAAATAAAGGGGGGAATTTCAACCCCTTCATGATGGGCAGGAGATGGTCGGGGGGGGGGTTAAAAATTAAAAATCGGGTAACTTGACCTCAGCCCACCACCATTTCTACGGTGGGGGGTTGCATGCCATGTCTGTGTCCCGCTCTTAAATCAGGGTCCCACAGTGCAGCTGGGAGCCTGATTTAAATTTAACGCTGGCTGGCAAGGTTTTCAAGGGCTCGGGAAATCTGGCAGCTAACTGGAGATGGGAACAACCGGATCGAGCAGATATGCTCTTTTTATAGCACAGCTTGTGAGCCAGGAGGAGCACGAGGGCTTCACGGGTCCCTCAAGGAGGTCTTCTGCTACGATTGGCTGACCCCCCCCCCCCCCCCCCCTCCAAACCCACGATACCAAGCCTTATGCCCCGCGATCCTTCCCTCCCTCCCTCCCGATTGCTGGTCCGACTCCCCTCTTATGCCCTGTGATCTTTGCGGTCTCCTCCCCCCCCTGCCCCATGATCTTTGCCGATTACGTCCCCGGCTGCAGCCTTCTACCGCAAGCTTTCCTGCCCGGCAGCTGGCCAGCCTGTCAATCTGACCGGCAGCTGGGCGAGAATTTTTTAAAAATAATGAAGTCCTACCATTAAATTTGGCAGGAACTCCACCTTACCAGGATTTCCAGGTCTCTTCCCCCACCCCCCACATCAAACACGCCCCCTGCCCGTAAATATCGGGGCCAAAGTTTCTAATAGGTAGCGAAGGTGAAAATTATCCCCATGATCTCTTGCCTCAAAACTGAATGTCACCATCATGTAGATTTAATTTGAAGAAACTGGGCTGTCATGTTCCAGTTGGTCACAGTGCTTTTGAAAATGTTAAACTCTGTGACAAGTACAAGCATGTAATTTAAAAGTTACTTTTAAAAGATTGTATCTGCATTCTGAGCAAGTACTCAGTTATAGAGCTAAAGTGATTAGCAGTAAAACATCATTGTTGTTTGGAACAGAAAGCCTGAATTTTTAACCTACATTGCAATTTTCAAATTGACCAAAGGAAAATTCATAGCAAGATGAGAATATTTTATTGTGAACTAACATTGTGATTTTCTTTATTAAAATATAATTTCTCAAGTATCACACCCAAACAAGTGTCTGGTATTTGCATTGTGTTTTGCTGCTGAAATGCTTTGTAATGATTAGTTAGCCACATCACATTGGTTACATGCTAACACAGTTGCAAAAGTGACGAATGGTTTTTACCTCAAATTTAAAAAAAGGCACGTAAAGCAAGAGATTATGACAATATTATGGCATTTGCTTCATGAAAGACTGAGTAACCTGTGAAAATACTGGCAGCAAGTACATTTGTGAATACCTCATGCATTCTAGCAAAAGGAAAGAACAGTTCTTTTTTCTTCTCGCGTGTTTCATTGCGATGAATGCATACAGGCTGATACCTTTATCTATAAAGGTATGTGAAAACTATTTCTGTTGCAGATACCAAGGGGCTAGACTTCTATCTATTCATAATCAATGTGCATAAAATGTAGCCCATCGACTTGGGACTAACACCTATGGGTCCATTTCAAATATCTGCCAATAACTTTGAGGTATTAGAAAGCTGTGCGGTATCTGATGCTGCTCTTACCCTGCACTTGAATATAGATACTGGCAGTATTGGAGCAGCAATTCAAATGGGGAGCTGCAGTTAAATGATCAGTCACATTGTGAAATGGGGCATAGCAGAGCTCTGCAAATGCATAACTTGTCCTTCTCATCCTACTCTTAAAGATACAGGATCTTGGGTTGGCTGATTTGAAACTAGGGTTCAGTGAATGACGTCTCACCAAACTGGAGATTAATCTGTGGTACTAAAACGCCTGTTTCTTTCTCCAGCACAAAAGTAAATAGAAGGCTTGGCAGGGATTAACAATGTTGAGCTTTGTTTTGGCTTGATATGACCAAACCACCCAAATTCAGAGACAGCCTGATATACAGCCCAGATTACAAACCAACATTGTAATTCTTTCTAAATTACTCTAACCAGGGGATGGGTGAACAGAAAGTGCCAGCTATTCAAAGTGCACATCCTGACAGTGATTAAAGGAAACTATTTTATCTTGAATAAATGGTTAGTGAACATTTGTGTTTCAAGGTTATATTTCTAATTAACCTTTGAAAACTGCTTTCTATTGCAAGTGAATACACTCCCTTATGAAGCCGTGTGGTACCCAGCACTTGAAAGTGGAGGCCGACAGTTTTTGAGCAGGAATTCAAATGGAGAGCTCGGTTACAGTGACCGAGCTCTGCAGAGGTGTGTTCCCACACTCGTAGTTGGTTTCGAAGTGTGGTGAGATTTTAACCAATTAAGAGCAGCTAACAAAACAACTCTTAAATGAGTAGAATAGAACGGCAATCCAAGTACTATCAAAAACATATTTCAAAAAGAAAGGCAAAGGGTAGGCTTAACACTACCATTGGTGTAAAGCAAATCAATATAAGACCACTCCACAGGAATTGCCTTGTTCACAACTGTACAGACTACACTTGCTGCAGGAGTTCCTCAAGGCAGTGTCCTAGGCCCAACCATCTTCAGCTGCTTCATCAATGACCTTCCCTCCATCATAAGGTCAGAAATGGGGATGTTCGCTGATGATTGCACAGTGTTCAGTTCCATTCGCAACCCCTCAAATAATGAAGCAGTCCGAGCCCGCATGCAGCAAGACCTGGACAACATCCAGGCTTGGGCTCGTAAGTGGCAAGTAACATTCGTGCCAGACAAGTGTCAGGCAATGACCATCTCCAACAAGAGAGGGTCTAACCACCTCCCCTTGACATTCAACGGCATTACCATCGCCGAATCCCCCACCATCAACATCCTGGGGGTCACCATTGACCAGAAACTTAACTGGACCAGCCATATAAATACTGAGGCTACAAGAGCAGGTCAGAGGCTGGGTATTCTGCGGCGAGTGACTCACCACCTGACTCCCCAAAGCCTTTCCACCATCTACAAGGCACAAGTCAGGAGTGTGATGGAATAGTATCCACTTGCCTGGATGAGTGCAGCTCCAACAACACTCAAGAAGCTCAACACCATCCAGGACAAAACAGCCCGCTTGATTGGCACCCCATCCACCACCCTAAACATTCACTCCCTTCACCACCGGCGCACCGTGGCTGCAGTGTATACCATCCACAGGATGCACTGCAGAAACTCACCAAGGCTTCTTCGACAGCTCCTCCCAAACCCGTGACATCTACCACCTAGAAGGACAAGAGCAGCAGGTACATAGGAACAACACTACCTGCACCTTCCCCTCCAAGTCACACACCATCCCGACTTGGAAATATATCGCTGTTCCTTCATCGTCGCTGGGTCAAAATCCTGGAACTCCCTACGTAACAGCACTGTGGGGGAACCTTCACCACATGGGCTGCAACGGTTCAGGAAGGCGGCTCACCACCACCTTCTCGAGGGCAATTAGGGATGGGCAATAAATGCCAGCCTCGCCAGTGACACCCACATCCCATGAACGAATAAAAAAAAAAGTGTGCCCAATCTTAGCTCATGACTACCAGCTGAGTTTTTCTATTCCAGTGTTTTACTATTCCATCATTAAGCTGCACAGAGCATCTGAAATAAGGGTTTAGGACAGCCAGGAGAAAGATGCGAGTTCAGGGCTAGGGCAGGGGGGAACCTTGGGTGAAGCTTGGCTGGGTGGGCTAGGGAAAGGGAGAGATGCGGCAGAGGCTGCTGAACGGATGGTCTCAATCTCAGTGACAAAGAAGTCCAAAGCTCGCATTTGTTGTTGGAGGCAAGGATCGAGGGGGCAGGGGAAAGGGGGGTTTAAGGAGACAGTTGGTAATGGAGAAAAGAAGCCGGGAGTTATCTTTGAATTCCAGGATGATCCTGGCATAAGTGAGCCGTTTTGGCAGGGGAGAGCAGGGCCCTGATAGTGCTTGATGTGGTCCAGCCAGTTCTGGTGATGAATGGCTAAACCATGGCTGTATACATTCAAATCTGCATCACTTAGACTTATTCCTTAAATGTCCTGCTAAATGCGTTGGCATAAATCTTTAGAAAAACAGACTTCAATAAAATTAGTACCAGAACTCTAAAAACATAGTGACTATATACTAAAATACTGAGAATTACAGGGATGAATATTTTAAAGGAGCCAATATAATTATTGAACTAATCTATGTGTATACAAAAGGCAGTGTTTGGAGATGATCCATTTTGTAGTATAGGAATTTAACCTACCCAAAAGTATTGTGGTAAGTTCACTGAGCACGCTCTCCAAAAAACAGTTTTATATACGAAACCTCAGATTGAAAATCCCAAAGACTACAGTACAGTGTGGGTGTTTGGAAATATAGCATGGAATAGATGCCATAGATTTGATAGCCAAAAGTATTTTTTTATTATTATGTGAGAGATTTTCTTTGTAACCGGATCAGTTACTGATCATCATGTATGAAATGACTTTAGTTACAATTGACCTTCGTCTTTGTATTTGGAATCTTGGAACACGTAGAGGATCATATTTCAGAGACGACAATTCTGACATTAATAGCAGATGTGACACTTGTATGATAAGCTGATAGGTGGACTTGGTGATGGGGAGATGGGGAGATGTGAATTGATAAAGAAATTCAGTAATTCCTTAAATATCCTGCTAAATGCATTGGCATGAATCATTTGAAAACCAGACTTCAATAAAATTAGTATCAGATCTCTCAAATCATTATCAGCAAATAGCAACATGGTGTAATAACTTGGTGGTTAAGGTGCTGGACCAGCAGCCCAGAGTTTAAGTTTGAATCCCACCATGGCAAGTTACATCAAGTCTACAGCACAGAAACAGGCCATTCAGCCCAACTGGTCTATGCCTGCGTTTATGCTCCACTTGAAACCCCTCCCTCCCTACTCATCTACCCCTATCAGCATACCCTTCTATTCCTTTCTCCTTTGTGTGCTTATCTAACTTCTCCTTAAATGCATCTATGCTATTTGCCTCAACTACTCCTTGTGGCAGTGCGTTCCACATTCTTTCAACTCTTTGGGAAAAGAAATTTCTCCTGAATTCCCTATTGGATTTATTAGTGACTATCTTATATTTATGATCTCTCGTTTTGGACTCCTCCACAAGTGGAAACATTTTCTCTACGTCTACCCTTTCATTATCTTAAAAACCTCTATCAGGTCACCCCTCAGTCTTCTGTTTTCTAGAGAAAGGAACCCCAGCCTGTTCAGCCTTTTAAGTTCTGAAGTTTAATTAAATTCAAGCTGGTAATTGGTGGGCCAGCACCAGAAAAAATTGCCATGAAAGTTGCTGGCTTATTGTAAAAAACCCAACTAGTTCACTGTTGTCCTTCAGTGAGGGGAACCAACCACCTCTCCTGAATCAGCCAATTCGGGATGGGCAATAAATGCAGCCTTGCCAATGTTGTCCACATCCTAAGAACAAAAGGTGTGCATTTGCAGTGCATATCAGAGACAGCTCTGCTGAGTGCTGTTCAGGAATGGAATGGCGAGCATCCTGAGCAAAGTTGGGTGTATTTTGGCTGCAAAGAATTTTGTATGATCATTGCTATATAAACATTCATTAGTTTTGTATTTTGTTTTTACCTGCTATTTAATAAAATTACAATTATTACATCAAACTTTAAAAAAAGGTCAAAAGACTGACTTTTATTAACCAAGGGAGCAGCACAAATTTAAACTTGTTCCCACTTGTTTCAGAATCAATTAATCCAAATTCAATTTTGCTGGTTGCGCCTTTATGTATAAACCCTTCCTGTAGCAGCAACAACACTAATGTTGAATAAAACCAAAAATAAAGTTGTGCTTACATAAATTGCAACTTGTGGTGAGAGTATTTTTTAAAAAGAACAGCAAAGTACTCCAGCTATATGTGATGGCCTTTTTAAAAGGGCACTGTCTTCATGAAAGTGTTTATCGGGGAGTCGCAAAGTATAATTTTTATTATGGTGACGTCACATGCAGGTTTCTATATAATGACAAATTTGCTAGGAAAATAACGGTGAGTTTAACGCGCACGCCGTTATTAGTGTGTAAATCGTCCATCAATTTGTGGCATGGAGGTGATAACATGTGAGTTGCGAATCGCCACAGATTGCTGGATGATTTGCGTCACTCCGCCGTTAGCCTCATGAAAACAGCAGCGAGCCGTCAACCTCCCCATGGGTTTCAAGAAATTGCTGCATTTGTGCATTAAATATGCATTAAACTCACCCCAGCAAATTAGGGCTGTTACTTAACAGTGTAAGGACCCTTTTGATGATGAGATTTATGTTCCTGCAATGCCACTCAACCTCTCTGGCCCAGAAAGCGAACAGTTGTAACAGTGGAGTCTCATTCCTGCATTCTTAGAGGTTTTTAAAAGTTAATTTTTGTTTTTTAATTTTCTTACATTTTTTTTCTCTCTCTCAAAATCCAATCTTTCTTTCCCTCTCTTTGTTTCGCTTTCTGTATCTAATCTGGCTCTTAATTCATCCTATTTCCTTCTCTGTTGTTCCTCTGTTTCTCTATCCTTAAATCACATTAGTTAAGGAGATAGACTGTTGGTCCTGTCGTTCATTAAGGTCCCAAATGTCCCGTTACCCTCGCTGCGCCATTATCAGCTTGCAATTCCAGCAATTTGCGACACAAAAAATTTTTGAGCTGAAGGGTTGGGGGGAAGTCCAGCTAACGGCACACCGCGAGATGCCCTGCTCCAGCAAATTCTTGGGCTGTTATGTGTTTGGGTGCAATTGTGTTGTCATGTTTATAAACAAACAAGGATATATAGTTAAAAGGGGAAAGGATACCTGGAGCAGTACATTTATTGACTGTTAATTATGTGTACATATATTCCCCTCTTGTCTCTTATTACTGCCCTATTTTGAAAATTTACACCTGACCTGCTCTGATTCTGAGTATGTATTATTTCTATAATGATGGTCACTAAAAAGGGAAGGGACTCAGTTGAAATTTTCAACTAGCAAACCAGTTATATACAGAATGATCAGAACTATGAACTAAAGGTAAACCACAGATGTGAAATTTCCCACCTTGTTCTGTTAAATAAAGAAATTATTTACACAGTGAAAAACAAAATATACATTAAAAATGCTGTACCAGCAGATGCTATGGGCGTATGTTCCAGGATTGAAATGTAATCCTAAGATTTAGGTGGCTTTAGAAACTGCTTAAACTTTGCTCTAATGGTTTCAGACATTAGCTGAACCGCTGATCAAATTACAGCCTTGCACCGCACTCTAGGCCTTGTCTCTTTTCATTTTTGTATTCTGCATACATTACAATTTAATTATTTCTAGGTAACAGATCTTGGGGTAGTCTTTTTAAGAAGTGTGTGCTTAGGCAGCATCACTGGATTGCATTTAAACATGCTTCAAATGCATTCGCTGCCTGTATTGAAAGAATTAAGATTCCAATTGAAGTTGATTTTGTGATAAGCCCTGTTAAGACCATTGAGCTGTAATACAACATTCTTTAGGCACGTTATTAAGTATGAATAGTTGTAATTACTCTAGCAGCATTTTTAAACAAATCAATTTAGTTCACAATTATTATTTTTTTATTTCTATGCCTAGCTTTTATTTATTTCATCTTCCTTTGGAACAAATTTTCTACCTACCCCCAAAAATAGTTACAATTCCATTACCAGATACATTGTACACAAGCCCAGTGCAAGTATCTGCAAGCTACTGACAGTTTATACAACAATATAGACTTATTGCTTGAGATTCACAAATGAGAAGAGTTATTGCTGTTGACTCACTAGATCAAAGTCAGTAACAGTCAGCAAAGGAGTCTTGGGTCTCTGTTTAAACAAGTCCACTTCAAAATTCAAAACATCAAAGGATGTGTCAAAAGTTGTGTACTGACATTTTTAAGCATTGTTGATGACTGTTTTGTAGCTAGAGAAGGGATTACATCAGTGAAACTTTACCCAGCTTTCTTTTAATTTGTTGTACTCTTTTAGTCTAAGGCACAGATTTGGCCAGTTCGCAATGTGAAGTGTTGGGATCGCTTTGAGAACCTTGTACTATAGCTCACACTTATGCCTGAGGAGTTGTTACTATAATTTCATGTTTGAAATAGTTTATTAATCTAAAAGTTGTGAAGCATAAAATAAATTTCTTTCCATGTGGTTGTTGCTTTTCAGTATGTATTTTTAAAAATTAAACTAGAAGTATTAATAGTCTGGAATGTGACCCACTAGATTTAGTAATAGACTTGGGCCCATGATGGAGGTTGCAAATCTGAGTCGCATTCACCCTCTGCTCCCCTCAATAGGAATGTTTGAATTGTTGAAGTTTGTAATCAAATAAGAGAACCATTATGTATCTTCTATATTATGTACTTATGATTCTCAAACAACATGGCATCAAAGTTCATAATATGATGGCACCAAGTATATCTAAAGAGACCTGGAAGAGTAGTACTGAAGTATTCATTCAAATATGTTCACCATTATGCATAATGATGAATAGTGTAATATTCAGTTTATTTAGCAGCAGCTTGTGGGTGAATTGTGCAAGTCACAAGAGGAATAAACTGAATATTTAGCTGTGTATTTGATTAAATGTGTAGGCATGGTGCCTATCATGGATTTTTTTTGCATATATAAAAATTAAGCTGCATTTAGTTTTTCTTCTTTGAATGAAAACATCAGTACTACTCTTCCAGGTCTCTTTAGATATACGTGGTACCATCTTGAAAATGGGGTTAAGTACGTATTAAGTTCATGGGTTTGTATCAGCCTCAAAGATAAGTTTCACCAGTGAGCATTTGAACTAATTTGATTTTTTTCTAGCTTGGCAATTTAATATATTGCAAAACTAAATCAAATTATTATTAGTGGCTACATGAACATTTTAACTATCCCCAAATAAACTGGCAAGAAGAGGTAGGTAAAGGGGTACATGGAATGGAGTTTTTACAATGTGTGCAGGACTCCTTTCTTACCTAGTATTATTAAAAAGCCCAACAAGAGAGGAAGCACTGCTGGATCTAGTGATGGGAAATGAACCAGAACAGATAAGAGAAGTAAGTGCAGGGGAACATCTAGGCAATAGCGATCACAAAATAATAAGGTTTAACATAAAGATTGAGAAGGACATAAGTAAGACAAAGACCAAAGTAATAAACTGGAAAAAAGCTGATAATGGATCTAGGGAAAATAAACTGGAAAAGTTAACTGATAAAGTAGTGGGAAACATTTAAAATGGTGATCAATAGAGTCCAGGAGAAATATATCCTACTAAAAAGCAAGAACAAACTGACCAGTAATGATACACTATGGATGAATAAAGAAATAAGGAAAAAATTGAAATTTAAGAAAAGGGTAGACACTAAGTACGTAGACAACAAAGGAGAGGATGGCAAAAGGGAATACGAAAAGATTAGAAAAGAAGTTTCAAAAACAATTAAGAAGGCAAAGAGAAACTATGAAATAAATTATCAAGGAATATAAAAAGAAATAGTAAAGTATTCTATAGACACATAAATAACAAAAGAAAAATCAGTATAGGGATAGGGCCAGTAAGGGATACACACGATAAACTCACAGGTAATGACAGCAAAATGGCAGAAATATTAAATAATTACTTTGCCTCAGTATTTACCAGGGAGACTAACATGGGGGACACGACATTAGAAGAAGAGATCAAAAAAGACATAAAGACATTTAAGGTAGAAAGGGGGGAGATAATTGATAAACTAATCAAACTTAGAGAGGATAAAATCCCTGGTCCGGATGGATTGCACCCGGGCATATTCAAAGAAGTCAGGGAAGAGATAGCAGAGGCACTATTACATATTTATAAAAATTCATTAGAAAAGGGAATAGTTACAGAGGACTGGCAGATAGCTAATGTTATTCCTATATTTAAAAAGGGAGATAGGACCACAGTCTAGAGAGCTATACACCAATTTGCTTAACTTTAGTGGTAGGAAAGATAATGGAGCCCTTACTCAAAGATGTAATAGAAAAACATCTAGAAACTGAAAATATAATATAGAATAGTCAGCACGGATTTCAAAAGGGAAAGTCATGCTTGACCAACCTTATTGAATTCTTTGAAGAAGTAACAGAAAGGGTAGACAAGGGTAATGTAGTAGAAGTAATGTTTGTATTTTCAAAAGGCCTTCAATAAGGTACCGCATAGACTAAGGTCAGAGCATGTGGATTCAGGGAACAAGTAGCAGAATGGATAGCAAGCTGGCTACAGAACAGAAAACAGAGAGTAGGGGTTAAAGGTAATTACTCAGACTGGCAAAAGATGGGAAGTGGGATTCCACAAGGATTGGTGCTGGGACCACTGTTGTTCACCATTTACGTAAACGATTTTGACTCGGGAATCGGAAATACAATTTCAAAATTTGCAGACAACACCAAATTGAGGGGGTATAGTTAACTCTGAGGAGGACTGTGACAAAATACAGGAAGACATTAATAAACTTGCAGAATGGGCATGTACTTGGCAAATGAATTTCATTTTAGATAAGTGTGAGATATTACATTTTGGTAGGAAGAATAAGGGGACCACATATTGCTTGGATACTAAGAGTCTAAATGGGGTAGAGGAACAGAAGGATCTGGGGGTACAGATACACAAATCACTAAAACTAGCGACGCAGGTTAATAAGGCCATAAAATAAGGGAAACCAAGCAGTGGGGTTCATTTCTAGAGGGATAGAATTGAAAGCAGAGAAGTTATGTTAAACTTGTATAGATCCTTGGTTAGACTACATTTGGAATACTATGAACAGTTCTGGTCTCCATATTATAAAAAGGATATAGAGGCACTGGAGAAGGTGCAAAAAAGATTTACTAGAATGATACCAGAACTGATTGGTTATACCTATCAGAAAAGAGAAGACTGAGGGGTGACCTGATACAGGTCTTCAAGATTATGAAAGAGTTCGATAGGTTAGACGTAGAGAAGATGTTTCCACTTGTGGGGAAGACCAGAACTAGGGGCCATAAATATAAAATAGTCACTAATAAATCCAATAGGGAATTCAGGAGAAACCTCTTTACCCAGAGAGTGGTTAGAATGTGGAACTCGCTACCACATAGCTGCATTTAAGGGGAAGCTAGATAAACACATGAGGGAGAAAGGAATAGAAGGATATGCTGATAGGGTTAGATGAAGTAGAGACGGAGAGAGGAGGCTCATGTGGAGCATAAACACCGGCGTGGACCTGTTGGGCCGAATGGCCTGTTTCTGTGCTGTATATTCTATGTAATTTTATGTAACATAAATTTATTTTACAAAATTGTTCACACCTGTATGACTCCTTTATTAACTGTAACAGCTACTCAAACAGTGAATGCCATCTCCACGTTGAAGATTCTATGTTGAAAAGTGTGACACATAGTAATTCAGGGTGCCATTAAGCTGAAGTTGTAGGAGATGTATCATACAAGTTGCAACACTGTGCTATTGGAAAGACTGCGCAGGTAAGTCTTCTGTGAGGTATTTCTGTTTTTAGCAGGAGGAAGCCTCCAAACACAGTCTTCATGGATTTGTGCAATTCATTTTTGGACAGTTTTGGTGACAGGCCTGCAATGGATTTAAGTTCGAGTGAAATGTAATACAGTAAAAGCTGTGCTAAAATGTACCTATACTGTGCATGTAGAGCCTGCCTGTCTCTAAAGACCATCTAATAAACATTCCAACAATGAGCTTGACTTCAATTTATGATTTATTGGTGTAGCAACATGAGTCATGGAATTGTAAGATGTGCAGTTCATTCTTGAAGTATGAAGTTCACAATCTCAGCTAGAGGCATTGGACGAAGAAAGGAAAGAAGAGCAGGAATGTAGCCAAGTCTCTGTCGGAAGGGAGGTACAAGGGGGCGGGTCAACCTCAGATATTCATCCATACTTCTTAACAGTCAATTACAGAGTAGCATTGGCAGAAGTCAAGAAACAAACCTGCCCTCTTGACCAGTAAATAGGTGGCACTGAGAAGAAAACCTTAAAAGGGGAGCTAAAAAAAAACTGTTAGGACACCATTTATAGATAGTATGCTATCTGTTCTCAAGATAACATTATTACACAGGATTTTATTTATGTCATCATAACAAAGGTGTATATTTGAAATGGGATCATAAATTGTGATTTTAGTGTAATTTAAAGGTGAGGTAGCTATATTAAACCCCTAAGAAAAACAAAGCTAGTTGATTGGTGCTGTTCTATAAAACCTGGGTGAAAACCTTCAGAAAGTAATAATGTAGTGTATAAAAGAAGAAATTAGAGGAATTAATGTCCTCTACTGTTTTTTGTTTGTGCCAGATGTCAGTTATGCAGAAACAGAAATTTGAAAATATGAAGGGCACTATTTTGAACTATATTCTGTGTAACTACAGCATGCCTTGCCCTCTGCAGAACACTTCAATCAGTTTCTTTCCAGTGTTGTATTTTTTAACAAGATGGTTAAATTAGTTTTCTTCAATTTTCTGAAAATGTTTCTATTGTACAAAATGTTTGAGTTCTGTGTATAGCCAAGGCAGATTAATGTCTGGATTCCTATGTGTGCCTCTAATGTGCATTGAAAGTGCTTAAGATGATTTAGTACTTAAATGTTGGTAAAGTTAAGGCCATTGAATGGAACATAAGCTACAGTGCTACTGAGATTATGTGGAAAATACCAAGAATTCCTTTCTAAATAGTCCAGGTAAAGTGAAGCCACCTTGCAAGCAATCATTTTTGCACAAAGAAACAGTTCTGCCAAATATATATCACTGGTTTATGTTACAAAGCAATTCTCTTCTGTGGTAGCTATTGCAAAACAACATGCACCATTTGCTACAGTCTTGTCATCAATAGTTTTTAAAAAATAAATCACTGTTCCAAAAATTGATTAATGTTAGTTTTGCTTTTTTAATGTCTATTTCTGTTGAATTTATCTATACTGAATATATTTGTTTAAACTATGTAAGTTCTAATGACATCATGGAGGGAATTAGCTTGCCCAAATTGCTGAGGCCAACCACATGAGGTGGATGAAAATAAGTGGTTAATCCAGGCTGCTTTAAATGTACGTTAGTGCAAAGAAGCTGAATTTATTTTGAAAAAATACAAAAATTGGAAGAATACTGTGGGCTATATATATGTGAACTTTTCTGCAACAAATGTTGGATTCATTTAAACAGGTTTATGAAGTTTCTAAAAAGCTTAGAATATTTAAGATATCTCCTGTATGAATAATTGTAGAGGTTTCAGCGTTAAATCTGCCTCATCTGAACTATCCTGCTCAGAATGTCCATTTGAAGTGCTAGTGCTTCATTAGTAGGAGACATGGGATGAAATTGCAATGGGCGTACAATGATAGGACAGCCATTTTGCAGTTAAAAACACTGGGGTGGAAATTCTGCTTCTGTGATTACCAGCCCGTGATTCTCCCCCCACCCATCCTTCATTAAAGTGGGCGGAAAATTGTGGATTGGTGAGTGCAGAAGCAGAATTTCTACCCACATTGTGTTTTAAAATTTGTTTTATCTCTGATAGCCAGAATATTTTTGTTCTATTTGAAGTGAGTTACTCAAATCTGATACTCTTTCGTGAATCCGAGGTTTCACAAAGCTTCCATTTGCGACACTTTTGGAGATGAAATGGCACCTTTTGTTGACCATAGCTTCAAAGCTTCATAACTTTATGGATAAAATATTGTGTCTGCTCAAGATGTTATTTTGAAATCAATGCTGCAGTCACTGTTTTTAAATGATATCCGTCAGAACTTGGTCATCAATTTTATTTTGATATTTGTTTGAGAATGTCATATAAGTTGCTGACTCTTGAATTACCTGCATCTACCATATTTGTACATAAATTGCACTATTTGAGTGGGTGGTTTGCAGTTACCACTAAATGTTTGAAAATTGGGCTTTTTTAGTTTCCAGCATATTATGTTTTCATAACAATTTGACTGCTTTTTGGATGATTTCCACAAACATTTTTCAATGCGGGAAGAAAAGGATTTTTTGAGCGTTGCTTTCTAAGTTCAGATTTGTAAGCATTAGTAACTGATTGTTTTATTCTAGATCGGGAGTAGCATTTCAAATTAGAATAAATGCCACAATTCTGCGGGCACAACATGATCTGAAAATCTTTTGGAATGCTCTACCAGCCGACACAGTTAAAGCTTTGGATTTATTATAAGTTTGGCACTGCAAATCATATGGCTGGTTTTAAAATAATCATACCTTCTTTATTCTTTAAATACCTAGGGGGTGTCATACCACTAGCACCATGCTTATGCAGCATTTAGTATTGTCACAATAATTGATGCAGATGTCCTGATTCAGTGTGCTGGAAGTCATGTAGATAATGGATATCATTCTCTAGTCGCCGATTGGTAAACTGCAAATCTATCCCCGTATTGTTGTGCCTACCATTACCTCAATTCCATTGACTTTAGCAGCAAATAACAATTGTGGTATTTAAAAGGGTCTACCACAAAAAGGTACGGTTAATTATAAGGTGCTATTTTTTTAAATACTTCACATAGGTTAGAGCACTTGTTCCCATTTATTTTGAGTGCAAGGGAAAGTAGAGAGCTAGGAGACATAATGTAGAATATACTTGAAATAATCAGGTACAGTTAATGTCGAAACACAACATCTGCCCTGTCATTCTTTGATCTTGCATTCAGAGTGCAAATGGTTCCTAATTCTTCTTGAATTCCCAGCAACATGACTCTGCATATGCTGCAAGAAATGCACCCAGACCAAAGGCTGCTGTGACCTTCACCAGAACAGATGACTGCATTGGAATAATTTAAAAATAGCATTGACAATCATGGGACATGGAGGCACAAGATAACTACAAAGAAGCGGAAAGGAACAGCAGAGAGAAATACAAATGGCAAAGAAAAGGGAGAATCAAAAAGGAGAAGACAAATGGCTGAGGCTTAGGGAGAAGAGAAAATGGCAGAGGAGGGAGAATCAGAAAGAAAAGAAAAAGATAAATGGGAGGTTAACCTCTGCTAAAACAGCTCACCACTCCAGGATTAACCTGGTCAGCAAAGATAACTCCCACGTTCTTTTCTCCATTACCAACCATCTCCTTGAACCCCTCTCCCCTACCCCCTCCATCCTCAGCAGCAATTGCGGGGAGCACAATTTTTTTTTATTCGTTCATGGGATGTGGGCATCGCTGGCGAGGCCGGCATTAATTGCCCATCCCTAATTGCCCTTGAGAAGGTGGTGGTGAGCCGCCTTCTTGAACCGCTGCAGTCCGTGTGGTAACGGTTCTCCCACAGTGCTGTTAGGAAGGGAGTTCCAGGATTTTGACCCAGCGACGATGAAGGAACGGTGATATATTTCTAAGTCGGGATGGTGTGTGACTTGGAGGGGAATGTGCAGGTGGTGTTGTTCCCATGTGCCTGTTGCTCTTGTCCTTCTAGGTGATAGAGGTCGCGGGTTTGGGAGGTGCTGTTGAAGAAGCATTGGCGAGTTGCTGCAGTGCATCCTGTAGATGGTACACACTGCAGCCACAGTGTGCCGGTGGTGATGGGAGTGAATGTTTAGGGTGGTGGATGGGGTGCCAATCAAGCGGGCTGCTTTATCTTGGATGGTGTCGAGCTTCGTAAGTGTTGTTGGAGCTGCACTCATCCAAGCAAGTGGAGAGTATTCCATCACACTCTTGACTTGTGCCTTATAGATGGTGGAAAGGCTTTGGGGAGTCAGGAGGTGAGTCACTCGCCACAGAATACCCAGCCTCTGACCTGCTCTTGTAGCCACAGTATTTATATGGCTGGTCCAGTTAAGTTTCTGGTCGATGGTGACCCCCAGGATGTTGATGGTGGGGGATTCGGTGATGGTAATGCCGTTGAATGTCAAGGGGAGGTGGTTGGACTCTCTCTTGTTGGAGATGGTCATTGCCTGACACTTGTCTGGCACGAATGTTACTTGCCACTTATGAGCCCAAGCCTGGATGTTGTCCAGGTCTTGCTGCATGCGGGCTCGGACTGCTTCATTACTTGAGGGGTTGCGAATGGAACTGAACACTGCAATCATCAGCGAACATCCCCATTTCTGACCTTATGATGGAGGGAAGGTCATTGATGAAGCAGCTGAAGGTGGTTGGGCCTGGGACACTGCCCTGAGGAACTCCTGCAGCAATGTCCTGGGGCTGAGATGATTGGCCTCCAACAACCACTACCATCTTCCTTTGTGCGAGGTATGACTCCAGCCACTGGAGAGTTTTCCCCCTGATTCCCATTGACTTCAATTTTACTCAGGCTCCTTGGTGCCACACTCGGTCAAATGCTGCCTTGATGTCAAGGGCAGTCACTCTCACCTCCCCTCTGGAATTCAGCTCTTTTGTCCATGTTTGGACCAAGGCTGTAATGAGTTCTGGAGCCGAGTGGTCCTGGCGGAACCCAAACTGAGCATCGGTGAGCAGGTTATTGGTGAGTAAGTGCCGCTTGATAGCACTCTTGTCGACACCTTCCATCACCTTGCTGATGATTTAGAGTAGACTGATCGGGCGGTAATTGGCCGGATTGTATTTGTCCTGCTTTTTGTGGACAGGACATACCTGGGCAATTTTCCACATTGTTGGGTAGATGCCAGTGTTGTAGCTGTACTGGAACAGTTTGGCTTGAGGTGCAGCTAGTTCTGGAGCACAAGTCTTCAGCACTACAGCTGGGATGTTGTCGGGGCCCATAGCCTTTGCTGTATCCAGTGCACTCAGCCGTTTCTTGATATCACGTGGAGTGAATCGAATTGGCTGAAGACTGGCTTCTGTGATGGTGGGGACCTCGGGAGAAGGCCGAGATGGATCATCCACTCGGCACTTCTGGCTGAAGATGGTTGCAAACCCTTCAGCCTCGTCTTTTGCACTCACGTGCTGGACTCCGCCATCATTGAGGATGGGGATGTTTACAGAGCCTCCTCCTTCCGTTAGTTGTTTAATTGTCCACCACCATTCACGACTGGATGTGGCAGGACTGCAGAGCTTTGATCTGATCCGTTGGTTGTGGAATCGCTTAGCTCTATCTATAGCACATTGCTTCCGCTGTTTAGCATGCATGTAGTTCTGAGTTGTAGCTTCACCAGGTTGGCACCTCATTTTTAGGTACGCCTGGTGCTGCTCCTGGCATGCTCTTCTACACTCCTCATTGAACCAGGGTTGATCCCCTGGCTTGTTGGTAATGGCAGAGTGAGGAATATGCCAGGCCATGAGGTTACAGATTGTGCTGGAATACAATTCTGCTGCTGCTGATGGCCCACAGTGCCTCATGGATGCCCAGTTTTGAGCTGCTAGGTCTGTTCTGAATCTATCCCATTTAGCACAGTGGTAGTGCTACATAACACGTTGGATGGTGTCCTCAGTGCGAAGACGGGACTTTGTCATGGACTTCTTTGTCACTAAGATTGAGACCATCCGTTCCTCTGCCGTATCCCTCCCTTTCCATTTCCCTACAAGCCAAGCTTGGCCTCAGGTTCCCCTCACCCTAGACCTGAACTAGCATATTTCATTGGTTTATCTCCTATCTCTCCTCATGCCCCCTCAGAGCTTATCTTGTCCATGAGATCTTTCTCCTGTTCTCTCAACCCCTTTCCCACTAACCTGCTGACTGCCCAACTTCCCTTCCTGGCCCTCATGCTAGCTGATATTGTAAACAATTCTTTTTTCTCAGGTACTGTCCCACTCCCTTTCAAAACTGCCGTCATCACATCCTGCCTCAAAAAATCCACCCTCACCCCTTCTGTCCTTGTAAGCTACCGCCCCATTTCCGACCTCTCTTTCCTCTCCAAAGTTGTTGGACGTGTTGTCGCCTCCCAAATCTGTCCCCACCTTTTCCACAGCTCCATGCATGAACCTCTCCAATCAGTTTCTGCTTCTGCCACAGCACTGAAACAGCCCAAATCAAAGTCACAAATTATATCTATCCTGGCCACCTCCTGTTTTTCATTTACATGCTGCTCCTCAGTGATATTATCCAAAGACACGACGTCAGGTTTCATATGTATGCTGACAGCACCCAGCTCTATCTCATCACCATCTCCCTCGACCCCTCCGCTGCCTCTGTGTTGTCTGACTGCTTGCCGACATCCAGTCCTGGTTGAAATGCAATTTCCTCCAATTAAACACTGGGAAGACCAAAGCCATTATCTTCAGCCTTCACCACAAACTTCGTTCCCTCGCCACTGATCCCATCCCCCTCCTTGACCACTGTTTCAGGCTGTACCAGTCTCAATGTCCTATTTGACCCTGAGCTGAGCCTCCAACCCCATATCCTGTCCATCATAAAGATCGCCTACTTCAACCTCTGTAATATCGGCCGCCTCCAATCCTGCCTCTGCTCATCTGCTGCTGAAACCCTCATCCATGCTTTTGTTACCTCCAGACGCGACAATTCCAAAGTTCTGCTGGCTGGCCTAGAATCTTCCACCCTGCATAAACTTGAGCTCGTTCAAAAAAATCAAATAGATATAAATGACTTTTGATACTCATCACCACCAATGACTCAAGATCACATAACATGAGCAATGGTTTTGTATCTGAAAATCTCACTTAGTGTATCATATTGAGAGCATACATGGTATTGTACAAAATCATAGATGAATCGAACAAAATTGTATGGTTGTAGTTTGAATCAAGGAATTTCGATGTCATGCACCAATGCTCCAGTGATTTCTAAATGTCACCCGTATTCCAGGAATGAATTATTGCCTCTCCCCCTTTTCAGGTATCTGTTTTAAACATTTTTGTTTTACAAGGTGGCATTCATAGATAAAGTTCACAATTAGCAGGAAATAATCATTGCTGTTTTCCCCATTGACTTATTGCTCATTCAAATAGAGCACCTGTGACAAACTGGCATAGGAGATAATACAATCACATATTGTTTTCTCCTGAAGGATCATCATGTTTTCAGCACATTAAAGGAGTGGAATGTGTATAGTATTATGAAATGGCAGAGAAGGAATTAATGGCTGTAATGCAGCCTGAGGCCTCTGATCATTATAAATTACTTGAGCTTCGCTCTTATGGTGTATATATAGAATAATAGGCACTAGGAAATTATAATGAAGGCTAATTCAGCTCATGTAATATGCTTAGAGATAGAAGCAAGTGTTTTTATTTAACAGTCATCAGAATTCTAGAAGCTAAATTTCAACCTTTTTATCTCTCACAAGTACTTATTTATTTTTCTTTCTATCGGCCCAGATTTTCCTGTCAAAATAACAGTGAGACTAATGGTGCTTGCTGTTATTTACGCATAAATGGTACAGCAACTTCAGATGAGGGGCAGACGCGTGGTTAAACTCAAATATCCGTAAGTTGCTGTCCGAGTTATGCCGCTCTGTTGTTAGCTTCTCAAAAAGGGCATCTTGCTGGATGGCTCATTATTGAAATGCATTGAATGGCTGAAGTTGCTGTATTTGCGCAGTAGATACGAATTAAACTTGCCACAGAAAGTTAATTCTTGTCCATTCCAGTCTAAGAACCCGTTTAACAACGTGATAATTGTTAATTACTGCCAAACAACCTCTCTGAAAATTAACTATTACAAGTGTGAAGTCTCATTCCTTCAGGTTTTAATTGTTGTTGGAGATTTAAAAAATGTAAAATTTAATTTTTTTTTACTTTTCTTTTCTGTCTTTTTTCCCACTCTCTTAATCCAAAGCTAAACATGCAAGGGCAAGTCTAACCAACGGCAGATGCTGTTAGATGACCTGCTGCAGCGCATTATAGCCCAGTATGTATTCAAATTCAGTACTGTTTCTTTTTCTCCTACTGTTTGACTATCATCATACTATCCTATTTGGTAATTATTACAACACCAGATACCAGATCCCAGATCCAATAGGTTCAAATGGCACTTATGCACTTCCTCCCCCTCCAAAAAAGTTCTATCTTTTATATCTTTTATATGCGCTATGAAGTAACTCTTCAGAGATGTGATAAATGCCATTCTAAAATTGTTTGAGACTTTTTAGTTGGTTTCTTTGAAATTAAAATTATTCTGATAACACATTAGGTAATGAATTAGGAGCAACAACATAGTCAAGTCTGATGATGGCTAATCTCAAAAATGATTATCACACATCAGGTACTATAAATATTTTATTTCCAGCAGTTATTTACTAGTTTACAGCTCCATATGATATGTATTATAACACCATGAGAACAACTTATTGAATTACAGCTTTGTAACTTCCTACTATTTATTTGTTCTGCATGTACCTCAGCAGAGCTGTGCAAGTCAATATAATTAAGTTGTGCAATCTGTTTCTTTGGAATAAAATGGTGATGTTAAAGTTTGTGGATTTTTTTTTAACTCTGTGCTTGAGCGGAAAACAAGAACGCACAGGTTCTTATTCTTTAGTGGTAGAATCAACTCTTCGACTGCTGGAAGGTGCAGGGAAATTTCAGTCTCTGTGGGCCAAACATTTTTTAAAAAAGTTTTCAGATGTCAGGAGTAGTTTTTGTAATATTAACTTTGACAATTAAACACTTTAAATGTTTTTATCTAAATTGTTTTTAGCATTTTAGCATACCCTATCCTCCCTTTATTCGCCATTCTCTGTTCTTCCTGATTCAAACTCTTCTACTTTTATTATTTTGCCATTAAGCTAGTTACACAATAAATGAGAATATCCTATGTTAGACTTTAAAAAAATATTTTCTTATTAGAAATTTTAAAATACTTTTCTTACCTGGTTCCCACTCCCTCTCCAGCTGTCAGCGTTCATTTTGAAGGGGGGAGCCACATCAAAATAATTAACCTCTGGTTGAAAAGCCAGCTCCAAGAGTCTTTTTGATTCAGCCAATCATGTGCCGGGAAAATGTGACCAGGTCAAGCTCTAATACATTTTATAGCACCAAAGAGACGAATGCTATTGCAGAACAAGTGATCTCATCTCATCAAACAATAATGTGCAGCACCAGCACCCGAAAGCTTACAGTTGAATATGGATGGTGTTTTACATTGTCAGCGGTGTTTCAGCCTACTGCATATACCTTCTGTCTCATAAAGTGTGCGTTACCTCGAATGATGCTGAGAGGCTGTTTCCACAGGCTGGAGAGTCGAGAACTAGGGGTCATAGTCTCAAGATAAGGGGTCAGCCATTTAGGACCAACATGAGGAAAAATGTCTTCACTCAGAGGGTTGTGAATCTTTAGAATTCTCTACCCCAGAGGGCTGTGGATGCTTAGTCGTTGAGTATATTCAAGACTGAGATCAATAGATTTTTGGACATTAAGGGAATCAAGGGATATGGGGATAGGGCAGGAAAGTGGAATTGAGGTAGAAGATCAGCCATGATCTTACTGAATGGCAGAGCAGGCTTGAGGGGCCATATGGCCTACTCCTGCTTCTATTTCTTGTGTTCTTATGTTCTTCAAAAAATATAATCAAATTTGTTAGATATGACCTTTTTTTGAAGCCATCTTGGGTGTCCCTAATATGTCCCTTTCTATCCAAGTAACCATATATTACATCCCTAATGATTCCCTCAAGCATCTATCCTATTACTGATGTCAAACTAATGGGCCTATAGTTACCCGGGTTTGTCTTGTCTCCTTTTTTAAAGATGGAGGACTACATTAGCCGCCTTCCACTCTATGGGAACTGTCCCAGAATACAGTGAGCTATTAAAGATACTGGCAAGGGGCTCACACAGCATGTGTCCCATTTCCCTGAGGACCCTCGGGTGGATATCATCTGACCTCGCTGCTCGATCTATTTTCAGGTTCTTAATTCTATCTAAAACAATATGTTCATCTCTGTTAATCACCATTAAATTTTAACAGTTGAGCATCGTCTTCATGAGTGAAGACCAAGGAAAGTACTCATTTAATATTTCCGCCATACCCCGTGAGTCCTTCGTAACCTGCCGTTGGACGGTTCTCTGACTCTTCACATAACTGAAAAAACTTTTCCCATTATTTCCACAATTGTCTACAATCCTCTTTTCCATTATACTTTTAGCAGATCTAATAGCAGCCTTCGTTTTCTTTGGCTGGTCTTTGTACTCTGTTTAGTTGAGTATTTGATTTTTGTTTACATCTTATTTGTCTTTGTACATGACCAGTCAGCCCCCTTGGCTTTTTCTTACCACACTCCTTTCTTTTGACTTTGGGTACATATTTGTCTTCCACATTTTTTATCTTGTTCTTAAATGCTTTCAATTTGTATTCAACATCAGTCTCATCATCATCCAGTAGGGTTAGCCAATAAACCCATTCCAAATCATCTACCATTTTAGCGAAGTTTGCCCTTCTGAGTTGTAGATTTTCAGTACCTTTGGTCCTACCAGCCAATTGAAATACATTTTTAACACTTGATAAGCTCTATTAAGTTAGCAGTAAAGTGTTCTGACGTATTAAACTATCTTACTTTGAAATTGCAGTTGGAAAGTTCAAAGTTATATATATAAAAAAACAATTACTGAGTATCTTATGGCTGTGGCATTAGCTGATCATCAGAATTGACACCATATCCATACATACAATAATAGTTTGATAAGTTGGTGAAGAATTCAAATGTAGTAAATATTTTTAAAACACTTGGACATTTTTTCTGCAGTATTTACAATAGGAAGTAGCAACACTGTGGAAAAAGGTTTGCGTACTAACATTTACTTTCATACTATGGTAGCTGAACCCTGCTTATTCTTATTAAAATAAAATTTTCTCCAACAAATCAGTTTTGATTTTAAGTTGGTTCCATTGTGAAGGAAGGCGAAACATTACAGAATATGATGGATGAAGTCTGCTTATCCAGTCAAAAACTTGAAAGAGCAATTCTAGAGCCCAGGCTGTATTTTAAAAATAAGTACACTTCTTATTACAGAACTTGGCTGTGATCAACTATTCTGATGCTGCAATAGGCAAGTCCCAGAGTTGGCTTTGAAATCAACTTTCAAAATTTCAATTGATTATTGTGCAATTGAATGCTGAGCAACATATGCTCAAATTGGTAACTCACTATTGAAGCATCAGAAACTTGGCTTAGCCAGTGGAAGGAAGCAGTAGAGTAGTCCTTGTCGGAGACAAAGAATTGATATACAGCACACTATGAATAAGTGTTCACCAACGGGACAGTCTAAAATATTTTTAATGTATTTATCTTTGGAAGTGTTTGGTAAGTAATTGTTTAACTTTTCTAAGAAATGTAAGGTTATGAAATCATTTCATAGCCCACATATGGAACTACGTACTTTTATTTTTTTTATTTCTTGGGATGTCGACGAGGCTGGCAAGGCCAATATTTATTGCTCATCCCTAGTTGCCCTGAAAAGGTGGTAGTGGTGGTGGCGGTGGGCCTTCTAGAACCGCTGCAGTGCTTGTGGTGATGGTGCTCCTACAAAGCTGTTAGGATAGAATACCAGGATATTGACCCAGTTACGTTGAAGGATTAAAGTCGTGTTGGTGTGTAACTTGAAGGGGAATGTGGAGATGATTATGTTCCCATGATATTGCTGTTCTTGTCCTCGGTGCTAGACGCCACAGAGGAGAGTTGTGCTGTCAAAATAACCTTGGTGAGTTGCTGCAGCGCACCCTTTAGATCGTACATTCGGCAGCCATGGTGTGCCAGTGGTGGAGGTAGTGGATATTGAGTCCAGTGGCAGGGCCACTGATCAAACAAACTGCTCTGTGCTGGATGGTGTCGAACTTCATGAGTGTTTTTGCGACTGTACCCATCCAGGTGAGTGGTGATTATTGCTTCACACTCCTGGCTTGAGTCTTGTAGATGGTGGAGAGGCTTTGAGGAGTTAGGGGTGAGCCACTCATGACAGAGTACCCAGCACCTGCCCTGCTCTTGTAGCTACGTGTTGATATGGCTCATCCAGTTCATGCTCTGGTCAGTGGTGACCCTCAGGATGTCGATAATGGAAGACTCAGCAATGGTGGTAACGTTGAAGGTCAAGTGTGATGGCTGGGCTTTCTCTTGTTCAAGATGGTCATTACCTGGTACTTACGTGACACACATGTTAAGCTGAATACTGCGGTATCATCAGCAAACAATCCCAGCAATGTCCAGGGGCTGTGATGACTGGCTTACAACAACTACAACCATCATCCTTTGTATCAGGTTCGACTCCAGCCATTGGAGGGTTTTACCTTTGACCCCCATTGCTTCCATATTTTCTAGGGCTCCTTGGTGCAATACTCGGTCAAATGCTGCCTTGATGTTGAGGGCAGCTACTCTCAGCTCTCCACTGCCATTCAGCTCCTCTCAGCTCTCCACTGCCATTCAGCTCTTGCGTCCAGGTCTGGATCAAGGCTGTGATGAGGTCTGGCGCCGAGTTCTGGCAGAACCTGAACTAAGCGTCAGTAAGCAGGTTATCGATGAGTGGGTCTCCCATGATGGCTCTATTGATATCTCCTTCCATCACTTAACTCAAGACTGGGAGGAGGCTGATAGGCCAGTAATTGGACAGGTTAGATTTATCGTATAGGACATAGTTGGGTAATCTTTCATATTGTCGGGTAGATGCCACTGTCATAGCCGTAATAGAGCAACTATTGTGGTTTTAAATAGAGGTGCAGAAAAAGACTCCCCAAAATGGCTTTTGGAATATCAAACTATATAATGTCAGTTACTGCCATTATTTGACTGCTTCATTTTATGAATCATAGCAACTGGGAAGAGTTGCTTAGAATTTCAGCAATCTTGCTACTGTGGGGCCCAAGGATTGCCTTTAAATATTTTGTATGCAACTTTCAAGCTAGATAGTCAAACAACTTATTTTCTTATGCGTATTCCAGATGGGGGAAAATTTTCATCTGCAAAACATACTAAAACATTCATATATACATGCTTGTTTAAAATAATAAATGACAGTTGTTTACCACATAATACAGGACGGCATTTTGTGTGAATCTAAGTTGCTCTTCAGTTTGGTTTAATGGTTGTTAATGATTGCAGCACCCCACCTTTGTCTTCTCAGGTTTTTATATGTATCACTACATAGACCACCTAGCAAGTAAGACTACTCTTCCAGGAAAGCTATCTTTAACATAAACCTCATATTAAAGTTGCTCGGGCTTCAAGTAGACCTGGAAAAATACCAGATGAAATCATCTCAGGACATGAACTTCATGAGAGCTGAGTTCCAGACTGTCCAAACACCAGACTCCCTGCCAGAAAATAACATTTTTTGAATATCCAGAAACAGCTGGTAGCTTTCTTTACTGGAATCAAGAACACAGCAAAAACCTGCTGCTATCTTTTGGTTTCTTATGCCAGATTCTGCATGAGGCTGAATTTCAGCCCAATTGCAAATGATAGGTGACTAAGATCTCCGAAGCTTCCTTTATTGGGGAGGCAGGGATACTGTCACAGAGGGTGGCTCTTATCACTGTTGCAAATAACTTGATAGGAAGCTCACTTTAGCAGGGATGTAAAAAGAAGAAAAAACTAAATCCTGGAAATCTGATATAAAAGCAGAAAATGCCACAAAGACACAGCAAGTCCATCAGCATCTGAAAAAATTGGTAAAATTTTTGGACGTAGATTCTTTGAAAGCATAAACAGCCATGACAGATTACATGTTCCCAGTGTTTAGTCCCTGTGTACTGATTGCTCTAGGTGGCTACTTTCTAAGGCAACATACAAAAAATTAGTGATTTAGTTCATCTTAAAAAAAATCTTTAATATTGCCATGCAATTAAGAATGTTTAAGTATATAGAGCATGGAAATGGGAGACAGTTGCATGATGGAATGATGCAATGATGTTTCTTAAAGAGGCAAGCATATTGAAAATATTCCATATAGATTCAGCTGGCTGGCTTTTATCCTGTGGTTATGTAGAGAATGAATATAACTATGCATTTGGTAAGTAAATTATTCTGATGTGGGCATTTTTTTGTTCTAAAAAATTGATAGTGATGTTAAGCTTTGCAATGATGGCTTGTGATTTATACACCACAACTGGGTATGCAGGAAATTCAGCTCCATTTCTGCCACTAAAGACCAATCAATTATCTTCATCACAGTAAATAAATGGAAATATTTTAAAAGTGCCTGGAATTTATCCTTTTTTGCACACGCTCAGATTGTTGCATACATTTAGTGTAGGGTGGAAACAAATCCACAAGATATAATACCATTAAAGTAACAAAGCCATAATTTTATATTTTTTCCCTTCAACTTTCATTGACTAGATTTAAAATGTTGAAGTACCGCAAACAGGTTTTTACCTTTACAAGATTCAATGCAGCTATTTGTGAGTGTTGGAAAAAGACATAAATAAAAAGTAGGTTTCACATACAATATCTAACTTGCCAGTACATCAATGCCATGAAATAGTTGTGTACTTTTTGGAATACCTTAGCTGTGATACTAAATCAATTTTAACTATTTAAATATCTTATTTACGGGAGATGTCCCAAAAAAAACTTTGTATTGCTGATGACATTTTTGGCATTAGGACAGAGGAAGGAGACTGTTTATTTCAAGAATTGCACTTATTTATAATAAGAATTGCAAACTATTCCTCTGTATTCATTTGCATATGTGCATATAGTTTGTTTACTATCCCAATTGTACAAGTGGAGAATGAAATCTAACTTTTTGCGCTGGCTGCACAAAAATCATACTGTTTTCATGAAATTCTTTGTACGTTCTCAAGTACTTCTTGTAGAAAAAGCAGAAGATAAATCATCTTGTGTCAGGAGTGTGAACATCTGTTGTTTAGTTTGATTGGAAGGTTACAGAGGTGAGTTAAATATAGGCTTCTCTGCTTCCATCCAGCTTTTTACATTGTGCAAAACTGGCTATTATGTTGCATTTACCATTGTTACTTGTATCTGCCCGTTTTCATGCTTTTCCTGCATGAAAGCATCAATCTTCAGTTGCCACAATTTGGTTTTCATGCAATTTAGTTGGATTGTAGTTTTTTTTAATTATAAACAATTTATATATTTATTAAAAATGAGACAAACAACTAATTTAGGCATGAGTCTACCTTGAAATCATTTTAATTTTGATAGTCGTTACATATAAAATATATTATGAAGACAGAAAATGCTGGAAACACTCAGCAGGTCAGGCAGCATCTGTGAAGAGAGCAACAGAGTTAAAGTTTCAGGTCGATGACCCTTCATCAGAACTGGAAGAATCTAGAGATTTAACAGTTTATAAGCAAGTACAGAGCCAGGGAAAATGGGAGAGGGGTGGGGTGGGGGGGGGGGGGGGGGAGGAAAGAACAAAAGGGAAGGTCTGTGATAGAGTGGAGGGCAGGAGTGATTAAATGACAGAAGGGATGATGGTACAAGGCAAAAAGGGGTTGGTAATGGGACAATAAAGAAACATAAGATGAGTCCAGAGGAGGTGTAAATGACAACAGCAAAACCATTACCAGAACCTGCTATTATGTTTGCCTCTAAGCCCGAAGGTCAGAAGCCCCACCATCCACTGAACAGAAATCTATGCCTCTCCCCAAATGATCAGAAATCAGGGCACCCACACTCTACCACACAAGCAGTAATCATCCACTCCCACTATGAAGAAATCCTTCTATCAACTCCCCCCCCCCCCCCCCACCCCCAAATCCCCAACTGAGCAGAAATAGAATGATAATAACTTGCATTTACATCGTGCAATTAACGTAGAAATTTTTTTGGATGAGCTGAAGTTTATGGGAGGCTGGCCAGAAGAACATTGGAATAGTTGAAACAGGCGATGACGCAGGCATGGATGAGGGTTTCAGCAGCAGATAAATACAGCCAACAACCTCCCTCCAAACAGAAATAAGCACACCGATTCCTCTTTTCCCCCGAGTCAGCAGCAATTAGTCCACAACCACATCCCACTGAGCTGAAATCAGAGCACCCCCGTCACAGAGCAGAAATCTACATAAACCACTCCCACCCCTTAGGAAGTCATCCAACAACTCTCCCGCTCCCTCCCCCCCCCCTTCCCGGCTATTGAACAGAAACCCTGCAACTGCCCCCCACCCCCACCCCCACCCCCACCCAGCTGAACAGAAATCCTACCAACCTACTTGGGTCAAAGACTACCTTCACCCGCCCCCCCCCCCATGAAAAACACAACTTTCCTCCTCCCCATACCATACTGAACACAAGCATGACTTTCCCCTGCTAAGAGCACAGCTCCACCCCTTGCTGAGCTGAAGCTTGCCCTCCACAGAACAAATTGAAGCCTATTCCTTCCTCTTGCCCTCCCCCTATGAGCAGTAACTCACCCACCCAATGAGAGAGAAATTTCCCCCATCTGCTGAGAAACAACTCATGCGTAAACATAGAACAACGTTAAATGTCAAGAAGTTTTTCTTTGCATATACGATTATCGACCTTCAGAACAGGTTGCAGATTCACTAGTAAGCATTCAAAACGGAGCTGGATGAGTCTTGGCTGTGGCTGCTGTCATTGCCTACAAAAGTCAGGATGATATGCCTCATGGTCACTGTGGTCCCCTGGAACTTGTTTGGATCACCTTTGTGGGTCAGAGATGAATTTCCCCAAATTTTTCCCCATCGACCTCCCCATCCTTCTCTCCCTCTCTCCCCTTCACTCTCTTCTTCCCCTCCTTCCTCCCTCCCTTCCACTATCCCTCCCACTCTCCCTCCTTCCTGTCTTGGTCCTCCCCTCTCCCCCACCTGGGTCCAGTTATCTCACCATTTTCTAATCCACTTGACCTGAATACTGGATTTGGTCTTGACTCCACGTGTACAACACCACAGGAGATCAAAGAGTGCACCATAAATTCTAGTGAAAGCTGGGACAGGCAGGAGAAACGCCTGCCCCAGTGTGAAGAATGAATGCAAATGAACACGATAATGGTAAAAGATGATTAATCACAAATTCAGTCATTTGCGCCAATATTGCCCCGACTTACTCAGGTCTACTTAAACGTAGCTTGAGTTACTTGCTGAACCAGGAGGTGGCTGATTTCACAGGCTCTGACTTTGCCTGGTATCTCAATTTTGATTGGAGCAATTTGAACATTTTTTTTTGCACTGCGATGCTACAAAAGGATTCTGCCAGCTGCCTCTCTGCAGTTTCAGGCAAGGAATTTTTTCCCCAACCTTCTTTCATTGAACCCTTCACTATGGGTATTCCCATATTTATCATTACAATGGTAGCAGAACAGGAGTAGGAGGAAGACAGAGACACATAGGATAAGGATGCTCAAACGGAGAAGTCCAACACAGAGTTTCCCTTCCACGAGACTCAACAGACCACTCCATTCCAAAGAGGTTATGGTTCAGTAAGTCGGCATTTCAGGAACTCTGTGTTCTGTTGCAACCAGACCTCCAAACATCCTCTTGCACACCCACTGCTCACTATATTCAGGTTAAAGTCACCACAGTCCTCAAATTCTGTCAGAGTATTTTCAGGCTACAAGTGCTGACTTCTGCAATGTTACTCAATTTGCAGCCTTTTTGCTGCATATGTCATGTTACTGACATGTTTTTCAACGGAGAACATTTCAATTTATAACCTTTGGCATATTAGCCCAGGAAAGACTTTAAACTTATATCACGGTGTAGCATTTTCCATGGTGCAAGGTGTTATAGAATGCACTCATGCAATACAGGCCTTGCATCAAAATCCCCAGAACTTTCTAAATCACAAGGGATTCCAGTCTCTTATGGTGCAGTTGGTGTCTGACCAGCAGCATAAGATCTTACATATTAGTGCCAAACTTTTAAGAAGCTGTCATGATCCTTTCATCCTCAAGAATACCAGCATCACTCCTTTATTCCAAGGAGAAGAAGAATGATCTGGCTGGCCACTTGGTGACAAGGGCGAACCCCTTGCTGGCCTGGCTAATGAACCCTGCCTGTATCTCCTCCACTGATGTGGAAGAAGCTATAACGAGACCAGTGCCAGGTCTCGTATCACTGTGGAGCACACCATAGGCATTCTATAGGCACACTTCTGCTGCTTCCGTAGATTGGGGGGAGCATTGTAGTACAAGCCAGCCATAGGTCGACCCCTGAGATCTGAAACAAAAACAGGAAATGCTGGAAACTCTCAGAAGGTGAGGCAACATCTGTGAAGAGAACAGAGGAGTTAACATTTCAGATGTGGACTCTTTGTCAAAACTCCTGAGATCTGAGTCCTTAGGCTCTGGGCCCTGGGGGTGACTTTTGTGGTACCTCCACTCTCCACCATCAGCATCCACTGTAATTCCACTGGCACCTCCATGGTTTGTGACTCATCCAGTGACAAACTTTCATGGCAACTATCTAGATCCCCCTGATGGATTTCGGTGGGCTGGTGAATAAGAGAGAAAGGGTAGATGATAAAGGAATTGTCAGTGCAGAAGTGGAACGACACTGCCCGTTTCCAATTTCTTCCACCTCGTCGTCCTCTTCCTCCTTCCCCTTTCTCTTCCTCCTCCGTGTGTGTAACCATTCTAAGGGGAAACAAAGCAAAAGATTTTAGAGATGTAGGCTGTTTACTGGAAGTCTTATCAGGTGCATTTGTATGAGGCAAATTACATTGCTTACATGGATGCTCTGGTCCACAAACCATGATAACGGCAAGTATCTGACAGGTTTGACAAACCTGCAGCTGCCACAGGCTTGTAAGCAAGTTGGATGTGAATAAGAAAACTCAGATAGGAGTTGAGCAGAATACCAAGATTCAAGAGAATGGCCCAGCTTTACTGATATTTAGCTGGAGGGAGTTAATTTGGCTCAGATTTGGGACCAAGCTTACACCTCTGTACCATACAGGGATGCTACCATTCTTCTGACCATAAGAAATAGGTGCAGGAGTAGGCCATTTGGCACCTCGAGCCTGCTCCGCCATTCAATAAGATCATGACTGATCTTCGTCCTCAACTCCACTTTCCCGCCCAATCCCCATATCCCTTGATTCCCTTAGAGTCTAAAAATCTAATGATCTCATTCTTGAATTTTTAAAAATTTGTTCATGGGATGTGGGCATCGCTGGCGAGGCCAGCATTTATTGCCCTTGAGAAGGTGGTGGTGAGCCGCCTTCTTGAACCGCTGCAGTCCATGTGGTGAAGGTTCTCCCACAGTTCTGTTAGGAAGGGAGTTCCAGGATTTTGACCCAGCGACGATGAAGGAACGGCGATATATTTCCAAGTTGGGATGGTGTGTGACTTGGAGGGGAACATGTGCAGGTGGTGTTGTTCCCATGTGCCTGCTGCTCTTGTCCTTCTAGGTACTAGAGGTCGTGGGTTTGGGAGGTGCTGTCGTAGAAGCCTTGTCGAGTTGCTGCAGTGCATCCTGTGGATGGTACACACTGCAGCCACGGTGCGCCGGTGGTGAAGGGAGTGAATGTTTAGGGTGGTGGATGGGGTGCCAATCAAGCGGGCTGCTTTGTCCTGGATGGTGTCAAGCTTCTTGAGTGTTGTTGGAGCTGCACTCATCCAGGCAAGTGGAGAGTATTCCATCACACTCCCGACTTGTGCCTTGTAGATGGTAGAAAGGCTTTGAGGAGTCAGGAGGTGAGTCACTCGCCACAGAATACCCAGCCGCTGACTTGCTGTAGTAGCCACAGTATTTATATGTTGGTCCAGTTAAGTTTCTGGTCAATGGTGACCCCCAGGATGTTGATGGTGGGGGATTCGGCGATGGTAATGCCGTTGAATGTCAAAGGGAGATGGTTAGACACTTGTTTGTTGGAGATGGTCATTGCCTGGCACTTTTCTGGCGCGAATGTTACTTGCCACTTATCAACCCAAGCCTGGATGTTGTCCAGGTCTTGCTGCACGTGGGCACGGACTGCTTCATTATCTGAGGGGTTGCGAATGGAACTGAACACTGTGCAATCATCAGCGAACATCCCCATTTCTGACCTTATGATGGAGGGAAGGTCATTGATGAAGCAGCTGAAGATGGTTGGGCCTAGGACACTGCCCTGAGGAACTCCTGCAGCAATGTCCTGGGGCTGAGATGATTGGCCTCCAACAACCACTACCATTTTCCTTTGTGGTAGATATGACTCCAGCCACTGGAGAGTTTTCCCCCTGATTCCCATTGACTTCAATTTTACTAGGGCTTCTTGGTGCCACATTCGGTCAAATGCTGCCTTGATGCCAAAGGCAGTCACTCTTACCTCACCTCTGGAATTCAGCTCTTTTGTCCATGTTTGGACCAAGGCTGTAATGAGGTCTGGAGCCGAGCGGTCCTGGCGGAACCCAAACTGAGCATCGGTGAGCAGGTTATTGGTGAGTAAGTGCCACTTGATAGCATTGTCGATGACACCTTCCATCACTTTGCTGATGATTGAGAGTAGACTGATTGGGCGGACTGTATTTGTCCTGCTTTTTGTGGACAGGACATACCTGGGAAATTTTCCACATTGTCGGGTAGATGCCAGTGTTGTAGCTGTACTGGAACAGTTTGGCTAGAGGTGCAGCTAGTTCTGGAGCACAAGTCTTCAGCACTACAGCCGGGATGTTGTAGGGGCCCATTGCCTTTGCTGTATCCAGTGCACTCAGCCGTTTCTTGATATCAGGTGGAGTGAATCGAATTGGCTGAAGACTGGCTTCTGTGATGTGGGGATATTGGGAGGGGGCCGAGATGGATCATCCACTCGGCACTTCTGGCTGAAGATGGTTGCAAATGCTTCAGCCTTGTCTTTTGCACTCACATGCTGGATTCTGCCATCGTTGAGGATGGGGATGTTTACAGAGCCTCCTCCACCACCATTCACGACTGGATGTGGCAGGACTGCAGAGCTTTGATCTGATCCGTTGGTTGTGGAATTGCTTAGCTCTGTCTATAGCGTGTTGCTTCTTGAATATACTGAACAACTCAGCATCCGCAGCCCTCTATGGTAGAGAATTCCAAAGATTCACAACCCTCTGAGTGAAGAAATTCCTCCTCATCTCAGTCCTAAACGTCCGATCCCTTATCCTGAGACTATGCGCCCTAATTCTAAACTCTCCAACCAGGAGAAACAGCCTCTCAGCATCTACCCTGTTAAGCCCTTTCAGAATCTTATATGTTTCAATGAGATCACCTCTCATTCTTCTAAACTTCAGAAAATATAGGCCCATTCTACTCAATCTCTCCTCATAGAACAACGCTCTCATCCCAGGAATCAATCAATTCTGAATAACTATTGCGTTAATGTATTCTAAGTAATGATGTTTAATAAATGGAAAGAAACATAAACGAAAAGCTTTGTTTATGATATTACCAAATTGAGGTAAAATGTTTATTAGGCCACCACTGTATTGTCCAAGCCTTATGCCCTTTTATTTTAATTTAGTACATAAGTCCTAGAAATTACCTAATTTTTGATGAAACCTAATTGTACAGTTGAACATAATTGTGGTACATATGTTTAATGTTGCAGAATTACACAATTTTTATTTTAAAAGTGTATTTTATTTATGGATCAAATTGATAGCCTTTGCTGTGGCTCACATTGATCATCCTTACTTTGGCTTAAATAGATGATCCTTGCATTGGGTTACTGCAAGAAAGCCAACTTCACTGAAGTGTTTATGCGCTGAAAGATTATTGTTAAACTCACAAATATATTTCTGGCTTCAATCAGTTGTTATCATCTACCTGTCAAGAGCTCATCATTTTAATGAGTCCTGTGGGGCAAAAACAGTTGTGAGATCCCACAGCTCTGAATTGTATCTTACTAACTGCTCTTTCATTTGGGATTGTGTGTTGTGTAATGTTCAGTATTAAAGTGAGATGACCAACAAATGTCATTCCTATCCTTTTAATTTTTTTTTCATTTGTATTTTGCCAACAAGGCAACTGCATCTGATTTTTTTTTGTTGCAAGTCCAAGAAGTATGAGAGTGAGAAACAAAGGAGTGGAATTTGGTGATTAAAAATTGGATAACAGAAACAATGCAGGAGACTTAAGGAGAGACACTGATGGTAAAGTACACACAGTATATGATTTTACAAATTTACAGAAAGCATAGGAAAAAGGAAGAGATGTTGGGAAGGATTAATGATGAGAACTTTTAAACAACAGATGGATTGGACATAAATGTAATATTCTAGTTACTGAAGTTCACACTATTAGACAGTAAAGTACTGCACACTGAAACCACACTCTCATTATCTGCTTTGGTGTCTTCAGCACTTTGATTACGTTCCAAGTACTTAATCCTCAAAATGTGTTTTTTTTTAAATAGCAGTTTCAGGCCTTGTGAAGGCGCATCTGGGATTTACACACAAGAAGTTCCTGATGCCAACACTTAGATAAGACACTTTCCCAGCACCGATTGAGAGATAGAAAATGGGTGGGAAAGTTGCTGCAAGCTATTATTCTTGAACCTTTGAGCGGCTGTAAGTGTGCCACTGGCTCAGGTTGAGGACCAAGTCTCTGTCCTGTTCTTTTAGCTTGGAAATAGGTGATTGAAGGGCACTGACAGAGGGGAGAGAAATAAGTTAAAAGTGTAATATTTACTCTCTTTCCCCCCCTCCCCCCAACTGTTTTCAGAACTAAATTTGAAAGCTATGATGGAAGGGAGAAAAAATATTGGACATAAAGAAACTAATGTCATTTGGAAGCTTGTGAGTTTTTGCCAATGGTTGATTTGACAGAATTAGAAAGTAGCCCCTGGCATGTTGACAGTTGCAAAACTTGCCGATTAAAATGATAATTGTGCAAATTATTAGTGATCAGCAACAAAATAAATATTTTAGTTTGCATACTGTCTAATGCATACTTAAAATTGTGACACATGGGTTTTGGGTTTTTACAAACTTTGAGTTTCTACTGCCGCAAAATTAATTTTGCCTGGGAGCACTTGGCTTCAATAAACAAAGTATTGTGAGTCAATTTTTAAAAAAATGTTTTCAAGTTGGTGCCAAACCATATGGAGACCTTCTCAGGTTACTTCGAGTTGAGCTAGTAACAACTGGATAATTTTTTTTTGACTTTATTTGAATCACTTCCCTGGTCATAAGAGTTAATTGGAGACCTGTGCATAGGCCTTTGCCAGCCTATCATAAGAACATAAGAAATAGGAGCAGGAGAAGGCTATCCAGCCCCTCGAGCCTGCTCCGCCATTCAACAAGATCATTGCTGATCTTCTACCACAACACCACTTTCCTGCACCATCCCCATATCCCTTGATGCCTTTAATATCTAGAAATCTATCGATCTCCAGAATATGTGCAAAAGACGTCCTGGGAGACTGACTCTTCATGATTTTATCATCCCCCAGTACCCGGCATCTGCAAAGTTACAAAGATGAGATCAAGAACTTGCCACGTGGTAATTGTGGGTACAGACCCACATCCTACTTCTCTTCACATCAGTGCTTCAATCCAATTTTGTCCCTGGATGATGAACTGTAGATGCCAACTCATAAACAATATCACCACATTCCTAAATTGGTGGCTAATTAGGGCAGGTCACTCCGATGGCATAAGTCTCTTCTTTAACCGTGTGATGACTTCTATGATATTTCTACACCAAAATCTTTACAATTGGTTGTAATCTTCCAGAATTCACTAGATTCTGGAAAGGTCCCAGCGGATTGGAAAACCGCAAACGATCACCACTATTCAAGAAGGGAGTGAGACAGAAAGCAGGTAACTATAGACCAGTTAGCCTAACATCTGTCATTGGGAAAATGCTAGAATCCATTATTAAGGAAGTAGTAGCAAGTCATTTGGAGACTCATAATACAATCAAGGAGAGTCAGTGGCACAATCTGTAACCTCATGGCCCGGCATATTCCTCACTCTACCATTACCAACAAGCCAGGGGATCAACCCTGGTTCAATGAGGAGTGTAGAAGAGCATGCCAGGAGCAGCACCAGGCATACCTAAAAATTAGGTGCCAACCTGGTGAAGCTACGACTCAGGACTACATGCATGCTAAACAGCAGAAGCAACATGCTATAGACAGAGCTAAGCGATTCACAACCAACGGATCAGATCAAAGCTCTGCAGTCCTGCCACATCCAGTCGTGAATGATGGTGGACAATTAAACAACTAACGGGAGGAGGAGGCTCTGCAAGCATCCCCATCCTCAACGATGGCAGAGTCCAGCACGTGAGTGCAAAAGACAAGGCTGAAGCGTTTGCAACCATCTTCAGCCAGAAGTGCCGAGTGGATGATCCATCCTGGCCTCCTCCCGATATCCCCACCATCACAGAAGCCAGTCTTAAGCCAATTCGATTCACTCCACGTGATATCAAGAAACGGCTGAGTGCACTGGATACAGCAAAGGCTATGGGACCCGACAACATCCCAGCTGTAGTGCTGAAGACTTGTGCTCCAGAACTAGCTGCACCTCTAGCCAAACTGTTCCAGTACAGCTACAACACTGGCATCTAGCCGACAATGTGGAAAATTTCCCAGGTATGTCCTGTCCACAAAAAGCAGGACAAATCCAATCCGGCCAATTACCGCCCCATCAGTCTACTCTCAATCATCAGCAAAGTGATGGAAGATGTCGTTGACAGTGCTATCAAGCGGCACTTACTCACCAGTAACCTGCTCACCGATGCTCAGTTTGGGTTCCGCCAGGACCACTTGGCTCCAGACCACATTACAGCCTTGGTCCAAACATGACATCAAGGCAGCATTTGACCGAGTGTGGCACCAAGGAGCCCTAGTAAAATTGAAGTCAATGGGAATCAGGGGGAAAACTTTCCAGTGGCTGGAGTCATACCTAGCACAAAGGAAAATGGTAGTGGTTGTTGGAGGCCAATCATCTCAGCCCCAGGACATTGCTGCAGGAGTTCCTCAGGGCAGTGTCCTAGGCCCAACCATCTTCAGCTGCTTCATCAATGACCTTCCCTCCATTATAAGGTCAGAAATGGGGATGTTCACTGATGATTGCACAGTGTTCAGTTCCATTCGCAACCCCTCAAATAATGAAGCAGTCCGAGCCCGCATGCAGCAAGACCTGGACAACATCCATGCTTGGGCTCATAAGTGGCAAGTAACATTCGCGGCAGATAGTGCCAGGCAATGACCATCTCCAACAAGAGAGAGTCTAACCACCTCCCCTTGACATTCAACGGCATTACCATCGCCGAATCCCCCACCATCAACATCCTGGGGGTCACCATTGACCAGAAACTTAACTGGACCAGCCATATAAATACTGTGGCTACGTGAGCAGGTCAGAGGCTGGGTATTCTGCGTCGAGTGACTCACCTCCTGACTGCCCAAATCCTTTCCACCATCTACAAGGCACAAGTCAGGAGTGTGATGGAATACTCTCCACTTGCTTGGATGAGTGCAGCTCCAACAACACTCAAGAAGCTCGACACCATCAAAGATAAAGCAGCCCGCTTGATTGGCACCCCATCCACCACCCTAAACATTCACTCCCTTCACCACCGGCGCACCGTGGCTGCAGTGTGTACCATCCACAGGATGCACTGCAGCAACTCGCCAAGGCTTCTTCGACAGCACCTCCCAAACCTGCGTCCTCTACCGTCTAGACGGACAAGAGCAGCAGGCACATGGGAACAACACCACCTGCACGTTCCCCTCCAAATCACACACCATCCCGACTTGGAAATATATCGCCGTTCCTCCATCGTCGCTGGGTCAAAATCCTGGAACTCCCTTCCTAACAGCACTGTGGGAGAACCGTCACCACACGGACTGCAGCGGTTCAAGAAGGCGGCTCACCACCACCTTCTCAAGGGCAATTATGGATGGGCAATAAATGCCGGCCTCACCAGCGACGCCCACATTCCATGAATGAATAAAATGTCTGACAAATTTATTAGAGTTCTTTGAGGAAGTAACAGGCAGGATGGATAAAGGGGAACCAATGGATGCAGTATATTTGGATTTCCATAAGGCATTCGATAAGTTGCCACATAAAAGGTTACTGCACAAGATAAGAGCTCATGGTGTTGGGGGTAATATACTGGCATGGATAGAGGATTGGCTAACTAACAGAAAACAAAGAATCAGGATAAAAGGCTCATTTTCAAAATGGCAATCTGTAACTAGTGGGGTGCCGCAGGGATCAGTGCTGGGGCCTCAACTATTTACAATATATATCAATGACTTGGATGAAGGAACAGAGTGTATTGTGCCAAATTTGCTGATGATACAAAGATAGGTGGAAAAGCAAGTTGCGATGAGGACACAAAATGTCTGCAAAGGGATATTGACAGGTTAAGCGAATGAGCAAAAATTTAGCAGAAGGAATATAATGTGGGAAAATGTGAAGTCATCCACTTTGGGAGGAAAAATAAAAAAGCAAAATATTATTTGAAAGGAGAAATACTACAAAATGCTGCGGTACACAGGGATCTGGGTGTCCTCGTACATGAAACACAAAAAGTCAACATGCAGGTGTAGCAGGTAATAGAATCCGGAAGGCAAACGGAATATTGGCCTTTATTTCTCGGGGGATGGAGTATAAAAGTAGGGAAGTCATGCTACAACTGTACAGGGTGCTGGTGAGACCACACCTGGAGTACTGCGTACAGTTCTGGTGCCCTTATTTAAGGAAGGACATACTTGCATTGGAGGCAGTTCAGAAACATAAAATTCTGAGGGGACTCGATACGGTAGATGCTGAGAGGATGTTACCCCTCATGGGGGAATCTAAAACTAGAGGGCATAGTCTCAGAATAAGGAGTCGCCCGTTTAAGACGGAAATGAGGAGGAATTTCTTCTCCCGGAGGGTCATGATTCTTTGGAATTCTTTACCCCAAAAAGCTGTGGATTCTGAGCCATTTTTGGGGTAAAGAATTCCAAAGATTCATGACCCTCCGGGAGAAGAAATTCCTCCTCATTTCTGTCTTAAACGGGCGACCCTTATTCTGAGACTATGCCCTCTAGTTTTACCCCAAAAAGCTGTGGATTCTGAGTCATTGAATACATTCAAGACTGTGTTAGACAAATTCTTGATCAGCAAGGGAGTCAAAGGATATGGGGAAAAGGCAGGAAAGTGGAGTTGAGGTAAAAATCAGATCAGCCATGGTCTCATTAAATGGCGGAGGAGGCTCGAAGGGCCAAATGGCCTACTCCTGCTGCTATCTCTTTTGGTCTTATCTACTTTAAAAAAAACTTTGCTTAACAGTTCTGTACATTTTCCTAATTTTGCTTTATAACCATCATTAGTTTCACTAATCAGAACATATCCTGATGTGTTTACGGCTGGCAATAGGAGTATAAATGGGAGTACTTCCTGTAAGCATATAAGAAGCAATAATGCAAGTATATTGAGATTTGCTAGCTTAGATATGATATGATCAGAGACAGCTCATGTAATATATAGTAAGTGTATGGCTTCTAATCAGAAAGCAGCTTAATATATATGCATAGTCTCACCTGCTGATTAAATGAACACAGTTGAAATTTCATAATTGCAAGGATGTCTTGTCTTGACATGTGCTCAAGAACAAACTGAGAAGATGGTACATGCAAACATAATGTAAATAAATGGCACTTTCTCCCATGCAGGAGAAATCCTTTAATTTGAACATATTACATTAATTTTCCTAGGTTGAAAATGTTGCTGGTAGTGGATAGATGAGCTAGCTGTCGGTAATTTTTGCCAAATTTTGAAAATGTAAATTGGTGGTGGCTTGTAAGTGTCAAGTACTGGTGTAATGAACATCTAGTGGTAGTCTATATTTACCTCAGGCGTCCGACAAAGATCTATCCTTGGCGCCCTCCTATTTCTCATCTCCATGCTGCCCCTCGACGATATCATCCGAAGACCAGATGTCAGGTTCCACATGTACGCTGACGACACCCAGCACTACCGCTCCACCCCCTATCTCGACCTCTCCACATCCTTTGTGTTGTCACATTGCTTGTCTGACATCCAGTCCTCGATGAGTCGCAATTTCCTCCAATTAAACTTTGGGAAGACCGAAGCCATTGTCATCAGCCTCTGCCACAAACTCTGTTCCTTCACCACCAATTCCATCCCCCTCCCTGGCCCCTGTCTTAGGCTGAACTAGACTGTTTGCAACATTGGCATCCTGAGCTGAGCTTCCAACTCCATTTACACTCCATCACAAACACCACCTTCTTCCACCTCCATAATATCAGCCGTCCCCGCCCCTGCCTCAGCTCATCTGCTGCTGAATCCCTCATCCATGCTTTTGTTACCTCCAGACTCAACTATTTGAATGCTCTCTTGGCAGGCCTCCCATCTTTCACACTCCATCAATTTGAGCTCATCCAAAACTCTGCTGTCCGTATCTTAACTCTCACCAGGTGCTGCTCACTTATCACCCCTGCATTCCCTGACCTATATTGGCTCCTGGTCCACCAACGCCTCGATTTTAGAATTCACATCCTTGTGTTCAAATCCCTCTGTAACCTACTACAGCCCTCCAAGAACTCTGCATTCCTCCAACTCTGGCCTGTTGTGCATCCTCCACTTCTATTGTCCATTGTTGGTCATGCCTTCAGCCATCTAGGCCCTAAACTCTGGTATCAAGGGATATGGGGATCGGGCAGGCAAGTGGAGTTGAGGTTGAAGATCAGCCATGATCTGATTGAATGGCAGAGCAGGCTCAAGGGGCCTTATGGCCTACTCCTGCTCCTATTTCTTATGTTCTTATATTCCCTCCTTAAACCTCTCCGCCTCTCTACCTCTCCTCCTTAAGATCCTTCTTTAAACTAGCCTCTTTGACCAAGCTTTTAGCCACCTGTCCTAATGTCTCCTTTTTCGGCTCAGTGTCAATTATTGTCTGATTACACTCCTGTGAAGTGCCTTGGACGTTTAAGCTGCGATATAAATGCAAGTTATTGTTTTATATGCTGTGCTTTCGTATGGTTCTAGGTCCTGTTCCTGAAACATTAAATAGTTGAAGTGGCTGACTCTACAAGGTTAACAGAATCATGTACATGCTGTTAGCATGAAGAACTGCCTCTTCAGACCTTTAATTAGGGGAATTCCAAGGTGGCGGATTTTTTTTAATATTACCAGTAGACCTCTCATGGCATTGCTCACAAGGCAGAGGATTGATCACTTTATAACAATAGGGGTGTTCATTTCATGGAGGGCATAACTTCAGGGATACTGATTTACAGAATTTGATTAAATCAAATTTATTAGATGGAATTCTTCGATTTTTCCTGCTGCTTTGGGATTGAGTTTCACAACTCTAATCATTATTTGAAAACTGTAAACGAGTGGATTTTAATTTATACACTAGTGGATCTTGAGCGGCATTGCACATGATAAATTAGAGAATGTAGCCACTCTCTTACCTGTCACTGTTGCCTGTGTGTTGCTGTCTCTCTTTTTCTTTTTTGTTTCCGTCTCCCTCTGTCTCTCTTTTCCGCCTCAATCCTTTTTGCTTCTTTTTCTATCTTCCTGCTTCTTTCTCTCTCTTCTTTTTCTTCCATGCATCTTTTCTTTCGGGTGGGAGTTGGCGGGTGGCATGATGTTGGGTGGTGGGGCAGGGAAAGGAGCTAGCAACAGCGGCAGGCTGCATTTGGGGTGGGGGTTGTGGGGAAAATGTGGCCTTCAGTGCCCCTCTTCCCATCCCCTCCTCAATCACTTATGTTTTCCCACCCACGCTCTCATCACATTCCCTACCCCTTCACCTACCCCCAATCTCCTCCCCTTTCCTGCCAACCTCTCACTCTCATCACTACACCAACTTGCTCCACTCCTATATCCTTTCTTCCCTTCACTCCATTATCACAGATAATGCCATAAAAATGTGGACATTTTTATAATTAAAAGTGGTACTGAATTTAATATATAGATATTTGATTAAACAACTCCACTTCATAGAGGAAGAAGCAAAAAGAAGGGTTGAGGGGAAAAAAAGAAAGACAGAGAAAGAGATATCTCCACTTTATGATTAATAAATAAAGTATGAAAACCCAGTAAGTGAGCTTAGATCCTGGAATTTAATTAACGTTAATGCAATTAGTTGTAAAACATTCTTTCTTTTTGTTTTAAGGTCCAAGACCCGCTTAAAGAAAATGCCAAAGAAGCATGTGGATGTGCTACAACTCGCAAACAGCGCTTCAGACAGTTTGCCTCAATTGAGTATGAGGGTGAATTATACATGACTCCAAGAGATTTCGTGTACTCGGTAACTCTGGAAAATATGGACAGTAAGTTGAATATTTAGTGACCATTACCGGTACAACCTGGTGCGTATTCCCTAAAAGTACCTGTAGTTATAAATTTTCCTGTGTTGGCCAATCTTTATTCAAAACAATTAATTCTGCAGGCCGCATAAAGATTAAAAATAAAAGCATAAGTAATTAAAAATGTTTGTGTTTAACATACTGTGCACACTTTTTTATTGGACAGCATTCAAAATGAATGGGCAAAGACAAAGATTTGAACTTTTTTGAAAGAAAAGAAGTGTTTCAATGTTGTATGTGGTGTTTGCAGTTCTGATTGACAATAGATGAACAATCTTGCTTATAAGACTCACATTTTGTGAAATTTTAGATTACTGAAAAATTGTCATATTTGTGACTGGTCCAAATATGGAAACAATAAAGATTTTATTAGGACACCTTTGCTGTGTTGCAGATTGACCTTAAGCAGGTCGAATGTAGAAGTGGCAGTGTATGCATAGTCTGCACGTTTAAGCTTCACCCACGGCTCCTGAAGTGAAAGCCATCTCATGTAGACTTCGCCCTTATGACGTGCCAAATTGTCCTTTAGAAACGGTCTCCGTTTCAATTAGAAATTTTGAAGTAACTCAATCAACTTACATATGCCTTTTGATTTACATATTCAAGATATTAAATTATTCAAAATACAAATGTAACTCCAGTGGGATTACTCACTGTAAGTTGGAGAACATGCTGTTTATAATATTGGCCTGGTAACTAACAAATCCCCCTGCAATGTTTATCTGTATTAAAGGTGCTATATAAATGCAAATTGTTGCTGCTGTTGGAACAGGATTTCTCCCCTCTCTTCTCATCTCCCACTCAACAGAGTCTCATGTTCTCTTTATATTCCTCTTCCCTTGTCCCAAAATTAAAACGAAAATCAGGTGGTTTCTATAATGAGCGACCGATCCACATCGTCAATTTTACAGCCCCGGTAGAAAGTTGTACATCTACACCAAAGTATCTGGAAACAATAAAAAGATACCTGAACATACAAGTATTTCAAGTCCTCTTGAACTGAATGTGAGACATTGAATGAGTAACAGACTGCTTCCAAGCCAAGCAAGCTGTTTGTAAAAGTTATTATTTCAACAATATCCAACCTTTTCTTTCATTTAAATGTTTCGGTGTTTCTATTGAAATATGTCGGCTCTCAGATTATCCAGAAGTAATTTAAATAAGGATTTCCGTTGAGAATCTTAAGTTCATAAGGTTGAGGTGTTCAGTCAACAAAAATCGCTTGAGGATTTAATATTTATTTAAAGGGAAACATTTCTTGGGGCTTCTGGAGTGGGGAGGTGGGGAGTGGAGGAAGAGAACAAAAATGTTGATGTAAAGAATTCCATCTACTTTCTATATTATTTAAATTTTTTAAAAGATTCTCCTATCTGTAAGGACAATTTTTTTTGAGTTGCCAGTGGGCTGTTGGAGACCAGCGATGAAGCCAAAAGAAAGCTATTCCACTGACAGGGCACACCCAGCAAGTGGCTCACATTCCTAGCCTTGACTGCCAAACCTAGAGAACCAAAGCAATTTAAAAGTTCCATACCGACTGCACATAGTGAATATCAAAATAAATATACTCTTGCCCGAGTCTTCTTCGGAGCTCACAGGAGTCAATTTATTTGTTTGATATGCTCAATTTTTTCCCTGTTCTGTTCTTGTCTCCATTTTATTTTCTCTTCAAGGAGTAGTTTTGACAAAATAAATATAGCAAATCAAGCCCATAAAGTAAAATCTAATACTGGTTTAAATGCACCAGAAATGTTCTTTTTAACTGAATTCCTACTGCAAAGGAGGCATTGTTAATGTACCTGTTTTAACAAAATAAAAACAATTAAATAACTGAGGGACAACCTTGTGACCTCCAGTTCCCTTCTTCGCACTGCCTCAACCATGCGAAGGGGCTAATAGGGGCTCCTTGCCAGGTAATCTCTCATGGCAAAAGAACTAGAGGCGACATGAGGAAAAATAAAACAACACAGCAAGTGGCCGCAGATTCAATAATAATTTTCAAAAGGGAATTGGATAAATACTTGAAGGGGAAAAATTGCAGGGTTATGGGAAATGATCGGGGGAGTAGGACTCATTGGATAGCTCTTTCAAAGAGCCGGCACAGGCACGATGGGCCGAATGGGCTCCTCCTGTGCTGTATCATTCCATGATTCGATGTAACATCCATCAGAGACTCGATCAGAAGATACTGAAAGGAACTACAAGGATTTCGGACTTTATCTTGTTTTCAAGCAGTTTATATATTCTGTAAGTAGTAGACTCATGACTAAGGACAGAGCATGTGGAGTCAGGGAACAAGTAGCAGAATGGATAGCAAACTGGCTACAAAACAGAAAACAGAGCATAGGGTTAAAGATAGTTACACAGACTGGCAGAAGGTGGGAAGTGGTGTTCCACAGGGATCGGTGCTGGGACCACTGTTGTTCACCTTTCACATAAATGATTTGGACGCAGGAATTGGAAGTAGAATATCAAAATTTGCAGACGACACCAAATTGGGGGTATAGTTAATACTGAGGAAGACCGCGAGAAAGTATAAGAAGGCATTAACAAACGTGCAGAATGGGCATGTAAATGGCAAATGAATTTCAATATAGATAAGTGTGAGGTGGTACATTTTGGGAGGAGGAATAAAGAGGCCACAAACTCCTTGGAAAATAAGAGTCTAAATGGGGTGGAGGAGCAGAGGCATTTGGGGGTACAGATACACAAATCATTAAAAGTAGCAACGCAGGTTAACAAGCCATAAAATACAAACAAAACACTGGAGTTCATTTCTAGAGGAATAGAATTCAAAAACACAGAAGTTATGTTAAACTTATATATAACCTTGGTTAGACCACACTTGGAGTACTGTGCACAGTTCTGGTCTTGATATTACAACAAAGATAGAGAAGTACTGGAGAAAGTGCAAAAAAGATTCACAAAGATTATACCAGAAATGAGAGTCTACAGCTATCAGGAAAAAACTGAACATGCTGGGGCTCTTTACTCTAGAAAGTAGAAGACTGAGAGGTGATCTGATAGAGGTCTTAAAATTATGAAGGGGTTCGATAGGGTAGACGTAGAGAAGATGTTTCCACTTGTGGGGGAGACGAGAACTAGGGGCCATAATTATAAGATAGTCACTAATAAATCCAATAAGGAATCCAAATTGTAATCAAGTTCAGAGAGTGGTGAGAATGTGGAACTTGTTACCACATGGAGTTGTTGAGGTGAATAGCATAGGTGCATTTAAGAGGAAGCTAGATAAACACATGGGGGAGAAAGGAATAGAAGATTTGATTTTGATTATGGGACTTTCTATCTTTAATTATGTTGAGATGATAATTTTAAGAAAATATATTTTTCTTAAAGAGATTATTATTGATTTTAATTTAATGGGACTTAAAACCTTTCTATGTTCATAACCAATAATAGTAATTTAGCGGCGATGCCCTCTCCAAGCTCATCTCGGAGAGAGCATTGACCCTATTCCCACGAAACTGCAGACCACCCAACTTCCAGTCATGATTCCCATGTTGACTGACATTGTAAATGGTTCTCTCTCCACAGCTACTGCTCCCTCCCTCTCAAATCCATTGTCCAGCTGGGTGGGAATGTGCTCGTCTGGTTCCATTCTTATCTAGCCAGTCATAGCCAGAGAATCACCTGCAAGGCTTCTCTTCCCGCTCCCGCACCATTACTTCTGGAGTCCTCCAAGGATCTATCCTTGGGCCCCTCCTATTTCTCATTTAAATGCTGCCCCTCGGCGACATTCTCCGAAAACACATCAGGTTCCACATGTATGCTGACGACACCCAGCTGTACCTCACCACCAGCTCCCTCGACCCCTCCACCGTCTCTGATTTGTCACACTGCTTGTTCGACATGAGCAAAAATTTCCTCCAACTAAATATTGGGAAGACCGAAGCCATTGTCTTCAATCCCGGCCACAAACTCCATTCCCTAACCACCGACCCCATCCCTCTCCTTGGCCACTGTCTGAGGCTGAACCAGACGGTTCACAACCTTGGCCTCCTATTTGATCCTGAGATGAGCTTCCGACTATATATCCGCTCCATCACCAAGACGGCCTACTTCCACCTCCATAACATTTCGCGTCTCCAGCCCTACGTCAGCTCATCTGCTGCTGAAATCCTCATCTAAGCCTTTGTTATCTCTAGACTTGACTATTCCAATGCTCTCCTGACCGGCTCCCATCTTCCATCTTCTACAAACTTGAGCTCATCCAAAACTCTGCTGCCCGTATCCAAACTCGCATCAAGTCCCAATCACCCATCACCCCTGTGCTTGCTGACCTACACTGGCTCCCAGTCCGGGAACGCCTCAATTTTAAAGTTTTCATCCTTGTTTTCAAATCCCTCAATAGCCTCGCCCCTCCCTATCTCTGTAAACTCCTTCAGCCCAACAACACGCCGAGATCTCTGTGCTCCTCCAATTCTTGCCTGTTGTGCATCATCGATTTTAATCGCTCCACCACTATCGGCCGTGCCTTCAGCTGCCTTGGCCCTAAGCTCTGGAATTTCCTCCCACAACCTCTCTGCCTCTCTACCTCTCTCTCCTCCTTTAAAACGTTCCATAAAACCTATCTTTTGGTCAACTGCCTTAATATCTCCTTATGTGGCTCGGTGTCAAATTTTGTTTGATATCGCTCCTGTGATGCTCCTTGGGAAGTTTTATTACATTAAAGGTGCTATATAAATGCAAGCTGTTGTTGTTGTTATCACCTGTCCTCAAAAAAACTCTCAAATCCTCTGTCCTTGCAAATTACCCTAACACTTTCAACCTCCCTTTCCTCTCTGAAGTCTTTGAATGTGTAGTTACCTCCCAAATCTGTGCCCTTCTTTCCCGCAACTCAATGTTTGAATTGCTCCAATCAGGTTTCCATCGCTGCCACAGCACTGAAATAGTATTAATCAAAATCGCGAATGAAATCCTCTGTAACTGTAACCCTCCCACCTTTCTGTAGCTTTTGTCATGGTTGACCACACCATCCTCCTCCAGTGCTTCTCTGTTGTCCAGCTGAGTTGGGCTGCCCTTGCCTGGTTCCACTCTTACCTTTCTAATCGTAGCCAGAGCATATCCATTAGTGGCTTCTCTTCCCGCACCATCCAGAGACCCTCATGGATCTATCTTTGCCCCCTCCCCTTGCTCAGCTATATGCTGCCCCTTGGCGACATCATCCACGATATGGGGTCAACTTCCACATGTATACTGACGATGAGAGGGTTGCCCTAAGAGGAGAGATTGAGTAGAATGGGCCTATGCTCTTTGGAGTTTAGAAGAATGAGAGGTGATCTCATTGAAATGTATAAGATTCTGAGGGGTCTTGACAGGGTAGATGCTGAGAGGTTGTTTCCTCTGGCTGGAGAGTCTAGAATTAGGGGGCATAGTTTCAGGATAAAGGGTCAGCCATTTAAGACTGAGGTGACTGACGGTTGCAAATCTTTGGAATTCTCTATCCCAGAGGGCTGTGGATGCTCAGTCGTTGAGTATATTCAAGGCTGATTTTTGGACTCTAAGGGAATCAAGGGATACGGGGATCAAGTGGGAAAGTGGAGTTGAGGTCAAAGATCAGCCATGATCTGATTGAATGGCAGAGCAGGCTAGAGGGGCCATATGGCCTACTCCTGCTCCTATTTCTTATGTTCTTACTCAGCTCTGTTTTTCCACCACTTATCTTGACCCATCCACTGTCTCTGTGCTGTCCGGCATCCAGTCTTCTATAAGCTGCAATTTCCTCCAGTTAAATACCGGGAACACCGAAGCCATCGTCGTCAGCCTCCACCACAAACTCCGTAAACCTTGCCACCGGACACTGTCTCAGGCTGAACCATAGTTTCCACAATTTAAAATTCTGATCCTCAATCTGCCGCCTTGTGCATTGCCCCTTCCTTCGCCCCACCATTGGAGGCTGTGCCTTTAGCCGCCTATGTCCCACACTCTAGAATTGCCTCACTAAATCCCCCTGCCTCTCCACCTCCATACCCCCCATAAAGCCCACATTTTTTTAGGCTTTAAAAATTTTTTTTAAATTTTGTTGCCAATAGCTGTCAATTTAATATTAACCAAAGAAGGGAAAAGCTTTTATTATAACACTACCTATTAAAAAATAGCTTGACTGCTGTGGTTCACAAAGATGGTCACCATTTTACTTTTAGTAGTTGCATTTTAAGTAGAAACATCAGCTGATGATGTGTTTAGCAAACTTGGATATCAGATTGGTGTGCATTATTTGCTTTTGTTGCTGTCTTGGTGGTACATTTGAAACACGGTGGCCAGGGAAATTCTGGATTGTATTGAAAGATCTTTTGTTTGTAATCTTGCCAATGCAATCATTTTTCTAATATTATTGTGCCTCGTAACCAGCCATCTGTATTTTTATGGGCAAGCAAATGCATTTTTGAATTTGCATAATGAGAGTGCAGTCTCAAATAAAATATTAATGATGCATGTACTGTGTTGAAGAAAAATTTCTAAGAAACTAATTTGAAGCATTAATTTGTTTTGGTACTTTGAATAAATTCGGTAAAACTTTTTTAAAAAATAATTCCCACCATAAATTTCTTAGTTGGAAGAATTCTGATCTGCTGTAGACAGTAATGCACCTCTTAGATTGGCTACTTCAGCTTCTACTTGTGCATTGTTAGTTACAGTTTAAAAAAATAAATACCAAAATTTAGCTAATAGATGTAACATTTGAGTTTTGAGAATAGTTAATTAACTAGCTAATGAAACTTTTAACAAACTGATATCCATTTAACCATTAGTTTAACTCAGAAATTGAGAACAGATCCAGAAAATTCCAAGTTTCCTGTGCTGGCCAATTTTTTTGTGATCTCAGTTCATGCAACATGATACTGAAAGAAATCCAAATAATTCAGGAATAATGCTACTCAGATGTCAGGAACAGCTTTGTTACTGTAATGTTCTTGTACTGCTACAATAAACAAAAATTTAAACCAAGTCTTAAATGCTTAATTCTGCTCTCCAACACCTCCTTTTTTTTCTGCACAAACTTAGAAGAGCTCTCTATATCGGTCCAGTGTAAGATTTCTACTTCTCACACCAACTATTCTTATAGTTTGTATGAGGGAGGCTGCCAATTAGTACTGAAATTTGGGAAGTTTAGTGATTTTTAGAACCTCGGTTGAGACTACCCAAACTTATTTCATTTAGGACCTTGCCAGGCAGAGAGAGGACCAATCCGTACCACGTTCAAAATCCTAAATTCCAGAAGCAAATCAATATTGTTGTAATCTGCTGTACTATTGGTACCTTTGCCCTTTCACCACTGGAACCTATATTCGTTATTCCATCATTCTGATGAATCTGCGCAGTACCCCTTCCAAGGCCAATATATCTTTCCCGAGGTTCAGTGCCCAAAACTGAACGCAGTGCTCCAGACAGGGGTCTGACCAAGGCTCTGTACAACTGAAGCATCGCTTCCTCACTTTTGAATTCCAACCTCCTTGAGATAAAGACCAATATTCCATCAGACTTTTTGATCACATTTTGTACCTTTGCATTAGCTTTTAATGATTTGTAACATGGACACCCAGATCCCTTTGTGAGGGTCCTTTGTGATAAGAAATGAGTTCGTCTCAAACCAGTTCCTATCGAGCATGGGCCCACAGTGGAAGACACATAGTAGGAGGGGCATATTGATGCAGTAGATGCATGGAGCTAAAACACATTATTGGGGCAGGGTAGAAAGATTTATTTTGCATTTAATATATGTTATACTTGACTTGAAGATATTTAGTGCTGATACTTAGCTATCCAGTTAGTCCCACTCCCCTGCTCTTTCCCAATAGCCTTGCAAATTTTTTCCCTTTGAGTATTTATCCAATTCCCTTTTGGAAGTTATTATTAAATCTGCTTCCACCACCCTTACAGGCAGTGCATTCCAGATCATTACAACTCACTGTGTAAAAAAATGTTTCCTCATGTCGCCTCTGGTTCTTTTGCCAATCACCTTCAATCTGTGTCCTCTGGTTACCAACCCTTCTGCCACTGGAAACAGTTTCTCCTTATTTACTCTATCAAAACCCTTCATGATTTTGAACACCTCTATCAAATCTCCCTTTAACCTTCTCTGTTCTAAGGAGAACAACCCCAGCTTCTCCAGTCTCTCCAAATAACTGTTGTGCCTCATCCTTGGTACCATTCTAGTAAATCTCTTCGACACCCTCTCAAAGGCCTTGACATCCTTCCTAAAGTGTGGTGCTCAGAATTCAACACAATACTCCAGCTGAGGCCTAACCAGTGTTATATAAAGGTTTAGCATAACTGCCTTACTTTTGTACTCTATGCCTCTATTAATAAAGCCCAGGATCCTATATGCTTTGTTAACAGCCTTCTCAACGTGCCCTGCCACCTTCAAAGATTTGTGTACATATACCCCCAGATCTCACTGTTCCTGCACCCCCTTTAAAATTGTACCATTTAGTTTAAATTGCCTCTCCTCATTCTTCCTTCCAAAATGTATCACATCACACTTCTCTGCATTAAATTTCATCTCCCAAGTGTCTGTCCATTTCACCAGTCTGTCAATGTCCTTCTGAAGTATGTTACTGTCCTCCACATTGTTTACTGCATTTCTGAGTTTTGTGTCACCTGCATACTTGGAAATTATACCCTGTATACCCAAGTACAGTCATTAATAAATGTCAAAAAGAGCAGTGGTCCTAATACTGACCCCTGGGGAACCACCACTGTATACTTCCCTCCAGTCTGAAAAACAACTGTTCACCACTACTCTCTGCTTTCTGTCCCTTAGCCAATTTCATATCCACGCTGCCACTGTCCCTTTAATCCCATGGGCTTTAATTTTGCAACAAGTCTATTATGTGATACTTTATCAAATATCTTTTGAAAATCCAGAACACAACATCAACCGAACTGCCCTCATCACCCCTCTCTGTTACTTCATCAAACAACTCAATCAAGTTAGTCAAACACGATTTTCCTTTAACAAATCCGTGCTGACTTTCATTTATTGGTCCATACTTTTCCAAGTGCCAATTAATTTTGTCCCAGATTATTGTGTCTCAAAGTTTCCCCATCACCGAAATTAGGCTGACTGGCTTGTAATTGCCGGGTTTATCCCTCTCTTTTTTGAACAGGGGTGTAACATTTGCAATCCTCCAGTTCTCTGCCACCATCCCCATGTTTAAGGAGAATTGGAAGATTGTGGCCAGAGCCTCCACAATTTCTACCCTTACTTCCCTCAGTAACCTAGGATGCATCCCATCTGGACCGGGTGACATTTGTGCTTTAAGTACTGCCAACCTTTTAAGTACCTCCTCTTTATCTATTTTTATCCTATCTAATATCGCTATTACCTCCTCCTTTACCGCTACATTGGCAGCATCCTCTTCTCTAGTGAAGATTGCTGTGAAGTATTCATTTAGTGCCTCAACCCTACCCTCTGCCTCCACAAGAGGATCTCATTTTTTGTCCCTAATTGGCCCCACCTTTCCTTTGACTACTCTTTTACTATTTATATGTTTATAAACGAATTTTGGGTTCCCTTTTATGTTAGCCGCTAATCTATTCTAATACTCTATCTTTGCCCCTCATTCCTTTAATACCTTTGGTTAACAAAAATCTATCAATCTCAGATTTAAAATTAACAATTGAACTAGCATCAACTGCTGTTTGTGGAAGAGAGTTCCAAACATCTACCACCCTTTGCATGTAGAAGTGTTTCCTAACTTCACTCCTGAAAGTCCTGGCTCTAATTTTTAGGCTATGTCCCTTACTCCTAGACTCCCTAACCAGCATAAATAGTTTCTCTCTCTATCTACCCTATCATTTCCCCTTAATATCTTGAAAACTTCGATCACCTTTATCTTCTAAGTTCCAGGGAATACAACCCTAGTTTGTGTAATCTCTCCTTATAATTTGACCCTTGGAGTCCAGGTATCATTCTAGTAAATCCATGCTGCACTCCCTACAAAGCCAATATATCCTTCCTAAGGTGCGAGGCTCAGAACTGAACACAGTAATCCAGGTGTGGTCTAACCAGTATAGCTGTAGCATAACTTCTATCCCCTGTATTCTAGTCCTCTAGATATAAAGGCCAGCATTCCGTTAGCCTTTTTGATTATTTTCTGTACCTGTCCATGACATTTTAATGAGCTATGTACATGGACCCCTAAGTCCCTTTGGACCTCCACTGTTTCGAACTTTTCACCATTTAGAAAGTACCCTGATCTATCCTTTTTAGGTCCAAAGTGGATGACCTCACAGTTGCCTACATAGAAATCCATTTGCCACAGTTTTGTTCATTCACTTAACCTATTAATATCTCTCTGTAATTTTATGCTTCCATCTACAATGCTTACAACGCTGCCTATCTTTGTGTCATCAGCAAACTTGGATATGTGGCTCTCTATCCCGTCATCTAAGTCGTTAACAAATACAGTGAATAGTTGAGGCTCCAACAAAGATCCCTGTGGGACAACACTAGTCACATCCTGCCAATTTGAGTACCTGCCCATTAATCCTACTCTCTGTGTCCTGCCGCTCAGCCAATTTCCTAACCAGGTCAATAATTTGCCCTCAATTCCATGAGCTTCAACTTTAGCTAACAGTCTCTTATGAGGGAATTTATGGAATGCCTTGTGGAAGTCCATATAAAAAACATCCATAGACATTCCCCTGTCCACTACTTTAGTCACCTCTTCAAAAAATTCACTCAGGTTTGTCAGTCATGACCTACCCTTTACAAATCCATGCTGACTCTCTCCCCGATATTAGCACCCGCTATCGGGTGCGTTCCTGGCGGGGGGGGCTCCGAAAATCGGGGAATCCCGGAGCGGGTCGGGAGCCCGTCTCCAACCCGCCCACGTCCGGGTTCCCCACAGACGCGCCGACGTGCGCGCGCAGCCCCCACATGTGGGACTCCCACAGGCAATTAAAGCCGGCGGGATTCCACTTAACAGTATTTATCTTGCTATTTCAGGTCGTTTACAGACCTGATTGACCCCTTATATTAGGAGGGGTGGGATTTTACAAACAACTGGGACTGTTTCCGTACTGCGGGAAACACTCCCAGTTGAAATGGACGTGTTGCAGCCATCAGCCTGTGGCAGCTGCAACGGTCCATTTGACAGGTGGGGGGAGGAGACCCTCACTCATTGCAGGAGGCCACTCTGTCACTTGGGACAAAGTTTGGCCTCCACCACCCTCCTCCTGACAATCAAATTCACCAACTTGCACACTTACCCCGGGGTCCAGAGACATGTACCTACCTTGTGGACCCCCTCAGATGTACATCTTCCGGATGGGGGCCGCCGTAGCTGCAGTCATGACCTCCTCGGAGGGCGAACAGCATCGCCGGCCAAGCCGTCTACCTCTGACACGTGGAGCTCCACAACACAGTGCTGTGACACATCCACCTGCACAGCTGGAGGGAGGGCAACCACAGAGAGAGATGCGTCGCAGGGAGTACTACCCGCGCCACAGGGCCTACAGACCGAGGCTCAGCTTCCTGGATCTCTCTGAGCAGCAGTGCACGCGGAGGCTCAAAGTCACTCGACATGTAGTCGTGGACATCTGCAGCCTCCTTCATGCCGAGCTGCTCCCGGCTGGCCCGAGCACCATCTTCTTACCTTTCAAAGTCACCACTGCCCTCAACAACATTTCCTCCGCATGCTTCCAGGGTGCCACCGGGGACATCGCCGACGTCTCTCAGTCGTCTGCACAAAAGAGCCCTGCAAATACACCTACACCCACTCTGCAGTGACACAATGGGTGGCATCAGGTGTGGGTCTTCATTGTGATCCTCAGGATTATTGCACAAACCAGACAAAATTCGCAAAGACGTGGCAGTAGTGGTGCCAATATAATATGTGATGTGAGTTGGTCAGAAATTAAATAGAAGTAAAAACCATGACAAACCCTCAAAAATCCTTGTGCATCCCCTTCATGCTCACGACACGTTTGCCTTACGCTGCCTACTGCACATATGTGATGCCTGCCCTGTGGCTGCAGCACAGTTAGTGGCAGGTTGAGTGAGGCTGACCGTGAATGAGATGCATGAGAGGGTGAGTATGAGATAGAGCCATGAGATTGTATGAGGATTGGGTTGAGTGGTAGTGGCGGGATGAGTACCGGCGAGGTGAGTAGCTGCAGGTAAGATGAGGATGAGGTTTGAGTGGGTATGAGGAGTGATGTGACAGAATAGTGTTGGCAGTGCAGAAGGAGATGTGGGGTGGGGGCGGTGATGTGGCAGACGGAGTGTAGGGGAATGAGTAAGTGTACTCACTTTGGCTGACCTACTGAGGTCATTGGAGCGCCTCCTGCACTGTATGCAGGTGGGCGATATGTTGGTGGTGCAGGTGGCCTCCTCCGCCACCTCGATCCAGGCCTTCCTGGTGGCAGAGGCAGGCCGCTTCCTCCCGCCCGCCGGGTGGAAGAGCTCTGTCCTCCCCCTCCTCCTCACCCCATCTGATGATACCTGGGGTGAGGCATCATTAAACTGGGAGCAGCCTTCCCCCTGGGCTGCTCCATGCTGTAATTTTTCCTATTTGTTGCAGCGTCAGTCAGTGGAGGACTGCCCCTTTAAATAGAGCTCCTCCAGCTGACAGACCTTACTGCGCATGCGCAGTCCACAACGGGGAACCCGGAAGACCAGGTAAGTGGATCCAATTAGGCTGCGATTGTGCACGGGGCAGACTGATTTCACCGGGCGCGTTACCCAAGCGCCCAATCCCCCCCCCCCCGGCGAACCCGCAGCCCTCCTAATATCGAGCCCTCTGTGTCTGAACACCTTGAAAATTAATAATATAATAATAACATAATTAAGGAAAACTTAATTATAGACTCTAGTAATTTCCTGACACAGATGTTAGGCTAACTGGTCTATAATTCCCTGGTTATATCACCATTATCAGTTTTTAAGGGGCCCACATTGCTCTGGAGCACACTCTTTTTCCTAATATAATTGTAAAAAATGTTTGTGTTGATTTTGATATCCCTTGCAAGTTTCTTTTCATACTCCCTTCTTGTAGGTCTTGCTATCTGTTTTGTCACCCTTTGCTGTTCTTTGTATCTCTCCCAGTTGCCAGGGTCTGTGCTATTTTTTGCGTTTTTGTATGCTTTTTCTTTTAGTTTTATGTTGTCCCTTACCTCTTTTGTCGTCCATGGCTGTATTTTTTGGCAAGTAGAGCTCTTGTCCCTTAGGGTTATAAACTGGTTCTGTATCACATTAAATTATTTTTTGAACACTTCTCACTGATCCTGTGTCGTTTCACCCATTAACAGATTTGCCCAGTTTACTGTGGATAGTCTCTGTCTTATCCCGTTAAAGCCACTCAAACCTAAATTTAGAATCTTAGTAACTGTTACGGGTTTCTCCCTTTCAAACACAACATTGAACTCTATCATATTATGATCGCTATTAGATAAATGTTCACACACCATTAGGCTGTTAACCAAATCTGGCTGATCACTCATTATTAAATCTAATATGGCCTGCCCCCTTGTTGGTTCTAGGACATATTGTTGCCGAAAGCTGTCCTGAACACACTCAAGAAATTCGTTACCTTTCTGATAGGAACTGATCTACTTATCCCAATCAATATGAAAGTTAAAATCTCCCAATAAAACCACTTTGCCTTTGCTACATGCTTGCTTAATCGCTGTATTTATACATTCTACCACTTCACAGCTTCCAGGGGACCTATACACAACTCTCACTACAGTCTTAAATCCTTTTCTATTTCTTAATTCTATTCATAAAGTCTCCACTGCCTGTTTATCTTTCGTTATATCCTCTCTTATCATTGAAGTCATTTCATCCTTAATCACCAAGGCTACTCCTCCCTCTCTACCAGTTTCCCTACCGTTCCTGTAGACTTTATAACCTTGTACATTCAGTTCCCAGTTCTGACCGTCTTGCAGCCATGTCTCAGAAATGGCTACCAAGTTGTACCCTCTCAGTTAAATTTGCACCTGTAATGTGTTCAATTTGACCCTTATACTCCAGTGTGTTAAATAAAGAACACTTATTCGGGCCACACACCCTAACCTGCCCTTCTGCTCTAATGTTGTTTTTCTCACACATTGCTTACTTCTCTTTCCTGATTTAACTACTTTACATCTTTTAATTTTCCCTTTACCTGTAGTGCCTAAAACATAATTTCTTCCCGTTACTTCAAGCCGGTTGAAGATGTCCCTCACCCTGGCACCAGGTAGGCAACATACCATGTGGAACTCTCGATCCTGTTTACAAAGGATGCTATCTGTCCCCCTAATTATTGAATCCCCTACAACAATCACATCACGTTTCTCCTCCTACTCCTCCCTTTGGACAGCCTCCTGCTCCAAGGTGCCATGGTCAGCATCCTGGCTGTCCTTCCGACAGTCTTTATCCTTATCCTCACAGGTAGCAAGTACATTGTACCTGTTGGATAGGATCAGTTTCTGCGGATCCTCGCTCACTATCTTACCTGGGTTCCCCTTACTCTGTACACTATCGGTCACACCTGCCCCGTTCTAATCCTGTACCTCTCTAATAGGTGTGACCAAGCTCTGGAGCAAACTGTCCAGATACTCCTTCCCCTCCTTATGTGTCTGAGTGTCTCCAATTCGCACTCCAGCTCAATGACTCTGAGCTGGAGAGATTCGAGGCAGGAACATCTACTGCAGATGTGTTTGCTTGGGACATTCTCGCTGTCCACAAACTCCCACATACTGCAGTCCTGACACATAACCTGCTCTGCCATATCTTAGTCTGCATTTATTTATAGATAATTACTTTTTAGTCTGTTTTGGTTTTTCTTTGCTTTTTAAAAAAAAAATTAGCACCTAATTCCCACTCTCTCCAAATTCTCAAGTTCCCATTTGGTTCACAATCCACTCTGTTCGCTGTTTGCGATTCGCTTTGTGCTTCAGCTCCTGCGCACAAGGTCACCCAGGACACCAGAAGTGGATCAGTGTTTGGGCCTCAGCTATTGACAATCTATACCAATGACTTAGATGAGGTGACCGAATGTAATGTGTCCAAGTTTGCTGACTATACAAAGCTAGGTGGGAAAGTAAGCTGTGAGGAGGACACAAAGAGGCTGCAAAGGCATATAGACAGGTTAAGTGAGTGGGCAAGAAGGTGGCAGATGGAGTATAATGTGGGGAAATGTGAAATTATCCATTTTGGTAGGAAGAATAGAAAAGTAGAATATTTTTTAAAAGGTGAGAGACTAGTAAATGTTAGTATTCAGAGGGATTTGGGTCTCCTTGTATGCGAATCACAGAAAGTTAACATGCAGGTACAGCAGGCAATTAGGAAAGCGAATGGTATGTTAGCCTCGATTTTAAAATTCTCATCCTTGTTCTCAAATCCCTCCATGGCCTCACCCCTCCATATTTCTGTAACCTCCTCCAGCCCTACCATCCTCCAAGATCTCTGAACTCCTCCAGTTTTCTCTTGGGTATCCCTGATATTAATCGCTGCACCATTGGTGGCCGTGCTTTCTGCTGCTTAGGCCCTAAGCTCTGGAATTCACTCTCTGAACCTCTCCGCCTCTCTACCTTTCTCTCCTTCTTTAAGATATTCCTTGAAACCCAACTCACCTGTCCTAATACTTCCTTATGTGGCTCGGTGTTAAATTTTGTTTGATAACACTCCTGTGAAGCAGCTTGGGACGTTTTACTACGTTAAAGGTGCTATATAAATGCAAATTGTTGTTGTTGTTATTGCAAGGGGTTGGAGTATAAGAATAAGGAAGTCTTGCTGCAATTAAATAAGGCTTTGGTGAGACCACACCTGGAGTACTGTGCATAGTTTTGGTCTCCTTACCTAAGGAAGGATATACTTGCCTTAGAGGGGATGCAACGAAGGTTCACTAGATTGATTCCTGGGATGAGAGGGTTGTTCTATGAGAAGAACTTGAGTAGAATGGGCTTACATTCTCTGGGGTTTAGAAAAATAAGAGGTGCTGTAATTGAAACATATAAAATTCTTAGAGGTCTTGACAGGGTAGATGCTGAGAGGCTGTTTTCCCAGGTGGGAGAGTCTAGAACTAGGGGGCATAGTCTGAGGATAAGGGGTCGGCCATTTAGGACTGAGATGAGCAAAAATGTCTTCACTTAGATGGTTGTGAATCTTTGTAATTCTCTATCCCAGAGGGCTGTGGATGCTGAGTCATTGAGTATATTCAAGGCTGAGATCGATAGATATTTGGACACTAAGGGAATCAAGGTATATGGGGATAGGGCGGGAAAGTGGAGTTGAGGTAGAAGATCAGCCATGATCTTATTGAATGGTGGAGCAGGCTCGAGGGACCGTATGGCCTACTCCTGCTCTTATTTCTTATGTTCTTATGTCCTCGTGTTCCCACATGGCGCAGGAATTGCAGGCAACGGGTTTCAGCTGTCCCTCCATTCTATTTAAAGTCTATTTATATTATATATATCTCTATGTCCGTTACATTATTTATATGATTTATCTTAGTACCCCTTTAATGCCTATTTATTATTTATTTACCCCTCTTTAAGATAGTTATTTCTCAATCAATGATAACCAACTGCAATTAATATTATAGAGGGTATACTAAATTGACTTACCTTTGTTTTCACGGGCCCCTCCGCTGCATCACTTTTGCAAATTTTCACAGAGTTTGTTTTCCTGCTCTCATTGGAAAAGAAGACACTAAGACAATTTGCAAGAATCTTGAAAACTTTCAAAAACTTAAAAGTTTTTGAAAGTTTTCAAGAATCTTGCAAATTGTTCACACCGAAAATGAATTCAAAAATTGGGGGATACATTTTAGAAATTAGAAGGCTGGAAGTCAATTGGGAATTTATGCAGAACTATTTCACATAAGTAATAATACATATGGGATTAGTTACCAGAAAAGGTCAGTGAAGCAAATAATACAAATGTTTACAAGAAACAACTGGATTGAGGGCTATGGTGAGAACACTGGAAGGTAGTGTCGACATAACAAAAAAGGAATGGCATTTTGAGCCAAATGGCTTTTCTTCCTAGAATTTCCAATGTCCCCTCTCTTGTTTTTGCCAAATGACAGTGTTACATTTTGGCATTTTGACCATTTTTTTCCACAGAAAGGATTTGGATGAGGAGTTACTTTAACTGTTGTAAGGGATTTGAGATGATAGGTAACTAAAATACTAATGGTCTAGCTTTGTTGTTGTTTCCTCATAGATGGTAAATAATAAGAACATAAGAAATAGGAGCAGGACTAGGACACATGGCCCCTCGAGCCTGCTCCGCCATTCAATCGGATCATAAGCAATTCATTAGCTCATCTCAGTAATCGATAAACACCTCACATCCATTTTGTTGGGGAGTCACTGGTCCCAGGCACCCAGCAGGAAGTCTAGCAGGCGTTTCCTTTCTGGATGTAAATAGTGAGAGATAATACACAAGCACAGGCAGTCAAGAGAAATTTTTTGAACCAGACTATCAGGCAACAGAAGGCTAGTGCAGGAGGGAATGTGAAGAAATTATCTTGTGTAAGTCAAATAAAACAGTCCACTAATGTAGGGAATCACAGCGTGCTCCTTATTTTGTATTGTTATGTGAACCTTTTGAATTAAGTGGTTTTGATCATAATTGCTGTTGTGTATGTTCACCTCACTGTGAAATAAAATAGCTTATCGATTTGTACCAGGCAGGTCTTGTCTGCTCTGTCTACCTTTTAGAGATTGAAGAAATACACAAGCAGAAAACACTCATATCCAGTTCAAGTCCCAAGAGGCCACTGTTATTACACCCTGAATCACACTATCATGCAAGTAGATATAAGGCAGTGTGAATCCAACTCCCATAAAAATAAGACACTCAAACCGCTTACAGAAGCGACTGATGCTGTTGAAACGGAGAAGGTATCTACGGCAGAATTGAATTTGTGCAGGATGGTAATATTCTTCCATTTTCTTTTGACTATGATTTTCCATATTGTGCTCCAGTTAGTTTGCACAATGGGTTTAGTGTTTGAAACTAACAAAATATAGTTTTATCACAGTGCAGTTTACTGTTTCTTCAGGACTCACAGATGAAAGGTATCTAGTTACAAAAGTTCAGTTTGTCACATATTACCGTATCTGAATACCTAGACGCAATGTACAGAGAATGCATAGTACAGAGATTAGAATGTACAATGTATTTAATAACTGGGGATGACCTCATGACTGATAAAATTATAAGATTTTAAAAAAATTCTCAGAATTGGAATTAACTTTTTTTGCCTATTCTGCTTAAGGTTAAAATAAATTGTTTTGAAATGGCTCTTGCAGCATTTCCCTTTGAACATAATTAATTACAGAAATGCTTGAATACTTTGGTGACTTTTACGGAACGCCTCCTGAAGAGCCAGATTCTTTTGTTGTCCAATCGCCCAACTTAGGCTATGCAGAATTTAGCCTGTGCTTAATAGTCTAGGAAAAAATGTGGGGAAGGAAATCAAGGGTACTGTGTGCTGCAAGGAAAATGTCTTTTAAGTAGATACAATCAGAAGGGTCACACCGCTTGTTAATGTATACCATTGGCATTGAAATGAAACTGTGCAATGGAGCAAACTGAGAGTTGAGGCTGTTTGTAGGTAATGGAAATTGGGGAACAGTTAAAGTGAGGTGAAAATTAGGGAATTGGTGGCTGTACAATTACTTTTCACACTTTTTCATTTAGGATTTGTTTTATCAAAATATACCCCCAGGCACGCCTCATGTCGTACCAAACCTAATAACATAACACTATATTCCTGGGTTGGAAGAGGGCATAAGTTGGCAATTACATTTTTGTTTGGGGCAGCAATTTCTGATGGGACTGATGTGTGCCAGGGTTCTGCTGGAGAAACGTCCCTGTATAAACTCTATTCAGCTTCAGGGTGCGCTTAAGAAGTGCCCAACTTCCCAGTGGCTGCCACTGATGGAGTTCGGGTGGGATGATGTCATCCAACCTAAATTCCGTGACTCCTATCTTGCTATCCACCCTTGAGAATGTGCGCCACTGTTTAAAAGATGCAGTTTGCCAGGACCTGTTCATTAAGGTGGAAGTACTTGGCGAAAGGGACACTGTTCAACTGAGATTGTTTGTGGAGAGTTTTGGCCATATCTTGGGACTCATTGCAGGCATTGCAAAAAGTTTTACACTTTTAAAATCAGGAATTCCTCATCTGCATTTGCACTTGGAAAGCATTCGATTTTAAAATAATTACTGAGCTAGGATATAGGGGCTGCGCGATGGACTTTACATGAGAGATATGCAGGAGGAAAAAGAGCAGCAGGGGGCTGTATGGGAAGCCAGACTAATCAGACAGCATTAGAGGAGAGCCAAACCATCAGACCATTACCCATTCTGCAGGATGTATAGACCCAACTACACTTGCGAAGTTCTTTTCACCGGGAGCTCTGTCTCAGGAGGCTGTGCATCGGTCATGAATGTTTGGAGGAGCTCCATTCGTTGCTGCAGCTAGATCTGTAACGAAAGTCCATAGCACTTGCAGCTTTGACTGTGGCAGAGGACGTCACTATACGTCGCATCTTTTATGCCACAGGCTCATTCCAGTGAGCCACAGGAGACTTTAGTCATATCAGCCAATTTTCTGTGCACTCCTCCATGAGACAAATCACCAATACCCTCTTTGCTAGGGTAGCTGAATTTGTACAATTTGATAGTGATCCCACATGGGTGAGTGAGCGGGCCATCAAATGTTTTGGAATTGCTGGATTCCTCAAGGTTGTGGGGGCTGTTGATCGCACCCGTATGGCATTACGTGCCCCAAATGTAAACCCCCATATTTATATGAACCGTGAAAGCTTCCATTCTCTAAATCTGTAGCATAGTTGCAACGACAGGCACAGCTTCTTTCATGTGTATTCACCACATGCTGGGAGCTGTCATGGTGCTTTTATACTCAATCCCGTGTCTCAGCTCTATTTCAACAGCAGTGGCAAGGGCCAGGATGGCTGCTGGGTGGTAAGGGATATCCACTACTCCGATGGCTTACGACACCTCTTCATAGGATCACAAGTTCTGCAAAGGAGTGCTACAGTGAAGCACACAAGAAGATGAGAATAAGAATTGAACACACCATTGAGATGCTCAAAGGAAGATTCTGGTGTCTGAATAGGACTGAGTGCTTCACAAGTTTGAAATCAGGAAAGGATTGCTGATAGATATCCCAGAGGATATCAGAGAGCCCACTGTTGATGCTGCAACAGCCTCTGTAACAAAAAACAGTACTATTTACTTGTTTGTGTTTGAGCAGTTTTCTATCTTAATCTGCGACTTTGTGAATCTCTTGTGAGGAAAGTGCTAGCTGATGCAGAGATTGAAGAATACATGGAAACATTAAATAAGAAAAGGTATGCGTTCTCATGTATCCATTGAAGGCACAGACACTCCTGTATCCCCACCACCAATTGCCAGGAATTGAAGCTAATTATTACCATTACTTTCTCTTCATGTGCTGGTAAATGTCAGATGTTGGCAAATTGTCCTTCCGTAGCCTGGCATTCCCTGGCATTGTGCACTGTGTTCTCCTGTAGGAGGAATTGTTAATTTGTTTTTACAATGTCCAGATCCTGCAGTTACAATCAGTCAGGATTCTTGAAATGGATGATAGTAATGGTAAGTGTCAGGGAGCAATGTGAGCCTTATATGTGCTAGCATGCATTACAGAATGTGGAACACTTGATGTGAGTGCTGCCAAGTGAACTTTTGCTTCTGGGACAAGAAACGTGGTGCCATGTGATACTCCAAAGGGAAATGCTTGACTATTGTTCAAGGAATAGTCCGTGTGCTTCTCTGTGACTCAGTTATCTGCCCTATGTTCATCTGACCTTTACAGACCTAGTGCAGTCATTAAACTTCTTCCGACTGTAAGGGGGTCTTTGGGGTTATGGAGGTCACATTCGCAGTCACTGCCACAGCCACATCCTTCCACGTGGCCTATGCTGCTTCATGTGATGGCTTCTTCCCTGATACTCCGACTATCAGATCCCTCCTTTCTCTAATTTAGACCAGCAGCACTTCCACATCAGCCTCTGGAAAGTTAGATGCTTGCCTTATTCCTCCTTCAGCCGTCTCAGTTCCTCTTCTAAGAGCCTTTTTAGTCCTTTAACTGGACTCAGGCCATTAAATACAGAGGTTGCGCCCTTCCTTCGCCTCCTTCCCAAATTTTCCGGGCTCCCTGGAATATCGAGCCGACTGTTGGCGGGACACCTGCCCTTGTCCCCCAGCATTATTTAAATTCGCTGACCTCAGCATTTCAGACAGGGTCAGCTTCCTCCGATTTCAGTCGGTAGGAGTGTTTGGGGCACTGGACGATGGGAAGGGAGGAGGTGAAAGGGCAGGTGTTGCATCTCCTGCGCTTGTATGGGAAGGTGCCGTGGGAAGGAGAACGGGTGTTGGGGGCAATGTAAGAGTGGACCAGAGTGTCACGGAGGGAACAGTCCCTTCGGAATGCTGAAAGAGGTAGGGGAGGGGAAGGTGTGTTTGATGGTGGCATTGCTCTGAAGGTTGTGGAAATGTTGGAGGATGATAAATTGAATATGGAGGCTGGTGATTTGAAGATGAGGACAAGGGAGACCCTATCGTGGTACTGGGAGGGAGGGGAAGGGGTGAGGGCAGAAGTGCGGAAAATGGGATGGACACGGTCGAGGGCCCTGTCAATCACAGTGATGGGGAATCCTCGGTTGAGGAAAAGGAAGACATATCAGAAGCACTGGTGTGGCAGGTGGCATCGTTAGGGTACAGTAGCATAGTGGTTATGTTATTGGACTAGTAATCCAGAGGCCTGGACTAATAATGCGGAGTCATGAGTTCAAATCCTGCTATGGCAGCTGGGGAATTTAAATTCAATTAATTAAATAAAATATGGAATAAAAAAAACTAGTATCAGTAATGGTGGCCATGAAAATACCAGATTGTCAAAAAACCCATCTGGTTCACTAATGTCCTTTAGGGAAGGAAACCTGCTGTCCTTACCCGGCCTGGCCTATATGTGACTCCAGACCCACAGCAATGTGGTTGATTCTTAATCGCCCTCTGAAATGGCCTAGCATGCCACTCAGTTGTACAATCTCGCTACAGAAAGTCAGAATAAGAATAAAACCGCATGGACCACCCGGCATCGGACCACGAGACACTGTACATGACAAAGGCAAACCAAGCCCAGTTGACCCTGTAAAGTCCACCTCATTAACATGTGGGGACTTGTGCCAAAATTGGAAGAGCTGTCCCCACAGACTGGTCAAGCAACAGCCTGACATAGTCATACTCAGGGAATCATACCTTTCAGCCAACGTCCCAGACTCTTCCATCACCATCCTTGGTATGTCCTGTTCCACCACAGACCCACCAGAGGTGGCGGTACGGTGATATACAGTCAGGAGGGAGTGGCCCTGGGAGTCCTCAACATTGACTCCGGACTCCATGAAATCTCATGGCATCAGGTCAAACATGGGCCAGGAAACCACCTGCTGATTACCACCTACTGCCCTCCCTCAACTGATGAATCAGTCCTCCTCCATGTTGAGCACCACTTGGAGGAAGCATTGAGGGTAGCAAGGGCACAGACTGTACTCTGGGTGGGGAACTTCAATGTCCATCACCAAGAGTGGCTCGGTAGCACCACTACTGACCGAGCTGGCTGAGTCCTGAAGGACATAGCTGCCAGACTGGGCCTGCGGCAGGTGGTGAGCGAACCAACGCGAGGGAAAAACCTACTTGACCTTGTCCTCACCAATCTATCTGTCGCAGATGCGTTTCTCCATGACAGTATTGGTAGGAGTGACCACCACACAGTCCTCGTGGAGACGACATCCTTTCTTCGCACTGAGGACACCATCCAACGTATTGTGTGGCACTACCACCGTGCTAAATGGGATAGATTCAGAACGGATCTAGCAGCTCAAAACTGGGCTTCCATGAGGTGCTGTGGGCCATCAGCAGCAGAATTGTATTCCAGCACAATCTGTAACCTCATGGCTCGGCATATTCCTCACTCTACCATTACCAACAAGCCAGGGGATCAACCCTGGTTCAATGAGGAGTGTGGAAAAGCAGGCCAGGAGCAGTACCAGGTGTACCTAAAAATGAGGTGCCAACCTGGTGAAGCTACAACACAGGACTACATGCATGCTAAACAGCGGAAGCAACATGCTGTAGACAGAGCTAAGTGATTCCACAACCAACGGATCAGATCAAAGCTCTGCAGTCCTGCCACAACCAGTCGTGAATAGTGGTGGACAATTAAATAACTAACGGGAGGAGAAGGCTCCGTGAATAACCCACCCTCAAAGACAAGGCTGAAGTGTTTGCAACCATCTTCAGCCAGAAGTGCTGAGTGGATGATCCTTCTCGGCCTCCTCCCGATATCCCCAACATTACAGAAGCCAGTCTTAAGCCAATTTGATTCACTCCACGTGATATCAAGAAACGGCTGAGTTCACTGGATACAACAAAGGCTATGGGCCCTGACAACATCCCAGCTGTAGTGCTGAAGACTTGTGCTCCAGAACTAACCACGCCTCTAGCCAAGCTGTTCCAGTACAGCTACAACACTGGCATCTACCCGACAATGTGGAAAATTGCCCAGGTATGTCCTGTCCACAAAAAGCAGGACAAATCCAATCAGGCCAGTTACCGCCCCATCAGTCTACTCTCAATCATTAGCAAAGTAATGGAGGGTGTCATCAACAGTGCTATCAAGCGGCACTTACTCACCAATAACCTGCTCATTGATGCTCAGTTTGGGTTCCGCCAGGACCACTCGACTCCAGACCTCGTTACAGCCTTGGTCCAAACATGGACAAAAGAGCTGAATTCCAGAGGTGAGGTGAAAGTGACTGCCCTTGACATTAAGGCAGCATTTGACTGAGTGTGGCACCTAGGAGCCCTAGTAAAATTGAAGTCAGTGAGAATCAGGGGGAAAACTCTCCAGTGGCTGGAGTCATGCCGAGCACAAAGGAAGATGGTAGTAGTTGTTGGAGGCCATCATCTCAGTCCCAGGACATTGCTGCAGGAGTTCCTCAGGGCAGTGTCCTTGGCCCAACCATCTTCAGCTGCTTCATCAATGACCTTCCCTCCATCATAAGGTCAGAAATGGGGATGTTCGCTCATGATTGCACAGAGTTCAGCTCCATTCGCAACCCCTCAGATAATGGATGCAGTCCATGCCCGCATGCAGCAAGACCTGGACAACATCCAGGCGTGGTCTGATGAATGGCAAGTAACATTCGCGCCAGGCAATGACCATCTCCAACAAGAGAGAATCCAACCACCTCCTCTTCACATTCAACGGCATTACCATCGCCAAATCCCCCACCATCAACATCCTGGGGGTCACCATTGACCAGAAACTTAACTGGACCAGCCACATAAATACTGTGGCTACAAGAGCAGGTCAGAGGCTGGGTATTCTGCTGCGAGTGACTCACCTCCTGACTCCCCAAAGCCTTTCCACCATCTACAAGGCACAAGTCAGGAGTGTGATGGAATACTCTCCACTTGCCTGGATGAGTGCAGCTCCAACAACACTCAAGAAGCCCAACACCATCCAGGACAAAGCAGCCCGCTTGATTGGCACCCCATCCACCACCCTAAACATTCACTCCCTCCACCACTGGCGCACAACGGCTGCAGAGTGCAAGGTCTATAGGATGCACTGCAGCAACTCACTGAGGCTTCTTCGACAGCACCTCCCACACCTGCGATCTCTACCACCTAGAAGGACAAGAGCAGCAGGCACATGGGAACAACATTCCCCTCCAAGTCACACACCATCCCGACTTGGAAATATATCGCCATTCCTTCATCGTTGCTGGGTTAAAATCCTGGAACTCCCTTCCTAACAGCACTGAGGGAGAACCTTCACCACAAGGACTGCAGCGGTTCAAGAAGGTGGCTCACCATCATCTTCTCAAGGCCAATTAGGGATGGGCAATAAATGCTGGCCTTGCCAGGGACGCCCATATCCCATGAACGAAAAAAAAGATGTGACTGAGACTGAAAAAGTGGGAAAATGGAATAGAGTCCTTAAAGGAGATGGGTTGGGAGGAAGTGTAATCAAGGTATCTGTGGGAGTCGGTGGGCTTATAGTAGATATTGGTGAGCAGCCTATCCCTAGAAATGGAAATGGAGATAGAGAAGTCAAGGAAAGGAAGGGAAGAATTGGAGATGGGCCATGTGAAGGCGAGGGAGGGATGTGAATTGGAAGCAAAGTTGATGCAATTTTCCAGTTCGGGGCGAGATCAGGAACAGTCACCAACACAGTCATCAGTGTGCCGGAAAAAGAGGTGAGGGAGGGGACCTAAGTAGGACTGGAACAAAGAATGTTCCATGTGTCCCACGAAAAGGCAGGCATAGCAAGACCCATACAGATTCCAATGGCGACACCTTTTATTGGGGGAAGTGAGTGGAGTCAAAGGAGAAGTTGCTTAATGTAAGAACACGGTCAGCCAGGTGAAGGAGGATGCTAGTGAATGGGGACTGGTTGGGCTTCCGTTCAAGAAAGAAGCAGAGGTCCTGCAGGCCGTCCTGGTGGAGGATGGAGGTGTAGAGGGACTGGACATCCATGGTGAAAAGGAGACGGTTAGTGCCAAGCAACTGGAAACTGTTAAAGTGGCGGAAGATGTGAGTAGAGTCATGGATGTTGGTCGGAATAGACTGAACAAGGGGAGAAAAATAGAGATAGGAAGAAGTAAGTTCTAGGGGGCAAGAACGGGCTGAAACGATGGTTCTACCAGAGCTATTGTACAAGTAGACAGGTAGACATGGGGAACTGAGAGTCAATGAAAGTGACTGATTTCACTGAACCTGAACAGTCCCAATTTTGTAACAAATATTTACAGACTTGGATACTGAAAATGTGTAGCTGATAACAAAAACATGTGTGAAAGGGCTTATTCCAGTCCTGTTTAACACTTCACCAGAACTCCAATATGTCTGGACACTTTTCCTGTAAATTGGTTTATATTTTTTTTATTCGTTCCTGGGATGTGAGCGTTGCTGACAAGGCCGGCATTTATTGCCGATCCAAAATTTGATACAGCTGAGTGGCTTGCTAGGCCACTTCAGAGGGAAGATAAGAGTCAACCACATGGATGTGGGTCTGGAGTGACATATAGGCCAGACCGAATAAGGACGGCTGGTTTCTTTCCCTAAAGGACATTATTGAATCAGCTGAGTTTTTAACAACAAAACAATGGCTTCATAGTCACTTTTACCGATACCAACTTTAAAAAAAAACTGAATTCAAATTCTCAAACTGCCATGGTGAGAATTGCACTCACATTCTCTGGATTATCAGTCCAGTAACATAACCACTACACCACCATACCCCTTGCATGTTTGAATAAGTTGAGGGGCCATCAAACTATACACTCTTTCAGCACTGTCGTTATACACACTTAGCAATTCTAGATTTCATTGTGGTGTACGAGTCAATTACATTTTTCTAATACAACTGCAGCTCTAAGGGAATTTTGTTGTCAAGTCAGCAGCACTTTGTACCTGACATGGAGTTTACAGTAAACTGATGGAAACCTATAGCAGGTTGGTCCGCACCCAACGGTGAAAGATAAGTTCATTTTTTGGCATTACATGCAGCACAACCCAGAGTTTATAGAATCAGCCTTATCGACTGTATTAACTGCTCCAATCTGCATATTTTTACTGTAGAAGGGCTTGTTGAGCTACAGTATACAGAGCAAATAATTGAGCAGTTGACGGTATAATAGATCAGGAATAACTTAGTTGAAATCCGTATTACTAATAATTAGAGGGCAAATTCTCCAATCTTGTATTCCCAGTGGGGAGCCACAATCAGTGGGCGCACAGGTCAGAGAATTGTTACTTCAGTGTTGTAGCCTATCCCTACTTCCCTCAACTGTGGCTTCATGCTGAATGCGTTGGACCAATGAATTTACCCTTACATTCCTAATCAGATCTATCTTATCCGTTTGGAGGGAAGTTGAACAGTTTTCATCAATGACCACCATTGAAACGTTGCATCAGTCATATTGTAATTAAAGATTTATTTAAGAATCTTTGACCATTGCCCCACCATAATTGAATTTGAGTATAATTTCAGAAGCTGTGTTACCTCCCATCTATTCAGGGCTTCAGGAGAAGTTCCTGGTATCTGCTGTCTACCTAGTGAGAGTTCAAACCACACTTATCATTCGTCGAATGACAAACTAGTAACTATCTTCCTTGGGCGGTATAGGTGACTGGGTCTCAATGAAGTTGAGTTGCCTTCAAGGTGATACATCTGGTGATACAAGATTGGAACAGAACCAGCCTTCTATGGCAGACATACTAATCCAATGCCTGAGCCAGACAGGCCTACATACTCTAGGGAACTATTGATGATTGATCAGCTAGTCTGGCTCTTAGTGGGACCTGGAAGGGAAGTTCTGTCATCGACATTGGAATATTTCCCACTTGGCTCCAGATAACTCTGAAGAGTGGTTAGAATGTGGAATTCTCTGCCAAAAACTGTTGTTGGAACAGAGTCCATAAATTCTTTTAAAATGGATTTTTTTCCCCCAAAAAATTGAATTAGATAGTTGCTTGACAAAATGGAATATTAAAAGGTGTGGGGATTGAGCACCAAAGTGGAACTATCTGGCTTATATGGAGGAAAAACAATGGCACAGATTTGATAAGCCTATTTTTGTTCTGCATCATTCTATGACTCTAAGCTAATGCGCTAAAGGATAGGGTGATCCTAAATGGACAATTACCAATGCTTTGTACTGTGTTTTAGCTGGTTACACTCCAGCAGTACTCATGCATACAATTGGGGATTCCTAAGTCTTGGCTATTGCCAACCTGTGCCCTAGCTCTCTTGACTTAGATAAGAGAAGTGTATCCCTTTAGAAAGTGAGTGTGCATTCCGTAACAAGCAAACAGAGCGTCTGTCTGTGTGGATTTCTCAGTAGATTGTTTTGGAGACCCTTAAACATGTGGTGGGTTTCCATTCATTTTTAAAAATTAATTCTCAGGATGTGGGTGTTGCTGGCAAGGCCAGCGTTTATTGCCAATCCCTAGTTTCCCGAGAAGGTGGTGATGGGCCACCTTCTTGAACCACTATTCATTGTAATGGCTTAATGCAACTGAGTAGCTTGCTAGGCCATTTCAAAGAGTAAGAGTCAACCATGTTGGTGTGAGACTGGAATCACACATAGGCCAGACTAGGTAAGGATGGCAGGTTTCCTTCCCTAAAGGACATTAGTGAACTAGTTGGGTTTTTATAACAATCCGGTAGCTTTATGGTCACTTTTACTGATACCAGATTTTTATTTCTAGATTTTTCTGTAACAGCATTCAAATTCCCAAACTGCCATGGTGGGATTTGACCTCATGTTCTCTGGATTATTAGCCTAGGCCTCCATTTATCATCATCTTCTGTTTCCCATTGATGAACTATCTTGCAATCTAGCCAGCTAATTTGTCCATTAATTCTATGAACCTTAACCTTTTTTATGTCTCACATGTGGAGCATTATCAAATGCCTTCTGAAATGCCAAGAAAATTATATCCACTGGATAACCCTCATCCACTAGTTTACTTAACTCTTCAAAGAATTCCACCAGATTAGTGAGGCATAGTGTATTGCTTCTACTCCATACAGATTACTCCTTGTGGTCTCTTGTGCTCTTTCAATGAACGTTGATGGTCACCATGTAGAATTCTCTCCAGCTTTCTCCCAACTACATATTTTAGGCAAAGAGACCTATAATTTCCAAGTTCATGTCTCAATCTTGCGTTGCATTTGACATAATATTTGCCGTCTTCTGGACCTCAGGGATAGGTGTTAATGGAACTCCTAAAAAAAAATGTACTAACGCATCAACTAATCTTCTGCATTCCCTTGAGGATTCTGAGTTTTGTAGAATAGCAGTTTTATATTTAACTCTGCTAATTTAAGAAAGTCCTTTGATGGTTAATGGATAGGTGTTTGTCTTGAGCTAGGAATATGAATGTAATTGTCATGAACAGTAATAAGTATCTGGTTATTTGCTTCATTTTCTGAGCCAAAATACATTTTTAAAATGTTTATAAAAGGATTTACAGTATTAACATTTTTTTGTTTTATTTTTATAGATGGTGGGAACTTTCTTTCAGGTAAGCCTTCTTTGTATATTCAGATGTGTTGGTTCATTTGTTAACAACTTGCTTTTAAACTTCATGAAAGAATTATCCTCTCATCAGATTCTGGGAACTGAGCAGTCTACAGCATCCATATTTCTTGCTTATTATATATGTGATAAGTAACATGTCCCTTCAATACACCAACAGATTTTAATCAAGCTTCAAAATGGTCTCCTCTCATTAGACACAAGACCCTGTAAAAAATGAGTGCAATAGTGCAGGTATCCTGTTCTCAGATCTGCAAGAAGGAGGTATCACCTCAATAACTTATATTTGGACCTGATTAAATAATTTCCTATCATTTTCACTTGGGTTCCTTTTAAAATGGGTATTAGAAGACCTATTGTGGACCAAGTGTCCATTATCATTCTATATTTGAACATTGTCTCGCCATCTCAATAACAAAAGCATTTTGATCAGCTTTGACGAGGAAGCTTCTTCGAATCTTGGCTTAGTGTTTGACAAGTGCCAATTTGACTTTGATAAGTTTAAAAACTTAATTAGATTTTACCCAAACTTTGTAAGTGACTTCCTCTGATCACACACTGGATTTGCTTCAAATGTTTGCATAAAAGAAACATTCTATTTGTATGTGGTTACAAACTTTGCTACCTAATATTCTAGGTTTGTGACATTCTGAAAAGTCCTCAACACCATTGCTATATCCATGCTAACAGTGAATGTTTAAAAATACAGTGCTTTTAATTTTCTGACATTTGTATTCCTTTGTGTGCTTTTCATGGCATTTTAACTGATTTTTGAATAATTCCCATAATCTCTTATCAGCAACATTTGTAGAGGAAATTTCTGTGAACTTTGCACATGTTACCAGTTTGTAAAATTAATCTACTCAGCAGTTTTTAGTTCCCCTCACTTTTTGGATACAAATCTTCGTTGGGTTCTTTTAAACTTATTTTTCTCTATGAATTGGAAGAGACAATTTGAAGTTTTTGTCATGATGTCATTTTTTTTGCATTATTCTTAATGATTTTAAGTAATTCATTCTCAGTTTGGCAGGCTGTAACTAGTGGGGTGCCACAAGGATTGGTGCTTGGGCCTCAGCTATTTACAATCTATATTAATGACTTAGATGAAGGGACTGAGTGTAATGTATCCAAGTTTGCTGACGATACAAAGCTAGATGGGAAAGTAAGCTGTGAGGAGAGCACAAAGAGTCTGCAAAGGGATATAGACAGATTAAGTGAGTGGGCAAGAAAGTGGCACATGGACTATAATGTGGGGAAATGTGAGGTTATTCACTTTGGTAGGAAGAATAGAAAAACAGAAGATTTTTTAAATGGTGAGAAACTATTAAATGTTGGTATTTAGAGAAACTTGCGTGTCATCGTACAAGAAACACAAAAAGTTAGTATGCAGGTACAACAGGCAATTCGGAAAGCAAATGGCATGTTGGCCTTTATTGCAAGAGTAGAAAAGTCTTACTACAGTTGTACAGGGCTTTAGTGAGACCTCACCTGGAGTATTGCATACAATTTTGGTCTCCTTATCTAAGGAAGGATATATTTGTTGATGGTTGGGGATTCGGCAATGGTAATGCCATTGAATGTCAAGGGGAGGTGGTTAGACTCTCTCTTGTTGGAGCTGGTCATTGCCTGGCACTTGTCTGGCGTGAATGTTACTTGCCACTTATCAACCCAAGCCTGGAAGTTGTCCAGGTCTTGCTGCATGTGGGCACGGACTGGTTCATTATCTGAGGGATTGCGAATGGAACTGAACACTGCAATCTTCAGCAAACATCCCCACTTCTGACCTTATGATGGAGGGAAGGTCATTGATGAAGCAGCTGAAGATGGTTGGGCCTAGGACAATGCCCTGAGGAGCTCCTACAGCGATGTCCTGGGGCTAAGATGATTGTAACAAAGGTAATGCAATAATCGTGGGGGACTTTAATCTTCATGTAGACTGGGCAAATCAAATTGGTATAGGTAGTCTGGAGGACGAGTTCATGGAATGCATTCGAGACAGTTTCCTAGAACAATATGTCAACCAGGGAACAGGCTATTTTAGATCTTGTATTGTGTAATGAGACAGGGTTAATTAGTAATCTCATCGTAAAGGATCCTCGGGGGAAGAGTGATCATAATATGATAGAATTTCACATTGAGTTTGAGAGTGATATATTTAACTCTGAAACTGGAGTCTTAAACTTAAATAAAGCCAGTTAGATGGGTATGAGGGGCGAGTTGAATGAGGTAGATTGGGAAATTAGATTAAAGTTATGACAGTAGATAAGCAGTGGCAGATATTTAAAGAAATATTTCAAAATTCTCATTGAATATACATTCCATTGAGAAATAAAAACTCCACGGGAAAAGAGTTCCATCCGCCGCTAACAAAAGAAGTTAAGGGTAGTATTAGATTAAAAGAAGAGGCATATAATGTTGTGAACAATAGTAGTAAGCCTGAGGAATGGGAGAGTTTTAGAAACAGCAAAGGATGCCCAAAAATTGATAAAAAGGAAGAAAATAGAATATGAGAGCAAACTAGCAAGAAATATAAAAACAGATTGTAAGAGCGTCCACAAGTATGTAAAATGGAAGAGAGTAGCTAAAGTAAACATTGGTCCCTTAGATCCTGAGACAGGAAAAATTGTAATGGGGAATAAGGAAATGGCAGAAATGTTAAACGAATATTTTGAATCTGTCTTCACAGTGCAAGACACAAAAAGCATACCAAAAATAGTGGGGAACCAAGGGGCTAATGAGAGTGAGGAACTTAAAGTAATTAATATCAGTAGAGAAAAAGTACTTGAGAAACTAATGGGACTAAAAGCCGATAAATCCCCTGGGCCTGATGGCCTTCATCCTAGGGTTCTAAAAGGCGGCTACAGAGATAGTGGATGCATTGATTTTGATCTTCCAAAATTCCCTAGATTCTAGAACGGTCCCAGCAGATGGGAAGGTAGCAAATGTAACCCCACTATTCAAGAAAGGAGGGAGAGAGAAAACAGGGAACTACAGGCCAGTTAGCCTGGCATCAGTCAGGAAAATGCTGGAATCCATTATTAAGGAAGTGGTAACAGGGCACTTAGAACATCATAATATGATTAGGCAGAGTCAGCATGGTTTTATGAAAGGGAAATCGTGTTTAGCAAATTTATTAGAGTTTTTTGAGGATATGACTAGCAGGGTAGATAAAAGGGAACCAGTGGATGTAGTATATTTAGATTTCCAAAAGGCATTCGATAAGGTGCCACATAAAAGGTTTGGTTAATGGACAGAAAACAGAGAGTAGGGATAAACAAATAATTTTCAGGTTGACAGGCAGTAACTAGTGGGGTGCCGCAAGGATCGGTGCTTGGGCCTCAGCTATTTACAATCTATATTAGTGACTTAGATGATGGGACTGAGTGTAATGTATCCAAGTTTGCTGACGATACAAAGCTAGGTGGGAAAGTAAGCTGTGAGGAGGACACAAAGAGTCTGGAAATGAATATAGACAGGTTAAGTGAGTGGGCGAGAAGGTGGCAGATGGAGTATAATGTGGGGTAATGTGAGGTTATTCACTTTGGTAGGAAGAATAGAAAAACAGAATATTTTTTAAATGGTGGGAAACTATTAAATGTTGGTGTTCGGAGAGATTTGGGTGTCCTTGTACAAGAAACACAGAAAGTTAGCATGCAGGTACAGCAAACAATTAGGAAGGCAAATGGCATGTTGGTCTTTATTGCAAAGGGGTTGGAGTTCAAGAGTAAGGAAGTCTTGCTGCAATTGTACAGGGCTTTGGTGAGACCACACCAGGAGTACTGTGTGCAGTTTTGGTCTCCTTATCTAATGAAGGATTTACTTGCCTTCGAGACGGTGCAACGAAGGTTCACTAGATTGATTCCTGGGATGAGAGGGTTGTCCTATAAGGAGAGATTGAGTAGAATGGGCCTATATTCTCCTGCTCCTATTTCTTATGTTGTTATGTTCTTACATTTAACCACAGATGTGCACCATTTCAGCCCACCATGCCTGCACTACTGTTGGTTACACACTGGAGCTATAGACTCACATATTCCTATGTGAGTGTATAGGATGAGGGTCTTCAGTTATATGGAGAGACTAGAAGCTGGGATTGTTCTCCTGAGAGCAGAGAAGGTTAAGGGGAGATTTAATAGAGGTATTCAAAATTATGATGGGTTTTCATAGAGTAGCTGGAGAGAAATTGTTTCCACTGGCAGGAGGGTTGGTAACCAGAGGACACAGATTTAAGATAATTGGCAAAAGAACCAGGGGGGAAATGGGGAGAAATTTCTTTACGCAGCGAGTTATGATGATCTGGAATGCACTGCCTGAAAGGGTGATGGAAGCAAATTCAATAATAACTTTCAAAAGGAAATTGGATATATTCTTAAAAAGGAAAAATTTGCAGGGCTATGGAGAAACAGCAGGGGAGTGGGACTAATTGGATAACTCTTTCAAAGAGCTGGCACAGGCATGATGGCCGAATGGCCTCCTTCTGTGCTGTATGATTCTATCATTCCTGCTGTTTCCCCATATCTTTTAATATTTTTCTTCTTCAAGTGTTTATCTCCCTCTTAAATGCCATGATTGGCTTCAATTGCCACTTATGGTAATATATTCCATATTCTAATAACCCTTTGAATGAAAAAAGCCTTCCAACTTCCCCCTTTATGTTTCTAGTACTAATCCCAAATTTATGCCCCATTGTTATTGACTCACTGACTAATGGAAGTAATCTGTCACTGTTTACCCATTTTGAACATTTTTGTTAGATCTCCCCTTAATCTTCTTTGCTCCACTGAATATGGTCTTAGTTTTTCATGTGTCTCATCATAATTATATTCTCTCATCCCTGAGAATCTATGTTGCACCTTTTCCATGACTACAAATATTCTTCTATAATGGGGTACCCAAAACTGCACATAACACTCCAAATGTAGCCTAACCAATGTCTTTTACAGATTCATAATCAGTTCCTTGTTTTTATATTCAGCACCCCTATATATAAAATCACAAGTTCTATTTGACCACCTTATGCCTTTTTTCATCAGCAATCTTGCTTTTATATATCTGTTTATCTGCACTTCTAGTTCTGTCCCTTCAGTCCATTGAAAATATTAGGGTTTGTTTCCATCCCCAAATATTAAATATTATTTTATTTTATATTATGTTAAACCATTTTCTAAATTATAAGGTCACCGTGAAGGTAATGAGTATTACAAATATAATGAATTTGTGCTGATGTACTTTTTCATTTTTTGAAAAATATTGGTATACATTTGCAGATTTATCATCTGCAATTTGAACAATGGCATTTGCTTTTTTGCATACACACTCTTCCAGCTAGTATATTTCCCTATCAGTATATCTTCTTGTTCTCAGAATATAGAATAAGCTCAAGGCCCACATCATTACCAGTTTTCAATTTAATGAAAACAGCCAAAACTATAAATTGCAATAATGAGTAACAGTGAAGTAAGTTAATAAAGTCAGTCATAACAAGCTTGAGAATGAATGTGGCTGGTAGAAGTGATTCAATTGTTTTGTGCTTTGCTGTTTTCAAGTATTCTAGTGGGGAAAATGAATGTGTCAGCATGCCGGGCCATACAGATTATGTCATTGATTAGAATTTAACAACAATCATTGGTTGATTTGATTTATGTTTTAATTAAATGGTCTATGTTCTTTTTAATTATTTTTGTACTGGTATTTTTTTAAGTTGCAGTAAATTTTGAGTATTGGTATTTAAATTTGCACTGTGTTCACTTTGAGAGGACTTTTTCTTTGAAAGATCATCTGCATTGAGTGTGGGTGTGTAGGTTGTCATGCCTTCCTCAAGGTGAAGAATGACAAGATTGTAGGTGTGGGATAGTAAAGGTGCAGGAGCTGCCACTGATGTTGCCGAGAACATGACCCAACCTTTCAGATTAAGTATCAAATAATAGTATGACATCATCCACAACATTCATAGATAACTTCATCAGTTTATTCATTTAGATTTGAAGTTTTGGGAAAGAAATGTGGCAGAGGATCAGTGCATTTTGCCAGGTTCAAAGCAATAGGTTTCTCAAACCGCACTTTTTTTGTTAATGTACCGTTACTAAAACATGGTTAGAAACACAGGGGATTTGTTTGGATCAGTAACTTACTGTAAAATTCTGAAACATCATTCACATGTTGCTTTTTTCTCTGCATGTTTACTTTTTTAAACTTTTTTTTCCTTTCCTGGCAACAGTAATAACTGGCTATTTACCATGAACCATCACAGCAAAACCCCTCACTGTCCCTACCTGACACCCAAAGCATTCGTACTTTTTAGTAAGGGTCATTGGGAGCATGTTCAAGAGGAGACGCTTGGCACATTTTTGTTCCCTTTCCTTGTCCAGGAACACTGAGGTGAACTGTAGTAGCCCTACTGTCCTGATTGGTATAGTTCAGTACTCCATCACGCATTTACCAGCTGAGCTACAGGGGCTTTGTTTTCTGCTTCCATTTCCGCACCCTCTTGCAATCCAAGAGGCTAAACAATAAAACCTGCTTCAAGGTTTTTGGCACTCTTCAGGCTAGCCCCCAACATGTACGTGCTCAGATGAGTGATCTGGGTAAAGCTCTATCCTTTGCTTCTCCCCTCTTGCCCTGCTTCCATATGATGAAGTAACTGGTCTCTGCTTGGTGCTTTTACTAAACCCACACCCATGATCAACTGAACATGGAGAGTTGGTTTGGGGAACTCTGTGCCATTGAACTGTCAGCAATAGGTTCAGCAGCTCTACTTTCTCACTTCTGATAGCAATTTGTCATTTTGTCACACCAGCACTTAGACAGGCAAGAAGGGTAAATTCTGCACTCCGAGCGGAGAGCTGCACTCATAGGAAGTACAGGTCGAAGAATCGGTGCTGCAATGTTCACCCCCTATCTCCACCCCACATTTCCTTCAAGCGCAGCTTCCTCATTGTGAACACAGAATTGCAGAATTTGCTCTATAATTATCTGTCAGGCAAAAACAGATTTTATGGTCTTTTTTAAATAATGGTGCAGCTGTATGGAATTTGGCAGTTAGATGCTGGACTCAAACTTAAGCTAGCATAAGTACTTAAATGGCAGAAATAGTAACAGACAGAAATTTTTGGTCTAAGTATAAATAAAACCTAACGATGCTTGTTGTATGTTTTGCATATAGATGCACACTGATGCACAAAAAACTTCCTATTGGAGTAAGAACAGTACACAATAGTGGATTCACTAGTCAAAAAGACTAGTCAAACTCAATGATCACTGAGACCTTACCACATATACTGGGGTGGGGGAGATTGGAAGAATTAAGCAGACTACTTTGGGATTGAAGTAGCTCCAAGATGACACACCTGATGATGGAAATTCAGAACCAAGCCCGTCTGTGACCGACCCAGTAATCTGATACCTGAGCCAGTCCACAGTACTCAAGGGTAGCCTGGCTCACTAATGGAACCTGGAGAAGCACGGTGAACCTGACTGGACAAGCAGCCGAAAGCTTACCAGTGTTCCGTGCTGGTGGGCCTCACCATTTTAGCTGGTTAAATTCCAGCAGAACACTTGTGAGGTCCTAAGCCTTGGTTTTGCCAACCTGTGCCAAGGGAAATTCTATTCATACAAAAACAAATAAGGCACTGAAACGAAAGATGGTTAAAATGTTAATAAAGGTAAGCTTTGATGTTACTTCCCCAAAGACTATAAATAACAACGGCCCAGAATTTGCTGTAACCGGTCAACGAACGGCACCCGCCGTTAGTTAGACCCCCCTTGCTCATTTAATTTCCATGATATTTTGCACTGCAAGTTACTGGAAGTGTGAGATGGAAACGGCATGGTGCCTTCTCCAGGGCATCTGGGATCTGAATGAACAGGACAAGCAACTGTGTATCTCCTTAACCAATCAGATTGAAGGATCGTTAAATGAACAGCTCAAGGTCTGAACCAGGAAGTGTAAATTAGAATAGTGAATTCAAAGTCAAATCAGGTACAGAAAGGGAAAGAAAAATTGGATTAAGAGAGGAGAGAGAAAAAAGATAAAGAAAAAAAAAAATTTTTAATTAATATTTTTTTAAAATCTCAAACAACAATTAAAACCTGAAGGAATGAGACTCCACACCTGTAATAGTTAATATTCAATGCCAGAGAGGTTGTTTGGCATTAATTAACACTTACCATGGCGTTAAAAGGGTACTTAGACTGAAATGGACAAGCCCTAACTTTCTATGGCGAATTTAGTTCATACCTACCGTGCAAATACAGGAACTTCATGCCATTCAATGTACTTCAATGGTGAGTCAGACAGCGAGATGTCGTTTTTGCAAAGTTAACGGCAGAGCGGCGTATTTCAGACAGCAACTTTCAGATTTTCACATTTAACTGCGCATCTGCCCTCACCTGAAGTTGCTGTGCGATTTGAGCATAAATAACAGTGAGCTCTGTTAGCCTCACCATTATTTTAATAGTAAATTCTGGACCATTAAATTTGTTAGCCTATCTTGGTAATCAGTAAACAACTCAAGCCCATTGTGTTGGGAAATTTCTACTCTTGGGCACTCAGCAGGGGTGGTTTGGCAGGCCTTCCCATCTGGAAGATAGAAGGCTTAATCATGGGACCTCAGCATCTGAAAGCACAGCTGCCAAAGGTGGAGCAAAGAGAGGGGGAATGCACAAGAGGCCAGCATCAGAGGGTTTGGGGGGAAAAGGGTTATAGGGCTGGCGCAAGGCCATGAAGGGATTTAAATACAAGGATAAGAATTTTAAATTTGAGGCATGGAGGGACCTGGTGCTGGTGTACCTCAGGGAGAACAGGGCTGATGGTTGAGCAGCAGGGACAGAAATCTGATTAGAGAGATTCAAACATGGTTTCAGGAAAGATAGGCACGGATTTGGGAGGTGACAACATATTCAAGGATTTTGGAGAGAAAAGTGAGGTTGGAGATGGAGCAGTAGTTTGCAAGGTTGCAAGTGGGTTTTTTGAGAGGGGTGTAATGATAGCCGTAAGTCAAGTAAAATGACCCACTGATGTGATGGTGTGGCGTGTTCATTATTTTGTATTATTACGTGAAGATAGGTTATGTTGATTGAACTAAGTGCTTTCTCAGTCAGCCTTTGAAAAGACTGGAGAAAGGCATATGCAAAAGGCACAAATATTCAGTTTACATTACAAGGTAGTACTACTGTTCTACCCCTGGGTTATGCTGTCATATAGTTAGATATTGGGTAGTGTGGCCATACCCCTAATGCAGGATGCTCAGACCATTTATGAGAGTGACAAGGACCCGTACATGAGTCAATATCTAAGGCAAGGCACTAAACTTGTAATGGTCAGTCTTCACCACGTTGCAGTGCGAAGAGGCCGCATGAAGATCAGGCATCTGCCGTAGAAGGAGTGGGCAAGAGATTAACAAACAGGCCCTAAAAATGTTCCAAGAAGTGAGACGATGAACCGCAGACAAGTGACCAACTCAGTCCTGTACCCACTGGCATAAAGAGGATTGAATAAAAGCAGTCTGGATGAAAGGCAGATGCAGGAGAAAGAGGGAGGAGTAGAAGAGAATGGAGCTGAGAGGCAACTCAAGATATAAGGTAATAGAGGTTGTTGACTCTGCTTTCTTCATCCCCCCACCCCCCCCCAAACCTCACACAACTGGAGCCCTCCCCCAACCAGTTAGATTCAAAGTTATAACCAACCTCCAGTGCTTAGTTTAGGGGCTCGTGTTGTCTTTGCTAAAGCCACAAAGTTGAGGTAAAAATCAGATCAGCCATGATCTCATTGAATGGCGGAGCAGGCTCGAGAGGCCGAATGGCCTTCTCCTGCTCCTATCTCTTATGGTCACAACAATCCAATACTGGGTTCTATTTCCCACCCATTTGCATCCAAGAAGAAAAGCTGCTTTTCTCGTGTAAAAGAAAACAGCATAGAAATTCTGGCAGCACCATTGTCACACCAGAAGTGTGGTGGGCCAAAACCTCCATCCACTGATTCGTCCCCGCCATGACCCTGTCTCAAATGGATTTGAAATCAAAATGTAAGTATGTCCAATTCACAAAGTATACTAAACTGGGGGAAGCAGTAGAGTCGGTGAAGCAGCCAAGGAATTACAGAAGGACCTAGACAAGTGGGCAGAACTATAGCAGATAAAATTCAACACAGATTAGTACACAGTCTTATATCTGAAAAGAAAATATTGGGACATATTTAATGAATGGTTTTGAACTAGTTCGGGGGAGAATGAAGGAGATCTGGGAGTGATAGTAAATTCAACACTGACCATGTTCAGTTATTGCAAAGCAGCAATTAACAAAGCAAACATAATCCTGAGTTACACTGTGGAGTATAAAACTGATTTTCCTCTATTTTGCAGCCAGGGCACACTTAATTCCTACTGCAAGGCAGGGACAAAAGTGTTGAAGAGCCATGACTAGGGGAGTAAAATTCAACTTCGGAGGTAGTGATCGGCCGCCTGCTATACACCCCGTTTGATTTTGTTTCCATTGAAGTCAATGTAAAATAAAACCAGGCAGGATGTAGAACAGGCAGCCGATCCACTACTGCCCATTTTACGCCTCTACTGAAGTTGAATTTTACCCCCCAGGTCTCCATTACCATTGCGTTGCCCAGGTGCTTCCAGAGATTTCCCCCAGGTGAGGCAGGGGAGCCTTTGCACCTAGAGCAGGCAAAAGCATGATAATCCCATGATAATGAGATGGGCATGATGTCATTTTCCTGGGTCCCTGCTTGCTGGAAGTATAGGGAGACCCACTGATGGAGAACCTTACTCCTTGTGCCCACCCTGCTAAGATTGAAGCACCTGAGTGGAAACTTTTGAAGCCAGCTAGAGGTCAGTTGCTGCTTTTGAACAGCAGCCAAAAGACCCCACGGTGGTGAGCATTACTGTTGCTGTCAGGCATGCAACAATGGTTGGTGATCCACTCTGCCAGTTTACCATCTAAGTGATGAAGGTAAAAAAAGATCTCCTATGGGTCAAAACAGTTGAATTGTTGATGGATAGGCATGATGAGTGATTACAAGGAAATAATTTCATCAAAGGGGTCATTTAACATCCTAACACACAAGGGTTGTTTGTTGTTAGCTGAAGCTTGAATTGACATTTTTACTATAATGGTGTCCACTCACTCACTATTTTTGCTATAATATCAGTTATTTCATCATCAAAAGGCTAAATTTTGAAATTCATGAAAAGTTACAGGAATTTAATTACAGTGGATTACTAGGAAATAACACTGATCCATATATTATGGCTGATAACTGTCTCCTTTAACATTGCTAAGCATGTCACAGGCTGATATGCTAAAGATGATGGCAGTAATTATTTTTCAATACTAATATCCACATATACAAATATACCTGTAAGTTAAGCCATCCCAATGACATAGTAGACATACAGCTAATAGAAAGTATTCACTGTGTACATGATAAAATTGTAGGCCCAGTTTGCATTTACCCATTTACTGTACATCTAGCTGACAAGTTTATGAGCAACTTAATGAACTAACAGAGGAGCAATGAACTCACCTGTTTCCACAACTGCATTAGTATTATATCTCCCAACACTTTTAAAAATCATTAGAGAAGCCTTCTCCATAAAACCAAAGTGTTGGCAAAGTTATGTGGAGGATGCACATGAAATCATTTACTGTGATGATTTGGAATATTTCCATATAGCAATTATCAGCTGCAGCATGACTCTCATTTTGTGTGTTTTTATGTTAACTATATGGTGTCCATTGATCTCTCTTTCTAACAAGGAAATTAAATGAAACTCTCTCTTTATAACATATCCTTCTGTTTCTGCTAAAGACAGCGCCATAGAGTGGGTCTAATACATTATTTCTCATTATCTTAGGACTGAGCCATTAAAAATGATTGACTGAAGCCATGTCTCATGCAAGGAAATATCTTTTCATGTCGTATAATTATTGACTTCAGTGGGTAATAATTCCCAGTGAGAGATCTCAGCAGACAATAGTTCACACATAATTGAACCAGAGTGCAAGACACAGACTGCTGCAAACACATATTCCACATTTTAAAAGTAGTTTGTCAGGAGTATTTTCCAGCTGTAATGATTAAATGTTATTAAATGTTACAAAAGTGCCGAGTGCTATGCACTATCCTAATGTTGTCACTTCTGTATCACTAGCTTCTTGTTAACTAATCACTAATGTGTACATGCATTGATTTATTTATTTATTTAGTATGAAAATTTACTTCGAACCAAGGGAGATATGGTGGTCAAAGTTCAATCTCACAAATATGGGCAGATATATTCTAAGCAGGTGGTAATAACAGACTAATGTCAGTTTATTCATCATAACCTCATTTAGCAATGCTGAATGTTGGGAACGCCTGTATACAACATGCATCCAGTGTTGCTAAGAGGGAAGCAATGTTGGGAAGAATTTAAATATTGAAGCAGGATCAATAGAATGAGGGACAGTGGATTGGCAGTTCTACATTGGTAGAATTTGCAAACTTGAAACTGACTCAATTTCTAGTTTACTTTTAAGTATTTATACCAGTTATTACCAGTTGATGTAACCTTTTAAAATCATTAAAGCGAAGGGCAGTGTTTGCAAGTGAAATCTTAAAAAAAAAAGCTAAAGTGCTACTTTGTTTTCTTCTGTACATGTTCCAGTAGGTTTTCAAAAACTAATTGATACAATCTTCAGTCTAATAAATGGCACATGCTGTAGCACACCCACTTCCTGCTTCCTTACTGAGTTTGAAGAAAAAGGTACATAGTTCAAAGGCAAGATACATGTCTATCCACAGAACCTTTGAGAAACCTGACAGTTATATAAATTACAACAGGTGCAAAACAAATTGCTGCAATCATAAAGATAATTTCTAAAAAGAGTACTTGGGCAGGTTTGCTGTTTTAATTGAACAACTGTGACTTTTGTCAGCATGAGTTGGAAGCTGAGATTTTCCAGTTCCGTATGATCGCCAGTGATTGTGTGGATGGGCAGGACTTCTGCCTGAACGACTGACCTGCTGCAGATTGTGGTGAAGTTTCCAGGGTCAGCCTCGTGTAAATTTTTTGAACGAGTTCCTGGCAGTGTCCTGCACTTGGGAGCTCATCATTGAGGGGAGGATGGGAAATGGCTGCTGCTGCAGTGACAGGTATGCAGCAGCTTAAAGGTACAGGCAGTCTCAAAGATTCAAACAAAAACATTTCAAGTTTGCTGGTTCTGATGAAGTGGCAAATTCTACCAATGTAGAACTGCCAATCCACTGTCCCTCATTTTATTGATCCTGCTTCAGTAGTAAAATTCTTCCCAACATTGCTTCCCTCTTAGCAACACTGGATGCATGTTGTATACAGGCATTCCCAATGTCCAGCATTGTTAATGTGGTTATGATGAATAAACTGATGTTAGTCTGTTATTATCACCTGCTTAGAATATATCTGCCCTTATTTGGGCAGCATGTCCAGTATCTGTGATCCCTTCCAGCAGAAAACTTAGCACAAAATGACAGGTGATCTGGTGTAACAAATGCTGGAAATCTGGAGATGGGTCTACATTCGGGTCAGAGACCCTTCATCAGAATTCAGTGCTGGTGGGGCTCTGAATCCTTAATGTAGAGCTGGTCTTCTTTTTCTTCGCATAATCAGTGGACCCACCTTACATTTTCTGTTATAATGTCATTTCTGCTGCATCTGCTGTTTCTTTTTATTTTTCCACTCTCTTTGTTTCTTTATTTGTCATGGCCTTCTGTTGCGTCTCCTCACCCTACCATTTACATGTTCTTTTGTCCTTTCCAAATGTCTGCCATACCTCACTGATCATCTTCATGTCCTGCTCCGACTTCTTGTGTTCTTTAGATTTGTGGTTGGGATCAGATCAGCCATGATCTTATTGAATGGCGGAGCAGGCTCGAGGGGCCGATTGGCCTACTCCTGCTCCAATTTCTTATGTTCTTATGTTCTTATGTCACCTAATTGTTTTCTATTAAGTAGTTTGCAGATCATTTAACAAATTAACTCCCTCTCTGTGATTGCTGTATCTATTGGGTCTCTCCCCTCTCCTTCCCCTTTTTCTCTTTTTTCCAACCTTACTAAAGTGTTTAGCACTTAAATGGTACACACTAAAACATCATAATCCATCATTTCTCCTTAAAGATAGTGACTGACCAGTTTATTTCCAATATTCTTTTGTCGACCATTTTATTCTTGCAGAGGATCATCTTAATTTGTTATTATTTGGGTATGTGGGGAGGGGGGGACAGTTTATGTTGAAAGTGAGAAATGCTAATACTGGGCAATGGAGCACTCTTCAGTCGTAAGATAAGTTCCAATAACTCTATTTTATTAATGTACTGTATCGCTCATACTCATAAGAACACTCCCTGGTTCTGTTTGTATGTTTTTCCCATACCATCCATTCTAGTGGCTTCAGTAAGATGGTACTAAATTGATAAATGTCTGGCAGGTAGTTTGTGTTGTGTACCCATGCCCACTAGGAACTAGGCTGAGATTGGAACCATTTAACTAACTAACCTTTCCTATCGGTGTGATTTGAGTTTGAATTCAGGTACCAGAGATGAAAGGCAAGACGCATCTCACCCCATACCACCAGCTCCCTTATGAAAAACGTCTTCCATAATCTGGTCAGCTTTGTAAATTCATCCATATTGGAACCCATTTCCCAGGGTGTCTCTCAAACCTTTTTTTTTATTCGTTCACGGGATGTGGGCGTCGCTGGCAAGGCCGGCATTTATTGCCCATCCTTAATTGCCCTCGAGAAAGTGGTGGTGAGCCGCCTTCTTGAACCGCTGCAGTCCATGTGGTGACGGTTCTCCCACAGTGCTGTTAGGAAGGGAGTTCCAGGATTTTGACCCAGCGACAATGAAAGAACGGCGATATATTTCCAAGTCGGGATGGTTTTGTGACTTGGAGGGGAACGTGCAGGTGGTGGTGTTCCCATGCGCCTGCTGCCCTTGTCCTTCTAGGTGGTAGAGGTCGCGGGTTTGGGAGGTGCTGTCGAAGAAGCCTTGGCGAGTTGCTGCAGTGCATCCTGTGGATGGTGCACACTGCAGCCACAGTGCGCCGGTGGTGAAGGGAGTGAATGTTTAGGGTGGTGGATGGGGTGCCAATCAAGCGGGCTGCTTTATCTTGGATGGTGTCGAGCTTCTTGAGTGTTGTTGGAGCTGCACTCATCCAGGCAAGTGGAGAGTATTCCATCACACTCCTGACTTGTGCCTTGTAGATGGTGGAAAGGCTTTGGGGAGTCAGGAGGTGAGTCACTCGCCGCAGAATACCCAGCCTCTGACCTGCTCTCGTAGCCACAGTATTTATATGGCTGGTCCAGTTAAGTTTCTGGTCGATGGTGACCCCCAGGATGTTGATGGTGGGGGATTCGGCGATGGTAATGCCGTTGAATGTCAAGGGGAGGTGGTTCGACTCTCTCTTGTTGGAGATGGTCATTGCCTGGCACTTATCTGGCGCGAATGTTACTTGCCACTTATCAGCCCAAGCCTGGATGTTGTCCAGGTCTTGCTGCATGCAGGCTCGGACTGCTTCATTATCTGAGGGGTTGCGAATGGAACTGAACACTGTGCAGTCATCAGCGAACATCCCCATTTCTGACCTTATGATGGAGGGAAGGTCATTGATGAAGCAGCTGAAGATGGTTGGGCCTAGGACACTGCCCTGAGGAACTCCTGCAGCAATGCCCTGGGGCTGAGATGATTGGCCTCCAACAACCACTACCATCTTCCTTTGTGCTCGGCATGACTCCAGCCACTGGAGAGTTTTCCCCCTGATTCCCATTGACTTCAATTTTACTAGGGCTCCTTGGTGCCACACTCGGTCAAATGCTGCCTTGATGTCAAGGGCAGTCACTCTCACCTCACCTCTGGAATTGAGCTCTTTTGTCCATGTTTGGACCAAGGCTGTAATGAGGTCTGGAGCCGAGTGGTCCTGGCGGAACCCAAACTGAGCATCGGTGAGCAGGTTATTGGTGAGTAAGTGCCGCTTGATAGCACTGTCGACGACACCTTCCATCACTTTGCTGATGATTGAGAGTAGACTGATGGGGCGGTAATTGGCCGGATTGGATTTGTCCTGCTTTTTGTGGACAGGACATACCTGGGCAATTTTCCACATTGTCGGGTGGATGCCAGTGTTGTAGCTGTACTGGAACAGCTTGGCTAGAGGCGCAGCTAGTTCTGGAGCACAAGTCTTCAGCACTACAGCTGGGATGTTGTCAGGGCCCATAGCCTTTGCTGTATCCAGTGCACTCAGCCGTTTCTTGATATCACGTGGAGTGAATCGAATTGGCCGAAGACTGGCTTCCGTGATGGTGGGGATATCGGGAGGAGGCTGAGATGGATTATCCACTCGGCACTTCTGGCTGAAGATGGTTGCAAACGCTTCAGCCTTGTCTTTTGCACTCACGTGCTGGACTCCGCCATCATTGAGAATGGGGATGTTTGCAGAGCCTCCTCCTCCCGTTAGTTGTTTAATTGTCCACCACCATTCACGACTGGATGTGGCAGGACTGCAGAGCTTTGATCTGATCCGTTGGTTGTGGAATCGCTTAGCTCTGTCTATAGCATGTTGCTTCCACTGTTTAGCATGCATGTAGTCCTGAGTTGTAGCTTCACCAGGTTGGCACCTCATTTTTAGGTACGCCTGGTGCTGCTCCTGGCATGCTCTTCTACGCTCCTCATTGAAACCTTCCACATATGCAGCTGGCAGATCTATATAATGTGTAATAGTCATAGACATAGTCATGTGTCGCTTGCCACTGATAGAGACCTTGGAGTATTGAAAAGGCTGTGGGTAGTGATTATTACAAATTCCAGGGTTGCCATTGTTTATGCTTACATGAAACTGGTATGAAAGTGTCCTCAGGACAAAGCACAACCTTTTTTGAAAGCAGCATAAATATTGTATTTTTATTTCTACTACCATTTAACTAACTAACTTGGCACTGCTTTCATAGTACAATAAAGTGGCAAATATAACATGGGAACAGGAATAGGCCATTCAGCCCCTTCTTCTTTAAAGCATTAGAATAAGAGTAATGTATCAAATTATACCAGGCATTTGATAAAGGCATTACAACATCAATTTACCAGTCCCTTCATGTAATGCTTGTTTCCCAATAATGTGGTCGACCATAAATATTGAGGGTGAGCTCCCAGGCTCTCCTGAACCTGGCACTGGGAGCTTAGCAAGAGGAGTGGTTGAGAAATTGTTAAAGTTTAACGGTATGCGGTCGCTTATAGGTAAGTTGCCATATAGGTGGTCGGTAAAAATTGTTGCAGCCTTTACAAAGCTGCAAGAGGCAAAAAGTGGCTAGCAAAAACCAATGGCAGCCAAAATGAATGTGGAAGCAGGAAAATTATTATGAGCAATTGATGCAGGCATACAGGTTGGCGAGGTGACAGTATTACTGCGTGAGGTGAATGCAAGCACGGTTGCTCTGTTAGCATTCCAGAGGACCAGCAGTACAGCATGCCTGGCAGGAAGTGGCAGTCATGATAAGAACATAAGATTTCGAAGCAGGAGTAGGCCATATGGCCCCTCAAGCTTGCTTTGCCATTCATGGCTGATCTTCTACCTCAACTCTACTTTCTCGCCCGATACCCATATTCCTTGATTCCCTTAGTGTCCAAATATCAATGCCGCATGCACTTCTCGTTCAACCTGGGAACAAATGTGGAAGAAGATGGCACATATGAAGGAAGCTGCTAATGTAAGAATACCCAACAGTAATATTTACCAGATAGATGGCCCAAATAAGCATTGCTACAAAAAGTTACCTGTCAGCCTGTGGCCATTGACTGCTATTCATACCAAACTCTCACAAAACCTTAGAGCTGTTTCATTGCTTACCTTTCCATACCCATAACCCCAGCAAGACACACATTCAAGCTGCAACTTGCATTTGAAATGTTTGGTACACTCTCATCTTCAAAGGGCTTCATACATAAAATTATTTTTACACAACCTAGCTGCATGATAGATGGTCACACAGGATGGGCTGCAGGTTAGGCATAGGTCTCTCACTGTGTATGTGCCCCAACAATATACCATTTCTAAAGACTGTGGTTCTGCTTTGATGACCAGATGGTACATAATGCAAGGGAACAGACCCAAACTTTAGGAGGGCTCAGAAAGTACAAGCTTTACATTCTTGCATATAGGAGTATAGAGGGAGTGGGAAGGTGGCGAAACCACATGCCTCTCATGTTCATGGTTAGTATCATCCAAACATTTGTATCTGGTTTCCCTTTTCACTCACGCCTATACAAGGATACACAGAACTACACACACTCCTACACAAGGACGCACAGAACTATAAAAGCATCATCCATAGTTAGTGAGTTAATGCGTGTTGGACACAGCATTATAATGTGAGTTCTATTTCTCTCACTGTGGGCTTGGCACAGGAGCCTCTCAGTAGTCCAGGACAAGATGGTACGTCACAACATCCTCTTTTATTCCTACTCTCTTTTTTATCCGTTAATCAATTCTCAATCCATGCTAATATATTACCCCCAATCCCATGAGCCCTAATCTTGTGTAGCAACCTTTTGTGTGGCACCTTATCACATGTCTTTTGAGAATCCAAATAAATTACATCCACTGGTTCCCCCTTATCTACCCTGCTAGTTACACCCTCAAAAAACTCTTAGTAGATTTGTCAAACACGATTTCCCTTTCATAAAACTTTATTGACTCTGCCTAATCATATTATGATTTTCTAAGTGCCCTGTTACTACGTCCTTAATAATAGATTCTAGCATTTTCCCTACTACTGATGTCAGGCTAACTGGCCTATAGTTCTCTGTTTTCTCTCTCCCTCCTTCCTTGAATAGCACAGTTACATTTGCTACCTTCCAATCCATGGGGACCGTTCTAGAATCTAGGGAATTCTGGAAGATCAAAACCAATGCATCCATTATCTCTGCAGCCACTAGGTTTTAAAAGTAGGCCATCAGGTCCAGGGGATTTTTTGGGATTTAGTCCCATTAATTTCTCCAGTACTTTTTCTTTACTAATATTAATTACTTTAAGTTTCTCACTCTCATTAGATCCTTGGATCCCTACTATTTCCGGTATGTTTTTTGTGTCTTCTACTGTGACACTGTGCTACTCCAAGAGATTGCTGAAGGACCAGAAATGATCCTATTAGGATGAGGACAAGGAAGAGAAAATTAGTCTCTGTTTCACTCAAGGTTAAGGTCTGTGAACCAGATGGATTGATAACAAAACAAAGAATAGGTTCATGAGTGTTAACAGTAATCACTGTCTGACACAACAGTGCTACAGAGGTTGATTCTTTGAGATGAGCATCCATGTGCTATCCAATTAAACTAGAAGAAAGTGCCCACCTTGAAGTGCTTTATCAGTGCAGCCTAGCTCTTCAGTCATTGTAGTCACCTGTCTGCACATACCTCACCATTTTCCGATTTCTAGGATATCTTTGCATCAGAACTTTATACTCCAATATCTGTCAACCCTTTAGAACATAGGAACAGGAGTAGGCCATTCAGCCCCTCGAGCCTGTTCCACCATTCAATTCGATCATGCCTGATCTGTATCTTAACTCCATTTACCCACCTTGGTTCCATGCGCTATAAATTGGGCCGCGTAGCGCCCGTTTGGTAGGCGCTGCGTGGCCTCCTAAGGACCCAAAATGGCATCCGAAATGCGCATGCACATTTCTAGCGTGACGTGCGCCAAATGCCATATTGGTAAAGGCGTTGCGAACACCAGCAGCATATAAAGTAGGGAGAATATGCGGTAGATCAGTGTGTGCAAAGCTGATTTAAAGGGACAGATGCGATTTTGGAACTCAACACTCCAGCCAACTCACTGTCTTAACCTCGCAAGGCTGAACAGGTCGTAAACAGCATGGAGGACCTCCCACCAATGCTATTTAAAGGGATCATGCAGGAGTTATAGTTTGGTTGCTGCATTATTGCTTCTGGCTACTGATGCATTTGTACCTGTTTTTGGAGGTCTCCCATACTTGATGACTAGGACTAGGGGTCATAGCCTAAAATTTAGAGCCAGGACTTGCAGGAGTGAAGTTAGGAAATGCTTCTACACGCAAAGGGTGGCAGAAGTTTGGAACGCTCTTCTGCAAACGGCAATTGATCCTAGCTCAATTGTTAATTTTATATCTTTGATTGATAGATTTTTGTTAACCAAGGGTATTAAGGGATATGGGGCTACGGCGAGTATATGGAGTTAGGTCACAGATCAACCATGATCTCATTGAATGGCGGAACAGGCTAGAGGGGCTAAAAGGCCTACTCCTGTTCCTATGTTCCTATAATAAAGTTTCAACACCTACAGGGAGTGGGCTGGCTAGCTAACAGGCAACAGCAAGGGCATTGGCAGAGTGGCATTGGTGGGACAAGAATGCTGCCACACCGTTCACCTGACGAAGGAGGAAGCCTCCGAAAGCTTGTGGAATTTAAAATAAATTTGTTGGACTATAACTTGGTGTTGTAAAATTGTTTACAATTGTCAACCCCAGCCCATCACCGGCATCTCCACATCATCCTGAGAGGGGATAGCAGGTTCATGTTTCATGGAGCCACTGCCACTAGCTGTTATGCGAGAAAGCGGGATGTGTGTCGGTGAGTGTCCTGCAAGATGTTTGGGTGATGTGCCTGTCATGGTTGAATAGCTGCCAGTATGTGTGACCTGTGAGTTGTGGGTATGCGGCTTGCAACAGTGGTACTGTGTGAGGGTGAGATGAAGCTTCTGATTGGAAGAGTTGAGCACTGAGTGAAAGAGTTTGTTGGTAGGTGGGTGATGGTGGGTGTAGTGTGTGGAGCATTGGATGTGGTTAGTAATGCAGTTGGTAGGAGACGCCACTTGACAGTTGACCTCACTCGCCTTGACCGCTCGTGTCAAAGCATTGAACTTCTTCCTGCACTGCATCCATGTTCGTGGTGCTATGCGCCTGGCATTGACTTCACCCCCTACTGTCTCCCACTACATCTGGAGCATATGTCTGGAGCGCCTCACCCCCCTGCAGATATAGGATACCCCTCCTTCTGTCCACCTCTTGCACCAAGGTCTCTAGTGCATCAGCAGACAACCTTGATGCACGCTCTCTCGCAGGCCCAGTACATACTCAGATCGGCAGATTGGTGAGGTCTGGCGTGCCGATTGGAGGATGTGGGATTTAGTAGTGCGCAACCTTCATTCAATGTTTTAACATTACTCAACAGTTTGTAAACATAGGGATGGAATCTGCATCAGTGTTTTGCATGTGCGATGTCTGATCTCCGTTCAGACTCTGTGCTGACCTGTATCTTATATTTTGCAAATAAGAGGTGCAGGCTGCCTTTACGTGATGCTAGCCACTCGCGATATCGGGAGTCCCCTGCTGGTGAGCAGCCATTCAACAGCGCTGCTAGGCCTGGCTGCTCGCAGATATCAGGTAAATCACCAGGCAGCAGGTTAATTGTGCACTGCGACCGGTTTCAGGGGTTATCCACTTTAACCCCCCATATTCCTTAATCTCCTTAAAAATGTTGCCCAGGACATCATCTCTGCTCTTCTTCAAATAGTGGCGTGGGTTTTTGTACATCCACCTGAGAAGGCAGATAGGGCCTCGATTTAACGTCTCACCCGAAAGACGGCACCTACAACAGTGCAGCACTCTCCCACTGCAGCATTGAAGCCAGGATTATGTGCTCAAGTCTCTGGAGTGGGTCTTGAACCTACTACCTTCTGTCTCCTACAGTACTTGTCTTTATTTTCCAGTAGTGATCATATTTGTCTCTATGAAGTCAGGCATCCTGGAGGGAAACATTTGAGTGGCAATTTGTCGTGGTACTTCTCCTCCACTGCTGTTGTATTCTTGATGGTGTACCAACTTAAGTTGGAATTCTACATAGATGCTGTTGACAAGGTCTCTTATTGTTATTCTAGAGTAGACCTTTTCCTTATCTGAATGGATAATGTGAAGTTGAAAAATTACTGATCCACACCTTAGGAACTTTTGCATTTTGTGGAATGGAAAGCTTCAGTTGTTTTAATACATTGTGATAGATTGCAATGAATCCAATGTAGAAATACCATTCATTAACTTTGTTTCTATACTTAGAAATTAAGTCTTTGTTACATCGCCTAGCCCCGTAAGGGTAAAATAGAATCCAGGAAAGCCAGCTTAATAACTCATCACCCCTTTCCAAGAAGACTATGAAGTTAAGTAAATGTGGTTACAAATATTTTAGGATTGCTGGCTGATGATGAATCGTTCCTATTAATTATCTGGGGGAACTCATGTACTTATTTATGACTCCGTGATGCAGAGGTTTCTAGCAGTCCATATTTACAATCCCACATTGTTCATTTTTGCTTTTGTTAAAAGGTCCTGTTTAGTGCAGGGGATGGACTATTAGTCATCAAGATGGGCTTCCATTTCTTCCTAACTGCAAGCTACCAATGCATTCCACTCTGGCTGAAGTAGGATAGCAGGGTCCCCTCACCCCCCAACCCCTCAAAGGAAAAGCAGTCAATGTGAGTTGAGTCACTCTGGAAAATAGCCCACCCCCAAGACAATCATATATTTTCTGAGGTTGAAATTAAGAAAAATTCTTTGAAATCCGCTCCCGTTCCTTGCCAACTGCCAGCATCTATTGGACAGCTTTTGCCAGATAATTGTATACCAAATATTTAGAGCATGCTCAATTCCCTCCCAAATAGGGTCATCCCTAAAGTTGTGGTGGCACACCCAGATCCTACCAGCCATTGGCACAGTAGGCAAGTACGGCAATACACTTTAACAATACTCTCACCTTCTGGAATCAGACTCCAGAATCGTCTACATCCCTAGCCACTCAGTAAAGCGCACTCACGTGATAGTGTATCATGGATACAATACCATGTACGCTGTGTACTATGAATGTAACGTGAGTATTATAATGAAAAAACAATGACAGTTTTAAAAATGAAAAGAAATTGGCTTGCACAATAGGAACCATAATCTTTCACTTGCACAATAGGTCTACAACGCTTCACCGGCATTGGTTAAGATTTCAAGTTTTTAACCAGCTTCTTTAAGCCTGTGCTGGATTTTTCAAGCGCTGTCTCCCAGCATAGTTATCTTTATCATAGTATGTTACAACACAGAAGGTGACCATTGTGCCTGTGCCGGCTCTTTGAAAGAGCTAGCCAATTTGTCCCATTCCCCTGCTCTTCCCCCATAGCCCTGTAACTTTTTTCCCTTTAAGTATTTATCCAATTCCCTTTTGAAAGTTACTGTCGAATCTGCTTCCACCACCTTTTCAGGCAGTGCATTCCAGATCATTACAACTTACTGCATAAAAAAATGCTCCCTCATGTCGCCTCGGTTCTTTTGCCGTTCACCTTAAATCTGTGTCGTCTGGTTACTGATACTACTGCCACTGGAAACAGTTTCTCCTCATTTAGTCTATCAAAACCGTTCATGATTTTGAACACCTCTATAAAATCTCCTCTTAACCTTCTCTGCTCTAAGGGGAACAATCCCAGCTTCTCCAGTCTCCACATAACTGAAGTCCCTCATCCCTGGTACCATTCTAGTAAATCTCTTCTGCATCCTCTCTAAGGCCTTGACATCCTTCCTAAAATCTGGTGCCCAGAATTGAACACAATACTTCAGCTGAGGCCTAACCAGTGCTTTATAAAAGTTTACCATAACTTCCTTGCTTTTGTACTCTATGCCTCTATTATTAAAGCCCAGGATCCCATATGCTTTTTTAACAACCTTCTCAACTTGTCCTACCACCTTCAAAGATTTATGTACATACACCCACAGGTCTCTGTGTTCCTGCACCCCCTTTAAAATTGTACCATTTCATTTAAATTGCCTCTCCTCATTCTTCCGACCAAAATCTATCACTTCACACTTTTCTGCGTTAAATTTCATCTGCCATGTGTCTGCCCATTTCACCTGTCTGCCTATGTCCTCCTGAAGTCTGTTACTATCCTCCACATTGTTTACCACATTTCTGAGTTTCGTGTCATCAGCAAACTTAGAAACTATACCCTCTATACCCAAGTCCAGGTCATTAATATACATCAAAAAGAGCAGTGGTCCTAATACCGACCCCCGGAGAACATTACTGTATACGTCCTTCCATTCTGAAAAATACCGCTACTCTCTGCTTTCTGCCCCGTAGGCAATTTTGTATCCACGCTGCCATTGTCCCTTTAATCCCATGGGCTTTAATTTTGCTTACAAGCTTATTATGTGGTACTTTATCAAATGTCTTTTAACATAACATCAACCCTCTCTGTTACTTCATCAAAGAACTCAATCAAGTTAGTCAAACTCGATTTTTCTTCAGTCATCCAGGGAGCTCTAGCTGTGGATGTCCTTCCTTTCCCCCATGTGTGTCTGCGCTGTACCTGAACCATCTCCTCCTTGAAGGCTTCCCCTTGACCAATTACTGTTTTGCCGACCAATTTTTGATTCCAATCCACCAGGGCAAGATTCCTTTTTAACTCACTAAAATTAGCCCTCCTTCAGTTAAGTACTTTTAAGTTTGATTGTTCCTTGTCCTTTTCCATAACTGTTCTAAACCTAATGATATTATGATCACTCTTCCCCAAATGCTCCCCCACTGAAATATGCTCCACCTGCCCCACTTCATTCCCCAGAACTAGAACTAGATCCAGCACTGCTTCCTTCCTCGTTGGACTGGAAACGCACTGATCAAGAAAGTTCTCTTGTACACATTTCAGGAATTCCTCCCCCTCTTTGCCCTTTATAATGTTACAATCCCAATCTATATTGGGATAATTGAACTCCCCCATCATCACTACACTATAGTTCTTGCATCTTTTTGTAATTTGCCTGCAAATTTGCTCCTCTATCTCCTTCCCACTATTTGATGGCCTATAGTATACACCCAGTAGCATATCAGCTCCTCTATCATTCCTTAATTCTAACCAAATAGATTCTGTCTTTGACCCCTCAACTACATCATCTCTTTCCAATGCTATAATAGTTTCTTTGATCAATACTGCCACCGCCCCCCCCCCCCACCCCGCTCATTTCTTTTCTTCCCTATCTTTCCTGAATGCCTTGTAGCCAGGAATATTAAGTACCCAATCCTCCCCTACTTTGTGTCTGTGTTATTGCCACTATATCATAATCCCATGTGGCAACTTGTGCCTGCAGCTCACCAACCTTATTTACCACCCTATGTGCATTTACGCACATGCACTCCAAACTCATCTTAGACTGCCTCGCATCTGCCTCCTGTATGATCTCTCCTATTTCTGAACTATTATTTACTCTAGTGCTAGTTGTCTCTCCCAGTCTACTGTGCACCTTGTTTCTCCTCTCTACTGTTTCATCCTGGTGCCTATCCCCCTGCCAAATTAGTTTAAACCCTCCCCCACAGCACTAGTTAACCTCTTTGAGCAATCCTAAATAAGATGTGCAAACTTCAGTTGCCAGCACCATTAGCTATGCGTTCTATGACTGTAAGGTGGACTCCATTAAGTATTTTAATTTGAATTGGTTTAAACTTGGTGTACAATTAGACTGTTTGATACTCTGCCAGATGGACTTCCATATGTTGCGGCCAGAATTTATTTTGACGGCATTGATCTATGTTGCATTTGATCTGTTCATCAAATGTTGATCAAGCAGTGCAGTTTTTAAGAGTTCCATAGAGGGGTATTAGATATCAGAGGAGGATGGCCTGACCTACTTATCACTACCAGTGGCTTGACTTAAAGGCTCTGATTTTCTTCTTTCCCTTCCTCCATGGGGCTCATTTACGCCCCTACTTCTCCCTGTCTACTGTGGAAACCCTAACCCATGCCTTTTTTAATCTCGAGGATTTATTTCTTTATTTACTTCCACCCTTCACAAACTTCAACAAATCTGTAAATCCACAGCTCACATTCTCACTCACGCAAGTCCTACATACTCCTCACTCCCATCCTTGATAAGATCCACTGGCTTCATGTAAATAAGAAAATAAGTTACGAAATGCTTGGCCTTATTTTCAAATCCCTCCATGGGCCTTTTTCCCCCTATTTGAACGGCCTTTTCCCAATCATATATCCCTGTCTACCCCCTCTGCTTCTCTGACTCAACATTACAGCTCATTCCCCGCTTCTTCTGCTGCAACATCGGAGGCCGAACTTTCAGCCACTATGTCCTTTCCCTCAAATTCTCTTCCAAAACCCCTTGTTATCTTTCTTCCTGCCTTTGGGCATATTCCAAAAACCCAGCTCTTCCAACTGTGCCTTTAATTCTCCTTCCCAAATTCCTATTTTCCTGCCACTCTTCATTTGAGACGCTATTATTTCTTCTTCCTTTCCCTTTAAGTGTTTGACTCAGAAATTATGGCATAGAAAGAAGGCATTCGTCCCATCATGCATGTGTATTTCTGGTTAATAATGCAAAATAAATTGATGCAAGGTTACATAATTCCTGAGAAACGCTGGTAGATGTACATTGTATCGAATGGATTATTTAATATTTATTTTCTGCCACATGTAAAATGTTCTTTTCATTGTCAGTGTCAGTAGTATCCTTTTTTGTGCATAGTCGGGATAATTGGCGCGTTAATATTGTAGAGGTATCATTCGAATCATGATGAAAAGTGCCTAAAACTATTTTTAACACCCACTGTTTACATAAGGAGCTCTGCATAATAGATGGTAAAATAATGATTGAGAAACAGAGTGAAAATCAAACAGGCAAGAAGATGGCGAGAGAAACAAAAAGGAAACATATAAGTTAGGAGAGAAAATGGCACCTGGGAGGACAGAAGCAAGCTAATGGGATGAACAGTAACATTTTTTCCAGAAACAAAGCACTGTTAGAAAACCCACACAGGTAGTTAAATATTGTTATACATGCCAGCTGGATATTTTTTAAAGTGCAATATGCACACATGAGTTTTTCCAATTGGAAAATCCACACCCAAAAATACATAGCAAAACTCAAATATTTTGCAAAGTATAATTTTACATTTTTGGAAAACTGTCTGGAATGTAATAATTCCTGAGATGTTGACACTGTGGAAGTATCACTTAGGTTAGGACAATTGGTCCAGATATATAATGTGAGGTTTGGTAGGTACTCTGAAGTTTTTATTGATTTATCTTTTGGGGAACAGAGGTAATCTACAGAACCTTTCCTCAGAATATTAAGTGTCAGAGTAAACTCCATGGCAGAGGAGATTGTGATATTTTGCTTGATTGTGCTCTTATGAAAGGACATTGAACTTTGTAGATTCCTACAAAGGGGAAAGTTACTTTGGAAAGGTGCAATACTTGTTCCTTTTTGACCCGTCCCATAATGCCTGCAAAAAAAGATTATTTACTATGGGAGACTCCTAACTGATACTGAGCCTTTTACAAATCAAAAGCAAAACACTATAAATGTTGGAACTTTGAAATAAAAACAGAAAATACACAGATCTTTGAAGGTGGCAGGACAAGTTGAGAAGGCTGTTAAAAAAGCATGTGGGATCCTAGGCTTTATTAATAGAGGCACAGAGTACAAAAGCAAGGAAGTTATGCTAAACCTTCATAAAACACTGGTTAGGCCTCAGCCTGGAGTATTGTGTTCAATTCTAGGCACCACACTTTAGGAAGAATGTCAAGGCCTTAGAGAGGGTGCAGAAGAGATTTACTAGAATAGTACCAGGGATGAGGGACTTCAGTTATGTGGAGAGATTGGAGAAGCTGAGGTTGTTCTCTTTAGAACAGCGAAGGTAAGAGGAGATTTGATAGACGTGTTCAAAATCATGAACGGTTTTGATAGAGTAAATAAGGAGAAACTGTTTCTAGTGGCAGAGGGTCGGTAACCAGAGGACACAGATTGAAGGTGATTGGCAAAAGAACCAGAGGCGACATGAGGGAAACATTTTTTTACGCAGCGAGTTGTAATGATCTGGAATGCACCGATTGAAAGTGTGGTGGGAGCAGATTCAGTAGTAACTTTCAAAAGGGAATTGGATAAATACTTGAAGGGAAAAGATTTACAGGGCTATGGGGGAAGAGCAGGGGGGTGGGACTAATTGGATAGCTCTTTCAAAGAGCCGGCACAGGCACAATGGGCCAAATGGCCTCCCCCTGTGCTGTACCTACTACGATACTATGAAAATGCTGGAAACACACAACAGATCAGTCAGCATCTGTTGAAAGAAAAAACAGGTCAACATTTTGAGCTGGGATTTGCAAGCATTTTAGTAGAAATAGAAAAAAAGCTTGCGGGGGGAAAAATTTCAAGCACAGAGATGAAGTTAATAGGCTGAGTGACCTGCAATCTGCTTAATAGGAATTGAGGAGATAAAAGATCATCTCAAAGAACCAATAAAATGTGCAAATAGCTAAGACAGCGAGAGACCCACCGAAGAACAAAGGTGAGAAAATGGAGGGAAAGACCCAGAGAGCCTGCGTGTACATGTCTGAAATGAAAGCACAAAATGCTGATAAAACACAGTGGGGGTGAAATTGCGTCATGTAGCGCCAGTTTTGTAGGTGCTACGCAGACCCCTAAGCCCCGAAAATGCCGTCTGAGATTCTCGGGCACACTTCCAGCGTGAAGTGCGCATGACACCATCTTGGTAAAGGTGGTTGCAAATGCCAGTAGCATATAGAGTAGGGAGATTATGTTGTAAATCAATGTGCAACACTGATTTGAAGCAGCCGGCGGCATTCTGGAACTCCCCGCTCCAGCCAACGCACAGCTGAACAGGGCTTAAACGGCATGAAGGAGGCCCACCAGCGTTATTTAAAGGAATCATGCAGGAGTTACAGGTTAGTTGCTGGATTAGTTATTTTGGCTGCTGGTACAATCGTGTGTGTTTGTGGAAGTTTCCCATACTTGGTTGCAACTTGAAAGTTGCGATATTCTGTTGGGTGGTCTGGCTGGTCGTGCAGTACTGTTCGTGGCATTTAAAATAGTGTGCTGAACAAAGTTGCTTCCAGAAATGGATGGCCTGCTAGGGCTTCCTCTGGGAATTGAACATGACTGGGCGCATTCAGAGAGGCCACACAGAGCAGGACAAGCTGCCAGAAGAGGGGGGAGAAAGAGGAAGAGGAAGAGGAAGAGGAGGAGGAGGAGGAGGGGGAAGTGGAGGCCGGGAGGCAACAAGGTAGACAGGCCCTGTCTGCCAGGGCTCTGCATGATTAGATGATTAATGAGCAATACCAGTAACCTCAATGACACCCCCCATTCACCAACGGTTCCACAGTCCTTTCCTTTCCTCTCCCACCTGACCATCAAATTGTCCTCCTTATGATTACACATTGCTTCCTCCCTCAGCTTATCGCAGAAATGAAAACCAACACCAAATACAAATTCATAACCACATTTACAGGTTTACACACAAAATGATTCAAATAAGACTGATACCATTCACCCTTGTGCATTCCCTTAGTGCCTGTCGCTCGTGTGCCTTTACCTTTCCTAGAGCACCTACGAGGTGCATCCCCGCCTTGTAGGTGCTCTAGGAGCATGGGTGGTAGAAGGCTGCTGACCTTCAGTTGAGGAGAGTGCAGATGGCCCTGGAGGACGACCTCGAGCAGCTCTGGGCTGGGAGGGCCCGGCTTCAGACGGCACCATCTCAGCCTAGGTTGCAGCAGTCTGGGTTGGCTGGTTGACCGACAACAACAAGGGCACTGGTGGAGTGGCAGGGGTGAGAGCAGGAATGCTGTCACCCTGAGAGAGGACAGCAGGTTTGTCTTCCATGGCACCACTGCCACTTTCCCGGGGCAACGCCTCAACAATCCTGGTGATTTGTTGGAGAACACATTGCTGGACTGCTGTGACGCCCTGGAAGCCCCTTTCAACAGTGGTACCCAGAGCCATGATAGCAGCAGTCTGAGCTTCCAAGACTGCAGTCAGACCTTTGATGGCAGATGTTTGTGCTGCAATGGAAGCTGTGACATCGGTCATCAGACACTGCAACAAGTGTGCTGATGTAGGTGATCACCCGTTAGACGTGGGAAAGGAATGGGCTCCAAGCTCTGCTCAAAGCCCTGTGCCAAGTTGGAGCTGGACTCCTACATTCCCCTTAAGATTGTATGCAGGCTTTCAGTGCACAAAGCATTTGGCTGTGTACGTCCATCAGCCTTCTTCTGTAGCCTGACCCATTGAAGTCATCAACTGACTCCTTTGCAGCAGAACTAGTGAGCGACCTCGCCCTCCAGTGAGCTGGCACCTGCGGTACCCCTTCCCCCCGCCCCGGCTCCTGTGCACTTGTGCCTGGTGCCTCTATCCTAGCCTCCAAAATACGTGCAGTGTCAGTATCTGAACTGGTGGCAGCGAGTGCAAGATCGCTGGGTCAAAATCCTGGAACTCTCTACCTGACAGCACTGTGGTAGAACCTTCACCACATGGACTGCAGTGGTTCAAGAAGGCGGCTCACCACCACCTTCTCAAGGGCAATTAGGGATGGACAATAAATGCTGGCCTTGCCAGCGACGCCTACATCCCATGAACAAATAAAAAAAAGTGACGGTGTGCCTGCATCATCACTGTCATCTTCATCTGCCTCCTCTGACTGTGCCGGTTCCAGTTCTTGAGTATCTGAAATGACAAAGGGACACGGGTTGAGCTGTGGTGCGGGGAGAGGAGAAAGTAAGACTAACGCCCTGACACCACCTGCAGCACATGAGTCAGAAAAGATTGTGGACTGAGGGAGAAGTGGGAAGCAAGATGGAGGATTAGATATGCAGAGACATAGGAACATAGGAACAGGAGTAGGCCATTCAGCCCCTCGTGCCTGCTCCACCATTTGATAAGATCATGGCTGATCTGTGATCTAGCTCCATATACCTGCCTTTGGCCCATATCCCTTAATACCTTTGGTTGCCAAAAAGCTATCTATCTCAGATTTAAATTTAGCAATTGAGCTAGTATCAATTGCCGTTTGCGGAAGAGAGTTCCAAACTTCTACCATCCTTTGTGTGTAGAAATGTTTTCTAATCTCACTCCTGAAAGGTCTGGCCCTAATTTTTAGACTGTGCCCCCTACTCCTAGAATCCTCAACCAGCGGAAATAGTTTCTCTCCATCCACCCTGTCCGTTCCCCTTAATATCTTATAATCTTCGATCAGATCACCGCTTAACCTTCTAAACTCGAGAATACAACCCCAATTTGTGTAATCTCTCCTCGTAACTTAACCCTTGAAGTCCGGGTATCATTCTAGTAAACCTATGCTGCCCTCCGTCCAAGGCCAATATGTCCTTCCGAAGGTGCGGTGCCCAGAACTGCTCACAGTACTCCAGGTGTGGTCTAACCAGGGTTTTGTATAGCTGCAGCATAACTTCTGCCCCTTGTACTCCAGTCCTCTAGATATAAAGGCCAGCATTCCATTAGACTTATTGATTATTTTCTGCACCTGTTCATGACACTTCAATGATCTATGTACCTGAACCCCTAAGTCCCTTTGGACATCCACTGTTTTTAACTTTTTACCATTTAGAAAGTACCCTGTTCTATCCTTTTTTGATCCAAAGTGGATGACCTCACATTTGTCTCCATTGAATTCCATTTGCCACAGTTTTGCCCATTCACCTAATCTATCAATATCCCTTTGTAATTTGATGTTTTCATCTGCACTGCTTACAATGCCACCAATCTTTGTGTCATCGGCAAACTTAGATATGAGACTTTCTATGCCTTCATCTAAGTCGTTAATAAATATTGTGAATAATTGAGGCCCCAAGACAGATCCCTGCGGGACTCCACTAGTCACATCCTGCCAATGTGAGTACCTTCCCATTATCCCTACTCTCTCTCGCCTTTCGCTCAGCCAACTTCGTAACCAAGTCCGTACTTTTCCCTCGATTCCATGGGCTTCTATCTTAGCTAACAGTCTCTTATGTGGGACCTTATCAAATGCCTTCTGGAAGTCCATATAAATAACATCCATTGACATTCCCCTGTCCACTACTTTAGTCACCTCTTCAAAAAGACACTCATCATCAATTCCTCCAGCACTGTCAGTGTCCATGGCCTCAGCGACGGCCCGTCCAATGATGGCCAGCTATGTCTCCTCCATGGGGGTGAGGACGTGTAGGTGTGCCTGTCCTCCCCCAGTTCTTTCCTGCTGCCTAGAAAGAGGGAAGTGTGTCAGTGAGTGTCCTGCAAGATGTTTGGGTGATGTGGCTGTCATGGTTGAATAGCTGCCAATGTGTGTGACCTGTGAGTTGTGGATGTGCGGCTTGCAACAGTGCTAATGTGTGAGAGTGAGACACAGCATCTGATTCGAAGGGTTGCTTACTGATTGAAAGAGTTTGTTGGTAGGTGGGTGATGTTGTTGGTAGGTAGTGTGTGGAGCAGTGGATGAGGCTAGTGGTGCAGTTGGTAGGATATGCCACGTGACAGTTGAACTCACTCACCTTGACCACTCGTGTCAAATCATTGAACTTCTTCCTTCACTGCATCCAGGTGCGTGGTGCGATTCTCCTGGCATTTACCTCATCCGCCACAGCCTCCCACTGCCTCTTCAGCATATGTCTGGAGGGCCTTCTGTCCTGCAGATTTAGGATGGCCCTCCGTCTGTCCACCTCTTCCACCAAGGCCTCTAGTGAACCATCCGAGAACCTTGTGCCACTCTCTCCCAGGCGCAGCCATTCTCCAATATCTTCCAGCACTTCCCAAAGGACTTCCTGCAGCCACAGTGCACCTCCCCTTTAAGTAGAGCTAGCCACTCCCGATATCTAGCCCCCTGCTGGCTGAACGCAGCAATCATTCAAATCATTAGGCAGCGCAAATGTTACATGCTACCTGCATCACAACCAATGGGCTCAGGTTAATTGCTCACCACCATCCCAGCACCCGTTTTTGGGGGTATTCCAATATAACTCCCAGACAAAATTTGGCACCGAGCCACATATGGAGATAATAGGGCAGGTTTGGTCAAAGAGATAGGTTTTAAGGAGCATCTTAAAGAAGGAGAGAGAGGCAGAAAGGTTTAGGGAGGGAATTCCAGAGCTTAGGCCTAGATAGCTGAAGGCATGGCTACCAATGGAGAGGCGAAGAAAATCGGGACTGAGCAAGAGGCCAGAATTGTAGGACCGCCCAGTTCTCGTCAGGTTGTAGGGCTGAAGGAGGTTACAGAGATAGGGAGGGGCAAGGCCATGGAGGAATTTGAACACAAGGATGAGCATTTTAAATTTGAGGCGTTGCTGGACCAAGAGCCAATGTAGGTCAGCGAGCACAGGGATGGTGGTTGAATAGGACTTTGCGCGAGTCAGGATATCGGCAGCAGAGCTTTGGATGAGCTGAAGTTTGCAAAGGGTGGAAGATGGGAGGCCGTCCAGAAGAGCATTGGAATAGTCGAGTCTCCAAACTACACTGTGTCCTGGTAGAGTCTCCAACCTAAGCTTCAAACTACCTTCTTTCACCCATTGGATATCCATAAACCCACATTACCAGAACCCCCTGCTATAGAGGAGCATAGGGAAGGAGGAAATCTCCGAAAGCTTGTGAATTTAAAATAAAATTGCTGGACTATAACTTGGTGTTGTAAAATTGTTTACAATTGTCAACCCCAGTCCATCACCGGCATCTCCACATCATGCTATAGAGGAAGTGAAGGATATACCTAAGATCTGAAAGTACAGAAGTCAATGTTCAGACCAGGCAGCTGCAGAGTTCCCAGAAAAAAAATAACATATTGTTCCTGAGGCATACGTTGGAACAGTGTATTAGAGCAAATAGAGGTCAGAGTGGGAATGGGAGCAGGTATAAAAGTAACAAATCAGATGGAGGTCAGGATCACAATTGCAGACAGAACTAAAGTGTTCAGCAAAGCAGTCAATTAATCTGTGTCTTTTACATCCGTTTGAATGCTAAAATTGACTTCCAAAATGGGAGGCTGCCAATCTCTACTCAGTTAAATAACAGTTGCTCAGAGAAGGACCTGCCAACACCTCATCAGAGTGGGTCTCCTACTGTCAGGTGAGCCAACGAAGCACATATCTGTGACTTGTTTTCCAACCTGTACACAGAATTACATAGAATTTACCACACAGAAACAGGCCATTCGGCCCAACTGGTCCATGTCAGTGTTTATGCTCCACATGAGCCTTCTCCCTCCCCTCTTCATCTGACCCTATCAGCATATCCTATTCTTTTCCCCCTCATATGTTTATCTAGCTTTCCCTTAAATGCATCTATGCTATTCGCCTCAACTACTCCTTGTGGTACTGAGTTCCACATTCTAACCACTTTCAGGGTAAAGAGGTTCCTCCTGAATTCTCTATTGGATTTATTAGTGACTATCTTCTATTTATGGCCCCAAGTTTTGGACTCCTCCACAAGTGGAAACATTTTCTCTACGTCTACCCTCTCAAACCCTTTCATAACCTTAAAGACCTCTATCAGGTTACCTTCAGGTTCTAGTGTAAAGAGCCCCAGCCTGTCCAATCTTTCCTGATAGGTATACCCTCTCAGTTCTGGTATCATCCTTGTAAATCTTTTTTGCATCTTCTCCAGTGCCTCTATATCCTTTTTATAATCTGGAGACCAGAACTGTGCACAGTACTCTAAGTGTGGCCTAGCCAAGGTTCGATATAAGTTTAACATAACTTCTCTGTTTTTCAATTCTATCCCTCTAGATATGAACCCCAGTGCTTTGTTTGCTTTTTTATGGCCTTGTTAACCTGTTTCACTACTTCTAGTGAGTTGTGTATCTGTACCCCGAGATTCCTTTGCTCCTCTACCCCATTTAGATTCTTATTTTCCAAGCAGTACGTGGCCTCCTTATTTTTCCTACCAAAATGCACCAATATATCAAAAAAACATTGTACAAATAGAATTTTTTTTTAGATGGAGATACAATAAACTACCTTTCAGGGAAGATGTATTAAGTACACTCCTTCTGTGCCCCCCAAGACTAGTGAACCCTGGTTATGAGAACTAACTATCTCTTATGAATTTAAATCAGAAATTCAATTGACATAGAGCCAAATTTGGGCTTGGCACAAAAGCTGATAACCATTATTATTTTCCATCCTCCAATTTTCTTTGCTTTTTCTCCTGTTGTCCTGAAGTTAGTGATTCATGCTGGGATACTCTTTCACAGTAGTGGTAGTCCTCCAGTACCTTCCCTGAGTAGCTATTCTTTATATGTGAGCCTGGATAATGAGTCGCAAGGATGGGATTTCACACCTGTAATTCTGCATATGGTAAGTTCCTGCTCTTAGCTAGGCTAATAGGGGAGGCTTGCCCTCAGAGATTGAGAGCACATATGAAGAGCACACTATGCTGTCTCGTATCAACCAGCAGCTGATAACAGATCAGCAGTGATCAGGAGACAGGTCACCAAATGGTGCATGAGAAAGATGGGGAAAAAAGTAATTTTTTTTAAAAAGGGGAAGATATAAATAAGAAAGTAAGCAAGGAAAACCAATACTAGAAGGCTTCAGAATAAGACTGCTATTTATTAAAGAAAGAAAAGAAGAAAGAACTTGCATTTATATAGTGCCTTTCACGACCCCGGAACGTCCAAAACGCGCTTTACAGGCAATGAAATACTTTTGAAGTGTAGTCACCGTTGTAATGTAGGAATTATTATGAGATATCATTTATGAATCTATCTCATATCCTATTTATGAATGCAATTTACATTGCATTTTGTTTGAAGGATCTTTTTGTTAATTGTCAAGAATTAATTTAAAGTGGTGCAGTGTGTTAGACTAATTTAAAATCAAATGTAGAATGATAGGCACCTTTTCTCTTTGCGGTATTGCTGAGGAAAATTGAACTTAGGGTGGCTGCAGTAAAGGAAAGTAGCACTAGAACATTTTTTAAGGTTTGCTTTCAGTGATGAACAAAAACTCCCAGGAATTCTTGTGACTGTTCCAATCCCAGTATAAATGTCTCACTTATTTGTAATGAAAAGCACATTTTGCAGAACACTGAACACTATTCAGTCTATATTTAGTGTAACATACCGTGTGGTGCTCCACAAGAAATATCTGTGGCTTTCTCAAAAAAGGTTGAGCGTCTGATATTGTAGCCTGACAAAATAAGATTTCCCAAGTCTATAAGAGTTTTAAAAACTATGATGTTTGATCTATTGCTATATATAAGACTGTGTGCCAAAGCTGCTTCAGTTCATGAACATGAACTTACATTGACTTGCGTTTGTTGATGCCATCTTCTGGAGTAAATATGTTTATTGGAGAATAAGAAGTAACATTAAAACTAGTCTTGATTAACCACCCCACTTCCTTAAAAGCAAGTAGCTAAATGGAAAATGGCAGTACCCACTTTCTTTTTATTAATCTATGAGCACTAAACAATGCTTTCAGAATTACAATATCAAGATTCTTTTCTCTTTATAACTGCAAAGCTGATTTTCAATGTTTCATATGCTAACTTTTAAGAAGTAGAATTAGAGAAATGGAAAAAAAAATCAGATCAAAATGATACTATCCTTGAAATGGTGGGGGCATAATCTTAAAATTAGAGCCTGGTCATATTGGAGTGAAATATTTTTCACACAAAGGGTAGTGGAAATCTGGAACTCTCTCCCCTAAAAGGCTGTGGATGCTGGGTCAGTTGAAATTTTCAAGACTAAGATCGATGAGACTTTTGTTGGGTAAGGGTATCGAGGGATTTGAAGCAAAGGTGGGTAAATGGAATTGAGGTACACATCAGCCATGATCTAATTGAATGGTGGAACAAGATCGAGGGGCTGAATGGTGTGTTTCTATCTTCAAATTATATTTTATGATAAATGAAAATAGCATTCAGAACCACTTTGATATAAAATCCACAGGATTGTTTGAATTCAGCGTTACTTTCACTGGCCTGATTATCTGGTGTATGTTGGATGAAATTATGGGAATAATTTGCTGTGGCAGGGCACCTAATAGCATCTGCTGTTAGTTAGACTTGCTCTTGCACATGTAGGTTTTTACATTTTTTGTGTGGCAAGTTGCTGAAAATGCGAGCTGTCGCAGCGAGGGAATCAGGGCATCTGGGACCTGAGTAAACAGGGCAAGCAACTGTGTATCTCCTTAACCAATCAGATTGAAGGATTGTGATATTAACAGTACAATTCAATGTCAAATCAGGTACAGAAATAGAAATAAAGAGAGAAAAAGAAAGATTGGATTAAGAGAGAGAGAAAAGAGAGACAGAAAGGAAAAGTAAAAAAAAAATTAATTTTAAGTTTTACATTTTTAAAATCTCCAACAACAATTAAAACCTGAAGGAATGAGACTCCACACCTATAATAGTTAATTTTCAGTGTCAGGGAGGTTGATTGGCGGTAATTAACACTTATCACGTCATTAAAAGGATACTTAGACTGGAATGGACAAGACGTAACGTTCTGTGGCGAGTTTAGTTCGTGTCTATCACGGAAATACCGCTACTTCACAACTTTCAATGGTGAGGTAGACAGCGAGATGATGATTTGCGGAGTTAACGGAAGAGTGGTGCAACTTGGACAGCAATTTTTAGATATTCGAGTTTAACCGCGCATCTGCCCCGCGCCTGAAGTCGCTGTAACATTTGCACATAAATAACGGTGAGTGCCATTAGCCTCACTGTTATTTTGACAGCAAATTCTGGCCCTATATTTCAATTCTTACTGAAATGCTAATATCTGTTTGGTCTCCAATGCATCAGTTTATAAAATCTTTTATCAACTTTACAAGATATTTCAATGAGCTACTCAATTTGTAATGTATGTAAAATGGGAATAGCATTCAGAGCTATTTTGATATTAAATGCACAGGATTGTTTGAATTCCAGAATTTGCTTTAACTATTCTACTTTGCTGTGTCCTCCAAGTCTTTTGAACTGCATATTGCAGAGGTGTGCTCTGAAATCTAATTGAGTTCAGCTAAAATGCCACTGCTGCAGAACACAAAAAGTTGAGATGGACATTCAGAGGACATTTGAAAAAGTACCTGAAGCAGAAGTAAATCGGGACAATGCAGGTAACCTTTCTAGCAAAGAATTTGTCACACAACACAAGTGGAAGAGCAGACATACACACTGAATGGTAATTAGTATGTTTGCGACCTCTCTGTTGAAATCCCCAGTAGTCCATGATGTATACGATTGCACTTTCTTTCATCTAAAGAGAAACAGTATGTGAAAAATGTTGAGTGAACGCTGTAAAAGCGAATAAGACCAACGCATTATATTGTAGAACCTGGTATTTTTGCAGTAAGATGCATTTCCAGTATTTGTTACTGAACTGTCTGCCACTGAAACTAGACTCACATTTTGCCAAATGCATTTGCAACAAAAAGGGAATGTCAGCTTTGAATCCTCTCCGCCCCCTCTGTGACCTGTTCACCTAAGTTTTCCCCAAATTACCACTATTGACAGGGTCATCAAGAAATGTATTCATCACAGAGAGGTCCTGGCCAATATAAAACGAGCACTTGAACAAACTGTTACTGCATTTCCTAGTAGCCCAAAAGCATCATTAATGTTCCCCACTTGGGCATTTGGACATGGATGATTCGGCAAGTACAACAAGTGCAGTTTGGAGAGGAAGGTTTTTTTAAATGGAGAGGGATGAAATTGCAGTGTACTTTTACACCTGTCGTCATTCCTTCTCATCTTTTCAACTTCTACATGCAAATTAATACTCAGTCATCCAACAATGGCAATGGTCTCTTTAAGCACTTTGTGCCTCATTATCCTAGTTGGGTGCTTTTCTCCACTCCTATTGTATTCAAGGCCTCACCTTGACCTGCACCTTTGTTTTTTTCCTCCCATTGTTGGCAGCAATTATGATGGTCGCCAATGTAGGTAGAAAACATCCATCATGTTTTTAGAATTTGTGTTTTATACACTTTAAAAATAGTGTAGTTGTAATAATTTTGTTGCAGAAGTTCTGTCACAGCTTTTGCAAAAGCAAAGGTTAGATCTAAAGGAAGATATATGATAAATATAAGGCAGGAATAATACAGAAGAAAACAATGAGAAATTTGCAAGTATAGAAAGAAAACAAAAATGGAGATTAGGAAGGTTGAGGACATGGGCTCAAGGGGAACAATATTGAAGTTTGCTGATGAAACCAATTCAGGGGCATAATAAACTGAGAAGAATGCAGGCAATTGCAGGAGCACATAGATTAACAATGGGCAGATAGGTGACAGATGCAGTTCAATGCAAAGAAATGGGAAAAAGAACATTGTAATGGTCTGATGGGTTTCTGGATTTTATATATAGGGACATTGAATATAAAAGCAAAGAAATTATGTTAAATTTGCACAAGATATTGGTTAGGTCACTGTTAGATATTGCGTGCAATTCTGAGCACCCCATTATAGGAACAATATTGGAGCCCTGGAGGGACACAGCTTAGGTTCACTAGAATTATACCAGAAATGAGAGGTTATATTTATGAAGAAAGGCTGAAAAATTGGAACAGAGAAGGTTAAGGGGGATCCAATAGAGGTGTTAAGAATAATGAAAGATTTTGAGAGGTAAACTGTGAAAGATTGTTTCCATTGCTCAGTGATTTGGTAATGAGGATAGACTGAAGATTATTACTAAAAGAACAAAGGGGGAAATTAGAAGGACATTTTTTTCACGCAGCGTTGCTAATATGACCAAGCATTTCATGTTCGAAGTGGCTATTGAGGCAGAAACTATAACACATTTAAAATATAATTGAATAGGTGTTTGAAAAGGAATAATGTAAAATGATTCAGGGAAAGAGCTGGGAAATGACAGTAGGTGCAGTTGAAGGGCTAGTCCCAGAACAGGCGCAATGAGCTAATTGGCCTCCTTCTGTACTGTAATTTCTTTGATTCTCAGGCGTGTAGCTTCCCCGACCACTTAGTGGGTAATCACAGCCTGTGGTGTGACACTCTCAAAGTTTGATCTCATCTTTTCAAAATTCTAATCCTATCACCTTCCCATTACAGTATTTGGATTTTTTTTAATGAATCCAGCATCCTAGCTTCAACCACACTTTCTGGGCCTCTTTCCTGCTGTTGATCACCCTCCGTTATTTTTGTCTGCAAAGTGTCTTGAGTTTCATTTCTCTCAGTAAATCACTTACTGTATTTTTACCTGCTACTGCATGCTTCTTCCAGTGATGAGCACAAAACATTTGCAGTCCACATCATAGTATCATGGTAGGATACAGCATAGAAGGAGGCCATTTGGCCCATCGTGCCTGTGCCGACTCTGTGTAGAGCTATCTAATTAGTCCCACTCCCCTGCTCTTTCCCCATAGCCCTGTAACTGTTTTATTTTCAAGTATTTATCTAATTCTCTTTTGATAGTTATTATTGAATTTGCTTCCACCACCCTTTCAGGCAGTGCATTGCAGATCATAACAACTCGCTGTGTAAAAATATGTTTCCTCATGTTGCTTCTGGTTCTTTTGCCAATCACCTTAAATCTGCGTCCTGTAGTTACTGACCCTTCTGCCACTGGAAACAGTTTCTCCTTATTTATTCTATTAAAACCATTCATGATTTTGAACACCTCTATCAAATCTCCTCCTATAAATAGAAGACTTATGCCAGTGTATAGAATTATTGTTTGAGTGGGAATTAAATCCATTACTAAACAAAAATTATCAAATTGAGTTACAGAATATGCCTTCTGTCCTTCTACTGGTCAGGAACCCCCAGTGACAGGTAGAGCCTATTCTTCCTCAGGTGTTGCTATTTTGTGGCTAATATGTTAGGGAATGAGAAGGTTCCCAATACTGTTTACAGGGTTGCTACTTGGAGTAACTTTCCTGCTTTCACTAAGCATTATAGTCTAGATTTGATGGTGCACTTTGGCATAGCTGTGCTCCAAGCTAGTCTTAATATTTAGGACAACGGGTTCCTGCCCTCAGTTTTTGCACTGCTTTGCTATTATATTTTTCTATGTGGAGGTTAAACAAATGAAGAAGACTGGTTAAATTATCCACCATAGTTAAGGTCTTTCACATTTTTGAATACAGTTCAATCATTATGTACAAAGCTCTCGTCCTTCCTTCCTTTAGGTTTTATGAGCCTAGGTGTCAGCATGGACTCACCTCTGAGTCAGAAGGTCGTGGGTTCAAGCTCACTTCAGAGACTTGAACACATAACCTAGGCTGACATTTCAATGCCAGAAGGAGTGCTGCATTGTCAGAGGTGTACCGTCTTTCAGAATTTAAATCTAGACCCTGTCTGTCCTCTCACTCCTGTAAGTGGTATGAGTGTCTTACATTTAGGGGTGTGCCCATACTGCCCAATATCTAATGACATGCTGCCATAACCCAGGGGTGTAACGGTAGCACTCCCTTATGATCTGAACTGGACATTCACATCGTTCACAAGCACCCCTACATGCACGCCTCCAATCTTTTCAAAGATGGACCGAGAAAACACTTGGTATGACGAGGCCAGATTCAGATTATTTAAGCTGTTTGATTTCACAGCAAGTAAACAAAGCAACGGTTTATAATTAGTCTCACTTAGTTCAATCGGTGCAACTTGTCTTCACATAATAATGCAAAATAATTAAGACGCTATGCTTCCCCACATCAGTGCGTCGTCTTCCTTGAGCGAAACAAAATAACTTCTAACTCCCCTCATGCACTCTCATTTTGCTTCTTTTCTATAATCTTCTAATTCTCATACTTTCTCCATTATCCCCTATCATATATCTTTTTTCTTAAAATTTCATTTTTGTCTATTTATCCATGGAATCCCTCACCTTAAACATGCCCTCTTTACTCCTAATCAGGATGTATTAACCTCTACCTTATCCGTCTCATATTTAAATATCTTCCATTGCTGGGCTGCTGTTTGATCCGCCAATGTTCCAGCCACTGAAATTAGCTCATTTCCAGTCCTGCACTTTTATCTTAGACTTCCCTTTTGTTTTTTATATTTTCAATATGAAACTAATTTACTTATGATCACTATTACCCAAGTATTCTCTGGTCACTTATTTGTCCTGCTTCGCTACTCAGAGCAAGATTCAGCATTGCATCCTTCCTTGTTTCCTTGTCATATGCACCATTTAGTAAGTCCCTTTTATCATTCTTACCCTTTTGTACACATGTAATAAGGTTTTGCATTCAGCTTTTCTTCTAGGCATCCACTAGACTTCAGTCCTTCCTTTGTACCTAATGACTAGATTCTGTTTAGATCGACTTCCTTCTACCTACTTGCTCCAAAAACTGCCTGCTTGCAGCAGGTATGTGGAAAGGAGCTGTCTTCTTCACCACCCAATTCCTTCTTCCTACAGCTGCTCAACATTAATCCAATGGAGTTGATGCTTCTCTTTTTTCCTCCAACTTGTGCTTACTTACCCACCCAATCAATTAAACCTTGCCTGACTTTAGCTGGAAGCTCTGCTTGCATTTATCATCCATGAAGTCAACCAAGTGGTTCCTGAACCAGTGCTATACAATGGGTGACTATCACACTCAGAACTTGACAGTTGAGACTTGTGCATTGTGCTGTGGCAGGAACAGGTTGGCTCTCTGCCGCAATAACTTCAACCTACTCAATATCCTATCTACCCCTAGTGTGCTATCAAATATATTTAATAGATTATTATCACAACTTTACACTGCCAATTATTTAAGTTGGATTGCAGAAGATTAACACGTTATGCGCGGGTTCCTCACATTTACACTACTAACCGGCTCTCTTATCCCAGAGTCAGAATCACAGGCCCACTTTTTGAAAGCTGAAGCTTTCTATGAAAAATCCTGAAGCTGTACAAAGTTATAATTATCAACCATTTAAGCATCCTAGAGCTTAAACACTATTTGCATAACAGTACTAAAAAAATTTACTGACGGTAATTTTTATTTTTGGCATGCCTTACCCTACATCAGCCATATAATCTTTATATGGCGAATGCAAGCCTTCTGTCAGAAATGTTTTATGATCTCTCACCAGATATTCCTCGGCTTGAAGCCTGACAAGTCCTTGGAAAACTGCCCCTTTTGTCTGTGTCTCCCCTTGTACAAGCACATTTATATATACTTTAAAAAAAACACCTACCCATCAACTACCGAATGTGGTGATGAATTGGAATTAAATCATGTAAGCTTTCAACAAGAAGTATTGTAATATAAGAAAAATCCATATAATGTTTTATTCATAGGTAGATTTTAGTATGCTTTACAGTGCTACCCTGACACCAGTAGCCTATTAGAATGCCGCAGTTTTGTTCTTGTTATACTTTCACTATTGAAGCCTAAAAAGTCTCAGTGTTGGAATGTCCCTGTCAATGTACATGACCACCTCTGTTGGACGCTCCTGGGAGCTGGAATATAATTTTACGAGTCGTACACGACATCTTCAAGCTCCTGGGTTGCAGTATGCCCACCTCATGGTAGTAAAGGGTAACAAGTCTGTAACTTGCATGTGTAATCCAAAAAAGACAGAAACATCACACTATTGAGCAGCAAAGATCATTTTACTCTTCGGACTGCTACACTAACAATGCAACTCTTAATTTACAAAAAAAGTAACTTGTTAAAGAATTTAAAATGTTCACACCTTACAAGTATTTTTGACTTTGTTTGTATTTTATGCAATATGACAGGTTTTTTTTAAGTTAAGCCCCATGATTTTTACCCTACTAATGACTCAGAATAATAGAGGCTATTTTCTATCAATGTGAACAAAAAGACTAGTTTGATTTGTAGAGGGTTGTAATTTTTGAAAAAGTTCAAATACATTTTTAAAAAATGATTGACTTTAAAGTGATTGACTGTTCAAGCAACTAGTACCTTCCAGGAGCAAAGATATTTCAAAGAGAGAGTTTTATATTGTCATTTGGTTAACCACAAATATTGTGTTGTGGCAACAACTCAACAACAAATAACCCCTCCTCCCACTACAAATGCATTTGTTTATCCAACTATATAGACTTTCAATCAAAACTGGCAGTGAAACAGCTTTGTTTATGTTTTGTGCTTTCATTATCTAGTTATGATCACATCGCACTTTACGAATGGTGTTAAATTCTGGTTATTGTAAAATTATTCCTGGATGCTACTTTTGTCTGTTGATGATTTTGTTTTCATTTTTTTAGCCACTAATTCACAGATTGTTGTAGTCACAAAGAAAGAAGAAAACCCAACTGTAAAATCCTGTCTGAATTGCAGTTTGTTTAAACCTATATATAGTTTTTTTTCCTGTGAAAGAACTAACAATAATAATGTTACCAACGACTTTATCATTTTTAAATACAACCCTTTCGATGATGCAGAGTCTGACAGAAATGCCTCCCTGATGGCATAAATCTCAGTTTGACTTTCCAATGTTCTTTTTTTTTAATCTTTGTGTGAGCCATACCATTGGCATCTGTGTGACATCATGTGAATAAAATGCACAAAGGACGTTTAATTCTCCCTTTCATTTTTCCTTGTCTTGAATTCGATTCTTTCCCAGCACATACACATTCTGAAAAGAGTGTGATGGCTCAGTCTGCAGGCTTCACCATTCTTGCCATCAATTCCTCTCCTTGTCATACGGTGAGCATCAGCGGTGTGGGAAGATCCCATTTCTCTCCTCCTCCCTTGTTCCAGATTGTCTTTTTTTTTCTCCTCTCCCTTTCAGAGGTAACCTGGTTGAAACTAATAAAGCCCAGTTATTATGTTGGTTTCCATTGCGCTGAGTTTGCCCCAAATATATACTGCAGGTACAACTTTCTGGATCTGCTCGCTGATCTACCCTGATGACCAGGGAAGACGCTTACATACTACTACTACTACTACTAAATTCTCATCGGTCAGCTCAGCAGCAATGATGGGGCCGAATTAATTCGCTCCTTTGTTGTTAGTTCTGAACTTGCCTGGCCGCTTCAGTCATCTGTATCCCTTTCAGTGACGTCACTCTTGACATTGTCTAATCACTGCTTCCTTGGTCTTCCTCGGCTACTTACAAGCCGACAGTGTTAAAATAGCAGTTTGCAGGTGGTGCCTATTGTAGTCAGAGACAGGCGAATAAACCCCCATTGCAGGAGAGTTTCACTGCCCGTGACGACAGTATTCAGCTGTTTATACTACAGGATTGCTGCCAACCATGCTCTTGCTCTCTATAGTATAAAGGACATAGAGCACTGTTGGCCGCAAATACCGTCATACAGCTGGCTCCACACCACACGATGGCCAGGGAAGGTAGCAATCAGCGATTGGGTCTTGTATCTATGGAGTTCCACTTATCTCTGATGGCCAATCATCTCTCTGCTAGTGTTAAAACGACCAAAAATAAAGTTGAAGCTTCCATGCAATCCCAACAGACCACCTGAGAACTTTTTAAAGCTTGTTTTGCATCAGTTGAAGTTACACTGCCGCCAGTGAGAAGCCAAAGTGGCATGAAACTCCTGCCTGTTGGTGATCCCACGCTGCATCCGTTAAACCAAACTGGTCTGAAATCACTGCATTTATATTGCATTGATTTCACACCAAACTGACACAATAAAACTGTTGAGTACTGCAATCACTGACAAAATTATGCCTGGTACACAAGACTGCAGAAAAAAATAAAGCTTCTTCATCTTTGTTAGATAATTTATTGAATTCTTAGTGGCTAGCCACAGCACACAGACAGGGTTACGGTTGGTTATTGCTAGCTACTTCCATGAATTGTAGGGGATTTTCATTATAAACCAGTTAATATTCATATCTCAGGGCAAGACAAAGACGTGTGTAGTTCCGGAAGACCTTAATATGCTTGTTGGAACTTGCTGTGTGTAAATTGGCTGCCATGTTTGCCTACAACAGTGACTACACCTCAGAAGTACTTAATTGGCTGTGAGGCACTTTGGAACACCCTGAGCACATGAAAGCACATGCAAGTTCTTCCAACTGTTTTCTTCTCGTCCAGCATGTCCTACATTTTAACAGTCATCAACCTGAGACTTGGGAAATTCTCAGCATTGCCCTCGCATCCACCAATGAGGAAGCAGAACTGAGAAGACCTTTTGAAATTGATAATTTATCTAAGTAATGGCATAAAAATAACTTAGTACATGCTTGACAATAACATGAATTTTCTTAAAACTACAAAATGGCATTCAGCAACTTCACCAGTCTCTGCCAGACTGTTGATTGTTATAAGGGAATGGAGGGGAGGGAACATGAAATATCAGTCAGGAAAGTACCAACTGTCATGAGTGGTGGTTACGCTAGTGAAAGTAGCCCATCAGTCGCTCGTCAGGGGTCCAGTGCTTTAGTGTTGTGGGCAACCAATCTTAGAAAATGTGCAAATTGCTTTAAAATTGGGCCACAATATAGGAAACTGTGCCTTTAAATAATTACAATGCCACTATCTGAGCTCTTATATGATGGAGAGGTTGTGAAAGTGTCTCAACCATTTTGTTTCAACAAAAGAAATTATAGGATTGCAATTATGAAATTGTTTTCTGTGGAAATTAAAATAATTACAAAATGGAATAGCTACCATTATATTTGAATCCACAAATTGTAATCTTTATTGAAAAAAATATAAGCTTAGAGTTTATGAATTTTTTTGCGGATGATTTTCTGATGTCAGGCCTAATGAAATCTTGAGCAAAATACTGTGGATGCTGGAAATCTGAAATAAAAACAGAAAATGCTGGAGAAGCTCAGCAAGTCAGGCAGCATCTGTAGGGAAAGAAACAGTGTTAACGTTTCAGGTCGATGACCTTTCATCAGAACTGGAAGAAATTGAAGGTTAAACAGTTTTTAAGCAATTACATAGCTGAAGACAGGAGAAAGGGTCCGCTGTGCGGGGGGGAAGACTCCTGGCCAAAGAAGTGGGCGCGGAGGCGACAGAAGAAGAGCTCAGCATCGTGTTGAGCTCGAAATTCATTGAGGTGGGGGCGTAAGGGGATGAAGCTGAGATCTTTGCTGAGGACTTATCTTTTGGGGTCAGAGAGGGGAAGGTCCGAGCGATAGTGAAAACGTGACAAAGGGTGAGATTGGAGGGAGGGATGGGGGTCAGAGGAAAGTGAAGGGGAAGAAGGATCAGGAAGGGCGAGGTGTCTGCGTCCACTTCTTTGGCCAGGAGTCTTCCCCCGCACAGTGGACCCTTTCTCCCACCTTCAAAATTCTCATTCCACCTGGACCCCTCCATCTGGCCTCTTACCCTCTCTGGATCTTTTCATTGGGAACTGCCGGCGTGACGTCGGCCATTTCAACTTCTCTACTCTACTCCCCTCACTCACTCTAACCTACCTCCCTCTGAACTTGCAGCACTCCGTTCTCTCAGGTCCAACCCTGACATTGTCATTAAACCTGCTGACAGGGACGCGCTGTTGTTTGGCGAACAGGCCTCTACCTTGCAGAGGCTGAACACCAACTCTCTGACACCTCCTCCTACCTCCCCTTGGACCATAACCCCACCACCAAACATCAAGCCATAGTTTCCCAGACCATCACTCACCTCATCTCCTCTGGACATCCTCCCCCCATGGCCTCCAACCTCATAGTCCCCCAACCTTGTACAGCCCGCTTCTACCTCCTTCCCAAGATCCACAAACAGGACTGACCCGATAGACCTATTGTTTCAGCATGTTCTTGCCCCACGGAACTTATTTCTTCCTCCCTCGACTCAATTTTTTTCTTCCCTTGTCCAGTCTCTCCCGACCTATATCTGCGACTCTTCCGATGCCCTCCGCCACTTTGACGGTTTCCAGTTCCCCGGCCCTAACCATCTCCTTTTCACCATGGACGTCCAATCCTTCCACACCTCCATCCCCCACCTGGACGGCCTGCGAGCCTTCCGCTTCTTCCTTGAACAGAGGCTCAACCAGTCCCCATCCACTACGACCCTCCTCCGTCTGGCTGAACTTGTTCTTACGTTGAACAACTTTTCCTTTGACTCCACTCACTTCCTCCAAAGATGTTGCTATGGGAACCCCTATGGGTCCTAGCTACGCCTGCCTTTTTGTGGGATACGTGGAACATTCCTTGTTCCAGTCCTACTCAGGTCCCCTCCCTCATCTCTTTTTCCGGTGCATTGGTGACTGTATCGGTGCCGCTTCCTGCTCTCGCCCCGCACTAGAAAATTTCATCAACTTTGCTTCCAATTTCTACCCTTCCCTCGCCTTCACGTGGTCCATCTCCGACTCTTCCCTTCCCTTCCTCGACTTCTCCATCTCCATTTCTGGGGATAGGCTATCGACCAGTGTCTACTATAAGCCCACCGACTCCCACAGCTACCTCATTTAACTTCCTTCCACCCCGCTTCTTGTAAGGACTCTATTCCCTTCTCCCAGTTTCTCCATTTCTGTCATATCTGTTATGATGCCACCTTCCACACCAATGCTTCTGATATGTCTTCCTTTTTCCTTAACCGAGGGTACCCTTCACTGTAGTTGACAGGGCCCTCGACCATGTCCGTCCTATTTCCCACACTTCTGCCCTCATCTCTTCCCCTCCCTCCCAGAAACATAATAGGGTCCCCCTTGTCCTCACTTTCCAACCCATCAGCCTCCACATTCAACGTATCATGCTCCGCCATTTCCGCCACCTCCAGCGCAATGCTACCACCAAACACATCTTCCCCTCCCCTTCCTTTTCAGCATTTAGAAGGGACCACTCTCTCCCCGACACCCTAGTCCACTCTTCCATCATCCCCAACACCTGCTCTCCTTCCCATGGCACCTTCCCATGCAAGCATAGAAGATGCAACATCTGCCCTTTCACCTCCTCCCTTCCCACCGTTCAGGGCCCCAAACACTCCTTCCAGGTTAAACAACAATTTACTGTACTTCTTTCAATTTAGTATACTGTATTCGCTGCTCACAATGCGGCCTCCTGTACATTGGGGAGACCAAACGCAAATTGGGTGATTGCTTAGCTGAACACGTCCGCTCAGTCCGCAAGCGTGACCCTGACCTGTTCGCTTGCCATTTTAATTCTCCATCTCACTCCCACTCTGACCTCTCTGTCCTCGGTACACTGTTCCAATGAAGCTCAACATAAGCTTGAGGAACAGCACCTCATCTTTCAATTAGGTACTTTACAACCTTCTGACTCAACATTGATTTCAATAACTTCAGATCATAACCACTGCTCCCATTTTTTCGGACAGCAGGTGCTGGTAATGGTTCTGCTGTTGCCATTTACAGCTCCTCTAGACCCATCTTTTGTTTCTTTACTTGTCCCATTACCACCCTCCTTGCCTTGCACCATCGTCCCTTTTGTCATTTAATCACTCCTGCCCTCCTATCACAGACCTTTCCTTTTGTTCTTTCCTCCCCCCTTTCCCTGGTTCTGTACTTGCTTAAAAATTGTTTAATCTTCAACTTCTTCGAGTTCTGATGCAAGGTCATCGAGCTGAAACGTTAACTCTGCTTCTTTCTCCGCAGATGCTGCCTGACGCATTGAGTATTTCCAGCATTTTCTGTTTTCATTTCAGATTTCCAGCATCTGCAGTATTTTGTTACCCTGGTAGGGGCTGTTAGAGTGCATCACAAATCATGGCTTTTAACAGGCCATAACTTGATTGTGGATAAAGTCAAGCTCTCGTAAGATTAACACAATAGATTTCCCTGGACAGTGCTGACACCACTTTCTTTATGCTTAGATTGTGCTGAAAGATATATGTGGCGTGCAAGTTACATCACCATTGCGCCATTAGTACAAAGAAGCAAATTAATTCTTCACTATGAGGAATTTGAAGAATGTTAATTATTTTCAATAGATTTGTAGGGAAGCAGTTCAAAAATGAAAAGCAATTAATTTAATGGTGGGAAGGAGAACTTTACTGATTGTTAACTATTGTAAAGGAGAATGGAACACGCTGTATCTAAATCATTCGGATATATTTGTGTGAATAACGTACACGATAAATGTGCGTAAACATGGACTAAAGCAGGCAATATTTATGGTAAGGGTTTATGAGCACCTGGCACAGATTTGGCTGAAAAACAGTGCAGTAAGTTATCATCCGTGTTCAGTACAACAGTGCAGTAAGTTATCATCCGTGTTCAGTACAACAGTGCAGTAAGTTATCATCCGTGTTCAGTACAACAGTGCAGTAAGTTACTATCCGTGTCCAGTACAACAGTGCAGTAAGTTACTATCCGTGTTCAGTACAACAGTGCAGTAAGTTATCATCCGTGTTCAGTACAACAGTGCAGTAAGTTATCATCCGTGTTCAGTACAACAGTGCAGTAAGTTATCATCCGTGTTCAGTACAACAGTGCAGTAAGTTACTATCCGTGTCCAGTACAACAGTGCAGTAAGTTACTATCCGTGTTCAGTACAACAGTGCAGTAAGTTACTATCCGTGTCCAGTACAACAGTGCAGTAAGTTACTATCCGTGTTCAGTACAACAGTGCAGTAAGTTACTATCCGTGTTCAGTACAACAGTGCAGTAAGTTACTATCCGTGTTCAGTACAACAGTGCAGTAAGTTACTATCCGTGTTCAGTACAACAGTGCAGTAAGTTACTATCCGTGTTCAGTACAACAGTGCAGTAAGTTACTATCCGTGTCCAGTACAACAGTGCAGTAAGTTCCTATCCGTGTTCAGTACAACAGTGCAGTAAGTTACTATCCGTGTTCAGTACAACAGTGCAGTAAGTTACTATCCGTGTCCAGTACAACAGTGCAGTAAGTTACTATCCGTGTTCAGTACAACAGTGCAGTAAGTTACTATCCGTGTCCAGTACAACAGTGCAGTAAGTTACTATCCGTGCCCAGTACAACAGTGCAGTAAGTTACTATCCGTGTCCAGTACAACAGTGCAGTAAGTTACTATCCGTGTCCAGTACAACAGTGCAGTAAGTTACTATCCGTGTCCAGTACAACAGTGCAGTAAGTTACTATCCGTGTCCAGTACAACAGTGCAGTAAGTTACTATCCGTGTCCAGTACAACAGTGCAGTAAGTTACTATCCGTGTCCAGTACAACAGTGCAGTAAGTTACTATCCGTGTTCAGTACAACAGAGAGCAGAAGTTGGATCAGGATTTCTGACTCTTTCAAAAATAAATGTTTGTAAAACATATTGGCCCAGAATTTGCTGTCAAAATAATGGTGAGGCTAATGGCGCTGGCAGTTATTTATATGCAAATAGTTCAGCACGGTTAAACATGGATATCCAAAAGTTGCTGTCAGAGTTACGCCACTCCGCTGTTGGCTTCGCGAAAACGGCATCTTGCTCTCTGCCTCACCGTTGAAATGCATCGAATGGAGTGAAGTTCCTGTATTTCCGTGGTAGATACAAACTAAACTCACCACAGAAAGTTAAGTCTTGTCATTTCAAATCTAAGCACCCTTTTAACGACGTGATAAGTGTTAAATACTGCCAGTCAACCTCTCTGGCTTTGAAAATGAACCATTACAAATGTGGAGTCTCATTCATTCAGGTTTTAATTGTTGTTGGAAATTTTAAAAATGTAAAATTTTAAGTCAATATTTTTTATTTACTTTTCCTTTCTGTCTCTTTTTTCTCTCTCTCAATCCAATCTTTCTTTCCCTTTCTTTATTTCTCTTTCTGTACCTGATTTGACATTGAATTCAAATTCCAATTTACACTTCCTTCTCAGTCCTTGGGCTGTTAATTTCACAATCCTTCAGGAGATACACAGTTGTTTGCCCTGTTCACTCTGGTCCCAGATGTCCTGATTCCCTTGCTGTGCTGTTATCAGTTCACACTTTCAGCAACCTGCCATGCAAAAAATTTAAAAATCTCAATGTGCAAAGGCAAGTCTAACTAACCGCAGACACCATTAGATGCCCTGCCACAATAAATTATGATCCATTGTTAAATATTGCTTTCAGATGTGACTTTACAGATGTGGTCAGAAACCCCAGTAGTGGTTTTCGTCTTCCGGAGGCTTTGTGACCTTTCTTGAATTGATAAAATGCAGTAAGGGAGTTTAAGTAGTGACGTTTGTCCCTTTAAAATAAATACAGCAGAGCTGCAAGGAAGTTGAATACTAGTAAGCCATAAATATGTTAGGATTAATCCATTCTTAACATTTGGAACAAAATTATTTCATAATCTAGCAATTGAACAGGTTACCTGGTCAGCGTGGGGAAAGTTTGATGTTTACGTTCCTTACCTCTTTCACTTGGTTGTGTTTGGTCCAAAAGTCTGGCACAAATATCTGGGTTGCTCTAGTGATTACTGGCAAGCTATTGTTTACAGTTGGAATGACGGCGCTTCAGGCAAAATGAAGAAGCTAGTTGATCATAATCGTTTTTATGTGAATAATGGGTTTGTTTTTGTCTTGCATTGTATAACTCTGTTGTTCCTGCTAAAAATGCTGTCCTACACACTCCTCCTCCTCCCTATGTCCTCGCTGTGTTGAAATCAAGACTCATCACAAAACCTCATATTCTAACTTATCCTTTCCAACTGTGGAGCTCCTTGGTTCTTTCAGACTTTCCTTCAACCCACAATCTTCAGATTTTTAAAACCCAAACTTGGCGTCACTACTTCCTTACATAGCTTGTCTTCCTTTCTATTCTTTTGTACTGAGATGATGTTTTGCATGATGGGTCGAGGCTTTTCACCTTAGTTTCTAAATAAAAATGCTTTCCAACTCTTACTTGACAGGCTTTGCTCTACCGCATCACTATTATGCTCATACTTTATTGGTACCCAAGCTATTGTTCTTAGCTAAACATTGGAAACTTGCCATAAACACAGCTTAATTTTTAATAAGATCTTTAAAGGTAACTTGTTTATCTCTCTGTAGTTTTAAATAACTTGCATACTAAATACAGAATTGGCTAAACAAGTTTTCAGTGTTGGTATTGATTTTGGCAACTCTCAGCATTTCAAATATTGTTTATTTTTTGTCCAAGGCACATTTAAATTCACATAAATGCTGCGGCCTTTGGTCTCTTCATTTTGGGTTGCCCCGGTCACTCAGCTTGACTCCACATCCTACTTTCCACTCATCTATCCAAATCTTATCAAAAGTCTTACATCTTGCACACATCCTGTCTGCACCACTTGACCTCCTGTTGTCATGTTTTTGTTACACTTTTTGTCAACTTTTTCCATTATAAAATCTTATGTCTCCATTTATAATGGAAATTACCGATATTAATTCGTTACGCCATAATTACACAATCTGGCTGCTGCTTGTCTTTCCACCTAGTCTGTGAACATTTTCACAGTTCCTCTCTGGAAAATTTCAGATCCTCCAACTGCCATATTGTTCACTCTTCAGATTTGTTTTTGTTTGTAGTTATTTCTTAATCTTCACATTTTTAACAGGTTAATTTTAATTTCTTTTTTTTTGATCTGAAGCTTTCATAGTCCTCACCCTGCTCTCTCCACAATCAAGTTTTTTTTAGCTCCCCTGTTTTAAGCCCCCAAAACATTTATTTGCCTTTATGGAAACTGGCCCAAACAGTATTGATGATCTTACTTGTCTGCTGGTGAAAAAATGGAAATCAGAAGATTTGAAATTTTTTTGCTGAAGGTAATATTTAGAGGCCCCGCCTCACTCCCTGATATATAACTGGAACCCAGCCCCGATCCCTGGTGTACCCGACCTTCCGATATCAGCGACTAGTCGTGGCTGCGAGTTCAAATCTGGCAAAGAAATCAAGCATACGTGAAAGTTTGAACCTGCCTAGAACCAAAATATCCTCAGTGCTCCTCTTGAGGGCAAAGCCTCTGCCCATCTTAAGCATGGCCATTGATGTAGGAGGGTTGAAGCCAGGTTGGGTACTCTGATTGTCAGAGTTCCCATGTGCCAAGTCTTCAGTGGGACCCAGCATATGGTTGGTGAGGTTAGATCAGGCCTACCTCCCTGACACAAGTAAAGGAGGGTCCGCCTGGGAGTTCAGGCTGGGAAGAGAGCCATTGGGATCCCCTCTATGTTGTTTTGGAGGGCGAGGTCCTGACACCACTCTGGACTTTTCAGCTTCTTTTCTATGCTGGCGCCTTAGATGGGCCCCTAGTACCTGCCATTTGCGGTCTAATTAGGGAACCTCCTTGTGACCCTGGATGGTTCACTGGGCTCAGCGGTAGAGGCTTTCACTGACGTGATCCCAATCAGTGTTTGGATCCCTGGCCCTAGTATTTTCATTGCTTTTGTATAGTAACATCGTAAAATGTTATTTTGAAATGCACTTATGATCTTGCTACACATTGGCAACCAGAACAATTCTTCTCTTGCGGTGGTGGACTACACAGCACACTTATCCTTTGGGACTTCCTCTGATGGTTTCCTTTTCAGCAAACCAATCATTATGTTTAGTCTTTATATGCTATGTTTAAGTTTACACATTTAGCTAAAAATGGTTTTATTTTATTTCATCCTCAGATAAGCTGGATAAAAAGAAATTAGCAAAGCAGGTAAGTCATGCATACAGATGACTGTATTCAGGTTTCATTTAATGCAATTGTCCATCAAATCAATAAAATGCCTACTTCCACATCTTCAATCACCAGCAAATTCTTCAAATTTAGTAGATTTGTACTGAGGCTGGCAATTGTTACAGGTGGGGTTTTGCCAAGTAATTGAATATAATTGAAATTGGCAAAATGTTGAACTATTTTTCTACACCATTATATGTGTTTTGCAATTTGGCCTGTTCGGACGTAGTACAGTAAATATGTATGCGTTTGATTCAATGCTTTAAATATTCTTCAAAACAGTTCTGCTGGCATCGTTGAAAAAGTGAAGGAGCACTAGCATTTAAATAGATGCAATTATTTTTTTAAATTCCAGTGCCCCCACTATCAATTTGGATTTTGATTGGGAGAGTGGAACACTCATTCTCTATGAACATTCTCAGCACTATCTTTGAACAGCCTGCTAGCTGATGCATTGGCAGATTCATACCTGATTCCGTGCCTTCCTACAGATGCCTGAGCCAAGAGTGCCCCAAGTACAGTTACTGTCAGCATCAAGTAATTTTCACAAGGTTCATTGTGGCCACGTTCCTGTTGACCACAGTTCCTGTATGCCAATTGACATATGTCAGAATAGACTGAGCATATAAAATCAACTGAGATTTGGCAGAGCCTTAGTATTGTTCAATCACAGATTCAGTGGTTGTACTTCAGGTCCTCGCCCACCATTGAAAACCCACCACACAGGAAGCTAATTCCAAGCCCTGACTGGAACTCCAAGTGTATGGATGCACTTGATTGACAAATTTTGCAACAAGAGTCTAATGAGGCTTGGATGGCATGCTACCAAGCTTACTGGATTTGGCTTGTCCACCAAGGAGCCACACAATGCCAGCCATTTGCTTTAGTTACTGTTTTCATTGAGGACCAAATGCCAGCTGCTGTGCTGCAGCAGGTTCAAACCTTGGGCTCAGGAGTAAAATCCACAAATTGGCATGGCTACACTTAGTGTCGCTGTCATGGGAGTTGTAGCAACAGTTATGGCAACTGCCATTTGACAGGAAAAGTACTTTGGGAGGACAGGTAGAGGAATTGCTGGAATCTTTTAAAAAGAACAGTCGGAATTCAGGTGGTGATGAAAAGTAGAAACCCTTTTAGGCAATCCCCACTCCCCATGCTCAATCAATAGGCCACAATAAGACCCAACTCATCAGCCTTTTAAATGGCACCAACTAGGGTTCTGGGCAACGTACCCAAGAGCCTGAGAACATTATCCGTTCTGAGCATCTTTTCTGAGAACCCTCGATTAACAGGGTGTCTCCACTCCCACATGCAAGATATGTAGACATTGTGCCCAGTTAGTCCCAATTGCGACTTTTAACTTAGTTTTTCACTAAATTAAAATGAATATACCTGTGCTTTAACCTCTTTAAATGATTGAGCCTAAGTTTTATTCATGGAAAACTGCAATGTTAGCCTTAGCTTCAGCTAGCAGGGTTAGTGAACTGCAAGCCTTTATTGTAAATAGGACGAATGAGGAGAGGCAATATAGATTAGAGGGCACAACACTAAAAGGGGTATAGGAACAGAGATATCTAGGGGTATATGTGCACAAATCGTTGATGGTGGCAGGGCAGGTTGAGAAAGTGGTTAAAAAAGCAATATGGGATCCTGGGCTTTATAAATAGAGGCATAGAGTACAAAAGTATGGAAGTCATGATGAACCTTTATAAAACACTGGTTCGGCCACAACTGGAGTATTGTGTCCAGTTCTGGACTCCACACTTCAGGAAAGACGTGAAGGCCTTAGAAAAGGTGCAGAAGAGATTTACTAGAATGATTCCAGGGATGAGGGACTCTAGTTACGTGGATAGACTGGAGAAGCTGGGGTTGTTCTCCTTGGAACAGAGACGGTTGCAAGGAGATTTGATAGAGGTATTCAAAATCATGAAGGGTCTAGACAGAGTAGATAGAGAGAAACTGTTCCCATTGGAGGAAGGGTCAAGGACCAGAGGGTATAGATTTAAGGTGATCGGCAAAAGAACCAAAGGCGACATGAGGAAAAACTTTTTTACACAGCGAGTGGTTAGGATCTGGAATGCACTGCCTGAGGGGGTGGTGGAGGCAGATTCAATCATGGCCTTCAAAAGGGAACTGGATAAGTACTTGAAAGGAAAAAATTTGCAGGGCTAGGGCAGGGAGGTGGAACTAGCTGGATTGCTCTTGCATAGAGCCGGTGCAGACTCGATAGGTCGAATGGCCTCCTTCCATGCTGTAACCTTTCTATGATTCTAGGTCAACTGTGTTTGATTTGGTATCCTGATTCATATGGAATTTTTACCTAAAGTCATTTCCCATCTTTCAATCTGATTGGTTAAGGCGATATATAGTTGCTTGCCCTGTTCAGTCAGATCCCAGATGCTCTGTTTCCCACGCTGCAACATTATCAGCTCGCACTTTCAGCAACTTGCCACTCAAAAAATTAATAAACCTTAACGGGCAAGGGCAAGTCTAACTAACGGCTGTTAGATTTCCTGCCACAGCAAATTATTGTCCGATGTGTTTGTGTCTCGCCCCCGGGGCCCGTCACACTTACCGCCCATGTTCATTGGCAGTGGCAGCGGACAGTGAAAGCCTCGCTCCTGGAGACTGCTGGTCAGTCCCTGCTCTGCTTGAAATCATGGATAAAATTACCGAAAACAACAGCAAGCAGCAAATGTGAATCAGCTGACAACCCGGGTGCAGGGGAACGGCACAGACAGGAGCTGGCGGCTGTGCGGGTGAATGAAGTTCCAATCCTCGCGCCCCCCCATAACCCCAAGTTAAATGGGAAAAGGACATTAAGTTCAACAAGCCTATCCTTTTCTGCTCAATGAACTCCTTAAGTAATCGATAAAAAGATTCAGACAAAAATAAATCAGAACAATTTAGGGAACTATATTAATTACATTTAAGATTCTTTTTTAATTCTACTCACCTGAATTGCTTTCTTCTGTAGGATGTTGATGCGTTGGTGACAAAAGCTACAAATATGAAACAAACTACCAATCTTTTCAGAGACCTTGGTGATGACGGTATGTTTGTTTAAATGTTTCTAAAATGTTCTGTCTTTAACCACTCATTCAGTGTTCTGTGCTCAGTGAAAGACTTATTAAGAAACCAGGAAAGTTTTTTTTGCTGACTGCTGTCACTATATGTTTGAAATGGATTTTGGTTAAATTGGATAAATTTATTTCTCAAGCTTTTTTCAGTTGTATTTCATTAAGATTTTAATTTAACCAACTATCTGCTCAAGGTCAGGTATACCTACATATACACAATTCATCTCACATTTATACTGACTATGCAAAAGGTAACCCAAGCCAAATTAAGCACTTATGGCGCACACAAACGCAGCAGAATGTCATTGGGATCAAGCTGCCTTTCCCAAAGGACAGATCCGCAAGTTGAGACTTTCATTCATTCTGCAGTGTACTCTGTCAGCAATTGTGACTTGATTATATTTTATTAAAAAGAGCATTTAACTGTTTGATACACTTTTTTGAGGTTAGTGACAGCAATCTAAAGTGGTCACTTCATTAACTCTGAATCCAGCATTGCATTTGCTTTTTTTAAAAAGAATTTTATCAGGGTATCAAATCATTCTGGTTTATTTCTAGGCCCACTGTCAGCTGGATGTGAAAAGGTGCATTCCAGCAACTCCAGGTCAACTCCCACCAAATTTCTCTCAACAACAGCAACAACTTGCATTTATATAGCGCCTTTAATGTAGTAAAATGTCCCAAGGCGCTTCACAGGAAAGATTTTCAAACAAAATTTGACACCAAGTCACATAAGGAGATATTAGGACAGGTGATCAAAAGCTTGGTCAAAGAGATAGGTTTTAAGAAGCGTCTTAAAGGAGGAGAGAGGCGGTGAGGTTTAGGGAGGGAATTCCAGAGCTTATGGAAAGTGCCTACCTTCTGCTGGGCCCCTCCTCAGACTAGTATGGCTGAGATCAATAACTCAGCAATGTAGGATATTCTGACCTTGCTGTGGAGCCGCTGCCGCGCCACCAAATCTGGTTATGTTAAACTCAAGTAACCAGTAACCAATAAAAAAATAACTCTAATTATCTTGTTATTCCACCCTACTAATGAAATCCATGACAGACACTAAATAGGTCGTTCCCCAATCTACAACTGTACATCCATTGAAACTTGGTGAAACCGCCGTGACTATTTGGCTATTAATAACTAGTTACCAAACGCAGTGTCCCACACGCTTTTTTCTGCATTCTTACCCGGTTGCAAAAAAGATCTATTGCACTGTCAACAGGAAGCCAAAAAAATTGTAAATGCTGGAAACCTGAAACAAAAACAGAAAATGTTGGAAACACTCAGCAGGTCAATCAGCATCTGTGGAGAGAACAAACAAGTTAGTGAAGAACTGATGAAGGATCTACACCTGAAACATTCATTTACCTGTTCCCTCCACGGATGTTGACTGATCTGCTGAGTGTTTCCAGCGCTGTTTCCCCCTTTAAATTCTGTCAGCCGTGACCTGAGAACTGTAGAACTCTCTGTCTCCCCTCACTCCCCTTCCTGCTTTTAGAACCCACTAACCACCTAAAGGCCGATTCTAACTCCCGGCTGGAGTGGACAGGCAACCCCATGCGGGAGTCTTTGTTGAAGGCTGGGCAGATTTTAATTGCCAGGCCTCGTTTGAATGCTGCTGGTCAGCTGCTCGTCCGTTTCACAGGAAAACAGCAGCTGGCCGGCAGGGGGAGGATGGAGATCGGACAGTCCCAGAGGCTGCCTGCCGGCGCCAAGAGAAGGCTGCCAGCAACAAGGTACGTCCGGGAGGGCGGGGGGTGTTGCGAGGGTCTCATGGCTGGGGCCAAGGTTTGGGGGGGGGGTGGGGGTTGAACCTGGGGCAGCAGAGGTCCGGACTTTTCTTGTGGACCCCACAGTTTTTTTTAACTTTCCTGAGAGGACCTCACTGGCTTTCGGACAGCTTTATCTGACGAAGTGGCAACAGTGGGAACGGATTAAAATGCTGTGGGTCCTCAATTTATATTAATTAATGAGGCTCCCGCAAAGAGTCTGTTAAAATGGGAATTGGCGGCATCGGAGCAGGGAATGGTACTGCTCCATTTTAACTCTTCCCCCACTCCTTCCCCGCTGATCAGAGAGAGTTAAAATTCCCCCTCTGATCACTACTTCTTGATTTGTCTCTTCTTCCCTCCTACCTGTTTCAATCCTACTGGTGTCCTGTGTTGGGGCTTTGGCCCTTCAATTAAATTTCACAACAAAAATGTTCCATGCTCGTGGGAAGTTTTAGATTTATCTCTTGAGTTATTGGTTAGGTAGGAACAAAGTTATAGAGAAGTAACAAAATCAATAGGTTCTCATGACATGTGAGATGTGAGTGTGAAGCATGAGTTGTACACATCAGTTGAATTACAAAATTTCCTTTAATTATATCATACATGCCAATGATTTTTATAATGTATACAGCTTTACATTTTAATTGTTCCATTGGGAAGTTACTGGTGACATAACACACATTGCTTTCCCAGTTGCGTTGTTGGACGATCTTGTAAAATGTAGATTATAAGCAATGCAATTACAAATGCGATATTCACCAATCACATAATAGGTAACAAAGTGTTGAAAGTTTGTTTTGTACTGATATACTACATTATTCCATGCATGTGCAAGCTATCAGAACATGGTGTATCTGATAGACGTATACTTAAATGTAGCAGATATTCATGAGTACACCTAACTTGGTAAACCCTGGGATAGATTTTGACCTCGTGTGATAGTGTAAAACAGGTGATGGCATTGATTTCAATGGAAATTAAAAGCGGGAGAGATGTAAAACAGGCTGCCGATTCGCTATTACCCGTTTTACACTATCGCATAAAGTCAAAATCTACCCCCCTGTCTTTAATCAGCTAGCTTATTTAAAAACCCAGAATGGACATAGGTTACGTGAATTTAGCAAAACACATGGCACCTAAGATCATTGAAAAGTCTTGGGGTAAATTTTGACCCCCAGACCGGGTGGGTTGGGGGCGGGCGGGAGGTAAAACCCAGCTCTAACCCTCCTCCAACCCGCCCACTTCCGGTTTTAACGGAGACGGGTTGAGGGGTGGGCGACCAACCCGTTCTCAGGAGGCGAGTCAGTCAGTTAAATCTTGTAAGGAGGCTGCGGGCCTCCATTTTAATAGTTTTTTTTATTTTTAACTCCTGGGGGCTGGAATTCCCGGGCCTTCTGCATCGAGCCACATAAGAGGAGGTCAGAAGGACCAGATCAACAAGTAAGTGCCTTTATTGCACTGCCTGTGGGCCAGGAGGAGCAGGAATGTTTCCTCCAGGCCCAACAAGCTTACCTCCTGTGATCCCACACACGTGATCGGCCAACCCTCCCCCCCCCCCCCCCACGATTTATGACCCCTCCCCGATTTATGACCCCTCCCCCCCACGATTTCCGACCCCTCCCCCCCACGATTTCCGACCCCTCCCCCCACGATTTCCGACCCCTCCCCCCCCCACGATTTCCGACCCCTCCCCCCCCCACGATTTCCGACCCCTCCCCCCCCACGATTTCCGACCCCTCCCCCCCCACGATTTCCGACCCCTCCCCCCCACGATTTCCGACCCCTCCCCCCCACGATTTCCGACCCCTCCCCCCCCACGATTTCCGACCCCTCCCCCCCACGATTTCCGACCCCTCCCCCCCACGATTTCCGACCCCTCCCCCCCACGATTTCCGACCCCTCCCCCCCCACGATTTCCGACCCCTCCCCCCCCACGATTTCCGACCCCTCCCACCCCACGATTTCCGACCCCTCCCACCCCACGATTTCCGACCCCTCCCCCCCACGATTTCCGACCCCTCCCCCCCACGATTTCCGACCCCTCCCCCCCCCCACGATCTCCGACCCCTCTCCCCATGATCTCCGACCCCTCTCCCCACGATCTCCGACCCCTCTCCCCACGATCTCCGACCCCTCTCCCCACGATCTCCGACCCTCCCCACAATCTCCGAAACCCCCCATTCCCCATGATTGAGCCCCCGATGACTCGCCCTGATGACTGACCGCCCTGCCCCCCCCCCCCACCCAATTTAAGACTTATCTGCTGGCATCCGCTCCCTGGCTGCTCTCCCATCCGACCGTCAATCTGGCTGGCTGTCGGACAGGAAACCTACTGAAAAAAATTACGTCAAGATCGTAAGGACGTCCGGGAAACCTGTACTTACGGGTTTCCAGTCCGGAAATCCCCCCTCCCTCCCCACTCTCTTCCCGGCTCACCATTAAAATTTACCCCTTCGTCTTTACTGCTGTGTGTCACTCATCAGGAAATATGAATTGTGGCAAAGAGCAATCGAATTATTAATATGTGGCACAGTTGGTAGCACTCTGGCCTCTGAGTCACAAGGTTGTGAGTTCAAGCCCCACACCAGAGAACTGAACACATAATCTAGACTGACAGTTCAGTGCAATATTGAGGGAGTGATGCACTGTCAGAGGTGCCGTCTTTTCGTTGAGGCATTAAACCGAGGCCCCTCCTGCTATCTCAGGTGGATGCAAAAGACCCCGTGGCACTATTCGAAGACGAACAGGGGAGTTCTCTTAGTGTCCTGGCCATCATTTATCCCTCAACCAACATCACTAAAAATATCACAGATTATCTGGTCATTTATTTTATTGCTGTTTGTGGGACCTTGCTGTGCACAAATTGGCTACCACACATCCTACATTAGAACAGTGACTACACTTGAAGTACTTCAATGACTGTGAAGCACTTTGGGACGTTCTGAGGTTGTGAAAGGTGCTATATAATTACAAGTATTATCTCATGTAAATAAAACAAGAAGTGCTACTTTCATTTCATGCAATTTTGATCCAGCATGAAGAAAAGCTCATGTAATTTGAAAGTCTGATGCTGCCACTGCTCAGGTTTCATTTTATCTCCCCACAAGACTACACCAAATTCTGTTTATAAAAATACAAAGTGTGTACAATGCTCATATGAGTAGCACCAACTCCCACTAAGGCCTGTTTCTCTATAATTTTTTATATTTAACCTGAACAAAAGTCTATTCTGTCCTCTCTGACTACATGTTTCTCTTTCCCCTTTCTCTTTACATCACCAAACTGCATTCTCTGATTTCTTAATTATGGCAGTAACCATTTTAGTTACAATTCATTATTTTTACATTTGTAGTATCTGATCTGTATTTCTTTTCAGTAGTTGTACAAAATATTTCTTAAAGGTTGAAACATTTTTTTAAACGCTCTGTATACATCTGATATATTTAAAATGCATTATATTTTCAGACCTTTCCAAAATATATCAATATCTATTATGTAGTCTTTTTGGACTCAGTGCAGATAAGCTTAAAGGGGAGCCACAAGTTCCTCTTTAAATGTGTGTCAAACCACTACTACTAAGGCTTTGTGAACACAAAATGCCTTGTAAGCTTTGTGAAATCAAAATGCCTTATAAGTAACATAAGTACACAATGAAACACACAGCTAATTGTTGAATGGTAAAATGTGCATTATCTGCCATCTTGTGGAGACTTTGAGTACTGCATATGTAAAATATAAACATTTTTTATATATATTTTCCCCATTAAATTCCTTGCAACCAATGCAATTTATTAGTATCTCTTACATTAAAAATATATCTTTTAACGTCACTATCCAAAGGCTTTTTGAAGAAAAACCCACTGAAGTCTTACTGGACATGTTGTACATTTCTTCGACTAATAAGCACGCCGCAAGGGTTGCACAGGAATTGTTCCTTTTCTTGTACATATGAGCTGGGTGGTTCAGTGGCTGTGTGTGTCCGTGTGGCATTGCATAAAGAACAGACCTTTTAGTTCATGTTCTTAAAGTAGCAGTTTCACACATTGGGCTGTCAGTGTAACATGCAGTCTGCTTTTAATCTTAACCAAACTCACCAGGATATTTACTTGTCTTGCTCCAATCCTCATGGTTCTAAATGGACTTCAAATTACTTGCAGCAGACTTCTGGAATTAATCCTGGTTTGTGGAACATTAAAAGATAGCTACATGGCCTCACATTTTTGCTCTTTTCCACAGTCATTAACAGCTTTAACGCACTCGGTTTGAAATTGGTAAATAGTACATACAGTACAGATCTGTCAGGTATTACACTAGTTGGTGTTCCTACTCAATCTCTGTCTTAGAAATAAAATAAGAGAGACCCAGTGAGCATGTGAGTACCATGTGGTGTGGTGCAGAGCCATACAGACTGGAATAGTTCCAGCTTTGATCACTGGTCTGCGGTGAGTTAGCTGCATTGGCAGTGGAAACATTGCATTTATGTCTCTATCATGAGGCTGCAGCGGGAAAGTGCAAATATATGGATGTCAGATGACTATGGGAACAGGCCCAGTTGTGATGCCCCATGGGTTAATAGCCCATCAACACTCACAGTCTAGGCTTATGCAAAACCATTTGGACAAGGTACTTGAGAGTTATTGGCACCTTCGTAAATGAACACAGCACAAGACATTGACTTAAGAAGGGTAGTAAGGGAATGTGAAGGATATAGTGTTTCCTGCTTACTTATTTGGCCTCCAACTTCAGTTATACTAGGTAAAGGTTATCAATCAAAATAAAAATATTTTATTCTGGATAATAAATGCACAGAAAATATATTCCCTTAATTCATGCTTCCTTAGTTGATCCCATATGTTGCTTACGTTGCTTTATGTTGATGATATACGAAAACCTGCACCAAATTGCATTGCAACTATAGTTCAGTGTAGTAATGTTATATTGATGAAGTTGTGTTCCTTCTATTGCCATTTAAGTGTTGACAAGCATGGTAATACGAGGATTATTTAATTTGAGTATTGTTTATCTTTTGTTTAATTGAACTTATATAGATTATTAAATCATAGTTTGGTGTGTTGTTGAAGACTGAATTAGTAGTATACGTTAATAGATTTATCTTGAGAAAGATTTTGCAGTTAACAGTTTTTTTTTAAAAAAAAGAATTCTGTACCATATCTTGTTAATTGGCTGAAATGATTTGTGTGAAAACAAGGTCTTGTCTGCCTGTGAACACTACCGACAGAGGGTTAAAAAGGAGCATTAGACTATTCCAATAGGATATGCAAAGAAAACCACTTTCACCTTGTGGAGAGGACATGTTTCTTAAAAAAGCGATGCTCTCTTTTGGCACAGGGCCTAGCAGTACTACTGATACAACCTAGCAGCTTGGCAGCTTTGCGTGTTGCCATTCCACAAGAGAATTACATGCAGACTGTTCTATGGAATTCAAGGCTGCCTGATTTGGCACAAAGATGAAATACTTGGATTCTTCTAAGTAATATTGTAGAAATTCTCATCTTGGATGCTAAATTTTTCAAATTAATTTGAAATATTCTAGATTTAAATTATATTTAGTAAATTGGTGATGCAAGGTAAATTGGCAAAAGTCAAATAAGCATTAATATTTACAAATTATGCTAATATATTGGGCCGGATTTTGCTGTAAAAATAACGGTGAGGCTAACAGCCGGAAGTTGCTCTCCAAGATGCAATGCTCCTCCAAAAGCTGGGCAAAAACTCACTGTCTCACTGTTCAGCTCCCCTTGAACGACATGAAGTTCTTGTACTGATGTCGCAGATATGGACTAAATTCATTAACAAAAGTTAAGTCAAATCATTTCAAGTCTAAATACCATTTTAACGGTGTGGTAGGTCTTAATTACTGCCAAACAACCCCTCTGGCACTGAAAATTAACTTTTACAAGTGTGGAGTCTCATACCTTCAGATTTTAATTATTGTTGGACATTAAAAAAATTTTTTTTTTTTTACTTTTTCTTTCTCTTTTATCCCTGTCTCTTAATTCTTTCTTTCTTTCTTACCCTCTCTTTATTTCGCTTACTGTGTCTGATTTGACATTGAATTAACTATTCTAACTTACACTTCCAGGCTCTGACTCTGCGCTGTTATTATCAATACTTCAATCTGATTGATTAAGGAGATACACAGCTGCTTGCTCTGTTCACACAGGCCCAGATGCCCTGTGGAGGGCGCGGTGTTTTTTGGATTTCTAACTTACAGGAACTTGCCGTGCAAAAGCTCATAAGAAGTCTATGGGCAAGTGCAAGTCTAATGAACGGCCGGCGGATATCCAGCACTGAATCATTATTTAGCCATTGTAATATGAGTTTAACCATTTAGGTATTCAATAGTGTAGGAAATGCATTTTAACATTTCTTTCCAATTGTTAATTTGCTAATAATCATGTAATAAAATCTAGTCTTTTGTCAGTGTGTGTATATATATATATATGTGTACTAACTCCGTTATTGGGCTTATTATTTCCCAAACTCTGTATAATGTAACTAATATTTGTAGTAATTACTAAGCTAAGCATCAAGAATACAAATCATCTTGTATGTGGGACTTATTTACACCATACATTTTCAGCAAGAGATAACAAAGAATAGTGTGTGCAACAACAAACAGCCCAGCTAAAAAATCAGTGTAGCTGAAATTAATTTGAATTATAATTAATTTTGTATGAAATGTCTTGGAAACATCTTGAGAGCAGGAACTGTGAAGGCAAAGGAGGAAAACAAGAAAAAACATGACCACAAAGTCTTAGGTGTTGATGCAGCAAGCTTGAGGGGTCAACTACTTCTGTCTCAGAGCACTGAAGGTCAGCAATAGCAGCATCCACTGAGGAAGAGTTAGAATGAGAATAGATACAGAACGCACAGTGCCGTCAGTTTCTGGGATGTGAATTGATGCTGCAACAAATGTGTGCATTCAGAGGCACCCATCGTTGGCCAGTTACAACCAGTAATTCTAATAATCAACACGGTTCAAGGCTGCAGTCCATGCGGCACCAAACGGCACCTCAGTCCCATCATAGCGCTGCGCTTCTGTCATGAAAGATTCACCAACGAGTGAAGGGTATCAGGCTTTCCCCAGTAGTAATTTAACAGAAGACAAGGCAAGATTATTAAAAGCAACGAGGGCATCAAGCTTTCTGTACTGAAGGAGTGCAAAGCATGACGTGAGGTTAGGGGGAAAAGGCATTACCATTGCTGAGGAAATCCATATCATCATGGTAGTCTTTTACAGTGTGTTGCCAAAACTTTCAAAATTAGTATGCAAAGAGGATAATGTTACTAATCTTTTGAAGAGATTCAACTCACACCAGTAAGTGTCTGCAGCTTGAGGAACTTCAGCTTAGAGTTGTTGAGCTGGAGTCCGAGCTACAGACATTGCAATGCATCAAGGAGGGGGAGAGTTACCTGGACACTTTGATCTCGGAGGCATTCACACCCCTTACGTTAGATAATAGTTTACATTTAGTCAGTGGTCAGGGGGATGTGACTGCGACTTAGGCAGGTAAAAGGACCTAAGATGCAGTGATGGAGGAGCCTCAGCCCTTGTCCAACAGGTACGAGGTATTTGCTACCTGTATGGATTAGAGCAAGGACTGCAGGGAGGATGGGCAAACTGACCACGGTACTGTGGTACAGGAGTCCATTCAAGTGGGGGGGGGGGGGGGAGTAAGAAGGAATGTGGTAATGGTAGGGGATAGTATCGTCGTGGGATAGTCACTGTTCTCTGCAGCCGCAACCAAGAGTCCCAAAGGCTGTGTTGCCTGCCCGGTGCCAGGGTTAAGGATACCTCCTCGCGGCTGGAAAAGAATTTAGAGCTTGAGGGAGAGGTTGTTGTGGTCCATGTAGGAACCAAAGACATAGGTAGAAATAGGAATGAGATTCTGCTAAGACAGTTTGAGGAGCTAGGGTATAAATGAATAAGCAGAATCTCAAAGGTAATAATCTCTGGATTATTACCTGAGCCACGCGCAAATTGGCAAAGGGTCAAACAGATCAGAGAGTTAAATGCATGGCTCAAAGAGTGGTGTGGGAGACAGATTCATGGGGCACTGGCACCAGTACTGGGGAAAGAGGGAGCTGTTCCGTTGAGACAGGGAACTGGGATGGGACCACTGTATCGAATCAAATAACTAGGGCTGTAGATAGGGCTTTAAACTAAAAAAGGGGGAGGGAGGGATCAGGTGAGGGGAAATTTAGAAATCTAAAGAGAAAAGTCAAGGCCATAGAGCAGTGCAGTGATTTGGGTAAAGATAAACAGAGGGTGACAGGAAGGGACTGTGAGTTTAATGGTAATAGAGCATCGGTAAATAAGGTCAAAGCAGGGATAAATGGTAAAAAATTAAAGGCGCTTTATCTGAATGCACAAAGTATTCATAACAAGGTAGATGAATTAATGGTACAGAGATGTGGTTGCAAGGTGACCAAAGTTGGGAATTAAATATTCCAGAGTTCTTGACGTTTCGAAAAGACAGACAAAATGGAAAAGGAGAGGGGTAGCCCTGATAATAAAGGATGACATAAGGACAGTAGTGAGAAAGGACCTTGGCTCAGGAGATCAGGGTGGAGATAAGAAATAACAAGGGGCAGAAAACACTGGTGGGAGTCATTTATAGGCCCCCTAACAGTAGCTATATCGTTGGACAGAGGATTAATCAAGAAATAATGGAAGCTTGTAAAAAGGTAATGCGATAATCTGAGGGGACTTTAACCTTCATATAGACTGAACAAATCAAATTGGCAACAGTAGTTTGGAGGATGAGTTCTTGGAATGCATTCGAGACAGTTTTCTAGAACAATACATTGTGGAACCAACCAGGGAACAAGCTATTTTAGATTGTGTCTTGAGTAATGAGACAGGGTTAATTAATAATATCATTGTAAAGGATCCTCTGGGGAAGAGTGATCATAATATGATAAAATTTCACATTGAGTTCGAGAGTAACATACTTAAGTCTGAAACTAGAGTCATAAACTTAAATAAAGCCAATTACATAGGTATGAGGGGCGAGTTGGCTAAGGTAGATTGGGAAATTAGATTAAAAGGTTTGACGGTAGATAAGCAATGACAAGCATTTAAAGAAATATTTCAAAATTGTCATCGAACATACATTCCATTGAGAAATAAAAACTCCACGGGAAAAGTGATCCATCCGTGGCTATCTAAAGAAGTTAAAGATAGTATTAGATTAAAAAAAGAGGCTTATAATGTTGCCAAGAAGAGTAATAAATCTGAGGATTGAGAGTGTTTTAGAAACCAGCAAAGGATGACCAAAAAATTGATAAAAAGGGAGAAAATAGAATGAGAGCAAACTAGCAAGAAATATAAAAACAGATTGTAAGAGCTTCTACAAGTGTAAAAAGGAAGAGAGTAGCAAAAGTAAATGTGGGTCCCTTAGAGGCTGAGACAGTAGAAATTATAATGGGGAATAAGGAAACGGCAGAGACGTTAAACAAATATTTTGTATCTGTCTTCACAGTAGAAGACACAAAAAACATACCAGAAATAGTGGGGAACCAAGGGTCTAATGAGAGTGAGGAACTCTAGAGAAACTATTCTCTAGAGTTTAGAAGAATGAGAGGTGATCTCATTGAAACATACAAAATTCTTACAGGGCTCAATAGGGTAGATGCAGGGAGGATGTTTCCCCTGACTGGGGAGTCCAGAACCAGGGGTCACAGTCTTAGAATAAGGGGTAGGCCGTTTAGGACAGAGATGAGGAGAATTTTTTTCACTCAGTGTGGTGATTCTTTGGAATTCTCTACCCCAGGGGGCTGTGGAAACTCCAGTCATTGAGTACATTCAAAACAGAGATCGATAGATTTCTAGATATTAAAGGCATTAAGGAATATGGGGATAGTGCAGGAAAATGGCATTGAAGTAGAAGATCAGCCTTGATCTTGTTGAATTCCCCAGGACATTGCTGCAGGAGTTCCTCAGGGCAGTGTCCTAGGCCCAACCATCTTCAGCTGCTTCATCAATGACCTTTCCGCCATCATAACGTCAGAAATGGGGATATTCGCTGATGATTGCACAGTGTTCAGTTCCATTCGCAACCACTCAGATAATGAAGCAGTCCGTGCCCGCATGCAGCAAGACCTGGACAACATCCAGGCTTAGGCTGATAAGTGGCAAGTAACATTCGCACCAGACAAGTGCCAGGCAATGACCATCTCCAACAAGAGAGAATCTAACCACCTCCCCTTGACATTCAACGGCATTACCATCGCCGAATCCCCCACCATCAACATCCTGGGGATCACCATTGACCAGAAACTTAACTGGACCAGCCACATAAATACTGTGGCTATAAGAGCAGGTCAGAGGCTGGGTATTCTGCGGCAAGTGACTCACCTCCTGACTCTCCAAAGCCTTTCCACCATCTACAAGGCATAAGTCAGGAGTGTGATGGAATACTCTCCACTTGCCTGGATGAGTGCAGCTCCAACAACACTCAAGAAGCTCGACACCATCCAAGATAAAGCAGCCCGCTTGATTGGCACCCCATCCACCACCCTAAACATTCACTCCCTTCACCACTGGCGCACAGTGGCTGCAGTGTGTACCATCCACAGGATGCACTGCAGCAACTCGCCAAGGCTTCTTCAACAGCACCTCCCAAACCTGCGACCTCTACCACCTAGAAGGACAAGGGCAGCAGGCACATGGGAACAACACCACCTGCACGTTCCCCTCCAAGTCACACACCATCCCGACTTGGAAATATATCGCCGTTCCTTCATCGTCGCTGGGTCAAAATCCTGAAACTCCCTTCCTAACAGCACTGTGGGAGAACCTTCACCACACGGACTGCAGCGGTTCAAGACGGCGGCTCACCACCACCTTCTCAAGGGCAATTAGCGATGGGCAATAAATACCAGCCTCGCCAGCGATGCCCACATCCCATGAACAAATTTTTAAAAAAAGAATGGCAGAGCAGGCTGTAGGGGCCGGATGGCCTACGCCTGCTTCTATTCTTATGTTCTTATGTTAAAGTAATTAATATTAGTAAAGAAAAAGTAGTAGAGAAATTAATGGGATTAAAAGCTGATAAATCCCCTGGACCTGATGGCCTACATTCCAGGGTTCTAAAAGGAGTGGCTGCAGAGATAGTGGATGCATTGGTTGTGATCTTCCAAAATTCCCTAGATTCTAGAGCGGTCCCAGTGGATTGGAAGGTAGCAAATGTAACACCACTATTCAAGAAAGGAGGGAGAGGGAGAGAAAACAGGGAACTATAGACCAGTTAGCCTGACATCGGTCGTTGGGAAAATGCTGGAATCCATTATTAAGGAAGTGGTAACAGGGCACTTAGAAAATCATAACATGATAGGCAGAGTAAGCATAGTTTTATGAAAGGGAAATCGTGTTTAACAAATCAATTAGAGTTTTTTGAGGATGTAGCTAGCAGGGTAGATAAAGGGGAACCAGTGGATGTTGTATATTTGGATTTTCAAAAGGCATTCGATAAGGTGCTACATAACAAGTTGTTACACAAGATAAGGGCTCACTTGATTGGGGGTAATATATTAGCATGGATAGAGGATTGGTTAACGGACAGAAAACAGAGATTTGGAACAAACGGGTTATTTTCAGGTTGGCAGGTTGTAACTAGTGGAGTGCCGCAAAGATCAGTGCTTGGGCCTCAGCTATTTCCAATCTATATTAATGACTTAGCTGAAGGGACCAAGTGTAACGTATCCAAGTTTGCTGACGACACAAAGCTAGGTGGGAAAGTAAGCTGTGAGGAGGACACAAAGAGTCTGGAAAGGGATATGGACAGGTTAAGTGAGTGGGCAAGAAGGTTGCAGATGGAGCATAATGTGCAGAAATTTGGTAGGAAAAATTGAATATTTTTTTTAAATGGTGAGAAATTATTAAATGTTGGTGTTCAGAGGGATTTAGGTGTCCTTGTCCATGATTCACTGAAAATTAACATGCAGGTACAGCAAGCAATTAGGAAGGCAAATGGTATGTTGGCCTTTATTGCAAGGGGGTTGGAGTACAAGAGTAAGAAAGTCTTGCTGCAATTGTACAGGGCTTTGATGAGACCACACCTGGAGTACTGTGTGCAGTTTTGGTCTCCTTACCCAAGGAAGGATATACTTGCCTTAGAGGTGGTGCAACAAAGGTTCACTAGATTGATTCCTGGGATGACAGGGATGACCTTTGAGGAAAGATTGAGTAAAATGGGCCTATACTGTCTGGAGTTTAGAAGAATGAGAGGTGATCTCATTAAAACATATAAGATTCTAAGCGGGCTTGACAGGGTAGATGCTGAGGGCATGTTTCCCCTCACTGGAGAGTCAAGAACTAGGGGACATAGTCCCAGGATAAGGGGTCGGACATTTGGGACTGAGATGAGGAGGAATTTCTTCACTCAGAGGGACATGAATATTTGGAATTCTCTACCCCAGAGGGCTGTGGATGCTCAGTTGTTGAGTATATTCAAGACTGAGAGCGATAGATTTTTGGACTCTAAGGGAATCAAGGGATATGGGGATCAGGCAGGAAAGTGGAGTTGAGGTTGAAGATCAGCCACGATTTTATTGAATGGCGGAGCAGGCTCGAGGGGCCGTATGGCCTACCCCTACTCCTACTTCTTATGTTCTAATGCACTTATGGAACAGTGTACCTGGCCATTTGGGGACTAGTCAGCAACACTTAGATCAAGCCTACCCAACTCATAGCCTTCATATTCTGAGCTTGATGAGTTTTTTAAGGTAGTTAGAGCAGGGTCTTGGTGCCTGTTCTAAGGCACTCACACATCTAAGCAATTTTATACATCGTAAACACGTTCAGTGAGGGTAGCGGACCAACATACTTTAGACCATGTCCTTAAAAAACAACAATTAACTAAATGGAAAGCGGAATGCATGAAGCAGTGCTACAAATTAAATAGAGGGCTCCTGCAAGGGAGTAATTGTTGTCATTCAATTGGAGCTAGTTTTAGAATTGTTCGTCTAAAGCCTGCCACTTGTACAGAACATGCTTTTATAAGGAGCTGTTATTTAGGCCTATCATTTGGCTTTTGGCAAGGCTGTCCTTTAATCAGGCGGTTCCTCATCCAGATGTATGGGATAAAATGAGCCTTCCCATTTCCTGCTACTGTGATGCACTGGCGGTTAGAACTGCAAATGAAGGAGAAAGATATAATCCAACTTTTGCAAATAAAGATCTCCTACACATCAATTCCTCACCCTTTACAAGTTCAAATTCATTCCTTAAAGAGACTATGTGGAAATACTTTAAATGTTACGGCTCCACCACAGCTCAGCTAACAATGCATTCTGAGCTGCTATAATGTAAAATGAGATGATTAAGACAAGCTACAGGACTAATGAATGGAAAAAAAGAAGAGAAAATGCTGAAAATACACAAAAAGTTAATGTTTGGGTTGTAGAGCTCTTGTCAGACAAATATATTCATGCATGGCGCACTGCACCTTGTTGCATACAAATTTATAATAAAACCACTTTGCCTTCTAAGAAATTTGTGTCATAGAAATGAACAGACAAAATCTATAAATTGATAAACTTGAATGAATGCCAGCCATTTGATGCACCACTGTATTTGAGGGGTAGAACACAGCTTCATTCCCCTGATTCCCCATGTGGGGAAAGGTTTCTTCTGTGTGCAATCTTTAACAACATTGTAAACCTGATTTTTATAAACAAATTTTAAATTTTATCACACATAGCACATAAAGGTAATCTTCCCCTATGTTGAATTTCTGAATCTGATATAATAGCATGTTCCAGAGGCAGGGAATGGAGGTTGTGCTTCTCCATCGAAAGGCAGGGGGAAAAGTTGCAAAGCAAGTCACTCTGTGGTACTCTTGCTCTTAAGAGGCTCAATCAAAGGTGGCATTGGTGGAGGCAGATTGCATACCTGTCCCCTTAGACAGGAAATGGTGTGCGAGACCCTAATGTGATAAAGTATACTTAAAATGGAGGAAGATTGTTTTGAAACAAAATTCTAAAACGAATTACACTTTTTTATATACAAGAATCTACATTCCTGTATGGGAGGGAAACACTCATTTTGGGGGTGATTTTAAACCCCAAGAACGGGTGGGTTGGGGGCGGGTGGGAGTTGAAATTAGTTGTTTTTTGGGTCACAATGGCAACCTGGCTTTATTTCCGGGTTTAACGTCGGCGCGGAAAAGTACAGGCTTCCCACTGGGAATGCCAAGTCCGAAAATTTTGAGTTTGCGACCCGAAAAAACAACTATTTTCAACTCCCACCCGCCCCCAACCCACCCGTTCTTGGGGTTTAAAATCACCCCCTTTATCTCTTGAGAAAGCTAAGTAATGTAGTGATTTTGTACAAAATTCTAACCCCCATTGATTTTATAAAGTATGGGTATCTGACCCATGGTACATGGAGTAAGTCCTCGTTGAGGGAAAAATTAACTTTGTGATCTTTTTTACATCCAGAAATAGCGTTCTTTAATTTCTGACTAAAAGTAGAAAAATGACCATGGGGCACATACTGCTTGGAGGGTTATATGTGTCCAATCGTGCATACATTTGTTGTATCTTAACCAGCAATTTGCAGCTGATTCAGAAGTGCATACTGTATTATTTGCTCATCTATGCTTGTCCTGCGATTAAATAGTTCATGATTAGTCTGCTGTCGTATCAAGAGGTGTTTAACTGAAAATTTCAGTTGACTTCAGTACATTAAATATATACCATTTGCCTATGCTGCTGCGAAATACCACCAAATAATTATTATTTGATAGCACCAAGAAAGAAAAATTAACAATGATTTTCTTTTTTGTTTTCCCCTAGGTTTGATATCGTACACTGAATATTTATTCCTGCTGGGTATTCTAACAAGTAAGTGGGGTTAAAGGGTCGGGTAACCTTTTGGTATCATTTGACTGTCAGCATATCTGCTAACTGTTTCCTTCCTTATACAAACAGTTTTTATAATAAAACATAAAATGGTAAGGAAAGCCAAGCTCAAAAGATGTAACAATTTTTTTCGATGCGTAAGCTAATTCGAAAATACGGAATAGTTTTTTCTCCCCACTTCTTTTATTGAGCACAGCTGTTGGAATCCCTGCCAGTCCCATCAGAGCAATTTTGCCAAAGCGACATCTGTGCCGAGATGGTCCCATAATGCACCTCCTCTGGCTATGCTAGGCTGCATCAGTGGCTCTCGTACTTGTCACTTTAGGGCTGCTCACGCCCTTCCAGTGACCTCGCCTCTCACTCCCCCAGTTTGGGAATTTCTGCATCAACTTATTGATTTTACATATGTTAATAATAGAAGACGGAGCAATCAATTGTAAAATCAATTAATCATTAAAGAAATCACAAGTGCTGGATATTTCATGAAAATATTTGCCCGGTTGGTGAGAGTTGATCAGCGAGAGAAAGGAGACTGCTTTGGCCCTCGCTGATGCTACTACTGTAGTGCATGGAATACTACATAGACTGCTTTCACACACTCCCCTATCAGGAAAGGAGCCAAAACAATGGAGGGCATTGAAATGGCCATGGCAATCCAATCTCACCAGGAGAAATATGTAAAATTGACTCCAGCTGCATGTAAACATTCAATTTTTGTTATGGACAACTGAGTCTATAGGAACTAAAACAGAAAATGCTGGAAACACTCAGCAGGTCAAGAAGCATCTGTGAGAACAGAGGAGTTGAAGTTTCGGGTGGGGACCCTTTGTCAAAACTGCACCTGAGGTCCGCACCCAAAACATTCTCTCCTCAGATGCAGCTTGACTTGTTGTGTGTTTCCAGTGTTTTCTGTTCCATGTTTTCAGATCCTCAGTTTTTTTTTGTTGCTGTTTGGGTTTACAGGAATACTTGCTACAATGCTACATGGCAAAAACAACAAGGGAGCACTCTCGACATATTACTGAATTACAATGGATATAGAATACATGTCTGAATTTTTCTTTGTTGGGAATTATTGTGTTCCTTCCCATCTATCCGTCTGCCAGAGAATTGGTGCAGAACTACTTGCTGCTCTGGGCAACCTATAAAAAAGTCCTAAGAAAAGATCTCCACCCACCTCTGCCAAACTCTTCACATTTTTACAAGGATTCAAAAGGAGCAGTTGTTTTACACTCCAGGTAAAATTAACCTTTTTAACAGAGGGATACATCGTGTTCAAGGGTTCTTCATAGAATCATAGAAAGATTCATAGGAAGTTACGGCACAGAAGGAGGCCATTCGGCCCATCGTGTTCGTGCCGGCCAAGAAAGAGCTATCCAGCTTAATTCCATTTTCCTGCACTTGGTCCGCAGCCCTGTAGGTTACGGCATTTCAAGTGTACATCCAAGTGCTTTTTAGATGAGTTGAGGGTTTTTGCCTCTACCACGCTTTCAGGCAGTGAGATCCAGACCCCCACCACCCTCTGGGTGAAAAAATTTCTCCTCAGCTCCCCTCTAATCCTTCTACCAATTACTTTGAATCTATGCCCCCAGGTCATTGACCTCTCTGCTAAGGGAAATAGGTCCTCCCTATCCACTCTATCTAGTCCCGTCATAATATTATATACCTTAATTAAATCTCCCCTCAGCCTCCTTTGTTCCAAAGAAAACAACCCCAGCCTATCCAATCTTTTCTCGTAGCTAAAATTCTCCAGCCCTGGCAACATCCTCGTAAATCTCCTCTGTACCCTCTCCAGTGCAATCACATCTTTCCTGGTAACCAGAACTGTATGCAGTACTCAAGCTGTGGCCTAACCAATGTTTTATACAGTTCCAGCTTAACCTCCCTGCTGTTATATTCTATGCCTTGGGTAATAAAGGAAAGTATTCTGTATGCCTTCTTAACCACCTTAGTTACCTGTCCTGCTACCTTCAGTGATCTGTGGACATGCACTCCAAGGTCCCTTTGTTCCACTACACTTCTCAGTATCCCCCCATTTATTGTGTATTCCCTTGCCTTGTTTGCCTTCCCCAAATACATTACCTCACACTTCTCCAGATTGGATTCCATTTGCCACTTTTCGGCCCACCTGACCAGTCCATTGATATTTTCCTGCAGTCTACAGCTTTCCTCCTCACTATCAACCACATGGTCAATTTTTGTATCATCTGCAAACTTCTTGATCAAGCCCCCGACATTCAAGACCAAATCAATAATATATACCACAAAAAGCAAGGGACCTAGTACTGAGCCTTGCAGAACCCCACTGGAAACAGCCTTCCGGTCACAAAAACACTCGTCGACCATTACCCTTTATTTCCTGCCCCTGAGCCGATTTTGGATCCAACTTGCCACTTTCTCTTGGATCCCATGGGCTTTTACTTTTTTGACCAGTCTGCCATGTGGGACCTTGTCAAAAGCCTTGCTAAAATCCATGTACACTACATTCGGCCCTCCTTGCTACCTGCTCAAAAAATTCAATCAAGTTAGTCAGACACGACCTTCCCTGAACAAATCCATGCTGACTGTCCTTGGTTAACCCGTGCCTTTCTAAATGACGATTTATGCTGTCCCTCAAAATCGATTCCAATAATTTGCCCACCAAGGTTAGACTGACTGGCCGATAATTACTCGGTCTATCTTTTTCTCCCTTTTTTCTTACCGGTTCTTACGGTTATTTAGGCAAGTGATTTGAACCTTGACGTTTCTCACCACAGATTGATGGCAATATGTGACTGGGCTTGCCAGACTGAAGTTAATCCACGTCAAAATCCTCAACCAGATCCACATTGCCCACGTGAGCTTGAATCTTCCCCCGAGCCACAACAGCATAAGAACCAACATGTGGAGCATTTGCCTATTTCAGGCTGTAGTTATTCTCTAACTTTTAATCCTATTCCCAATGAAATATTTAGTTCATTGATAGCACCAACTGCTTCTGCTGGAAGATTGTTTCACATACCCATTAAGAAAGAAAGAAAGAACTTGCATTTATATCATGCCTTTCACAACCTCAGGACGTCCCAGAGCGCTTTACAGTCAATTAAGTACTTTTTTTTTGAAGTGCAGTGACTGTCGTAATGCAGAAAACTCTATTGGGGGAAGGGATTCTTTTAGTTTCTGTTTAGTTCAAAGCTCACCTTCAGTTCACCTTAAAAACAAATAATAAAATTTAATGTACAATTATCTTGTTATGAGAATTTAGCCTTTTCACTGTTGCTACTTGATAACAGTTGAAAGCGTTTTAACATGGTTACAATCTGAAATTCACCCTCCCTAAATATCTTAGAACCCTCAAGAAAATAAGGGAGGGAATAGGGACACTGGCACGAAACATGTGTGCCATATAGTGAATGAGGAGGCAGAGAGAAGGATGGGGATGAGGACAGTGGGAAATGGGGAAAGGCTTGATTTTTTTTTGTTTTAGAGGCACGACAGATAAAATAAAAACTAGAAGGCGTAAGGCGATTAACGCAGCATCAAAGCTGTGGCAGGGGGTTGGGAACCTGAGCAGGGAGACAGAGGAAAGCGTATCAGGAAAGGGACAGAAGGTATGGAGTAAAAGGTAAAGTGTTAAAAAAGGAAAAAGCAGGAACTAAGTGTCACAAAACATATTTGAAAGTTCTTTATCTGAATGCACGTAGCATTCGTAACAAAATGGACGAGTTAACGGCACAAATAACTACATATGGGTATGATCTTGTGGCCATTACAGAAACATGGCTGCAGGGTGACAACAACTGGGAATTAAATATGCCAGGGTATTTAACAATCAGGAAGGACAGGCAGGAAGGAAGGGGAGGTGGGGTGGCTATGTTAATAAAGTAAAGAATCACTGTAATACAGAGAAATGATATTGGGACAAAGGATCAGGATAATGAAACAGTTTGGGTAGAGATAAGGAATAATAAGGGGAAAAAAACACTAGTGGGCGTAGTATATAGGCCTCCTAATAGTTGCAACTCTGCTGGAAGAAGTATTAATCAGGAAATAGTCGGGGCATGTAATAAGGGAACAGCTATAATTATGGGGGATTTTAACTATCATATTAACTGGACAAACCAAATTGGGCAGGGCAGCCTTGAGGAAGAGTTTATTGAGTGTATTAGGGATGGATTTCTTGAGCAGTATGTAACTGATCCTACAAGGGGGCAAGCAACCTTGGACCTGGCCCTGTGTAATGAGCCAGGATTAATTAATAATGTCCTAGTTAAGGATCCCCTTGGAATGAGTGACCATAACATGGTTACTTTCCATATCCAATTAGAGGGTGAGAAGGTTGGTTCTCAAACAAGCGTACTGAGCTTGAATAAAGGAGACTATGATGGTATGAGAGCGGAATTGATTAACGTGGACTGGGAAAATAGATTAAAGGGTAAGACGGTACATGAACAGTGGTGTTCATTTAAGGAGTTATTTTACAACTTTTAAAAAATATATATTCCACTGTGGAAAAAAGGGTGTAAAAGAAATGACAGCCATCCATGGCTAAGTAAAGAAATTAAGGATAGTATCCGACTTAAAACAAGGACATATAAGGTAGCCAAACTTAGTGGGAGGATAGAAGATTGGGAAGTCTTCAAAAGACAGCAAAAAGTAACGAAAGGATTGATTACGAAAGGGAAGATAGATTATGAAAATAAATTAGCAAAAAATATAAAAACAGATAGCAAGAGTTTCTACAGTTATATAAAAAGAAAAAGGGTGGCGAAGGCAAACGTAGGTCCCTTAGAGGATGAGACCGGGAAATTAATGGTGGGAAACATGGAGATGGCAAAAATGCTGAACAAATATTTTGTTTCAGTCTTTACGGTAGAGGACACTAAGAATATCCCAACAATGGACAAACAGGGGGCTCTAGGGGGGGAGGAGCTAAATACGATTAAAATCACTAAGGAATTGGCACTCAGTAAATTAATGGGACTCAAGGCGGATAAATCCCCTGGACCTGATGGCTTACATCCTATGGTCTTGAGGGAAGTGGCAGTAGGGATTGTGGATGCTTTGGTAATAATTTTCCAAAATTCTCTGGACTCGGCAAAGGTCCCGGCAGATTGGAAAACTGCCAATGTAACACCCTTATTTAAAAAGGGTAGTAGGCAGCAGGCTGGAAATTATAGACCAGTTAGCCTAACATCTGTGGTGGGTAAAATTTTGGAGTCTATTATTAAGGAGACAGTAGCGGAACATTTGGATAAACATAATTTAATAGGACAAAGTCAGCATGGCTTTACGAAGGGGAAGTCATGTCTGACAAATTTGCTTGAGTTCTTTGAGGATATAACGTACAGGGTGGATAAAGGGGAACCAGTGGACGTAGTGTATTTAGACTTCCAGAAGGCATTCGACAAGGTGCCACATAAAAGATTATTGCTCAAGATAAAGAATCACTGGATTGGGGGTAATAGTCTGGCATGGGTGGAGGATTGGTTATCTAACAGGAAGCAGAGAGTTGGGATAAATGGTTCATTCTCTGACTGGCAACCAGTAGCCAGTGGTGTTCCGCAGGGGTCGGTGCTGGGTCCCCAACTCTTTACAATCTATATTAACGATTTGGAGGAGGGGACCGAGTGTAACATATCAAAGTTTGCAGATGATACAAAGATGGGAGGGAAAGTAGAGAGTGAGGAGGACATAAAAAACCTATAAGGGGATATAGACAGGCTGGGTGAGTGGGCAGAGATTTGGCAGATGAAATACAATATTGGAAAATGTGAGGTTATGCACTTTGGCAGGAAAAACCAGAGAGCAAGTTATTATCTTGATGGCAAGAGACTGGAAAGTACTGCAGTACGAAGGGATCTGGGGGTCCTAGTGCAAGAAAATCTAAAAGTTAGTATGCAGGTGCAGCAGGTGATCAAGAAGGCCAACGGAATGTTGGCTTTTATCGCTAGGGGGATAGAATATAAAAACAGGGAGGTATTGCTGCAGTTATATAAGGTATTGGTGAGACCGCACCTGGAATACTGCATACAGTTTTGGTGTCCATACTTAAGAAAAAACATACTTGCTCTCGAGGCAGTACAAAGAAGGTTCACTCGGTTAATCCCGGGGACGAGGGGTTGGACATATGAGGAGAGGTTGAGTAGATTGGGACTCTACTCATTGGAGTTCAGAAGAATGAGAGGCGATCTTATTGAAACATATAAGATTGTAAAGGGGCTTGATCGGGTGGATGCGGAAAGGATGTTCCCAAGGATGGGTGAAACTAGAACGAGGGGGCATAATCTTAGAATAAGGGGCTGCTCTTTCAAAACTGAGATGAGGAGAAACTTCTTCACTCAGAGGGTAGTCGGTCTGTGGAATTTGCAGCCCCAGGAAGCTGTGGAAGCTACATCATTAAATAAATTTAAAACAGAAATAGACAGTTTCCTAGAAGTAAAGGGAATTAGGGGTTACAGGGAGTGGGCAGGAAATTGGACATGAATTTAGATTTGAGGTTAGGATCAGATCAGCCATGATCTTATTGAATGGCGGAGCAGGCTCGAGGGGCCGATTGACCTACTCCTGCTCCTATTTCTTATGTTCTTATGTCTCCCTTTTTTGTGTCAGGCTGGCTTATTTTGTGTATGGGGGAGCCTGGCTTTTTGTATGTGCGGGTGCCGCTATTTTGCTTATGGGATCTTGCATTTTTGTCTATGGCGATTTGAATTTTTGCACGTGCGATTTGAATTTTTTCATACACGAGTGTTTGAATTGTCTGTGTATTAGGACTTCCATTTTTGCAAAATCATGCAGCCACACTTTGGTTTGACACAAGTATCCAACCCTCAGCTCCAAAATGCTGGGCATCTTAGGTCTAAGATTTTACTTCTTGACTTTTTTTTATTTGTTCATGGGATGTGGGCGTCGCTGGCAAGGCCAGCATTTATTGCCCATCCCTAATTGCCCTTGAGAAGGTGGTGGTGAGCCGCCTTCTTGAACCGCTGCAGTCTGTGTGATGAAGGTTCTCCCATCGTGCTGTTAGGTAGGGAGTTCCAGGATTTTGACCCAGCGACGACGAAGGAACGGCGATATATTTCCAAGTCGGGACGGTGTGTGACTTGGAGGGGAACGTGCAGGTGGTGTTGTTCCCATGTGCCTGCTGCCCTTGTCTTTCTAGGTGGTAGAGGTCGCGGGTTTGGGAGGCGCTGTCGAAGAAGTCTTGGCAAGTTGTTGCAGTGCATCCTGTGGATGGTACACACTGCAGCCACAGTGTGCCGGTGGTGAAGGGAGTGAATGTTTAGGGTGGTGGATGGGGTGCCAATCAAGCGGGCTGCTTTGTCCTGGATGGTGTTGAGTTTCTTGAGTGTTGTTGGAGCTGCACTCACCCAGGCAAGTGGAGAGTATTCCATCACACTCCTGACTTATGCCTTGTAGATGGTGGAAACGCTTTGGGGAGTCAGGAGGTGAGTCACTCGCCGCAGAATACCCAGCCTCTGACCTGCTCTTTTAGCCACAGTATTTATGTGGCTGGTCCAGTTAAGTTTCTGGTCAATGGTGACCCCCCCGGATGTTGATGGTGGGGGATTCAGCAATGGTAATGCCGTTGAATGACATGGGGAGGTGGTTAGACTCTCTCTTGTTGGAGAAGGTAATTGCCTGGCACTTGTCTGGCGCGAATGTTACTTGCCACTTATGAGCCCAAGCCTGGTTGTCGTCCAGGTCTTGCTGCATGCGGCCTCGGACTGCTTCATTATCTGAGGGGTTGCGAATGGCATTGTGGATTTTATATTCAGCGAGGATACTTTTCACGGTTTCCATGTCCAACTCAGTCTGCGCACGTGAAGAACTAGAAGAACGGGATTTGTTTTTACTGGACAAAAGGGGCTGGAAGGGGACACCTTCCAAATCTTCAAAATGCTGAGAGACACAAATGCTGCAGATAGCGAGCAGCTTATTTGACTTGGATTGTGAGTGCAGAACTGAAGGATGCAAGTACAAAATTAACTTGTCCAAAGCAAGCATAAAACTACTATACGGGATCCTGAGTTTTACAAATCGAGGCATAGAGTACAAAAGCAAGGAAGTTATGTTGAACCTTTACAAAACACTGGTTCGGCTACAACTTGAGTATTGTGTCCAATTCTGGGCACCACACGTTAGGAAGGATGTGAATGCCTTAGAGAGAGTGCAGAAAAGATTTACTAGAATGGTTCCAGGGATGAGGGCCTTCAGTTACGTGGGTAGACTGGAGAAGCTGGGCAGAGAAGGTTGAGAGGAGATTTGATAGAAGTGTTCAAAATCATGGAGGGTTTAGATAAAGTAAAAAAAGAGAAACTGTTCCCATTGGCGGAAGGGTGGAGAACCCAGGGCACAGATTTAAGGTGATTGGCAAAAGAACCAAAGGCGACATGAGGAAAATCTTTTTTACGCAGCGAGTAGTTATGATCTGGAATGTGCTGCCTGAAAAGGTGGTGGAAGCAGATTCAACAATGGCTTTCAAACAGGAATTGGATAAATATTTGAAGAGAAAATATTTGCAGGGCTACGGGGAAAGAGCGGGGGAATGGGACTAGTTGGATTGCTCTTACAAAGAGCCGGCACAGGCTCGATGGGCTGAATGGCCTTCTGTGCTGTAACGATTCTATGATTAACATTACTTGAGAAATGCAAACAACAAAAAAGTGATTTTAATCAATGAATATAATTACACCAGATACATTGATTATATATTTATTTCTTTAATGTGTTTTTTATTGGCAAGTCCAATGCTTTCCTGGCCAGCCTTCCATCCTTCACCCTCCATAAAGTTCAGCTCATCTAAAACTGTTGGCCATATCATATCCCGCGCACCCATTGACTTACATTGGCTCCCAGTGCCCCAATACCTCAAAATTAAAATTTTCCTCCTTGGATTAAATCCCTCCATGGCTTCGCCCCTCCCTATCACTATGACCTCCTCCAGCCCCACAATCCTTATACCTTGCGTTTCTCTCACTCTGGCCTTTTATGTATCCCTCCTCCCTGATCCCAACATTGGCAGCCATAACTTCAGCTGCTTAGCTACCACTTTCTGGAATTCCCTCCCTAAACTCCTCTGCCTTTCTACCTCCTCACCTCATTTAAAACCTTCCTTAAAACCCAAATATTTAAACAAGCTTCTGGCCACCTCTCCTATCTCTCCTTTAGTTCAGCATCCATTTTCCTTACACTTCTGTGAAACACCTATTGATATTTTTCTGCATTAAATGCACTATATAAATGTAAGTTGTTATAGTAAAAAATTAGGCTGCAACATCTGGCATAAATGTCAATGATTTGATACACTCAGCTGAACAATCAGTAACAAATAATAGCGCCAGGGTTGTTTAAAGATTTGGGTGGCCTGCGTTTTTCTGTTGGTTTGTGGATCGCCTGTAGCAGGTACTTGCAAAGCATTTTGATACAAAGTGAAGCTAGATTAACTGCAAAGTGAAAACAAGGTATCCCTCACATTCAGAGCAGGGTTTTCCTCGTCGATTGATTTATTGCCAGAAAGAAGGAAAGAACTTGCATTTCTATAGCACCTTTCACGACATCAGGATGTCCCAAACACTTTACAGCCAATGAAATACTTTTGAAGTGTAGTCACTGTTGTAAAGTAGGAAACGCGGCAGCCAATATGCACACAGCAAGCTCCCAGAAACAGCAATGTGATGATGACCAGATAATCTGTTTTAGTGATGCTGGTTGAGGGATAGATATTGGCCAGTACATCGGGGAGAACTCCCCTGCTCTTCTTCGAAATAGTGCCATGGGATCTCTTACATTCACCTGAGAGGGCAGACGGGGCCTCGGTTTAATGTCTCAATTGAAAGACCACACCTCCGACAGTGCAGCTGTTCCTCAGTACTGCACTGCAGTGTCAGCATAGATTATGTGCTCAAGTCTCTGGGGTGGGACTTGAACCCACAAACTTCGGACTCAAAGGCAAGAGGTCTACACTGAGCCATGGCTAACACCGGAAGTGCACTGGAACTGTCCTTAAACCTTTCAGTATTGTACCACTGAGAACCTGCCTGCCAAATTTTCCTCAGTGCACTTTCATTTTATATCCAGACAGGCTCCAGATGCTGTTGTACTTTTTCAAGAGCTCACCTCTGGAAGGAGGAAAATTCAGTGATGTTGCAACAGCTAAAAGAGTCAAGGCAGCCAATTTGTGTTTGTAACATTGTGGCTCAGTACAATTTCTGAAGCTGGTAGTTCTTCAGGGCACCGAGCCCACAAATTTAAAGACTCTTTAGTTGAGGTCTGTAATCTGGCAAAGGAGGATTTTTGGTCCCAAGGGAAGAAGGCCCATGATCCAAGCCCATTGGAGGAGCTGGCCTTGGCAGTGAGTGCCACCTCACTCCCATTCAAGAATACTTTTGAAACCCGTGTTTCATTCCATATGATAGCATGGAGAGTGCCTTCACACTTAAAGGGGAACTGACCCGCAATCTAACGCAAGGAAGTACCACCTTAATCCCCCAAGACTCCTCAGAGCTTCTTGCCACTTTAGGGGAAATAAGAGACTGAGACTGAAACTGAAAGGGCAGCTAGGTGAAGTCTGTCAGATTTGTTGTGAGTAAGATGCTTTTGTCACCAATAGGATATGTGCAGGATGATTTGGGGCAAAGTGGGAGAATGCCTTGCGCAAAGGAGTAGAATAATGATACCCAAATTTCAGCCTTGGCAGCTGTGGAGGAGAGCTTAATGGCAGCAAGTAACTGAGTGGAATTTGTTCCCAAAAGGGACCATGCTAGCACGGCCCATTTGGCAATAGGACCGGGACTTCGATCAAGGTCTTCCTTATGCACTGTGCCCACAGCAGTGTGGCAGCTGGCACAACACCATTATTACCTTATGAGGGAAGAAGACTCTTCTAAAACATTGCCTAGGGTCATAGTGAATTAGCCCAGCTGCACCTGCAGAAGGGGAGATGTGGGTACTAGCGGACAGGAGTTGAGGCCATCTACTGTCCCTATTCAGCTTTTGTAAACAATTTTACAACACCAAGTTATAGTCCAGCAATTTTATTTTAAATTCACAAGCTTTCAGAGGCTTCCTCCTTCGTCAGGTGAACGATGTGAAAATATCCTTCACCTGACGAAGGAGGAAGCCTCCGAAAGCTTGTGAATTTAAAATAAAATTGCTGGACTATAACTTGGTGTTGTAAAATTGTTTACAATTGTCAACCCCAGTCCATCACCGGCATCTCCACATCATGACTACCTATTCAGCTTGTTATCCCTGTGGTGGGCCACCTGATCCTCGTCCTCTTCCTCCTCAAAGCAAGTGAAACGGGTGAGGCCCAAGGAAAGCTCATCGGTTCCTGAAGTCCAGTCTGCGAGATTAAATTTAAAAAACACTGAATGAAAAAAACTTAACAATTCTTATATTCTAATATTTTTAAAATACTTCAGAACGTTTTAAAAAGGGAAATTAAAAAAATTAAAGAAACCTGTCAAAAACTTGATAAAAATTTTAAAAACTTAAGTAATAAAATTTAACTGCTTCGTTTCAAGCTTCTCCAGGTCCCTTTTAGCCTTCAACACCAGAGCTCCCACAGCACCTCATCCCCTGAGACATTCCCCACCACTGGTGACCACTGGGCAGTAGTAGAGGGAAATGCGGCCTTGCAGTGAACCCTGTCTGCCCCTGTCATTTACATATGGTGGGACAAGGATGCAGCAGCTGGTGATGTCCATCCCCAACGGGCCAGTAAATTTTTGGGGTGTTGACCTGGTGCTGGGCCTCCTCCCCCAGCTTCCCCCCCCCCCCCCCCCCCCCAATTTTACTCCTTTGGTCTCTCCAGATACATCCGAAACAGACGGCCAAACAGGGAGAAATCCAGCCCATGGAATTCTGCTTGGTGATCAATTCTAATGAGTGGTCTTTCTTATGCTTACAGAGCCGCACACTGGATTCCGTTTTGCCTTTAGTATGCTGGACACGGATGGCAACCAACAAGTCGAGAAAAAAGAATTTCTCGTGGTAATTTTTTTTAATATTGTACAAATTAAGCTTGTATTAACAAAAATGCTTCATGTTTGTAATGAGCTTCATTGTAGATAGATCTAAAAACTAGGTCAGAAATTTATATCATATGGTATATATTAACCTGATTCCATCTGACTTCAATTCTACACCAAGATTTTGAAGAGGGAAGTATTTATTCCATTGTGCAGTTGGAATACTCATAGAATTACACAGAATCAAAAGCACAGTCACAGGCCATTCAGCCCAACTGTCAATACCGGTATTGATACTCCACACGAGCCTCCTCCCACTTAAATTATACTTCCCAATTGCTCCCATGTTCCTCTATTCCCTTCTCCCTCGTGAATTCATCAAGCTCCCCCTTAAATGCATCAATGCTATCCGCTTCAACCACTCCATGAGGCAGGTTTATGCTATTCGTCTCAACCACTCCGTGTGGTAGTGAGTTCCACATTATCACCACTGGCCTCAAGTCCCACTCCAGGGATTTGAGCGCATAATCTAGGCTGACACCTCAGTGCAGCACTGAGGGAGCACTGCGCTGTCGGAGGTGCCATCTTTCGGATGAGACGTTAAACCGAGGCCCTGTATATCCTCTGAGATTGATGTAAAAGATCCCATGGCACTATTTTGAAGAGAAGGGGAATTCTCCCCGGTGTACTGGTCAATAATTATCACTCAACCAACATCCCAAAAAAACAGATTATCTGGTCATTATCACATTGCTCTTTATGGAACCTTGCTGTGCGCAAATTGGCTACCGCATTTCCTACATTACAATAATAATTACACTTCAAAAGTACTTCATTGGCTGTGAAGCGCTTTGAGGTTGTGAAAGGCGCTATATAAATGCAAGTTCTTTCTTTGAGCAAATTGAAACTGCACTTTATGTTAATTATTTAAGAAAAGAAGAGGTTGCATTTATTCAGCATCTTGCATGGCATCAAAAAGTCCCAACACACTTTACAACCAATCGATTACTGTTACATATACGTGTTAATTTAACTGTCACCCACAATTTAATTGTCATCCTTGTATGGGTAGATGCAAAAATTTTTTCTATTGATGCTCTTTTTATCATTTTTGTTTTGAGTGGTATAATTTTTTTTTTATTCGTTCATGGGATGTGGGCATTGCTGGCGATTTATTGCCCATCCCTAATTGCCCTTGAGAAGGTGGTGGTGAGCCGCCTTCTTGAACCGCTGCAGTCCGTGTGGTGAAGGTTCTCCCACGGTGCTGTTAGGAAGGGAGTTCCAGGATTTTGACCCAGCGACGATGAAGGAATGGCGATATATTTCCAAGTTGGGATGGTGTGTGACTTGGAGGAGAACGTGCAGGTGGTGTTGTTCCCATGTTGGTTTTATATAAATAAATATTGAAACCAAAGCACTTCCTTCCTATTCACTCCTGTTGTTAGAGAGTTTCAGATCCAGCATTAGAAGTTACCGATAATCTAATTTTTAAAAAGTGCCATTTTCATGAAAAATTGTTTGACACACCCTTTCTGGTTTGTTTACAAAGTCGTGATGCAATAATATGCATTGAGTTGGAGTATGTCATCATTTCACTTGTGCTTGACACCATTGTGATGAAAAAGATGCAAGGCTCTTCAACCTTTTTTCTTCCCCAAACAAAAAAAGATTTGACATGCTTTTTCATGAAAACTTTGCCCATTTAATGCTCAGCTCACTTAAATACAGTCAAACCATTCCTTAAATTCACCTTATGAAGAGCGCATTATATAACTCTAATCTCTTTTGTTTCAGCCGTTATATGGCCTGTGATAGAAAGATTTTCCAATTGGATCTTTTTATCCGTGGTTTACAAAAAGCTTGATCCAGGCATAATCTTGGTTCAGGCAGAAAATTTCTTGGCAAACTAGTTACTCATTTATCATAATTCTGGTATATACTCTTCCCCCCCCTTTTCCCACACCATGGGCCCAAGTCTTGAAAAATGTATTATGTCTAGTCTAAGTATGTTTTTTGCTCCAAGTCTACACATATGCCAAAAACCCTATTTATACTACAGCTGCAAATTCACATTAAATCTGTGATCAACACTTGCTTATGAAACAAAAAGGGTGAGTTTCTATTCCTCATGGATTGAGGAATATTTCAGTATAGTCTGTAGAGATTAAGGTAACGTAGTGTCAAGGGAGATGTCTAAAGGAATATAGTTCTCTAGCCACCACCCCCCCAACCTCCGCCCACCCGCACAAGCCGAAACTAAAGTAGAAAATCTATAATATTCAGCCTTCCAGGAAGTATTCAGACTTGGTTTCTCCCTGCACCCAATCCTATTGAACAAAAGAAACAAAACCTCACCTGGCTTTCCCAAACCTCTTTTAAATCCTTACCCAACTGGAGCGTATTAGCAGCTGTAATGGATATTTTACAGTCAATGTCAACAGAATTTAGTATAACTCTTGTATGTGTACTAACTACATGGAAAGTTAAGAAGAAAAATATAATAGGTACGCCAGTTTCTTGACCTGACATTAGCAAGTCTTGACCTCAACCGTGGGACTTGATGCGTGTGGAACGGCAATGAATATGTGGATCTAGTTTCAAGAGTCAGACCTCACGACTTTTAAGGGAATTAGGTTTAAGTAGTCCCTACTGACAGATATTTGCAGGGTCTGTTGGTTTACTTTACTGACAATTTAACTGACATTTATCTAGGATCCAGAAATCTTCAGTATGTAAACCTAATTGACATCACATTCAGACATTACTAAAGAGTCTGGCATTTTTTTTTGCATTCACTCTAGGCTGTTTTTTAAGTCAGAAAGCTTCATAGCTGATTTTGGATTTTTTTCCATTTTTACATAGGAGGGCCTACTTGCTTGAATAGTAAAGGGTTAATTGCGTTATTATTTATTATTTATAACTAGAGATGAGTTACAATTAACAGCAAAAATGTGATTAAAACTATTTTGATAAAGTACATCAGACATAGCAGTAATAATAAAATTAAATGACCGCAGCAAAATTGTTTTGGTTTTATCTTATGATCTCTTGTGATAGTGATTTTTATTCAAATAACTGTACGCTATTCTGTTTTTCCTGAGGGATGTTTGTTGATGTGCAGGTGAAAGGCTAGGTTGGATCACCAGTGACAGCTTACACTTTCAATGCCAGAGGCAATTTGCTTTGACATTCAGACACTTGTAACACAATTAAAAACATTTAGAGATGAAGTTGGCTTCAGAAGTGAAGTCTGTGGAACTAGTTAGATATTGAAGAGGTATTACTCCTAAGCTGTAAAAACCAGAAGGCAGCAAAATTCACAGTAGATTAGGTTACTGGAATTTTGTTTTTTTTCCCACTTGCCTTTTTGTTCCATTTGTAGGTTTCTTTTTTTAAAATTTATTTCATTTATTTAAGGGGTAAGATAGTGAGGATAAAAATGCATTACAGAAGCATGACAACCTCCATTTGAAATTCTTCAAGTACAGATCATGTCTGCTGCACCATGTAATTCAATGGCTTTAGAATGATGCAGTCCCATGAATATGATCTATTGGGGTCTGGCAGGGTTAGTCTTCTGGCTAGTTGAATAGTGCTGGTAGTTGGGGAGGGAAGAGAAGCAAACATTAGAAAATGGAGCTTCATGTATATGCTCAAGTGTTTCATCAAGAACTTTCACAGCGGGATGATTTCATAGCCCACCTTCGCTGAACAGACATAAATCTGTCCCTTGCAGGATCAAAGCCAGCAGGAATTTTAAAGGAATTTTAAAGCTGCAGTATCCCTTTTTGTAGATCTTTATAAGCCAATTAAAAAGCTATCAAAAATCAAATACACTGAACCTCTAATTAACGACAACTGAGGCCTCTCACAAAGTTTCAAAACAAACATCAATGCTGCTATTTTTTAGGAAAGCTGAGAATTGTGAAAAAGTTGTAGTGTGTTAACGTTTTTTTAAGTTTAAAATTACTGGAATATTTTCTTGTAGATGTTTCGCAGACTTAACTACTAATTGCTTTCTTTTACCAAAAAAATGCTGCAGCTTTTAGTTGTAATACATGTTTAATTGTTAAGAGTTCCTTTTTTTACTTTTGGAAATTATTAGTTCCAGAACATTTTTACACATTGTGTCTGATTGCTCTTTCATTCCTCAAGAGAAAACAATTCATTATTTAAAAGAAGTGACAGTCTCGTACAGACAGTCTAGTCTTATCATGCATTCGTCCAAGACAGACAAATGGAGTGATACATGATATAAAGTTTTATTAAATACCAAAATATTTGGCAGGAAGGCAAAATGTTTTAGTCCAACAAAAATTAACCAGTAGTCTTTTCTTGTTTGCTATGAGACTATCATGGCATATAATTAGGTTTTGAGGCTGCTGTATAAAGTGCAGCCTGTACACATACTTCAAACTTGTTCTGTAACTGTATTGTAACCTAGTTTTTTTTAAAAATCATTCTTGAGATATGGGCGTCGCTGGCAAGGCCAGCATTTATTCCTAGTTGTCCTGAGAAGGTGGTGGTGGGCTTTCTTCTTGAACCGCTGCAAGTGGTTTGATACAACTGAGTGACTTGCTGGAGCCCTTCAAAGGGCAGTTAAGAGTCATGGACTGAAGTAACGTATAATCCAGACCGGGTAAGAACGGCGGGTTTCCTTCCCTAAAAGACATTAGTGAATCAGTTGGATTTTTACGACAATCCAGCAGCCTCATGGTCATTTTTACTGATACCAGCTTTTTATTTACAGATTTTTAACACTCAATTCAAATTCTCAAACTGCCACGGTGGGATTTAAACTCACATTCTCTGGATTACTACTGCAGTAACATAACCACTACACTACAGTCCCCCCATATTGGTTACCATGCTGAAAATTAAACTGTACATTAACGGTGGCTGTTAGAAAATTGTGAGAAACAAATATAATCATCTGTTAATTTCCTTAACCAATGTCCAGTAATAAATTATCAAGTGTACTTCCTTATCTCCCTCAATTTAAAAATTCTGACTGAAATGACCACTTGTATAATGTTTTTAAAAGCAATAAACCCTCTCAGAAGTAAACTTGAGGATTACATGCATGATAATAACCTAATAAATGGCTGTCAATGAAGATTCAGAAGGGAAAAAACCTGCTAGCCCAATCTCCTTAACCTTTTTCAACAAGTGACATTTCAAGTAGGCTGTGGAAATCCCTAAAGCGTGGTGTATCTAGACTTCCAAAAAACCTTTGACAAAATTCTGCACCGAAGGCTGCTATCAGAGTGTATAACAGTGGGGATTCAAGGTAAAATCTGGGAATGATCAGAAATTGGCTGAAGGGTAGAAAGCAGTAGGCACTTTTTAAGGGAGTGATGTCAGGGTGGGGAAACTGCTGAGAGGAGTTTTCTGAGGACAGGATCAGCTGGAAGAACGATATAGGGTGAAAAAGAAAATGTATGAGTCTACTTTGCAGTCAATATCCTTGTTCAGTACTTAGAACTGGACTCTCATAAGTGCACAGAAGCAGTAACTGGATAGTTTTGAAATACTATATTTTCTGTGACTCCAAGCCCAGCCATTAAAATTAATAACCAGAAAATCAGGAGTGCCCCGAATCAGACATGCTGACCTTCACGACAAATTTTCCAATCGATGCTCCTGTCAAGACTCCTGGATAATTTATCCTACTGTGTAAAGAGATGGTGGGATTAGAATCATAGAATCATAGAATGGTTATGGCATGGAAGGAAGCCATTCGACCCATCGAGTCCGTGCCGGCTCTCTGCAAGAGCAATCCAGCTAGTCCCACTCCCCCGCCCTATCCTCGTAGCCCTGCAAATTTTTTCCCCTCAAGTATTTATCCAGTTCCCTTTTGAAGGCCACAATTGAATCTGCCTCCACCCCCCTCAGGCAGTGCATTCCAGATCACAACCACACGCTGTGTAAAAAGTTTTTTCTCATGCTGCCTTTGGTTCTTTTGCCAATCACCTTAAATCTGTGTCCTCTGGTTGTTGACCCTTCCGCCAATGGGAAAAGTTTCTCTCTATCTACTCTGTCTAGTCCCTTCATGATTTTGAACACTTCTATCAAATCTCCTCCTTCTCTGCTCTAAGGAGAACAACCCCAGCTTCTCCAGTCTATCCACATAACTGAAGTCCCTCTTCCCTGGAACCATTCTAGTAAATCTCTTCTGCACCCTCTCTAAGGCCTTCACATCCTTCCTAAAGTGCGGTGCCCAGAACTGGACATAATACTCCAGTTGTGGCCAAACCAGTGTTTTATAATGGTTCATCATAACCTCCTTGCTTTTGTACTCTATGCCTCTATTTATAAAGCCCAGGATCCCGTATGCTTTCTTAACCACTTTCTCAACCTCTCCTGTCACCTTCAACGATTTGTGCACAGAAACCCCCAGATCTCTTTATTCCTGCGCACCTTTTAGAATTGTACCCTTTTGTTTATATTGCCTCTCCTCATTCTTCCTACCGAAACGTTTCACTTCACACTTTTCTGCGTTAAATTTCATCTGCCATGTGTCCGCCCATTCCACCAGCCAGTCTATGTCCTCTTGAAGTCTATCGCTATCCTCCTCACTGTTTATTACCCTTCCAGGTTTTGTGTCATCTGCAAATTTTGAACATGTGCCCTGTACACCCAAGTCCAAGTCATTAATATATATCAAAAAAAGCAATGGTCCTAGTACCGACCCCTGGGGAACACCACTGTATACCTCCCTCCAGTCCGAAAAACAACCATTCACCATTACTCTCTGTTTCCTATTACTTAGTCAATTTCGTATCCATGCTGCCCCTGCCCCCTTTATTCCATGGGCTTCAACTTTGATGACAAGCCTATTATGCGGCACTTTATCAAATGCCTTTTGGAAGTCCATGTACACCACATCAACTGCATTTCCCTCATCGACCCTCTCTGTTACCTCATCAAAAAACTCAATCATGTTAGTTAAACATGATTTGCCGTTAACAAATCTGTGCTGACTTTCCTTAATTAATCCACACTTGTCCAAATGACTGTTAATTTTGTCCCGGATTATCATTTCTAAAAGATTCCCCACCACTGAGGTTAAACTGACTGGCCTATAGTTGCTGGGTTTATCCTTACATCCTTTTCGAACAAGGGTGTAACATTTGCAATTCTGCAGTCCTCTTGCACCACCCCTGTATCTAAGGATGATGAAAAGATTATGGCCAATACCTCCGCAATTTCCACACTTACTTCCCTCACCAGCTAGGATGCATCCCATCCAGACCGGGTGACTTATCTACTTTAAGTACAGCTAGCCTTTCTAGTACCTCCTCTTTATCAATTTTTAGCCCATCCAGGACCTCAACTACCTCTCCACTTACTGTGACTTTGGCAGCATCTTCTTCCTTGGTAAAGACAGATGCAAAGTACTCATATTTAGTACCTCAGCCATGCCCTCTGCCTCCATGCGTAGATCTCCTTTTTGGTCCCTAATTGGTCCCACCCCTCCTCTTACTAGCCGTTTACTGTTTCCATGCATATGGAAGACTTTTGGATTCCCTTTTATGTTAGCCGCCAGTCTGTTCTCATACTCTCTCTTTGCCCCTCTTATTTCCTTTTCGCCTCCCCTCTGAACTTTCTATATTCAGCCTGGTTCTCACTTGTATTATCAACCTGACATCTGTCATACACCACTTTTTTCTGCTTCATCTTACTCTCTATCTCTTTTGTCATCCAGGGAGCTCTGGTTTTAGTTGCCCTACCTTTCTCCCTCGTGGGAGTGTATCTAGCCTGTACCCGAACCATCTCCTCCTTAAAGGCTGCCCATTGTTCAATTACAGTTTTGTCTGCCAATCTTTGATTCCAATTTACCTGGGCCAGATCCGTTCTCATCCCATTGAAATTGGCCCTCCTCCAATTGAGTATTTTTACCTTAGAGTGGTCCTTGTCCTTTTCCATAGCTAATCTAAACCTTATGATACTATGATCGCTGTTCCCTAAATGTTCCCCCACTGACACTTGCTCCACTTGGCCCACCTCATTTCCCAGAACCAGATCCAGCAATGCCTCCTTCCTCATTGGGCTGGAAACGTATGGGTCACGAAAGTTCTCCTGAACACACTTCAAAAATTCCTCCTCCTCTTTGTCCCTTGCACTATTACTATCCCAGTCTATATTAGGATAGTTGAAGATAAGCACACGAGGGAGAAAGGAATAGAAGAGTATACTGATAGGGTTAGATGAAGTAGGGAGAGAGGAGGCTTGTGTGGAGCATATACACCGGCATAGACCAGTTGGGCCGAATGGCCGTTTCTGTGCTGTAGACTTGATGTAACAGAGCAAGTGAAGAGGGGCAAAAAGAGCCACAAACACAAGAAGAAAAAAAGACGGACCTGTAAAGTGATGGTTAAATGACAAAAGTGTGCGGCAAAAGGGAGCACGATGAGAGGAATTGGAGAAGTAAAAAATATACACCAGTAATTGTGTGAATAATTAAAGCAGGATAGCTAATCGGAGAGGGAAACATGAAAAACTAGAAAAACGGAGCAGGGTCCAGTGACCCAGGAATACAAGAAAATTGCTGTCAGACCTGGACAGTGGTGTTGGAGGAGGTGAATGGGCAGGTATTGCCTCTCCTGCACTCGCTTGGGAAAGTGCCAAAGGAAGGAGAGCAGGTGATGGAAGAGTGGACTGGAGTGTCACAAAGGGAATGGTCCTTTCGGAATTCTGAAAGAGGAGGGGAAGGCAAGATGCGTTTGGTGGTGGGATCATGTTGGAGATGGCGGAAATAGCAAAAGATGATCTGTCAAATATGGAGACTGATGGGGTGGAAGGTGAGGTCAAGGGGAACCCTATCACGGTTCTGGTAGGGGGAGAAGAGTTGAGGAAATAGGATGAACTCGGTCGAGGACCCTGTCAACCACGGTGGAGGAAAAAAATGAGGACATTTCAGAAGCTGTGGTGTGGAAGGTGGCATCGTCAGAGCAGATGCGATGGAGACTGAGAAACTGGGAGAAGGGAATGGAATCCTTACAGGAAGCAGGTTGGGAAGAAGTATAATCCAGGAAGTTGTGGGAATCGGTGGGCTTGTAATAGATGTCAGTGGACAGCCTATCCCCAGAAATGGAGAAGTCCAGTAAGGGAAGGGAAAAGTCAGAAATAGACCATGTAAAGGCAAAGGGTGGAAGGAAATTTGAAGTACAATATTCTTTATATGCGTACTAGCCATAGCACAGAGCCGACTTATCATTTTTAAATATGTTTTTACATGATGTGTACTAAGTTTCCTTGATGTCTTAGAGGGTGAATGTACTGCCTATTATGGTACAGAGCCATATGAACGAAATATGCTCCAAGTTCGAATCCTAGTTTGTGCTGAGTTAACTGATCTCAGCTCTAGCATCGGTTGGGGTGCTGCAGTTTAACCTTAGTGCTCCTAACCTGGGGAGGATTTTTTTTTAAATCAGTCCGGGCTCCTACTCCTGATTGTTATCCAATGACTCCTGCTGGAAAACATGCAGATGTCATGCGAGGACATGATGTGGTTTGGCTCTGATGTGCTCCATCGCCAAGTTGCCTGCTGATACTCACTGTCTAGGCTCACCTGTGAATAATGGCCACTTGCACTAGGTAGTGAAAGGTGACTGACACCCAAGAAACTGTTCTCCAACGTGAGTCAGTGCTCTCAGGAGAGAAGTGAAAAATTGAGTGGAGGAAGGAACAAAAGTACATTAAATCCTACAATATTTTCAATTTTTTTTTCAATATGAAAGAATTCTGTCATGTTTTTGTATTGTGCTTTTGGACAGGCTTTGTTGTTTAAATACTGTTTACATTAACCTATTATGTTCTGTAATGAAGCATGAAAAGCTTGTAATATCTCTTGAACTAAGTGTAATAAAGTAATTGCAGTAAGATTGCTGCACTATGATTAGACCTGCTGATTTTAGGTTTAACCTGATAATTAACCCGATAGATCAATGCTAAAATTAGGGTCATACTCAATAAAATCCTAAAAGTCCTATTTAAGAGAAACAAAATTGTAAGTTAACTCCTGACTGCGCCCGTTCCCTTCCCACCCCCCCCAAACCCCACACACACAATAAATGAGTGAAATGATTCACAGCGCATAGCATGCAAAAATAGATTTCTCGTTTATTGATTAGTGCACTGCCCCAATGTCACATTAACGCAAAGTGCTTTTGACTTGCTGTGATTTCCAATTAAACCCAAAGTTTTTTGATGATGAAAATTCTGTTCTATTTTTGACATGAAAAAGCACATTCCAACAGCTGATTTCACCTCATTTTTTGAGCTGAGTTCACAAAAAAGTAAAACTCAAAAATCAGAAGGGCTAACTATGATCTGCTTTTCACTTCATGTTCATCCAGTGTACACCATGCTGAAGCAAGCTATAGGGGTGTACAAAAGTTGCAAAAATGACTTCCTCTTTCATCCATTTGGTGCCTCCTCAAAGTGATGCAGCTAAATTGGGAACTCAGAGCTTTGGGGGAATAATCTTTATAAAACCATGTCCACAATCTCTAGATCACCACATACATAGACAGACTTGAGCTTGACCATTGGTGCATCAAAAAATTTAAGGGACTCTTAAAGGAAAAACTGATCAGGATGAAATAATTTTTCAAATTGGAAGAGGAAACCAGTTATTTTTATTGTATAGATCAAATCCCAGAAAAGGCATCCTGAAACCTCCTTTCTTGATTGTTTCCAAACATAAATGCCTAAAGTACTCCAAATATTCCCAGTAAAAGGTATTTATAAGGGTGAGGGGAAAAGGGGAGAGAAGTGATAAAGGAACAACTAGTCCCATATGAAAGGAGACTATTTGTGGGAAGGGAATGAAATAAACATTTTATAGGATATATCTATACGTCCAAATCAGTTTCCTAATCGGGTTACTTCATATTGCATTGCAATGGTTATTGTCTGTTTTGATTAACAATGCTTCCCACATTTTTTTTATTAATGCTGCTCATATGAGGAGTTGTGCAACTTTCATTGAAAGGTATGTAAAACATCTGGAACTGGATTTCAGTAAATGTTTCTGTTCTGTGTAATGAGCAGTACACAAGTTTTTGGAAACAATGTAGAGAGCCAGTAATGTTAGGCTTTTGAGGCACAAGAGGCGTCTGTGATAAAAGACTTGTATCTGATCAGATACATGCAGTTACAAGTGTTCCCTGAAGTATTTATGATGGTTATGAAGCATCAGCTGATTGATTTTGTGGGCAGATGTTAGCCTCGATAGAGAAAGCAAAGGCGAATGAACTGTTGTCAGAACTTAAATACTTTCTAATGTCACCTCAAGGTAGCCACTGACACAATGGCACTTGCCATCACTCAGCAACATCAATAAGCATTTTTGAAATTATTGCTAAAGGAGAAACTGCAGACCAAAGGTTACTGAGGGGAGTGGTACTAATATTCTACACTCTAACCCATTTATGAAAATCCATTTATGATTTTTGAAGCCAGGATTTTCTTTCAAAGAAGCTGAAAGATGATTTTTTTCTTTTCCTTTATGTTCAGTTGGACTTATTTATACAGATTCAGATCCATGTAAGTCCAAATAAAATATTAACTTAAAAGGGTATCCCAGGCTAGATACTGAAATATAACTGAACAGAACCTACCAAATGAGTCTGCTAATATCTTTGCTGCTAAAATATTGCCTTGTAATCTACACTATTATACTACATTTGAAGTGCACCTTTCATGAAATATTGTGTATGGTGTTTATCTGATGATGTGCCGGCATGCCTATAATCATCAGAACAGCAATTATAAAGTGCTGGCATGTGGAAGAATGACCATTTTGAGCGCAATATGTTGAGACACAGTAGACTGAATTACTGCACCATGTCTTACACAGCATTCCATACAAAGCAATATTTAAAAGTAAGGATTAAAGTATACATGTTGGGGTCTTGCAAATCTTGTTACCATTGTTAGGCCTGCTGACTTATATTTGAATGCTAGATTGGAGTATTTGAAATGTAAGATACCCAGGGTTCAGCTCTAGTTATGATGCAAATCAAAAGTCAGATGCAGCTCACTAAATTTCCGCTTGTACGCTGGACATTTCAATATTAAACAAGTTTCCCCATGTGCTCTGTATACTTCAATATGAAAGCATAAGAAGATAATTTTTACATGGGCATAAGCATTGTGCCTTGATTTTAGTCAGGTATAAAATAATTGTGTATCTTTCTCATTTCACCCATTTTTGTTAAATTATTTTCTCCTGCCATGCTATTCACGGTCCTAACTCAAAGGAATTTACTCTAGGCCACTTTCTGTGTTGAGCTTGAAACAATCAGTGCCTGAGTGCTTTGGGTTTATTCTTCCTGCATTTGCACCTCCCCTCCCTCTAGCGAAGCTGCTGGTATCTAATTGGTACTTCTCTGCACAGCTGAGATTGGGAATTTGGTGTGTGGTAAATCAGAGATATTTTCTCTGTTTCCAATCAGCGGCATTCATTTTAGAATTGGCCCTTGGAATTCACATACACCCTCCAAATTTGGGAATTATATTTAAAAGAAAATGTAGGCCTGATATTTACGGGGCAGGGGGGTGGGGGTGGGGATGGGGATGTTGCAAGAGGCGCCGAAAACGGCCAAAGAAGGGACGCAGAAGTCCTGCCGAATTTAACGGCAGGACCACATTATAATTTTTTAGATCCGTTTCCCGCCTGCAGCCAGCCAAATTGGCAGCTTGGTCAGCAGCCGGGAGAGATAGGCCAGCAGCAGGAGGCCGCAGCTGGGGACCCTTGGGGACGGTAGGGGGGGAAGAGAGGACAGCGAGCAGGAGGGCAGGGAAGAGAGGACAGCGAGCAGGAGGGCAGGTTGCGGGGGGGAAGGACATCGGGGCTGGAAGGGGGGAGGTCGGTGGGGGAAGAAGAGAGGCCGCAATTGGAAGCGGGGGAGGTCGAAGGCTACCTTGAGGGGCCGTGGATAGCACACCTGCTCCTCCTGGCTCACTGCCGGGTTTCTCGATCCCTGGGAAACCTGCACAGCAGCAGTTAATTTTAAATCGGGCTCCCAATTGCACTGTGGGAGCCTGATTTAAATATGTCAAAGAAGTGTCCCACCTCGAAACCCCCCGCCGTAAAAATGACAACAGACGTGTATGGTGGCGAGTTAGGGTCGCGTTTTGTGCATTTGGAGGTTTAACCCCCCCAACCCCCTCTCGCCCATCGTTGGTGGGGGGGGGGGGGGGTTGAGGGTTGATATTGAGGCTTTAGTATCTGCTTTATGTCGATATTTCAATAACACAAATAAAATCTCTTCTGTATGTGTAATAGAGATTTTTATTTCCCTATAATATATATCTTTTAAAAATTAAATTATTTTATAAATGTTCAATGTTTCCTTTAAGAATTCAGTTTACAGACAAATTTGGGATGGAACTTCATTGTAGTCAGTGGAGGAGCTCTAACATTGAAGATGAATCTCTGCTGACAGTTTGCCAGTCTCCATGATTTTGGAATGACATTTGACTGCAAATTTATTGTGCAGTCTTGAAGAGCCCTGAAAAAAGCTGGTTTCTAGTTTTACTGTCCTTGTTACTCTACACGCAACTGAATATAATGCTTTTAATCAAGCAGTGTACGTCTTCAAAAGCAAAACTGTCTGCTCAGAAAAAGTTGGACAGAATCCTACAGTTATGCTGTTGTACTTTTGTGGACTGATATGCACAGGTTAGTTAATAGAGATGTAAAAAGCAACATGATGTGATATCTTCAACTGTACGGCAGACACAGATTCATTTTTATTACCCTGATGTGAATTTGTAAATGGTAACCTGCATGAACCTCACTAGACATCTGATTTCTAAACTGGCATTGCTTACATTTGACCTTTTAACAAATGGAGTCTCTGTTTAAATGGTTCAGTGATTTAGAATAAACCTGTGACATTTTAAAATATTGAGAACTGTAATCTGATTTCAGCTGCAGAGCATCATTGGGCAAAAGAAAGAGGCCAAGCTAGAAGCACACTCTACACTGGTAAGCCATCTCCTCTCTTTAGGTTACTGCCTGCCACATTTAACTCAGAAGTCTTAAAAAGTCTTAGTACCACAGTTGAGCCTTCCATAAAGATGGTTTGTTTGAGCAAGCTCTGGCTGAAAGTTTCTGAATGTAGTTTGCAGGACATGTAGATAACATCATTCCTGACAAATCCTGTTACTTTGATTAATGAAGGCTCTAATCTGTCGTTCTGTCCTTTCACCTGCAAGAGACTTGAGTTATTATGATACAACAAGGAGATTCTGTACAGGAACAGAGGTTTTGTCACCTAGAAAACATATTTAATGTTACTATTATTTGCATCATAATTAAAAGGGTTATTAAATTATGGGTAAGATTAAGGAAACATGATTGGTTCAGAACTGTTTTAAAGCTCCTGATTCTCACATTTTCATTTGCTTTGAGACTATTTCATTGTTCTGCATCAAAGCTGTTATAGGGAAATAAGGAGAATTTGACAGAATCTGAGATTAAATGTTAAAAATGAGATCCCTCATACATTTTGAGCAAGTTTTTTGTGGTGACAAGTGAATTTATTGCTCTGTTTGGCTTAAAAATTGGCATTTTCATGCACGCGAATTTTTTTTTAGCAAAATTGCAGTGCTTGGGCGACAAAATCACATTGAATACAGTAAAGGTAAAGATTTGTTTCTGGATATTGCATTCTGCCAAACCTACCCATACTTTAATGACAAAAATGAATTCAAAGGCTTTAGCACTTCATTCACCTCTTGCGAAAAGAGGGGTGTGCTAAAAGTCCACATTAATCAACGCCGCTTTAGCTGAGTTACCTAAAATAACAGCAGCGATAAAGGTGGTGCTCATTATTGTGGATTTTTAGAACGCCTCTCTTTTAGCAAGAGGCAAAATGAAGTGCTAAAACCTTTGAATTAATTTTTTTCATTTCAGAATTACACTCAAAGTGGAATTGAACTAGAAATTTCTGGACAGTGCACTGCTATAATTTTATAATGGCACTTATAGCTCCATAATGAATATGATTTTAAGACTTCCACTCATGCAGGAGAATTGTAAGCCATTGTCCAAGCAGCTCTAGCATGGGAGAGGAAGTCTTGCAGAGGTAAGTGCCTCCAAAGGCCATTATAAAATATTTTTAAATTTAGTTTGGGGTTTCTGGGGGAAAAAACCTGACAGAAGATTGTAGTAGGAATAAAATGCACTCTGGTTAAAATTGCACATTCCAAGTATCTCTCTGCTGGTTGAGAGCACCTCCCGGGGTTAGCAAAGACCATTTTGGAGCACTGTAATGATTCTATTAAAAAATGTTAAACATTCCCTTTTAAGTAATTTATTACATTATGAAGTCTTCCAGTGAGTTTCAGACAAAGCCATGACCACAATTATAAATTTGCATTGATGACAGACAAAAAATTAAGTACAGATTCAAATATAAGAGAAAATTAACTGAATATATTTTCATTGTTTTAAAAGTGATTTGCATTTGATTCTTGTTGACAAGTTCCAGAGTTGCCAGATCAAAAACAACATTTGTATTAGCAAATAGATCCCAGTTTGATTCTTTGGGAGTAATTAAAACTCTGCTGCCGTGTTTCTTCTGCTTTAAGAAATAACAGAATAATAACACAACCAATCACACAGTGATTGTAAATCAGCTGAAAGGTCCCTTACTGTTTTGTTTATTTGTATTTGTGTTCACCTGAGTGAAGAAGCTGGTGTCGGAAACTGTAATTAAACCCACCCTGGGTTTTTAGTTCCTTGCATATCAAGATGTTAGGACTGAGCATAGCACAGCCATTGCAAGACCTGCCCATAATACCATCACCACCTCGTTGTCAGCAACATGATTCTAAACCATCCTGTTGGATATTATATGCTGATGAGTGATTCACAAATTTCTCCATGTAGTTTTTTTGTAGTTTGTTTAGGTTAGGAACTCTTATTTTTCAGGTGATAATGTCACAAAGTCAGCTCGCATCAGTACTTATTTCTTTGTCCTTCCTGGAACAAGATGTGTTTTCCCAACTTCGTACATTCACATTAATGGTCATTAAGAGCATGTGGCTCGGACATGTACTTAATATTTTTAATTTATTCAAAGATTACCATGAATTAAAAATGTTCTATTTCATAATAATCTGAATAAAATACTAAAAGGGGAATCATTCCCACACCACTTTATTTTCCTCTGAATGTTTCTTAATTTATTCTCTTTCCATCTGCAACTTCTGACATCAGAGGCTTTGTTGAGTTGTGACACAAAAGCTAACCGTAAAACTGAGGGACTTCTCAACCTTATCCATAATTGTAATTCATAATCAAGCTTTCTAGCTTATCAATAATTATAGTTAGGGTGGAGTTTTACTTGAAAGGAAGACTGAAGTAGCCAGACTTAAGATAGTTCTAGAAATTAAGAAACAGACAGCGAAATACTGACTTTCAATGGAATGAAAATCAATCCTAGTGATTTTATGAAGCTTTAATTGTTCTTTAATATTCCTGTAATCACTGAACCAGTGGTACAATTATTTACCAATAACTATGCACTTTAATTTAAAATTGCAGCTCAGTATACAATTTTTTTTAAAAAACACTTTAGCTTTTAAATTTCAGTCATTGCAATTCTTTTGCACCGACGAGGTCTTGTAAATAGAGGTATCTTATTTTTATATTCAAACATTAGTTGCGAATCACAAGAGGCCCTTTGTCATCATATTACCCCACCCAAAAATTGCCTTTCAGTTTATGTAGAAACAATTGAAATCCATCCACACTGAGATCATATTCATCTGAAACGAGCCATAGTGAAGTTCGAATTTAAAGTTATCTTTGGCATCTGACAAGCTCTAATTTATAATGATATTGAAGCATCTTGGGATAACAAGCCAGCTCATTTTCTGGGCTGGTGATTCTCTTTGTTAGCACAAATATTTGAAATGCACTGAACGCAGTTTTAGAGGTCAAGATAGACCTTAGCATTATGGGTCATCCCACTGGCGACCATTGAGCTGTGGTAAAGAATAGCAACTAGGAATGCTAGCTGTATAAAATGCAATGTTTCACATGTCACATGCGCAAGAAAGCATAGAACAAAGGAAGGTCTAATGGGACTTGTTACTGCTGATGCTGAAAGCTAAATAACCATTAGTAATAAGTTTTATGAAAAGACTCCTGTCTTTTATCTTTGGTTTTCAGTGGGATAAAGCAAATAGGGCTATTTTGCTGTCATGAGAATACTTGTGGAATCCACACACTTGAAACTAAAATATGTCTAGTCTTTAGGCTATGTTCAAAGCATATTACTAAATTAGAGGTGAAGAGCTAGCCTGCCATAAAAGTCAATTAAACTGACTTTCAAAAAGATTTTGTATGGATATGGAGGTTGTGACTTCCCTATAAAATTTATATGTAATTCTGATCTCTCCCTCACACACAAACACATATTTTATGCTTAACTCCAATCCGGAGAGCCTTTTTGCACCACTTTGAAAATAAGACAAGGTTGCAATTGGCTGTTCAAAGAGTACTAATCCATTCAGTACTAAATTATTTTGCAGATTTCAAAGCGTGGCTATATTCTACTATATCATCTATTCAATGCTTGGTCAATTTGTTTCATGCTGTAGCATAGAATTAGGGAAATATACTAAAACACAGAGGGCCGGATTTTCCTGTGAAAATAACGGCGAAGCTAACAGTGATCACCGTTACTTATGTGCAAATGGTAGAGCACCTTCCGGCGACTGAACATGCGCAGTTAAACGGGGAAATCTGGAAGTTGCTCTAGCAGATGCCCTGCTGCGCCATAACTTTCACGTGAACAACATCTCGCCGGCTGGCTCACCAGTCAAATGAATGGAACTGTATGAAGTTCCTGCACTGACCTGATGCATACGACTAAGCGCGCCAAAAAAAGACACTTCAAGTTATTTCAAGTCTAAGCACGCTTTTAACGGCATGGTAAGTCTTAATTACTGCCAAACATCCCCTCTGGCACTGAAAATTAACTTTTACAAGTGTGGAGTCTCATTCCTTCAGATTTTAATTGTTGGATATTTAAACTAAAAATTAATTTTAATTTTTTAAAAACTTTTTCTTCCTGTCTCTTTTATCTCAATATTTCTTACCCTCTCTTTATTTCACTTTTTGTACCTGATTTGGCATTGAATTCACTATTCCAACTGACAGTTCCTGGTTCAGACTCTGCTGCTCATTAACAATGTTTCAATCTGATTGGTTACGGGGATATACAGTTGCTTGCCCCGTTAACACAGATCCCAGATGACCTGTAGAGGGTGCCACGTTGGACTGAGCGCCCGATGAGAGGAACATGCTGTGCAAAAGCCCATGAAAAGTCTATGGGCAAATGCAAGTCTAACAAACAGCAGATGTCATTCATTCACCACTCACAGGAAAATCTAGCCCAATATATTCAGTTGTTTATAATTATCTTTCAATAAATTAAACATGAAACTTTTTTTATTTCCAATGAAAAAATGATATTTTAATCTTGAAAACATCTCTAAAGATTCAATTTAAATGTATAACAAATGAAGCACGACCATATCATAGTTTTAAGATAATTTTGAGCGTCATAATTTGGCAGGGTCACCCGCGTGATACTCCGTCCTGATCTGTACATGAAGAGTGTCCCTATTGGGAGGTGTCTGTTCTCTGCTGCCAGCGTCAAACCCTCTTCTGTAATTCACCCATTTCACGGTAAATTGATGGATTTGGTCACACTGCTGACCTGCCAGAGGAGTTCCTGGGTTCTGATGGTATGAAGCAAATCCCCAAAGGACCAACTAATTCCTCCTCTATACAGTCTACATCCTCTGGTTCTGAACCTTGGCTGAATTGTTACAATTCCAGTATCAATACCAATTAATTAGGAAGGTTAGAAGGGAAGTTTAGTGGAACTTTTTATTTACGTAAAAGGGTAGTATTATGACACAAGTTACTAGCAAAATCCATTGATGTTAATAGCTTAATAAATTTAGGAGGCAATTGGATATCTTGCTAATGAGAGGACAGATTGAGGGCTGTTATGAGAAGACAAGTAAGTGAAGTTCAGGTCAGTGAAAAGGACAACACTCAATGGCCCTGCTGGTCTTTTCCTATTCCTTAAAATTCTTATATTGTCTGGGTGCTGGTCATCAGACCATAACAGAACCAAAGACCTTTACCAAGTACTCATGCAACACAGGACCTTATCTGACCTCAGGGAACAAGCTTCCTCTCCCAGGTGTGATTCAGCACAATACATTTGATTACATCAGGGGGCACAAGAAGCAGGCCACAGACCAGTTGCAGCCCAGAATTCTTTTGATTCCGCCCACAAAGCTCCTGCTGGTTCCCTTCTTCTCGGGGTTTGTTTAAAATCGTCTTTGGACATCAGAAAGTTCAGTGACTGAGGAAAAAAAGTGGCAAGAAATTTTTTTGAAAAAGCATTTTTAGTGATTTGATTGGTTCGTCAAGAAACTGTGACAGTGAAAATAAATGTAGGGAAATTGAATGGGAAATGTGGACCTAGGAATTTACAACGGTTCAAATTCACTTGGGCTAGTTCCCTTCCTTTCAATTCACTTGGGCTAGTTCCCTTCCTTTCTTGTTGAAATTGGATTTTTCCAGCAAAGTACCTTTATCTTTTTTCCTTTCCTTTTCAATTTTTATATTGAACCTAATTATGTTATAGTCACTATTTCATAGATGTTCCCAACTTTATTACTTGCTCCATTTCATTTCCTAGAATTAGATCTAGCACTGCCACCCTCCCTGTTGGACTAAAAATATACCAATCGATAAAGTAGTCTTTAACATATTGTAGAAGCCTCTCCCCCTCTTTGCCACTTACATTAAGAAAGAAAAAGAAAGAACTTGCATTTATATACCACCTTTCGCATCCCCAGGACACTCCAAAGCGTTTCGCAGCCAATTAATTACTTTTTGAACTGTAGTCACTAGGGTTATGTAGGCAAATGTGGCAGCCAATTTGCACACAGCAAGATCCCACAAACAACAATGAGATAAACGACCAGTTAATCTGTTTAGGTGGTGTTCGTTGAGGGATAAAGGTTGGCAAGGACACATTACTTTTACCTCAGTCTATCTTTGGATAATTAAAGTCAGGTCAGCATGGGAAGTATGGAGTGCCTCCTTAAGAGAGGGCGAATCAGATTGTAAATTACCTTACTGTAAACTGCTGTTCAGCTCTTTCACCTCCTGGTAGCCAATTGCTGCAGTGGCAGAGTCCTGGGAGCAGCAATGTTACTCATCTGGCTGGAATAGTCAAGAAAGCCTTAAAGAGAAGGGTAAAAACAAGTTTGAATGAAGCTGTACAGACTTCTACTCAACTGCCACCAATGTCTAAATGCATGACACAGTTGCTGTTTTGTTTTTACTCTTTTTCTCTGATTCTCTAAATTTTTGGGTGAGCTGTGTTAGCTCCCATTCAATGCGTCCAAAACATTTGCTAAGATTTCTTTTTTAACACAGGCTTTGTATACATTTTGATTGTAACCTTTTGACTTCAACATTCAAGTTTTTTTTGCTTGAAAAATCAGTTTATGAAAACAAAGTAGATAGTAAAATAATGCAGTTACCAACTTTAACAAAATGTTAGTTGCTAATGGTTTTTGCAATGATACAGTGGCAGTTTTCCAACAGCTACTTTATTCCAAGGTTACCTAATCTTGTGCGTAATCCCAAGAGCTCAAACTAACCTGTTTCTCACTATTGGATCCATCAGAGAACCAGCACTTTATGATGTGCTTCTCACAAAATACTATAACTATAAGGGGCTCGTTTCTTTCTTCCAGTTTTTGTAAAGCTTGAATTCTCTGCATGTTTCACTGAGGGTAAATTTATAAGGAATAAGACATAAATTACATTTTTCACCAGAGACGAAGGCAGAGGTTCATTAGCACTTGGCATGACTGAGGCAGACTGAGTGAAACAATGCATTAGCACTGTCCTTTTGCCTTTGGGAACTGAATTTAAATCCAGCCCAAACAGAAAGGATGAACATCTCATCTCTTTCTGACAGCTGGTGTGGGTCAGAAGTGAAGTTATTGCTGGCAGTCTCAATCCATTTTGCAATGGAATGAGTCCAGAGTACAATTTGTCAGGCTCACTTTTGGAGGCCCCAGAGTAGTGTGTGGAGAATAGAAATGTCATGCCAGCACAGTAGGGAATGCACTTAACAACAAACTCAACTGAAATCTGCAGAAAACTTTGGCAAAAAATGAAGGGGATTTTTATGAAATCTGCAAGGCATTTTACTTATTTATCAGCAAGAGCTCCATTAAAAGCAAAAGCAAGAACTATGCTTAGCCAGTCCCAAACTTTAAAATAAATCATGGCTTCAGATTGACAATCAGGAACAAAAGGACCGCCTATCTATATAAATTAAATGGAACTGCTCACTGGTGAACATGTCCCAGGACTAGCAGGCTTGTCAGGTCTCTGCGGGTATGATTGAGCAATTAAAACAAAGATGTTCTAACAGATAATTTTTAAAAAAACAACTGTAACTTACTTTTGTGGGAGAGCTAAAATGTAGAAGTGCTTTGAATTGAAAATATTTCCCTTCCTCAAAGTGATATTTTTGATTAAGAAATGGTCCTTTTGGGAACCATCCAATTTACCTACTTATACACGTTTGAGATAGTTTTGTGGTGATTTTAATTTTCATTCCTGATTGACTAATTAATACAGCAGACCAGCATATCTAGGAAAAGAGTTTTATTGGTAGGCACCATCATTTAACTTATATAAGAACATAGAAATAGGAGCAGGAGTAGGCCATACTGCCCCTCAAGCCTGCTTCACCACTCAATAAGATCATGGCTGATCTTCTACCTCAACTCCACTTTCCCGCTCTATCCCCATATCCCTTGATTCTCATAGAATGCAAAAATCTATCGATCTCTGCCTTGAATATACTCAATGACTGAGCATCCACAGCCCTCTGGGGTAGAGAATTCCAAAGATTCACAACCCTCTGAGTGAAGAAATTTTTCCTCATCTCGCCCCTAAATGGCCGGCCCTTATCTTGAGACTCTTAGTTCTAGACTCACCAGCCAGGGGAAACAGCTCTCAGCATCTACCCTGACAAGCCCTCTAAGAATTTTATATGTTTCAATGAGATCACCTCTCATTCTTCTAAACTCCAGAGAATATCGGACCATTCTACGCAATCTCTCCTCATAGGACAATCCTCTCATCCCATGAATCAATCTATTGAACCTTCATTGCACCCCCTGTATTATCCTCCCTTAGGTAAGGAAACCAAAACTGTACACAGTACTCCAGTTGTGGTCTCACCAAAGCCCTGTCTAATTTCAGCAAGATCTCCTTACTCTTATATTCCAACCTAATTGCATGTTAACTTACACTTATAAAAAGGAAGAGGGTAGCTAAAGTAAACATTGGTTCCTTAGAGAATGAGACTGGGGAAATAATAATGGAAAACAAGGAAATGGCAGAGGAATTGAACAGATATTTTGTATCTCTCTTCACAGTGGAAGACACTAATAATATACCAATAATAGTAGAAAATCAAGGGGCATAGGGGAGGGAGGAACTGAAAACAATCACTATCACTAGAGAAAAAGTACAAAGTAAACTAATGGGTCAAAAGGCTGACGAGCCCCTGGACCTGATGGCTTGCATCCGAGGATCTTAAAGGAAGTGGCTACAGAGATAGTGGGTGCATTGGTTGTAATCTTCCAGAATTCACTAGATTCTGCAAAGGTCCCAGCGGATTGGAAAACTGCAAACGTAACACGCCTATTCAAGAATGGAGTGAGACAGAAAGCAGATAACGATAGTCCAGTTAGCCTAACATCTGTCATTGGGAAAATGCTAGAATCCATTATTAAGGAAGTAATAGCAGGACATTTGGAGACTCATAATACAATCAAGGAGAGTCAACATGGTTTTATGAAGGGGAAATCGTGTCTGACAAATTTATTCGAGTTCTTTGAGGAAGTAACGGGCAGGGTGGATAAAGGGGAACCAATGGATGCATTATATTTGGATTTCCAAAAGACATTCAATAAGATGCCACATAAAAGGTTACTGCACAAGATAAGAGCTCATGGTGTTGGGGATAATATACTGGCATGGATAGAGGATTGGCTAACTAACAGAAAACAAAGAGTCGGGATAGAAAGGTCATTTTCAAAATGGAAATCTGTAACTAGTGGGGTGCCGTAGGGATCAGTGCTGGGGCCTCATCTATTTACAATATATATCAATGCCTTGGATAAAGGAACTGAGTGTATTGTGGCCAAATTTGCTGATGATACAAAGATAGGTGGAAAAGCAAGTTGCAAGGAGGACACAAAGGCTCAATTTTCGGATGTCGGAGCGGGTGCGTTCGGGGCGGGGGGGCTCCGAAAATTGGGGATTCCCGGGGCGGGTCCGGAGCCCGGCTCCAACCCGCCCACTTCCGGGTTCCCCAATGATACGCTTAGATGCATGCGCGGCCCCCGCATGCGGGACTCCCACCGACAATTAAAGCCGGTGGGATCCCACTTAGTGGCGAGGTGAGAGTGACTGCCCTTGACATCAAGGCAGCATTTGACAGAGTGTGGCACCAAGGAGCCCTAGTAAAATTGAAGTCAATGGGAATCAGGGGGAAAACTCTCCAGTGGCTGGAGTCATACCTAGCACAAAAGAAGATGGTACTGGTTGTTGGAGGCCAATCATCTCAGCCCCAGGACATTGCTGCAGAAGTTCCTCAAGGCAGTGTCCTAGGCCCAACCATCTTCAGCTGCTTCGTTAATGACCTTCCCTCCATCATAAGGTCAGAAATGGGGATGTTCGCTGATGGTTTGTCAGTGTTCAGTTCCATTCGCAACCCCTCAGATAATGAAGCAGTCCGAGCCCGCATGCAGGAAGACCTGGACAACATCCAGGCTTGGGCTGATAAGTGGCAAGTAACATTCGCGCCGGATAAGTGCCAGGCAATGACCATCTCCAACAAGAGACAGTCCAACCAACTTCCCCTTGACATTCAACGGCATTACCATCACCGAATCCCCCACCATCAACATCCTGGGGGTCACCAGTGACCAGAAACTTAACTGGACCAGCCACATAAATACTGTGGCTACAAGAGCAGGTCAGAGGCTGGGTATTCTGCGGCGAGTGGCTCACCTCCTGACTCCCCAAAGCCTTTCCACCATCGACAAGGCACAAGTCAGGGGTGTGATGGAATACTCTCCACTTGCCTGGATGAGTGCAGCTCCAACAACACTCAAGAAGCTCGACACCATCCAGGACAAAGCAGCCCGCTTGATTGGTACCCCATCCACCACCCTAAACATTTACTGCCTTCACCACCGGCGCACTGTGGCTGCAGTGTGCACCATCCACAGGATGCACTGCAGCAACTCGCCAAGGCTTCTTCAACAGCACTTCCCAAACCCGCGACCTCTACCATCTAGAAGGACAAGGGCAGCAGGCACATGGGAACAACACCACCTGCACGTTTCCCTCCAAGTCACACACCATCCCGACATGGAAATATATCGCCGTTCCTTCATCGTCGCTGGGTCAAAATCCTGGAGCTCCCTTCCTAACAGCACTGTGGGAGAACCTTCACCACATGGACTGCAGTGGTTCAAGAAGGCGGCTCATCACCACCTTCTCAAGGGCAATTAGGGATGGGCAATAAATGCTGGCCTTGCCAGCGATGCCCACATCCCATGAACGAATAAAAAAAAATCAATTAATTTGATACTTCAGGTCGTTAGTAGACCTAATTTGGAGGATATTTTAGGAGGGGTGGGATTTTCAGGTCAACTGAGCGTGTTTCCCGTACTGGGGGAAACACTCGCCGTTGAAATAGACGTGTTGCAGCCACCAGCCTGTGGCAGCTGCAAAGGTCCATTTGACAGGTGTGGGGGGGGAGACCCTTACTCATTGCAGGAGGCCACTCTGTCACTTTGGACAAAGTTTGACCCTCCTCCTAACACAAAAAATCACAAACTTGCAACCCCAACCAAAACTGTATGCAGTATTCCAGGTGCGGTCTCACCAATACCTCCCTGTTTTTATATTATATCCCCCTACCTACCTTGCGGACCCCCTCAAACATACATCTTCCGACTGGGGGCCGCCATAGCTGTAGTCATGACCTCCTCGAAGGACGAACAGCATCACCGGCCACGCCATCCACCTCTGACACATGGGGCCCGATGTTAGCAGGGCTGTGGGTTCTCGGCGGGGGGGCTATCCACGCGCCCGGTGAAATGAGTCAGGTCCCCGCGCGATCGTAGCATAATTGGATCCACTTACCTGGTCCTCCGGGTTCCCCACTGCTGAGCTGCGTGTCGGGCGGGCTGCGCATGCGCAGTAAGATCTGTCAGCTGGAGGAGCTCTATTTAAAGGGGCAGTCCTCCACTGACAGATGCTGCAACAAACAGAAAAAATTACAGCATGGAGCAGCCCAGGGGGAAGGCTGCTCCTAGTGTAATGATGCCTCACTCCAGGTATCAATACATGGGGTGAGGACATAAGAACATAAGAAATAGGAGCAGGAGTAGGCCAATCAGCCCCTCGAGCCTGCTCCGCCATTCAATAAGATCATGGCTGATCTGATCCTAACCTCAAATCTAAATTCATGTCCAATTTCCTGCCCGCTCCCCGTAACCCCTAATTCCCTTTACTTCTAGGAAACTGTCTATTTCTGTTTTAAATTTATTCAATGATGTAGCTTCCACAGCTTCCTGGGGCTGCAAATTCCACAGACCTACTACCCTCTGAGTGAAGAAGTTTCTCCTCATCTCAGTTTTGAAAGAGCATCCCCTTATTCTAAGATCATGCCCCCTAGTTCTAGTTTCACCCATCCTTGGGAACATCCTTACCGCACCCACCCGATCAAGCCCCCTCACAATCTTATATGTTTCAATAAGATCGCCTCTCATTCTTCTGAACTCCAACGAGTAGAGTCCCAATCTACTCAACCTCTCCTCATATGTCCACCCCCTCATCCCCGGGATTAACCGAGTGAACCTTCTTTGTACTGCCTCGAGAGCAAGTATGTCTTTTCTTAAGTATGGAGACCAAAACTGTATGCAGTATTCCAGGTGCGGTCTCACCAATACCTTATATAACTGCAGCAATACCTCCCTGTTTTTATATTCTATCCCCCTAGCGATAAAAGCCAACATTCCGTTGGCCTTCTTGATCACCTGCTGCACCTGCAAACTAACTTTTTGATCTTCTTGCACTAGGACCCCCAGATACCTTTGTACTGCAGTACTTTCCAGTTTCTCACCATTAAGATAATAACTTGCTCTCCGATTTTTCCTGCCAAAGTGCATAACCTCACATTTTCCAATATTGTATTGCATCTGCCAAATCTCTGCCCACTCACCCAGCCTGTCTATATCCCCTTGTAGGTTTTTTATGTCCTTCTCACTCTCTACTTTCCCTCCCACCTTTGTATCATCTGCAAACTTTGATATGTTACACTCGGTCCCCTCCTCCAAATCGTTAATATAGATTGTAAAGAGTTGGGGACCCAGCACCGACCCCTGCGGAACACCACTGGCTACAGGTTGCCAGTCCGAGAATGTACCATTTATCCCAACTCTCTGCTTCCTGTTAGATAACCAATCCTCCACCCATGCCAGAATATTACCCCCAATCCAGTAATTCTTTATCTTGAGCAATAATCTTTTATGTGGCACCTTGTCGAATGCCTTCTGGAAGTCCAAATACACTACGTCCACTGGTTCCCCTTTATCCACCCTGTACGTTATATCCTCAAAGAACTCAAGCAAATTTGTCAGACATGACTTCCCCTTTGTAAAGCCATGCTGACTTTGTCCTATTAAATTATGTTTATCCAAATGTTCCGCTACTGTCTCCTTAATAATAGACTCCAAAATTTTACCCACCACAGATGTTAGGCTAACTGGTCTATAATTTCCAGCCTGCTGCCTACTACCCTTTTTAAATAAGGGTGTTACATTGGCAGTTTTCCAATCTGCCAGGACCTTTGCCGAGTCCAGAGAATTTTGGAAAATTATTACCAAAGCATCCACAATCCCGACTGCCACTTCCCTCAAGACCCTAGGATGTAAGCCATCAGGTCCAGGGGATTTATCCGCCTTGAGTCCCATTAATTTACTGAGTACCAATTCCTTAGTGATTTTAATCGTATTTAGCTCCTCCTCCCCCTAGAGCCCCCTGTTTGTCCAGTGTTGGGATATTCTTAGTGTCCTCTACCGTAAAGACTGAAACAAAATATTTGTTTCAGTCTTTACGGTAGAGGACACTAAGAATATCCCAGGAGGAGGGGGAGGACAGAGATCTTCCCCCCGGCGGGCGGGAGGAAGCGGCCTGCCTCTTCCACCAGGAAGGCCTGGCTCGAGGTGGCAGAGGAGGTCACCAGCACCACCAACATATCGCCCACCTGCATACAGTGCAGGAGGCGCTCCAATGACCTCAGTAGGTCAGCCAAAGTGAGTACACGTACTCTTTCCCCTACACTCCGTCTGCCACATCTCCGCCCCCCACCCCACATCTCCTTCGGCACTGCCAACACTACTCTGTCACATCACCCCTCATACCCACTCAAACCTCATCCTCATCTTACCTGCACCAACTCACCTCACCAGTACTCATCCCGCCACTACCACTCAACCCAATCCTCATACAATCTCATGGCTCTATCTCATACTCACCCTCCCGTGCATCTCTTTCACGGCCAGCCTCACTCAACCTGCCACTACCTGTGCTGCAGCCACAGGTCATGCATCACATATGTGCAGTAGGCAGCGTATGGCAAACGTGTCGTGAGCATGTAGGGGATGCACAAGGGTGTTTGAGGGTTTGTCATGGTTGTTACTTATATTGAATTTCTGACCAACTCACATTACATATTATATTGGCACCACTACTGCCATGTCTTCGCGAATCTTGTCTGGTTTGTGCAATAATGCCCTCTCCTGAGGATCACTATGAAGACCCACAACTGATGCCACCCATTGTGTCACTGCAGAGTGGGTGTAGGTGTATTTGCAGGGCTCTTTTGCGCAGACGACTGAGAGACATCGGCGATGTCCCCGGTTGCACCCTGGAAGGATGCAGAGGAGAAGTTGTTGAGGGCACTGGTGACTTTGACAGCGACAGGTAAGAAGATGGTGCTCGGGCCAGCCAGGAGCAGCTCGGCATGAAGGAGGCTGCAGATGTCCACGACTACATGTCGAGTGACTCTGAGCCTCCGTGTGCACTGCTGCTCAGAGAGGTCCAGGAAGCTGTGCCTCGGTCTGTGAACCCTGTGGCGAGGGTAATGCCCTCTGCGACGCATCTCTCTCTGCGGTAGCCCTCCCTCCTGCTGTACAGGTGGATGTATCACAGCACTCTGTTGTGGAGCTCCACGTGTCAGAGGTGGACGGCGTGCATGGCGAGGCTGGTGATGCTGTTCGCCCTCCGAGGAGGTCATGACTGCAGCTACGGCGGCCCCCATCCACAAGATGTACATCTGAGGGGGTCCGCAAGGACCCCGAGGTAAGTGTGCAAGTTGGTAACTTTGATTGTCAGGAGGAGGGTGGTGGAGGCCAAACTTTGTCCCAAGTGGCAGAGTGGCCTCCTGCAATGGGTGAGGGTCTCCCCCCCACCACCTGTCAAACGGACCTTTGCAGCTGCCACAGGCTGACAGCTGCAACAGGTCCATTTGAACTGGGAGTGTTTCCCCCAGTGTGGGAAACAGTCCCAGTTTGCTCTAAAATCCCACCCCTCCTCACATCATCCCTTAATCAGGTCAGTTAATGACCTGAACAAGCAAAATAAATACGTTCAAGTGGAACCCCGCTGGCTTTAATTGCCTGCGGGATTCCCACCAGCAGGGGCTGCGCGCGCACGCCGGCGCGCCAGCGGGGAACCCGGAAGTGCACGGGTTCAAGACGGGCTCCGGTCCCGCTCCGGGATTTCCTGATTTTCGGGGCCCCCCCGCCAGGAACGCACCCGCTGGCGGGTGCTAAAATGCTGCCCATGGAGCTCCACAACACAGTGCTGTGACACATCCACCTGCACAGCAGGAGGGAGGGCAACCGCAGAGACAGATGCGTCGCAGAAGGTGCTACCCTCTCCACAGGGTCTACAGACTGAGGCTCCGCTTCCTGGACCTCTCTGAGCAGCACTGCACACGGAGGCTCAGAGTCACTCGACATGTAGTCGTGGACATCTGCAGCCTCCTTGATGCCGAGCTGCTCCCGGCTGGCCCGAGCACCATCTTCTCACCTGTCGCTGTCAAAGTCACCACTGCCCTCAACAACTTTTCCTCCGGATCCTTCCAGGGTGCCACCGGGGACATCGCCGGTGTCTCTCAGTCATCTGCACAAAAGAGCCCTGCAAATACACCTGCATCCACTCCGCAGTGACACAATGGATGGCATCATGGTGATCCTCAGGAAAGGGCATTATTGCACAAACCAGACAAGATTTGCAAAGACATGGCAGTAGTGGTGATAACAAATTTTTATGTTTTTTTGCAAAACATACAAAAGTAAATCAAAAACATGACATTTTGTCTTACACCCTTGTGCATCCCCTTTGAGCTCACAAAACCTTCGCCTTGCCTTTACAGGAACCCCTACGTGGTGTTACCCCTGTGGTTTCAGCAGAGGTAGTGGCAGGTTGCTCGTGTCCATGCCCTGACCGATAAGATGCTTTGCGCGGACGCCCTCTGGGTTTCGGCGCCCGTGAGGGCCCCTCCAAAGACTGCTCCACCTGCACCTGTGCAGGGGCAGACTCGGCCACCTGGAGAGGTGGCAGCATTGCGGGTACTGGCTGAGAGGGGGGCAACGGGTGATACGTGGGAGCGCATCCCCACTTCCATGTCCCCTTTCACCATCATCCCTCTCCTGGCCCAGGCCCACATCACTCCTTCCACCCTGCTGGATGACAGTTTGGAGGACTTGTGTGAAGCCTTGGAAGGCCAGTTGTAATGTATCTGTCAGCCTGTTTAAGGCGGCAGAATGTTGCTCATCCTGAATCCGAACTGCCATTGTCAGGGCCTGAATGGACTCATTGTTGAGCCATGCTTGACGTTCGATGGAGGCTAGCCTTTCCTCCATCACAGACGTTCCCGCATTTACCCGCGACACTATCTCAGAGATGCCTTCACGTCCCTGTGACACTATCTCGGAGATACCCTCCTGTACCTGTGCCACCATTCCACTCATGCAGGAGTTGGACTCCTCTATCCTCTGCACGATTGTGGAGAGTGCGCGTAGCAACTGTTCCAGTACCTTGGCAATGTGCTGTTGGCCCTCGATGACTCTCCTTTTCATGGCTGGCCCCCAGGGTTCAGCATCTGGGTCCAGCTGAGCAGAGCCTGGAGGAGAGTGCTCCCACCGACGCGGACTCTCCACGGCTGCCCCTGCTTCCAGGGTCTGCTCGTGCTCACGTGCGTGGTGACTCACCATGTGCAAGCTCAACTAAGTAAGGACGGGGACCCACCAAGGTGTGTGTATCTGCGCTGGTGGATAGCTGGCTCAGATGTAACGATGCACCCTCAGAGGCCGGCAGGTCCTCTGAGGAATCGCCCTCTGCAGTCATGGCGCTCGCAGATGGTTCTGCAGGAGAACAGAAAACAATATTAAGCATGTAGACAGATGTTGAGGTGCTGCAGATGCCAAGTGATGCTAAGATCATTCGCTGTCATGAGTGCTGAGTGTTAGATTTCTGTCACCAGCTGCTTGTGCGCTCCCAGTCTCGGCGTCCGGCTTATTTCTAGTGCCTGCTGCTCCGGGTCTGTCCACCTGGTGTGGGTCCCCTCCGATCCTTGCCCTCTCCCGGGCATTCTGGCATCTCTTCTCCTATCAAGGCAAAACACAGAGAGGCGTGATTGAGTGATGTTTGCATGGTGCATGCAATGGTGTGGGTGGGGGTGGCCGTGAGGGAGATGCATGTGAGGGTGCGTGTGAGACATAGCCATGATATTGTATGAGGATTGGGTTGCGTGGTAATGTTCGAATGGGAACTGGGGCGGTGAGTAAGTGCAGGCAAGGTGAGGATGATGGTTGAGTGGATTTGAGGAGTGATGCGAGAGCGTTGTGGTGGCAGTGCAGAAGGAGTTGTGTGGTGGTGGAGGTGATGTGGAAGACGGAGTGTGGGAGAATGTGCAGGTATACTCACTTTGGCTGACCTAGTTAGGTCATTAAATGGCTTCCTGCACTGGACCCAGGTTCTGCACACATTGCCGCTTCTGCTGACCTCCTCGGCCATCTCCAGCCAGGCCTTCTTGGTGGCGGAGGGAGGCCACCTCCTCCCATCCGATGGAAAAAAAAAATTCCCTCCTCCTCCTCACCCCATCGAGCAGCACCTGGAGTGAGGAGTCAGAGAACCTTGGAGAAGCCTTGCCTCTGGCCTGCTCCGTGCTCCAAAATTGGTTCTTTGCTGCAGGAGGAGCATTGGAGGACTGCCCCTTTAAATAGGGCTCCTCCTGCTGACAGCCTGTGATGCGGGTGCGCAGTGCGTTACCCACGCGCCCAGTCGACCCCCCGCTGCCAACCCGCCTTCCTCCTAATATCAGACCCAAAGTGTCTGCAAAGGGATATTGACAGGTTAAGCGAATGGGCAAAAATTTGGCAGATGAAATATAATGTCGGAAAATGTGAAGTCATACACTTTGGAGGAAAAATAAAAAAGGAAAATATTATTTGAATGGAGAAATACTACAAAATGCTGCGGTACAGAGGGATCTGGGTGTCTTCGTACATGAAACACAAAGTCAAAATACAGGTGCAGCAGGTAATCCGGAAGGCAAACAGAATATTGGCCTTCATTTCTAGGGGGATGGAGTATAAAAGCAGGGAAGTCATGCTACTACTGTACAAGGTGCTGATGAGACCACACCTGGAGTACTGCGCACAGTTCTGGTGCCCTTATTTAAGGAAGGACATACTTGCATTGGAGGCAGTTCAGAGAAGGTTCACTAGGTTGATTCCAGGTATGGAAGGGTTGTCTTATGAGGAAAGATTGAACAGGTTGGGTCTATACTCATTGGAGTTTAGAAGAATGAGAGGAGATCTTATTGAAATATATAAGATTCTGAGGGGACTTTATAGGGTAGATGCTGAGAGGATGTTACCCCTCATTGGGGAAATCTAAAACTAGGGGGCATAGTCTCAGGATAAGGGGTCGCCGTTTAAGACGGAAATGAGGAGGAATTTCTTCTCCCAGAGGGTTGTGAATCTTTGGATTTCTTTACCCCAAAAAGCTGTGGAGGCTGAGTCATTGAATACATTCAAGGCTGAGTTAGACAAATTTTTGAACAGCAAGGGAGTCAAAGGATATGGGGAAAAGGCAGAAAAGTGGAGTTGAGGTTAAAATCAGATCAGCCATGATCTCATTAAATGGCGGAGCAGGCTTTGAAAGGCTAATTGGCCTACTCCTGCTCCTTTCTCTTATGGAGGAGAAAATATTTACCGTGACACCACCAGAACCACTCCGCAATCCATGCACTAATTTAGTTTCCATTTAAAATCAAAATTTACATCAGCTTGGGACATTAAATTGCTTACCTTGTGTGGGACAGGCTGGATGGACCAGAGGGTCTTTTCCTGTCTCATTGTTCATATTTTCGTATGTTTCCTAATGCATAGTACAAACAGAACACATAATGAAGATCTGTATCATAGTTGTGACATTGACTGTACAAGTCACTCCCAACTTAGCTCCAAAACATTGGTTAGACCACAGTTAGAGAACTGTGCAGTTTTGGATACCTCTTTTTAAAAATGACTTTAAAGCTATAGAGTGTGTACAACATAAATTGGCCAGGGTGTTGCCAGGGATGGGAAACTATAGTTATGAGGAGAGACTAGAGAGACCAGGATTATTTCCACTGAAACAGAGAAAGCTAAGAACAGATATAATAGTGGCTTTTAAAATGATGTACAGTTTCGGTAGAGTGAATAGGGAAAGGCTATTTCCTCTTGTTGGGCAGTCAGTGATAAGGGGTTATCGATTTAAAATTCTAAGGGAGCGAGGAGAGAGAGGTTAGGAGAATTTTTTTTACGCAAAGGGTTGTTAGAGCATGGAATGCTTTGCCTCAGGGAGTGGTTGAGGCAGAGCCCATTAAATCTTCTAAGGGAAAATAGGATTAGTATTTGAAGCAGAGGGAGGTACAAGATTATAGGTAGAGCACGGGGCGGTAAGATTAGTTTTGGATTTTGTAGCAAAGAGCAGCACAGATATGATGGACTAAATAGCATGCTTCTGTGCTGTAAACTTCTATGACTCTATGGTTCTCTGCTCACTCTCTCACTGGATGCATATTGTGGCCCATGATTCTTCATCAGGTATCTTCTAAATCTGCAATAGCCTTAGATATCTTTCCTATTTAATAAGACATTAATTTCAAAACTTACCTCAGTATATATCTTTGTGAATGCCATGTACAATCAATTAACAAGAGTTATTGTATTGATTGATTGGACTAGGCTTCTAATGTCATCAAGCATTAGCTGTGAAATGGAGGTAATGTATCTAATTAGAATAGGCAACTCTGGAAATTTGGCTTGTAACCACCAGTTGGAATTCAACATTATCATTACTGGGAACGTACAGGACCAGCAGAGATTCTACAGTCCATCTTGGCTGGTTCTGAAAACTAATACCTTTCTATCACCCACCCCATCAAATATCTATCCAATTCTCCCTTAATTATTTTCGAACAATTTTACAACACCAAGTTATAGTCCAGCAATTTTATTTTAAATTCACAAGCTTTCGGAGATTTTCTCCTTCCTCAGGCAAATCTTTCAAGGAGATCTTGAAACATTTGCCTGAGGAAGGAGAAAATCTCCGAAAGCTTGTGAATTTAAAATAAAATTGCTGGACTATAACTTGGTGTTGTAAAATTGTTTACAATTGTCAACCCCAGTCCATCACCGGCATCTCCACATCTTAATTATTTTCATACTACCTTTCTCGCTGGACAGCCGATTCCACACATTCACCTCTGTCTGTGTAAAATAGTTTAATCTAAACTATCTGCAGCTCCCCCTTCTTAATTTTAGCTTGTGTCCCCAATTCTAGAGTTTGTGGTAATTTTGATCATGTTTTCAGCCCTCAGTGTATCTACTACCTTAAGTATCTTGTTAACCAAAGGTATTAAGGGATATGGGGCTAAGGCAGGTATATGGATTTAGGTCACAGATCAGCCATGATCTCATTGAATGGCAGAACAGGCTCGAGGGGCTAAATGGCCTACTCCTGTTCTAATGTTCCTATGTACTTGAATAATATTTCACCTGAGCCTTCAATTCTTCAGCGTGAATAATCACAGAATAAATAACCCCAGGCTCCTCAATCTTTCCTCAAAATTCTTTTTTGTTATTGGATTGTCTTTCCTTTAAAATGAATGGTTTTAGCTTTCCTCCTTGATGGCTTTTGTAAATCTTGGATCTGCACAAGGTAGTCTCAAAAATCCCAAAATGTGACCAATGGCAAATTAATTTTTTTCTTTAAGTATTAACCTTCCCTTTTGTTAGGTTTTCTCATGTTGAGCACATCCTGGTTGAGCAGACCAGGGTGGGGGGTAAATTGTTTCTCAGCCTCTGCCAAAGCTTCTGGCCACTAGAAGATACAGGAAAATGGCCCAGGTGACTCTCTTTCTTCCTCTGAAGAAGAAGCATCTGGCCCCCGCTAGGCAGCTCCCACTGTAATACAAGTGAGATCAACAACTGACCAAACAGATGATCACAATTGCGAACCTGTGTCTTATAACACCACAGTGTTTATTGTTATACTCACCAAATGCATGAAGGAGGCTCTAAAATAATGTAGCAAGGTTCCATTATTATATGATTCTCTTCATTTTTTCATTTCCCCTTCCTTTCTCCCTAAAACCCTTACAGAAAGAATTTTGCAGAAAAAAATTGGGTTTTTAAAGCAAAGGGTATTATCACAAGCTAAAGAGAAAAGGCACTGACATGTTAGATGATTAAAATGGTAATGAGTTACATTTTGATGTTTTTATTATAGACTATAATTAATAAACAATTGGTTAGCTTATCCCAGTAATCGTTGAATGCTTTACATCCTTTATGTTTGGAAGTCTCCAGTTCCATCTGGCTGTGAATATAGAGTGACACAAACATAGGCAGTCAATTAGATTTTCAACAGAAAGCTGTGAGGGCAGGCTCAGAAGGAGAATGGAGGAAGGTAGTTGTGAATTATTTTGTTTAAGTCACTCCAGGTGACCCATTCAAAAGCAAAATACTGCAGATGCAGGAAATCTGAAATAAAAACAGAGAATGCTGGAAATACTCAGCAAGTCAGGCAAGTGTGGAGAAAGAAACAGAGTTAACATTTCAGGTCGATGACCCGTCATCAGAACTGGGAGAAGTTGAAGATCAAACCGTTTTTAAGCAAGTACTGAGCCAGGGAAAGGGGTGGAGGGGGTTGGAGGGGAGGAAAGAACGAAAGGGAAGGCCTCTGACAGGGTGGAGGGCAGGAATGATTAAATGTGAAAAGAGATGATGGTGCAAGGCAAGGAGGATGGTAATGGGTAAAGTAAAGAAACAAAAGATGGGTCTAAAGGAGCAGTAAATGGCAACATCAGAACCATTACCTGCACCTGCTGTCCAAAAGAATGGGAGCAGTGGTTATGATCTGAAGTTATTGAAATCAATGTTGAGTCCAGAAGGTTGTAAAGTGCCTAGGCGACCCATTGATGTGGAGAAGCATAGCATGTTCTTTATTTTGTATTATTAGGCAAGGACAGCTGTACTGTTTGAACTAAGGGAATCCAATAATAACTGTTGCTCTGTGAAATAAAGCAGCTTAATGATTCGTATCTGGCTTCATCTTACTAAATATTTTCTTAGTCCATCTTCAAAGAGATTGAAGAAGCACATGTGCGAAAGACACGCATATCCAGTTCAGATCACAAGGTTAAGCATAGAGACATTGGGTAGTACAGACACACTCCTAAATATAAGACACTCATACAGCTTACATGAGTGACTACCACCATGGAAATATCTATGGCAAGGGCAAAAAATTATAATACCCTTTTATCATTCCTAGTTAAGAAGATGAGGCAGTCAAGCCCACAGCGACTTCTATAGTATGCAGTGATGCTCACCTTCGCAAGTTCAGCAAGAGCTCAAACTTAAACCGTTCAGAAAGGACCCATTGCCATGACAGCTTTCCTCCTATAACAGCCCATTGAGATGAGCAATACTCCTCCACATTTATAGGGTGCCACATAACATGAGGTGTAATTTCATTTTTACTGCAGTTTCTTATGATTTCTGGATAAATGTCAACACCAGTATATATTATAAAATAATTTATACCATGAATGGCTTTAGAACTGTGGGGGTTTTCTTGTCTCCTTGCAAATGACATCATGAATTTACATTTGTTTGAAAATATTTTGAATGTGTGGTAATGAGGACAGCGAGCAGCAAGGTCACAAATGAATTTTTATGAGAGGCACTTAATATATTTCCATGCTGATACTGGTCTGGATTACACATGACTCTAGTCCAACACTACATGGTTGACTCCTAATGCTCACTGAAGTGGCCTAGCACCATCTATTCAGGGCATCTAGAGGTGGACAATAAATGTGTCACCCACATCCCAGGAACAAATGGGGGGAAAAATGACATCTTTCACCCTGGCCTAAGTTTAAAATCAAACCTTAATTCACATAGAGTTAAAATTGTCTGCTAACTTATAAAGAACATCAAATGAAAAGCTTTTCTAGAAAATACACGTGTTATTGTGGCTTTTTTGTCCTTTGTAGAATTATCTACCATAAATACTAAATCATAGAACCAAATGACAAGTCTCTGAAATTCTTTGGAAACTAGAAAGAATTGCACTTATCTTTCTTCATAATGAAATGCAATTTTTATGATTCAAGAACTTACAACTAGAAGTCCCTGAGATCTTTTTTGTGCACAGTATTTAAAAATGTGGTACTTTGATCATTGTCAAAATCATTCTAAATTAAAAAAACAATGTGCCAACCCAGCTACAGCTGTTTGCAACTCTATACTCTTTGCCGCATTGGTGGCTAATCTAATTATAAGAGATTATGTGAAACGTATCCTATTAAAATGTTTGTTCTTTGTATAGGTGGATTTTTAAAATTAGAAACAATGCAGTCTTGGAAAGATCTAAGCTTTGAGAAGAATGGGTTTGGAGTAGACCTTATCTCTGCTCAGCTTAAAGGATTCTATTTTTACAGTTCTCTTCATTCTAGTGAAATTAATCTTCTGAGCATGCACCAGAGCACATACCAGGATAAATGACAAGCCCAACTTGCAGAATCATATCGGAAAAACAGTGGGCTGGAAATTGCTCCAAGCAGCGAACTAGCAGTGGTCAACTTCCTTGAACTGCGAGTTCATATAACATCAGCGTTCTTTCCCGCGCTGTGTGAGTGGTGAAAGCTCTAAGGCCCCTTGCCCAATCAGCTTGAAGCAAGCCACGCTGTGAGAACCAGGGAGTGCAGTTCATAGACAAACAGCTCAGACTAAACCCCGGATGTACCCGATAAGGTTTTATAAAATGACATAGAGAAAGTAAAATAAAGAGAGGATAAGATTAAAAGACGGAGATAAAAGAGAAAGAAGGAAAACGTTTTTAAAAATTTTTTAAATGTCCAAAAACTATTAAAATCAGGAGTAATGAGATTCCACATTTTTAAAAGTTAATTTTCAGTGCCGGAGAGGTTGTTTGGCAGTCATTAAAACTTACCACACTGTTAAAACCTAGTTTAGACTTAAAAAACTGAGCATACCTATTTTCTGGTGAAATTAGTTCGTTTCCAGCTGGGCAGGAGAGCAAGTTGGCGCTGGTCCGTTGATTCCATTGATTGCTGCTGGCAATAACCCTTTAAGACAAAGCTGTCACATCGCCAATGAACCAGGAAGAGCAAATTCTGGCTTTCCGCATTTAACTGCACATGTGCAGTCGCTGGAACTTGCTCTTCGATTTCGCCCTTAATAACGATGAGCACTGTTAAGCTCATTGTTATTTTAAAAGCAATTTCTGGGCCAATAACAATATCAATGTTTTGTATTCAGGAGCCAACGCTGCTGAATTATTTTACTAGTTACCAAGAGGGTGGAGGCTTGTGTGGAACATAAACGTCAGCATAGACCAGTTGAGCCGAATAGCCTGTTTCTGTGCTGTTTCAATTTAAGAGTAAGGGTGGATTTTGCTTTGTGACTTTTAAAATATTCACTTACTGTATCATTTGTATATATCTAGAGTATAAACTGAAAAGCAGTATTTTGATTTTTTTATTGCTTTTTCTGTGTGCATAAATATAATTTTTCTTGCTATGTAAGATTTTATTGGTACATTGCCATGTACATGTGGAATTAGAATGAGCTACAATAGAATTGCCTGAAACACACTGAGGAGTCCAGTCAAAGTAGGACCTAGAATGAAGCATTACTTTTATAACCAAAAGTGTTTTAATGAAATCCACGTTAAGTGGCAATCACATATGGTGGAAAGGGATTCATAATCTTAAATATTGCTGTAAGTATGTGGGGAGTATTGTGCCCATTCATGATGTCACTGGAGCTGAACTTTACAATTTCCCCACGCATACCAACCTAAAAAACGAGGGAAAGCTAATGAACAGCTTCAAAAAACTGACAACATTTAAAAAAGGGTCTGAGATAAGGCGAGAACATGTGGAAAAGTGCAGTGAGTCACGGGGCTTGTAACTTAAGCCGCAGTACAAACAACATTCCTTTGCTTGTATTATAGAAAATAAACCACAAGTACATGAAATCCTGAAGAGGGATGTAGTGTGGAAGGCACAGGATTCATTTTCGAGGAGGGATCTGGGAGCATACCAACCCCTCCAGAAAATGTTGACTTTTGGCACTTTATATTTGGTTATTTCCAGTATTTTGTGATCTACAAGGAATGTAGGCATTGTAGTTTTATCTATAAAAAAAGAAGGGTCAATTTCTTTGAAAAGCACTCTCCATTTGCCTTTTGGGAATTCATTATTTTTCTTTATATTTTAAAACAACTTTCTCCCAATAGTCGCATGTAAATTTTTAATTAATTTTCTTTTTTTCTTAGAAAAATTGCCTAATAGCAGACATGGGATTTGAACCTTGTTTCACTGACCATGAGATTATGACAGTCAGGAAGCAAATTTAGAATTGTACACACTCTTGAAATGCCATATTCCCCCTTATGCCCTCCCCTCGCCATTGCCAGTTGATGGTGCCTTTCCAGTGGGATTTGGGCTATACCCCTCTGGAAAATTTTGAAATTTTACATTATAAATAGTGCATAATGAATCATTTTGAACACTTTCATGCTTCCTAATTTATACGTTTTTAATCCAGGAAAGGAAAAATTAGTGATATTTGATTTTCAGTGAACCAATTGAACCATCACTTCCTGAAAGTCAGCTCAACAGTCATTCTCTTTCCTTCACAAAGACATTCACCCTCTCTAACGCCAACCCCCACAGTTCATATATACCCTAACCTATGCTTCCCCCGCTCCACCAGTTCATCGTGGTATTCTTCTTTCCCTCCTCCCAGTTCATGTAGCCACTGTAATTCCCTCCCCTGTCCTATTCAGGTAGAAGAATTTGGGAAGAATATTCTAAGTGTGGAACCGGAATGGTGGTAGGCCCTGGGATAAATGCAAAGCAAAGGAAGATGGATGAAAAGGAAAGTCAGAAGAGCAGAGGGCACTCCCAGGAACATTGGGCTGCAGAAAGTTGCAGAGGCAGGAAGGGGTGAGGCTACAGAAGAACTTGTAGATAACAACAACAACAACTTGCATTTATGTAGCGCCTTTAACTACAATCCACATATTGGGAGGTAAAATTAAACTTCGGCAGGGTTGCTAAATGGGTGGCAGCAGATCAGCCGCCCATTATACACCCTGCATAATTTTCCTTTCCAAGGAGCCAATAAAGGTTGTCGAGGACAAAAGTGATAGATGAGTAAGATTTTCAGTGGGACAGAATGTGAGCAGCAGTGTTTTGGACAAGTTACAAGTTCAGCATGCAACATTTGCTTCCCGACTACCTCTAACGAGCAGTTCTAAAGTATTAAAAGAGGGCAACAAGCAGTGACTTCAGAGATAGTAGCAAAGTACAGAAATTTCCCTTCATAATATTTAGGATTATGTGACACTTCAATAAAAAATACACCTTGCTTTAAGTCTAAAATTATATTAAATAACTTAGGACAAAACTAATTCTGTCCCCTTTCCCAATTCATAGACGTTTATAAGTTTCAATGTTTGTCATCCTTAACTAAAACAAATGTACTGGTCAGTTTTGTTTTTGAACCAACTTGTTTTAAGACAACACAGATTGTGGTTAACAGCATACCCAAATGGTCAAGTAGAAGTTAAGCAAGTGATGTTTCCTTATTAGGGAACATGATACTTATTCTATAAATGGTAAAATAATTGTTTAGCATGTGATGCAACTCACTATAGAACATGATACTCATTCTATATAAAAGTCAGGCATGGAAAAATAAACTAATTTGTTATTTATGGTGTACAGCAAAATTAGAAACTATAATTAAAAATACTATGGCTCATGTGCCCTTGGGTCATTATACAGTACATATCCGCCATTACAATTGTTAACGTTACTTTTTATTTTTAAAATGTTCCCATACAACTATACTTAATATTAAATTGAAAACCTGATATCCTTTACCATTCATGTACCGACACAACAATTAGAAGCAATAGATAGTCAAATGCTTTTAAAATGCCTCTGTTATTTGATAGAAGTCTCATAAATTTTCTTAAGCAGTTAGTGTCACTAGTGCAAAGTAATTTTAGCAACTGTATATGTAAAGAGAAATGTCAGTAATAACACTCCCCCGTTAACATTATTTATTTAAAATACCTTCAACATATAATGTGATGTAAAATAAATTTTCTTTTTAAAGCAATTAGTAGGTGGTCCAGATTCATTTTGTAAATTTGAAAGTTCAATCTATTTTCATCAATAAAAGCAAGGCTCTATTTCACAATAAACTCAACAATTTTGATATTAAACATGTAGCATTGCTCTCAATGCAGTAAGAATATCTTGTAAAATGTTGATGTTGAATATGATGAAGTGAGTGAATTAAAGAAAATAAAATACTATTTTCGTGGGTGCAGTTATAATGTCACCACATTAATGTAAAGTGATTTTGGGCACGCAATGTAAAAGTGCCAGCATGACTCTGAAGATTACTGAGCACACTAAAGCAGTGTGGTCAGAGACGCCAGCCAAGAGGCTATTTCACACCAGTTTGATTTCATACCAAGTGCAGTATAACACCAGCCTTTATGACTCGTGTTAAAGGAAAAAGAAACAACATTTATTGAAATGGTGCAAAATTGAAGCAAGGTAAACAGTTATTACCTATTTGTTGGCTAAGGAGGAGCATGCAGAAATAGAACAACATCCAGTAGGGCAATATTGCAATAATAAAAGAGCCACCCTGAAGCAACAGTGGGGTGACAGGAGATGACAACTTTCAAAAGATTCTTTGGAAGCACCTCAGGTGCATTTGGCTGATATGAAAAGCATTTGGGAGCCAGTGTTGGCTAACAGAACTAACCTTCAGAATAATTGTTGCAAATGGCACTCACTCAGAATTCATTCCTAAAGGATTGGACAAGAAAGACCTTTATCTACTGGGCTTTAGTATTGACTTGACTATCGTGTGCCCCTTAAAAGTTCAATAAATGTCTACAGACTGATGATGGAAAAATTGGACACCATCCCACGACTTAACATTCTATAACTGAACTAGATAGGGAAGGGGCAAAATTCACTTTAAAAATAAATGGACCAAAGCTGAGTAAACAAACTGTATTTGTTGAGAGAGGTCACTACTATGTTTCTTTAAGGACTGAAATGATAGCAGTGACATATGAGTGAAAGTTATGGATACTTTAAATGAACATGAGAGGCCATTGCAGCTGTGGGCAGCAGATTCAATATCTCGCACTCTGATGATTTCCCAGTCTCAGCCATATTGTCATAGGGAGGCATCGACCAGCGACAGGAAGCACAGAAAATCAGAGGAACAGACAACCCTGGGATGAGTTCAGGCGGCTACTAGTAGTCAGCTCAGAGCTACATTGTCAGAGACCTGCGTCCACTTCCTAGCCACAATTGTTTGAGGAAACCAAGAAGAGAGAACAAAAGCAGATTTTGTGTCCTCAGAACACAATGAAAAGATTTTGTGGTCATTTTCAAGAAACCTGACTGAATCGTTAGGTCAAAATAACTTGGAATTTACTGGCAACAACTGAATTTTGTTTCCATGACAGCACAGTAGTTACAGATCTCACAATAGAGACCGAACACAAGTAGTCTTGGGAATAAGGCACAGTCTTGGAACACTGAGCACTGTTCAATAATCCAAGTAGAAGAGGCAGCTACAAAACCAGAGAAGATAGCTGGAACAAAGATGCAGACTGTAAATCACAGTGATATTGTAGCTATAGGGAACTTTGCTCAAGAAGGTGAATAGCCATGAATATTCTAAGGACAATACAGGGTGATGAGTTGTTTAACTGGAACTACAATAATGCACATTGAGGAAAGATTAGCAGGGCTATTGAAGAGGATAGGAAAAAACCCAGTAGTGCTCGTCCATGTAGTGGTAAATGACGTGGGAAGAAATAATATATGCGAGGATCGTCTCAAAACTGAAAGTAATGTTCTTTGGTATAAGTAAAAGAGGGAAGTTCACCAAAAAAATTGAGGATATAATAAATGGCTGTTAATCTGGTGTGAAAATAATGATGCTACTTTCATAAGTACAGTACTAGGAATATTTTTAGGACAAATCGGACTAGTGTAAGATAAACTGCATCTAAACAGAACGGGGAGATCTGAATAAATTGTCCAAGTCCGCACCAGTGATGAGATGCCTCACCTGTTGCCAGTGCAGCTTGGAAAATTTAGGATAATGAGACTTGCAAGGAACAGTGAGGCAGCTGTCAAGAATAATTTAAACTAGCTGGAGGGGAGAAGGCAGGGAGGAAACTGGACCCCAAACAAGACAGATTGTAGAGTGGAAGACAGTGAGCAGACAGGTATAGACACAGAAATTGAGAGAAACATAGAGGAACTAATTACCAGGAACATGCAGACATTGACATTCAAAGAAGGAAGCAAATCTACAATAAAATGTATATACTTCATTGCAAGAAGCGTTAGAAATAGGTGCCAGAATTGAAAGATGTTGCAACAGTAGGGAACTACATTGTATTGGGACCATCGGAAACATGGCTGACCCCAGAGGATAGTAATGAATACAACATAGGGGGATATTGAGTGTTCAGACAGAATAGAGTTCCTAGATTCCCAGTGGCAGAGCTATGGGTAAGAACTGGAGAAACGGGAGCTTATTGATGTTGAAAGGAGGCAATTGAGAGATGATCCTATAGCGATATATAAGATAGAAAACAGCATGTGGGTGAGATGTCAGGCACGTGACCTGAAGTATTTACATTAAAGTAATCCGTAGGACAAGATATAACTGGTATAAAGAAATTTAAATTTACTATGAAATGGCTGAGAAATGCAAAAGAAGTTAAAGCAATTTAACTTTAAAAATTGATCAATGAACAGAGCGTGAGGGAAAGGTGAACAAAACAGAGTAACGCCTGTTTTTTTTGCACTGATGGGAATACATGTCTCACTATAGACTGATGTAGTAAACCATTTGTTGGAATGTTCTTTCTCCTCTTGTTCAAGGAGTTCTTTAATCCTGTTCACTGACACTTTGGGCTCAATTTTCAAATAGAAGTCTGGGTGCTTTGGGGGTAGAGGGGCAATGAAAATCTGGAGCGGGTAAGGAAGCCGGCTCCAACCCGCTGACTTCTGCGTTTCACACAAACGGATCTGTATGCGCGCGTCAGGAATCCAGAAGTCCCGCCGGTGATTAAAGCCGGCAGGCTGATATTTAAAGCAGTCATTAAGATAGTTAAAGTTGTTAAGGTACTTAATTTTACGGTGATTGAGGCAGGGAAAGGATTTTCATTCTGCCTCAGCGTGTTTCCCGTGGTGTGTGAAACACTCCATATTGAAGGAGTCGTGTTTCAGCCAACAGCCATTTGGACATTTAAATCCCTGTTTGACAGATGGGGATAAAAGGTGAGTTATTGCAGCAGGGCACTCAGTTCTCTCAGACAAACCTTTGGCTGGGAGATCTTTATGTTTAGACTGAGAATTCTTGGTTTCCACTCAGAGTTGTTCTCTTTACACACATTTACCAACTTTCCGGACCCCCTCAAACTGACACCATCAGGATGGAGGATGGAGGGCGCAATGGCTGCATTCACCCACTACATCCGAAGACGAGGAACATCACCATCCTCACCAGAAACGGCATGCACTTCCGCCACTTGGAGCTCCACAACACAGTACTACGCCACAGGGACCTGCACAAGAGCACAGAGGGGAACAACAGAGAAAGCGACGTCGCAGGAGACACTACCCTCGCCAGAGGGACTACAGACCGAGGTGCAGCTTCATGGATCTCTCTGAGGAGCAGTGCATACGGAGGCTGAGAGTGAGTCGCCAGGTGGCCGCAGACATCTGCAGCCTCCTTCATGCCGAGCTGCTCCCAGCTGGGCCTCGTGGCATCTCATTACCCGTCGCAGTTAAATTCACCACTGCCCTCAAATTCTTCGCCTCCAGATCATTCCAGGGTGCCACCAGGGACATCGCCGGTTGTGTGCACAAAAGTGCATAAGGCAGGTCACCGATGGCTTGTTTCGCAGGGCATCGTAATACATCAACTTCCCCGTGGACGACCTCAGCCAAACGGAGAGGGCAGTGGGATTCCACTCTGTAGCTGGCTTCCCACGGTTACAGGGTGCAATCGATTGCACATATATAGCAATCCGAGCACCTCCACACGAGCCAGGACTGTTCATCAACAGAAAGGGGTATCACTGCATCAACACTCAGCTTGTTTGTGACCACCGCAAAAGATTCCTTCATGTGTGCGCCAGATTCCCTAGCAGCTGCCACAATTCCTTCATTCTGAGGAAATCCAACATCCCGCCCCTCTTCCATGCACAGAACACCCCTGCATACGTGGCTCATGACACCTCTGAGGAACCCCATCAGCGAGCAATAGCGCCGATACAACGACAGCCACATCGCCGCCAGATCTATAGTTGAACATGTGATAGGGCTGCTCAAGATGCGATTTCGGTGCCTCGATCGTTCTGGGGGAGCGCTTCGATATGCACCAGAGAGAGTGAGTCGCATTATAGTAGTGTGTTATGTCCTGCACAACATGGCACAACAGAGAGGGTACCGGTTGAGGAGGCCCCATCCCCTCATCCCCTAATCCACATCTGCCATCCACATTGAGGAAGAGCAGGAGGAGGAGGAAGACGACGAACCCATGGGCAGAGCAGCGGCTCACCTGGTTCCTCATGAGGCCAAGGAATGACTCATATGTGAACGGTTCTAGTAAGATCAGAAAATGAGAAGAGTCCAGTCCTCACACCACCTGGAAAGACCAGCGCCAACACCAGCCCCTCCCGCCTCCCCCCCGTCCCTGCACAAAACAGTCCTGCAGCTACACATACACCCACTGTAAAGTGACCCACTGAGTGGCAGCAAGTGTCGCCGTTCATGATGAAGCACATGAAAGGGTGCTATCACAAAAGGCAGTCAAGAATGGGCAAGACATGGCAGTAGTGGTCACAATGATAACATTTAATGTGACTTTAACAAAAACCAAATTTAAATGAAAAACATGACAGTCTGTCAGACACCCTTGTGCATACCCTTCGTGATCACCAATCCTTAGTCTTTCTCTTCATACCGCTTCTACGTGCTGCATCTCCTGTGGTTGCAGCAGAGGTAGTGGCAGGTTGCTCATGTTCATGCCCTGACTGCTTAGATGCTTTCGGCATATGCCCTCTTGGTTTTGGAGCCCGTGAGGGCCCCTCCAAAGACTGCTCCACATCTACCTGTGCAGGGGCTGACTCAGCCACCTGGAGAGGAGGCAGCATTGCGGGTACTGGTTGAGAGGAGGGCAACGGGTGAGACGTGGGTGCACTTTGAGTGGCGTCCCCACTTCCATGTCCCCTTTTGCCATCATCCCTCCCCTGGACCAGGCCCACATCACTCCTACCACTCTGCTGGACAACAGTTTGGAGGACATGTATGATGCCTTGGAAAGCCACTTCTAAAGTATCAGCCTGTTTAAGACAGCAGAATGTTGTTCACCCTGAGTCTGAATGGCCGTTGTCAGGGCCTGAATGGACTCTTGTGAGCTGTGCTTGAAGCTCAACGGAGGCTAGCCATCTCTCCATCGCAGACATTCCTGCACTTACCTGCGACACTATCTCAGACATTTCCGCAGTTACGTGCGACACTATCTCAGACAGTTGCTCACGTCCCTGTGACACTATCTTAGAGATTACATCCCGTACCTGTGCCACCATTACACTCATGCAGGAGTTGGACTCCTCCATCCTCTGCACTATTCAGGAGAGTGTGCGTGGCACCTGTTCCAGTACCTCGCAAATGTGTTGCTGTCTCTCGATCATTCTCCTGTTAAAGGATGGCCCCCGGGGTTCAGCATCTGCGTCCAGCTAAGCAGAGCAGGAGAGGAGTGCACCCACCAACGCAGACTCTCCACAGCTGCCCCTGCCACCAGTGTCTGCATGTGCTCCATTGTGTGTGGTGACTCACCAGGTGCCAACCCAACTAACTGACCAATAGGACCCACCGAGGTGTGAGTTTCTGCGCTGGAGGATGGCTCGCTAAAATGTGACCGTGCGCCCTCAGAGGTCTAGACCTCCACTTAGGAATCGCCCTCTCCCGCCACTGCAGTCATTGAACGGCCTGTAAAAGGACAGAAGGCAATATTAAGCATCGGCACAGATGTGTCATATTGGGATGAACATACCGAGGTGTTCAACATGCCAATCATTGTTATCATCAATTCGTGTTGTGTGTGATGAATGTTAAAGTTATGTCACCAGAAGTTTGTGTGGTGCCAGTCTCGGCGTCCCCGATGGACAGGCACTCGAGGGTGCGGCTGATCTCCAGAGCTGCCTCCTCCACCCCTATTTGTTGTGGCCCCCCCTCCAGTCCTCGCCCTCTTGCATGCATTTTGCGCTCTCTTCTAGAAGGGGAGAAAGTACAGACCTGTGAGTGAGTGATGGTGAAGTGGTCAGCCAACGAATGCATTGCTTTGGGTGAGGCTGACCGTGAAAGAGACGCATCAGAGGGTGAGTATCAGACAGAGCCATCACATTGGATGAGGATTGGGGTGACTGGTAGTGGTGGAGTGACTAATGGGGAGGTGAGGAAGTGCAAGTAAGTTGAGGATGAGCCTTAAGTGGGTGTGAGGAGTGAAGTGATGGAGTAGTCTTGGCAGTGCAGAATGAGTTGGGGGGGAGGGCGGGGTTGACGTGCAGCACGGAATGCAGGAGAATCATTAAGTGTACTAGTTAGGTTATTGAAATGCTTCCTGCACTGGACCCAAGTGTGGCAGATGTTGCTGCTGCTGGTGACCTCCACTGCCACCTCGAGCCAGGCCTTCCTGGTGGCAGAGGCAAGGCACTTCCTCCTGTCAGCCAGGTAAATCAGTTCCCTCCTCCTCCTCACCCCAGCCAGTAGAACTTGAAGTGAGACATCATTAAATCTTGGCGCAGCCTTACCCCTATGTTGCTCCATTGTGTCTTTTTGGTCTTTGCTTCAGCAAAAGCCATTGGAGCAATGGCCCTCTAAATACATACGCTCCAGTTGACAGCCTATCATGTGGGTGCGCAGTCCGCCCACTGCGCAGCTTTCAGACGGCAAACCCGGAAGCCACGTTAAGGGCTACCAATTAACTCGCGATCGCGTGGGGAACGATAAGTTTTTATTATCCGGGTTTGCCGTGTGCCCTTTGACCCCCCCCCCGTCCTGGCTGCCATCCCGCTGCCCTTTGAAAATTGAGCTCTTTGTGTTTACCGAAAGTTTGTTGAACCAACTTAAAATTCTGGGTGGTATGAAGTTATGTTTGACATTCACTACAGTTTGTTATTGGTTTGGTTTTATTTTTTTTAAATGCATATACAGAGTGTTACTGTGTTAAAGTCATAATCATACTTTGTCTTCTATATTCATAATGTTCTATGGATTTGAAATTATAAAGATGAAAAATAATCATGCAAAGCTCTATCTAATTTGCCCCATCCTGAATATTTATTGATGGAGCCTATGTGTAAGTATGAAAGGGTTAATTTACTTGGTGGAAAGCAACACAGCTTAAACTCTAAATACTTAATCTGAAAATTGATTTCTTTAGTCACTTTCTTAAACCAACCTTTTTTTTAAAGAGAGTCCAACTCCACTAGAATATGCTTTTAATTCTTTTATGGCATATGTTTATAGATAGATATATATAGATATATTCAGCTATCACTTTGAAGGAATTGAAGTTGTCTTGGTGAGGTTTGGTTGATAATCCCATGTTATTCTTGTTTTTGAAACACAAATAAACCTTTAAGCAGTCTTTGACAGGTATTATTGCCATGAACAAGTAATAAGGTGCCTGTATTAGGATGCTTTTCTTTGATCCATGAAGAACTGAGTGACTGTTTTGCACTTCAAGTCTTAGCAAGGTATTTTCTGTCGCATTACTGTGCATTCTAAGTATTTGGCTAACTCTATCTTGTAAATGGATTCCCACCATTTAAAAGTAGAAACTATAGCCCCAGACTGAAGAAATACAAAATGTCACTTAGTATCTACTTCTTTTCTCCTAATATCTTGGTACTTCTAACAGTGTATGCTGTATTTTATTAGTGTGAATTTGGAGCTAGTGATAAAACAGGACAATGTTTCACAATACCTGGTCTGACTTTTATTTCGTAATACTCTTTATTTTCCTGAACGTCTAGTGATCCTGGCCAGGAATACATTTCATTGATGTTGGGCACTGTGAGAGAAACCCTAGTTTGAAGTTTTTGGTATCTTTAGAGATTTTTTTTTGTTGTGTGTGCAGATATTATTTTAAGCAGAGCAAGCTTTAGCCACGTGCAAAACCCTGATTTTGTGAGGCCCCCAGGTTGCTGATAAATGATGCCAATTCCAGGAGAGAAAAATCAATGATAAAAACAGAAAATGCTGGAAACATTCAGCTGGTCAGGCAGCATCTGTGGAGAGAGAAACAGAATTAACCTTTCCAGTCGATGACCATTCATCAGAACTCCCTGAATTTTCCTAGGGTTTTTTTGACTCTCTCAGGAGATTACATGACTGCTAGTACGAGGGAACACTGGGAGTCACAATGCTTTCTTGTGTACATACTTTGTTGGGACATACGAACAGACAGACAGGAAAAGTCCATCTGGTCCATCTAGCATGTCCCAAATAGTCATGAAGCAACAAAGCATTGTGACCCTCATGGATACATTCGGAAATCCTCTGGAAGCAGTGTGCACTTTTGTTTGTATTCAATTTCCATAATGAATTCAGACTTTTTTCTGACTTATTTGCAGCCGTACACTATCTACTTTTGAAGCGATTTCTAGTGATGTATATTTTATAAGTTAACATCTCAATACTCCTGCAGTATTAAAGTTCTTTTATTATTTTAAATTACATGCAACATTTCTGAAAAAGAGGAACATTTTGTCATCCTGCCAGTTAGTTTTGGGACTAATTTGAAACGCAGTGTAGAATCTAGTTGAATGCTCATCTCTCTATTAGTCTTGACATTTATTCTTTAAAAATTGACTTGATTCTGTCTTTTACCTATGGAGTTATAACATTTTCTCAAATATTTAGTAATATTAATTTATTTGTATATATTGATATATTAAAAACAATTTATTTTAGGTATGATCGTCCTATGTTAACAAAAGTGAAAATGAAAATCTAGCAATGTAGCCAAAATGGGTTCTAACAAATAATTGCTGGAGGACCTGTCGGTTCCCATTTGATTTAAAAGTTATGAGTGGAAAGGCATAAGGCTGGTAAGGGGCCTCAAAATCCTAAGCTCTGATTTTTAAGACTAGACGTACTATGCGTGCAAAGAACAAACAGTGGAGATATGGTGTTTTCAGTCAAATTGGACACATTTTCATTGTGTTATGTGGTAAACACAGATGTCATTCATAATTGCATAGGAATGTTTTGTTGTAATTAATCAGGCAGCATTTCTAAAGAATCGTAAAAGTTGACTGCCAGACAAAACCACAATTACTTGCCTGTTACCATGAAAACTTTATGGATACAATAGCACTCCAAGTTTGTTCCCATTCCTAACAGATTTTCAGGTTACTGCAGTGAGATTTTTTTTGCCTTATAGGCATTGATAATTTTGTTGCATTAATCATCATGTGAATTTAATATAGACTCAGGTAGGAATGGCACAAGTTGCGACATTTACACACATACAAGTGCCTAAGCAGTGTTGGTGAGCACCGTTCTACGGCCAGAGAAAACTGAGCTAAGCACATGCATGCAAACACACAACACAGATCTCTGTGTGCATGCATGCATGTGCTTAGCTCCATTTTCTCTAGCAATAGAGCGATACCAGAGTTAGCCGTGTAATTGTCTGCCTGTCTTGTGCCTGAAACCATGCCTTTTGTATAACAATGGTGAATATATATTAGTGCAGAATCAAACATTTTCTAAATATTAATAGATCTCCTGTGGCAGTTCCAGAGGATGGAGTGGTACAGGATATAGTGGAGCTACATCCTCACCTAATGGCTGCAACCTGTAGCTATGGTGTCAGTAGGACTTGTTTACATAGGGAATTTCCACTATAATTGATTACATAACATTTTAAATGTTAAATGTTGACGTTAACAAATGACCATAAATCGCGGCAACAGGAAGTGAAGTTTGTGGGCAGGAAATGCATGCCTACACAGAGGCCCAGAAATTGCTTAAAAATGAACAGAGAGCTCAACAGCGCTCACTACTGTTAGTGGCAAAATTGAGGCGCAAGTTCCAGCATTTGCACATGCGCTGTGAAACGCGGAAATCCGGGAACTTGCTCCTCCTGGTTCGCTGATGATACGACAGCTTCGAATTAAAGGGATATCGTCAGCTGGCAGTAGAAAAAATGGTTGAGCGTCAACTCTTGCTCATCTGCCCAGCTGGAAAGTAACTAATATCTCCACAGAACAGATACGCTTAAAAATATCAGATCTAAGCTAAGTTTTAACAGCCCGGTAAGTTTTAATGATTGCCAAACAATTAAAATTAACTTTTAAAAATGTGGAATCTCATTAATCCTTATTTTAATACTTAAAAAAAAAAATTTAAAAATTAAAATAATTATTTTTAACTTTTCCCTTCTGCCTCTTTTATTTAATTCGATTATTTCTTGCCCTCTTTTTTTTGCTATCTATAACCGTTTTTACAAATGATTTTAATATTGTACCTTGCACTTCCTGGATTTTACATTCCAGCTTGCAGAAACTCTTTGCAGTTGTCAAATATGCTGCAATCTGATCGGCCGAGGGGAGAGAGTGATTCCTCTCACTTCTCCCATGGGTCCTAGCTTCGCTGGAGCTAACGCTGGGCTCTTCTCCACTTCCTATTAGAGAAAGTGCACCCATTAAAAATGGTGGTAAGTTAGTGGGTTAGTATAAGTCTATGGACTAGTGAGCACTGTTGGTTCGCCGCTGTGAGCAATTTCTAGGCCAACATTTTCAATATAACCTATAGATAAAATGTTCAGGATAGAAAAAATTACATTTGAGTACATTTCTCTTGTTGGATGTTTGTTTATAACATTGAGGGACTCTGGGCGAAGCATGCATTCGGGGGAATTTCCCCTGAAGACACAGAGGATCCTGAGCATGTAACATCCTGAAATGTGTAGAATTTTAGCAGAAAATGTGGATGCTGTTTGTTTATATTTGGCAAATTGTAAATGATTTTCTTTCATTAGTTAACCTTTTCCACAACATTCATACGTATGTCAGCATATATTATTCAAATTAATCATTTGTGGCCAGAAATTTGAACATTTAAAAGGACAATTCTATGTACATTTACCATTTATGGCTACAAGTTAAGTTTTTGTTTGCTTTTAGTCATTAAAAAAACGGCTGATCTACTAGCGATTATGGACACCAACTGCCGGAACATGGTTGGTCATTGATGCTTGTTGATGTTCGTGTTGAACGATTAGCAATTTGATTGCTGCAAGTTTATAGTTGATTACAGGCAAGTAATATGCCCAGAACATAATCCAAGTGATAGTTTACAGCAGCAAAATATCACTCAGTACCTGTGTTCTAGAACTGACTGTGACATTATCAACTGCCCCTTTGAATATTGCACTGTCAGCTGTGCTTTATGGTGTTTGTTGACGAACGGTCACTAATTGTGAATTGTAACATAGCGTCACCATCGCAATATGTTACATTTTGATTGTGAAGATTTTCTACGTGTCTCTACTGACCCGATAGTTTCGCACTTTTAGGAGCACTGCAGTCAAGCAGGTCGATGATCTATTTCTGTCTTTGCAACAGGAAGGTAGCAAAGAAATCAACACAACACTGCTGGTACACTTCTTTGGGAAAGAAGGAAAGCTGAAGCTCCAGTACAGTGACTTTTACAGGTAAGGAACTCATCCATTCTGCTAATTAACTGCTTTCTAGAAGAACACTGTGACCTTGAGTACAAAGTTTCCTATGCCTTACACATTCTACTCTTAAATGTAATACCTCAACTATGTGGCAAGTTTCATAACCCTTTGATCAAGTAGGACCAATAAGATGTGGCATGGCAGCACTTTAATGTGTTTAGAAAGTTTTGTGGGTAAGAGATCCCTGCCTACCACAGAGAGAAAACTTTAATTGAACTTAAACTCCCACATCTGACTGTTAAGAGCTGTAGGTCCTGTTTTTATGGTCTAATGCAGATAATTTTTCAACATTGGTAGGTGTTTGAGTACAATGAGGGAGTTGTACATTGTCTTTATGGTTAAGGTATGTGCTTTTGATCACTCCATTAAAGCTGCTTAAAAGTTTGTTACTTGCCAGTAAATCTGGTTTTGCACATTTTTAAAGAAGATAAAAGGGTCAGTGTGGTTTTTACCTTGGTACAGATATCACTTTTCACCCAAATCGCATTTGTTGGTAAATCAACCAAATCATCTTTCTAGTTCATAATGGAAAAATGTGATTTTATCTGATCTTTCTTCAAAACACTTTACCACACACAGGAAATCATTGTTGGCCGTTGATCAAAGTGCCAGCGTGTTTTGAAAGGAGATGAGTGATGAGCCATACAGATATGTATAATTGTCAAAAGGAAAGCAATGATGATATTTTACAATGCGATTATTTTGTTTGATGCTCATGAGATACTATAGTTTTGAAATGAAAGAAGATTCAGTATGAAGACTGTGGGAGATTATAAGACACAGATTGTAAGGCCCATCTTTCTTAAATCATTTTCAGCTAAACCTGGAAGTGTAAGCACATTAGAAGAGCATGTTAGTGACCAGTGATAAAACTTAGAGAATTAGTTGTTCACTGATTTATTTTAGGGGCGGGAATGCTAAGCTGAACATTAAGAAGCTCCCCCAACAGCAGTAATTAATTACGTTTATTCCAACAATGTTTGTATGAATTTGTGTGTCTCGAGAATTGGTCTGTTTGCATTCTGATTTGAGACTATTGGAAACTGAGATTATAGAAATTCATTTGAACATTTTAATTCTCTTTGAATACACCTGCTCTGAATTTGTCAAAAAATATTTTTCACAATCATTTTACCTGATTTTTAATTATCGTTTAATGCAGTTATGCTGTGTATACAGTATTTGGAATATGTCAGACAGGAAATACCAAGTAGTACAGAGGTAGGAGATCACAATTCTTTTTTCATTTGTTCAATATAATTTGGAATTTATAATGGTTGGAATCTGAGTATTGCTGCCGAAATCGGGCACTCCCAGGAGCGGCGCTCACAGGGGCCACTGGTAGTTGAACAGATGACCCTCTAGCTTTGATTTTCTATCCATTTTAAAATGCTCCCTGTGAGCGCTGCTTCTTGGCAAAAGCGTCCAATCAGGGAACCAGCCCTCTGGCTTTCACCCAGACTAATGGTAAAAAAAAACACATAACAAAAGCATTGCAATGTACTAGTATTCTGCAGGACATGACGCAGGAACAGCTTAATAGTGGAAATGTTCACTTCTTACTAGGAATGAGCAAATTAAGGAGAAGTGATCTAAAGGGAGCTGACTTCAAATCTGGAAGGAATTACATAAAATGCAGAAAACAAAAATGCAGAGAAGGGAGGAATAACAAAAAAAAGCCAAAATAAAAGTAGAAAAGGAAAGCAAATAGTGAACAGCAATAAACTTAAAAGGAAAATTAACCAACAAAGTGAAGAAAAAGGTAAGTATAATTCAGAAAGAATTAAGAATTGGGAAGAATTTAAAATGCTGCAGTTCAAAGGATTTGGATAAATTCCAGAAAATTTGAATTTTTAGATTCCCAAATGGCAGCTTTTTATGCTGTTTGTGGGAAATTCTTGCTGTTTACTACAAGAAAAAGCAACAAAGGGCAGTGAAGCCAATTGTGTGGGGCTGGATATTCCCACTGATGGTAACAGGAGTGGATGAAAATTAAGCAACTGGCAGGTGTAAAATCATTAGCAGCAGCAAACTTGCCAGTGGGGTAAACCTCTGTACTACTGCCAGTTTACTTAATTTGCACTTTTCTTACGGAGTGGGAAAGAGTAATTAGTAGCACTCAGCAAAATGGGTTTGACCAGTGTAAAAGAGCTTTTTTTGTTTTTAATATTTCAAAATATACTTTATTTCATAAAATTTTAAGATACACACAGTTCAACGTAAAAGGCACAATTTCAAGCAATATAGTTCAAACCAATACAATGCAGATCATGCACACTATGATCTAATTTTTACAATTCAAAACACAGTATATGTCTTCTAATACATGCTGTACAATACAAAGTGGGGTGGTCTTACACGTTGGCCTTTCCCCATAGATCCTTTGCGCAGGCCACATCTCGCTTCAGTGAATCCCGCAGCATGTACTTCTGAACCTTGGAGTGTGGCACTCGGTCGTGGACAGCTCCTTCAGATGGAAGAACAGCAGGTTTTGGGCGGACCATAGGGCCTCTTTCACCGAGTTGATGGTTTTCCAGCAGCAGTTGATATCTTTCTCGGTGTGCGTCCCGGGGAACAACCCATAGAGCACAGCATCCTGTGTTACCGAGCTGTTGGGGATGAACTGGGACAGATACCAACGCATCTCTCTCCACACCTTCTGCGTGAAGGGACAGTCCATCAGGAGGTGGACAACGGTCTCGCCTCCGCCGCAGCCTCGAGGGCAGCTCACGGTGGCGCTGAGATTCCATGCGTGTTGGAAGGACCGCACTGGAAGGGCTCTTCTCACCACCATCCAGGCTACATCCTGGTGCCTGTTGGTCAGTTCTGGCGACAAGACGTTCTGCCAAATGGCATCGACCATCTGGTTGGGGAATTGCCCAATCATATCCACCCTCTCCTTTCCCTGCAGGACTCTCAGAACGTTCCGTGCCGACCACAGGGTTCCTCCTCAGGAACTTCTCCACCTAAGACAGGTGGTGGGGGACGGTCCAGCTGGATGGGACGTCCTGTGTCTTTTGTCTTTTTTTGTCTCAATAATACTAGTGGTGAGAACATGGACTGTACTTACCACAGTAGCTGTACCCTCGGTCATAGGACATTGGGGATAAACTTTTCACTTAGGGGTGCCACCCACCAGGAGCTAAGGAAGATGGCTGTGGCTACTTGTAATGTCTGTGCAGTGAACATTTGAATATTTCAAATAATGGTTTGCACCAATAAGTGGAGAATGCTAACTTAAGCAAGAGTGGGTATTTTTTATACCAGCATCTCCGATGGTAATTATGCGGTGACCCACGAAGGTGAAAATTATACCTCGGGCGTCACTTGTCAATCGAACAATCCCATGTCACCTAAAAAAAAAAATCATTTTTTCTCCCCAATTTTCTTTCTTTCTCTCTCTCCTCTCCTGAAGGCCTTGGCTCCTTGCTGGGGTACAATTTTCAAGGCAAGGTACCTCATCCAAGTGGCCATTATTCATGTATGAGCTTAACAGTGCATGTCAGAGGACTATCAACTGCAAAAACATCACAGCCAAGCTGAGTCCTTACTTTACCCAGTGTCCAGACATGCATTTCCTGGAGGTATTGCTAGATAATCAAGAAAGGGGACAATGGTCGAGTTATATTTTGTTATTAAAACACTGGTTGCAAAGTTAGTTATGCTAACCATGTTGAGCTGCTATTTATTCAGCAAAATGGGGAATGTAACTTGTACACCAACTTGTACAGGTAATGACTTAATTTAAACCTTAACTTTAATTATGTATGGGATGCCCAGTGAGAAATGTGATTTACCGGAACATAAAGCACAAAGTGATGATGGGGCTAATGACTCGACTGCCACAGGCGTGAATGAGTTACAGACTAAACTCATGACATAGTCCCATAAACCATTGCTCCCCATTGTGTATCATATTCCTAACACATGTTGAGTTGGAACTAGCATTTCCCATTAATAATTTAAAAATGAGTAAAGGAGGGCTGCACAGACAGACGTGAGCACTGCAGCAAGCAGCAGCTGCACACAAATGGTATCTTTTTTCAGGTACATTGCATTGTACAGGTGAGCAGTTTAGAATTCTTTTGATTTCTAAAGTCTGATGGGTATTTTGACACAAGAAAAAGAAGAACTTGCATTTATATAGCACCAACTACAACTTCAGGATGTCCCAACACACTTCACAGCCAATTAAGTACTTTCGAAGTGCAGCCACTGTTGTAATGTAGGCAATCACAGCAGCCAATTTGTGCACAGCAAGATCCAACAAACAGCAGTGAGAGAAGAGCGATTCATGAGTGATCGGGGCAAGATCCTTTGTAGCTTGCACATTTGTGATTATGCCAGTGGAACAATGGCCCACCTGAGATAAACCCATTTGGTGTATGGCCCGGGAACGCCTCGATTTAAAATTTTCATCCTTGTTTTCAAATCCCTCCATGGCCTCGCCCCTCCCTATCTCTGTAACCTCCTCCAGACCTACAACCCTCCAAGATCTCTGCACTGCTCCAATTGTTGCCTCTTGCGCATCCCCGATTTTAATCACTCCACCATTGGTGGCCATGCCTTCAGCTGCGAGGCCCTAAGCTCTGGAATTCCTTCCCTAAGCTTCTCTGCCTCTCTACCTCTCTCCCCTCCTTTAAGATGCTCCATAAAACCTACCTCTTTGACCAAGCTTTTGTTCATTTGTCCTAATATCTCCTTATGTGGCTCAGTGTCAAATTTTGTTTGATAATCACTCCTGCGAAGTTTTGTTCTGTACTATGTTAAAGTCGCTATATAAATGCAAGTTGTTGTTGTTATGGTGTATCTACCTGCTCAAAAGTGAAATACAGAAGTCATTGGCACTGAGCAAAAGTGGGGGTGGATTGCAGTGTTGTGCTGTTTTGCTAGATGTATAAATCATGTTTAGATTGTGTTTTCAATAATAATTTAACTGGAGGTAGCATTATGGAGACTGACATGCCAGTCTTGTTACAAGTACAATTACAAGTTTACCCTGTACAGCCTAAATTTTAATACTATATCAGGACAGCAGCATATACAAAATGAGCAGGAGTTTCGTGCCCAAATAAAATGAGATGGGTTTAGAAATTAAACAGCTGTGAGTTGAGAAATAGTGATAGCACTTTACCTTTAGTCATTTTCGACTGAAAGTTTATCCAGATATCATCATACAGAATCCAATGACAGTCCTGCCAGCAGTGAAAAATTACCTTAGAACTATGAAACATAAGCCCCAAAGTTGGTCTGAAGTGCTGCAGTAACAGATTTAAACCTTTCTTTTAGGATCCAGTTGTTCTGCATCAGTTTTAATCCATCCAAACCCAGCTGAGTATTTTGATGATTGGTTCCAAAGCTCTTATAAATACCCTGTTTACAAATCCTTCAATACTGCTTTGCAGAATGTGCTTACAAAGTATATTCTCAAATGCCTATTAATGCATTAGTTCTGGATAAAGCCCCCCTGTAATGCGACAGTGTTATGATTCTAATCCTGAGTTTATTCACTCAGAATCAATTCCATTTTAATGTATTAAAAAAATTCATCAGCAGGTAAGCTACTGTTTTATTTTCACTGAGCCATGGCAAATTAAATTCTCTGTTTACATTTGTTTCCAACAGTTGAAAGACGGAACTAAATGATTGTATTATTAATGCTGCATATCAGGATTTTCATGTGGTTTAATATAGACACAACAATATAATCTCCAGACTACTTTGCATAGAATTACATGGAATGTACAGCACAGAAATAGGCCATTCAGCCCAACAGCTCCATGCCGTATGCTCCACACGGGCCTCCTCCCTCCCTACTTCATCTAACCCTATCAGCATATCCTTCTATTCCTTTCTCCCTCTAGCTTCCCCTTAAATGTATCTATGCTATTCGCCTCAACAACTCCTTGTGGTAGCAAGTTCCACATTCTAACCACTTTCTGAGTAAAGAAGTTTCTCCTGAGTTCTCCATTGGATTTCTTAATTACTATCTTCTATTTATGGCCTCTAGTTCTGGTCTCCCCCGCAAGTGGAAACATCTTCTCTGCGTCTACCCTATCAAACCCTTTCATAATCTTGAAGACCTCTATCAGGTCACCCCTCAGCCTTCTTTTTTCTAGAGAAAAGAGCTCCAGCCTGGTCAATCTTTTGTGATAGGTATAACCTCTCAGTTCTGGTATCATCCTAGTAAATCTTTTTTGCACCTTCTCCAGTGCCTCTATATCCTTTTTATAATATGGAGACCAGATTGTTAAAGGGCAAATGCAGGATGACCCATTGTTGTTCATCATGAAACACTGGATTCTCAACCAGGGGCCTGCGTTTTAATGCTTCAACTGGCTTTACAGCTAGGTAGCCCTCACTAGGCAAGTTTAATCAGTTATCAGCTGAGCTGGTGACTATTGCACTGCATGACTGCACCATCGTGAGGGGGAAAGTGGAAACTGGCAGGAACCATCCCATGCTGTAAAACCGCAACTCCTTTCAGCCAGTTGGAACAGCTGTAATGCTCATCACGTTATGTATGGCACAGAGCAACCATTGCAGCAATGGGGTCACCTCAAAGGGCAAAATAGCAAGATTATTTTTTTTGGAATAACTTGCATACTAGAACCACATTTCTTCCACTCCACCCCCAGTTAATGGTCACACTCCACTAATTCCATAATTGTCCCTCTTTCTATATATCTTTTATGATTTTATTTTGAAAGAGGAGCTCTTAAACTAAGAACATCGCAGTCTTGTGAAACAATTTATTGCAGTTTTCAAGCAACGTTATGTCACAGAAAATATTGAGCAACATTGCATTCAGTTTTCTTTACAAAATGATTTAGCAGATCCAAAAACCACAATCAGTGTCCTATTCACCAACAGCACCAAAATAAATACTGGTTTATGCACACTTAAACAAGACCAAATAAATACTGTTTTATGCACACTTGAACAGGGCTGTTGCTTGTGTTTATTGACCCTGTGGATGTGAAGATGTGGAGATGCCGGTGATGGACTGGGGTTGACAATTGTAAACAATTTTACAACACCAAGTTATAGTCCAGCAATTTTATTTTAAATTCACAAGCTTTCGGAGGCTTCCTCCTTCGTCAGGTAAATGTTCATTTACCTGACGAAGGAGGAAGCCTCCGAAAGCTTGTGAATTTAAAATAAAATTGCTGGACTATAACTTGGTGTTGTAAAATTGTTTACAACTGTGGATGTGAAGTTCCTTAATGAGTGACATTGATAGGCTTCTAGCACCCTCTGCTGGTGCTGTGTATTCACCATATAATGGATGTCGTGATACATACTTTGCTTGGAACAGTTCAACATGTGAAATATTTATTGTATTTTTCTTGTAAATTACCTTTGCAGCGTTTTTTTCAGTATCTAGTGCTATTTTGAACATAAACTATCTTCAGAATAATGGTTTGAAGATTAAGTCCAGTTTCATTTATTCAATGCTTTCAAAGCCCAATGCATTTTCAATACAATCGATTGCGGTTATTGTGTTTCCTTCTGCGGTTGCTTCTTGCTTATTGATATTTTCATTAAGTCTGGGAGGACGTGTTACTGCATGAGCACCTGAGGCTTTCTGAGGTGAGCAAACCTTATGACAAACCCAAGCACCATGAGACATTTTTCTGTTAAAGGCACTATGCAATTGTAAGTTGTCATTGAGTTTTGAAAATTTATCGTATCAGCTCATACGGTTTGTGTAACGTAAATATGCTTTTCAGACACAAATAATTTCTTAATTTTGTAACACTTTAGTATTATCTCCCCCAACCAGCACCAACACCACAATTTTGGACTAAATTGACACAAATGGAAATCTACTACTACCGTGTGCCAGTCTCTGCTGTTCCTTCCCACTACTTCTCCAGCTGAGACCTGTTGGAGGTCAGGGAGCCATTGTCCATTGCTAAAAGGAGGGAAACCACATCTGCATATTTAGTTATCATTGGAGACATAATAGCAGCTCACAAGACCCACAAAGATTTGGGTCTCCAATATCCTTGGGTCTCAGTAGCTTCGGTCTATTAAAGTGTCCCATTGAAGATAGGAAACCTTCATGCAAAAGGACTTTCTGGTTGAAACGGTTCCAAGTACTGAGCCTATCTGTAAACTTGCCTTTCAGGTGTTAATGCCCTTTTAAGTAGCAGAACACAGGTCTCTATTTTTGTGCAATGCCTGCTCAGACTAACGCCATATTCATGTTAAACCAACAGAACCAGTTCAAGTAGAAGCAGTTTTTTCAGTGCTCTGGAATTTACCCCTTTTACATTGCAGGGCAAACTGCAGAGTGTTGGCACAACACAAAACAACTGCACATGTACAAGTTTGGACGTGGGTGCTTGTTTAAAACTCCCAATCACGACTAATTTTCTGGCTGTCAATCTTCCCTGACCTTGACCCGGAAGAAGGTTTGTACAAACCAGCAATACAAAAACGGCATTGTTGCCTTGTATGGGTGGACTGAATACTCTGCCAATGGTTTGCAAAAATAGCAACTGGTGGTTGCCATTTATGTTTGACAGCATTGACAGCGGTGAGGGGGGAGCCACCCTCTAAGCAGTATTCCATGCTGCTGGAGCCACTAGCATCACTTCATTTATATGACAGTGCTGCTGCCAAAGTTGAGGCTGCCGTTGGCATCAGCTCTGTAATATAAATGTAGTGTAAGGAAATGAGAAGCATGGAATGAGAACAGGTTCTGCAATCTACTAAGCTGATTCATTCCACAAACCACATACAATCTGCCTTGTCACGTGCTCCGTCCAATTTACTTAATCGCCTGAGAGAAAATTGTTCCCTCACCTCCAGAGGTTACCAAGCAAAGCCTCGGACATCTACCTAACCTTACAACTTCCACTATTCAAATCTGCCCTGTTGTTGATTTCATGGTCCTATTAGCACATGAATCGTTATGTTTCATGGAGCATTTGATCTTCTCTGGTCTGTATTTATTCCTCCAACTTCAATTCCATTCCTAACCAGGGTCTAAAAATCCATGCCCATTCCGGCTTACTCCCACCATAACTTCAGCAAGAGTCCGCCATGACAACTGGAAACTAGTCTGGGTCCAGTGCCATGACCTGTCCGGGGAGGACCCTGACACCCCTCCTCCAGCCGGGCCAATTTCACCACACTTTCCAGCATCTTTACTATGGCAGTTACCACTAGTGGTGTGGGTGCCTACCATTGGCATGCAAATGAGGGAACCTTCCTCTGACCCCAGGATGTCCACCAGGGCCAGCAGAAGAGGTTCCTAGCAGGTGCGTCTTGGCACTAATGCTGAGATGTGCTGCATCCTGAATTTTCAGGGTCCAAATATTGATGCAGCCATTCTTTAATGGGGATTGTTTGTCATGACAATAAATGTTTTTGCTGGTCTGCCTCAACAAACCATTATTCCATGGCAAAAGAAATTCTTCTAATGTCCAGTTTCTTTTGGAAGGTTGTTAATTTTGTAGTCAGGTTGTCGAGTTCTATCCTCTCTGTGCAAGTTAGATCCCTGCCTCTCAGCATTTTGAACACCTGGATGACGTCTCCTCTCAAAACCTTTTCTCCCATGAAAAGAAGTTTCGCTCTGTGAGTCTCTCCTCATAATTTAGAGCCTTACACCTGGAATCCGCTTTGCTGCTTTTCTCTAAAATGTGTTCATAATGCTCTAATGTAATTTTGAAGTCTTAAAGAAAGAAAAGAAAGAACTTGCATTTATATAGCGCCTTTCACAACCTCAGGATGTCCCAAAAGTGCCTCACAACTAATTAAGTACTTTTGAAGTGTAGTCACTGTTGTAATATAATAAACACGCCAGCCAATTTGCACACAGCAATCTCCCACAAACAGCCATGAGATAATGACCAGATAATCTGTTTTTTTAGTGATGTTGGTTGAGGGATAAACATTGGCCAGGATATCGCGGAGAACTCCCCTGCTCTTCTTCGAAGTACTGCCATGGGATCTTTTACATCCTCCAGAGAGGCTCGGATTAATGTCTCGTCTGAAAGATGGCACCTTCGACAGTGCAACACTTCCTCAATACTGCACTGGAGTGTCAGTCTAGATTTTGTATTCAAGTCTGAGGAGTGGGACTTAAATCCACAACCTTCTGACTCAGAGGCAAGAATGCTACCAACTGAGCCACGGCTGACACCACAACCATGCACAGTAAGGGTAATTCTACCCAGTTGTTGCATTGCTTGAAGGAAGCATAGTATCATAGACATAGTAGGTACAGCACAGGAGGAGGCCATTCGGCCCATCGTGCCTGAGCCGGCTCTTTGAAAGAGCTATCCAATTAGTCCCACCCCCCTGCTCTTTCCCCATAGCTCTGTAATTTTTTTCACTTCAAGCATGAACCAGAGGTAGGGCTTGTAGCCTTGATTCCCTAACTTGCACTCCCTAGAAGCATGGCTCCCTACTGGTAATGTAGAATTACCCCCAATATTCCTAGTGGCTTCACCAGAAACCTGTGCAATATTATAATAACTTACTTTGACTTATAAGCAAATACCATTGAGGTGTGTCAAAACATTTGATTTGCCTGCTTTATAGATACATTCATGAAATCCTTTTCCTTTACAGCCCTTCACTGTTTACATGTAAAGAAAGTAAAGTAAGAACTTGCATTTATATAGCGCCATTCACAACCTCAGGACGTCCCAAAGCGCTTTACAGCCAATGAAGTACTTTTGAAGTGCAGTCCCTATGATTCATATTTCTTGTTTTGATGTTTATTAGGCCCTAGCCATTCATAGAAACTGACTGGTGAGTTCACCCTAGGTAATATAAATTAATGCCTATGTTATACCATGAATTTCAGAGCAAATTCATATCTATGACATCATAAACCCAATTCTATTTCAAGTCCTACTCAAATAGGTGCTTTGGCAATGGAGTCTTACTTTCCAAAGTCGTGGCCTGATGACTTCATCAGCAACGCGACTTAAATTTAACTGGAAATGAGGGGGAGGCCCGAGGTGGGAGCTGCTGACTGCTGAAGGTAAGTGCTAAAGATCTGCTCTTTTAGCACTCCATGTGGGCCAGGAGGAGCAGGCCTGCTATCCCCAGGCCTCACAAGGCAGCCTTCGGCCTCCCCAGCCCTGATCACTGCCCAGAGTCTTCACATCCTCGGCCTTACTGTGTTCTTCGGCCGAATACGCACTCTCCCTCACCCGCTCCAGCTCCTCGTTAATATTCCTCCCCCCTGTCCAGGGATAGTAATAAGTGGTCCAATATGTATATGGTGCGTGAAATGGGCTGCATCCACTGCTTGGTTCCACTTGTACGTGAGTGGGTGAAGTAAGGTGCACTTACTGCTTGGTTCCATTTCCTCTAGAATGCGGAGCACCATTTGCATGTACAAGCATGTAGACACAATACAAGTTGTCAAATGAACATGCCTTCCTCTACACAGTGGTGCTTGATGATTCATAGGGAATATGAGTCCCACTTTGCACAGTTAGCATAACCTGGCCAATACAAGTAGGATGAAGTTGTTTAATGAGCCTCACTCATACCAACAAAGTATTTGTAAGAAAGCCAAAGACAGGTGCACAAACTCTACAGAATCTTCACTAGGACAAAAAGTAAAATTGTGAAGAATCAATGAACCATATAAAATTGAGTCTCTGCCAATTTTCTCCAAGCTAATGATTTTCACAGTATTGCTTTGTTTTCCATGCTTTTCAGGTACTGTTCCAAACACAATTATATTATTGATTGCAGAGGAAGTATTTCTCCCGTGGTAGCTACTAAAAGGAATCTGAGGGTAACCTATACTATTTTAGGTGTGTTGATGTATATACCAGCTCACCTTTGTGTGACAGTGTCTCGAGGTATTCTTATCTACTCTATCTACTAGTTATATTTGTGATGGATTATACAACATAGCAAATATAACCAAATTCAGCCCCTTGTTGGAAATTCCTCTGCTATGATAGAGGTAACATGAATGTGCTTGGTTTTATTTCTTCTACATTCTAAAACAAGCCCTGGTTAAGTAAAGAATGAGGTCAGTGAATGCTGAATCGCAAATCTATTGCTGACATGCTGCACAGAAATACCCAGATGATTCTTTTTCAGCCCATATAGGGACTTTGCCAAAATGTTTTGTGCACATATCCTGTTTTAGAGAACAAGTATTTCAAATAATCTATTACCATTTATTTTTATTGATGCTTAATTGATTCCCTAACCTTTCCATTGTTGTCATATAAACTGTTTATTGGCGTCGTAATTTTCTGTTTATTAAAACGATTGTTTGGACTTTGATGCTCCCATATCACAATCAAACTGTTCTTCTTCACACCTTTTCTCTCCATTTTTAATCAGATTTTAATGTGTGCATACAAATACAAATGTGCTAAGAAAGTTGATGGAGCAATTAAATTCTCACCCTACTTTTTCCTCAATGTGTTAATTTCCTTAAAAAAAATGGTTCCCCTCTAAATTATATGACTATAATATTTGTATCTACTTTCTTACTGTGACTGTGGTAAACTAACCCTCTTCATCCTTCTCGACCTGTCTGCAGCCTTTGACATGGTTGACCACATCATCCTCCTCCAACGCCTCTAATCTGCCGTCCAGCTGGGTGGGACTGCGCTCGCCTGGTTCCATTCTTCTCTATCCAGTCATAGCCAGAGATTCACCTTCTCTCCCCGCTCCTGCACCGTTACCTCTGGAGCTTCCAAGGATCTATCCTTGGCCCCCTCCTACTCCTCATCTACATGCTGCCCCTCAGCGACATCATCCGAAAACACGTCAGGTTCCACATGTACACTGATGACACCCAGCACTACCTCACCACCACCTCCCTCGACCCCTCCACTGTCTCTGATCTATTACACTGCTTGTCCGATATCCAATACTGGATGAGCAAAAATTCCCTCCAACTAAATATTGGGAAGACCAAAGTCATTGTCTTTGGTTCCCGCCACAAACTCCTTTCACCAGCCACTGACTCCATCCCTCTCCCTGGCCACTGTCTGAGGCTGAACCAGACCATTCGCAACCTCGGCGTCCTATTTGACCCTGAGATGAGCTTCCGACCACATATCTGCTCCATCACCAAGACCACCTATTTCCACCTCAGTAACATCACCCGTCTCCGCCCGCCTCAGCTCATCTGCTGCTGAAACCCTCATCCATGCCTTAGTTACCTCTAGACTTGACTATTCCATTGCTCTCCTGGCTGGCCTCCCATCTTCCACCTTCGATAAACTTCAGCTCAGCAAAATTCTGCTGCCTGTATCCTAACTCACATCAAATCCCGTTCACCCATCACCCCTGTGCTCACTGACCTACATTGGCTACCAGTCTGGGAATGCCTCGATTTTAAAAATCCTCATCCTGGTTTTCAAATCCCTCTATGGCCTCGCCCTCCCTATCTCTGTAACCTCCTCCAGCCCTACAAACCTCCAAGATCTCTGTGCTCCTCCAATTCTTGCCTCTTGCACATCTCTGATTATAATCATTCCACCATTGGTGGCCATGCCTAGGCCCTAAGCTCTGTATTTTCCCTCCCTAAACCTCCCTGCCTCTCTACCTCTCCTCCTTTAAGACGCTCCTTAAAACCTATCTCTGTGACCAAGCTTTTGGTCACCTGTCCTAATATCTCCTTACATGGCTCAGTGTCAAATTTTGTTTGATAATCACTCCTGTGAAGTGTCTTGGGATGTTTTACTACGTTAAAGGGACTATATAAATGCAAGTTGTTGTTACTGCTTTTCTTCTAATGCTTCTCCTCTCTGCTGTTTATCTTTTTTACCTTGTTTCTATGCTTCTTTCTCTGTTATTTCACTGGCTCTTTTCTTTCCCTCCCTGCTATTTCTCTCTTTTTCATTTCTCAGTCCTTTTTATTCATTACTTTTTTTTTCACTCTCATCCCAAGTCCCAACTGCCAAACCCAGAAATGTATGCTGCAATAAAATAACTATTAAAGTTCCAAAAGAAAATGTAAATTATGCGAATCTTCTCGGAGTGAAGTATCTTAGTGGGCATTTAATAGTTCCCACGAGCATCAAAAAGTCCACAAGACAACATTCTTAGCAATTATTTGCCTGTGTTCATTTTTTAAGCTCAAGATTCTTTGAAACATAGGACTACCAATAGAAATGGAAACACTTGGTCTTACATGAGGGTGAAAATATATTGCTGTGCAACTACTTGATATTCGTATCTTTCAACTCATTCTACCATTTATAATAAGAGTCCCTTTGCGAAAACAATGGGCCCGATATTAGCACCCGCTATTGGGTGCGTTCCTGGCGGGGGGGGCTCCGAAAATCGGGGATTCCCGGAGCGGGTCGGGAGCCCGGCTCCAACCCGCTCACTTCCGGGTTCCCCACAGACGCGCTGACGTGCGGGCGCAGCCCCCGCATGTGGGACTCCCGCAGGCAATTAAAGCCGGCGGGGTGCCACTTAACAGTATTTTTTCTGGTATTTCAGGTCGTTAACAGACCTGATTAAGGAGATATTTCAGGAGGGGTGAGATTTTACAAACAACTGGGACTGTTTCCCATACTGGGGGAAACACTCCCAGTTGAAATGGACGTGTTGCAGCTGTCAGCCTGTGGTAGCTGCAAAGGTCCATTTGACAGGTGGTCGGGGGAGACCCTCACTCATTGCAGGAGGCCACTCTGTCACTTTGGACAAAGTTTGGCCTCCACCATCCTCCTCCTAACAATCAAAGTCACCAACCTGCACACTTACCCCGGGGTCCAGAGACATGTACCTACCTTGCGGACCCCCTCAGATGTACATCTTCTGGATGGGGGCCGCCGTAGCTGCAGTCATGACCTCCTCGGAGGCCGAGCAGCATCACCGGCCACGCCATGCACGCCGTCCACCTCTGACACGTGGAGCTCCACAACAGAGTGCTGTGATACATCCACCTGTACAGCAGGAGGGAGGGCTCAGAGTCACTCGACATGTAGTCGTGGACATCTGCAGCCTCCTTCATGCCGAGCTGCTCCCGGCTGGCCCGAGCACCATCTTCTTACCTGTCGCTGTCAAAGTCACCACTGCCCTCAACAACTTCTCCTCCGCATCCTTCCAGGGTGCCACCGGGGACATCGCCAACGTCTCTCAGTCGTCTGCACAAAAGAGCCCTGCAAATACACCTACACCCACTCTGCAGTGACACAATGGGTGGCATCAGTTGTGGGTCTTCATTGTGATCCTCAGGAAAGGGCATTATTGCACAAACCAGACAAGATTCGCAAAGACGTGGCAGTAGTGGTGCCAATATAATATGTAATGTGAGTTGGTCAGAAATTAAATATAAGCAAAAACCATGACAAACCCTCAAACACCCTTGTGCATCCCCTTCATGCTCACAACACGTTTGCCTTACGCTTCCTACTGCACATATGTGATGCATGCCCTGTGGCTGCAGCACAGGTAGTGGCAGGTTGAGTGAGGCTGACCATGAAAGAGATGCATGAGAGGGTGAGTACGAGATAGAGCCATGAGATTGTATGAGGATTGGGTTGAGTGGTAGTGGCGGGATGAGTACTGGCGAGGTGAGTAAGTGCAGGTAAGATGAGGATGAGGTTTGAGTGGGTGTGAGGGGTGATGTGACAGAGTAGTGTTGGCAGTGCAGAAGGAGGTGTGGGGTGGGGGCGGTGATGTGGCAGACGGAGTGTAGGGGAATGAGTAAGTGTACTCACTTTGGCTGACCTACTTAGGTCATTGCAGCGCCTCCTGCACTGTATGCAGGTGCGCGATATGTTGGTGGTGCAGGTGACCTCCTCTGCCACCTCGAGCCAGGCCTTCTTGGTGGCAGAGGCAGGCCGCTTCCTCCCGCCCGCCGGGGGGAAGATCTCTGTCCTCCCCTTCCTCCTCACCCCATCCAATGATACCTGGAGTGAGGCATCATTAAACCTGGGAGCAGCCTTCCCCCTGGGCTGCTCCATGCTGTAATTTTTCCTATTTGTTGCAGCATCAGTCAGTGGAGGACTGCCCCTTTAAATAGAGCTCCTCCAGCTGACAGACCTTACTGCGCATGTGCAGTCCGCCCGCCGCACAGCTTAGCAGTGGGGAACCCGGCAGACCAGGTAAGTGGATCCAATTAGGCTGCGATCGCGCGCGGGGCAGACTGACTTCACCGGGCGCGTTACCCACGTGCCCAATCGCCCCCCCCCCCCCCCACCGCGAACCCGCCGCCCTCCTAATATCGAGCCCAATATGTGTGAAATTCTTCTTTGCAAACACTGGCTAAGCATTTATTGAAAGTGTTTCTTATGTTAGGGAATATACAATATAATGTGCATCTCCAACAACTGTAAAGGAGTGCAGAAATTAACAGCAGGATTCAGCCCCAGAACATTATGAATGAGACTTATCATGCTAGCTCTGGTCAGCTACATCAATATCATCAAATTCCCCATTTTGCCTACAGTTATAGGTACAAGAGCTGCTGGCACTGGTCACTTTTTTTTCTAAAAGATTTTTGATGAGTTTTGCATTTGTTAAGCTAAGGGATGTTGGTCCTAGGGAGCACATCATTTTTCCACTTTCATAGTATCATAGTAGGTACAAGCACAGGACGAGGCCATTCGGCCCATCATGCCTGTGCTAGCTCTTTGACAGAGCTATCCAATTAATCCCATTCCCCTGCTCTTTCCCCATAACCCTGTAATTTTTTTCCCTTCAAGTATTTATCCAATTCCCTTTTGAAAGTTACCATTGAATCTGCTTCCACCACCGTTTCAGGCAGTACATTCCAGATCGTTATAACTCGCTGCGTAAAAAAATGCTTCCTCATGTCGCCTCTGATTCTTTTGCCGATCACCTTAAATCTGTGTCCTCTGGTTACCAACCCTTCTACCACTGGAAACAGTTTCTCCTTATTTACTCTATCAAAACCATTCATGATTTTGAACACCTCTATCAAATCTCTCCTTAACCTTCTCTGTTCTAAGGAGAACAACCCCAGCTTCTCCAGTCTCTCCACATAACTGGAGTCACTCTGCACCCTCTCTAAGGTCTTGACATCCTTCCTAAAGTGTGGTGCCCAGAATTGAACACAGTACTCCAGCTGAGGCCTAACAAGTGATTTATAAAGGTTCAACATAACTTCCTGGCTTTTGTATCTATGCCTCTAATAATAAAGTCCAGAATCCCATATACTTTTTTAACAGCCTTCTTAACTTGTCCTGCCACTTTCAAAGATTTGTGTATGTACACCTCCAGGTCTCTCTATTCCTGCACCTCCTTTAAAATTATACCAATTAGTTTATATTACCTCTCCTCATTCTTCTACCAAAACTTTCTTGAAGAACCTCTGTGCCACGTTATTGCAGCACATAGAATCATAGAAGTTACAACATGGAAACAGGCCCTTCGGCCCAACATGTCCATGTCGCCCAGTTTATACCACTAAGCTAGTCCCAATTTCCTGCACTTGGCCCATATCCCTCTATACATGTACTGCTTTTGTCTTCTAGTGTTAATACTGAGCATTTCAAGGTCAGTTAGGAAGGTAAAGCTCCATCTGCACTGGTCCAGTAATGCACATTATTCTTAACTTCCTAAGAACACCGTGACAGTTTCCATTTCTCATATCATCGACCCCTGTGACATTTTAGAGTCAAATTGCCAAATTAGTGGCGAGCAATGTCAAATTATGGACCTTTCCTATGTGCAGTTGTGCCTAGTGGAAACTAGATTAAGATTATGTTGAAATAATTTTACTTAGATCCATTGCTCCTGGCAGAGAGAGGAGTTTCATCCGAGCAACTGGCTTTGGTTCAAAACCAAAGCCAAAAATTAAAGAGCTCCATGCATGGGTTAATCAAGAACAGCCAGCACAAATTTGTTAAAGGCAAATCATGTCTGACAAATTTAATAGAATTTTTTTGAAAAAATGACAAATTGGATGGATAAAAGAAATGCAGTAGATGTAGTGTGTATGGTTTTGAGAAGGCATTTGATAGGTTTGTCTCACAAGAGTCGAGTAAGAAAAATTCAGGCATAAGAGGTTTCCGTAGTGTAGCAGTTATCACATTCACCTTACATGCAAAATATACCGGTTCAATCCCGGTTGATAACATTTTGTTGAAACTTGCTCCTCAGGAACCTCCAGGGCGAGTTTCGTCTCGTGTAAAACAAAAGGGGCGAAAATCCCTTCTATTTTGCAGGGCAATGGGGAAAGAGCGAGGGAATGGGTCTAATTAGATTGCTCTTACAAAGAGCTGGCACAGGCTCGATGGGCCGAATGGTCTACTTCTGTGCTGTAACCTTTCTATGAATCTATGATTTTATGCTCTAAGATGAAATATAGCAAGATGGATAGATTGATTCCTGGGATGAGAGGCTTGTCCTATGAGGAAAGATTGAGTAGAATGGGCCTATACTCTCTGGAGTTCAGAAGAATGAGAGGTGATCTCATTGAAACATATAAGATTCTAAGACAGCTTGACAGGGTAGATGCTGAAAGAATGATTCCCCTGGCTGGAGAGTCTAGAAATAGGGGGCATAGTCTCAGGATAAGGGGTCGGACATTTCTGACTGAGATGAGGAGGAATTTCTTTAGTCAGAGGTTCGTGAATAGTTGGAATTCTCTACCCCAGAGGGCTGTGGATGCTCAGTCATTGAGTACATTCAAGACTGAGATTGAGAGATTTTTGGACTCTAAGGGAATCAAGGGATATGGGGATCGGGCGGGAAAGTGGAGTTGAGGTCGAAGATCAGCCGTGATCTTATTGAATGGCGAAGCAGGCTCGAGGGGCCATATGGCCTACTCCTGCTCCTATTTCTTATGTTCTTATGTTGATGGACAGGAAACAGAGTTGGAGTAAATGGGTGTTGCTCAGATTGAAGAAGGGTTGGAACTGGTGTAACCCAGTGGTCAGTAATGGGCCCACTTTTGTTCTCAGTATATATAGATTGTTTGGACTTGGGCATAGGAAACACAACATCAAAAGTTGTTGATGATGCAAAAGTAGAGGTAATTGGCAAACAGCGAGGAGGACTGTAGAATATAAACAGGTTAGCAGAGTGAACAGGCGAGTAGCAGATGCAATTTAATGTAAGTGTGAGCTAATTTTGTGGAGGAAAACAAGGAATGGGAGTATACATTTCATGAAAAGACACTGAAGTATGTGGATGAACAGAGAGCTAGGGTGTCAAAGACAGAATTTCCTGAAAGTATGAGTGCAAGTAGATAAAACTATTAAAAAAAAGTCCAAGAGCTTTTAGGGTTTTATGAATGGGGGCAATGAATCAAAAATAAAGAAGTAATGTTAAAATTGTCCAAAACCATTGGTTAGGCCACTGTTACAGTTAAAGCCATAGGGAATTTACAGCATAGATTCACCTGAATGATGCAGGATGCAGGATACAGGAAACTATAGTTATGAGGAGAGACTTGAGATACCAGAACTACTTCCACCAGAGCAGAGAAGGATAAGATGAGATTTAATTGAGATTTTAAAAATTTTGCAAGGTTTTCATAGAGTGAAAAGGGGAAGACTGTGGGCTAGAAATTCGGCCATGTAGCACCCGTTGTTTCGGTGCTAAGCGGCCTCCTGAAGATCCAAAATGGCGCTGGAATGCGCGCGCACGTGTGCACCAGACGCCATCTTAGTAAAGGGTTTTGTGCACGCGCAGATAAAGAACGCTGGCAGCATGTAAAGTAGGGAGAATATGTGTTAGATCAGTATGCAATGCTGATTTAAAATGATAGACACTATTTTGGCACTTAATGCACCACTCAACGCATTGTCTTAACCATGAAAACCTGAGCATGTCTTAGAGTGCCTGGAGGACCCCCACCAGCTCTATTTAAAGGGATCATGCAGGTGTTGCAGGATAGTTGCTGGATTATTGCTTCTGGCTGCTGGTAGAATAGGACATGTTTGTTGAAGCTTCCTATACTTACAGAGAGTTGCTATAGCATATTTGAGAGTGGTTTGGCAGGTACTGCCTTACGGTTGGTGTAATTTACAACAGTGTTGAACAAGATGCCTGGCAACCATGGGTGGTCTGCTAGGGCTCGTGCTGGGCACAGATCACGACTAGGAGCTTGCAGAGAGGCCACGCAGAGCAGGTCAAGCTGCGAGGTGAGGGACGAGGAGAAGGAGAAGGATGGGGCACAGGGAACTGAGCATGAGGCCATATCCCATGCGGGTCTTCAAGGGAACATCATTCTTACCTCCAGATGAGCGAGGATCAGGGCATCCGACGGCTGAGGTTCGCCAAAGAGGTCGTGATGGAGATCTGTCACCTGCTGCAGCCACAACTACAGCCTCAGCAGGGCAAGGACGGCATTGCCTGTGGCTATCAAGGTAACTGTGCCGCTGAACTTCTACGGCTCTAGGTTCTTTCAGGCCTCTGCTGGCGAGCTGTGCAACATCTCAGTGTGTAGTGCACTGCTGCATAAGCGAGATCACAGAGGCACTATACGAGATGCGCAAAAGGTTCGTCATGTTCTCTCTTGATAGAGAGAAGCAGAACGAGCGAGCACGAGGGTTTGCTCGCATTGCAAGCTTCCCCATGGTGCAGGGTGCCATTGATTGCATGCATATTGCCATGCGTGCTCCACATCTCAACTCAGCCATCTTAATGGACAGGAAGGGATTCCACTCCCTCAATGTGCAGCTGGTGTGTGACCACACGCAGTACAACATGGAGGACAATGCCCACTACCCTGGCAGCAGTCACGATGCCTTCATTATGCGGCAGTCCTAAGTGCCAGCTATCTTTGAACTGGCTCGGCAAGTGAAAGGCTGGCTACTGAGTGACAATGGCTATCCTTTCATGAGGTGGCTCATGATCCCAGTCAAGAACCCACGCACATGTGCAGAGGGTGCCTACAACGAGAGCCATGCGGCCACACGCAACATCATTGAGCATACCATAACGCTTCCGCTGCCTTGACCATTCTGTTAGAGCCCTGCAGCACTCAGCGGAGCAGGTGTCAAGATTCGTTGTGGTATGCTGCATGCTGCACAACCTCGCCATTGTGAGGGAACAGCCCTTGCCACCAATTATCTGGCAAGACCCTGAGCCAGAGAAAGAGGAGGAAGAAGAGGAGGCGGAAGAGGCTGAGGATGAGGGGGAGGAGACGGAGGGGGAAGTGAAGGAAGATGCAAGGGGGCAACAAGGTACACTGGCCCTGTCCGCCACGGCTCTGCGTGCTCACCTGATCTGTGAGCAATATCAATAACATGAACGACATCTCCCAAGTCACCAACAGTCCCACACTCCCCACCCATCCTCTCCCACATGACCATGAAATCACCCTCCATATGATGACACATTGCTTCCTCCCTCAGCTCATCACAGAAACAAAAACCACCACCAAATGCAAATTCAAAGTCACATTTGTAAATTAACAAATGAAATGATGCAAACAGAAGGAGACTATTCACCCTTGTGCATTCCTTTAGTGCCTGTCGTTCGTGTGCCTTCACCTATCCTAGTGCTCCTACGAGGTGGATCCCCAGTAGCTTGAGCATGGGTGGTGGAAGGCTGGTGACCTTCAATAGAGGAACGTGCAGATGGCCTTGGAGCACGACCTTGAGCAGCTCTGGGCCAGGAGGGCCTGGCTTCAGACTGCACATCTTGGCATCGCTGCAGCAATGTGGCCTGGCTAGCTGATCGGTAACAGCAAGGGCACTGGTGGAGTGGCAGGGGTGGGAACAGAAATGCTGTCGTCCAGACCATGCAGACACTGCGACAACGGATGAACGGACACCGCGCAACAATCGCCAGACAGGAGGGTTCCCTCCCAGTCGGGGAACACTTCAGCAGTCAAGGACATTCAGCCACCGATCTTCGGGTAAGCGTTCTCTAAGGTGGCCTTCGAGACACACGACAACGCAAAATCGTCGAACAGAAATTGATAGCCAAGTTCCGCACCCATGAGGACGGCCTCAACCGGGATCTTGGGTTCATGTCACGCTACACGTAACCCCACCAGCGAAAAAAAGTTATCTGTTTTTAATACAACGGGTCATTCTCTGTCTTTCTCTTCCTTTCGGATGTTTCTCTCTCTCTCTCTCTCTGTCTCTCTCTGTCTTTTGTTCTGGCCGTTTGTATATTCGGTGGTCCTGTAGGTAACATCACTCTGTCTGAACACTTTGATTGCCTTGACAACGGGCAGTTGGAAAGATTATCTGTAATCACCAGGTATTGTTCTCTGACTATAAATGCGGTAACATTCATGGAATCCCACACTTCACCTGACGAAGGAGAAAGCCTCCGAAAGCTTGTGATTTTCAAATAAAACTGTTGGACTATAACCTGGTGATGTAAGATTCCTTACATTTGTCAACCCCAGTCCATCACCGGCATCTCCACATCATGTCCAGAGAGAGGACAGCAGGTTCGACTGCCATGGCACCACTGCCATTCTCCCGGGGCAGCGCCTCAGCAATCCTGGTGATCAGCTGGAGAACAGATTGCTGGAGTGCTGTGACGCCCTGGAAGCCCCGTTCCACAGTGGTCCCCAGAGCCACGATAGCAGCAAGCTGAGCTTCCATTGCAACAGTCTGAGCTTCAACCGAAGCTTGAAGACCTTTGATCACATCGGTTTTTGCTGCAATGGAAGCCGCGACATCAGCCATCAGACGTTGCGTCATGGTGGGTTCCTCAGGTGTGCTGATGGAGGTGACCACCTGTTCCATGTGGGTAAGGATGGGCTCCAAGCTCTGCGCAAAGCCCTGTGCCAAGTTCGAGGTTGACTTTTCCATGCCCCTTGTCACTGTGCGCAGGCTTTCCAGTGCACCAAGCATTTGGTTGTGTATACCCATCAGCCGTCCTCTGTAGCCTGGCCCATCGAAGTCATCATCTGACACCTCGGCAGCAGAACCATTGTGCGACCTTGCCCTGCGGCAAGCTGGCACCTGTGATATCCTTTCCCCCTGTCCTGGCTCCTGTGCACTTGTGCACAGTGTCTCACCATGTGCATATCCCTCCTCCAACCTCGCCTCTAAAGGACACGCAGTGTCAGTATCTGAGCTGGTGGATGCAAGTGTAAGATTAAGTGATGGTGCGACTTCAGTGTCCTCCTCCTCCTCCTCCTTCTCCTCCTCCTCGGACGGCACCGGCTCCAGTTCTTGGGTATTTGCAATGACAAAGGGCAACAGATTGAGTTGTGCAATGGGAAGAGGAACAAATAAGACGTGCGTGCTGCCACCATCTGCAGCACATGAGTCAGAAAGGATTGTGGGAGGAAGGAGATGTGGAAACGAGAAGGAGCATTAGGTATGCAGAGACCCCTACATCGGGACCTCCAGCGCCGACAGTGGCCATGGCCGCAACGACGGCCCGTCCAATGATCCACAGCACTGTCTCCTCCAGGGGGCGTGTGGACGTATAAGCGTGCTCGTCCTCCCTCGGGTCTCTCCTGCTGCCGGCTGTTATCCGCCACCTTCTCCTTCAAGACAGAGGGAAGTGTGTCAGTGAGTATCCTGCAAGGTGGCTGGGTATTGTGCCTGTCATGGTCAAATAGCTGCCTGTGTGTGGTGGTTGTGTGACCTGCAAGTGTGGTACTATGTGAGGGTGACATGCGAAGTGCAGCATTGTATACAGTTGGGCAGCGTTTGTTGGTGGGTGGGTGACGGGGGGTGTCGTGTGTGGAGCAGTGGTACAGTTGGTAGGATGTGCCACTTGATATTTGCATTCACTCACCTTGTCCACTCGTGTCAAATCATTGAACTTTTCTCGGCACTGCACCCACGTTCATGGTGCAGTGCTCCTGGCATTCACCGCCTCGGCCATAGCCTCCCACTGCCTGCGCAGCTGGTGTCTGGAAGGTCTCCTACCACCCTGCGGGTACATGATGGCCCTCCTTTCGTCCACTCCCTCCACCAGGGCCTCCAGTGCGTCGTCAGGGAACCTTGGGGCGCACTCTCTTGCCGGTCCAGCAATCCTTCCTGCCATCCTACACTGCTCTCAATTGACTTTGCACCTCCCCTTTAAGAGATGCAGGCTGCCTTCGACAAGTGCTGGCCAGGCCCCATTTTGGGCCTCCTGCTTGCGCGTGCAGCCTCTCAACAGCGCTGGCTCCAGGGAGAAATCATGTTAATGATCAGGCAGCACAAAGCTCACATGCTGCCTGCAGTGGGAGCACCAGGAGCGGGTTAATCGCGGATCGCGATGCCAGCGTCCAGTTTCGGGGGTTATCGAATTTAACCCCCTATTTCTTCTGGTTCGGGAATTAATGATGATGGGTTATCAATTTAAACTTGTCACTAAGAGAGTGAGGAGAGGGGTTAGGAGAAGTTTCTTTATATTGGTGCTTGGAATGCTTTGGGACAGGGAGTAGTTGAGATGGAGACCATTGCATCTTTTAAGGGAAAATTGGACATATTTGAAACAGAAGAAGATACAAGACACCTGTCCCCAGTTATAGTTCTTTCCAGTTTGCTTGACCAATAATATCCTTTTTATTATCAATTGCTGCATTATTTTTAAACAAATATTTTCATGATTGAACCATCTTTAGAATGTTCTTGTCATATCAATCAGTTTATAGTGTTACAACAAGCACTTTAACTAAAACTTTTATAGAATTGCAGAGCAGATTGTCCTGGCAGTGCCTTAAAGAGCATCATTCACTACCTCACCCCAAACCAGTGTCCAAAAACAGTACAAAGTGTAAGTAACTAATAACAGTAAGGCTGTCACCTGCCAAATATACGGGGATATATTTTCAGCTTGCCGCCCTGGCTTAAAACTGGCGTTGCTGATCGACTGCCCGTCATAGAAACCGCCCGATTTTCAATATCCAAGCAAATCAATGGGAATGAAAATCAGGCGGTTTCTATAATGGGCGACCGCTCCGCAACATCAACTTTACACTCAGGTGGCAAGTTGAAAATATACCCTATGTACTTATTCTTGGCTGCTGGAATTAATCAAAACAAGGATCAGTGAGAGTCCAAAGAGGATGGAATTTGATGAATAAACGTGGGCAGAGATTTGGATGCCTCCATGACTATGAAGAAATCTGAATGGTACCATATGACCTCACTCCCAGGAATATAATCTTTGGATACAATGATTCTGTGACCTGAAAATTCCTGTGTGTAGTAAGAGACTGGTACCAGAATATACCAGTTCAGACTATTGAGTTATATTTTTTTCAACTCAGTACTAACCACCTGGAGGTATCAAAATAATTCTTGTGAGTAATTGGCATCCTATTCAGAGCACCTGGGCTCAAATTGCAATCTAGAATGTCATTTGAGCTCAAATACCACTGTGGGCAGCACTTCCAGATTCTCAACCAAACAGTTAGAATGACTGCCTCAAAACGGTGGTTCTCTCTGTCTCTGTAAGCAAATGCAATCCACTCAACAACATGATTGAATATTAAAGTCCTGTTTGACAGACTGCTCCTGGATGCAGCACAGTCCAGGATCTCCTACCTGCCAGCGTCCACCCTGGCTAAACATAGACATATGGCCAGGCTGTCAGTCCTTTACAGAATCAGCAATGCAGGTTGTGCTAGTACGCAATGCAAACCTCCATATTTATATCATGAAAATGAGAGTTACTGTAGCTTCAACATAACTCTCTGTCTCAATCCAAACAATATTTTAAATACTAGCATTGAAGTTACTTTGCTGCCTGAGGATCACTCTCCCAGATGGTGTTATCACATAGAATTTGTAAGAAGAAATTCAAATACACAGTTAACCATCATTTCCTGAACCATGGTTGTTGAGCATGTCTGTAATTTGCCAGTTTCTCTAAGCCAGGTGAAAGAGGATACCACGGAACTGGAAAGGCAGCAGAAGGTAATAAAATTATACAAATTACAACTATCAAAATAATTTGGTACCCAATGGATCAAGTACCATTACAGACCAATGTAAAACCAAAAATGGGAGGTAGCACTTGTAGGTCTTGTTTCTGTAATTTTGTGCTCCTCTAATACGCAGACTGATGATATTTGTATCAGCCTCACTACTGTTTATCTGAGGAAAGCAAGCCAATCCGAGATGGTTAAAGGAATGTCATCAGACGTCTCTCTTTGAAGTACTGTTTTCTTCATTAGCCCTCTTGGCTGCCCTTGTAGATTTTTAATATGACTTCAGTGCTTTGTGTTTGTCTGCCTTTTTCAAAGCATCTCAATAAATTTCTAAGTGCTGACATTGTTTCTGTTCATAAGTGTTTCTCACTGCCTCTGCCAAGCTTCTTAACAATAACACAAAAAAATAAATGGGTGTTTAATTGTGCCCTTGAGTAAGACAGTGAGGTTATAAATAAATGTAGAATCAGGCCCAGAAACAATAAAACATCATGCAAATTGCCAAATGAAACAAATTTTTAAACATCCCAAGATGTGTAATGCAGTATAAGCAAAAGTGAGGCAAGGGCATAGTAAGACATAAGACGATAGAAACTGGAAAAGGCCATTTGGGCTATTGGCTCACCTTGTCATTTAGATCTGTATACAGAAGGCACTTGCTTCAAGCCATGCCCATATCCTTCTAATCCCTTCAGTCACTAGTGATAGCAAGGCTTTCAAGCAGCATGCCATTACACTCTACAATTTACTTTCTAAACCCTCCACCTTGCTACCTCTATTTACTCCTTCAAAAGCTTCCTCAAAACTTATACCTTTGATCATCCTTTTGTTCACCTCCTCTAACTACTACCTCCTTCCTGCTCAGTAATCACTGCTCACGCAAAAAGCACCTTGGGACCTTTTTTCACTTAAAAAGCACAATATAAATGTTAGTTGTACTTCCTGTTAAATCAAGAATCTGTCTCAAATATACTTCAGTCAAATCTGCATTCACTATGCTAGGTGGCAGTCTATTCCTTCAGTTGTTAGAAGTGTTTTGTTAACTTATGATTAGAACATACTCAGCTTGCACTGAGATAAAGAACAAAATACAAACTCTGACCTTCCTTCACCAGCATTTTGCACTGGTAAATTCAGCCTTGAATCAACTGAAACAGCTTTACTAATGTTCCCTGTGGTTTATAGAATAGTTTTGATTCCTTACATATCTTATATGCCATTTGTATTTATAATTAACAATTTACATGCTCAACCTTTTATTCTCCATCATGGAATGTTTTCCAGGTTTTTGTAGTGAAAAATAACTTTCAATTTTTAGTATTCTCTAATAATAATTGATATGAAAGCAAAGCTTTTCCTTTTTCAACATAATTTTCAATTTGCATCCTTTACTACTGTGTTCATTTTGGCGTAGATGCTGTAATCCTCAAAAATCTCAGCAAATGCTTTAAAGCTCCAGTTCATGAAGAGCCAACAAATGTGGGTGCAGCAACACCTGGGGCATTTTATTCACACCTGCCACTACCCCAGGGACTCTCAATTTTACACCCCTGCATGCACCTAAACGTCAGAGCAGACCTGTCATCACCATCTCCAGAGTTCTACCATCTGATGCAGGCACTATCTGAAACTGGGACAGTTCTTCCTGTAGAAGTAAATGTTACCCCAGCATGAAATTTTCATACTACTGGATCCTTTCAGCTGTTCCAAGGGACATCTGCCACATCAGGCAGTCTGCAATGCACACATGTAACAAGCAAGTGTCAAACACCGTATTTGCTAGGGCAACCTTCGACGCCAAAAGCCCACATCATGGCCCAACTAACTCCATTTTTATCAGACTCGCAGAATTGGGTCTGTAATGTCACGAGTTAAACCATGCACCGAAGTTTCAAGCCTATTTTCAGATGCTAAATGCATGCTAATGATAAAAATTACAGTACTTTCTGATTGAGGTAAGAACGTCTTTCAAACAGGCAGTTGGGCTGGACTTTGACTTTTTAACAGCTTTGATCTCTGCTGTGCCTTTCCATTTTTAGATTTATGAAAGATCTGCAAACAGAGGTGCAGGAGATTGAATTTAGAGAGTTCTCTCGAGGCATGAAAACCATGAGGAGAGAGGAGTTTGCAGCATGGCTGCTCCACTTCACTGAAGAGCAAAACCGTGCTATATACTGGAAAAATGCAAGGATGAGAATCCCTCCAGGAGAGGTTAGTATTTACCTAATATCAAGATAGTCACTCGGGCTGGGTACTTCTCTAAATGGCAATGTTAAAAATACCTCTTCCGTCAGTCTGAATTAATCTTTTAGCTGATTTCATCTCAGACCTTGCTGGAATGTTGTTATATGCAGTGAATCACAATGGATAAAAGAGCTGCATATAAATATCCATCTATGTAATAGGAGCTTGTAACATTACCATCTAAGACAAGAGAAATTTGCATTTATACAACCGGAGTTTCATAATCCTGTCGGATGTATAGTTGTCAGTTATTTTTCTTCTTCTTCATACAGTGTCTCACAAAATTAAACTTTGGACTATTTTTAGGATGTCATGGAAGGAAGTATTCCTTCTTGTTCCATAATTTACTGATGAAAGGACTGGTACTGTATTTATAGCCAAAATGCCCACATGAATTTTATACCTAATTGCTGTTAGAAGAATTTTCAAGATGGCAGCCAGTCACATCTGGAGACTTGAGAAGACATTCACAATAACATCAGTATTAGAGTACTCTCTTTCTTTGTAATGTTCACTGTTAAAGCAAAACTCAGTAAACAATTTTATTTTCACCACTTACCTTCCTCTCTTGAAGGCGTTGGCTTCAAGCTGAGGTATGGATTCAAGGGTACAGTAGCAGCCCAGTACATTATTCATGTGTGAACCTAGACGGTGAATCTGGGCAGGCTAAACGATCACAGAGGGCATCACTTCCGATTCCAATCTTTCCAACAACAACATTTTCACACGTGCACATCCAGCAGGGTGCACTTAGGGAGCATTTAAGAGCATTGGCAGGTTTTTATTCCCCATCCCTAATCCAGTGGCACTTAGGCCAATTGGAGCACTCAAAAACCTTTGTGGCTGAGTTCAAGTAACTCAGCACAGACCTGGGATTAAACCTGGGACTTTTCTGAATTGTATGGCTGGGTATCTTACTGGATAAACTTGCTAAGTCATCACGGTAGCTACAAGCTTAAATTTTAACCATAATTATTGAATTTTTGTTTGGTGTTTCCCCTTCCCTTCTAATATATTTCTGAATTTATTCTTCTACTTTCAGTTCTTATTACATTATAACAGAATTCTGAAGCTGTTTTTAATAATTTTATTACAAATAGATTCTGTGTGCCACATTATCAGATTTAATGATGATGGTCAGACCAGTGTTGCCCTCCCTCTAAATTTCCCAATCCCTCACACTGACTGATTCTAAATCAAATGTGACCTCTTCTGTAATCCTTGTTCGTAACTTGCTGTGTTGAGAAACAGTCCTGCACTGGTGTCATAAACTCACCTCACCCTTTTGAATCATCCCTGCCACTATTCTACTGTAAATTAGAGTAATAAAAATCCCCATAATTATCAGCCTCCTTTTCCCTATACCTTTTTCAGTTGATCAAATAACTCCAAACCTATTTTTATTTAATCAAATAACTTAATATCAATTTCTTTCTCTTGCCCTACTAACTTGTTACAATTCCCAATTATTAGTTTCCTTCTCTTGGTGATACAGATTTTCACCTAGATCAACTCAGACTTCCCATCATTTCAAAGCTAAATCAACTCTTCTGTTAATTTCAGCATATTCCCTGACTACCAAATATATTTCCTTCATCCCGTTTAGGAATTTCAGACCCGTCTATGTGGAATTTGTGTGCATTATCCAGTGTTAACCAATCTGGAGATTATCCATTGGAATATCTGTGGAGGATTATGTTTTTTAATAGTGTAATGATACATAGTCAGGACAGAGGAGGTAGGCTAGTTAATTACACCACAAGTAATCCTTGTTTCATATGTTAGTATAAAGAAAATTTAATTTGGAAGTATTATAATAATTTGGGACGTCCTGAGGTTGTGAAAGGTGCTATATAGATCCAAGTTCGTATTTTCTATAATTCTCATCAACTACTAATTTGTTGTTTGCCTCCTCTGTCCTGGCAACATCTTTTACACTGTTACAAAATATAATCCTCCACAGATATTACAATGGACAGTCTCCAAATAGCTGTTAGAAGGGGTGGGACTGTTTAATTAGAGTAGCTTCTGTCTTCCTGGCTTGTGTAAAGTTCTAATTGACGCCTGCTGATTGACCTTCTGTTTCAGACACATTTGCTTGCATTTCATATCAAATTTTTTTTTAGACATATAGGGGCCAAAAATCCAAACCCGTTCTGATGTACTCCCGCTATAACTTCAGTGGACGTCTGCCAGAACAGTTGGCGACTAGGCCAGGACCCGGGTATACCATGTTCCCACCTTGCGTTCCAGTTTCTGGATTGTATTGTGGGGCTGGAGCTTTCTGCTCACCCCAAACATGGCCAGCAACATAAGAGGGGGAGGAGCCTGGGTGGAGACATCCTATGTTTGGGAGTTCCTGCGACTTAGGACCTCAAAGGGACCAGGCATATCCTTGGCAGCGGCATACCTGGTACAAGCTCCAATCTAGCCACGTGTCACAATATATGGCATACCTAGCGGGCAGGTGCCCCAGATTTGTCCCCCGTGATGCGAGCGACCGTCATTGGGATGGAAGCAAGGGAACATCCCCCTGACCCAGTTCCATAGTCTAAAAATCTCAATATCTCGCTCTTTCTCTCTCTCTCTCTCTTTCTCTCTCTCTCTCCTCTCCTATCTCACTCTCTCTCATACATTTCACATGGAATCTGTCCTTAATACTAGTTAATTCTGTTATGTTCCAGAGCATTTCCTTTGAAGAATTCAGGGCTTTTTGCCAGTTTATGAATCATCTTGAGGATTTTGCTATCACCATGAATATGTTCACTACAGCCAATCGTCCTGTTGGAATAGGTATGTATGTGCAATATTTCATATTATTATGAAATCAGAAAGGCATTTTGAGTGATAAGACATTTTTGATTCCAACAGTAACAAAAATGAAAGAATATGCTGGGGTCGGGTCACCTCAAGTCACATGAGATCCAAATTCCCATTATGATCATTTGTGTTGATTTTACCCCCTCCAATCGATCCTCTTCCTTCATCCTGCTGTCCTGAACATGCAAGAATACTTCCTCCAGTACCTTGCCCCAGTGAGTCATTCTTTATGTGTGGCCCTGGACAAAAAATGGTCAGCAGACAATTCTACCACATATAGCCTTTGCAGCTAGATGGAAGTGCAAGTGTGGATTACTGGGTGAGCTGAGGCTTGACTTTTGTCCCACCGGTCAGATAGCCTTCTAGAATTTACTGTTCAGGCTCAGCCTCAGACAAAAGCAATGGGTGAAATACCAGAGGGCAACTGGCACCCAACGCTTTTAGGAGAGGAAGAAAGGTGAGAAACTGCTGTTCTGATTTTGGCCTTTGCATCATAGGAACATAGGAACCAGAAGTAGGTCATTCAGCCCCTCTCTTTATCTCTGTTCCACTATCAGTGACAAAGCTTTCTGCGGTCTGGGCAACACTGGACACACTAGGGTTCCTGACGCCCAGTATTGCTAAGCTGTTATTGACAGGATTAATGCCAGATAATATTTTCCATCATTAATGTCTAATTTGATATGTCTGCCCAAATATGGGTAAATCCAGCACAAAATGTTACACTTGTAACATGTTCATGATACAAAACTGAAGACATAATAGGTGGTATTTTCCAATCAGTTTTGTCCAAACTGCTTGAGCAAATGGGGCAAACCTGATCAGAAAAAGGTGGAGATCCGTCACACCAGATCTCCACTCACTTGGCATCATTCGTTAATTTCCAGCATGCAAAAATCAAGGCCAAGAAGTGGCTGCCTAAAGCAGGAAGGATCTTTATTTAAATGTTAAAATGTGGACATAAAATCCTGCACATATTTCCCAATATTATTGCACGCAGGACCTCCACTCATAATTACATCCATATCAAATGGACGCAAGAGTTGGCAGGTCATGGTAAATACATGGCAGTTCATTTAAAGGTCACAGTAATGTTAAGGCAACTGTAGTTCAGCAATTCATTGACTGTTTATCTTAGACACTTAGGTTCTGATGAGCCATTGTTACAAATGTACTGCCCTGTCATTTCTTTTGCCATCACCATCATTTCTTGCCTCCAACCAGGTTCCCAATGGAAATCCCCCATCTGAGTTTTTAGAGGAAGACAAGCTGAACTAGTTAGAAGAATGCTAGGCAGGTTATGTGCACGAGAGGTGCTTAGGTCGAACAACATCCCCCCAGTACCTGCACACCTGCATCTACAGACAAAGGGGCAATACACCACTTTTGAAAAGATTCATACATATGCAGACCCCTATTCCCGAAGGAAGTGGAACAAGAGACCCAATGGCACAGCTAAGATACGTGAATGCCTGACTAACAATAATGCAGGATGCTTTATCAAAAGCCCCCTGATCACACTATGCTATACTTCCAGTGAAACTGCTTGATAAAGGCCGGCCAGAGTGATCAACAGCCAGCATAGCTTGATTAGCTGTACCGACCAAAAAGCTAATAACCATATCTGCAAACCCTGGCATGCCTATCTGACAGCAACCATGGGGAACTATTTTCACAGGGTCCAGGTCATCAAGGAGCCAGATATTGAGCTATGCCATCTGCTGTAAAAACAGCTGCAACATTGGACTGGCACAACCTGTGGCCTCCAACCTCTATCTCCTTCCAAACATGTTGCAATGCTGACCTAGGGTGGGGCCATGGAGTGGCAAAGATGGCCACTTTCCATGCAATTTCCTCATGCAGCATCACCTCCACTTCAGCAGCCACCAAACTGGGCTACTCTGTCACTTCCCTAAAGACTCATACCTGCACCTTAGGTTTCCTTTCACTTTATTTTTTTCTGTCACTTCTTAGTTCTTTCCCTCTGCAGCCTTGACAAAGGCTGCCAGTGGATTAAAGAATTTTTGTCGCCCTATTCTGACACTTTTAGTTCTCTGCATTTCTTTAAATTTAACCTGCACCATAATTTTCCTTTCCCAACACTAATGTGCTCCCTGCACATGTCCCAATCTGCACCTGAAGCTTTGCATAATAATGCTAATAAGCTGACCACAAAAGATTACATGCAAACAGTACATTTCTCTTCGGGTGAGCATAACTCCTGTTTCTAACCATTCAGGTGTAAACTGCATTGATCTTGGAAAATGTGCCCTAGTATTTATTATGTCCAAAAGGTCACATGCTGAACATTCAGGTACAACCCTCAAGGCCTTGAGAAACAGTCTAGCTACACAATTTGTAGTCACTTCCTGACACCCAGGTTGTGCACATACCAGTCATTGTGGTGCTCATTGAATTTCCTGCAACTCAAGACTAGTTTTTTGCTTATACAACAGCATGGCACATTAAGAGTCCAGTCCTAGCCTGCAGAAAGGCCTCTCTGATGAAGCGTAGGTGGCATAGGCACAACTTCTCTGGCATGCACACGTGTCTCCAGCTGATTCTGTGGACCCGCAACTTGGGTGTGTGCAACATATCTCAGGTGCAGGCTAAAGTCCCTCTCATCATTTCTTTGCAACTCCACCTCATTTCCTAGCTCCCTGAAGATAAGAATTCCCAGAGCAATGCAAGCAACCAGTGTGGCAGGTTTGAATTGAGATTAGAGCTCTCCTCAATGCTGAGAGGTGAAAAAAGAAAATAAAACAATGCAAAAATTACATGCAAAGTGACCAACAAAAGCAAAACCAACAAAGTAATACCTCACACTCACTCCCAATGCAGCTAAATATAACTTTTAGAGAAATACCATAAAGTGAGATACCAAATGCTCCATGTAAAACAGGCCTTCAGTGATGACATTGCATTCCTGGAGCAGTGGCATAGCTAGGAATGGAAATTTGGGTGGGCCCCGACTTATATCTTATACGATGTTGGGACAGCATCACACCAATCAAAAGGTGTCGTTGTTATTCAAACAGGCCAGTCACGGAGAACAGCACGTCCCAGTACATTCGATATACATTGTGTCTTTTACACAGGCAGGCAGAAAGAAACTTAAAATGGCAGAGAGAGAGAGAGAGAGAGAGAATTTTAAAAAACATATAAATTTTTTCCCCCTTTTTGCTGGTGGGGTTACGTGTAGCGTGACATGAACCCAAGATCCCGGTTGAGGCCGTCCTCATGGGTGCGGAACTTGGCTATCAACTTCTGCTCGACGATTTTGCGTTGTCGTGTGTCTCGAAGGCCGCCTTGGAGAACGCTTACCCGAAGATCGGTGGCTGAATGTCCTTGACTGCTAAAGTGTTCCCCGACTGGGAGGGAACCCTCCTGTTTGGCGATTGTTGCGCGGTGTCCGTTCATCCGTTGTCGCAGCGTCTGCATGGTCTCGCCAATGTACCATGCTCCGGGGCATCCTTTCCTGCAACGTATGAGGTAAACAACGTTGGCCGAGTCACAGGAGTATGAACCATGTACCTGGTGGGTGGTGTCCTCTCGTGTGATGGTGGTATCCGTGTCGATGATCTGGCATGTCTTGCAGAGGTTGCCGTGGCAGGGTTGTGTGGTGTCGTGGACGCTGTTCTCCTGAAAACTGGGTAACTTGCTGCGAACGATGGTCTGTTTGAGGTTGGGTGGCTGTTTAAAGGCGAGCAGTGGAGGCGTGGGGATGGCCTTAGCGAGGTGTTCGTCGTCATCGATGACATGTTGAAGGCTGCGGAGAACATGGTGTAGTTTCTCCGCTCCAGGGAAGTACTGGACGACGAAGGGTACTCTGTTGGTTGCGTCCCGTGTTTGTCTTCTGAGGAGGTCTATGCGATTCTTCGCTGTGGCCCGTCGGAACTGTCGATCGACAAGTCGAGCGTCATATCCCGTTCTTACGAGGGCGTCTTTCAGCGTCTGTAGGTGTCCATCGCGTTCCTCCTCGTCTGAGCAGATCCTGTGTATTCGTAGGGCCTGTCCATAGGGGATGGCCTCTTTGACGTGGTTGGGGTGGAAGCTGGAAAAGTGGAGCATCGTGAGGTTGTCCGTGGGCTTGCGGTAGAGTGAGGTGCTGAGGTGCCCGTCTTTGATGGAGATTTGTGTGTCCAAGAAAGAAACCGATTCTGAGGAGTAGTCCATGGTGAGTTTGATGGTGGGATGGAACTTGTTGATGTTATCGTGTAGTCTCTTCAGTGATTCTTCGCCGTGGGTCCATAGGAAGAAAATGTCGTCGATGTATCTGGTGTATAGTGTTGGTTGGAGGTCCTGTGCAGTGAAGAAGTCGTGCTCGAACTTGTGCATGAAAATGTTGGCGTATTGGGGTGCGAATTTGGTCCCCATGGCTGTTCCGTGTGTTTGGGTAAAGAACTGGTTATTGAAGGTGAAGACATTGTGATCCAGGATGAAGCGGATGAGTTGTAGGATGGCGTCTGGAGATTGGCTGTTGTTGGTGTTGAGTACTGAGGCTGTTGCAGCGATGCCGTCATCGTGGGGGATACTGGTGTATAGTGCCGAGACGTCCATCGTGGTGAGAAGTGTTCCTGGTTCAACTGGTCCGTGGGTGCTGAGTTTTTGTAGGAAGTCTGTAGTGTCGCGACAGAAGCTGGGGGTTCCCTGTACAATGGGTTTCAGGATGCCCTCGACGTATCCAGAGAGGTTCTCACACAGGGTTCCATTGCCTGATACGATAGGACGTCCGGGTGTGTTGGCTTTGTGTATCTTTGGGAGGCAGTAGAAGTCTCCCACGCGGGGAGTACGTGGGATGAGAGTGCGTAGGATGCTTTGAAGGTCTGGATCGAAGGTCTTGATCAGTTTGTTGAGCTGGTGGGTGTGTTCTTTGGTCGGATCTGCGGGTAACCGTCTGTAGTGTTCCTGGTTGTCCAGTTGTCGGTATGCTTCTTTGCAATAGTCCGTTCTGTTCTGTATGACAATGGCTCCTCCTTTGTCCGCTGGTTTGATGACGATGTTTCGGTTGGTCTTGAGAGCGTTGATGGCGTTGCGTTGTGCTCGGGTGACATTCTGGACTGTCTTCTGAGTGCGCCTGATGAATCTGGCATTGACGCATTTCCTGACAGCTTGGGCATACATGTCAAGCTGAGGGTAGCGACCCTCCGAAGGAGTCCAGTTTGACTCTTTCCTCTTCGGTTGCTGTACCGTGGATCCCTCTGTCTGCTGTTCTGGATCATTGATTGTCTCATTGGGTTCACTGTTGAAATCTTGGGGTTTGTGGTAAAATTCCCGGAGCCTCATTCTCCTGATGAATTCCTCTGTGTCCGCCGCGAGACCGATGCGGTCCATTTTGGTGGTGGGGCAGAAATTGAGCCCTCGGCTGAGAACCTCGATTTCGTCTGGTTGAAGGGTGTGGTCGGACAAATTGATGATAGACTTCCCTGTGGTTGTAACCGTGGTACCGGGGGAGGCTTGGTCGTTGCTGGTGGTGATGCCGAGTTTCTCAAGCTTCCTGCTCTTGGTTTTCATGTAGGCAGTGTAGTTCCGTTGCCTCGTCTGTTTGGCGGTATATCGTAGCTGGTCTGCTGTGTCCTGAGAAGACAAACACGGGACGCAACCAACAGAGTACCCTTCGTCGTCCAGTACTTCCCTGGAGCGGAGAAACTACACCATGTTCTCCGCAGCCTTCAACATGTCATCGATGACGACGAACACCTCGCTAAGGCCATCCCCACGCCTCCACTGCTCGCCTTTAAACAGCCACCCAACCTCAAACAGACCATCGTTCGCAGCAAGTTACCCAGTTTTTAGGAGAACAGCGTCCACGACACCACACAACCCTGCCACGGCAACCTCTGCAAGACATGCCAGATCATCGACACGGATACCACCATCACACGAGAGGACACCACCCACCAGGTACATGGTTCATACTCCTGTGACTCGGCCAACGTTGTTTACCTCATACGTTGCAGGAAAGGATGCCCCGGAGCATGGTACATTGGCGAGACCATGCAGACGCTGCGACAACGGATGAACGGACACCGCGCAACAATCGCCAAACAGGAGGGTTCCCTCCCAGTCGGGGAACACTTTAGCAGTCAAGGACATTCAGCCACCGATCTTCGGGTAAGCGTTCTCCAAGGCGGCCTTCGAGACACACGACAACGCAAAATCGTCGAGCAGAAGTTGATAGCCAAGTTCCGCACCCATGAGGACGGCCTCAACCGGGATCTTGGGTTCATGTCACGCTACACGTAACCCCACCAGCAAAAAGGGGGAAAAAATTTATATGTTTTTTAAAATTCTCTCTCTCTCTCTCTCTGCCATTTTAAGTTTCTTTCTGCCTGCCTGTGTAAAAGACACAATGTATATCGAATGTACTGGGACGTGCTGTTCTCCGTGACTGGCCTGTTTGAATAACAACGACACCTTTTGATTGGTGTGATGCTGTCCCAACATCGTATAAGATATGCGATTTGAGAACCTTTTCATTCAATCATCTGACGAAGGAGATAATCTCCGAAAGCTTGTGATTTTAAAATAAATTTGTTGGACTATAACCTGGTGTTGTAAGATTCCTTACATTTGTCCACCCCAGTCCATCACCGGCATCTCCACATCCCGACTTATAGTGGAGGAGCAATGACCAAAGGTCTGTAGTCACAGCAAATCATTTATATTGCAAATGATTTAGAACAATTTAAACATTAAATTTTGCTCCTGTACATCCATTTAACATGTTTTAAGTAGACAAAAAGTAAATACTACATAAATCTACGGCAACCTTTCAAACAATGAATTACTTGTGTGAGGAAAAGTATCTTCTGTATCCTGGATGTTTTAAAAATTTTTTTCTATTCGTTCATGGGATGTGGGCATCGCTGGCAAGGCCAGCATTTATTACCCATCCCTAACTGCCCTTGAGAAGGTGGTGGTAAGCTGCTGCCTTGAACCGCTGCAGTCCATGTGGTGAAGGTTCTCCCACAGTGCTGTTAGGTAGGGAGTTCCAGGATTTTGAGCCAGCAACGATAAAGGAACGGCAATATATTTCCAAGTCAGGAAGGTGTGTGATTTGGAGGGGAACGTGCATGTGGTGTTGTTCCCATGCACCTGCTGCCCTGGTCCTTCTAGGTGATAGAGGTCATGGGTTTGGGAGGGATGTCAAAGAAGCCTTAGTGAGTTGCTGCAGTGCATCCTGTGGATGGTACACACTGCAGCCACAGTGCGCCAGTGATGGAGGGAGTGAAAGTTTAAGGTGGTGGATGGGGTGCCAATCAAGCAGGCACCAGTGGATGGTGTCGAGCTTCATGAGTGTTGTTGGAGCTGCTCTCATCCAGGCAAGTGAAGAGTATTCCATCACACTCCTGACTTGTGCCTTGTGGATGGTGGAAAGGCTTTGGGGAGTCAGGAGGTGAGTCACTCGCTACAGAATACCCAGCCTCTGACCTGCTCTTGTAGCCACAGTATTTATGTGGTTGGTCCAGTTAAGTTTCTGGTCAATGGTGACCCCCCAGGATGTTGATGGTGGGGGATTCAGCAATGGTAATGCCGTTAAATGTCATGATGTGGACATCATGTCAAGGGGAGGTGGTTAGATCCTCTCTTGTTGGAGATGGTCATTGCCTGGCACTTGTCTGGCGCGAATGTTACTTGCCACTTATAAGCCCAAGCCTGGATGTTGTCCAGGTCTTGCTGCATGCAGCACAGACTGCTTCATTATCTGAGGGGTTGCAAATGGAACTGAACACTGCAATCATCAGCAAACATCCCCATTTCTGACCTTATGATAGAGGGAAGGTCATTGATAAAGCTGAGGATGGTTGGGCCTAGGACACTGCCTTGAGAAACTCCTGCAGCAATGTCCTGAGACTGAGATGATTGGCCTCCAACAACCACTACCATCTTCCTTTGTGCTAGGTATGACTCCAGCCACTGGAGAGTTTTCCCCCTGATTCCTATTGACTTCAATTTTACTAGGGCTCCTTGGTGCCACACTCTGTCAAATGCTGCCTTGATGTCAAGGGCAGTCACTCTCACTTCACCTCTGGAATTCAGCTCTTTTGTCTATGTTTGGACCAAGGCTGTAATGAGTTCTGGAGCCGAGTGGTCCTGGCGGAACCCAAACTGAGCATCGGTGAGCAGGTTATTGGTGAGTAAGTGCCGCGTGATAGCACTGTCGACGACACCTTCCATCACTTTGCTGATGATTGAGAATAGATTGACGGAGCAGTAATTGGCCGGATTGGATTTGTCCTGCTTTTTGTGGACAGGACATACCTGGGCAATTTTCCACTTTGTCGGGTAGATGCCAATGTTGTAGCTACAATGATTTTGTAACAACTCTTGGTTTAAATTTCATGCATGTTTTCCAAATTAAATTTAGGACACTTCAAGAGAGCTGTGAAGGTTGTAACAGGGCAAGAACTGTCTGATAATGTTCTAGATACTGTCTTCAAGATCTTTGATTTGGATGGAGATGGATGTCTGAGCAAACAAGAGTTCCTCGGAGTGATTATGACCAGGCTCCATCGTGGCTTGAAGGTAATATTAAATTCTAAATAAGGTTGCTGCATTTTCCAAACCAAAGGCTAGAGATACAAATTATGCAATATTATCCATAGCTGTTCACATTTTACAGACCCGGTATCCACTGCCTTTTGGGGGAGATTTCCACTATCCTTTGTGTGGAAAAAGTGCCTTCTGATTTCACTTCTAAATGGCCCAGCTCTGATTATTTTAAGATTATGCCCCCTTGTTCTGAATTCTCCCACCAGAGGAAAAAAGTGTTTCCGTATGTACTTTAACGAATCCCCTTTATCATTTTAAATACTACGATTAGGTCACCTCTCAACCTTCTAAACTCAGGGGAATACAAGCCTGTGCTCATAATTTAATTCTTTAAGCCCTGGTGAATCTGCGCTGTACCCCTTTCAAGGCCAATATATCTTTCCCGAGGTTCGGTGCCCAAAACTGAACACAAATTCCAATTGGGGCCTGATTAAGGCTCTATACAACTAAAGCATCACTTCCTCTGGAATCAATTATCAGAAGTAAACTTGAGGATTACCTGTACAACAATAACCTAGTAAACAGCAGTCAGTTATGGCTTCAGAAGAGGTAAATCCTGCCTGACCAATCTCTTGGACTTCTTTGTGGAAGTGAAAACCCAGAGATATAGGAACATAGGAACAGGAGTAGGCCATTCAGCCCCTCGTGCCTGCTCCACCATTTGATAAGATCATGGCTGATCTGTGATCTAACGCCATATACCCGCCTTTGGCCCATATCCCTTAATACCTTTGGTTGCCAAAAAGCTATCTATCTCAGATTTAAATTTAGCAATTGAGCTAGTATCAATTGCCGTTTGCGGAAGAGAGTTCCAAACTTCTGCCACCCTTTGTGTGTAGAAATGTTTTCTAATCTCACTCCTGAAAGGTCTGGCTCTAATTTTTAGACTGTGCCCCCTACTCCTAAAATCCCCAACCAGCGGAAATAGTTTCTCTCTATCCACCCTATCTGTTCCCCTTAATATCTTATAAACTTCGATCAGATCACCCTTAACCTTTGAAACTCCAGAGAATACAACCCCAATTTGTGTAATCTCTCCTCGTAACTTAACCCTTGAAGTCCAGGTATCATTCTAGTAAACCTACGCTGCACTCCCTCCAAGGCCAATATGTCCTTCCGAAGGTGTGGTGCCCAGAACTGCTCACAGTACTCCAGGTGCGGTCTAACCAGGGTTTTGTATAGCTGCAGCATAACTTCTGCCCCCTTGTACTCTAGTCCTCTTGATATAAAGACCAGCATTCCATTAGCCTCATTGATTATTTTCTGCACCTGTTCATGACACTTCAATGATCTGTATACCTGAACCCCTAGGTCCCTTTGGACATCCACTGTTTTTATGGTGAACCTAGACTTCTAAAAGGCATTTGACAAAATTTGACATGAAAATCTACTATTAAACTGAAAAAATTGTTGGGATCCAGATTAAATCTTGTAAATAGATAAGAAATTGGCTGAAGAGTCGAAAACCACAGGTGCTTGCTAGTTATGTCAGGGTGGGATGCCCCAGAGCTCTATGTTGCCACCACAAATGTTTCCAATTGGATTCAGAAATTCATTGCAAATTAGTCAAATTTGAAGTTGATACAGAACTAGGAGGGGCAGTGGCAGCCCGGAAATTACAGAACGAGTTGAACAAGCTATGCATATAGGCAGAATAAAATCATGTGAAATTTAATGCAGACGAGTGTAAAGTACTGCACGTAAGACGAAAAAATGGGCAACATTGCAACAATGAATGGTATTGAAGCAGCTAAGTTGAAAGAGACCCATGATTCTTAGTAGACATGACCTTCAACATGTCCAACCAATACAGAGCAGTAATCAACAAAGCCAATAGAACATTGAACTACATAGCCAAAACAGTAGAATACAAGTCAGAGGAAGTCTTGATCAAACTGTACAGTGCTTTGGTTAGACAGCACCTTGAGTATGTATCCAGTTTTGGTCACTAAGACACAAGGGGCCCAATATTAGGAGGGAGGCGGGTTGCTAGCGGGGGGGTCGACTGGGAGCGTGGGTAACCTGCCCTGTAAAATCGGTGGGTTACCCACGCAATCGTAAGTAAATTGAAGCCACTTACCTTGGCTTCCGGGTTTCGCGCTGGAAAGCTGCGCAGCGGGCTGTCAGCTGGAATAGCCCTATTTAAAGGGACAGTCCTCCACTGACTGATGCTGCAGAAAGGAGCCAAAATTAAAGCATGGAGCAGCCCAGGGGGAAGCCTGCTCCCAGGTTTAATGATGCCTCAGTCCAGGTCCTACTGGATGGGGTGAGGAGGAGGGGGAGTACAGAGATCTTCTCCCCAGCGGACGGAGGAAGTGGCCTGCCTCTGCCACCATGAAGGCCTGGCTCGTGGTGGCAGAGGAGGTCACCAGCACCACCAACATATCACACACCTGCATACAGTGCAGGAGGCGCTTCAATGACCTAAGTAGGTCAGCCGAAGTGAGTACACTTACTCATTCCCCTACACTCCGTCTGCCACATCACCGCCCCCACCCCACATCTCCTTCTGCACTGCCAACACTACTCTATCACATCACTCCTCACATCCACTCAAAGTTCATCCTCATCTTACCTGCACTTACTCACCTCACCAGTACTCATCCCACCACTACCACTCAACCCAATCCTCGTACAATCTCATGGCTTTATCTCATACTCACCCTCTCATGCATCTCTTTCACGGTCAGCCTCATCTGACCTGCCACTACCTTGCTGCAGCCACAGGGCATGCATCACATATGTGTAGTAGGAAGCGTAAGGCAAACGTGTCGTGAGCATGAAGGGGATGCACAAGGGTGTTTGAGGGTTTGTCATGGTTTTTACTTATATTTGATTTATGATCAACTCACATTACATATTATATTCTTGATTAGGGAGAACATCACGGCAGTAGTGAGAGGGGATATATCCGAGGGTTCGCCCACTGAGTCTATATGGGTAGAACTGAAAAATAAGAAGGGAGAGATCACTTTGATAGGATTGTACTACAGACCCCCAAATAGTCAACGGGAAATTGAGGAGCAAATATGTAAGGAGATTACAGACAGCTGCAAGAAAAATAGGGTGGTAATAGTAGGGGACTTTAACTTTCCCAACATTGACTGGGACAGCCATAGCATTAGGGGCTTGGATGGAGAGAAATTTGTTGAGTGTATTCAGGAGGAATTTCTCATTCAGTATGTGGATGGCCCGACTAGAGAGGGGGCAAAACTTGACCTCCTCTTGGGAAATAAGGAAGGGCAGGTGACAGAAGTGTTAGTGAGGGATCACTTTGGGACCAGTGATCATAATTCCATTAGTTTTAAGATAGCTATGGAGAATGATAGGTCTGGCCCAAAAGTTAAAATTCTAAATTGGGGAAAGGCCAATTTTGATGGTATTAGACAGGAACTTTCAGAAGTTGATTGGTAGAGTCTGTTGGCAGGCAAAGGGACGTCTGGTAAGTGGGAGGCTTTCAAAAGTGTGTTAACCAGGGTTCAGGGTAAGCACATTCCTTATAAAGTGAAGGGCAAGGCTGGTAGAAGTAGGGAACCTTGGATGACTCGGGAGATTGAGGCCCTAGTCAAAAAGAAGATGGAGGCGTATGACATGCATAGGCAGCTGGGATCAAGTGGATCCCTTGAAGAGTATAGAGATTGCTGGAGTAGAGTTAAGAGATAAATCAGGAGGGCAAAAAGGGGACATGAGATTGCTTTGGCAGATAAGGCAAAGGAGAATCCAAAGAGCTTCTACAAATACATAAAGGGCAAAAGAGTAACTAGGGAGAGAGTAGGGCCTCTTAAGGATCAACAAGGTCATCTATGTGCGGAACCACAAGAGATGGGTGAGATCCTGAATGAATATTTCACATCGGTATTTACGGTTGAGAAAGGCATGGATGTTAGGGAACTTGGGGAAATAAATAGTGATGTCTTGAGGAGTGTACATATTACAGAGAGGGAGGTGCTGGAAGTCTTAAAGCGCATCAAGGTAGATAAATCGCCGGGACCTGATGAAATGTAATGGGAGGTTAGGGAGGAAATTGCGGGTCCCCTAGCAGAGATATTTGAATCATCGACAGCTACAGGTGAGGTGCCTGAAGATTGGAGGGTAGCAAATGTTGTGCCTTTGTTTAAGAAGGGCGGCAGGGAAAAGCCTGGGAACTACAGACCGGTGAGCCTGACATCTGTAGTGGGTAAGTTGTTAGAGGGTATTCTGAGGGACAGGATCTACGGGCATTTGGAGAGGCAGGGACTGATTAGGAACAGTCAGCATGGTTTTGTGAGAGGAAAATCATGTCTCACGAATTTGATTGAGTTTTTTGAAGGGGTAACCAAGAAGATAGATGAGGGCTGTGCAGTAGACGTGGTCTACATGGACTTCAGCAAAGCCTTTGACAAGGTACCGCATGGTAGGTTGTTACATAAGGTTAAATCTCATGGGATCCAAGGTGAGGTAGCCAATTGGATACAAAATTGGCTTGACGACAGAAGACAGAGGGTGGTTGTAGAGGGTTGTTTTTCAAACTGGAGGCCTGTGTCCAGCGGTGTGCCTCAGGGTCCGCTGTTATTTGTTATTTATATTAATGATTTGGATGAGAATTTAGGAGGCATGGTTAGTAAGTTTGCAGATGACACCAAGATTGGTGGCATTGTGGACAGTGAAGAAGGTTATGTAGGATTGCAACGGGATCTTGATAAATTGGGCCAGTGGGCCGATGAATGGCAGATGGAGTTTAATTTAGATAAATGTGAGGTGATGCATTTTGGTAGATCGAATCGGGCCAGGACCTACTCCGTTAATGGTAGGGCGTTGGGGAGAGTTATAGAACAAAGAGATCTAGGAGTACAGGTTCATAGCTCCTTGAAAGTGGAGTCACAGGTGGATAGGGTGGTGAAGAAGGCATTCGGCATGCTTGGTTTCATTGGTCAGAACATTGAATACAGGAGTTGGGATGTCTTGTTGAAGTTGTACAGGACATTAGTAAGGCCACACTTGGAATACTGTGTACAGTTCTGGTCACCCTATTATAGAAAGGATATTATTAAACTAGAAAGAGTGCAGAAAAGATTTACTAAGATGCTACCAGGACTTGATGGTTTGACTTATAGGGAGAGGTTAGATAGACTGGGACTTTTTTCCCTGGAGAGTAGGAGGTTAAGGGGTGATCTTATAGAAGTCTATAAAATAATGAGGGGCATAGATAAGGTAGATAGTCAAAATCTTTTCCCAAAGGTAGGGGACATAGATTTAAGGTGCGAGGGGAGAGATACAAAAGGGTCCAGAGGGGCAATTTTTTCACTCAAAGGGTGGTGAGTGTCTGGAACGAGCTGCCAGAGGCAGTAGTGGAGGCGGGTACAATTTTGTCTTTTAAAAAGCATTTGGACAGTTACATGGGTAAGATGGGTATCGAGGGATATGGGCCAAGTGCAGGCAATTGGGACTAGCTTAGTGGTATAAACTGGGCGACATGGACATGTTGGGCCGAAGGGCCTGTTTCCATGTTGTAACTTCTATGATTCTATGATTCTATATTGTCACCACTACTGCCACTTTTTGGCCATTCTTGACTGGCTTGTGCAATAATGCCCTTTCATGAGGTTTTCCATGAACACCCTTGATGCCACCCCTTGGGTCACCCTAAAGTGGGTGTATGTGTAGTTGCACGACTACTTTGTGCAGGTGCCTGTTGCGCAGCACTGTGTTGTGTAGCTCCACGTGGCGGAGGTGGACGGCGTGCCTGGCGAGGCTGGTGATGTTGCTCGTCCTCCAATGGAGTGATGAATGCAGCAATGGAACCCCCCCCCGCCATCCTGACGGTGTGAGTGTGAGGAGGTCCACAAAGTAGGTAAATGTGTTTGGACAGCAGAGTTTAGGGTATGATTTAATAATTTGGAGTGTGGAGACAACGGTGTGGCAGGCAAAACTTTGTTTGACGTGACAGAGTGCCCTGCTGCAATGTATGAGGGTTTACCCCGCACCAGTTAAATGGACCTTTGCAGCTGCTGCTGGCTGCAACACATCTGTTTAAACAGGGAGTGTTTCCCCCAGCATGGGAAACATGCTCTGGGTAGTCTAAAATCCGAATCCTCCTAAAATCTCCAACTAATGAGGTCTGTAAATGACCTCAAGTACCCAGATAATGATCTTAAGTGGGATCCCGCCAGCTTTGATTGCCGGTGGGAGTCCCGCATGCGGGGGCTGCGCGCGCACCGATTCGCATCATTGTGGAACCCGGAAGTGGGCAGGTTGGAGCCGGGCTCCGGACCCGCTCCAGCAATCCCCAATTTTAAGAGCCCCCGCGCCACGAGCGCACCCGCTTGGCCATCCAAAAATTGACCCCAAGGGAGATATTCAAGAGCTGGAAGCAATGCAGAGAAGTGGCACGAGGCCGAACCCTAGTCTCGCAGGTCTTAAAACTTGGGCTTTTCAGTGATCTTACATTGCGAGAAATATTTAAGGAAGTGGAAAAGGTAAATCCAAAATACTATTTTAGATTAAATTGCGAGAGTAGGACTTGGGGACATAGGTTTAAACTAAGGTAAATTTGAGAATAATATCAGGACGTTCTTCTCGTAAAGAGTGCTCAGCACATGGAATGGACTTTCAGATAGAGTAGTGGAGACGAAAACCCTGGAATCATTTAGATGCTGCAGTGGAGATACTGTAGGGTTTTTCTTGATAGATGGATGCATTAAGGTGGGCTGAATGGCTTTCCCCATCTGTAATTATGTTGTGCTCTTGTGATCACGTGACATAGAGTGGATGTTAGTACATGTGATATGAAGTTTATTTTGTTCAAAAATGTTCGTCCCTGTTTAAGCTTTAGCTGTGCCAGTTGGCCACTTAAAGTTCTGACATGTGGAGAAGCTCATGCAACAATTTTGCAAATCAGCAAGGAACAAAGTTCTGATCTTTCAAAAAGGCATTCATTAATGAAGCCAAAAGTGTATTCTTCAATTAAATGTTATCTGGGGAGTAAAATGAGTGGCACACAATCAGGGCAACCCAGTAGCACAGCACAATAATTATCACTAATATAGTGCTATGGGCAGGTATGAGACAAGGCTTTCCCATAAGGTCCATAGGCTTCACACAGCTCCATATTACAATACTGATCTGCCTGGAAAGAGATCTTCTGCCCAGTATTTTGATCATAATGTAGGATTTGGGGGAGGGTGGGCCTCACAGAGGAGAAAAAAGTTGGCAAATTTATATATTTAAAAAATATAGAATGTACGTGAAAAGGTGGAAGGTATCTATATTTTATTGTTTTTCATCCATTGGATAGTAGAGTATTTATCAAAATCTTGATTAGTAATCTAAAACTGTCCAAAATAGTTTAAACTGGTACAGAATGGCCCAGATAGATTATGACAGAGAACAACAGCCATGTCTGTTTACAGTAACTGAGACTCATTACTTTGGTTTCAACAGGAACCAACACAACATGGTTTCAAGGGCTATTTTAAATGCGTGAAGAAAGAGACTATTGTTGGAGTTCATGAAGCCTGGAAGCAGTCTGGAAAAAGCCCCTGCTAATGTTACTATGCATAAGGCCTTTCTACATAAAATAATCCAATACAAGTTTGCTTGTTGAGGAAATTTGTCACAGTGATTTAAAAAGGGCTACAGTATATCTAGGGTTACTAGAAAGTTTCCAGAGTTTAATAAAATGTCATAAATAAATCGTGTTTACATATATAAACTATGTTTATTCAGAAAAATAAAGCAACATTGCCTTCATGAAAATGTATTTTGGCAAGACTTTTCTCATTTGTTTACAAGCACAGAATGTAATGATGTAGAACACTTCAAAACATATTGTTGTGTCACTCATGTGTGACATCATTGTGATGAAGGTGATATGTGGTCTTACCGGGTCTTTGCGTTCCTCAAATAAAATGTTTTATCCAGCACTTTTTCATGAAGACAATGCACTTTATATAAAATCAGACCAGTTGAATCAGTTACATATTGTTTTTGTGTGAATTTTTAGTTAATCATATATAGTGGGGTAGCAACTGTATCAGTTAATTCAGAAATGCACATAAGAAACAGAAAACTTCATTGAACGTTTCTTCAATTTGTTTTATACAAATATGCTTTAAGAATCTCAGACAAAAAATTACTTTCAAATATTTATGAATTTATTTTTTAAAAATCAATTAGTATGAAATGCAAAATTCTACAATACATTATAAAGTTGAAGGTAATTTGTGCATATGGTGCATCTGTTCTGAGGTTCACAAGGCAATTATTCTTCAGCCCTATTTACTTTTTAGAGTTTGGATAAAAGTGCCCTTTGATTTTGTTATTTTGTATTTAAATATTTAAGGAATACACAATGATTTCATCAAAATCTAGAACTGCATCTGGAATCTCAGTTAAATCTGCACTGTTTCTTTTACACAAATAAAGTTTGGCTTGGGAAATCTGTGTTTTAATTTATTATGTGTCAGAACATGCATGACCAGTACAAGCCTTTTTTTAGCACACCAAGGGAGCAATTGTTGTTAAAATATTTGCTGTAATCCTGATGGTATGCAACTACATGATATGTAATTGCCAAACTTAAGTCATCGAACCATCTAAATATTAGCTGATGCAAGTCTGTAAATGAGAAGATTAAGCTCGTTTGGGACTGTGTTTACTTCATAGTAGATTATCCTGATCCTGTACAGATGGAGTGTAATTCATGCTGGCCATACTGCACCTGTTTACAAAAATACTAGCCAGCACACATTGTAAACAGTCATGGTCCTTGATTATCTACATGCAGACGAAATTCTGTTTATATTTAGAGTGCTTTTTTTGCTTTTCTAGGAACAGATCCATTGCAGCACTACATAATGAATGGTCCTGAAAAGCAATGACCTCAGCCTAAACTATTTCCACAATCCAGTAATTTTCAATTAAACCACAGAGAAATAAATCAATATTTGAGTGAATTGAAACTCACAGTAGGGCAATGCTTTGCTGTATTAGTTTCAGATAGTAACAGAGATGAATCAATAACTAAAGTGCTAAATAAGAACTTGGTTCAACAACACTTGAGCTTGACATTCCAATCAATAAAAGTTCAAACTAGTTCAGTAGGTCAACTGCTTCTAATTGGAATTATCAGCAATGTAGGCCTTCCTCTGGGACAACCTGTAAGAAAAGAAAAATGAGCCTGAATCCTTTAAACAAATATGTGTCTGTAACTGATAGACAGTTTACTGAAAACAAGGGTCTATGAATTGGATTATGAATGATGGTAATTTAGTACCTGGCTTTTTAAAAAATCGTCTATATCTACAAACATGTGAAATGCTTCTAAATTTAACACAATTTAGCCCAGTCAGAAGGGATGAAATGATTTGAATTAGATTGCAATGGTTGTCTTGAAACAGAAAGAAATAAAGACAAATTTTGTACAAATTGGATATTTGATTCAATTTTATTGCTGTATCTTATAGATATCTTCGAAAAACTAATCTGTGCAAAGGCTTGCAAAAGAAATTATGAAAATAATTTTCATCACGAATGCTTTCTGAAAAGCAATAACCTTAGTCTAAGGAAGCAATACCCATCTGATTGGCAAATACTCAGAGTGTAACCTTATTTCATTTTCCATTCGTAACATTTTGTTCTCAAAATAGTACTAAGTCATGGTATTTTTAGTTTAATCTGTTGCTTTTTCAAAGCAATGAAAGATAAAAATATTACAGTGTAGTGACATTTGAGGAATATTAATTACAGTATAAGAGGCAAAAGAATTGCCAACAGCCCAACTCAGGATTTGTGCCAAAAATCCACACAGGTTCACTCCTTAACCATATCCGAAATGTGCATTTTATAAATATGTTTTGCCTTCAACCTGTGTGTCCTGTCCTCTAATGTCATTTTTTCCTTAAATACATTACCATTTTTTAATGTGTTGATAGCCTTTTCTAATAGTTTAAAGAGGTAGTTAATGTTGTAACGAGAATTTTCAGATTTTCCTTGCCCTAATGTCCCTGCAGCAATAGGAAGATTTGGCTGTAGAGAGAGATGGTGCTGCTTGAAGTTGTCATGCCAGATCCATCAATGCACAATCAGGCAAGTTTTATACTATAGTCTCCAGCCCACATACCTGAAACCACAAAGGTGGCTGTTGTAGGAGGGAATTTGTTGGGGACAAGGATATCAAGGAGCAAGGCACGAAAGTTCTTGAGCAGATGCTAGTGCAATTGACAGGTTAGAGGAATGTAAGTTGGAAATTGGAGAGGGGCTTGGTGAGGGAGTTTTTCATGGGTAGAAATAGAGTTGGCAAGGTTAAAGGCTGTCAGGGAATGTGTATGAAAACAGATATGAAGGAATGACCAGAATTAGCCCAGTCAGAGATTGTGGGCATGATTTTAGCCCGAGGGTGGGGTGGAATTCCTGATGGGAAACCCGGAAGTATGGGTTTCCCGGACGTCCTTATGATTTTGACGTAAGGACGTTGTTTTTTTCTTTTTTGCCGGTTTCCCCCCTGATAGGCCAGCCTTTTTGACAGGCTGGCTCGCAGTCAGATGGGAGAACAGCCAGGAAGAGGACCTGTTCAGCTAAGTGTTAGATGAGGGGAGTCAGTCACTGGGGGGGGATCGGGGTCACCGGGAGGGTCGGTCATCGACAGGCTGTCAGTCATCGGGGGTGACGGGGGGAGGTCAGTCATCAGGGGGTCACTGATCGTTGGGAGGGTCCGGAGATTGTGGGGAGGGTTGGAGATCGTAGGATGGGGGGTCGGAGATTGTAGGATTGGGGGCTCGGAGATCGTGGGGATGGTCGCTGCAGATAAGCTTGTTGGGCCCAGGGGAAGCTCTCCTGCTCCTCCGGGCTCACAAGCTGTGCTATAAAGGCATTTACCTGCAGTTTCGGGCCTTCTCACCCCCTCTCACATGGCGTGGAGCAGAAGGCCCGGGAATCCCGGCCCCCAGGGGCTAAAATCAAAAAAGCTTTGAAAATGGAGGCCTGCAGCCTCCTTAAAAGCTTTTAATGCCCGGCCCGCCTCCTAAGAGCGGGTTGGTTGCCCAGCCCTTGTCCCGCCCCTGTGAAAACTGGAAATAGGTGGGTTTTAGATTTTTGTAATTGTTACTGGCCCCTCCTCCCAACCCACCTGTTTTTCCAGGCTAAAATCATACCCCATGACCTTGTAGCTGACAAGATGTGTTAACAAGGCCAAGAGTGTGCTGTGTTTGTCAGTGGGAGAGGAATCTCCCTTGACTATATGGTGTTGGCCATCACATTTATGACTTGATGTGGAGATGCCGGTGATGGACTGGGGTTGACAATTGTAAACAATTTTACAACACCAAGTTATAGTCCAGCAATTTTATTTTAAATTCACAAGCTTTCGGAGGCTTCCCCCTTCCTCAGGTGAACGAGGAAGGGGGAAGCCTCCGAAAGCTTGTGAATTTAAAATAAAATTGCTGGACTATAACTTGGTGTTGTAAAATTGTTTACAATTTATGACTTGGCAAGTGGTTATCTTTATTCCATGTTCACATCCAATGGAAACTAGCAGATTAATCCAACACCATGGGTCCATCAATAATGACTTGATCACTTGAAGTAAGTGATTCTGGTACTGAGATTCCAAATGTTTATCTCATCTTCTCCCATGACATGGTGAAAAAGCGGTAAACCTATAAAGGGCCTCAACAGAGGGAACGGGGCCAAAGATCTGCAATCCTGCTATACTGTTGTAACTACAGTGGAGTAAGAATTGCAATCTGCCGATGACTTGTGCTTCTGACCCTGCTGGAGTATTCAGGGTCAAGTTATCTCAATAATTTCATCGAGCACCTGCGCCGTATGAGCGCATTTTGGGCGGAAGAAGCCCAGCATGCCCATATGTGGATTCCACCGGCAAGCCTGTCTTACAAGGTAAAGTACTGCAGCTAATCGGTGGCCCTCTTCATGAGAGATGATTTTTAAATAGTATTCAAAGCAATTCTGGAGTCACCCGGGCCATGACCACACCCTGGAACCCTCTGTGGGCCCCACTTTTGCCAATTCATGGACCTAGACACCAATATCTTGCCAACGCCCAAATTGCCCAGTGCAAAAGAGGCAGGAGCAGCAGGAATTCCTATGGGTGACATCATTCTGCAAGCTACACCTTATCCTGACGTCAGTCTATGAATTGGGTGAAGAAAACTTCCATACCCCATAGGAAATACCGGAGTTGCACCTTCAGCGCGGAGACCTGCCATCTCTGGGTCACCCCAGTCCACTCCCACGGTTTTTTTCACCAGGAGTCTGCTCCAAGCCCTGTGGAAATTTGGGGCCAATTTGATTACAACATACCTGGCGACTCAGACAGTTCCTTTGAGAAATACAGTAGTATAATATCAGTACCCAGTTGGATAACTAGGTATTAAAGAATACAAATACCTGGAAGTTCTCCATTATTGCCTAGAGGAGGAAAAATATAATCAGACAAGCTAAAACAAGGATGATGATCTTATTACAGGAATCTAAATACAACATTTAAAAGAAGGAACCAGATGATCATCACTAAGGCCAAGTAATAATTAAGTAAATAGCCTGTAGTGAAATAATGCTATTGTTAATGATCCTCTGTGTCCCTTTCAGCTCATCATTTCTCTGGTAAGTGGAGTTAAATAGGGTTTAAAACCAATATAGTCCTGCTGTTGACCAAAGCATAGCTTAATTAATGCTAACTGAACCAGTATAAGTAGAATGAGAGTTCCAGACAGACAATTAAGTGTCAGATTTGTACAAATATACATCCCATTCCACTTTCCCTGCATGCGGATGAGGAAGTCTGTGTTGGAATCGCCAGTAATATATGTGAAATATTGGAATTGTGACATACTCCTTTCTGTTTAAGCCTCCAATTTCAGACTCTCCACTGTTTTCCATCTGTAAATAAAGTCACCCATTCAAATTAAGGTGCCTGTCGTTCCTGAGTCTAATTATTACAGGAATCTGAATATGACATTTAAAAGAAGGAACCAGATGATCATCACTAAGGCCAAGTAATAATTAAGTAAATAGCCTGTAGTGAAATAATGCTATTGTTAATGATCCTCTGTGTCCCTTTCAGCTCATTTTTTCTCTGGTAAGCTGAGTTAAATAGGGTTTAAAAGGATCTTCCTCTTGTTTGCTGCTCATTTAGTAATGGGACAGGGACCTGTACTGCTGGATCCTCACCCCTTTCTCATATATATTTTCTATGTCGCTTTCACCAGATGCCAGAGTGCCTGCCTAAATATGGGCAGGTATATTTAAATGCAGCAGGAATGACATGGAGAGGTCATACATCCCATTTTCTGTCATTACTGCCTCATCAATACTAGACCTAAGTAACGCCTGTATAAAACAGACAGCCAGCATTCCTAGGGGCTGCAAAATGTAGAAGCGAATTTTAGTGGGGACAATAGGCACTTTAAAATAGAGAGGTAAGCAAGATGTTTCTTCCAATACTGCAGGAATTTCCAAAAAAGATTGCAGACTGCTTGGTGTTTCTGTTTGGGGATGCTGCCTGGTCCTTTAAGCTGCAGGCTTTGAAACCTCCAACAGCAGCCATTCTCTCCACGCCCACCCCCCCAACCCACCACCAACATTAACAAGTTCCCAAACGCAGGTGGCAATATCGCCAAAAGTATGTAAATTGGGCTGACCCTGGAAAATTACTACAGGTCAATGCCAAGTCAGCTGGGCAGGCCTGAATCTTATCCTGCCATGCTTCCACTGACAATTGCCCCGACAAGGAAAATCCTGGATGGGGGTTAGTGGCTATGTACCTAGAGGACTCTCCCAAATTCTTTCCAAATGATTTACATTGATATACTGCCTTATATTGTCCACAGGATGTCCCATAGCACTTCACATCCAATGAATTACTTTTAAAGTGTACTCACTGCTGTTAAGTAGGAAAATGTGGCAGCCCATTTGCACACAGCAAGGACTGCTGGACAGGACAATTCCCTGCTCTTTGAATAGGAGCATGGGATCGTTTATGTCCAGCTGATGGGATCTCTGACAATGCAGCAGTTCCTCAGAACTGCACCAAAGTTTCAGATTATAAGGCACTGAGTAAAGTTCATTGATAGCAATCCAAGCTTGTATAAAAGCATAGAAGTTTACAGCGCAGAAGAAGGCTATTTGTCCCGTTATGTCTGTGCAACTACTTGATAGAGCAATCCAAAACTAAACCCATTGCTCTGCCCTCTTCCCCTCGTCCTGTATATTCCTCTGCTTCAAATATTTATCCAATTTTCCATTAAAAGATGCAATGGTCTCTGCTCAAGCACTCCTTGCAACAAAACATCCCAGGGATCAACAACCCTCTGTGAAAAGGAATTTCTCCTAATCTCTCTCCTTACTTTTAAATTGATGACACCTCATCACTAACTCCCCAACCAGATTCACTCTATTATAACTTATTATTTTATTAAAAACTGTATTAATTCTCCTTTAAGCTTTTTCTGTTCCAGAAAAAATAGTTTGGTTTGACTGGCACCACATCCATCACTCTAAACATTCACTCCCTTCACCACCGGCGCACCGTGGCTGCAGTGTGTATCATCTACAGGATGCACTGCAGCAACTCGCCAAGGCTTCTTCGACAGCACCTCTCAAACCCACGACCTCTACCACCTAGAAGGACAAGGGCAGCAGGCACATGGGAACAACACCACCTGCACGTTGCCCTCCAAGTCACACACCATCCCAACTTGGAAATATATCGCCGTTCCTTCATCGTCGCTGGGTCAAAATCCTGGAACTCCCTCCCTAACAGCACTGTGGGAGAACCTTCACCACACGGACTGCAGTGGTTCAAGAAGGCGGCTCACCACCACCTTCTCAAGGGCATGTGGGCCTTGCCAGCAACGCCCACATGCCATGAACAAATTAAAAAAAAGTATCTCAATTTCTCCTCGTAACTACAGTTTCCCATCCTTGGCACCAACCTGGTGAAATTATGCTATTTTATGACTTTACTCTGCTCTCTATTATGGAACACCCCTGCACGCTGTACTCTAATTATGGCTGAACCAATGTTTTGTATAAATGTATCATTATTTCTTTACTTCTGTACTCTATGCTCATACTTATAAACCCCAAAATGTTGTTGGTCTTTTTTATGGCTTTCTCTGCTTCCACTCACACTTCCAGGGAATTATGCATTTGAACCCTCCTAGGTCTTTCTGTTTGTTCATCCACATCCTTCAGTGTCATTCCATTAAATGTATACTCCCATTCCTTGATTTTTCTTTCCAAAATGTATTACTTCATACTTATCCACTTTAAATTCCGTCTGCTACCTGTCTGCCAATTCCATTAACCTATGTTTTCCTGAAGTCTATTGCTGCATTCCTCACATTTTGCCAAACTGCCTACTTTTGTGTCATCAGAAAGTTTCAAGATTGTACTCCTTCTGCCTTAGTCCAAATCATCTACATATATTGAGAACAAAAGTAGACTCATTGCTGACCCCTGGGGTACGCTATTTCCAACCCTCTCCAATCTGACTAACATCCATGTACCCTAAATTTGTTTCCTGTCTGTCAACCAACCTTCTATCCATGCTGCTATGTTTCCTCTTATACCATATGCCTGAATTTTTCTAACAAGTTTATTCTGAGGTCACTTATAAAATGCCTCTGAAAATCCATATACACAATATCTACTGCATTCCCTTTTTCTATCCAATCAGTCAATCTAATATGTCAAACATGATTGGCTTTTGACAAATTTGTGCTGGGTACCCTTGATTAACCAATGCAGTTCTAAGTGCTAACCAGTTTTATATTGAATTATGACAACACCACACATGAAGCTTCTCTGTTCATAGAAAGCAAAGCTCAACCCAATGTAACATTGCACAGGCTGTAAAATTACTGCAACAACCAACTTGAATGTTCCAAATTAGGATCTGGTTCGTATTAAAATTTTCAGGTTGCCATCCGAACTTCTAAAGAGTTTGTTGGTGCTACCGTTTATGAGAAAGAAACTGTGTAGTTGCAGGTTGAAGCTACTGAGATTGTTACCACTTCTCCTCTTGGCTCCTCATTCAGGTATTTTTTAAAAACTTACCTTTTTGTTGATGGTCTCCAGTGGTCCCTTCAAGGTTAGACCGCATGTAAACTTGGCTCTCCTGGGCAGCTGCATTCAGGGCAGCCCAATTCTGGAAAGGGTTCCTGAAATAGGCATTAGGCCCCCTATTTGCATATACTAAGGGCTTAACACCTGTTTCAGACGCGGGCCCTGGACGCCAATACTTTAGCCTTTGCCAATATGACGGGCAGTGCACTTCCCGCGCAGAATATGCGTAAGCACGCTGCCCGCCATATTGGATGCTTAGGCATCTGTGTTACGCCTATAAAATGGGCGTGGAGTCAATGAATTTCTAGGCCATTGTGTCACACTGAGACCCAAGTGGTAGCTTCTGTTTTTTGCATGGTGTATTAATATCAAGACCCGGTTCTATTTTTACTTATTATAACTCCTAAATTAATCTGGACAACAGCACAATATTTAAGCACTAAACAGGTGATTTTCTGCAGGGTTCTCCCGCTCACCCACCGTAATTTCAGCGGAAGAGCCGCGAAAACCCTGGGTTACGGCGGATGAGCGAGAGACCCCGCAGAAATTCACGCCCTGTGTACATGCTGCTAGATAACACTGATCCATTGCCAACAATCTCGCTTTCAATAGTACATCTGTGTGCCAGGTATTGACACAAGATACGTCCTACTATTATGTGCAAAGGCCAGGAATTCCTATCACACGCATACACACACACACAAAAGTTGATGTATTGCACTTGTGCAGTAGGTTTGTGAAACTTATTCATGCGATCATGTTGCTTGTGTGTAACTGGACCTGTTCTTGTGACAAACAGTGTATTACCCCATTCCCATTAAATATCTGCTTTAGTAAAGCACTTTTTTGGTGAATTTGAGGCACTTAAACAGCTATTTTTATAGTGGTTTAAATTCGTCAGCATAACAAATGGCAGCGAGCTACCAGACCAGAATACTCTAATCACCTGTGTTTTTCCATTCAATACAATCACAAATCAAATAATACAAATGAATAAGTAAAAGAGAACACCCCTGATTGCTCATAAGTAGATTTACACAGCTTTTGCCAGCAGCAGGATGTTTAAGGAGGCATAACAAACAATTCTTTTCCTTAGGAAATGCATAGAAATCCAGAAATACATCTGGAATATCAAGCACCATGTAACGATTAGTTTTACATAAAAGTTCCAGCATGGGTAATTGTTCTATTTGGGGAAATGGGTCAATTTATTTAAGCGCACAAACTCCAGAACAGTGTTGAACCTGATGTGGAGGTGGGGCCTGGATTTTTCATGCAAAAGCCGCCCGTTTTCAAGTAGTGTGGAGGCAGTCTGGCAAGTAAAATGGGGTGGAGAGCCTTCTGCTGATTACTCTGTCCAAAAATTCCACCACAATTTCCCTCCCATGATTCTGACACAACTCCATACAGATGAAGGGGAGATTGTAGATTGTTTCTCCCCAGGATTTCTGTCAGTTTCCACCCACTTATTGCCCCTACAAATTACCACCAACACTATTATGCTGAGCCAGTACAATGACCTCCCCCCTCCCCCCTCACTGAGGCAGGAAACGATTGGAAAGATGAAAGCAATTCTGCAACGGTGTTTTGGCTGGAAGTCATTTCCTATACTAAAAAACTGCAGTATCTGAATATTTGAAACTATTTGCTGAATCTTGCAGAGAACTTAAAGGTTGCTGTGCTTAATCAAATAATGGATTTCTCTTTGGCAATTGAACTGTACCTGTGCTATAAGGAGGAAGAGGATGATGAAAACATGGAAGAAAAAAGGATGAAAGCCAGGAGAGTGTGTGCGTACTGGCGACACCCGACCCATAGGTATCCATGCCATAAGGTCTACAGACCATAGAGGTCCAATCTGGATTTTTCCTATAGGCAGCGTCTGAGAAGACTGCATTTTTGCCAGGATACTGTGGCAGAGGTATGCCAGCTGTTGGAATCTGACTGCCATCCACTTTCCGCCAAAAGCACTGCTCTCAGATAAGCATTCAGCAAATCTGTAATATCTTCTCAGGGAGAGGACACTTGCAAATCTGCATCACCATATAAAATAGATAACAGGAGGCCACCATGGAAAAAATATGCAAACACTTTAATATGTACATCCTTATTCCATCTTGTCCCTTCATTACACCCTACTACAACTGCTATCTCTTATCACCATTACTACCTAAAACTCCCTCTGTGTCTGTTAGTGCTTCTGTGTCTTCTCTCCATTTCTTGTGTGTTTCTTTTTTCTTCCCTTTTATGTGTGCTTTTCTGTGTATTTCTCTTTCCTCCTTCCTATGTATGTATGTCTCTCTCTTGCTTCCTTCCCACCTGTGCATGTGTCTCCATTACATCAGCATGTCTCTCCTCCATTTTCTGTGTCTTTCTCCATCCCTTCTGTGTATCTTTCCCTCTGTCTGTGTGTGTCTTTCTCTTCCCCCTTCCCCTCTGACATCTCTTGTCTCTGTGTGTCCCTTTGTCTCTCTCTCTCTCCTTCCCTTCTCTCCCTCTCCTTCATTCCTTAATCTACTTTTCTGGTTCACTTTCCCTGGGGTCGATTTTGACTTTCAGGCGCCGACCAGTGGAGCACGCTGGCTGGCTGGCCGCCCATTCCAGCAGCGAATAGGCTGCCGCCATGTTGATGCCCCGGCTTCATTTGAATTTGTCAGGCGAGCTGTGGACACCATAGATGCATCCTGATGTAGCTCGCCGCCCTTTGGCCTCAGAAAGGCAGAGGCCCCGGGGTAGGTGCTCAGAGGGGTGGGGGAGGGAGAGGGAGAGGGGTGGGGGTGGGGGAGGGAGAGGGGTGGGGGTGGGGGAGGGAGAGGGAGAGGGGTGGGGGTGGGGGAGGGAGAGGGGTGGGGGAGGGAGAGGGGTGGGGGAGGGATGCCAAAGCTGGGCCAGGTTCGGCCAGCAGCGGCCAGCAGTATTTTTGTGGAGTCAAGAGGAGCACGTCTACTCCTTCCAGCACCCCCCAAAAAAATCAATTTTAAAATTTTTCTGACCTTTTCCTGATCAGAATGCCAGTACACATGAGCGGAGCCATTTGACTCCTAGGCAGCAGCATGACAGTGCTTTTCCCAAAGTTTAGGAGGCAATAGATGTTGCATTGCGGGCTCCACCGTAGACCTACTGAATTCCCTGAATAGAAAAGGATTCCACTCCCTCGATCTTCAAATTATCAGTGTCCAGCTACAACAGGGAATTGTCATGACACTTTCATCATGAGGAACTCCAGCCTCCCAACTGGATTGAGGGAAGACAGTCAAGTGTTGGGATGGCTTCTGGGAGGCATGGTGTACAAGGTTTGTGAACTCATTTCAACAGTTGAACTCAGCAGCAGAGCACTGCATTGTTACAATGAAGGCCATTCATCAACTAGTGTGATCATTGAGAGGACTATAGGGGGTTCTGAAGGCAAGGCTCTGCTGTCGTGACAGGTCAGGAGGGGCTCTGCAATATGCTCCAGCTTCTGTCTTCCACATAGTTATAGCTGTGCCCTGTACAACTTTGCCATTCAAAAAGGCGTAGACATAGATATTCCTAGCCAGGTGGCCCTATCTGTTCTGGAGGCAATTCGGCATGGAGGCGAACATCAGGATGACCATCTTTCTATGGACTCCTCAGTTACTGCTGCAAAAGCATCAGAACACAACTGATCAGTGAAGTGTTCTCACCTACTTAACACAGTCTACCTTTGTCACAACTGCCATACCTCCTTCCCACCTTCACATCAAGGACAAATCCTTCAATTCGGTGCCCATCCTGGAACATCACAACGCATCAGACCTTTTTGCCCCTACATGACCATGCCAAAATCATCACCTGATTGATTAAGTCAGCAAAAAATAAGTGCACCGTCTCCTGTATGGCTGTAATTACCATGAATAACAAAGCACAACATAAACACACATTCTCCTTTAATACAACAAACTCCAAAGTGAACAATAGCCAACCTACTCTTCCCTCACGTCATGCTTCCTTGGGGTGCAATGGTCTAAAGGGTCCTTGATGTTACCAAATATGTGGGCTGTGGACTCCACCATGACCTCTGTCATCTGTTACAAGTTCTAAGAAAGTAACCTCAGCGTCTGCACATGGGTATAATGTTCATCACACATCCTTCTTTACATAGCAGGATCCATGAGATTCCACAGCCTTCTCAGTCAAGGGAAGCTGTCTCCGCAGCCTCCACTGGGGGATGGCTAGACTGTCAACCATTTCCCACTCCTCTGGCTCCCTCTTGTTTTCTGAATCAGCCAATGCAATATCCTGATCCCCGGATGACAGTCTTAGTCGGAAGTCCTGGCGCCAGCGTCACTGCAGCATAAACAGTCCCGTGGAATTTTGGCCCCTTTCTTCATGACTGTAACCCTTTATTCCTGGAAACATCCTCGTAAATCTATGCTGCCCCTTTTCCCTTGCTTTTGCTTTAAAATTTTCTGAACAATCACTGGCAAAAAAAATGAATTATTTTCTCTCTTTTTAAATTCCCTCACACCATCTATTGTCACCATGGTAACTGGTTTCCAAGCCTCCAATTTTACTGCTGTTGTGCCACTTATACTGTGGTTACCTTTCAACACGAGTCTAGAATCCTGAGGGCAACATCATTCACTGCACCTCAGTCTTGCTAGATTCCTTCAAAGCTTAGAGCAACAAGGTGCTTGCACAGGCATTTATGTCATGTGTCACGTACGTAATATGATGCTCTTGAGTTTCAGAGGAAGTTAGAGAGTATGGCCGTTGAAGCCAAATTGATGCATCATCTGTTAACCTGGAGTCAAATTCATAGCCATAGATAAGTATTAACAATAACATTAACACACGTTGTGATGTCATGACCCTCAGTGGATTCTGAGGCATGCATCAGCTCCTAGAGTTATACTGGAGCTAATACAGTGCTGCTCTACGGATACACCACCACCTTGTGGAGGCAATGCAGAAGTGAAATCATTGGGAGTGATAAGGAATTGATGGCTGTGTTTAAAAATTTTAGTGAGGCATTTACAATCATAGCAGCATAAATGCAGTACAAATTTCTGGTAGTTTGGGGCACAAAAGGTGTGAGCCAGCAGTTTGGAATGATTAGTCCACCGATTTTCCTGCTATCCTCAGGAGTATCGATTAGCCTCTTCAAGACAACTCACCCTGACATGGCCAGGATCTGAAATTCACTATGTGGGAAACTGTGGCCTAGAAATTCAATGGCACCTGGTACCTTTTTGGTCGCCTAAGCCTCCAATATGGTAGGCAGGAACGCACACTCTTTACGAGCCAGAAGTGCGCAATCCGTCTTTTTGGTATAGGCAAAAAAAAGGCGTCCAGCGCCCATGCCTGAAACAGGTGTTAGGCCCTTTGCATATGAAAATAAGGGACCTAATGCCTGTTTGAAGCCCCCTCTGCAATATTTGTTTGCCATGAGGCAGCCAGTGCTGGCGCTGGCTTGATTCATGAAAACAAGGTCTACATGTGGCCTAACAGGTGGTCCTTAAAGGAATGATGGATTTCAATTATATGGAGAGACTGGAGAAGCTGGGATTGTTCTCCTTAGAGCAGAGACGGTTAAGGGGAGTCCTAATAGAAGTATTCAAAATTATAAGGGGTTTTGATAGAGCAAGTGGGGAGAAACTGTTTCCTCAGTAAGTGAGTCATAGATTTAAAATAATTGGCAAAAGAACTAGAGGGGAAGTGAGGAGAATTTTTTTCATAGAGAGGATTGTTAAGATCTGGAATGCACTACATGAAAGGGTGGTGGAGGCAGATTCCATAGGAACTTTCAAAAGGCAATTGAAAAGGACTAATATACAGGGTAATAGGGAAAAAGCTGGGGTGTGGGACTAAATTGGACAGCTCTTTCAAAAGGCTGGCACAGCCAAGACGGGCTGAATGGCCTCCTTTAGTGCTGTAAGATTCTATGATTCTATACTTACCTGAATGTGGAGCCGGGAGGAATAGGAAATCAATAGTTTTAATTTTGCATCTGTGGATAGCTCCCTCCAGTAAAGGGCATGCACAACAGATTTTTGATTCTTGCAGGTGATTTGATGTCACTTGCCTTTGCAGTTATCAGTCTCTTACAGATCATCTTGAATCCTTCTATTCATTTGGCTGCATTCCAGGGTGCTCCAATCTACAGTGCCACCTCACCACTGCTAATAAAGTTTCATAATATCACACATTCTATGTACACAGCACCAAATTTTAGTTGCACGGTCCAGCTCTGATACAGTATTTTCTGTAGAAACCACTGTTAAACTGTCATAACTATGTTAACTACCATTTTGCCAGACTTAGAATCTGAATTATTTAGTTATTTTCATTTCAGAATGTTCCCTGCTAGCTATGATATAAAATGCTACTGTAATCCATAAAAGCTTTGAGCACGCAAGCAATCTGACACAAAAGGGATTTATTTGCTCTATTCATTAAAGCTAGGACATGTGTTAAGTATGCATTGAGGTGTAATAACATTGGGGCTGATTTCTTTCCCACTACCACCCTGTTTACTGGCAAAAACAGGGCAGCAGCAGGTCGAAAATTGAAAAAGGTACCGCCGATTTACCGCTTGAGGTTCACCTGTTCCGATTTTAAAGCCGGCCAGCATTCCCACCGGAAACAGGTAAGGAGGCAGGGGCTTCATTAATATATATGTAAATAGGGGTCAAATGGCGCATGTAAGACGCCGTTGCCAGTCTCGTCTCAACCCATATACCATGGATGGTATAAGTTGGGAGGTGTATACTTCCACCATTATTTAAAGGGATGTTCACCTGCTTTCATCTAAAATATTGCAAAGGTTTGGGAGACAATTTGGTATTCGATAGTGGGTTTTGACAATGTGGGTGATTTTAAAGTGTTGTACAATCTTCTAAAATCTTAAGGGGCTTCTGGCAATGAACCTTTTTCTTTATAGAGGTCCTTCTGGCATTTCCACTCTGGCTTGAGGAAGAGGAGGAAGAGAGACAGCAAAGGAAGAAAGAGCAAACAGAGTTGGCACTGTACATAGGAATATAGGGCATAGGAACATAGGAACAGGAGTACGGCATTCAGCCCCCGCAGTTAGAACAACAACAACTTGCATTTATATAGTGCCTATAACATAGTAAAACGTCCCAGAGCACTTCACAAGTGCGTGATTAGACAAAATTTGACACCGAGCCAAATAAAGAGATATTAGGACAGATGACCAAAAGCTTGGTCAAAGAGGTAGGTTTTAAGGAACGACTTAAAGGAGGAGAGAGAGGTGGAGAGGTTTAGGGAGGGCATTCCAGAGCTTAGGGCCTATGCAGCTGAAGCACGGCCACCAATGGTGGAGCCAAGGAAATCAGGAATGCACAAGATGCCTGAATTGGAGGAGGGCAGAGATCTCAAAGGGTTGTAGGCCTGGAGGAGGTTACAGAGACAGGGAGGGGCGAGGCCATGGAGGGCATTTGAACACAAGGGTGAGAATTTTAAAATCGAGGTGTTGACAGACCAGGAGCCAATGTAGGTTAGCAAGCACAGGAGCGATGGGTAAGCGGGACTTGGTGCGAGTTAGGATATGGGCAGCCGAGTTTTGTATGAGCTCAAGTTTACGGAGGGTGGTAGGTGGGAGGCCAGCCAGGAGAGCATTGGAATAGTTGAGTCTGGAGGTAACAAAGGCATGGATGACGGTTTCAGCAGCAGATGGGCTGAGGAAGGAGCAGAGACAGACGAATAGAAATAAGAGACAAATAGAAGGAGGCACGCTTGCAATAACTCTTACCCTCCCAAACAGAGTTTATACGCCCAGGTCAACATACCTGCACTTCTCTAAGGAGCAGTGCATAAGGAGACTGCACTTCTCAGAGCTGTATCAATTCCTGTAACATAACCTACAACCAGCTGCCACAGGTAGCACATTATTGCCTGTTGCAGCCAAGGTACCTGCATCCCTGAACTTCTTTGCCTCCAGCTCCTTCCAGGCTGCCACAGGGGATATCAGTCAGTCTACAATTTATGCTTGCATTAAGCAGATGATTTGCAAACACTTTAATCACTTTCCCATGTGTGTGATCCAGAGCCCTATCCAGAAACAGCAAGATAGGGCTCTGGATCAAACACTTAGCAGGCTTCCACCAGGGTCTCATTGACTGCATCCACATTGCCCTGCCGGATTCTTTAGACAAACCCACTGCTTCATTAATTGTAAGGGCTTCCATTCCATTGATGTGAAACTGGTCAGTTTGATCACCAGCAGCACATCATGCAGATCTGGGCCCACTTTCCTGGCAGCTGCCATGATGCATTTATATTGTGGCAATCCTCCATCCCCCTGCCCCCCCACTTTTTGCCCCTGCACAGCAAGTGAGAGGCTGCTACTTGGGAACAAGGGCTATCTCCTGCACACTTGGTTCATGACTCCACTCAGAAACCCACGCTCAGCAACCAAACTGCGTTACAGTCAAATCCACAGGTCAACTAAAGCTTTCATCGAGCAGACCATTGGAGTCCTCGAGCAACAATTCTGCTGCCTTGATAGGTCTGGCGGCTTCCTACAATACAGACCAGAAAGAGAACCTCATGATGGCGGTTTGTTGTATGCATAACTTTGCTCTGAAATGGGGACAACACATGGAGCCATCATTGGACGAGGATCTCAAGGATGATGAAGGAGTCAACACTGATCACATGGAGGATGGCAAAGAAGCAGGAAGGCTCCAACACCTGCCTACAGCCAGACCTCTTTGGCAGTAGCTCACTGAAGAGCACTTCAGCTGAACTATTCCTACTCCCCTGAATTAACAGCTATGTCCAACATCTGTCCCAGTCCTTTCACCTTCCAATGAACTACAGCTGCCCGAAGACCAACATTGATATTCACATTATCTAACATTGCAGAGTCATCAGCTACTACAGGAACACTGCACACCATGATTTCATAATGATTTATCATTTTACTGGCTTACACAAATGCCTACACATTAATTACCACCCAGGTGTGCCCCCGAGTGCCTGTATTAAGTGCTCCTATGAGGTATTTCCCCAGTAGCTTCAGCATGAGAGGTGGAAAGTGCTGTGGCTCAGTTGAAGCCTTTTGAGATGCTCATGGTCAGCGACAAGCTTTTCTTGTATCAGATATGACTCCAGCCACTGGAGAATTTTCCCCCTGATCCCCATTGATTTCAGTTTTAGTAGGGCTCCTTGATGCCACACTTGGTCAAATGCTGCTTTGATGTCAAAAGCAGTCATTTTCAGCTCACCTCTGGAATTTAGCTCTTCTGTCCATGTTTGGATCAAGACTGTAATGTAGTCTGGAGCCGAGTGGTCCTGGTGGAATCCAAACTGAGCATCGGTGAGAGGGTTATTGGTGAGTAAGTGCCGCTCGATAGCACTATTGGCACACTTTCCATCACTTTGCTGAAGGTTGAGAGTAATCTGTTTGGGTGGTAATTGCTGGGTTGGATTGGTCCTGGTTTTTGTGGACAGGATATAACTGGCAATTTTCCACTTTGTCGGGTAGATGCCAGTGTTGTAGCTGTGCTGGAAAAGCTTGGCTAGAGGCGCGGCTAGTTCTGGAGCACTACAGCACTATAGTCTTCAGCACTGTAGGGACCCATACCCTCTGCTGCATCCAGTGCAGTCAGCCATTTCCTGATATCACATGGAGTGAATCGAATTGGCTGAAAACTGGCATATGTGATGTTGGGGACCTCAGGAGGAGACCGTGAAGGATCATCCACTTGGCACTTCTGGCTGAAGTGGTTGCACACACTTCAACCTTGTCTTTTGCACTTATTTGCTAAGCTGAGATCATTGAGGATGAGGATATTCATGGAGCCTCCTCCCCATGTTAGTTTCTTAATTGTCCAGCACCATTCGCGACTGGATGTGGCAGGAATGCAGAGCTTTGTCCTGATCCATTGGTTGAGGGATCGCTTAGCTCTGTCCATAGACTGCTGCTTCCACTGTTTAGAATGCATTTAGTCCTGTGTAGTAGCTTCACAAGGTTGGCACCTCATTTTCAGGTATATCTGGTGCTGCTCCCAGCATGCTCTTCTACACAGATCATTGAACCAGGGTTGGCTATCTGGCTTAATGGTGATAGAGGAGTGAGGGATGTACTGGGCCATGAGGTTACAGATTGTAGTGAAATACAATTCTGCTGCTGCTGATAGCCCACATATTAGAATTATTTGAGAAAGAATTGGAGCTTGTGGATAAAGGAAACTCCATGGACATGGTTTAGCTAGACTTCAGAAAGGCTTTTGTTACAGTGCCATATAGGAGATTGGTCCATAAGGTAGAAATTATATGCATTTTTCGGGCATAAAACGGGTACACATCATACCAATTTAACAGTGGGATGTCCTGTGCTCAATGTGCACAGGCTTTGCTCCCACTGCTGAATTGATGGGGCCTTCTTTTTTAGGCGTCCCGGCGGACACCTAAGACAGGTGTTATGACCCCTAAATATGTAAATTAGGGGCCTAAAGCCTGTTAAAGAATGGGGCAGGTGTCAGGCCTTCCAAGGAAAAGTGATAAAACCCTGCCTGTGGAGCCAGGTGGAATAGGAGTGCTCCTCCGGCTCCACAGGCGTCACAATCGACCCTCCCCTAATCCCTCCTCCCGGGACTTGCCTGAGGGCCGCTGCCAGCAAGCTAGGTGGCCCGACAATGATGTCTTTGCTCGGGCGAGCTGCTTGTGAAGTGCTTTGAGATGTCCTGAGGTTGTGAAAGGTGCTATATAAATACTTGCTCTTTCTCATTATATTCCTTGATTTCTGAATGTATGACAGGTTAAGCGAATGGGCAAAAATTTGGCAGATGGAATATAATGTGGGAAAATGTGAAGTCATCCACTTTGGGAGGAAAAATAAAAAAGCAAAATATTATTTGAATGGAGAAATACTATAAAATGCTGTGGTACAGAGGGATCTGGGTGTCCTCGTACATGAAACACAAAAAGCCAACATACAGATGCAGCAGGTAATCCGGAAGGCAAACAGAATATTGGCCTTTATTTCTAGGGGGGTGGAGTATAAAAGCAGGGAAGTCATGCTACAACTGTACAGGGTGCTGGTGAGACCACACCTGGAGTACTGCATACAGTTCTGGTGCCCTTATTTAAGGAAGGACATACTTGCATTGGAGGCAGTTCAGGGAAGGTTCGCTAGGTTGATTCCGGGTATGGAAGGGTTGTCTTGTGAGGAAAGATTGAACAGGTTGGGTCTATACTCATTGGAGTTTAGAAGAATGAGAGGAGATCTTATTGAAACATACAAGATTCTGAGGGGACTCGATAGGGTAGATGCTGAGAGGATGTTACCCTCATGGGGGAATCTAAAACTAGGGGGCATAGTCTCAGAATAAGAGGTCGCCCGTTTAAGAAGGAAATGAGGAGGAATTTCTTCTTCCAGAGGGTCGTGAATCTTTGGAATTCTTTGCCCCAAAAAGCTGTGGAGGCTGAGTCATTGAATACATTCAAGGCTGAGTTAGACAAATTTTTGAACAGCAAGGGAGTCAAAGGATATGGGGAAAAGGTGGGAAAGTGGAGTTGAGGTAAAAATCAGATCAGCCATGATCTCATTGAATGGTGGAGCAGGCTCGAGGGGCCGAATGGCCTACTCCTGCTCCTATCTCTTAAGGACTTATGGACAGACATTCAGCATGTTAACCCCCCCCCCCATTAAATCCAAAGAAATCAATTCTGAAAAGGGAAAACATTAAAACCTGTCTTTTCTCCAACCAGATGCTGACGGACCTGCTGCTGTATTTCCTGAAACTCTGTTTGTATTCCCCACTAAATCTTTTGAGTCCTCCATAGAATATAATTGCAACAGGAGTCAATATGGTAGAGAAAAATATATATAAAATCAAGTGTTTTTGGATATTTTCAGTGAAATTATAAAAGCAAACCTGAAGCATTAAAACTCATTCCTGGGATTGGCATTTATGATCAACAGATTTCATGTTTAAGAAAGAGAAAGAAGTTGCATGTATATAATGCCTTTCACAACCTCACGACATCCCAAAGTGCTTCACAGCCAATGAGTTACTTTTGAAGTGTTGTCATGTATGGAAGCTTTACTTTGACATATACATTTTTAAACCAAAATGAATCAGTCCCAGTGATTGAAAAGCTGCCTGGTCTAAACACTTTTTAAAAAAAAAACCATGGCCATGCCAATTCTTACTTCACCATAATGAATGATTGAAAGCTGCCAGGTCTAAAATAATTTTTCAAACTCAATGAACCATGGCTATGCCAATCCTTACTTCACCACAATTGAAAGCTACCAGGTCTTAAAAAAAATCAAAACCCAAATGAACACGGTCAAGCCAATCCTTACTTCAATGCAAGTCGACCACGTGACAGATACCCCTCCGAGGTTCCTCCCATAGGTGGCGTGCTTGTGCGTGCTGACGCTTGCGGAGCTGTTCGCGATGACTTCAGATGGGGGGGAGGGAGGAAGATGGCGCCGTCTAATGTTCTGAGGTGTTGTCAGCGGGTGGTCGGCTGGATTCCTGTTATTTTTATCGCGCTCGTCGCCTGTTGGTCTTACTACGCTTACGTGGTAGAATTATGTATCTGTGAGTAAAAAGAATAAACACACGCACGATCTGTAGTCGTTCCTTTTTTAAAAAAAAACATTGTATTATACAGGCGGGGCAGGACCTGGGATTAGAGCAGGAGGAACTGACCGCCTCGGTCTCCCTGTCAAAGCCAGGTAAAGGAGCCTCTCCGACAGCCGCGCACAGGCTGGGGATCAGCCGGGGTTTAAAGGATGCGGAGAGTGTGCGGACTAGAGCCGCCCGCCGCTTTTACACTGATGGTTTACAATCTGCAGGCAGCGAGCTATCTCCTCCTCGGTCCCCAGCAACTCCCAGTCAGTCCAGCTGCAGATGGCCAGAGTAACAACCCTGTGGATTTGATCATTTTAAACTGAAGAGGTTGGCCAGCAAAAGAATTAACTTGCAATCGAATCGATCTTGATTCTATTCATCGTCACCTGTCGAATTACTTTGTTGTTTTTCAAAATACGTACTCGGTAATGACCGGAGCATAGAAAAAAATGGACTTAGATGCCTTAAACTGTATGCCATTGGCGTTGGAAAATGGTAGCTTGTTTAGTTCCTTAAAGAAAGAGCAAGACAGAAAGTTAATGACTTTGATCTAATCGTTGAATCTAAATAAGATTGAGTCCTCCTTTTGATATAGTAGATAAATGGAAGCAAATTGTGTAGATGGTGTAAAATCTCCCTCTTAATAGCTGTGTTAAATTTTCTGTGATTTTTCTCCGGCTCAGCTAGTAAGTAGGTGATCTTCACAGACCAGGAAGTCCCAGACTCAATACCCTCCGCTGAGTTACCTCATCTCACTCGGGGTGGCACTACACTGCTGCTGTCGTACTTGGTATTTCTGGGTTAGGGAGGAAATAATTGCCTCGATCGCCGCTTCTGATTGTAGCCAGTGATTTCTTCTGGAGATACACACTTGTGTGGATATTGGGTGAGGACAGGATCAAGATTGACTGTGATGCTTCTGCACTCAGAGCATGCTTAATGCCCAGTGGCTCACAAATGAAGAGAAAAATATTGGAAAATGCTTATGGAACTGTACTTCTAGGAGTTCCTAGAAGTTGATACCTTCAGGAGGAGGGAAAAGTAGTAAAAATCAGTAATGAAATTACTGTTGTGTGAAACCCTGATGGACACTACCTGATGACGGTAGTGACTTTTCTGTGAGTTTAAACATTTTTTTATTGGTGTATACTGTATGGGTAGTATTTAAAACTGCAGATGATGAATATTAATGTTCAAATTGGCCTAACTACAACAACTTGCATTGATATAGCACCTTTAACGTTGTAAAATGTCCCAAGGCGCATCACATGAGTGTTATCAAACAAAAGGACAGGTGACCAAAAGCTTGGTCAAAGAGGTAGGTTTTAAGGAGCATCTTAAAGGAGGAGAGGTTTAGAGAGGGAATTCCAGAACTTTGGGCCTAGACAGCTGAAGGCACGGCTGTCAGTGGTGGAGCAAATAAAATCAGAGATATGCAAGAGACAAGAATTGGAGGAGCACAGAGATCTCGGAAGGTTATAGGGCTGGTTGTAGGAGGTTACAGAGATAGGGAAGGGCGAAGCCATGGAGGGAGTTAAAAACAAGGATGAGAATTTTAAAATCGAGGCATTCCCAGACCAGGAGCCAATGTAGGTTAGCGAGCACAGGGGTGATGGGTGAACAGGACTTGATGCGAGTTAGGATATGGGCAGCAGAGTTTAGGATGAGCTCAAGTTTATGGAGGGTGGAAGATGGGAGACCGGCCAGGAGAGCATTGTCAAGTCTACAGGTAACTAAGGCATGGATGAGGGTTTCAGCAGCAGATGAGCTGAGGCCAGGACGGAGAAGGGCGATGTTACGGAGGTGGAAGTAGGCGGTCTTGGTGATGGAGTGGATGTGTGGTCGGAAGCTCATCGGGTAAAGTAGGATGCCAAGGGTGCGAACAGTCTGGTTCAGCCTTGGACAGTGGCCAAGGAGAGGGATGGAGTTGGTGAACTATACTGAGATAATTTGCAGTTGTATCAATTTTGGTAATGTTAGTTTTAAAAAAAAACACATCTGCCAAAATGCCCTCCCCACTCCAATGCTGTTTGTGCATTACAAATGGCACTATGCAGAATTTATCTGAATGTGAGGCAGACAGGGCCATGTTCAAGACCTATGTTGGTATTAAATGAAGTTGGTACAAATAGAACATTATAGTTGCTTTAGAAGTCATTGCAATAGTAACAAAGCAGAAGGTGAAAAAAGAATAACATTATTTCAGAGATGTGTAATTTGTTTTGTTGGTGTTTATTTCTAAATCTCTTCCCAAAGTCACCTGTGCAATCTTGCAGGACATGGGTGTTGTTCTCAAACTCAGTGATATGCCTGTCCCTTTTATGTATAAATGTATTTATTTAAACAGTATAAGCCACTATTGCCTCACAGCTTATTGCCTGGAATATAAAAGTTCATTCACTAAATGTAAAGATGAAAATCAACTTGTGTTTGATTTGCTAGAAGATTCATCATTATCAAAAAGTTGAAACCACACAGCAGGACAATCAATGTCTGTGGGGAGGACAGACAGTTGACATTTCAAGTTCATTCTTTTAAAAACAGGAGAGGGACAGAAATACTAATGCAAGCAAAAAGGGGGTAGAAAACATTTTTTATATATGTGTGTGATATAATACACACACACACAAGAAGCATTACTGATGTAACAGTCTCAGTTAAGTATTAGATGCATTGAGATAGTAAAGAGAAAAGGGATGCGTAACTACCTAAGGAAGTGAGGGGCCTGAAGTAAAGGCAAGAAAATGGGAGAAGTGTAAAACCTGGGGGTCTGGTATGAAATTGAAATAGATTTGAAAATAAGGATATGACTAAAAGCTGAAATTAATGAAGTCAATGCTCGGAGCATTGTAGGATACCTAGGAGAAAGATGAGGCAACAGTGTAGGAGGCCTGTGAAGTCAGAGGAGAAATTGGCAGAAGAGTTAGATTGGTGAACCACCAGTAGCTTAGTGTCACATTTGCAGAGAACAGAGATAATAAGCATAGCAGTCACCTAATCTGCATTTGGTCTCCCCATTGTGGAAGAGACCGCACTTTGATCAGTGAATACGGTAGACTAGATGAGAGTTAGTGCATATAAATTGCTGTTTCACATGGAAAATTGTCAGGGCCCTGGACAACAGTGTGGGTGGAGGTGAATGGACAGGCGATACATCTCCTGCATTTGCATGTAAAGGTGCTAGGGAAGCAGCTGGAAGTTGGGGTGGTGGCAAAGTGCACCAGTGTTAGGGAGGGAGCAGTCCCTCTGAAAGCAGAGTGGAGGGAAAGATGTGTTCTGTGATGGGATCATTTTGTAGGTGGCAGAAATGACATGATCTGGTGAGCATGATCGCACCATGGAACCCATCTTTCCCTCCCTTCCCTCTCTATTTTCTGTAGGGACCATTCCACCGCCCAACTTCCAGCAGCCGTTCCCCCATCACCTTACCGTGCAAACGCAGAAGTATCACCTGTCCATTCACCTCCTTCCACATTCTATTCAGGGACTCAATTACTCTTTGAGCAACAGCAATTTATGTGTAATTCCTCTAATCTAGTAAGAAAAGAAGAAAGAATTTGCAATTATATAGTGCCTTTCACGTCCTCAAGATCTCCCAAAGCACTTCAGTCAGTGAATTTTTGAAGTACAGCCACTGTTGTCATGTAGGCAAACATGGGGACCAATTTGCAAACAGTAAGGTCCCGCAAACAACAAATGAGATAATTGGCCACTTAATCTGTTTTGATAATGTTGGTTGAGGGATAAATGGTGTCCAAGATATCAAGAATGTCCTGCTCCTTTTCAAATAATGTCATGGGATCTATTATGTCCACCCATGTAGGAAGGTGAACCTTGGTTTAATGTCGCATCTAAAAAATGGCACCTCTGACATTGGACCACTCACTATTATATTGTATTTGTTGCTCACAGTCTCCTCTACACTGGGGAGACCACATGCAGATTAGGTAACTGCCAACTATCTCTGTTCTGTCCGCATGTGTGACACTAAGCTACCTGTGGGTCACCACTTTTAACTCTCCCTCCAATTCTCTGACCTCTTGTCATTGGTTTTGTATTCTGTTGCAATGGAGATCAACACAAGCTTAACGGGCAATATCTCATCTCATCTTTCTTCTAAGCACACTGCAACCCTCAGGTCTGAATCTTGACTTAAACTTTATCAGCATCCTCGTTTTTAAACTTGTTTTAATTTCACACCTACCCTCCCACCCCCATTCAGGCTATCCATTTTTAAAATTTTCTCGCATTTACCCCAGGTCTCTCTCTTTCTTAGCTATTCACAACCCCTTTATTTCTTTAAATGCCTTAACGCTACTGTCTATTACTTGACTGAGATTATCTGGTACATTATTCCACTGATACTACCTCTGTTCATTTCTTTTTTTTTAGCATATATATTTCCCCCTCTTTTTCTGACCATGTTAATATGCACAAGGCTACGGACCAAATGCTGGAATATGGGATTAGAGTAGACAGGGCTGATGGCCGGCGTGGACACGATGGGCCGAAGGGCCTCTATCCGTGCTGTATAACTCTATGACTCTATGACACATCTGTCTTTTACTCAGTTTTGAAGACATGTACATGCCCAATACATCAATACTCTGCCTTCTCCAAAAATGTTGACTGACTGCTGTGATTTCAGCTTTTCTGTGACTGCTGAAAGTTTTTGTTTCAAACTTTCAGCATCTGCAGTATTTTGCTTTTTGCATCTTTATCAAATTGCTAGTTATTCTGTGGGAAAAAAAATTACATTCCAGAAATATTTTACTATTGGATAGGACTTGAAGAAAAATCAGACCTGCATTAACCGGAATAATTTGCTGAATATATTCTAAAATCTACTGGGGAGGGGTGAGAGGAATCAAAGTTTGGCTTCCCTCCAAAATGTACCGTTTCATACTGTGATCCGATTTTCATCAGAAAATAAGGGGTAGTACTGTATCTTAATTGCTTCAACTAATTACATTAAAATAGGGGAAACTATGAACTGACAAGAAACTAAGCAACAATTACAGGACATGACTGTTGCATAACCTGCTTGCAATTTTGGCCTGTTTTGTTTATGCTTCCTCTTAGTTGGCAGCAGTGAGTACACCACATGGAAACAGCTATTGTTCTATGTGCTAAATGTGTAATGTGCAACTTGTGCCAGGAAAGAAAGGTGTCAGGCTTCCTGATGGGTTGTTTCTCCCTGTATATTTAAATGTCATATTTTGTGCCGTTAATTGTTTAAATGTATTACTACTGTATATAAACCTGGGCTAAGTATTGGGATATTAAAACTTGACAAGTTTAGCTTGTTATTGTACTTCAATATTGTGTCATCCGGTTCAGATTCACTTTCTAAAGCTTTTCAAGAGCTTACTTAATAATGTTAGAGAAAGTTTTTGCAAAGACCTGAAGTTTCAGGCTTCCCAGACAGCTCAGTTGACATCAGATTAAAAGGTCCTAAGAAGGGGAAAATTATCCAGAGCTCCTGATCCTGATTGCTATCGAGTGACCCCTGTTGGAAAGTACATGTATAGATGTTGGATGAGGACAAGATGGTTATGATGTCTTACCCATACATTCAAATACCCTGCCAAAGGTCACCATGTAAGCTCACACATGAAGGCCAGTAGGGCGATGGAGGGTGACCAGTGCCTGTAGAACCAAACTCCATCAAGAGTTAACAGCTTCAGGAGAGGATAAAATTGATGAAAAGAAACAAAAAGGAGATTCTCACTATTTCAAAAGGTCTCTTTTTTTTAGCCTGGCAACTTTATCCATAGAAATAGAAGCAATTCTGCCACAGTGCCCTAGGCTCCCAATTGCTGTGGAAGCCACCTGTTTACATTGCCAAACACAGTCAGTCCATAGCACTGCAACACTAAAAACAACTGTACATTGAGAATCTTGTACATGTATAGCAGAAGCAAAATACTGCAGATGCTGGAAATCTGAAATAAAAACAGAAAATGCTGCAAATACTCAGCAAGTCAGGCAGCACGTGTGGAGAAAGAAACAGTTAATAATTCAGGTCGAAGACCTTTTGTCAGAACTTGTACATGTATAGTTGTTTTAAATCACAGGTTGAGTTTGTTTCATTGGTTTGAGGAAGGTGCATATAGGCATGAGTAAAATTTTCATGGCTGGCCTTTGACTCCAGCAACAGTGTTTGTATTGACACCAAGAGTGGGACTGTTCAGAGGCACTTGTGAAAATCGCCCCTTGGGTAGATCATTGCATCTTCAGAGGCAGCAGTGTCACTTTGAGTATTTTATAGTCCATAAAGCAAGGGCTGCCATTGGCGGCAGTGCTGTAAAATAAATGGGACATTGTATTTTGGCTACCTATTAATGTGGCTATCATAGTTTGGACTTGCTGATAAAATTGTGAAAGAGCTTTGGTTAATGTGTAAGTTTACATCTTCTGGTGTCGCAAGTTTCAACTGTTTCTTTTTCTATCTTGCAGCTACCATCCAGAGCATTGGAGAAAAAGGTGAGGATTTATATTTAACCTACTGTGTTTTGATGTCTCAGAAAAGTAACACGACAAAAAATGCTTTGTATTTGAATATGGATAGTTTTCTCATTTGTGTTCAAGTAAACATAGAACTTAGTTGTGATATGACTACAATTTCATTTTACCATGTATATTTTATGCAGTCATCAATGGGAGGGGTATCAATAATAGGGTAAGGAACACTTAACTACTCAGCATTCCAGGGTAATTACAGCATGAGCCATATGGAGAGTAAAGCTGTCTGAATCCCAACCTTAGAAGTCAACATGTATCTCCTGGGGTATAAATCTTTAGTCTTGCACATCAGCCATTTTTGTTGCCCCTCTGAAATTGCAATCTAGTGACAGTTGTTGCTGGATTTTGGCAGACTTGTGATATTATCTCACTCAGAAACAAAGTTATATTGTTCAGTCTGGCCTGAATTTGAACTCGTTTCCAATGTGCAGGGAGCTTGTCACTCATTGTTTCTTCCTCTCCCAATCATAGTTAATTATTCCTAAATGATCATATTATGTGTGACAAAATAGTATTTAGCTTATCTAGTGTATTGCAGTACAGCAGTTTACATTATTTTGCAAGGACGGTTTTGTTACTGTGTATGCATGTATACATGGATGAGGAGTTATGAAGCGAGACGTGAGAAGTTGGGGCTTTTACTGGATCTGAGAAATTTGAAAGACCTCTGAGATCTTCAAGATTATGAAAGGTTGTGATTCGATAAATAGTGATAGTTGTTTCCATTGGCTGGTAAGATGGTAAAGAGAAATCACAAATTTACAGTAATAAAAATTGAAGGAGAAGTTAGAAAAAAATAGTTTATATAGAGGGTCATTAGAATGTGGAATTCTCTACTACAAACAGTAGTTGAAGCAGAGGCCATTGAATTCTTTCAAAATACATTTGAATAGTGAGTCAGACAGTGAGATGCCGTTTTTGTGCAGCTTTTGGAGAAGTAGCACATCTCAGACAGCAACTTCCAGATTTCCGCATTTAACGGCTCACGTGTGGTCGCCGGAAGTTACTGTCCGATTTGCACATAAATAATGGTGTCTGCTGTTAGCCTCACTGTTATTTTTACAGCAAAATCCGGCCCAATACACTACATCCTTGAAGTGTGGTGGAATAATGAAAATAGGAGTCAGATTAAAATCTACATTCAGCTATGTTAAAAGAATGTGAGCTTTTCTAAAATAAATGTCAGTTATTTTGGGTTATACTGATTAAAGCATCCTCATTGTAATCCTGTGTTTGTCAAATACAGGTATCTAAAATTTTGAAGGGAAGAATACATGTTTGGAGCAATCTGCTTTACATACTCCATCTTAATGCTGAAATGTATTTGATATTTTGTTAGCTACTAGGGCAAAAAAGATACTTACAGAATATGATAAAGAACACTAAGGTACTGTATGATGTTCTTTATAATATTTGACTAACTCTGGTATACTACTGAATATTTGATAACACACACTGCTGGAGAATTTGGCTGGGCCTGGATTAAGTGATGTAAAATTTAATGCAACTGTGACGTTTCCTTTCAAATTTTCCTTCCAATTTCTCCCTTAGCTTCTCCTAAGCTGATGATTTGTACTATACAATGTCATGGGTATCACTATCTCTTCAGTACCTTACCCAAGTGTTTTTTTTAATGTGAGTTTGAAACAAAGAAGGTTCACTAGATTGATTCCTGGAATGAGAGGGTTGTCTGAAGAGGAGAAATTGAGTAGAATGGGCCTGTATTCTCTGGAATTTAGAAGAATGAGGGGTGATCTCATTGAAACATATAAGATTCTAAGAGGGCTTGACAGAGTAGATGCTGAGAGGCTGTTTCCCCTGGCTGGAGAGTCTAGAACTAGGGTTATAGTCTCAAAATAAGAGGTCAGCCATTTAGGACCGAGATGAGAAATTTCTTCACTCGGGGTTGTGACTCTTTGGAATTCTCTACCCCAGAGGGCTGTGGATACTCAGTCGTTGAGTATATTCAAGACTGAGATCAATGGATATTTGGACACTAAGGGAATCAAGGGATATGGGGATAGGGTGGGAAAGTGAAATGGAGGTAGATCGTCAGCCATGATCTTATTGAATAGCGGAGCAGGCTCGAGGGGCCATACAGCCTAATCCTATTTCGTAGGTTCTTATGGAAAGTAGTGATTGTCAACATGGGGCATGTCACACTCAAACCCAACCCAGTCCACCTGCATTTCCAGCAAGTGATCAAGAACTGGGTACTGGTTGATTTAATTAACTTACCCCCCTCTTGCCCAGGAATAGTGAGGCAAATTGTGGTGCCCCATTGTCACCTTGGCTGAGATTGACTTATTCAGAACAAACCAGTGATAAAACCTGAGACCAAAGCTGTTGTTAATGGTGCTCCTGATTCCGGCTAATCATGAACTAAGAACTAGTAGTGAGGAATGGGGCAGCATCAGATTATTTATTTAAAGGGACAGTATTTCCTTTGTAGATTAAACCTCATTTAATATCTTGTAGAATATTTTTCTTCTCAGGAACATGTGGTACACAAAATCAAATTGCAGTAATTCAGAACCATGCTCCTTAGTATCATATTCCATTTACTTTACAGGGTTGTATCCAGCAAGAACCCTGTCGGAAGCAACTTTGTAAAGTAAATTGAACTGATTCCAGTGTTGTACCCACAAAGACTTCCCTGTGACATAAACTACTTTTGTCCAGTTTTATTGTTTAAATCCGGTCTCTTCATAAACGATTTTAAGAAAAAAAACAACTGCAGTTCAGATTCCTGTAACCAGCTTATTTTGATGCATGTATTGCAAGATCAGTTCAAACTGGCTTTCAAACTCTAAGCTTGAGGGGTGGAACCAAGCTAAGCTTTAAATCCAACTGTTAGTTATGAAAATTCCAAACGAGCAACCAGTGAAAGGGTATTTAAGTGACTGGATTAACTCATTAATCTGAATAATCAGAAGATAGTTAAACCAATTAGAAATTTCCCAGGAAAAGATAAAATATACTAGATAACTCCATAAGGCAGAAAATATTAAAACTTTGAAAGGGAGCACATTAATAAAAATCATCTATAAAAAGAGTTTTGTTGTGACTTTTCCTATTTTGTCTATTTTTGAGTTAGACAAAAGACTTTCTGCTGTAAAAATGTATAACATCTACATCACTATTGGCAATTTTAAGGCAATTGGCAAAAGAACCAGAGGTGAGACGAGGAGAAATTTTTTTACACAGCAAGTTGTTATGATCTGGAATGCACTGCCTGAAAGGGTGGTGGAAGCAGATTCAATAATAACTTTCAAAAGGTAATTGGAAAAATACTGGAAGGGGAAAAATTTGCAGGGCTGTGGGGAATGGGACTAATTGGAAACTTCTTTCAAAGAGCTGGCACAGGCACAGTGGGCTGAATGGCCTCCTTCTGTGCTGTATCATTCTATGACTCTATCACTATTACATTGTTCACTTGTTCTTTGTTTGTGGAATAAATATGCTTGATATCAAACTGAAAAAAAACAAGTCCTGCTGTGATTCTGTGCCTCTTTGAGGCTGAAGTCAGATCTTGGGACTGCGTAAGATATGAGAGCTGAAATAATCTAGGATCGAAAGGACTAAAAATGTAATACTTGCCTTGATAGGTATTGTCCCACTATTTTTTAGTCTGGTCGCGAACATGCTCACCTATAGAAGCCAAGAATGCACATTCCAAGTTGCTGATCTGTACAGACTTTCCTCTGTCATCAGGAAAGGTCTGTACAGATACTGGGGAAGATCCTGACCAGACTGACAGTTGCAAATGTGGACTTCGCTGCAACTATGCATGCATGAGATTTACACCTCTGCAGTTCTGTTAAAGTTGTATTCATTATTTCGGAGCATCTGTTTTGCACATGTGTAGTTGTCATTGTTGCTGAATCCACCCTGAAATGTAAACAGGGCAGACCAGCAGGAAGGGAGCCAGTGAAAGTGGCTCTTTAATATAAATGGAGAATGATGAGGTCCCCTGGTGTTCTATGATTCTGTGGCTACAGGATCTGCCCCGTCCTTGTTTTTTTTCTGCACTTGAGTGCTGTTGATGGGATTCACTCTTGATTGGCTCTCACTTACTGCGCTTGCTTTCTGTGCTTGAGAACTGTGGCAATCAGTCAGCATAGTAGGCAGAAACCAAGCAGAGTGAGTTCTAGCAACAGCACTGCATTAAAATTAAATACACTGCCATTCAAGTTCAGTGTTTCGAGATGAAATCCTGGCTCTCAAAGACTTGGTGGGTGGTGAGGAAAAGAGCAGTGCATAAGGCAAAAAAACTAAATCTCCACTGAAACCCTGTGTGTCACTTCCTTTATTACAAACTGAATTTCTTGCCCCTGTATTCTACTCTTGGATGATTTTGTAAATATAGTATTTGCTAAGTAAGTATGATAGTAATACCTTAGATAAATACTGAACCAATCTTTATTATATTACCAACTGGCAAATTTGGAGCACTTGGATTAGTTTATAGTGCTGAATTGTGATGCCAGCTATCCATTAGACCAAGGCTAATACTAATGCAGAAGAAGTTGCTTGTTGAGTTGCATTTGTTTCTTGTAATCTGTTAGGCTGTCAGTATTTGAATTTCTATAATATGGCATGTCAATGCTGATTCCTTTAATAATTTCAGATCAGTAAGGATAGGATGGAAGAGCGCTCATGCAGATGAAGTAGCAGATTGTCTAGGTTAATATGCTGTGAAGTACATTGAATACATTAACATGAGTGCTTTTGTGCTGGTAGATCAACACTATTGAGATGAAAGATCCATAATCGGAGAGGACTTTGTACAAGGAAGTAGCAATCACTCTGTAATACGTGATTCCAAAAAAAGGTTGTGTTGCAGTACTTTTGGTAAAAGGCTTTGGCCTGTTTTATTCCCTCTGGATCAATACCAATTTTTGTTGAGATTACATTTTCTAAACCGATTCAGTTGTGGTTATAGCAGTAAATTGAATTTAACCTCTGCTTAACTGACTTTTAAAGTTTATTAACTGGAGGCACTTATTTATCACTGAGTTAAATTCTACACCTCCAGTGATTCTAAAAAGTACTGAATTAACTTTATTTGCTCATTCCAGATTATAATTTCTCAAGTATTATAATCTAATTTTTGTTTCTATTGTTTGCTGATGATGATTAAGGATCACATGGGAGTAAGTTATAATAATCACTGTGGTGAGCTATCATATATTTGTCCATGGTCACTACATATTGAACTACTACATTGAAAGTAAATGTAAAAAGTTGAAGTATAGTAAAAATATAGTAAAAAGTTGGAGTACACAGCCCTCTCTAGCTGTGGATTCTATCTAATCAATTAGTGATGATTTTATTTCACAAACTTCCATTGCATTTGGTACAAAGCACTGAATTATATTTCTGATATCTTGGTGTTAATTGACTATTTTGCCTATTCTGTTGGTATTGCACAGTGCCATTTGCATCCCAAATTTTAACTCTGGCATCGGTATCTGCTTCTGGCATGCCAGAATTCTCTGTGTATCATAGAGAAAATGGATAGGCTACAGGGTATGGTGGTGTAGGTTGCAAAAGACACTTGAATTATCAGTCTTATGTAAGGTTTATTATCATAGAAAGTTTACAGCACGGAAGGAGGCCATTCAGCCCATCGAGTCCGCGCCAGCTCTCTGCAAGAGCAATCCAGCTAGTCCCACTCCCCCGCCCTATCCCCATAGCCCTGCAAATTTTTTACTTTCAAGTACTTATCCAGTTCCCTTTTGAAGGCCATGATTGAATCTGCCTCCACCACCCCTTCAGGCAGTGCATTCCAGATCACAACCACTCGCTGTGTAAAAAAGTTTTTCCTCATGTCGCCTTTGATTCTTTTGCCAGTCACCTTAAATCTGTGCCCTCTGGTTCTTGACCCTACAGCTAATGGGAACAGTTTCTCTGTATCTACTCTGTCTAGGCTCTTCATGACTTTGAATACCTCTATCAAACCTCCTCGCAACCTTCTCTGTTCCAAGGAGAACAACCCCATCTTCTCCAGTCTATCCACATAACTGAAGTCCCTCATCCCTGGGATCATTCTAGCAAATCTCTTCTGCACCCTCTCTCAGGCCTTCACATCTTTCCTATAAGTGCGGTGCCCAGAACTGAACACAATACTCCAGTTGTGGCCGAACCAGTGTTTTATAAAGGTTCATCATTATATTATGTACAGTGCCAGCCTCCCCTCTTTGGATTTTCATATAATGCTGTCAATATATCAGGTACAACACCATCAAAAGCATCAGAGTTGGCACCTGGGAGTCACTTTCCCCAGATTGCAGAGGATTTAGTGTTCTGATTTGTCTGTGTTTATAGCCAACTCTTCCTACAGTGCTTATTGTTATGTGTTTACTTTGATGAGGAATGTCATTTTGAGTAGTCTGGAAATATGAGTTGGGAAAAGATTGAAAAATTAAATGGTTAATGCAGCTAACATTTTGAAAGGTTGAGATGAAATTTGCTAGGATGGTTTATAAATAGAAACATGGAGCTCAAGAGCACAGAGATAATAAATTTGTGCACAGCAATGGTTAGGCCACAGTTAGAGTACAGTATGCAGTTTCAGACACCCCATTAGAGAAGGGACATTAAAGCTATGGAGGATTTTGATGCGGTAAATAGGGAAATATTATTTCCTCTGGTTGGGGAGTTAGTGATGAGTTAAAATCCTAGCTGAGAGGTTGAGTGCATAACCGGTCTATTATTCATCGCCAGATGCGACTGAGTCGTTTCCAGCATTACCATGCCTTGCTTTCCTCAGTCAAAACTGCCTCTATTCCAAGATAATCCCGAAAACCAAGGACAACTTGGAGCTCATGTTCTCAATGCCAACTGCCTCCTCAAATATTTCCCCTGCCATCACCTGGGAGATGAGGTGTGAAGAACCCATAGATTTTTTTTCATCTCCAAGATTGAGACATTCTGTGCAGCTGTAACTCCCTCTGCTACCCCTTATTTTCCGCCCTCTCCATGCACCTGACTTCCCTCAGTCCCCCATCCACTCCAGCTAATGCCTTATAGCTCTGCAGTTTCTCCTTGATCTCAACCATTGCTCTCTCCAAGCTCATCTCTTTCATAAAACCTACCCCCTACTCCTTTGATCCCCTTTCTATTCAACCCTTGATTGCTGAATTACACCTTCTGGTCCCCATGTTAATTGGCATTTTGAACAGCTCCCTTTCTTTATACAGCATCACTCTCCCTTTCAAAACCTTTGTCATCATTATCCCCCTCAAAAAACTGACCCTGTCTGTCCTTTCCAGCTACCACCTCATTTCTAACCTCCATTTCCTCTAAGATTATCACCTTCTAACTCTGTTCTTGACTGTCCCAAAGCTCGCTGTTGGAATTCCTCCAGTCTACATTCCACCCTGCTTATAGCACCAAGACTACCCTAGCCCAAGTCTTCAGTGACATCCCTTATGACTATGACCATGATGTGTTATCTCTCCTTGTCATCCTTGACTTCTCCACAACATTTGACACAATCTTCCTCCACTGTTCAGCTTTGTGGGACTACTGTTGCATGGGTTAACACCTACCTATCCAAATGCAGCCTGCATATCTCCAGCAGTGGCTTCTCTTCCCATTCCTTCATGGCTTTGTCCCACTCTATCTTTGCAACTTCCTCCAGCCATATATCTCTTTTCACCTCCTTCAGTTGTCCAACACTGACCTTTAGTGCATTCCCTCTCACCCCCCTCGCTCCACATTGGTGGCAGAACCTTCAGTCACCTCAGCCTTTCTCTTTAGAACTCCCTCCCTAAATCCCTCTGTGCTTCCACCCCTCTCAATTTTTAAAAAAATCTTCTCTGAACCCAAATTTTTGACTGAGCTTTCAATTACATTCCCCAGTCTCTCCCTCCATTTCCTGATCTATTCTATTTTTATTTCCTTTTCCTTTCTGTAAAGCGCCTTAGTTCATCTATGTTAAAGGCATTATATAAATGCAAGTAATCAGTAGGAGAAATTTCTTCATGCAGAGTTGTTAGAGCATGGAATGTTTTGCCACAGGGAGGAGTTGAGACTGAGAATATTACATCTTTTAAGGGCAAGCTGGATAATTATTTGAAGCAGAGGGAGGCACAGGGCTACGAGGAGAGCACATGGTAGTGGGATTAATTTTAGATTGCAAAGAGCTGGCACAGCCACGATGTGCCAAATGTGTTGTAAGCTTCAATGGTTCTAGGATCCTGTTATAGTTTGGACTGGAAAAAAATACATAGCCCAACAATAGAGCATTATATTTTTGTTAACTTTAAAATGCTCTTATTTTTCTTCTTTGTTTCAGTTGTCTACCTTGTGGTGTTCCATCTATCTTTTGTCATGTTTGTGTGGTCCTATTGGAAGACTATTTTTACATCCCCAGCCAATCCGTCAAAAGAGGTGAGTGCTGCATTACCTGAGAACATTTAATTGAGTTCTATGATTTTCATTTGAAAGTTCTAGGAAATGCTAATTCTAACACACAAATTAAAATCAGTTTGTTTTATTAAATATGGAGGCTGGGAGTTTTTCAATAAAATACAGCTGTTGGAATTTTTTGGGAGTCAATAAAAATTCATGGGGTGAGGAAAGGGGGAACAAAGATTATCTGGTTTCATCAGATGATTGGTTGGATCAGATTCTAACTCAATATATTAGAGATTAAATCTGAATTACAACTATTTGTCAATAAGCATTTATTTTCTTTCTGGAGGTATTGGGTATTCAATAATAAACCTTAAAAGAAGGGGGCATATTAAGTCTAAGGTATTTCCTCTGATTCTTACTATTGCACCTCCAATAATTTTGGTACAGTTTTTGAAATTTTTTTTTAAAAAGACTTGACAGATTGGGAATATTTTAAGTTTATTTTTCACGCTCCATGTGGGCTATAGGACCAGCCGGCAAGTGGCTCCAGAGGGGATTAATTCAGATTGCAAATTTGTCTGATCCTGGCTACTGATCTGGAGACATTGAAGCAGAGAGACTTCACTACTGGCTGAGTCCTTCTGTGACCTCAGCTGCTACTGAAATTTTCTAGTTTATACCCCCATGATCACCTCTATCAGAAAACATGTTGATCTAAATTTAACCACTAGTCTTCACTTTACTGGTTATCCAACATCAATTGAGCTTAATTTGGGGATCCAGAATGCCAGTTTCGCTGAGCTAAGAAGTAACCTTCAATTAAAAAGATACCGTCATGTAGGAGTCTTGATAAACAATATTTTTAACTTGCCTCGGCAGATAGTTTGAAGGTAACCTCCAGGCATTCTTAACTTCTCCATTAAGGATTAAATGGAGAGCAAAGATGGCAGTAACCATTACTGCTGTGTCAACAGAAGATCAGGAAAGCTAACAACAGAAAGGAATGGTGAAATTTAGGGGTTGAAAAAGACATGGATTGTCTGTATTTGTGTTAAGGGATGCATGAATAAGTGAGTATTTTGCAGAATATTGCTCAGACTCTCCAGGTAGTTATTAAAGTTTAGGGTGATGAAGAACACTCTGTTTCAGTGAATCAGATTCTTTGTGTTTGATCCAATGTCCCTGCGAAGTTGAAACTAGATAATAGACAGCCCAGTTGAAGTATTGCAAGTTTTTGTATAATGTAGCTTTTCGCAGTTCAAATTATTAAAATAAAGTACTCTTAAATGGTACTGAATTCTATGTGCTATGAGATTTGAATATTCACTTGTAAAATGCACATTCATACAAATATTAGTCTTTCCTCGGTTTTCACTTTCAAATGTTGTTTTTAAAAAAATGATCACTGCAGATCAGTTTTTTTGTAAAGCATCAATGCTGCTTCATCAAAACATAAAGAATGGTGTTGCATAAATAAACCTTGCAGCTCCTCACTCTCTAGTTCTCTGAAAATACTCTCTAGGTCTCCCCCAATGACTCAACAAGTTTAGCCAATGAATAATAGTGCCTTGTAAACTACCAATGTCTCCAGTTCAATACGTATTCAGTACTACAATTATCATTGGTACGTGGGTTAAGATGAAGAATTCAACCAGGGTTCCTGCCCCTGTGCACTTCCAGAAGGGATTGCTAGGCAACAATCGTGTGGATGCCAGAAAACAATAGGTTTAATTATGTTGCTCTCTTCCATCCTTCCCTTCTCTTTTTTCCTCCACCCAACTCGGGTGAGATGCCGGAGGACACTTGGGGGGTGGGTTGGGGGCGGGTGGGAGTTGAAAATAGTTTTTTTGGGTCGCAACTGCAAGATTTTCGGACTTTGCGTTCCCAGTGAGAAGCCTGTACTTTTACACACCAACATTAAACCCGAAATAAAGTCGGGTTGCGGTCGTGACCCAAAAAACAACTATTTTCAACTCTGACCCGCCCCCAACCCACTCGTTCTTGGGGTTTAAAATCACCCCTTTGATGTCCAGGGAACTCAACCCCAGCAATAAGTCAACCATCAAGTGACTTTATATGTTGAGATTTCTAGGAATTTTACTTGCAGCTGAGTTCACAACATTACTGAGTAGAAACATTACTGAAGGAGGAGAGGGAAAATGGTGTGAAAAAATACTTACTCTTTTCATATATATTTATATTTATTCAATACATATTATATTTTGGTTTGTTTTCTGAAATAGAATCATAGAATGGTTACAGCACAGAAGGAGACCATTTGACCCATCGAGCCTGTGCCGGCTCTTCACGAGCAGTCCAGTCAGTCCCATTCCCCTGCTCTTTCCCCATAGCTTTGCAAATTTTTTCCCTTCAAGTATTTATCCAATTCTGTTTTGAAAGCCACAATTGAATCTGCTTACACCACCCTTTCAGGCAGCGCATTCCAGATCATAACTACTCACTGCGTAAGAAAAAGTTTTTCCACATATCAGATCATGTCTGCAGTAAGGTTCACGTAAAAATCACAGATGACTACAAACTATAATTAGATGTATGAGAGAAGAAGCAGCAAGATAAAAGGTGGTGCTAAATGAAATGCAAGACCTACCGTCATTACAAATCTCTGATTTTGTGTTGTTGTGAAAGCCTTGATGTTTAAAGTCAACTCTCCGCGACTGGTCTGAATTGGTCACATGCTTTCTCTAAATATCTAATGCAATCTTGATCTTCACTGGACTGCATGCAATGATTCATTGTAAAATGCGTTTCAGTTTACTTGAGGAAATACATTGGGCTCGATTTTAGGAGGGAGGCGGGTTGGCAGCGGGGGGTCGACTGGGCGCGTGGCTAACACGCCCAGTGAAATCGGGGTGCTCCGCACGCGATCGCAGCCTAATTAAAGGCACTTACCTTGGCTTCCGGGTTTTGTGCTGGAAAGCTGCGCAGCCGCATCATAGGCTGTCAGCTGGAGGAGCCCTATTTAAAAGGGCAGTCCTCCACTGTCTGATGCTGCAGAAAGGAGCCAAAATTACAGCATGGGGAAGGCTGCTCCCAGGTTTAATGATGCCTCACTCCGGGTCCTACTGGATGGGGTGAGGAGGAGGAGGAGGACAGAAATCTTCTCCCCGGTGGACGGAAGGAAGTGGCCTGTCTCTGCCACCACGAAGGCCTGGCTCGAGGTGGCAGAGGAGGTCACCAGCACCACCAACATATCAGCATCTGCGTACAGTGCAGGAGGCGCTTCAATGACCTAAGTAGGTCAGCCGAAGTGAGTACACTTACTCATTTCCCTACACTCTGTCTGCCACATCACCTCCCCCACCCCACACCTCCTTCTGCACTGCCAACACTACTCTATCACATCACTCCTCACACCCACTCAAAGCTCATCCTCATCTTACCTGCACTTACTCACCTCACCAGTACTCATCCCACCACGACCACTCAACCCAATCCTCATACAATCTCATGGCTCCGTCTCATACTCACCCTCTCATGCATCTCTTTCACGGTCAGCCTCACCCAACCTGCCACTACCTGTGCTGCAGCCACAGGGCATGCATCACACATGTGTAGTAGGAAGTGTAAGGCAAACGTGTTGTGAGCATGAAGGGGATGCACAAGGGTGTTTGAGGATTTGTCATGGTTTTTACTTATATTTGATTTCGGATCAACTCACATTACATATTATATTGGCACCACTACTGCCACGTCTTTGCAAATCTTGTCTGGTTTGTGCAATAATGCCCTTTCCTGAGGATCACCATGAAGACCCACACCTGATGCCACCGATTGTGTCACTACAGAGTGGGTGTAGCTGTATTTGCAGGGCTCTTTTGTGCAGACGACTGAGAGACGCCGGCCATGTTTCGGTGGCACACTGAAAGGATGCGGAGGAGAAGTTGTTGAGGGCAGTGGTGACTTTGACAGCGACAGGTAAGAAGATGGTGCTCGGGCCAGCCGGGAGCAGCTCAGCATGAAGGAGGCTGCAGATGTCCACGACTACATGTCAAGTGACTCTGAGCCTCCATGTGCACTGCTGCTCAGAGGTCCAGGAAGCTGAGCCTCGGTCTGTGGACCATGTGGCGAGGGTAGTGCCTTCTGCGACGCATCTCTCTCTGCCATTGCCCTCCCTCCTGCTGTGCAGGTGGATGTGTCACAGCACTGTGTTGTGGAGCTCCACATGTCAGAGATGGACGCGTGGCCGGCGAGGCTGGTGATGCTGTTCGTCCTCCGAGGAGGTCATGACTGCAGCTATGGCGGCCCCCATCCGGAAGATGTACATTTGAGGGGGTCCGCAAGGTAGGTAAATGTGTCTGCACACCGGGGTAAGTGTGCAAGTTTGTGAATTTTATTGTTAGGAGGAGGGTGGTGGAGGCCAAACTTTGTCCAAAGTGACAGAGTGGCCTCCTGCAATAAGTGAGGGTCTCCCCCCACCCTGTCAAATGGACCTTTGCAGCTGCCCCAGGCTGGTGGCTGCAACACATCCATTTCAACTGGGAGTGTTTCCCGCAGTAAGGGAAACAGTCTCAGTTGAGTTGAAAATCCCACCCCTCCTAAAATATCCTACAAATCAGGTCTGTAAACGACCTGAACTATCTAATTAATTGGTTTAAGTAGGATCCCGCCGGCCTTAATTGCCGGCGGGTGTCCCGCGTGCGGGGGCTGCGCGCGCATTTAAGCGCGTCACTGGGGGATCCGGAAGTGGGCGGGTTGGAGCAGGGCTCCAAACCCGCCCCGGGAATCCCCGATATTTGGAGCCCCCCACCCCTGGCCACGAACCCACCGTCTCGGATGTCCGAAAATTGAGCCCATTATCTCTGTGACTCGTATTGCCATTCCTTAAAAGTACATGACATTTCAGTGTGATATATAGAACTTGAATTGACTAAGATTGCATTTTTGTTGAAGCATTTTATTGCATGTAAATTTTTGCACGATGTTTTATCTCTTTGAATGCTAAGAGTTTTTAATGGCAGAAAACATGAATATTTTACAAGCCTGAAAGGACATTCCAAACTTAAAACTGTTAACTCCATTCTGAGAGCTGAACAGAGTGCATACTTCAGTCAGTTTAGGTTTTTTTTGTCTTAGTCTAGACTTAGTTTTGGCATGTTTGTTCATTAGTTTCTGTGGAATCATCCTACAATTTCCAGCTTCTTGACCATTTCTTTTCCACCCTGCGGTTTGTTTCTCCCTTATGTACAAGTTTTGTTTCAGCCATACTGCCATATTTCTGTAATATCTACCACATCTGACTTGTGTTTGACACCCTCAATCCTTGAAGCTACTGAATTCTGATATTTTGCATTCACCAAAATGGTAAGCATACTAAAGAAACTGATGCCAGTGATTTATTCTTTGCATTGTAAACATGGAGGGGTATGAGTTTGTTCTGTTAAATAACAATTTTACGTAGAAAATTTATTTTGCAAAATCTACTTTAAAATGTTGATCCACTGTCAATTATTGTGGGAAGAGCATGAATTAAACTGTTGCTTTTTTGCATGTAACTAAGACAAAATTTTAATTATGATCCAAATCACATTCTGTATTTTGGCAGAACAGATGTATTTTCAGTGTAATTTAGTCTCTGACTAAGAAGCTTTTTTTTACTATTTTCACTAACAAAATTGAACTGTAGAATATTTTGATATTGGGTGGTATTTAATGGTAAAATTTTGTTTTTCTCCTCCAACCTTGCTCTCCCCCAAGCTGTTTGCTACCTATATAGACGAGCCATTTAAACGTTCAACATTGTTGAATTTATTTTATATCTTACAATTTTGGGCATCTTACTTTAAAAGGGATACCAAGGCCATGGAAAGGGTGCAGAAGAGATTCACTAAAATGATACAAGGGAAGGAAAGCTGTAGTAATGAAGAAAAACTAGAGAAACTGGGGCTCTCTTCATTAGTGCAAACAAGGTGAAGAAGAGCTCTGATAGAGGTGTTCAAAATTGAGGTGCTTTGATAAGTAAATTGGGAAAAACTATTTCCAGTGGTTAGCCAGTTGGTAATTAGAAGACATAAATCTAAGATCATCCCCAAAAGAACGAATCATAGTATCATACAGCACAGAAGGAGGCCATTCGGCCCATCGTGCCTGTGCTGACTCTCTGAAAGAGCTACCAATTAGTCCCACTCCTCTGCTCTTACCCCATAGCCGTGCAAATATTTCCTTTTTAAGTATGTATCCAATTAGCTTTTGAAAGTTACTATTGAATCTGCTTCCACCACCCTTTCAGATAATGCATTTCAGATCATAACAACTCGCTGAGTAAAAGGATTTCTCCTCGTCTCCCCCTGGCTTTTTTGCCAATTATCTTAAATCTGTGTCCTTTAGTTACCAACCCTCTTGCCAGTGGAAATATTTTCTCCCTATCTATTCTATTAAAACCCCTTATAATTTTGAACACCTCTATTAAATTTCCCCTTAACCTTCTTTGCTCTAAGAAGAACAATCCAAGGGTAAGGTAGGAGATTTTATTATTAGAGAGGGCTGTTAGGAAATGGAATACCGTACCAGAAAAGTGGTGGAAGCAGAATTCATAATGGCTATTAAAAGGAAAATGGGTGAATATTTGAAAAAGAAAAATTTAGAATGGTATGAGAAAAGAGTTGGGGGATGGGACTGTGGCTAGTTTTTTCAGAGAACCGGTTCAGGCATAATGGACTGAATAACTACCTTCTGTGCTGTAAAATTCCATGATTGTTATTCTAATTGTCATTTATTCAGATAAGGTCCTTTTATGATTTCAGTACCTTTCTCTAATAAAGGATTTATTTGTGGTCGCGCCATGCTTTTCATCCTCTCCTGAGAGTGCTTCAACCCATTCTGCTGTTGTTTCATTACCTTCAAGCAGGTTGAGAGTGGCCTGGCTGATTTATATATTTTTCTGCTTTTGATTCCCTTGTTTCGTGCGACAGTGCATAGCCTCCTTTTAGCACCTCTGCAGGACTGCAAGGCCGAAATAAGGAACTTTCCTTGTGAGCAATTGTGAACAAGAAAGCAGGAGCTAGTCCCTTTCGTACATTTTTTAAGTAAAAGCATGATGCAGTCCCCACCGTTTAGTGGGCGCGTTCATGCGAACGTGATTTGCTGCTAAAAGCGATGGCTGGTATAACCTGACGGCCGAGATCCTGGAGGTGGCCGGCAACCCGGACAAGCACATTGTAGTTGAAAGACAGTAATTTTCTACAGTACCTTGGACAGGAGTTCTGTAAAGACAAAATAAATGCAGAGATTGTTGTGGATTTTTACTATTTTTGTAATTTAATACAGAGTACCACCAGGACAATATGTACAATCAATCAATCAATTTTATAGAAGCATTGATGTTGCGGCACAGGAGGAGCTACCCATTCTAATCCAATTTCCCGCCTGTGTTAACACGGGTGAGTAGTTTAGACCAGAATTGCTCCCAGTTTTGTAACCCATCTGCCCTCACCATGTCCGCTCTTTGGCCAGCAACTGCACAGACTAACACACTTTTAAATAGTCAGATCAGGGCTGGTTGTTACCCTAAACCTGAATTACTCCATCTGGAGAAATTGACTCTAACTGACTCTAACATGGAAACCAGGAGACTGGTTAAATTTCAATCCTGTAATTCACAGAATCCACCTAATTTAATTCGATATAATCTGAGTTTAATTAAAATAAAGTTCCACAGTGATCACTGTGTAAAAGGAAGATAACAATTCATTAAATTGTCAGAGACCCTTGATACAGCTGTTTCTGCCCAAAATAAATGGAGCACTGAAGGCGCTATAACCGGCAACTTTGAAATTCACTATAATGCAAATGGTTAGTGGTTATCACTTTTTGGAACGATATAAGTGACTGCCCGTTTTAAACGTGCACGTTTTAAGTGGTGGGAACTGAACTCTTATACCAGTTGATTTCATTCAGACCCAGTTAATGAACTGTCACAAATTAGACAATTGGCTATGTAGCTTTGTTGCAGAATAATATGTAATACAGTAAAAAAACTGTATAAAATTAGTTTAACATATCGTAATTAAGTTTTTGTGTTATGCTCTTTTGTTTCATCTTTCCTCCTTAATTGAGCAGATGGAATGGGAGCTATTTCCAGGCTTCTGCCGCTCTCAATCTATCGAACTGTGTTTGAAACTAGCTCGTAGTGACTCATGCCTCCTTTCTTTCTTCCCCCGCTCCCACTCCAGTGAGGATGCAGCTGTCCTTCACTCAGTTCCTTTCCTGATAGTTTGGTGGAAGTTGGGAAACTGTCATATGGGAAGGTGGGGTTGGAATCCATATCCTCTCTGTAGCGAAGTTTGTTGAAACAACATGTTTTAATACTAGGCAGTATTCTAAGACCAAAGTAATAGTATTGAATAGCTTTACTAAAGGTTATGTATGATTAAGCAGTGAATTACAGAAAAGTTGCAGTCGTGTGTATATTCTCATGTATATTTTGTTTATACCACACTTGGTATTCTTGCTTTTGAAAACCACTACTGTATGTTCATAGTGCTGCCTCCCTGTCTTGCATTTCAAATAACTTGTGTATGAAAATAAAAATTGGCCCCTAAATGTAGGTAATGAAAAAAATAATTTGGTAATTTTTATGATTTTATCTAATCTAATGTAAAATTTTAAAAATATGAAAATATTACTGCAGTGCTGGTAGCTGCTGTGATCACAATAATGGCAGCTAGGTACATCCCTGTTGGGGAGCTGACCCAAAGCCTAAATATACAACAATAATTAGGAGATATAGAGAATACAGAGAATGAGCTGGCGGAGTGGAGTAGAGGTGGGGGACAATGGAATAGAAAAGCAGGATGAAGAGGGGGGCGAAAAGGCTGTAATCTCATCTAAACTGATAATGAGGTAGTGCCTTAGTTAAGAAGTAGAGAAAAGGGTCGGATGTAAAGAGGATGAGGAGGCAGAGCAAAATGTCTTTTTAAACCATATGGGAATGACCCCTCCCTGCCCCCGGCATTGCTATTAATAGCCATTAGTCCATTTTGTTCAATTATTAAAATAACTGCATTTTATTTTTTTCTGCAAAAAGGTTTACTTCAGCGAGAATGAATGATTGATTTGATACTCTTGATGCTATGCTCGGTCACAGGTCAATTAATTTGTGTTTATGCGGCACAATATGCACATTGGGGAGCCCGATAGATGGGAAAGCAGCCAAGATAATGTGAACAAGGTAGCATGCAAGCAAGAAAGATTATAGACAAGATAGTAATAATAAGAATGCAAGAGAAGTGGAGTAGCACACCATGTTCTAATGTTGTTTGCAACTGAGTACTAGCATGCTTGTTGACATTCATAATTTCTTCTATCAGGAAATAATATTCCAATGCTCTCCCGGCCGACCTCCCATCTTCCTCCCTCCGTAAACTTCAGTTCATCCAAAACTCTGCTGCCCGAATCCTAACTCTCTCCATGACCCGTACACGCATCGCCCCTGTGCTCGCTGACCTACGTTGGCTCCCGGTCCAGCAACACCTCAAATTTAAAATTCTCATCCTCGTGATTAAATCCCTCCATGGCCTCGCCCCTCCCCATCTCAGCAATCTCCTCCAGCCCTACAACCCTCTGAGAACTCTATGTTCCTCCAATTCTGGTCTCTTGTGCATCCCCAATTTTCTTCACCTCACAATTAGCGGCTGTACTGTCAGCTGTCTGGGCCCTAACCTCTAATTCCTTTGCTAACCCTCTCCTCCTCTCTACCTTTCCTCCTTTAAGACGCTACTTAAAACCTCCTTCTTTGACCAAGCTTTTGGTCACCTGTCCTAATATCTCCTTATGTGGCTCGGTGTCACGTTTTATTTGATTATGCTCCTGTGTAGCACCTTGGGATGTTTTACTATGTTAAAGGTGCTATCAATTCAAGTTGTTGTTGATGAGTTTCTGATCTAAGCAGTGCTGGACAGGCTCTGTCACAGGACTAATCTAGTTGAATTTTTTGAAGTCACTAGCATGGTTTTTTTTTTATTCGTTCATGGGATGTGGGCGTTGCTGGCGAGGCCGGCATTTATTGCCCATCCCTAATTGCCCTTGAGAAGGTGGTGGTGAGCTGCCTTCTTGAACCGCTACAGTCCGTGTGGTGAAGGTTCTCCCACAGTGCTGTTAGGAATGGAATTCCAGGATTTTGACCCAGCGACGATGAAGGAACGGCGATATATTTCCAAGTCGGGATGGTGTGTGACTTGGAGGGGAACGTGCAGGTGGTGTTGTTCCCACGTGCCTGCTGCTCTTGTCCTTCTAGGTGGTAGAGGTCGTGGGTTTGGGAGCTGCTGTCGAAGAAGCTTTAGCGAGTTGCTGCAGTGCATCCTGTGGATGGTACACACTGCAGCCACAGTGCGCTGGTGGTGAAGGGAGTAAATGTTTAGGGTGGTGGATGGGGTGCCAATCAAGCAGGCTGCTTTGTCCTGGATGGTGTCGAGCTTCTTGAGTGTTGTTGGAGCTGCACTCATCCAGGCAAGTGGAGAGTATTCCATCACACTCCTGACTTGTGCCTTATAGATGGTGGAAAACCTTTGGGGAGTCAGGAGGTGAGTCACTCGCTGCAGAATACCCAGCCTCTGACCTGCTCTTGTAGCCACAGTATTTATATGGCTGGTCCAGTTAAGTTTCTGGTCAATGGTGACCCCCCAGGATGTTGATGGTGGGGGATTTGGCGATGGTAATGCCGTTGAATGTTAAGGGGAGGTGGTTAGACCCTCTCTTGTTGGAGATGGTCATTGCCTGGCACTTGTCTGGCGCGAATGTTACTTGCCACTTATGAGCCCAAGCCTGGATGTTGTCCAGGTCTTGCTGCATGCGGGCTCGGACTGCTTCATTATCTGAAGGGTTGCAAATGGAACTGAACACTGTGCAATCATCAATGAACATCCCCATTTCTGACCTTATGATGGAGGGAAGGTCATTGATGAAGCAGCTGAAGATGGTTGGGCCTAGGACACTGCCCTGAGAAACTCCTGCAGCAATGTCCTGGGGCTGAGATGATTGGCCTCCAACAACACTACCATCTTCCTTTCTGTTAGGTATGACTCCAGCCACTGGAGAGTTTTCCCCCTGATTCCCACTGACTTCAATTTTACTAGGGCTCCTTGGTGCCACACTCGGTCAAATACTGCCTTAATGTCAAGGGCAGTCACTCTCATCTCACCTCACCTCTGGAATTCAGCTCTTTTGTCCATATTTGGACAAAGGCTGTAATGAGGTCTGGAGCCGAGCGGTCCTGGCGGAACCCAAACTGAGCACCGGTGAGCAGGTTATTGGTGAGTAAGTGCCGTTTGATAGCACTGTCGACGACACCTTCCATCACTTTGCTGCTGATTGAGAGTAGACTGATGGGGCGGTAATTGGCCGGATTGGATTTGTCCTGCTTTTTGTGGACAGGACATACCTGGGCAATTTTCCATATTGTCAGGTAGATGCCAGTGTTGTAGCTGTACTGGAACAGCTTGGCTAGAGGTGCAGCTAGTTCTGGAGCACAAGTCTTCAGCACTACAGCCGGGATGTTGTCGGGGCCCATAGCCTTTGCTGTATCCAGTGCACTTGGCCGTTTCTTGATATCACGTGGAGTGAATCGAATTGGCTGAAGACTGGCTTCTGTGATGGTGGGGCTATCGGGAGGAGGCCGAGATGGATCGTCCACTCGGCACTTCTGGCTGAAGATGGTTGCAAACGCTTCAGCCTTGTCTTTTGCACTCACGTGCTGGACTCGGCCATCATTGAGGATGAGGATGTTTGCAGAGCCTCCTCCTCCCGTTAGTTGTTTAATTGTCCACCACCATGTGGATGTGGCAGGACAGCAGAGCTTTGATCTGATCCGTTGGTTGTGGAATCGCTTAGCTCTGTCTATAGCATGTTGCTTCCGCTGTTTAGCATGCATGTAGTCCTGAGTTGTAGCTTCACCAGGTTGGCACCTCATTTTTAGGTATGCCTGGTGCTGCTCCTGGCATGCTCTTCTACACTCCTCATTGAACCAGGGTTGATCCCCTGGCTTGTTGTTAATGGTAGAGTGAGGAATATGCCGGGCCATGAGGTTACAGATTGTGCTGGAGTACAATTCTGCTGCTGATGGCCCACAGCGCCTCATGGATGCCCAGTTTTGCGCTGCTAGATCTGTTCTGAATCTATCCCATTTAGCACGGTGGTAGTGCCACACAACACGTTGGATGGTGTCCTCAGTGCGAAGACGGGACTTCGTCTCCACAAAGACTGTGCGGTTGTCACTCCTACCAATACGGTCATGGACAGATGCATTTGCGACAGGTAGGTTGGTGAGGACGAGGCCAAGTAAGTTTTTTTTTTCCCTTGTGTTGGTTCGCTCACCACCTGACGCAGGCTCAGTCTGGCAGCTATGTCCTTCAAGACTCAGCCAGCTAGGTCAGTAGTGGTGCTGCCGAGCCACTCTTGGTGATGGACATTGAAGTCCCCCACCCAGAGTACATTCTGTGCCCTTGCTACCCTCAGTGCTTCCTCCAAGTGGTGTTCAACATGGAGGAGTACTGATTCATCAGCTGAGGGAGGGCGGTAGGTGGTAATCAGCAGGAGGTTTCCTTGCCCATGTTTGACCTGATGCCATGAGATTTCATGGGGTCCAGAGTCAATGTTAAGGACTCTCAGGGCCACTCCCTCCTGACTGTATATCACTGTACCGCCACCTCTGGTGGGTCTGTCCTGCCGGTGGGACAGGACATACCCAGGGATGGTGATGGAAGAGTCTGGGACGTTGGCTGAAAGGTATGATTCTGTGAGTATGACTATGTCAGGCTGTTGCTTGACTAGTCTGTGGGACAGCTCTCCAAATTTTGGCACAAGTCCCCAGATGTTAGTGAGGAGGACTTTGCAGGGTTGACTGGGCTTGATTTGCCTTTGTCGTGTCCGGTGCCTAGTGGTCCAATGCCGGGTGATCCGTCCGGTTTTATTCTTATTGTGACTTTTTTTAGTGAGATTTTACAACTGAGTGGCTTGCTAGGCCATTTCAGAGGGCAATTAAGGATCAATCACATTGCTGTGGGCCTGGAGTCACATTTAGGCCAGACCGGGTAAGGACATTAGTGAACCAGATGGGTTTTTATGACAATCCGGTAGTTTCATGGCCATCATTACTGATACTAGTATTTTAGTTCCAGATTTTATTTAATTAATTGAATTTAATTAATTGAATTTAAATTCCCCAGCTGCTGTGGCGGAATTTGAACTCATGACTCTTGATTTATTAGTCTAGTACTCTGGATTACTAGTCCAGTAACATAATCACTATGCTACCGTACCCCTGACGAATGGTGAATAGGGGAGTGTCTATGGGGGGGTAGGAGACAGAAGGGAGGGATAAAGGATTCGTTCTGTGAATGGCGGGATGTGACGAGTGGTGTTCTCCAGGGATCTGTACTGGGACCTCAACTTTTCATGATATGTATTAATGGTTCGGATGAAGGAATACAGAGTTGTCTATCCCAAATTTGCAAAGTTGGGAGCCACAGTAAGTTGTGTGGATGGGAGCAGGAAGTTGCAAAGGAACATAGACAGACTAAGTGAGTGGGCAGAACTATGGCAGATGGAGTTCAGTGTGGAGAGATGTGAGGTTATCCACTTTGGATCTGAGAAAGACAAATTATAATATTTTCTTAATGGTGAGAGAGGAGGGATTTAGGTATCCATGTACACAAATCACTAAAAGCTAGTGCACAGGTACAAAATGTAGCCATGAAGCCTGATAGGATGTTGGCCTTTATCTCAAGGGGGATGGAATTCATAAGTGAGGAGGTGATGCTTCAGTTGTACAGAGCCTTGGTTAGACCCATCTGGAGGCACCAAACCTCAGGAAAATTATATTGGCCTTGGAAGGCATAGAGTGCAGATTCACCAGAATGATACCAGGGCTTGAAGGGTTAAACTATGAGGACAGGTTGCATAAACATGGCTTGTGTTCCCTTAAGTTTTGACGGTTGAGGGATAATCTAATCGAGGTATTTAAAAGGATTTGATGGGGTGGATACAAAGAAACCATTTCTTCTGGTGGTGGAATCAATAACCAGGGGACATTATCTTAAAATTAGAGCTAGGCTATTTAGGAGTGAAATCAGGAAGCATTTTTTCACACAAAGGGTAGTAGAAATCTGGAACACTCTCCCCAAAAAGCTGTGGATGCTGGGACAATTGGAGCTTTCAAGACTGAGATTGATAGATTTTTGTTAGGTAAGGGTAACAAAAGATATGGAGCTAAGCTGGGTAAACGGAGTTGAGGTACAGATCAGCCATGATCTAATTGAATGGTGGGGCAAGCTCAAGGGGTTGAATGACTTACTCCTGTTCCTATGTACCTAAAAATGAAATAACGTAGCAGAAGCATCCTGGACATAGTCAGCTTCAACTCTCCAATATTATAGGTAGCCATAGTTTAAACAGAATGTTAAAAGAAAATTGAAAAAGCTAAAGTAGAAACAGATGTTAATCAAAAATTGTAACTCTTTGCTTTTTAAACTGGCTACTGAAAAATAAAATCAGTAGGCCATTATTCTGTTCCTTTCTCCTGCTACATAAATTTTTGTTGTGTTCTGCAAATCAGATATCAAGTTTGTGTACCTGAGAAGAACACAATTTCATCAAATGTCTGATTAATATAAGCAGATATTCTGATAACTGCGCCATTCAACAAATGTACATGCAGTGAAGGGGTCGGTACCATTTGTTATCGTTCATGTGCACCAAGGCCCCGAATTTCAAATGAAATTGTGGGGGCGAGGGGGCCTGTGAAAATCAGGAAAATCCCAAGCGGGTGAGGAAGTAGGCCCCAGCCAGCCGACTTCCGGGTTGGGACGATAGTTAAAGAACCAAATATACCTCCTTGAGGTACTTCAGGTGCTCTATTTCTGACATGGTAGATAGTTAAACCGATTTTAAACTTACTTGGGCGGCTTTCCCACAGCTTCCGGTTCACACCTGGTGAAGGGCCGGATCAGACATAAATAAAGTAAATAAATTAAATAAAAAACGATTGCGCAAAGCTTTTTTAAAAAAAACCCAAAATAAACCTACAATTTCCACCAATGTCACCTGCACTCCTCTGCTCCGATATTCTCCTCCCCCCCCCACCAATCTTCAGTGCCCTCCACTCTCTGTTCCAGCACTGGATGACTTCTCTCTCTTCTCTTCTCTTCCCCCCCCCCCCCCCCCCCCACCCACCCACTCTGGTGCGAAACCCGGAAACAACTTTAATCACCATCAATTACATCGTGATCATGTTGGCGCACTTTCACCGCCCCCTCCCCCAGCTGCCAACCCGCCACCATTTCAAAATTGAGCCCCAAGTGTTTTATGTCCACTGATAGAAGCGGACCATTTAAATACATTCCCTATCGTGCAACAAAACAAAGCACCATGTCATTTAAGAACAGTGAAATCCTAACGAGAAAGGTCATTTTGGAGCTGTCACGGTATTTAAGTGCAGTAATTGTAAGTCTGCGAATCACATTGACTTGGAGCATGCTAATTGCTTAATCCACAAGAGTAGTCATTTAGGCAGTAAAGGATCCAAGCACAGTAGTTTCCCTGTAATTTGCCAATTGGAAAAGCAAGAGGCTACATCCTTTAAACCAGTGGGGAAGAAACACAGCCAGCAAATTATCAAAACTTGCACAGCAAGATTTAAGCTTTAGTGACACTTGCTCCCTGAAGCACTGCAATAGTAATGAAAATATTCGGGTTGTTTTAAGTTATGGGCTGCAGAAACTCAACTATTCAAATATGTGCTTAGAACGCAGGAAAAATCCACTAGTCCCGCTCCAGACCTGCCTATTGGATCTCCACATAAATGTTTTCTCAAGAATAACTATTGCAGTATGTTTGGATTCATTTGGAGCTGGTGCAGATTCAGATACTTTTTTTTAAAAACAGGAAGTCACAACTGAAATTCTGCATACTTTGGTAGCTTGTTTGGTAAAACTGTAGCAATAAATATTGACTGGGTTATGCAACTGAATTTTGGAAATACTTCATTCTGAATTCCTGTTAAGTCCTGATGAAATGACGACTGGAAGAATCTTCCATATGAAGCAGGTTTAATCTAGTTGTTAGCTAATTTGGTGTTTCTTGACTACAGTAACCTGCTGAATATCACCTCCATATAGAGGTGTTTGTACCTTGACTTGAGATCCACAGAGAGAACAAGGTGTGTCGCTGCCTCGCATTTATGGAGTAAACTGCAGCTGACTTGTGTTCCATGTCGTGTCTTCTGCTGGCACGCTGAGAGTTTGATTGCCGTGTTTGTAACAGGAAGGCTTTCTTGAAAAGCTGATGTTGAGCCGATCTATTGCATCACTTTGCTTGCAGCAGGACTCTACTGTGTTATAAGCACTCTGACATACTAAATCAGCTTGGGATGTTTACAAGGCCAACCAGGGAGCACTCTGAACATCAGTGGCACATTGGCAGATCCAGGAAAAAAAACTGGGGCCTCGATATTAACCCCCCCCCCCCCCACGACAGGGGTGTGGGGGGAGAGGGGGGGTTAATATCGAGGCCCCAGGGAGAGGAGTTAAACCCTAAAAATATGGGGGACGCTTCTGCGCCTGTTGCTGGTTTTACGGCAGGTGATTGCGATGCATGCTTGTTTCCCATCTTGGAGAGGCGGGACACTTCATTATCATATTTAAATCAGGCTTCCACGGTGCATTTGGGAGCCTGATTTAAATTTAAGTGCTGCCGACCGGGTTTCTTAGGTCTCGGGAAATCTGGCAGCATAATGGAGGCGGGAGCTGCCGGCTCCAGAAGGTTAATGCTTTTTATAGCACTCCTTGTGGGCCGGAAGGAGCAGGAGTGCTCCCCCCGACTCCTCAAGCAAACCTTTGGCATCCCTTCTGCTGATCACGGCCTCTCTAGCCCCTGCCACGATCAGAGACCCCACCCTCGATCTGAAGCCTGCCCTGCGATCGAGATTGTGGAGACAGCAATCGGGAGGGGGCAAGCAGTGGCCGGCAGCGGCTCGCTGTTTTAATGTGGAGCCAGGAGGAGCGCTCCTGCTAGGTTTCTGAAATGAATAAAGATGCACAACTACGAGCGTAGTTGGGTGGCAGCCTCCAGCAGTCTAGCAACCCAGAGGTCATGAATTCAAATCCCATCTTGGCAAATTATGAAATACAGTTCAGTAATTTGGACTGGCACCAGAAAAATTACCATGAAAGCTGCCATGATAGTCATAAAAGCCCATCTAGTTCACTAATGTATTTCGGGGAAGGGAATCTGCTACGCCCAGCTGGTCTCACCTACATGTGACTCCAGTCCCACAATACGTGAATGACTCTTAATGCCCTCTGAAGTGGTCAGTTGTAAAACAACTGCAGCCATTACCACAAGGACTGCAGTGGCTCAAGGAGAAGGCCCATCACCATAATCTTGGCATCTAGGGATGGGCATTAAATGTGGCCTTGCCGGCATTGCCCATGTCCTGAGAACAAATAAAAATAAACTCAACTCACGTAGAAAGGCCTCCACTAAACGAAGGAATCTGCTTCCTTTTCCATTTTGCTTAATGATCCGTAACGGACACTATTTCCCTCTCCCACCAGCATTTCTTTGCTGCTTTGCATGCCAAATTGGTATCAGTGAAGGAAGAAAGATGCTGGTCATCTTTTGCTGAAGGCATTTGTGGATGTCAGCAGACCGGGAATTATGATCCCTAGCTGATTCATTGACTCAAATTTGCTTTGCAAGTCCCCTCCCACATTACTATTCTATAAATCTATTTTACTAAATGTAAATGCAATTTATATCATAGTGCTTCTAGTGTTTCTCAAATACCAAGACACATCTTCGAGTGCTTTATGGGCTGGAGAAAAAACAGTGGAAGCCAAGCAAGAGGGAAAGAATGAGAGAGTGGAAAAGTTGGGGTTGATAAAATTCAAGGTTGAAGAGAAAGGAATTTAGGAGACTTCTGAAAACAGGGAGAGGTGGCAAGTCAGAGGGACTGTAGGAAGGCATACCAGAGGGCAATGGTGAAGTAAGGGAACAAAGAATAACCCAGTATTTCGGTGGCAGAGGTGAAAGAAAATGATCTTGGTAACATAATGGATGTGAAGTTGAGCAGTATGCCAAGGTTCCACAACTTCACTTGAGATTTTAGCTGGAAAGGTTGATGGTGTCTAGGTCAAGGCAAATGGATGCTGGTGGACTGAAGAGGCTATCTTTATTTTGCAAACATTATCTGGAGGAAATTTTGGCTCACCCAGATCTTGAAATCAGTTAATATTTTAGCAACCAAATCTGGACTAATGACTGCAAGGTCAATGAAAAATAAAGCAAATATAGCATTGTCATATTATTCTAGCAATATATGCTCCAAGCATGAGACGGATGCCTACTTTAGTGAATGAATGTAACAAGATTTTGGGACCCTGAAAGTTTTGTTATGTAACTGTATGAAACATCATATTACATATTCTGCTTGGAAGATTATATGTGTATCAAACTTGAAGAAATTCAAATTGCTGGTTTCTCACTATCTGGTTAACATGTAATAAGTTATAGAATTGTACCAGAGAAATGATGAGGCCTCAAAAGATTAGTTTGTGAGCATGTTTGCTCAAAGATATAAAAAATTTATACGTTGAGTTATGATTGAAGTTTGGAGTAATTCAAAGTGGGACTAGTAATGCAACCTAAGGAAAAAGATTGTGGTGAACTTTAGAACTGAATGTAATGGAATTCCATTTCCTTCTTGCAGTTCAGTTTGGCCAAAACAGATAAGGAACAGTATGATCGGGAAGAAAGACCTGAAATGCAGCAAGAAATTCTCAAAAGAGCTGCCAAAGACTTACCTCTTTACACCAGAACTGCAAATGGAGGTAAATTGCCGTTTCAGTTATATGAAATATTAATAGAGCGAGGAGTAGTGAAAGACGTGGAAGGTAATTCATTGCTAGAAAAGTGCTTTCTAACATCACATACTGAATTATTTTCATATATCCCTTTGCTCCCATGTTGCTTATTGTATTTGTGTTACAGGTTTTTTTTTAAAGCTGGCAATGACCTAAAGTTCAAGAAAACCCCCCTGCTGATTCCCATCTACCAGTGTTCCTCAACTGACAAATCAGTACTCCTCCATGTTGAACATCACTTGGAAGCTCTGAGAAAAGCAAGGGCACAAACCCTGGGTGCGGGGGGGGCTATACTGTTCACCACCAAGATGGGCTCGGTAGTACCATCAAGGTCTCCAGACTGAGAAAGTAAACTATTTGACCTCGTCTTCACCAACCACCTGCTTGTCACAGACACGTCTGTCTACAATAACATTGGTAGGAGTGACTATCTGAGTTCCTGTGAAGGCAAGTCTCATCTTCACAGTGATGACATGTTCCATCATGTAGTGTGGCATTACTGCCATGCTAAGTGTGACAGACTAAGGACAGATCTAGCATTGGGCAGTAGAGGTGCTGTAGGCTTTCAGTAGCTGCAGAATTTTATACCAGTCTGTAACCTTAGGGCCCAGCACATCCTTCACTCCTCAATCACCATCAACCTGGGAGACCACCCCTGGTTCATTGGGGAGTGTAGAGACGTGTGCCAGCAGCAGCACCAGGCATACCTTGGAATGAGGTATTAACCAAGTGAAGCTGCTACACAGGGAAATCTGCATGCTAAACACGAAAAGCAACAGACTATTGAACAGAGCTAAGTGATACCACATCCAGTTGAGAATAGTGTAGACAACCAGTTAACTAACAGGAGGAGGACGTGGCTCCATGAACATCCCCATCCTCAACCACGATGGATCCAAGAACATGAGGGCAACAGACAAGGCTGAAGTGTTGCAAGCATCTTCAGCCAAAAGTGCCAAATGGACGATCCTGCTTTTGAGGTCCCAGCATCATGGATGCTAGTGTCCAGCCAATACGGTTCACTTCACGAGACAGGAGGAGCAGCTGAGTGCAAAGGACACAGAAAAGGCTATTGGCCCTGACAGCATTGTAGCTGTAGTGCTGAAGATCTGTGCACCAGAGCTAGCCACTTCCCTAACTAAGCTGTTCCAGTACATCTATCACATCGGCACCTGTCAGACAATGTGGAAGTTTACCCAGGCATGTCCTATCCACAAAAACACAATAAATCTAACCCAGCCAATTACTACCCTATCAATAATGCCATCAAGCAACACCCATTCAGTAATAACCTGCTTATTGATACTTAGTTCAGGTTCTGCAAAAGCTGAATGCCGAAGGAGAGACGAGAGTAATAAAAACAGAAAATGCTGGAAATACTCAGCAAGTCAGGCAGCATTTATGGAGAAAGAAACAGAGTTAACGTTTCAGGTCGATGACCCTTTGTCAGAACTGAGAGTAGTAACTGCCCTCAACATCAAGAATTCAACCAAGTGTGGCACCAAAGAGCCCTAGGAAACTAAGTTCAATGGGGGTCAAATGGAAAAACCTTCTGGTGGTTGAAATTATACCTAATGCAAAAGAAGACACTTGTGATTATTGGAGGCCCATCACCTTGGCTCCAGAACACGGCTGCAGAAGTTCCTCAGGGAAGTATCCTTGGCTGAACCATCTTCAGCTGCTTCATGATTGATCTTCGCTCCATCTTATGGTCAGGAGTGGGGCTGTTTGTTGATGATTCCACAATGTTCCACTTTAGGTGTAATTCAATTTAAACAGACATGTCAAGGACTTATGAACAAGTTTTAATTAGTGTTGAGATGCTCAACTTCCATTCTTTTCTCAGCTTTAAATTACTATAACAAAGCATTAAACTAAATAAAAATGGCAATCTTCGAGGGCATTCCTAGGTATTCTTTATCTGGCAGGACAGCGTGGCCCAATTCTTCAGTGCTCATGACAGACATCAGCCACCAATTGGTAGCATTGAAATTTCTAAGAGTCTTTCATCTCAATTATTTGAGTGTTGAGATCACTTCCTGAAATTCTAGTATTAGCCCTTATGGTCTTTCCAGAACTCAGCAGCATAGTTTAAAACAGTATTTTTACCCTACTTTTCCTATATTCTGCCCCACTCCACTGAGCCATGTCTATCAGGAAGGTGCCAAGCAGTAGTTCTGTGATGTCTCTTGGAGGGAAAATTTACAACTGCATGGTCACTAATACTATCTTGATGCTGCCTATGGGGATCATTGCTGCTTTGAATCTGTCCCTTGGTTGCCAGGTATTGGCCCAAACAGAGAAAGGAGAGAAAATAGCAGTAAAACTTGGTATTACAGATAACTGTTTTTTTTTAAAACAAAAGGGGCAATTTTCCTGTGTTGTACTGATTCTGTACTGGAGCATAAACATGTTGGGCCATGGTGTGTTGGGATACAGGTTCAATCCCTCACTTTAGTGAGTTATTAATCTCAACTGACCTGCTGTGGGGAGCGGTTTATCAGACACCAGGCGCTCGATTTTGAAACACAAGTGCGGGTGCATTGGGGGTTGGGGGGTGGGGGGGCAAAGAAAATCGTGTTTTCTGGGAGCGGGCAGAAATCCTGGCTCCAGCACTCGTAAGGACGCGCATGACCCAAAGCTATCTGGGTACGCGCACTGTTCCCGAACCCGGAAGTCCCGCCTGCAATTAAAGCCGACGGGATGATATTTAAAGCGGCAATTGAAGTATTTAAATTAGTTTAAAAAAATCCAAAAATGCAATTAACTACGAAGGCAAGCAATTTCAGTGCTGCCTCAATGTGTTTCCTGTGCTGTGTGAAACATGCCATGGGAAAGTGTCGTGTTTCAGCCGGCAGCCATTTGGACATTTAAATGCCTATTTGACTTGGATTTCCAGAAGGCTTTTGACAAGGTGCCACATCAAAGGCTACTACACAAAATAAGAACTCATGATGTAGGGGGTAACATATTAGCATGGATAAAGGATTGGTTAGCTAACAGGAAACAGAGTAGGCATAAATGGGTCATTTTCAGGTTGGCAAGATGTAACGAGTGGAATGCTACAGGAATCAGTGCTTGGGCCTCAACTATTTACAATCTGTATCAATGACTTGGATGAAGGGACTGAATGTATGGTTGCTAAATTTGCTGATTACACAAAGGTAGGTCGGAAAGTAAGTTGCGAAGAGGACATAAGGAGTCTGCAAAGGGATATAGATAGGTTAAGTGAGTGGGCAAAAATTTGGCAGATGGAGTATAATGTGGGAAAATGTGAACTTGTCCACTTTGGCAGGAGGAATAGAAAAGCAGTATATTATTTAAATGGGGAGAGACCGCAGAACTCTGAGGTACAGAGGGATCTGGGTGTCCTAGTACATGAATCACAAAAGTTAGTATGCAGGTACAGCAAGTGATTAGGAAGGCAAATGGAATGTTGTCATTTATTGCAAGGGGAATGGAATATAAAAGTAGAGATGTTTTGCTACAGTTGTACAGGGCATTGGTGAGACCACATCTAGAATACTCTGTGCAGTTTTGGTCTCCTTATTTAAGAAAGGACATAATTGCTTTGGAGGCGGTTCAGAGAAGGTTCACTCGACTGATTCCTGGGATGAGAGGGTCATCTTATGAGGAAAGGTTGGACAAGTTGGGCCTGTATACACTGGAGTTTAGAAGAATGAGAGGTGATCTTATTGAAATATATAAGATCCTGAGGGGACTAGAAGGGGTAGATGCTGAGAGGGTGTTTCCCCTTGTGGGAGAGACTAGAACTAGGGGCCACAGTTTAAAAATAAGGGGTCTCCCATATAAGACTGAGATGAGGAGAATTTTTTTCTCTTGAGGGCCGTGAGTCTGTGGAACTCCCTTCCCTAGACAGCGGTGGAGGCAGGGTCATTGAATGTTTTTAAGGCTGAGTTAGATAGATTCCTGATTAACAAGGGAGTCAAAGGTTATAGTAGGTAGACTGGAAGTAGGGTTGAGGTCACAATCAGATCAGCCATGATCTTATCAAATGGCAGAGCAGGCTCGAGGGGCCAAATGGCCTACTCCTGCTCTTAATTAGTATGTTCGACAGATGGGGATAAAAGATGAGTTATTGCAGCAGGGCATTCAGTTCTTTCAGACAAACTTTTGGCTAGGAGATCTTTGTGTTTAGACTGAAAATTCTTAGTTTCCGCTCAATTTTTCTGTTTACATATTTACCAACATTTTGGACCCCCTCAAACTGACACCATCAGGATGGGGGGGGGGGGGGGGCGCGATGGCTGCATTCACCACTACATCCAAGGACGAGGAACATCGCCATCCTCGCCAGGCATGGCATGCACTTCTGCCACTTGTAGCTCCACAACACAGTGCTGCACCACAGGCACCTTCACAAGAGCACAGAGGGGAACAACAGAGGGAGTGACGTCGCAGGAGGCACTACCCTCATCAGAGGGTCTACAGACCGAGGCTCAGCTTCCTGGACCTCTCTGAGGAGCAGTGCATACGGAGGCTGAGAGTGAGTCGCCAAGTGGTCGCAGACATCTGCAGCCTCCTTCATGCTGAGTTGCTGCTGGTTGGGCCTGGCGACATCTCGTTACCCGTCGCAGTTAAAGCCTCGGGATCATTCCAGGGTGTCACCGGTGACATCGCGGGGGTCTCTGTCGTCTGCACACAAGTGCATAGACAGGTCACCGACGGCTTGTTTTGCAGGGCCTCGCAATGTGTCACCTTCCCTATGGACGACCTCAGCCAGACGGAGAGGGCAGTGGGATTCCACTCTGTGGCTGGTTTCCCACGTGTACAGGGTGCAATCGATTGCATGCATATAGCAATCCGAGCACTTCCACACAAGCCAGGACTGTTCATCAACAGAAAGGGGTATCACTCCATCAACGCTCAGCTCATTTGTGACCACCACAAAAGATTCCTTCACATGTGCGCCAGATTCCCTGGCAGCTGCCACGATTCGTTCATTCAGAGGGAATCCAACATCCTGGGCCTCTTCAACACATTGAACAGCCTTAAGGGCTGGCTCCTTGGGGTTCCTCAGAGATGTCATCAGCCTTGTCCCCATCAGCGAGCAACAGCGTCGATCCAACGACAGCCACATCACCACCAGGTCTATAATTGAACATGCGATAGGACTGCTGAAGATGCGATTTCGGTGCCTCAAACGTTCTGGGGGAGCGCTTCGATATGCACAACGAAAGTGGGTCGCATTATAGTAGTGTGTTGTGTCCTGCACAACATGGCGCAACTGAGCGGGGTACCAGTTGATGAGGCCCCATGCCCTCATCCAGCGCCCACATCAATATTGAGGATAAGGACTACGAGATCATGGGCAGAGCAGCGGCTCACCTGGCTGCTCGTGAGGCTATGGAGTCACTCGTGAACGGCTCTTGTACAATCAGACAGTGAGAAGAGCCCAGTCCTCACTCACAGTGCCAGCGCCAATACCATGCCCCCACCCCGGCCTGCACAAAACAGTCCTGCAACTACACATGCACCCACTGTAAAGTGACCCACTGGGTGGCATCAAGTGTCGCCGTTCATGATGAAGCACATGAAAGGGCGCTATCAAAAAGCCAGTGGTGACAATGGTAACATTTAATGTGACTTTAACAAAAACCAAATATAAATGAA